>NW_024467119.1:41205000-43705000 GCF_017591425.1 Ochotona curzoniae
AGGATTTTGCTCTTTTGCAGGGGAATTTTCAGTAATATTCATTGTGCCTTTGTCTCTTCTTTTGCTCTTGGTCATTGTACTTCTGGTTATCAGATTCTTTTCCTTGGGGCAGGTTTCTAAGCTGTGTCATCCATAGGTCTACAGATCGATTTTACTTAATGTGCTTGCTACGTTTCTCTTTGTTTGCAGTCACTTGTGCCACTCCCTCTAGTGAGTTCCAGGTCTGGGTTCTTAACGTTAGATTTCTACCATGATCTCCATAGTCCCAGCTCCTGGCTCACCAATCTCCACTTTCTGTGGCACCGTGCTGAGCCTATACCATTGTCTGTATAACCTTTCTCCCACTTCCGGTTGGAGCAGGTCCCAGGATTAGGGAGACACCAAGTATTCTATATAGCTAGGTTGTTGTTGTTGGTGATCTTGCCAGAACCTGTTGGTCACTAGGTCTGAGGACCACACGAACCTAGTTTGACCAGTATGGTGCCATAGTCAGTGTTATTTTCCTGTTGGACCAGTGCAATCCACTGAGCTCAGTGAGTTCTTGCTGATCTCAGAGCATGCGCAGATCACTGTTGTCCCTACAGTCCACACTGTACAAGATGGCACCTGATGTGCCTGCCACTGCTAGAGTTGTTGATCTGCTGGCCATCAAGTCTGAGAGCTACCTGGATCTGTCTTGGGTGGAACCTGATTGCCGTTCACTGAGCCAGAAATGAATTCACTCCGAGCTCAGTGCATGTGCAGTACTACCCATAGCCTTTGCCTTTCTATACAAAATGCACCTGATTTGGCTCTAGAGGGCAGACTGTACTGTGAAATCTATCCTGTTCCTGCACTGCCCTTCTGGGAGGACCTGCTACTCTGTCACTGCTCCTGGTCAAATCAAACAGACCAGCAGGAAGTGCAGTTCTTTGTCTGAGCTCACCTCCTGAGCTTCTGATGAATGACCTTTCCCTCCTTGTTGCTGGTGAAGTTCCGACTGTCAGTGCAGTTCAGATCGCCACTTGCTTAATGGAGTATTGGTTATTGCAACAACACACTGTTGTGTATGCTGCATTCCTGTGTCTGACAGTCTCTAGTTGCCCCATCTGCTGTCATTTTATCCTCTCCTATTTCCTGGAATGTGCCTTCTGTGCTTCACACTGGCTAATGTTTCTCCATCTGTTTAAACATGTGCTTACCCTATTCTGCCATTGTAATTCTCACCATGCTATCATTTTACCAATCTTTTTATGTAGATCACATTTTGTTGTTTGACTTAGAGTATTTGATACTGGAGAAAAATCTGAGGGGAATGACTTTCTCATTTATGGTGCGAGTTGGTAAAGAGAGGGACTTAGGTAGAAGTTACTCTTTTCTGCCCACTGCACGAGCATGACTTGCTCTGAGCCCTTTGTGTTTGGAGGCATTGGAGTCTGAGTCAGTGAGGTTCATCAGGTTCTGCAGGCAACTTCTAGGAGTTCTGCATAGGGTAAAATATGTAGGGGAATAGAATGTGGGCTGGCTGCTCTGGATTCTAGAAAGAGGAGGTTTCTAAGAAAAAAGGCAGCTCATGGTGTGAATGGTTCCTATTGAGAGCAGGTACCTTTAGATAAATCTTTCAGCTGTTTCTCAGAGATAGCTATGGATACTATTCTTGTTTCTCTCCAAACCAAATTGTTTGAAACTGTTTTCTTTTTCCCTTCAGCATCACTTAAAACTGCTAACGCACAAACAATGAGTAAGATCAGGAACCAACAATTAATAATCTAATTGTACTTGTCTTATACCTAAATCGTACCCCAAAGCAGCAAGGTCCTTGTCAACTGTATTGATTAATGCCGTTGATACACTTTGTCAACAATATTACTCTGTTTAAGAGTTATAGATTATGGGCCCTGCGGCGTGGCCTAGCAGCTTAAATCCTTGCCTTAAACATGCCAGGATCCCATATGGGCGCCGGTTCTAATCCCGGCAGCTAAAACTCCCCATCCAGCTCCCTGCTTGTGGCCTGGGAAAGCAGTTGAGGACGGCCCAAAGCCTTGGGACCCTGCACCTGTGTGGGATACCCGAAAGAGGTTCCTGGATCCTGGCTTCGGATCGGCATAGCATCGGCATTCACTTGGGGAGTGAATCATCGGATGGAAGATCTTCCTCTCTGTCTCTCGTCTCTGTATATCTGACTTTCCAATAAATAAATAAATAAATAAATAAATAAATAATAAAAAAACCTTTATAAAAAAAACAGAAACACAAAACTTGTGCAGTTTATTGTAACGTTTTTCATGTAGGCAGTTGATTTTTTTTAAGGTTTTTTTTTTATTTAATTGAAAGCTAGAGTTATGGGAGTTGGGGAAGAGGAAGAGAGAGGTAGAACAAGGGAGTGAATGAGCAAAAAATGTCTTTCATCTGCCACCTCACTCCCCAAATGGCGCCAATGTCCAGGCTGGCTCAGTCTGAAACTAGGGCCTAAAACTCCTTCTGAGTTCCCCACATGGCAGCAGGGGCTCAACAATTGGGCCATTTTCTGCTTGTTTTCCAGGTGTATTATCAGGGAGCTGGATTAGAAGTGTAGCAGCACTGACTGTTGCTGGCACTTATGATGGCAGCACAGCAGGAGGTTGCTGAACTTGCTGCTCCGCCACACTGGCCATAGATATTTTTTTTGAAGGAAAAGGTGTATTTATTTGAAAGGCAGCATGACAGAGAGAGAGGGAGACAGTTACTTGTATACACACTCACACACACAGGCAGAGCTTCAGTTCACTGAATCACTCCTAAATGCCCCTGAACAGCCCAGGTGAGGATCCAGCTGTGGTCTAGCAACTCCATCTGCATCTACTATGTTATTGCCTTTGCTGCCTCCTGGGTGTGTCAGGAGGAGGATGGGTCAGAAGAGAAGAAGCTAGGTCTTGAACCAGGACTTCTGATGCTCTGATATGGGCTGCAGCCTTTTAAGCAGTATTTTAATCCATTGCATTACAGTGTCTACCCAGGCAGCTGATTAGTTTTAGATTTGAACAAATGAATATGGTTTGCATGATTCAAAACATGCAATTTAATATTAGCCATTTAGAATCACTACTAATAGTTCTCTGGTGACTTTACTTGTAGACCAGTTATCGCTGTAGGCACAGCTATAGCACTATGTTACATGGGGTGTCAGTTTCCAACATGTGAATTTTTGGAGGGACAGTAATATTCAGACCATAGTATCTATCATGAAAGAAGTGGTAGCATATTTTGTTGTTGTTTATTTTCTTGGTTTCTCATAAGTTGTCATATTTCTTTTTCTCCATAAAGTCTGCCTTCTTGTCTCCATTATACTCTTTCACATACGTAATATTCTTGACTAAAAACACCAAAACAAAACAAAACAAAACAAAAACTTGACAAACCAGCTGCTTGTTAGTTTCTTGGTCTCGTCATCTGTCATCAAATTATGTTTCCTCAGCTTTTCCTTTCATTCTGAATATACAATTTCTTAAATGAAGCTGAACTTGGCTATAAACTTGAATATAGGAATTGGAAAAACTGCCTTTCATATGTTTTGGAACACTTTTGAGTATATGCGAATAAACAGAAGAAAATTATGTATACCACACATAGTATACCACAGATACAGGAATAACAATGTAAATGAAAGACCCATATAAAAATGACCAAAAAAACAGAAACAAATACACATAATGGATGAGGAATGTATTTTTATATAATGGAATACTATAGAGCTAATGCTACATTATAATGACAAATGTAAAATTCCTAAATCCAATGATAAACCAGATGCACAAAATATTTTATTTATTCCAAATAAAGTTCAGAAATAGGAAAAACAAGTCATTAGTTTTAGAAATGAAGATAGATGTTTCTTTTGGAGAAAAGAAGCACATAATAAAGTGAAAATGAACTTTTGATACATATTTTATTTGCTGATAATTCTTAGAGGTTACAAAAATATTCTCTTGATGGATTTTTTTGAGCTGTAACTTCATAATTTGTATATTAGGATATGATATTTAATGCACAAAATTCTTTCTTTTTAAAGATTTATTTATTTTTATTACAAAGTCAGATATACAGAGAGGAGGAGAGGCAGAGAGGAAGATCTTCCATCCGATGAGTCACTCCCCAAGTGAGCGCAACGGCCGATGCTATGCCAATCCGAAGCCGGGTACCAGGAACTTCTTTCCAGGTCTCCCATGTGGGTGCAGGATCCCAAAACTTTGGGCCGTCCTTGATTGCTTTCCCAGGCCACAAGCAGGGAGCTGGATAGGAAGTGGAGCTGCTGGGATTAGAACCGGCGCCCATATGGGATCCCGGCGCGTTCAAGGTGAGGACTCAAGTCACTAGACACGCCGCAGGACTCCCACAAAATTCTTCACAAGTGAATTAAGAGCTTTGCTTTCTATTTCACAGTTGAACAAGTTTTGCTTATAAAATTGAAAACTACTGTCTCATATCTGCTATTTTCTGAAACAGTTTACCTAGTATTCATTTGGATTATTAAACTTTTCTGACACAGTTCACCCAGTATGTTTATCCTTTAAAATAGAGAAAAACAAATACTGTAGGGTTTGTTTTTTGCATGTAGGAGATAAAATAATAAAACCCTTAATGAATTATTACGAATTATGTACTACTGTAGTTTAAATGATTTTGTAAGTACTTTAAAATTTACTTCATATGAGTAAAATTGACTGTTTTTGTCTGCCTCTTGTTTATGGCCTTGATAAATCTAGTCTCCAGCTGGACTAATATGTTTTTATTTTTTACTTGCTGAAATTTTTATTAAATGGAGCTGTTAAAGCTTCTGACTATAATGTAAATTACAAATGTTTTCTCAAATAGAGCAATAAGGTAGTCATTGCAAAATATAAAAACTGCAGTTTCTGAGCCATACACAAATGGGTGGTAGGCAGCATTTCACCAATGGATGTTTTAGGAAGTCTATTTTCAGTGTTTACATTACCTGTAATTTATGAAATAATTTATTTATCTTTAGAATCTGCATAAGTAATTTCACATTGAGAAGCTCTTTAAATTATTAAAATGTCAACTTGGCATAGTATTTTATGACTCACAGGTGAATCTTGAAAGTTCTTTTGGAAAACAGTTTTGTTCATTAGCTCTCTCCTGTGTTTTCTTTCATTTGTTCCTTTTGCATTAAATGAGAATAAACAAAATGTTCTGGGATGATAAACAAATAGATTCATCAAATGTCAACAGCTGTTGAACAATCTGTTATTGAAAGAGAGTTTGATTAGCACCCTAGGACAGTCAAACCATTTTAGCTGTGGGTGTGCTCACCGAAATAGGAAGGAGGCACAGTTTAACAGTGATGGGAATGACTGTTAATGAGAGCACACTTCATTTGGAAAAGGATGCAGATAATGAAATATAATTTAAAGACTTCTAGTAAGTCATCTGCCTAAAGAACATTTATGTTCATTTTGATGAAAATATTAAAGATAGGCATGACACATGAGAAGGCAGTGCTGTTTAAGTTGCCTGTAAGTTTAAAATTCCCAAATCAGAAGATCTATGCTATTGATGCTCATTTAGTTTTCCGGGGGATGTGTGGTCTAACTTTTCCTCAAATGTGGAACCAAGTTTTTCTCACTGAACTTTGCGGAATGCAAACTGTTTTGACAGTGTGTGGTGGATTGATCCCACAGCCATGAATGCCAGTATGATGCGGTGAAATCCATCAGACCCAATAACATCAGCATAACAAAAAAGATTTGAAGATGAATGGGGCACAGCTTGCTGCAAGGAACATATGGAGTTGGCATATGTCAACAAGCTGGCGCCATGAGAAGGATTATGTTCATGGAAACAAGTGAAAGTTTGGTCTAGTAGGTTTATAGGTTGGAAGTCAATGAAAGAATGCTTCTACTCAAACTGAAAGATGGTGTTGAGGGTCATCCGAGGGAAAGCTACGAAAATATGTAATTAAAATTGCATTTCTTATTTTTTGTTTTTGTGACATGATCACTATTGGGAAATGGGGTGGTAAGATTATTTGCTGTTAAGACTAGCCTCACATGTTTTTGGATGTTTATCCTCTCTGGTGCCATTCAAAATATCCCCCAGCTTTTGTGACAACCAAAGCATCTTTATACTCTTGTAAATGCTTCCTAGGGATGTGTTGTGCCACTACTCGTGGTATAGAAACTCTGGTTTAAGTAATGTATTTTAGTTCATTTTTTTTCATAGATGTTAAAATTTAACGTAATTTAAATGAACATTAAGAATGTCCACGTGACTAGTTCATTTTTTGTTGTATCAGGTGCTTTGCACTTTTATAAAGAAAAGACATTTATTTAGCTAATAGTTTTGAAGGCTGGAAGTTGAAGATGAGTTGCTCTCATCTGTTCAGCCCCAAGTGAGGGCCTTTTGCCTGCTTCACACATGGTAGATGGCATCACACTCAGAAAGCAGGGTATCAAGAAAGCCACAGGCCCTTAGTGGCAATCTGCTGTTACAGCAACCAATCCAGTCCTGGAGACCTAATGTACTCACTAAGGTGAATAGTAGTCTCTCCAAATGGTGGAGTTCTCAATGATCTATCATTACCTCTCTCTTTCTCTCTCTCTTTCTCTCTCAAGGTTTATTTGTTTTTCTTGGAAAAGGGGAGACAGAGAGAAAGATCTTCTATGTACTGGTTCACTCCATCACTCCATAAATGACCATTTTGGCCAGATTCAAGCTGATCTAAAGCCAGCAGCCAGGAGCTTCTTCTGGACCTCCCACATGGGTATAGGGTCCCAAGGCTTTGGGCCCTCCTCTATTGTGTTCCCAGGTCACATGCAGAGAGCTGGATAGGAAGTTGGGCAGCTGGGACAGGGACCAGCGCCCACAAGGGGGAACCAGTGTCCAAATGGGATCCCAGTGCTTCAAGTTGAGGACTTTAGCCACTAGATTACTGGGCTGGACTCCAGGTAATCTACTTTTAATATTTCTTAAATTATCTTTTTCAAAATCAGATCTACTTTACTTGAACAGTTTAAAATTTGATACACATGGTAATCTATGTAAATACTGATATGAAATGATAGTATAACCTAACATTAGGTTACTAAAAAAGAGAGCATAATGGAATTTTAATCATTGGATTATAGTTGTCAGTAGGTTCATTTCTGGAGGAAGTCAAAATAGGTAAAGGGATTTCTAAAATTATAAAATACTTTTTGGAACTTTTCCATCAATAAAGGTTGATTGTAACTCTTCCTCCAGGTCAAATTGAATTTTCTTTTTGCTTCCAATTGGCTTTGACATAGTGAACATCATTTTCTGAACATAATTCACTGCTTTCCCAGTCCACAAGCAGGGAGCTGGATGGGAAGTGGAGCATCTGGGGCACAAACTGGCACCCATATGGGATCTCAGTGCTTGCAAGAGGAGGATTAGCCATCATGTTGGGCCACACTTCTCAACAATGTCACATTGAAGACCACTTTTTCAACACTCGGCACTTTCAAGAACAAGTCATGCCTTGCTTTTCTATGATGCCAACCTAAGACTGTATGTTTGCCAGGCTTTGTGTTGAATAGATGACTTATAGATAAGTAAAGTTTACAACAATGGGCATATTGGCAATAACAAAAATAATAGGAATGTTTCCTTTAGCCTTTTGATGAACAAAGCAAAAGAGATATATTTAATAAAAGATATGCTTTCCATAAAATTAGATTTATTCTTTCCTTTTTAGCGGGGGGGGGGGGTGGCATATCAAAATGCTGCTTCTAGTTTTTTCTTTTTCTTTCAAAGATTTATTTATTTTTATTGGAAAGTCAGATTTACCGAGAGGAAGCTCTTGCATCCACTGAGTCCCTACCCAAGTGGCTGCAATGGTCAGAGCTGAGCCAATCCAAAGCCAGGAACCAGAAGCTTCTTCCAGGTCTTTCATGCAGGTGCAGGGTCCCAAGGCTTTGTGCTGTCCTCTACTGCTTTCCCAGGCCACAAGCAGGGAGCTGGATGGGAATTGGGGCTGCCAGGATTACAGCCAATGCTCATATGGGATCCTGGTGTGTGCAAGGCCAGAACTTTTAGCCACTAGGCTACCGTGTCAGGCCCTCCAGTTGTTTTTAATAAGCACAGCTTTTAAATCACTTTGATAAGCTGATCCTGCTCTCCTTATTTGCATGGTTCCATATTGTATTTTTCTTCTCTGATATGTTGTGCTTTTAGGTATTTAATTATGGCTTTGTAGAATTATCAAAAATAAAAAGAGAAAGCCTATGAGGCATCCACTAAACTTCAGGCCTAATAGCACATGGGTCATGACACCAGTCATGTATTTATTAGGGCACAGTTGCACATTGACCTGATACAGGTGCACATTCTTTTCTCTGCATGTTTAAGGCCTCACCAGAATCAAATCTTACTCATCCTGTTGTTCCTGTGCTAAGAACTTTAGTTTTTTCCCCTTAAAGTGGAAAATGTGCATCCTTTAAGTAGCAGTGCTGTTCCGCCTCTCAGCCCCTTCCTTTCCAAGGATTCTTTGGCTCTTGTCCCCTGCCTCTTTCCTTATGGAATCCTGGCGTTTCAATGGAGGGGATTAGCTGACTATGCCATTGTACTGGGCTCAGAGAGACTTTTCTTTACTGAGGCATTCTGAATAATAAATAAGCAGAAATTGTAGAATTAGAATATTAGCATTTTCTAGTTACAAATCAAATAATACATTTAGATAAGTATCAACAATGGCATAATGCTAACATCAAGCCAACAACACATAGACAAAAAAGGAGAGACAACTTGATACTGAATTTTCTAGTGGAAATATATGACACTAACTGTGATGTATTATTGACAAAGGTGCCCATATACTGGAAATAACAGAGATCGCATGATATGTTAACTGACACCAACGGGATAAATTGAGCAAAATCTAGAATGTGTGGAATGCTGCATGGGGATAACAATCTTGCTTAATTAAAAAATCTTATAAGAGAAAAGAGTGAAAGGAAGCATAAATTATGAAACATTTAAAAATCTTAAAACCAGTGTGTGAGCTTTCCTAGGTTTCTAATTGAGACAAATTAGCTTTAAATAAACAATTAATGAGATAATTGGAGACATTTGAAAATTGGAAATACTTGATAAGGTTAAAATTATAGCTTTAAATAAATGATGTTTTAAAATAAAAATTGTTTTGTTTCAGAAACACACTAAAATATTTGTGATTGAAATGGAATGTCTTATATTTGCTTTGGGCAGGATCTTGCCCATTGTTTACCTAGCATTGTTTAGGATTTTCAGTTGGTATGTGAACAGCTCAGGGATGGTTTGAGATAACATATTCATAAAGATTGTACTTCTTAGAGAAATGAAAATGAAATTGCTTAATGGATCATTCTGCTTTTCCTTTATCATTCATTAGCATTCCATTTTCTACCTCTAACAGAGAAATAGACATTCCCTGTTTACTGCTTCTCAGAAATTACACCAAAACACCCCACTTGTTTTTAAGATTTTCCTGTTTCAGCACATTCTGGGCTTAGGCCTTGTTAGCACTGTTTTAATATATTTAACAACTCTTTGATGTACATATGTAACAATGTGAGATCAGCCTATATTTCTGTCCTTTTCTGAATACATTTAAAATCTGAAGTTTGACTGGCTTAGTAGTATCTCTGCTGCTATTTATTTCAAATGAAGAGGTTACTTATTGAATTTCTATTTCTATAACTCACTTTGGAGTTATTTCTTCTCTGACAGTTTGGAAAATTGTAGGAGGACATTGTGACCCTAGAAGGTCAGCGAGCACAGGATTACAGTTGATTGGATAATATTTGCAGGAGAACAACCGAATGGATACCTGTTGTATACCTGATTGTATATCATTTGTAAAAGAACAGTTGAATGGACAGTTTGTGTGTGAGAACACTTGGTGGAATATACAAGACAAAAGGAGTTCCAAACAAAAGCATAGAAATTGTTACTGGGTTTTGTTGATGAGCTCCATACTTCCTCCATTATCCTACATAACCCTCAGTGTATAAAGTCTGATGCCACTAATAAACTTCGGCTTTTGACCATCAGTCAGGGTCCACACGTGTTATTATCGGCTCCGTGCACCAACTCCATCGTTGCAGGACAGTGACAGAAAATAACAAATGCATACAAAATGCAACATTGAAATAGCAGTTAAACATGTTTCTTCAATTTTGTACATGAGGATATTTTCAGAAAGGAAGGAAAAAATGACCAAGACCCACTTAAAAAACAAACGGCCAAAGCAGGAATAGAGATTAGGAAGCAGAACTGTTTTATTTGAAGTGGATTTCATTTTTATTCTATATTCAGGTCGTAGAAACTCCATAACCACTCTCTCTTGCATTTGTTCAAGTGTCTCCCATGCCAGGAAACTGTCATTCCTAACTTGTTGGTAGGAATCTATAATGGCATACAACCTCACTCTCTCTCTTACCTAGATGCTCTCCTGTAAAAGGGCACAGTAAACCTTAGAAGTCAACAATCTCCTTTCCTGTATGACACAGATGTAGCCATGACTGTTTTCATTTAAAAAATTATGATGTTCAATAGATGGAGAAGGAGAGGCACCATCTGGGCCCCCAAACCCTGTGTTTTCTGAGTAGGGCTTCAAGGTTGCTGGAGTTAAATTCCACTGCGTTCTGACTGTGAATCAGCAGAAATCAGTTCACATCCAACATGGGTTACACATCTTGCCTGATTCACTTCTGAGTTATTTCTTTTACCATCACAGTTTTGAAAGTAGTTACTGTGTCCCAATCATGAGTCTTATTCTATAATGTCTCAGTTATCTAACTGTTAGGAATCATTTGGTTCAAAATTTTGAGTTAAAAGAGTTTAATTATGGATGCTCCATATCGTTTGCATTTGTTGTAAATGTTGCTGTGTGGAATGAAGCCATGTAAATTATTATACACCTTTATTTTCCAATGTTTCAATCATTTAATTGAATTTTAAATCTGTCACATTAATACTGGTTTTCAAGAATAATAGTACACATGTGTATGTATCTAATCCCACATAAGTGAATGTGATACAATACTAAGGAGGCAATAAAATAATGAAAAATTAAAAAATGAAATAAAAATAGTGTGTTCTGCAAATCCTGTTTTAGAGAGGCATGATATTTTAGTAGTGTCAAAAGTAAATGCTAGCATAGCAAGGCTAGAGTTTAGCGTGAAGGTGATTTAATGACTTAAACTTTCCCGAAAACCATAAGGTAGAAATAATAGCACTTGACATTTTGTTTATTTATGTATTCATTTGTTATTTATTTATTTATAATAATATCAAAATAAATTATACAATCAGAAGTAATCTGCAGGCACTTTGTATGTGTGCAATTGTAAGTGTTGGCCTTTGAGTTTTGTTTGCTTCTCTGCGTAGACACCATCTCTAGGATTTTACTCTCTTGGTGATCCTTTCTGAGCATTAGGATGCTGAGACACAGACTTGAAAACATGAGTTTTCATTTTATTCTGTAATTGACTCATGGATGCCTCATTTGTAAAGTTAGAGTGATAGTACTGGTACTGTGAAGTTATAGCGAGGGTCAACAAGAAAGATAAGAAAGCAGTCTGGATTCTTCTTTGGACTCTCTCCTAAACCTAGTTACTCAACTATGTGCTTTGTAGTCTCTCTTTGATTTTCATTAATTTTAAAATTAAATTTTCTTATCCAAATATTCTCTTGTGTTTTTGGTCTTAATGAATAATCCTATCATGTGCTGGGTTGTCTCTGTTGGAAAGCTTTAAATGAAAGACTCATTTCTTTCATTTAATCAGTAATGAAGATTTATTGAATTAATATATAAAATTGTAAAGTTTGTGGCTCTCTGTTTCTATGATCACTTCTTGAACCTAGGCACCAGTTCCCTTGTTTGCCCCTCCCCCCCTTTTAACCTAGGTTATTCAAGCAGCCTTGTAAGTCTCTTTTTTTCTAATAAAATGATCTGTCCTGCCTTCAGCTAATTTTCCTTATTGGTATTGCTTTTCAGAATG
Organism: Ochotona curzoniae; assembly: GCF_017591425.1. Classification (NCBI taxonomy): domain Eukaryota; kingdom Metazoa; phylum Chordata; class Mammalia; order Lagomorpha; family Ochotonidae; genus Ochotona; species Ochotona curzoniae. The sequence goes on from NW_024467119.1 coordinate 41,216,982, forward strand.
CATTTCTAATAATTTGACTTCCTTAAAATGTGAAATAGTAATGATAATAGATGCAAATGATGTTATTTTCAAAGTGTAAAAATTCTAATGGCTGTATATTGAGAATAAGATCATATTAAGGAACCCTCTTCTGAGTCCTGTTTTATTAACTATATTCTTTTAAAATTGCTGCCACATTTTGCCAATACTTTTTTCTGCAACTGTGGAGATAATTACATGATTTTCCCCCCTCTCGTTTAAACTCTTAACACATTTTGTAATATTGGATAATTTTTGCATTCATGGAATTAAAAACTCACCTGATCATCCTGTTTTGTTTTTAATGTGTCACTAGATGCAAGTTGTCAGTACACATGCATTTTTAAAATTGCAATTGAAAACCATAATTAAAATTAGTTTGTAGTTTTTTCTTCCTGTGCAAACTTTGTTATCTTAAATATCAATGCTATTATATATCTTTTAAAAAATATTGTTATTCTTTTTTAAGATTTTTTTTTCTTTACTTGAAGAATTAGAGAGAGAGAGAGAAAGACACACAGAGAGTGAGAGAGAAATCTTCCATTCGCTAGTCCACTCCGCAAATGGCATCTGTAGCCAGAGCTGAGCCACTCTGAAGCTGGAGCTTAGTGTAAGGTCCCAAGCATCTAGGCCATCCTCCGCTGCTTTCCCAGGCCATTAGCAGGAAGCTGGATCAGAAGTGGAGCTGCAAGGACTCAAATTGGTGCTGATACAGCATACCAGCATCTCAGGCAGAGGACCAACTTACTCTGACAGTGTACTGACACCTACCTGTACATCTTTAAGTTGAATTTCCTGCTTTTATATGTACTCTGAATGGTTAAATAGTGTTGGAATTGTATGGTTTAAAATTTTATGATCTAAAAAGTATTTACTAGAAATTTCCCAAATAATATTTGGCTTTTTTTATGGGATAGCTCTTTTATCTATTCTATTTTTCTCTCTCTCTTTTTTTAAAAAATTATTTTTAATGATGTTTACATAGTTGATTAGGATGGGAAGGGTTGAGGATTAGGACAAAGTGTGCAAGACCATTGTTTTCAAATTTTCTTTTCTTCTTCCTATATCTGGGGGAAGAGGGACAAAATGGGAGAAGCCCTACCCAGCCTCCCAGCCACCTCAGTACCCAGGGATGGGGAATGGCGACCTGATGTCATCCTAGCGTCCTTGAAGTCGAGTATGCAGTGAGGGTTCTGCTCGGGTGGTTTTGATAGTTCTGAAATGCTGTTGATTTTGGCTGTCTGCATGTGTGGCAGTGGCAAAGCCTCCAGGCTGGGGAGAACCTGGAAACCTGCTGAACTCCTCCCCACCCCAGGGAGCCATGAGGCCCTGCTGAATGCACCTGTGGCAGTCCAAAACCCCTCCAGGCTGGGGAAAACCCAAAGGCCCAGCAAGTTTCCCTTCCCTCCTGAGAGCCATCCCACTTGGCTGTGGTAAAGCATCCAGGCTGAGGAGAACCTGAAAGTCTATTTTCCATTAACATAGCAAAATATCATTGGGAGATACTTTATAAACAAAAGAAAGTTGTCAGTCTCACATTTTGGGAAATGCAAGCACATGTTATCAGCACTATGTAGCCTATGGTGAGGGCCTCACTACAGATAGCACTGCCGGAGTCCAGCTGCCTGATTTGAAAAACCTCTTCTTGTATCTGTGTCTTGTCTTTTCTCATATTGTGTTGCCCCTTTTCAAACCATGGGTCATGCTGCACTTGTCATGGCAGGTCTTCATACCTAAATAAGTTATTTGTGGCTAGGAGGTGAGTTTGTGTAGTACTGACATGGTTCCAAAAATGACTGGGCAGGTAAGTTAAAATACAAATTAACTTTCCATTGGGTGATGGTAGCAGCATTTTTGAAGAAAGAGCTGTAGAAAGATTGCTAATTGGTGGAAGCAGAACTTTTGTGATCACCAAAGTGTGATCAGAATGATTTTCTATCTGCTATTTTTGATCTAATTTATCTGACTGCTGTAATTTGTATGTAGGTAGATAAATAATACATATACCTGTATAATGCTATTTGAAGTATGATGGTATTTTGTTTATTAATACTATGTGCTAGATAACTTACCTTGTCTGTAGATTTATTTTCTTGTCATTATGATTATTGTTACAAATAATAATACAGTAAAAATATGATTTCTTTGAAAATAAGAAATAGTATTAAAAAAAAGAATTCATGAAAATGATGAGTCAGAAATGTTGATGTTCATGGAAATATGATCTGCACTGATGGAAAGGTGAATTATAGAATAGATTTTTAAGAACCCATATAATAACTTTTCATTACAGTACCATTTTTACTGAATTAAAAATAAGCACAATATATTCAACTAAATAGTGTGGTTCTGTCTCTCCAAGATGCAAGTTAGAGCCTTGCTTTTTTTTTTTATTAATTGCATTGTATTATGTGACACAGTTTTATAGGTACTGGGATTCCCCCCTCCCCTCCCCGTACCTTCCCCCCATGTTGGATTCCTCCACCTTGTTGCAGTATTACAGTTCAAATTCAGTTGAGATTTTTTCATTGCAAGCATATATCAAGCATAGAGTCCAGCTTCTTATTGTCCAGATAAGTTCAACGGCTTGTTGGGGAGACCTTCTCTGGTCTGAATGTAGAGCCAGCAGAATATTATCCCGATCAATTAAAAGTCCCAACATAACATCAAAACAACAATTTATAACGTTATGGAATTAATTGACATAGCATTGAGTAACCAATATGTTTAAAAAAATGCAAGTTCTTAACCACATCCTGTGACTACTTCATTGACATTTCAATTTTAGTTTATATACAGTCGGGTTCTATACATCTTAAAATGGCTATAGATTACTGTTCTGCTGTCTTGTGTCTATTATCATTATAATATTTAGCATTTTATAGCGTTGAAGCATAATTTTGCTGAACCTGGCTTTTTTTTGGGGGGGTAGTCTAGACTGGCTTATAAGTCAAACAAGACATATGTCAACAATTTAGGTGCAGTACAGTTTTAGGAGGAGTGTGCAGAGAAATCCTCAATACCCTAGTGAGGAGTAACTAATATTTCAGGCCTTCCTCACACCTCCTATGGTGATGGAGGATTTCTCCGCTCTCCCGCCCCATTACGGAATAACATAAGGTATTAAAAGTATGTTAGGTTTTACAATTCTTTGATGTAGATCATAAGCAGTCTGACTCACATTGATTGTTGGTTCATTGGTTACTTCACAATATCTTATTGTATGTGAGATAGGCTGTTTGAGGATGAGATAATATTACAAAATTATGCCTATATAGCTAGTAATCTAAAAAAATGTAAATACTATAATATATTATATAGGAAATATAGCTTCTAAAGAAATGAGGGCAAATTTGTTTCACTAATAAAAGATTGAGAAATTTTTGGATGTCAAGCAGCACTTGGATGAAATAGGACAATTTTGTGAAAAGCACACAAATTTTATTTTATAAACTTATTTTACTTCTTTGCTTTAAATTTTGAAGCTTATTCTTTCTCCTTACCAGGTTCAAAGCTAAATTCCTTCTGATTTGTCATTTTTATTTCTCAGCAAAGAACTAAATGTTATACATTGTTAGAGGAGAAAACATTTTCTCTTTACTGAAGAATTTTCAGAATTCTAGAGCTATATTTTAGAAAAGAGAGTTGGTTGGGGGAGTGCTGTGGCACAGTGGGTTAAGGTGCCTTTTGGGAAGCTCATTTCACACCAGAGTTACAGAGTGCTTGCTACTCCACTTGTAATCAAGCTCCTCTGGAAAAGCAGTGGAAGGTAGTTCAGGCGCTAGAGTTCCTCTTACACACGTGGAAGATCTGGAGGAGTTCCTGACTCCTGGATTATGCCTCGCTCAGGCCTGATGGCTTGTGGCATCCACCAGCAGATAGACGATGTCTCTCTGTCTTATCTGCTTCTCTCTTTCTGTCTTTCTCCCTCTTGCTCAGTCTTTCAAATAAATAAATCTTAAAAACTAAAAAAGTTGACAGAGAAGTAACAAGTAAAGCCGCCTTTAGAAATGCTCCATCTCTGTAAGTCAAAAGCATTAGTTGTGACTGTAAAATGGGATGTAAAGAAGACTGTGTTGTACCCTGAACCATGGTTTTGTTCAATTTGTTTTTGTTTAATTCACTATCACTAACCTGATAATATGCTATAATAATTCATAATTAGATTAATCATTGTTTAATTCCAAACACTTTTATGTATAGCTTTGGAAAGACTGATGGTTGTTTTCTACACTTTAATCTTAGCCAAAAGGCCAAAAAACAATGGCTGTTTCTTAATATTTATACTCTTTTTCCGTCATAATAATCTATTGGTCCTTAGTGTAGTAATAACTTACCTGATTATCTGTATTCAATTTCACCTAAAAAATGTCAAGGGAAGAAAGGTTTGCTAAATTTTTGCATATCTGTAGTAGTTGGAATTGAGAATTGATTCCTAGGAAGAAATTTTCACCCTTGGAGATCATATATTGTATCAGCAAATGACATGCTCTGAGGTGCAGGTGTTTATGAAAATGGTTGTTAGGATGTGTAACATCTGCTGTGCACTGGTGACCCTGAAGCTCCAGGAAAAGGTTCCGTTCATGCAGTGTGTTCTGTTTAAGCTGCCTTTCTGTGTAGCTGAGAATATTTGCTCACAAAATGAACAGGAGTTTAAAATTTTTATGCCAAGATATGTGGTAACCCAGATACCTGAAAGCTTATTCATTATTTAAATCTTTTAGGAGTATGATTGATTTTATAAAATAGGCAAAACAACTAAAATTGCATCTCAGTTTCCCCCCTTATAATATTTGATAAAATTCACATATGCCATAAAGAAAAAAGTTTAAGGATTGAAAAAACCTATTCTCTTTTCTTTGGAGATGATGGGGTTCTATGGAAAAAAAAAAAAGAATACAGAAAGTAAAAAGAAATCTGCAAACAAAAATGTTTTTTTTTCCTGGTGTGCTTTGGCTAATACAAGAATGAGGATGTAGAGAGGATGGACTGATTTTGAGAATCTTGCTCAGCAAAGTAACATGAGAAACAGAATGCCAATTCCTATTCACACTTCATGGCCAGACTGTTGGACTGGTCCAGACCTTGACTCAGGCTGGGAAGACTCAGGTAAACTATGCGTTCCAGAGAATGAACTATTACTTTTTTGTTTGAAGAGTTAACAGTCTGTGCAATTGTCAATTCCTTATTTTTAAAGGATAGATTTACTTTTAAAAATATTTACTTTTTTGTAATGATGGGAGGAAGTGAGAAAGAGGGAGGGGTTCACAGAGGGAAGGAGGGATTGAGGGAGAGAGAGAGAGAGACTGTTGAAATGTCTCATCTATTAGTTCATTGTCCAAATGTCTTCAACAGCCAGGACCTGGCTAACCTGAATCCAGGGGTAAGTGAATCCAGGGGCTTGGAACCCAGTTTAGGTGTCCGATGTGGGTGGCAAGGATCTAAGTATTTAGGGTATCATTTGCTGTCTTTAGGATATGTGTTAGCAGGGTCCCGGAATTGTAAGCAGAGCCAAGAAAAACTCAGATACTGCAGTTGACAATGCGGTGTTCCCAAGCAGCAGATGCCTGACCATCATAGTCACTGTTTACAGTCCTTAAAATATCTGTGTGTGCCATTGTATGCTTCTTTGTCTGTATTCCTCTTTTTTTTTTAAAAAGATTTATTTATTTTTATTGGAAAGGTGGATATACAGAGAGGAGGAGAGACAGAGAGGAAGATCTTCCATCCTATGATTCACTCCCCTAGTGACTGCAACGGCTGGAACTGAGCCAATCCGAACCCAGGAGCTCTTCCAGGTTGCCCACATCGGTTCAGTGTCCCAAGGCTTTGGGCAGTCCTTGACTGCTTTCCCAGGTCACAAGCAGGGAGCTGGATGGGAAGCGGGGCTGCCAGGATTAGAACCGGTGCCCATTTGGGATCCTGGCATGTGCAAGCTGAGGACTTTAGCTGCTAGGCTACCGTGCCAGTCCTGTCTGTATTCTTATTTACCTCTTTTGCCTAGAACACATTTATCTTCTCCTTGATGAAGGCAACCCAGTGTTCCAGCCATTATTGCATTTAGCTCCAAGTCCTATAAATCTTGGTTGTTTGCAATATAGAAATCAACAACATGGAGCTTATAAACTAAATCATCTGCTCCTTCCAGCCTCCTAAAAGCAAATCAGTGGAACAGATGCAGAATAAATGCAATAAAATATCATAGTTGGTAGGTGAAAATTTTTAGAAAGATGGGGAGAGTAGCTGAGATCTGACAGCTACAACTGCAGTGCAACTGCGTAGCTCCTTGCTGACCTGTGTTATTGCTCCAGGTAATTTTTTGTGTGACCAATATGGGAAACCCACTATGGGATAGATAGCTGTTGCTGGCCCTTATGACAGCCTTGCCCATATGACAAGTCCCCTTTTGTGCCCTGTCCATATTTTCTTCCTCATCTGTGCATGACCAAGACAGACCTCTCAGGCGCCAACAAGACCCATCCCCTGCATATAGCAGAAACCACAAGTTTGCAATGTTGCAAACTTAGAATCACAATAAGGAAATATCCAGCATGACTGTACAATGTAAGCACACTGTTCCTGCCCATTTTAGGTCATTATAGCAAAATTACCATGGGGATCACTTCCATTCCCATCATACTCCTGACCACCATGACACATCTAGGAGGGGACACTGCAATGAAGAATGCACAATCCTGTCTTAAATTCTACTTCCTTTTGAAGATTCATTTGGGCTCTACCCTAGACATCACCTTCAATACAACTAAAGGGTACAGAACAAAGGTTTAGCTTTGAGGGAGATCTGTGAGTGTTGAAGGCTTTTCCATTTGTTGTGGGCTCTTCTCCTGTTAGACATTTTCTTTGGTGAGTTTTTTTTTTAAATGAGGTCATTTTGTGTTTTAATTTTTTGTTCATGCGCTGCCTGGCTCTTGAGTTTGTGCTTTTGTTTTGCTTTGCTCATGTCCTGCTTTACTGTGTATCAACATTCCTCCACTTTTGAATCTTTTCATGCATAGAGGAAAGCATCTGTAATACATCTATCCAGGAGCCTTGCAGCCCACAACAGAATGAGTAGCATATTAACAGCCACTGATTCACTTCACTGATGAATCCCACTTGACATGAACTGTGAAGACTCTCAGCAGTAGGATGAGCTTCCTGGTTAGATGCTGGATCAGCTTTCTGGACAGTTCCTGCTTATAATATGCTTTCTTGGCCACAGTAGAGCAGGGTGTTAAGAAGCATATCTTCTTTGTTGCATAACTTTGTCAGACTTTGTAAATAAACATACTGGGATCAGAAATTAACTCCAGCACTATCCCAGGCAACTAAGACATATGGTTACCATGCAAAAGAGGAGACATAAATTGGCAAACTTTACAAAAATTATGGTAAACACAAGTTGGAAATAGAAGGGGTAGAATTTTTATGGCATCTATATATGCAGAGACTAAGATATTTGGCAATGCAAAATGTTGGGAAATATGTATATAATAATTAATATATAGTATTAGTGAAATGTAAATTAATAAAAATATTGGAAAAAGAATTTGTTATCTTGTGAAGTTGACATTGATCCTATTGCTTCAGTTTCTCTGGAGAACTTTTATATACTCTCTCTTCTCTTGTCCTATCATTTCCTCCCTCATTCCAGGTCAGTTCTACTTGCCTTTCTATTTCTCAAATATGAAAATTGCTTCAGGTCTCTGGGGCACCGCACATTGAATAAATACCATTTTTTCCTTGTGGGACTATTTTCTAAGATGTTTACATGATACACACTCTCATTTTTATTCATTTCTTTTTTCAAATATAGCCTCTCTTCTCAAGGATACCATGACTAACACCCTATATAAAAGTTCTCTAGCATCATTATTTATCCACTTATTTTTATTTATGTGCAATGGTCTACATCTTTGTGTTCCTCCTTCTTCCATTTTTCATCTCTTATGTTGACATTCTAGCCCTTGATGTGATACAGTAATAGGTAAGAACTAGGAGGTGAAGAGGGCTCCACTATCGTGAATGCAATTAGTGCCCTTATTAATAAGGCTTCAGAATTCTTCTCCCGTACCCCATCACCAGTGAGGAAACAGACTGAGAAGATGTTGCTGTGAACAAGTGGGCCCTCATCAGACATTGATCTTCTGCTTCCTAATCATGTAAACTTGAAAGATAAGTTTTTGCTGCTTATAAACTATCTAGCATTGGGTGATTTGCTCAATAGCAGCCCAAATAGAATTAATGCCAAATAATAGTGTTTAAGAGCACAGTTTCCTGGGTCGTACTGCTTGAGTAAAATTCCTAGAACTACCATTTTCTCATGGTATAATCTTGGTCAGTATACCTGATTTCTCTGTGACTTAATTTTTTCACATATAAAATGGGGGTAATTACAATGTAACATGGGGTTGTTGTGAGAATCAGATCCATGGAAACCTCTAGTACAATGCTGGGAAATCATGAACAATCAGATTCTTTATTAGCTGAAATTATTAGCTTAGTGAGCATATACATCATTTAAATATAAATTTGATGGGGTAGAAATGTTGCACTGTTTCCTATTGAATTCCCACTAATTGGAAGAGTGTCTATATAAAGTTACTACTCAACAGATGTTTGCTGACTTAATAAATGAATGTATTGACAAGTTTCAATATAGTAACAATTAAAATGTACAAGTCAGAAAAGGAGATCTATGATGTGAAACTATTTAAATGTAATAAAAATATGCAAACAGCATCCCATTATACCCTAAATGAATAGTTCAGCAGAGGCTTCCAATTTTTTATTTGGTATACCATTTCCCCTTGGGAATAATAGGTGGCTTCAAATCTATCTAAAAAGATTTGAAGAAACATGGAAAATAATCTAATGTTGACCAAATACAGACTTTGATATATAGCAGTTCATCTAATTAATCTATATTTTTGTGTTCTTGATATGTTTTTTTAAATTAAGATTTAGTTTAAATATTAGTAAAACATTCTCTCAGCCATTGACTGTATAACATTTAGGTTTGGAAAAACAAAAAGAAGGTGGACTTTCAAGTTAGAAATAACTGGATTTAACTTCCATCCCGTTACTTGCTGGCACTAAGACCCGGAGCAAATTATTTAAACTTTCAAATATTAATATTTTAATAAATTTATGAAGCTGTTATTGAGTGCAGTAGATATTAGCAGAGCTATGAAAAAGCCGTTGTCATTCATCACACATTGAATAAATGGTATTTTCTTTCCTTCCTGGTTTATAGTACTTCTGCATTTCAGTCAAGCTATTGTTCTTTGGGTGATACTGAAAAGTTAACTGATAATTCATTTTGAATATTTTATTGTTTAATGTTGGATGTCAAAGTAAAAGTTAAATCCTTCCTTAGAATCATGGTAGATTGTTTTCATTTATTTTAGTCTATTTGATTTATCCATTGAGTACTAGACATTAGTTATTTAAAATTTGATATTTAAATAAGTTGTAAAGTCAAAGAACTTTAAGCTGAGAATTATGGGTCTAATGAATCTGTCAAGGATTTATGAATTCAGAACATCTTAGACTGTAAAAATTATATTCCATTGATTTAAATTGTGATAGAGTCAACATGTGATTTTGTATTAGAAAATTTTGTTTTGAGGCATTTGAATAAACTAAGTTCCCAAGATGTAGCAGATCCTTAAGAACACATATTTGGACAATAAAGAGAACATTTGACAGCAGATTACAGGGTAAAGATCACTTAGATTTTCCATTTCAGTTTCCAACATACCTAGCTCTCTCGTATCTCTGGCATAGTTAGGTTCTTTGAGGTATATCTGAATGACAGGTGTGTTTATTGGAGGAAAAATCACTATAGGGGATAAACACCATTACCAAGAGCAGTAGTCCATGCAATTTTCTACTCATCCAAGGAATTTAATTTTTATAAAGAGCTTGCCTTTAGCTTTCTTCAGGTTTCTATGTGAAACTAACTATAGACTGGATGGCTTGTAGACATCTCTGTTGTGTGGCAATCTGAGCTCAGAATGCTTCTTGTGGAATTCTGATGAAGGCTCTTGGCCAGGTTGCAGTCTGCTTGACCTTGTGTATGTTTTCACAAGTTAAGAGCAGAGAGGTGGTAAGCTTTTTCAGGACTTTATAAAGATACCAATCTTACTTTTGAGGGCTCTACATTCATAGCCCAATTCCTATGGAAAGTGTCCTACCAACACTATTACATTAAGAATTAAAATTTGTACAGAAAAGATGGAGGTATAGGGTGAGGGCAGGTTTAAGTTGTTGAAGAATCATTAGACGGGGTGAAGCATAGTTCAAGGAAAGAGAAAAGGACAGGCTGACAGCAGGGCGACACCTGGAGACCTGTGGACATGGGGAAGCAGTAGAGACAGCAGAGTGGTGTTGTAGTGACCAGATACCCCAGTGGCAGTTAGCAATCAGTGACCGGAACTCCACCAATGGCCAGGAGGGAAGAGGATTTCTTCAGGAGCTCAGGAGGTGAACTCAGCCATTATTTCATTCGACCAAGAGCAGGTAGAGACAGAGCAGCAGACCCCCAAGCGGGCAGTACAGGAACAGGGTGGATTTCACATTCCAGAAATCCACCAGTGCTACATTGGGCACCATTTTGTGTACTGAGGAAAAGACTGTGGGCAACTGTGAACTATGTATGCATTAAGCCAGGAGAGAACTTGTTTCTGGCTCATGCATTGTAGTGGTCCCAAAGAGAAAACAGTACCGATGTGGCATCCTACAGGTTCCACCCAAGAGAGGTCTGGTTGGCTCCCAGATCTAACAGTCAGCAGACTCAGAGCCCTCACCAGTGCCATATTGGGTTCCATTTTGTGTAGTAAGAGAAAGGTTGTGGGGCTGGAGAAACATTAGTGAGCTGCTAATGCACTAAGCCAGGAGGGAACTCACTTTCTCTGGTCCCACAGAGAAAACAGGGCAGACCTGGCATCCTACAGGTTCTACCCAAAATAGGTCTGGGTGGCCCCAGGACCTAAAGGCCAGCAAGTTTTGGCAAGACCAGCATTGCTGACAACCCAGTGATTTAGAACAGGTGGTGTCTCTTTAATCCTGGGCACTGCTCAAAACGGGACTGGGAGAAAAACTGTGCAGGCAATGGTGCAGCACAGGAACACAGGGTGTGGAGAGTGGAGAATCAAGATCTGGAGGTATGAAGACAGTGTGGGAGGATTAGCACAAGAACCTGGAACTGAAACTTACTTGAGAAAGCGGCAAAAGTGATTGCAAATGAAGAACAGGCTACCAAACACAATCAGTAAAATCAACCTGTAGATCAGAGGGCAACAGAGCTCAGCAAACTGCCCTGAAGAGAAGAATCTGTTAACCAAAAGTGCAATGACCAGGAGCAAAAGAGGCACAGTGAATGTTACTGATGCCTCCCTGCAAAGGAGCAAACGCCTTTGTCAACCTGAGTTAATTGAGGAAGTCATCGAGAAAATAGGGGATAGGAAATTAAAAAAACTAGTTGTCAAGCTTCTAAACAGTAATGAGAAACACAAACAGGAGTTGAAGAGATTTAAGGAACATGCAACACAGGAAATAACAACACTGAAATAAAATCAAGATGTGCAGCATCTAATTTCAAGATATATTTAACAGTTACATTGGGAATCCATCTTTGATTTGGAAGTATAGATGCATACTGCATTGTATCTTTTGGTTGGTCTCTGGTTTTTCAGTTAGAAATAAATGCACATATGACAGAAGAAAATGGGCAATGAAAATTAAAGCAAAGCTTAAAGTTTTTATTTATTTTTTAAAAAACATTTATTTTATTTTTATTGAAAAATCATATATACAGAGATGAGGAGAGATAGAGAAGAAGATCTTCCGTCGATTGATTCACTCCCCAAGTTCCTGCAATGGTCAGAGCTGAGCTGATCTGAAGCTAGGAGTTTTCTTCCGGATCTCCCACATGGGGTTCGGTGTCTCAAGGCTTTGGGCCGCCCTCTACTGCTTTCCCAGGCCACGAGTAGGGGGCTGGATGGGAAGTGAGGCAGCCAGGACACAAACTGGTGTCCATATGGAATCCTAGCGTGTACAAGGCAAGGACTTGAGCTGCTAGGCTACTGAGCTGGGCCTGGAAAGCTTAGAGTTTTAAAAGTTATTTCTAAATTAATGTTTTAGAATATTAATAATTGGCATCTATTTATGGTTATTTTCTTCTAGGTATTGTCCTATGATGTTTACATTTGTTAACTCATTTAGTCATCTCAGGAATTCGATAAGGCATCTCATATCGCAAAGATAGAAATTGATGCAGAGTGCCTGAGAGGTTGTCCAGAGTCGCTCAGAGAGAATCACTGTGACTCTGTGGTGCTTCTACTTATTCTTGTCTTATCTGTTGCGAAGCTGTAGTAAAGCATACTATATAAAGACAATGATTCTACCATCCTTAGCTATTATGTTTTGAGACAGTATTTTCCACCTGTTTGTTGTAAGAGTGTCACAAGAAGATTGTGTGAGAGCACCTCATTTTGGGTTCAGATGATAGAGAATGCTGAATGAAGGTCAGTTCCTTCATCCTCTCTCAAGGTTGTTAATAATGAATTTGGTTCAGACAATCTTTTTCTTCTCTCCTAGTGTTCTGTCTTTCATCTTGGTCTTTATGCTATGGATCAATAACTCTCTCAATGGGGAAGGAAAAGGTAGAAATTGTGAGTGGTAAAGGGGCAGAATTTTAAGAATGTATTTTATTTAATTTAATCATGTTTTATTGTACATCTTTGTGGGGTACAGGGTGAAACTTCAGTGAATTTGTATTGTGGGTAATGATCGTATCAATTTATCTAACATTTAAATTTCCTTAAACATTTTTACTAACAAGTAATAATTGCAAATGTTCTGGAGTACATTGGACATTTTAATGTATGTTTTTATACTGCACACTGATCGAATCAAGATAATAAGTAGTTCTATCTCTTTATCATCTCTTTATGTTCAAAGGATTTAAGCTTTTTTCTTTGAGTTAATCATAACATTTATAATATGGTACTTTGAAAAATAATAACTCCATTGTGTGTTTCACCACCAGAATTTATTCCTTCCACATAGCTGAACTTTAATACCTGTCATCTAACTCCTCTCTATCCACCATTCTTCCCACTCTTCACAGTATTTAGCATTCAGATTGGCCTTTGAAAAAAACTACTAGAGTCTGGCGTGATAGCCTAGCAGCTAAAGTCCTCTTCTGGAATGCACTGGGATCCCATATGGGTGCCATGTCTAATCCTGGATGCCCTGCTTCCCATCCAGCTCCCTGCTTGTGGCCTGGGAAAGCAGTAGAGGACAGCCCAAAGCCTTGGCACCTGCACCCGTGTTGGAGACCCGGAAGAGGCTCCAGGCTCCTGGCTTTGGATTGGCTCAGCCTCAGCTGTTACAGCTGTTTGGGGAGTGAATCATTGGATGGAAGATTTTCCTCTCTTTTTTTTCCTCTTCTCTGCTAATCCAACTTTCCAATAAAAAAATAAAATAAATCTTAAAAAAAGAAAAAACCACAAAATTAGAAAAAGTTTACTGTATTTCTGTGGTAACGTATTTTAAATTTATGCTGGTGAATGTGATTTCTAGCGTTTGTAAACCTTCACAGTTTCAATGGAAACACTCGTCAGAGAGGAGAAAGTGGAGCAATGATGAAGACTGGATTTCTCTGAATGTAGGCTAACCTGACTGGGGTTCGGTGAAATCTCAGTGCGGTTTTCATTTGTATTTCCCTGATGGCTAGGGAGCCAGAGTGCCTTTTTATATGTCTATTAACTATTTGAATTTGTTCTTTTGAAAATGGCTGTTCATTTCCTTTGCCCATTTCTTCATAGGGTTGTTTGTTTTGCTGTTACTGGGTTTCTGAAGCTCTTTGTAGATTTTGGATATTAGTCCCCTATTAGTTATGCAATGTGCAAAGATTTTTCTCCCATTCTGTTGGTTGCTTTTTCACTTTGTTGATCATTTCCTTTGCTGTACATAAGCTTCTTAATTTGATGAGTCCCATTTGTTTAATTTGGCTTTGACTGCCTGTGCTTTTGGTGTCTTTTCCAAATCTTTCCCCATTCATATCTCTTGAATTAATGTTAAAAATATGCAAAGAATTCAAATAATTCACTAGCAAGCTAACAAATAACCTGAAAAACGGGCAAAGTTCCCCAATAGATATTTCTTATAAGAAGACATTCAAGCAATCAATGAAAATATACAGAAAATACTTCACACTACCAGTCGTCAGGGAAATAAGGATCAACATTACCTGTTAAAATGGTTATTATAAAAAATGATGAAAGATAAAAAAATGCCGAGGGAGATGTGGTGAGAAGCGAACCACATTGCATATTGTTAATATACAGCCATTATGGAAAAAAATATAGTAGGTAAAGCACAAGTCCCACATGCCTTAGAAACCCTACACTGAGGATATGTATGGAATACATATCCAAAAAACGGTATCATCATGTCACAGAGATATCTATACGCCCACGTTTAGTGTCGCACTGTTAATAATAGAAAAGATACGGAATCAACCTGAGTGTCTATCAGTGGGTGAATACATGAATAAAGAAAATATGGTATTTATACCCAGTGACATACTATTTAATCATAAAGAAGGAAATTATGGAACTGAAACTAAATGTATGTATGTATAAGTATATACATGTGGAACTTGGGGAACATTATATTAAGTACAATAAGCCAGGCAAAGAAAGACAAGTACTATTTCACTCCACTCATATGTAGAATATAAAAAAGTTGATTTCATAAAAGTAGAGAATAAAACAGTGAATACCAAGGGCCATTTGGCCAGAGTGTGAGTAGCTGTTGTTTAAAGGATATAAATTTGTGGATCATTAGAAGGAATAAGTTTAAGAGATTTATAACAGAGCATAGTATTATAAAGTGGCTGTTATATGGTATATATATCATATATTACATATTTTTCTTAAAATTTTTTAAGATTTATTTATTTTTATTGGAAAGTCAGATATATAGAGAGGAGGAGAGAAAGAGAGGAAGATCTACCATCCACTGATTCATTCTCCAAGCGGCTGCAGTGGCTGGAGCTGAGCCAATCTAAATCCAATAGCCTGCTCCAGGTCTCCTACACGGGTGCAGGTTCCCAAGGCTTTGGACCATTCCTGATTGCTTTTGCAGGCCACAAGCAGGGAGCTGAATGGAAAGTGGTTGCTGCAGGTTTAGAACCGGTGCTCATATGATATCCTAGTGCATTCAAGGCGAAGAGTTGAGCTGCTAGGCTGTTGTGCTGGGCCCTCTTAAACATTTCATTATACACACGTGCTTAAAAATGTGTTTTGTATTATAAATATATGCATATGATTTCTTCTATTTGAGATAAAGATGAACTAAATTTAATATTAATAGTCTTAAAATGTTATTTTTCTTTTCAATCTCAATATCTTCTTTAAATTGTCAAAGACAATTTAAGTTTTCTCTTTTTAAGCTATTGTATTGTGAAAAATGCTTCTGAAAAATATAGGCTATAATTTCCTACCCAAATACAATTTGCCTATTACTCAATTTCTACAATCTGTCTGTTCTTCACTTCTGCAAAGGCAGGTGGAGTTTTCTTCTTATATCCCAAAATTTTTTATTGCTGAGAAATTTTCCTCCAAGTTTTTGTCAGTCTTTCCTCATGAGTTTAGTATTATTTTTTCATCTTTCTTCAGCATAAAATGCATCGCTGATTATTGCCTGAAAGTTTTTATTGTAGGTAAAATATTATTAAACTGCTCCTCAGACTGATTTCAAAAACAATTTTAAAATTTATTTATTATTTTTATTGGATAGACAGATATACAGAGAGAAGGAGATACAGAGAGGAAGATCTCTGTCCACTGGTTCACTCCCTAAGAATCCTCAATGGCCAGAGCTGAGCTGATCTGAAGCCAGGAGCCAGGAGCTTCTTCTCGGTTTCCCATGTGGGTGCATGGTCCCAAGGCTTTGGGCTTCCCTTAACTACTTTCCTAGCCACAGTCATGGAGTTGTAAGGGAAGTGGAGCAGCCGAGACATGAACTGGTGCTCATATGGTATCCAGGCGCATTCAAGGCAAGAGCTACCATGCTGGGCCTTGATTTCAAAAATTTTAATAAATGTATATATTGTAAGATAATATCAGTATAAAGAATACCAAGTGTTTCTGTTTAGCATCTACAATTTAGTTTCTTTAAAGAAAATCATGCATTTCTTGTGTAAAATACCAAAGTAACTGGTTAAAAAGAAGCAGCTAATTAGATCAGAGATCCATCCTTAACACACACACACACACACACACACACACACACACACACACATGGAAGTACAGTCTAACACTATAAATAAAGGAGTAAATTATAACCTTTCTGCATACGTAGCTCTTGTTTGGTGGATTGGCTACAAGACTTTAAAAACTAGGGTTGGATTTTATTTGTTGGACTAGGAGAAAGTAACAGAATCAAATGTTGAGGGTATTTGAAATTTAAATAGTAGTGGCTAATAGAGCCAGGAAGAGGTACTTGGATAAAGTTATCAAATGAAACTGGTTTTGGTAAATAGACTCAAAGAACACATCTATGCTGATGCTTGCTATTACTGCAAGTCTGGGCTATTGTGGCAATTATAATTTTATTTGTAATCCATGCAAAAATATTACTGGTGTGTTTACAAGTCATCTCAATATATTTTAGAGCTTACACAAAAATAAACATAATAGAATAAACATAGTGAGAATGGCTGAATACCTTCAGAATCCCTGAGGGTAGGTTAGATGCGATCTTGTTCTAAGGGCCTTCACCAACCAGGGTTGGACCTTCCAGCTACAGAATGTTGTTTTTAATTTGGTTCTGTTTCTGAATTTTGTTTTTGGCATGGTTTATACTTTCCTTCTTTGTTTTCTGGAGGGAGGAGGTAATAGCAGTATAATCATGATGACTTGCAGAAGCAGAAAAACACTTTTCTTGTTACCAATCCATTGCTAGAAAAAAGGGTGCAGCATATCTCTGAAGCATATAATTGATATCTAAAACTCGTGAGCTTAGAGTTGAAGAGCTGCTGTCAGGCTAGTTTTTTGTTTGTTCTTTAAGTAGTTCTAACCAGAATAAATTTTATTCTTGAATATTACAAATATCTGCAAGTGTAATTCAGGACAATGTCATTGTTTAAGACATTATAATGAATGAAAGATACAATAGAAGACTGAAGATCAGCAGCCAGACATTCCATGTCTTTAGATGTATTTTTTTGTGAAGCAGACTTCTGAAGCATATTTCAGCCATTGAGAAAAGTCTTGAACAAATTATTAATAATATTAAACACTAATAGTCCATTCTTGTTCAAAAGAAATCATGCGAGTCAGCATAATGCTGTTTTGCTGATGGCGAGATTGTCATAAACAGATTATTTTTGCATTGTAGTGAGCCATTTGGAGTTTTTAATGATGTGTTTATTAGTTAGATGGGAAATATGATCTGAACAATTTATAACTAAATGAATTAACACCTAGATAAAATATGAGAACCAAAAAATATCAGGAAATACATCATATTTAAGTGCTTTATGTTGATTGTTTCAACACCATTTTGAAACATTTGATATGTGTTTAGAAATTTAAAAGATAAATAGAACTTGTAGAAATAATATTCTTAAGAGCTAATCAAGACACAAAATATATGATAGTTCATACTAATAAATTGTGGGGGACCGGCACGATAGCCTAGTGGCTAAAGTCCTCGGCTTAAAAATGTGCCAGGATCCCATATGGGTGCTGGTTCTAATCCCGGCAGACCCGCTTCCCATCCAGCTCCTTGCTTGTGGCCTGGAAAAGCAGTCAAGGACGGCTCAAAGCCTTGGGACCCTGCATGCATGTGGGGGACCTAGAAGAAGCACCTGGCTCCTGGCTTTGGATTGTTACAGCCCTGGCCGTTGCTGCAGCTTGGGGAGCGAATCATCGGATGCTAGATCTTCCTCTCTGTCCCTCCTCTCTGTATGTATGACTATCCAATAAAAAGAAATCTTTACAAAAATAAATAAATTATGTTAGGTAACTTTTTTTAGAGAAAAACCTCACATACTACAGATCCTAAAATTCAAATTCATCAAATGCAAAATTGTGCTTCAAGCAGATTTCTGTAGTTTTGGTAATATATTCCCAGAGCAACAACTTTCCAGTAACCCAGGGAAGTAGGAAGACAAGCAGACAAACATGTAGCAAGATTTAGGTAAAAGACCAGAGCAAATTGAGTTCCTTATGTTGAGAAGCAGCAAACAATTTTACTGAAAATAGCAAGCAGTCTTGTATAAAGAAATATAAGGAAAAAGAAATTAGATTAGAGGAATGAACAGATGGAATAGCCTGAGACTAACTGCCAGCCCAAGGAAACAGGCAAAAGAGCAAGAGACTTCAGAAACATGGCACTCATCTCTGTGGCATGATTCCTCCTGCTGCTCCATGTCTTACAGACTACATGGAAGGAGGGGGTGTCAACCATGTTAAGTGTGCTGTCCTTAGCATCCAGGTAGAAATTGAACCATCTGTGTAATACTGGAAATACTCGGCTGGGGCTTATTTGAGGAGTTATGGATGTTGTTTCTGTTATGCTGAGGTTGGCCACTTCAAAGGCACAAAAAGCCAATACAACTTAAAGTGAAAGCAAATGTGTACCATGCATGATGCAAAGGGGAGGAATACCCAAAAAAGCAAGAAATCAGGTCAGTAGGCACAAAATGTAAAAGAGGTTTTCATGTACATTGGATTCAGTAAGGAGAATAAATAATAGTACTACAGACACCCAAAATATGTAGCACACCCTCTGTCTGGGCTTATAAAGATGTCTTCCTGTGGGAAATGGTTTTTGACAGAACTGAAGTTGATAAGCTAGACTTACCTTGACTATAAACCAGACCATCATTTGGATAATGCTTGGATACCTCCCAGTACCAAAAAATAGTGTGGTAACAATTGTATCTCCTCTGTTTTCTCTCCTGAGTGTCTTCCACCTTTCTGTATACTGGGGCTCTGGAAGGTGGTCTATGTGAACCACAATAGGCTCTTTTGGTTCAGTCAATAAAAGTAGAAGGCAGAAAAAGAAAAATGTCAGAGATGATTTTGCCCCAGCTTAATTCCTGCCAGGTCACCCAGTCTGTCCATATGTTTCTCTCAAAAGCCAAATGTTTGCATATGAACCTATCAGCACAGTTCTCTTGCAGGATCCAGGTTCAATTTTTTACCTTGTCCCATTTAACCTAAGAGCAAAGACTCCCATCCAACACTAGTCTTAGGGAGTCATGCCAACCCATGTGGCTTTCACTGAACTTGACCTATACCTTCATAAATTGTTCTTTTTTGTTAAACTCCAATCAATCGCCCACCTTCAGTGTGCCATTTTTTTTTTTTTGGCAAGACCCTGCCACATAAATCATCTCTGGATGTCATATTCATATTGTCAAGCTTAAGATTCTTAGCAAGCCTTGAAATTAAAATCTTTGCTTGTGGAGGATGAAGTATTTTGGAGGCTTAAGATTCCAATGTTAGCATGTGAGGGTACTTGAAAAAAATCCATAGAAAATAGAATAAAATAGAATAAAAAGAATAGAAAAATATGAGAAAAAGAAAAGCTTATTCTGACACAAAATTTTGAAATGTGTGCAGTTTGTGCATAAAACGTCATTACCATGAAGCTTCTGGAAGTTCCTACTTAAGGGCTCATAGGAGCATGATGATGTGAAGCGATGAGCAGAAGCAGGTGCATCAGAAGATCTTGTCCTTTCTCACATCATGGTTAGTAATTGTGTGTTCATGTACAGAATCAGGACTGCTGTGTAATGCAGCCCCTAGATTTGTTGGACCAGACAGAAAAGGCAAGTGATTCCTCAGTCAGTTAGAGTATAGCAAAATGACCCATGCCTACATATTATCTCATCTCCTGGCTGCTGCTGCTGTCACTGAATTCTGTTTCCCTGCTGCTCACACTATCCCTAAAGAATTTTCCAAAAGGGAAGCAAAATCTCACATCTTAGTTAAAAACAATAAAATCAAGTAGACTTTTAACTGTGGGAGAATGTGCTTTGCTTTGGTGGAACATTGCAGAGGAAGCCTCAGCATCATCGGTGATGTCCTTTATTCCTTTTACTACAGTATGTCTTTATTTTTGTATTCTGTTTCTCTCTTTCTCTCCCCCGTCTGGCCTCCCTCCTTGCTTTTCAGCAACCAAAGACTCAAATCTGTGTCAGTGGGAGATTCCAGTGGATTTGGCAAAAGTGGATGAGGTTCGCATCACAGTACAGCACTGCCAATAATTTACAATCAAGGATTAGACCTCCCTTCTGCCATTTCCACTTCAGAGGCTTTTTTTTAATAGATGTATTTTCCCAGGCTCTAACCTCCCATCAGGGTGCAGGCTTTCTACCTCCCCTATGTCCTTCTTCTCTCCTTGTTCTTCCTCTCTACGTTACTCACTTCTCAACTTCCTACCGTCCCTCCCCCAATTTGTTTATTTCTCAGGCAGAGAAGTTGACAAATCTCTGTCTCCTTGAAGTCCAGACATCTTTTAAGGTGACATCCGTTCTATCATGAGGCCCTTACATTTCAGGGTTTAGTTTATCCCGGTCGTTCATGCATACCTCTGCCTCTTTCCAGAGCATAAAGCAGATAATGAGGTTATTTTGTAGGTGACCCAACCCTGACTGACAGGTACAACCGATACTGTGGATTTTGGAGCTCTTGGCATGACTTTCTGTATGCAGTGGGTGCTTGGTAAATATTGCTGATAGACTGATTTTTGGCTTCAGTGATTCAGAGCTCACAGTGAACCAGTTTGGAAAAAAACACAACAGTTGTGTTTTAGTTGCAAGCTAATAATTGTGTAAGTCAGTTATGGCTAGGGGAAACTCCTTCTAGAATTGAATGTACTTTTTATTTTTGATATTTAATCTGTAAACAAGCGTTCTCTTATAGGCTGAATTGTGTCCCCTTCTACAAGTTCATGTGTTAAAGTCCAAAACCCCAGTACCTTAGGAGGTGACTTTATTTGGAGTTAGTGTTTGAAGAAATAATTAAGTTAAAATGAGGTTATTAAGGTGGGCTCTAATCCAACAACATTGGTGTCCTTACAAGAAGGAAAGAGCAGAGAATGGATATTTGGTGCAGTGGTTGTCTCGGGATGGCTGCCTGCCAGATCAGAGCACCTATATTCAAGTGCTGCCTGTGCTTCTGATTCAGCTTACTGCGAATGTGCATCCCGGGAGGCAGCAGGTGATGGCTCGAGTACTTGAGTTCCTGGTACCTGTGTAGAAGATCCAGAGTGAGTTTTGGGTTCCTGATTCTGCCTGTGCAGCCTGGCTATTGTAGACAGTTGGAGAGTGAACCAGAAGATGAAAGATCTCTTCTTGTCTCTCTGCCGCAAACAAAAGATAGAAAGACAGAAAAAAATAGAGGAAGAGGCGATTAATGCACAGAGATACAAAGATACTGAGGAGAGACCGTGTAAACACACAGGAAGATGGCTACAATCCAAGAAAAAAAAAAAACTAAAAATGCTGACACCCTAAATCTCAGAATTCTGGCATCCAGAACTGTGAGGAAGTACATTTCTGTTGTTTAAGACACACAGTGTGGGATTTTGTTATAGTAGCCCTAGCAAACTATTGTACGTCTCATACAAGGATGGAAGTTACAGAACTCTTAAAAATATTTATGATTGCCTCTTGGATCATCTTCCCTAAAGTCTTCTCATATATTCAAAGTAAAATATCCACATATAATTTCAAGGGCTTCATGTAATCCTTTGATTCTAGACATATGGCTAAGCTTCTCTGTTTAGTATCAAATGCTTCCAAGGACTATTCATGAAAAACTGCTGGACCAGAACTTGAAGTTCTATAAGTGATTTACTTAAGTGTCAGTAACTGGTGCCAGAGATGCTAACATTATTTGTGTAACTTAGCAGTAAATAATACAGTTGTTCCTTAGTATCTTGGTGTGGGGGGGGGGGCGGAACCTGCAGATATAAAATCCACAGGTATTCAAGTCCCCTTTATAGAAAGTGGTTTAGTCTTTGAAAGTAATTTATGCAGTCCTTGTACGTAAGTTAAATCAAATTTGGATTATTTATAATACATAAAACACTGTGAATGTTATGTAGACAGTATATCAACTGTTATTTAAGGGTTAATAACAGGAAAGAAGCCTGTGCAGAAGAATAAGAAGAAGAAGGAGAAACAGAAGGAGGAGGAGGAAAGAGAGATATACACAGATTGGAAAGATTTTCTATTCACTGGTTTCTCTGGCTGTGCCCAAACAGCAGAGATTGCGCTATGCTGAAGCCAGAATCTAGAGAATCCATTAAAGTCTTCCACATGTATGACGTGAACTCTAGTACTTAGCCATCATCTGCTCCCTCTCAGATGTCTTACCAGGGTGCCGGATTGGATCTGGAGGCAGCACCTGATCGCAGATATTCTAATATGGGCTTCTTAACAGCGAGAATCGCTCTCCATCTCCACAGCTTTTTTAAAAAACATCTTCAAATCTCAAGTTGGTCAAATTCATGGACCCCATGGGTACAGAGGGCTGGCTGTACTCAATTCAATGTCTAATTATATAGCACATCACAATTTCTCAAAGAAAACTAAAAGAGAGGGTGGTAATAAACCTTTAATATTATCTTAATTCAAAACTGCGGCAAGCCAATTGTGGAAATTAAATGAAAGGATAACATAAAACTTACATTTAATGTGTTTAAATATTTCTTCACATGATATTCTGGAAAATATTGACCATAACAAACAGGATTCAAAAAGAAGATGGAGACAGTATTTTTGCAGAAATAAAATGAGCTAAAATGCATTCTTGTTGAGTTAAAAATATGACACAGTTTGGACTAACAAAGTATAATTAGATGAATAAAGTTGGGGGATGTGAGGACAAATCTATTCTGAACATAATGTGAGGAAAGGGCTCTTCTGGAGGAGGGGCTGGATAATGATTTGTTTGGGTCTGTGAAAGTAACCTGGTAGTAGGTGGGAAGATGGAATACTTGCATACTTGATGCTTGTACTTCAATAGCTTGGGAAATTATATGTGCAAAGCAAGGTGCAGATGATCCTAAGTCATAAGTGGACCAACTGACAGCCACGTTCAAAGACTGCCTTTTCCTTGTGAACATCTCACTGTGCTTTTCTCAAGCTTTTTCTTTTGTTAGCTAGCAGACTGCACTGGTCAAAGGGCTGCATTAACTAGTGTGAGGTTAACTCTCAGGGTGCACAAAGAGGTGGATGTTGTTAGGAAACAAAACTGCTGCCTTGCAGTGCTAGCCAGCCAGGAAAGCAGCTGAGGCCCTGCCATGAGATGAAGGAGAAAGAGGAAACGACGATACCGGGCTTGGGCCAGTGATGCAATGGTTTGTTTCCATATCCATCACTGCTTGTCTAGAGACTTCTAACAGCCACAGACAGGTTGTTCTCAGCTTTTTCCCGTTTTGGGTGAAATAGTTGTTGATCTTTAATTTAAAGCTTTGTCTTGAAAGATAGCTTATTCTGGAACATTTTAACATGTTTACTCAAGAAAATTAAAAAAATACATCTTAAAGGAATTG
This sequence comes from Ochotona curzoniae, assembly GCF_017591425.1. Classification (NCBI taxonomy): domain Eukaryota; kingdom Metazoa; phylum Chordata; class Mammalia; order Lagomorpha; family Ochotonidae; genus Ochotona; species Ochotona curzoniae. The sequence continues at coordinate 41,240,592 of NW_024467119.1, forward strand.
AAACATTCCCCATAAAAACCTAGATAACACTATAATTTAGGATTTATAGTATTTTCAGAATACATTAAATCTTAATTGCAACATAGGCTTCCACACTAAAAATATCAGTATTAAAATAACAAATTTTCAGGTAAATATTATTTGTTAGGCCCACTGAACTCCATAAAGACTTTTTTCAACTGCAAAACTTTCAGTTGTGTCTTAAAAATGCAACTTAATGTCAAATTCTTCCAAATACTCAAGCTGAAAGCTTTGAACTTATATTTTAGTTTTCCCTTTTTTTCCCCCTCATGCCTCATGTTTAATGCACCAATAAATTCTGAATTTCACATTATAGACTGAATCCTCTTCTTGCCTGAACCACTGCCCATGCAGAATTTTGTCTCAAACTCTTTCCATCTATTATATTTCAATAATTTATATCCTAAATAGTCTCTCAGCTTTTACTCTTGGATTTTATGATTTATTTTATTTTTATTTGAGAGACAGAGTTGCAGAGGAGAGACAGATAGAGATCTACCATCTGCTGGCTCACTCCCCAAATGGCTGCAGCAGCTGGAGCTGAGCTGGTCAGGATCCCAGAGTTCCTTCTGGGTCTTTTGTGTGAAGGAAGGTGCTTGAGGGCTTGGGCCATTATACACTGTTTTCCCAGGCTGTAAGCAGGGAGATAGAATGCAATTGGAGCAGCTAGAACTAAAACTGGCACCCATATGGGATGTTGGCAGAGGATTAGTGTGCTATGACACTATGTTGGCCCCTATTTTTAATCTATTCAAGAAAAGTTCATTTTTATCAGTGTAGATACACAGTTTTCCCAATACAATGATTTTATAGTTTCAATGTACAGATTTTTCATCTCCTTGGATAAATATTCTCATTATTCTTGTTCTTGTGGCTGTTCATCAATGCAGTGGGAGTCAACCTGGCCCTGGGTTTTATTGTGGCAGTCAGTGTTGGGTTCAAGACAAATCCTATGTTCACTTTTCTCTTTTCCTCTGTCAAACGATGTCATCTTACTGTGCTACTTGGAGTCAAACAGGGGTGGTACAGGTTATGTAAAAGTGTCCTACCAATTTTCTTCAGTATATCTTTACTGGTTATTGTGCTGGTACCAGGTACAGTGCTTTTCCACACGGTTTCCTTAGTTCTTGCCGATATTTTTGTATGTGTTGAGAGTTATTCAGATCGATGTTTTTGGAGGAGAACATCTCTGGATAGTTGCATTTCACCAGTCTGTTCTGTCTTCTCCCAAGTTTGCAGTTTTAGGAATAATCCTTTTGATAGTCCAGTTTCAAATTTATTTTCTAAAAACCATGTTTTCTAAAATTAAATCAAAGCATGATATATGTGTCAACATGGTCATGCAGAAGGCTCTTCAGGAGTTGAGAATATTTTGCATATTGCTAAATGTAACGCTGGTGATCAAGAATAGAAATACCTCCTCCGAATATTCAGGATGGGTTTATATACTTAAGAATTCCTTCCAACTCACCCAAACCTGCAATATCCTCCTGCCTTATTACTCTAGAAGTTAAAAGTATGGCATGGATGCCTATCTCCATGTGTAATGTTATGGCTGCCTCACACAACGCATACCCATCGTTCAGTACCTGAAATTCTCCTGGTCATATAGTTCTGCCAAGCGCCATCCTATAAAAAGGCAAGAGGCATGCTTTCTTTATATTATTGTTATGAGTGAATTTTGTCTCAATTCATACATTAAAGATTTGACCTGAGCTCCCAGCATGTAATTGTATTTGGAAATACAGACTTTATTTGTTTATTTTTAAGACTTATTTATCTTTATTGGAAAGGCAGATTTACAGAGAGAAGGGATACAAAAAGAAAGGCCTCTGTCTTCTGGTTCACTCCCCAAGTAGCTGCAATGACTGGAGATAAATTGATCTGAAACCAAGACCTTCCTCCAGGTCTACCACATGAGTGCAGGGCCGCAAGGCTTTGGGTCACACCTTACTGCTCTCCCAGGCCACAAGCAGGGAGTGGAGTAGCTGGGACACAAACTGGTGCCCATATGGGATCCTGGTGTGTACAAGGCGAGGATTTAGCTGTTGAGCCATCGGTGCTGGACCTGGAGGTGTAGACTTTAAAGAGATTATATAGGTAAGAAGGAATCATTTGAGTAGACCCTGTTGTTGTTCTAAGAAATACTAGGATATCGGAAACAGGTACAACCATGTATGAATACCGGGAGAAGGTAGCCATCTACAAGACAGAGATGTGCCTCAAAAGAAATCAGCACTGCTCTCATATTGCTCTTGAGCTTCAGCCTGCAAAATTGTGAGGGAATCGTTTCCTGTTGATTAAATCACCTTGTCTGTAGCATTGTGTGGTAATGGTCCTAACAAATCAATACATATCTTATGACCCATTTTGCCCCCTTTTGCTGTCTGTTTCTATAAAGAGATAGAATTCTATTGGACCAAGGGTAAAAAACCCATTTACCCTCTGGTGCCTATTCATCTGCCTCTTCACCATGGTGAGGACTGAAATTCTGTAACTTACTGGGCTTCAAGCCCACTTTTCTGGCTAGTTTTGGACTGTTTCTCTAGTCAGTTTTAGAGTAGACCTGCCTACTAATTGGTACACCGTAATAACTGGGCTCTGTCTTGTGGTGTCATGTGGGGAAGGGTATCCACCCAAGTGCGCAATGCGTTTAGGAGGCAGAAAAGAACTAGCTGGATAAAGCAGGGGACTGGCCAAGGTGGGATGGAAGCAAGTACAAGGGGATCATCCTTTTGGTGCCTCTGTTGGGTGTGGAGCTCTGAGGAATCTAAATGCTTGACATCTGACCCTATGCTTTCTGGTTCTGGTAAAGGTATAGTTTTCAAATTTAAAAAAGGGGACATATTTATTTAGAGATTTTTAAACTCAGATTATAACTTTATAGATTTAATTCTGTTGTATGGGTTTCCATTTGTACTCTTATCCTAGACTTTATGTATGTTAAGGATGGTCTGACAATCACACATTCCTGGATGGCAAGTTCTTTCACTATTAGAAGCAGTATGAAGAAGCTGTACTTGTGTTTGACATCAAGAGTATAATAGAATGCTTTGCCTAACATCTTAGTTTATTGCAAATTAAAGGAGACATGATGATATTTAGAACTATATGTTCGGGAACAGGGTATGGAAGAAATGCAGAGTTTGCATGTGGGAAAGAAATACTTTAAATTTAAATCTCTATATATCTATATACATGTTGGGAGTTACATTTGGACAGTATATGTTATACCTGTTTGCACATGTTGTTGAATTCCCCTTTTCAGCAGTTTAACAGCTTATGACTGCATCATTATCTACTAATAAATTTGTATCTTTCTTTGGAACAGTTTATCTCTTTTCTAGTAAAAGCAATGGGATAAATGTCCTGATCTATAAAAAATTTCCTTAGAATAATTTTCAAAAATGAAATTTCTAGGTGAAAGGAGATATTAACATTCAAGGACCTTTGCTGTATTCTGCCTTAATGCTTTCTGGAAAGAATACAACTATTTATTCTCCCTGCAACCTATGGGAAAAATCTGCTGCTTCTTATCTTTCTCATCTGTGGAGTACCAGCCAGTAATATTGTTTATGCAAGGAAAATTAAAAAAAAATCATTCGCAGATTTTAGTTGGAGTCTTCTTCTGTGCCTTCTGACACACCTCCTGTCCTTACAATCCTAGCTAACTTGCAGTCCTAGAGGCTCTCCACTTTCACTTCCTTTCAGTGTCCAAAATAGCATGGTTGAGCACCAATGAGTAACTTAGGGCCATGAGGAAAGGAGTGAAGTCCCTAAGATCACCTGTCTTGTAAGTGGTGACAGCCTATGTACCAGAATCTAGGTTGCTAAACTCTGGTGGTGTTTTTTACTATCCTGACAGTGAATAAACTTCAAGGAAAACTTGCAACATAAATAAATTTTATGCAGTGAATTTCTTATGTGCCAGATTTCACTTGAAGTTCCTCAAAATTATTTAACTTGTTTATTCCTTATACAACCTCATTAGATATTCCATCAGAGGCTCTCCTTACGTATAAGGAAAATAGCAAAGTTACATAACTTACCCAAGAACACACCAGACAAGTGGCAGGGCAAAACTGCATCTAAAAGGGATTCTTTTTTCTTTTTTACTGGATGTAGAAAACAATGCTAACTTTTAGAAATGTTTTATCTTTTACCTGAAAATATAAGCTTTAATCACCATCTATAATGGCCAGAGAACCATTTTCATGAAGTTTGTTGGTGCGGACAGTGGATACTTACATTCTACTGAGAAGTTGTATGCTGTTACCAATTATCATTGTAATAGTTATTATTGTCTATATGGATCTTACCCCAACTTCATCAGGGAAGGTACCTAATCTGTTTTACTGCTGGGTTCAGTTCTGGAGCGTGGGACATAACAGTAGGAGTATTATGTTGTAAGAATGAATATTCAGAGAAATCTCCTGTGGAGAGGCATGGATTTAAAACTTAAATGGGAGAAAGAAAAAGATTGTCCCAAGATATAGTGACCTGGCAGGTGGAAGAGTGCTGTGAATACCCTGGGCAGAATTATACTTGGCATAGTTGTGGGACCAGGAAAAGACAAAACAAGACAAAACACAACACAACGAACCAAAATCCCTGTGGTTTTCTCTAGCTATTTAGATATGAAAATGTATTGTTGAAAACACACATCATAGTAAAATTGTTATAAGTTATGAAAATAACCTATGAATCAAATTGAGCTGTTCATTTATTTAGCAAATCTTTGTTGAGTGCCTAGTACATTTTAGGCAGTGTTCTGAGGCTGCAGATTTACCAGTGGGTACAACCATCAAGCCTTTCTATTTTTATGACGCTCATAGTGCAGTAGGAGGGGAGAGATAAACAATAAGATAGTGATTTATTTGTTTAGATTGTTAAGTGTTATAAAAATAGAACAAGCTAAGTGGAATTGGGATACACAGGCAGATGGAAAGGTTATAGCTTAAACAGTGTCATCAAATGTTACTTTACTGATGAAGTGAATTGGAAGGAGACTAGAGGAGCTGTCATGTGCATAAAGAGGAAGAGCCAAGATCACCTCTGGTGCGAAAATACCGGTGTTTGAACTACATCTGCAGTGTTTATTATGCAACACTATTTATTTTCTTATGTTATTTCTAGTGTGGAGAGTGTGCTATAGTGAAACATGGCAATTTTGACACTAGCAGATGCTGGAAGGAAATGCAGCATGAGGTTGATATGACTGAAGTGAACTGAAAGAGACGGTAGAAGCTAAAATAAAGGGATGAGTGTAGGGATGGGAGAAGAGGGTATAAACTTGGGGTCCTTGCAGGGAATGAGATTGTGTTTTGGTCCTTTGGAGCACTACACTGAGACACTTTTTAAAAAACTGTTTACTTGTGTCAAGAATGAGAACGCATATATGCTAGTAGTTGTCTTCCTGTTTAAATTATTTTTTATTACTATGTAACATGGTTTATGGTGATTTTGACTTAGTCTCATTTTTCTTCAATAAGTATATCTACCTTTGCTCTATTCTGTTATACTTTACATGAAATATCTTTTTCTACCTGCTTTCAGTTTTTGTGTGTTCTCAAATCTTAAATGAGCCTCTTTTTCACTGTATGTCTTTTATTGTGTGGTTTATCCATTTGCATTTTAAGTAATTACTGATAGAGAAGGACTAACTGTGGACATGGTGCTCATTGTTTTGTACCTTTTGTATCATAATTTGCTGTTACTTTGCTCCTTTTAATTTTTTTTTGTCTTCGACAATTTGATCATAATGCATGAGATTTTGGCATTTTTGAGTTTATGACATTTTGAATCATTTGAACTTACTAAATTTGGGTATTTGGCTTCCCAGATTTGGGCAATTTTTGGTCATCACATAAGTTCTAATGTTTCTCTTGAGATTTCCATGACACAAAATCTGTTCAGTTGATCTGCAGTGAGGTTCATACTTCTCTCTTTTGTTGCTGAACATCTCTAGTGACTTTCCATCCAGTTTTTATATTCAAATACAGAATTTCAACTGGTTATTTTTATTGATTCTTTGTTTCTTAGTATTCTTATTTTATTAGTTGCTTTCATGATTTGATTTAATTGCTTGCTTGTTTCTTGTAACTTGTGCATACATACACACACTTACAACAGCAGCAACTTCAGCTTGCACAGAAATTACACAAAATTGTGTCATATGGTTCCTACCTGCAGAGTGGCCAGTGTAAAATGTAGTTTTCTCAAAATCCGCATTTTTTAGTAACAGAAAAGTATAGAACTTATTTCAGATAGTCTAGACAAATTTAGCTACTTACTATTTATTCATAAATTCCCTTCCTTCCAAAACTTCATGGAACTTTCACTTGTTTGAGAGACAGCGAGAAGGAATATTTTTTCATTCAGCCACATTATCCATCTAAAAATCTAGAATATGGGGTCTGGTGCAATAGCTTAATGGCTAAATTCTCGCCTCGTGTCTGCCAGGATCCCATATTGACCTTGGTTTGTGTCCCAGCCACTCTACTTCTAATCCAGCTCCCATCCTGTGGCCTGGGAAAGCAGTCAGGATGATCCAAAGCCTTGGGACCCTTTGCCCACATGGGAGACCCACAAGAAACTCCTGGCTCCATTCTTCAGATCAGCTCAGCTCTGGTCATTGCACCTACTTGGGGAGTGAACCAGCAGATGGAAGAGCTTTCTGTCTCTTCTCTTCTTTTCTTATATCTGCCTTTCCAATAATACTAATAATACTAATACTAATACTACTACTAATAAAGATCTTAAAAAAGTCTAGAATCTGGAGGTATGTAAAGTTTTCTCCATTGGAGCATAATATGCTTTTGTGGTTGAGCATGGTATACATTAAATTGAATTATATTATAACATGTAGCGTTTATTGAACTCATATATTCTAGTTCATAAACTTCATATACTGAAAGAAGATATTTTTGTAAGTAAAATACTATTTTAAAGTTTTTATATATTTATTCACAAGAGAGACAGGGAAGAAAGGAGGGAGGTTGGGATGACAGAGAGAGAGAGAGAAAGAAAGAAAACTTGTATTTGCTAGTTGAGTCTCCGAATTTCAGCAACAGATAGGACCAGGCCAGGCTGAAGCCAGGAGCCAGGAGCTCAATCAGAGTCTTCCAAGTTGGTGGCTGAGATTGAAGTGTTCGAGTTATCACTTGCTACCCTCTAGGTTGTGGCATTAGCAGGGGGCTGGATCAAAAGAAGACCCAGCACTCAGACATTGGTGTAGGCATTCAAAGTCATGTCTTAAAATTTACTCCAAACACTAAACCTCAGACTGTGGTGCTGGCAGTCCCAAGAAGCAAAATTCTGAAAGCGAATTGCATTAAAATTTCAAGGAGATTTCCAAATTATCCTTTAAAATAGTATGTACACAGTGTTAGAGTATTCATTGTTATTCTAAAGAATTTCCTGGTACTGTATGTTATGTAGCTGTATTTATAGTCTTTGACCGATAAAAAATGGTATCGCTGGATCAAAACACCTGAGTTTTAGTTTATATAGCAGTAGCATTTTTTTTTTTTTGGTCCATGCCAGGTTGTATTTTTCTTTAAGTTGTGTCTTATCTTTTTTCTTTTCTTTCTTTCTTTTTTTTATTATTTCATGATTCAGTTTCATAGGTTCCCTTACCTCCTCTCCCCTCACCCGCATGGGTTTTCCCTATTTCATTAAAAAAGTCTAGTCCCTCAGAAAACAATCATATGTGCATCATTCTTTACTTAAGTGTATCCTGACATTGCAGATATGAACAGTGGTAGAGTTCAGCATCCTATTGTCAAGATACAGTAAACAGTTTCATTGGAGTCCATTTTTGATTTGGAAGTAGAGGTGCTTCTATGTAGAGAATACTGCATTGCATCTTCACATCTGGATACAATGCAGTTACCATACATCCCCTTATATGAAAAACCATAAAATAAAATCAACAATGGGAAGAAAAATAGAAAATTTACAACAACGTGAAGTTAAATATCATGTTACTAAATGACCAATGTGTCGATTAAGAAATGAAAATCAGAAGAAAATCAAAAACCTTCCTGAGTAAAATGATGCTACTGTATGATCTATGAGTCAGTGAAGAATTTAAGAAGAGAAAAGGAAACTATTTTGAAGAAATGAAAAAAATATCAAATTCCATCAGATGTACCATAAATAGTATTCAAGGAGCTATTGACTTTGCATTTTGCAAAGGGGTTGCCTTGTATCAGAGAATATATGATATTTGTCCCTTTGAGATTGACTTATTTCACTGAGAATAATGGTCTCAAGTATGGACCATTTGGTTTCAAATGGTAGAATTTTATTGCTTTAATGTTTTTTTTTTTTTTTTCAGTATTTGTTAAAGAGACCATGCTTTTTCCCAGGATTATTTTCAGTCCTTTTGTTGAAGACTAGTTGGCTAACATATGTGGGTTCCATTCTGGTGTTTCTACTTGTTTTATTGATCTTCTGTGTTTCTGTACTAGTATGACTGTTTTGATGACCACTGTTCTGTATTATGTCTTGAGGTCTGGAATTGTGATTCCTCCAGCTTGATTTTTATTCTTCAGGATAATTTTGGCTATTCATGGTCTTGTGTGTTTCTAGGTGAACTTTTGTGTCTTCTTTTCTGTTTCTGAGAAGAGTGTTGTTGGGATTTCGATTGGGATCACATTAAAACTGTATATGGACATTTTGATGATGTTGATCTTGTCTATCCAGGAATATGATAAATTACTCCAACTTTTAATGTTTTTCTATTTTTAAAATTTTTTCAAAGATTTTATTTAGTTTTATTGCAAAGTCAGATTTATAGAGAGGAGGAGAGACAGAGAGGAAGATCTTCTATCTGTTGATTTATTCCCTAAGCAGCCACAATGGCCGGAGCTGAGCTGTTCCATAGCCAGGAGCCAGGAGCTCTTTCTTGGTCTTCCACACCGGTACAGGGCCCCAAGGCATTGGGCTGTCCTTGATTGCTTTCCCAGGTCACAAGCAGGAAGCTGGATGGGAGGCAGTGCAGCCAGGATTAGAACCGGCATCTATATGGGATCCTGGTGCATACAAAGAGAGGACTTTAGGTGCTCGGCCACCACGCCAGCTCCCCTCTACCCTCCCCCCGCCCGCTTTTTAAAATGTTTTATAGTTTTCATCATAGAGGTGTTCCACATATTTGCTTAGATTAATTCCAATGTATTTGAGATTCCTCTCCACTATTTTAAAGGGAATTGTATTTAAAAGTTCTTTCTCAGTCATCAAGTTATTTGTGTATACTAGTGCCATTAATTTGTGTTCATTTGTTTTGTGCTAGTCTGCATAATTCCCTTATGAGTTCCAGTAGTCTTTGAGTCTTTTGGTTTGCCTATGTAAAGAATTGTGTCATCTGCAAACAGGATATTTTCAGTTCCTCATTTCTGATTTGAACTACTTTGACTTCTTTTTTTGCCTAATAGCTCAGGAAAGGACTTCCAGTACTAAATTGAACGGTGGTGAAAGTGGACATCTTGTCTAGTTCCGAATGTTAGTGGAAAACTTTTAGTCTTTCCCCATTTAGTATGATGCTAGCATTAGGTCTGTCATATATTGCTGTGATTGTGTTATAGAATGTTTCTTCCATGTCTATCTTTCTTAAGGTTTTTAGCATGAAGTCGTGTTGGATTTTATTAAATGTGTTTTCTGTGTCTATTGAGATGATCTCTGCATCTATTCTATTTGTTAACATGGTGTATCACATTTATTGATCTTCAATGTTAAATAATCCCTGCATTCCAGGAATAATCTTACCTGGTCCAGGAGAATCATTTGTCTGATATGTTGTTGTAACCTGTTGGCTAGTATTTTGTTGAGGATCACTGGATTAAAACACTTGAGTTTTAGTGTATACAACAGTAGCAGTTAAAAATGTGTATGCATGTATGAGATGACTTTGTTGACTAATTATGACTTAATGATTTCATTATTGGTTCACTAATATGACTTAGTTGACTGACAAGATTTGGTTTACATACTTCAGGGCTTGATATGCATAAATTGGGATTGTGACACTAGACCAGAGCTAAATTGGGATCATGACACTAGACCAGAGCTGGCCCCAGTTTTGCAAATGGTTGGTTTTCTGGAAATGTTAGCTTTTGCCCTTTTTTAATGGTCAACATCAGTTAGACTAAGCTAGGTATTCTCCCTTTAAAGACCTGCTATGGAAAAGACATGTTTTTATGAGTTTTCTCCACGATTTGACTTAAAGCAAGGCTTTATGATGTTTTTTAAAAATCCTTTTTTGTTATTTTATTTTGGTGTCATCAGTTATTAGGAAATAAAAAATGGGGACAAATCCAATTTTGAGACAGAGCTGCTAATAGAGAAATGATAGGAATTGTTGAATATTGTCTTGAATTGCATTTCTTGGCTACATCTTCCAGTTATTCAGTGGACTAACTGGAGACTTTATATTGCATTTGGTTTAAAAGATTAAACATAAAATACAACATAGAACAGAAAAAAAGCAAGTCTGTGGGCTGTATTTGGTCTACAGCTTATGAGTTTAGGATTTATAACTTCTATGAAAGGAGATCTTAATGCCTTGGCTTATATCTCAGAATTTTTGCCTTTCTCTTTGCTGCTTTAAAACAATATCATTTCATCTGAAAGCTTTTGCCTGACATGACTGAGGTAGTTTGCTACAGAATTAAGCAGTAGGATAGGTTGCTATTGCTTGATTAAAGGAGTCACCAAGCATTAGAGTTTAGTGCAAGGAAAAGATAGTATACATTTTCTTGATTTCCAGTAAATTTATGGAGTGTGTAGCCATTGATGTATTCCAGTCTTAAAATGTTTACATCACTTCTTAAATGTGCCTGAATTTAATTTATACTTAATCCCAAGTCTACATCCCACACCCAGGCCGCAACTGATATGTTTTATCTCTTTAGACTTTTGTTTTTGCGTATGCACACAATACATCATCTGTGTTCTGTGTGTGTTCTTCCTTCATTTAGAATAATAGTGGCCATTGGGGGAGTGAACCAGCAAATGGACTCATATATAGTTTCTCTCTTTCCTGTGTTTGTAACTGTTCTTTCCAAATAAAAATACATAAATCTTTAAAATAAAAGAATAAAAAGTTAGGCAAACTCTGACATAAATGCCTCTGTTCTGTGAGCTTATCTGATTGTCCATGGAATATTCTATCAATGTTTTTCTAAATTTATTACATCTGTCATGAATTTTGTCTGAATTTAGAACAGTTTTAGATATCAGTCATTGAAAGTTTCAAATTTTGAATCTCAAAAGTCTTTTTCTCAAAACTATTTTCTCTGCTGGGTGTTTCAGAAAGTTGTGTTGAAATCCTAGAGCTTTGCAGGCTTTCTGATCCACAAGAAGACAGACATAGGTGAAAAAACACACCAGTTAATGTGCATAAAGCTTATTTGATCACATACACATGTCAAAATCACAAAAAGGCCCTGTTTGAAACACCTGGGGTTATTCTATCCAATGATATGGCATGTGAGACAATGAATTTACCTCATATTTCAGCCTTACTTTTTTTTTCTTCTTGTGTTGAATATTTCCAAGGTTTCAAAGAAATCAATAACTCATACTAGCCAGTTAATTCTGATAAATGAAGTGTGCCATATGCTTATGGTTTCTAGGTAATACATACATGTTACAGAATGCCTTTTATAGTTGCGCGTAACAAAAGAGAATTTCACTGCAACTTTGGCATTCAGTGTAAGTAAAGAGAGGAAGCAGAATAATGGCAGCCATCAAAGGATCTGGGCAGAGGAATGAACTTGTGACATGTTGTGCTCCTCAATCTATCCCAGACTATTGTCTGATTCCTATTGTCCTGGCTTAGGTCCCACTTTGTATGTGAGGTGGCTCCATAAAGTTCATAGGAAATACATATTTTGAAAAAGCTGCTCATGGGTTTCAGAAATTTTACATCAAGGTATACTTCACGTTTCTATTTTCCTGTGAACTTCTTGAGCAACTCTGAAGCTTCTTGACCCTGTTATGTGTGAGCTTGTATTTCTATTGATATTTCATTGATATTCCCTTGTATTTATCTCTTCTTTTATGTACTGTATTTCAAAAATTGATGAAGTTCTTTTTCACTTTCTTTCCTCATAATCGACCCTATTAATATGTCAAAATGAAGGACATAATTTAGAAGCAAAGACTGTCTTTTTCCTTCTCTTCTCTGGAAGGAAAGAATCTTCTGGGAAAATTATTTAAAATATAGCATAAAATGCAAGAAGTCAAACATCTGATTGTCTGAAGGGATGGCTGGCTTAGAAGATATTATATTTTAATATATTTTAATACTACAAAGAGATACAAATGAAAACCACCTTGAGGTACCACCTAACTCTAGTGAGACTGGCCTACATTCAGAACTCGAATAACAACACCTGCTGGGGTGGATGTGGGGAGAAAGGCACCCTCCTTCACTGCTGGTGGGAGTGTAAGCTAGTACAACCACTACGGAAATCAGTATGCAGAGTGCTTGGAAAATTACAAATAAACCTGCCATATGACCCAGCTATCCTGCTCCTAGGAATATACCAAAAAGGAGTGAAGTGTGTGTTTATGGGTGCGGGGTGGGGGGGGAGCTTGTTTATTTACTGTGCACCTCACCAAAAAAAAAAAATCTAGCTGTGAATTCACATTAATTAAACTATCATTTTTGGCTATACTCCTTGGTCTTCTGTATGTGGCCAGGCATTATTATAGAAAAAGGCCAGCTATCCTTTTATATATGGTCTAGAGATCAAACTGTATCTCCCTAGAGTCCTTTAGAACATATTTCCCATCTTGGAAAGAATAGAGGAGACATGGAGGAACAGAACCCCCAGATGGCCTACTCTCTGTAACTTAATGTCAAGTGAAAATTTAGCAGGCAGTTTTAACTGTCAAATGTCACCAACTTATGAAAGCATTTACCAAAAGGTCCAGTGCTATATCCACATAGACATTCAACATATATACACATAACACATTCATAATGTATGTTGCAGGATAGAACAATAAAGTAGCGACAGCTTCCTAACAACTCTAACTGCTGTTAAAATTAGCATCCATTGATTAGAATTATCTCCTGCTCTTAGTAACCTTAACTAGTTATGCTTTTGTCTTAGTTGAAACCTGTAGAATATTGTTAAAGTTTATTTATAGAATTGTCCCAAAGTGCTGGATATAATAGAAGCATGGGAAGATCACTTGGAGCCTAGAAGGTGAAACTTTTAAACATAGAATCAACAGTGTTTTAATTTCTATGAGCAAGATGTTGAGACTTTTTTCTTTTTCAGAGTTTAGAAAACTCTTATCTAGCCAATGATTTGTCACAGTCTTTTATAGATATATTGCATATATTTACAAAATACAATGAATGCTATTATTTTTAGGTTTATATGAGTGAGACGCCTAGTCATTTTATTTATGGTGTTAGAAGACCTCAACTTGTTTAAAAATTGTACTAAGTTTTCCATCCTTCACTGCAGAACATTTTTCAAAATTATGTGATTGATGGCTTATAAACAATAATGACCTTATTTCCTTTTTGGGGTACTGTTACTAATTATGCAATCATGTGGATGAATGTGTCACTTCAAGCCTGATTTCTGAAAGTGTTAGTTGGAGGACTGGTGCTATAGTACAGCAAGCTAAGCAGCCACTTTCGATGTTGGCTCTTCTATTGGAGTGGCAATTTGAATTCAAATCCTGGTGGCTCCAGTTTTGATCCAAATCCCTGCTAAAACATATGGGAAAGCAGCAGAATATGTCCAAAATGCCAACGTCCCTGACACCCAGGTGGAGCCTAGGAGTTCTTAGTCCCAGTTTGACCTTGTCCAGGCCTGGCTGTGGTGGTGGTGAGGCAGTGAACTGGCAGATGTAGCTGTGTCTTTCAAATAAATAAATGAGAGAAAATGCTAGTTGATTTAAAGAGTCTTTCTTGATCAGTTTATTTGAACTTTAGTTCTGCTTCATATTTATTTATGTCTAATCTGGAGGAGACATGCAATAAATCTTTGTGATTCAATTTAGGGATGTAAATACTCATACTTGGGTTGTTTATTAACATCTATAGCAGTACTTTGCAGTATGTCTCAAACTTTAATGTGCATACGAATTTTGTTTTCTATTTACAAAATATAGGTTTACTGCTGTCTGTATTGTCAGATACTTTGTGTTTCAGTGTGAGGTAAAATACTGCTGAAATTTATTTCAGTTTATTTATTTAAAATGTGAATAATCAATAAAGGCACAAATAACTGCATATTTCCCCCCTATGCACGGTTCAATACTTGGGCTGATTATGAAGCACTAAATTGTCTTGGATTCTGTGGGAATAACTGAATGTCATTCATGATTAGAGAATGTGGTCTGTGCATTGTCCTTCTTCAGGGACTGTTGATAAGCTTGTTTCACATTTTAAATTCTCTGTACTGTTTATTTATAAACTGATTTTTTTCTATAGCTCAACGCATTGTCATTTTGTGAATCTTTGTCTTCATAATAATCTTTTTCCTAACTTTAAGCTGGCTGCTAAATTCATTTTTATTTAATTTCCTCTGACTTTAAAACTTTAGTGTTTGCTAAACTTTTTATCTTTCTGAAACAGAGTGGGAAATTAAACATGAACTACAGTTCACTTGAACAAAATGCATCTTAGGGTTACAGACTGAGTGGATAAAAACACACTGAAAAGTCTATGAGTGTTTTGAGAGGTTTTGGCTTGTTAAACTCTACCAAATCTTGTTTGGTCAAATCAGATTTTTTAAAAGGGGAAAGTGTTTCTCCATTACTTCAGGAACTTTTATCAGAGGAAGAAAAGGAAAAGTCTGAGTAATGAAATAAATAAGAAGAAAAATAATAAACAATCTTAATGTATAGATTGTGTTTTGAATTATGATTTTACAGTGATGCCTGCTTTATAGACAGTCTAGTGTGACTGTGGCAATGACTGTGGCTAAGGTTGGTTCCCTTTTATGCATCCTACATGTGGAAGTGACATTTTAAGAGCTCACAGCTGCCATCTTGGCCACGGCCAATGATTTAAGTATCTAGAAGACTGGCTCTTATGTATCAAGGTGGTGGCATCTCTGTGGAATTCGGATTTCTAAGTTTCCAATGGGATCAGACCAGAGCTTGTCTGCAGCTGTGGCTGCCTCCTTGCTAAGCTGCCCTACCTGCCCTGCCATGCCCTACTGCCCTCAGGTGAATTTTGACTTCCACCAGGGAATTATTGTTATAAAATTATTGTTATAAAAATATTTTCAGGCTTTACTTATGAACATGATTAAAAAGCCTTTTACTCTAGCGAGTAAATCTGGTTTTTTTTAAAGTTTTATTTATTTGTTTTAATTGTTATTAACATTGTATTATGTGATACAGTTTTATAGGCACTGGGACTTCCCCCCACCCCTCCCACAACCCTCCCCCCATAGTGAATTCCTCCACCTTGCTGCATAACCACAGTTCAAGTTCAGTTGAGATTCCTTCATTACAAGCATATACCTAGCATAAAGTCCAGCATCTTATTGTCCAGATAAGTTCAGTGGCTTCTTGGGGAGACCTTCTCTGGTCTGAAGGTAGAGCTAACAGAGTAAAGTTCCGGTCAGTTAAAAGCCCCAACAAAACATCAGCATCAATATACAATGTTATGGAATTAATTGACATAGTATTGTGTAAACAATATGTTAAAAATAATGCAAGTTCAATTCTTCAAAACACCTGGGTTGAGACAGTATCAATGACGGTTCAAAAAGTAACAAACAACCAAACAAAAATTACAGGTTAAATCAAGGCAAACATGTGGTATCTAACCTTTTGGGATTCACTCATTTCCCTTAGCATTATAGTTTCCAGTTGGGCCCATTTAGCCACAAAGAACTGCATTTTGTTTTTTTTAATAGCTGAGTAGTATTCCATGGAGTAGATAAGCCAAAGCTTTCTTATCCAATCTTCTGCTGATGGGCCTTTCGGTTGCTTCCATGTTTTTGCAATTACTGATTGTGCTGCTATGAACATAGGGATGCATGTTGGTTTGTCGTGAAACAGGTGTTTTGGATATATTCCTAGGAGTGCTATTGCTGGGTCATATGGTATGCAGATTTTGAGTTGTTTGAGTGTTCTCCAGACTGATTTCCATAAAGGCTGTACCAACCTGCAGCTCCACCAGCAGTGGAGTAGGGTTCCCTTTTCCCTGCATCCTCGCCAACAAGTGTCGTTGGTGTTCTTTTTTATGTGGGCCAATCTTACTGGTGTTAGGTGGTACCTCATCGATGTCTTAATTTGGATTTCCCTTATTGCCAGGGAACTGGAGCCTTTTTTCATGTTTGTTTGCCACTTGGGCTTGTTCCTTTGTGAAATGTTTGCCCATTTCCCGTGCCCATTTCTTGAGTGGCTTGTTTGTTTTGGTGTTTTGGTTGTTATGAAGTTCTTTGTAAATCCTGGAGATTAGCCCCCTATCACCTATGTAGTGTGCAAAGATCTTTTCCCATTCTGTGAGTTGCTTTTTTTCTTTGCTGATTGTTTCCCTTGTTGTACAGAAGCTTCTTAGTTTGATGAGGTCCCATTTGTTTATTCTGTTCTTAACTGCTATTGCTTTTGGTGTCCTTCTTAGAAAGTCAGGACCTACTCCTGTAAATCTGGAATTTTGAAATTATTTTCATAGTAACACAGATGGAATGTGAGGGAATCCCCTTTCTGAAGTTTTCTCTCTGTGTTAACCCATGTGGTTTTTTCCTTGAGTGCATTTTAGGTTTCCAGTTTTCAGTATGTATGATTTTTATAGGGCATGGAGTAGAAAATTTTTACTTTTTGATATTTATTCTTTTTTATTTCTATAAAATTATGCCTGGAAGAAATTGAAATAAAAGATCAATTTTATCTTGTTATGCAACTGGGAATAACCATTTAAAAGGCAGGTGAGTCAGGATGAAAGCAGCATTTTCATGTAGTTTAGATTACTACACCTAAAGTAGTTCAACTTAACAGGACATATAATTTTCATATAAAACTCTACCAATGGTGATCTTCTTGGGGAGTGCCTAGTTTTATTATATATATTTTTAAATTTAAACCTTAAAAAAATGAAAATTGCATATATTTAAGGTGTACAATGTGATGTTTTGATATGTATACATATTCATAGCAAAATGATTAGTATAATTAAGCTAATTAACATTTTCATCTCCTAATATAGTTATCCTTTTGTGTGTGTTTGTGCAGTGAGAATACTTAATATCTATTAGCAGTGAATTTCAAGTATGCAACCCAATATTATTAACTAGTCACCATGTTTAGTTTCTGTTTTTCTTCATTTTAAAGATATGTGGATAGATGATATCTTTATAATTTCTTGATATGGACACTAATTGCTATAAACATTCTATTAAAATTTTTTTGCATCCCATAAGTTTTGATATAGTTTCAAATGAAAATATATTATCATTTTAAAAAGCATTTATTTTTGTTTGATAGGCAGATTTTACAGAAAGAGAAGAGACAGAGGTCTTCCATCTTCTGGTTTACTCACAAATGGCCAAAGTTGAGTTGGTCTAAACTGATTGCCTTCTCCTGGGTCTCTCATATGAGTGCAGGGTCCCAAGGACTAGGACCATCCTCTGCTGTTTTCCAGGGGATAAGCGGGGAGGTGACTATGAGACAGAGTAGCCAGGACATGAACTAATGCCTGCATGGGACGTTGTCTCTATAGGGCAGAGGATTAGCAGAGGATTTGTTTTCATGTACCTTTTGGCTGGATCCAGAAAATACTTGTCCATTCCTATATCCTGAAATATTTTCCCTGTACTTCCTTCTAATGGCTTTAGATTTCACATTTCACATTTAAGCCTTTAATCCATTTTAAGCTGATTTTTCTACATAGTGAAGAGACCAGAGGAGACCAGTTTCATTCCTCTTCATGTGTGTATCTAGTTTCCACAGCACCATTTGTTATTATTTTTAAAATTTTAAGCTATATCCACATGCTTAATTCACCATTAATCATAATATTCAACAAGTAAGTTTTGGAAGACCACAGTTTCATTGGAGTATAAACATGGGCTTAAAATGATAATCATATTTCAAAGTGACCATTTTGTTCCTATACATTTTTTTTTTGTATTCTGTGTTAACTGCCACATATCAGAGAAAACAGATGACAGTATCTTTTCGGGAGAGGCTTATGTTAGTAAACATGATGTTTTCCAGTTGCATCCTTTTTTGAAAGACAGGAATTCATAATTTTTATGCCTCAATAGTATTCTATAGGGCATATATACCACATTTTCTTTATCCAGTCATCGGTTGATGGGCATATGGGTTGATTAAATATTTTAACTATTATATATTTAGCTGTAATGGACATGAGTGTACAATTATCTCTCCTAGATAATATGCTGATTTCTTTGGGGTCAATTTCCAAGAGTACAATGGCTGGGTTATATGGCAGATCTAATTTCAGATATTTGAGGAATTCCATATTGGCTTCCATAATGGTTGTATTAATTCACATTCTCACAAGTAGTGATTTTGGGTTCCTTTTTTTCACATCCCCAGTCTCTGTCTGTCTATGTATGTATGTATGTATGTATGTATCTATTTTTGGATGATAGCCATTGTAACTGGTGTGAGGTGAAATTGTATGGTGGTTTTTGCCTGCATTTTCCTGATGACCAGTGGTCCTAAACATATTTTCATGTGTGTGTTGGCCATTTGTAATTAATCAGTGAAGATTGCCTGTATCTAACCTTTGCCTGTTTCGTAACTGGATTCTGCGGGTACGAGGTAGTTTGGTGATGCAGTTATCAGCCTCTTTCTTCTTGTTTCTCCTTCTCTTTTGGCTGGCATCTGGTTATTACTCAGCTTCTGCAAACTCAGGTGGCATATTTTAACACAGGACCATTACAAGTAAGAAGAATAGATGGATGAGAGAAAAGGTCTGTTTTTATCAGAGAGAAAATATGTCCACAAACTTCTCCACCCACAGGTCAGAACTGTTTCATTTTGCACAAAGAAGGCAGAGGAATTGATGTTCTTGGAAAGGATAACAGAATTGACAAAAATATGTTGAACTACTGTACTTTTACTCTTGGGTTTAGAAAAATTGTTCCTATGACATAAGTTTGATTGTTTTAGACAGAGACGATGGCCTGGTGAGTAAACCACTAGCAGGAGCTGCTACACACGTTGCAGCATTACATTTACTATGTTGAGGTTTAGGCTTGTCTAAAAGTAATACAGAAACAAGAGGAATACACTTCTGTGCTGTCAAGGTCCAGAGGGGGTAGGTTCTTCCTGGCTAACCTGTTTGTTATCTCCAGAGTGCAGGCCTAGTCCTCATGATTCAAACAGTGGCTAGCAGTAGGATGGATGGGAAAAGCACAACATTGAAACCATGCCTCGCTTTTCCTCCCCCCTCCTCCCAGATACAGGAAGGGAAAAAAAAAAAGAGGGAGAGAGAGAGAATGTGTAAATGGTGATCTCACCCACTTTCCTGTAGCCCTTGGCCCTTATCACCCTAATCAACTATGTAAAAATCATGTAAAAGTACTTAGAAGAAAAAAAGAAACTGCTTGATGGGCATCCACTTGAAGCTACTCTGGAGAAGTCTGTTCCTATTTGTGTCTTAGTTATGTGGCTACACCCAGCTGTGTGGGAACCTGAGAAGTGCTCCTTTAAAGATGGATGGCTGTGAGGCCAGGTGTAAGTTAGTACCTGCTGGATTGAAATAATTGAAGAAAGAAATGGATACCAGGGGACTATCCATCATTTATACCATCATTGCTATCAAAACGGCACCGTCCTAAACATCTCCGCATACATTCTTTTTATGAAAACTGAAAATTTCTGGTTAAGATATGAAAACTATTGCCATTCTTCCATTTCATTTGTTTGTGTGTATGTTTATGTATACACATGTATGCATATATGTTTATATATATTCAGTTTAACGATTTGGTCAGCATTACCAAATGAGTCCTAGCTTTTCTGTTGTAGACATTAATTTTATTTGGACATTGTCTTTTGTATTTGACTTGAATCTTAATCATTTCCAGAGAGGGTCTTAGTCAATACCATGCAGCTCTATTACAAAAGTTGTGTGTGAAACCCTGTTACCATGGTGTAAACTGTTGGATAAACAAGCAATTTTTCCCATATAAAACTTTTCTATTTTTTTCTGAATTATCACTTTCCATTAGGGATTAAGATTTTATTTTATAGATTTCTGCATGAAAAGAAAAGCTGTAGTAAGCTCTCTCATATTTTTTTTGAAATTGCTTCTGCACAGATTAAAGTTTATATCCAAGCTTACATGAAAAAGCAAGCTAGTAGCATAATTGTTCTTTGTCTGATCTGGTTATATAGCCTACTGCAGAAAACTCATTCAAATGTAAGCACTTCAACATTTCTGGCAGAAAATAAAATCTCTTCCCTTGTTCACAAAAATAGTATGTCTTTAGTGCATCCGTATTAATTCTGGCTTTGTGAAATGAAATTTTGAAGTTTACAAAGCCGTCTCTAATTCAAATAATTGCTCTACTAGAAAGACAAGACATCCATTTTATTACTCAAAGACCACATGTCCGTATGGAGTCTGTTTTCAGACTCTGTCATTGTAGCCTTGGTAGAGTGCTTACATTTCAAAGACAAATGAATTCAGTTTTCTAACTTTTGTGATGCCAGTCATCCCCCTGAGAGGTGCTGGTAACCAGCTGTCTAAGAATCTGTTATGGAGGGCTGGCTTCTTCATGCCACATTGTGTCTTCTTCCTAATTCTGTGTTAAGTCCACAATATTCTTAATGAAGTCCTCGAATCGTTTCATTATTGCATGTTGTTAAGTAGTCAAGCACCTGCTGGCTACTGAAAGGAATTTGTGTAGAGTATTTTGTCTTCATTTAACAGGCCTGGATTTTTGTATTGCCACAGATGGTGTGGTATAAAAGGATCACGTGGACAGTGGTATTCTGATTTCAGCTGGGATTTTGGAATATTTCTCGGTGACATTGTTTGATGAGAGTTTATTTGCTATTTTTTTCTAAAGCTTTTCTTGTATGGAATATTAATCATTCATGTTCAACTGTATACAATATACTTTCTTTGGTGCTTTGAGAAACATCACAGGCCAAAAATCTATGAATTTTATTGTTTTTCACCTCAATTCATTTCCTCATTTTGCTTTACTCCAAGCTCAATGAGTTGAAGCTTCTCTTAAGTCATGAGATTATATGATTTCTCACCAGATAATCCTTCTTCCCAACTCCCTCACCTGTACACATGGCTCAGATTCAGCTCCAAGAATAGTTACACATCCACAGGTGTAAAAGAGACCGCTCTAATTGCATGCTGGTGAAGGTGAGGCAGTGGCCCCTTTGGCCTCTACTTGTCAGAAGCAATAAGCAACAGGGATAAGATGAGTGGGAGAATCCAGTGGTGGGTATTGTGGGATTGGTAGAGTTTTTAAAGATCTCTGAGTCCATAATTTCTTTTTTGAAGATTTTTTTAAATTTTAAAAAGGTTTTATTTATTTATTTGAAAGTCAGAATTATGGCGATAGAAGTCTTCCATCTGCTAGTTGAATTCCCAAGTAGCTAGGGTTGGCCGCACCTGGATCATCTTCTGTTGCTTTCCCAGGTACACTAGTAGGGAGCTGGGTTGGAAGTAGAGTAGTGGCACTTGAACTAGTGCTCAAATGAGATGCCAGTAGTAACTTAGTACACTGTGCCACAGTTCCATTGCTAGCCATGGTATCTTTATACAACCAGTTTTGTGATACAAATTTCAGTATTTCCATGATAAAGAAATCTGTCAAGCCAATTTCTGGGTTCTCTCGGAGAGTCTATCAATTATTCAAAATATTTAGTAGAGTGAGAATTATTTTCTATTACTTATAACTAGCAACCAATTGATAAGAGAGGCTAAAACTGTAAGAATAATAATGACAAAATCATATAAAAATTGGTTTTTTTATTTTAAAGACTTATCTATTTTAAGGCAGATTTATATGTACACATAGAGAAATCTTTATCTGCTCACTCACTCCCAAAATGGTTGCAATGGCTAGCCCTTTGTCAGGCAAAGGCCAGGAGCCTTGACCTCCATAGGGATTTCACATAGCAGTGGAAGGAGCTTAAGCACTTGTGGTTTTTTGTGGCTTTTTAAGGCACATTCTCAAGGATCTGGATTGAAAGTGGAGAACCTGGAACTTGAACAAGCACTTACATGAGATGCTGATGGTGTGGACAACAGTTTAAAGCCAGAGTCTAAAAATAAGGTCTTGAGTAAAACCTAAATATGGTGAAGATAACTGTCTAAAAGCTAGAAAAGATTCACAGAGGAGGCAGATGTTTATTTCTATCCTTCATTCATTTAAAAAACACTATAAGGCTGCTAATTGGCATCAGATTTGGTGTAAGATTCTTGGGATTAGAAGACGAGCAAGAGTGATGTAGTCCTGCTTTCAAGAAGCTTACAGACCGATGAGAAGATAATTAATTCAGTCATTACTGTGGATTTTGCAGCAGCTCTGTTGGAGGGTATGAGGATGCAGTGGGAACCAAACCATATATTTATATTCTAGAACAGTTTGATGAAGCTTCCCAAAGTGGTGACTTTAGCAAATACTGGTGATGTGTAAACAAAGTGAATTAGTAGAGAAAGGTCTTTGGTGAGTGTCCAGTAAAAGACATCAGCAATTAAAAAAATTTTTTTTTAAAAAAGCAGTGTGGTAGAATATGGCACAATGACACATTGAAAAACTTGAAAAATTTTCTGTGTGATTGAAATAAGAGATATGGAAATGGAGAATATTTGACATGATCTGGAGGAGGACTCTTATTTTTTCTTCTGTATTAAATGGTGATAGCTAGTGAGAGTTTACAGTTGGATAATACTAAGTTGAGACACACATGCAATATTATGTACTAGTATTCCTTGGAAAATACAGATGAGCAGTTGGTCCTTAAATACATTGTGTTACATCCCATTATTCTATATATCTTATAATAAAGCTTTGTGTGGTTTTATACATGAGTAAACGGTTGATCTAATATCTTGATGTGATGAATCATTCTCAACTCTTGTAATTGAATCAAGCTTATACAGTGCTGCACAATCGAGAGATTTCCGAAGTATGCTTTTAGAACGGACAGAGGACTGATGGTAGCAAAGTCCAGGAAATGTACATTTTCTTATCTTGAAGCAGTTAAGTTTCTGTTAAGTTTCTGTATAAGTTGTATGTTGACATGCTGGACCAGAATAGGAACAGTAGCGGTATCCTAATGGATGAGGACAGACAGATGCATTTAGGATGATTAACGAGGTAAATAGAATGAAGAAAAGGATGGAATCAAGATATTACTCTTTATTTAAAAGAGTCACACTTCGGATTCCCAAGTGGTCTTCCTGTCTTCCAGTTATTGTCTAGTCTCATGAAATTGCATAAAACTTATACATAGTTCAATTTAATTTTGGCAGTGCAAATACTGAGGTAAATATTAACCCTAGAGGTTAAAGTGTTACTTGCTATACTTGCATCCCATAATAGAGTGCTCTGTTTGAGTTCTGACCCTGCTTCCAATCTAGCTTCCTGATAATGTGTACTCTGAAGGAAGCAGTGATGCTTAAGTACTTGGGTCTCTTTCATCTACCTGGGAGGCCTGGAATGAGTTCCTGGCTTTGTTCTGGCTCAGGCTGGGCTATTGTGTGTGTCTGGGGAGTAAGCCTGTGTCGAGAATATCCCTATCTGCCTTTTAGATAATTCATGGTGGAGGTCTCGAAATATGCAGGATATCAGTTTATTAAATGACAAAGGCATGATGCATATTTAAGAAATAAATGTGGTCAGCTCAGGAGAGAGAATAAATTTTACCAGTAAGGGAGAGGGAGAGAGAAAGTAAGGAAAGAGAGAGAAAGACAAAGAAGAAAAAGCACATACAAAAATATGCAAAACAAAACAAATCCTTCAAAAAGATATGGGTTATTTTTCATATAGGAAGAATAAATGGTAATATCTGGGATGAGGTTGAATTGAATAAAGGGGGTGGGATTTGGGCCAAGGGTTGAGTAATGCATGTTCCCATGCCATTTTTTGGAGATACCAAAAGTGTCATGGCCTTAGGTACAAAAAGAGAGTGGGAATGCTGACAATGCAATTTCACAAGATGCTGGAGCTGTTGCATCAGAGGCAGCACATGTAGGTTGGATCAGGGCTTTCTCACATTTTTTTTTTTTTCAGGTAGCTCCTCTGTCTATATATGTGCAACTCATCTGCACATATCAGAGCACTGAAGTCATCTCAACAATATTCCATGTTTTATTCCTCAAAGTTATTTTTGGTTCTGTGTTGATTTTGGACTGCATCGCTTTTTTTTTTTTTTTTTTTTTTTTTGCTTTTTCAAGAAAGATTTATGTTAATGATCATTACATAGTTGTGAAAGATCCATATGCCTATGTAACACTGATTAGGGTGGGAAGAGTTGAGAATTAGGAGCAAGTAGATGAAACCATTGTTTCCAACTTTCTTTTTCTTTCTGTATTTGGGAAGAAGCCACACCAAGAATCCTTATTGCATCAGTACCCAGGGATGGGGAATGGACACTTGATGTCATCCTGGGGTCCCCAATGTGGAGCATGCTCTGAGGGTTCTGCTTAAGTGGTTTGATAGTTCTGAAATGCTGTTGGAGCTGCAGACCATCAGAGAGGTGTCCACAGTTTCCCTACTAGGCCGACTCCCAGTCCCAGATCTTGCACTTCCCAGGGGGTTCTGCAGTCTAGCTTGACAGGACTTTCCACTGTTTGTAGCACTTGCCAGTTCATGCTGTGGCAAAGCCCCACCAGTCTGTACTTACTCTGGCTCATGCAGTAGTAGTAGATATGGTAACTCAGCCTGGCTGTCCCCTAATCCAGCTCACATGCAGTGTTTAGCTCTGCCTAGTCTGGTTTGCCCTGGTCTCAGTTTTCATACTCACCAGAGGGAGCAATGGCC
This sequence comes from Ochotona curzoniae, assembly GCF_017591425.1. Taxonomy (NCBI): domain Eukaryota; kingdom Metazoa; phylum Chordata; class Mammalia; order Lagomorpha; family Ochotonidae; genus Ochotona; species Ochotona curzoniae. Next base: position 41,265,593 of record NW_024467119.1, read on the forward strand.
CAGAAGGGGAGTCCTTGCTGCTCCCCTACCAGGTTTGGCACCCCCTGCTCCCTTGTCTTCTGTGTGTTAGTGAGCACTGTAGCCCGGTCTGGCATGGCCTGCCTCACCTTGACATTTGCCCGTGGGTGTTATAGCCTGACTTGTCCTGGTCTGCTCCAGTTGATGGTTGTTATTCTCCTAGCCCAGTCCAGCCAGCCCCCAGTCCTGGCCCTAATGTGAACTGGTTGGTGTTGCAGTTAAACCTGGCCTCTCCTGTACCCCATCCTGGTTCTCAGATCTTCCAGTGGCCCAGCCTGCCCTACCCTTAGATCTTACCCCAATTATGCTGGAGGGTACTGTAACATGGCTTGGTCTGGGCTGCTTTCAGGCTTGATTCTTGTGCTTACTTGCTGGGACTGTGTCCTGACAGAGGAGTTCCCCAAGCTCCTCTGTCAGGTTACCTCCCAGTGGCAGATCTGTCTCACACTGGTGGATGATTTGGCTCAGCCTGACTTTGGCCACATCCTGTCCCAGCAGTAACAGTGGCCTTGCCTGACCAGCCTACATTCATTCTGGCTCTTACTGTTGGGTGCTACAGTCCAGCCATGCCTCGTCCATGTCCATACCTAGCTCTTGCATGGATCAGTGCGTGATGAGACCTAGCCCAGCCTGTCTTAATCCACCCTAATTCTCTTGAGCACCAGTAGATGCTGGTGTCTATCCTAGCCTGGCAAACCACACCCAGTGCATTCCCATGCCAAGGGACATTGCAGTCATGTCCAGCCAGCCCAGATCACCACCCCCACTCCAGTTCTTACACTCAGCAGTAGGAACCACTGCCCGGCTGGGGCATCCCTTTAGCTCCCTGAGGAGACTAGCTACCAGCCACAGATCTTGCATGTACCAGTAGTTGCTCTGAGACCCATCCCAGCATAGCCCATCCACTGTCTTGGCCTTTGCCATAGGATGTTTCAGCCTGGCCTGTCCCTGCCCACCCCCAGTCCCAGTTCCCATTGGTGGGTGCTGCAGCTTTGGCCTGCCCAGTTTGTCCCCATCCTTGACTTCCATGCAAGCTGGTAGGTTAATAGTCTAGCCCATCATGACCCACATTCCATCCTGGCTCCCTCACATGCTGGTGTGCTAAGGTTTGCCCTGGCCCTGCCCAGTCTGTCCCCCATCCGAGAACCAACTCATACTTGCCAGCGAGTGGAGCTGCTTTGGCTGGCCTGACCAAAACTCAGGTCTGACTCACATGCTCACCAGTGGAAGTGACAGTCTACCAGAGCAGTTCCTCAAGTTCCCCCACCAGGCCCACTCCCAGACCCAGATCTCACATGTGCCAGCAAGTGCTAGATCCTTAATCTGCATAGTCTACCTCCTCTGTCTTGGCCTTTGTATGAGCTAGTGGATGTTACTGCCTGGCCTGCCCTGCACTGTGGAGAGCTCCCTGACCCGCAGAGAAAAACTCACACACAGTGTGTCCTTTTCCGTGGTGCTTCTTTATTATCCTCCATCTCCTCCCACCTCTTATTCCACACAAGCTTCACAATATATACACTTCACCATACAATTAACATTGAGGTCAATACCGCACACGTAAAGCATACCAATCATAACGCAGAGTACTAACCCTGCACGCGGTGAGCATGCACCAGGGGCCAATTAGGATGAACTTCCGGATTCTGCTAGGCCTCTTCCTCATGACCCTGGCATACAGCCAAGGCCTCATTTTAGGGCTGAGCAGCGGAAGCTCCCAACACTGCACTCCATTCTTGGGGGCACCTATAGGGTCCTGTAGCCTGGACCAGCCTAACCTGTTCCCAGCCCCAGTAACCATGAGTGTTGAGGGGTTCCATGGGTTCCATGGTCATGTGTAGCTCAGCTTGGGCGCTCATGGATTTCCAGCCATGTCTTCCCAAGCTCAGTATTTTAATGGAGTTGTGTGCTGGCCTGGAGCTCTACTCACCCACTAGGTCCTAAGCCTGATCCACCAGCACACCAGGCCAGCATGCTAACCTAAGGCTCTCTTCTCCCCTCTCCCAACCCGGCCTGGGACCAAAAATGTGCGGAAATCCCCAGGCTCACTCTGTCTGCCAGGGCAGAAACCCCCAGGTCCCTGCATACTTCTACAGGCACCATTTCCATCCTCCAGGACTCTTGCAAGCTGCACTCCCAGACCCCTAAAAGCCTATCTGTTATGACAGAACCCTGGTGCCTGCCTGGACTGCATCTTTTCTGGCTAGCATTATTGTCCATATTTGAAGGCAATGACATTATTTGCTACTGTTTATGTATTTGCCAGCACAGCTGCCAGTTGATTGCACTCAACACGGTTAGGAGCTTAGGAGCTCAAAGATTCAAATGCATAAAAAAAATGCCTTTCTAACCTCAGCTCAGCTTTAGACAGCTAACTTGCTGGGCAAATGCTTATAACTGTGGGATGACATTATTCAGCTCTACAAGGTGTTGGCTGAAAGTTATGATGTCATGACTTAATGGCTATTTTTGTGTATAGATGGACAATAAGAAGTGGCTTGAAGGGCTAGAATTTTGTAGAAAGGTCTACATATGTAGATCTCCTTATTGGCCTCTTTATACATCGGCAACCAAATTTTCTTAGCATGAGGCCACAGAACTGATAATAAGCAAAACTGTGACTTTTAAACAGGTTATATAATTACTAATGACCAGAGTTGGCATTTGTCAGGCTTAACAAGTTTGAAGAATAAATTAGTGGTGCTTTGAAAAATCTTGTGAAATATAATTCATGACACAAAGGCAAATTAATTTCATAAATAGCTAAATGATAACTAATTCATATAGAATTTTAATTAAAAACATAGCTTTATACACATATACTAATATGCAGCTTATATATGTAGGTGCTTATTATGAAGTTATATAAATTATTTCCAGGGAAACCAGGCCAATTCTTCATGTCATCAAATCAAGAACAGTAACTTGAGAATAGTCTACATGTGAATTTCAAAATGGGTATGGAGCTGTGGGAAGTGAAAGCACTAGATTTGGGTGTTGGTAGTGTTAGTTTGCCATGTGACTTCTGAATTCGGTCAGAATGTTAAAGCTGTGAGAGAATGCTTATGGTAAGTTGTTATTCTTTTCCTGACTATGAAAGTTTTGAAACATGTGTTATGACTGTGTTAATAGTAGTGTGATATTACATATGGCAGGGTTTCTTGCATCACTGAGATTCAGAGAAAATTTCATAACCAGCAAGTCACAAAGCTTGGTTTTTACTGAGAAAATTTCATAACCAGCAAGTCACAAAGCTTGTTTTTTGCTGAAATACAATTAAAGAAGGGGAGAAATCTAATTAGTTGGCTGGACTTCTATGGATATTATCTTGAAAGGCCGTTATAGGAAGTCTTAACTGCAGGGTCAGACCTCAGAACTGTTTTGATTAAAAACTAATTTCCTTGAGTGAGCAGTAAGAAATTGTTTTCGTATAGCAATTTCGAAAGGAACAGAATGGAGAATAGAAGTGGACCTTCAAATGAAGGGCAAATGATCTGATTAAAACACACACACACACACACACAGACGCACAATGACACAAATCCCTTCATAGAAGGCAATGTAGGTTTGGGAGGAGGATATGAGAGAGAAAATCATTAGTAATCCCCATTTTTTTATCCAGCATTTATTTCTGCCCAAGAACTGAAAAATTGTTGCTGTAACTCATTTTTAAATGGTGTAAAATGGCATGTGTTGAAAGTTGAGCTATTTTAAAAAACATTGCTGTATAACCACCAAATGAAAACACTCTTTAGTTTGGAGACTTGTTTATTCACACAACATTTTGCTGCTAATAACCTTTGTGCTTCTTTGATCCATGCTAGAGGTTTGCGAATGATTGCACCATTCAGCCTAGGATTAAAAACTGCCTCTTTACTGTGTATCTATGGAGATTACAAAGCCAAGATGGGTTTGCAATGATAACCTTCATTGCCACTTAGAGCATTTGTTGATAAGATGAAGCTGTTATCCATTTTTTAGAGCAAATTGAATGAATATAAGTGCCCTCTGGATACTGTCAAGGACCCCCTATTTCAGCACTGTTTTTCACTCTATTTCCTGCAGTGCTGACAGCTGTACCTACATTCAGTGCCCAGGATTTCAATGGCTGTATCCAGCTGTTTGAATCATCTTTTGATTGCAGCTCTGCCCAAATGCTCTGCCAAAAATATAAGGGAGCAGAATTAGCCCTGGGGGACGAAGGTTTTATGTGGATTCTTCTTTAGCTTTCCCAGCCTCATAAGCTTTTGGGGCTTCCATTCAAAGCCTGAATATATCAACAGATACCTGAGTAAAGATGAGGTTTTCTTCCCATAAAAATGATATTTTCAGAAAACAGATACTAGTCTGTGAGATATTATTTCAGCATCTTTTAAAAATATTATAGGAATTTCATTGCTGTAAAACAATCTAAATGAGAGGGAGAATAGGAAATTGAGGAAGTTATATCCTATTTATCACCTTAATACTTACAATGGCTTCCTTGTCAGGACTGAATCCTAGTTTTCCAAGTGGATGACAGGAACTCAATTAACTTGTAGCCATCACTACTGCCTCCCAGGATATTCAGTAGCAGGAAGTTGGGGGTCAGGAGTTGGAACCAGGCATTGATCTCCCTTATGGAACACAGGCATCTTAACATCTTACTTGATAGGTCAAATGCTTGTCTAGGTATTGTTTTTATTTTTCTGTTTTTTAAAAGACTTAAAATTTATTTTAAAGGTAGAGCCTATTTGCTGGTTTACTCATCAAGGGACCACATCAGCTTTGCTGTTGGGTATACATTAAGTTAATGTGAAATTCTGGCTTTATTTAAATAAACCATTTAATTTCATGTGGAAAAGAAAACTCCAGCATGCAAATGTGTAGCATTGAGACCAGTTACAAGGCTAGAACAATAATTAGAGAGCTAGTGGTATCTTTTGCTTGGTATCTTTCTGAGCATGATGTGGTTGGGTATTTTTCTAAGGAAAGCTTCTAGATTCAGATTGGCTAGAAGATGGAGAATTTAGTCCAGGATGACTCAGCAGTTTTAGTTTAGCCTGAGTGACCTGGACAAGGATGTTGCTATTGACAGAGATTGAAAAGCATTGTGGGAAGCACAATTTGGGCAGGAGATTTTCAAACTGCATTTTGTATGTGTTAAATTTGAAATGCTTCTTGGAAGTTCAAATGAAGCTCTGTTTCTCATGCCATATGAAGATATTATAGAGTGGTTTATATAAATAGGGAACAGGGTTTTATTGTTAGTAAGCTTCCATTTGTTGTTCTCACAAACAGGGCATAAGAAAGTGTGCATGGCATGGAATATCTTCCAATGTATATACAGAATATATAATGACCTTTTAATGATGGCTTTATCAGATTGAGCAAGTTATGAATACTGATTATCCAACTTTTTAACTTCATTCTATTGGCCATGATATATCAGGTTTCACAAAACACACCCACAGAATAATTCCTTATTACTTTTAGAGAGCAGAATCAGTGGTGGTGTCTAATCTAATTAGTACAAGTATTTCTCATTAAAATTCTTTTCCAGAGGTGCCCCTCCTCTTTTTTTAAAATTTGATTAAATATATATAACAGTTGTACACATTTATGGAGCAAGATACAGTATTTCAGTATGAGTACAAGGATAAACTGACAAAATATGGCATGTAATTACTATATTTTTGATGAGTTAATAGTTATTTCCTAGATGTTTCATCTCTTTAAGCTGTTTTGTTTTTAGTGTGAATTTATGTTAATACTTTATTAATATTTTATATAATTTGGATTATTCTTATTTTTTGAAAAGTAGTATGATTGTTTGAGTCTTATTCTGGGAGACAGTTTATTATCTAGACCTCAAGGAAGTCTTGGAATATTCATCCATTGCCCTACAACCAGTTTAATACAGAAGCTGAGTTGTGGGTATGGTAACAAGGGGACATTGAGGACTGGTTCAGGTCTTTCTGAGCGAATATTTTGCAACAGATTTATAATAGAACATTATTTTGTAATTGAGCAGAAATGTGAGTAACACACATTAGAACTCATTCCTGTTTATTATTATACAAGGATGATAAGGGAGATAATTTATTAATCATATATGTCTTCCAAAGCCCTAATTATGTGTCCATAAGCTTTCCAAGGTCATGTTAGTTTTAATTAATTCCAGTTTGACAACCAGAATTACTTTGTTAGTCTTCTTGAATTTGCATTTCACATTTTTGTTTTTGTGCTTCCTCAAGATTTTTTTAAGTAGCTCCATTTATATTAGCAGTGTAATAAATCTGTATTTGATTTCATTCTTAGTATCTCTAACAATTATTTTGGCAAAGATTAAAAGTGAAAGTTGAGGAATAAAATGGCATATTTGCTTCAAACATGCAATATTGGATGAAACTAATAGTTCAAGCAGGATTTAGTCTATACCAATAAGGAAGCTTTTATTGGAATGAGAATTTCAGGTTGTTAAGAAACAGAAAATAAATATTTCCCATTTTTCAGACAGTATAGTCTCAGTTGCAGTTACTCAGTTCTGCATTGTTGCACAAAATAGCCGTAGGAGATCTATAAACCAATGGGCTTCAGCCCAATAAAAAATGTATTTAGAAAAGTAGGCAGTGGGATATATTTGGTCAGTGAACAGTAGTTTGGCAACCTCCTGTTAGATGTCAGTTGTTTCATGTTGTTCTCCAAATGTTTAGAATTAATTCAGAAAATCAACAATACAGTCAAGTTTACATCTATCTATTATTTATGCATTGTTTATACTTTCTTGGAGTGATTTTTATTTTAATCTATACATGGTTTTGCAATAAAATATTTCATGACTATGTTGACTCTATGGAATACATTTTGAAATCTAAGTTAATTTTTTTGAGGGTAGAGTCACAATAAGCAGGGGAAAGAAAGTGAGAAAAAGCTCTGTTTATATTTTAAAAGGTTTATTTATTTTTATTGGAAAGGATGATTTATGGAGAGAAGGAGAAATAGAGAGAAAGGCCTTCCATCTGTTGGTTCATTCTTCAAATGGCTGCAGCGGCCAGAGCTGAGTTGATCTGAAGCCAGGAGTGAGGAGCTTCTTCTAGATCTTCCATGTGGGTGCAAGATCCCAAGGACTAGGGGGTATTTTCTGCTGCTTTCCCAGGCCACAAGCAGGGAGCTGTATCAAAACTAGAGGAGCTTGGATATGGACTGGCACCCATATGGGGTCCTGGCTCCTATAGGTAGCGAGCAGAGCCTATTTAGCCACTGTACTAGACCCGAAAAGTTCTATCTGTTGGTCCACTCCCCAGATGACTGTTGAGAGTTGGGATTGTACAGGTCAACACCAGGAGCCAGGAACTTTACCTCTGTCTCTCACATGGATAACTCAGATGCAAATACTTGGGTCATCTTTCACAGGGAACTGGATTGTAAATGGAACAGCTGGGACTTGAACTGACACTTAGATATGGGATCTGGCTTTGCAGGCAGTAACTTAACCTGATGCACCATATTGCTGGCCTTATTTTTGTCTTACAACGTTAAATTCCTGTGGAGCCAATGGAGCACTTATGGTATGCCAGACTATACTAGGTGCCAACTTACGCAGCCTTGGACATACAAATGTCTGCCCTAATAGAGCACACATTGTATGGCTTTATGCTAACGTATTTACTATATAAAGTCATGGGGTGATAAATAGCTCAGTGGGGGAAGTGATAATAAGGTGCTCAGGGTTTAAGTGGGTACATCATGGGGAGGGCGGGGGCTGTAAGAGGTATGTAACCTGATAGTGATGTCTAAGTAGATAACAGACCCACAAGAGAATGACAAGTGTGTGACAAAGGAATAATCAACAATTCTTTTTCTTCTTCTTTTCAAAATGATTTATTTATGTGAAGGGCAGAGTGACTGATAGAGGAGGAAGAAAAAAAAATAGAAAGGGGAAGGGAGAGAGATACTTGCTACCTATTGTTTCACTCCTTGACTGTCTGCAATATCTAGTAATTCAAGTGGGCCTCCTAAATGGGTAACAGGAACATAAACATGTGGGCCATCATCCTGGGCCTTCCCAGGTACATTTGAAGAACGTAGAACCAGAGGAGTGTAGCCAAGAATTGAACTGGTACTCTGTTATGGGTTTCCAGTGCTGTAGGCAGCAACTGAATCTGATGTGCCACAATACTGGCCCCAGCCCACATTATTATTAATATTATTTTAAGATTTATTTATGTATTTGAAACATAGAGTTACAGAAATTGAGAAGGGAAGATAGAGATAGAGAAAGTCCCAGTGACCATCTTGGTTGAAGCTGGGTGGATCCAAAGCTGGATGACCAGAGCTTTTTCCTGATTTCCTACTGGGATACAGGAATTCAATGATTTGGGTCATCATGCACTGCTTTCTCAGGAACATCAGCAGATGATTGGATGGGAAGCGAAGAAGTCAAGCATTGAACTGGTGCCCAAATGGGATGCTGATGCCCATGCTGGATGGCAATGGCTTTACCTGTTATGGCGCAGTGCCAGCCCTCAGTCCAAAGTTTTTTACATAAGAGAGAGAATGGGAGTTGAGAGAATCACAGAGTGTACCAGTCCCTATTCCCTGGAAACTTATAGTACAATAGGCATCCCAATTTCATTTTAATGTTGATAATCAATTAAAATACATTTTTTTTTAGAAACAAAGTGAAGAGCTGAGGCTGAAGAAAGAGGCTTATGGGTGTGAAGTCACAGCTTGCTTGAAGAGCAAAACATGGAACACAATATGCATATGGGGTCAAATAAAGAGTATACAGGAACATTTTTATAGTATACATTCATACAAAATATTAAATTAGTCTAAAAGGCTTTATCAAAAAGGCTTTGTCCCCATCCTAATTTCCCAAAATCAGTTAGGTCTTGAGCTAATGATTTTGAGCTAATGATTTTAAATATATACATTTCAAATGGAATGTATACATGACTCCTAAGTTGGCATTTTGTTCTCACCTTTATCTTTCTATGAAAGATGAAGATTTGGTCTTTCTGTATTTTTGCACACTGACAGGTATGCGTACACATATAGAGATTAAGTTCTGCATGCAAATATCTAGTCCTAAATTTCATCTTTTAGTAATAATTTACTAATTATTATATCACATAATTTGGCTTTGCAAAGCAAAAGATTTTATCTTGCCTGCTCAGGATATAAAGTCTGCCATTTCTACAAGGAGACTTACGTCAGTGGAAAATGGTGCTCACTGTTAATTGTCAGTTAACCAATTATTTTATACCATTCCATTATATGGGACTTATAATATCCTTTAACATTTTCCATGGATAGTCATCTTTCAGTTATTGTACTTTAGGGAATTCTTACCTATTTTTACATCCTATTCTCTGGATTATCTTCTAAAATGTCTGTGACTTGGGCATAGGATCTGAAACTGCAGGCTTCTAGTGTTTTTATCATAAGGATTATCCATTATTCAGAACTTCTGAATGATTGCAAGACACTAGAACATGTTAAAGATATTAGTATTTTTTTTCCTTATTTTATGCCTTTGTGAATTTGAAATTTAATAACTTGTCTTTCAGATGAATACTTGAATCTTCCCTGTGATTCATCACTTCTTAGGAATTAAAGTTCATCTCTGACTTAAAATATTTACTTTGATTAAGATACATTTAATGTCTATTCCATGGTTTTGCCACACTCCGGATTAAGGTAGAAGTGTATGACATGTGTCTTAAAGCATAAGACATGCGTTTTTTTCTGAGGTTCTTATACAAAACAAACATTGTTATATGTGGGATTGTGAGGAAGGAAAGAAACCAAGTGTGAAAACCTATAATTGACATATTAGCATTTAAATGAAAAGTTACAGGTGTGGAAGATTTCTTGTATTTATTTTAGGATTTTTTTTTTTAACTCTTTGATTCACTCTTTTCACTTGACCTCTCTTCTCATCTTTCATATATTTTGTTTTTGTTGTCAGCATACACAACAGTGGTACCTCATGCATCTACAGTATTAGAGGACAAGAGGGTCCATTTGCTGGCAGTGTGGTTGAATAATAAATCCAAGCAGAAGCTGCTGAAAGGAAAGTGTTTTAGTTATGATAATGAGACTGTCTCCCATTGAACTAGTTAGCCAACACTTTTACAACAAGGGTTTGGGTAGTGGGTGGATTGCTATTGTTCAAGTCACATATGGCTTCATTTAAAAAGCCTGGCTTGATTTGATGTGAGCCAACCAGAAGGTAAAAGATATCTCTTCATCAAAATTAGTAAAAATTTAAAAACAAGGTTTGATTGTTTTTAATCATAAAGGCCAAACATACCTCTGGGAAAAGCTTTTAACTATTTGGTTATCTTAGGTGAAAAGTTGTCATGCAGTTGTTCACTACTGAAAATGCTAACCTTTAATGGATATGGGCTTTGGCAGATAGTTTTAAAAAATGACATGAGGAAGCATTACTGGAGTTAATGCTTTGTGTTATACCTTGCATCTTTGTGCACTAGATGTCAAATCACTTGTTTTTCAGATGCACACTTGTGGCAGTGTTCCTTTTTTTTATGGTTATCTGATCCGCTTTTAGAACCTCATTGCAAGGTAAGCTTTTCTGAAACACACTGAAAGCCAAACTTAAGCTGATGAACTGTGTCCCAGTTTCTAGCCCTGTTTCTGTACCTGTGTCTAGACCAAATCTTTCTTGGTTATAGCAGCAGGAGTCAGTTTACACTTATGACAGGTGCCAGCCCAGTTATGTTGTCAGAGTGGACATTGTTCTTTGTTGAATAGTGTGGTTGAAACAGAAAATGATCTGATGTATTACTACCTCAAGAGTGGAGATGTGGAAGGGTCCAAGGAACCTTGAAAAGTGTGGTTAGAATATATAATTAGTATTTTGTTTTCTGTCTTTGGAGGAAACTATTTTCTTCTGTTATATATGCAGAAAGATTGGAGGGTCTAGGGACTAGATGTGAACTCTAAATCTGAAGAGGAGATACAGCTAAAAGAAGTGGGAAGAACTTCAGAAGTAAGAAAAAATTCAAGATGTTAGGCATGTACCATTTAATATGTATTTTCATTTAAATAATAATTAAAAGTGCTAAACCAGGCCTACTAAGAGATTAGATTCAAGATAGATTTTTTTTTGTAATGTAAGTCATATTCCAGTAAAAATAATGAGACTAAGATGAACTAATAAATGTAGGAGTAACTTGTGAAAAATTTTTATTATTATGTAGTTTTCTCATTATTTATTCTCATAAATTTAAATTCTCATAATATTAATTTAGCTATGTGGTTACCAAATAAAATTTTATTGATATATATGTATATATATATGTATATATACTATTACTCATCATGAGGCTGGAAAAAAAGACGCATAGTTACTGACCCTAATAGCAGTTCTAAAACAGGGTACCTACTTATTAACAAAATAATGTCATGCAGTGTATCTAGAATGTTATGAATACTGCAACAATCTACATAGATACGTTTCATTTCTTGCACTTTCTTACAGTGGTATAGCAAGTCATCAATGTATGTTATGTATTTCTCTCTGATATATATTAGTGAAGCCTCTGAATTTGTAGTCTTCAACTGGTTTTAAGATGAATAACTCCTTAGAGAATCTGATGAAAATGAGGCATCTCCTCCTGAGGAATATGCACAGATCCTTACACAAAATTTCTTGTAGATTTTGTCCAGGGAATTCCTTCACAGGATCCAGTTTCGGAAACTATCTTCTCAATAATTGTAATTTTCATTTATGCTTTTGGAAGAAAGTAAAAGTTAGGAAACTCTCTTCTCAATAATGGGTTTTTTTGCTGCTTTTCAGAAGGTCTGGAGGGAAAATCAGAGCCTTCAAAGTGACTTAGCTCTACCGAGAGTACACCTCTAGAGAAAAACATACAGAGACAACAGTGTGGTATGGGATGGAAGTTCTGAGTTTGAGGCTGCATTTCCTTAAGTGGAAGAAAACAAAATCATTAATGTATTTGTTTACCCATTAAACAAGCATTTATTAAGTAGCTATTATCTATAATATACATTTTGCAAGCACTGACAGATATAAGAAATACAAGCTAATCAAACCACAAAGCATCCAGAAGGATCATTTGTACTGGTAATATATTTACGAACCACAAATGACAAGTAGTAAAGTGATTTAAATTTAAATAAATTAAATTAATTTGCACCAAATGCCATGTTGTATATAGATATGAAAAATGTTGGAAATGTTTTGTGATTGTTAGTTTTAATTTTGATATTGGTAAACTGTAATTAATGAAGGTCATATAGACAGAAGCACTATGAGACTTACAGAAAATAAAATTTATAAACTCTTAGAGATCTAAAACCTGATCTAAAGCAGAAAAAGAAGATATTATTTGAATGGTGATATATATTGAGTTTCAGCAGATATTGTATTCAAATAAAAATTCCAAGGATATCAGTTATAACAATATAGGTTAAAATATAGCACCTATATTTGTAGCAGATAATAGGTAGGTCCTCATTACCTCAGGGAAATAGTTCAGTTAAAAAAAAAATCATCCAGGAAAAAATAGGTCAAAACTCCCAGAAACTTCCACACATTGCAAAATGTGTTAAGACAGATTTTTTAGAATAGTGTTAAAAGTCTAACCTAGAAAGCCATCAGGAAAGCAATGAAGAGAAAACTCAAATTAATTATAGAAAGTGCATGTTTCTGTATGTGTTACAGTTTCTGAAGGCTGCCATTAACAAATTACCACAGGATAAATGACTTGAGATAAGACTTTTTTTAAGAGTTTGGAGACTAAAAATCTGAAATCAAAGTTTTGGCAGGGCTACTATCCATCTGAAACCATTAGAAAAATGTCATTCCTTGTGTCTGCTCCCAGCAACTGTGAGTGGCCCTTGGCTCGTAATTGAATTTCTCCAGTCTTGCTCTTTCTTCACATGGTCTTCTCATTCTGCAACTCTACTCATTTTCTTTTTCTTCTAGGAATACTCATCATTGGATATAGGCTCATCCTAATGTTGGATGATTTTGCCTCTAGATTCTTACCTAAATTGTATCTGCAACTACCCTTATTCCAAATAAGGTCAAATCCTAAAACTACATGAGAACATGCATTTTGGGGACTACTGTTGAGTGCACTAACCAATATCACGTTAAATAATCTCAAAATTTTTGATCATCTTACTGCTAGAGTAATGAATCGGTGTGTTCCTATATAAAAACTCAGAACTTAGTTCTGTAGGTTGGAAAGCTGGAGTATATGGAAATGAAATTGCCCACTTTTCTCTCTTGTAAAATTTCAAAATCTTGTCACATAGGAACTCATGCACAAAGGAAGGTAATGCTTTAGTGGAGCCCACTAATGATAAAATGTATGTGTATTGTAACTGGAATGGAACTTAAAGTTGAAATACATTATACTGCAGAGATTATCTGAAATCATTTATGTCATTAAGACTGTAACATGGCAATAGTGACTAAATCTTTAAGAACAATGTTTGTAGACTGTCTTAAAATATGAATTTGGATTTTAGAATTTAGACTATAGCAACACGATATTATTCTATTGTAGATGGCTATCCAAATTAAACGTCCTTAAAATAGAATTTATTGAATCATACACGTAACTAAGAAGTCTGAGAGTAGAAATATTTTATAAATACCGTTAATTCATTGAATAATGTTTTATTTATCTTTCTATTCACCCCATCTTTCCTTCTTTGTTTAGTTCTGTTTCTTTTGGTGTTTGATTCTTATACTAGATAAGATTTCTGTTTGTGGTAAGAGTAATACACCAGAGATCTTAAGGGTTTTAGCACCTGTTTCCTGACCTACACGCAAGGAAAAGAATGGCATCTTTTATATGTAACGTCACAGAATGATCATGATTGACCTGAATTGGCCCGCTTGCACATGTCAAGAAACTCTGAGATCAATAGAGTGAGATGCTTTGTGAGACCAGACCTCAATTTGTGCTACCGTGGTTGAAGGTGTAGTGGGAGGTTGTTCTTTGTGGTTGGAAGACACATAGAGTGCTTAGTTAAGCTAGGCAAGATATCGTCAAGACATGAAAAAATTAATTCCAGATTCACTAAACAACACTAAACATTTTCTATGCTGACCTTTTTTGCATATTCTCAAAGTATGGATTGTAAACATTTTAAAGAAAGATTTATCTATTTATTTGTAAGTTAGAGTTATGTGGAGAGGGAGAAAAGGAGATGAGAGAGAGGGAGAGAGAAACCAAGGGGGGTTGAGAGATCATAATCTTCCATCCACTGACTTACTCCTCAAATAGCTATAACAGCTGGGGCAGGAAACTCTGTTCAAGTCTCTGAACAGTACTTGGCTAAGTGCTTGGGCTGTCTTCCTTTGCTTTTCCCAGGCTGGGTTGGAACAGAGAAGCTTGATTGCAAGTAGAGCAGCTGAAACTTGAGTTGGCACTCATATGAGTTACTTACATGTCAGGTGGCAGCTTTACCTGTTGGGTCACAGTGCTGGCAATTGGGTAACAAACCTTTAAAAAGTGCATCTCAAACCTCTTTGATAGAACCCATACTTATTTTAGCTTCTAAAATGAGTATGTTTTGGTAGCTTACATATGACTTTTGGAATACTGCCTTCTAGTACATTGAAAAGCAGTAATGTTAAGAGTAGATTAGCTGTGACATTTGGAAATGTCAGAGGTAATTTTAACTACAGCAACACTAGCCAAAGAATATCACCTATAGGACATACTGTTTGTTGAGGGCTTGGGTGTTCATGACATTGCAAGTCATCTTTTCTTTGTCCTGTTTAAGCAAATAGGTTTTAGCACTGAAGCAATCCACTCCTTACAAAGCAATTATCATTAGAAAATGTCAATGCATAATTTGTAGGATAAAAGAGGCATTGAGATCTGATTAGTGCCTGATTTAGAAAAAGAGAACTTGTCCCAAGTAAACAGAGCACCAGGAATGAACAGCTTTTATTCTATTTTTCAAGTCTGTTGAGGTATCCTTATTACAGGGGACTTATTTGAACAGTGGTTTGGTTGGTAGGATTTTCCACAATTCCAGAGATACTCAATAGGGAAACAAACACTTAAAACCTCTGTTTCAAATAGTCCATAGATTTTGTTAAATACAATTAATGCATTCCTGAATACAGTATAGTTTGAATTTGTTAGTAATTCATTAATTCAATTAATAACAAATCCACGATTACTTAACTACAGTTTATTGAGTGCTTCTAGATTCTGTGTCAAATCCTTCACAAATCTAGCTTTGTTAATTCTAACAAAAAAAAATCATACTATTTCTCTCTTACTTTTTCTGCATATGTTTGTATACTGTATTGAACCTCATCGTCTAAATATTGAATTTTGGGGCAAGTTTTATGAATTCCCCTGGGTCCCCTTACAAAGGTGGAGATAAAATTCACATGGTTCAGCTTAATCATTTATTAGAGAAGCTTGTTATCTAC
The DNA here is from genome assembly GCF_017591425.1 of Ochotona curzoniae. NCBI lineage: Eukaryota > Metazoa > Chordata > Mammalia > Lagomorpha > Ochotonidae > Ochotona > Ochotona curzoniae. Next base: position 41,281,050 of record NW_024467119.1, read on the forward strand.
ATATGAATATATTGGACTCCTTTGTCATATAGTTATGTTGTTATTTATAAGTGGATATTCACATCAATGAATAAGTTAAATTAAAACCAATTGTTGGTATGCATTATATTACAACGCTTGCTTTGTGATATATTCCTGTAGGTATAATGGTATTGGATATTGACTCATTTCTGTTTCTTCAATGCAGCAGTTCTTTGATCCAATTATGCACATTTACAAAGATGAGTTTTGGATGCTGATTTGTGGTATATTAAAATTTCATTCAATTAATATGTTCAGATTAAGCATAGAAAAATATAATTGAATTTAATTATTGCTTACCTTGTATTCAAATTTAATTGGCCATCTTTTATATGGAAACTTTAATTTGAGCCCCTCCAACATGAATCTCCTCGGTGTTTGCTTTTTTCTACTTAAATTCTGTTTGTCTCCTTTTGGTATTGTTTTGTTGCTATATAACTTCAAAACCTATTACTCTTTAATATAAGTTTTTTTATTGGAAAGGCAGATGTACAGAGAGAAGGAGATACAGACAGAAAGATCTTCTATCTACTGACTCACTCCCCAAGTGGCTGTAATTGGCTGTAATTGGCTGTAAGTGGCTAGATTGAGTGAAGTTGAGGCAAACTGATGCCAAGAGCCAGGAGCTTCTTCCAGGTCTCCTACGTGGGTGCAGGGTCCCAAGGCTTTGGGTCATCCTCTGCTGCTTTCCCCGGCCACAAGCAGCGAATTGGATGGAAAGTAGCCATGATATGAACCAGCACACACATGGGATCCTGGTGGATGCAGGATGAGGATTTAACCACTAGACTATGGTGCTGGGCCTATGAACTATTATCTTTATCTTGGGTTTCACACATCAATGGATTGGAGTCATCATTAATCCAACATCTTCCATCCTTATTTCAAACTTTATTTCCCAGCTTGTACTTTGATGTGAATTTTTCCATACTAGGGATTTACTGTTTCATTATATTTTGACAGTCATTCACAGTAGAGAAATTTAAAGCAGAAAAAGAAATGACATAATGAGAAAGAATAAAGCACATTGGCAGGTATCATGTATAGAGCTTTTTATAATAGTAAAAGGTTTGGTGGAGAAAAGGAGCACAAGTATGAGGACTAACGGATGAAGAACTGGTGTAGGCTAGGGGCACTGGTGAAAATGAGGTATGGATAATGTTGAACTACTCATGTGCAGTAGGAGAGTGATTCTCTTTGGGGCAGAGTTTGAATCATCAAAGATGGATCAGGAGTCACCAGTACTTTTAGGAAATACTTTGACCAGAGACTGCTCGTGTTTGTGAAGATTTATTTATATTGGAAAAAAAGTTGCAGAGAGAGAGAGAGAGAGACAGAGAGACAGAGACAGAGAAGAATCTTCCATTTGCTGTTCGTTCTCCAAATGGCTGCAATGGCCAGAGTTGAGCCAGTCCTAAACCACGAATCAGGAGCTTTCTCTGAGTCTGCCATATAGATGCAGGAGTTCAAGAACCTGGGTCAATCTCTGCTGATTTCCCAGGCTGTAAGCATGGAGTTGGATTGGAGGTAGAGCTTCTGGAGCTAGAGCTGGCACCCGGTATGGATGCCAGCAGCATAGCTGGAGGCTTAGCATAATAGAGCACAAAGCTGGCTCCTGGACAAACATTTTTCACTCTCATCCACACACATGTGATTGGTTGAAATGGCTCTTGCAAATTAAGAGACTTTAAGCCATATTGGATAAATAGAATGGAAAGTTTATTATATGACATACTTAGATCATAGCTTACTTTAGTAAATATTCACCTATAAGTCAAAGAAGAAAAACAGCTCCATAGGAAGCAATGTAACATGGTCATGCCTATCAGAGATGACTTATACAAATCAATGAGCAGCAAGATAGTGAGAACAGAGTGCTTCACATTTATGTCTATGTGTTACATGTAGATACAGACTCATAAATGCATACACAGTCACACTCAGCTTTTGTCCATAAGTAACAATCTTAAATCAAGCTTTGTTCATTCAATGCTGATTAATTTCTGTCTTCTTTTAGCTACCCCTTTAAAACACACACACACACACACACACACACACACACACACACACACACATTTACACCTAATCCTGTTCCCCAAATTAAGTTTCCTGCAAGTGGTAGGAAACTTAACCTGACTATGACATGAGAGGTGTGCTGCAAATACTGATTTTTAGTTGTTCCTCTACAGGGAGTTGATAAAAGTTTCTTATTATGCCCCTGCCTCTCAGCTCCCAAAATTTGAGTGATGTGTCTTGTTTGCTATTTTGTCCTTTCCTGTTCTCTTATGTGGATATTTTAGTCAAGCAAAAATAAGCAGAGAATGTATATTTATACCACCATCTTTAAATGGACTTTTTCTGCTTCCATAATTTACCTGTGCTTTGCTTTGACAAATATGGAGCTTTGCTTTTGTATTTAAGAGGAATTGAAATGTTTTGCTGTCAATAGACTCTGTATATGGTTGGGAGGATGACAGAATCATATGTGGCAGGCAGAATTCAGCTTGGAAAAATGATTATTACACTAAACTGGTAATTTTTTTCATTTTTTGTGACCCAGGTGTAAGAAGACATTAAAATTTATATTACATAACCATACTATCAAATACACATAGAACAAAGCAAGTATCTCAAATCTCATCACCTTGTCATTGTTTTTCTTCATTGTATTGCGATGTATGCATTGAGGTTGTTTGCTTCCATTACTTCTATATAGTAGAAAACAGAATATTGATATACTGTATCATGAGTGACAGCACATAGTTGGTTTGTAAGTGGGTCATCATGGCACGAGTGTTTACAGGATTCTGCAAACTCTCCGTATCCAGCTGTGTTTCTCTCCAGAAACCTGATGGCTAAATAGTAATCAGAATGCTGCTGTCATGAATCTCCCAAAGACAGGAGTGAGAGTTTTCCACATATATTTCTGTTACCTTTTATTTCTTTCTTATTTAAATTGTTGTCTTACTCTCCTTGTTTCTTTTTTTGTGTACTCCTTCCTCTTTTCCTCAGTCCTATTTCTCTTCTGTCTTCTCCTTACTTCTTTTGTTTAAATATGAACTAGACCTAAAGGAGTAAGCCATCCACCCATCAAAGTATAGCTAGAATTTGGGAAAATTTCCTAGAATCAAACAGTAGCTAACTCTTCCTTTATTGCTGCTCCTCCCTGTATAGACCCAAGGAAGAGCACCATGATCCTTGCACTCTGCACCTTAAATGTTATTTGTATTCTCTAAGGTCACGTGATAAATTTACATTAATTTTCATTTCCTCCCTCTGGATTCGTGCTTTTCCCAACTCCCTGGCTCATGTGGTTAGGCCCAATCTAGTTTATTTGAAAGGTAGAGTTACACAGAGAGAGATATACACATAGATACACAGAGAGAGAGGGCAAGAGCAAGGGAATGAGAATCTCCCATTCTCAAGTGCTGGGGTCCATGCAGTAGGTATGGATGACACAAAGGTGTGAAGAGAACAGCTTCCTGCTTGGCAGGACCCGGCGGAGCTTCCAGCTGTTTGGCAGGGCCCGGAGGATTTCTCTCTGACCACCTTGACACAGTTTCACACCCTTTTGCATGGACACTCAACCACCCCACTAAGAATTTTTGTAATCTATTGAGGCATTGTTTGCCCCTATGAGATGGCTTTTACAACCAACATGAGCTTAAGAGTTAATGTTACTGATAATGTCTTGGTGAGTGGGCCTTTAACTGCGCATAGGAGTACAATTAAGCCCATGCTGTTTCCAGACACCTTATTGCCATAAAATCTGGCCCTTTTAGCATGCTTTCTTGGAAATGGCTTGATAAGTATTTTACAAACTAATGGAAGTGATGAGAGTATGGGCTGAAACTGCTACGACAAAACATATAGCTACTGGGACCCTAAAAGCTGTCCTGTTACTGGGACGCTAAAGGCTATCCTGTTATAACTGCTGTGACCCTAAAGGCTATCCTGCTATGACAAAGAACATAGTTACTGTGACCCTAAAGGTTAGACTGTCCTTGTACTCTTTAGAACATAGAAAATGTAGTTGCTGTAGCTGCTTTCATAATTTTTTTAACTAGAGGAAATATAGGGTGATTTTACTAACATCATAAAGATATACTTTTGATTACTGTTTGATCATTTATGAGGTTGTAGAACCAGCAGTTGTACAGGGATTTAAGTTTGAAACTTTTTGTCTTAGATCTTTATGTTTTTTCTCTTTGGATGTATTTCTCCCATTAAGTGATGGATAAGTTGTAGAATAAGAATTGTAGTAGGAGTGTATTACTGAATAAGATGTGCTGTCTACTGAGAAATTCTTAGCTGCAACATCAGAATGGATAATGCCCTGTCTTAAGGTAAAACAATTTGTAGAATTATCTTTGGAAACATTCACTTGCCCATTGTAGAGTTGAAACTTAAATGGAGAAAACTTGGCTCACTGCTAATTGCAATTCTTTCCGCTGTTATAATTCTTGCTTTACTTGTTTAGTTAACAAAAGGTGTGAGCTTGCAGGCCTAATGGCCTTTAGTGCCAATGGCCCCTAATCCCCATAAACCAAGACCCCAGACTTACTAACCCATACATAATTCAGTAGGGGTCTGGTTGTCACAGGTGTGCCAAGGATAGAACCCAGACTTGAGGAGAGTAGGTGGGGGCTGGCAAGCCGAGATAAGCAAGGAATGTGGAATCCTTCCTCACTCACCTCTCAAGTTGTTGTAAGTTGTGCCCCTCTTGAAGCTATGTCAAATTGCCCTAAAAGAAAACCATGTACTGCTTCTGTATGAATAAAGCGGACAGCTTTCTTGCATTGTCCACAATGATCTTGAAACTGTAGTGGTTCGTCTCTCTTCTTCTTTCTACGCCTATTTCACGCACCCTTCTCGAGCTCTGAACTCAGCTGGAGCTGGACTCCGGCACTCTAGTTCACTCCCTAAATGACTATAATGGCCAGAGTGTGGTCAGACTGAGGCCAGGAACAAATAGCTTCTTCTAGATTTCCCTTGTGGGTGAATGGACTGAAGAATTTGGGACATTTTTTTTACTGCTTTTTAGGCTTATTTTCTGGGAGCTGGATCAGAAGTAGAGAAGCAGGGATTCAAATTTGCATCCTATATGAGGCAGGCATCCCAAGCACTGGCTTTCTCCACTGTGTCACAATGATGATTCCCTGTTTATTCTTTGGTAAATTCCCCTTCAATCACAGGATAGAACTAAACTAACTGCATGTCCTTTAGAAGAACTTCTGAGTGAAGTTTTCCATGCTTAAGTTAAAACTTTCATTTTGTAAAGTGAAATGGAACAACGACCTGGTGATCTACATAAAAACCTGATTAATTACTGATAAAATTAATAATTTTATTTCATCTGACTAAAAGAATATTTCCTGTAGAAAGGCATACTGCTATAGGTTTATTACCTTTTAGTTTTTACATTATTAAGTAAAATTGGAGGTAGTAGAATAAAATAAACAAGGCAAAAATTTATATTATTACATAATTTTTCCTCTTATAAAAATTGTTATTGAAATAATCTTTTCTTGAAGAGTTCTGATAATACTTTTCTCAAGTTTCAATTATGCATTGAAGTAGTCAGAATTGTAATTTTAAAGATTTCTGTTTCACTTTAAATTTCAAAGTAATTGGGCCCACACTCCATTCTGGTGCTTGAATTCTCTAATGGGTGATGTGAACTGGCTCAACCTGGTCTGCCCCCGACCTATGCCAAATATATGCCATTGGGTATGTTTCTCTGGCCTGGTCTGTGTTGCTCCCTATTGTGGTTCTTGCATTCACCTGCAGGGGCTGTATCCCGACAGAGGAGTTTCCCAAGCCTCTGTCTATGCCAGATCTTGCACATACTTGGGGGTCCATGGGCCAGCCCTCCTTGCTGGCATTCAATCCATTCTGGTTCTTACTGGTGGATGCTTCAGCCCAGCCAAGGCTTGTCCATATGCAGAAACTGCTCACACATGGCTCAGTAGGGACAGAGACCTAGCCTAGTCTGTCCTACATTTACCCAGGTTCTCCAGAGCACAAGATGGTGTTGGCATCTAGCCTGGTTAGGTGCACCTAGCCTCAGTTCACACTTGTGCCAAGGAAGATTGCAGCCATATCCAGACCAGCATGCAGCCCCCACTCTGGCCCATGCAGTCTCCTGTGGGAACCCCAACCCAGCAAGGGTGTACTCTCATAGCTTCCCAACCGAGCCTATTCCCAGCCCTAGATTATCCACGTGCCAGCGGTTGCTCTAACTCAATTGGCTTAGCCCCTCACCTGTCTCAGCCATTGCCTTCGATGCTGTGGCCTAGTATCCCTGACTTATGCAGACCAATCAGTGTAAGAGCATCTGTAAGAGCAGTGTAAGAGCATGACCTGTGCTCCATCCTGATTTCTCTTCTTTCCTGGGAGTTGAGGTTTGCTCGGTCCTGCCCGGTCCACCCTCTTCCAGTTGCAGCTTGGCCCACCCCACATTCTATTTTAGGATGCACATTCGGGTGCTGCTACCTTGACCTGCCCAGGCTGTTGCTGGTTCCTTTACCTGTAAGTAATGGCAGGTTCCATGGTCACACCTAGCTCAGCCCTTCACGACCCCAAATCATGAACTAACCAGCGGGACTTGTATTTCCACAGGAGTTGGCCCACACTTTCCCCATAGAATCTACATCTGGACCTGGTTCTTTCATGTGCTGGTTAGTGCCTTGACCCTGCCAAGTGTGACCCATCCACTGTTCCACCACTCGTTCAGATACTGGTACTTAGCCCTGCCAGACAGGCCCCCATCCATAGCTTTCATGTGGACAGTTGTGTGGCAGTCAGTGATGCTCTACACTAACAGCCCATCTTAGGATTCCCATGTGGGCTGGTGAATCAGTGGCCCAAATAGATCTCATGGATTCTCCTCTTCAAACCACCAGGTCTCAGTCACGAAGCTTGCCAGAAAGTTCCATGACCCCATTGCTAGGAATCACCCAGAATTCTTCCCTCACTTACACTCACACTGGCCTTATCCATGGGTATCCCTGGGCAGCAATTAGATTTCTTAAAAACCCTAGAACTTGCTGCTGGGCAGCCAGCAGGCCGCCTGCTGCCAAATAGATGCCAAGGCCTAGGACTTGGTCACCACTTGGAAGCAGTGACCATGACCAGAGTCCCCAGTATTGGGTCTGGCCTAGATGTGGCACCCCCCGCAGCCGCTACACTGCAGGGAGCTACTTTTGCTCCAACCCTGTGGCAGAACCTGCCCAAACTCTTCCTGCCTACAAGATGTTAGTGGCAGGGCGGAGCCAGGGCCTTAATCCAGTTCTCAAGTTTACTTACCCTGGGGGAAGAGATCTCTTGGATCTGGAGAAAGCCTAGGACTCAGTCACTGCCAAAAGGCCTGAGTCCCCAGCATTGGGTCCAGCCTGGCTGGGGCACCCCCTATAGCTGCCACATTGTAGGGAGCTGCTTTTGCCCCAACCCTATGGCTGAACCCAAAATATAAGGATATTAAAGGGTACATAAACCTTGATAATCGAAAGGGACCTAGTTGTAGTATACATACATACATGTATGTATATATTTATTTATTTTTATTTTTATAGTTATTTCTCTATTTCGAAGTAGCACATAGAATTTCTAAGCTAAGAGAATTTGCTCTAGGTGGAACATTTTGCCAGTTTTGGCCACTAAATGTTCAAATACAATTTATCTAATACTGTTTTCATTGCTCTATTGTGCCTTGGTAACTAAACTAGCAACTGGAGAAAGATAAATACATTTATCCTTTGGAAGTTGGAGTGTATGCATAAAATGCCTAAAATTCCTAAAATGGTTTTCTACTGTGATTGGAGCTAAAACTGAAATAGAATGTTAAGACTAGTGGAGTCAGGTCTTCGGATCTTTAATCAAATTACTCCAAAAGTCTCACATTTGGAATTTTTAGTCAAAGAAACCATTTCATATCTATGGTTTCACTTTTAACCATATTTAGTTGAATTTTATATTACTGACAGGCAAAAAAATTCCCAAGAAATATCCTTTATTTAATTCATTCCTTTCCAATATAAATAAATCTTGATTCAGAAACATTCAGTTTTTATTACCAGGGTTTTCTTTTCATGATTTTAACAGTTTTGTTGAGCTGTGTACTTGACTGTAGAAATGGTTCTGTTTCTCTGAAGGCATAAGACAGGCTTCTGCAGTTGAGGAACTTAGATCCTATTAGAAAAATTTATGCATGTTATATTGAAAGGTGGAAAGTGCTTAGAACAGAGATACAGAGTGACATGGGTACATCGTGGAAGTAACAGTTCTATTTGTATTGGCAGAAAAGAAAAATGCCCTGAAGAGGTAATAAATTCTGAGAAAAAAGCATATGTGAGGATACTTTTTTGGCATTAATACACATCAAAGTAAGTCTGTTGCCAAGTGTGTGAGCTGTTTTCTTTTCAAATGTAACTTAAAAAATAATTTTGAGGGAAGTGATAAAGTTACTGTTCATTTTATCTGACATTTTGAGGTACAGCAAATAAGCTAGTAGTTATTGGGATGTAGATTAATGAAATAAGCCTTAGACTGTCACTTTCTGGGTTCCCTCTTTGGGTTCTTTTCAGTTTAAAATTCAGTGGGCATTTATCCTCTCTGGATATTATTTATTTATTCTGTATAAAAGAGGTATTATCTTCTATCTTCTGAGATTCAATTTGTACTTCATCAGATGTATAGCTTTCTGTGCATTAACCTGATATTTTAAAAACAAATTTAAGCCACCTGTGTTCTTACTCAAAAATCTGTAATGGTTGGTTTCTATGCTGTTATGTTTATAAGCTGTTTAACTCCCTATTCAAAGAGCACTAGGAAAAAATGCCATCATCTAAGATTCCAAGCAAGGGAGAATCTTGACATGTTTTCAGTGACATCATAGAAAGTTTCTGGCTATCTTGACATGTTTTCAGTAGTGTTTCAAAAGGGAAAGTTTGGAAGAATAAACCTGTGTGACCTGGCAGGGATTGGTTAGTGAATTTGTAAAATAGGCAAGTTGCTAGAACAGCCAGTGTTTCTTTAAAAAAATTTTTTTAAATTATTATTGTCATTTTATGATACAGTTCCATAGGCCCTAGGTTTTCAATTAACCTCTCCTCAAGCTCTCTCCCCTCTGCCACTGAGTTTCCTCTGTGTTATTACTATAGTATAGCGTTTCATAAACAGTCATATGTCCATCATTGTCGGCATGGACAATGGCTGAGTTCAGCATCCTATTGTCAAGATATAGTAAACAGTTTCATTGGGAGTCCATCTTTGATTTGGAAGTAGAGATGCGTATTGCATTGTATCCTCACATCTGGATAGTCTCCATTACACAGTTACTGTACATCACCTTAAATGAAAAGCCACAAAACAAAATCAACAACAGGAAGAAAAAAAGGAAAGTAAAAACACCATGAACTTAAATAACATGCTTTTGAATGACTAATGTATCACTGAAGAAATGAAAAAAGAAAATTAACAGCCTTCATGAAGAAAATGATGCTATTGTATGATCTATGAGTCAAAAAGAATTTAATGAAAAAGTGTTTTGAAGAGATGAAACTAAATAAAGAAAAAAATCAAAATCCATGAGATATAGTTTCCACTGATCTTTGTTGGTGAGATGTGTCTCCTGTAGGCAAAAATAGATGGGTTTTGTTTTTTAAATCCAATCTAATAATATATGCTCTTTGATTGATGAATTTAAGCCATTTATGTTCAGGGTTAGTATGAATGGGTGGTAATTTGATTTTGTCATTTTAGCAATGGATTGATAATTGATTTTGTCTTCTGTTATTTTACTGGGTGGGATGTTCTTCACATTTGTCTTTGGTTTTGGTTTTGGTGCTGTTTCTCTTCTCTGTCAAGAGTACATCTTTAAATATCCTTTGTAGGGTAGGTTTGGAAGAGGCATATTCTTTTAACTTTTCTTTACTGTGGAAGAATTTTATTTTATTTTCAAGGACAAAGGAGAACATTGCTGTGTACATCATCCTGGGCCAATGATTTTTTTTCTTTTAGAATCTGGAATATGTTGCTCCATTCCCTTCTTGCCTGTAGTTTCCTGTGAATGGTCAGCTATGAGTCTGATTAGCATTCCTTTATATGTCATTGATTTCTTTTTCAGGTGCACATTTAAGGATCTTTTCCTTATGTTTGATTGAAGAGAACTTGATGATCATGTCTTGTGGTGAAGCCAGTATTTCTCTTGTTGAAAATCACATTACTATTATGAGCTTGTGTTTAAATTGAGCTTATGTTGACTATGTTTCATAACACAGGGAAAGCTTAATTATTTTGAGTGTCTTAGGACAAGTTTTTCATCTCTACTCTCAGTGCTTTTATATTTATTTCTTGATATCCTCTTTTCTTCCTGGTGATTCTTTAGGCAAAATTAACTGCTATCTTCTGCATATGTGCTTTGATCCATATTTGCGCTGCTTATGGTGAGTTATCAGTCATTTTGATTTCACTGGGTATCAGAAGAAGTTTCTTTGCTGATTTTACAAAAAAAATATTTATTTGCATGAAAATCAGAGTTACAGAGAAAGAAGACACACACACACATACTCAGAGAGAGAGAGATTGAGGACATTCATCTGTTGATTCAGTTCTCAAATTACCATGACAGCTGGGGGTGGGCCATGCCAAAGCCAGGAAATACTATTCCATCTGTCTTTCCCACAAGGCTGGCAGTGGCCCAAGTTCTTGGGCCATCTTCCACTGCTTTCCCAGGTGCATTAGCAGGAAGTAAAATTGCCAGGATTGAACTAGAATGAACATGTGATGCTAATTTTGCAACAATGCTAATCTCTTTCGGTGGTCTATGTTATTGTAATGATTATGTTAGGATAATGGCTACATATCGGCACGTAAGACATATTTACTTACTGCAATGGGGACAAGTACTAGGAAAAGATTGACCTTAGAGTTGGTGAGCACTGTGAAGTCATGATTATAGACCTTTGCTTGGATCTTTCTTGTATTATCATGAGCAAATGGCCTTTCCCTATTGCTTGGATATTGACTTTTCAGTTTTACCTAAGTCTGAAGATTTAGGCCTGAAGTTAGTGATGTTAAGAATAAGAATCTTGAAAGTACCACTACTAAAGGTACATATATCTAGTTACAATTTAGAGAACTTGAAATATTAGATAGGAAAGAGAGTAGCAAAGAAAATAGATGTACCTTTGACATTTGTATGTGTGTGAGGTGCTCAAATCACTGGATGTCCTTTTTGGAAGAATATCACCTTTTTCTTAAAAATGAGATTTGTGGGAAATGAACTGTAAAAATCCACTCAATTGTAAGAGCTGCCATTACTGATGTGAGATAAGAGGGTGATGAGTGGAATTATTTCTGTTCCTTTCAGCTAAAACCCAACGTAAGAAGTACTCAGTACCCCACATTCTGATAAAAGCCATCCCAAAGTCATGAAATGCTGGCACCAGGAACAATTTACTTCACACTCCACCCTCATTTGGCCCTGAGATAGATAAGGAATGGTCTGTGGAAGAGAAATAAAGGATGCTGGAATATAGATCCTGAGAGGACAACAAATGACAAAGTTAGCAAAGCATATTGATAATCTACAGACAAGGTTGTAGAATCTTACCCAATAAGTGGAATATATTTGCAGTTCCTCAAATTTCTTTTACATGTTCCCAAATGAATATATTAAAATAGAGTTAAAGAGGAGGTCAAATGTTAAAAATACACAATCCTGCCTTTTCCATGTAACTTCTATGGACCAATGCCAATCTTGTAGAAGGAAAGGGAGAACTTAAATTTGGGCAAAAGAATTTATTCTTAACAAGCATTGCCCTAAGTCTGGAAACTGTATTTAAAGGATAGGGGATATTTTAAAATAATACTCAGGCAAATTGGAAAAAACAGTTGGAATGATCTTATTTCCAATACTAAAAGAGTTAATCCAATATTCAATCTATGTAAGCCCCTTCTTTGTCTTGCTTATGGGTGTCAGAAGATGGCCTAATTCACTTCTACAGGCCTGTCTCACAGAGCTTGACGCAGAGGCGAGATGCCTTTCACACATAATGATCATTGTCGTAGTCTAGTTTCTGTCTGTATAAGTTTTGAATTTAGAAAAGGTAATGTAGTTCAGTTCTCCCTTACTTCTTTTCAAAACCCATCCTACCACTGTCTCCTTAGTGTTGATTGTGTTGCTATAAATACAGGGTTGCAGGTCACTTTCTCAAGTGTAGATTTCAGTTCCTTTGAATATATTCCCCAAAGTGGGATAGCTGGGTCATGTGGTAGATCAATTTCAGTTGTCTGAACACTCTCCATATTTACTTTCATAGTAGCTACTACACTATCCTGCATTCCCACCAACGTGGGAATTTAGGCCTCTATCAATGCCAGCAGGATTTCAAAATGTGGGCTAATCTCACTGGAGTTAGGTGGAACCTCAGTGTAGCTCTTTTTGTATTTCCCTAACTGCTAGGGAGCATGAGCATTTTTTTCATATGTCCATTAGCCATTTGAATTTGCTCTTTTGAAAAATGCCTACTCATTCCTTTCACCCTTTTCTTAATCGTGTTGTTTTGCTGTTGCTGAATTTTTTGCTTTGTAGATAATTTCATTTCCTTCTTAGTTTGATGTAGACCCATTTGTTTATTTTGACTTTGTCCACCTATGCTTTTGGTGACTTTTCTAAGAAGTCTTGGCCAATACCTATATCTTGTAGAGTGCTTCCTATGTTTTCTCTAATAGTTTGATGGTTTCTGGGTATAGATTTAGGTCCTTGATACATTTAGAGCTTATTTTTGCATATGATGATAGGTGGGTGTCTTGTTTTTCATCCACAAGCTGATATCCAATTTGGAAATGAGGAATTAAAATTATCCCTGTTGACAGACATCCTGATGGCATACATACAAGAACCAGAAGACTGAATCAAGAGACTGTTGGAACTCATAGGAACATCTGGCAGGGAGCGGGTACAAACTTAATGAACATAAATTGATGGTCCTGGTTTACACAAATAACTCCATGGGTGAGAAAGAACTTGTAAGTACAGTCCTCTTTCAAGGTGTCAGAGATGAACCTTAAATACTTTAGAATTAGCTTAATCAAAATGTGGAATATCTCTATGATGAAATTACAAAACATTGAAAAAAGAATAGAAGACGTCAAAAGATGGAGAAAATTACTGTGTTGCTGGATGGGTAGAACCAGCATCATCAATATGTCCATATGACCAAAACTAGTGTACAGATTCAATGCAATCCCAATCAAAATCCCAACAACATTCTCCTCAGAAATAGAAAAGAAGATACAAATGTTTATCTGGAAACACAAGAGACTGAAGCCAAAGCTATTCTGAAGAATAAAAATCATGCAGGAGAAATCACAGTTTCAAACCTCAAACATACTACAGGGCAGCGGTCATCAAAACAATCTCGTACTGGTACAGAAATAGAGAAGATCAATGGAACAGAATAGAAACACCAAAAGGGAGTCCACATATGTACTGACAACTAATCCTTGAAAAGAGAACAAAATAATTGAGGAAAAAAGTTTAGTCTCTTATTTTTTGACAATCACAATCTGTTTGTAGATTGTTTTGTCCATGGTTATGTGACCAAAATGATAAGCTGGAGAAAGACTTTGTGACACTGTCTTCAGGTTGTTTTAGGTCCTGAAATGTCATTTGCCTATCTAGGAGCTAGGAATTTACTCTAAGGAGTTAAATTCTCTTTTGTATTTCTGTTCTTAGCTTTGGTTTCTGCATGCCCCTAGGCATTATTCTCTCTTTATTGTGATCTTGCTTGACTGTCAGAGAAAAAGAATAAAAACAAGAATTTTGCTTTTCCCCAGCAGGACAGTTTGTCCTAAAAGCAGACCTATTCCTCCCTTGTTCTTTTCAGCTTCTTAGCATGGTGAAAACTTTATTTTTATGTCATGTATTTTATTGACATGTATCCATTTATTCTTGTATCTTTGGCATAAAGGCTCTTATAATCTGAATATATCAGAATGCTTCTTGTGCAAGTACATTGTTTTTGCTCCCCATCTGTGTCTAATTGGCTGTTTTCTCATTAACATTTCTTGTTTAGACACTTAACCTTGTTGGACTAAATTCACTGACCATGTTTAGTCTTTAAAAATGCCACCATTACTTTTGGGACATAAAACTGCTTGCTGAAGCCAACTGAGTGTGGATTTTCACAGAGGCATGTATATTGTAGTTTTCCAAAATAGTTGGAACTAATCAGGTTTATGGACATGTATCTCTGTCTTGAGCTCCAGAGTCTGAGGACCAGCTTCTTATATCTCTGCTTCTCATAGCTAAGAAGATGGCCATGTGCACTGCCTGGTGGCATGGATGATACAGGGAAATCCATGAAGGAAGAAAAGGAGCTTGATGAAAGGAAGCTTTGTGAAGATGACTTAAGAGAGAGTTAGAGAGAGAGAAAGGAATGAAGAGGGAGCCACTGAATATTTGAGAAAGTCTGAAAGGCAGAGTCAGGAAAAATGGGCAGGCATACTGGTTGAAAGGAGAAGGAAAAAAGATAAGCAGAAATATTTAGTTTTATAGGCCCACAACACATGCTTCTGATATATTTGCTAGGGTATATTTCAGTGAATGATCAACAATTTCAGTCAATGTCTCCTCTTCACCATACTTTTGACATTAGTAACACTCCACATTAGAGCACTTTTATTCTCTATCATGTAGAGAATATTTACATCATTTTTTTAGAATTATATAAATTATATATCCTCTTAATCACTTATAATATTAATTAGGACACTTCCTGGACAAAATGAACTAGAGATTGTTTCTGCCCTTCAGAACAGTTGTTCAAATGTTTTATTGATTCTGACTCCACTGCAATTTATTCAAGTGCTTTTTAAATAATAAGATTATCACAGATATACTCATATTTTCTTTAAGACTAGGATTTTTTTTAAGACTAGTAATTTTTTTCTTTAATATGTAATTTAGACAATTCTTGTTTTCTATTATATTTGGAAACTTTTGTTCTTGAACCCACACTAACAAAAGCAGTTGTGCACACCAACAGCCCATAAAATAGTGAATAAAATCATTTTAAAGATTGTTCATGAAATACATGAAACATGTTGCTTTACATTAAAAAGTTACATTTTTGTTACAGTTGTGGCCTAGCCCATGGATGAACCGCAAGGTAGACATGTATCCATAGTGTATTTAATTTTTGTAATTGACTAGATAGATTTGTATTGGAATACTCAATCATAATGGTGGCCTGAATAGTTTGAATTTTAAAAGCAATTTCTTGAATTATTTGTGGTTTCAATGAAAGGACTCACTCTTCCTATTTTTGAAATATGGCATAAAGTAGATTTTCATGGTTTTAAGTGGATAGAAAAAATATTGGGCAACCTCTTATGAGAATTAGAATTAGATCCTAAAAGCCATTTACCATTGATTTGTAAAGAATTACACAGTAAGAAATCTATCAGATGTTTCTTCCACATTCTTTGAAATGTCTTTAATTGCACAAAATGCTTTACCTTCTGGATAAAGGAGGGCAGCAGCTGCATAAATAACAGCCATTTTGTTGCAATTCTGTTCCACTTTGACAGAATGCAATACAAATTTATCCAAATTGGTGAATGCTTATAGGAATTGACAGAGGATCTTTGTGCAACCTAGGCAAGGCTTCTTGATGGCTTCTGCTCAAGAGTATGAGTTCTATCAAGTGGCTCAGTGTGGGAACCTGAGCAGGCATTTGGATCAGGTGGAGTGACATGGGGTTTCCTCTCAGCACTCTGCTGTTTGATCTACTCTCAGTCCAGGATACAGGATCATGCCCACCAACATGCAACAGGTGGTCAGCATTCTGAGCTGGTGCAGCTCCTTCTTTTGCACAGGACATGCTGCCATTGGTGGTATTGTTCATTATCACCATTCCAGGAAGGTCATGTGTTGGTCATATGGGGCTATTCCAAGCATCTGTGCCGGTGGGAGAAGCCTCTGACTGGGCGATAGTTTAGGGTATAGATATTCCTTGTTTCTGATGGATTTGGAGCTAGAACTGGATACATGGTTAGTACATGAGTAAATATTATATATGTTAAAATGAACTTGAATTTGTGACTGCTATTTCTATTCTGTTTTAGAAATTCTTTTAAAATCATGCTTTCAATTTACTTGCTGTTCATTCTAACTTTGCATATGATATCTGTATCCTAGAATGACTGCTTCTTATTGTGTTTTCCTTTCTAATAAGAAAATAGTGGTGGAGGGGAGGTGGGTACAGCCTCTGGAAGAAGGTAGCCTATGTTCAAATCTTTAGTTACAGAGTGATACTGACCTAGTTATTTTAGCCTTCATGAAATTTCATATCTTCATTTTTCATGTGTTCATAATAGTAGTACATGTCCCATAGAATTGCTGTAAAATTAAATCATATAATCCCATACAAGCCCTTAGTCCATGGTAAGCTCCTTTGAAAATTTCTAATTGTTATCCTAATTAATTTGTTGCTACTTTGGCTTCTTTTCCTTTTTACCAATGGAAGAGCTCAGCTGAGAATTCCCTTCCAACTCTTCTTTGTGCATAGCTGATGTGGCTTTATGTAATTATAAGCATATGTGTTTAGGTGTATGTTGTATGTGTGTGATTTGTAAAACTGTAATCCAGCTAAAGTGTTTTCAGAGAAATGTACCAGGCCCCAGGACATTTTCCTTTTTGAGAATGGTTATTCAAGCCGACTAAATTTATGAAATAAATTCCCTAAAGAAATCTAATTTATAAAGGAACATTTCTAAGCTTTTGTTATTTTTAACTAAAATCACATTTCTGGTTATGTTTAATGCACATTAGTTTCCATTCTTTTATAAGAACTTTCCCAATTGTTCATTTATTTTTTAAGGATTTATTTATTTATTTGAAAGGCAGAGTTACACAGCGAGGGGAGGAACAGAGATCATCCATCACTTCCCAAATGTTAGCATTAGCCAGGGCAACACCAGGATGAAACCAAACTCCTGGAGCTTTACCTGGGTCTCCCACATGGGTGACGGTGGCCTACGTACTTGAGCCGTCTTCTGCTGCTTTCTCCGGCACATTAGCAGGGAGCTGAATTGGAAGTGGGAAAACCTGGATTCCCATATGGAATGCATACATTACAAGCTGCAGCTTACCTTGCTGCTCCACCACACTGGAGGTCCAATTGTTTATTTTGAGGGAGCAGATGTTGATAAAACATAAAGCTGTGTCTTAAGACTATTTTTTCAAAAGAACAAAACTACATGGCTTAGGAATACAATTTGAGGAATCATAAAAAGCACCCCTGGAGATGGACATTTCTCAGCAGGAGGAGGGTTTTGATGAAAAATGTGGAAGCAGTCAAGAGAAAAATAATTTTCTTCTTTATAATTCTATTACTGCTTAGCTTTAGTTTCATCTTTTGATTAACACTTATTCAGTTTAAAATGTAAGGAGCACTATCCCCTGCCTTAGCTGTTGAAGTAATTGAAGTTAATCTCTTTAAAGGAGTTCTGAGTTGTGTTGGTATAAGACTGAAAAAGTCATTAAGAGAAAATTAATAAAAAAATACTCTTTAGTTTGTGTAACCAATGTGGCTATTATAGTTTTAGCTTCTGCAACATGACCCATTAGACAGAGGAAGCTTTGGCAATGCAGGGCATACAGGCTAAATATTCAGTTTCTGACATGCAAAGCAGGATTATGCAAAGATTTAGACATTGCAAAGCGATTGTTTTAAGATGGAATTAAGTAAAATTTGTTTATCTACCTTGCCATTATTACAGCAATCCAGCCTGTAGGATTCAGCTCATTTATATCTCTTGAAATGTAGAGGAAAGAACCTTGTTTGTCTTGAAATATAAAAGCTCAGCTAGCCTGGTGTCTGATAGAGAGGTGGGAAAATAAAAGAAGGATAAGAAAAGGGATCCAGGGGGAAAGTGGAGTGGTTATGGTTCTGCATCCTGAATTCCTCCTTGGGGCTGTTGATGTCCCCAGGGGTGGTGCAGAGCACAAGGATCTTACATCCATAAGTGGGGAGGCAAGAACAAGGACCTTTTTTCTTCTTCTCTCCCACTTGTAGGGTTATAGTCCTATGTGCTGTTACACCATAGCATCTTTGCGATTGAAATAAGTCTTACTGGGAAATTGGTAGGCAAACACAGACAGATGCACACATGCTGGGCAAAAAGATAGATATATATATATAATGTATATATATGTGTGTGTGTACAATATTTTCACTAAGAAGCTATAGCCAGCTCTCCTTAGAAGATAGTAGTGCCATCTGATAGACCTCTTGGCAATACTGTGTTTGTGCCAGCTGGCCTGCTTAGGAAGCCTCTGGAGAGATGAGGGGACCCCACAGAAGAGTTTGGTGGAAATCTCCAGCATAGAAGGTTGAATGGTAAATACTCAAGGGTCAGTGGATTATCAGGAAGATACAAACTAAAGAACCAACTCAGAAGATTCCAAGGTAGCCTAGCTGGTCATGGCCATAAGAACTATAGTGATCTGAAGACAAGAACGATTCTCAGAGAAGCAGTATCTGCACTGAATGAGGTTTTTCTCTGCTTTTGCTGTGAAAAGCACATGTGAGTCAAGCTCTCTTCCCTTGTTAATTTGGCTGTAAGCTCAGAGAAAGAAACAAGATAGGGCAGCTATATGGAAGATTAAATATTTTTAGTATTAAAATAGTAAGTCTGAATAGTCTTAAATTATGGAATCAGATTAAATTTAAACTGCATATACATGTAGTTGAATTTCTTAGTTATAATAAAAACAGCTATGTTTCTGCAAATATAAGTTACCTGATGAGACCCTTGCTGTGTTAAATGACTATGTATTTACTGATAGAGGACAGAAATCCTTTTTTTTTCTTTTGTATTTCTTCTGTCAGATTTTGATAAAATCACAATTTTATTAAGTCATTCGCTGGGCTCAGTAGCTCTAAATAAGTATCTAATCTGAACATTCCCCAAGAAATGTAATCAAGTAGGTTATTATTTGATTACATTATTATTATTATTATTATTCTATTTTATAGGAAATTCATCATGATTACTCAAGCATTGAGTTCTTCTGGCTATTAGGTGATACAGCTTGTATTCAGATCAAATTTAAAAGCCCACATAGTGTCCTTATATTTATAAGCTAGGCTGTCTTATTTTATCACAAATAGACTGGGATCAATGCATTGGAGACTTGTCTTACACTCCCTTGTGCATATTTTAAATGACTATTTAAATTTGATTGAGTCCTGTTTACATGGTTTTACTATTTTCTCAACTAGATTCAGCATTGTTTATTTCTTTTCTGATTGTTTAATGTCTGTGTTTCCTGCATCAGTTGTTGTCTTTAGACATATTGATTCATTTAATAGTAATTTATTGAGCACTTATTGTATGAATGGAATTTTCAACTGACTGGCTTATGCCAACAGTTAAAACTAACAGTAATCTTTACTACGTTACATTTACGTCCTGTGCAGGAGACAAAAATAAATAACACAAGTGAGTAAATTAGAAGGTACCATAGCACAAAGCATAAAAATCTAAAGCAGGTTTAGGTAGAATTGGAATGGGAAATATTTACTATTTTACAGAGTATAAAAAGGATCCATTAGGAAATTCTGCCTGAGAAAAGCATGAGGGAGTGATGAGGCAAACGTGAAGAGAAAGAATGGTTCATGTGGAAGGAGGTAGGCAGTACCAAGACCATGTGGTCTGTGTTGACTGGAAAGGAATTACAGACAATTAAAAACCATTGCAAGAAATTGACAAAACTGCAAGAATATTTTTGTATAACTTCACATTCTTTCTTAACATCCAATAGGCCATAAGTATGTACTTCCCTGTATAACCATTTGTTGGCAGCTCTTGGTCAGTGTTGCAAGTGGTGGTTAGCATGCTGTACCTCAATTACAGGCCCTTTAAGTCCTTTAAGAAGACTCTTAAGAGTAACAGCAACTCACTAAAAGGAAAGGAAAGTTACATTTTATCAAAGGGCAATTACATAGTGTTTTTTTTCTGATTTGATAGAAACTATTAACTCATTCAAGTAATTAAAAAACTTCTAAAAATGCTTTTAACACATGTTCAAAATGGGATTTTTTTAGCTGTATTTTTTAAAGGTTTATTTATTTTTGTTTGAAAGACAGACTAATAGGGAGAAGGAGAGGCAGAGAGACTTCCATCTATTCATTTACTCCTCTAATTCCTGCATTGGTCAGAGCTTAGCTAGTCCAATGCCAGAAGCCAGGAGCTTCTTCTGGGTCTCCTATGTGGATTCAGGGGCCCCAAACTTGAGTCATCATTCACTTCTTTCTCAGACCATAAGCAGAAAGCTGGATTTGAAGTGCAGCTGGATTGGAAGCAGCAGCTGGGTCTAAAAGTGGTTCCCATACAGGATGCCGACACTGTGGGAAGATTACCCTACTACAACACAGCACTGGCTCCTTGATCTGTGTTTAACTTTTGAAAATACTTACAACTTATCTATAAAGAAGATCTATGTTTAGGTAGATATTTGAAGACTAAAATATGTGATATCATCTGAAATGGTTTAAAAATGAATGCTGAAATAATTCTCAAAGTGAAGTATGATATATGTAATTAAAAATAGTCTCATTAGAAAAAAATTGTAGTTTATGAAGATGACTGTTTTGAAGGACAGAATTCATTTGGCTTCATTTCTCATGATCACCTACCCTGATCATGCTGTTTAAAGTACTTCCTTTAATCACTCTGTTTTAAAAACTATTTTTAATCAAGATCTTTCTTTGTTCAATGCTTAATTTCCCTTATATCATCTTCAATAATTGCAATATAGGGAGAACAGAACTATCTTGACATCCATAAATTTCAGTTTTATCATAGTAATATAGATATAGCTCTGAGCAAAAGTATAGCTTTTCATATTAGGATCTGTGGAAATAAATGCTAGGTCTTTTGTTAGGAGACTAATGAAAAATCTCATGTATTGCATTTACACACATACACACACAGAACTTTTTGTAAACAGCTAGTAATTACAAGAAATGACACCTTGAAGACTTACCTCTGTGTAATATAAAGAATTTTCTAATAATGCCTTCATTATCTACATCTGAATACTGTGATCTAGTTTTTTGTGGTGATAATTTCTTTCCTAACAGAAAAGAATAATAAATATAAGAGTAACTTACATAAAGGTAAAAATGAACTAGGTAGTTCTAGTAACTGAAAAATATTCATCTTTATAATAGAACATAAAATGAGGAGTAAGTGTATGTATATATACATAAATATTATGGATACATTTAAGAAAAGGTTAAGAAATTTATAATTAATATAATTTAGTTAATGCATCACAATTATATATTTAATATGTACATATATTTAATATGCTATAATATCAGAGCATGTAGTATTTTTGAGTTAAATATTACAAGGTAAAATATAAAATGTTCACATGAGTTGTGGGTGAGAAAATGCTATGCAGTCTAAGTTTGTTGGGGGTGGATGGGAATAATGGTTATGAAAGACAAGGAATGGAGGACGCAGATTTTACACTTGCTCGGAAGAGTATTGTGAGGGAGTAGGATTCAGCAGAGGTAGTCTCAGAGGATGCAGCTTGGGCCAAAGTGAACGCAGGATTTAGAATGCGTGATAGAGGAGACTGGTGTTCAATACCCACACAATGGCTGGAATTTCTAGTGAAGAGTGTGGCCTCTGCTGAAGAGCTCAGGCAAGTACTGAGATAGTAGCAACTGGGAGCTTTCAGTAATTGTATTCTTTGAAGCTAAATAGCAGGTTCTGTGAGAGCATCTTTACATCTGTCACGGTGTATGCATGCTTGCAAAATACTATGGTCAAATTAGAAATTAGACAGGAAAGTCCTCTATCACTTGGGACCTGCTACTTTCTGCAAGCCGTATAAACATGCATGCTATAGGATGCCTCCTTTTCATTGGCAAAATTGATTGTAGTTGTCTGATTTGGACAAATTAATAGTGACTGACATTCTGGAAATGGTCCATACTCCTGTCCAATGGCATCAGTTCTTACAGTCAGGACTACATAGATGAAGATGACAAGAGGGCAGGGAAGCATCCTCTGGAATTACATACTACACTTTCCAGTAAAAGCTCATATAATCATGCCTACACCATTCACTTTTCATATTTGAGGTAAAAGACATGAAAAAAAAAATGAAAAGTAAGAAGAAATTAGCAGATGTTACTTAGCCTTGTTCAGAAGTAAGAGAATGAAGACTGAAAAGAACAACTGAATTGTGATCTTTATTTTCCTTATGACTGACTTTACTTGGGATGCCTAATATGCAACTGGAGTCTAAGAAACATTGGTAGCACATATCTCTCAACTGGATTTTATTGATTTTTGCTGGTATTATTTTATTAATATAAAACTTTAGGACATTGAAATGCTGTTACCAAAAATAGTATAAAGAGTGAATCCTGTAACAATAGGCAGAGATTCAGCTGGTGAGGGGTTTTAAAAGTCAGAAAATATTTTTAACTAATTTTTACAAGTTTTTGCTGAATTTGTTTCATGCCTATGGAAAGAAAATTAGAAAAGGATATGTAACACATTTTGACACAAAACAGAAGCATATTGGGTTTGTAGAATATTTATGTTTATATTTCATATATTGTACATAATTTATAAATAAATCAAAGTTTGTTGAATTTAGGATGATTTCAAAGGAAAAGATGGGCATTGGGGACACCTATTAATCTCTATCCTTTTTTTGGGGGGGATAGTTAGCAATTGTACTTTCATGTCTTCATCAAAAGCATGTTGATTATTTTTGAAAAAGGATTTATATATATATTTGAAAGATAGAGTTACAGACAGAGAGCTATCTTTTATCTTTTATCTCCTATTTCACTCATCTCCTGGTTCACTTCCCTGATGTTCATAACAGCCTGGACTGTGCCAGGCCAAAACTAACAGACTTCATCTTGGTATCCCATGTGAATGGCAATGACTCAAGTGAACCTCCTCCACTGTTTGCCCAGACCATCACCACAGAGCTGGATTGGAATAGGAGCAGCCAGAACTCAAGATACTACTCATATGGAATGCCAGCATCACAAATGATGGCCTAACTGGTCATGTCACAGTGCCAGTATTGTTGATGACATTTCATATGAGCAGATATTTCAAAATCTCAGTTAATCTACATTTATTTATTTGATATCTACTATATGACTCAAAATTTGAAAAATTGCATTGTGTAATATATATAAGTAATATAATCTCCAGCAACTAAATAATACATTCAGAAAGCAGAGAAAAATGCACAAAATGTAAAGACTGATACTTAAGGATGCAAAGTTTCTAAAAATAGTAGTGGCTTAGACATGAGTAGTTTGGATGGGGTTAGTTATAGAAAACTCAGGGAGAAGATTGGATTTTTACCTAGACATTGAAAAATGGGTTGGCTATAAATAGACAAGAAGACACAGCAGAAAGTGAATACACATGATTGGAGATGTAAATTGATATCATTTTGATAAGTAGACATTAAGAGAATGATCTTAGGTCAGATGACTTACGTTGGCATGGAAGAGTGGAAGCAGATTGAAATGATTTGGCTTCAGAGACCCATTTATACAGGCTCTAGGCTCTAGGTTTAGAGGTGGTATAAAAGGCAACAAGGAATCATATTGATAATAAAATATAATTGCAGTAGATTAATGTCAGCCTAAAAATAATTTTGAATGTTTTCCATTCTATTGCAATTATTCTCTGAAGATTAAACCCTTTCTTTTCTGGGAAGCATTGTGACTATTGAAAAAGGTTAGTCCATGTGGGGAGAATTTGGATGAGACCCAGCAAATTCCGACAAGGGAAAGAGTATGTTTGTCGATAGTCCTGTGGGTGACAAAGACTGCTGCTGGTTGAAGGTTCCTCCAAGGGTACCACAAAGCTCCCCAACACAGGGATGGGTTTAAGCCTGCCTAGGCTCCGTCCCACTTATCCTTGCACTGATGGCCTGGAATGCTTGGTAGACTCTAGGTAAGATTCCACTGATGTTTCTGGAGTTAGGTTTTACATTTGGCATCTCATTCATGCTTTAAACAGATAGCTACGCATTCTTATCCATTGAATTTCAGGCAATATTTAATTTAGTCTTGACTTAATAGGATATTCAGGGTTTTCCTCAAATCATTTTTGACTCTTTATGGCATAAATTCTGTTCGCTGCTTCATTTTGGGTTTTCCGTTCTGATTGCCAATAGCCTTAATAATTTGTGTCCTGCAGTTTAAAAACAGTTGGGGTAGTTAGGGTCTGTTTAAAGTTTAATAAACAGCAAAAAGAGCAAAAGTTAAATACAGTAGGTTTCTTTAATTTTAACTTTTATTCCTGGCTTATAGTTCTCATTTCATGAAAGTAAAACAAAAACCTCTGTGATATCACATATAAGGGAATAGAATATAAAACAACTTTTGAAACTGTGGAAAACCGTTGTTGCTCACTTTGTCTATGTTAGAACCTGGAATACTGTTCATAGATTATTTCACTGAAGACTCAAGCCCAGGGAGTCTTCCCCAGAGCCTGTACTCTTACACACTAGGCTCGCAAATGTTTTCCTTATCAAGGGATTAGCATAATTAAAGAAGTGTTTTGGGAAGATTAGTCTGACATCTGCATGAGAGTCTAGAGAGGATTATTATTCTGGAGGTTATTTTAGTCTGAAAATGTCAAGTGCTGCAGGCATGTGCTAAAGTATTCAACCTAGTGGATCAGCTGAGTGTGGGCAATGGGAAGAGCATGAAAAGTGGGAAATGAGCAATTTGAGAAATTAATAGGAAGATATGCAATATGATTAAGTTTTCCAATCCTTTTTTTTAAACCATAAAATAATCTGAGATACTTGGTACAAGAAGAGAATCCTGAGTCCAACTCAACCAGCACATTGGAAGCAGATTTTAAGCAAATCTGTTTTTAAGGAGGTTCTGGGTGATGTTGGGGTCAGGTAAATTGTAGATGACATTAGAATATGCCTCTTAGTTTTCCCTCAATGGAATCTACATGTTGCTTAGCTATGGTGGTTCTTCTTAATTAAATGACATAATGTTTTTCATCTACTACCCAATATGTAGAGTGATTAACATGCTAGCCCAAGATAGCTAACCACTTCCAGTCCAACCAGTGAATTTTTTTGTAGTTTGAGATCTTATTGACATTGCATTATTTATTCTCAGCAACAACTGTTTTGATTTAAGGTATCAGACACATGTTATAAAGTCAAGTACTTATAATACTCATAAAGAGGAAGATGAAATCTTATTCCTGACCCAAAGATGTTTCAAAAGCTCCACTTTACTACCCAAGACAGCCAATTTTAAAGTAGAGTGGGTTATCATGGCAGTAGTCTCTTTAGCTTCTAATTAAGAAGTCAGCCAGTTTCCCACATGTAATAGACCCAAGCTTCTGAGTCCAGGTTTAGAATTTAAGTGATAGGTTTTGTGCCAGATTTAAACATTACGTAATGGGTATAACATTATCTTAAACGTTTTTAATAACCTGAGGGAAATGAATGTAATAAACCAATTGTATTGCAAATAGTAACAGTGTTAGTATTTTCACATAACTAAGCTCTGTTTGGGATAAGTTTGCCAGAATAAGCCAAAGCACCAGACACAGTGAGACACCTAGGAGGTCTTTTATTCTAGGGGCCATGGGACAGACTGGAGGAGAGGCAGAGGGAGAGAGAGGGATGGGGCAGGGGCCCACATGGAGCTCTATTTTATGGCTTCAGCGTGTATCTTGGAGAGTGCCAGTGGGGCCAATAGGGGCTATGGGCTGGCCCCAAGGGATTGGTGGCTAAGATTGTCAGAGCCAAAGGGAATTGGTAGGTGGCCAGAGATTAGGGAAAGGGGCTGTGAGGGATTCATGAGTAGGGTTGTCACGTGTGGCATCGTGAGGTTAGAGCGGATGGTGGTATGTAGGGGAGCCTACAAGGTTACAGTGGATTGGTGGGCTACCAAAAGGGTGTGAAGTCTGTAAGCGGAGGGAAAGGGATGCAGGTATCCAAGGTGCTGCTGAGTCCAAAATGGCAGGGTCTCAATTTCCAGGGTGATATTCTAGCCACTCCTCCCAAACAGAATATGCCATCTTTTTACATACTAATTCTTTGATTAAGTTTATGTATGCAAATTCTAAGCACTTGGAAGACTTCTGGTTAAGATTTGTCAAATACAGTATTAGGAATATTCAAGTCAGCTCATGAAAAGTCAAACATGCTGTTTTCCTGAACACTTGCGAGCCCAGATTATTAAGGTTACGTTCTAGAGCTTCCTAATAATATTAAAAGTCCCGGAGAGGCACCCGCAGCTGGCCCCGGCTGCCTGTCTGGCGCCATGACACCTTTGTGAGCTCTGCCGGTGGCCAGAGATTGAGCCCGGGCCCCAGCCCAACTCCCCGAGCATTCTTTCCATCTAGAGGGAGAAATTGGACATTTCCCTTCTGCTGGAGAGGAGCCCAAAGGAGGACAGGACTGCAACAAATTCTTTTTTTTTTTTAAAACAAATTCTTAGTCTTAAAGCCATGTCCAAGGATGTGGTGACATTCGGGGATGTGGCTGTGAACTTCACTCAGGAGGAATGGGAATGGTTGAAGCCTGCTCAGAAGAACCTGTACAGAAAGGTTATGCTGGAAAACTACAGGAGCCTGGCGTCACTAGGAATTTCTGTTAAGCCAGATGTGATCTCCCTGATGGAGCAAGGGAAAGAGCCTTGTATGGCGCAGGATGAGGGAGCAGCAGGTCCATGCCCTGATTGGGAGTATATTTAAAAGCAGTGAATTTTCATCAAATCAAGGTACTTTTGAAGACTCATCAAGACTAATGACAATGGGAGGAAGCCATCTTATTCATAACCTCGACTGCTGCAGTTTGATAGATGACTATGGAAGTGAAGACTGGAGCCTAAAACAGTTGGGGAGTCAGGAGGTACAGTTTAGTCAACTGGTCACCACTGATAAAGAAATCCTCTCAGAGGATCAAAGTAATAAGTGTAATAAGCTTGGCAGACATGCTATCAAATGCAATGCTAGATATACAGTAGAGTTTTCCCACCAAAGAAGAAGTACATAAGCATGTGCCACAAAAGAGAATTTACCGGAAAAAAACCTGTTGAAATGAAACACAAGAAAGTATATGTAGAAAAGAAACTTTTGAAATGCAATGAATATGAGAAAGTCTTCAATCAGAGTTCATCCCTTACTCTACATCAGAGAATCCATACTGGAGAGAAACCCTATGCATGTGTTGAATGTGGGAAAACCTTCAGCCAGAGTGCAAACCTAGCTCAACATAAAAGAATACACACTGGAGAGAAACTTATCAGTGTAAAGAATACAGGAAAGCCTTCAGCCAATATGCACATCTTGCACAACAACAGAGGGTTCATACTGGAGAAAAACCTTATGAATGCAAAGTGTGCGGCAAAGCCTTCAGCCAGATTGCATACCTTGACCAATATCAAAGGGATCACACTGGAGAGAAACCCTATGAATGTATTGAATGTGGGAAGGCTTTTAGCAATGGTTCGTCACTTGCACAACACCAGAGAAGTCTTACTGGAGAAAAACCCTACATGTGTAAGGAATGTAGAAAAACATTTAGCCAAAATGCAGGCTTTGCTCAGCATCAAAGAATTCATACAGAAGAGAAACCTTACGAGTGTAATGCTTGTGGGAAAGCCTTCAGCTACAGTGGCTCTCTTACACTACACCAGAGAATTCACACTGGAGAGACCCTATGAATGTAAGGACTGCAGGAAGTCGTTCAGGCAGCGAGCACACCTTGTTCATCATGAGAGGGTTCACACTGTGGAGTCATTCTTGACTCTTTCCTCACACTCTACATCCAATCAGTTACCAAGACCTGTGGGTTTCATCTCGTAAATTTGTTTAGAATGACCTCCTTCAATTCATTTCCACTTCATCATCCTTGTTTAATACAGATTAATTTGATATGGAATCAGGAAGTAACTTTCTACTTGGTCTCTGTGTGAACCACAGTCTGTCAGTTGTCCGCATTGCATCAAAATTTATTTTAAAAGCTAATTTTTTATCACATCATTTCCCCCTTATTAGGATCCTCCAGTGGCATCTTGTAGTTGATAGGCTGAAGCATACATTCCTCAGAGTAGTTAAAAAATCCCCAACTTTCCACAATTACCTTTTGCTTGGACTATCTTCCAAATCCCTTTTTCATGCCAGTATCCATCCTGTTCTGTGGATACATATGCACAATTAAAAACATATTCCAACATCTATTGGAATTGGTTCTGAAGCTTGCTCTTCCATTTTGTAGTCCTCTAATTTGGGTTGGGGAGCACTTTGTTCTCTGTAAACTTCAATCTTCTTATCTTATGGAAATAATAGTGGCACTACCTCAAAAGATAGTGGAAGAAGTAAATAATGCATGTAAACTCATCAGAGTGCCTAGCATAAAATAATAAATATTAATGTAAAATAGAAAAAAAAAAGTCCTGGAGAGACTGGTAGTGAGACAGGTTCAAATTTCTTCCTTCAAAACAATTCATGCTGCTCCTTAAGAGGTGAATATTATATGTAAGGGGCTCTTTTGAACCATGACTTTTCAATTTCATGAGCTTTTTCATTGTGGAATTCTCTGGCTTTAGGCTTCAATCACTTAATTTATATGTATTTTTTCTTGTTAAAATGTACTTATTTTTACTGGAAGGTCAGATTTATAGAGAGAAGGGGAGACCGAGAGAAAGATCTGTTTGCTGGTTCACGTTCCAAGTGGCTGCAACAGCTGGAGTTGAGCCAATCTGGAGCCAGAAGCCAGGAGCCAGGAACCAGAAGCCTCTTCCAGGTCTCCCACGTGGGTTCATAGTCCCATGGGTTTAGGTTGCCCTCTACTGCTTTCCCAGACCACAAGAAAGGAGCTGGATGGGAAGTGGAGTCCCAGCTTTGTTACAGCTTAGCCTCTTACTTGTCCCTCCCATACCCTTAACCTTTGTCCATCAAAAGCAGGCCCTTTTTAGAGTATTAAATCAATCTTCCTTGCTGCAGCAGAAGCAAAAACTAAACTCTAATTGGCTGCTTTAATGTAAGTCCTAATAATGATTTATTTATTTATTTGAAAGGCAGAGATATATATAGAGAGAGTGGGGGAGAAAAACATCTTCCATCTGTTAGTTCACTCACTAAATGGGTGTGGTGGAGGATGCTTGGGGGCAAGCTGAAGCCAAGAGACAGAAACTCCATTTGGGTCTCCTACGTGGGTGGTAGAGGCCCAAGCACTTGGGCCATCTTCTGCTTTTCCAGGTGTATCATTGAAGAGTTGGTTGGAAGTGGAACAGATGGAGCTGGAACTGCACCTATACGGGGTGCCTGTGTTGCAGGAGGTGGCTTATGTTTGTGCCGTAGTCCTGGCCTTGGGTGCATTCTTACAATTGTGAATTCCTCTTGCTGAACTGAAACGTAAGTCGATGTGTGGTGGCCTTTCTTATCTCTTTAAAGCTTTTGGTTTAAAATCAAATTATCTTAAAGAAATATGACTCCATTCTATTTATCTTTTTTTGGCATGGGATATTTCTATTAATTATCTGTCTATATGCATACTTAAAGACAAAAAGAGCAGCTTCTATGTACTATAGATATATCTTTTTAAAAAATTAATTCATTTGGGCATTTAGTATTGACTTTTAATTAGATAATCTAATATATTTACATTTAAGATACTTCTTATTGGTTCCCATCTTGTCTACATGTCTGAGTACTTCCATTTTGATAGATTTTTCTCCCTTATTTATTAGTTAAGTGACTCTCTCCAGCAATGCATTTTGATACCTTATTTATTGTTTTTGGAAGTTTATTACAGATTTTTCTCCATAGTTACCATGATGCTTACAGAAAGCATCTCTTGGTTATAGCAAGCCATTTTTAATGATAGCAACTTGATAGTGGTTGTAAAATACGAAAATAAACAGCTACTGGTTCATTTTCCAAATACCCACCAGAGCCAGGACTGGCTGAGGCTGATGCCGTGAACCAAGAACTCAGTTTGTGCCTCATATATGGCTGGCAGCGTAGCTTGGAACTGTTGAGAGTGGACATGGAAAGAACCTAATGATTCTGAAGAGTTTGTTTCCTACGTCTTTTCTAAGATGACATTTAGACGGGTTTGTTCTCTCAGCATTAATTCAATGATTATTTGTTCTCTTACTGGTAAATTATCTTCTTTATATGCCTCCTAAGCTTAGTATTTATTCTTGTATTTTAAAGAAAACTTTAATCAAAGTACCTTTACTAAATATTTTTAATATTTAATACTTTAATGTTTAACATTAAGTATTTTTATTGTGTTAAGAATACATGAGATTGATGATATTATCAAAATTTTAAATGTAAACTACAGTAGTGATAGATATAGATGCAATATACAGCAGGTAGTTTTCCACAGTGGTTGAATATTTTTAACTTCCCAAATGTTTTAACTTATACACATTGTAATCAATATTTTAAAGTATTTTTATTGTTAGGCCCATCTTAATAGATGTGAGGTCATGTCATGTCTTGATTCAAATTTTCCTGATGATTAGTAATGTTCAGTATCTTTCCATATGTATTGGGGATTTGTATATATATATATATATATATGCCTTTTTCAGAGAAATGTCTGTTCCAATTAATTGTCCATTTAAAAATTTGGTTATTTGTGGTTTTTTTTTTTTTAGATTTATTTTTTTTATTATTTTTTATTGGAAAGGCGGATATACAGAGAGGAGAGACAGAGAGGAAGATCTTCCATCTGATGATTCACTCCCCAAGTGAGCGCAACGGGCCGATACTATGCCGATCCGAAGCCAGGAGACTCTTCCGGGTCTCCCACGCGGGTGCAGGGTCCCAAAGCTTTGGGCCGTCCTCGACTGCTTTCCCGGGCCACAGGCAGGGAGCTGGAAGGGAAGCGGGGCTGCTGGGATTAGAACCGGCGCCCATATGGGATCCTGGGCGTGCAAGGCGAGGACCTTAACCACTTGCGCCACCGCGCCGGGCCCTATTTGTGGTTTTGATATTAAAAAAATGGTGTCCCTTATGTATTGTTTATATCAACATATCATATTTGTGGTTTGCAAATTTTACTTTCATTAGTGTTTTCTTTATTATCCAGAGCTCTTTTAGTCAGATATAGTCACACTTCTTTAATATGACTCTTATTGTTTGACTCCTGCTAGCCTATCTTGTGCTAGAATTTTTGTAGGTTTTATGTTTATGACTTCAAATTACTTAGAGTTGAGTTTTAGATGTGGAGTAAGATGATACACTTTGTTTTCATTCATTCTCTCCCATTTTCCTTGCTTCCATCTTGTATCTTGTATCTGTATGTCTATGTATCTGAATAGATATGTGGTTCTTTAGCATTTCCAATACTAGTTGTTGAAGAGATTATCTTTGACTATTATATGTGCTTAGTATTGATATCAAGATATTTCACCTCTTTAGTTGACCTTGTTTCTAGAGATTTTAGTATTTTAATGCTACTGTAGAAGCAAACATTTCCTTGATTTCTTGTTCAGATAGTTCATTGGTAGTACAAAAATACAACTGATTTTTATGTATTGTTTTTGTGTCCTGTAACTTTGATGAATTAATTTATTGGCTATAGAAGGTTTTTGATGAAGTCTGGAATATGCCATCTGCAAAGAGATGCTTTTCTCTTTTCCCTTCATAATCTAGATGACTTTTACATTTTTTTTTTCTTGTCAGATTGTCCTGGGTAGGGGTTATAATGACAATTGAGTAGAAATGGGGTGAGGGGGAACTCCTTGGCTCTTTCCTGAGCCTAGAAAAGAAACCTCTTAGTTTTCTTCACTCACTATGTTCTTTTTTTCTTTTTTTTTTTTTTAATATGTAGACTCTGTGATGTTGAGGTAACTTCTTCCTCTTTTAGTTTGCTCAGTTGTTTTTTTCAGTAAAACAGTATTGAAGTTTCATTGTTGGATAGCAACAATGAAATAATGTGCCATTTGAAATAATTTTGCAAATGTCATGTATCAATTTATGTATTTGCTTGCACTGAAATTTCCTTGCATCGTAGCGATAGATCTCACTTATTAATATGTATGGTTTTCTTTGAATGTGTTATTTAATTTAGTTTGCCTGTATTTTGCTGAGGTTTTTTACATGCAGGTTTATTAGGGGTGATTACCTGATTTTTTTTTTTTTTTTTTTTTTTTGCTGAGGTGTACTCCTTTGGCTTATGTATAAGACAAGTGTTTTGTCCTTTTCAGTTTCTTGAAATTATTTGAAAAAGATGATATCAGTTCTTTTACATATTTGGTAGCATATTTGTGAAACTACCTGCTCCTATATTTCTCTCTGTTTTTAGAAAAAAAATTTAAAAATAATGATTAAATCTCCTTATAGTTCTGCTCATATTGTCTATTTCTTCCCAAATTCATTTTGTAGGTTGTACTAGGTTTCTAGGAAATTAACCCGTTCCTTCTGAGATATACAACGATTGGTTATGATGTCTCCTTTGCATTTTAAAATTTTATTTGTGAGTTAATTCTTTTTTTTTTTTAAAGAATCTAGCTGAAGTTTTATGGAAATCAACCTGGTGTCATGATTTTCCCTGTTGTTTTTATGTTGTCTATTTTACTAATTTTTAAAAAAGATTTACTTATTTTTATTAAAAAGTCAGATATACAGAGAGGAGGAGAGACAGAGAGGAAGATCTTCTGTCCAATGATTCACTCCCCAAGTGACCACAATGGCCGGTGCTGCCGATCCGAAGCCAGGAATCAGGAATCTCTTCCGGGTCTCCCATGCTGGTGCAGGCTCCCAAGGCTTTGGGCCAGCCTCAACTGCTTTCCCAGGCCACAAGTAGGGAGCTGGATGGGAAGTGGAGCTGCTGGGATTAGAACTGGCACCCATATCGGATCCCAGCACCTGTGAAGCGCGAACTTTAACCACTAGGCCACGCCGCCGGGCCCTAATTTTTGTTTTAATCAATATGATGTTCCACTTGCTAACTTTGGGTTTATTTTTTATTTCTCTAATTCAGTAAGGTTTAAATTTCAGCTACTCATTTAGTATCTTTATTCTTCTGAAATGTAGGTTTTTATTACTAAGGACTTCTTAATACTGATTTTGTTATTTGCCATAAGTTTTTGTATATTGTGCCTTGTTTTCCTGTGCTTAAACATTTTCCAGTTTCCTTTAGAAAATGTTTTAAATTTCCTTTAAAAAGGGCACATTTCCAGAGAGAGGGAGAGAGAAAAAGGAAAGGAGAAAGAGAGAGAAAGGGAAAGAGAGAGAGAGAGAGAGAATTTTCCCCAAGTGGCCCCAAAGGTTGGAGCTGGACTGATCCAAAGGCAGGAGACGTGAGCTTCTCCTGGGTCTCCCATGTGGGCGTAGATGCCCAAGGTCTTGTCAGGCTGTAGTCATCAGGTAGATCAGAACTGGAGCGGCTGGAACCTGAGCAGGTGACTGTATGAGATGCCAGTGCTGCAGGTGAAGGATTAGTATGCCACACCATCATATCTGCTGCTCTTAGCTCACCTTTATATTCTTACTGTAAATGTCATCTTGTTCTCTTTATGTTCAGTTTGCTGAATATTATGAACTGGTGATTTAAGCCTGTGAATATGGAGTGGATTGAATTTATGACCCTGCAATCACTGCCTGATGGAAGGGAGGGAAGGGCTATTGGGAAGCAGGGGAATGAGGGAATTGTCTTCTTAAAACTGTAGCTACAGAACAAATTCATATCAACAAAAATGAGCAAAAAATATTTTCCCCTTTTAAGAAAATTTTACATTACAGTGAAATTGAAACTCTTAACAGAGTTCAACAATTAAAACATAAGAAGACAGTATCATGTAAATAAAAATTAATATTATATCACAATTTTAATAAGTATAATTACTGCTATCATTATTATCACCACTTGTATTCTGTTTTGAGAACTCACTATGCCCCAGAGAGAAAAATGCTTTATATAATATTATTTCAGTCACTCATTCAATATGCATTTAATTATATTTTATGTAAGACATTTAAAAAATCTTAAAGCTTTATAAATCAGAAAGTACTATAATATTTTTAAATCAAAAATCAATTTTATATGACAAAAGGAAATGTTACAGATGTTTCCAAATTAGTCTGATGTTAATTTCCCAACTGTATCTTTGTTAATGTGTGAGTTGACAGATTCTGGTGGGCCCAGATGCTTTTCCCAGGATAACACAACTATGCATGATTAATAGGAAACGTTAACTAATGGGTTTGCAGTGATATTGACGAGTACCATCATACCTACCTTTGTGATGGAGAAATGTAAGGGGTTATATAGAGCTGACCCAAGGGTGACCTATAAATGTAAGATTTTCTTCTTGGTATGTGAAGTCAAGATGCCAATAAAAATCACATTGTCAAATTTCACAGGTTTTTCATTTGTATACTCTCCAGTGAATTAAAAGCACCCACTATACTTGGTAAGGATAACTAAGAATCAGCAGCAGGAAATGAGTGAACAGCTATTTAACTATTTTAATTATTTTCTAAAGTTATGATTAGAAACCCTAGAGAAGACCTGTAGTTATTCTCATTTCCAGCTTTTTGGAATTTTGCCGTGAGATTATGTCCTCATTTTTTAAAATATTCTGTATATTATTAGTTTTGTCTAACATTGTTGAAATTGCTTCTCATTTCACATTACTCAAAATATATTATTTTTCATCTGACTTTTAGAATAAAAACTCTGAGCATATTTCAAAATGATGTGTTGTTACCTCAACCAAGACAAAGAAATTTCATATTTTTGAGCACAAGATGATGATAAACCTGGTGATTTAATGATATTAAGATTCATATTTGAAGTGATTCAGAGTGAACATTATGTAATAAAACATCCCTAAACTAAAAATCGTAATTAAATTGCTGGGTCTCTATCTGAAAGTGGATAATTCTGCATGCTTCCCAGGTCCATTTGATACAAAGGGAGGCTGCAAGGCAGTTATCTGAGGACAGTATGCAGAGGCTAACGGTGTAGGTGCTGTGTGCTCTGCTGTAGTGCATGGGAGCTCTACGGGAGTCATTAAGCCTTACTTCCTCCTTTAAAAGCTCTAAGTGTTTCCAACAGGATTGCAAGAGTCCAACTATAGTAACTAAAAAGAACAGAGAAAGTAAGTTTAAATTCTTCATTTTCTATATGAATACTGGATCAGAGGAAACAAAAATATTGTGTGAGCACCTCCAAATTTTCAAATATTATTTTCACTAAATATGAATGGTGATAATAGTAACTTATTGATTGATAATTCGCCAGTGATCATTTTAAGTACTCTTTGCACATTTTCTCTTTTGACGTTTCTATTGTTATCAGAAGAAACTGCCTTAGCTATATATGCAAGGGTATTAACACTATCATCAAATAGGTAATGTCTGGCTTGTCCCCACAAAATGGATCTTTCTACAAATTATTTATTTATTGAATTAATATTTATTGAGTTTATACATAGTGCAGCTCTATAGCATGCACCATTCAAATTATTGATAAATACAAGAGGCTAAGTCTCTTCCCTCATGTTCATTTACTTTAAGATGAAGCAGAAAATAAATAAATATAGCTCATGATAGATTGAAATAAATTTTATATCAGAAAAAATGGAGTGAAAACACAGTGATTGATGAAGAATTCTATTTCAGATAAATTAATGAGGGAATTTATTTCAGATGTATATATTGAATAGAGATATAGATGAAATAATCAAGTCACTTGAATGGGGAAGATTGTTCAGGAGATAAGGCATGGCAAGACCAGAGTCTCAGAGATTGTACAAAGAGAAGGGGGAAGAAGATCAGAGGCAG
Source organism: Ochotona curzoniae (assembly GCF_017591425.1). Lineage (NCBI taxonomy): Eukaryota > Metazoa > Chordata > Mammalia > Lagomorpha > Ochotonidae > Ochotona > Ochotona curzoniae. Next base: position 41,316,936 of record NW_024467119.1, read on the forward strand.
CAAGGAATCTTCTAATCAAGTCAATCAGTTTATTAAAACTGATTAAAAAGCTTGTACCTCAGAGATAAACAGACACATACATCTTCAATAGCTCATCTTTCTCTTGCATCGTTGTAATTATTTGGAAAAAATCACTTTCTAGTTGAAACCAAATTTTTTCCTACTCTAAGCATGAAGTTCTTCAGCTCAAATTTGGAGAAAAGTAATAATATTTTTATTATTTTCACTGTGCATTCATATCCACAGCTTTTGATGAATGTAATCAATTTTGTCATGGATTTGTTCATCTGAACAATTTACTGCAAATTCAGGTGGATATATAGAATTTGATAAAAATATGGAATGTAGGATGACAGACTTGTGCTGATGGCAGACATTTGAGAATCTTCAGTGTATGTAAGTGTTATGACAAGGGACAGTCATGGATAGGAAGAAAGCAACCTTAAAGATTGAGCCCCCAGGGAAACTGAAGTTTAGAACAAGAACTGAAGAGGGGAAGCATCAGATTGGTGAATTCTGATGGTTAGGTAGGAAAAAAGAAAATGAGGGCCTTTTGACATATTAACATTTAAGCAAAACTGTTTCCAGTAGGATGGAGGGTGAACTACATCAAATGCTGGTGAAGATTAAGAGAGACATTGTTACACTTGTGGCAGTGTGCAGGTGTTTGGTGAGTTGAGTGAAAACAAGGAGTTTGCAAAGCTTGGACAACTTTAAACAAATGAAAATTAGAGTGTATATAGAACAAGGAGGGAATCTAGGTTGGTATAAGTTTTAATGGAAAATGTCAAAATATGTCTTCATGAGGATAGTTTCAATTCAGTATAGAGAACAAAAGTAATGAGGTAAGTGGAAGAGGAATTTGGTGTTCTAATGACTTTGCTGATAGGATCTTTGAGAGTTTAACATGGCAGCAAGAAAGAAAGTAGCACGATAGCGTAGTGCTTCAAGTCCTCACCTTGTATGTGCCAGGATCCCATCTGGGCACTGGTTCTAATCCTGGCGGTCCTGCTTCCCATCCAGCTCCCTGCTTGTGGCCTGGGAAAGCAGTCAAGGACTGCCCAAAGCCTTGGGACACTGAACCGATGTGGGAGACCTGGAAGAGCTCCACGTTCCTGGCTTCGGAGTGGCTCAGCTCCAGCCATTGCGGTCACTTGGGGAATGAACCGTTGGATGGAAAATCTTCCTCTGTCTCTCCTCTTTTCTGTATATCTGCGTTTTCAATAAAAATAAAAATAAATCTTTAAAAAAAGAAAGAAAGTAGAATAAAAATGAGTACAAATGAACAATGGGCAGGTGGATGAAATACTGGAAGTTTGTGTACTCTTTTTTTCAGTTAAGATTGATTTTATTTTCTTCGTAAGATAAAGTGACTTTTCACACTATGCCACAAAACTAGCCCCTCCTTGGTTTTGAACTATTTTGTATCATTTAAAACTGCTCACATTTCACGCCCTCAGGTTGGTGCTTCCCAGCAATCCTAGTTATAATAAGAGGGCTCATGTGCTTCTGGTTTTATCAGCTGGATAATCAAATGGTTCATAGGGCTTAAAATTACTTCCTGCTTTGCTTTGCTGAAATAAACGTCTCTTCAGTGGTCAGTGGATTTGTCATTTAATAGATGTTTTTACGATGTTGTTTATTGACTGAGAATATTTTAAAATCTCATAAGTAATTAAAGCTAGCCTTCATGAAAATACATTAATATTTTTAATAGAGTAAATAACATTGAAAATTTAAAAGTTAGCAGAATCACATGTTTATAGACCTATGTTTAGAGATTGGCTTGATCCCATCAAAGATTGAGGGAAAGTTGGCTTCTTTTAAAGGTCAAATATTATGAAGAAATAAAGAAAGAAATTGCTGTGGGAGCAGAGAGGAAAGGTTGGCTGACTACCCCTGGAGAAATCAGAGAAACTGTCACAAAGAAGTAATTCTCAAAATGTCACAAACAAGGAAAGGTTTGGGGGATGAACGAAGAAGCATGGCCAAAGGCCTGGGCTGTGAACTATGTGTTCTCTACTAATATAATTTGAAAATATAGCATTAGATGAGTGTCAAACATTTAGATGACCTAATGTTAGAACATTATGTCGTAAACTTTTGTCTTTCCGAAAGTAATATTATTTTTATCCAAAGAATTTGCAATAATAACAACAAAAGTATTGTGGATTCTGGATCATTGATTATCATTGAGACAATGTGGAAACACATGAAATGTTATAGGTAGAATATGCCAACTTTTACAAAATATGTACTAAGGATTTTAGTGTTGGCGTAGTATGGTTAGATATGAAAGAAGATGCAAATATGTCTTTTTGGGCTTGGATATACTGATTTCTTCAAAAGTAAGTGTAATATTCTTTAAAGACTTTCTTAAAACTCTTTTTCTTATCTTTAAACAATTATAACTGATGCAAGAAAAGACACTAGAGACTTGATTTCTTAGTAATAAAACCTACAACATGGGTAGGGACCTAAAAGTATATGCAATTACTGTTGTCTAGAATGTAACGTGTTACTGAAGGAACCCACCTCGGGTCATGGATGGTGGCAAAGGAGGTACAAGCAGCATCAACAGATACAATGCAAGGTGCAATTTAAGGAGCTTCTCTAGAGTTTTACCTTCTAAATATTAAAAAGCAAGGTGAACTACACCATTAGTCAAAGAATATTCCTGGCTATAAAATTGGCTTTTTGTTGAACTTTCCCAGCCAGCTTAATCTCTAGTGCCAAAACTCACATTTGTGGAAAGAGCTAAACAGATGTTCTGATGGAGTAGGCTCTATTAAACAGGAAAGAATTCACATAGGAGCTACAAATACAGAAAGAAAAACAAGGAAATGTAAATAGAAGGCACATAGAATTTTATCAAATACATCTTTATTTTCCTTTTCATATTCTCATGTAAAATGCAAGCTACTGAACTTGAAACTGAAAAAAATATTTAAGAAGATAATCTTTATAAGTTACAAAAACTAGTGTTGAGAAAGTCAGTTGGCGTTTCTAGGTAATATGGGGTTATTTTTTCTGCGTCACTGGAGGATTGAATTTATTGTAACAGATAAACATGGGCTCTGGGCTGAGGGGATTTCATCATAATTAGTGAAACTCTGAAATCTGTTAATATAATACTTTGCTTCTTTCAGTTCTCAGACAAATAATGTTTTGTAGCTTCTTAAATGTATAGAATATCTTGCTATCTCCTCCTCAGTTTGAAGTCATTTTTTAAAAGAGATGACAAAAGCATCTGAGCTATCCTATTAACAGGCTCACAATTAGTTGCAGCTTCTGGCTCAACATTTCAACCTTCTTTAGGAGGTTAGTAGTTCTTCAGCCTGGAAGGTCTGCTACTACATTCATCTATTGCTCAATTAAAAATTTGTCTCTCCTTCATTCCCAAGCCTTATCCTTGTGATTTTGAAGGCACCATCAACAAGGATCAAACTCTTGATAATAAGTTTATGACTTTACTGCTGTGTTTTTACAAGGTGATATACTGTAAGTTGATGATCAACATTGCCTTGGGTATGTATGTTGATACTAGACTTAAGGGCTGATTGTTTGCTAAGTTTTTCTCCAAGTATTAACTAATAGTCTTAATTTATACACACTCAGAAGACAACCCCATGTGAATCATAGCATTAGTCTGCCTCTCTTTGATTTCAAATTGCCACTGCAGCCTCATCCTTAGCTCAGGCCAGGTGCTTTGGTCCAGTGGAGAAAGGGGGAAGAGGACATGGTCTACCTTTTTGTGCTTTCCACCTGTTCTACTTTCTCTTCACCTCACTTCTTTCCTCCTCAGGGCAGAGAGGAAGACCAACAGAAGAGGTTTTTGTTGTTTTTTGGGCTTAGTTCCTCTGAGGGAGGGTAGTTCTAGCAATGTTATCTTTTCTTCTTCTCCCCCCCACCCCCATAGAACTGTTTTGAGAGCTTCTAGCGAGCTCTTCCATCCTAACTGGTATCTGTGATACTCCAGTTCCTGAAGCATTTACCTGTACTAGCTTATCATGGCTTTTGTTTAACAGTTGTTGCAATGACAGATGCTGCATTGCTTCCTTCTGCTTGAGTGTCCTGCATAGCATGTTGTTTCCTGGAAGGGACCCTTAAGAAACCTTGGAGACCTTGGAAACATTCAAAGGGTCAACTTTGGTTTAGTGGAATAGTAACTTATTTATGTTTTGAAGCAAACTATGAATTTAAGCCTTGGCTTTTGAAATAAGTCTCTTGTTCAGCAACTTTGTGTAGCTCTTTCTAGTTTAAAGTGAAACTTATGGTAGTTCGTGTTTGAATTTTTTTTTAGAAGCATTTCATAGTCTCCACAATAGCAGCAAAATGGAACTTCACTAGCTTCTGTGCTGAGCAAACATCTGATTGGTGATTTTGAAACTGGTCTGTCTTTTGGAATGCATGTCACTGCCTCTAGGAATCCTCTTATTTCCAACTTTTAGCTTTGGGGACAATTCCTACATTTTATTATACCTTAACATTTTATTTCTACTAACTCTATAGCCAGTGCTCCTATTTTCTCAATTTCATAGCTTCTGCTTTTTGAAGAAAACTGGCAGTAGTGATGATAGTCACTAACTTAAAAGACTTTCTTTTCAGCAACTTTAGCATAGCTGGCCCAACTATAAATCTTGGAAAATAGATTAAATTTTTGTGGCTGTAACTACTTGATTATTATTCAAGCTTGGTTTGATAAAATGACACATTTTTTTCCTTACAATTCTGTAAATCAGAAATAAGTAACTCACTGGCTAAGAAAATGGTGTTTCCAGGATTATTTTCTGGAGCTTCTAGTGAAGAATCCATATTCTTATATGTTTCATTTTCTAGAGGTTTCCCTATTGTTTCATTGATGTTTTCGTCCATCTTAAAAAAGAAAAAGCTGGCAAGGTTGTATATCTTTGACCATTTCTCTCATTGCCAATGAGTCTTTCTGGGCTTCATCACAAAATGTCATGACCTGGTGATTTAAACAGTTGGGAAGGGGCAGGGGAATCTCTATTTCTACAAAGCTGTTTCATGGAAAATAATGATAATAAAATAATAAAATTAAAAATAAAACAATTGAAGTGTATTCTCTCACGCTCCTGGAGACTGAAAGTCCAAGATAAAGCTACCATTAAGATTGTTTTCTGCTGAGGTCTTTCATGGCTTCTTCTCTGTACGTGTGTGTGGGAGGGGAAGATAAAGACAGAAAGATGGATAAATAGGGTAGAGACTGTCACTTAAGAATTGTTTGTGATCGCTTCTCGGCCTTTTGGCTAAGATCAAGTGAAGAGTTGTTTGTGTATAAGGAAAGCTTAAAACAGACAGGAGACAGTCAGCTTGGACTCCCATACACCTAACTAAGTAGGACACAAAGATTAGTTATTCCTCACTAAGGTATTGGAGATTTCTCTGCACACTCCTGCTAAAACTGTTCTGCTCCTCAATTGTTTACATTTGGCTAAGAACTTGCATTTTCTAACATACTGGTCACTCAATACCATGTCAATTAACTTCATAATGTTGTAAATTGTTGTTGAAATTGTGTAGTGGCTTTTTGTTGGAGGCGATGATATTCTGCCAGCCCTACTTTCAGACCAGGGATGGTTTCCCAATGAAACTGTTGAATTTATCTGAACAATAAGATGTTGGACTCTGCATGGTCCATGCCCGTAATGAAGGAATCATTCCTGGTTATGAACTGTACTACTGTAACAATGTGCAGGAATTCAATGTGGGAGAAATTAATACATTGTTAATAGGATTCAGGGATTAGTGCTGGCATCTTTGAAAAGACCATTATTTTGCCCAACACAGAAGAAATTTCTGATTATGGGACATGTCCAGTTGAATACTTTGTTTCAAAACTTGCCAATTTGTAGTCCAAGGAACAAACTCTCGGTTGTGTTTATTTCCTCCTTTCTGAACTACCATCTCATATTATCCATTTACATGAATCAGTACTTACTGGACAGGTTTTTATTAGGTCTGGGACTTTGAAAACTGAAATATATTAAAAATATTGTATCTGTTGTATTTAATGGCTATGAATTTTTGAAGTATGCCAAAAATATTTTCTCTTAGTTGGTGGAATATGCAATTAATCTACTTAAAATATACATTTAAAAAGCAAATAACCTCAATTGAAGGCAATATTAAGGAACACTGTCCTTTCTTTACACATGGGAGGAAAAAAATGCAATTTAGGAACAGGTTTAGAAGTTTGCAGTTTTATTAAAACTAAGCTCTGATATGTACTAAACTGCTCAATAGGGAGTATTAAAAGAGAAATAGGAAAGTATTTTCATCAGGTTCAGTTAGTGAAATTGAAATAGATATGGAAGATATGAAGATGATATTTACATTTCTGAGTATTTAAAATATGGATGGGAGTGAATAAGGACAAGATCTTATGGGGAAGGTGGAAGTTGTTGATTTAGATGCTTTAATCTTCAAAGCTCTTAATTTTTATGCTTCTTAAATAATGAAACAAAACTTATACTTGCGGAATGAATAAGAAAAACTGAAATTCTCAACAGCTTCAGTTTTCAGGATAAAAAAAAAATCACCTATATTAAATTCCCTTGGATAAAGCCAAAGGCAGGAAGATAACTAAATATTTGTTTTTAATAAGCTGTGATCCTTGTTTGTCATAAACTGTAAGAGCATACATTTCAAAAGTCTAGCATAGGTCATAAATTTCTTACAGGAATATTTAATATTAAGGGAATATTTCAGGATATCTGTCACAGTAGTTCAATTTTATTCTGTAGTTTTCTTCAGTCCAATCATTAGAGTACAAAGCAACTTAAATTCTTACTCCCCAAATCAGAGTTGCTATAGTAGTATGCAATATACAAGCTTAGAAACAATTTATGTAAATTAAATTGATTAGAATTTTCTTCTCCAAAAGGGCAGCATTCAGTGAGTAACATTTCTGTTGCTTATCTTTTTAACCATAACAGAGATTGTTGTTGTTAAAATCATAGCCATGCTGATCAATGTGGCATGGTATTTCATATTGTCTCAATTTGTATTCCCTTATGGCAAATGGCAAACAGTGTATTCTCATATGATCATCTTCCCATTTCAAAACCCATTTTTTGTTCTAAAGATTTTTTTATTAAGAACTGGGAGGTATCTCTGAATCAAGGAGGATAGTGCCCGCATCACCCAATCTCTGTGCCAGGACAGAAGCCTAACTTCAGTGGGTGCATTCCTCTGAATTATAAAACCTTTACAGCTGAGGATAAGATAACAATTGCTTTTGCTTTGTATGTGGGCAGTTATTTGCCAAGATAGCCCAGGTTCTCCTTCTTACCTTTTTTTCTCCTGTGGAGTTGAGCACAGATTGATTTCTGACTTCTGTAGAAATAGACTTGAATACAGTCTTGTTTGGATGTCTAATTTGTGCAATTTTTGCTTTGGCAATCACTTGTAATAAGTATCTATGTTGTTTCCTTAAATTCCAGCTTTTTGAGAAATATTTATTTTTATTAGAAGGGCAGATTTAAAGACAGAGATAAGGAGGGACACAGAGAAAGACCTTCCATACACTGGTTCACTCTCCAAGTGGCTGCAACTGAAGTTGAGCAATCCAAAGCAAGGATCCAGGAGCCAAGAGCTCCTTCCAGGTCCCCCACATGGGTGTAGGGCCTCAAGGCTTTGGGCCATCTCCTCTGCTTTCCCAGGTTACAGGCAGGGAGTTGATGGGAATTGGAGCAGCTGGGACATGAACGGTGCCCATATGGGATCCTGGTGCTTAAAGGTGGAGGATTCAGCTGTTGTACTGGGTCCATTTCTAGTTTTTCTAAAGTGGTTTGTTTCCTACTCAAGGGCAGAGTAAAAGTGATTTGAAATAAGTTAGGACATCATAATATTAAAAAAATGTTTCTAAGCCTGCTACAACTTCTGGAAGTTATATTCTCAGAAAAATAGAGATGCAAGTATCCTTCTATTCCTGGACTCAGAGAAATGTTAAAGATATTTACAAAGATTAGAGAAGTGTAAGTGTAAAGTTGGTTTTATACTACCAATATAAACCATATAAACATGCCTTTTTATTAAAATTCATTTGCTTTTTACAGCATTTATTTTAGTGGAAAAATAAATGATCGGTTCTACCTATTTTCTTTGGCCTGATTTAGTTCTCCAATTATTTGTGAAATATTTGTGAATAAAAATGCACACTTACAGTTTCTTTGAACAAAATACAGTTTTCAGAGAAAACCATGTAAATAAATATTAAAATGTTCTGTAACTCATCACAGTCTAGCGAAAGATGTACTTAATTTAGTGAAGCAGTACAGTCAAAATTTCATCCTATAGTCTCTTCAGTTTAATAATGATCCCCCATTTCTCAGTGAGTCATCCAATGACATGATCCAAACTTTTTCCAAACTCAGCTATGAGAACTTCCTTTGCGTTTTGCAGAGACACCGTTGATGGTACGTTATTTCTCCGAAAGTCATCCTCACCATTATGCTTTGTTATAACTCACAAATCAGGCTTTTAGCCAATCCATGACTATGACAGACTTTATTGGGTTTACAAAGGCACTTGTTGGAATAATATAACCATATATTAAATTTGTGATAACTGGGGATGAAAGAAAGCTTCTGTTTAGAAAGTTTTCTCAGAAGATACTCAAAATACTCATCAACAGACATTAAATTCCTACCTAAATATTTGCTTTCATTGAGATAGTGAATCTGTATGATAGAGATCAGCTTAAAAAATAGTTCAATGGTAAAATTTTTCATAACATGTGAGTAGATATGATTATATTGATATGAGCCCTCTCTTTAACAAATATTAATCTTAGTAACAATAATGTTACCTATAGAAGAATAATTATGGTAACTATGTATGATGTTATGCTAAGTAGTTTATCCACAGTGTGAATTTTGTATGGCATACATGTATTTAAATTTATATATAAGAGATATTCAAACATTTTATGGAAAATGCATATTATGAATAGCAGTTATGCATGGATTTCAGGCTTTTTGCACTAAATAAACTCTTCTTTCAGTCCCATTTTGCATATATCTTTGAAATCCCTTCATATGCAAAATCTAAGTATATAAGACAATACATTATTTTTGCATTTTGTAAATGAGTCAACTGAAGCCTCAAATGATTGTATACCTACTCGAGTTTCCATAAACAATAAAGGCAAGATGAAAATTCAAATCTGTTTGACTAAAAAAGCCTGATTGTGAATCACTTTATCCTGCTGCCTCCCTGGGGTTTTTATGTGGGTTCCAGTAAGAAGATAGATGTATGTAAGTAATTATGATTTTATTTTTTAAATATGTGCTTTCAGTTCTCAAGGGAATCAAATTCTAGATTATAATGAGTCGTGTCACCATCATGGAAGAACCAAGTGGGAGCCTAGATGTCACAAAATCTGTAACTTTTGTTTTCATTCTCCCGGTTTAGTTTGAGTAAAGGCATATATCCTTCCCCTCACTCCCAGTACAGAAAGTACCATAGTTATTTCTATTTTTATAGGTTTTTTCATTTTTATGTTACCTGGAATTGGCAAAGAAATACTTTGGGTATTTCTAATTAAGTTCAATGTAGTGCCCAATTTTCTACATTTAGGAAACATTAATTAAAATTCTGAAACAAAAACTTTTGTGTCATATCCAGGTGCACTAAGATTGAAAAATGTCCAAATATTCCAACATGTTTACTTTCCACAAAAATTCATAAGGAGAAAAGACAAAGAAAATTTAAAGGAGAGATTAGAGGACAAACCACATTAAACAAACCAAAATTTGTAACTAAGTCATTCTGTAGGAATTAAAAATGTCACAACACTGAATAAATGTCTAAGAAGAAAGATAAGCTATGTAATTTCTAAAAGACATTCAGATATTATTTTAATTATAATCATATCCTTTATATCCTCATTTATTGAGCTTTACAGAATTCTCCTACAACCCATGGAGACTAATGATCTCAGAGAGCCTGGAAATCAAACTTTGGATATGATCTTCCTAGGAAACCATTTGAAGCAAGTTAATGATCTGTTCAATCTGAAAGTGTATTCCACAGAGCTACAGATCTTTAGGGTCAATTTCTAAGGCGGATCTTGTTAAAAGTGTATTTGGGAACATTAGTTGTATTTTGATTCTCTTAAATTGAAAATTAACTACTAAAACAATGTTTTTTCCTTTTACTGTGAATAAGCATATCATATTGTGTATTATATTTCTGGTCTTTTTTATGTTCTGTAAGCATGACAAAAGTTTGAAATTGATCTAATTAGGACTTCAAGAAATTCATATCATTGAAAATGAAGTATTTACTATTGTGTATGTTTCAGCATAAACTTGTTTATCTTGTCTAATTAGGTAGCCTTGGTGTTTTGGAGTCATGCGTTAGATGTTTTAAGTTTATGAAAACAACATCAGTTTTTCAGAGTGAATGTGTATCATTAATTTTTTTCTTTTATTTTGAAATTGTCTTCTGTGTTAATTACTTCCAAAAACAAGGATATCACAAGAATATGACCTTTCTTTATTATAGACTATACCTACATTGGGTGTAATTGGAAAGAAGCATCTTTTCAGAATTGGGTTCCTTGAGGTGTGCTATTGAGTTGCATTGCTGTGGCAAATATGTGGTCCTGATGATTTGAACATAGTCCCAGAGTTTTTCAGGGATGTAAGTTAGTAGATGTCCCTCTGGTCTTGACATCCAAAGAAAGCTTTTATTACAATAGCTTAGTCCTTCATTAACCATCGTAAGTCTACAATTCTACTATTTAAGTATATTTTGACATTGTAGTATGGAGGATGGCAGAATCCAGCATCCTATTGCCAAGTTATACCCAACAGTTTCATTGGGAGTTCATCTTTGATTTGGAAGTAGAAATGTATACTGCACTGAATCCTCACATCTGGATATGACAGTCTCTAGTGCACAATTTCTCTAGATGACTATGTGTACATGCATGTTCACCTATATATTTTTGATCTTGTATTTTGCATGAAAGTTATTTTATATCAGAGAGAATAGATATTTGTACTTTTGAGATTGACTTATTCGACTGAGCATAATGGTGTCCAGTTAGGAGTATTTGATTGCAAATGATAGAATTTCATTCTTTTTAATGGCTGAGAAATATTCAGTAGGGTAGATGTACTGTAGTTTCTTTATGCACTCTTGTTTTGACAGGCATCTGGATTGCTTTCATGTCTTTGTTAAAGTAGATTGTGCTGTTGTAAATATAGTACATATGATCCCTTTCTCATATGTAGATGTCTTTTTTTGGGATATATTTCCAGAATAGGGATAGCTGGGTCATATGGCAGATCAATTTTAAGTTCTCCTAGCATTCTCAATACTGATTTCCATGGCATCTGCACTAGCCTACATTCCCACCAGCAGTAAAGGATGATATCATTCCTCCCACATCCGTGCCAGCAGGGGCTGTTAGCAGAGTCCTGAATGTAGGCCAGTCTCCCTGGAGTTAGGTAGAACCTCAGTGTGGTTTTCATTTGTATTTCTCTGATACCTAAGGAGCCTGAGAATTTTTTCATATGCCTGTTATCCATTTGAATTTTTTCTTTTGAAAAATGTCTGTTCATGTACTTCACTCATTTTTTTTCCCACAGGGTTATTTTGTTGTGGTTGGTTTTCTGAAGCTTTTGTAAATCCTGGATATTAGTTCCCTATCAGTTGTGTAGTGTGCAACGATATTCTCCCATTCTGTTGGTTGCTTCTTCACTTTGTTTTTTGTTTGTTTTTTGCTGTACAGAAGCCTCTTAGTTTGATGTAGTTCCATATTTTGGCTTTGACTGCCTGTGCGTTTTGCGAAGAAGTCTTTACCAATTTCTGTATTTTGGAGAGTGCTTCCTATGTCTTTGTCTAATAATTTGATGGTTTCTGTGTGCAGATCTAGGTCCTTGATCTATTTAGTGCCAATTTTTTGTATAAGCTGACAGGTGTGGGTCTTGCTTCTTACCTCTGCAGGCTGCTATCCAATTGTCACAATAACATTTGTTGAAGAGACTGGGCTTTTTCCGTGAATTATTTTCAGTCCTCTTGTCGACGATTATTTGGCTGTACATATGTGTTCTCTCTTCTTGGGGCTTTCTATGCTGTTCCATTGAACTTACTCTTTGTTGTACCAGTAGCAGACTGTTTTGATGACCAGTACCCTATATTATGTCTTGAGGTCTGGAATTGTGATTCTTCTAGTTTGATTTTTATTCTTCAGTATAGCTTTGGCTATTTGTGGTCTCTTTTGATTTCAGATGAAATTTTGTGTTCCTTTTCTGTTCCTGGGAAAAATGTTGTTGGGATTTTGATTGGGACTGCGTTGAATCTCTGTATTACTTTTGTTAATCTTGGCATCTTGATAGTGATGATCCTGCCTGATCCATGAACATGATAAATTTCCCCATATTTTAATGTCTTCTAGTTCTTTTAAAAATATTTCTAATATTTAAAATTTTTCACCACAGAGATCTTCTACATTTTTGTTTGGTTAGCTTCTAGGTATGAGAAATTCCTTTCTGCTGTTTAAAGAGGACTGGACTTACAAGTTCTTAGAAATTTTATGGAGCTACTTGTATATAATAGTGCCATTGATTTGTATTCATTAATTTTGTATCCTGCTACTCTGCCAAAATCTTTTATGAGTGCGAATAATATCTTCAGTGATCTGGTTCTCCTATGTAGAGGATCATGTCACCTGCAAACAGGATAATTTCAATTCCTCATTTCTGATTTGAATTCCTTTCATTTATTTTTCTTGCCAAATAGCTCTGGCAAGGATTTCCAGTACTATATTGAATAGCAGTGGTAAAAGTGGATGTCCTTGTCTAGTTCCATATTTTAGTGGGAAGGGCTTCCAATCTTTCTCCATTTAGTATGTTGCTGGTGTTGGGTTTTTCATTTATTGCTTTGACTGTGTTATAGAGTATTCTTCCTATGCATCTGCTGCTTAAGATTTTTAGCATGAAGTGGTGTTGAATTTTATCAAATGCCTTATCTGCATCTATTGAGAGGATCATATGGTTTTTATTTTTCAACTTGCTGATGTGGTGTATCACATTTATTGATCTGCAAATGACAAATGATCTCTGAATTCCAGGAATAAATCCTACCTGGTCCGGGTAAATTATCTATCTGGTGTATTCTTAGATCCTTTTGGCTAGTATTTTCTTGAAGATCTTGTGCCTATGTTCATCAGGAATATCGCTGTGTAGTTCTCTCTGTCTGTGTGTGTGTGTGTGTGTCTGGCTTTGGTAAAGGTGATGTTGGTTTCATAGAGTTTGGAAGGATTTCCTCCTTTACTATTGTTTTGAATAACTTGTGTGGTTTGGGTTAAATTCTTGAAACATCTGGTAGAATTCTATAGTTAAGTCATATTTTCTAGGGTTTTTCTTGGTTAGGAGGGATTTAATTATTGATTTAATCTCAGTCCATGTTATATTTAGATCTATTTAGATTATTATATTTAGGTCTATTTAGATTATTGATTGCCTTATGATTCAGTTTTTGTAGATTGCATGTGTCCAAAGATCTAGCCAGGTCTTCTTATTTTTTTGCATATAATTTCTTATAATAGTTGCTGCTTATTTGATTTATGTCCAAGGTATCTGTTGTTACTGTCTCTGCTTCCATTGCTTTGTATATTCTCCCCCCAACACACACACATTTTTTTTTTGATGTGTTGGGCTACTGGAGAATCAATTTTTGTTGATTTCCAGAAAGAACCAGCTCTTTGATCCATTGATTTTGTGTGTTGTTCTTTTGGTCTGTATTTGGTTTATTTCCTCACACTTATTTTGGTTATTTCTTTTTTTCTGCTAATCCTGGGATTGCTGTGCTAATCTTTTTTTTTTTTGTTGTTGTTAGCTCCTTCAAAATATTGTTAGCTTGTTTATTTGTGCTTTTCTAATTTCTTTTTTAAAGATTTATTTATTTTTTATTGGAAAGTCAGATATACAGAGAGGAGGAGAGACAGAGAGGAAGATCTTCCATCTGATAATTCACTCCCCAAGTGACTGCAACAGCCAGAACTGAGTCCATCTGAAGTCAGGAGCCAAGAGCTCTTCCAGGACACCCATGCGGGTGCAGGGTCCCAAGGCTTTGGGCCGTCCTCGACTGCTTTCTCAGGCCACAAGCAGGGAGGTAGATGGGAAGCAAGGTCACTGTGATTAGAACCGATGCCCATATGGGATCCCAGTATGCATGCAAAGCAAGAACTATAGCTGCTAGGCCACTACGAGGGTCCTACGCTTTTCTAACTTTGTAACATATGCATTATTATTCAGTCTCCAGATATTCGCATGTATTCCTGGGTGTTTTGACTTATTGGCCTCCAGTTTAACTCTATCATGATCTGAGAAGATGCATGGTGTGATTTTGATATATTAAAATATGCTGAGGCTTGTTTGTGTCTTATAACGTGATTAATCTTAGAGATAGTTCCATGGACTGATGATAAAAGCATAATTTCTGCCCATGGGATTAAAGGTTCAGTAGATATCAGTTAATTCCATTTGCTCAGGTGTCTTAGTGAGAGCTGTTGTTTCTTTGCCTAGTTGCTGTCTGGGTGAATTCTGTAATTTCTTTGTTGAGTTTCAGTCTCATCAATCTGTCCATTGATGTTAATTAGGTGTTAAGGTCCCCCACTATTTTTGTTTTGGAGTCTATTTTTTCCTTTAAGTCCATTAGTATTGTTTCATGTAGCTAGGTTCCCTGTCATTTGGTGTATATATGCTTATTGTGGTTATCACTTTTGCTGAATGGATCCTTTGATCATTATGTAGTGTCCTTCTTCATCTCTTGATGTTTTTCATGTCAAAGTCCGTATTATCTGATGAAAGAATAACTGCACCAGCTTGTTTTTCTTTCCATTAGCTTGGAATATCTTTTTCCATCCTTTCACTTTCAATTTCTATTGATCTGTATTAGTGAGATGTGTTTCCTGTAGTCACCAAATATGTGGGTTTTGTTTTTTAATTATGTGCACTAACCTATGATATTTGATTAATGAGTTTAAGCCATTTACATTCATTGTTGATATAGATAGATGGTAATTTGGTTCTGACACTTTAGCAATGGGTTGTTTATTGTCTGATTTAATCTTCTTTTTGTCATTTGACTGGGATGTTCTCTACATTTTCCTTCGGTTTTGGTAGGTGTTATTTTCTCTGTCAAAAGTACATCTTTACATATCCTTTGAGAGCAGGTCTCAAAGACATGAAATCTTTTTTTTTTTTTAAGATTTATTTTTATTATTTTTTCATTGGAAAGGCGGATATACAGAGAGAGGAGAGACAGAGAGGAAGATCTTCCATCCGATGATTCACTCCCCAAGTGAGCGCAACGGTCGATGCTATGCCGATCCGAAGCCAGGAGTCTCTTCCGGGTCTCCCACGGGGGTGCAGGGTCCCAAAGCTTTGGGCCGTCCTCGACTGCTTTCCCAGGCCACAGGCAGGGAGCTGGAAGGGAAGCGGGGCTGCCGGGATTAGAACCGGCGCCCATATGGGATCCCGGGTATGCAAGGCGAGGACTTAACCACTTGCGCCACCACGCCGGGCCCGAAGACGTGAAATCTTGAAGCTTTTCTTTTCTGTGGAAAAATTTTATTTCATTTTAAAAGGCAAAGGAAAGCTTTTCTGGGTAAGTTATTCTGGGATGACAGTTTTCCCTTTAAGAATCTGGATTATGTTGCTCGTTTCTCTTCTGGCCTGTAGATTTTCTTCTGAGAGGTCAGCAGTGAGTTCCCAGGAAACTTCCTTTCCCACCTGGTCACCAGTGAAACTCTGATTGCTCAATGCCGTTGGTGTATCTTATTACTGCAACACAACTCCACAGCCTCCCTTACTTCCCCATGTCCACGGGTTTCAAGGTGTCTTTTGCCATATGTCTGTCCTCTCTTGTTTCCTGGGATTGCGTACTCTCTGTTCACCGTGGCTGATTCTCCATCTGTTTAAACCTATGCTCACCTTATTTCACCACCTTTTTTGTTCCTGGCCATATAATTTTTAAATGGAGAGTCTCAATATTTAGTTCAACATCCTTCAATTCAAATTAGCTGTAATAAGGACTTATCTTGGTATTTATTAACTCATGCTACTCAACATTTCCGATCATATGTTTGCCCCATCTATTATAAAATCTTATGACATGAAGCTTGTTTAGTTCTTAAATTAATGAACATCTCCTTAGTTCTTAATAGTTTTTTCTTACAGAAGCCTTGTTTTGTTATTATTTATTCACCCAGAAGTAAAACTTTGGCTTAACATTGATTCTGTTTAGGGAAACTTTAGCTCCAGCAGTCTTAGTACAGCCAAAAGATAGTCCAGAGAAAAAGGAGCTAAGGTGCTACCGGCTTAAATTCTGCTCTCATATGATATTTAAGGAGGAAGGAATGACAATGATTTCTGCTAGTTTTTACCAAGATGAACTGTGAATGAAAGACAAAAAATAACAGTTAAAGCACAATTTCAACTTCATTTCTATGCTTAAATTCTTTACTCCAAGAAGCATTTTTAAACTAAAGTTTTCTCTATATTTTCCACAGTTACATGAGGGTTTACATAATCTTGTTCTTGCTGTAATGCTGTCTTCCTTTTTAGTTAATTCCAGTATTTGATGGCATGGATCAGGTAAAGCTTCCACAATAATTCTCCCATTAAATCTTCTGAGTCATGAGAGGAATAATTGATTTTATAACCTGACCATGTGCTAATTATTTCTATTTAATGAGATTTTGGTAACTTCAGTTGTTATTTATTATTGAGCTAATAAAAACTTATAAAAGCCAGCCACCTAATGCAAAAAGAAGTTAAAAAGAATCCATGTTGAAAACAATACCAGTAAATTGGATTTGGCCAAACAGTTGACCCTGTCGTTGAGGATAATGTCAATGTCAATTTTATTTTTATGCTTTGGTAAGATTATCAAGGAAATTTAACAGATTTCTGTAGTTTATGTAGGTTTATTTGGTAAGTATCCCTATTCTAACCAGAAAAAGTCTATGATTATTCTAAAATAGCTACTGATTGGAAATGACAGAATATTTAGGGGATTTTCTTAACTCCAGCATATACTGAAAGGATACATTGTATACAAGAGATACTGCATCATCATGTTTATATTTGCATTGTTCACAATAGTCAAAGTATAATCAACCTAAGTGTCCAGCATTAGATTAATGTATTTAAAAAAAATTCAGAAAATGAAATACCGTTTACCTATAAAAAAGGATGAAATTCTATTAATTTGAAACAAAATTATTGGAATTTGAAGACATCATGTTGGATGAAATAAGCCAAACATAGAAAGACAAATAGCACATATTCACTCTTATATGAGAGCTAAAATGCTAAAATAAATGCTACAGAATTGAAGGGTGTATGGATAGATAACATTGAATTAAAATGTTCGTTTTTCTCAGAATTCATGTTCACTGACAGTATATACTCTTCTTTCTTATACCTTGTACTATAATGCATGCATTTGGTTAAAAAGTTACGTTTTAAATTATTGGCCACAATTCTGCTCTCAGAGGTTGCAGATGGCACAGTAAGAGTCATAGATTGGGGCCATGGAGAAAATGGTGATCAAAACTTCATCTTCTCCACAGAAGGCATGTAGCAAGACCATCGTCTAATTATAACTACACTTCTTTTTTTAAATATCTGTGTTTCTGCTTGAATATTTGGTTTTGGCTTGTCACAGAATGTTAGGAAAAATATGAGAACAAAACAAAATTATATTAAAATGCCATCATTAGATAATACTTTTATAATTCAGACTTGACTGTATTTCCTCTCTCTTTAAAACACATTTAATCCATTATTTTCCACGCCCCTCCC
Organism: Ochotona curzoniae; assembly: GCF_017591425.1. Classification (NCBI taxonomy): domain Eukaryota; kingdom Metazoa; phylum Chordata; class Mammalia; order Lagomorpha; family Ochotonidae; genus Ochotona; species Ochotona curzoniae. Next base: position 41,334,785 of record NW_024467119.1, read on the forward strand.
TGAAGTGTAGATGTTTTTATTTGGCTATTTTAGCAGGATTGTGTCCCACATGGGTTCCCGGTGGTAGCAAGGCAAGGATTTATCCAGTAGGCTAGTGGTTACAACATTATCAGGCACATCAAAGGATTCCACAATGAACTGTGTAGCAAAGATGATGAATTCCATTTGCCTATTGTTTATGGTCTTTAATCTTTCATTAAATACCTCAATTAGTTGCACACATTTACCAGTATGTTCCTGTGTTATAGGAAAGCTTTTGCCTCTCCGGAGTTGACCCTGTTATGTGTTTCGAGTTGCACTTTCCGTGGTCTTTTTGTTTGTTTAAATATTTATTTATTATTTGAAAATTTGAACTCCAGGGAATAGGAGGCAGATGGAATTCTTCTGTCTGCTGATTTATTCTCTTGAATGGCTGCAACAGTTGGGGCTGGACTTGGTGGAAATAAGGAGCCAGGAACTTGTTCTCGGTCTCCCACAAGGGTAACAGGGTCCTAAGAACTTAGTTCATTTGCAGGCTGAATCAGAGGTGGAACAGCTGGGGCTTGTATTGGTAGCATGGGAATAAATTTGACATTCAATTCTGATACTTAATAATTTCCACCAAACTGCATCACACAATCACTTGAATTTCCTGATAGTTTTGTTTTTTTTTTATTTTTCTAACCGTGAAGTACTTGCTTTCATCCTGTAAGTCCTAAAACCTTAAGAGCATGTTTCCATGCTCAACCATGACACTTCACAGTGATCAACAAGATCTCTGCATACAGAGTCAAGGTATTTGGCTTTATATTGGTGGCAGGTAAATCCTCTGCTTGTAACAAAATTTATGCATAGCGTTGCTGTGTAAATCAAATTGTTGTGTCATAATGACAGTAAACAGACTTGATTGGCATATAATCTCTTGGGTGCAGACTGAGACAATTTAATTCTTTCTTGGTATATGCAGTTAACCCTCTCTTGAGAGCTGGTGGTGGCTGGAGCTCCATCTGTGGTAAGGCCACTTAACTTTTCAAATGTTAGCTTATCCCTCAAACAAGCCCTCTCCTCTTGTGGTGTCATGCATGCCTTCTAGTGACTGCAATTTCTTTCATGTGTCAAGCTGCAGTCATCCCTCCTCTCAGCTTTCCTAAACAAAGACCAGTTATGCAATGCTTATTATGTCCACTGTCTTGTCTAAAACCAGAGAAGAAATTTGGAAATCTACTGCAGAATCCTTCATTGATTTTTCAGTATCTTGTGTTAAGTTCTCCAAAACAAATACTTTGAAATAGTTATACCTTGCGCAGTGCTAATAATTTTACAGCAGCTCCATGCACACTCTTTCTCTCCATGAGGCCTCATCTTCTTGATCTGAATCATTGAGTTTAGCATGTTTTGAGTTATAATGATGCTCCAGGCTGTTTTACGTCAGAGTTAATGCATCACCACACACTAGGCATGCCAGTCTGCCTTTGACTTAAACAACAATAACAAGTAATTTATGCTTTTCTCTTGAAAAGATCAACACTCTGCATAGGCTTCTCCTTCTAGTTATTATTTGTAGGATGTCACGCCACTTCAGTTTTGATAGCTCTTCAGTGAACTTACTGTTTTGCTTTGTTTGCTGACTTCCCCATGGACAATTTGAATTCCCTTAATTCTTTTTTCTTACTTCTAGCAAATATGTTCAATACTATGCTGTCAAGCAGTGGTGAGAGTGGTGGAACTAAACCCTTGTCTAGTTCCAGGTCTTAGTAGGAAAGCTTCCAGTCTTTCCTATTCTGTATGATGCTTTTTTTTTTTTTTTAGGGTTTTTGCATGGCATGTTGCTGGATTTTATTAAATGCCTATTCTGTATTTACTGATGTTATCATATGGATTTTCTTCTTCATTCTGTTGATGTGGTGTGTCACATTTATTGATTTGCCTGTTAAAACATCCCTATATGCCAGAAATAAGCTGTATCTGGGCCCAGTGGATGATCTGTCTGATGTATTTTTGGATTATATTGGCTAGTATTTTGTTGAGGATTTTTGCATCTCTGATCCCCAGGGCTATCAGTCTGTAGTTCTCTTTCTTTCTCATGTCTCTATCTGGCTTTGTTATAAGGTGATGCTAGCTTCACTACAAGTTTGGAAGGATTGCCTCTCTTCTATTATTTTGAATAGTTTGTGGAGAATTGTATTTACCTCTTAAAATGTTTGGTAGAAGTCAGCAGTGAGGGCTTCCAGAACTGGGCTTTTCCTTATTGGGAGGAATTTAATTATTGATTTAATCTCCTTTCTTATTATTGGTCTATTTAGATTACCAATTACCTCATGATTCATTTTTGGTAAAGTGAATGTGTCCAGAAATCTATTAATTTCTTCTAAGTCTTCCTATTTTGGTGTATTGTTCTTGTGTTAGTTCCTGATTATTCTACGTATGTCTGACGTATTTGTTGTGTATTTCTTTTTTTGTCTCTGATTCTTCTGATTCATGTCTGTTCCCTCTTTGTTTTTATTAGTTTGGCTAGTGGGCTATCATTTTTTGTTAAAGAATAATTTTTTTTTCAAAGAACAAATTCTTTGTCTTGTTGATCTTATGTGTCACTCATTTGGTGTCTATTTGGCTTATTTCCTCTTTTATTTTGATTATTTATCTGCTGATCTTGGGATTATTTTGCTTTGATTTTCTGGCACCTTCAGGTGTATAGGCAGCTTGTTTACATCATTCCTTTTTCCATTTCGTGACGCAGGAAACGATTGCAGTGAACTTTCTTCTCAATGCTGATTGGCTGTGTCCTACAGGTTTCAATGTGTTGATACCTTCATTTGTTTCAAGGAATTTTTAATTTTCTCTTCGACATCTTCTGTAATCCATTGTTCATTCACCAGTGTAGTGTTCAGTTTCTAAGTGTTTGCCTATTTTCTGGAGTATTTTGACTTGTTGGTCGGCAGTTTCACTCTATACTGGTCTAAGATGCATGGTAGAATCTGAAATTTTTACAAATTTGCTGAGGCTTTTGTTTCCCTGGTATGAATTCTTTGAGTTTTCTCCTACAGTTCCTCAATCATGTTCAGTTTTTACCTACATAGCTATTTGAGTATTATATCTTTCACTTGACTATAGAAATTTCTTACATCTGTGTATCTTGATTATCATTATATGTCTAGTCTTTGGCATAACTCCTAGTGTCTAATGTGTGAATTAAAAAACAAATATTTTCTGATTGCAAAAATAAAATAATAATAAATTTCTGAGGGATTCACTATTAAGACAATGACAGAAAGCTCATTAATTTTATTATTTTCTTTGTTTTTGGACAATAGTTGAGAAATTTACTTTCCATTCTTACTATTTATTTTTCACTTTGTTTTCTCTTAGTGACAAATGCAAATGGAAGGCATTCGTTCAAGATTGTTGGATAAGTACAAAATTCATTATAATTTGTGTTTCATAGGACTAAGATAACATTGGAATTTTTTTTCAGAGTATTAGTATTGCTGAAGCCATTTAATTCTGATCTCCAACTTACTTTCTAAAAATTTCATCAAATTTTGAACTTTTTTTCTACCTAAAAATAATAGCAGGCTGGGCATTTGGCAGTAAGGATGCTGATTGGAATATTCCACCTGATCAGAGTAGGCTCAAGTGCTGGTTCCAATTTCATTTCCAATTCCTCGCTAATATGCATCTTTGGTGGCAGCAGAATATGGCTCTAGCCCACGTGGGACACCTGTCTGGAGTTCCCAGCTCCTGGCTTGGGCTGTCTTAGTTCCTTGCTGTTGAGGGTATTGGGAGAGTCTACCAGTGGTTAGGATATTTCTCTATATCCATTTGTCTGTCTTACTGCCTTTCAGATTGAATCAATCGATGAAACCTAGATAGTGTGCTATTTCAGGTATTTTAGGAATCAACCAATAGAAGGAAACACTCCAATTATTTGTGTCTGGATGTATCTCAAATAAATAAATACAAATTAAGAAATAACTTCAGGAGGTACTTTGCAAGTTTATGATTAAGTAGTCAAATATTATTTATTTATTATTTTTGAAATTTATCATACAATTCTGTGTAGTCTGGGATTTCCATCTCACCATTTTCCGCCCCCCCCCATTGATTTTCCCCATAATGTCATACTTTTCATGAGGAGTTACAATTCCATCAGTCTGTTATGTGAGTGTGTCATGACAATACTGGTAAAGACAATGTCAGACAGTCCTTCATCCCACTGTCAAACAACGTTTAATCTAATAGGTTTCTACTTTTGTAATTTCTTCAAAGGAGGACTTAGTGAGCCAGCAATGGAATAATGTGTCAGAGTTATTTTCTGTTATACCATGAACTTCATTATTCACAGCTTCTTTCTGGTAGTGTAGAGGGTGCAGGTCATTCTGACATGGACCTGGTATCTCTATTGCCGCAAGTGAACCTTGCTTGACCTGTTACCTTCAGTCTAAACATGAACTCATTTTGCTCTTGATTTTTATGTCTGTATTTCTTCACCTCTGGCCTTTTATCTTTCCACTTATATTTGGTATCCTTTTTTCTTCATTTGATCCCTGACCTTAAACCTAATTCTTTGACATAGGATGAATACATCTATCTCAAAATGTTATCACAATAAAAGAAAGCTGAATACTTTATCAAAGTCTTCATGAAATTAAAAAAAAATACTGATTTAAGGTTGCTGGGTCAAAATGTTATGTACTCAATAGTTCCAATAACTTTATAAATAGAGTCAAATAATAAAAAATCTCTCCCCATCCTGTTTATTTCAAAGAATGATTCAGGAAACATACTGAATTGGATCTGAAATGTTACAGACAGAAAAGGCCTTGATCATTTGTGATTAGGTTAGTGTCCATTCATAGGACGAATGGCTCGGGCAATGGCAAAAGAATTGAGGAGGATGTGAGCTTTTCATTGTGTGAATCCAAATTGACATTTGAAAAGGTAAATGGCTCTGTCTGGCTGAAGAAATGTATCATTTGGCATTGTCAAACCTCAGGATAATTTTAGCATTGTATAATGAGAAACCATTAACTTTCTTTAACCTTAACTATGGATGTTATTTAGCAGCTGATGGGGGAAAAATAAAGATGCTTCAGGATTATTTCAGCTTCCCTGCTCTGCACATCCTGCTTTGCATGCTTGATTTTTTCTTCTTTTCAGATAATTCCTATTTAAATGGAATGATTTAGCTAAAGTATAATTTCTTCATGAAAACTATTCCCCTTTCACCTCTACTGTTTTCCTAATCATTTTTCCTAGTCTGATCCCATGGCACCTTATGCACATGAGAATACTTCAAAAAATTCTTGGATAATGAAATTAGAAGTAATTTGGATGCAAACCTTTTCAGATTTATGAAAATGAAAAATCTTTAAAATTCTTTGATATTATATATTATTTTAAAAGCTGTATTAATTTCAGGGTTTTTTTGGGCATAGTGATAGGCTGAATAATTTTTTAAAGATTTATTTCATTTTTATTGGGAAGTCAGATACATAGAGAAGAGGAGGAGTGAGAGAGAGAGGAAGACATTCTGTCTGCTGATTGACTCCCTAAGTGGCCGCAAAGACCAAAGCCAGGAGCCTGGAGCCTCTTCCCAGTCTCCCACACTGGTGCAGGATCTGAAAGCTTTGGGCTGTCTTTTCCTGCTTTCCCAGGCCACAGTCAGGGAACTGGATGGCAAGTGGGGCAGTGAGGATAACAACTGTTGCCCGTGTGGGATTCTGGTGCATTCAAGGTGAGGACTTTAGCCACTGGGCTACTGCACCGGGCCCTTAGGCTGAAATTTTAATAACAATTTCCACATCACTTTTGGATGTATCCTCATGTAGTTTTTAATCATAAGTTCCACTTCAGTGAAATTACATTTTTACAAACACAATGTGCTTCATTTGTATTTTGGTGACTACATGGAACCAATTTAACAAGGGTGGGTTTTATATTAGTCAATAATATCTCATTCATAGGTAAGAATTGTTAGTCAAGGAACAATCGATAGAGTCCACTATAAATTGTTTTATAACTCATTTCCTATTACATGGTCATTACATTTTCTTAATATTGGATTTCCATGTGGCAAGAAGATATGCTATTAGTCAATATTCCTTTTCTTCAATTTCCTTATAAATTTTCTTAACATATTTTAACTCAAATTTGGAATCACCTGTGGATGGTTTTAATCAGACTACTGATTGTCATATGTTTTCTTACCATCCAAAGGTCAGTCAGCTCATTTCTGAAAACAGTGTATTCTTTGAAATGTTTGGAGGTGATAGCCCACCTCTGCTGTCACCTAAAATGTTTAACAACAGGTTTAGTTGGATTGTTGATTCCTTAAGATTGCTATGAGTCAGGAATATACTTCATGGTCATGTGTTTGGAGCTCACAAACTGAAGTTTTAAGTTGTGGTTAAATTCTAGATTCAAACTACCTGGGTCCAAAGCTAAATTTCACCAGCAGCAAACTTTAATTTGGGCAATGTACTGAACATCTCCATGCTTTAATTTGTCTGCAGGATTGGGATCAATGCTCCATTTATTGAATTCTGTATTTAGTGTTTTAAGCTTGCTGTTTTAAAGAAAATTGAAAGTATTTCATTATAAAAGTTAAAATAAAAATATGAAAGATGGAGGAAGGAAGATGGGAAGGAAAGAGAGGGGTGGAGCAGTATTGTCATGCTCCTAAAACTGTTGATAGAAAATATATGAAATTTCCCTTTTTATATAAAAATTTTTAAAAAGTTAAAAAGTTTAAGAAGCCATAAAAAAGCAAAGTATGGGAATTGATAAGCCATGCATGATTTTCTAAGTATATACTAAGTGATTCAATTGGTAATAAATATATGGACCTGATTGAAGATGGTAATGAGTTAGGTTTGATAAGAAAATATTAACTTTAAGAATAATTTTACCAGCTTGAAATTTTTTTCTCCTTACGTATATTTCCTGTTGAAGACTGATGAAACAAGAATAATAACTTCAGTAATCTCTTAGTCTCATGGAAAGCCATTTTCCCCCTTGTTATAATATTATAGATTGTTTTAAATGTTCTTTAAAAGCAATTTAAGTAATTATTAAAATAGTAAAACTTGTTGAATCCAGGCACAGCTGGTCTTGTTTGTTAGTAAAGCATTAGAGTGTTCCAAAGCATAAAACTAGAAAGGGAAGGTCATGCTGCTAAGCATTTCCCTTAAAAATCTTAGAAAAGTACGAGAAATGACACAGACTAATACCATAAACAAAGATGACATAAAGAGAACAATAACAAAACCAGTTAAAGCCTGGTTCTGTGGAAATAATATTCAAAGAAAAAAAAATCCATGCCCAAACCGAGCAGGACAAAAGTCATAAATCTACAGTTAGGAAGAACAGATATACTACCAGGTATACAGAGATAGTATTTTAAATTATAACTGAATACTCTCCCACTTGTAAAATTATGCCAAGGAACAAAGGAAGCAATGATTTCTTAACTGACCTCAAAGTGCCCAAAATGAACATAATCAGTAGAAATATGGGCCTGGCACAGTGGCCTGGCAGCTAAAGTCCTCGTCTTGCATGCGCAAGGATCCCATATGGGTGCCGGTTCTAATCCCGGCAGCCCCACTTCCCATCTAACTCCCTTTTACTGTATGAGAATGATCCAAATGGCAAATTGAAACATCAACAGTCTCAACCTCATTCCTTGCAATGTAATTATATGTGGTTAGTTAAGACTATTAGCAATACAGTTATTCAGTGCTTAGACATTTTTGGTTGTGTTCACCTTTGATTGTGAGAGATTCCCCGATTGATCATAATCTATTCTGTTATCACGTAAAGTATCTCCTGCATTCCATGGAATCTGACAGGCCTAAAAGAGAAGTGGTTGATTGTTGTTTGTTGATGTCCCTTTGGTGCCTAAGAGAAATTGGGAAGTGAAATCTAAGAAATATGAGAGCGTTAAGAAGAAGCAGGTGTCTCTTTCAGCTTAGGATAAGATGCTATGTTTTTCAGGCTGGAAGAACAGCTAGCTCTTGAACTTGTCACACTCAGAGTAGTTGAATGATTTTGCTCTTCTATGAATTTGAAATTACTCTCATAATCCACAAACAAAGATGTTTACTTCCTCTCAAATCTTCCTTTGTGCTTGCTTAGATAACCTGGTCTCAAAGATCCCCAAAATATGTAAATCTTCTTTTTTTATGAGCTTCATTGTTCAATGTTTCTGTAAGACATGCTAGAATGTATGTTATTCACCTAAGATAATATGGTACTTAAAAAGATGTATTTGTATATTTGAAAGGAAGAGTTATATAGAGAGAAGAAGAGACAGAAAGCAATCTTCCATCTTTTGATTTAAATGTTTAATAAATTCAACCTCTGAGCCTATAAGAATGCTTGAATAAAACACTAGAGCTTTTTTTTTCTTTATTGATTACATTGTATTATGAGACATAGTTCTATAGGTACTGGGATTCCCCCCACCCCTCCCCTAACCCTCCCCCTATGGTGGATTCCTCCACCTTGTTTTGTAACCACAGTTCAAGTTCAGTTGAGATTCCTTCATTGTAAGCGTATACCAAGCATAGAGTCCAGCATCTTATTGTTCAGATAAGTTCAACGGCTTCTTGGGGAGACCTTCTTTGGTCTGAAGGTAGGGCCAAAAGAACAAAATCCAATCAATCAAAAGCCCCATCAGTAACAATATATAATGTTATGGAATTAAATGACATAGTGTTGCGTAAACAATATGTTAAAATTACATGTAAGTCCTTAACAACATCCTGTGACTATTTGAATGACATTTTAACAATTGAGGTACAAAACAGTTTTAGGAGGGGTGTGCAGAGAAATCTTTCATACCTTGATGAGGAGTACTTGTTCTTTGTGTTCTACCTAGTAAGGTATGTGTGGTCAATGCTGACCAACCTTTCCTTGTTGTTCTCTGCTTATCTATTCCAATTTGTGTGTGTGTGTGTGTGTGTGTGTGTGTGTGTGTGTGTGTGTGTGTGTGTGTGTGTTTGGGGGAGGGGTGGCTCTGGAGTGACCCTGATGGTCATTGCGGAGGGTGGGGACCCAGAGTTGGAACTAAGTAAGGACCATAGATAGCTCCTCTCCCTAGTCCCGAAGGAAGTTTACTGTTCTGATTCTGAGGGCCACTCAGGGTTCCTGGCTGTTGTTCTGATGACCTTGGATCCTATGAGGAAGGATTCGGGCTTCTTCCATCCCATGTAGTAGGTCCAAAAAGTGGGGAGTGATGTCTTCTGAGTTCTCGGCCTCCGAAGGCATTCCAGTTCCCCGTGGTCTCTTTGGCAGATGTGATGTAGTCCTTGGTGCCCATAGTGATAGTCCTTGGTGGGAATCTGGGAGTCTCTAGGGTTGGGATGCACGCCACCTCCTGTCCCGCTGCTCCACTCTCCCCTCCCCCGCCATTCTGTGCATGTGACCTCCTGTTAGTAGATTGTTGGTGTCTCTCATGATTCCCCCTGTATGTCTTTGTAGTTTTTACTATTGTCTAATGCTGTTTTGAATCTATTGTCTATAAGTTACCTGTCATGATCCTGATAGGTTACACTACACGGCTTCCTCACACATTCATAGGAGATGGAAGATTTCTCTGCGCTCCCACCCCATTTCTGAGTATCACAAGGTTTTGAAAGTATATTGGGTATTACAATTATTCAAACCACATGGGTCGAGACTGTATTAGTTGCAGGTTCATCTGAGGAAGATTTACTGTCATTGGGAATCTTTAGGATTGTTTCACGTCCCCAAACCACTGAGGGTTCGGCATGGAGCTATCTGAGCAGCAATCAAAGAACCAAAATCCCAGAGCTCCCTGGCCAGGCAGCCAGCAGGCGGAGCCTAGCTCCAAATGGCACACTGGCCACCCGGGGCAGCTCCCCATGTGGGCGTGGGAGCTGCTGTGTGGTTACCGGGCATGAAGCTGCACGTTCTGGGGCCCTAGTATTTGGACCATCTTATGTTGCTTTCACGAGCATATTAACAGGGAGCTGGATCAAAGATGGAACAGCCAATACTCTGGTCAGCTCTTAAAAGGAATGCTGGCGTTGTAGGTTATGGCCTTACCCACTATGCCGCAATGCTGGCCTCAATATCACACCTTCTAATAATTAACAAAAAGTTATTGAGTGGAGAATTATAAATGGTATCAACTATTAAGAAAATACTTGGTGTAATTGGTGAAATATAGCTGTCATGATCTAATCATTATGTTTATGTTCACAAAAGGAATATTTTATTGAATCGTTTTGATATCAATTACTAATAATCAGAGAAGCTAAAAACATAGTCTTTAGTCTTTGTATCTATATCTACTTTGTGATGTGTGTGGGATTGCCCCTGGATCTTTGCCTGCATAGCCCATGTGCAGGGCTGTAGGCACAAGGCATACTATGTCTCAGGGGAAACCCTCTGATAGTGGTCTTAGCTGAGACCTCAACCTGGCCTGACCACTGTGCATTCAGTGAAAGCAGTGGGTTGTACCTCAGTCTCACTTCTCTGACTTGGATAAACTGTACTAGAACTTCCCTGGTGAACAACTCTAGGAAGTTAAATTAGCACGCCTCTTTTTTTTCAGCCACATGTAATAAATTTGCCCTGAGGCATAGCTTCCAGTACAGCTGCTAGCTTATGTATGCATGTAAGTTTCTTCTGCTCATGGCCTGCGGCACAGCTTCCAGCCCTGTTTACTGAACATGACCTATGACTTAATTGGAGGGTCCAGAGAGACAGACATGGCTCCTTGCCAGTCATGATGTCATTGTTGGCTGGAACCCTTTGCCTACCCTATATAAGCTTGTAACTTCTTCCAAATAAATGGATATCCCTCATCAGTTTGTCTCTGGTGGTTCTGTGGCTGAAGAACACTGTAGCCTCAACCCTTTGTGGTCTTGGGGTTTGCTGGATAGAAAACACCTGAGAATGGTACATATAGTTTCAGATGTGTGACAGTTTTTTTTAAAATTTAAAGTGTTATTTATTTAAAAATCAGAATTAGAGATGAAGAAAGGAAAAAATTTGCATGTGCAAGTTGATTCCACAAATGGTTACAATTGTAACATCCAGTGCTAATCTGGACTGCAGCCAAGATGCTGGAACTCCAGCGTTGTCACATGGGTGGCAGGAGCAAAATATCTGAGCCACTTTCTGTTGCTGTTCCAGGTACATTATCAGGTAGCTGGATCAAAAGTAGAGCAGCTAGGACTTGAACAGGCACTCAAATGGAGTGTGTCACTCTAGGCAGTGATTTAGGTGGCTGCACCATGACACCACCCACAGCTATGAGGATATTATAGTAAGATATTGAAATACAGCTGTTCTCAGGAGGTCCCCATGATACTTTTCCTTTATAATGCGATCAGTTCTATGGACCAATGGTTGAATGTTTCCCATACTTCCCTTTTCTGAATTTGGGTTTGTCACTATGCTGTCCTTTTCTACTGGTGTATTTTGGAGATTGGGAGGAGATGTTGGTTTGCCATTTTGGTTCTTACATTTTAGAATTATGGCATATCAGCTGCGTAGTTTGAGTTGGAGTCTTGATGAAGCACCTGGATACCATTTTGGGGTGTTAACAAGGGGAGATGTTGGAATGAGTTCTGTGTTGGACACGAGTGGGACGTCCTGGAGATTTTGCGGCTAGATGGGAAACATGTGACAGAAGGCTAGATTTGCACCAAATCTTACGCTGCCCTCTCATTGGGCAAGGTTTTTGTTAAGAAGCAACTGCCTAGTAAAACTGTATTTCTCTGGAAACCTTGTAATAGGGTGTGCTACCTGTCTAGATTTTGTCAGAGGAGTGCAGATGTATCCTTTCCAAGTATCACCCTCCTTTTTTTTTTTTTTTGTTAAAGAAAACACTTAGGAAGGAGCCTGGTATTTGAAAATATCAAAGTCACAAGAGGAAATGAACTCATATAATTGATGCGGGGCTTGATGAAAATTTATTTTCTTTTCTGTCTTACTTTCATGATGCAGGTAGCAGAAGTTTACTTCTAACTATATTCCTACATTCTTTAGTATTTTGCTATGCTTATCAAGGTTTAAATTTAGCATTCTGTTGCATATATAAACATATTTAATTATGTAAATATTCCTCTAAGGTTCCTAGGTTTTGCTTCTGTTCCTAATACTTTTGTACACAATTCTCTTATTTAAAACAATTATGCTTTTTGTGATTCCACATTGGATCCCACATGGAGTAGTTGATTTTACTGAGTTTCTCTTTCTCAAAATTTGAGCTTGTTGCTACTGTGAATTGAATATTTGAACATCAATTGATTCATTCATGTATCCTGCAACCATGTGTAGTAGTTTCTATTTCCAAGAATCCAGGAACATTCAACTGAGGCTTGAACTGCTCTAGTGCTTTATTCAAGCATTCTTATAGGCTCAGGGATGAAATTCATTAAACATTTGTCTTCTCATCCCACCTATGACTGACCATGTAGATCCACCCTCAGGCTATTTACAGGGTATGAAAAAAGGGGCTGAGCAATTGAACCTTCTGGTTCAAAAGAAAATTATATTTTGATAAAGCTTTATTTCATTATTAATTGATAATTAATTAATAATTATTAATTAATAAATTAATAATTTTATTATTAATTAATAAATTAATAGATAATTTTGATATGGTGAACTTTGATAATGTATTATGGTATAAATATTTGATATAGGAAAGATTGATAATATAGTATGGCATGGTTAGATTGGGCTAATTCAAATTAGCATTTTCTTTACATGAAATATTTAATCATTTATGATAAGGACAGTATTACAATATAAGGACAGTGTAACAATATTCTGAAGACTGACTCAAGTACTAGAATTCTTACATGTAGCCTTTCCAGTGCACTTTCTCTTTACAGTACATTTTACAATGGATTACTGTAGTTATATTTTTATAAACTGAGTGGAACATTTTGATGATTATACAAAGTTTAGTTAATCAGATTTTACTATGATATTTCAGACTACGTAGAGTTTCAAGTTTTGAGGGAGGATATGGAGCTATTATTGCTTGTTTCACTTATCAGAATCAAAAGAACTTCATTTTGATTTATATTGACTGTTGTGAATGTGACATTATGTCTAGGCAGTCATTACATTAATTTCTCTTAACTGTGGTATCTTTTGTGAGCAGCCAGCTAATGTAGCTTTGAAAATCTGCAGCAGTTGTTGTCTTTGCAAGTTAGTCTATTAACAACCTTGAGGAAGAGATACAGGAATTTCCTGTGAATTCAGTTAAAATAGAAAAGCTTAATTGTTTCCTAAAAAAAAAAGGATCTTTAGCCATCTTATTGCTTGTACAGTACATGTTTATTAAGGAAAATATGGTTTACCAGGTAATAAAAGCAAAACTTAAATGATGTTTGTACTAACCAGAGATGTCAATGCAACATTTAGGTGCATTTTCTTTTCTCATGGCATCTATTACAAACACCTCTGTTATTGAACACTCTGTTAATGTGTTTGGGGAATTACCATTGTATGAGCATATTCTTCTTCTCATTATATAAGTAGAAAATTCAGTATGCTTTGTTGGCTGGACTTGGAGCTAGAAACACATACTAATTTTGGCTACATAGGTCTGATGTAAACATCTCAGTCCATGGATTGAATGTTCATGAAGTAAAGGGGTAGAGACACAGGAGAGGTTATTCCAGTTGGGTGGTTCATCAGCTGTACATCATCCAATTTGCCAAGGAAGGATCAGGAGCAGTTCTAGCACAAGTGTCAATGCCTAATTCTGGTGATTAAAATTTTCAAGTAACTGGGAGAATCAAGATGGTGGAATAGGGTAAGGACACGTTTAAACAGATGGAAAAACATTTAATCAGGATGAAGCAGAGAGGACACATCCCAGGAAATAGGAGAGGACAGAACAACAGCAGAGGGGTACCCGGAGACTGACAGACACAGGAAAGCAGAGGACACTATGGTGTTGTGTTGCAGTGACCAATGTTCCAGTGGCATTCAGCTAATGGTGATCTGAAATCTACCAGCAGCCGGAACTCCACCAGCAACCAGGTGGGAACGGACTTTCATTGGGAGCTTGGGAGGTGAACCCAAAGAACTGTCTGTCTTTCTGGTCCCTTTGATTTGACCAGGAGCAGAGACAGAGCAGCAGATCCCAGACGGACAGTGTGAAAACAGGGTGGATTTCACAGCCCAGTCAACCCCCTACAGCTGAATAGGGTGCCATTTTGCGTCAGGAGGCAAAGGCAAGGGAAAGGACTGAGCATATGCTGAGCTGGAAGTGATCTCATTTTTGACTCAGTGAACTGCAGCAATGTGGCATTGTATAGGTTCCACCCAGGACAGGTATGGGTAGCCCTGAGGCCTGATGGCCAGCAGATCAAGAACTGTAGTGGTGGTATGTAACATGCCATTTTGTACACCGTGGCAAAAAGCTTTAGGACTGCAGGGGACAACAGTGAACTGTGCATGTGCTAAGTTTGTAAGAATTCACTGAGTTCTGGGGATTACACTGGTCCTGCAGGAAAATAATACCGACTGTGGCATCATACTGGTCAAAATAGGTCCGCGTGGTACACAGACCTAATATCCAACAGCTTCTGCAAGATCAGCACCACCAACAACCTAGCTATATAGGACACCTGGTGTCTCTCTAATCCTGGGACCTGCTCCAACCAAAAGTGGGAGAAAGGTTGCAGAGACAATGGTGCAGACTCAGCACGGTATCACAGAAAGGGGAGATTGATCAGCCAGGAGCTGGGGCTACAGAGACCATGATGGAAATCTACCATAAGAACCAAGACCTGGAACTCGCTGGAGGGAGTGGCACAAGTGGCTGCAAAGAGTTGTGTACCAACTGCAATAAGTAAAATCACATCGTAGACCTGTGGGTGACACAGCTTAGAAACCTGCCCCAGGGAGAAGACTCTGCTAACCAGAAGTACAATTTCCAAGAGCAAAAGAAGAGACAAAAGCACAATGAATATTACTGAAAACTCTCCTGAAAAGGAGCAAAACCCTATGCCAACCTCAGAGTTCACTGTGGAAGAGATTGAGAAAATAGGGGATACAGAATTCACAAAACTCATTTTAAAGCTTCTGATCAACAATGAGAAGCACATGCAAGAGTTAAAAGAATTTAAGGAATATTTTACACAAGCAACAACAGCAATAAAACAAATCAAAGCTGATATATCAGAAATGAAGAACACAGTAGAGCAAATTAAAAGTACAGTGGAGAGTCTCAAAAATGGAATGAAGCAAGCAGAAGAAAGAATTTCAGAATTGGAAGATATTTCCTGTCATCAGGGGGAAGCAAACAAAAAGCTGGAAGCAGAGCTGGATCAGGCCAAAAAAAGTATTCAAGAATTGAAAGACACTATTAAGAGGCCAAATATAAGAGTTATGGGAGTCCCAGAAGGTGCAGAAAGAGAAGCTGAGTTTGCAAATGTATTTAATGAAATAATCAAGGAAAATTTCCCTAATCTGGAGAAAGAATTGGGAAACAACATCCAGGAAGAGCACAGAACCCCCAAAAGGCTTGGTCAAAAGCGATCTTCACCAAGACACATGATCATCAAGCTCTCTTGAATCAAACATATGGAAAAGATCCTTAAATGTGCATGTGAAAAAAAAGTCAATTGACATATAAAGGAATGCCAATTAAACTCATAGGAGACCCTTCAAAAGAAACTCTACAGGCAAGAAGAGAATGGAGTGACATATTCCAGATTCTAAAAGAAAAAAATTGTCAGCCCAGGATAACATATCCAGCAAAGCTTTCTTTTGTCTTTGAAAATGAAATAAAATTCTTCCACAGTCAAGAAAAGTTAAAAGAATATGCATCTTCCAAACCTGCCCTACAAATGATACTTCAAGATGTTCTCTTGACAGAGAAGAGGAATAGCACCTACCAAAACCAAAGGCAAATGGGAAGAACATCCCAGTAAAATGACAACAGAAGACTAAACCAATGAACAATACATTCCTAAAATAACAGGACCAAAATACCATCCATACATATTAACTCTGAATGTAAATGGCTTAAGCTGAATCAAATGTCATAGATTAGTAGACTGCACTAAAAAATAAAACCTATCTGTTTGTTGTCTAGAACAGACACATTTCACCAACAAAAATCAGTGGAAACTATTATCAAATGGGTTTTGATGTTTTCTGTTTGTTTCATCTCTTCAAAACACTTTCTTCTGATTAAATTTTTCAATGACTCATGGATCATACAATAGCATCATTTTCTTCAAGAAGGTTCTTGATTTTCATTTTTTCAGCTACATATTAGTCATTTGGCAGCATGTTATTTAACTTCATGATGTTGTTAATTTCTTTTTTCTTCCTGTTGTTGATTTTGTTTTGCGGCTTTTCATTTAAGGGGATGTATAGTAGCTGTGTAATGGAGACTGTCATATCTAGTAACATGTTATTTAGCTTCATGGCATTGTAAATTTTTACTCTTCTTTCTATTTTTGATTTTGTGGTATGGGCTTTTCATTTGAGGGGATGTATAGTAGCTGTAAAATGGAGACTAACATATCCAGATGTGAGGATACAATGTAGTATGCATTTCTACTTCCAGACAAAGATGAACTTAAACAATGAAACTGTTTACTCTATCTTGACAATAGGATGCTGGAATCTCTGCCATTGTGCATTCCCGCAATGATGGACATATGACTGTGTAGGAAGAACTTTAGTTAATAATGATATAGAGGAACTAGATGTGGGGGAGGGAATTGGGGAGAGGATAGGGGAAATGCCAGGAGCTTATGGAACTGCATCATAAAATGATAATAATAAAAAAGATAAAAATTTTTAAAGTAACTGCACTCAGCAAACCTTGTAGCAGCGTAACAACCTTAATGCTTCAGAGGTGTGACTTATTGCTAGTGATGATACAGCTCAAAATCTGTTACAACTTCTCAAAGAGAGTTTGGGAGTTGCCTAATATACTTTTATACAATTTCTTGATTACTAGTATTTTCTCAGTTATTTTTTTAGCTTACAATTAAGCCTATCAAATCTATGGATATTTTTTAATATGGTTGGGATTATATTTCAACCTATCTGAGTCTGAAGAAAATTTTACCTATAGACTAGGGTATTTTCAAAACTTTTTTGTATTTATTTTACTTGAAAGGAAAAGAGACACAGAGAGAAAGATGGGATTTATTCTCCTAATAGCTGCCATGCCAAAGACAAGCCTAAAACTCAATCCAGGTTTCCCGAGTGTGTTGTGGGGACCAAGGTTCTTGTGTTACCATCTCTGCCTTCCAGCTTGGCAGCCAGATTGGAAATATAGACGTTGAGCTCAACCAGCTACTCAAGCATATGAAATAGGCTCTTGACAGACACCTGGTTCTGGATTAGGATTTTTCTAAAGAAATTATTGTGTTCAATTTCAGGGTTATGTCCTCAATAAGGGGAACTAATAAAACAGTGCAGTTGCATTTTGTAAAGGCAGGAATCTACCCTTTCAGTATTCTTTGATTCATTTTCTTGTTATAGTTTATTCAACACATTTTGGTTCCTGTTGGATAAACTATTTTCATCACAGTTTCTTCATGATACAGGCTGTTGACACATTAACTAGACTTTTGCTCCACACAATAACCATTTTAAAAAGCTAAATAATTTATGTATATATAAAGTATTTATTCCAGTGTCTTTTCATACATTTTCCAAATCGTGTATTCTGAATTTTAGGACTTGCCCATCATCCCCAAAGAAATTTTGTGACACTTTAGTAGTTACTGCCTCTTTCTACTTTATCTTCTTTCAAGCACGTTCTCTCTAGATTTACCCATCCATTTTATATAGCTCGAATCATTCAGAAGGTGCACTTGTGATGGGCTTGTTTTATTTAGCATAATAATTTTGAAGTTCACTGAAACTGTAGCACATACTAGTCTTCACTTGTTTTTATGGATTGCCAAATAATACTTGATTTTACTGAAATATATTTTGTATAAGCATCCATCGGTTGATATGCCTTTGGGTTGCTTCCTCTGTTCCACTGTTTTAGGAATAGGGACTAGCCCTGTTATGAACATAAATGTACAAGTGTAGTGTGGTCATATGTTTTTATTTTTATTGATAGATATCAGTAGAATGTCTGTGATCCTATGAGCTCTCCATGTTTAACAGCTGTCAAACTGTTTGTCACAGTGGCTCCATATTATGCCCTCAGTTCAATTTCATGTTGTTTTTGAACCATTTTATGTATGCTTTTTCTTTTGATTATGACCATCCTAGTGAATGTGAAGTAGAATCTCATTGTGGTTTGAATTTGCCCCTGCCCAATTGAGCTAATGGTTATGGGAGCTTAGTAGTTGTACAATCTGATGTCAAAGGCTGAAACTAGGAAAGCCAAACACAGCTCAAGTTCAATAGTTTTGTGAGAGCAATGGTGTGAATTCTCCAGGATTTTCCTGCCAGCAGGCCCCCAAAACCAGCAAGGGTGTGATGCGATGTTATTCTGCGGCCACAAGAACCACTGGAGACAGTCTGATTGAGTATGTGAGTGTATTGGAGTGCAAGCACAAGGTTATATAAACTAAGAAAGGGGAAGCAGAAGGATGTTTCCTGACAGTCCTCTCCCCAGCTGATAATGACAGACTACAAGGCATGTCTATATCTCTGGACTCTGCAGTCAAGTCACAGGTCAGACACAACAATCAGGACTGGCAGGTATGCCCCAGGTCACAGGCAGGTAGGTTGGTAGGCATCAGGTCATATACAACACATAGGCTGGAAGCTATACTTCACATCACAGTCACAATGTGTAACTGGCAGGTAGGTTGTGGATCACATTTGATTTTTCAGAGTTGTTTATCAAGGAAGATCCCAGCACAGCTTGTCCAAGGACAGAGAAGAGATACTGGGCTACAGCCCACTTCTCTTGCCTGTATGACCCAGTGGTCAGACCAGGTAGGGAACCCGGTGAGCCAAGACAATAGAAGGGGGTTCCCTGAGGACATGATGTGTCATATGCCTATGACCTCCCACATAGGCTAAGCAGGTAGAGATCCAGGAATCATCTCACACAGTAAATATCAGTGTGAGGATAAAAGGCCCATATTGTAACAACAGTCTGGCAGAAAAGGCAAGCCCTCCATTTGCTTTATTCAGTACCCCCAATGGATTGAATAATACTCACTATATTAGGAAAGGCATTCTATTTTATGGAATGCATTGATTCAAATGTCAGTTTCCTCCATAAACAGCATCACATACATCAAGAAATTACATTTAATAGAATAGCTGCAAACCATGTGGTCCAAACAAATAAAATTAACCATTACAGCTGTCTAAGGGCATAATGTTTAATTTACACTGTTTAATTTGTGAATTCTTTGAAATTCCATCTGTTATTTATTTGTACTTTCATTCCATTGGGTTAGAGAGAAATTGGAGTCATTTCAATCTTTTGAGATTTTTTTTTTAGTCACAAAGAATGCTTTATTCTGGAGAATGTCCTTTATATACTTGAGAAAAACTTCTGTTGTGATTGAGTAGATCGTACTGTTTATGTGGATTAGGTCTAATTAGCTCATGGTGTTGCTTATCTTCCTTACTTTATTACTTTATTTTGTTATTATCTGTCTAAATGTTCTGAAATTGCTGAACATGGAGGAAACTGGATTTTCTAATTAATGTGGTAAAACATTTCTTCTTTTGTGAAAATTTTAGTTTTGTGTTATTAGGTGCTTGTATGTAATTGTTGTATCTTGAAAATGTCTAATCTGTCTAGAACCATAACTTATTTTAAGCCCACTTCATACAATCAGTAATCCTCTGATTATTATTGTGAAAGTTTTAAGCCCTAAGTTTACTATTTTCATTTTGCTAAATTTCAGGTGTACAGTTAGCAGGAATACTACTGTTCCCTCAATTCAAAACTTATAGCAATTAATAATCTCCAAACAGACCAAGCTTGTAGCACTTGATATAGTGGACCCATAGAACTCTGGGTATACTTGAGGAACTCAGAGCATTTTCTGATGCTTTGGATATGAGGTGGGCAAGTGATCAGTTGTTCCTGTTTTTCTTTCATCCATTATGATTAATTGACAGAGGAAGCTTCAGTGTTACCTAAATAGGGTTGAGAGACTGAGTCAAAGGTGTTTTGTAAAATGTGGAAGCAGACAGGCAATATGGGTCACTTTTTTTACCTGTCATGGAAAGATCGCTGGGCCCTTTTTGTTAAGACACTGAGATAGTAGTCAGTGAAGCAGCCAAGACAACCTCAAAACACTTTTTCTTTGCTTTCACTCAATCAACTATTTTTCCCTGAAGTCTAATGTTCTCTTTTCTCAAGTTAAAAATAACTAACTGCTATTTTTAACCCTTCGCCTACACAGCTTTCTCCAGCTTAGGAAAATTTCCCAGAGCAGTCATACACATTTCAGGAAGTTTAATGACAAAATATCCTAGGGCCAAGCAGCAGGAGTAGGTAAGGTTGTTCACGGTCCTTTAAGGAGCTTTGGAAGACACAGTATGGTATGGGATAAAGGAATTGTTCCAATATCCCCCTTTGGCCACAATAATAATCATGGTGCTTTGAATACATCTTTGTTTCATTCTGCCCTTGCATGAATTAGCTCATTTAATCTCACATCAGCACCCCGTGGAAATTACTCTCCTTTCTCCAATAAGGGAATAAATGGAGGCTCAGGACACTAAATCACTTGCCTAAAGACTCCCAGGTACTTGTGGGCAAGACTTGGATTAAACCCAGTTCTGTCAGTGAGTGTAGCTTGTTTGTCATATCACTAAAATGCCAGACTGTGTACCTGGATGCACAGTCAATTTTCCATTTCAATTCATCTACTGTTGCTCTCTGTGTAGATATTATATTTGCATTTTCATAAATGTCTTCCCCGTGAGTATATTTTTTTTTCTGAATTAGGGTAACTACCAAAACCACGTTTTTACAAAATAAATAAGGAAGGAATAAGAATGTAGTAATAAGGGATGGTTGTGGGAGTATGTTTAGAAAAGGTAAGATCCACCATTACATGTTTTGCCACCAAATAAGAAAATATTAGAGCTTCAACATTTTCCATGTTATTTTTAAAATCTTAAGGAAGAATATAAAGTAAATTTATACATAATATTACATAAGTTAAGGGAATGGATTTATTAAGCCCATTCAATATAATGAAACTTTATTGACTGACTATAAAGTTTACACATATTTCTTACATACACAGAATTTTCATTATATAAACAAGACAATTAATGACATTGCACAGACTTTTTTAGACTTTATTACCTATTTTTCTTGGTCTGAAGGGAAATGATTATGGTCTGATTATTCTACTTATCCATGGTCATGCGTAATTTACCACATTTTATTATATTATCAACAACCAGTTGAACTTATATTTTTACTGTTTAAAGTCTGAGAAATTGTATTTCTCCTGCCAATCCAGTTGATGAAATAAATTTGTAAGACATAAATCAGATGTTTTATGAAGATTTTTTTCAATAACAAATATCAAATACAGATTTTTAAGAAGCACTGATTTTCATACTTATTTTGTGTTTCTTGGGTTTGAACTTCTTGGTATTTTTAAACAATAAAGTGTAGGGGTTGGCATCTAAGTTGCATATTACAAAGCATATTAAGTTGCTACCAGCAACACCAGCAACACATACTAATAGAGGTCCATGTCCCAGCTGCTCCATTTCTGATCTAGCTCCCAGCTAATATGCATGGGAAATGCAGCAGAAGATGGACCAATTATTTGGGCCCCTGCCACACACATGGGAGATCTGGAAGAAGTCTTTGGCTCCAGACTTTGGTGTAGCCTAGCCCTGGCAGTTTTAGTCTCTTGAGGAGTAAATCAGCAGATGGCAACACTCTGTTTCTGTCCCATGCCCTTTCTGTCACTTTGTTTTTCATGTAAGTAAATATTTAAAAAGGTAAAGTTTATTTTTGTTTTATTTGAAGGGATGACAGAGAGAGAGAGAGAGGGAGAGTTAGAATGACAGATCTTCTATCTTCCATCTTCTGGTTTACTTCCAAAATGAGCTCAGTGGCTGTGAAAGGAGTAAGTAGAAGCTGAGAGCCCAGAGCTCCCCTGGGCTTCCCATGTGTGTGTGACAGGATCTCAAATACTTGGGCGAGTGTCTGTTGCCTTTTTGGGTCATTTTAGGGAACTGGTCAGAAGTGCAGCAGTCTCGACTCTCACAAAAAATGTCAGCATCACAGATGGTACCTTAATTCACTCATTGTGCTCCAGCACAGACCCCGTAACATTTCTTGGTAGGTGACCAGATCACTATTTAAATGTGATTTTTCAATATCTGAAAATAGTATGAATTTGGCTTTTATATTAGAAATGTCAGCATCATGAAGTAGGATGGTGAAATATGTGAAAAAATGAAATAATAATCAATAATAATAATAATCAATAATAATCAATAATAATCATGTCTGCTCCTGTAGCTGATTTTCAAATGGCAATATAAGGATTTTAGAAATTCACTCTTTTTTTAAAAAAAAAATCTTACAATTTATAAGATTTTTTAAATTCAGCTTTTTTTTGAAAACATTTTATAAGATGTAAAAATACCTAGGATGTTTTAACCATATTATTTTCTGACGATAAGGGGGGAGGGAAATCCTGGAGCCTACAGAATTGTATCATGGAATAATAAAAGAAATAAATAGATTTTAAAAATAAAAAATAAAATAAAAAATACAAAAAAGATTAAGGGATTAAAATCTTATTCCACTTACTCTAATGTTTGTTTTTACTTAAAAATTTCCCTCTTAAGTTTGATGTAACAGCTATGTGTAATAAGCGAATGATACCAATATTTCTTAAAATTCTTACCAAAAATGTAATCCAGACCTCAAGTATTTCTGCCACAGAAGAATAATGCTTGGTGAGAAAAGCAGGAAGAGTAAAACGATTTTAAGGAAGAAACCAAATGCAGTAGCTGATTTGGGAAGTATCTTTCCTTAGATTATTGTGGCAAATTCTGTGGAATCTGCCCAACTGTGTGATGACCAGGAATTATTTTTGAAATATACTTTGGTGGAGGTTAGCAGCATTAATCTGAAGGTCAAAGTTGACATTCATATTCTACATCTGAATATGTTCCCACAGGTCTAGAACTTTAACCTTAGACTCATGTGACTTTTAAATTTAAGAAGAAAATACTACCTACTTTTACGTATTAGGCTTTTTCCTGACACTTTTACATTTGATTAACATTTAGAGTTTTTAGGAACATTTAAAAAACATTACATTGAAATGATTAAATTCTGAGTAATATTGAAGTTGCTTATTTAATACATGCACACAAGTTTCAGAGGCTTTATTGAGTTGTTTCAAGCTATCCAGTAATGGATATAACACTGTTTCATATTCAGTCATATAATCATTAAATCATATTTAACCAATGATTGCATGAGTTGAACCATTTGGATGTGTGTTATATGTCAGTTTGTTTATTAGTTTCACATGAAATTCAGCACAAATACAGAGTTAAGTTATTTAGACCTTTAGCACTTTGAAACAATGGAATGTTTCTGGTTTGGGCTCCAGAAAAGGAAGGAGAAAAGCTGTAATTGACATGATAGTAATAGATCATGATTCACACTCAAGAATTGTCTGATCATGTTATTCAAAAAAATGTTTGGTTAAGTAAGGTGTTACAGGTAATCATCATAGATTGAAAAATACAACTGAGTATATTAAAAGACAAGTTTATGGTACACATTCACAGTCTCAGAAAGTTAGTGAATTCTTGATTGGTACTGAGATTATCCCTAATTCAAGATAAGAGAATTCAGAAGCACTGAAGTTTGGAAGATAAATACTATAGTTAAATGTAGTTCTTGGTTTTCTTTGGGTTTCAGAAAAACGACAGCATTTTCATCTATAGCTATGAAATGGATAAAGGATAATTGAGTAGCTCATTTTCCCACTACAGTGATAGAAAAAATTAACCTGCAAATGAGAGAATAGTCTTAAGGACACACCCATTTTGCTGCAATTTTTAAATGGAAAAAAACACTGGATACTAAACACACAGTAGTTACATGTTTTTTTTTTTGCATAAAAAATTTAGAATTCTCAAAGAATAAAACTTAAAGCTTCTTTTTCAGGGGAACTGGCTAATAGCTTAATAACATTTATGTTACATTTAAATGTTAACTTTGTCATTTTAAGCAGCGCTGCCCAAAAAATCACCCTTCTTCTTCCAGAGTGTGTAGGACAGAGATGATTGATGAGTGGGAGAATGGGGCCTGAGTTGAGACCGTGATAGTTTCACATGAAATTTTCACAGCAGCAAATGTGTTTAAGGGCATTCATCCACAGAGGTATAGGGTGAGCTTATGAAGCTGGATGTGGTAGAAGCAGATTT
This sequence comes from Ochotona curzoniae, assembly GCF_017591425.1. Classification (NCBI taxonomy): domain Eukaryota; kingdom Metazoa; phylum Chordata; class Mammalia; order Lagomorpha; family Ochotonidae; genus Ochotona; species Ochotona curzoniae. Next base: position 41,359,148 of record NW_024467119.1, read on the forward strand.
GGAATTCCTGCGGGAGCAGGCAGTGCACTGTGCTTCTCTTGGTGCAGCTCTCTTCTTGCGACTGGTTCTGGTGTTGTCCGCATCACTGGGGTCAAACACCACCGTCATGGACTCCATCCTCGTCACTGTGTACAGGCTGCTTTGCCGTGTCGGGTGGAACCTGGTGGTCTTGAGCTCCAGCTCATCATAGCTAGAAACTTGGATAAAAGGACACCAGCGGAAAGCTCTCTTGAACCCAGCTCTGAATCTGAGAAGCAGACCATAGAGAGGAAACGTCATGTTTTCAAACAGATATTTTCTCCAGTTGTCACAGAGACCCTTACTTCAGCGAGTTACGGCTGGTCAACTTGATTTTCCAATCAAATTCTTAAAGCCCATAGTGTTGATATTACTTTTAGAAATTCTTGTTTGAACATAGTCTTTATTTCAAATCAGTAAGAAAATCCTTAAATAGCAAAAATACAGCACAAAGTAACCAATGTGCCAAGGAAACAGTGTATTATTTTAAAGATTTGTTTACTTTTATTTGAAAGGAAAAAAGACTACAAAAAACAAACAAAAAAACCCACTTTTATTTGAAAGGCAGATTTTATATAGAAGGGGAGACAAAGAGAGGAGGTCTTCTTTTTTCATTGCTGGGTCACTGCAATGGTTTTCTATTTTAAGAATTATTGAATTATGCTGGGAAGTTAAGGCATATAAAAATGACACACTTTTTAAAAATAGCTGAACACATAATTAAATATTTATAAAATCTTATTAGCCTAAGAATTGTACATCTTGGGGTTTAGCATGGTAGTGTAGCAAGGCAATCCTTAGCCTGCAGAGCCAGCATCCCGTTAGGGTGCCAGTTCAACTACTGGTTACTACATTCTTTTTTATTTTTTAAAAAATATTTATTTATTTTCTATTCAAAATGCAGATATACAGAGAGAAGGAGATAGAGAGAGGAAGATCCTCTGTCTGCTGGTTTAATCCATAAGTGGCTTCAAGGGCCAAAGCTGAGCTGATCCAAAGCCAGGATCTAGGAGACCCTTTTGGGTCTCCCATGTGGGTGCAGGGTCCCAAGGCTTTGGGCCATCCTCTACTGCTTTCCCAGGCCATAATCAAGGAGCTGGATGGGAAGTGGAGCAATCAGGATATGAACATGTGTCCATATGGGAATCTGGGCATGCAAGGCAAGGATTTAGCCACTAGGCTATGTGCTGGGCTCTGCTGCTTCATTCTGATCCTCCTCCTTGTTCATGGACTGCTTGATCCTGGCTCCAAATGGGCTCAACTCTGGCCGCTGCAGCCATTTGGGGTGTGACCCAGCAGATTAAAGACCTCTCTCTGTCTTCTCTCTGTAAACCTGCCTTTCAAATAGACAAAAAATATTTAAAAATCACACATTTTGATAGTTTTATTTAATCATATTGGAAACACAAAGTACTTACCTTTTTAAAACAGTAAATGAAGATGGTTTAAATCACACACACACACATATAGCTAATGGGATGGTGTAAACTAGAATTGGCTTATCTAATTAGTGAAAAAAAATCAGTTAATTATTTAAGGAACCTAAAATACAGTTGGTGGATCTCTAACCAAAGAAAGCTTAGGAATTGACTCATATGCTTAATTATATTGTCTCATTTCCATTTATACAAAAAACACATTTATTCATTTAGCAGATTATTGGCCCTGCAAATTTTTAAAAAAGATTTATTTACTTTTTTTTGGGAAAGGCAGATATACAGAGAGGAGGAGAGACAGAGAGGAAGATCTTCTGTCTGATAGTTCACTCCCTAAACAGCTGCAACAGCTGGAGATGAGCCAATCTGAAGCCAGGAGCCTGGAGCTCTTCTGGGTCTCCCACGCAGGTGCAGGGTCCCAAGGCTTTGGGCAGTCCTTGACTGCTTTCCCAGGCCATAATCAGGGAGCTGGATGGGAAGCAAGGTCACTGTGATTAGAACCAGCGACCATATGGGATCCTGGCACGTGCAAGGTGAGGACTTTAACCACTATGCTATAGCGCCGGGCCTGACCCTGCAAATTTTAATCTTAATTCTTTACATGTTTATCATACAACTAAGATGACTTCACTTAGAAACCACACTATACTTTTTTCCCTGTCTCAATTTTGACCTATTATATATTATAAATATATAACACATGGCATACATTATATATATACACATGTATGTATACATAATACATTATACATGTGTACATTGCATATTTTACAATATATTTATAATGTATACATTAAATATATTTTACAAACATTTTTTCCCTTTGTTGCCCCTGTTTCATCACTAACCATTACCATTGAGGCTGCACACTTCCTGTTTGTTCCCAAGTGTTATCCAGGTAAAGTGACTGGAATCTTGCTTGTCTTTATTGTTGCTTTCCCCATGGTCATATCTGAATTTATAAGCTCATTCATTTATGGCATCATCTCTTCATCTTACATGGATTATCTGTGAATTTCTAGGAAATTTCTTTGAGGATTTCAACAGAATTTCAGTAACACCATCTTCAATCATGTGGACATTTATTTTTCTTTTATAGGTAAAATACGGAATGTTTTGGAAGAAAAAGTTGGCAACTAAAGAATTCCCTAGTTACAATGGATAATAACGTTTTTTTTTTTTTGAACATGTAAGTTTCAAGTGGAGTGTTTTGGAACGTAAGGAGGCATCTGAAAAATCAAGTTATAGTCTTTTTATAGGTGAATCTGAGACTTTGTTCTTCATATTTTCGTCAGAAAGCTGGCACATCTTAAAGGAGAGACAAGAAAGGTTCAATTGTTAGCTTTGTTTTTACCTCTTATTCAGACAGCAGTAGATGATGGGATTGTACATGGTTGAACTCATTGCTAGCCAAAAGCTAGCTAGGTAGATTTGCTGGATGTATTTCCACCTATTTAACTGTTGATAGATTGCAGTCAGGATGAAGTAAATATGGTAGGGCAGCCAGCAGATGGCAAATGTCACCACAACAATAATCATCATTTTTACGACCTAGAAAGAGAGATGTAATTTTTGGCAAAATTAAAAGTCATTATATATATGGTAATTGCAACAGCTTACTACAAATGGTATTTTCCTATGAGTAAGAAATTGATAGGTCGGTCTTAAGAGTATATGTTTGTGTCACTGCTCCCTCTTTACCTAAATTTGTGAATGGGTGGCAGCAACCACAACAGATTTTCACTAGTCTGAAATAGAAATAAATGCTGTCAAAAAAAAAATCAGGTGGGAGAAGAGAAAAACAGGACCGAGGATTTAGCTTTGGTAGCCTACAATGTACAACATTGAGCACAGAGTATTTAAAGAAAATGCTTATTGTGTCACCATGGAGGTATTGGACTGTTGGGTTTAGCTCGTTCCTCGGTGTATATTATACAATATTCATGGAAGTATTCAGGTATTTTAAATTAACATGCTTACTAGGCAATTTTCTATTGGCTTCCCTTTTAATCCTGCATTGGAAAAGGTTTCCCTTCATGCTGATTATGAATATTTATTAGTCTGAATAAACACCAATAATTTATGATTTTTATTTTTCAAAAATCTGGTTTATTTCTTTGGGTGGCATCATATGTGATTCACTCTTCAAACACTGCATTAGCAGGTAGTCAGGCTGAAGCCTGGATCTGGGACTTCAGTACAGGACCCAATGGCTTGAGGTATTATCTGCTACTTCCCAGGGTGCATATAGCAGAAAATTGGAGCTAAGGATTGAGTTGGGACTCAAATGAAGGAGCATCAGAGTGCATGTGTGCATGTGTGTATCCCAAGTGTATTTTAACTGCTATGCAAAATACCTACCCCAATTAAAAATTTTTTTTTAAAAAGGCAATCAGCTTTTTCTAAAAATTATTTTTATTTTTGATGATTTTTTACATAGTTGACTAGGGTGATAAGGGTTAAGGGCTGCAGGAACGTGGGTGAGATCACCGTTTCCACATTCTCTTTTTTTCTTTCCTGTGTCTGGGGGAAAGAAGGCAAGGGGAGAAGCCATACCCAGCCTCCCAAATGTCTCTGTACCCTGGGATGGAAGACAGCCACCCGACACCACCCCAGGGTCCCGGGTGTGGGGCATGCTCTTGAGGGTCATGCTCAAGAGGTTTCAATAGTTCAACAGTTCTGAATTACAGCCAATCTCGCCACTCCAAGTATGATGAAATCTTTCCAGAATCCACTGGTTGACATAGTCCACCCTAGAGTCTTTGCCCAGATATGCACCTCCAACACTTGGCTGGGGTAGTTAATCAATTTGTTCTGTCCTCTGTCCTCTGTTTGTGGTACCAGGTGTTCTCTGCAGACTCCAATGTACTGCCATATCCTCCATGTGCTCCTTGATATGTTGTCCACTGCTCCGTCTAAGCCACTGAGGAGGCCCCCTCTGGTACATACACTCCATGCCCAGACCATGGAACCTAAAATTCTCTCCATGGTTGGGGTTCTGAGTCCAGCAATTCATTTAGGGGGATCCCCAACGAAACTTCAGCTGAGGTGATCCCAAACTTAATTCTTGTGTGTAGTTGCCAGTACAGGGTCTGGCACAGTCCATTTCCCCAATCAGCTTATGCACACGCTGGTGGTTGCAATCACTGGGTCGGTTCTGCCTCCAGCCCTGTCTTCTACACAAACCAATGGTTGTTGCAGCCCAACCCGATCCTGCCCACCACACACTTGGCATTCACGTATGCCAGTGGGAGCTGCTGCCTAGTCAGAGCAAGCTGCAATAACTCCCACCAGGCCTGTCCCCTGCCTTGGTTCCCATTATTGCCTGTATGTACAGCAGACAGGTCCAGTCTGTCTGACATCCCATTGAGCTCTCATATGCGTTAATGGGCATTGAAGCTTAGTTCAACCCAACCAATCCACACATATGCTGGTGGGTGCCACTCTGTGTCTAGCAAGGTCTGCCAAGTCCCTCTTGGACCCACGTAAGTCCTTGATTTATCCCCTTTGCCCCCGGTTGGCAGTAGTGACTGGGGCTAGGGTCCCAAACATTGAGTTTGACCTGGCTCAGATCCCGCCAGCAGCAACCATGCTGCTGGGAGGTCCTTTCACCCCAGCCTCAAGGTTGAATTCACCTGGCAACTGGCTTTTACAATTAATTGGTTTTATAGGCCAGCTTTTTTGAATTTGTAAGCACAGCTCATTTCTTTTTAACCATAGTATTATGAAAGACTGAAACAAAAAATTATATGTCAATCTCAATTTATCCTCTATGAGGCCTTCAGTTTCTGAAATTATCTAATGTTCTCAGCAGTAGCACTGTTTCTGGTGTATAGTTGGAGATAAAGCAAATAGGTATAGATGAATGAGTGATGAATGGTAATGTAGAATTTCTTGAATGAGAGACGTTTTGTTTGTCTCTAAATAAAAATTTGTTCAGTATTCTGCTTCTATAAAAATGGAATAAAAAAATACTGGACATGGAGCATTTTGAATTTGTGTGTAAAAGGGAAATTCAGTGTTCTCTGTCTCTTAATATTTCTCATCACTAACATGTCTAATAGATTTGCTCATATCTCTTTTGGGGATATCAAATTAGTAAAAAGTTTAGCATAAGGTATATTAAATAGTTTGAGGTTTACCTCCAGTTAGATTCCTGCTAATTAGAGAAAAACCTATTGTAAATGGCTGTAAGACAACTTACAATGAGAAATTATTTATGAACTGGACTTGTCATTGCATTACAAGTTGAAGACTTAGATGAAAGTCGCAGAGGTTAAAGTGATATGAGACCTGTTTCTAGGAATTGACAAAAGATGAGCTGGATCAATGTAAAGGCAGAGTTTCCCAAAGGGCTTAATTACTGTACCACACAGGTTACTAGTATGAAACGGATAGGTAATTGGTCATGTGAGTTGAAAATCAAGGTCAGTGGTTCACACAGTGTCATCTTTGACCACACCATGTTAAGTCCTTGAATTACCTCAGTGTTCTTCAGAGTACATCATTTTTTTTTCCTGAAGAATTGAGTTCATAAGCATACATTTTGTTTCCACCTCCAGTATTTATATGTTCATTTTATGAGATATGTTGGGACTATATTTCAATTTACTTTTATACATTATTTTATATATCTGACAACAAATTGCCTTTTGATTACACATATCTCATAAAATGAATATATAAATACAATGAGTCCTTGGTCCTGCCTTAGTCTACCTCCTGTTCTGGCTGGAAGAGTAGCCTTGCCCAAATGGCTCACACCCATTCCAGTACTGTTGGGTGCTACAGCTCAGTCATATCTTGTCCATGTCTGAACACAGTTCTCGTGTGGTTCAGTGGGTGCCGTGACTTTGCACAGACCATCCTATCCCTACCCTGGCTCTCATGAGCACCAATGGGTACTGGAGTCTAGTCCAGTCTGGCATAGCCCAGACCCAAAACATATCTGTGTCAAGGGACACTACAGTCATGTCCAACCCTGATCTCTGCTCCCATTCTGGCTCTTGTGCACACTAGTGGGAACTACAACCCAGCTGAGGCATCCTCTTAGCACCCAACCAAGCCTGTTCCTGCCACAGATCTTGTGTGTGCCACTGGTTGCTCCGACCCAGCTTGGCATAGCTCATTGCCCATCTTGGCCTTTGCTATCGGATGTTGTAGCCTGTTCTGTCCCAACTATCACTGGCAAGTGCTGCAACCTATCCTTGCCCAGTATACTCCATTCCTCCTTCATGCAAACTGGTATGTGTATAGCCTAGCCCAGTAAGACCCACACTCCAGCATGGCTCCTGCACTTGCCAGTGGGTTAAGGTTGGCCTGGTTTTGCCCAGTCTGCCCCCTTTCAGAACCAACCCACACATTTGGCAATGAGTGGAGCTACCTTGCCCAGCATGATCAATACCCAGGCCTGAACCACATGCCCTCCAGTGGGGCCTATGGCTTACCAGGGGAATTTCCAAAGTTCTCCCACCAGGCCCACTCCCAGACCCAGATCTCTTATGTACCAGAGGGTCACAGGCCATTACTTGGGATAGTCTGCCCAATCTGTTTCAGCCTTTGTATGAGCTAGTGGATGTTGTGGCTGGCCTGGCCCACACTCTCTTCTTGGGTGCTCTTGCAGGTGCTGCAGCCTGGATCTCTCCATTCTGTTCCCAACCCCAGAACCCATGAGTATTGGATGGTTTCATGGTCACACCTAGCTCAGCCCATCACCATCCCCCAGCTTTAAGCTAACCAGCAGAAATTGGAATTCTTCCAGGATGAACCAACATATCTCGCACATTATCTGCCCCAAGACCTGGTTTTTTCATGTGCTGGTTATTGTCATGTTCCAACTTAACCTTACACATCCCTGGTTCTGATTCTCACTGGTGAATACTGATATCTACTCCTATTAAGTAGGCTAAGACCCCTAACTTCAGTGGTGGTCATTCCTTGTCACCAATATATTTCCTTTGCAATGTTCCCTCTCACACATCTCTTTACCTTCTACCCTGATCAATTCATAGACCATGCATGTGGAGTGATCCTCAGGCTCAGCCCTGGGCTTCACCTACCTGGACATGAAGCCACAGTTCCCAAGGCCTTCACCAGCATTATCCCCTGTCCTCCTAGGCTTCCAGGAGCGTGGAGCCAGGGTTCTTGCATCCCATTGGCAGCAAGCCTGCATGGCATCTGCTGACTGCAGAGTGTAGGTGCAGGGGAACACAGTCCCAGGTCTGGGCCTCTTGTGTCTTGGGGGCAGCTAGCTTGATTGTTGGCTGCTTACCACAGAGCCTGAGCTCTATTCTTATTAGCTGATGGATCTTCCTGCACTGCCAGAATGCCTTATTTTTCATAGCTTTTGCTATGGATATTCTTTTGTATTTTAGATTGGAGAAAGAAAAAGATTTTTCTGGTTTGTTTTGCTCACTGATGTGTTCCAGATATTTAGATTGGACTTCCCATATGATGAGTGTTACTACAGCTTTAAATTATATGAGGGTTAGGCACTGTGGTGCATCAGTTTAAACTTCCACTTGTAGCAATGGCATTCTATACATGCACATATTCAAGTTCCAGCTGTTTTCACTCTCAATACAGTCCCTTGCTAATGTTCCTGAAAAAGTAAAGGAAGATGGCTTGAGTTTTTGAGCTTTCATCATTCACTTGGGAGTCCTGAGAGAAGTTACGGCCTGCTGATGTTGGCCTATACAAACTACATATCGCAACTATCTCAAAGAGTAAAACAGAAAATGGAAGATCTCTCTCCTGCTCTCTAATATTTCTTTTGAAATAAATGAACAAATCTTTAAAAAAATAATGAAAGTGAACATGAAGTGAAAACATCACATTGGTCACTATTTCCTCTTTCATCACAAATAAATTCAGGCAAAGAGTGTGTATGCAAATAGGATATAAAAAAGCATTAAATTTTCTTCTGAATAATTATTATGAGCAAGAAAAACAGTTATGCAAATGTGAACTTAGTTTTTGTAAAAACTGACCAAAAAGTATGCATGAAATTGGTTTCAATTTGCGGGTAAAGACCTTTAAGGTCAGAATAATTGAAAGATCCTAAAAATCAAGGGCCCTTTAAAAAAAATCTCATACATTTTATTTATCTCTATAAAATATTGTAACCTTAACTACCAGAAGTTTAACTCTCATTGTTCCAGTTTGGATATGACTATGAAAGCGAGCTCTTATTATGTAGATGTCCTATTTCTTTGGAAACTGTTGAAATCACAGAATTTTATTCTATTCATAAAGTGCTCAGATAAATAACTGAATCACAATGTTTGAGCAATGATAGCTTTGCAAATACTGTATGTAAGCTGTAACCATTGTGCTGCAAAGCTGTACCCTGGCTTGAAGGTTTCTGAGTACTAAGCAGGAAAAGGATAAACTAGTAGCCTTCCCCAAGCTCTTGAGATTTGTATTCAACACCTTGTCTGAGGCAGAGAAGATTGAAAACTTTTGTCACATCATAAGAAGTTTTATGTAGCTTGACATGAAGGCTGATTGTTGCTGGCTATTGCAAGGAACCAAAAGGTATCTCCTGTTTCTGATGCAATGGGAGTTCTTTTCCATGGCAACATGTTCAGTTACAGCCCACCCAGTGTCCTTGGGTATAAAATCTTATTAGCAGGAAGGAGAGAGGAAGAGTGAATGATGCAGTTCTTATAAAATTATAGTGTCTGTTTTTAGTAGTAAAGGATTTGTTTTAACCACAAAGGCAGGACTGAAATGCATGCCATATTTTGCCATAATTTAGAATAGGCCTTGGTACTTTTCATGTATTAAAAATAAATAACTTAGAGTTTTGTATCCTGTATAGTTTAGACTGTATACAGTCTAATTCAGATTAAATTAGTGTGGAATAGGTGAGTCTGATGTTTGAGTACAAGACTCTGAATCAATCTAGAACATTTAAATGCTATATCTATCTATCTATCTATCTATCTATCTATCTATCTATCTATCTATCTATCTGAGGCAGAACAAGAAAAAGAGAGGAAAATAGAAAGGGGAAGACATAGAGATCTTTTCATCTGCTTTACTCCTTCAGTGGCTGCAATGGCCAGAATGGGAACAGGTTGAAGACAAGATCCCTGAACTTTTTCCAGGTCTTCTGCATAAGCGGAGGGACCTGAACTTTTGGTCATCTTCTTCTGCCTTCCCAGTCACATTACTATGGAGCTGGAATGAAAATGTAGAAGCCAGGTTTTGAACTGGCACCCACATGGAATGCAGGTGTTTCTGGTGGTGGTTTTAGCCAGTAAGCTACAGTGCTGATCCCAGTGCCAAATAGCCAAATATACATAATCTGAATTACATTCCTCAGTGCAGTACTTATTCTTTCCAAATGTTTGAACAAGAAGTGGTTGCTTCTGTGTTACAAGAAACTTGTTATTTTGAGCATGTGAGGTTTTAAATTATGATTTTTCATGATACAGTTTTGTAAGTATAGGCATTCCTCCCTCCTGCTTTTCCTCCCTCCCTTTTTTCCCCTCCTGACATTTCCCCCATATTATCACAGTAGAATAGTCCTTTAGGAATATTTAAAGTTTAGATGCTATTTAAGTGTATATTGTAGGTATACACAAAAGTACAACATCTAGTATCATATTGCTAAGGTATATTTCATAGTTTCACTGGGACTCATTATTCAAAGCACCATTTCATGGATAATGTCCTAACCCATTTCTCCGAATGTCATTTTGTGAACAAATGTTCTCAAATGGACCATGTCATGTCTTGAAGTGAATAGTGCTGGCTTGCTTATCTTAAGCACAAGGAAACTTTAAAAAAACATTCTCACTGGTATATAATAGACACATGATAATGAAAAGACTCTATGTGTAAATGACTACATTATGGGATATTTACATTCATCTTTTTCACTCATGGTTAAAAGACTATACTTAAGAATTTTAGTGTCAAGTGAGAAAATGAGAACTTAGTAATGCTTTTTCATGGTAGTCCATGAAGATGGATTGGAGATGGACTTTATCACTTATTTAAGGATTAGGCAAGAATACAGGCATATTGTCCTGATATCTAGAAAGCCGAATACTGCTGCCAAATCCAACAATTTGTCTATCTATTTGACATTAACCTAATACAATGTCAACAGAAATTATGTCAAATCCAAACAGAGTATGCTCACACAAATGGAGAGTATCTTCGTACATATGTTGTTTTGGAATCCTATTTCTTTACATTTTATTGGACACATTTTATCTCTTAATTTTTTAAATTTAAGGATATTGTATCCACATATAATTTATTAATAAATTTTACCCTTTATAGGTGTACATTTTAGTTACTTTTAGTAATTGGTCAAGTACCACTCCCATAATATTGTCATTTACAAAGTTTACACATAACAATTATGGATGTTTATGGTGTTTCAAGTGACATCTCACTACATGTACACATAGCTTAATGTTCAAATCAGTGGGCATATCTATCTCTTCAAATATTGATCATTTCTTTGTAGTGAAAATATCTGAAATCTTTTCTTCTAAGTTTTTGACATACAGAACACATTGTCATTACCTAGTAAGTGTACTAGTCCATAGTACATTTCTCTTACCACTCTGTAACTCAATGCCGAATGACCAAATTCTCCCTGTCTTTGAATCTGATCCTTGATAGAACTGTAAGATTTTTATGTCTGTAATTATCTTAAAGAGAAGGAATCAATCACGAAATCAGATGGAAGCTTTATAGCATCAGAATAGTGAGTGCATTAAGACAGATGTAATAAGATTGATCTTACATGTTTATGATAACAAGAGTTAACTAACAAAGCCTTGCTATAGCATGAGTTGTGTTTCTTCTTAATTTGTATTTAGAGCTACTAATATCCACTGTCTCAGAGTCTGACTGCATTTATATGTAATCTTTAAAAAAGTATTTAGACTAAAATTAGGTTACTAAATACTCATGAAATGTGACTTATAACCATAAAATAAGAAGAAATTGGTACAAAGTAATAGAGAGGGAGAAATAGGAAAGACTTATTGTCATGATCATCTGCGTGGCTAGTGAATGACCAGCTTTGCTGGCACTTGTGCTCAGAATCTTAGCCTTCAGAATCAGAAATTAAGTTTCTGTCATTTGGGTACATGTCTATAGGACTTCAGGATGAAAGGCAGAGAAGCCATTTCCAATATAATGCTTAATTGAGATGCTGATGATAGAATACAATGTGACTTTATCCCAGCCAAATAGAGAGCAAATACTATCCAGGATCCTGTTAAAAATGGAGTTCTCTAGGATGGTGTGAAATGTATGCAGAAGCTTTTGGTGACAGGAGGGCAAGCTGGAGGTAAATGCAGTCTTCCTGGGAAGCACTATTTTCTGCATGAGCTCCCCTGCAGCAGAAAGGATGACAAGCTTGTGGCTGGCTTGCCAAGTGCCCTCATAGATTCCTCCTGGCTTACCCACAATTCAAAAATCCAATTGAATCTGTCGCTTGAGTTTAGATTGAATAGAGGTTCCTTTGATTAAAGCATAAGATTTCTTCCCTTATTCCATGCAAAGATTCATTTCTGAAGGTGCAGAGCTGACATGATTTATTTGTAGAAGAGAAAATGAAAATAGAAGACAAATAAAAATGATTTCTGTGCTTTTACAAAAAATATTACATTCACTAATCAGAATTGCATGTATTGAAATAATTAAGACCAATTTCCAAGAAATTTTTAATAGCAATTCTTACATATCACATTTCGAACCAATTCATCTCTTTTTTTTTTTTTGGGCCATTTCGTGTATTAGCAAAAAATGAATGTCAAATAAGATAAAGATATATGTATTAATTTAAAGAGCTGTACTAGCAGATTTATATAAAAACATAATAAAATATTTATTCATACTAGTTCACGAAACCATGTGAAAATACTAGGGTGGGCACTGGGGCAGAAACAAGTTAAGCTGCTGTTTGAGGTTTCTACATTATATACTGGGGTATAAAGCTCAAGTTCTGGTCACTTTGCATTTACATTCCAGTTCCCACTAATGTGACTGGGAAACAGGATGATGACCAAGTACTTGGGTTCCTGCACCCATGTGGGAGAACTGGATGGAATTCCTGGCTCCTGGCTTTGCCTGGCCTGTCTATGACTATTGCAGACCTCTAGGGAAAAGAACCAATGAATAGAAGAACATTCTCTCTCTCTGTCTCTCTGCCTGTGAAGTTAAAGAAAACTTTTAAACAATTCAAAACCATATGTTTATCTAGAACAACTGTATAATGGAGGCAAGTATACCATGAGTTGGAGATACATTGCAGTATGCATTTCTACTTCTGAATAAAAGATGGAATTCCAGTGAAATGTTAAATATATCTTGACAATGGAATGCTGGATTATATATAATGATTAAAAATGAAAAAAAATTCAAAATTCAAAAGCAAAATTGTAATTCATAACTGACTGCAAGCAGGTAGTCTTGTAAGGGGAAAGGAGTTATAAATCTGTTATCAGTGTCTTCTGTTCTTACAGAGACTATGGGGTTGCTACTTTGAAACTAAATAATAGAAAACCTATTCCTGCTTCTGTATTTCTAGGTATTCTAATAAATCCTAGAAGATCTAATGTTTTGAAATTATGTTATGGCATGCTTGATTTAAGGGCATTCCTATGTTTCCAAAATCTGTTTCCATCTTTCCCCTTATTAACTTCCTGTGGCTATTTTCTGTTGACAAAGAATTTGCCACAGTCAGCCATGCCCAGTGCAGACAAGTGCTTCTCTCTATGCACTTGCCATGTGGTTTTAATACTAATTCTGTAAATCAGCAAAGGAAAGCCCCACTGATAGTTACATTGTCCTTGCAGAAAGGCAGGATCAAAGGACACAAGTGGAGCAAGCACTGATGGAAGGGTCAGTAGAGATGTCTTTATCTTGGATGTTTATAAAATGCCAAGTGATGCTAATAGTCACCTTAAAAAGAAAAAAAAACTTTAAAACACAAGAGCTGATTTAATCTTCATGACCAACCTTGATTATGTATTCCCAATATATTTTAAAAGAACTTAAAACTAAAGAAGTACATGTGTCAAAACCCAAATGCAAGTTCTGGGCTGAGATTACTGGATCTCTGAATTAATCATTAGATGAGGTTTCAAAAATTCCTTGAAGATGAGTGTTATATAAAAAACTAGATGGGGATTTCAAAATTTTTATGTGCCAAGATAAACTTTGTTTAATTTCATTTACTATGAAGTCTTGTAACGACCCTTGTATATCATGCTTCAAGACCTTTGAAAGTAACTCCTGCTCAATCCTCACTTATTATGCTCAAGACATTTATTTTTTTAAGTTCAAGGGTAGTCACAGAATAGTATTCCTCTGAGGAATATCTATATGTTGGATCTTATTTTCAAGTAGGAAGAGAAAAAAAAGAAATCAAGTTGGAACAGTGACGTATTCATGGGAGATAGTTTGGAGACTGGTTTATTTAATTCTACATGAATATTGGCAGAGTCATCTTAACTAAAAATAATGAAAAAGAATTAATATTTAAACTCTGCATGCTCTTGTTATGTAGAGCACATTTAAATACAAATGGATAAGAATTACAAATCATTCATCATCTCATAAATTCCTTGAATTTAGAAACCTGGAAGCATAACTGCTCAACGTGCTTTGTCTCACATAGTTCCTGATAGGGTTTGCAGTTCCTTGACACCCACCAAACGACAAAGTCAAGAAGATTTCTGCCTCAATTACATTTTCTGGCAAAGAGCATTATGGAATGGCTTCAGCTCCTTCCAGGTGGCTATTTTTTAGCATAGGGTCATCCTCATCTCAATTTTCTCTGTTCTGGAAGTTGCAAGAAGAGACCTGGTAACTTGTAAGTGACCAGGTGGGAAGGGCTAGGCTGACATCTTCTTGCCAGAACAAAATTTCTTGCTATGTATTGATATAACTTGACCTTTAAAAATACAGAATTATTAATAGCAATGTAGTTTGAAATGTTAAGCCAGTGTCTTAGGATGATTTTTCAGTTGGCATTTTATCTTGAAGGTGTAAATACTTTATTTACTCTTTGAAATAGCATACATCTAAAATATTTAAGATTGATCTTTCTTTTATGAATCTTGAAGAAAATTAGGACACTTAAAGTGAATATATTTATAATATGTGGATAATTAAAGAAGCATGGTATATAAATAAGTTGTTATTATCTGTACCCACAGAGAAGTGAATCAACATGATTTACATACTTTTATCCCTTTCTTTGGAATACTCTTTCCATTTCTTTGCCTATAAAATGCTTTATCCATCCCTTTGGAATTCATCTCATGCTCATCTCTTCAGGCAGGTAGTGTTAGATACTTTCTAATTAGATGTAGCATTTTCCTGAATACATTTCATAACACAGATACTCATCATTGTCTTCCAGTCCAAATAGGTTAATCATCATTGTGCCTGTGGGACTTAGCACAACTCTTGACATTCAGTAAATATTTGTTGCCATTTGTATTATGAACATTCTATTGGCAGGAAACATCTATTTTGTCTTATCAATTTTCAGTTCTATTATGCAATAATTGAAAATCAAGCATTTTTAAATAAGACAAAAATATTTTGAAACATTTTATACCTAGATTGAAATCATCCTTATCACCTTTTTGTGCTTAGCAGTCATTTTGGAAAGAATGGCTATGTGATCTCATGGCCTTAAGATAAGATTACAAAGTTTTTTTTTGCATACTTCTTGTATTATATACTAAGATTACAATTATTCTACATCAATGCCTTTTTATTTTTTCAAGATTTATTTATTAGAAAGGCAGATTTGCCTGGTCTCCCGTGTGAGTGTAGGATTCCAAGATTTGAAGCATTCTGTGCTGCCTTACAGGGCGTAGACAGGGACTGAATGGCAAGTGAAACAGCTGGAACATGAATTGCTGCCCATATGGGATGCTGGAACTTGCAGATGGAGGAATAGCACACTGAGCCATAACACTAGCCCCTAATACTTTTATTTTTTCCCTAAAGAAACTAACACTCTAAGAACACAAATGAAAAAAAAAAGTCTTAATAGCACATAGATCTTGTTTAGGAGATAGTCATTAGGTGCATAACTAAAAATTATCACAAATTGTGTCAAGAAGGGTAATCGGGAAATGAAATACAATGAAAAGTCACTTTGACGAAGCAATCTAAGCTGTAGTTGACATGATATTTAGACTGAAAAGTGAAGGACACATTGGTATAGGTTTTGATGATCATGTGAGTGAAGAATTAAAAGTGGGTGAAACATTGATGAATTTAAGTACCTTAGAGCAACTCTTCTTGGAATACAGTGCACGGAGGGTACGGTACATAGAATTAGACCAGAAGAAAGAGTGGCAGCAAGATTCTGTAGGGTCTTGAACATTATTTTGGAGTTGCCTTTTTTTTCAGTTTGTCCTTTTTCTTAAGTCTTTTTTGATATCATTTTAAATTTACATGTAATTAAAGTTATAATAGCTCTACTAAACAGTTCAACAAATAAGAAATACTTCATAGTCCAATAGGATAAAAAGTACGCGCTACAAACAAAAATTAAGTGAAAAGATATTTAAAATCACCCATAAGAGTTTGAATGATTTATAGTATTTATAGTGCATAGTTCATATCAATTTGGTTAACAGTTATTTAAAACAAAGTTTAACGAACACTGTAGCTGCAGGAAAACATATATATATATATACACACACACATATATACATATATATATACTCACACACACATATATACACATGTACATATATATACATATATACACATATATATTTCTTTCTTTTTTGATAAATTTTAGTTCCCATAAATACAGAAGGACATAAGTATTTGTCTTTATGTGTCTTATTTTTCTCAACATGATACCCACACAGCATAGGCAAAACAATAAACAAATGGGATTGTTCTTAACCACATCCTGTAACTACTTCATTGACATCTCAATTTTAGTTAATACGTAACTGATTGCTACAAATCATAAAATGGTTATGGGGTACTATTCAACTGTCTTGATGTTTAATGACAGCAATTCAGTTAAGTAATACAATAAAAATGGAGTGAAAATGGAGAGGAGCAGAAGAGGCTTTTTCCACCAGTAGGAAAATATAATTTTTAAAATGTATTTATTTATTTTATGCTATAGTTCTGTAGGCTCAAGGATTTCTCCCTCCCCTCCCCATAGTTCTGCTCCCATCACTGATTTCCCCTACATTATTACAATAGTATAGTCGTTAAAACAGTCATAAGTCCATCATTCTGCTATTTAAATGTATATTGATATTGTAAGCATAGACAATATCAGAAAGTCCAGCATCCTATTGTCAAGCATTATATCTTAATGATGCATCAGATATAAATTAGAAGTGCTAATATTCAAGAATGTCCATTTTCTGAATTTAATGTTTGAGTGAATAGGAACACCACTTAGTGATGTTCAAATAACTATTGGAAGAGCTTATATATATATTTGGATTCTGGATGTATTTAACCTCAGAGAACACTGTTATGTAACTTAAAAATACTTAATAAATAAGCAGATGTCAAGTACACAGCTAAGTGTATGAATCTAAAACTCACACAGGAAATCTTAACTCCCAGATATATTGCCACACTATTTACAATGGCCAAGAAATGCAAACAATTTAAGTGTTTATGAACTGATGAATAGTTTAAGATATACTAAATGGAGCACTTCTAAACCTGTCTGTTTCTGTGCTAGTACCAGGCTGTTCTGAACACGGCTTTCCAGTAATATGTCTTGAAGTTGGGTATTGTGATGCATCCAGTTGTGGTTTTGTTCCTTCAGTTTGCTTTAGCTATTCAGGGTCTCTTGTGTTTCCAAGTAAATTTCAGCATCACTTTTTTCTAGATCTGAAGAGAAGGTCATAGGTATTTCAAAAATGGGCCCAACTGGAAACCATTATGCTAAGGGAAATGAACCAATCCCCAAAGGTTAAATACCACATGCTTGCCTTAATTTAAGATGAAATGATGTCAATCTGGAAAATAGTACCTGTATATTGTAATATTATTTCAACCTCAAACAGTCTGTATCTAATGCAATAAGATAATGTGATGTAATCTATGAATCAACAATCAATGTGAGTCAGACTGCTTATGATCTACATCAAATAATTGTAAAACCTAATATACTTTTAATACCCTATGCTATTGTGTAATGGGGCGGAAGAGCAGAGAAATCATCCATCTCCCTAGAATGTGTGAGAAAGACGTGAAATACAACCTACCAGGATTATAACTGGTAACTCATAGACAACAGACTCGAATCAGCATTAGACAATAGTTAACAGGTGGTCCTTTGTATAATTAAAAAATTTTTTTTAATTTCAAAAAGTTCACATATATACATAGATGGAAATAATTTAGATATTTTTAGACTTGAAAAAGTTAACGATACAGGTTGTGTAGGGCACCAACACCCACACTTGTATAACACATTGAGATAAACATCTATACACCAAGATAAGCATCTTTTAACTCAGTTGTCCATGAATATTTTGAAATGTCTTTGGTGTCTGAGAATGACTGCACATACCTGAGTGTGTAAGTATGCTGTGAGTTTGTCTTTGAATGACTGCACATATATGAACATGTGCCTAAGTGAGTTTGTATGTGTGAGGAAGGCAGAGAAGGGGAATATATGATACAAATCTAGAGTCATATATTTTGTTGGATAGTTTCATGATTTTATGATGCATCTATTTTACTAAAATAAAGGAATAAAAAAGAAAAAAGATTGCATGGAATATGTAAATTGTTTTCAGTAGTGTGAACATCTTGATTATATTAATTCTATTAATCCATGAACATGTAAGATGTTCTGTTTTTGATATCTTCTTCAATTTCTTTAATATTTTGTAACTTTCATAGTGGCTATCCCTCACATCTTGGGTAAATTTATTTCCAATGTATTTAATTTGTTTTGTGCTATTGCCAATAGAACTGAATTTATAAGCTCTTAATCAGCCATGGAATTGTTTGTGTATACAATGGATATTGATATTTATGTGTTCAGTATGTATCCTACAACGTTACCAAACTTTCTTATGAGTTTCTTATATAGAGAATCTCATAGTTTCCCTATATAGAGAATCATTTTTTTCTAATATTTTTCATTGGTTTCTCTTCAAGTTCTCAATCTCTGCAGGCTTTTTTATTCTTACCAGGTACAGAGTTCTTAATCTGAATAGTTTGATTCTTTGTGCTTCTGGGTAATCCTGTGACCATTTTCCCATGCCTCTTCAGACTCTTCATCTGCCTTTTTGTCTTGACATTTTAATGTTGAAGAATTACTGCCCTTCTTCTGGGGAGTCACAGTGTCTTTCTCGCTTTTGTTTCTTGTATTTCTGCATTTATTTTTAGGCAGTTGTGAAAGCACTTCTTGGTTTTATACTCTGATGGTTTTTAATCTTTGAATGATGGCTCTGTGACTTGGTGGAGTGAGTGTTTATTCAAGGGATATTTGCAGGTGTGTGATATAGGACCAACACGTTCTGGCCAGTGCGTGGTTGGGGTGAGAGTTCAAAGTGACACCCAAGTTAGATGTGGTGAATCTCCTTTTTAGTCAGAACGGTGCATAGCATCGGCCGTTGTGCTCACTTGGGGAGTGAATCATCGGATGGAAGATCTTCCTCTCTGTCTCTGTTTCTCTCTGTATATCTGACTTTGCAATAAAAATAAAATAAATGTTTTAAAAAAGAGTGAACTAACTTAATATATTCACTTTGTAAGAAACTTTGTAAAGCCTTTAGGATAATACTATGAGGCTTCCTGATGCTTGTAAATAGAGGGAAATTAATGAGTCACCAAAAGTGATACATATCTTGAAAATTCAAAAATCAAAATTTTGTAAGCTTTTAATTTCCTTTTAGAGTATTTGTAGGAAAAAAATCCAAGGAAATAGTTTTATACATTAATTTTATAAACATTTAAAATCTTCTGAATTCTTCTCTGAGATAATGAATATCTACAAGCTTGGGTGATTAAGAAACAGACTCTACTCTTCAGTTTTGAGATGTTTGTTAGAAGAAATGAGTATATAGGTGATACTTCTGTAATATTTTAAGTTACATTGTAGATTGCTCCATGGTCCTGTGAAAGTTCATGATGAAATACTGAAAGCTGATTTAGGATAGAAGTAGCAAAAGTCAAAAACCAAAAAATCTTTCTGGAGGAAGAAGTGCCCATGATGTGCACTGAAAGGTAGATAGGAGCTGGCAGATGAGAGTTAAAAGGTAGAGGAATTGGGAGAAATGTGTCCTGATCACAGGAACGGAGGTAAGCTAGGCTTCTAGTCCTGTGAAGCTTCACTAACTGCAAAGTAAGACGCAATGTAGAAGCTGAGAGAGATGGATGGAGAACAGAGGATCAATATGTATTTACAGGCCAAAGAAACCCTTTCATTTCATCACATCATAAAAACCTCAGATTTTATAGAGATTAGTGTGAAGGCAATGCACAATGGAAATCACCCGGGTACAATATACTGAAGACAGAAGACGTTTTAGTAGATACACATATTAACCTTAATAAAGAACTGTGTAGTTCTAAATAAACATAAAGCAAAGGCTTAGACATGAAACAAGCCTGTTTAATTAGATGATCAGTGATGGAAAGGAAGACGTTATAGATTATTTCCATACTTGTGATCTGAATCACTGTATTAGTAAGATTCTAAAAATGGGAAAGAATTTCAGATACCAAAAAAGTGGTTCTTCATTTTACTCCTCACATTGCCAATACACAGAGGATACCAATTTCATCTACTTGTTCAAGAAATGACAGATCCAATATTTAGAAACACAGAAGTCACAAGGCAAGATAGTTAATAGTAATTTCAATGAGATAATTGTGTTGGAAGTCACACAGAATTTGCCAGAAGAATAAAAATTGGTGACTTTCCTGTAAAAACTGTAATACAAAACAGAAGAGATGTTACCATGTTTGTATTTGGACTTGAGAATATAATGAAATGAAACAGGCCATAGCTCACACCAGAAATAGTTTGTTGATGGGGGACTACTCATGAGATGGAACAGTCAAGGATCCAGAATAGTGACAGTGTGTTGAGTAGCGGCAGGCAAAGGCAGAGGACAGAGGAAAATGGAAGAACTTTCATGAGTTGTTCAGTGAGCCTAGTCAGTAATTTGTAATTGCTAGAACCCCTCCTAAGTTCCACATAACAGTGAATCCAAATACAATTCTGGGTATTATTCAGGGACTGCATAGGAGTGGCACTGCTCTGGTGCTGTAGAACTCAGCCTCAGAGGAGATCAGTATCAATGCTGTTAGGGAAGGCATCTCTAGCTTAAAGGAACCAGATAGCCCAGGACAAAACTAAAGATGGGAATGTTTGAGATCATTTGCAGGATCCACCTGTCCTCGTATTGGATTTTACCTATAAGACTCAAATGAATGAGCTAACTGTCTTATATATATTTTTAAAGCTTTAAAACTAATTTCCCCTCTTAACTGATAGAACCTGGTACATTAAATTTTAAAAAAAGAAATGTTGGAGCTGCGGTTGTGGCGCAGTGATTTGAGCTACTACCTGTGATACTGGCATTCGAAATGAACACAAGTTTGAGTCTTGGTTATGCCACTTCTGATCCAGTTCCCTGTGAATACATTTGGGAAAGCAGTAGAAAGTAGCCTGAATTCTCAGGTCCCTGCCACCACATGGGAGACATGGGTGGGTTTTCTGGCTCCTGGCTTTGACCTGGTCTCACTGTGTCTGTTGCAGCTGATTTGGGATTGAACTAGTGGATGGAAGATCTCTTTATCTCTCTCTGCAGCTCTTCCTTTCAAATAAAAAAGAACAAAAAACAAGAAAACCATTATAAAAATGAGTGCTGTTTTGATAAATCTCTCAAAGTGACACAGAATTTTCTGTAAAATTAAAAATATATATTAGTCTTATGTGCTATAAAATAGTTTCATTCTACCTTTTGACTAAGTAAATACATCTTAAAAGATGACCCAAGATATGGGCTCTCCCATTTGTTACTTTGTTAGTGGTCCTTAATTAAATATAAAATTATTTGTGTATTGCTACCTAGTACTAGCTTTAGATTTCTTGGTAGTTCCTAATTAAGTTGCTAGGTTAGGTAATAAAATATGCTAGGTGCCCATTGAAATCTCTTTTAAAAAGATTTATTCAAAAGGCAAAGTTACAGAAAGACGGAGAGACAGAGAGTGGGAAACGTTTTACCGCCTGACATATTTCTGAACTGTGGACAAAATGGGTGGTGGGGGCCCTGGGTCTTGGGCCACCTTCCGCTGCTTTCCCAGACTCCTTATCAGAGAGCTGGATTGGAAGTAGAACGTGGAGATACAAACTGGCACTCATATTGGATATCAATCTTACAGGCATACCCAACACATGCCACATGCCACCTTTCCCATCTCCAAAGTTTTATAGCTAGAAGTGGCAGACAGATGAGAACTTTGCTAGTATTATCAATCAAGCAAGTCAAATAATGACTTCTAATTCTTTTTAAATCATACATTAAGATAAAATACTATTTTTTCAAAATGAGTCAACTGTAGAATTTAATCTTATGACCCCCTCATGTTTTAGTTTTCAGTTGCTAATGAGACACTGTTCATGTTGAAAGGGGTTATTTTATACTGGCTCTTCAGCCTTTTAATCAGCACGAGTAGCATTTGAAATACCAGGTATTTACTTTAGTTAAGATTTGCAGTCTCATTTTTTTTATGTAATTCCTCCTCTGTGCATTGTTTTAGTAGTCTGCGCATTTGCCTATTTTAAATGTGAAGCATGCATGTGTTCTGTTCGAACGTCAGTGAAAGCAATTTTCTTCATCTGGGCTTAGACAGCTACGACAAAAGACTTTAGAAATTCCAATTTCAGATATTTGTTTAATACTGCTACATTCTTGTTGAGGAATGATGGAACAATGAGACAGAAATAATCTAAGGATAATACCTGAGAATCAAAGTCCCAAGATATAACAATGTATTATTCTACAAGTTTAAATATTTCCAAGTAAAAGCAGATTAAAAGCAGCATTCAGAATGATTTGACAAACCCATAAATTTGGAAATCCACCTAGTGAAGTATTCAGATGCACAAAAATTGTAGTTTGTTTGTTGCTATGTAAGTGAATTGCTAAAAATCTTTTCAAAGTGAAAATAGAAACAGTGAGAAAACATCTGAAAGACTAAGAGCAAATAATTGAAAATACGTAAGTAAAATATACATGTGACATGGTGCAATAGAAATTAAAGCATGATAGAAAATAAAACACTTGCTTTTCTATTTATAATCCCATTCTGACCTACAGAAAGTAAAACAGGTGATAAGGTGGATATTTTTGTTGCTGAACAAGGTAATGAATATAGACAAAGATTATTAATTTGGGATTATTTTAGTTATTGCAACAGTGCCAGGGTTTATATTGTAAAACAGTGCTAAATTTTCTTTGAAAAGTGTCAGTGAGGCACAGAAAGGGCTAGGGAGGAGTACCCATTCCTAGCATCATATTGAATGAGTAAATTGGACGTATTTTTGCTAAATTCTGGAATTAGGGATGGTGTCTACTTTCATCATGGCTATTCACTATAGTCCTGGAAGTTTCAGCAGTGCAATTAGGAAGGAAAATAAATTAAAGGGACAAATTGGAAAGGAAGAAGTTAAGCTATGCCTGTTTGCAGATGGCATGATTCTCTGGATAGGAGAACCAAAAGGCTCTATTAAGAAACTGTTGGAAATTTTAGGATAGTTTGGTAAAGTTGTAAGATATATACATTAGCAAACAAAAATCAATAGCTCTAGTATAGAAAGAACTCATAAGATCAGTCCCATTCACAATAGGTTAAAAAACTGTAAAGGCCTTGGAATAAATTTAATGAAGGATGTGGGAAATCTTTATGGAGAAAATTTTAAAAAGTTTAAAGAAAGAAATAGACAAGACACCAAGACATGCAAAATTCAGCCGTGCTCATGGATTGGTAGAATTAATATCATCAAATTGGCCATGCTACCAAAAGCAATTTACAGATTCCATGCGATTACAACTAAAATACTTATGACAATCTCCTGAGATCTAGAAAAACGATGCTAGAATTTATATGGCAAGACAAGGGACCCTAGTAGCTTGAGCAGTCTTAAATAACATGAACAAAGTAGGAGGTATCCTAGTACAAAACTTCAAGATCTACTACAGATAGGTGTAATCAAAACAGCCTGGTATT
Organism: Ochotona curzoniae; assembly: GCF_017591425.1. Taxonomy (NCBI): domain Eukaryota; kingdom Metazoa; phylum Chordata; class Mammalia; order Lagomorpha; family Ochotonidae; genus Ochotona; species Ochotona curzoniae. The sequence continues at coordinate 41,382,844 of NW_024467119.1, forward strand.
GACATAAACATAAATATAAGAGAATAGAAATCCCAGAAAGCATTCTAGACATGATGGCCAACTGATATTTGACAACCAAACTGAAATCAATCCAGAAAGAAAGGAAAATCTCTTCAACAAATGGTGCTGGGGAAATTATAAGTTTCAAACATGACCCCTACTGTGTAACTCATACAAAAGTGAAACCTTCAACAAAGTGCAAAAGCAATCACCAGAATGAGAGAAATTATTTGGAATTATGTAACTGTTAAAACATTAATATCCAGGCTATATAAAGAGCTCAAGAAACTCAACAAGAAAATTACTCTTAGTTAATGGACAAAGGGCTTAAATAGGAAAGTTTTACAGGATGAAATAAAAATGACTAACAGATACATGAAAAATGCTCAGGATCATTAGCTGTCAAGCAAATGCAAATAAAAATTACATTGATATTATTACATGTAATTAGTCTCTCTTATGAAAGATGGTTTGGATAGTCCTCAGAGATTTGGAAATAGATTTATCATATGACCCATTCTTTCTACTCCTGGGAGTTTACCCAAATAAGATGAAATCAGCATGTGGGAGAATTATTTGTACAACCATGCTTATACAGGTTAGTTCACAATAGCAAAGGTATGGAATCAAACAAGATGTCCATCAAAGGATGACTAGATAAAGAAAATATTATAAGCTTGTGAGTGTCTGAGACCAAAAGGTTTGGAAGTTCTTCACAGCTGAGAGGCAGTATCTGGTGGTTCTAAGGTAGTCATCACTCCACAAAATGAATATATTGAATTACATCATAATCGCAATGGGTACCATTTGGATTGCTATGAGAAAAAAGGAGCCTGGAGGTTCATGAATGCTTAACAAAGACAAAAAAGAAAAAAAGAAAAAAAAAAGATTGGTCTGAAGGCTAAGCTCTACCATAAGTAGTGCCAAGCTGAGAAAATACAGATGAAAAAACTATCAAGATTTCATTAAAAGAGAAACACCAAACAAAGAACGATGCAAAGACTCCCGAGGGAGCAGTGCTGGCCTATCTGCTGGAAAAAAAGGGACAATTCTTTCCAATGTGATTAAACAAACAACAAAAAGAGAGCAAGTGGGAAATAGGAAGTCCCTCTGCCTAAAGCTTGTGCCCAAGGACAAATAAAGTATTAAAAGTTAATCAAACAGGAAAAAGAAAAATGAAGGCATAGTTACCAAAATCTGCTTTGTTAGAGATAGCTTTACAACAAAACCACACAAATATGAGATTCATGAGAGCAATGGGCTTATGTTTCAAGAAAGCCCATGTAACACATCCAGAACTGGAAGCCATCCTCTGTTTGCCAAGACTTGGTGTAAAAACCAATCCATCATCCCCATTATATACAATGTTGGATGTTATTACCAAAGCCCGTCTCATTGAAGTGAATGTGAGTTGGGTCTTGTGACACAAGGAAGCAAGTTATATGGGGGAAATATGCCCAGATTATCAACTATCCTGAAAATGATGGGTGCATGAATATAATCTTGTTTGAAGGCAGCTTCATATAAGTAAATTCTAATCATCATGGAAATTAAATGGGAAAACTGTCATTACTGTGATGTTTCTGAAAACTACAAAACAGCCTTATTCTACAGTCATCAAGAGAATTATTATTAAGATGTAAAAAACACTAAAAATATCCACTTCTAAAAAAAAGAAAGAAAAAAAAGAAAAAAAAAAGAAAAAAAAGAATGATGCAATGGATACACTATGGAACACTACCCAGCCCTTAAAAGGAATGAGTGTTGTCTCGCAAAAAAACTGATGCAACTAGAAACTATTGTGGCTAGTGAAATAAATCAGTCCTGAAAGGATGGATATCATATATGTCCCCTGATCTGTGCTAGCTAATATGAAGAGTACAGATAATAATTTATATTATTGAGATTGATGTTTCACAATTTGATTACTGTTTACAGCCTTTATCTATATTCTTGAAGAACTGCAGAAATTTTTTCCTTAACTTCCTTCATGTTGAAATCTTTACCTAATGAAACTTCGAGTCTATGATTACAAAGTGTCCAATTGTAAAAGTAAAAATTAAACAACATGTGGAAGGAGAGGGTTGGGTGGGTAATGCAGCAGAAAAGATGGTAGGGTTAAGCAGCTCTATGTTTCTGAATCAGTATTTCAAATATAAGAAATTTGTTCATTTCGTATACATACAAATTACTTGCATTGCATTCCACAGGATTTACTTTTACTACCCCAAATTCTTGATACAGCTAGGTGTAGGCCAGGTGGATGCCTGGATTAGGTAACACTCCCTGTGGGTCACAACGACCCAAAATACAGCTTCACCCACTACTCCACAGGGTGCACATTAATAGGAAGCTGGAATCAGTAGCACAGCTGGAATTTGAACCAAGGCACTCTCATATGGGCTGAAGGTTTTCTTGTAGTTTCTTGACTGCTGCAACTGCCTATGCCTCAAGATCATTATTTTTAAAAAATATTTATTTACTTTTATTGGAAAGGCGGATATACAGAGAGGAGAGACAGAGCGGAAGATCTTCTGTCCCATGGTTCACTCCCCAAGTGACCTCAACGGCTGGAGCTAAGCTAATCTGAAGCCAGGAGCCAGGAACTCTTCCGGGTCTCCCATGTGGGTGCAGAGTCTCAAGGCTTTGAGCTAGCCTTGACTGCTTTCCCAGGCCACAAGCAGGGAGCTAGATGGGAAACAAGGCTGCTGGGATTAGAACCGGCACCCATAAGGGATCCCAGGTGCATGCAAGGCGAGGACTTTAACCACTACACTATCGTGCTAGGCCCATCAAAATCATTATTATGTAAATTTAATTATAGACTGAAGAAATGGAAATGATTATTAAACAGTATGTCATTATTTATGAAGGTCAACATTTCAAGTATTCGTAAAGAACCCAGTTAAAACCATATAAACAAGTGTAAATTAAAAACTATTTATGAGTGGTGGGCATCACTGTTGTGTAGCAGGCTAATCCTCCACCTGTGAGGTTTGTGTGCAATATGATCACATGTTCAAGTTTTGGCTGCTAATGTCCTGGGAAAGCATCAAGTGATCCAAGTCCTTGTGGTCCCTGTGCCTGTACCCACTGACATGAAAGGCCAGGAAGAAGTTTCTGGTTCTTGGCTTCAGCCCAGCCCAGTAACAGCCTTGGTTGCCAATTTGGGAGTGAACCAGTGGATGGAAGTGCCCTTTTCTGTGTCTGTCCTCTCTCTCCCCATGTGTCTCTCTCTTACCCTCTCTTTTTAAATCTGTGGTCTTGCCTTTCAAATAAAACAAAATGAAGTATTTTTTTTTAAAGTTTATGGGCCAGTATTGTGGTACTGTGAGTTAAGCCATCACCTGTGACACTGGCATCCAATATGAGTGCCATGTCAAGTCCTGGATGCCCCACTTCTCATTGAGTTTTCTAATAACATGATAGAGAAAGTAGAAGGTGGACTGAGTGTTCGGGCCCCTGCCACCCATATGGGAGACTTTGCTAAGCCTCAGCCTGGCTCAGCCCTGGCTGTTGCAGAATATGAACCATTATACTGAAAATCTCTTTTTTCTCTCTATTTTGTCTCCGTCTTTCTAACCCTACCCTTGAATAAATAAATCCTAAAAAACCCTACTCAAACACAAAATAGAAAAATGCAGCTCGTACGTAGAAATGTATATTAATATTAGAGACAATAATGTTTATAGGGATTTCCTTTGTCAGGTAAAACACAAAAATGCTCAAATTCAGATTATAAATTCACCAAACTAAAAGCTTCATTTTAGGCTGGATGAAAATTCTTCTTGATATAAGTAAGACAACATTCATGCAAAATACATGTTAAATAAATATATGGACAAGCATGTATATACATATATTCTCATTTACCAAGAAGATACATTGTAGTATATGTCTCTATTCTCTAATAAAAGGAGAACTCCCCAAAAAACTGTTAAATATAGCTTGGTGGACTATACTACTGTAATAACATGGGGGAAAACAGTGGGGGGATATAAAGGATAAATGAGGAAATCCCTGTCCTATGGAACTGTATCATATCATAAAAATAAGTAATTTATTTTCATTAAATTTATATATTATATATACACTGTAATTAAGTCTAAAAAGTCTTACCATAAAGGATATTATTTTCTGTCCTTTAAAACTGTTACGGGGGGGGGTGAGGGTTAGGGTGTCTTGCTCAGATCCTGGATCCAGCCACCACATGCATGTGGTGAGCTGTCCCTGGGCGGCCAGCAGACAGAGCATAGCACTAAATGGCGCACTGGCTGCCTGGCCTGGGAGTTCTGGGATTTGGGTTCTTTGATTCACTGCTTAGGTAGCTCCATGCTGAACCCACAGTGCTTTGGGGATGTGAATCAATCCTAAAGATTACCAATGACAGTAACTCTTCCTCTGAATAACCTGTAATTACTTACAATGCTGAGTACCGAACACCAGTTCATGCAAAAGCTAAGGCTCCGGGTTGTCCAGCAGGATGTCCCATTACCTGACATGATGATGGATCAGCAGAGCGGTCACAGTAGGCAGGGCCATGACATTAAATAGCATTCAAGAACCATACCCGGGGGTAGATTATGTGGGGGATGTGTGGGCCAAACCCTGTGGAAATTCTAGCCCCATGGGTTATCTTAAGAGCAGGGGTTGTGACAGACTAAGCTAGGTGTGACCAAGGAGCCTGCCATCAATCACAGGTAAAGGGACCCTCAAAAGTCTGAACAGGTCAAGGCAGCAGCACCCGAATGTGCACCCTGAATAGGGTGTGGGGTGGGCCTGGCTGCAACGTTCACCAGCTCTTGCAAGGCCAAAAGGAAGGCCAGTCTACACCAGGCACTGGCCTAAAACCCAATGGCAGGTTTGAGAATTAGATCTGGGAGGGGATCAAGGGGAGAAACTTGGGAAACTCCCCTGGTGAGTCATAGCTCCCAATGGTGAACATATGGACCAGACCTGGGGGTCGGATAAGCTGGGCAAAGTAACTCCAACTGCTCGTCAGTGTATGAAAAGGTGATGGAATGGGCACACTGGGCAGTACTGAGCAAAACCTTATCCCACAAGTTAAATTAGAAACCAGGATGGAGCACAAGACATGCCCAGCTAGGTTTTTGCACCAACTAGTCTGCATGAGCCACGGATGCTGAGCCACAGTGTCTAAGGCAGGGGTCACGACAGGTGACAGGCTGTGCCAAGCTGAGTCAGAGCAACCACTGGCATGCTGAACACTGGCTGGGATCAGGCCTGGTTGGGGAGCTAAGGGGACAACCCTAACTGGGTGGAGGTTCCCACTAAGGGGCGCACGAGCTGGAACAGTTGTAGTCTCCTTTGGCACAAGTGTGGACTGGGACTTGATGTACTGGGCCAGGTCAGACTGCAACACCTTCTGGTATTCTGGAGGCCCAGATGTGGGACAGACTAGGCAAGGTCTCAACCCCTACTGAGCCATGTATGAACTATATGTGGGTATGGACTAGCTGTGGCTGGGCTGAAACATCCAACAGCAAGAACTAGAATGGGTTGAAGGCCAGTCAGGAAAAGCAACTGTTCCTGCTAGGACATGAACTGAGTAGTGCAGGCTCATGGACCAACTGGTATGCATGAAACCTGGCACTTGGAGGGGTTCTGATGGAGGAGCCTGGGCAACTCCTCTGACAGGACACAGACCCTGCAAGTAAGTGCAAGAAGCATGGAAGGGAATAGCCCAGAAGAGGTCATGGAAAGTGTCACACGGGCATACATTCGCATGGGTTGGGGTGGACCAGGCTGAATCAGTTTGCATCATCCACTGGCAAATCCGAATGCCGGAGCAGAGTATGGGTCGAGCCAGGTTCCGTCATGACAAAAGCACTACACAACACAGAATGCCACGGTGAGGTTGCCTGTGCCAAATGTGACCGCAGCTCCCAACCAACACATGTGAGAATCAGGAAGGGAGGTGCAGAGCTGGCAGGGGAATAAGGAGTGGTTCCCTTGCCGGACAGCTACTCCCACTGGAGAGTGTGAGCTGGGATGGGGGCAGACCAGACTAAGCAGGGCTACAGTACCTGTGGGCCTCATGTGGAACAGATCAGGGAAAAGCCGGCTGGGCTGATTATTCCTACTGTTGCAAACAAAATTAGAGTGGGTGAGGATTGACTGGGCTTAGCTGCACCATCAGCTGGCAGAAGCTGGAACTGGGGGCCAATTCTGCCAAGTTAAACCACAGAACCACCTGGAGAGTGCATAATCCTGCTGTGAGAGAGACCTGGGAGGGAAATAGTGGGCTCCTCCCTCTTGGGTTACCTCTCCCATGGGAGGGCACAAAATAACTAGGACAGGGGCTGGAGTGGCTAGACAGAGAGGCACTCAACAACATCCGCGAGGGCTGCATAGTTGAGCTGGTTAGATGGAACTAAGCCTTAATACCATTGACATGTATGAGAGCCGAATGGGGTATGGGATAGACTGGACTAGTCTGCTACACATACTGGCAAACCAGGGAAGGGGACGGGCCTGGTGGGGGTTATTGTGGGTCTCTCCGATTGGGCTGCAGCTCCCACTGGTTTATGTGAGGACCAAGTATGTGCTGGGCAAAACCAGGCTGGACTACAACACCCATTGGTTCCAGTGGAAATCAGAGCTGAAATCAGAACCAACCCAGCAATTGCAACCACCAGCTGATTGGGGCGATGGACTGTGCTGGGCCCTATACTTGCCTGTGGGTCTGGGAATGCCTCAGACAGGAGTTTCTTAGGGGATCTCCCCAATCAAAATGGCAGACTCAGAACCCTAACCAAGAAAAGATGGAAGATGAAACGGGTCAATCAACCACCTCAGCTATATGTTGGCAGTGAAATACTGTTAAATGGAGACTCTATGACGGACTATGTCAATCAGTGGATTCTTCAACAACCTCATCGTGCCTGGAGTGGCGAGATTGGCAGCGATTCATAACTGTTGAACTATCAAAACCATTTGAGCAAGGATCTCAGAGCGTGCTCTGCATCTGAGACCTGGGGTGAGTGGGAGACCGGTGGGGGCTTCTCCCTCAATATGTCAAATATATATATATATATATATATATATAAACCTGTTACTAATGTTAATATATTGCACTTTCATTGTATACAATGTAATGCAATGTCACTAATTATTTGTCTTGGTTACAAATCATATTCCTTTCCTTACTGAGACAATAATTTTTAATATGTTAAACCTCTGAGCCTTGTTTAAATTATCAGCTGGCAAAGCTGAGGTACAAAGGCACACCAAAACCTTAGATAGACAAATAGCCAAGACAAAGATTGAACTAGTAATGAGAAACCTTCCCAAAACAACAAAGTTCAGGACCAAAGGGCTTCACTTCACAATAATGAGTTAAAGTGTTAATGAACATATCAATGTAGGTAGACTGTGCATATATTACTCACATGCTTAAGCATATAATCTTACAACAAACAAGTAACTAAATAAAAACAGCGTCTGAAGAAAAGTTGCTCTTAGATTTCATCATCCTAATGCATGAATGTTTAGCTATTCTCCAGGTTAGTAATTTTTATATTTTTATCATCATAGATTCCCCCCAATCTCATTTCTTCTTTTCAAATAGTCTCTTAAAATAGAAATGCAGAATATATCTGAATATGGATCAGCACAAATCAATCTAGCACCATGTTGAGTAAATAGCCACTGATGCAGCTTCTACTGAAAAATTGTCAGAAGCTACCAGCTCACTATTATTAACACAGGCTATAGAATTATGGTGCAAAGTTCAATAGCAATAGATGAAAGATTATCAAATAATCTTTTTCAAAAATTTCTTGTTATCCTGGTATTAGCCAATAACTGGTAACAAAGAGGGGAAAGTGTTATTGATTTTGTTCTGTACTGGTTGAAAATATTTCTTCTATTTAGAAATAAGATAAGAAATAATGAATCAAATATAGATAGATGCCAACCGTTATGTCACAATAACTTTTCTCTGCTTCTCTACACTGGGCTCCCAGAGGCGGGGGGGAGTGTGGACTTGAGGAAAGGACTGTGGGTGATGAGCAAAATTTGTGCTCATGATACTTAGCAGGTATATCACATACATCCACAGTTTTGTGCCATTCACAGGACAGAATATTCTTATGAAAAATTCTAATCAGAGTTAGAAGGGATTGATATGGAGCTCTGCTTGTAAATTACCAGCAATTATCATCTTCATCAACACAAACTGATATCATTGAAGTTGCATATGAACAATTTCAACCTTGTTTGCTTCTCAAAGTGAATTTCAGCTTCTTCAGTGAAAAATTGCTCCCCCCTTTCCAGGCTCTCCATTTCTGTCAGTAAGCTCCTATTTTCTCAATAATTGATTCTTGAAATATAATTTTTTTCACTTCTGTCTCTGTTACAAAGTTCTGATGGGTATTTTCACATAGATCTCCTTTTATTTCACCTTTACCTTCAGTTTCAACTTTCTTTATTATGTATTTCTAAAGTAAGATAATACCCTCAGATTTAATGTAGAACCTCATGGATTGTTTCATTTTAGAAATGAGATTTTTTCATAATTTCAACACCCTTGCTTTACCATCTAGAATTCTGCTGTTGTGTGCATAAATACACTATAACTACATGTGCATGTTTATGTGAGCAGCAGACAGAACTATTGAAAATGAACAGCATAGTACTGCATGATGATGTGAAATAATTACACTTAAGTTTGGTGTTTCTGTGATGCTCATATTTTATCATGAACTAGCAGTCCTGTGACACACTAGCCTACATTTAAGTCAAAGTACATAATGTTTTTCCGATTCACTCAACTGCATAGGTCTTGGGCTTCAGGAACCCAGGAACACAACTGTGAGAATAATTTTTGGTGTTGAGGGTGACCTTAAGTGTGGACTTCGTGGCCTTATCCCATTGCACATAATACCACTTACGTACAACCTGAGTTCAAACCACAAAGAATCCTAAGCTTTCCTGCACTTAATGTAATATGGGTGATTTGGTTACTTGTGTGGGCCAAAGGTATGATCGAAAATTTGCGCTCTAACCAAAATCAAGCTCATGGAACCAAGAAGGAAATTTGCTATAGGCTTGGCATACTTATATTTCTCAATAGAAATGTATTTTACATAAGTGAGATTAAATAAGATCACTTGGCACGTGACTATACACATTAAATGATGAATGGGTATTTGATGACTCACAGTCACATTTATTTAGTTATAAGAAATATGTGAGGCAGTTCAATATTATTTTTAGAAATAATCCAATGAACTCAGAGAACAGTGCTGTATCTAAATCCCAGTCCTCTTTCCACATCATCATTACTTTTTTGTTTTACATTATCTCGTGATCACTCTCTTCCCCCACAACTCCAGCCCTTCTTCCTTCATGCATACATGGTTTCATGCTTATTTGGATCCACAAAATCAGACATTCTCAAAAAGTAAAAAGTGGTTACATTTACGTTTGTCTACCTCAATTTGACAATGGAAATGTAACAGTTATTGAGTGCTTTAGTTGCTATAAAACCACCACTGAATATCAGTATGATTGATGGTGTTATGTTAGCCAAGAATTTATTAAGAAATGTATGTATTTTTCCAGTATGAATTAAATGATTTTTAAAACAAAATCTCCTGAACTAAACATAATGAAAAGATAACACATACTTGATAAATTTACAGTTTTTAAAGACAGAAAAAAACATTTTAAGTTAGTTAACCTCACTTGTATAAATAATGCAATATCAGTTTTTGAATTTTCTCTAAATGTAACTTTTGATTGCTAATGCTGAAATGAATTTTTACAATGATTGCTAAATGTAGAGAATAATTTTGCCTTAGAAATTATGTCTTTTGATGCACTTAACCTCTAAATGCCTTTGAATTCAGAATTCATGAATGTGTTTATATAATTTTATTGAGTAAGCATCACTTAACTATAGTTTCCTACATACAAAAAAACACCTAGAATGTGTATGATTACTACATTTCTTCGTTCACTAAATAAATATAGTGTCTTCCTGCTTGCTAATCTATATAAACTGCAAAAGTCAAATGTCTGACTTATAATAAGAACCAATGAAAGGCAGCTGTGCTTATAAAATTATCACAAGAGTTATTCTTTAATTAGTGATCATAATTAGGTCTATTTTTATCTCATGAATTGATTAAAGTAAGTTCAGGTTAGATTTTTGTATCTGTGAATGTTATCTTGATCTATCTTCACCCCAGGATTACAAGAAGACTTTTTTTCCAGCATGTTACAAGAAGACACCTGTTTTCAGTATGCTATAAAGGGTCAAGATTTGTACTTTCCCATTATATGATACGGTATAGATATGTGTGTATGTTTGTTGGGTGTAATGTCAGAAAGGCAAGGAAGTTACTCTGAATCTTTTCTAGCAAAGGAAATTTCTATGGCACAATTCATTTGAAATATTCAAAATGTGATAAGAATTAATAATAGGGAAAATGTTAATTTTTATAATGATTAGCGATGTTGATCATGTTTTCACATACTTGTTAGCTATTAGCATGCCTTCTTCTGAAAAAGTCATTCAGTTTCATGCCAACTTAAAAATTGAGTTACATGCTTTCTTGAGAAGAGTTACTTCTATATTTTGAACCATAATCCATTATCAATGTATGGTTTGTAAATATTTGCTCAGAACTGTTACTTTGGATATTTTGTTTTTTAAATTAACTGCTTCCTTTGCTGCTAAGAGTTTTAGTTAGATATAGTCACAGTCATCTAATTTTAATTTTATGGCTTGTACTTGTAGGATCTAAATGGAAAATTCATTATTCACACAGATGTTGTGGAGCTCTTCCTTACTATTGCTTTTATTTGTTGTTTCAGATTATTACATTTAATGATTTAATTCATTTTCAGTTGATTTTTATATATGAAGTGACTATTGTTTTTGTATATGGCTATCCAATTTTTCTATCATTAGTTACCAAATAGACTATCTTTTCTGCATTGCACATGCTTAGCGTCTTTGTAAAAGTCAACTGAATGTAAATGTGTATGCAAATTTCAGGGCTTCTCATCTGGTCCATTGGTTTATGTGTTTTTGTTTCAGTGACACGTGGTTTTTATTACCATAGCTTTGTAATGCATTTTTAAAACATGTAATGTGCTATCTCCAAATTTTTCCTGTGGTATTTGAAAAAATGTACAACATTGCTTAATCATGAGGAAAATGGAACTTAAAACCACAATGAGATCTCATCTCTTTTAGAATGGCAATAAAACATATAAGACAAAAGTGGTGAAAATGTGGTGAAAATGGAACCTTTGTGCACTGCAGGTGGGAATCTAAATGAACACAATCATTGTAGAAAATAAAAGAAGGTGTCTTAAAAACACTGAAAGGAAGGTGCTAGCTCATGAACTGGCATTTCCACTTCTGCAAATACATTCAAAGCAATAAAAATCAGTATATCAATGAGATTACTACTATTCCTTCAAAATTATTCACAATCACTAATATATGGAATAGGCTTAAATATATACCAATGAATGAGTAGGCTGAATATGTGGTATACAAAAATGAATTATTATTGAATCTGAAAAAACGGCAAGCGATTCTGACATTTTTCACAACACAGATGAACCTAGAGTATACTGTGCATGTTAAATAAACTAAGCACCAAAAGACAAATTCTCACTTACATGTGAAATTTAAAAATTTCAGTCTTACAGAAGTGGAACGTAGATTGATAACTACCAGAGGAGGAAAGGGTAATGGAGAGACATTGGTCAGAGGGTACAGGCTTTCAGAGAGAAGTAAGTTTTATGGATTTATTGAACAGTGTATTATTGTTGTGTATGATTAGAAAATATTGAATGTAACTTATGAAAGTTATTACCACATAAAATGATGGCAGCACTGGTGAGATGACAGATATGCCAATTAGCATTTTATTCTTCCACAATGGATAGAGATTATGCATCTTTATAAAACATATTGTGCCCTATAATATGTTAATCATTAAAACAAAAGCAAATTTTAAAAAAAATTTTGTTTTTGAAATTTATCTTGCAATTCTGTGTAGTCTGAGATACCCCTCCCTCAACTGTCAACCCCCCCCGACTGATTTTTCCCATAATGTTGCAACTTTTCATAAGCAGTTACAATTCCATCAGTCTGCTATTTAAATTTGTCCTGATGTTGCTGGCACAGACAATGTCAGACAGTCCATCAGCCCATTTTCTAGATATATCCAACACTTTCCATCTTTTGTTTGGAAGCAGAGATGCATGTTGCATTGTGTCTTCACATCTGGATATGGTAGTCTCCATTACTCCACCACTATACATTCTAATTTGCATGATGGATTCCTTGTATCCATCTTTGTATCCATTCCTTGTATCATATGTTCTCAGAGAAAACATATGATATTTCTCTTTTTGAGATTGACTAATTTCACTGCGCATAATGGTCTCTATTTGGGACCATCTAGTTGCAAATGGTATAATTCCATTCTTTTAATGGCTGAATAATATTCCATGGAGTAGATATACTACAGTTTCTTTAGCCACTTCTCTTTGGATGGGCATCTGGGTTGTTTCCATGTCTTTGCTATTGTAGATTGTGCTGCTGTAAATATAGGATTACAGATCCCCTTCTCATATGTAGTTTTAATTTCTTTTGGGTATATTCCTAGGAGTGGAATAGCTGGGTCATATGGCAGGTTTTTTGCACTTCTCTAAGCATTCTCCATACTGATTTCCATATTAGTCGTACTAGCCTGCACTCCCAGCAGTGAAGAGGGTACCTTTCTCCCACATCCATGCCAGCAGGTGTTGTTACTTGAGTTCTGAATGTAGGCCGATCTGACTGGAGTTATGTGGTACCTCAATGTGGTTTTCATTTGTATCTCTGTAATGGTTAGGGAACCTGAGCATCTTTTTGAAAGCAAATGTTTTAAATACCAGAATTTCATGACAAAAATGGTTAAATAATTGGATGTGAACTTTTATAGATTTGGTAGTAGACTTTATAATTCTATTCAACTAGAATTTCACTGGCATGTGATCACTACTGGGTCTAGTTTATTATTCCCATTTTAGAGCATTACTGCCCAATCTGGTAGCCACTACCCAACGTAGCTATTTAAGCTTGCACAATTAAAATTAATCAATTTTGATTTCTTGTTTGCTATTAAAAACCTACCTGTGGATAATGGATGCCATGTTAAACTTTGCAAGCATGGAACATTTTTCCATTACTGCAGAAAATTATCTTGGGAACCACTGCTCTGGAGTAAGGATGTGTAATAAATTGGTGATTAGGAAACTTCAAAAAAGATTGAATCAGCATAAAGCCAATTCAACAGTGCATAGTAGTTGAAAGAATGGTTGCTTTGCATTCTGTAAGCCTGAATGAACATTGCTTTCATGATTATCAGTTGTGTGAGTTTGGGCACCTTTCACCTTTCCAGTACTTAAGATTGCCAATTTATTAAGTGTGTGTGTGGGGGGGGATAATTGCTACCAGGCAAGCTGTTGGGTTTTGTAGATTCTTTTGATGACCATTACAATAATACATGAGTATACTTGTATACTGTGAATAACTTTCAGGCATAAAGTATCATTGGAGTACCTACTCTTTGGAACTAATTGTCTAAAACAATACCCTCCCGAAAGCTCTTATCTAGAATTCAATTTCAAATTGTCACTTATCAACTATCTATGTTTGAAACTCAATTTCCCTTCTTTATAATATAAAATTCACAGATATATTAGGTATTACATATGTAAGGTTTATTTACAGATTATGATTCAATATGAAATTTAAGTCAAATTTTGTTTAAAAAGATAAATGACTAGTATTACATATCTCATTTTTGACAACCTGATGCCTCTGGCTTACACAACACCAACATTTATATTCACACTGAAATGTCCAAAGTGTCAGATGATATTGAGATCAAGTCTATGTGCCAAGAACTTGTGGGTATTTAATATGTATTACCTCATTTAATCTCTATGTAGCCATATGAGTGCATGCTATTATATTCACTTCATGGTAGAGATACTATAACCGTTCAGAGATTTATACAGGTTATATTAATTGAGGTTAAATGTTGGCACCCATATTTTAACTTAGCACAATGACTACAAGCCTGTTTCCAAACACTACATTCTATTGAGTAATATAAGGAATTTCATTCATTTACTCAGCCATCAATCCATTTTTTCCTTATAAAGTATTATCTCAAAGTTAATAAGTGAAATCCTATTCCTTAAACATAATTTTCAGTAAAAGTGACTGAAAATGTTGCATGTAAAATAAATAACAGCTAAGAAAATTCTGAGCAAATAGAGTATAAATTTCCTCTCTCAGAACATAGCTAATCATTCTACATTAACTTAACCAGTGTGGTGATAATGCATAAATAATCAGCTAGATAATAAGAATAAGCAGAATAAGAAGTGCTGATTCTCAGACATATATTAGAAATTATAATACTGTAGTACTTATGACATTTTAAGTTAGTGTTGAAAATGCTGGATTACTGGGTGAAAAGGTGTGTAGACAATGTGGAAGGAAGCATGTAGAAAATAAATCTCAAGGCACATCCCGTAGCTACTGCAAATAAACTTAAGATAGATTTAAGCTTTAACAAACAACTACATTACAAAACGCCCAGAAGAGCTTGATTAAATATCATGTATCAATGTAGTGATTTTATAAAATATACGATAATTGATGATGTTTTTTTAATGTGTGTGTGCCTGTGTATGTAATGCATTCCTTAACTATTGAGAATTACAGCAATTGATACAGATTTTTTTCTATCCCAAAATTCATTTTCTGTCACAAACCACAGTTCCAGCTTCACAGGATCTGTAATTACAAAGTGAGAAACACTAATGGAAAATCTGTAAGAATCTTTCAAGTGGTTGTTGAGCACTGGAGCTCTACAGATATTTTCTCCTAAACTAAGGAGCATTTCTCATCACTTCCACTCTTCAAAAAAAACAGAACTTTTCTAGGCTTTTTAAAGTGAGTCCCGCCAACTGCCATACACAGAGAGCAGGGATACATAAATCAAAGGATTGAAAGCAAGCAGTACTTGCTGTCAATGCTCAGGTCATATAGGTGACTGCACTGACTGCAGATTGCAGCATAAGCTGGGGAAGATAAGCTGCCTGGAGGGAACAAGTGGCTATCAGCTCTCTTTAAGCTTTACTGTTGCTTTTTCTTAAGATTTACTTTTATTTGAAAGGCAGATTTAGAGAGAGAAAATTTTCCATCTATTGGTCCACTCCCCAAATGGCCCCTACATCAAAAGTTGGACTGGTCTGAAGCCAGAAGCCAGGATCCAGGAGCTTCTTCCAGACCTTCCACATGGGTGCAGGGGCTTAAGCACTTGGGCCATCCTCTGCTGATTTCCCAGGCCGTAAAAAGGGAGTTGAACAGGAGGAGTAGAGCAGTTGGGTCATGAACCAGTGCCCATATGGGATACTGGTGCTTGCGATGGGGAGGATTAGCCTGTTGAGCCATTGTACAAGGCCCAATCTTTGCTTTCCTACAAAGCAGCTGTACATATGGTTTCTTAATTGCTATGCCTGAGTGGCTAATAGAATACAACTATTATGTTGAAGTTTAGATTAAGTATTATAAAATGGGATTAAATATTAAAACACAGAAAAGGAAATGTATTATCAAACCATATTTTAATGTATATTCTCTGAAAGTAATATTTTAAAATTATAGACTAAATATAAAAAATGAAAAATTGGGCCCGGCGTGGTGGCGCAGTGGTTAAGTCCTCGCCTTGCACACCCGGGATCCCATATGGGCACTGGTTCTATCCCAGCAGCCCCACTTCCCATCCAGCTCCCCGCCTGTGGCCCGGGAAAGCAGTGGAGGACAGCCCAAAGCTTTGGGACCCTGCACCTGTGGGAGACCTGGAAGAGGCTCCTGGCTTTGGATCGGCATAGTATCGGCTGTTGTGCTCACTTGGGGAGTGAATCATCGGACGGAAGATCTTCCTCTCTGTCTATCCTCTCTGTATATCCGCCTTTCCAATAAAAAAATAATAAAAATAAATTTTTTTAAAAAAATGAAAAATCTCCCCATAGTTATAATTGTTAATACAAGAATTGTATATTGTCACAGGAACTTGCTATTTATAATTTTAATACAGGAAACTTTTGGGAACTTAAAAGCTGATTTTATCCTAGAGTACTCATGGTTTACCTTGACTATAAGTTTGCTTAAATATATAGCTATTCTAACAGTATATTAATTAAAAGGAGAAAAATAAAAATCAAATATCAACTTACTACAATAAATTTTGCATTCAATTTTAGATTCTTCATATTGAGAAAATGTTATGAGAAATTTACAAATGTTACAGGAAATGTTCAAAATGTTATGCAAAAAAGAAAACAAGGACTAAGTACCTGTGATAGAAGTTTAATTTCTAAAGGTTTTTACGTATAGTATTCTTCAAACTTCCAAATTTTTCAGAAACAAATCACAAGGACATTAAAGAGAAGTGTCTAAAATCATATTTGCTCATGGTAAGAATTCGAATACAAGTCATTGATATCTAGGACCCTTCTATTTCCTTTTTAAGTATTAAATATGATCTACTTTATGTTTAGCTCAAAGGATACAAAACCAACACAGAAATATGTCATTTTTATATACCAAGGATGATTTTGCAAAAATTGAAATAAAGAAGGAAAACCTGTGCACAATTAGTATAACATTACATATTTAGGAATAAATTTAAACAGAGAAGTGAAAGACCTCTAAAGGAGAATCACAAAGCACTGATGGAATTAATCATCAAGGGGGCACACACACACACACACACACACACACACACACACGGAAAAACTCCCCGTGTTCATGTTCATGTATTGGAAGAATGAATGTTGTGGAAATTCCATACTAGTTAAATCAATCCACAGACTCAATTCAGGCACCATCAAAACACCAAAGGCATTTTTCACAAAAACAGAAAATTAAATAAATAAAGCCAAAATTCATATGGAACCATAGAAAGTTAAGGTAATCCTGAGCAAAGAAAAAACAAACAAACAAAACAAAACAAACAAACAAAAAAAAACTAGATTGGAGGAACAATTAAACCTGATCTCAACTCACATTAGAAAGCTACGTAGCTGAAATAGCATGACACTGATGTAAAAGATTACATGTAAATCAATGGGACACATCAAAATCACAAGTGTCACCTCACCCTCATCAGAATTCTGTTATGAAAAAGAGTGACAAATATTGATGAGGATGTGGAGAAAGTGAAGCTCCATACACTGTGGGAATGTAAATTTGTATAGTCAATGTGGAAAACACTATGGAGATATGTTAAAGACTAGGAAATGCCCTATCGTATGATCCTGCAATCCAATTATTGAATAATAATACAAAAGACATTAATTTATTATTTTAAAGAGCTACTTGATTCATAGTCTTAATAGTAAGAATGTTCACAAAAGCCAAAATATTGACTCAAGTAAGGTATCTATCATTAGATGAATGACAAAATATATATGTATAAATGGAATGTTACCTAGACATAAAAAAGGAAGGAGATTCTTTAATCTACAGAAAATTAATGCACACAGAATGCATCAAGCCATATGAAATAAATCACACAAAAACAAAAATACCACTTGTTGTCTCTCATAAATTAGCGCTAAAAACAAAACCTATCTGAACAAAGAGTATCAATTACTAGAGGCTAGAAGGGGTAGAGTGACACAAGGAATTGTGATTTTAAAGTATGGGAGTTTGGGTGTGCTTTATGGAGTGTGATAAATATACTGATATCTGATGTTAATAACAGGGTTTGCCCAGTGGGTTGAGCTGACATCTGGGAAGCCAATAACCCACATGAGCCCTGGTTGGAATCCCATCTGCTGTACTTTCTGTCCAGTTCCCTGTAAATGTGCCTGAGAAGACAACTGAAGATGATCCAGGACCCTCCTTTTCCTAGTAGCTATGGAAGCATATTACCTCAGTGTGTACAGCCTCAGATGTGTGTAGTTGTGCTCAATTTGTCTAGTTCCTAAATCAGTCATCTACTATTCTGTCTTTGTCTGCATATTCTCATTTAATTATTGTGACCACAGAGTAGATCTAATTTGATCAAATCTCAACATGCTAGCATAGAATGCAAGTCTTCCCTCCAGATGGAGTGTCTTCTTCAGGACAGCTGGAGTGTGTGCACTCAGCCAACATTAATGCGAACCCCAAGCAATCTGCTTTTTCTTCAGTTTATTCACTAGCATATTACAAGTTATAAAGCATTTTTCCTATTTCAGACAAACATTGTCTATGACATTTCCACAATATAAATTTTAATTTTCATGTAAATATTTCCTTGAGTGGGACATGGAGAGGAAGAGAGGCAAAGGTGAAAGGGATGGGACGGGGGAGAGAGGAATACACGGAAAGGAAGAGAGGGGTACTGGGAAGTGGGACAAAGGGAAAGAGGCAGGGAAAGAGGGGAGAGCAAATTCATTTTTTTTCATGTGATGGTTTACTCTGCAATAGTGTTATCTTCATTCCCATATTCATAGATTAGTTCACAGTAGAAAAATATGGAATCAAGCATTATATTTCCATCACATGATGAATGGTTAAAGAAAATGTGACTACAAGCAAATGCACACACATACACAGCCCCAATGCACAAACACACAATGGAATACTAATCATAAAAAATAATCAAATTCTGACAGTTGCAACAAAATGGATGGATCATTTTGGTCATTGAAATAAGCCAGACCCAGAAAGACAATATTATGTCTTCTCTTATGTATGAAAAAAATATATATCATAAACTGATATATATAAATATGTAATATTTATGGTGGATATATTGTGAATACAAAATGAGTGCAATATAATTTGTTTATAATATCGCTTCACTGACTCAAAACATGTACAATGTCTGTATCCTTTTTCTACTATGATTATTTCTATAACTCTAATAGTCTGATATTAATTTTTGCTTTGAAAAAATAGTGTATATATGAGTATCTATTTACATGTATATCTACACTTGAAGTAAAGATGGCAAATGTTTAAAAAAGCGTAAAATAATAAGTATTAAATTTAGAAAGATAGTTGAGGAAAATCTTAAAACATTCCTGAAATATCCTAAACAATCCTGTCTCCAGTACACATCACAAACAGTTCTGAGACAGGATATATGGTTTCACATTAGAGGCATTCAAGGAAACAGCGGGAGATTGGCCGTGCTGACAACAACAATGGCACAATGGGCATCTCATCTCAGACAATGATGTTCATACCAATAAATAACCAGGAAAGAATTCCAAGGGGAAGGTGATTTACTGTAAGAAGTCTATGGAATAATAGAAATTCTATTTTCATTATTTCAGTTCATAACACAAGCTAAAAAAGAAGGAAAACGGGCTGGAACTTTGAAATGTTTTGCTTTTATGAAATATTATAAAGGAGTCACACTTCCAGTTTGAGTTATCATTTCTACTTTGAAATAGAGGAATGAGATCAGAAGGTATTTTACAGATTACTCTTGCTTGCTATATTCTGGCAAAGTAAAATATCTTCTCTTGCTGCTGTTCTCTATGAGACTTTATTTTCAAGAACAAAATGAGCACTTAAACTGATTTTTTATTTCTTCCGTGGAAAATATTGCATAAATTTGAAGAAGAAAATCTATGATCACTGGGCCTGCTTTAATTTATCTGAGATTTTGAAAGGAAAAAAAATTAAAACAACTCAAACAAATAAAAACAAAAAATAAAGTAGGTAATGCAAAGGCAGATATCTTCCTGAAATATCCCGAAAAAAAATCAAACAACTATTTAATTATGTCCAAAAGCTATTTTTAAGAAATTACCCCAAGAAGATTGTCTTAAAATATGTGCAAGAGGTTAGAATGAAATCCAGCTCAAATCCAACTTGGGCTGCTCAGGAAGGAATTTGAAACTAGTGAAAGAAGAGCTACATTTCTAGAAGTCTGACAGAAATTTCAGTGAAAAGGCAAGAGAAGGACAAGAAGATCAAACTTGCAAACACTGCTTTCAACCCAGCGTGCGGGGCAGCCAATGGCTCACACTGAGCCTTTGCTCACCACCTTGAGTAAGAGACACAGCACTAGGTATTCAGGAATACAGTAGATCTGCACAAAGAGGTCAGATCACACCATGCAGACAGTCACACTGGGCATTCCCTGGTGTAGGATGTCCCGCCCCAGGCTGACTCTGCTTACACAGAAGCTAGGTTAGGGAGGGTTTCTTGTAGGTCACTGTGGGGAAGAAGCACACCAGTTCTCCAATTCTTCTATAAAGTGCCTGTTCTATGGGGGGGAGAAAAACACATTATGAAGCTAGCCTGGACCTACAGGAATGACTGAATGACATGAGATAATTGAAGACTATGTGTTTGCCGCAGTAGTGGCTGTGATGTGTATCTGGTACTGTGCTGGTGCACGAGATTAAGTGGTTCTGTCAGAAGGATAAATTCATGTTCCCCCACTGACTTTGAGTCAGGAATGTTGATCTGGTGGTTGCAAATATGTATTCCCACATATTTGGGAGTGCAATTATGTACACAACCCCACCGTTCTATAGGCCTGAAGAGAGGCATGACAACACAAGCTGGTAAGGCAGAGCATTGAGAGGCAGCTGGTGCTGGAGGCACTGCTGCTATCTGCAGTCAGGGGAGACTTGCAGGGCTAAAGGGAACCAAAGCATCCTGTGACTGTGGGAATCTTGCTCAGAAAGAGGGTGGAAATTCTATAACTGCACGTAGTTTGGTGGGTAGCTGGTTCTGAATACATATATATTTGGTGTATTCCTGGATCTGTGAACACACAGAAAAATGTACAGCTATTCTGTGTGGTTCATGTGCTGGCATGGGTGAGTGGGGTTTGTGGCTACTGTGAGTTCACCTTGGGAGTTGATCACCTTGGCAGTGAGGAGGTAAAGCAATGATTCCATTAATAGTAATGGTGATTGCCTTTCCTGTGCTGATAAAAGTTGTACCCCAACTTGGATGTCACCCTGACTCTCACCTCACGGTCCAGCACAGACCAGAATTCATTGTCTGCACCTACTATAGACATCTGGGTATCATTGAAGGAACATTAACTCCATCAAGCCATACAGTTAACTCCACAGATATATAGTTCAAAGATGCTTTAGATACCTACACTCAGAGACTATCTGTTCAATAAAATTTTTAAAAATTATTAGAGTTTCAAAATATTATGGACTTGGATCCTGTCTAAAGTGAAATTTCAGCAACTCCAAGTGGAGAAATTGAGAATACTCTGCAAAAGGTGCTTAAAAAGTCTTCCTACTTCAAGGAAATAGCTATTCCAACAAAAGACTGATTTTCTGATAGTGTACAAAGATTGTGGTTTATAGAAACCAACCCTGAGGTTAAAAATATTCAAAAACACATAAGACAGAATTTCACTAGCCCTCTAAGGAAAACTTTATGAAGTAGGCACAGAAATATTTTTCTATTTACTTGAGAACTGACAACAATGTCTGCAAAAAAAACTACCATTACCAGGCAAAAAATAAGTGAGCAAATTATTGTAAACACAATTTTGTTCCCAGAAAATTAGAAAAGTAACAAAATAGTTTCTAATACTATCATTTGCTATCATCAGGACTCTACCATATCCTCTAAAACCATTATGCTAAAACCTAATCACACCTAGTTCTACTTTGTAATATTCTCCTTAAAAATCAACTGACCCAGGCAAGAAGACCCTGTTAGTGTGTTACTTTGACTTCATCCCTCTCAGTTGCTACAAAGATTTAACCAGGAGATTGCAATACAATAAACTCAGCTTTGCCAGAGCAACATTTATTTTCTGTTCTTCCTTGGCCTGGTGGTTGGGAGAAGGGTTCCACATTCACCTATCCTGAGCTGTGCTAGTGTTTTACTCCACCCAAATGGAGATGACAAATCCTGGAAGAAAACGCAATGAAAACTGAGGGTTGTCACGTAATGGATCAACATACTCTGGTTGTAAATGTTGTGAGTGAATCAAGTATGGAGGGAGTGTAGGTTAGAAAAGGAATTCAACGTATCAGTTAATGGTGCGAAGTACTGTTTTTCATGGTTTTAACATTGTTTCATGAGAGGTGGAGGGATAAGCATAAGATGAAACTCTTTAACATTTCGTTTCTAGAAAAATTAGGCAAGGACATGTATCCAACCTAATTACAGGTCTAAAACAAAAATTCACCCACCCATAAAGTAAAGGGTGAACATCACCTGTTTTTACTAACTCAGAGCTAAGAATAATATTCATGACTTTGAAGAGCTTAAGAAAAAATATAAGAATACGATTGGATAACATACGTGCATTTTCAGCTCCATGTTAGTTTGACTATTATGAAAAAGTATTTTAGTGATTGATTGTGAGTGTAAGCCTTTTGCATGTGTTTATTGGTCATAAAAATATGCCCAGGTTTATTTTAGACATAAAAACATAGATCAAATCAATAAAAATGTATTAAAAAAAACAAAGAATAGAGAGTAGGAGTAGATACTCAATTATATTAAGGTGCCACTGCTAAGTTTTCTCTCTGATGAGTGACAGTTTACAGAAACGCTAGGTGAATTCCACAGACCCCTACCTTTCGTTTAGCTTTCAGCTGCTCATGATACTTATCACAGGTGTCTCCTGGGATCGCTCCTCCCCAGAGGGTAACTCCAACAATCGTGTATGTTACGCCCATGATGAGTAGCGGGAAACAGTATACCAGTATAATAACAATAATGTGGTAGCTGTAAGAAATAAGAAAAACAATTGATAAATTATCTGTTGCAATAAATATACATTACTTTGGGTTTGTTTTGATTTAAACAGATTTTAAAATGTAAAAATTAAAAATCGCAAAATTAAAATTTTCAAAAATACCCCCATATTACCTCTATATTATAATTTCAAAAATGTACCATTTTCACCTGTAGTCACGTTTCAAATGCCACCAGTTTGTCTTGCCAGGGTTCACCTCAGGTGGGAAAACTTATCACAAAAGTGTAATGTCCCTCTTTCCTAAAACGGGGGCCAGAAGCCTTTTCTGTGTTTCATACTGTGCTTGGTAATTCTTTAGCTGAACTGTTTCACAAGAGAAAAATGGATGACAAAATAAACAACTGATGTATTTTTCCTATGTAGCACAATTTTTCGTTTCTGTGACATCATGCATATTTGGAATAGACTGTTTTTCATTGAACCGAAAAAAAATTTTTAGAAACTGAGGTAGATTGGATTCACAAGTTATTTGGTTATGACTTGGGAAAAGTAAACAAAATATGTATAGCCATTTTGGTCAATGTCATGTGCAGTTGGTTGTATTATTAATTTGAGGACATTTGGTTAAAAGGTCACAATATTATATATTATCAAATTAAATTCCATTATTTCATGTCAATTAAAATTAAAATTATGCAATTATGAAGGAATATGAGGACATCTCATAATATAACATTCTGAACATAACTTTTTAAAGTTTGATGTGACTTACACTGTTTTCAGAAGGTTCTAAAGTAAATAGTCCGTTATAATGATCTTTCAAAAACAAGTTGTTTCTTTCCAAGTGAATATCAAATGTTTGATTCCTGATTACTGGTAACATCCCAAGTATTTGTTTTAAATCAGTGGGAAAGCATGCCAGTAAATAATTTGAAAGTGATGATATTTTCATACAAGTTATTAACGTAATGGATAGCTTTCATTGAATTGATGTATTCTCGTATTTTTCTGTAATATTTGGACTCCAGGCAAAATTGCAAAAAATAAATGCTATTAAAGATGATCATTATCTGAGACATGCTAAATAATCCCAACATTTTTAATGGTAAAAACACTGAAAATAATTTCTTTTGTTTGTTAGATTATAGAATGTCTTATCATAATCACCCTGCTACAATAGAATATCAGAACCTATTTATTGTTAAAGGTAAAAGATGGGTTAAAAAACTAGAATATAAGAATTCAATTGAATAAAATTTATGACCACAATAAGATAATAAATAGGATCAATTACATAATGAGCTTTTTGACCCTTTCTGCTTTTCTTAACAGAAATCTAAAAAATATAAAATGGCAGTTTCCATTACAAAGCAGTCCCATTTCCTTTCCAACCACAAGTTTCTTAATGCTGAAAAAATTGAACTCAAACTGAATCAAATTAAGAAAAAAAAAAAATCGAGCGAACCAGCAAGCCATCTGTTCCCCCAGTCAGCCTTCCCAAAGGAGCAGCGTACATTGCTGGCCTTTGGTTCCTCCCTCCTCACTGATTTCTCTCTCAATAATACTTTTTTCCCTTAAACGTGCATTTGTCACTTAAGTGCAGGACTCTTGAGTGTTAATTACGTAGAAGTCTTTACATGTCTGTATCGTTCCACAATTAGTATATGTGCTGCCAAAATGAGCACAAAAGTCTTTACATTTCTAGTAACAAATTTTATAATCTTACATATATTTGACTTGTTTTCTGGTGGCTTATTAAGTATTGATTTAAAGTCAATGTGCGAAGTAGTACTTCATACGATGTTCAAGCTTTTATGTATTTCTTTTCCTGTGTAATATGTGTACCCTGAGGAAAATGTCAATGTCTTACTTGTTCCCAAATTTTAGCTCCTGAAATATCCAATAAATAGAATTGAAACCATAATGCAACTTACGTGAAATGTTGTTTAGGGCCTTCTGGCCACTGCACATAGCAAAGAGTACGTCCAGGAAGGACTTTGGTTCTGGAGTAAAGACACTGAGGCAAAGCAAGAAGAAATGCTAGAATCCAAATACTTCCGATGACAATCTTGGTAGCTGTGGCAGACAGCCTGGGTTTCAGGGGGTCAATAATGGCCATATACCTATATAAACACAAACAAGACCATTTTATTGGCTTCCTATTAGAGTTTAAACCGAAATTTCTAAGGCAACAGTTCTCTCATGTAGTAACTGAGATTTTAGTTGTGCAGAGGCAGGATAGATTGATAATCATGACATAACCTTAGGAATCAGGCAAATATAAATTCAAACCCTATTTTAACATTGCTTAGACCTTTCATATCCTTACATTCATTGTGTTTAAAATAGAAATAAGAACACTCACTTGTTAGAAGTGAGGTAGGGATCAATAGAAACCAAGTAAGAGAAAGGTATTGATTAAATATTACTGTGACAAGCACATTATCAAAACTCAGAAATATCTGATGAATTGAATTGAAATGGCACATAAAAAGTGCTTAAAACATTTTAGATTCACACCTCAAAACATTACTATGGCTGCCTAACCTTTTGAAAAATTCTAGAGAAATAAAATGGATAATATGTACATAATTGACAGTGATGAAGAATTCTTGTGAAGTATGTGGACACATATCCATACAATGGCAGCAAGAGCTAAGATCAGGCTTCAGGTAAAAGGACTAATAAATCAAATTTGAGGGTGAAACTTTCTGTTAGCTAGCAGATTGTACTCACTATCATCATGAAATTTTCATGTTTTCTATCTACGTTACAATGCATGAAATTGTTGCTATAGAATGCAACAGTTGAGGCTCTAAAAACAATCTTAGATTTGGCTTTTAGTGTACAGCTTTTTAACAAGTTGGGAACTGTGACTTGGAAAAGATAATAACAATATATTAGGGAGAAAAAAGATATTTTAGTGAAAATAGAAATGATTAAATTTCAGGATGGCATTTTTGTAATTTCTAACCTGATTCACTATTCATTTTTTCAGGAAACATTGAGATCCTATTATGGTAGACAACATGTGGTAGTGATAGTGAGTAAAAACGGCCTTCACAGCACTTTGTTAAGTGGATGGATAACTGAATAATCTCAACCAAATTGTGAAACTTAAACGTGATAAATGTTACAAAGGGCATACCAAATGAATAAATACTGAGATTTTTCTTGATAAACACTCTACTTGAGAAGAAATGATTAAATCTTGCATACTATTCCCTCTGATTTTTTTGTAATTTATGTTTTTAAAGAAAGACAAATCTTTTAAAATATTTATTTATTTTATTGGAAAATACAGATTTATATAGAGATGGCAAAGCAGAGAGAAAGATATTTCACCTCTGGTTCATTCCCCAAATGGCCACAATCACTGGAGCTGAGCCAGTTAAAAGGCTGGATCCAGAATTTTCCTCCTGGTCTCTTACACAGGTCCAGGGTGCCAAGACTTTGGATCACCCTCTACTGTTTCTCCAGGACACAAGCAGGGAAAGGGATGGGAAGTGGAGCAGCCTGGACAGACACAAATGAGTGTTTTCTTTTCTTCCTTTTTAACTATGTGCACCAAAACATAATCTTTGAATAACTTCAAATATTAAAGTTTCAGAGATGTTGATGATGGTTACGATAATGTGCAAATTTAATGTTTGGAGTTCTTTTGTTACATGTAACAGGATTACATTCTATTGCAGGTAATTAAAAAGTATAAAAGAATACTAAACCTCACCATTTTGAAGAAAGCACACCTACACAATATGTGCATGCATATGCATATATAATTGCATGCATATAATCACATCAACTATTGGTCCAATCATTAAATATCCCTCATGCGTTAGTGAGCCTACTGAGTTTGGGCATTCAGGTTCTGTCTGTGATAAAGCAGGGGTGCCACAGTCTCCTATAACATTTATCTACTGTATTATGAGGAAACCCCATTGATGGTGATGTATGATCCAAGCTCAAGGCATATGAAGAAGGACTGAATCCCAAGAAGGCAAGTTTGATTTTGTCCTTAGATTTTTCCCCCCTCCTTTGATATACTTATGTCTGCTACACTGAACATAACAAACTGAAAGCCCAGATTACTAAATAAATTATAAGTGACATGATGATATTACTTTTTACTTACTAAAATTGATGGAGATAGAATCCATTGAAGTGGATAATTTTATGAAACTGCTGTTTTCATAGCTTAAAATAGTGATCATACCCTCGGATCAAACTAGATAATTTGTGAACCATGCTCATACACAGGCTTAATGCCTTAAAAATTTCATTGACACCATGCCTTTGGCTATTTGGAGCAACACTAAACGAATAATTAACAGGAAGCTGATTTTTGCACTTATTACAATGTCGTTGGGGATACTGTTTAATTATTTCCTGAATTCTTTGAAATTCTATTTCTAGTAATTATTTAGCAGTTAAGAAATGTGTTTATACTATTGTTATGGAAGATGTAAACCAATTTTGTTTTGTGGTTATTCAGAAGTGTAGAGGTTTATTACAAATCCAACTTTTAGAAGTTATGGGATTTTTTTTATCTTGTTCTATATTTATATATAAAGATATATGATAATACCCAGCCTTTATATATTTATATTTACTAACATATTTTTTCACGTTAATTTTCCATTTATATTTTTCTATTAAGTATCATAAATTCTTTGTCTTTCATAATCCAGACAAAAGTCAATTAGGCCAAAAAAGAAAACATTAGTTAACTTAAAAGTGATACACAGGAGGAGTTCCAAGATGGCTGAATAACAAACAGTTGTGATAATTTTGACTTGGAGAAGATAATAGAAAGAAAGCAAAAGAAGGACATGTCCAGGAAGATGTAGGGAGGTTTGCAGTAGAAATTCTACAGAAAGAAAAGAGGAACCATGGAGCAGCATGGACAGCACAAACATGCATTAGCAAGCTGGGACAGTACTTGTGAGTCCCTCAGCCTGGGGTTGGAAAAGATGCCTGCTTTAGAGTGAGGTGAGAGCAGACTGCCACAGCATGTGTCACTGGTGATAAGGCTTGATGGAGAATCTTGCTAGTCATCAGACTTTGAGTCTGGCCTGTAGCCCCAGGGTGGACACAGTTAACCAGCTAATCATGTTAAAGAAGGCACATATTTCTTTCCTCTTCTCACCTCTAGTGCACACAACAACCAGCAGGGAGAAAATGATACCACAGTGTTACAAGAAGCTGCAGCAGCTCTTGCACACACATGACTTGAGTCTGGCCTGAAGGGTTGGCAGAGGGCAGGGCACCTGCAGAGGACAAGAGGTACTCCTAGCCTGTCACATGCTCTGGAGCTCCAGCTGCCAATGTGGATCATCCTCAGCCAGGGGCTCTGGCAATGTCTGGTCTCTCCAGACAGCCTTGTGGGGCTGAACATGGTTCTCTGCACTATGACTATGAGAATTCTGTGACTGCATGGGTGACAGAGTGTGGGTTGTAGCTAGGTCTCTGAGCCAATTACTTTGGCTTCTGTGGTGGGCAATTGTAGAGTTGTCCATGTTCACACTGAAGATCCCAGAGATTCTCTGTGTGGTTCATGAACATACTGTGGGCACTGATCACCTTGGAGAAAGTCATTGGGGCTGTCATTATACCCAAAGGCATGAGCATACACTCCTTGCTGCAGACAATGGAGATGCAATATGTTCAAGTTGGGTGTTACTCTGAATTCTCACCCCATGCCCGAGTTCCCTGGCCCTACCCCGAACACACATCTAGACATCCCCTGAAGGAGCAGACACAGAAGCATATACCAAAGACAGCAGTCATAAGAATAGAAAATGAGCAAGTGTTTCCAAAAACACCTAAAAAGAATTGCAGAAATACAAGAACAAGGAGCACAGCAGGATTCCCCAAAAGTTACAAAACACAGTTTAATAGTAGACTATGAAGATGAAGCGATTGATGTGATACCTGAAAAGAATTTAAAAATGATTGTAAGTTTACTCAGAATCACAGAGAAACAAATTCATGAGCTAAAGAAATTGATACACAATGTGAATATAAAACTTGATGAGGAATTAAGATATTAAAAAGAAACCAAACTGAAATATTAGAAGTAGAGAACACTTTGTGTCAAATAGAAATACCGTAGAAAGCCACAAGATGAGATCTCTGAGGCAAGACAAGGCCTTAGATGTATCTAAGACAAAATAAGAGGAAAACTTACAACAGTGTTTAAGATTTATGGGATACCATCAAATTAGTATGCCTTGGGAGTTCCTAACATATATGCCTTGGGAGTTCCTTAAGTTGTGGAAAAAGAGCTGATTAAAAAGTCTTTTTAGAGCAAAATTGCAGAAAACATCCTTAATTTAGAGATAGGATGTGGATAGAATTCCTACTACATATGATCAGAAATGATCTTCACCATGAGACAGTGTAATTAAACTTTCAATAGTAATTATATAGAAAAGATTCTGAAATTTTCATGAGGGAAACACCAGATTACTTTCAGAATTTCCTAAATAAAGCTTTCAGCTGATCCCTCCTCAGAAATCCTACAGTCTAGGAAAGAATGGAAAGAGTCCAACTTGTAAGGAAACTGTCAACACAGCTCTCATTAATTATTGAAGGTGAAATAAAAACCTCTCAAAACAAGAAGAAATTGAAACAATTTGTCACCACTCATTCAGCCTTATAAATGATATTCATAAAAGAGTTTGATAAGGTGCAAAATATAAAATCAATATCCCAAATTTAAGTCATTTTAATTTTAAAACAACCTCTGTGATCGGTCTCTTTCATAATAGCTACATCATTTAAAGACCTTGGAACAAATTTAATCAAGGAGGTAAGAAAATCTCTACAATAAAAACTATAAAACATTAAAGAAAGAAGATACTAAAAAATAGAGAAATTTTCACATTTACGGATTGGAAGGATTAATATCATCAAACTGTCCATACTACCAAAAGCAACTTACATTCCATGGGATACCAATAAAAATATTAACATTTTTCTCAGAATTAGAAGTCAATGCTAAAATTTACATGGAAACACAACAGATCCCAGATGACTAAAGCAATATTAAACAACAACAACAAATATTGTGGCACCACAATACTAGACTTTAAGACATACTACACAGTGCTTATAATCCAAATAGCACAAACATAGGCCAATAGAACCCAGTAAAAACCTGAGGCATGAATCCATGCACCTACACCCAACTAATGTTTCACATGAGCCAAAATCAATCCTGGTGAAAGAACAGGCACTTCAGCAAATGGTGCTGGGAAAATGGGATCTATGTGCAAAGTATGAAATGGACCTCTATCTTATGCTTTATACAAAAACAAACACAAAATGGATCCAGTGTCTAAATCAATTGCCTTATACCATATAGTTATTAGAGGAAATCATCAAGAAACTTAACAAAGCATAGGTGTAGGCAGAGACTTATCAGAAAAAAAAAATAGAAACAGATAACTAAAGCAAAATAGACAAATGAGATTACATGAAGTCAAGAAGGTTCTGCACTGCAAAGGAAACAGTTAAAAAGAGGCAATCAACAAAATAGGAGAAAATATTTGTAAGCCATATAAGTGATAAAAATTAATATCTGGGTATGTTGTATATCTGGGAATGTCTTTTTGGTATTGTCTTATTTCCATACCATAAGCCACAGGAATGGATGTTACTTGGGAAAGAAAACAAATAAATAAAAAGATTAAGTCAAGAATTGAACATGGAAGAACCCATGTATTTAAACATTACATTCTGGGAGAGACTCAAACACAACCGAGAAACAGAAGCCCAGATGGAACCAAGATGAATTTCAGGACATTAATAATTAAGGCATTCACTGGATCTACTGGATCAGGAACAGGGTCTCAGATCTGAGCAATTTAAAGAGCAAGCAGATGAATAAATGAAAATACAGATGATAAACAGCTGGTGGTTTGATTCTTGGTAGATCCCCCCTTTTTGCGAACTTTGTCTTCTTTTTATGATGAAGTTAAATATTTCTCTCAATATATGATAATGTGCTGTATTAAGAATTTGTTAACTTTAAACATACTAAACACAGCAACAATTCTTTTATGACATACTTTCCCAACTGTGATTAATATAAGTTCAATATTAACTATAGGCTTCATAGTCTTGTAAGGAAAGTATCCATTTCTACATTTCCCTTTTATGAACTTTTGTTTCATCCACTCAGTATATATTTGTTGCTTTTACCATGAACTCATGATTCATTTTGTAAGAATTTCTGCTGTAATTTTAGTAGAAATCCCACAGCTCATTAGAGCAGTAATTTTTAGGGTATGCAATTGAGATTTTAAATCTTTGAATAAGAACTGCAAATTTAGATAGAACGGAAACTTAATAACAAGTTTCCTGAAAGAAATGTTTCCCAGTGCATAGTTTAGTGAATATTTCAAAGTAATTTAAAGAGGAAGAGGAACTCATCCTGGATTGGACTCACCGATCAGATTCATCATCTTGGCTAAATGGTGTCAAGTATGTCAGTCACACTAATAAAGAATTCTAATTGCATAAACAGTGATGGCTTCTAGAGTACAGAGGAATGAGACTGGCTCAGGATATTCAAATTAAAGACATATTTTGCCAATTTTCTTACATCTACAATATTTATAGCAACACTAAATTTTATCAATATCTTTAGTAATGTTAGGAAATTAAGGTAATATTTTGCATGACTTTTTTATTGGTTTACAATGAGTTTCAAAAAACATTTGTAGAGATTTAATAGATACTGGAGATTGCTTTAGCAAGTACACCACAGTGCAGGCCTCCTAATTGTTTTTTTACATGGGTGGGGTCTTGCATGGACAGCAGTGATCTACATCTTAGCTGTACTGCATGCAACTGGAAAACTAGTCTGTTTAGGTAGGTTTTATACCTGTTAATTTCAAAGTGTCAAAGTTGGGCAGAATAAATATTTTTTAAAATGCATAAAGCATGTCCCTAAGGAAATTAATGAGTAGCATGTTCACTTACTTTTTATTTGTCTAATTTTTGTACCTTAGTTCAGTGAAATATTCCTTTCAGTAATCATTTTTGGGGCTGATTTTGTGGCATAAGGGGTTAAGTTTCTTTGCACAATACAGGCGACCCATATGGGTACATATTAGAGTCCCAGCTGCTCAACTACTGATCCACTACATGTGGAGATGGGTGGAAGGAGTGGTGACTGATGAGTGCTTTTTAAGCAACAGGGAAATATTTAGAGCTGAACGATAGACGTTTGGCCATCAAAAAAACAGTTCAGCAGGGACTTTAGGAATAGAGAGAGTTCCTGACCTTGTTTCCACTCAGGCTGGAATGACATGTCTAGTTCATATTAAATGGGAAGAACATATCCTCTCAGTTATGAACTATGGAGTTCACATTGCAATATAATAATGCATTCATTTTTCAGTGAGAATTGTTTAGGAGCTGTTCAACCTTTATAATTATTTCAATAAAGAATTAATTGCATAAGTTAACTAATTTCTGAGAGGATATTATTGCCTATGTTCTCAGATAAATGAGGCAATTAAGTCTTGCAACTACAACAGAAAGCATCATTGATTCTCTTGAACTTTTTGAGATATAAGCTTTGAAATCTTAACCAAAAAATGACTGCAAATATCACCGGGGCAGTGTTTTCTACCCCTTGTTTGACAAGAAGCCAACACAGAAATCTTTATGGGATAGTCAACTACTGAGGATTATGTATGTATTTTTATGGCGGTGTATTTTAAGAATTATTTTAAATAAGATTTTTTTGCATCTTCCATTTCTTTAATCAACTTATGTTCCATTCCTTTAAATAGTTTGAGATTTTCAGTATGGAAAAATATGCCTTGGATTTTTCAACTATTTTATAACACATTTAAGATTTCATTTAATCTATGAATTCTGTATAGATTTAGTGATAGAATTTACTAACAAAGACGAAAAATAAATACATACATTGCTTTCAAATCAGTGAGTGTAATGCAATAGCATAATCTTGTTAGTTCACACCAAGCCCAATTCAGAAATATTGGCAAAAGAAATTGAAAAAATAACCTTGTTTGCCCCACAGACTTGAAGTACCAGTCTCAGATGCAGCAAGATTTATCAAATTTTATATCTCAATATAACATTTCAAGAAGATTGTATGCATTTTCACATCATTATATGTTCACACCTCTCCCAATCACATTAAAAAATCACCTACTTAAAAAGAAAGCATAACAAATTAAAGAAGGAAGCTTTTTAAACTAAAAGAATATTCCCTTCTGTCTTGGTGGGACAAGATTAGAGGCAATTTTACCTGTCCCTCAACTTGGGCTACATTCACTCATTCTTTGCACTTCTCTCCCTAGCAGAAATGAAGAGGTGTGTGTGTGTGTGTGTGTGTGTGTAAAATCCGAGATGAAGGTGAAAGATATTACTTGTAACTATAGAAGCTTTACAAAGTAAGACTTTCTTATCCTTCTGGGTTGTATTTCACTACTGGTCTCTCAATTTAACCCTCTGGAATGGCATGTGAAACAGCTTGTATAGATTTATTGATATCATCATGTTCACTAATTCAAAATAGTAAACGATGGGTTGAACTGTTGGATATAACCTGTTTCCTCTCATAGCTGCAAATAATAAGAATATTTAGCCTTTTTATAAACTAGGCTTGTTAAGTGTAAAAACAAATAAGCAAAAAAAAAAAAGAAAAACCTTTTAACAGATGGTAACATACTGATCTAAGGTTAAAGTGGCTTGAGCCCCTGTGCATGCAGCTGGCAAAAACAAACCGGAGCCTGGGTTCAACTTATGTGCTTTCTTTACCACACCGTTCAGGTGAAGCACAGATTCAGTCCTAGGGAAGAAGTCACCATTTTCTTTCTGTAGGTATGCACATTCCATGACAGTACACACACACACACACACACACACACACACACACACACACACACACACACACACACACAGAATTTTTAAACAATTAGATGAGAATTTTTAAACAATTAGATACGGGAACACGTGTTTGAAGTCCATTTCGTTTATCTTAATTGATAAAGCATCTCAGAATCCCCTCTGTTGATGGGGAGCACTTAAAAATTAGATCGTAAATCTAAAGCAGCTGTTATAATGATTTTGTTTCTAATACACACACATCCAGGCACAAGGCCTGCCCACCTCACAGGCTCCACCAAACCCTGGAAGTGAAATTAAGCTGAGACATAGCTGAGACTGCTGTCAACAGCAATCATTTGCAAGGATCCTGGTGTCTCTGACAGACCTCCAAGAGTGCAGGAAACAGCAGGATAGCCTTAGGATCCCGCGAGGGAAATAGGGGTCATTGGGGATGAGGGTCAGCAGATGGAACAAACGGAGGAGGGCAGCAAGAGAGGGACTCCGGGACATGCAGCCCATTTCTCAGCCAGCAGAGTTACCGCAGAGTACGTTTTACAGAGCTCATCCTTAAAGAGTGCAAGGATTAAAGTTTCTGTCTTGTTTGGATGCTGGATTTTCATATACACACATTTGCCTTGTTTTCTACCTTCAGACACACTTTAGTATATAGGGGTGAGTGGGGAAAGCCGGGGAGGCAGAAACTGGTTTGGCAACTGGAGAGCTACAAACGCTTTAGGGTAGCCCTATCCCATCACTCAGCCTCGTCCCATCCCACCTCCCTTACCTCCTCCTCACCTGTCTACCGCAATGGCCGTCATAGAGTAGATGCTGGCGAACACGGCTGTGATAGGAAAGAAGTTCTGGAAGCGGCAGTAGTTGGCCCCAAAGTACCACTCGCTGTGAAGCGCGTAAATGAAGTTGACCAAGGTGTTGAAAGCGGCCATAGAGGCGTCGGAGAAAGCCAAGTTGACGAGGAAGTAGTTGGTGACAGTCCTCATGCGCTTATGGGCCAGGATGATCCAGATGACAATGAGATTGCCAAAGACGGCCACGGCCACCACCACACCATACGCCAGGGACCACAGCGCAATGCGCCAGGAGGGCTGCACGAACTGGTTGGTGAGGTTGGCCCGGGGCTGCGACAGAGCAGGGGAAACCGTAGGCAGTCCGGGCACCAAAGAGGGTGAAAACGAGGACAGGTTGCCGGCTTGCGTTAGCAACTGCAGCCATTCAGCCCCCAGCGCCTCCGTGGCCGCCCCGGCTCCCAGCGCAGCACTCAGGTTCCCACCGTCGGAGCCCACACCTCCCGCGCTGACGGTCCAGGTGTCTGCTGTGGGAAGAGAATCCATCGCTGCTGGCCGGCAGCCCCGCACTTTCCCCGCTCCCTCGCCGCCAGCACTAGTCAAAGCGCTCTAAGTTCTCTGCACTCTGTCACTTTGGGGACAGGCAGCTTTCAGCCCCGCCTGAAATGAGCAGTGCCTAAAATCTCACAGCCCTTGCTTTTAAAAGCCTTGCTTTAAGCCAGCAGGTGGTGAGAGGCACGAAGTTGCACTTTATCCGAGGAGTTTGCGCTCCAGCAGAATCAAGGACAAGGTGCTTTGGAGGAAATCTGGGGATGCTCTCAGGGCCGTGGGTGTGAGGAGCGAGCTGGGAGAAGCTGCTAGGCGTCTTCTGGACTACTGAGGATCCTGCGGCGGCGCTCTTTATAGTCTGGAGCCTCCTGCTTCAGTGATGCTGTGGGGAGCTGAACAGCGGCACCCCTCTGCCTGCCACCAGGGCGCTACACTCCTCCTGCTGCCCTTCGGATCCGCTGCCAGCGCTTAGTTACTGGCGTTCTGAGAGCAGACGCGCTGGGGATGGCGGCACTTCCTCAGCTGCAATTACAATCTTTACAAGACCGTTTTCTCCCTTTAACTTCAGGATATTTTGCAGAAGCCGGTGCTTTCAGACACCGGGGGCGGGTTGTTCTTTTCCGAACCAATTGAACATTTCTTGGGAGACAAGGCAGGAGGTCAGGTGGTGCGGGGGGCGGGGGGTGACCATCCACTTAGATACTCGGGTGTCACTATATTTTGGAGTTTTACTCAGACGTTACTCCTGTGTTTATTTTCTCGGGTCAGGAGTCCTTTTTCTTTTCTCCGACCCATTTCTTCTGTTCTTCTCATGTCTATCACCAGACACTTGTCCTTTCCGCCCCTATTCCTCTCAGAAACAAGGTGATCTTAAGCTTGGAGGATTCCCTCAGCTTGGAAAAGGCAACACACTAAGGGCAACTCACAAATCTCAGATGTGAAATTTGAGTGTGTGTGCATGTCTATGTGTGTATGAGAGAGAGAGACACCAAGAGACTCACACCTCTTTTCCTTTAATGAAACCTCTGGACAATGCAAATACCTACACAAGGTTCTGCAACTTTGGATGTTTGCTGCCTTCCTTTTTAGGGATTGAGGGTGAGGGTGTGGGCTGGTGCAATGGTAACCTGAGATTCCCAGAGGCAGCAGGCAGGCCTGACTTCCCAGGCCTTTCTCAGGGCAGGTGACCAGCAGCACTTCGGTGATGCTCCAGCTGGATGAAGTGAGTGCTGAGATGGTCCTCAAGGCAGTTACCAAGGGGTTCTGGAGTGGAAAAGCCCTTCCCTTGGCCAATGTGTGGAGATTCCGAATTAAACGAAATTTTAGCAATCTCCCAAATATGGGGTATTTCAGAAAGTTTGTGAAAAAAAATAATTACAAAGTTATGTTTGGTACATTAAATTTTTTTTTATATTTAAAGGGGGGTATTTAAGGGAGAAGCCCACCCAATTTCCCACCCTCCCCAGGTCCCGGATGTAGGGCATGCTCTGAGGTTCTTGTTCAAGTGGTTTTGATATCGCCATAGTTATGAATCACTGTCAATCTTGCCACTCCAAGCACTATGAGATCTTTGAAAAATCCACTGATTGACATAGTTCATCATAGCTGAGATGGTTGGTTGACCTGTTCTGTCTTCTCTCTTTTCTTCGTTAGGGTTCTGAGTCCAGCATTTAGATTAGGAAGATCTCCAAAGAAACTTCTTGTATGTGCTAACCAGTACAGGGCCTGGCACCGTCCATCGCTCCAATCAGCTGGTGGTTGCAATTGCTGGGTTGGTTCTGTTTTCACTCCCGACTTCCACTGGAACCAATGGGTGTTGCAGTCCAGCCTGGCTCTGCCCAGCACATACTTGGCCCTCACATAAACCAGCGGGAGCTGCAGCCTAGGTTGGAGCGACCCACAATAACCCCCACCAGGCCCACCCCCTACCCTGGTTTGCCAGTAAGTGTAGCAGTAATCCAGTCTGTCCCACACCCCATTCCACCCCAGCAGCTGTCTTAGTTTTATGTCCTCCTGTGGGAGTGGTAACCCAAGAGGGATGAGCCCACTATTTCTCTCCCAGGCCTCTCCCACTCCCAGATTCCAGTTGATGCTGCGTCTAAGCCCAAACAACCCTCGCCCACTTTAATTTTGTTTGCACCAGTAGGAATAATCCGCCCAGCCCGGCTTTTCCCTGATCTAGTCCACATGAGGCACACAGGTGTGGTAGCTCTGCCTAGTCTGGTCTGCCCCCATCCCAGCCCATGCTCTCCTGCGGAAGTAGCTGTCCTGCAAAGGAACCCTCCCTTATTCCCCTGCCAGCTCTGCCCACTTCCTCTCTTGTTCTCAGGCTGGTTGGGCGCTGCGGTCCCTTCTGGTACAGGCAACCTCACCTTGGCATTCCATAATGTGCACTAGTCTTTGTTGCGACCGACCCTGGGTCGACCCACACTGGTGCCTGGATTTGCCAGTGGATGATGTGGACAGATTCAGCCTGGTCTTGCCCCCACGTCTGCCAATTGTATGCCAGTGGGTAGTTTTCCATGGCCTTTTCTGGGCTGTTTCCTATCATGTTCCTTGCGTTTACCTGCTGGGTCTGTGTGCTGCCAGAGGAGTTGCCCAGGCTCCTCCATCAGAACCTCTCCCAATGCCAGGTTTCACGCTTACCAGTGGGTCCATAAGCCAACCCTACTCAGTCCACCTCCTGTCATAGCAGGAACTGTGGCTTTTCCTGACTGGCCTTCCACCCAATCTGGTTCTTGCTGTTGGATGTTTCAGCCCAGCCATGGTTTGTCCATACCCACGTATGACTCACACATGGCTCAGTAGGGGTTTGAGACCCTGCCTAGTCCATCCCACATCTGCCCTGGTCCTCCAGAACACCCAGGGGGAGTCGGGGTCCGGCCCAGTTCGGTGCATCCAATCCCAGTCCACACTTGTGCCAAGGGAGACTACAACTGTTTCCAGATCAGAACGCAGCCCCCCTTCCAGGCCACGCGCCTCTTGGTGGGAACCTCAGCCCAGCTAGGGTTGTCCCCTTTGCTCCCCAACCAGGTCTGTTCCCAGCCATAAATCACATGCCTACGAATGGATGCTCTGACTCAGCTTGGCTCAGCCCCTCACCTGTCCTGACCTCTGCCTTAGACACTGTGGCTTAGCGTCCCAGGCTCCCACAGACCAGCAGGTACAAGAGCCTAGCTCGGCATGACCTCTGCTCCCTCCTGGTTTCTAGTTTTACTTGTGGGCTAAGGTTTGCTCAGTCGTGCCTAATCTACTCTGTTCCATTACCAGTTGACACATTGGCCAGCTGTTGGAGCTACTTGTGCAGGACAAGCCCCAAGCCATAGCTTCTGCGTGACTGGTATTTGGTGCTCAGCATTATTAGTGATTACAAGTTTTGCTAAGGAAGAGTTACTGCCTGTTTCAGGTCCAAGAAGCACAATGGGTTCAACCTGGAGCTAATTAAGCAGCAACTCAAAGAACCAAATCCCCAGAGCTCCCCGGCCGGGCGGCCAGCAGGCAGAGCCTGGCACCAAATGGCGCACTGGCTGCCCAGGGAACGGCTCACCATGTGCCCATGGCGGCCGTCCGGGATCCAGGCATGAGACGCCCCGTCCTGAGACCCACCAGCTGCCAGGGGCTGCTGGGAGGTTTAAATAACCCAGGCCCAAGGTCGCGCCCCTCCCAAATCCCATTCACCGCCCCATGAAGGCGGCGGGTGGGTCCCGGGCCTGCCCAGTCCCGGAGGCCTCCCCCTCAGTCTACTCACCCCGAAGGAAGGAAGCGGCCCCCGGAACCCCGCAGGCCCGGGGACAGCTCAGCACATGGCGGCTGTGCCCATGGCGGCTGTCTGGGATCCAGGCATGAGACACCCCGTCCTGAGACCCACCAGCTGCCAGGAGGCTGCTGGACGTTTAAATAACCGGTACATTAAAATTTTTAAAAATTTTTTTCATTAAAAATTTTAAAGGCTTATTTATTTTTATTGCAAAGTCAGATATATATATAGAGAGAGGAGAAATGACAGAGAGGAAGATCTTCTGTCTGATGTTTCACTCCCCAAGTGGCTGCAATGGTCGGAGCTGCTCTGATCTGAAGCCAGAAGCCAGGAGGTTTTCTGGTCTCCCACAAGGGAGCAGGGTCCCAAAGCTTTGGGCCTTCCTCGGCCTCTTTTCCAGGCCACAAGCAAGGAGCAGGATGGGAAGTGGGGCTGCCGGGATTAGAACCAGTGGCCATATGGGATTCTGGCATGTTCAAGGCAAGGAACCTAGCCTAGGGCCCTAAGCGCTAGGCCACCATGTCAGGCCCAGGTGGTGCATTAAATTTTAAGTCCATTTATTGTGTGCACCTAACATCAATTTCCATGAATTTTCTAGTGATTCCTCATATACACAATCTAAAAATTGTTATGTGCCATTGCTAGCATTTTAAATTCTGTTTTCTGACAAATGGTTTAGAGTACTCTTATACCCTTGAACTGCTTGGACCTTGGATTCCTCATCTCAAAACAGAGATTTCAAAACATTCCAATTTACCGAGTGATTATAGGGTATGTAACTTCAACAAACTCCTTTCAGCAGCAGGCAGGAAGCTGACTTCAATAAATGCTGGTGCCTTCCTAGCTATCATCCACCAATTTACCTAAACATATTCGGATCAAATGGAACTGTAAGTTACATAAAGAGAAAATGGCTTGTGCTACGCATTCTGCATTCTGTATTCTTTAGTTTGCTTTAGAATATATTTTCAGAAACCCTGGTGTGATTTCTGCACAAATAGGATGGCGACAGATGAATGGTGTTTTCCCGTTTGCATTTGGATTATTAAAGGGATACTGTAAGCAGATAAGTCCAAGGTAACCTGGTAATAGAAATGTATAGATGAAAGTTTGCAAATGTTATTATTTCTTGTTTCTTCCCAGAGAGGCTGATAAAAATAAAACATGGGAAAAGTTAATATAATTTCAACTTATTTGCTTGATGATTTTAAACAACTTTGTTTTGACAAATTACTTCCTTCTTGATATTCGCCATCTTGATATTACTTGAATGACACATGAAAGCTTCTTTTTTCCCTAATGACACATGGAGGGATTTGAAAAAAAAAGTTATGCATGATATATGTTGCTTATTCAAGCTACAAAAGGAGTTATGTAGTAGTTGGTATTTAAGGATATCTTAATGAGTTATAAGATTGTTTAATTAATTGTGTAGTGATATATTCATTGAACACTGTTGCTTTATTTATAACATGGAATGTAAGTCTTCTGTCTTCAGTGGTTTTACAGAATAGAGATGATCTGTCACATAATGGTGATAATGATAGTTAGAATGGTGATAATGATAGTTAGAAGTAATGTGGTGCAAAGGATTTATAATTTCTTCCTTTGAGGGGAAGAGAGGGTCCGGGTCATGGTCACGTCTTTTCTTTTTAGAACTATCTTACTTAAAGGCTCCTGGATCCCAGTACAGTAGTCAGTGACCACATACCATCTGCCATTTCAAGTGTATATGAAATGTGCTTCCTCGGAGGCACTGGGAATGTAGCAAGGGAATAATCAGATAGAAAGCCTGCTATCTAGTAGTATTTTTGAGAGGTATCCAAATGAGGACATAAGGTATAGGCAGAATGGAATGTTTAACTGTAGGCAGATTCTAGATTCTGTCAGCTTCTCTTAAAAATTGCTGTGTAAGGACGGAATGAAATCATACAGACACTTATCATATATGTATACTTTGAAAAGTAAGAAAGTATAGGAGATAATGGCTAACAATGAAGTTTCCTATGAGAATCTGATGGGTACTCTCCCCTTCCTTTTGTAGCTCGATTCTGAATCCTGCTCTTGTCTGAGTTAACCAAGCTATGTTCTTAATTTGTCCTCACCATCTTTGCTTTTGTGTAAGAACTCAAAACTGTTTATCCTTGATCCATTGAAGGAAAGAGCCACGGAGATAAGAAAATGGTATAATACTAGAGCTGACAGAGTATGATCCCAACCTATGACATTTAAACTTAGGAATGTGTAGCAACATGCAAGTATATGAGGGAGCCAGCAAGTGAGTCAAGCATGGTAGATGACCCGGAAGATGAGATAGCTTTTAGAAGAAAGCATGCTAGCCTGATTGGACTGCATGTGCGTAGTATAATTATGCCAGCTTATGTGAATGCTTACTATTTATTCCTAATGAATTAGTGTTTATTATGAAGCATTATATTTAGAAGATTACATAAGTGTTCCAGTCATTTGGTAACAGTTCACAGTAGAAGAATGATACTTGCCATATTATTTTTTCATCTGTTACAGCTCAGGGATACTCAGTGTGATATGTCTTGCACTAAAATTTCTTTTTTCTGGACAGGCCTCTGCAAATAGATATTGCAGAGTGGTATTTTAGATACTGATGCTGGCTATTGCAGGAGTTATTTTTGGGAAGAAGAGGTTGTCAAAATTCCAGATTTCTGTCTGACAGCAAACTTCTGTTTGACAGAGCTACAATTTTACTTACTTTTTTTTTTTTTTTTTACAATTTTACTTTCAGTATGTTCAGTTTTCCTCACCATGTTAAGATGTTTTTTCCCTTGTCAGTTTCAGATAACCATAGTCTAGCACTCTGATCCTTGCTTTGTACTTTTTCTTTATTATTTCATCAGAGTTGCTAATCTCCTTTGGTCAGCCCCACCCTGTGTATATTGGACTCTCGTAGTCAACTTGCTGAATATTGTTGGCAATCAACACAGCTTTGTTTAATTGTGCAGACAGGAGCTCCTTGAAAATCACTGTACTCCACGAGACACTCTCTCTGTTGACCTGCAATCAATTCCTATTTTCAGAGTTTTAATTTATCCCTCAACTCTCTCATGCTTTCTTCATCTTTCTTCTCAGGCTCAGCAATTAATGTTGGCTATAATTCATTCAAAATTGAAGACCATAAGTGGGAATCTTAGTGTTCTTTGAATTTTAGCCATGTTTTCACCAGTTGTTATTAAGCCAGGGCAAGTACTGTTGTTATTTGAGATAGACAGCTAGAGATAAAAGCTGAGAGGGGAGTCAGTTCAAATGTCCCCAGTGACTAGAACTTGAGTAGGCTGAGGCCAAGAGGTCAGAACTCAAGTCAGGTCTCTTAGGTGGGTTCCTGGCACCTGGTTATTTGAGCCATCACCACTGAGTTTCAGATTTTGTATTAGTTGGAAGGTAGACCAGCACATGGCACTGGATATCAAACCCAGGCAGTGAGACGTGAGATATGTGCTTGTTAATCTCAATTTGAGTCCACTGGACTATTTTTTCAGGCATTTCTTTATTTTTTTAAGATTTATTTATTTTTATTGGAAAGTCAGATATACAGAGAGGAGGAGAGACAGAGGAAGATCTTACGTCCACTGATTCACTCCAAAGTGGCTGCAACAGCTGGAGCTGTGCTTGTTTGAAGCCACGTGCTAGGAAATTCCTCCAGTTCTCCCATGCAGGTGCAGGATCTCAAGGCTTTGGGCCATCCCCCACTGCTCTCCCAGGCTGTAAGCAGGGAGCTGGATGGGAAGCGGGGCTGCAAGGAATAGAACTGGTACCCAGGGAATAGAACTGGCATGTACAAGGAGAGTACTTTAGCCACTAGGCCGCCATGCCGGGCCCATTTATTTTTTTTTTTTGACTCTTTCTTGATATTGTCTCCTCTCAGTTACCACTTCTGTCTCTCTCTCTCCCTCTTTCTCTCTCTTCTTTTGTCCAATCCTAAATGAGCATTTATTACAAAATAGCTAAATTAAATATTCTCACTTTCTCAGCTCACATTGCAACTTTCAGTTACTAAATACTTAACACTATACTTCTGATTGTCTTATTAATGCCCCACAAGTTAAGCCAAAGAGTTACATTGAATCTTTAACATTCTTGACATATTTACAGCAGTAACATTTGACATTTTCACTGCATTCTCAGGGCTGTATTATCTAAATATATAAGTATGACAAATCAAATGGCTTAAAATAAAATGTTTATTCTCTCACAGTTTATAAGATAGTTGAAACCAAATTGTAGAAGAAGTCATCCTAAAAGTCTGGAAGGGAAGTGTTCCATATCTCTCCTTCTGCTTTGACTGGTTACAGGGGACCTTTGATATGTTTTCAACCTTATATCATGTCTGTTTAGTCCTGTGCCTTTTGATTAGGAAAAATTACAAGCCAGTATGCTTCATTTTACTTTTTTAAGTCAAATGTTTATTACCTTTCATTGTTTAAAAGGCCAACACACACACACACACACACACACACACACACACACAAAGAGAGAGAGAGAGAGAGAGAGAGAATTTCTTCCATCTGCTGCTTCACTCCCTTGACTGTTGCAGTGGCCAGGGCTGAACCAGGGCAAAGCACAAAGCCAAGGGCTTCACCCAGTTCAACATGTGCTCAAAGGACCTAGACATTTGAGCTGTCTTCTGCTGTTTTTCTCAGGTCACTATCAAAGAAATGGATTGGAGCTGCAACAGCTGGGTGATGGACTCCACCCCTATGGGATGCTGCCATTGCAAATGATAATTTCAACTGCCACATCATAATGTTGACCTCAAGGGATCAGTTTCATAAGAGAAGTTTTAACCCAACAGAAAAAAAGCATTTGTTTTCAGACCTTACCTATTATCTCTATTTTGATGCTCTGTCTTCTGAGTCTGTGGCTGCCCTGTGGGTCTTTGCCTCTAGGTCTCCTCAGACCCTGACAGTTACTGCTCTGCGCACTTGGTGCAGTGAAGTCCTGAGCTTTTTGTTTAAGGAGGTTATGATCCTGCTATCTAGAACCAGAAGATAGGAGCTCTGCTGCCTATGAGCCATGCTTGCAATTGTCCTTCCTGTTCATGACAAGTCACACATGATTTCCTCTGGGTATATGGCGTATATGGTATATACCCCATTCTGTCTGGAATTTCAGACAACAATCTTCATTTTACCCCATCTGTGTTCCCTTGCACTGCTGGGCAATGTTTCTAATGAGATTGGTTGAATTTAAACATTATATGTCTAATAATTTCAGCAAAATTTTATGCTTCGGTGTTGTTTTCTAGAGCCTGCTTT
Source organism: Ochotona curzoniae (assembly GCF_017591425.1). NCBI lineage: Eukaryota > Metazoa > Chordata > Mammalia > Lagomorpha > Ochotonidae > Ochotona > Ochotona curzoniae. Next base: position 41,426,867 of record NW_024467119.1, read on the forward strand.
TCTCATATTTTGCAATATAGATAGGTTGAAAAATTTGTAAACTTTTCAAAATCTTCTAACTTCTTTTGGTTTAGTAATTCCATCATCAAGTTATAACTTCCATTACATTTTGCCAGAAGCAGGCAGGCAGTAGAAATTAGGCCTGACTTTTCACACTGTTTGAAAATTTCCTTCAGCTAAGTATCTAAGATGACCATTTAAAAATTATGCTTTCCACTAAAAAAAATGCAATTCAGCCTAATTTTTTTGCTGCTTTATGACAAGAATAATTTTTCCTTTAATTTCCATTTTTATATTCCTTTTAGTGTTTAGAATTCCTTCAAGCCAAGCACTTTTTTTCTCACAATTCTTCCATCTATGGTCCATTTCTCAGTTCTAAAGCCACTTCTGTATTTGTAGATATCTGTTAGAGTAATACAATGCTTCTCTAAAACATAACCCAGACCAAGTTTAGTGTTATTTGTTCAACCTTAATGACCTCTCCCTCTGTGAAGCTGTATAAACACTTCCCTTTCCTCTTCCTGGTCCTAAGCCATTTTCTTTAGGCTTATCTTCATCTGACAATAATTTATATTTAATGTTACCAAAGTTTCCTGTATTAACTCTTTATTATAATTACTGTACTAACTTATCCTGAAATATTTACCTTTACTGACAACTGCCTTTGTCCAAGTAAGACAAAGGTCTACTAAATCTACGGATTCATTGCTATATAATAAAATACCTACTGAGAATTTTCCTTCAAATTCCCAAGAATCATTTTACACTTTCCAAAGTCCAAAGTGGGTTAATTTTCAAGATATTAAACTTATTTTACCTATGTTTTCCATATTGACTAGGACATGAGTTTAATCACCCAAACTGTAGTTTTGGGGATCCCTTCTTTCCCTTTATGCCACAATTGCAACAGTTCACCAACTCCAGTAGAATGAGTTCAGCATTCTAGGAAGATCTATAGCAAGTATTTTAACAGGTTGATAAAAGTTTAGAAGGTCGTTCTACTTAATTATGATATGAAATTGAAAGCTTTCAATTGGATACAGAATTGTTTACTGCCATGTTTGATTCATAAGAGCATGAACTTTACATAGTAAAAATTTTTTAAAATATTTGTTTATTTATATTGGAAAGACAGATTTACAGAGAGAAGGAGATACAGAGACAAAGATCTTTTGTCCACTATGCAAGTGGCCGCAGTGGCCCGAGATGAGTCGATGTGAATCCAGGAGCTTCTTCCAGGTCTTCCAAGTGGCTGCAGGATCCCAGTGCTTTGAGCCATCCTTGACTGCTTTCCCAGGCTACAAGCAGGGGGCTGGATGGGGAGTGAAACAGCTGGGACACGAACTGGTGCCCATATGAGATCCTGGTACATACAAGGCAAGGATTCAGCCACTGAATCATTGCACCTAACCCAGTAATCAACATTTTTACTAGGGTTTTTAAATTTATTTTTATATTTTTTAAGATTTATTTTAATTGGACAGTAAGGTATACAGAGAGAAGGAGATACAGAGAGGAAGATGTTCTGTCCAATGATTTACTCTCCAAGTGGCCGCAACGGCTAGAGCTGAGCCAATCTGAAGCAAGGAGCCTGGAGCCTCTTTCAGGGCTCGCACATGGGTTCAGGGTCCCACGGCTTTGGGCTGTCTTCCACTGTTTTCCCAGGCAACAAGCAGGGATCTAGATTGGAAGTGGTGCTGCTGGGATTAAAACTGGCACCCATATGGGATTCAAGCAAGGGAGAGGTGAGGACTTCAGCTGCTAGGCTATTGCACTTGGCCCTAGGATTTTTATTTATAAATGAAATGCATGTTACACTACAAGGTGTCATTTTATCAATTATATTTTAAGTCATGCTGGAATAAAATTGTTTTATGCAATAAAATATGTTAACAAGCTTTATACAATAAATATTAATACTCTCTACTGTCATGAGATTTATAAAATATAACATTAAAATTGTTTTGATTATGCATTATATAATCTTCAAAACGATTTCTTGTTCTTGTACTCTAATATGTCAGAATTTTATGAATTCACAATAAAAATACACACTAGGTTTTTGAACACCAAATATACTAACTGTAGCAAAATGCCATATTATAAGTGCTTTCATAAGGTCAACTTTTGTAATATGTAAAGCATATGATTCAAAATTATATTTTTTATTGCTAAAATAACATCACTGGGAGTATTTCTGTTATACTCTTTCACTACTACATATTTGTTGGAAAGACATCCCAACACTGTCCCAAATTATTATTTACCAGTTTTGCTGATGATGTTTCTGAGTGATATTTAGTTTTTTCAACACATTTAAGGGAAAAAGTGCAATCCCATAGAACTGTGACCAAAAAAAACCCCTCCCTATTCAGTTGACTGAGAAAGTTCTGCAAGTCTGAGTGAAGGTAAAGCATCAAATCCTTTTACATTGCTTGAGAATGGAATAAATTGCATCAACTTGAAATATAGCTTTTTCCCAGAATCCCCAATGACTCACTTGTGGAAGACAGAATACAATGAGTTCCTTGGAGGTTTCTGTTACAGAGAAATATTAATTTTGTGTTACCATTATCTTTCCTTAAAATGTACAGTTTTCATAAGAGAACTTGGAATTAATCTTTCTTCTTTTCTCATTTTTCTCATTTTATCCTGTGATTCATTTTCTATGTATATTTTATGTGGGCTAAATTATAGCCATGTAGTCATTTCTTTCTCTGCTACTCTTTTGGGGGAAGCCATGACCCATTTCAGAGGAAAAACAAATAGTGAAATCATTGAAAAACTTGAAAGTAATTTGAACATTTTTTATACTTTTTTGGTGCAATTTTGCTCTTTTCTAAAAGAAGTACATCACCTAAAATGCTGAGAGGTTTACGTATTTATTGGTAGGAATTTCTCTCAGGTTTTAATAGAAAGAATGAGCCTTTTCTCTCAGCCCCTTAAAAGATTTGAGACCTGCTTGCTTGCATTACTTTTCTATACCTAATAATAATAATAGTAATAATAATAATATGTGTGTGTATAATATTTGAACCTGAAGTAATGTGCAAAAAAGCTGCTCAAAAATTTTTCACATAAAAGGTGTTAGAATCTCTACCTTTTCTTTTGTGAACTTACTGGAATCCTGAAAGAAAGAATTACATTAGTTCTTATGGAGGCTAAGATCCAGTCACCTAAGCATCTTCCACTACTACCACCTCCTGACATTGCCAGATTGTGGGCCAAGTGTCCAGCACATGTATAACTGGGAGACTAACTGAATTTATACAAAAAATCATATACTTTACCTACATTTACATTTTATTGCCTGAATTTAAAGATTGATTTACCTTTAATTTAGAAATAGCTTTCACTTTAGGGGATTTTTCTTTGTCAAATGCAGTATACTTAGATTTTATTTTATCCTAATATTAATATAGTATTGATATAATTAAAATGTCCATTCTGTAGAGAAGGAAGCTGAGGCTTGAGAAGTTAACTTGCCCAAGATCACAGAACTGGTCAAAGGAAGAAGAGATTTACCATATCGATTAAAAACAAAATGTAAGGGGAAAAAGGAAAAAGAAATCAGATAAGAGAAAACCAAACTCAACATATTCAGAACTTCTTCTTTGGGGGTAGATTACCGAATCTACATTTCTAAGTGTCAGGACAACAGAGTCAGTTGGAAATTCCATAAAGCCAGTTATATTTGTGTATTTAGAATGTTCCGGGTGTATTGAAGAAATGCCATTGGGTACTGTTGGACACCAATGTTCTTGTCATACTTAATGCTCATTAAATATTACATGTATGTGTATTTGAATTAGCAGAATATGGTCATTCAGTTGTTTGTCTTTCAGTGAAAATATGGCCTAAGATATAAATTCCTGAAAAAAGAGTATGTGCGGTGTGTGGTCTTTAGTTTCTTCTTACTACAATATGTAATTGTAAAAAAAAAAATGAGAGATTTCCCTTTCCCATTTTGTTGGGAAGAAGAGGATATCGAGATTCTACCCTTCCTCCTATTTGAGTTATTCACACTTGACTGCAATCTTTCCAAATAACCTCAGCTCACACAGTGGTTAATTTTAAACAACAAGAAGGGCATGGAGACCATAAAGAAATTTAATTTTAATTAATTAATTAAAATAGTATTAATTATTTGGAAGCCAGAGTGAGAGAAAGAGAAAGGAAGAGACAGAGATCCTCTATCTGCTGGCTCTCTCCCTAAGTGTCTTCAGTGGTTAGGGCTGTACTGAGCTTCAGCCAGGTGCAAGAAACATCATCTAGGTCTCACATGTGGTTGAAGTCATCCATAATTGGACCATCTCCCACTGCTTTTCCAGGTGTATTTGCAGGAAGCTAGATCAAAAGCAGAGCGGTCCTTTTAAACAATGCTGTGATAAGTTATACCACTTAACTTGCTACATCACAATGCTGACTCTTTGCTTTAATTTAGGACCTACTGGATTTGTGTATTTTCTTATTCAGGATTACAGATTAGAAGAAATGGTGGATTTTGGAGGTTAGAGACCATGAAAAATAGAATATTGATGCCTCACATGACATTATCTGTACCCCATTTTATATCAACTACAGGAGACTATTATCTGGTGATCAGTTTAATGCCTTCCTTTTCAATTCAATTTTGGAAAGAAGTCAAATTCAATTTTTTATTCATGGGAAATGACTGCTCTGTACTTTTAATATGCTTTCACAATAATTTTTAAATTCTATTTATTATTGGAATACATTGATAAGAGTAGTAAGCTGGGACTACACATCATCCCTGTAATTTATGCCATGCTGCTAATATTTTACTCTGAGACTGAAATAGTGCTGAATTATGCATACTTTATAATTGTGTGGCCACCAGAGAATGACTGATCAATTCAACTAAATCCCTAGCAAATGAGACATATCTTGGGCTCCATTGTTAAAATCCACTGGAAATATCCTCAGGAAACCCAAACGGGATTTTCTTTGCCAGATCAAAAATTGAAAAAGAGGAAGAAAAAAATAGACTTTAGTTTTTATTTTCTGTAGCAAGTGCATATAACATCAGGAAACTTTAGTAGCTCCTATTGTTTTTAAGACTTACTTATTTTTATTAGAAAGGCAAATTTACAGAGAGAATGAAAGATCTTCTAAACACTGGTTAACTCCCCAAATTGCTGCAATGGCCATAGTTGAGCTCATCTGAAGCCAGAAGTTAGGATTTTCTTCTGGGTCTCCTACATGGGTGCAGGGGCCCAAGGCTTTGGGCCATACTCCACTGCATTTCCAGGCCATAAGCTGGGAGCTCAATTAAAAGTGGAGCAGTTGGGACACAAACTGATGCCCATGTGGATGCAGGTGCTTAAAGGTAGAGGATTAACCAATTAAACCATCACACTAGCCCCACTAACATTTATACTTACTGGAAGAAATACAGAATTTGAATTAACTTTTGAGCAAGATCAGGTTTCCTTTGAATTCCACAGCACTAGAATGCAATCAAATCAGTCTGAATCTCAACACTGGCACCTTTATATGATTGTAGAATGGCTTGCATCGTGCACCCAACATAAGGTTGTTACTGACATTCAAAAATATTGTGATTTTAGGCTAGAACTGTATGTGAAGAACTATACTATAGTAATGATATAGGGGAACTCAGTGAGAGAGGAAGGAATTGGGGAGGGGATAAGGTAAATCCCAGGGCCTATGGAACTGTATCATAAAATGATAATAATAAAAAGGAGTAAAATTTAAATAAAAATAAAAAAACAACAATAAGTTAAGTCTTTATTAGTTATAATTCAAAGTCCTTCTATTGTGAAAAGGATGCAGTTATGTTGAGACCTGAAATACCCATTATGGGCAGAGTTATATCACCGTTCTAATTTGGAAAGAAGCATCTAGAGGCATTCCTTATTACTGCATGTGGAACATGCAACAAAGGAGATAATGAAGTTAGTGATCATGTAAATCACTGTGAGTCATTTACCTTCCAGTCCCTCAGTGAATCATGCTGAGGTATTACCTGGCCATTTAGCTAAATGAGTATCTTCCAGCAACAGTTACCTGAAGACTGCGAAACTGCTACATGGTTTTCGGAGACTGTTATAAGACCAAAGGGGTTATTGATATCAGTCTAGAAAGTGTTCGTCTTGTCACTGGTTAATGTTTATGTCTAAGTGAAAGAGAGGAATTATACTTTCACTCCATGGGCAGAACTAAAAGGTATTTTATGGTGTCTTGTATAGACAAAATTATAATGATAATAATCTAGCATGCATTTTTATTTTTTTATTGGATAATAGTCAATGAGCTGACAATATATAAAAAAACTGTATCTTAGATGGCTGGAAAACAAAAGCATTCTTAGTGAGAGATGTTATGTTATGGGTAACTTTAGAATATTAAAATGGGGAAAATGGGGAAAATCAACTTAGGAAATGTTGAGTCTCATGAAAAATAACCCTATTTGAGTGGTCCGAGGGGACTAGAACCACAACGTCAGTAAAATTTTCTCTTGGTGTCTGCAGATTATTGGTTCCAGCATGCCTTTGTGTGTACAAAACCCATGGATAGTCAAAGTTCTTATATAAAATTATGCTTTGTATATAATCTATGCATACTTCAGGTCATATTTGAGTTACTCATGCACCCATCTCTAGATTGTGTGTAACAATGTAAATTCCCTGAAAAGAATTTTCACACTGTATAATTTTGAAAACAGTGATAAGAACAATCTATGCACACTTAATGAAGATTCAATTTTGTTTCTTATTTTTTAGCTTTGATTGATTGAATTCATAAATGTGGAAGCCAGATATGGAAGATCCACTGCTTTTCTGCATTTTACTATTTGGTATATGACATAAATGATCATGGAATAATCAGGCCATGATCTCTTTGGTAGAAAAAAAAATCTGTCTCAACTCAAAATATCAAAAATGCTTGTGAGCAGATAACAAAGACAAAAAGAATTCATGGCTATAAGAAAAAACAGAATAAGCAGAATCACACTGGCCCATAATAGTTGTATTACTTTGCACTATTACCCATAATCTATGTAGATTTCAAATAGCCTTGTCCAGAACATATTGACACTCAATTTAGATTTAGACTTATTATCCAAGAACTGATGCAGCCCATTAGCTGCTAAATGCACAGATCAAAACATACATGGATATTCTGATTTTGTAAATTTTCATCAAGAAACAATCTATCATAGATTTAGTGAAACAGTGAAAGAAGTTGTTGCTCACAAAGTAGTGGGGGAATTGCAATAGGAACGGGTATTTGAACCAACTGTTTGCTGCACTGAGAGGTGATAAGGGAGTGAAGAAACGGCTGTCACGACTGAATAAATGTGCATTAAAACTTGATATGTGTCAAATAGAGTTCATGATAGTATTAGTAAATTTTTGTATTAACATGTAACACTATGTGTTTCCCAAGCTGTTGCTCTGTGTTAAGAAAACATTTAAATATTTGTAATACAGATTATTTATTTACCACAAGTATTCTGATTCATTTTCAAAACTCACTTACCACAATTCCAATTTCTTTTCATTTTCCTTCTTTCTCCTGTCTCATGTTTTGCATTTGACTTTTAGGAAAGAAGGATTGAGTGCAGAAAAGTCTAAGCAGAAGGAAGACTACCTCTCAGTTTGCAGATTTCCTGAGCAGTACCTTCGGCAAGAAAATGTAAGGCATACATTTAAGAATATCCTTATCATATTTCCAAAGGTAGAAAATGAGCTTTAGACCTTTGTATGTCTCTTCAGAAATATAAGGAACACACAGTATGCAAAGTAAGAGTTAAATCTTTAGTTGATTGTCATGGATGGTATTCCAAATCAAGGCTCATAAACATTTCTTTGTTAGTTGTCATTTTAAAATATACTTTATCAAAGCTTTCCTACATAAACTTAAAGCAAATTTCTTTCTCAAACAACATATTTCCCATAAGCATTGCTTTACTTTTCTATGAGAGATTAAACAACTTCACAGAAACCTGTTTATTTTAAAATTATGCGTCTATATGTACATATTGTAACATTTTTCTCTGAACCACAACAAACATACATAGAAATCTGATTTAAGTACATTTTAAAAAGATTTATTTATTTGTTTTAAAGATTTATTTATTTTTATTGCAAAGTCAGAGATATACAGAGAGGAGGAGAGAGAGATCTTCTGTCCAATGATTCACTCTGAAGTGGCAAAAAAGGCTGGGGCTGTGCGGAATTGAAGCCAGAAGCTTCTTCTGACTCTCCCATGTGGGTGGAGGGTTCTAAGGTTTTGAGCCATCCTCGATTGCTTTCCCAGGCCACAAGCAGGGAGCTGGATGGGAAGTAGAGTGGCTGGGATTAGAACCGGTGCCCATATGAGATCCTGGCACGTGCAAGGTGAAGACTTTAGTGGCTAGGCTACCATGCCAGGCCCGATTTAAATGCGTTTTATGTTTAAATTCATATCATAATGTGCATGAAGAGAAATAACCCTTACATTTTTTTCAGGAAAATACACTGAATAGATAAAAATCATCCACCAATTTGAATAATTTTAAATTGTATTTCTTTACAGATTTTTTTATTTATGTAACAGAGGTTAAATAGCATTTTAAGCAAAATCATAGATCTATTAGTTTATTTCAATGGCTTAACTGATTGAGAGCCAGTTTCACATTGTGAAGAAAAACATAATAAATATTCCTGAAGTTAGAGTCTATGCCCCAGAGTGTATATTTTCTGTATCATTACTTATAACTAATCTTTCATCTCTACTTTGGTTGTTATTTAAATGTATGTGATGGCCCTTTTATAGCTAGAACTGATCAAAGAGTCTTGATACAGCTTAGAGGTAGAGGAAATGTTGGAGTGTCAATATGTTAGGGAAAGATACTGTTTGGATTGCAAACACACCACATTAGAATTCTGGTTACAGTCTTGAGTATTATCCTATACAATCTAGTATTGTTTAATGTGCCAGAAAAGTTTCAAATGATGGCTCAATCACTTGAGTCCCTGCCACCCATGTGGGAGACCTAGATAGAGTATCCGGTTCCTCTTTAAGACACTGACTGTTGTATTGTGTGCAAAGATTTTTCTCCCAAATTTTGATCATCTCCTGTTTACAGAAGCTTCTAAGTTTTATATAGTCTCATTTCCTTTTCCTTGACTACTTGTGCTTTTGGTGACCGTTTTAAGTCTTTACCAATGTCTATCTTGTAGATTTTGTAAATAAAGGTTTTGCTTGGAGAAAAATTAAATTGATCATTAAAAAAATGTACAAACCTCTGCTTTAGAAGTTCTGGTACTTTCAAGTGAGAGACATCATAATGACCAGCTTCCGTAAGAGGTTGACCCCAACTTTCCATGTTTGGTTGAGCAAGCAACATATCCACTAGGTTGGAAGTACACATTAACTCTCCTGTATATGCTAGAAAGCTAAATTATTAATTTGAACTTTGGAAAGTTGGATGAACTCAGATTGAATCAAACTGATTCTTCCTAGGCAGTGATGAAAGCATAATGCTATTAGGTTCTTATTGGTGTTTATTGAAAAGAGTTACTTAAAAGGGTTACCTACATTTATTGAAAGATTGAGTTTTCTCCCCTAAGAAACTTTTTTTTTTTTTTTTAAGAAACACATAGGGACAGTAGCCTAGCGGCTAAATCCTTGCCTTGTATGCACCAGGATCCCATATGGACGCTGGTTCGTATCCTGATTACTCCAGTTCCCTGCTTTTGGCCTGGAAAAGCAGGAGAGGATGGTCCAGAGCCTTGAAATCCTGCACCCCACGTGGAAGACCCCAAAGAAGCCCCTGGCTCCTGGCTTTGAATTGGCTCAGCTTTGGCTATAGCGGCCCGAGAGGTCACTTGGGGAATGCACCGGGGTTGAAAAATCTTTCTCTCTGTATTTCCTTCTCTTGTAAATGTGTCTTCCCAATTAAAAAAAAAAAAATGAAAAAAAAAAAAAAAGAAACACATAGGTAAAACAGCAATTTATAGAACACAATATCCACTGAGGCCTACAACACAGGATGGAACCTTAAGTAAGCTATAAAAAGGAAAAATGACTTCAGCAAAAGTGAAACTGATTCATTAGCTACAACACAGCTAAGCTTCTCACACTAGGGTATTTTGTGCTTTAAAATAAACTTCAGTTGATATGAAGAAACAGAACAAATGAAAAACAAAACTAGTAGTTAAGTGTTATCTTGAGTAAAACATAGGCAAATTAAAAGAAAATGTATCTGCACTACCCTGTCTGGTAGTCATTGGTCAGACTCATGTGACTAGTCAGACTTAAATATGGTCAGGCTCAATTGAGTTGTACATTAAATGTTAAATATAGGCTGAATATCAATCAATATGAAAAAGAAAGCAAAATATCACACAGACAATTTTATATTTATTTCATTATTTGATAAGTAATTTCACATGCATGCATATCCATATATAATTAAGTATGAGATATTGGTTAAGATATTCTCTCTAAGTGTTGTACTATTTTTAGTCATCTTCCCAAACTAAATCTTTCAGATATTGCACTGGTGAAACATACCTGGTTCTTATAGCCAAAATTGTCAGGCCTAAAAGGGACTGAATGATGTTAGCAATTTATTTTCAGTTTGTATAGGGCAGACCCATTGCTGCTCAGAGCAGCAAATAGGCCCCATTTTTCATCAGTTGTTAATTAAATTGAATAATTATTATTGAAAGCTGTTGTGCACATTGCGGAGACTTTGTTCTTAACAACAGAAGTAAAATTCAATGCTATCTCAACACAAATAAATTCTTTTTTATTTTTTCATTTTCAAAAGATTTATTTGTTTTTATTAGAAAGTCAGATTTACAGAGAGAAAGATCTTCCATCTCCTGGTTTACTCCCCAAGTGGTCCAAATGGCCAGAGCTGAGCTGATTCAAACCCAGGAGGCCAGGGGTTTTTTCTGGGTCTCCTGTGTGGGTGCAGGGTCTCAAGGCTTTGGGCTATCCTTGACTGCTTTTCCAGGCCATAAGCAGGGAGCTGGAAGGGAAGTGGAGGAGCCAGGATCTTAACCAGCATCCATATGGGATCCTGGTGTATGCAAGTTGAGAACTTTATCCATTAGGCTAATTTGCCAGGCTCCGCCAATCAGTTCTTTACAATTCATATTGTTAGAGGATTTTCCTTGTGAGTGGCACTGTTAGAGCTTAGAAAATACAATATTCAAAATACAAATGTATAATAAACCTACAGATAGACTTCAGAAAAAGAATCATATGAAGTTTGATTCACTATAATTCACTTTGTAAAATACATTACATACTTAAGAATGTGTCAGAAACTATTAACTTATCATAACAAGCTTGAGCTAGATAGTATCATCTTGCTCAAGTAAGAAAGTTTAGGCTTAAAGATACAATTCAGCTATTTTATGAAGAAGGCCCCGTACTTAACATTCTGATTTCACCAACCAGTATCTCACTGTTGTCTCTGAATATTTGGAGAAAGAAGTTTGTGGTGGATGAGTAGCATAGCTGAGTAGGAAAGTAGTATGTAACTGGGAAAAATTAACTGGTATTAGGACACAAGTCCTTTAGTCACAGCAAAACTAATTCTTACTGTCTTAACCAGTTAATCAGGTTTTAAAAATTTATTTTGTTTTTGCTTCCTCTTTAGTTTTGTCTCTAGAATGCTTTTGGCTTGTTCACTTGTAGGTTTGCTCATCATTGGAAAAGTAGTTTTATATTAATAAAATAATATTTTAAAAGAACAGTAAGAGTAAAATATGTACTTTCATAGATTCAGTGGGATTTTTATGCCCAGAGCCATTTGGATTTTTATATCATCCGCAGGTAATATAAAATTATAAACTTCAAAATCAACTTGCTGTAGATTTTTTGAAATATGAGTCCTGCCTGTGATTGCTTTGCCTAGGGCCAGACAAAATACCAAACCTTGGTTTGTATTCAAATAAGTAAAGTGTTCATTAATCAGTTAGTTTTGAATCTGTTGTGCGCTGTGTAATCCTAACATTTACAAATACGTGAGACTGTAATTGAACTAGATGAGTATTAAAATATTAACAATTGAGGAAAATGTTTTTTTTTCTGTAAGTAATGTTTGCTTAAAAAATTTAAGGGACATTGCATGGGATATGTCAAAAAGTTTTCATGGAAATATTTTTAGCATATTTACAAACTCAAATAATTTCATATAATGGAGGATACACTGAGTGGAGAAGTCCTGATAATGGACTTTCATAATTTTGAACAAAAATTTATTGTTGCTAAGCTGAGGAAATGGTGATACAAGAAATATAGGGGACAATGCATACAGAAAATAACTATGAGGATAGGTGCTGTGTAAAAGTAACAACAGTTCAGAGATCAAAACAAACTTTTTCATATGTGCCCTGTTATATTTTGATACCCTTCTTTCCTAATTGTGTACCTGTGTGCAAATTATTTAGCCCCTTTTAATCTAAATGTGTTTAAGTGTATAAGGGAGTCATTATTAATATCTCCATCTAAGGATCGTTGTGTTATAGGAGGTACAGTTATATCACAAAGATCTTGTTCTTGATACCTATTAGGAATTAATGTCAGCTATACTCTTGATTTAATATAGCTGATAAATAGGAAAGATTATGTTTCTCTGCACCCTTATCCACCATTCATATCTGTTTTTAGAAATAGCAGATTCATTTACTAATAAATTATACCTGTCTAATAAAGTACACTTATCAACAGAAGGAATCATAGTAATTAATGTCCTGTTTAGAACCATAAATTCTTGTGATGCAAAAGATGATGAGATTCAGCTAAAGAATTCTGCCCAACAGGAACATCACGTTAGTTCCAAAGATAAACAACATGTAACATTTAAAAATTTTAGAATGCTCTGTGGCTGTTGAAAAAGTGAAGAGAACAAGAATGTTTAATTTTAGCATTATACTTCATTTAACCCAACACATCCAAAACATTTTAAGATAAAATATTTTAAAATTCAACAGATATTTAAACATTAATGCATTTTAATCTCTTTAGTCATTCTTCAGCTCACATTTATAGCAAGTTGAAATAAGTATTTCTAGTTCTCAGTAGTCACATATTCCTAATGCCTTCTATATTAGTTGACAAAGATTTACATTGAAGTTATGAGTATAACTAAAGCTGTAACATCACCAGGGAAGCCACAGAAAGGCTGAGTCCAAGACAAACACTGTAGCCTACAGTGCATGATTCCTGGCTGATTTTTGAGCTCAGAGAACTTAGTAAATTACTATTTTTATTTGCTCAGTTTTTCTGAAAGCATGCATAAAATAGAAATTTAATTTTGCAGAGTAGTTATTCAATGTTCTTGGTACATTACAAAAATTATATAGAAATTACTGCTTTTGCTTTGTTTTTAAGAATTTTTTTTAATTTTGGGTTTTATGGTACAATTCCATAGGGGCTGGGATTCCTTCCCCCTAAACTCCCATCCCCCCAACTGATTTTCCCCATATTATTACAATAGTATAGTCCTTCATAAGCAGTCATAAGTCTGTCTGTTATTTAATTGTGCCCTGACATTGCTGGCACAGACGATGTCAGACAGTCCACCATCTCATTGACCAGACATGTCCATTGAGAGTCCATCTTTGATTTGGAAGTAGGGATGCATATTGCATTGTATCTTAACATCTGACTATGATAGTCTTTATTACGCCATTACTATGCATTCCCTTAAATGAGAAGTCACAAAACAAAATCAGCAACAGGTATGAAGTTAAAACAAAAAATTTACAACACCATGGAGTCAAAAAACACACCACTGAATAACTAACTCATGGGTGAAGAAAAGAAAGCACAAAAGCCTCTTGGGTAAAATGATGCCAATGTCTTCATGTTTATAGTGATTTATTTCAGAAGAAGGCCTTACGTGTAACTACTTGAGATAAATCTTTTGGGTACTATACAACAGCATGACTCCTTTCACATTACTGTAAAAGAACATCATTAAGTGTATAGTGATTTGATTTGTGTGGAAAGATACCTGAAAACCTGTGCATGCTTGCTGGACTAATGTATGTTTTCATTACTGATTTTACTCTGGATCATTTCATTGAAATGTACCTTAGTTGTATTGAAAGCTTTTGCTGGACCCTAGGAGTCTTTGTAGGGAATTGTTGGGTTTGAGCATGACTTTGGGAACTATTTAATAAGCCCTTAACAAGTGTTAGAATTTGTGTTTAGCATTTGCTATAGTTATAGCTACTGGGATTCAAATTTGTCTAGTGTTCTTTTTTTTTTTTTCTAAAATTTTGTGCCAGGTGTTAGCATTGTTGTGTAGTGGGTCAAAGCAGCTGACAGTTTGCGATATGTTGATAGTCTTATTAACTCCCTCATAGGATGACTGAGAATTAAACTAAATCATGCAGATAAAGTACATAAAACTGTGTTTGGGATGTCTCAAGTGCTAAAATAAAGGATTGCTTTTGGTTACACAATTCTGAGGAGCAATGTGGGATTAATGAACACGTAGGAAAGCCATCATGAGAATAAGGAACCAGGTGTTTGATGAAGTCTGACACAGGCTGATTATGCAAAACATGAAAAGATTGGTAGGGACCATAATGCGTCATATACCTGTAGGTAACCTTATGAGACTCCAACTTGTGTTATTATCAGAGTATCACAAAGTAGCATGTATGAAATGCTTAGCAATTGATCAAGTATATTAATCAGTTAGATCAACAATTCTGAACTGTCACGTCTAAGTGATTGATACAGTAGGCATTTGTTAACTTTTCAGTGACCATGACTACTGCACAAGAAACATAGAAAAATAGACCCCGAACTACTGAAGTTATGTAGAAGAACTATACATTGTGTGCAGTCCCTACTGCAGCTCCCAACACCTTTACCCTCATGAGCCCATCCTTGGGGACCTCTTTTGGCAAGGTGGATTATCTGTTTCTCAATACTGTCTGCTTTCATTTGCTTTACTCACCCCTCTTTATCATTCATGATATAACACATCATCAATGTGAGACAAAGGAAGGACTCTGATTTCCTGTAATACATTAATTCAAGAATCTATGGAAATACGGAAACACCACAATTGGTTTTTATTGCAGGAAAGTTGTCTTACAGCATAATAAAAGAGAATACCACACAGTGAAAAACACAAATTTTGTGACAAACATATTGTGAACAATCACTATAATCTCTTACTTTGGGCTCTAATAGTTACTGCTCAAGAAAATAACCTTCAGAAGTCTCTAAAGACTAATCAGAACTATTTCCAACACAGAAAATGAATAAACCCTCAGCATTAGAGCAGACTTTGAAAAAAAAAAAAGCATGATGAAGTAGAAAAACCACACTTTGTGACTAAGTCACGGTTAGTTGAACCCGAGCTATTTTTCAGAGGTTAAAAATAATCTGTTGCTTAGCAGAGGTAAGAAGGATGTAAATCAGTGTTGCAGTGGTGGCTGTTGAAATGTTTTTCCAGGGCAGGAGTCAGACAATTCATTAAGTTGCTGCTCCAAATGCCCCTATTCTTTTCCATCCTGGTTTGAACCTCAACATCTCTGCTGCTGATTCAATTTATATTTAGTGCCTTTTTTTTTTTTTTTTGGAAGCAGCAGATGATGCATCAAATACTTTGGTTCTTATCACCCACACAGGAGGTTCAGATTGAGCTCTGGGCTCCTGGCTTCAGCCTGGCTCAGCCCCGGTTGTTGTGGGTGTTGGGGAATGAACCACAGGATGGAGGGTCTCTATCTCTCCCACTTTCTCATTCTCCCTTCCAAATAGAAGGAAAATATATTTATAAAAATAATATGTTTTTCCCTAAAATTCATCTGGATAAAATAAGAGCCAAAAGCTATAACTCATCTATTTTACTCATTCAAGGTTTCTGGCAGAAAAATAATCTAGTAGTAACAAATAATTTAAAATATCTAACAGATCTGGAAAATAAATAGATTTAAATATTTAAACTTTTCTGGTGACCACAAAAGTAATAATTTTATTATACCTACCTTGATGTTTTACTCTGTGCTAAATAATACAAAGTTATATGTATATGCAGGGAAAAAAATGCTGCCACATAGGTAATTCCTGACTCCTACTTGTGCCCATCAAAATTTCCAAGGTGAATAAAACAAAGTGACTAAGAATTGATAAAACTATTTGTGATTAAAAATTGACTAACAAAGCCATAACCAAAACACAGCAATTGTAGTTGATCAGACAGCTTTTAGTTACTATGGCAAAGTGCCTATGTAGAGAAGATTTACTTTTATTCATCACTTTGTAGGGCCTAAGATTTGGTGGCTCTGGTGGGTCAGCATTTGGTGACACGGCAGTGGACGGCAATAGTAATGTGCTTGAGGAGGAAAGATCACTTGGTGAGTTAGGAAGCAAAAAGAGTGCTTGGGCTCCACTTGACTTTCTCTCTTTTTTTTTAAAAAAAAAATTTACTCTTTATTATTATTATCATTTTATGATATAGTTTCATAGATCCTGGGGTTTACCTTATCCCCTCCCCAATTCCCTCACCTCTTACTGAGTTTCCCTATGTCATTACTATAGTACAGTTCTTCTTATAGAATCATATGTCCATTATTGTGGGCATGGACGATGGCAGAGAGTCCAGCATCCTACTGTCAAGATAAACAGTTTCGTTGGGAGTCCATCTCTGATCTGGAAGTAGAGATGCATACTACATTGTATCCTCACATCTGGATATGATAGTCTCCATTAACGTTACTATTCCTCCCCTTAAATGAAAAGCCACAAAACAAAATCAACAACAGGAAGAAAAAAGAAATTAACAATACCATGAAATTAAAGAACATGCTACTGAATGACTAATGTGTCACTGAAGAAATGAAAAAAGAAAATCAATAACCTTCTTGAAGAAAATGATGCTACTGTATGATCTATGAGTCACCAAAGAATTTAATGAGAAGAAAGTGTTTTGAAGAAATGAAACTAACAATAAAAATAAAAATCCATTAGTTTCTGCTGATCTTTGTTGGTGAAATGTGTCTCCTGTAGGCAAGAAATAGATGGGTTTTGTTTTTTAGTCCAGCCTACTCATCTGTGACATTTGATTGATGAATTTAAGCCATTTACATTCAGAGTTAATACAAATAGGTGGTAATTTGGTCCTGTCATTTTGACAATGGGTTGTTCATTGATTTAGTCTTCTGTTATTTTACTGGGATGTTCTTTGCATTTACCTTTGGTTTTGGTGGGCATTGTTCCTTTTCTCTGTCAAGAGAGCGTCTTTAAGTATCATTTGTAGAGCAGGTTTGGAATAGACATATTCTTTTAACTTTTCAGCTGACTTTTTAAATTAGACTTCCTGCAAGAACAGCTTTCTATGGGTGTGTTCCAGCAATGTAAGTCCTACATGAGACCCTAACTCCTAAACACTGTAGCTGAATTAAGTAAGTTTCTTCTTTTCACTGTTAACCATGCTGTTAGACATTGAAGTCCAAATGAATTTGTGAATAATCAAGTCACAGCAGATAGCAATTTATATTCACAGGAAACAGAAGGCAACATTTATGACACCAAGGTCATTCTGGAGTGTTACTGGAAAGATCTTGACAACAGTGTAAAACATCATGTGTAAATGAGATTTTCTGGTAGAATCTTGAGCAAAATCCTCAGGAAATCATATTAATGGGATAATTTTAGTATATAAATACAAGCCTATCTCATTTAATTTAATTCATGATAGTCTTCAATTTTCTATGACAAATGAAGACTAGAGAGACTTTAGAATATTCCTCTTTGAGACACAGATCTATGTTTTGCACCATATAGGAAAAAGTCATCTTGGACTACTGTATACCTAACTAGGTAGGACACAATGATCAGTTACTCCTCACTAAGGTATTGAAGATTTCTCTGCACACCACTCCTAAAAATTGTTCTGCTCCTCAATCATTAAAAAAAAATGACTTGTTAGAGTTATAAGCCTGTTTGAACCATCCTAAATTTCGCGAAGTTCAGTAAAAATCATGCTTGAATTCTGTAAGCTGCTAAACATGAAAATAGACACAGGACAATTGAATAGCACCCTATAACCAATTTTAGGTTTATAGCAGCCGGTTGTCTATATACTAAAATTGAGATGTCAAGGAAGTAGTTACAGGATGTGGTTAAAAACTTGCATTTTCTAACATATTGGTCACTCAATACCATGTTAATTAACTTCATGATGATGTTCCCTCTTGTTTTTGAAGTTGTGTAGTGGTATCTCATTGGTGGGGATGATATCTTACCATCTCTACTATCAGACCAAGTATGGTCTCCCAATGAATCTGTTAAATGTATCTGGACAATAAGATGCGGGACTCCCTGCATGGTCCATGGCTGCAGTGAAGGAATCATGACTGGTTATGATATATACTACTGTAACAATATGGAGGAATTCAATATGGAGGGAGGGCTTAGGGAGGGGTTGGGGGAACCCCAGAGCCTATGAAACTGTGTCATAAAATGAAATTTAAAAAAATCCTATTTTAGTCAGAGATCTATGTTTTGCAGTTTTGAATCAGTTTTTAAAAATCCAGTTATGGTCTTAGCATTTTTTATAAAATTAATAAGCTTTTTTATTTAAAGAAGTACCCATCTTGCAATTCTTTCCACTGTCCATTTTTCTTTTTCTTAGTTTGTCTCTTCAAACTCTTTTGAACAAACTGAAGTTTAATGCATGTTTGTCTTATCAATCCTTATTAGCCTTTTATTAATCCTCACCTAATTTAGATCTACTTTAATACCCTACCTATAATTCCTAGCATATAATTTCAAGCAACTTACTCTGAGTTCTTTTTAGAGTGGATAGATTTACCCACTTCTTATTTTAGACGTCCTAACATGGATGAATGAGTTGAATTTCTTCCAATGGAATAAGTCCCAAACAAAATACTTGGGACACTTTATATTTTTATAAAAATCATACCCTTAATGCTCTTGTAAAGCATTTACTGATTTCTTTAGTGGACCATTATAATTTTAAGCCTTGAGCAAATTCATGGTGAGATTTGAGGGACAGAAAAACTCAAATGATCCGGATCTAAAACTTTTTTTGATGAAAATTTATATGTTCTAGTTAATTGCAGTGAGCTTACTTGTTGTTTGCACTCTTTCCACTCAGTACTGGTTTATGCTTTCACTGCTGTATGAATGAGAGATATGAATTTTAAAAGTGTGAATGTGATTCCTACACTCCTGGTGTTAATAGTAATAAGCAACAACAGATAGCAGTGTGTGTAATGAAAAAAAGAGACGACTGATGTGGATAACTGAGAATAAAGGAGGAGCTGTCAAGGTTGAAGGTAGGCTGATGCAAACCTTTTCCAGACAGGGTGGGGTCTTCAAAGAAGTCCTGCTTGAATAATGGTATTTATGATAGTGTCCTGGTTGAGCTGTCATAGACACAGATACTGAGACAGGGGCTAAGTGTAAGTGTTTATTCATAAGAACATGAATCATGACCAAGAGGTAGGAGAATAACGAATAACTTGAGAGAAAGGTCATGTGCTTTTCAATCACTTACCAAAAAGTGTGACTGATGTTTACCTTTGTGTGGGAAATCTCAGATAAGCTAAAAGTGTGCGGATGATCCAAGAGCCAATAAAGCTGCTCTGTAAGTCACCACTTGTCAGTAGTCATAGTTTGAGAAATGTTCTTGAAGTGTAATTTTTAGTACTTCACAATGTCTGTACAGGCAGAGCAAAACAACAGCATCATTTTATTTTTTTTTTTTTACAATTCCGGATTTTGGAGATCTGCAAATTACACTGAGAGCCAGTTAGGCATGGTAGTTACCACTGAAAGATCAATAACAGCAAAGTTGTTTGATTTCTTTCCTGAATAATGTGCCAAAAATTCCCAGCTGCACATGTTTAACCTAGTGACTATGATGCATGACGTTCACATTGGACTGACTGGGTTCGAAACTTGGTACAAATTTTGACTCCAATATCCCCTGTATTGCAAACTATGAGAACCAGAGGGAATGGCTCAAATAATTCAGGTCATGTCACCTGAGTGAGAAGTTATGGGTCTTGTATCCTGATCTTTGCTCTTTTGATGACACATCTGTGGCGCAGTGGGTATTCAGTGAACTGTGAATGGAAGCTCTCTTATGTATCTCTCCCTCTCTGACTCTCAAATATAACTAAATAAGTGTTTAAATCACCAGTAGTAATTACTGTTTATGAGTCATTGAACTTTGGGTGAGATTGGTCTCCTTTTTTGATAGTCTCAGGACATTATCCCATTAACTTATCAACCTGGTGACATTGTGTAATAAAATACAAGAACTGCATGTTTTAATTTTAAATGAAATATGCAATATTTTGTAAAACTTTGACTTTCAGTTTATTTTTCCTTGAAAAAAAGCCCCCACTCTGTCTTATTTTTCTACTAATGTTGTTAATTTCTAACTGTTAAAAGAGTCTGAAGAATATTAGCACTTTCTAAAAAGGTAGAGACTTTTAAGGTTCTTCATGGTTGCTCATGCAGAGCTGTCAAAGCATATTTTATGGTTCTCCATTCCTTTTTCACACTATGTCTTGACAATTTCCTTTAAAAAAAAAACTTGCCACAAGCTGTACTTTATCTTGCTCAGTGTTTTAATAAAGAACATTCCAAAAGATTCTGACTTGAATGTTTTCTATTTCTTATAAACATTATTTCATGGTATGTTAT
The DNA here is from genome assembly GCF_017591425.1 of Ochotona curzoniae. Lineage (NCBI taxonomy): Eukaryota > Metazoa > Chordata > Mammalia > Lagomorpha > Ochotonidae > Ochotona > Ochotona curzoniae. The sequence continues at coordinate 41,447,561 of NW_024467119.1, forward strand.
GCAATGAAGATTTTTCTCAGTAAGGCAAAGTGTATAAAATATATTTATTTAAGGGTAAATATATACTATAGAAGTACCAAGGGAATATGGTGCTCAGACTTTCCGAGTCTACTATTGAATTTAGCAGAGGAGGATTAATTTACTAGTCTACATTCTCTGAAGTTAGTACTACTTGCAATGGGCAGTATAACATTTTACATTTACATGGCTCAATGAAGAGGACATTCTTTGTCAAAAGAAAAATTCTGTTTGGATCATACATTCTTAAGATTTATTATTTTTTATTGGAAAGAAAGATATACAAAGAGAAGGAGATATAGAGATAAAGATCTTCTATCCATTGGTTCACATCCTAAGTGGCTGCAACAGCCAGAGCTAAGCAGATCTGAAGATGGGAGATTCAAAACTTCTGGGTCTACCATGCAGGTGTGGAGTCCAAAGGCTTTGGGATGGCTTTCGGTCTTCCTCCACTGCTTTCCCAGGCTATAGGCAGGGAACTGGATGGGAAGTGGAGCAGCTGGGACAGGAACCAGTGCACCATATCCTGGTGCATGCAAGGCAAGGATTTAGCCATTAGGTTATTCTGCTAAGCCATGAATAGTGTTTTCTATTAGATTATAAGCCTTCAATTACTTCTTATTATTACTAATAATATTATTATTATTCTTTGTGTTGAGAAGGTTAGCAGTTTTTTTTTTTTTATCCTGTACTCATTTTCATTGACTTTGAAATGGTCTATAAAGAGAGTGTTGTGGCACAGTAAGTTAAAATGCTGCTCAGGGCCACCTGCATCTTGTAACAGAGTGCCAACTAATGCCCAGACTACTCTGCATGTTTGCTTTTGATCCATCTTTATGCTAAAACACCTGGCCCAAGTAGTTCATATTCTGCTGTCCAGATGGTAAACCCAAATGGAATTCTTGGCTCCTGGCTTTGCCCTGGGCCAACTCTAAGTATTGCAGGCATTTGGGCAGTGAAACATGGGGTTGGGAATTTTCTCTCTCTTTCTCTCTCTTTATCTCACACTCACACACAAACACATTTTCTCCGTCTCCCCCCCCGCCCCCCCGTCGTTACCCTCCTACCCTTTTCCCTCTGACACTGTACCTTTCAAAGAAATAAGCACATCTTTTTGAGTTTTTAAAAATTTTATTTATATAAATGGAACAGATTTCATGCATTTCAGAGATATAGTTCTAAGAAGATAACCATACCCCTTTTCCTCCCCTCTCCCTCCTTCAATCTCACCCTTTCCTTCCTTTGCTATTTCTTTAAAAAAATTTTTGGGGGGCAAGAACTAATTTCTTAGAGATCATTTGTAAGTTTATTTGGAGCAATCCACAATTTTTGTTGTTGAAAATTTTATTTTATTTTTGAAAAAAGGAGAGAGCCAGAACCTCTAAAGTAGTCTAAGTAATTATAAGCAAAATTGTCAAGAAAATTTAGTGCAAATTGATACTAACTAAATAGCATTGTGAAGGAATAAAAATAGTCACAACCATACGTGGAACTAAATAGTGAATAAATCATGCATGTAAAGTCAATTGATTTTTAACAGAGAGACCATGAAGAAGCAATTCAGAATGTGTAGGCTCTTCAAAAAGCATATTGGAAGAAGAGGATATTAATATACAGAAAAATAGAATTAAAATTAGAGACTAACATCTCACTATAGTGAAAAACAATAATTAAAAATTTTTAAATGCAAATGTAAGAGCCAACAGTGTTAAAATGCCAGATAAAAACCAGAGAATTGTTTCATACTTATGTGTGAAAGGATTATTCATATACAAACTAAAAAGTGCAGGGGGTAAAAGCAAATGTTATCAAAATAAGATAGATTCAAAAAAATAAGATAACTTCAAGCTGAAAGATTTCTGCAGAGAAAACAGCATGAGCAAGATTGAAGAAGCAACAAATAGAATGAGGTAAACTATTTATGAACTGAGCATCTAGTAAACTGTTAATATCCAGAATATATGGAAAATTGAAACAAGTTGATTGAAAAGAAATCTGGGTAAAAATGGGCATTTCTTAAGGTATTCAAATAACCAACTAGAATTTCAAAAAGTATACTATATTATACTATACTATACTATACTATACTAAAGGTATATCATCGATGGACTTTTGTGATGGCATGGTGCCTTACAGGGTAAAGCTGCTCTTACCTGCAGTGCTGGTATCCCATATAACCACTGATTCAACTCCTTTCAGTTCCAACTCCATGATAATGTGTTTGGCAAGACACTGGGGGACAGGGTGAGAGCTCCTGGCTCCTGACTTGGAATCAGTCCAGTTGCCGAAGAAATGAAATCAGCATATGAAACAGTTATGTTTACTCCCATGTTGATTACAACTAAATCCAGGTCAGCTAAGCTATGGAATAAATCTAAATGTCCAAAATAGATGTCCAGAGAAAGAAAATGTGGTGTCGGTACACAGTGTAATAATACTCAGCTGTAAAAAGAATGTAATTCCATCTTTTGCAGTTAACTGGAATTAACTGCTAACCATTTAACTTTAAAGCCAGAATAAGGCAATAATCAACCTGTTCAATGGTAGAGATGTATAGAACTGAATTTAGAGGCAAAATATAAGTGAGAAACATATAAGGAAGAGAGATTACATTGGAGCCTTTATATTATATGGCTATGACATAGTGAGTTAACAGAAACTATAAAGTTTATTAAGTCAGCTAATATATGGTTGGTACCTGGATTTCTCTGGTTCAAGTCAGGATGTGAAGGCAATATATTTTTTTGAATCTTATATTTGTCCCACTGGAGTTTGAGTAAAACATCAAATTCCACTATTCAGCATACATACTGCAAGAAAATAGACATTTATTTCTAGATTCACTTATTCTTTCATTCAAATAAAAATATTTATTTACCACTATCTATATATAATCACTCTAATATGCACTGAAAATATGGCAGCTAATAATAGTAGATTTAATTCTGGAGCTCATGAAATTTATTACTTAACAAGAGAGAAACCATTGTATGAAAATATAATTGCAATGAAATAGAATGCTAAGTATACAGTTGACTGTATGTCATAGTGATATAGCAATTCTGTGTGTGTGTAAATGTGGGAAACTTGAGAACACATGTAGATTCATTTAGAAAACATTTCCAGGTGCCTCAATTCTTACCTGAGTGTGATTTCTGTTATGACAAAAAAAAAAAAAAAAACAGTTGCCTTGCTATTTCTGTTAGTTATACTTGTTTTCACCACTTAATACTTATTTTGGTTATTTTTTCTAACTTTGAATAATCTCTTTTTTATGCTTTTTATGAAAGCTTGTATTATTTTTCAGAAAATTGTTCCATATTCCTCACATTATGGACTGATACATACTTTCCCTGTAAATTAATGTTGAGTTTCGTCCTAAGACTCATCGAATAGATGGAATATGTTCAAATGTCCACAAGAAGAGGTGTTCATTATTATTACCATTCGTTAGGAGATGAGTAGGCAGCAACTAGCTTACCAAGGATGAAGCATATGTGGGATAGAGCTGAATTAAACCTGAGGCCTGGAGCCAGCATCAATAGATTATGTACTTAAAGTGGCAATGCTACCCAACCCAACTTAGATCATTTGCACTACAGATAAACTCACGACATATAAATGTAAGCATTTGTTCTTATTTTTTTTAAATGTGCTTGTTTTTATTTGGAAGACAGATTTTTATGAAGGGTGAATGAGAGACACAGAGAGAGGCCTTCCGTTTACTGACTCATTTCTCAAATTGCTGCAATGAGCTAATCTGAAACTAAGAACCAGAAGTTAGAAGCTTCTCTCAGCTCTCCCACGTGGGTACAGGGGCCAAGGATTTGAGTCCTCCTCTGCTGCTTTCCCAGTCCATATGCAGAAATCTGGGTAGGAAGTGGAGCAGCTGGGAGCCAGTGCCCATGATGGATTCAGTGCTGTAGGTGGAGGATTAGTGTGCAATGCCACTGCACTAGCCCCTGTACTTATCCTTATAAATTCAAGACTTTTGAAATGTTTTATCACATCAAATTTTTCTGGTAATACTAGCAGAAGTCTTGTTACTTCCTATCTCCCTATGCTTATTTCACTCAGATATTTTTCAAAGCCCACTAGTAGATCAATTTCCTGCATGAAGTCATTTGTTACCAGAGTGATATTTGCCATACACAATATCTGCTATTAATTCTTGCTCATACTATATTTCCAAAATTTACAATTACATGTTGAATTTTAACATGACCTCTATTGCTTTTAAATTAATTTTCCACAACTGTGTGGCGGATCGTACTTTACAAATATGTTATGCTAATAGTTCCAATCACATGCCATGTTTGAGAATGTGTATGTATACTTTACTTTCAAACTAGACTATTTGATTCTGGGGCCTGGAATGGTGTTTGGACACCCTTACACAGCTGTGGTGTGAGTAAATCAATGCCTCACAATTAGATTATGTGGAAGTCTCAACAAATTGTGGAAATTTCATCAGCTGGCCTGTATCATGTGCCAGATACATGCATAATCTATATTCAATAGATTCCAACCTCAGGTTGTCAAGCCAGTGTCACTTATTTAGTCCTTTCAGAAGAAATAAACCACACTTCCTCTAAGTTCTTGATACCCAAGATCCCTGAGGATAAACAGTAATTGTCCTGAACTAAATTTTGGAGTGTTTTGTGACACAGCAGTATGAATTTGAACCATCTCAAGATACATGATGAGGTTTGGAGCGAAGAGTATTGGCATTGTGACTGGAACAGTGGCCCAGAAGACTGACATGCCACTTTAAACCCAGCACTGCTGTCAATACCTGGTTCCCCTAGGTCTGGACCTTCTTAGGGCCTCATCTGTGCAAGCTTCCTGCCCTGTAGGCTTAAACATGCTCTCCACCAATCCCTGTACTTTATGACCCCCAATACCTAACTCCACCAGTGCCCTGAGACATTTATGCCTGGTGTCTGCTTAAGCCACATCTGCCAATCCCTGACCCCAAGACCTCTGGCAATAAATGTGCCTTTCACTTTTGTTCTCTGTCTCTCTCAGTTCTCTCACCTCCTTTGTTCTCTCTCTTCAGCCCCAAGCCCATATGCACTCTGTTCCTGCTCCTGCTTTCCCTCTACCCTATAACTGCTATTCCTGGAATAATTCCTGGAATAAAGGCCCTCTCCTGTGACTCCTGGTGTCTGGCATCTTGGGTTTTCGGTGAAATAGCTAAACAAGGTCTGTTGGTCCTAAGTAATCTTTTAGAGAAAGAGAGGAAGGATAATTGCTGTGCCAACACACGAGCCCTTCTTTAAACACTAACAGAGTTCTGCACCTTCTTCTAATGCCTTCTAATTCAGAAGCTCACTTATTTAAATTTTACCCACAGTTGTCATATAGCAACAGTCTGTAGCAATTCTTAATTGGTCTTCTACCTTCTTGTTCCATGTTACTAATCAAATTACAGTAAATTTGTTAAGATTCAAGCCAAAGTTTAAAAGGAAAAGAAATTTCTCAAATTCCCAAATATCATTTGGTGCTCTCATTCTTCATTGTGCTTTGCTTTCTTTTGTCACTGGTTTTAAATATTCCTAAAACCTGTCTTACAATATTCCCTTTCTTGAGGGAAGGAAGATGAGTTCAAGAATTGTAGTCACCTCGATAAACGCATTAGTTAAACACTACTTATGAATTCTAATTTGATTATTATTTCCAAGAGTAGGAAGAGATAATTCATTAATTTCTAGTTGTAGAGCTCAAAAAATACTGGTTAATTAGATAGCCATCAATAATAAATTTATAAATGTGAACAATGGTAAGGACAAAAACCCTATATCTAGTATTGAGAACCTTCCATATCTTGGTCTCTTTTTAACTTCTTCATACATGCTTTCTTATCTGAGCTCTATTATGCCTGTGAAATGAATAAATGATCTTCTGGAGACCATATTTCTACTTGGGACATGAGAAAATTGAAAAATAGTGATTTATTCTAGGTTATACAGCTACGAACATATGATCCAAATAAGTCACTTCAACAACCTACGTTTTGTTGTGAGTGTGAGTCTGGGGAAGATTTAATTTTGTTCGCATTGTTGTTTGAAAGGTAGAAAAAGGATACCATGAGATAATGAGAGGGGCAGTAAGGCAGGAGGGCTAGGGGTAAGAGAAGGAGAGAAAAATATTTTCTATTCATTGATTCACCCCCTATTGCTTACAATGACTGGGCCTGAGATGACACCAAAACCCAAGAACTCAATCTAAGCCTGGATGCAGGAACCCAAGTATTTGAGCTGTCATCTGGTACCTCCCAGGAAGCGGACATTTAGATTGGAACTGGGACTGGAAATCAGGAATGCCAACGTGATATGAGAATATCACAAGTAATGTGATCATGGATATGCCAAATGACAGCCTGATTATTTAATCATTTTGTTCAAGAATTAATTATGTCTCCAATAAAATTGATTGTGACCAGATTTTTGTTCCTTTAGCAAACTAAATCTGGGAGTTACAAAATACTTTCTTTTAGGAAATACTGTAACATTTGAAAGCTCATATTTTAAAAGTTCTAAGGAAAAGAATTTATAGCGTTTCTTGAGATCATATGCAGAATTTTTTTCTAGACTGGACTAAACATGAAACCAATTTCTTTATTGGGGATTTATTTTCTGATTTATATTGGCTGATTATATCCTGATATTTTCACCTCGCAGGTGGTAATAACTTTGACCTATGGAAAGGATTTGAAGCTTAATCTTAATCTCAACATGGATTTAATATTTATTCATAGCACAGATGCAGTTGAGGGCATTTAGACAGAATAGTGAGCTGAATTATCTGTATGTACAAGATAACTATATCGGATATATTATCATTCACTCTATTGACGTATTTATCCCTGACTGAATTTCCAATATATTGAGCAGAGCTGCAAAAGAAAACATATTGGGGGATTAGGTATGCTGAGTAGTTGTCAACTTTGAATATCATTGCGTGCTGTAGTATGTTGACTGTTGGTTACAGAGGCTAATTTATGTTATGAGGTTACATTATTTACCCCCAAAACAAATTCAAAATTGTCACTGGATGCTAAATAACATCATAGTAGAGAGTTTAAGTGTCTTCAGGATTTTTTCTCCTTGAAGTGTTTATAAGGGGTTTTGTCTTTTTGGTCATTTGTATTTCTATAACTTATTTGTAAGGGCATATTTTGAGAAACTAACATTTAAATGGAGAATTACTAGTGGAAGTCTTTGATTGCAAATATCAATTCAAGGAACTATTAGTTATCTAAAGATATTACTATATATCTGCATACACATTAATTTTAGATTACATATAAAATACTGAAATTGAAAACTGAAAAATAATATTCACATATTTTTTCACTACGCAATCATATTATGTGTTTTGTACATGTATAAATTTCGGTGGACTGAAAATTTGGCATATATTTACTTCATTTTAGGAAATTTTTATTTCTTTATTTAAAAGGTATAACGAGAGAGACAGATAGAAAAGTCTTTGATATGTTGGTTACTCCCCTATTGCCTGATAAAATCAAGATTGGGCAAGGCGGAAGCTAGGAGACAGAAACTCAATCTATCTGCAAACTGGTTGCCAGGAACTCAAATACTTAGGTCATCATCCACTGTCTTCTAGGCACATTATTAGGATTCTGGATCAGATGTGATAAACAGTCAAAATGGTAACCAAGTATTCCGTTGTGTTAAAAGTAGGAGGCAGTGTTCTCAAGTTTTGAACTCACTGCTTCACCATGCATAGAACTATTTATTTCAATGTAAAGATCGAATCTAAGTCAGAATTCTAAAATTCAAAAACAGGGTGATAGTACTCCTTTAATGTCTGATTTCCTTTTGGTGCCGTGCTCATCATTTACCCGGCCTGTGTCCTTCTCTTCCCTCCCTTTCCAGAAACTAGAATCCATATACCTTCACACTTTTAGATTAATGCTTTCAGCTTCCACATATTTGATGTTTATCATTACATCTTACAGTTCCAATTACTGTTTCAGGAATTACATAATTTCATTCTTTCTACAAATGAATTATTACTAAAGAAAAAGTGGTACATACTTGTAATGGAAAATATTCCTCCTCTGTTCCCATGGTTTATAGAATTGATATTTTGCTAGAATTCAGACTTTGATTTCAAACTGGAGCAAATTATATGGAAATGATCACATCCCTTGATACACATTTGAAAATTCTCTTCCTTTTAATGGGGGAAGCTTCATTTCACTCAGAAATTTTGAACAGACAGTTCTGTCAAATTTGTTTCCTAACCTCTTCCAATTTTAATCCAACTTTATTTCTTAATGCTATCTAGACTATGATTTTCTGCCCATTTGCTTTATTCTTGTTCTTCTCTTCTCTGGCTCATAATTTCTCCTGTCCTTGTCATGTTTAAATTTCATCTACTTTTGAAAATGGTAATTAAAATCAAGAAAAGTATTTGCCGTATAACCAACTAAAAAAAGAAGAAAGTGGGTTTTTTTTCTACTATTGAGTGTGGGCCAAAAGCATGAGCATAAAGGACAACTGTAAAATCATTAGAAACAGATGGTAACAGGAAAGGAATCTGGGCAGTAAAAGAATTCTGAATCTTAGACTGGGGATATGTCTTTGAGCCTTTGGTGTTTATTGTTGCATTCACAATGGCGAATAAGAAAAATAATAATATAATTTAGTAGTTATAATTAATCATAAATTGAAGCACTTCAAAATTTATGAAAATTCAGTTAATACATTGTTAGGAACTCTTAGAAAATTTAGCATTGTCTACAGTGAACATGGAGTTATTGGCATAATTGATCCCTATTGTTATAGACCTAGGACATAATTTATATAACTACAATACTGCCAGTGGTGAGCCTACAAATTCTAGGTGTTTTGATAATCAAACTGAACATTAAGTTTTTATTGTTTCTGGAAGGCTGAAGATCTCAGAGTAGCGAGGCAGGAATCAGTTTTGTTCAACTGTGACAATCACAGTGTGATCCTCACGAGGATTCAGTCATTGAAGCAGTAAGTTAATCCAGCTGATATAAAGTTTCTCATTTGTTGTGTGGTGTGTGTAGTGATAATGAAGGTACATCAATATCCACCCTCTTGTGATAAAGAAGATAAGGTTTAGTTAGATAATCACCATTTGAGGATTTCACAAATGTGTGCAGTGTTGGGTGGGTAGACAATCAAACTTTTATATAAGGTAAAACAAATCTCAGCCAAGGTTATAAAATAAAAAATTAAAATTAATATCAACTTCAGCTTATTCAAATGCCACAAGAAGTCTAAGAATTATATGTGCATGTGGTTTGAGTTGGGTATTTTCCAGTCTTTATAATCTGGCTTTGTTTGTCCTTATCCTTCCAGAAATGCTATTTAGTCTACTTCTTTTCTTATGCCCATTGATACTTTTATTTCAATACTAAAAGACACCAAAATGGTAAATATTGCTTTGTGTCCACTGTTGGTATGTTTTCACTGTTTTAACACTATGTAATATTCCAAGAACAAATGTATCCCCTAATCCAGCTGATGTCCTGTGCGTAATAGATTATGATAGTTTCCAAATAGGGCTAGTTTATCCCAGCCAGCTTCTTCCTTATGCTTGGGTATGTCAAGCTGCCTCATTCTTAGTCATTGCCATACAGTCAGGCATCATAAGATTCTCCATTTAACTCTTTCTTGGTTTTAACTCTTTCTGGATTTAACTCTTTCCTGGTTTTATCCATGGGTGGAGAAATCCAGGTTCCTAAGCAATGTGCTAGCACCCACATAACTTTTCTTCCTCAAACTGTGTTTCCTATGGTAAAGAAAAGATGCAATTGGACAGGTATGTGGCCACCAATGGCAAAATGCTAAATCATATCCACATTCCATAGCCCATTGCAGATTAGTACATTATGGCCATACAATCAATGCACACCCTGAAGTTGCTTCTTAGGTCACTGAGGGGTACTTCCAACCTTAATCTGGTGTGATTAGCCCGGCAATAAATAAGCTCAAATAAGCTCAGCATTCGATTTTATTGGCCTGCACTGAGTTCTGAAGTAAATCCCTAAAATCACTTTCTTACCTTACTCGCCTGATTCAAAGTCATTCCTTGTTCTCTCTCTATATGTTTATAGCTGGGAAGGCATGCTATAGGCAGAACCTTGACCTCCTGGCAAAGAATGAGCTGATGTTCCAGATTACTGGGAACTGGACTATGAGAAGGAAATGTCTAGTGCCAGGTTTTAATGTGGAAGGCCTGATACTGGTGTATGTGATGATTATTATATGCCAATAATTTGATCAGTATAAAGTCACTAATCAAGGTAAAATTTACAATATGTAGTTTGAAAATATGCCATGGATTTTCATGCATTGCCAATGTTACTTTAGAAACTTTGGTAGTACTTCAAATTTTAATTAAAGTTCTGTGGATATGCAATAACCTTTAAGGTTATCTTAAATTTTTTTTTTTTTTTTTTTTTTTTTAGCAAAAACAGTTTTAATCCACTCCCTCATCATAGATTTAAATTCACCACTAACCATAACATTCAAGAAGTGAGAAGAAGGAAGAACATGGTTCTACCGGAGTGTAAACAAGGGCTAAAAGAGGCAATTGATCATAAGATTCCAATTGATCCTATACATTTCTTGAACTCTTTTTTTAGCTTCCACATATCAGACAAAACATGATGTTTGTTTCTTATGATATTTTCATTTTTTAGATGAATCTCAATATTGTCTTTCATAATGATCATACTAGTTTGCATTAACATCAAGAATGTATCAGGATATCGTTTTCTCCACATCTCTGCCAGCATGTGTTATTTTTAGATTTTTTTTGAATAGTAACCATTCTGATTGGAGTGAAAGGAAACCTCACTATGGTTTTTATTTGCATTTTCCTGGAGGCTAAGGATCCTGAGAATTTTTTAGCATGTTTGTTGGCTATTGGCATTTTATCCTTTGGAGAATATCTTTCCATGGACTTTTACTCATTTCTTGACTATTGAATTATTGTTGGTTTTTTTGAGCTCTTCATAGATCCTGAATGTTAATCCTGTTTCATTTGCATAGTTTGTACACATTTTGTCTCATTCTATTGTTTATCTCTTGAGTATGTTGAGTCTTTCCTTCATAGTGCAGAACCGTCTTAGCTGGATATAATCCCATTTATGTAGCTTTTCTTTTATCACCTTGATTCTTTCCAAGAAGTCTTTGCCTATGTCCATGACTTACCGAGTTTCCCCAAAGTTTTCCTATGGTAATTTGGTGATAGGAGGTCATAGAATTAGATCCTTGATCCATTTTGAATTATTTTTGCATGAGATATAAGAGGTTTTGTTTTGTACTTCTGCATGTGCAGACACAAGTTTCCCAGCTCCATTTGCTAGAGAGACTGCCCTTTGTGCAGGAACTGATGTTCTCCATTGGTCAAAGCTGAGTTCATTGTGAAAAGCTAAACATCATCATTTATTTTTAATTTCTGCTAGAATACCTTAATTGATAGAACATATTTTAATTCACAGATAAATTTTAAGTTTGAACTATTGCTAAGAACAGAAATTCTAAACAACCTGCCATAAAATTTATTTTCTTCTCATAGATTATAAGATGTAGTCTGTGTGTCAATTAAGTACAATATTTAGATCTTTGAAAAGAACACATATAAAAATTTTATGTAAGACTTACTATTTAATTGACTTTCATGGTGAATTCTTAATAGCTCTTTCAGATGATGAGACAGTATGTAACAGAAAATGGATTTTTAGCCTGAGCTGTGACCAATTATTCTAGCTCTAAAATATTCAGTTTTTCTGTTTAATTGACTTGCCTGGAGCATATCAACTTGTCAGGATCAATGCAATGGAATGCCTATCCAAATTTTCTAAACCACAGCAGCCTAATCAGAATTTGTACCTACATAAACCCAACAGGGAGAAACATCATATCTAGTTCCTATTTTGTGTTTCTAACATTTGAAACTAAGAACAATCTCTAATGTACACTTTGTCCATAAACATCTGCAAAAAATATAGGTAGTTTAGGGCCAATTATTCTCTATTCTTAGTGTTCTCTCCCCCCCCCCAAATGTGTTTGGTGATTTATTGTGTTTAAATTTGGGCCTTTACTATTCCTTAAGCCACTTAGAGTTTCACATAAGGAGAAATGGCTTGCCTCTGGTTCAAAGGATATTACATTTCATCAAGTGTTTGATCAAGGCCAAACCAGGAGAATGAGCTTACAGACTGTCAAATGCACTAGAGATACACAGGGAAACCCATAATACATCATTTTTTCACTACCAGATTTTGCTTTTTTTATTTTTGTTTGTTTCAAAGCATTTTTAGAGAACTTCTGTTTTCACAACAAAGTTGAAAGACTATACAGAAATTTCCCCTTTATCTTCTGCACTTACAGTGTCTGGCATCCCTGATTATCTTCATCCCCATGAAAGTGGTACATCTGTTAATCAAGGATAAACTACATTGATACATCATCACCCCAAACCCACATTTGATTTTAGAAATCTCTTCAAGTGTTGTATATTTTATGGATTTGGATGAAAGTATAATGACATACAACAATTATACCATCATATGAAATATTTCCAACATGCTGTAAATCCTTTGTGTTTCAAATATTTATCTCTCCTGAGTATGCCTGACAACTATTGATCTTTTTCATTATCTTTACAATTTCTTTTTTTTCTGGAAAAATACAATGTTTCAGTCATGCACTATAGGTTCTTTTCAGATTGGTTCCTTTCATATGGTAATGTGTATTAAAGCTTCCCGTATATCTTTTCATGGACTTGTAGCTTATCTTTTTGAGTTAGGAATAACATTAAATCTTCTGGGGTACTAATTTTTTAAAAGATACATTTTATTTTTATTTTAACAGAAGAATTACAGAGAGAAACAGAGAGACTATTCTATCCCCTGGTTTACTTCCCAAAAGGCTGTGATGGATGGACCCGAGTCCATCCAAAGTGAGGAGTTGGGAGCCTTTCTTCCAGGTCTCCCAAATAGACGGAGCAGCCCAAGGATTTGAGCCATTGTTCACTGCTCTCCCATGCTATATGCAGGGAGCTGCATTGGAAGTGGAGCAACCTGGACATGAACAAGTGTCCATATTGAAAACCTGTGCCACAGGTAGAAGTTTAGTCTACCATGCCACAGTGTAGGTAGGCCCCTGGAGATATTTGTCCATTCATGCACTGTAGAATATCTTGCTTTTTCTCAAGTTTTGACAATTATGAATAAATATTCTGTAAACATTGGTGTAAAGGTATTTGTTTAGACAAACTGTTTTCTCTTTTGGTTAGGTGGGAAGGAGTGTGGTTGCTGGATTATTTGGTTAAACATTCCTTGTTCATCATTGATTTAAGAAATATCAAATTTTCTTTAAAGTAAAAGCAGAAGATTGAAGTACCTTGAGCTCCATAAGGACAGTGCTGGGGCAATTGAGAGCTGGATGGCACTGGGCTACTCTGTGCCTCATGGAAGAAAAATAACTAACCATGGGAAAGAAGATCCTAATAAGCCGAGAGACAGAGTGTCATCATGTGCATTCTTTGTGCTAACTTGCTGGGAAGAGCACAAGAAGCAACACCCAGCTTCTCAGAGTCTTCTAAGTGCTCAGAGAGGTGGAAGACCATGTCTGCTAAGGAGAAGGGAAAATTAGAAGACATGGCAAAGGCAGACAAGTTTCATTATGAAAGAGAAATGAAAATCTATATCCCTTCTAGAGGGGAGACAAAAAAGAAGTTCAAGGATCTTAATGCATCCAAAAGGCCTCCTTCAGCCCTTTTCTTGTTCTTTTCTGAGTATCGTCCAAAAATCAAAGGCGAACATCCTGGCCTCTTCATTGGTGATGTTGCAAAGAAACTGGGAGCGATATGGAATAACGCTGCTGCCGATGACAAATGGCCTTACGAAAAGAAGGCTGCCGAGCTGAAGGAAAAATACTAAAAGGGTATTGTTGCATACCGACCTAAAGGAAAACTTGATCCAGCCAAAAAGGGAATTGTCAAGGCTGAAAAGAGCAAGAAAAAGGAGAAAGAAAAGGAGGAAAATGAAGAGAATGAAGAGGATGAAGAGGATGAAGATTATGATGATGAATAAGTTGGTTCTAGCACATTTTTTTCTAGTCCATAATGCATTTAACCCCTTCCCCCGTACACAACTCATTCCTTTTGAAGAAAAAGAAATTGAAATGTAAGGCTGTGCAAGATTTGTTTTTAAACTGTACAGCATCTCTTTTGTATAGTTAAAAAACTACAGAATGTGTCTTTAGATAGCCTTGTCTTGGTGGTATTTTCCATAGCCACTAACCTTGCTGGGTACAGTGTGGGGGCTATAAATTGGCATGGAAATTTAAAGCAGGTTCTTGTTGATGCACAGCACAAATTAGTTCTATATGGGGACTTTAGCTTTTCATCTTCAGTTGTCTGTGATGCAGATAATATGAAATAGTTGTTATTCTGTAAACTGAATATCACTCCATAAGTGCAAAAAAAAGAAAAAAGTTGCTACTGTTTTGTTGACATTCTGAATGCTTCTAAGTAAATGTGATTTTGTATTAGTAAAATAAAAAAGTAAAAACTGAAAACACCAGTTCGTTTTGGCTTTAAATTATACTCTTGGATATAATAATTTAGGATTTTAAGAGTTTTTGAAATAAAATCAAATTATTTAGCAAAATGAATTTTAAAATGAAGATTTTCAATAGAAAAAATATTTTTAGAAAAGTTAGTTGCTATCCTCATCCTCAGGCATACCTGCTTTGAATTTGTAAAAGTTCCTTAGAAGTTCAAGCTGATGCACTTGTGTAATTACATCTGCTGACTGCAGCCAAATAATGCAGGCAGAATTTGTTACTCCAAAAATTTATTTTTCTATATGTACAATTTTAATAAATCCCTTATTGAGCATCCACATTTATGTTTCGTTTACTCTGTTACCCCTCCTAGGGCTAAGCTATGATTCGCTCCAGAATTGTTTGGCACTCTCTGAGGTTTTCATCTTATTTCTTTCATCCACTGTTGCTCTTCCAAAGATTTCTCTCGTTTATTAATGAATCTAGAGATGGCGTTTTAAGACAATTTATTCCCATTTTTGTATTTCCATAATCTTATTTTTGTGGATTCAGAATGTTTGTAAGATAACCTTTAAAGCGGGGCAGTAGTTCTTATAGAAGGCATCTATCTCCATGCTCTGCCATTTTCTGTGACGTTCCCTTTTCTACCTGCATAATGACTACTATACTTCTATTCTTTTCCCAATTTGAGGTGAAAGTGGGGGGGGGGGGAAGGAAAGTAGTTTCTGTGGTATTTGTGTACTTTTATCAGGAAATTAATAGGCCTGCAACTACAATTCTTCCTTGCGCCAAACTATCAAATAGAACCTTCTGCATTTGAAAAATAGCTATGACATGGGGGTTAGCTCTTATATCATTTTGTGGCAAGGATTGACAAAAATGAAAAGTTTCCATAATATTTTTTAATCAACTCACTCTATATTTCCAGTCAAATTAATCTGAGCAGAAATGAGCCCTGAAAACAAGATGTTCATTGACTTATGATTCATTGTCACAAATGACATTTATTTTCATAATGTTAAATGGACCCGTATTCTTAGCAGGTCAAATGATCACACACAGAGTACCTTGTGACATTTTAAACAGTCACAGATAAATTAAAAAAAAATCCTTTTTATAAGTAGAAACAACATGGACCATCATGAATCATATATTAATACACAATTTCAGCAATTTGTTCCTCTCTAAAGTTATGACTCATCATTAAGGCTAGAGAACATTTCTATCTATTAAGGTAAATTGAGTTTTATAAGGAATTGCATAAAAAGCTCATACATGAATATATTTTAAAGAATAGTTATGAGGATATTCTAATATGGAATAATAAAAATGGAAATTTGAGAAGATATTCAAAGCGGTTTACTTTAGGACAGGCAGGGTTCTTGAAACAGTAACATCTTTAGCAGTATAGAAATGACCTCTGCTGTTCTTTAATTTATGGTTTAGGAGAGCAGCACTGTTTTAGGAATTTTTGTTTGAAAATTTTTTCTTGGTATCATTTTTTAACAGATTTATCTATTTGTTTACTTGTTTACTTACAAGGCCAAGTTAGAGATAGAAGCAAGAGTGAGGTTGTCCATCTGCTAGTGCACTCCTCAAATGGTCAATATAGCTGAGGCTGGGCCAAGTGGAAACCAGAAGCCAGGCATTTCTTCCATGTATCCAAACATGGGTAGCAAGAGCCCCAAATACTTGGACCATTTTCTGTTGCTTTCCAAGGTGCACTGAAAGGGTCTAATTTATAAGCCCCTGAGATTATATTGCATCATTCGACATTATAAAACCCTATTCTCTAATATTCTCTTTCCCATGATTTTACTTGTTGTCGCTGTCCCACAGCAATGGACTTGGTGCACGGAGCTAATAATAACACATGTGGACTCTGACTGGATGGTTAAAGCCGAAGTTTATTAGTGGCATCAAACTTTATACACTGAGGGTCATGTGGGATAAGGGAGGAAGTATTGAGATCATCAACAAAACCCATCAACAGTTTCTATGCTTTTGTTTGGAACTCCTTTTGTCTTGTATATTCCACCAAGTGTTCTCATTCACATGCTGTCCATTCAACTGTTCTCATACAAATGATATTCAATCAGGTATACAAAAGGTATCCATTCGGTTGTTCTCATACAAATATTGTCCAATCAACTGTAATCCTGTGCTTGCTGACCTTCTAGGGTCACAATGTCCTCCTACAACTTATGATGACCAAGTCCTGCCCTCAAAGGTTGCAATGTCCACAGCTGTCAGAGTGCAGCTCTTGGGGTGCTTTTACTTTTTTCCTACGTATCTCCCCGGTTGAGTTACGCAGAATTGTCTTGTGAACAAGAAATACAACGTGCTTTCCCTTAAAAGGTTTCTCCAATTCACTAGCCAAACTTGCATTTTCTGGACAGCTTTTAGTTGAAATAGATGATGATAGCTTTCTGGCTACCATCAACTTTTATCTTTTTGGTAGCTTGGATGTTCAGCTCCCTTAGCTGAGCCTTTGACCCTTGAGTTCATCTGTAGTTCCAGGAGGTGCCTAGGAAATGCTCCATTGGAACTCATCCACATTCTTGCCATTGGGCTTGGTAATTTTGGTGCTAGATCTGAAAAATGTCTTCCCCTTACATGTATGACATCTGAGGAAGAGACATAAATTTTTTTCATTCTCTGTTTTCTGTTTTATTCTTTTCTATACTACTTTCATTCTTATGTTTGGTTTGCTCATTGTTACTAATGTCTTAAGATTACATCTTTGTCTATTGGCATTAGGGTAATACATGAGTCATATAAGAGCATGTATCATTGATTTCATGCAGAAATACCAGGTTGCCATCTAAATTATCTTCTATGAAGTGCTTTAGCCACATCTATAAAATGTGTGTGTTGTGTTTTCACTTAAGGGGAGATTCTTTCATCTGCTGTGTCACTTCCCAAATGGACGTAAGAGTTAGGGTTGAGCCAGGCCAAAGCCGGGAATCAGGAATTCTATCAGAATCACCTACATAGTTGGCAGGCATCTATATACTTCAGAAATCTTCTGTTGCCTTTCTGGGTACATCCATAGAAAGCTGGACTGTAATCAGAGGAGCTGAAACTCAAACTCTGGAAAGGAATGCTGGTGTCACTTGCTGACTACTCTCTTGGTTTTATTGATAATGGAATGCACAATGACAGAGATGAGATCAGAATGAGTAGTCAAAATGCTAAAGTACAAGTTCAAATGAAAAATTTTGAAGATTTCATTTTATTAGAAAGGTAGATTTTCAGAGAGAAGGAGATACAGAACATTCATCCTCTGGTTTATTCCCCAAGTGGCTGTAACAGCCAGAGGTGAGCCGACATGAATCCAGCAGCCAGAAGCTTTTTGCATGATTCCCATGCGGGTGCAGTCCCAAAGTTTTGTGCTATCGTAAACTGGTTTTTTAGGCCACAAAGAGGGACCTGGATGGGAAGTGGAGCAGCTGGGAAATGAACCAGTGGCCACAGAGGATCCTGACATACTCAAGCCAAGGAGTTAGCTGCTGAGTCATTGTTCCAGGCCCAATCCAAATGAAATTTGATAGCATCCTTGATCAGGATTCTAGAGAAATAATGGAGAAGCCCCAAAACTTCAGATACAATGTCTGAAATGGCATTTTTCATTTGGAGGCATACAGAGTGTGATATATACAAATGATTTCAAGGTTTGAAACAGAGAAAACAAATTACACAATTTTCATTAGTTTATAAGGAATGACTGAGTTGAAAGGATTTTAAGAATTTGTGATCTCAAACAGCAGGTTTCAAACAGGCTTTGCAGGAACAGGGTGGATTTTATAGTCCAGACCCACACCAGAGCTGCATTGGGGACAATTTGGGGTAGGGAGGCAAAAGCCTTGGGACAGGTCTGTGTATGCACTAAGCTGGGAGCAAACTTACTGCGCCAGTCACTATCTTAGATTCATGTGGACTACGCGTGTGTGTGTTTAGGCATCTCTTTGTTGGACAGGAAACAGACTGTTTATTTTATAACCTTTAGACTTTTCGTAAAAATATTTTTGGAAATTTTTTATTGCTGTAGAAAATTGGCTATATGTATTGAATAGGTGTAGTTCCAAGAAGACAACTCCACTTCCTTCATTCTCTTGATCTCACTTTTCACCTCTCCTCATCAGTTTTTGCCAGAACATGATTTTAATACACTCTAGTTAACAGGCTTACTTCACCACAAATCATAACGTTTGAGTGCATTAAAAGGAAGGACTCACCTCCAAAAGGGTAAAACACGGACTAAACATAACATTCATATCCCCAAATGGCCATTTGTTTCCTGTGCGGTTTTGTATTCTATCATAACTGTCACATTATCAGAGAAAATATATGATTTTGTCTTTTGGAGACTGTTATTTCACTATAATGGTTTCCAGTTGCATCCAGTTTGTTGCAAAAGACATGACCTCACTCTCTTTTATAGCTGAGTACCAACACCATTTTTTCTTTTTCTAGTCATCTATTACTGGGCATTTGGGTTGATTCATATTCTAGCTATTGTGAATTGAACTGCTGTAAATATAGAGGCACAAATGGTTTTTTTATATGCTGATTTAATTTCCTTTGGGTAAATTCTGATTAGTATTATGGCTGGGCCATAGGTAGATCTACTTGCAAACCATTGAGGAATCTCCATAATGTTTTCCATGATCATTATACTAGTTTACTTTCTCACCATAGTGGATTAAAATACCTTTTTCCTCATGTTTTTACCAGCATATACTGTCTTCTGATTTATATATAACAACTACTCTAACTAGACTAAGATGAAATCTCATTGTGATTTCTATTTCTACTTCCTAAATATACTTAATAGTTTAAAAACTTATGTAAATGGACCAAATTTCATTTATACAGTTATAAAAGCATAAGGATACTTACTACCTTACTTATCCTCCCTCAATAAACAGTCACAAAGTCAGAAAACTTCCATCTGCTGGCTCACGGCTGAAATACTCAGAACAACAACCCAATGCTGGGTCAAAACAAAGCACTGAGCCAGAAAGTATATCTAGATGTTCTGAGCAGGTGGTAGGGCCTGGGTTTTACTTGAATTCTCAACTGATGCCTTCCAGAGCTGTAGCAGGAAGCTGGGATCAATAGCAGAACTGGGATCAGCTGCAGGCAAATCAGTATGGGGTAGCTAGGATGGTAAAGCACATAATATACTTTATGCCTTCATCTATTTCTTCTTTTTGATAGGACTCTGTGGAGAAGACTCTTAATTTTTCTTCCACATGGTGAAGGTATCCTCTTCTCAAGAGGGAATGAATGAAAAACCCTTCTTGATCACTAATTCTTCTTATCCTTATTTTTTTTTTAATTTACTTCTTTTTATTATTATCATTATATGATACAGTTTCCCTTATGCCCTTCCCAATTCCCTCCCCCCTCAACCTAGTTTCTCTATATCATTAATATAATATAGTTGTTAATACACAGTCATATGTTCATTATTGTGGGCATGGACCATGGCGGAGCGTCCAGGATCCTATTGTCAAGGTTTAGTGAACAGTTTCAGTGGGAATCCATCTTTGATCTGGAAACAGTGATGCATACTGCATTGCATGTGGCCTCTCTGCTTCACACTGGCTAATATTTCTCCTTCTGTTTAAACGTGTCCTTACCCTGTTCCACCATCTTGATTCTCTCTTTTCTTCTTTAATAGCAGAGTTTCATAAGTGCATGACTGATCAAATGAAAGCTAGGTTTAGTTATTCATTTGTGTTTGGTTCCTCTTGCTACATAAGGGCATTCAGCCTAGCTAGATGGAAACAAACGTAATAAATGTAACTTCCAGGTTAAGCCTTTAAGAAGATACACATTGCCCCCTCCCTCTACATCTTTTCTTTGACTTGAATGTGGTCATGTTGATGAAGTTTCCTGAAGCTTGTACATAAAAGTGTGATCAAAAGTTACTGGGGACAAGAAAGAATCAGGGTATCTGTACTTCTGTGTTCTTTTCTGTTTTTTCCCCAATTTATTCAAATGACACAGCCACAGAGATGGAGGGACAGAGAGAGGATCTTTCATCGCCTAGTTCATTCCTCAAATTTCCAGAGCAGTCAGAACCTGGCCAAAATGAACTTCAACTGGGATATTAGTGTTTAACTACCGCTTGTTGCTTGCCTGCGTGTGCGTTGGTGGAGAGCTGTGATCAGAACTGAAGCCAGGATTTTACTGAAGGGAGTCTGCAATCAGATGTGTGAATCTCAAGTGCTGTCTTAAACAATGCAACAAATACACCAGTTGGGACTCCTTATGCCCATATTGTTCAGTGAACATAAAAGTAACTTCTACCTTGAACATTTTTTCTATTGTGCTTGCCTATTGTAGCAGCCTAGACTTTATCTTAGATAGAACCTTTATACTTTTACTTCCAAAAGATCAGTTTTATTTTATTTATTTGAGAATCTTCCATTATTGTATCACCCCTCACCTCCAAACAGCTGCAACATCCAGGGCTGAGTGACCTGAGATGCCAAGAGCCCAGAACTCCATCTAGGTTCCAGGGGCTCAGATGCTTGGGCCATTATCTGCTTCCTTCTCAAATCCGTGAATAGGCAGCAGAAGCAGAAGTGGAACAGCTAGCACTTGGTGCTTGGATATGGGATACTGGCAAATCAGGTAAAGGCTTAAACTGCAAGGCACAATGTAGCTCCTTATAAACTTAATTTAAACTTGTGTGGTGATTGTATGTTGTTTTTAAGGAGAAAGGTGGACTTACATATATATGCTAGAACCCTCATATGGAAATTCGATACTGAATGAAAATGGCATTTTCAATTTTATACATTAGCATAAATTCAGTGAACAAAAAATCTGGGGCAAAACTTAGAGAACATTTTGGAAAATAATTTTTCTCTCAAGTTTAAATGAAAAAAAAAATGTGCCAGTTCATCCAAGATGTCCAAGATTTAATTTAATTAATTCATTGCAGTAGAAATGTTTTTAACTAAACATCCAAGGTCACAGGTACCTGATTAGTTATTAAGGGTCTTTAACATTATATAAAATGAAGCACATTTTCATTGTAGTTGTGGAAGAAAATTCTTTGTACTTTCCTAGAAAAAAGTGAATGTCATACTGTCTCATAGTGTTTAATGCAATTTTCTTCTATTTGAAAGTAATTTGAATTACAGATAATCTGGAGATAAAATTTTAAGTAGTGAATCTTGTGATTTAATCATTTTTATGTACAGGCATATATGAGTAATCCTGAAAAGACTCATGCAAAATGCATATTTTAAAACTATGATGTATGAAATATAAGTTTTTTCTTTAACTAAAATGAACTTGCTTTTCAAACCCATATGCACAAAACCTTTTTTAAGTACTCTCATATATATTTAATACTGGTACATATAATGGCCAAAGAGCTCCCTGGCAGTGTTAATTTGTGGGAGAAGAATGGAAGAAACAATTTTTTAGTGACAGTGAAATACTACATACTTTAGTCTTAGAGATCAAGAGATTCTTTCAGAATAAGGACTACCTGAGAGCACAGAAGTTTACACATTCTGGAGACTGGGAAGGAATGTAAATAAGAATGTGTACAAAGGGGAGAATAAGAGCAAGGCTGGATGTGGTCTAGAGTCTCATGTGGCAGATAAAACTGTCTTGCCAATATTATTTTCATTCATTAAAAACGTTTACTGTAATTATAAGCTTCTATTATTATTTCTTGGAGTTGATGAGTTTTATCAAAATTTCTTTCTCAATACTTAGTTTAGTATACATTCATTTTAACTTTCATTCTTCTATTTGTTTCTGCTACATTCTCTGTAAAACACTTGTGAATTCAGATCATACATTCATTTTTCAACATTATCAGACAAAGAAAAGCTTTTTCTAATTATCACTGTAATCCAAAACTTTGTAAACATATTAATATATGTTTCCTCATTAAATCAGCCTGTGTTTACTGGGATGGGCTACCATATCTTGTAAATTGGAATCCAGAAATTTTATTAAAGTTTCAAGTATATATATATATACATATATATATATTGTTTTAGAGGTATATTTTATGAAAACGTTTTTCTTATGTTTCCATGTTTTCTTATTTTTAGTATTAAATATTTTCCCCTAAGAAGTAGCCAACAGAATGGGAGAAAATATTTGCAAGCTATGCATGTGATAAAGAATTAACATACAGAATATATAAGGAGCTGAAGAATTCAGCAATGATGAAATAGACAACTAGTTAAGAAATGGGCAAAGAGCATGTATTCCATGTTTTTAACAGAATGATTTGGCTATTGTAGGATTCAGCTGATGAGTTGATATACTCAAGTTATTTGAAGACTACATAGCATACAAAATAAAAATAAAAAGTGTCCTAGAGTGGTGTCTTGTGGCTGTCCTCCATCCCAGAGTGCAGAGGCATTTGGGAGGCTGGGTATGGCTTCTCTCCTTGTCTCCTCTTTTCTCCCAGATATAGGAAGGAAAAAAGAGAGAGAGAGAGAGAGAATGTGGAAATGGTGATCTCACCCACCTCCCTGCTTTTTTGTGATGTAACTTACTGCAAGTTACATGGAGAGTTCTAGGTTTTTCTTTGTGTCTATGCAATTACTTTAAACTTACATTTACTATGAGAAATTCACACGTGGATACATAAAATACTATCTTTGATAAACACAGTTTCTTATTTGATAGTGTTTGTTTAAAGTATGTATGTTACCATTTTGATTCTGTCACATTAACAAAAATTTTAAGAGTTTATTTTTTTGCCACAAAAGTATTTGCTTGCTTATTGTATCTTTATATCGTCGTCTTTTTTTTTTTTAAGATTTATTTTTATTTGAAAGTCAGAGTTACAATGAGAGAGAGACAGAGTCCATCCCCCAAATGGCCACAATGGTTGGGCTGAGTCAATCTGAAGCCAGGAGACAGGGACTTCTGGGTCTACCCTGTGGGTGCAGGTTCCCAGGGCTTTGGGCCATCTTCTACTGCTTTCCAATGCCACAAACATGGAGCTAGATGGGAAGCAGAACAGCTGGGACATAAATTTGCACCCACAAGGAATTTTGGCACATGCAAGGCTAGCATCCAGCCACTAGGCTGTCTCACTGGGCCACATTTAGAAAGCAGTATTAAACATGGTTTGAATCCATGAAGAATAACCTTTCAGTTTATTATTACAGTGAATTCCAAAATATGAAAAGACTCCTTATTTTGCTTCTGTATGACTGAGAGTGATATGAGATGTATGAATTCATAGAGAAAATCTTTATGAATAAAACCAAACCAATATCGTGCACATAAGACTAGGTAAGCAGCCAGAGAAGCCAACTACTAAAATATCACTTGTCAAGAGAACAATGCCGGCAAGACTTCTACAGAGTACAATGGAGCAATTTCTATGCAGTCCTACATGTGCATTCTATATGACCTGGAAAATATCTTCTTGGAGTTATCCTATAGCTGTAATCATTTTGTAAATGTCACGTATGAATGAACTGATAAATCTTTAAATTCCTTCTGTGACTATTACTGCAGAAATTAGAAAATTTTAAGTTTAAAGCAACCATACCCAGTTTGTTATAGCTAGGCTTATTATTATCAGTTAACTTTAACTGAGTCTGTTTTTAGGTCGTTCTATTTATTATTTTAATGAATTAAATTAAAACCGATTGTACAGATGTAAAGCAGACATAGCTTTTAAAAATATGAATATATTACAATAAAATTAGTAAGCAAATATCTGGAATATGTAAGAGATAAAAGACTGTTCAATTTTATTGCAGAATAAAATGTAATAAACTTACATAAAGCTTCAGAAAAAAAGGTTTTACAATGGACTTTTTGAAGTCTAATGAGAATAAATATAGAAAATGGCAGATAGGTTTCTAAATTTTTTTAAAAGAGACTCTGAGATTTGAAAAATATAATTTAAAAACATCAATCTGTGAATTAAAGAGTCTAATAAATTCTAAGCATGAAAAATAAAATGGAAACCCACATTTAGAAACCCATAATTTCTTTTCTTTTTTTAAAAGATGTATTGTTTATGTTTATTGGATAGGCAAATTTACAGAGAAAGGAGATACAGAGAGAAAGATCTTGCATCCTTTGGTTCATTTCTGAAGTGACTGCAAAGGCTGGTGTTAAGCTGGTCTGAAGCTGGGAGCCAGGAGCTACTAGATACTTCTGGGCTATCCTCTTTTGCTTCTCAAGAACAAAAGAACGCAGCTGGATGGGAAGTGCAGCAGCTGGGACATGAACCAGTGTCCTTATGGGAACCCGAATGTGCAAGGTGAAAATTTTAGCCACTGAGAAATCATGCTGGGTCCAAATCCCCACACTTTCTTTAACAAATTTACAGAAAAATTTTGAAAATAGAGACATTTTTAGGAGTATATAATAACAAAATTGCAAATAAACTCTACAATAGAGAATTACAGAAAAAAAAACTTTAAAATGATAGATAAAAGCACTGACAGTTTGAGAATAAATTTCCAAAGAGCAGCAGTTAATGTGAAAAAATGAAAAATATCATCAAATCCCAGATGCTATACTTCCAATCCAGTTCCCTGCTAAAGGCATAGGAAAAGCATAGGAAAATGGCTCCTGGCTCCCATCTAGGGGACATGGAAGAAGCTGCTGAGCTGCTGGCTCCTGGCCTGGCCCAACCATGACCTTTGTGGTCATCTGGAGAAGGAAACAGCAGATAGATCCCTCTGTCCCTAACTTTGTATTTGTTCCTATCTCTTTCTCTTGATCTCTGTCTCTTCCTTTCTCTGTGTAATGCTTGGGTTTCAAATAGATCTGTATTTTAAATGTTTTTTTGATACAATTCCATAGACTAAGAGATTTCCTGTCCCTTGCTTCACCATCCACCTCTGCACTACTTTCCCCCATATTGTTACAATAGTATATTCCTTCAAAACAGTCACAAGCCCACCATTTTGCTATTAAAGTGTCTCCGGACATTGTAGGTATAGACCTACAAAATACTCAGGATGGGGCATCTCATGCCTGGATCCCAGATGCCAGCTACCACATGTACGTGGTGAGTTGTCCCGGGTCTGCCTGGGCTCCGGGGGCTGCTCCCTTCGGGGTGAGTATACCAAGGGGGGAAGTCTCCATGACTGAGCAGGTCCGGGGCCCACCTGCTGCCCTCATTGGGTGGTGAATGGGATTTGGGAGGGGGCGTGACCTTGGGCCTGGGAGTTTAAACTTCTAGCAGCCTCCAGGCTGCTGGTGGGTCTCAGGAAGGGGTGTCTCATGCCTGGATCCCATGTGCACGTGGTGGGCTGTCCCCATGCAGCAAGTGCGCCATTTGGTGTCAGGCTCTGCCTGCTGGCCGCCCGGCTGGGACCTCTGGGATTTGGGTTCTTTGAATTGCTGCTTAGGTAGCTCCAGGTTGAACCCACTGTGCTTCTGGGACCTGAATCAATCCTAAAGATTCCCAATGACAGTAACTCTTCCTTTGAAGAACTTGTAATCACCGAACAATGCTGACCACCAAATACCAGTCCATGCAAAAGCTATGGCTCGGGGCTTGTCCAGCAGAATCATATCCTGTTACCTGACATGATGGTGGATTAGGAGAAGGGTCACATTAACCAGGGCCATTTCATTAACTAGCACTTGAAAACCATATCTGGGGGTAGATTCTGTGGGGGATGTATGGGCCAAACCCTATGGAAATTCTAGCCCCACTGGTTAGCTCAAGAGTTGGGGTGGTGATGGGCTAAGCTGAGTGTGACCAAGGAGCCTGCCATCAATCACAGGTAAAGGAACCGACAACAGTCTGGATTGGTCAAGGCAGCAGCACCTGGATGTGCACCCTGAATAAATATATATATATATAAATATATACCAAATGAATAAATAACAGTTTGGATATAAGTTGCTGAAGCTGTTTGACAATCTTTCTGTTTTTTTTGTCTTGGTTATTCTCTGTGTGTACCTTGTGTATGTAAATATATATACATTTTATGTGTGTATATATGTGAATTTGCATAAAATATTCAGTTTAGTACTATAAGCTGTGTGTACATTTGTTTTTTAGAGTAATAACATTGCATAGAGTATAAATACAAGAGGCTTTTAAAAACAATTTCATGGAAATTTGTATTGTTTTTTAATGTCATTTTCTATGACGTTTTTGATGGCATAGCATGAAATAAACTGTGCTTACTGCTACAAAATGCTTTTAACTATCTTTAGGATTTCCCCTCAAGAGCCTGAAAGACAATATTAAATTCGTATCCATTTAGGACTAAAATCTATTCTCTTAAAGTATTTGTTGTAAGAAAACATTATACTCTTTCACACTGAACAGTAACATGAAGCAGGGAAGTTCTGACACTGTCGACATGGGCAGAACTACTGAACAGAAGACCTGCCAAACAATCTACTGTTTCAAAAATACAAAATTTGTTAGTCCTAATTTCAGCATGACATCATCATCTGTATCCAAGACGTTCAGCCACATTTGATGGACTGGCACTCTAGGTAAATTCTTAATGATATATACTGGAAGTATTGGAATGCTGGGGCTGGGGCCATTGCTTAAATGATTAGTCCCCCCTGTAAATGCTAGCATTTTGTGTGGGTGCCATTTTGTGTTCCTGGTGCTTTGCTTCTGATCCAGCTCCCTGCTTCTGTGTGGGAAAGCAGAATGGCCCAAGTTGTTGGGTCTCTGTACTCACATTGGGATACATGGAAGAAGCTCCTGGCTTTCGATTGACTTAGCTCTGACTTTTTTGGTCATACTGGGATTGAGCTAGCAGCTGGAATCTCTTTCCCTGTCTCTCCTCTCTGTAAGCATACCTCTCTTAACAGATATAAATAAATTTAAAAAAGAAATATTAAAATTCTATCAATGTGATTTCACATGCTGTATTTTCACAAAGCATTCCATTGATAATCTCCATTGAGTAGACCACTTTGAAAGCTGTAGGACTAATGTGAACATGTTCCATATGACTAGGAAATTCAGGATTTGTAGGTTGAAGGTGCTGGGGCTACAGACCACATTATACTGTCTTTCTTAAAAACATATGCAATGTCTCTAATCACAGCATGTATTTCGATGGCATACAAATGATCAATTTTTACTTGGAATCTTTTCAGCGTTGTTTATCCTTGCCAATGTTTTCTGTATCTTCGTAGTGGGTGTTTTTTCCTCAGATGGGTGCAATTCTATCTCTCATTTCACATGCTTACATTTTCAGAGTGTTAATCTTTCCATTGACGTGCAGTTTGTTGTCACTCCTGGTATCGGTGAGTTTTTTGACTTCAAGAAAGCAACAGGATGTGACAATTTACATTAAATCTTAAAAAGAGACAAAGCATCTATTGACTCAATTAGGACACTTTTCTTGGAACCCCACCACTAAGTCATGGGGAAGGCCATTAAAACAGACAGAAGAAGTACGTGAGTGTCCATCATGAAGTCAGATCTTCCAGTTATTGTTAAATATTTTAGCCTTTTCAACTGAAATAGGGACAAGACATCTAGAGTGTGCCTTATTCAAATTTTGACCCATGGTATCCTTGAGAATTTAAAATTTTTATTATCCATTATGATTAAAGTGGTTAACTTCACAAGAATAGATAAGTTGAGCATATCTCAAATAATTTAACAATTTCCATTGAATGCCTTTCATTTTTTCCCCCTGATATTTAGGAAAGACATTTATCAAATCAGATCTTTTGGTATAAAGCTGAATCTTCCTAATCACTGTCCTTAAAGTATTATTTTACAAGGTTGAAAGAGATAATGGTCATGACTATGCATGTGCATTTACATATATATAAATACAAACATGCATGTATATGTATATATGTATGTTAGAAATTAAAGTATCTGAGTACATAATTTGACCCAGTGTCATAAATTTACTTCCTTTAATGAGAATTGTTAGTTTGTGTTACAAAATGGCTGAATTTCTAATGCCATAACTAGTCTCCAGGATCTTTATATACAGTAAATGAATAGATGAACATGCTTCTACCTATTTTGATAGGTGAACTGGCAACATACCAAATCAATTTTGTCCTAATTACACATTTTCTTTCCCTAAAACAGGAGTGCGTATCAGTTAGTACTTCTCTGAAATTACTCAGTTGTATTCATGGCTTGCTAGAACTCACAGAAACTGTACTCTCCTGGTAGAAATTAATGACGTTTGCTCTCTGACACATGTATCCTTGAGTTCAACAACTGCTGCTAACCGAGGCTACAGGTACTTTTTACCTGATCTGCCTTTTTAGCTATTAGCCTGACTTTGATTTTTCTCTCAGTTTATTCCCTTCATGAATACTGCTGTTTTTAATTCCTGGGTCCTTCCTGATCCTCAATTTAGGAAGGCTCCGATTCTGAAGCTTCTGCGATGTTGGGGCTATCGTTTGTTTCCAGGTGTGTGTTTTCAGTCTTGATCTCTTGCACACAACACTCCCATGGACCAGGCAGGATGTTGGAGACACAGTGAGGAAAGAAAATGCTGTCTTCGTAAATAAATCAGTCCCGCTAACATTATGCTAAGGACAAGGTAGGAACTATATTTTTCTTCTAGATAAAGGATTCTCAATTGTTACCCTGGGCATATGTACAAAAAAGTGGAAATTAAAGACTAATTAGGCAGTTACATCAACACAGCTGCCTTTGCCTGTGGCAGATTTGCCATCATTGGTAAACTCTGATTCCTTACCTCAGCAATTGGTACCTTTGCCATAGCACAATTGTAGATTTACCACCATCATCCCTGTGCTCGATAGTAACTTCTGTCTTTCTTAAATTGAGATGGCATATAAATCACTCAGAGCAGTCTCAGGCATATTTGGAAATTCTTAATAATTTTGCTTCACTTCCTTAAGGGAAATAAATAAAGAATTTTGTTATTCATACTTGTTTAAAAAAAAAGATTTCTTTACTTTTATTGGTAAGTCAGATACAGAGAGAGAGAAAGACAAAGAGGAAGATCTTCTCGTCCATTGATTCACTGCCCAAGTGACCGCAATGGCCAGGGATGAGCTGATGTGAAGCCTGGAGCCTGGAGCTTCTTCCTGGGTTTCCCACATGGGTACAGAGTCCCAAAGCTTTGGGCCATCCTTGACTGCTTTCCCAGGCACAAGCAGACAGCTGGATGGGAAGCAGGGCGGCCAGGATTAGAACCGGCACACATATGGGATCCTGGAATGTTCAAGGCGCCAGGACCATTTTTCATACTTTTCCATGATATGACCACTGTAACACCCTCAACAGAGAATGGAGTTAGACTAGTTTTTTGTCACATTGGTTTCATGTACTGGTGTTCTAACCCCAGTATTGCTATTCTCTTTGTGACTTAAATCATTTTTACCCATGTCAGCTGCAAAAGCTTCTGAAATGATCTTTGTAGCACTTATGTAGGTGTTTCTATTTTACGGATTTTTCTCCTGTTTATAGCCAACAACATAAAATGTATCTTTTTACATGAAGTTGTATAAATTGTAGAGACTTGGGAGAACACAAAAAGTTTGAATAAAAATTAAGACATTAAAGTGTAGATCCTAATATTTAGACTTGGTTTTCTTCTACGCTCTTCTTTGCACACATCTCCAAATATGATGCTCTTTAATTCCCTGTTCAGAAATATGCTATGATAATTAAAGGCACTAGGTATAAATGTGACATATATGGTGTACACACAATGCAAACTGAAAAGAAAACATGTATTGGCTGATGCAGTTCCATCTTTGTCAACACTTATTTCCTAGACATGATTCTCTAAGACTTCAATTTCTTCAGACTATGGAATCTGTTAAGTGATGAAGAATGGCCCCATCTCTTTTTCCCTTATGGACAAAATATGACATACTTCTTATGTGTTACCTGAGAGTGCATTGTCCTTGTCCCTGCAGTCACTGAAGGAATCATCTCTCAGTGACCCCCATTTAAGTGCTATGAAAGTGACCCGGTTTCACTTCAATTGTGTCTTGCCTAGATATCCTATTTTAGCCTTCTGCCTTGACACATGCCTGTTGCAGCAGTGATATAAAAATGCAGAGAACTAGTAGACCCTAGGACTATGAAAGCAGCAGCAAGGAGTTAATGCCTGGGGGTGAATTTTCAGCCCACAGGAGATGATATCCAAGAGTCATTCTGCTCTAGTCCCCTATCCTTTACCACTCATGTACAACAGTAGATATACTGCAGTTCAAGTCCCTGAAGAGTGGCTAGTTTCATGATGGAACCACGTATGCACTATTACTCTTTCTCCTGATTTTTTTTTCTCTTTTATAAGAAGAAGCTCTCAAGGATATATAAATAAATAAACTTTGCCCTGGGATCTCTTTTCAGGAGAACTCAGGCTAGCAGACTGATGAAGAACCTGCTTTGCTGCCCCATGATGACAGTAAGCAGAGGTGCCATGTGATCCATTTCTGGACCTTAGAGTCTAAGAGGAACTAATTTAAAGGACTCCAAGATTTTCTTCCAATTATAGAAAATTGTTGGGGAGGGAAAGGATAGAGAGACACCCTCCGTTTCTTCCTTGTTAGCTCTCCCTGACTGAGCAGGGTCTGGACTTTTGATAACGTAACTGAGCAGCTCAATCCACACTGGAACTGCCATATGGAGAGAGAGGGAGAGAGATGCAGAGAAAAGGACAGATAGAGATAGATAGAGAGACACAAGAAAAGAAAACAAAGATGGAAGGAAAACTGGGATGGGGTTGTTGTCTGGGGCCGTAGGACATTACTTGAGATGCCGCTACCCCAGCAGCAAAGCTCTAACTTAGAGTTCAGTTTGACTTCTGACCACGCACATCCTGGAAGCAGCGGACGATGCCCAAACTCTTGGGTCCCTGCCAATTAATCCAGTCTAAGATTTGAACTCTTGACTTCAGGCTGGCCAGTGCTGGCTTCTGGGGACAATTGGGGGAGTAAATGAGAAGATAGAGAATATATTTGTTTTATGCCATTCAGATGAACATAAATGAATTATAAAATGAAAAAAACCTCAAATATAGATTGCTGCATTTTATTACAATAATAAACTCTGAAAAGCACAGGTGACTCATTTTAACAACACTGTGCTCCTCTGTGGAGTGTACCACTGTTAAGTATTTAGCTTTTTAACCATGTCCTTGAGTTTTGCTTTGTAAACCTGTTTTGTAATAAGTTGTCATCTCATTCAACCTTCTGTATTGACATCTAATCCAAGGACAGCTATCTATTGTGGAGAGTCATGCATGACATAAAAAAGAAAACACAGAAAAACAAAAGTTATCCTGTTTCCATTAACAATTGGTAATTTTATAAGCATTGCTAGGATTTGTCAGATAATTCTTAGTATAAAATTGGAAAATTGTCTTTCCATAACAACTAGTCACAAAAAGTATTCAGATGTTTCCTAGAAGTAAGTGATTGTGACTCCTCTCTCCTTAAGATGCTCCTAAATGAATAAATATTAAATATAATAACCGTTGAACAAGTTTGAGTCTGAAAGAGTAATATATATATATATATGATTTATTTATTTTTATTGGAAACTCAGATATACAGAGAGGAAAAGAGACAGAGAGCAAGATCTTCCATCTGATGATTCACTCCCCAAGTGGCTACAATGGCTGGAGCTGTGCCGAACCTAAGCCAGGATCCAGGAGCTTGTTTTGAGTTTCCCATGCAGGTGCAGGGTCCAAAGGCCTTGGGCTGTCCTTGACTGCTTTCCCCGGCCACAAGCAGGGAGCTGAATGGGAAGTAGAGCTGCCAGGATTAGAACCAGTGCTCATATGTGATCCCGGCATGTTCAAGCAGAAGACTTTAGTTGCTAGGCTATTGCACCAGATCCGAAATCAGTGATATTAAACTGGAAAATAAGGGGACCTTTGCTTCCACTCTGTTTAAATACAATTTGTCTTCATCTCATAATGCTGCTTATTCCACAATAACTCTTGATACCTGTTACTTTCATGCCAGGAATTTGTAAGTTTTGTCTCAATTAAAAAAAAAACACTGAAAAACATACATATTATGGGATGCCACATGACATTTTGATAAATATGTGTATGTGTAAGTTCCAATCAGAGTAAGCATATCCTTGAGTATTTCATGTGAGACAAACCATTTCACCTGTTTGGGACAATGTAGCCATTTACTTCAGAGTCAGTGTTGTGGCATAGCAGCTATCTGCACCTGTGATACTGGCATCCAACATGTGTACCCACTCAAGTCCCAGCTGCCCAGGCTGGAACAAACCTCATACTAATGCTGGGGAAAGGCAACAGAAGATGGCTCAAGCATTTGGGGCCCTACAACTTTGTAGGAAATTGGGTGAAGCTCCTGGTTCCTGGCTTTGCTTGGTCCATCTTTGCCTACAACAGCCAATTAGGGAGCAAGCAAGCAGATTCTGTGTCTCTGTCACACTCACACACGCACACACCCTTCAAGAGAAAAAATTTCCATCGACTGTTAACATTTAGAGAACTTTCATTGTGTAGGCTTTTTAAACATTTGAATGTACTAAGAGAAGAAAATGGTGTAGTTGTAATATAGGGACATTAATCTCAGAGCATTATTTTTTTCTAGTATTAATATTCTATCCCTCTTTCAGTATAAAAAATGGACATTGATAGAAAGCCATCTTTAGTCAAAACCTTCATAGTCAAAATGGATTATGACTCAACTTGATACAGTAACCTGAGTGAATCAAAACCCACAACTTATTAGCTATGAACTTAGTATTTTCTCATGAGTAAGTTGCTGTAATGGAGCATAATCATAGTAATCACATTTCAGAATAAAATTATAGTGATTTAAAATTTCTTCGCAGACACTTGTATTATCTTGGCAATCAGGAGATACATGTATTATTCCCAACTACAGGAGCTATAATTGGAGTTACCCATAAAAAGTGCTGATTGTGCCTGGTAGTGCTGGAAATTGTATGGTTTAGTTTTTTTTATTGTTGTTGAGTTTGATTCTGTAATTTTTTATTAGCTCAGATTTCTCTGATGCCACAGATTATTTTTTAACATCTATAATCTCAAGCACAGGTTTTTTGGTGGGGAAGAGATCATTTTGGAAAACAACTGTCAGTAGTTATTATTCATGAGCGCCCCTTAAGAAATAGGCAGATTAGCAAATACATTCTCTTTCAGGTCTGTATATTGGACAGTTTTTGTAGCACTCCAGTGTGTGTGTAAGATTATAATTACTTACAAATGGAATTTAATTTTTAAACTTTTATATGATCATACATATACATATACAGTAGACCAGATTCCCACTCCTGGATTTTATTTTTAATATTTTCAAGTGAATTGTATTTGCTATTTCAAAAAGATTCTAAAAATGTAATGGCTGTATACATCATAGAAATGCAACATTTACACGTCAATAGACAAATATGTTTGTGAAAGGACAACGCTTTAGGTGTTCAGGACAAAAATATTGCCAACTGTGATAAATTTAGTGTTTGAATACATTTTTATATTTTCCAATGGAATTGTATATAGTAACAGGAATGCATATTTGTCAGCAACTACATTTATGAAAATTTATTGAAAAACTGACGTATTTTGAGCAACCATGTGCAACAAATCAAGTAGAATTGCTTTAATGCACATTTAAGAACCCTTTTGCATACATATACCAAACTCAGATAAAAATAAGACACCCCTATAAAAGAAAAAAAGTGTGGGTTTTTTTTTCTTCCTTTTAAACTCTAAAGAGGGAAGCTTGGGTGAATCTGTGAATAAGGAAGTTTTATTTCTTTTTTCCCCATCTTTGTATTTTTTCATTTCCTTTCTTATCTCATGGTGTGAGTTAGGACTTTCAGCATGATGTTAAATACAAGTTCTGAGAGTGATCACTTTGATTGGTTTCAGATCTTATCAAAGAAGTAACTAATTTCTCATCACTAAGTGTGATGTTACTGATAAGTTTAATGCAGTAAAATTTGGAAGCCGCTTCTATATTTGCTAAAGATTCTCTTCATTGGACATGTATACAAACAATTTGTCTGACAAAGTCTGATTTCTCATAATCATATTGTCTATCCCCTTCCCCCGAGTAGGGCCCCAGGGTTGTTATCAGGTGGCAGGTCCTCAACCCTGGTACTGGGGCATTTGGAAAGTCATGTGTGGCTTCCCCCTTTATCTCTCTCCTTCCCCCAGAAACAAAAAGAAATAGCAAATTTGGAAACAGTAAGTTCACCCAGTTTTCCCAAAATCTCGATCCTTTCCACCCGATCAACCATGTAATCATTTTAAAAATTAAAATAGTTATTAAAAAATATATTGTATCTTTCTGGAAAGGAGGATATGTATGTGAGCCAACAGCTCCTTTGGAAGATCATGGGTTCTTAACGTTGAGATGGATGTTCTTTAACAAACACCATTGTGTGGGCAGGAAAGTATGCAGTGTTCATTGTGTTACATCAAGCAAATTGGAGCTCAAGGAACCCTGAAAAAAATATTATTCTGATGTTGGTATTGCCATGATAAAATACCTTTTGTCTCTGACCAAAAGACCTTGGGTTTCTCTGCTAATTCTTCTGAGCTGTAACTTCTGCTAACTTGTAACTAGGAAACAATTCAGATTCCCTATATTCCTTTCAAGACGTTTCAGTACTAGTCTTCAAAGCACTGCATTGATTTTCTTTCCTTCAGAAGAATCCTGCCCAGGGCAAGCCTGGTTCTTAATCAGTGTGGAGATTTTTGTGAGTGCTCCAGAGAATGAAATCGTTACAAAGGAAGAGATGTTCTTCCTCTTTCTGGAATTCTATTTTGTCTCATATTGATTGCCTTCACTGCTCTCAGGTGCCTTTAAATTATGATTTTAAAAGCATGCTTGTTGCCCTGGAAAGTTCGGCCTAGCATCAACTACTGTTTTGCCTGACTTGTTTTATTTTTACTTATGTGAATGAAAAGAGGTAGACAATTCAAATGATAAATAGCAGAATCAGAATTATGAACCCAGTCATTTCATTTTTTTCTGGATTCCTTATGAATGTTTATGTTGTCTCCTCCATCTAATCATAACTTTTTGAAAATCCTTCAACAACAAAATCCGTCAGATGGGGTCCAGCATTCTGGTGAGATGGACTCCTTTGGGCATGTGCTACCACAAGTCTCATGTGGCCCTGGGGTACACTTCCAAGGTGGCACGGGGACTAATGATTGTGTGGTCCAGGTATAACCCACTCAGTGTCTGCCTGTGCAGCTAAGGGGTTAGCTCTTTTACCTTTCTTACTCATAATCTTGGAAAAACTTCAAGGAACCACAGGGCTTTGGATGACCAGTGCCAGGAAGGTAAATTTCAACATCAAACAGATCCTGCAGAGTGAGCCTTTGTGTCTGTTTCAATCCCAAGTGGAGGTCTATGAATCATTTTATTTCCCGATTAGGTATCACCCGTTGTTGCACCAATAACATCAGATAGGGAGTCCTCCCCAGCAGCAGAAAGATCATAGAAGAGTAGGCCTTGTTCCTATCCCCCGGGCTGAACTGGCCTCAGTGTTTGCATTGCCGGTGTGATTGAGTATTATGACTTGGTAGCTACAATACTAAGAGCAAGAACAAACTCCAGTCCCAAGAAGAGACTTGTGACACATAGAGAATACATTTAGAGATAGTTCCCTACTTCATTTGTAAACATTATAACAACTGTACGTTTTGAATTTTGGATGCTTTGGAGGACTGAAACAGTAAAGAAACTCCAAAACAACAGAGCTATTAAAAATGTAAAATGAATTTAGAAAGCTATGTAGTGTTTTCTTGGTAAGAAAGAGTACTAAATTATTAAACAGGGAGGAAATTTTCTTATATATCCCATACTATTTTGCTTCATTAATATCAATTTACTTTTTATCAGTTAAAATTTGACTTTCTCAAAGAATAAAAATATTTCAAGCATTTGTGGGGAAACAATTTAAATTTCAATTTAGGTGCAAAAGTTTGTGAAATCCAGGCACATTATTTTCAAATAGATGTGGTTTTTTTTGTGAAGTTTTTGAATATCTCTCATATGCAGGGATTTACAATTGCATGCTCCAAAAATAAACTTCACTCTTAGATTCATGCTCCACAGACTTTTTCAAATGTCTGTCCCACATCTCTGAGAGAAGGCACATGATCAGTAGAAGCTGGGAATGGAAAGCATAGGACTTCACAAAGTGGAGAAACCGATGAAAAGACAGAGACTTTGGGTTAGTTTGCAGAAATAAGGTTTAGTGATCACTTGCACTGCATAACGACCACAGCTGATAATGATGTGGGTTTCAAAATCCTGAGAAAACTCTCGATTTCCTTCCTGATAACAAGCAAATGGCAAGTCAGTGCAGTGAGGGAAATGTCAATTTGTTTCCACTGGATCTCTCAGCAATGGCTACTTACCTACCAATATTCAAAATCATTGTCATTTAAATTAATCAAAATAGTAAAATAATCCTAAGCCAAGTAGAGAGAAACTTAAAAGGAAGCTGGAGATTTGAATTATTTCCTGGCACTGACGGGAGAACAACAGGAGTTCAGGACATTGCATATTTATACGTCTATATTACCAGTGATTCAAACAGGAATCAGGGAGAGGCCACAGAGCTGAAGGCAAAGCAGAGGAAGACCATCTCTATTGGTCATTTGAAAACAGCATTGTGTTTGATTTTATTCTCTGACTGCTGTTGATTTAATTTTTCTGTTTGTCTGCTGGAGGATAAGATGAGTAACTGCTTGATATCACCATAATCCAGAACCTCGAAAACAAATAGTGCTTGATATCTGACTTCTGTTAGGGATTCATGAGATTTATTCCTGGCATGTCTGTTCCCAACCACACGTGATTGAAAGAGACCACATTTAAATTGCCGCTTTTAAACTAGGAATGTGACCTAACAAATAAGAATCGTTGTTGAGATATTATAGAACACTCACAACATGATCACCCATGAGATAAATGCTAAGATTATTCAAGGATCCCGATGTGGGAGATTCTTCTGACCTACAGCTATTTCATTTTCTTTCACCATTGTCATGAACCTAATAAAACAGAACACGTTTTGTTTACTGCACTGCTGTAGGAAAGAAGAGAAATGAGTTTTGATGTTTGTTTTACATTCTAGAAAAGTATGATACAAAAGTTGAAGTGAAATATGGGAAGAAAAGCCCTACATGACAGGATGGGGATTAGAAGGATAGACAGCAACAAGCAAAGGCATGTAAGTATCTAACCTGTCTGTTCAGGCTTCTTATCTCAGTTGAATGAAAGAGTCAAGATGAAACGGTAACCCTGTCTTAATGAGAATAACCACAATATACTTTCAAAATACTTTCTGCATCAAAAATAACTTCGAAATCTATAGAACTAATGCAAGAGTAAAGGACTAGGTTAGCAAAGATTTTAAATGAACCTGAAAAAGCTTATCGTGTCGTAAATCAAAGACATAATAGAAAAAAACTATTAAAACACACACACACACACATACACAAACCAACCCACAGAAACCAACTTCAGCAACTCCCTGTGGCCAGTTTTGGATGTAGTTTAAACAGGAAACCAATGGCAGGGCCATTAGATCTATCCACACAACTTGCGATTCCTTCTTGTCTCCCCAAATTTGAAGGAAGGTGATCAAAGCAACCCGTTGAATTTCCAGATTGATATCAGGCTGAGTCCTACTAGAGTCTCAAAGCTAGGGAAGTCTTTCAAGTCTTAGTGATCCGTATCAGACCTGCTTGGGTCACATAGTTACATACTCCAGAAGGAGTCATCCATTTGGAGGAGTCACATCTTACCTGATGTCATCCTAGGAAGATCTAGCTCTGATTGCAGACACTGGCTGTTGCTCTTTATTGGGTTGGGTGGCAGGGGTGGCCCTGAATTCTTTATCCAGCCCTCCTCCACAGCTGCTGAGATCGTCATCTATTTTCTATCAGAGACTGGGGAAAGCAGTGGTCTAGTTTGCCTAGCTGAGGATGATGAGTCTACAGATGTGGGACTAGGGAAAAGGTTATGGGCCCTTTGACCCAAAATTTTAGCATTACAGGCCTGGCATTGGCATTCAATTCCTTTTCACCCTCCAAAAAAAGGTGTCACGCCCTGGGCTATATACCTCAGAACTGAGGTAGAAACAAAATGGACAGCTCTTTCCTTCATATTTTCTACAGTGGGACTTTTCTCATTATTTGTATACTAACATGAGGTGCAATGGTTGCTCATCTGGCTTTTACATCGCTTCAGGTGGCAATTTCGTGCATGAATAACTGATTAAATTGTTTTTGTGAGGATGTGGTCAATGAAGCCTGTTAATTCATCACCATTTTTCCTTTTATAGTATTACTGATAAAATAATGCAGTGGTGGCATTTGGGGATTAATAAGTGACTAATTTTCCAGTTGATTTCCAGTTCATCTATGTGTCTGTCAACACCTATTGATCTCATAAGTTAGTGGTATTGAGGTTCTTGCTATTGATGTTTGCAAGGCCATGGAAAATAGAATGGTCTGTAATCAGTACTCAATCATACATTCAAAATATCCACTTGTTTAAAAAAGCAGAAAAATGAAATACTATTTGATAGTTATTCAGGAATAAATAAAGTTTATGGTCATTCATGTAAATTTTAGTGGCATGGTTTTGTAAAGATTTTATTAAAAGATTTCTTCTAGAACATTTTTTATTATGCTCTAGTAAGTTTTGCTGAAATTCTGAAGTGCCACTTCTATCAAATGCTGAGATGATTCTTGCCTATCTTCAACTGACCTATATCTGCATGTATCTAAATATCCCTTGTAACTTTTAAACTATGTATTTTAGATCAAAGTGTTTCTTGATTTTATTTTTGACAAATTTAAATGTGAAGGATCATTTGAGAAAGATATTTGAACCAGAAAAGGAAAATACACAAAGTCACTATGGAGTTCTCAAAGAAATTCATTAAATAAAAATCAAAAGTGAATGTCCTCAAAGGATTTTTTTTTTTACTCTTGAATTCTACAAGATGTTTGTTATATATTTTATGGTTTTGTGGATAAAAACAAAATGTAAGAAAATAATCTTGTTTTTCTGATGTTGGATTTAATGTGCCTTTTTCTTTTCTGGCATGTAAATAATGTATGTGTTACAGTATGGGTTTGCTTATTTGTGTGTTGGGGAAGGCTGGAATATGGATGTAAAAGCTGATTTTTTTATGCACTTTAAGCATTAGGATAACCAAGAACTGTTACCAGGTGTCATCAAATTACAATACTTACATAGAAACTATATTTATGCAACTATTTAAACTATTCAACTGTCCATTTTGTGGCAAGTAATTGAGCCTGTCCAGAGAATTCATATAAATTATAAACAGGAGAAACATTTAATGTGATTAATGATTGTAGAAATATAAATCAAAACACAGTGGTGTATCATCAATGCCTATAAGAATAGACTATTCAAAATGTGAAAAAGTTCAATCTTTATGACTCAGAAATTCCTGTCCTTGGTATCTATCCTAAAGAAAGAAAATCTAGGGGCAGCACTCTGGTGTACCAATAAAACTGCTGCCTGCAGTTCCCGGATCCCATCTGGATGCCAGTTTGGCACCTGGTTCCTCCACTTGTCACCCAGCTTTCTGCTAATGTATCAAGAAAACAATGGAAGATCTCCCAAGTACGTGGGTTCCCCCAAACATGCAGAACATCAGACTAAAACTTCAGGCTCTTGGCTTTGGCCTGGACTAGCCCTGGCTGTTGTCATTTAGTGAGGGAATCAATGGGTGGAAGATGTGTGTGTGTGTGTGTGTGTGTGTGTGTGTGTGTGTGTCCTCTCTCTCTGTAAATCTGCCTTTCAAAGAAAAAAACCCACTTTTTAAAATGTTTAACTTGTTCTATTCATTTATATAAGTTAAAATTTTCATGTATTTAACAACACAGATTTGAGAATATAGTGATAGTGATCTTCCTCTCTATCTCTCCTCCTCTCTGTATATCTAACTTAGTAATGAAAATAAATAAATCTTAAAAAAAAAAAGATACAATCTACAAAAAAAGAAAAAAAAAAAAAACCCCTGACATGTAAGTGGATAAGCCAAATGCTAGTTCCCAAACTTCGTCACTTTAAATAACACCTGATAACACATGTTCAACAGTCCATCTTCAGCTCTCCTTACTGTATGGCCAGAGTGGTTGGGGAATGATTTAAGAATCAAATAGTTTCTCTATCATGATTTTATACAATTATAATTCACTCTATATTCAGAGTAAGAAGCAGGGAGACTACAGTTCCACAGGACTACACATCAGGGCTAAAAAGGAAGATCATATCCAAAAATTTCCATTTCATTCCTATAAAGTTTGATATACTATATTTACTACTGCATAAAAGAGAAAAGAAAAGATATACAGAGAGGAGGAGAGGCAGATTAGAAGATCTTTCATCTGCTATTCACTCCCCAAGTGGCCACAATGGCTGGAGCTAAGGCAATCTGGAGCCAGGAGTCAGGAGCCTCCTCCGGGTCTCCCACGTGGGTGCAGGTCCCAAAGCTTTGTACCATCCATGACTGCTTTCCCAGGCTACAAGTAGGAAGCTGGAAGGGAAATGGGGTCACTGGGATATGAACCAGTGCCCATATGGGATCCTTTAGCCACTAGGCTACCATGCTGGGTGATTTTCTCTATTTTCTTTCTTTATTATTATTTTTTTTAATGCAGAAACTTTCCCCTGTGTTTTGCTTCAGCAGTTTGATGATATTGTGTCATAGATGAAATTCTCAACCCATTTTTGAATTGATTTTTGCATAATACATCAGGGTCCTTTTTTAAGCTCCTGAATGTGTACATCCAATTCTCCTAATACCGTTGTTGAAGAGAATGCCACGTTTTCAATAATAGGTTTTATATGGCTTGTCAGATTGGTTGCAGATGTGTAGTTTAATTTGTGGTATTTCTATTGAATTTCATTCATTTGTATCTTTATTTTTGTAACAGTAGTAGGTTGTTTTGATCATAACTAGCATGCATTACATCTTAAAATCTGGTTTCTGATGCCCCTGGCTTGCTTTTATCATTTAAGATTGCTTTAGATATGTAAGAGCTCTTGCATTTTTATATTAATTTTGGCATAGTTTTCCTAGTATTGTGAGAATTTAATTGATCTTTTTTACTGGGATTACACTAAATTTTTAAGTTGCTGTTGGCAGTATGGATAATTTGATAACACTAAATCTTCCAAAACATGAACACAGAAGATTTTTCCATTTTTTGTTTTGCTATATTTTTATGTTTTTACTGATTATTCATGTTTTATCTGAAAGGCAGAGTTACAGGGAGAAGGAAAGTTAGAGAGATCATCCTTCTGCTGGTTCATTTTCAAATGGCCAATGTTAGGTTGGTTTGAAGCCGGAAGACAAGAACTTCCTCTGGATTGCCCTATGTGAATGCAGGGCCTCAAGGCCAAGGACCATTACCCATTGCTGTTCCATGTCATAACCAGGGAGCTAGGTCCGAAATGGAGCAGCAGGGACTCCGGTCTCTCCCCGAATGGATGCTGGTGTAATAAGCAGGGGCTTACCTGCTCTATCATGGGTGGCCTCTTTGGTTAATGTTTCATAAGCTTATTGTAGAGCTCGTTTAAATTCTTGGCTAAATTTTTCCCAAGATTTTGAAAACTTGTGGCTCATATGAATGGAACTGATATTACAAGTTCTTTCTCAATCATGCAATTCCTTGTGTATACAAAGGCTATTTGTTTTTATGTGTTGATTCTATATTCTGTAACTTTGCTAATGAGTTACAATACTCTCCTTCTTCAGTCTTCCAGTTCGCCTATATTAAAAAACAAGAACAACAAAACATCTTCCTCCTTTCTCATTTGATCTCATTGATCTCATTTGCTTGCCTAGTGGTGTGGGTAAGAAATATATTGCTTAACATTTGTTAGAGTGACCATCTTTGTCTGATCAAAGAGCTTGGTGGAAAATGTTCTGTTTTTTTCTCATTCAATGTAATACTGAGTTTATATTCCTCATATATTGCATCGATTGTGTTAAGGAATATTCCTGCTGTTTCGTTTATGTCTGTATACAAGGTGGACAATACTTTGCATATATCACAGTGCAAGTTAAGAAGCTTACTGACACTTCTCTGCCATACTTGCCTCCTGACTTGCATTTCTCAATCATCCTTTTCCTTCTGTAGTTTTTTCCTATTTTTTAAAATAATAATGTAACTTTAGTTTCAATTCACAGTCACAGCTTTAATACTCTCTTAGGTAAAGATGTTAGCACCGGGTGAGAAGAAAATAATAATAACAGAAAAGGAATTTAAACAAAATAAATATGAAATCAAAACTGTTTCTTCAGATGCATGAACCAAGATGTACAAAATGAGCAAATCCCACAGTGTTACCCTCACACCAATACATTAAAATTTTGTACTCTGATTTATCGCAGACTAGGGAAAAGAGGATATTTGTCTTTTTTAAGGACTGGATTATTTCACTAAACAGTTTCCAAATGTATCCTTTTAATTGTGAAATGCTAGATTTCATTTTTCTTTATTTATTTGCTTATTTAGGCTGAGAATGTTCTTTCTATGCCCCATTTATCATGGAATGATATTACACTTTATGAAACACCTTTTCTGCATCTCTTGTGAGAATCACCTGATTTTTGTTCTGTAGTTCTACTTCTTTGTTGCAATTTTCTCTGTTTTTGGAATTAACGTGATTCTGATTTCTTAGCAGGATTTTGGAAACATTCCCTTCACATTCAATCATTTGATTAATCTCTATGTTTTCTTTATTATTGCTATTTTATGATACATTTCCATAGGGCTCTGGGATTTCCTCTTCTGTTCTCCATAAATCCCCTCCCCCATTTGATTTTCCTGTATAATTACAAAAGTATAGTCCTTCACAAACACTCAAAAGTCCATCATTCTGCTATTTAAGTATATCCTGACTTGAAGATATGGACAAAGGCATCCTATTGTCAAGAGATATGACAATTTCATTGGGATTCCATCTTTGATCTGGAAAGTAGAGATGCATACTGCATTGTATCCTCACAGCTAGACATGATAGTTGCAATTATCACAGTTACTATACATCCCCTTAAATGAAAAGCCATAAAACCAAATCAACAATAGGAAAACATAATTTAGGCAACACAAAGTTAAGTAACATGCTACTGAATGACTCATGTGTTGCTGAAGATATGAAAAAAATAAAAAATCTTGAAGCAATCGATATTCCTGCATGACCTATGTGTCAGTGAGGAAATTAATAATGAAAATCAGAACAAACATATCAAACCCATTAGATACAGCAAAGATAATATTGAAAGGAACATTTGTAACACCAGGTACTTAAAAATCAAAATATCTCAAATAAATGATCCATAATGCATCTCAAGGATTTATTAAAAAAAGAAAAATGAACAGGAAGCAAGAAATGACAAAATCAAAGCAAAAATAAATGGAAGTGAGCAAAACAACTACAAAATGCAACAAGAAAAAGGCATTTTTAAAGAAAATAAGCAAAACAAACTTTTAGCCAGACAGGCAAAGAAAAGCAAGAGAGAAAAACCAAGTAAAATTAGAGGTAAGAAAGAAAATATCCTAAAAGACCAGTAAGGTGATCTCTTCCTATTAAATGGATCCTCTTATCATTCTTTTAATATTATTCATGTGAAAGTCTATATGATCTGATATAAGAATGCCTATGCTAGCTCGGTTTTCTTTTCCATTAGCTTGGGATATATTTTTCCATCCATTCACTTTCAGTTTCCACATATTTTTATTGGTGAGATGTGTCTCCTGTAGGCAACAAATAGATTGGTTTTGTTTTTTGTTCCAGTCTGCTAATCTATGATGTTTGATTGATGAGGTCAAGCTAT
The DNA here is from genome assembly GCF_017591425.1 of Ochotona curzoniae. Lineage (NCBI taxonomy): Eukaryota > Metazoa > Chordata > Mammalia > Lagomorpha > Ochotonidae > Ochotona > Ochotona curzoniae. The sequence continues at coordinate 41,492,000 of NW_024467119.1, forward strand.
TTTCATTTAAGGTTAATATTGGTAGGTATAATTTGTTCCTGTTATTTTAGCAATAGATTGTTCATTGACTGATATAGTTTTCTTTTGTCATTTTATTGGGACATTCTCCATGTTGCCTTTGGTTTTGGTAGGCTATTTTCCTTTTTCTCTCTCAAAAGACCGTCTTTAAGTATTATTTGTAGGGCAAATATGGAAGAGGAGAATTCTTTGAACTTTTCTTTACTGCTGGGTATGTTATTCTTGGTTGATACTTGTTTCCTTCCAGAATCTGGAAAATGTCACCCCATTCTCTTCTGGGAGGTAGAGTTTCCTGTGTGGGGTCAGCTAGGAGTCTGATTGAGTTTCCTCTATGATAATTAATTTTTTCACATTCATATTTAAGGATCTTTTCCCTGTGCCCAACTGAAGAGAGCTTGATTATCATGTGTTATGGCAAAGATTTCTTTTGGACATCTTATTTGGAATTCTGTGTCCCTCCTATATTTTGTTTCCTAATTTTTTTACATATAAGGGAGAGTTTTTCCTTTATTATTTCATTGAATACATTTTAAACCCAACTTCTGTTTCCCATGACTCCTATTTGGCCTTTTAATAATGTTCTTCAGTTTTTAATACTTTTTTTAGTTTGACTCAGTTTTTCTTCCAGCTTTTTGATTGTTGCCCTATTGTTGAAGGAAATGTCTTCCAGTTCAGAGATTATTTTTTTTGCTTCGTTTTTTCTGTTATTGAGGCTTTACACTGAAGTTTTAATTTGCTCCAATGTATTCTTAATTTCTAATATATTAGGCTTCATTTGATCAATTGCTGCTAATTAAAACATAGTCCTTTAATTTCTTGGACTTCTGTATGTGATTCTCAATGTCGTTAAGAAGTTTTATAGCAAGTTATTTTTTTTTTAATTTTTTATCACCCATTTCCTTGATTTCTTCCTTAGATAAGTCTGAGATTGACAAAGGCTTTTGCTTGTTCGTTGGGGAGGCATCAGTAATATTCATTGTGCCTCTGTTTCTTCCTTTGCACTTGGTCATTGCTATTGTGATGAGCAGATCTGTCTCCTTATGGCTGATTTCTAAGCTGTGTTGCCCGTTGGTCTACAGGTCAATTTCACTGATTCCATTCGGTAGCAAATTCTTCATTTGCAGTCACTTCTGCCGCTCCTTCCAGTGAGTTTCGGTCCCAGGTTCTTGTGGTAGGCTTCCACCACAGCCTCCATAGCCCCATCTCCTGGCTCACCACTCTTCATCCCCTGTGATCCTGTGTTGTGGCTGCACCATTGCCTGCACAGACTTTCTCCCACTCCCAGTTTGAGCAATGTCCTGGATTAAGGAAATGCCAGCTGTCCTAAATCATTGGGTTGTCAGTGGTGGTGTCCTTGCTAAAACCTAGGGCCATTAGTTCTGAGGGTTGCCTGGGACTGTTTTAGGTAGAACCCATTGGTTGCCAAGGCTGTATTTTCCCTGTGATACCAATACAATGTGTTGAGCCTGAGAAATGAGTTTCTACTGGTTTAGTACCTGCACCACTTGCTATTATTCCTTCGGTCCCACAGCCTTTCCTGCAATACATAAAATGGCACATGATGTTGCACTGGTGCAGGTCTGGGCCTGCTGACCATTAGGTTTGTGAGCCACCCGGACTTGCCCTGTGGGACCAGCGCAATGCATAGAGCCAGAAATGAGTTTGCTCCCGACTTATGCACATGCAGCTCACTTGCTGTTCCTCTCCCCCACCTGCCTCAGACTTTTCCTCTGTACTCACGGTGGTGCCAGATGTGGCACTGTTGTAGGTCTGAGCCATGAAATCCACCCTGTTCTTGCAGCTGCCTGCTTGGGCTTTGCCACTCTGCTTTTGTGGTCGATTCAAGCAAATCAGCAAGATGGGCAGTTCTGTGTCTGGGTTCATCACCTAAGCTCTTTGTGAAGTCCCCTTTCCACCCAGCCACATATTTCTTTTCTTTTCTGCCTCATTCATTTTATTATTGAGAATTTCCATTAATCTTAATTTTTTTTCTGTCGAATTCTTCATTTCTAAAATTTGATATTGGTTTTTGTTTCAATGCTGTTATTTCCTTCATAGTGCATTCCCTAAATTACTTGGATTTTTCTATAAGCTTTTTTGTTTTTTAAAGAACATTACAAAATTTTAAGAAATTTCTCAATCTGGGAATTCTATATTTTCATCATCTTATACTGAGATTGAAATAGTATTTTGAGCCTTTGTGATGGAGGAACCAATAACCTTATCATCATGACTATGTGACTTGTTTTGCCCTTGGCCATTGCAATTTAAATGAACTTATTTGTTTCCTTGGGCAGGCCAATTTTATCTTTTATTTTTAAAAGCATCTTTTTTTGTGATCCATAATAAGAAAAGGATTTCTATTTTGACCTCTTTTAGTAAATATAGTACTGGGGAATTTAACCTCAGCAATTGTCCATAAAAATAAACAAAATGCATACACATAAAATAGTATTCATTGCCCTTGTCTGCAGATGACATGATTGTATACTTGAAAAATCCAAACCTCCACTGAGATACCATTAAATCAGCCAAATGAATTTATTGAGTTGAAGGCTATACTATCCACATGTAAAAATTAGTTGCATTTTTGGAGTAGACATTTAGCACAGCATGAGAAGTAGCTTTTGGGAAGCTCATTATACCTCTCAGAGTGCCTTGAGAGACCTTCCACTGGTTCATTTCTCGATAAGCATCATGGCTCAAATCAAAAACAATGAACTACATTCTGATCTACTTCAAGAAACCAACTATTTGGCCTACATGTTATTGCTTTCCTAGGCACAATATCAGGTAGCTGGGTTTGAAATGGAGTGAAGGTCAGACAGTCAAGAGGTCAGTAACAATGTAACCAAGTTTGGATACGCTCTCTTCCTTTAATGAGTGCACATTTCCTCGTTTTGTAATTATTTCTTTATTTTTGGAAGTCAGATTTACAGAAAGAGAGAAGAGGAAGAAAGAGAAAACTGATCTCCTATCCACTGGTTCACTCCCTAGGTGGCTGGACTGAGAAGCGCCTGTTCAGGGTGAGTGAGCCCAGGTGCTTAGAGCAAGGACTTAACTTGTGGTCTCCCACATGGTTGGCAGGGCCCAAGCACTTGAGCCATTTAGCAAGGAGTTGGATTACAAGTTGAGAAGCTGAAATATGAACTAATGCCCACAAGAGATGCAGGTGGCAACTTTATTTGATAATCCACAGCACTGATCTGGGTTGTACAAGTTTAATAATGAATTAATGGCAAGTAACCTCTTCTCCTTTTTGTTTATCAAAGTGGTAGTCCAAGTAAATGGGATAATTGCTTATTTACTTGCATGTGTTGAAATAAAAGTGTAAAAAAAGTTTAAAAGTAGGGCCTGGCAAAATGGCTTATTGGCTGAATCCTCTCATTGCACAGTGGGATCCTGTAGGACATTGCTTTGTATCCCTGCTGTTGTACTTCCCATCCAGCTCCCTGCGGTCTGGGAAAGCAGTAGAAGGACCAAAGCCTGGGAACCCTGCACCCACGTGGGAGACCTGAAGAAGCTCCTGGCTCCTGGCTTCAGTTGGGCATGGGTCTGGTTATTGGGGAGTGAACCAGTGGGTGGAAGATCTTTGTCTCTTCATCTCCTTCTCTCTATAAATATGCCTTTCCATTAAAAATAAAATAAATCTTAAACTTTTTCAATAAAACAGGTTTATCTGAACATTTTAATCTTTTAGAAAAATATCTCTTGAAATTGCTTATTGGATAATATATTATTTCCCAAGGCACTCTGGTAAGTAAAGAAAAAGCATGTTATAATGACAGGGCTCAGGAAACCAGAGAGAGGAAACAAACAAACAAAAAGCAAAGCTCCAAGATCAGAATCATGTTCTTTACACTGTGCTTCAGCATCAAACATGTTTTGAATGGCACCTAAACCCTTGACTTTCCTGTTTGCATAATTGAGGAAAGGCTTAGGACAGGAGTTAGTCAAACTGAATTCCAAGAAACATTTCACAGGCTTTACCATCTCGAGCCTTCACAAGGCTTGATATCTCATGACAGTAGGTGTATTCTGTTTTGGAGGATTAAGAATAAGAAAAAGCAACTAAATAAATGTGTCCATAAATCTGCATTTTTTTTTTTTAAAAAAAGCTGTTATGTGTGTGCATTGAGCTCACTAGAATAAAATGCTGGAATAATGTTTCCTCAGTTTCCCAATAACGCTATCACAGGGCAAAAGGAGAAGTACCTACTAGAAATGACATAGTTTTAGAAACAGCCATACCAAATGCCAGAGACATGTGAATTAACATTTCTTCCCATTTCTTAATTGCTTAATCATTCCCAATTAAGAGCATGACAGAAGCAGATGGTGGTTTCCCATCTGCTTGTTTCTCTCTCTAAATTTGTTACTGCTGGTAATTTAGTTTATAGTGACAGTGTTTAACCAAATCAAATTAATTAATAACAGTCTACTGGGTCAAGGCCTTTCCCTCTGCATCTCACGCTCATTCATCAGCACCTGACATCTACAATATGACCATGTTTGAAGTGAATAAATCATGTTGTGGACTTATAAATATTTTGTGAAAATTATACTGTAAGATTTCTAATTTATGACATTTTGAATTTTTGAATATGCCAAACATTTATGTATTCTTGCCGTTAGAGGCATCTCAGATTTTCTTTTATGCAAGTAAACACACATTTCTGAATGTGAGTTTGTCATTTTCCTCATGGCAGTAGAGAAATATTCCTTGTAGTGCAGAAAATTGAAGAGAAGGAGTGGTCATGGCATTTCTGGTAAAGAATATGTATTGGACTTCTTGTGTGTCAGTTTTAGGTAGAAGTGTGTGGCAGGGATCTACATGCAAGATACTATATGCATTCCTATAATGCAGAATTAATTCATGTATTTGTGTTAAAGGTTTAATAAATGTAATCATGAAAAATCATTTTATTTATCATTGCAATTCAAATATACCCAAGCACTAATTTCTAATTTTTAGTAAGCAAAACACAAGATCAGAAAATATAACATGATCATAGAAAATATTATTATACTCTGTGCCTATTTATAAAAACTTAAAGGTGCGATTCTTTGTGTGATTTCATTGTTTTACAAAATTAAATTTTTTTTAAAGATTTATTAATTTGTATTGGAAAGTCAGATATACAGAGAGGAGGAAAGACAGAGGAGAAAGATCTTCCATCTGATGATTCACTCCCCAGTTGACTGCAACAGCTGGAGCTGAGTTGATCTGAAGCCAGGAGCCAGGAACTTCCTCCCAGTCTTCCACAAGGGTACAGGATCCCAAGGCCTTGGGCCATCCTCAACTGCCTTCCCAGGCCACAATCAGGGAGCTTGATGGGAAGCAAGGCTGTTGGGATTAGAACCGGCGCAATATGGGATTCCGAGCATGCAAGGTGAGGACTTTAGGCACGATGCTATTGTTCCGAGCCCAAAATTAAATATTAATTGTTAGTATATTTACACTGATTGGGCATTACATAATGTATCCATGTAGAGAAACAATACATTTATTTCACCACATGAATAAGGGAATGATTAATACATTTTATTTCCTTACATGAGTATGAATGTATAGGTTCAATTTTACAGGACTATGAAGTTTTTTTTTTAAACTCAAATCATGGATAATTGAGAAGTTCTTAAGGATGAAATATTAGTGCAGATTTCATCTGACAAAGATACAAGGACTTTTGAAACCGTAGTATAAAATGGAAACAGTTGTTTAGTCAACATCCAATATAAGTAGGAAATTGTAAAGATTGACTCCAACAGCAAAATATCTTCGTTTTGTTATAGACTTATTCTGTATCAATTATTGTTTATTTGTTTTCTATTTTTCTTCAAGATTAAAGCTTGTCATAAACTAATAGGAAAAATATTTAATTTTTACATTTTTCCTGTGAAGCAGTGTCTTAGCGGCATCAGTAAGCAATCCCGAGACAACAGCCTAAAACTTAGGGGACAATGGTTCCCAAGGTGTTCCAGTGCTCGTGGCTTCCACTCTGCTGGTGTGAAGGAGCTGGAAACCAGCAGAGGCGGTGGAGGGGTGGGCTCAGCCCACAGGTGGAGCATCCGTCAGGGCGGTTCCAGGTGTACTACACGAGCATGGCTTGGGGACCGGGTTGACACGCCAACTTTCTGATACAGAACTACGTCACCCCTTCTCCTGGCTGTTTCCGCTCCTGGATACTGTTGGGGTGCTATTTCTTGTTTGTTTGTTGCTTGCTATAAACAGGGCAGGAAGTCTACCACATTTTAGCCCCTGAGTATATTGTGTCTGGAGCATAAGATTAAGTCATAACATCAGAAACAAAAACCAGTGAACAAAAGAGCCACAGTATAGAAAAGTCATCTGTTTGTTATATTTCCGGTAATGATTTTATTTTCAGAGATATTAATTGCTTGTCAAAATTTGAATGACACTTTCTATCATTTCTTTCTTTCAGTAATTTCATTTTTATATGTGGTTACCATAGTGTTTTTTTAAAACCATGTTTATTTACTTCAGTGGTTTTGGTTTTCATCTATCTGTTTTTCCAGGCTGTCATTTCAGTTTATTTTCAGGCAGAGTTCTTTCTTTTCCTACGTACTCAGTATCATTGACCCTGCACTGACCATTTCAAAACCTATTTGTAGAGGAGTTGCCTATCCTACTCTACTGTGCTCAGAAAGACATTCACAGTACAAAACTTCTTCAAAATAATGTTCAGTGTCTGTGGCTCTTTGAACCTTTGAAAATGCACAAGGATTTCTGAACACATTCTTGGAAATATGTATTATGAAAAAAATATTCACAGTTCTTTTTTTCCACCAAAATAAACTCTTATTTTAATTGTGAAGTTCGTGAATGCTTTAATGTTACCTTGTAAATGCGCATGTTGCCTGGTTCACTTCTGTTAAAGGTGCACCACTTGGTTTTTCTCCCTGTATTTGTGATGAGTTGAGCAGCCAACTGGAGCTTGAGCTTTGATTTATTTGCCTTTTATTATGGGAGGTCATCAAATCCAGAATCAAATGCAAATATCTCTTAAACAAAAGAAAAAGTGAACAATGCTGACATTTAATCAGAATCCACATCCTCTTCAGTCTTGAATTTCCTATATTTTGACTTAAGTCTGTATTTCAGTCTTTTTTTTTTTTAAAGATTTAATTACTTCTTTAAAAGAGTTACAGAGAAACAAAGGCAGAACCATCTTTTGTCCCTTGGCTCTCTCCCCAGATGCCAAAATTGCTGGGGCTGAAGTAGGCTGAAACCAGGAGTCAGGAGTTCCTTCTGTCATCCTGAGTTGGGTGTGCCTGAATCCTCTACTGCTGCTTTCCCAGGTGTATGAGCAGGGAGCTGGGTGGAAGATGGAGCAGCTGGGACTTGAGCTAGTGCCCATATGGGATCCTGGCATTACAGGCAGCAGGATAACTTGCTATCCCACCTTGTTGATCCCCCAAGATGTACTTCAGTTTTTCAATGTCAAGACTTTTTGACAGTTTATCTAACAAGTTCAGTTATTTTCCTAACTGAAATCAATCTCATTAATCAAGACAGCAATTGGCAAACACTACTAGCCTGAGGTTTTCTTTAAATTTCTTTGTTTACTTATTTTCATTTGTGGAAAAAGAGAAAGAGAGAGAGATTTCTTTTCTGGTTCATAGTTAGGCTAGTCCAGGCTGGAACTAGGAGCAAAAAATTCAGTTCTACTTGGATTGTCAAGACCTAAGTACTTGAACCCACTGCCTGGTAGGGTATACTTTAGCAGAGCCAGGATGCAAACCTGACCTTCCTTTATGGGATGCAGTAATCCCAAGTGGCATCGTGCCTACCAATTCTGAAGCCTACGTTATTAACACTACAATTCTACTCCTGCTGGGGTGTGTTTCTGGTTTTTTTAAGAAACAAGTCCAAGGATGAATAACAAAATATGTCAGCATTATTTTAAGACATTATTTTTCCATCATATTAAATTTTTTACATAATATACAAGTATGAAATTTCTATTTTTTAAAATTGGTTTCTCTATCAGCACTTTTCTCTTTAATCTAGTATCAGCATATAATATTTTAATATATATTGATTCGAGATCCTCTCACAATTCATTGTCAAAATTTGCTTATCTATGCAAATACATTGTCTCATAAGTGTATTTTGGCCATAGCTTTATTGATTCAGGGAAACATGAGCATTTTTTGTTATTTTTTTCAGTCTCTAGTTTCTCTCTGTGTCTCTATGTGTGTCACTCTGTCATTGAAATAAATATAGCACAATGAACATTAGTTTTTTGGACTTAACTCACTTTCAGTTTATAAGTGAATATTAGCTAGTTCTATTATAGGTATATTTTACATAAATATTGTCCAAAGAGTCTTTTTAAACAAATCAGTTTAGGAATATTCAGAATACATACTATTAGAGTTAAAAGGAAAAAAGAAGGAAGGAGGGAGAGAAGGAAAGAGGAAGGGTAAGATGTATCATTATCTGTTTAAAAGGCAGATATGAGACTCTTGAAATCTGCTCTTCTTTTATAAACACATAAAAGAAACTATGCTTGGAACGTATCATTTTTCATTACGGATGTGAAGAATAATTTTATCCTATGAAGATGGAAGAATAAAAATTCTGTGGCTATGTGTTTCCCAGCGTGTGTGAGACTGAGAATCGGTAGAATCTTTAAGAAACAGCGTTTACTGGAGAATCTTTTGCCTTTCTAGACAATTCATAAAATCATTTTTTTTTCCTACTTACATTGCAATTTGACACTTTCTTTTGTCACTAGCCACCTTCTTTCTTAGACACATCAGATCAATTTCACCTGTGCTTACTATTACCAGTCCATCTTCCTTTAGAAGGAGCACAGTGTCCTTGGAATATTGTTTTGTTTTTCTGATTCAATTTTGTCGGTATTTTCAGAGTAATAAAACTTAGAAATTTTATAAAACTAGAAATTCTTCCATAAATAATGTGATTCTGATGCTTTAATGTTATACCTCTTTGTTTAATCTGTGGCAAAAGAATATAAAATAAGTTACATGAGTAATTGTTTTAAATATCTGAAAATTAAATTTCACAATAATATTTTTCAGAAAAGAACTTTGCTGGAAATTCATGGTTAATATCTTAGGGCTGGCAACTAACTAACAGGAAGCATTTTCAAACATAAATCACTAATTTTCTGAGACACCAGTGTGTTTAATAGTTTATTATTCTTTTGCAATTTACAGACAGAATAATTCTATATATATTTACATATATAATTTATGATATATATTTAGGTATGATAAAAATTGGGAAGTTTTTGTTTCAAGGAAGTTTTTTGTATTGCAGTAGACATGATCATAAAAAGCAGAATTTGTATTTTCTCATAGGTCTCTATGTTTTTAAAAGTGACAGTTTTTAACAATAAAAAAAGAACTTTTATGGAAATCCCAATGATCTTTGAGTTGAAAAATTATCTTCAATGTTACAAAAAGATTAGAACAGCTTTTGAAACAACATTTTGTGTCTAAAGGAGAATTCGTTTGTGCTTGTCACTGTTTGAATACTTTCTTAGCTGCCTAACAAAATGGCCTGTGTCTTTTAAAAAAGTATATTTCTAATATCATGCTGCCACCGGCAGTTTATTAAAAAATATAACAGCATGCCTTGATAAAAAGAGCAGAATAGAATGAGTCTGGAATCTTGGGCTCACAAACTGCTGCTGCTGGAGACGGAGGTCAAACTCTGAGGACAATGGTCTGGGAGTGGGCAAAAGTCCAAGACCAAGGTCGAGGCCTGCAAGTGAGTGTCCACAGTTGGTTCAAGGTCATAAAATGGTGTGCATTTAGGATATCCTTGAGACAGCCACATACTGACTTCAGTACTTGGGTCACACTTGTGTCCTGATTATGAAGCATTGGATGGTTAGCATCAATACAGGATTTAGTTATCAAAGTTTGTGTCACATCAATTCCTGTAATTTGACTCCCCAAGCCTTTCAATAAAAGATTGAGGCATTGAGCCTTCTAGGTATATCTTCTTCCTCAAAGAAGAAGGCTTCCTGCCGACCACCTGCTTTAATAGTCTTTATCTAGTATCTGTCTCTTATTTTCTCAATTGAACGTTGTCCTCTCTTCAATCCTGTTCATGCAGAGCTGGTCGTGGCACATGCCATATGGGTATATTTACATGTTTAACATGGAAGTTCTGCTTTTATTCAGGAGTACAGATGCATGATACAGTGTAGCTTTACTTCCCAGTAGGTTGATATTAGATTTTCTATATTTATCCATACATACTATGTCATGATAATTTTACAGCATACAGTTAATGTTGTAATTGTTACTAAGGAAACATACTACTGTGATAATTTGGGGGAATAAAAGAGGAGATGGTAGAAATGGACATGGGGGAAGAAAAAGGGAAGGAAAGAACCCACTACAAAACTGTATTGGGGCAAATAACACACATATTAAAAATAATTAATATAAACAAAAATAAATTGCTAATAAATCCCATCAAAAAGAAACTGCTAAAAATTATAGAATCAACTTTGATAAAATCTTATACCAACCAAGTGATTACTTAAGAAACTAAACCCTACATAACCATAGCCGAATTTTGTTATGTGTTAACATACTCAGACTAAAATATTTACTATACAGCTCTTGTCTTGAAGACAATTATCTACATTCTCATTATAGTTTTGAAATATCAAAGATCAGAAGGGACTGCTTTGTCTAAGGATTGTGATTGCTTAATTTGGCTTGAAGGGAAGCTTTTGGAAGGACCAGCTCAAAGCCCTTGCCTTTAGCTTATAAACCTTTGAATTCCACCAGTGATGAGGAAGCTCCTGAGGGGTATTTGCTAAAGATATTTGACAGAAAGTGCATAAGTTGTTACAGCCTGTGGCAAGATAGAAACGTTGAAGGAAAACAGACAAACCAAAAGCTTGGAAGGAAAGCCTGGAGAATGAGATGCTTTGATGAACATGGTATTCGAAATTAAAATGCCATGCTGGGTTCATTCCCAGAAAAAAAATATAAATAATTAAGATCCTAAGATCTCACCTTTGAATAACCTTCAGATTCAGTACAAGCAGGAAGCAAAAGCTAAGCCCGATTTAGATCTGCTGGACTGAGAGTTGAAGACATGCTTCTATACACACACTCACAGAGCCCATCTGCAAAAACTGCTCGGTTTGGGGCCTGTGGCCCTGGAAAGCAGTTTAGGACAGACCAAAACCTTGGAACCCTGCACCCCTGTGGGAGATCCAGAGGAGGCTCCTGGCTCCTGGTTTCAGATTAGCTCAGCTCCTGCAGTTGTGGCCGCTTGGGGAGTGAATCATCGGACGGAAGATCTTCCTCTCCGTCTCTCCTCCTCTCTGTATATCTGACTTTCCAATAAAAATAAACAAATCTTTAAAAAATTTAGTTTTGTTCCTGGACATTTTAGCAAAATTTTAGGGACTCACTTCCTCCCAACTAAACTAATGAACATATTTTAGTGATCACATACAATAAATACCATAATCTTTGTAAAATTATTTTTACAAGATGCTAGAAAGTAGTATTCTGTCACTGTGAATGAGGCAATGCAGAAGAAAAATCTTTTTTAGTCCTTTCCTATTTTTCATGGGTTGTTGCTGGTGGTAGCAACAGGTAGCAGAGGAGAATCCACCTGCAGCATTCAGAGGGAGTGCAATTCTGACACTAACATACAGAGCCGCCATGGTCTCAGATGCAGGGAATCCACTCTCTGCCTTGGAAAGTGCTCCACTTCTGCCTCTGGTGGCTCCTGGTGGCAATAGGACTGCTTACTTTTCCCTGTTGGAACTGAGTACAGTACCATCTCTATTACAATAAATTGAGTCTGGCACTTGGAGAGAAAGGAGATGATATGAATTCTCTTTAGAGCAAGTGTTACTCATAACCTAATCAACTCCCTGTGCTGGAATGGCAGTTAGTGAGAACTATGAAATTCACCTGCTGTTGGGGCTGCTGGTGGCAGGGGCAGTATTGCATTCTCGTCACCCGCTCTGAAAAGATGATGTTCTCCAACCGGAAAGCTGGGGGAGGCCATGTTTTGCAGCTAGGTGCGGTTACCTCCAGCAGTTATGTGTCTGTCCTCGCTCTCCAAGGTCTTTTGGAGATGATGTGTTAGCTTTTTTACTTAAAATTTACCTCAATCAGCACCTAGAAACACAATCTTTTAGTTCGGATATTTTTTAGTGGTTACACTGAGTTGAGCTTCTTTTTATTCAGTCTTCTTGGACTTGTTCCTCTCATGTCTTTATCCTTTCAAATACTCATTTTATTTCATTTTCTTATTTTATTAAAATGTACTTCCACCGAGTCCTTTTCATGTTGGGTCCTTATGGGGTGCACAAACTAGTTCATAGGAATGCAGAACTCTTCTTGAATCTGGGAAGTTATCGACTATTATTTAAGATTCCTTCCCCTTGGTTTATCACTTCTTCTAGGACTTTTTAAATGTGAATATTAAAGTGAATTTTGATGCTGTCTTATATTTTTCATGTTCTTGTTGAGCTTCTGTTGTTCATGTGTTGATTTTTTGGCACTTGTTTATCTGTATTGTTTTTTTTTGTTTACCTTCTTTAACAATTCTTAAAAATTCTTCAGTAATTTTTCATTTTCTGGGATTGGTTAAGCAGTCATTGTGATTCATTGGTGGTACTTTTTTTATTTTTCAAAAATGTTGGCTTGTGTTGATGTTTGTGCATTTATCCCTTACAGACTTGCAGACTGACTTTGGTAGAGGTAGGCATCAACGGACTTGCTGAGTGAGGTTTGGCAGTTCTGTTTCTGAGGTTGCTCCGGTTTAGTTTCTTTACAGCTCTTTCAGCTAAAATCAGTGAAGACTACAGGTGTCCTAACGTCCGTGGCTGTTGATGCGCATAATAGCAATGATGGGTGTAGTGGTCTTTGAGGATCAAATACACTCTTAACTTCTGATCTCTTTTTCTCTTACAAAATATATGTAACTTAGGTGATTCCCTCCTGGTGTTAGTTCTGGCAAATCCCACAAATCCTGGTATTAGTTTTGCCCAATAGGTATGGCTTATAAGCAGCCAATGGTGTTGGTGACATTGATAGCTGATACAGGAGTAATACAGTGCTGAGTTCTGGAGTATTGGCACTCATGGAGAGATATTGATGCCAAGGGTCCCAAGTGGTAGCTAGTCCTCTGGACTAGTCCACACTTGTGGTAGCTCTGCAGTAATTAGCATACAAGCTGAATGATCGTGGTGCTCGGGTCCAGATCATGTCATCCTCAGTTAAATGGAAAGACATGGATTCATGGCATGAGTCAGCATGCAGTAGTGGTGGTTCTGTCTGAAGCACATGCCATGCAAAATGATCATTGAACTATTGTCTGTAGCATGGAACTTAAAAAAATTATTTAGTTTATTTGAAAGAGAAAGTTATAGAAAAAGAGAACGAGGGAGATCTTCCATCTGCCTGTTCACTTCTCAAATGGTCACAATGGCTGGAGCTTGGTAAAACTGAAGCTGGAATAAGTGGTTTTCTTCTGGGTCTACGACACGTGACATGGTTGTAGAGACTAAAGGACTTAGGCCATCTTCTGTTGCTTTCCAGGTGCGCTAACAGACAGCATTACTGGAAATGGAACAGTTAGACCTAAACTAGTGCCCACATTGGACAAAGTGGCACAGGCTGTAGCTTACCCATGGAACCAGGCCTTATGAAGAATTTTGGGTCCAGGATTTGCATGCCTGCTATACTGCAATGTAAGTGATTTTGCTGTCTGAGGCATATGTGCAATCAGAGTGGCCACAGAATCAGACTTTGAAGTTCGGAACATGGGCAGGCACCAAGTGATCACATCTGTGAGGACAAGAATGTGACATTGGCCACCTGGGTTGTATAATCCAGGGTTGGACAACAGTAGTACTGTAGGGGGTGCACAGCAGCATATCCACTTCCGTGGATCTTACAGAGCAGTGGCTCAATATGTAACTGTCACCCACTGTGAAGCAGACTGCTAGGTCCTGTGCCAATGACATCAAAAGGTTTTAGTGTATAAAATCCGTGCCTAATCTGCTTCGGATACAGGAAGGCTGAGAGCTTCTGTGTAAAATCTGTTCCTGTCCTCTATGGAACAGGACACTGGGGAACATGATGGCAGCCTTTCCTGGCTGACTTATCCACTCTTGGCTATCGACAGATGTTCCTGCCAAACCGATCTCTCCAGTCATTCTTCTTATGCTTGTTTCTCCCTTTTCCTTGTGCCAATATGTTGTAATAGATGTGTATTACTTGTGTTCTTGAATCCAATTCAATTACTAGTTTTGTTCAAATACTTAATTTTAATAGATTTTCTGGTTGTTATTCCAATGTTTAGAAGAAGATGTGTTGGGATCTTAAAATACCACTTTTCTCCATCTTGTTGTATCAGTTTTCACTTCATGAATTGTTAAGCTCTGTCACTAATGTGCACAATCTTACCATTGTAATTTCTTTTCATGACTTGACTCCTACCCTTACGAAAACAATCCACTTTGTTGAAGCTTATATTATTTTCTCTAAAATTACCTGGGTGTTGATAAACTAACCTTTTTGATTGGTATGAACATTTTGCATTACTACTGAGCGAATTTTCCAGTGTTGGATTCAGGCTCCCTCCTGTGGTGTTTGGAAAATATTGGACTGCAAAGGAAATCCTTTGGAGAGAACCCAAAGACATCTTTTATCTCTTACAATGTGAAGATTGTGTTACTTTATAAGGAATACTTTCAGAAAGACAAATATTCTCTGAATCTTAGAGAAACATGTTTTTAATTTAAATCCTAAATTGTCTTGTAAGAATGTATATATAAAAATTTCAATTTTGTTGGATGTGAAATATTTATCACTAATGACAAAAGGCATTTAATTTTTCTTAAATGTGAACAAATTTAATCTGCTCCTTTCTCCTTCACTTTGGTGAAATAATTTATCATTCACATTAAACCTGCACCTTTATTTTCATTAAGTCTAATTCTCTAATATTGGTAATTAAATTATTACCTTTCATTTTACCAATCTGCTTATTTTCTTTTTTCCCTGTACTTTTGAGATGTACAGAATACATCCCCAACACAAAACATTACTTATTTAAAAAATAATTTAAAAGCATTCAAAATGGAGTTTGTCTCATGTAGAGAAGTATATTAATATCTCAAGATTTGACTTCACTAATATGACATCAAAATACATCAAAATAAAGCTATTGTCTTTTGAGAACAATGAGACACATAGCATCAAATGGCAGATGAAGAAAGAGCACTTCCGTCACTGGCAGTCCGGTAAGGAGCCATTCTGTCTCTCTGGAACCTTGTTGCATTTGTCAAGCCCATGAATCTTCCACAATTACTTAAATGTACAACCAAATTAAATTTTTTTTCTGAATGATTCATGGCTTTGCTCAGTCACATATAGTAAGAGTCACATTATTTCTCTAACTGTACAACTTGTAAGAATCTGGTCAAAGAGCTCTCTTTTATCATCTTATCAGACCCAGTAGAAGTTAATGGCATGGCATGGCTGAGTCATGTACCAAAGCATGCTTACTATGAGAAAGAATGAGAAGCTTAGACTGATTTCAACTACATGTTATACTACCAGATTCACCAGCACTATAGCCACCACTCATATTTAACACTGGTCTGCATCTAGAGCTTTTATTTTCTTTCTATCTTAAGAACCAGAAACATATTATGTGTGGGCATTTGACTCCTTTCCAGAGAAGAGCATGTATGTTTCTAAGTGTTTGATGTGTGTAAACTACTATTTTATGCTGTGCTTAGTTAAGAGTATCAGGAAAAAGATTATATCAATAATTGGTTTTCATGTGTCTTTAAAGCTGTTTAATACGACCGATTTTAACAATCTGCTTGCCCCGAGGTGTTATCAATGTGTTATATGTAGGATGAATGAATGAACTGACTTTGCAAAAAATATAAATGTAATGATAGTGCTTTACACTTAAGTAATAAAAAGCTAATAATATCTGCCTAGTGATTCAGAAGTCACTAAGGACTTTATGTCACATTGTTGAGTTGGTCCCCATAGAAAATCTAAGAAATGTATCATTAGTAACAGTATCAGGAAAGAAAAAAAAAATGTCTTTTAGATGCATGGTGATCTCAAACGAACTGTAGCCTAATCCTCAAGTTCCTTAAAAATCTAATGGACTGAAAAAATATAGCCTTAGCTTTAATTTCAGCCATGAATTAGAAATAATTTCAGTATTTTATCATAGGATACAATTAATGATTTATCTATAAATACAATGCAAGTTTTATGAAAGCATCCTTAATTATTACTAGTGAAAATAGTCATATGGAATTCAAATACAGGTTTTAAAGAAATACCAGTATTAGTTGTCTCTACGTGTGGATTCTACCTGGTAAATGTATTTTGACCACACTATTATTTGTTATTTCCATATTGTTCTTCACTGTTAACACACACACATAAATATGGTCCTAGATGAAGCATCAACTAGGAAATACAGACTTTGAGTAGGAGAAATGGAGAATGCTAGAACAGAGGTAGGATTTGTGAGCTAATATATGAAGTCCAAGCTGGTTAGCAGACAGCAAAAGCAATGCTGTGAGTGAAGGAGACAGACTCTGCATTTGCTCTGTCTATATCTCTACAATATGTATACAAGTCTTGGAAAATACATGGAAATGTATATTGCCAAAGGGACAATTTGCTTTGCATTTGTGCAACAAAACAAACTTGCATTGACTTGTTGGAACATGTAAGTTACCTTAAAATATATATATATAAATAATGTATATATGATAAGATCAGTGTGAAAGAGCCCTAAAATGAACCACATGATTTCTAGAATTGAAATACGAACAAATACCCACTTCCTGGAGAAGCTGTTGCCAACACCATGACATTCTACTTGGTTTAGCTTACACATTTCTGGGTGAAAAATTCATGTGGAGTGTGCTTTGTATTCAATAGGTGCAAAACTGATGTGCCCAAATCAAGTGCAGGTAAGAACAGAGATTTCATTGAGCACTTAAACAAATGAAAACAAGATCCTGCAGCATATTTTTGATGAATTTTAGCAACAGATAAAGTATGACCTTATCAATATGATTCTGAAGACAAAGCACATTCAAAACAAGAGCTGTGGCATAGTGAACAGAGCCTCCACAGGTTTCCCTTACAGGTGCCAGTAAGTGTTCTCACTGCTTCTCTTCCTATCCAGCACCTTGTTGATGCATCTGGGAAGACCATGGATGACAGCATCAAGCCCTGGTCCTTGCACCTGTGTGGGAGACCCAGTAGAGGCTCCTGGCTTTGCCCACGTCCACGTCCAGTCACTGGGGCTATGTGGGAAGTGTGAAGTTGTGGCATCAGTGTCGCTTTCCCTTTGTGACTGTCTTTCAGATGATTGAATAGCTCTTAAAAAAAAAAAATAACACACACACACACACACACACACACCCAAAAAATGGCTTCAAGAGGTAGAAAATGTTGTCAAACAAAAGCAGGTGAGTTTAGAGTGAAAGTCATGGTGACAGTTTTGGGAGAGGCATAAATGTTTTACAGTACCAAGCAATAACATCTGCTCATTAGATGAAAGTTTTGAGAAAACTAACCGAAGGTTTAGCTGGAAATGCCCATGGAATCTTCACCAGAGATTTATTCTCAGCCCCAGGAATCCTTCTCATTTCTTTCCCGAAATAAGGGCAATGTTGCGGGAGTTGTGATGGGGTTTCATTAAGCATTAATTTCAAAGTCATCATTTAGCTACTTCATATTTCATTCTGCTTTCTATTCTTGCAAAATATTTAACAACACCAACTTTGTTCAGTTAATTATGGATTAAGCTGCCAAAGAAAAAAGTGCACCTGTGACAGATATTTGTTTTCAAACATTTAATTCGGGATAGTTTTAAATTAAAAAGAAAAAATAGAGGTAGTAAACAGAGTTCTAAATATGGCCATTTGGCTTCATCGTTAAGACACCAGTAAGATATCTGTGTCCTACACTCACATGCCGGATTTGATTCTGTGCTTGACTTTTCAACTTAGCATTGATGCAAATCCTCAGAGACAGTGATGATAACTTAACTAATTGGTGTTGAACCACCTTTGTGGCAGATTTTGGGGGAGTCCATGGCTCAAGGCTTCAATGCTGGTCAGATGTCATTAAAGGTATTTTTGAACAAGTTAGCAAGTCAGAATACTTGCTCTCTCCCTCTCCTTCTAGAATAAAAAGAAAATGATTTGCTTACTAATATCCCTGAAATGTCATGCAGACATATCATTGTAATACTGGGTAAATATTATGGACATAAAACAAAATGCAAAGAAAATACTATGTAAGTGGAGTTAAGCTCGACTTGATTTCTGACAGGATATCTGAATGTGGGGTTTTAGTAAAATATCTTTTTTTAATCTGCAAAGGATTTTATCTTTTTGATTTCTAGTCACACACTGCTCTCTAGTGGTAACACTTGCCTCTGGCGGTGTGGAAGGGAGCGTTCATAGGTTGATTTTACCTTCTTTTGTAAGGGGAGAGACAGTTGAATTACCTGAGTGTCTTCCCCATCTGCCCTCCACCTCTCTCCAGGAATTCTTAAAAAAGTCTTAATATATTTGTTCTCTGACTTTCTGCTCTAAAAAAAATCTAGAGCAAATTTTGTTATGCTCATTTGTTTCTGAACAGGAGATACACTGTTGAGAATTTTAAATAATTGGAAAGAGGGGCTTTCATGGTTTAGTAGCCTAAGTGTCTGCCTGCAGTAATGGCACATTCTCAATATCAATCACCTATTTTTTTTCTGTTTCATTTGTTAAAAAAATAGGTTTCTTATACTATAATACAATGTTGTATCTTTTTTTTGATTCAGAGAAAATTGATTATGTCTCCTGTGGAAGTTTTTTTTTCTCTGAATTTGCTTTACTGAAATGTGCTTAAATTCTTATTTTCTGATCATTATCATATTATTTTGTGTACATACTAGTTATGAGGTCCAAATTGACTTTTGTACCAGACTTGTATAGCTAACAAATGTTTATAGTATCATAATACTACATTTTCATGATTGATACCCTTGTCACCAAATAGTGTCCCAACTACCTAAATTTTATGGACTAGTTCACATTACGTTTCTTTTACTAAAGAAATAATTTTATAGTGTTATTAAATTAGGTTTAAATATATAGATTTAATTTGTTTATGAAGTCCTAACTCTCGGTTCCTCAGAAATACAAATGATCTAACAGAAAGTGGTATTCTGTAAAGTGATTATCCAGGAAATAACGGATGGGATATGTTTTCAACATCGGTTTAATATACAAAGCTGTAGATCACACATTAAATCGGGGTACCATAGGCTCTTTATGTTTGCAGGATTCAAACAACTGTGGGTTAAAAATATGTCAAACATCCTCTTTCCTACCGCCGCCTCCGAGCCACGAGGAAGCGAGGCTGGTGCGTTCAAGATTTGGCTTCCCGGGTAACCCAGCGCCATGGCTGAGGAAGGCCTCGCTGCTGGAGGTGTAATGGACGTGAACACTGCTTTACAACAGGTGCTCAAGACTTCCCTCACCCAAGACGGCCTCACGCGTGGCATCCGAGAAGCCGCCAAAGCCTTAAGCTCCAGGCCCAGCTCCGTGTGCTGGCATCCACCTGTGATGAGCCCATGCATGTCAAATTGGTGGTGGCCCTGTGCGCCGAGCCTCATTAAGGTTGGTGGCAACAGGAAACTTGGGGACTGGGTAGGCCTCTGTAAAACTGACAAAAAATCCCATAAAGTGGTTGGCTGCAATGACATGGTCGTTAAGGGCTATGGCAAAGAGGCCTATGGCAAAGACTCTCAAGCCAAAGATGTCATGGAAGAATACTTCAAATGCAAGAAACGAACAAGTAAACATTTGGCTCACACACACACACAAGTAGGAAGGAGGAAGGGGAGGGGAAGGAAGAGAGAGAGAAGGAGGGGGAGGAGGAGGAGGAAAAGGAGAAAATATTTCAAAGGGGCCAGCATGATGGCTGAAAGGACTAATCCTCTGCCTGTATGTGCTGGCATTATGCCTGGGCTCTGGTTCATGTCCCCGCTGCTCTATTTCCCATCCAGCTCCTGCTAATGGCCTGGAAAATCACAGGGCAATCTGACCTTGGGATGCTGTACCCATGTAGGAATCCTAAGAGAAGCTCCTGGATCCTGGCTTCCAATGGGTTCAGCTTTGGCCGTTAAGGTCATTTGGGGAGTGAAACAGCAGATGGAAAATCTATCTCTCTGTCTCTCTTTCTCTGTATAAATCTACCTTTCCAATAATAGTAAATAATTTTTTTTAATTGTTTTTGAGAAAAAAAATTCTGGAGTGATGGTTTTCTCTACCAGTTAGGATGTCCTTGAAGTATACATAGTGCTGGATTTCATATGTGGCTCTGCTCTAACTCCAGCTTTCTGCTGATATACCAGGGAGCTGCCATTATAACTAAAATTATTGGGCTCCTAGCACCCATGTTGTAGAACTGAAGTGACTTCCCACCTCCCGATATTGGCCCTGATCAAAGTCCCTTGTAGGCATGTGGGGGAGTTAATGGATGGGTGGGTTCTATTTCAGATTAGAATAAACAAACAAACAAAAATAAAAATATTTGCACCACACAGAATGTTTTGTTGTCATTCTTTGTAAATACTGTCCCAACTATTTACTTCGAATGTCATTGTACAAGGTGTTATAAATAATCTAAGCATGACTGGAAGTAGAGGGGAGTGTGTACACATATTTAACACAAAGAACCTCAGCATTAGCTGATTCTGACATTCATGAGAGACCTAGAAAAAATTCCCCATGAAACAGCTGGAACTCAAAATGGCACCCACATGGGATACAGGCACTGCAGGCAGTGAGTTTAACTGCTTTGCCATAACACTAGCCCTGGAAAATTATTAAAACTAGTTACGTTGTAAGGTTAAAAACTGGGGTATGAATTTTTAACATATATTTATATTATATATAATTTATTATATGCTTATTTTTATCATATACTTATGGGATGTTATGATTTTTGGCTATATATATATATTAGACAATATTCAGTAAGCATAAACATACCTTTATGCATTTAATATTTCTTTGCACTGTAAATATTTCAAACATCATATCATATGTTTCCTAAATCAAAAAACACAGCAAATTAAAATTACCCATCTGTATCTTACTGTGGAACAGAATCCCAGAACTTATTACTACTCTCTGGTATCTGGAACCCATTAATTAATCTTTCCCAATCCCATCCTCTTACTATCAGTTCACTATGGTAACCACACTGTGTTTTTAACTTTTATGAAATTGTTTTTTAAAACTCCAGTGTGAGTCCAATCATGTGAAATTGTCTCTGTGTGCTTGTCTTATTTTATTTAACACAAAGACCTCTCTTTGTGTTAAATGTTGTCCCAATGACAAGATTTCAACCACTGTGGCTAGGTAATATTTCATTGTGAATATGGACTGCTTTTTATTTACACAATCATCAATGATGGAAAGTAAGGCTATTTCCATTTTCTAGCTATTGTGAATAATGCTACAATAAATATGGGGGTGCAGATGACTCTTTGAGCAGATGAAATTAATTTTTCTTGGATATTTATGAAGAAGCAGTTTTGTTAAATCATGCATTCCTATTTGTAGGTTTTTGAGGAAATTCAATATTGTCTTCAAATGTCTATACCAATTTATGTTCCCTTCCAACAGTGTAAGATGGTTTCTACATTTCCTACCTTTGGTAACATTTTTGCTGGAGTGGAATGGTATCTCGCAGTTTTGAAATACATTTCCCTGCTGATTGGTAATGGTGAATATGTTTCATGTATATGTTGGCCATTTACATGTCTTTCTTTGCTAATGACAATCAATTAACTGCCCAGATCACATGTGTATAGACATAATTTATATACTTAAAATAAATATATTTATAAACTCATAAATACTTACAACTATTTCTTTTAAAACTGTTTCTTTTATAAAGAAATAGAAAAGAGAGCCTGTGAGTATTCCTCGAAGAATGTCCCAAAACATGTATTTAACTACAATTTTAATTATGCTACTTATTTTTGGAAAATAGCATTAACTTTTCTTTTACTGCTCATAAGCTGGTAAAATAAACAAATACATGGAAATTATAAGTTTTCTAACTTTATTTCAGTAAGAAGTCATGACAAGTGTTAGCAATATTTTTTTAAAAATAGTCTTACACAAATGCAGTCTATAGGCACGATGAATTCTTGCTTAAAGTCCTTATCTATACTCTTGACAGCAGTAATTTTTCTTCTCATCACTTGCTGATTTTTTATTTGCTGGAGAATTAAGCTTATGATTATAAAATAAATTGGATGTATGTCATTGTAAAAAAATTAAAAGAAAACATAAAAGAAAAGGGGAAGGAGGATATGAATGAGGGAGTGAAGAAGGGTAACTTGGAATATTGCTTATTCTCTTAAAATAATGTATATGAATAACAAGATATTTACCCTTTTATATAAATAAAGGGAAGCAAAAAAAGAAACATTGCATTGATGTCTTTAGAAACTACCAAAGCATAAAATTATAGCACATTTCAAATGTTGATATTATAAAATACTACTAATTACTCGTTTGTTATTAAAATATTTAGGAAAATACTAGAAGTGATACTTATGGTGTGAATCTTGCTTAATATATTTAAAGAAATATTCATTTGCTTTTTCTAGTTAAAGTGTGGCTAACATTTGTAGGAAATGAATGCCCTCTGCTGACATTACAATGAAACTGATTATCAAGTAATGCTACCTCCAGCTGCATAATTTTCTCATTATAGTCTAATTAGTTTCCTTTCCCAGTAGGAGATATTCAGTGAAATTATGTACGTTGCTCTTTCTTGTCCATTGCCAGAACAATTTGATGATGCCTATTACTTCTAAACAATTTTAATCCTATTAATATTTCTTTTAAGCACAGCATGAAAAGGTGGGTTTTCAAAACTGGTTTTTATTTCTATGTTAGGAAATTGACTATAGCAGTGAGTTATGCACAAGAATGTTCTTTCAATTAATTTAAAGGAAAAAAAAGAGAGAAAATGCAGAATGTTAAAGAAAGGAAGGTTAGGGCCCAGCATGAAGTCGCTTCAGTTAAGTCCTCACTTTGCAAGCACCAAGAACACATATGGGTGCTAGTTCCTGTCTTGGAGGTTTCACTTCCAATCTAGTTCCCTGCTTGTGGCCTATGAAAGCAATAGAGGATGGCTCAAAGCCTTGGGACCCTGTACCCGCATGGGAGACCTGGAAGAAACTCCTGGCTCCTTGGTTTGGAACAGCTCAGCCCTGGCATTGCAGCCATTTGGGGAGTGAACCAGAGGATGGAGGATCTTTCTCTTTGTTTCTTTCTCTGTAAAATCTGATCTGTCTTTCCAATAGAAATAAATTTTAAAAAAAGAAGAAGAAAAAAGCCTAATAATTCAAGTTACTTTTAATTAGTTGAATGATTAAATAAGAGGATACTATTGAACTTTTCCACATATTACACCTACAAATACAAATGTACATATGCCTATACTGGGTGCTTCAAAAATGTATTATCAAGCCCGGCATGATAGCATAGTGGTTAAAATCCTCGCCTTCCATGCACCAGGATCTCATATGGGTGCCGGTTCTAATCCTGTTAGACCTGCTTCCTATCGAGCTCCCTGCTTGTGACCTGGGAAAGCAGTCAAGGACAGTCCAAAGCCTTGGGACCAAGCACCCCCGTGGGACACCTGGAAGAGCCCCTGGCTCCCGGCTTTGGATCGGCGCAGTACCGGCCGTTGTGGTCACTTGGGGAGTGAACCATTGGACAGAACATCTTCCCCTCTGTCTTTCCTCGTCCCTGTATATTGGCCTTTCCAATAAGAATAAATAAAACTAAAAAAAAAAAAAAGAAGTATTAACAGGGCAGAACTGTTGCACTGCAATCTAATTCTCCACCTGCAAAAGTGCCAGTATCCCATTCTGGCACCAGCTCAAGTCCAAGCTGCTCCACCTCCTACTCAGTTCTCCATCTGCATTCTGGAAAAGCAGTAAAGGATGGCTCATGGCTTTGGGAACCCAGAAGAAGCTCCTGGCTCCAAGGTTTGGACCAGCCTAGCCCTGACTGTTGTGAACATTTGGGGAGTGAAACAGGGAATGGAAGATTCTCTCTGTGTCTATCTCTCCTCTCTCTGTAAACCTACCTTCCAAAATACTACTACTACTACTACTACTAATAAAAAATATGGTTTGGCATGATAGCCTGGTCCTAGTGAGGCTAACGTCCTCACCTTGAATGAGCCAGGGATCCCATATGGGCACCGGTTCTAATCCTGGTGGCTCCACTTTCCATTCAGTTCCTCGCTTGTGGCCTGGGAAAGTGGTGGAGGATGGCCTAAAACCTTGGGTCCCTGCACCCATGTGGGAGACCCAGAGGAAGCTCCTGGCTCCTAGCTTGGACTCAACTCGTTGAGGCCGCTTGGGGAGTGAATCAACAGACAGAAGATCTTTCTGTCTCTCCTCCCCTCTGTATATCTGACTTTGCATTAATAATAATTAAATCTTAAAATAAGTAAATAACTAAAGCTTTAAAAATCAATGGCCTTTGATTAATGACTTTTGATTAATTTTAAAGATGTATTTGTTTGTTTATCTATCATTTAATTGAAAGGTAAGATGACGCAGAGAGAAGAGAGACTTTCACAACCTGATTTGTTATTCCACATGAGTGTTAGAGATTGAAGCACTTGGACTATCTTCCCAGTGCTTTCCCAGCTACATTAATAGAGACCTGGATCCAAAGCAGTGCAGCTAGGGCTTCAACTGGAACTCTAATACGGGAGGTCCATGTCAGTAGTGATGGCTTGTGTCTAGGGCGCTGAGTTCCAAAAACAATCTTAGACTTCTATATGGGTTGTGGGAACTCACCTACCTGAGCCACCACACTGCTTTCAATGTCCGTACTGTCCAGAACTAAGACTCGGGAACGGGAGCCAGGAATTGAACCAAAGTACTTTGATCTTGGATGTGGACACCATAATAACTAGTTTAAAAGTATATTCCCTGTCTGTGACTGATGATTTACTCATATGTTTTGCTATGCATGAATATGCTTCAGAGAGTCTGTGGCAAAAATTAAATTATAAGGTGCTCATTTTAGTGGGGAAAGGAAAGAAATCCATACACTTCCATGAACTTTCTAAGTATCTTTGGTGCAGTCTTTTTCTGTAGTTTTTAACCCTGGATTCATTTCCCTTGCTGGCACTTAATAAAGCACATCAATGATATATGAAGAGATGACAGTGCAGACTGAGAGAATAATTATTAAGAAAATAAGGGCAGCTTTTATTTCAATCATTGTTTGTCATAGATTCTTCAAGTTTTTCGCAGTTTTATATCACTAGCTAGCAACCACAGCCAGTTTGGGCATCAGAAGTTATCCAAATGCTGCAGAGTCAAAGGTTAGAGAGTGGACAGGATTTCCTTTGAACTCATGCACTTCTCATGGGAAACTTGGCTTGTTTAAACATTTGACTAGTAAATGAAGCTGAAATGTTTACATTCTGCCCTTAGAACCTAGGCTGTCGATTCTTGAATCAGTGATCTCCAAGTCTCTGTAAGCAAAAATATTTTTAGAATTTAGAATAGAAAATAATGTATAGTTACAGTGGGTAGGATTTCTTGCTCAACAGAATTAGCACCTACAAAAATCAAAGTCATCGCATGTTACTAATTCCCACTTTTTCCTTTACTCATTCTGCATACTGCTCATGCCAGCAGATTTGCACAGAGAGGTGTGGAACATATGAACAATCAATTTAAGATAATGTCAGATAAAATTACAATTTTGTTTGAGAAACAATACACTATGCTTTCCATTTTTTTGCTGATTAATATCCTAGATAATCAGGTAGATTTAATGTTTTGGGAATTATTAAGTACTCATTGATTCTTCTATATTAGTGAACTGAGCCAGTTATCCTGTTAATTTAAACATAAGAGCAAAGAATTTCAGAAACAAAACCAAGTAACATTGGTTTATCTTCTTCAGTGGAACTTCAAAATTATATTTTGAACGACCATTATTTCATTCGTCTTATTTAAAAGAAGAGCAATACTAAACATTGCACCAAGTGAAATAAAATTCAAGCTGCCTCTATGAACAATGTTTCACTTCATCATTAACTTTTCAGCTTTTTTTTTTTTAATGCTCATGACAGTCAGAAATGAAAGCGGCGATAGATGGCACTAGAGGACCAGGAGTCTAAAGGAGAATCCTTGGTTCTCCTTTGCTCTCAGACACAGTTGACAATGGCAGCAGCACAAGGGAATGATGCAGATAAAGCACAGCCACAGCACTAATTCTGCCTCTGCTTTTGGAAATCATTCTAGACCATGTTAGGAAAAAAGCAAGTGGTCCGTTTACTTTCATTGACTGCATGGAATCTGCTCACGGGAACATTGGTTGTTCTGTTTAGTTTTAAGCAAGATAAATACACAGAAGAGAAATAAAGAAATAGAAATCTGGCTGATTGGTTTGATTGGCATATTGGTTCATGGTGCATATGTGTGTTGAAATGTTGTACTGTGCCCTACAAAATATATTACGTGCCAATCCAACATTTTTAAAAACCAAGTAATTTAAAATGAAGGGATTTTCACTGTGAGTTTTACGAGGAATTTCTGCTGTTTTCAATGGCTGCTACTGATAATTGAGGCCTCAATGCTTAGGAAAACACTCACTGAATCTATTTGTCAATAAGATAATTATGACGTTTTAAAGGTAAATAATGCAATCACTTACAAAATAGATTTTTCTACCATTTTTGTGATAAAGCTGAAACAAAGACATTGATTTTTTTTTCTTATTTCACCCTAAAAGATTTGTGATCCATAGAACAGATTTATTTACTTTTTTTTAAAAAAGATTTATTTTTATTATTATTTTTTTTTATTGGAAAGGCGGATATACAGAGAGGAGATACAGAGAGGAAGATCTTCCGTCCGATGATTCACTCCCCAAGTGAGCGCAACGGCCGATGCTATGCCGATCCGAAGCCAGGAGCCTCTTCTGGGTCTCCCACACGGGTGCAGGGTCCCAAAGCTTTGGGCTGTCCTCCACTGCTTTCCCGGGCCACAGGCAGGGAGCTGGAAGGGAAGCGGGGCCGCTGGGATAGAACTGGCGCCCACATGGGATCCCGGGCGTGCAAGGCAAGGACCTTAACCACTGCGCCACCGTGCCGGGCCCAGATTTATTTACTTTTGATTTGGCAAATCCTTTGCAGTCAAGCCTGCCTGCACAACCCTTGCCTTGTCGTAGCTTGCCTAACCCTACAGCCACGACACATCTGTCACAGTTGTAGCTTTTGAAGCACATTTCAGACCTGCATTTTCCCATAGCTCTCATACTCCTCTTTCACATGACCATGAAGACAGTTCTGAAACCTGCTAGAAGATGTAACTGACATTTTTTCAAGCTATAAAAACCATTTTCATTTCCAGAAGTAGAATATGATGTGTGGACTTTTTGGGAAAACCAGTGATTAGAAGCTATTTAAAAAGACAGCTATCTTGAAGAATGAAAACAAAGTTGCAAGAGCTACAATTCCAGACTCCAAGACATACTACAGAGCAGGGGTCATCAAAACAGTCTGGTACTGGTACAGAGACTGAGAAGATCAAAGGAACAGGATTGAAACACCAGAAAGGAACCCAAGCATATATAGCCAACTAATCTCTGACAAGAAAACTGAAAACAATCTAGGGAAAATGCCTCTTCTATTCAGCAAATATCACTGGGACAACTGGATAGCAGTTTGAAGAACTAACAAGCAAGACCTACCCCTGTCACATTATAGAATATTCAGCTCTAAATGGTTCAATGACCTAAATCTACGTGCAGAAACTATGAACTATTAAAGAAAAACATAGGAAGCACTCTCCAAGATATAGGAGTGGGGAAAGATTACTTGGGAAAGACAATAAAAACATAAGCAGTCAAAAAAATAAACAAATGGGACTGCATCAAACTAAAAAACTGCTGTACAGCAAAGGAAACAATTAACAACGAGAAGAAGCAGCTGAAAGAATGGGAGAACATTTTTGCACACTACAGAAATGATATGGAACTAATATCCAGGATTTACAAACAGCTTTAGAAAACCAGGGTCTGTAAAACAGAGCAAAACAAACAAACAAACAAAAACCTTTGAAGACTTGTGAAGAAAAGGGCAAAAGAAATGAACATTCACCTGCTGCTGTGAGTGTGGAGAGAAAGGTAACCTCTTTCATTGCTAGTGGGACTGTAGGCTAGTATAACCACTATGGAAGTCAGTGTGGAAAGTGCTTAGAGAATTGCAAATAAATCTGCCATATGACCCAGCTATCCCACTCCTAGGAATATATCCAACGGAAATGCAACTGCATATGAGAAGGGGATCTGTAATCCTATAGTTAGAGCAGCACAATCTATAATAGCAGAGACATGGAAACAATCCAAATGCCCATCCAAAGAAGATTTGTTAAAGAAACTGATATGTCTTCTCCATAGACTATTACTCATCCATTAAAAAGAATGAAATTATACTGTTTGCAACTAGATGGTTCCACCTTGAGACCATTATGCTCAGTGAAATAAGTCAATCCCCAAAAGAGAAATACCATATGTTCTAATATAAGGAAGTCATCATGCAAATGATAAGTTTAGTAACCCTTTCCATACTGTTTTTGCTACATCCCATGTGTTTCGATGTGTTTGATTTCATTTTCAAATGGTTTATTTTCTCTTTTTTAATTCATCACTGGCTCATGGATTGCACGGTATCATCATTTTACCCAGGACAGTTTTGTGTTTTCTTTTCGTCACATATGCATTTATTATTCAGTGGCGCGTTTTTCGACTCCATAGTGCTGTGTTTTCTTTTTCTTTTTTTGTAACTTCTTACCTGTCTTTGACCTTATTTTGTGGCTTCTCATTTAAGGAAATGTATAGTGATGGAGTAATAGAGACTACCATATCCAGATGTGAAGATACAATGCAATATGTATCCCTATTTCCAAATCAAATATGGACTACCAATTAAACTGTTGGACATATCTAGACAATGGGATGCTGGACCAGCAATGTCATGGCACACTTAGATAACAGACTGATGACATTATAACTCCTTATGAAGGACTATACTGTACTATTGTAACAATATGGGGAAAATCAGTTGGGGGTGGTAAGTTGGGGGGAGGATTCCCAAACTCTACAAAATTGTACCATAAAATTCAAAATTCAGAATAAAAGTTCAAAAAAATAATAACAATATGCTTCCTAGGAAAAACTAAAAAAGTTAATTAATTTTTAAAAAGTTAGAAATCTGTAAAAAACATCCTCATACACTTCATTTTCAATGCTAAGACAGTTAAAATCCATCAGTATTAAAAGATACATACATTTATTTACTAAATCAGAACATGTTTAAATAATATTTATTGGATCATAGAGAGTAGAAAAATTTAGTCCTACACGAATAGAATCTATTTGCTTTCTCTTATTTTATTTTTTCTCTTATCTTTTTCAATTGCCATGGAAAAACAGGCTTAAGTACATGTCAAATTTATCACATATTTTATGTTAAAGAATTTCTACACATAGGAATTCCCATGGATCTATCATAAAAATCATACTAAAACATTGAAAGGATCTTTCCTCTTCTTTATTGCCTCCTCACTTCATTCCATTATTTCTCCTCTCTTACTTTCTTTTTCATAAGTATTTTTAAGTTCTTATTATGTTCCTAAAGACTGCCCTACATATTGTTTTTCTTTTAAATCTCTAATTGTATATATCAATGATTTTTTTTTCTAAAAATGTATTTATTTGAAAAGGCAGAGCATCAATAGAAGCTGTGGAGGGCAGAGGTCCAAAGAGGAGGAGAAAAAGAGAAAGAAGGAGAAGAGATGAGAAAGGAGAGAGAGAGAGAGAGAAACTTCCTTGTGATGATTCTCTCTGTCCCATGATACACCTCTGTCTATGATTGTACCAGCCATTGCTGGGCCACACAGAAGCTAAGCTCCAAGAACTTCATCCAGGTCTAACAAAGGGGGCAGGGGCTTAAGCACTTTGACCATGATGTACGACCTCTAAGGTGCATTAACAGGTGCAATGAGCACTCAGACTATTACTTTGTGCTACATGAGATGTCATAAAAGGGCTCTTTACTGTACCACAATTCCAGGTCATATGCATTGACTTTTAACCAATAAAAATATAACTTATATGTGGAAGTATTTACATTTACACTTACATGTATATAGAGTTAGGGGAAATATTTATGTGTTTTAGAAAAGGCAAAAAAATACAAATATTTTCCTATTTTCCAAGTTAATTGGTTCAAGTGAAGTACATAAAGATTATACCACTTATGGTATTGCAGTTGATATTGTTTTTGGCTCAGAAAATGGAATTAATTATGAAGCTATGTAAGAAATCATTTAGACTAAAAACATTATTGAGTTGGGCCGTCATTTCTATGGAAATTTCCATAGGCTACCTCTGGAATTCCATTGTGCTTTGCAACATTACCTGATATTTTTCTTCACAAATGGATGCAATAACTAGATTTACTGTTGACACTTTTTCTACTCTAATGATCACTGAATTTGAAGTATGAAAACTCAGGCTTTCATATAATAAAATTATGTAGTAAGAAGATGAGGGAAAAGCTTGAAGTAATAGCTTTAGAAAATGGACTGTCCAAAAAGGATGCAGTGACTTTGGGCTACTCTTTAAGGAATCGGAAATGGAGGCTAATCCCTTTCCTTGTCTATAATAAAATTCTCACATTTTTTCTCCCAGGCTACTTCAGGATAATCATATTTTTGTGTAGCAGTAGCCAGAGGCCTCTTATTATCACTTAGTAAATCCTGGAGACAACTTTCCTTGCACTCAACCTGATCACAGCGATACACTAAAATATATCTTCAGTATAAAAGAAATCCCTTTTATGAATCATGACCAATTTATTCAAGGGCTTAGGATGATTCTTAATAAAATTGATAGTTTCAAATCCAGATGATAAGGACATTATAGTAAAATTCTATTTCAAGAGAAACTGAATGGTATTTATCTGTGGTTGCCAAGATACTTCACCTTTTCCTCACAAAATCTTTCTGGAGGTGGTGTCATGATTCAGAGTGCTACATCACTCAGCCTAGTATGCATATTAGAGCTAAGTGCATTATAGACATCTTCCTGTCATTAAGGTAACATTTTCTATGTGTCGGGAAAAAAAAATCTTTCAAACCTTAACTCTAATTCTGTCCTCCTCTACTAATACTCACACTAATTATATTGTAATTCAGTCTAAAAATTAAAAAAAATAAAAATAACCTGCTTACCAGTAAGAGTTTTTGACCATGGAAGGGAAAGATATAATTATTGAAAGTAGAGAAGAATAAAAAGTAATAATACAAGCAAAAATTTCATAATTAAAAACTATGAATTTGAAGCAGTTTTAAAAAATATTATAATCAATGAAAAGAATGTGCAAAAAGAAAAATCAACACAGAAAACTGAAGAGATAATTTATACCATAAGCCAAATGGCCCTAGTTGATATGCACAGAACATTCCACACCACAGTTATAGAGTAAGACATTTGTTGTAGAGATACATGGACCTTAGGATTGAACACATGCTAGGCCATAAAACTGGACTCAGAAAATTGAAAAAAAGTTAAAATCATATCATGTATATTTTCTTACCACCACACATAGCCAGTGTGGATTTGTTATTAGCAATAAAAAAAGCACTTCTCTCAGTGACTGGGTTTTCTTAGCTCTGCTCAGGATTCCAGTTTTCTGCTCTTGAATGTTCTGGGAGGCACTGGGTGACAGCTTAGGTACCTGAGTCCTTGAGATGTAAATTGAATTCCTAGCTCCTAATTTTGCTCTACATCCATTCTAATTGTTGCAGGAATTTGGGAGTGAACAGGAAAATGGGAGTGCTTTCTCTCTCTCTCTCAAACAAATCAAGTCAATAAATTAAAACATACAGAAATAAGTATTGCATCTAGTCCATTTAATAAGAAAGGGCAAATTCTTCTTTCTTAAATATTCTTCTAATCATTATTACATGTTTCTTGTCTCCATTAAATCATAAAACAATATTTTTCATAGCAAATAATCTACACAAAATTCCTATAGTTACTTCAATTTTCTTAATAGTAGCACTTTTATTACACATAATGTATTATGCTATTAATTTACAACTAATTTTAAGTCATAAATAGCATATAGTTGTAATTTTTCTTTATCCTGGTCATATTCCTGTTTCCTATATTGTCATTTAAAATATTAGGATTGTTCAAAAATAATTTATAAAGTGCTGCAAAAGAGGAAACTAAAAAGGCCATTTCACATGATCAAATAATATGAGTTTCTTTGAACTCTTAGCTTTCTGCCAAATTTTCAGACTTTTTTGAGTCTGATAAATTATTACTTTTATTTTAAAAATTTTTTTGCTATAGCTGCATTCTTCAAAAATATATTTTATTTTTATATACTAACTAAACAAAATTTGAGTTGCTGATTCTCAATCCAGTATTGCTCTTGCCCAATTTGAACTTTAATTAACTCACTTTCAGGTTATAATTTAGAGTGATTATTACTGGCAATTATATGTAAGATTGTTGCCATTTTGTGTATTTCCAAGCATGTTAAATATACTGCAGATGATAGTGAACATTTGTTCTTGTTTTCCTTCTATGTTGTTATTTTTGGTTGTTTCAGTTTTCTTTATTCCTGCTCTAGTCTTAATTATATATTCCTAATAGCTAAAAGTTTAGGTTTCTGCTAGGTCCTTTAGATGCATTGATAAATCATTTATTTGATGCCTTTCTGATTTCTTGATATTGACATTAATTGCCAGGTACTTCCCTCCCAACACTGCTTGCTTTATCTGGTAAATTTTGATATGTCATCCTGCATTTTCATTCATTTCCAAATTTCCTTTCTACTTCATTATTCATTAATATATTATTAGGCCATCAAGTATTTTCATACTTTCTAGGAATTTTTGCTTCTATTGAATTTTTAGGCTAGTACTATGATGACCAGAAAAGATACATGGTATGGTTTCAGCTGTTTTGAATTTACTGAGGCTTGCCTCAAGACCTAGCATGTGGTGTATCCCAGAGTGGCTTCCATGAACTGGTGAAAAGATGTGTATTCTGTATCTGTGAGATGAAATTCATCTCAGACCTAGAAAAAGTGATGCTAAAATTCATATGGAAACATAAGAGACTCCAAATAGCTAAAGAAAACTTAAACACCAAGAGCAAAGCTAGAGCCCTCATAATACTAGTGTTTACGACATGTGGTTGTAATCAGAATAGGTTGGTACAATCACAAATCAAGCCTGAAGATCAATGGAGCAGAGTAGATACTCCAGAAAGAAACTCTCACAGCTACAGCCCACAACTATTTGAAAAGTGATCCACAACAAATCCAGGGAGAAAAGAGCTTGTCCAAAAAATAGTGCCAGGATGACAGGATCATCAGGTACAGAAGAATGTTAACAAGACCCCTGCCTTACATCTGTTACAAAAAATCTGTTATAAATGGATCAGTGATCTAGTATTTTACCATGAAATTACTTAAGGAAAATACTGAGGCATTTTACAAAACATGTTAGGTACAGGAAAAGATTTTCTGGAAAATGTCTCCAAAACACAGGCAATCAAGACAAATGAAATAGATGGGATTACATCAACTAAGAAGCTTCAATACTGCAGAGGAAACCATCAGCAAAGTGAATAGGAAACAGCAAAGGCAGCAAACAGAACAGGAGGAAATATTTGCAAACTATAAACCAGATAGAGGATTGATATCTAAGATCTATAAGGACCCCAAGGAACTTAACAACAACAAAACAAAAAGTGCATTAGAAGTGGGAAACATACATGAACAGACATTTCTTAAAAATGAAATTTAAATAGTCAACATACACACAAACACACACACAGCTCAGATTCACTATCTGAGGAATGCAAATTAAAATCACAATGATGTTTCACCTCACCCCAGTTTAGAATGGTTAGCATCTGAAAATCAAGTATCAATAAATACTGGTGAGGATTTGGTGAAAAGGTTACCCTAATCCACAGTTAGTGAGAACATGAGCTAGTGTAACTATTATGGAGGGCTCCATTTAGTGTAAGCATTATGAAGATTTCAAAGATATTCCAAAGATATTTTAAGATAAATCTACCCTACAACCCTTCCATTGCACTCCTGGGTATTTATCCAAATGAAATGAAGTCAGTGTATGGGAGAGCTATCCATATCCCCATGTTTATAGCAACTCAATTCACTATAGCTAAGAAGTGGAATCAACCCAGATGTCATTAACAGATGACTGGATAAAGAAAATGTGGTACCTAAACACCGTGAAATATGACTCAGCCATAAAATTGCCCTTTGTGACAAAGTGGGTGCAATTGGAAACCATTATGCTTAGCAAAATAAGTCAGTACAAAAAGGAGAAATATAATAAATTCTCCTTAATCTGTCATTGGTAATTCACATACACAAAAAGCACTTTATATGTTTTACAGTGGCAACCTGGGGCTTGATTACTGTGTACAGCCTTTGCTTATACAACTGAAAACAGTTTATTCATTAAGATTTTTTCCTGTTTATTTTTTTCTGTTCTTTTGGTTATTATCACTACTTTCTATCTCCCTTTCATGGATTCTGTCATTTATGAGTATGAATAAATTTTAAAAAGAACCAGAACAAAGCGCAAAGTACAAAGAAAAAACAAATTCAATATCATGCTTTATACTGGAAGCAAGTATCTATTGGGTGTTAGTATCTAGCAAAATGGAGTGAGCAATTATAGCCAAGAGACAATAATCTGCTTCACATTGCAAAAATGTAAGAGGTTGTTAATTCCCTACAATTGAGACATCAACCTGAGATATACAACATGAGAACGTATTTAATTTCTACATTGGGAGAGAGTGAATAGGTGGTGAGATTTATTGATAAGTTAAATGTCACGTAAAGTTACACAAAATGTCAATCTAAAATAGTATGTATTTCCAAAATTCTGTGCCCAAGCAAACTTATCTTTTAATTCCTGGTATAACTGAAATACCCTCAAATAGAACAAAGAAACATTGTAATATATTAGCTTGACTTTCTTGAAGAGGATTGGATATTTGTGTCTTTTCCCCTTAGAATTATCATCTTGTTTTCAATATTGCACATATATTTTGCTTCCAGAAAAACTTTCTATTCCCTAATTTTTGTCATTTCAGTGAAAATTCATTTGAGATCTCCTATCTTTGTGAAAAAATGTGCATAAGACCCAGTCTATGCCAATCACATGTGTTGTGTGATTTCTGGAGTTTTAAGCTGCCCAAGAATGGTTCAAGATTTGAAAACAGATAAAACTGATATTGATGATAGTGCCTTGAAACTAGATTTTTTATAATCTCTTGGCGTTTATGTCAGAAAACGCGTTGGCCTAAGTTCTTAAAGAAACTTGGTGTTCCAGCTTCTTCAGGTATTCAATATCAATCATGCATAAAATTACTCATTAATAGTTTTTGATGAGTGCAACTCATTTATTTTGGTTATTATTTCTTCTTATTATCTTCTTACTCTTTAAATATCCTTGAATAAGATAACCTGTAGGGTAATGACCCAAATCTGGCTTTATTGAAATTAAACAGATTATCTTCCAAACTTCTAGCCTTAAGTCATTTGAAAATATTTGTCTTGGTGTGACTATTTGAACCTATGGGTATTGCTAGGTAATGATTTATAAGGTAATATTTGTAATTTTTATCATTAAAAAAATTCACTTATTGTTGTCCATACAGAAAAAATAACTTTTGATGGCATGAATAGGTGAATAGGATCACTCTGTTGATACTTAGTTTTTTTTTCTCAAAATGTTCCTTAATCTGAAAGCAGGAACTAATCTCATGTAAACACATTTTATCCACTGGTTATTATAGCAAATGTTTCATCTTTATTTTCCAAGAGTGGATAATAGAAAATCAGTTTTGAAGTTTTAAAAGTACATAAGTGTTGACTTAGAAAATGTTAGAAGAAATTTAGAATATCTTTCATTGTGAATAACTAGTGTTTTCTGAATTCAAAGAATAAAGGATTTGAATATTCACCTAGCTTCAATCTGTCTTGTGACAATTAATTTACAATTTATACACGGCCTACAGCTAGATTATGAATTTTGAGGCTGGAGCCTAGCCATGCCTCCCCACCCCCAGGGATCATGCCACCTGGCTATTCATACCTGTGTCAGTACAAAAATGCTCCCAGGCCAGGGAGGGCCTGGAGCCCAGTCGAGCCTCCTTTCCCCCAGGAAGCCTTCTCCACATTTAAACGGTAGAGTGTACTGCTTACAGTATACTTGCATCACTGCTTGCAGCAATCTTATTTTTTTCCCTCTTTTTTCAGATTTATTTATTTTTATTGGAAAGTCAGAGATACAGAGAGGAGGAGAGACAGAGAGGAAGATCTTCTGTCCAATGATTCACTCCCCAAGTGAGTGTTCAACGACTGATGCTATGCTGATCTGAAGCCAGGAGTCAGGAGTTTCCTCCAGGTCTTCCACATGGGTGCAGGGTCCCAAAGCTTTGGGCCATCCTGGACTGCTTTCCCAGGCCACAAGCAGGGAGCTGGATGGGAAGCAGGCATGCCGGGATTAGAAATGGTGCCTATATGGGATCCCGGGTGTGCAAGGTGAGGACCTTAGCCACTATGCTGTCACACCAGGCCCAGCAATCTTATTTCTTAATGGACTCTGATTTAGAAACAGCACATCAAATCAGAAACTTGATTCATCTTCCCTGTTCTTGGTGATTTCTTAACCTGCTATGCCATCATATTTGTCCTATGCTTAAGAGTTTTTAAGGCCTCATTTTCAGTCCTAGATACTGTCTATGAATACTTCCCATGTTATTATGCATTACATAGTGTTGGCATTGCTGCACAGTCTGGCAGGACAGAGGAGCTCCATGCACTTTCATGAGTAAAATAGGTGCATTGAGAATTTGACATTTCTGTTTGGGAAAGATAACTGGTGCTGCTATCTTTTCTGCCTCAGTACCTCATTCACTAAATATCAGAGCCTGATAGGTTTGATTTCTTGACTTCAGGCACAGTTCAGGACATACTTAATGTTGACACCTCTTAGAAAATATTCCTCTGTTAAATATGTAAATATGACTGGAGAGACAAATTCTCCTGGGGATTCTATCTCCTTCTCCCTCTCCTCTCAGTGGGCATGTTGTGGTGGCTTCAGAAACCCACAGAGAGTCAAACCTATTGCAATTAAACAATAAAGACTTGCATTGAGTTTAGAGCCAATTAAATGAATGAATAAAAGAGATTTATTAACTTATATGGTGGATACGTGGATTGCTTGTTAATGAAATCCAGCAAGAAAGAATGAAAGTAAAGTGTAAATTGCGAAGAAAAATGTTGATGGCAACCAAATGAAACTGTTACAGAATTGATATTAACTGTGCAACATGAGTATTAATTAGATCATTTTCTTCTGAGGTATCTTATGAACTGGAAATGAACCTGCAAGGGCTGATGTGTGTGTATGGTAAGCATAATTCTGGGGATATTGTCAAACTGAAGTCTCTGGAAAATACGAGTCCTGAATTTACTTGGAGAAACATTGCATAGTGTTGGCCTTGCTGCCCGTGAACTATTCAGAATGGTGCTGAACACACATATTCGCGGCTGCCATGTCCTGTTCTGTCCTTCCTATTGAAAAGAGAGGCATTCATCATTTCTTCAAGGAGGACCTACTTTAAAATCCCTAACAACAGGAATTTACCATGTCCATGGAATACTAGAGTTTGATAAGATTGCTAGAATCAGAGTCAGTCAAATTTATAGAGTACCTCGGAGTAGTGTATTCATAGGAATATACTTAGTGTCACCCAAATTGGTTGACAAAATATTACAATAAAGGTTCATTAATTTTATTTTTCTGTAGAAATGGAGTTGAAACATTGGAGTTTATTCTAATCTCTAACATTCTCTTAGTGAGTTTACTTTGTTGTTTGGTATAGAAATATTTTTAATAAGGTTTTGTGTGTTAATTCTGCCCAACTCGAAGGCTAACTCTTTGTAAAGAGAGTACATGGATGTGCATCTAATGTTTAAAGCTGTCTTGCACATGGTAGATTAGTAACAATACTACTGGGTATATAAATAGTAGAAGCAGAATTATAGTCGTCAACTCTTGTAGCCTCATATCTCTTTATTAAAAAGATTTAAAGTTACTAACTGAAATTATTATGACTAAAATATTAAATGTGAAAGATTATAAATTAGAGATAGTAAGAAACAAAGTTCCCCTTCTCTGATGGACTCCTGTAACTCCTTTGAGTACCTGTCAGTTGGCACTACTTGATCTTGCATTTGTAAGGCTTCTTGTGATTTGCCAGCAGAGGGCCTAATTATTCCACCATTCACAAAGCAGTGAAACTTATTTTCTAGAAAAGCAGTTGATGAGGGCTAACATTTTTTTGATCTTGACTTTTATTTTTCACAGAGCAATGTTTGATTATATTTCATATTATTTTTCATTGGATTGAACAACTGATTAGAAATGTTGACGTTAATATAGTTTAGTGTTATCAATAAAAACAGTATATAATTTATAAATGCAAAATCACCAAGAAAGATCTGTGGAGATGAGATGCTACTGTCATTGCCTCTTAGAAAAATTGACTTATCAGCATCCATGAGTGAATGGGGCTGTTTATTTCACTCCGGATAGTTTCATAGGTCATTTAACATACTATTCACACTGAGATGTTTTAATCAACTCCTATAAAATTAAGTATAAAAAACTGTGCTATTCACATTCAGTATACCTGTAAAAAAGTTTCCTATTTTCTGATCTTATTTGTAGAATATATAATTTATTCATGAGGAAAAAGTGCTTTTTTATAAAATATCAAATTTGTTTTTTATAAAGTGTTATAAAAAGATGATATGAATAAAGAAAAAATAAAGGAATGGATTGAGAAACACCAATTAAATTATAGCTAGCATGGTTTTATTTAATGTTTTATGCCATTAGCTACCAATATAAAACGTATTATGCCATTACAAATTTTATTTTCAATGTTGTCTCTTTAGGGACCTCAATATTCAATTATATTATTCCACATTAAAAATTTGAGATTATGGTCTTTGACTATTTTGTTTATTATGACTTATATATTGACCACCAATGTACGGTGAGTGCTTTGGAAATAAAAATAATTGGTGTAATATTTATAGACTGAATACATTTAAGTATGAGCAATTTTATGAGATAAACCAGAGAAAAGGAACAAGCCTATATCGAAGAACAATGAAGTTTGCGTAGTGAATGAGTATCTCAATCTTGAGCTACTAAGAAATTGAAGATGATCTAGCAAATCATTTCTCAAAAATTCTGCTTGCACACCTGCTTGTACGTTGAATCATGTACTCAGTGCTTTTGAAGCAGCACTTGTTGTATTGCTTATCTGCAGAAAAAAAGATTCTTGTTCAAGAAAATCAATTATCTCTCCTCAATCCTCAGGTTTCTTCATAAAAAAAAAAATAAAAGGAACAGGAAAATAACCCCACAAATAATAGCAAGAGTGCTCAACTGGTGCTCGTTGAATATCAGAAACTTGTGCATGGTACTGTTTATTACCATGTTTCATAACTATGTTTCTAGACACACTAAATATTGTGTCATAAAATATTTTAGAGTAAAGCGGAAAGGTGATGGACATTTAATCATTGCTATCTTTACTACCCTCGTCCTTTCATCTCTCATCCATTTAAGATATGGAAAGAAAAGCATGCCCTTATTGTCATACCTATTTGATAAGTCACCCAAATGCATTTGGTAGCATATAGTTATTACTGTATAATTAGCATTTTTCTTTCCCAGGGGAACTGATGCCACTTTTTTTCTTCTTTTAACAGTTTACACTATTGTTTTATTGTTTGCCAAGGAAGTCATTGGGAAACTGGCTCTTTTTGGACAGAAATTTGGTGTTTATGATAGATTTGGTGAATGTGTCACTTTAAATGCACACTTTTGAAATCAACCACTTCCATGAGAAAACTGTCATTATTAAATACATATAACTAATTTCATTGGAGCAATGAATTATTATTAAAAAATCATCATGTTAATAATTTATAGACACATACCCCTTACTGTAAAGTTTAAAAATCCTGAAAGATTTGTGAAAGATATCTGGTAGTCTCAAGCTTTTTAATAGTCTAAAGCTGATAATTTATTTTTAAAAAAAGTATTTATTTTTATTACAAAGTAATATAGAGAGAGGAGGAGAGAGAGACAAAGAGGAATGTCTTCTGTCCGATAATTCCCTACCCAAGTAACTGCAATGACTGGAGCTGTGCTGATCTGAAACCAGGAGACAGGAATTCTTCCAGGTCTCCCACACGGGTGCAAAGTCCCAAGGCTTTGGGCCGTCCTTGACTGCTTTTCTAGGCCACAAGCAGAGAGCTGGAAGGGAAGTTGGGCCTCAGGGATTAGAAGCAGCATCCATATTGGAATAGCAGTGCTTTCAAGGTGAGGATTTGAGCCACTAGACCACCACGTTGGGCCCTAAAGCTTATAATTTAAATTCAGAGTTGCATCTACCTTCTTCAGTTATTGTTGTATGTACCCACTAAGAGTTCAGTCAACATTTGTGTATTCTACATAAAGTTCTCAGCTTCTAAAGTGAGAGCCAGAGGCTGCAGACATAAGTGCCAACATGAATAAAAGCAAAATTAACACTTTTGTATTCTCAGTATTTCAGCGTTTACTGAGTACAAGATTTTAGGTATATTTGGAGAGTTATTAAATATTGTTCCATTTAATTGTTAGAAACAAAGGGATTGGTTTTGAGTCTTCACAATGCTAAGCAATACCCGGAATTCAGATCTCCTAAGTAATGACAAGGAAAATCATGGTTCAGGCCATTTCTTTCTCGTATAAAATGGATCTTCAGATTGCAAATTTCAGATTTTGCATATTCATTTGTCATTGACTAAAGAGAGACAGAAACAAAACATTTACCAGAGGGCCAAACATTAATTGCTTGAAATACAATGGTGAACGAAATATAAAAAAAAAAAGAGTAAAATCTTCACCCTTCACCCTTAATGATCTGCATTTCAGTGGATGATGGATGAGGAGACAAGGATCAATATAAATAATTAATACAGATTATGTGACAATATGGTATACAAGAAAGCAGAAAAATTATCCTGGCTCTATTATGTATTAGCTAGATGATATTGGTTAAGGAACTCACTCTCTTAAATGTTCATTTTCTGCATTTAAAGAGGGCCTCATACTTATTACACATGGATGTCATAAAAAACAAATGTGATAATGCGTACAAAGTGCTTATGTAAGCGTTTAGCATATAATTATGTCTCAATTAAGGTTACAACATATTAATATATTCTTTAAGACTAGAACTTGTCTTGTTTTTTTGAAATGTTACTCTAATTCTGAAAGAGCAAACAATTTAATAGTGGAAACCCATGTATTATTTTGCTGTAGTTCATGACCATTGTGCAGTGTTAAATAAATCTATAATACCGCACTATTCAGAGAGTTGGTATTTTCCTCTAAATGCAGGCACAGGATGCAAAAAGTGGTTTCTGGAATATAATTTTTCCTTATATCAGAATTTGAGAATGTTAGTTATCCGCATTGTATGAGAAATGATGGGACCGAGTTACACATGTTAGCAGAGCTATGCCTTCTTTCTGTCAGTGATGCTGTATTAGCTTTTGATAATGAATTAAGGTATAAATAAGTTGAAGTTTGGTGTAATTATCAATGTTTTCTTGATACAGAGTTTTAAATACTCAGTAAGTAAATACTTTATTGCAAATTAGTTTGGCCAGCAGAAGGGGGAAACATTGACAATGAAAACAAAAATAAGGCTTACTTTTTATTCTTGAAATATAATAGACTCTTGGAGAGTGCATGCAGCACACACATATTAAAATAAGACAGTTCACACTTCAATTACAGAAGTTGAAAGAAGTGAATAAATCTATAAGAAAGCATTCTTTAACAAAATGTAACATAAGCAAATATATGTGTTTTAATTTCTATTTTGTTGCCCTATGTTTCTGGAGTTTCATGCTGGCATTCTGTTCCTAATAGCAATAAATGTTTGTAAGTCCAGAACTGGAGGCTACAGGAAATAACGAAGAGAAGCTTCCCTGAAAAACACACATTGGCATTAGAGTACTCACTTCTTAAGAACTTCTAATGGATGCCTGAGTATTAAAAGATGCTTACATTTCACAGTTGCCAAAATACAAAGTACATATGCTCACACAAAAACCCACTTGCACAAACAATATACAGACTGAATACAGCAACAATGAACAAATCTTACATATAATAAAACTTTGGGAGCAGGTGTTTGGTTTGAGTTCTGAGTCTTTCCTCAACTTCTGATGCAGATTCCTGCTAAGTTGCACCCTGGGAGGCCCCAGATGGTGACTCAAGAACTTGTCTTCTTGCCTTCTATATGAAGAGTCTCAGCTGGAGTTCTTAGACTCCTGTTTGTAGCCTCGTCCAGCCCTAATTGTGGTGGACAAAGTGGGGGCAGACGTACCCTTGGATGCAAGACTCAATCTCCATATCACATACGATAAAAATAAATGAATATCATTTTTCAAAAGGAAGTTTGATTTGAAACCTGTAGTAACTTGCCAGGTTATATTTTGTATAAATATCTTGTATTATAATACAAGAAGGCCATTGTGTCATAGGTAAGAATCTTGCAGTAAATGATACAGTAAATGATATTGCTATCATTAATGAAAATGCAGGATGGTCAACAGTAACTTCTATAACAATTTGCCTAATATTAATAACTGGTAGCTAGCATTGTTTTTGTCCTAGTTACAATATGATGCACCTTAACCAATCGCTTGAGATGTCTTGTTTTTTATTAACCTATTTGCAAATAGCTTCCAACACGGGCATATCTTACAATCTCCCAGTTTTTTACTTAAAGCCTTTCCCACTTGTCTGTCTACCTTTGAGTCTCTGTAAAACTGAATGAGAATTGCAGACCCCTTTGCTGTATTCATAAAGAAGAGAAAAGAATGGGCCTTCTCATTTGGTTGGTCTTTATAACTGCAACACATTCACACATACACTAACTATGGAATATATGTCATTAGTGCTCTGACATTAAAATTAATGCAGCATCTATATCACTTGATGTTAGGTAAGCTACATCATTTTAATTTTCTATGTATTTGTGCAGAATGTGTACAGATAAGTTATAAGCAAATTTTGTATTAATCACATATGTTATGTGACATGGAACAACATATGGGGCATTAATCTATGAGAAGTAATATTATAAGACAAGTCTTTGGTACAGTTGTATAGAGTTTAGGGTAACCATTCCCCATGTCAGAGTCCCTGCTTGTCAAGTCCCACTCAGCTTCCAATTCTAGTTTCCCACTTTTGCACACCCTGGCACACAGCAATGAAGACACACTGGCTGGCTTGTATTCCTGTCATTCTTGTGGAGATGCACGTTGAGTTCTTGGCTTCTGGCTTCAATTTGGTTTCACGCCTGGATTTTTGTGGGCTTTGGCAAGTGAACAAGTGATGAGAGGGCTTACTGTCATCATCTCTCAAGTAAACAAAAATATTAAAGTAAAATTATATTCATTGTCCAAAATAGTTAAATAGCATTTTGTAAGAAAATCAGCTCACATGCACGTGAATTCTCAAAAATTTGTTTTTGTCTTATTAAACTTCAGCCTTTTTCAGCCTTTTTCCAGTCTTTCTTGTTCACTAGACCTCCAGAAAGGCAGCTTTCCAGACCATAGATTTAAATGAGGGCTCTGCCCAGTGGGCTTACAACCTAATT
Source organism: Ochotona curzoniae (assembly GCF_017591425.1). NCBI lineage: Eukaryota > Metazoa > Chordata > Mammalia > Lagomorpha > Ochotonidae > Ochotona > Ochotona curzoniae. The sequence goes on from NW_024467119.1 coordinate 41,535,997, forward strand.
AGACAGAGACAGTTGACCAACATATGCCCGCAGACTACAGTTGGCCACTTATTTATTCTCTAATTAACATAAAGCAGCAGGACAACAACCCCGCCTGTGCTCCGCAAGCAGGAGAACGGCTGTGTGTGCTGTAGAGCTCTGTGGGAAATGAAGCTGCTGCTTTCTGCAGGGTTTTTCAGCGTGCATTCTCTTGTTTCTTGCTTGTCTCGTAATTAATATTCCTGTGCCTAGCTTGCTGAGACTATATACTGCCGAGCAAACAGACTCTCTCAGCACAGTGGAACCATTTACTTCAGCTGTCCGGATGATCAATACAGGTCACTGGATGGTTGATTTGACCGCTGTGCATGCAACTCTGTTCAGAAGCTAGCATAAAATCAGGCAAAGTCATCATTTTATTCTTTAATCATTTTGGCAGCTTGTCAAGATCTGGGGACATTTCTTTTTGATTTTGCCACCACCCTTCCAAAACACTACCAGAAACTCTCTAGATTGTCCATGGTTCTCAAAATTGTTGGAGGTAATAATAAATGCATGCAATATCACTGCTCTTCTGAAAAGAGCACATGAATATGCTCTGATGAGTGAAAAAGAAGCATTAGAAATATCAGCATAAGATAAAGTGTGAGAGAAATTTGGTATATGAAATAAAAGTCAAGAGTTCACAAATATTTTATAAGGTCCCTCATGAAGACGGTGAATGATTTTACTCATGATTAACTGTTTGGAATGCAAGCAAGGAAAATATATTTTCTGACTCCAGGATATATTCCATGCTGATAAAAGGTAGAGCTACTTTGTTTTAAGTTATAGATACTAGGCCAATTTCTATTCCTTTATTCCCTTAAAATTTTTTCTATTTACTGCTCTTGACCTAATAGCAATCCAGCTTAACATCTTTTCAGGCTGCAGACTTACATAGCTTTATAGCCAGGCGTTTTTTTATCTCATAGTTTTCAGTTGGCCATTGAAAAACTTGGTATTCTCTTCCCCTCTGTTATTTTTTTCCCTTGTTCTTTAAGATTTAAAGTAAGCAGTGCAGACATTGGAGGATGTGTTTCCCCATGATGTCATATTCTATTTGCTTAATTTCAATGTTTCTAGGCTCACAAACAATTGCCACTGGATAATTATTTATATAATCATATGGTTTTAAGTGTTCCTAAAATGTGCTCGAAAATAATACAAGATATAGTGAATACTTAATACAGATATCTATTTCTATATGGACTACGAGTTTGTGAAATTATTGCTGTGTTGCTGAACTCAAGAGAAAAAAACAATCTCTATCTAGTGTATTTTAAAGAAATTTCCAGGGCCCGGCGCGGTGGCGCAAGTGGTTAAAGGTCCTCGCCTTGCACGCCCGGGATCCCATATGGGCGCCGGTTCTAATCCCGGCAGCCCCGCTTCCCTTCCAGCTCCCTGCCTGTGGCCTGGGAAAGCAGTCGAGGACAGCCCAAAGCTTTGGGAACCTGCACCCGCGTGGGAGACCCGGAAGAGGCTCCTGGCTTCGGATCGGCATAGTATCGGCCCGTTGCGCTCACTTGGGGAGTGAATCATCGGACGGAAGATCTTCCTCTCTGTCTCTCCTCTCTGTATATCCGCCTTTCCAATGAAAAAATAATAAAAATAAATCTTTAAAAAAAAAAAGAAATAAAAAAAAAAAAAAAAGAAATTTCCAGACCTCATGATGTAAAAAACGCAGCCTGCCTTAACAAGAAGTCAAATAAAAAAGTCCTGAGACAGTATTAAAACGTATATTAAGCACTCTATTAAATGTGTGCTTATAACTGATTCTTAATAAAAGTCCTAGAAACATGAGCATTATACTTTTCCCTGATAAATTGATTTGAAATAATCAAACTAATCACATTTCAGACCTTAGATCTTGTGGTAAATGTCCTTGATCTCAAACACTTTGCACTTTAGAAATAAAATGGTCAGTGTAGCCCGTTTGAATCAGATTGCTGTTTTTTAAAAATACACATATGAACATGATTATTACAGTGATAAAAGAAGTCACACTGAAATGCATGGCTAAAATTAACAGAGCTCCACTGATTTGTGTTTAAAACCCTGTATCTGAAGTTTAAAACTATTGAGTTTTTATTTACTTTATTCTCTCTCTCCTTTCCTTCTCTCTCTCACTGTCTCTTTCTTTCTCTGCGTGTCTCACACACACCATCTCCCATTTAGATCATGGAAATTACATGTAGAAAAACAGGAAATTCCATTCAGGTTGTTTTAACCTTAGGGCCTCCTCCAAGCGTGTTGGAAAGTAAGTGCTCTGTCACCTCTGAGAATAGAATTCATTTTGGGTTCTTACATTGCATGCCTTAGGAACTCTGGCACTTATTTGCTGACTGACTGAGTTATTTTAACTTTAGTATGATATAAATTTCCTTTATAGCTATTTTAAATTTAGTATTTTTAAAGTTAAGACTAGAATCTATCAAGATGCAGTGGTCTCCACTCCTGTAAAAAATAAAAAACTAATCAAAAAAGTTTTAACCAGAAAATTCAGCAGAAAAAATATATCAAAGCTAGCAAACACAACTTAAAAAGGAATGACAAAGAACTGACAAAATTTGAGTCCTAAAATATTGTTGAAGTAAATACCTTTAGTCAAGAAAGTTATTGGCATGTATTCGCAGCTATTAATAAATCAGCACAATTAAAAAGTATTGGTTTTGTCAGCAACTGTAAGACTTCATTGTTTTGATAGCACATAATAGGTAGAACCAGGATTTCCGGGTGCCTGACAATTGACCATCTGTCTAGTTTGCCCATGGAGAATCCCAACAACTGAACCTTATGGCATGTCCAATTGTGTTGAGAATCTAGCAACCCTGTGTGAGGTTGCAACAGGAGAGAACATTATCAAAAGATTAGATTTATTAATTTAATGCTAAGGAATTGGGGATTTTGGAGATGCTCTTGGAAACATACCTGTAAATCAAAGTTACTTGACTAATAACAAATAAATAAATAAATAAAAATAAATAATATATAATAATAATAAATAATAATGAATAAAAATAACTAAATAAATAATAACAAATAACAAATAAATTCAACGAAGGGTTTCTTTCTTGCTATGCATGTTGAAGAGTACAATAACAGTGGTATCTTGTTTTAAATAGCATGGAAAGTAGCATAGAAGATAAAAATTGTATTATAAGTATCTGCAAAGGATATTGGTAGTTTTGTTATTAAAATAGTAGTATGAAAAATGTGTTGCTAAGAGGGGATCAGAGAAATAGATCATGAATGATGTGTCATTTTTGTTATGTCTCAAAAATGGACATGTTTTTAAGAAAGTGAATAGGGGTTGAACACTATGCCAGGCAGGGGTAGGCTCATAAACACAGTGAGATGAAACACTGGATTAAAGAAACTAATAATTGCTTAGAAAAACTAATTGGGGTCATGTAAAATCAAAATATTTATTATCATTGTTATAAATCCAAATTTATTCCATGAACAGTCAGTGAAAAAAACATTTTTAAGATTTATTTGTTTTTATTTGAAAAGCAGATTTGTAGAGAGAGGGAGAGGTAGAAAAAATGTTCTTCAATCTGCTGGTTCATTCCCCACATGGCTGCAGTGGCTGCAGCTGAGGTGATTCTAAGCCAGGAGCCAGGAGCTTCTTCCTGATCTCCCACATAGGTGAAGAGTCAAACACTTGGCCATCATCCATTGTTTTCCCAGGTCATAAACAGGAATCTGGTTAGGAAGTAAAATAGCCAGGACATACATTGACACCCATGTGGGATTCTAGTGCTTGCAGGTGGAGGATTAGCCTGTTGAATCACCACACCAACCTCAGCACAGTGAAAAATTTTAAGAAATGAAGCCACAACATTGAGGTAGCATGTGATATATGGCATACATGTAGTTACAAAACAGGGTAGAAATTCTGAGCCACTAGAAAAATTGGTACCTTCACCAGGACAAGTGGAGAAAATAAATAGTTATAGCAATATAAAATCTTTGTGTTTTATTAAGTAAATGTTTTGATTGGGTACAGTTTATAGGGAAAGTGAGAAGAGCTTCAATGTAGCAATAGTGTTAAATTGTTCTGTACCTTGCCTTGAAGTCAGTCAACAAGGCCTTATCACAGTAAATCAATAAATAGCAGTACAGATAATCTATCCACTGGAGAATATAAGTGCCAAGCAAAATGCTGAGTTGGAATTATTTACTTTGGAAGAGCATATACAAAGACAGAAAACAGTGGTATTAAATTATTAACATCCTTTGCTATTAAATTTAAATTATATATTGTGGTCATAACTGAAAAGATATGAAAATTTTATTTTGTTAATATGTTTTTACTCCAAATTGAAGTCTAGGTGGTGAAGAGCTAAAGACAGAGATATAGTTGAGAGAGAGATACAGACGTGATAAAGACAGAAGTAATATTTGAGGAATTTTTTTTCTGTAAAATGTTAGTGATAAAATTGCACATGCAATACTATAGACAAATCACAATCTGATAGTAATGTGCATATCTGGGTATATAAAAACAGATGTATACATAATGCAGTCTATCATTTGCTCTTATGCATTTCTGAATCTATTGAAAGCATGATTTAAAAAAAGCTAGAATGTCATTATATTCTATGTGATGGGTAATATCAGATTCAAAGTACTTACTGTAATTTTTAGTCTGAATTTTTTTTATCATATTGCTTTCAAATTTCCTGATACAGTGAATAGTGTTAATGACCTTTGGTAACCTATGTATATAATATCCAGTCTCATATCCTGTGGTTGTTAATCTTTGAACTGTGTCAAGACATTCAAGTCAAGCATTTCCTTTACACTTTAAGTTGAAAAATGATATTTCATTTGCAAGTTTAGGTTTCTAGGATGTTTTATAAGGTCCTGCTAAAAATTTGCTGTTAAATATGCCCACGTAGTCATACTGTTGTATTGTTATTATTCTAACAACCAGATTACGATGTTGAGTGCAGTGACTTCTCTGACCTCTCTAGTTGTTACAGCTCTTATTCTGATCATCTGCTGTAACTGAGATTCTCAGCTTATTCTTTGCATTAAACCTATGGTATTGACATTTACTAGAAATTATCTGCAACAGACAGTTTTCTTTTTGTGTGTGTGTCATGCACAATTTATTCATACCAAATTTTATTTCAAGCAAGGGTATTTGATGCAGTGGCTAATATTTCAGTTTAGATGCTCAAATATCAGTTCCAGAGCCAATTTCATTGTTTTATGCATCCTGTGACACATCAGATAATGGCTCAAGCAGTTGGATCCCTGCCGCTCAAGTAGGGGATATAGAATGAGTTTCTACTTCCTGGCTTTTGCCTGGCCCAGCCCAGGTGTTGCAGTTGTTGGGAACTGAATGGGCAAATGGGCAATCACTGTCTCTCTGTGACTTTCACAAGGAAAAAAAAAATCTTTTCAAAACCTATAAGCTGTTTGCTAATATTAAAACTAATGAAAGTCATAATAAGAGTTCAAAGCATCACAATTTCCTGTGAAATACTTTTATGTATCTTGGGAATCTCCTTGCTTCATCTCCACTAACATCATCTAGCCATCATCCTCCATTTGAGCAACTGTGGTTATCCTATAATTACACTTACAAAAAACTTACCTACACTTACAAAAAACTTTTCCATTTCCTATATCTTGTGCTGAAATATTTTTCTCTGACTGATTCAGTTTAATCTATGTTTGTATCTCAGTAAAGTGGTCATTTCCTCATCTCATTTACTTGTGGAAATACTCTCACTACAGAAACTTGTACCAATGTAACTCATTTGCAATACATATGTCCCAACATATTTTTACAGTTTCATTAACTACTTTAATTTAATAACCATATGTATATATGTTGATTCTTAATCATCAAATGACAAAAATAAACATGGGGAAATATTATTTAACCCACTACTGCAGATCAGTTACTTATTTTCTAATATTCAAATAAAATAATCATTTATCACAAAGTCGTATATGTGGATTTTCTTTATTTTTCCCATGCCTCATTTTGCCACATTAAGGTCATTTTTTTTTACTTAAGTGGTGAGGATCCCAAAATTACATCTGTATATACCAGTTTTAATTTCAAAGACAATGAAGCTGTGACTCTGAAAATCATTCAAAACCCAGTTCTTTGAATAATTAGCACTAAGGTGCACCGTCAAATTTATACAGTGAACAAGAAAAATTCAGTTGATCAAATTTTCTGCTGTTCACCAGTGATATCAAGTATTCCAGCGCTTGGCACAGTAACCTAGTGGCTAAAGTCCTTGCCTTGTATGTGCTAGGATCTCATATGGGCGCTGTTTTGGTCTCGGCAGCCCCACTTCCTGACTAGTTCCCTGTTTGTGGCCTGGAAATCAGTCAGGACAACCCAAAGCCTTGGGACCCTGCACCTATGTGGGAGACCCAGAAGAGGTTCCAGGCTCTTGGCTTCAGCTATTGCGGCCGCGTGGGGAGTAATCAGTGGATAGAAAATCTTCCTCTGTCTCTCCTCCTCTCTATATATCTGACTTTACAATAAAATTAAATAAATATTTTTAAAAATTACAGTATTCCCTAGGGAGAAAGAAAAATGAATCTTATAGATAAATTCTCCTAAAGAAACTTAGAATTTTGTAGAAGCAGAATAAATTACTTATAAAAATCATTATACATAAGTATCAAGTTACTATAACTAAGCATGGACTATTATCATTTTTAGAACTGTCTTGCAGTATAAGTTATATTCCTGGTCTTTGAAGTTCAGGAACTCATTCAACCACAAACCAGGGTCAATATGATGTCTCCCTTAAATCTACTCCTATCCTGTCTATTCCAGAACTTGGCCAATCTTTCAGTGTCTTCAAATTCATGTGTGTTCAAAGTGAAATTGATTACTTTCAGGGAATATCTCTGCCTAACATTTTGCATTTTAAAAGGCATCATATATTCTTTTAATTATGCTTGCTCATCCGAATTACAGAGTACTTGCAGTTCAGAAAACATTTATATATTTTATTTATTTATTTTGGATGTTTTCATGGTAAACTCTGGAGGGGATCCGATCTGGAGGTGTTAAATTTATCAAGTTAAATCATAAAAGCAATTCATAAAAAAGATCACTGGAAATTAAAATATGAAAAGAGCTTAAGGCAAAATGTGTGAGGGAACTCTCTTTGCCACCATGAGACTCTACAGAACAGATGGATCTGGCTCTCCAGCTTCTGCTTGGGTACCTGCTGTTTAATTATACCCTAATTAATTAATGGAAAGACTCCTGTGTGGTTTCAGTAGTGGTGAGCAGGAGGGCATTCAGAAAGCAGTACTTGAATCAAAGACGTACAAATTAAGACTAACAAGCTCTGGAAAGCAGCTACTACTTACCCATTGTGGTCATTTTCCAAAAGCAATGATAACACTAATGGATTCCTTCACTAACCAGAGTATGATCTTCTTTCCAATGATTAAATTCCAACAATTTTTAAATTAATGTTCCATCAATAAGTAAGAAAACCCTGAAGAAATTTAGAACATAGGAAGATGCAGAGGTTTTTTTTTTTTTTTTAAATAAAATCAGGGCCCAGCACAGTAATCTAGTGGTAAAAATCCTTGCCTTGCAGGCACCTGGATTCCATATGGCACTGGCTCTAATTCTGGATGCTCCACTTCCCATCCAGTTCCTTGCTTGTGACGTAGGAAAGCAATAGAGGAAGCCTTGGGGCCCTTTACCCACATGAGAGACCTGAAAGAAACTCCAGGCCCCTGGTTTCAGATCAGCTTAGCTACAGCTGTCACAGCCATTTGGGGAGTGAACCAGTGGACAGATCTTTCTTTCTGTATCTCCTCTCTCTATCTGCCTTTCCAATAAAAATAAATAAACCCTAAAAAATCAGACTCTTGCTTTGAAATACCTGTTTATCAAATGTTTTTTCCAGGCTAGAATTCATTAAGTTAATTTGTCAGAGGAGAAAGCTACGTGTTGAATAGTAGGAGAGTAAATGCAGAACTATTCTGATAAATGGAATGGTGGTAAGAAGTACAGCACTAATTGCCATCAAGTTTCTGCCCTTGTGAATGTTTGTATGTACATATACACAATTTTACCAACTTCTTCAGTATATTTCATGATGTTAGATTTTTCTCTGATAGTATGAAGAAAGGATGGTAAGTAAAGAACATGTTCATGGCATGCATTAAATATGACTTGCAGAGGTTTATGAAAATGTTTGAACTGTCATCAACAATTGTGGGAAATCGTGGGCCTAGCCGACACATGCTAAAGTAAATATCACGTCCATCAACTGATAACTTTCTGTAACTTTCTGTAGTTACGTTCTGTTGTTTCATTTGTTCCATTAGCTGTGAAGACTTCAGAATTAAGAATTTCCATGTTTTCAGTTTAATTGCATGGGTTAAATCAATTTTGTAAAACATCATTACAGCAAATGTATTTACATATAAGTTTCTAGTTGGTTTTTAAGTACAAAGATTATAGAAATGGAGATATATATATATCACTGTAAAACGTGTTTTTGAGATGATTTATTAATACTAAGGTTTGTTATTGATGCTTTTAGTTATTTGGGTGGCTTGAGCTTCTGTTCCATGTGAGAAACCTAAAAGAATCTAAACTTTTACGTTCATTTGGGTTAAAACCATTCAGTTATCAAAGTCTTGCAAATCAGGAGTTGTTCTTAATTAATATGAGTGTATTGGACACAGAATATTACTCAGAAGCCCACAACAGTGGCTTTCAAATCAATCATTGTGTGTTTGGACACAACCCTGGTTAATCACCGTAAGATGCACTGACATCCATAGCAATGTGAAGAAGAAATTACCGATGGATTTTGATGGATTTTTAACGTCCAGAAAATTTAATATTTATCTTATGTTTTTCTTTCAAAAATGAAAATGAAAGAAAATGCTGAAAAGTCAAAATTGAAGAATGTTAAAATATTATGCAATTAAATGCTATTTTACTTATGAAAGATGAAATGGAAAGGCATTTGTTGGCTTTCTTGATTGCACTAATGGAATTGCAAGCAACGAGTATATCAAGACCTAGAAAGAATTGAGGTTGAGAACTGTTCAACTCATTGGCAATGCAGAAAGAATAAATGAGAGAGAACATGAGCAAATTTATTCTGTCCTGTTCTAGACAAAATCTAGATACAAATATTTTGAGAACTACTGTGATAGTAATTGAAGCACAAAGGTTTATAATTCTGACCAGATGCTTTCCTTTTACTTGAGCGCCTGAGTGTTTAATATCCCAATGAGATATTATGTCTCTGCCGCTCTCCAAAAGAGAGGCATTACCTAGCCTCCTTCTAAATGACAGCTTCTCATGAAGTAAAACTGCTAAACGTTTATTTGAAACTATGGTGTTTGATGCATGCAGAACATCTGATAGCTTCATTGTGCAAAACTTTGAGAGAAACATTGATTAGAATCTCTATACAGTTTTTACAAAATGACAAAAACAGTGAAATATTGGACTCGTCATTGAATTTTCTTGAAAGAACAAATTTTACAAGAAGCAAGGTAGTTCTTCTAGCTGATATATTTACAAAAGACTTGAGTTATAGTTTTTACACCTTTAATTTAACTTGTGAAGTGGTAAATCTGATTTATCAAATGATCATTTCTAGATAGCTTTAGAAACATTATGGATTCTCACCTCTTGGTTCGGGGAATAGTAGTGTAAGTAGTAGTCCCAACAGTGTAATATGAGCAAGCGAGTGAGTGAGAGAGAGACCACATAAAGAAGTAAAGAACAAATTATATTTAGGTTTCCCTCAATCCTATTCTTAATTTCTTTTTTCTAAGATCTGATGTTAACAAAGGTCAAAGTGTCTTAAATACCTTTCATTACCAACTCAACACGGGGTGTTCCTTGAAGTGCTGTATGATTTTTGACATACATTGAGCATTTTAGAGTCTGACCCAATGAACTTCTCATTTCATTTTTCCTTAGAATAACATCAAAATTTTTTTGCTGTTAGAAGATAAAGAAGATTATATTGGAGGCTGGTTATCAAATTCTATTTTCAGAATTAATCCTTATAGTATATTCCAATGAATATTCTTCTTGGACATTTCTTCTAGGAAGTATTGTGAAAAACATTAATGTTATTGTTGCAAATACAGATTTGCATGGAGCATGTAGTCTTTTGGTGGAGTACAATTTGCTGATATATATATATATATGTATATATATATATATTAGTATTGTAATGTGGGGCACAGAGAATAGAATTAGTGATATCTCTGTTCCCTAAAATTAATCTTTCTTATCTGCCCTCATTTTTCCTGGAGAATTGACTTGAAATTGTCTCACCCAGACTGTTTCAATTAAAGGAAAGCACTGCCAAGAGATTGGAAGGTTGAAGAAGAAAGATTAGAGCTTTCTTACCTTCTCCTTTCCAATGTGGAGAATCCTTGCGTTCATTCAAGACCATAAATGCTCCCAGTCAAACCCTTCTCTCCTGCACCAGCCTGTACTGCATTGCAGCAGCATCTCTTTTTCCCATTTGCCTCTTTGGGAGCAAAAAATTTGTCTGTGGATAATGGTCTCCATTCACTCCTACTAACTTCCAGAGTCCTAAAACTTCGGAAGTTGTCCTGGGCGAATGTTTCCTTGCTGAAACAACATGGAAGCTATTTTTCAGCAAAAAAATTGACCACACCCCTCTAGTAATTCACAGTGCTGTTACTCGTGTTTTATTCGAGAGTAATTTTTATTTTCTCAACCTTCAGTTGCTTTAGAAGAGAGATGGGGAGATATTATTTGAAAGTTAGTGCAAACCTGTCAAAATAGCTTTTCCCCTCTCATCTTAATCCACTCCAATTTATCTCATTAATATCTTTAGGCAAAATACTAAATGAATATATGAATAAAATCATTTCTCCAATTAGTACAGTTACATCATAAACATTCTACCAGGAAAGCTTACATTAAAGATAAATATACATAAACATGCATAAGATGCATAATGTTTATTTTAGTGTACTCTATTTTCTTATTTTCTAAATTTGGAATGCCTTAATGCATGTTGGGCCCACGACCATAAAGGCACCAGAATTTCTGTTATGACTAGTATTTTCACTTGCCTTGAAAAGTGCTTCTAAAATGTATTTATTCTTTATAATACTGATTACATGAAGGAATAATGAAGGGCTTTTAAAGAGTTACTGGTAGAAAGGAGTGAATACATGTATAAACATAACTCAGTAACACCTAAATATTTTCCTGACTCTTACCACAGTGAAATAAAATTTTGAGGATCTCTCAGGTGCTTTCACATGCTGTAGGATTTTCTTTGTTACTTTATTCTCTAAATAGCATTATAAAAATCTCTCCATTGAACTCTCCAGCTTTTGAAGTGTGAACGGAAGTGTATTGCTGTTGAGAATAAAAAGCACTTTAAAATGTTCAATTATTCTTTGTTTTTGGGTTGATACTATAATGTAAACCAACCACAAAGAAATAAAGCACTTTAATTTAATGGAAACATTTGATTTAAAAATAATTTGCTTTTAAAATTAAATTTTGTGGGATATTAGTATTAGCATTGAATAATTTACACTTTCATAGTGGTAACAGGATTGGGAACAAATAACAAAGCAAACCCAAAACTAAAATTTAAGGATAACTTCAATTTTAAAATCAATTTCTAAATCTTTTGGCAAAAATCAAATCAGGGCCCATAGTGATAGCCTAGTGACTAATTTTTTGCCTTATATCTGCTGGGATCAAAGATGGGCGCTGGTTTGGATCCTGGTTGCTTCACCTCCCATCCAGCTTCCTACTTGCAGCCTGGGAAAACAGTGGAGGATGACCCGTAGCTTTCCATACGGGAGACCTGGAAGAAGCTCTTGGCTCCTGGCTTCAGATTGGCTCAGCTCTGACCATTGCGATTACTTGGGGAGTAAACCAGCAGACAAAAGACCTTTCTTTATACATCGCCTTCTCTGTTTATCTGACTTTACAATATAAATGAATGAATGAATGAATGAATGAAGTAAGCAAATCAGTGCTAGAGATTTTTATTTAAGTTACAAACAGAAGATGTTTGTAAGTATTTATTTATTCTTTTTCTTATGAGTATACAGCTATCTGAATTTAAAAGGAAATAGTTTTCTTTTTTTAATTGAACCAATTAGTTATTTAATTATTTGTTATTGTTTTTTGATACAATTTAGTTGGCAGTGGGCTCTTCCTTCCCTCTCCCCTAAATTCCTCCCTCTACTCTGTTCTTCGCTCTAGGTTCATAATGTGTGTCCATTGTGAATGTTCCCAAGTCCATGATGCTTCCTCTGGAGTGTCTTCCAGCCTTGTCAGAGAATAACTTTTGTTGTAGGTTAATTCTTGCATCCTAAGAATCCTCACCTAAGATATAGGTGAGGATTAAGTTTCGTTGTTTATGGGCAGCGTCAATAACAGTGATAGAGGGGACACTTACTCTCTCACATGGTTATACACAATCAAACTTTAGTGGATGGTTGATTAATGAATTACATCATGAGTTCTTGTTATCTTAGGTACAGGTAAGTATGAAGTAGCATTGATTAACATAGAGTAAGATTCACATATTATATCTCTAGATTTGACATCATATTATATTAGAGCAAACATATGATATGCGACCTTTTGGGATTGGCTCATTTCCTTTAGTTTGGCCCATTTGACCACAAAGTAATGCATTTTCATTTTTTAATTGCTGAGTACTATTCCATAGTGTAGATGAACCACAGTTTCTTTGTCCAGTCCTCTGCTGATGGGCATTTAGGTTGCTTCCATGTTCTTGCAATTCTAGATTATGTTGCAATAAACATTGGGGTGCATGTTGCTTTGTCATGTGACAAGTCTTTTGGATATATTCCTAGAAGTGGTATTGCTGGGTCATATGGTAAGTGAAATTTTACTTGCCTATGTGTTCTCCATACTGACTTCCATAGTGGCTGCACCAGCCTGCATTCCCATCAACAGTGGAGTAGGGTTCCCTTTCTAAGATGAACAAAACAAACTTTTAGCCAGACTAGCAAAGAAAAGTGAGAAAAAAAAACAAGTAAAACTAGAGATGAAAATGAAAACATCATAAGAAACTAGTAAGGCAATCTCTTCTTGCAGGATGAATCCTTTGCTCATTATGTAGTTTCCTTCTTCATCTCTTTTAATATTTTCCACATCAAAGTCTTTATTATCTGGTATAGGAATGGTTACATCAGCTTATTTTTTTCCATTAGCCTGTAATATGTTTTTCCATCTTTTCACTTTCAGTTTCTGCATATCTTTGTTGATGAGATGTGTCTCCTGTAGACAACTGATAGATGGATTTAGTTTTTTTTTTTTTATTCAGTCTGCTAATCTATGACAGTTGATTGATGAATTTAAGCCATATACATTCAGGGTTAATATTTATAGGAATTAATTTGGTCCTGTCATTTTAGCAATGGGTTATTCATTTTTTATTGTTGTTGTTGTTTAGTCTTCTTTTGTTGTCTTATTGGGATTTCTCAATGTCTTCCTTTGGTTTTGATATGTGCTATTCCTTTTCTCTGTCAATAGAAAATTTTTAAGTACCCTTTGTAGGGCAGGTCAGGAAAAGCAAATTTGAGCTTTTCTTCACTGTGGAAGAATTTTCTTTCATTTTTAAAAAGAAAATTTTTGCTGGGTGTTATTCCAGGGTGCCAAATTTTTCTTTTCAGAATCTGCAATATGTCACTCCATTCTCTGGTAGCCTATATAATTATTCTAAGAGGTCAGCTGTGAGTCTGATGTAATTTCCTCTACATATTAATTAATTAATTAATTTATTTTATTTTTAAAGATTTATTTTTATTATTTTTTTTATTGGAAAGGCGGATATAGAGAGAGGAGAGACAGAGAGGAAGATCTTCCGTCTGATGATTCACTCCCCAGGTGGCTGCAAACGGCCGGTGCTGTGCCGATCCGAAGCCAGGAGCCAGGAATTCCTCCAGGTCTCCCATGTGGGTTCAGGGTCCCAAGGCTTTGGGCATTCCTTGACTGCTTTCCCAGGCCACAAGCAGGGAGCTGGATGGGAAGTGGAGTTGCCAGGATTAGAACCAGCGCCCATATGGGATCGTGGCGCGTTCAAGGTGAGGACTTTAGCTGCTAGGCCACACTGCCGGGCCCAGCATTAAATATTTTTTAAACCCAAATTCTATCTCTGTGCCTTCTGGAACTCCCGTAACTCTTATATTTTTTCTTCTAATAGTGTCCTTCAATGGTTGAATACTTTTCTTACCTTGGTTCAGTTCTTCTTCCTGCTTTTCGATTGCTTCCCTATTGTTGAAGAAAATATCTTCCAATTCTGAGATACTTTCTTCTGCCTTGCTCATTCTATCATTAAGGCTTCCATTGAATCTAATTTGCTCCACTGTGTCCCTTATTTCTAATAATTCTGCTGGATGTGTGACGTATTCCTTAAATTCCTTATGTGCTTCTCATTGTTGTTAAGAAGCTTTACAACAAGCTTTTTTAAATTCTTTATCTCCCATTTTCTTGATTTCTTCCCTAGTTAATTCTGAAACTGACAAAGGGTTTTGCTTGTTTGTTGAAGAGGCATCAGTAATATTCATTGAGCCTCTGTCTCTTGTTTTGTTCTTGGCCATTGCTATTCTTGTTAGCAGATCCCTCTCCTTAGGAATGTTTTCTAAACTGTGTTGCCCTTTGGTGTACATGTCCATTTTACTGGTTGGATTCAGTAGCTTGTTCTTCATTTACGGTCACTTTTGCCACTCCCTTCAGTGAGTTTAAGTCTCAGGTTCTTGTACTAGGCTTCCACCACAGGCTCCATAGCTTAATTTCTTGGCACACCACTCTTCACCTCCTGTGAATGGTGCTGGGATTGCACCGTTACCTGTGCAGACTTTCTCCCACTCCCAGATTGAGCAGTGCCTGGGATTAGGAAGATGCCAGCTGTCCTAAATCTTTGGATTGCCAGTGGTGGCAGTTTTGCTGGAACCTGATGAACATTAGGTCTAAAGGCCATTTCGACCTATTTTGTGTGGAACCCGTAGGATGCCAAGTCTGTACTATCTTTTCTGTGAGAATAGTGCAATACGTCGGGCCAGAAGTGAGTTGTCCCCCATCTCAGCATCTGTGCAGCTTGCTGCTCATTTTTTAGCCTCACAGCCTTTTCCTCAGTACACAAAATGACTCCCAATGAGGCACTGGTGGAGGCCTGGGCCTGCTGGCTGTTAGGTCCGGAGGCAACCTAGAGCTTTTATTGTGTGGAAGTGTAGGGTGCCATGTTTGTACTGTTTTCTTTGTGGGACCAGTGCAATGTGTTTAGCCTGATGTGGGTTCTCAGGGTAGCTCTTGTGGAGCTCAGTTTTTCCACTTGCCTCCCCCTACCCAAATTTTTACATCAGTATGCAAAATGGCACACAGTGTGGCACTGCTGTGTGTCTGAGCCATGTAATCCATTCTGTTCCTGTACCCACCTGCTTGGGCTCTGCCAATCTGCTTCTGCTTGTGGTTGACTCAAGCAAATCAGCAGACCAAGTAGTCTACATCTGGATTCACCTCCTGAGCTCATGTAAACCCCCCTCCCATCTGGCTGCTAGTGGACCTCTGACGGCCAATCAGCAACCACCTCTGGGATATCTGGTCACTGCAGCACTGGTATGCTGTCTTTGCTGCCTCCCCATGTTCATGGGACTCCAGGTGCTCCTGTGCCATCAGCCTTTCCTCCCCTGTTTCCCAGGACTGTGACCTTTCTGCTTCACCCTAATGATTCTCCATTTGTTTAAATGTGTTCTTACTCACTTCCTTCATTTTGTTTCTCCCCAACTTGGTTAGTTTTAATAAAGTTTGTCTGGAAAATAGTAGTGATACATATGTTTTCTTACTCATCATTTAGAGTGATATTTTGGTGTTCAATAACATTATTAATATCTGTGAGAGTATTTTCATTAAGCTCCCCACCCCAGGACTTGAATATTAGAAATGATTAATGCTTTATACTGGTTTTCTTTATGCTGCTGAAATTGATCTGACATGGTTAGCATTTTTGGCAAAATGGTGTTAATCTTTGATTATTCTTTATTTTCTGAAGTAATAGAGTATTGGTTCATATTGTACATTTGCTGCTCTAGACCTAGACAAGTATTTCAAATATTTCTGCATTTATTGGCTCTTTGTTGAGAATAAATTATGAGTTCTCATCACTACTTGGATTTTAGAAAGGACAAATTAGAAACATTTGCTCCTCAGAAGAAAATATTTATAAGCTTACACAAAATTTGATTTCTTCCAAATTTTATAGATAAGAAATGATATCTTAATGTAGTGTGAAGCTCTTATTTTTTGATGAAAGCTGAATTTCTGCATTAGGGTTTCAAAGTTATTCTGTGTGTCTGCCTGTTAGTATCTTTGTAACTGTTCCTAATTTTTATTTTATCATTAAATTATTTAGAAGCATTTTAACCATTGTTATTTTTGTTTATGTTAACATGAGAAAAGAATATATCGTCATTTATGCAGTATGGTTCAGTGAAAAAATACTTATAGATAAATACTGAATTGTGTGACATTCATACAATATTGTATGATGTCATACAATTCTTTTACTCTTTTTCTGTATATAAATTTCACATATATAAATGTAACCTATGTGCTTATATCACTTAGCAAATGATATTCGGTTCCATCTACTTTGTTACAGGTGTTAGGATTTATTGTTTCCTTTATGGCTGCGAAGTATTCTGTTATGCTTTATCTAATCATGACATGATTGACATCTAGACTGATTTTATATATCTGCTATTGTAATCTGAGCTACAGTGGTAGCAGCTCAGGTGCACCCATTCTGCCAGTCACCTCTTCACTTTGTTAAAGGTTTCCTTTGCTGTGCAGAGTTTCCAAGCTTCATGCATTTGCCCATCATTAAATTAATGGATAAGTAAATAAATAGCCATACATATACATGCATATATATAAATAGGAATATTATTCAGCTTTAAAAAGAACTTGTGTGTGTGTGTGTGTGTTTGAGTTTTGATTTTGTTTCCAACAGCTTTGCCAAGATGTGTAATGAGTTCTAATAGACTCCTTTTTGGAACAAAGCAGTTGTATAGCCCCCTGTCAACTTTCCAGAATGCACTTGAAGTAAGTGGTGACTAAGGAATTCTCACTGGCTTAAACCACCAGTGCAGGTGAGAAGTGAGCTGTGCTACCTTCTTCTTCCCTTATTTCTATAACAGGATGCTTCTCAACAGAGAGCTGAGCAGGTCAATGCAAGGGAGCAGGGCTGCCAGCCAAACCTGTCTGAACTCCCTCCTTGCTATCTTGGAGAGCCTTTGTTCAGTCAGTCTCCTGAGAACATCAGTCTTCCTCTGGTTTTCTGGTATCTTTCAGTGGCTGGGGTCATTGTGACTTTGCACCATTCAACCATCTGGGATCTGAAAGTTTTGAATAGCATGTAATATTCATTGATGGCTACGTGATACAGTGCAGATTCTCAACAGTTAGACATGATATTAAAAAATCCATGAAGATAAGTAGCAATTCATCATTTTCTACTTCTTCATGTTTGGAAGCTGCTAGCTTCTCTCTTTTGGCTCTTCGCCCAGCACTGTGCACTGTAGTAACCTTACTATCATGTAGAAGACTGTAACTTGTTATCTCTGTCCAATGTGTTCCTTCACTCAATATCCAGCCTCCCCCAATGTACTTCCCTCTTTAGCTCTCACTATTCACAACTCTAAATTTTCTATGATACCTTTCTATTTCTCTTGTAATAAAACGATACATTTTTTTCATCTAATTTGTTTTGCTTAGTATACTGATCTTCACTTTCATTCATTTTGTTGCAAAAGGCACAAGTTCTTTATTTTTTAAGATTATATAATATTAACTCCATTGTGTACATAAATCATACATTTCTATCACTCACTCATTAAGGGGTATCTAAGTTGTTTACACAGTTTGGCTATCAACAATAGTGTTGCAATGAACACAATAGGTACAGCTGAACTTATGCAAAGCCAGAAACGTCTTCTCAATCTCCCATGTAAATTTTGGAGCGCAAGAATTTAAGCCACGTTTCACAGTTTTCTCAGTCCGTAAGCAGGGAGCTACATCAAGTCCACAAATTTGAAAAATCACTTCATATGTTTTCTCAAACTGCACTGAAATGATACTAGAATTTAAGCATAGGTAGAACAATGAAACATGTAAAATGCATAGGAATGAAATAATATGTGCTTTAATGATCATGGTATTATTGAAAAAATGCTTAAATTGAAGCATTGTGCAACAAATGAATATAAAAAAGTCATGCAAATTCTTGAGGTTTTGAGGAAATTTTGCAGCAATACACATATGTATTAGAAATATTTTTGATATGAACATTCTAGAAATATATTTATGGTACTTTTAAAATTAAGAGCAAACAAAACTAAATTAGTGGGCAGTAAAAATAATAAAAACTGGGTGTACATGGTGACCCAGCAGGTTAATCTGCTAAATAAGACATTAGAATTTCGTATTCTAGTATCAGCTAATCTGTGCATCCTACTTGGAGTCAGTAGATGATGGCACAAACACTTGGGCTCCTGCGACCTGTATGGGAGGTCCAGATGGAGTTTTTGGCTCTTACCTTCAGCTAGACTCAACTCCTACCACTGGGATCATTTTGTGATCAAAATAGAAGAAAAAAAAAATCTCTCTATATTTATCTGTGTGCGTGAATCCCTTTCTCCTTTACACTGTTTCAAATAGATAAACAAATCTTTACAACTTACAAAGACCATAGCAAAAATACATGAAGCTGAAAATAAAATATCATAAAAAACCCCAGCAAAATGATATGCTAGTTTTTTGAAAGAATAAGTAAAAATTTTAAAAAGAAAAACTTGAAATAAAACTTGAAATAAAAATAAGGCATTAAGATTATAGTACAGGAATAAAATCATAGCATAAGAAAACGCTATGAATAACTGTATGTTAATAGAATATAAAGCTTTACCGGAATGGGTGAATTCCTAAGACATGCAAATTATCAAAACAAAATAAAAAAGATACTGAAAATCAAAACAAATCAGTTGCAAGCACTGGTTAAACAAAATTAAAAGCAAACATTCAAAGAAAAGTCCAGGGCAGATGGCTTTTCAAGTGAATTATTTAAAACACTTCAAGTAGAAGAAAACTTTGATTCTTCTCTAAGTATTTAAAAAAATCAGAAAGGATGGAACCATTCCAAATTCATTCCATAGTGACAGCATAATTCTGATATCAAAACCAAACAGAAATCAACAGGACTTCAGATAAATATCTTTGATGAATATTGACACAAAATATTCTCAAGAAAATGATAGAGGCCTGAATCCAAAAGGACCTTTAGGAAGATCACACAGTCTAATGAAGCAGGGTTTACATCAGGGAGTCAAGGCTGGATCAACATCCATAAATCAATAAATGTAACAACTCATGTAAATAGAGTGAAGAAAATTTTCACAGTAGTTGTAGGAAAAATATTTGACACGATTCAACGTACCTTCATTAAAAAAGCCCTGAAAAGATGGCGATCAAAGGAACACACCTGAAATAATCCAATTTGTTAGGAGAAAACCTCATCCTCTATCACAAAGAATACGGAAATGCTATAGCAAGAAAGATGTATCAAATTCCACCAGTCATAATTTATATGAATCTTTTCAAGGACAACCATGGAAGAGAAAGAGTTAAAGGAAGAATTGGAAAGAAGAAATCAAAATTTTCATATTTGTAGGACATATGGTTTTGTTTGTGAAAAAAAAAACAAAACAAATATTCTGCTAAAAAATTAGAACTATTAAATCAATTCAGTAGTGGCCAGAGCTGTGGGGTTAAGTTAAACCTCTACTTGTGGACCGATATCCCATAAAGGCTCCATTTACAGTTCCTACTACGTTACTTTCAGTCCACTATATTGGGCCTGTAAAAGCAGTAGACCATTGCTTGAGTCTTTGGACCCCATGCACCTTGCTGGGAAATCCAAAAGAAGCTCCAGGCTGCTAGCTTTGGACAGGCCCAGTTCCTGCCAATGCAGCTTTTTGGAGAGTGAATCAGTAGATGGAAGACCTCTCTCTCTCTCTCTCTGTAAGTCTGCATTTCAAATAAAAATAAATAATAAATCTTAAAAATAGATTCAGTGAAGTGGCTTGTACAGAACCAACAGGCAAAACAGCTAACATGTTCACATATTAGAAATAACTTTGGGCCCTGCACAATAGGCTAGTGGCTAAAAGTCTTTGCCTTGAATCTGCTGGTAAATCCCACATGGGTGCCAGTTCTTTTCATGACTGTTCTACTTCCCATCCTGTCCCCTGCTTGTAGCCTGGGAAAGCAGTAAAGGACAGCCCACAGCCTTGGGACTCTGAATCTACATTGGGGACCCAGCTGAGGCTCTAGGCTTTTGGCTTTGGATTCTAATCCCGGCAGCTCCACTTCCCATCCAGCTCCCTGCCTGTGGCCTGGGAAAGCTTCCCGCCGTTGCGGCCACTTGAGAAGTGAACCATTGGATGGAAGATCTTTCTCTCCTCCTCCTCTCGGTGTATCTGCCTTTCTAACAAAAACAAATAAACCCTAAAAAAAGAAAAGAAAAGAAAAGAAAAGAAAAGGAAAATTGGCCAAGATGATCGATCTCTTCACCTCAAACCACTTTGCAATTGTTTTGGTATTGCACGATAACCATTTACGGTTGCCTTTATAGTAAGTACATTCAACTTGCTTCTGGCAACTAAATATGACATCTTGGTTCCATAAGTACCACACAACTATCAACTGCACCAAATTAAAAATCACTACTCAAGGGCAGTATTACCTATGTCATTCCAGGCCTATAGAGGATAATCAGAGATATGACATTGATAAAGGAAATAATTCTTGGATATTACTATGAATACAAAGCAAGTGTTGAGGAAATCTTTCCATTTCCAAAAGATAAATATTTCCTCCATGGACACAGAAAACTTTTCCATATGTTTAGTCTTCAAGTAAATTTTACTGTGTATATTTCTTGTTTATAGCATGTTATTATCTGATACATATTGAGAGTAATTTGTCATTGCAATGAGAGATTAAAATATCTATCACACAGTTACATTCTTTTATTTGTTCTATTAAAGTAGAAATTTGGACTGCCTTGTAGCACTTTAAAACTAACATGATAGTAAATCTACTGTTGAGGAATGAAGTTATGAACTCCTTGGGAACACTGAAAACTTTCTAAACTGTTTTACTGTTTCCCTTTAATTATAAGCTCTGTTTCTAATTTCACGTTTAGTAGTTAGAAATAGCCATGCAACAGTTACAATGCTTTATTGTTTTGATATTTTCTTTACCCGATTTCTTAGTTTATCACTGTTAAATCCAGGCTTTTGTAAACTCTTAATGCATGGACATAGTGCTGCCAAGTTCTTTGACACCATTGCATAGGTGGACTTCAACATAATGTCCAAAAGAATGCTGATAGTATAACCACTTATTCAAAGTATCATCAAACCTCTTTATAATGAAGTATCATCAAGCCTCTTTATAATGAAGCCCCTCCACCCAATATCAACCAGTTTTCTATAATGATCAACTAATAACAACAGCAACTACTAAGGTAAGCTATTTGTTAGGCAAAAGAGGCTTCTTTTTCTTGAAGAAAATGATGATACTATATAACCTATTTTCACTGAGAAAATTAATAATAACAAAAGCCTTTTCTAAAGAAATGAAAATAGATACAAAAAATATCAAAACAAAACAAAAAATCTCAAAACACATGAGATTAGGGAAAACAGTCTTGAAAGGAACATTTGTAATATCATGTGCTTAAAAAGTCAAAATATCTCAAATAAATGATTTAATAATACATTTCAAGGACTATTATGAAAGAAAAAATGAGCAGAAAGAAATGATAAAATCACAACAAAAATAAATGGAATTGACACTGAAGTATAAATCACAACAACAAAGATTCCTTTTTTAATAAGATGAGCAGCACAAACTTTTTACTAGACTAGCAAAGAAAAGCAAGAGAGAAAAATACAAGTAAAATTAGAGATGAAAAAGAAAACATCATAAGAAATTAGTAAGGTGATCTATTCTTACTGAATGAATCCTTTGATCATTGTGTGGGGTATTCATCTCTTAATATTTTTCATATCAAAGACTATATTGGCTGGTATAAAAATGGCTATGTCAGGTTTTTTTTACCTTTTCTATTAGCCTAGAATATTTTTTCCCATTCCTCTTTTTTCAGTTCTTCAGCATTGGTCATTCAGTAGCAATATTATTTAAACTAATGTTGTAAATTTTCTATTTTTCTTCCTATTGTTGATTTTCTATGGGATTTAAAAAAAGAACACATAGAAACTGTAAGAGATAGTACCATATTGAGATGTGAAGATGCAATGTAGTATGCATCTCTACTTCCAAATCAAAGATGGTTTTCCAATGAAACTGTTAAATATATCTTAACAATAGGATGCTGGACTCTCTGTCATTGTCCATGCTTATAATGTCAGTATACCCTGAAGTAGCAGAATGATGGATCTATGATTGTTTATGAGGGGCTATATAATTTTAAAAGATTAAAAATTAAAGTATATATATATATTAAAGATTAAAAAATATATATTAAAGATTTATTTATTTTTATTGGGAAGGCAGATATACAGAGAGGAAAATCTTTAGTCTGATGGTTCACTTGCCAAGTGGTTGCAATGGCTGGAGTTGAGCCAATCCGAAGCCAGGAGCCAGGAGCTTTTCCGAGTCTCCCATGTGGGTTCAGGGTCCCAAGGCTTTGGATCATCCTTGACTGCTTTCCCTGGCCACAAGAAGGGAGCTGGTTAGGAAGTGGGGTTGCTGCGATTAGAACCAGTTCCCATAGGGGATCCTGACATATGCAAGGCAAGGACCTTATAACCACTATGCTATCGCGCCAGGTCCCCTATGAGTGTATTTTTAGTAAGTCAGTGAAAGGAATCCATTTATGACAAAAGCAGAAACATGTCTACAATGTCACATTCATTGGTAACTCTGGCATTTCAATCTGAACTCATACTCAGGATACTTCCCTGCATGAGCCTCTTCTGGATATTCTTCCATTTAGTCATAATGCCCATGTCCCACATTTCAGCTGAGCTAGATGTTAATCCCTCTTTGAAACTGGCTGAGTCTTTAAAAGGTCTGCCAGTTTCTGTTATACTTGGAGTAAGTAAATTAGGAAAGTGGTTATTTTTAGTCCTGACATGCAATAAAATAGTTCTGCACTTGATCATTGTCTACCTTATTCTTGCTCTATTCAATGTATTTTTCATCAATTTTGCCATCTGCAAAATTGTGGCCTACTGTTGGGGGCAGTTTGATAACCCTGTTTATTTCTGCTTTTGTGTTTCCCTAGCTCTGGAATGTAGACCTGCCTAATCCTCACCTAAAGGAAGATTAAGAAAGATTTATAGCCAGTAAGGGTCTGAAGCAATGAGAAGTGGGAAATTTAAATTAAGAATGTTTATGTCAGTAATTATTTCCTGAATCAACAAACCAACCATCTTTGCTTTTAGTCTAAATTAGTAACTGCTCTGGCTAAGTGTCCTTCCTCAGATAAAGTGCAGCACTGAATGATGACCCTTCAGTTTTCTTGCATAATGTATAAGAAGTTGGTGCACTCTTTTGATCTTTTTTATAATCTTTTCCTACCTCTCCAAATAGAGAGTGAGTTCTTTCCTAAAAAAAAAAAGTGGTAGTATTTCCTTGAGTCAATCCCAGCCAGGAAGCGATTATGAAAGTATTTCCCAAAGACTTTACTTTGCATTCCTGTCTGATATAATTATTTTTTTCTTTTTCTCTAATGCAATATGCATACATGTTTGGTTGAATGCATATTTCCTTTGTCTGATTTGATTCAGCACAGAATATTATTTTCACTTTATATCAATCAAATGAGTTGAAATAAAAAAAAATGAGATTTGGAACGTCTTTGAGCAAGTCAATCTTCCTGAGACTTGGTTTGCGTATCCATAAACCAGTGCTAATCATTTATACCTAAAATATTTTGTGAAGCTATAAAAATGGGGTTGGCAGAGTATGGGAGTAGTGAGCATTCATCCATCTGAAGACATCTGCTGAAGACAGAAGAGCAGCACTATACTCGTTGAATAGTAATTGCTAGACTTCTGAGAAAGTAATTGCAAGTCTGTGTTTGCTTTGTATAATAAGGTTCAAATGACCACTTTACTTATGGATGGCCTGCATGGGCTATGCTAATTAGTTAAGGTCAAAATTTGGAAGCAGATAATCTCTTCTCTGATTCTGATCCTCATGAGATAGACAAATGTTCCATTTAGAGTGTCACCAGTACTTGCCTAGACCAGCACAACATTTTTCCTTCATTTTTCAATAATATGAAATCAGAATGTTCGCTAATCAATCTTGGCCTGAATTGATAATGTTCCCATTTTCTTATTTGATAATGGCCATATTTTCTATTTTCCTTTTCATGTTTTTAGCCTTCTCAAGCTTTCAATCTATTTTTACACCAAAATTAAGCTACATTCACTAGAACAAAGACTGTGATGTTCCATTTACTGCTTTTTGTGGGAATAGTAGATTAAGAGAACTGTACAGATCTTTTATGCAATCCAGATTAAGAAATCCAGATTAAGAAATTATAATCACAAATTTGATATTTCCCTTAATATCAGATGTTTGGAGACTCAGTAGGAGAGGATTGGCATTATTCATTGATTCAATATTTTAGGACTATACATATTTACCATACACTTTCAAGGTAATATAGTTTGTCATTAAATAAAATAGAACCAAATTTTGATTCCCCTTTAATATTGACAGGATTGTGATGTTGAATAACTTAATGAGTCACTAATCTGCTTCCTTATTTCAACAATGTATCGGGTTGTCATAGGATAAAAACCACACAATCACGTCCTGGATTTTTCTCTCAAAGTATGTATTTAAATTATTGTGTTATTTGAGATTTGGAGTAATGTCTTCATTTGCTATTTGATAAGAAGTTTTTTTTTGTCTACTTAATAATCATTATGCTCCGAATTTCAGACAATGTCCAGTATACAATAAGGGTTTACACCACAAATGAATGACGGAGTGAGCTATGTTAAAGTGGTTTTCAATACATGGGTGCAAGCTATTAAATGAGAACAAACATTATTGATAGCCCCATATAAAATATTGTGAAGAAGGTAATATAAAATTTGTCCTTGTAGTGATAAGGAAATTGAGACTGAAAGATCATACTGCAATAGCTGATGGATGGTTTTTCAAGAATTTGTTGTTGTTAATGAAGGGTGACAGAGACGTATAGAGGGATCAAGCACAGAGATATCTTAAACTTGGTTTACTTTCCAATTATGGGCAGCATGCAAAGCTAGGTCAGGCCACAGACAAGAGGCAGGAATTCCGTCTGAGTCTCCCATGAGAGTGGAAAACACCCAAATACCTGGACATCATCCGCTGCCTCCTAGGAGCTTCAGGAGCAAACTGGATCCGTAGCAGTGACTGGGATTCCAGTCGGTTACTCTGATAAGTAAGGTAGATTAATAGCCCACTGTAAACCCATCCCTCGGTGGTACATTAAGGTCTCACATATTATCTTTCTAGGTGCAGAATGTTCTTTAGATCTAAACTTTAACATTTTATAATTGATTATCACTCAACAGGTGTCAAAGATTGCCTGCTGGAGATAGAACCTGAGTCTACTAATGTTATTCAAGTGTTCTTGGATTGCTCTCAGGAGACACTTGTAAGGAAGTAAATAATAGCAGGGCAAACCAATGACAGTAACTACAGAGAAATTTTCATTTACACTGCAGTTCAGGCTGAGGTTGATCCCATTAGAAATTCTGGAGTTTAAATGATGTTGGAGAGTTGTCCTGGCTTGAACTAGGCTAGAGTATGATTTTAGATATCCCCATCAGTCAGTCTTTTCCTGTTTTTTTTTCTTTCCCTCCCCTCCAGTGAACTTAAATTTTCAGGCAACTTCTCACAGGACAATTTTCCTTAGCCAAAAATGATTCTCTTAAGAAGGGTACAGTTTGCCTATTAGTAGCCTGCCCTATTAGATGCTTTGGTTTCTTAAGGAAAACATGTCAAATCACTGGCAGTCACTATCAAAATGGACTTGAAACGCAATAGACAAATTGATATTTCTGCTGACTCACCTGCTTTTATTTCTTTGCAGTAGCTAAAATCCACATTTCCTAAGCCTTAGAAAGTCAATCTACATATATTAGCATTTTAAGCAATGGTGAACCAGACTGAATAAAAGTAAATAAAGGAAGCATTATGACATTAACTAAAATGATCATCTGCAAGCATCTAATATAATTAAGAAAAATATCAGATTTCATGTATTTTATAGATATGATTCTAAGAGGATAACCACACCTGCCTCCCTCCCTTAGTCGTCCTTATTTTTCTTTAGTTTTGCCAAAAAGACCACATGTCCACAGGAGAATAAACAATGGCTAAAAACAATGAAATATCAAGATGCCAATTCCATTCCTATACATTTTGTTTTATTCCATATTAAATATTACATATCAGAAAAAACATGTAATATTTGTTTTGAAGGGCTTACTTATTTCACTAAGCATGATGGATTCCCATTGCATTACTTAATTGCAAAAGATAGTATTTCATCATTTTGTGGCCAAGAAGTATTTCATGGTATGTATATATAACAGATTCTCTTTTTCAGTCATCAGTTGATAAATATTTTCATTGATTGTATATGTTATGTGTTGTGATTTACACAGCAATTAATGTCAAGTACAAATAACTCTTTCATATATCAATTTCCTTTTATTTGTATAAACTAATACACAGTGGGATTGCTGGATCAGATGGTAGATCTATTTTCAAGCTTCTAAGCAATTTCCATATTGTCACAAATAATAATTTAACTATTTTGTATTCCCATCAACAGTATATTAGAATGCCTTCATCAATATTTGCTGGTTAAAAAAAAATTTTAATGACAATAATCTTAACTGCATCTGAGGTAAAAACTTCTTTTGGTTTTTACTTGTATTTTCCTGATTGAGCATTTTTTCTTGTGTTTGTTGGCCATTTGCATCTCATCCTTTGAAAAATGACTGCTAGTGTCCTTTGTTCATATTGTAACTGGATTATTTTCCTGTTGTTGAGTTTCTTGAGTTGCTTCTATATCCTGGATATTAAACCATTTCAGATGAACAATTTGCACATATTTTCTCCCACTATATCAATTGGTTCTTTGCTGAGTGTTTCTTCCACATTACTGACGCTTCTTAGAATGATATAATCTTATTTGTCTAGTTTCTGCTTTTATTACCTGCTCTTCTCTGTTATTTTTTTATCAAGCAGTCTTTGCCAATGTTAATCTCTTGCAGTGTTTCTCAGTTTTTCTCACAGAATTTTATAGTATCATTTCAACCATTGTGAATTGTTTTTTATATGAGGTATTAGTTAGGGATCTTATACTGCGCTATGCAGATATGCAGTTTTCCCAGCATTGCTTGTTGAAGGGATTATCTTTCCCAGGTCAAACCTTAGTTGACTGTGGCTGTTGGGATTAATTCCTGGGGCTTCTATTGAATTGGTCTACATGTGTTTTGACACATGCTATTTTTACAATGTCTTGAAATTTTTTATTGTGATTCAGCTTTGTTTTTGTTATTTAAGATTTCTTTAGTTATCTTGGTCCTTTTGTTTCCACATGAACTTTAGCTTGATTTTTTTCTAGATCTGAGGACACTAAAAAGGGCATTTTCATTGAAATTGCATCAAAACTTTGAGTTGTTTTGGGTATTGTAGACATTTTGTTGCTATTCATTCTTCCAATCCATGAACATGAAAGAATCTTCTATCTTTTTCATTTCCTATTTCTTTCTTTAACTTTTTATAATGTTCATAATAGATATTTTTCATATCCATATTAAATTTGTTTCAAAGTATTTAAGTTTTTATAGTTAAAGTGATTGGGACTGATCTTATAAGCTCTTTCTCAGTCTCACCATTGTTTGTATATAAAAGGCTAATGATGTTTGTCTTCTGATGATGTCCTGTAAATCCACCAAACTGTCTTACCTTGGGGCTATATTTTGGTTCCCATATATATAGAATCGTATCATATACAAATGAGGATAATTTGGTTTCTGAATTGCCAATTTTAATCCCTGTGATAACTTTTTTTCTCCTAATGACACAGGATAGAATGCCCATAACTGTTCTGAATAGCAATGGTTTAAGTGAGCATCTGTCTGGCTCAGAATCTTGGTGGAAATGCTCCCAGCTTTTCTGGATTCCATATGTTAAAGGTTGTGTGTTTGTCATGTAATATCTTTATTATGCTGAGGAATGTTCCTTCTGTACCCATTGGCTTAAGGTTTTTTTTTCTTCTTTTTCATGCAGGGATGCTCTATTTATAAAATGCTTTGTGTCTGCAGAGAGGAACAGTGGATTTTGTTCTTCAGTTTATTAATGTAGGATATCACATCTATAGGTTTGCTTATGTTGAATTATCCCTTCACACTAGGGATAAATCTCATTTGGTTCTAGTGCATGATCTTCTGATGCATTGTTGGAATATATAAGCTGACATTCTTTTGAAGATATTTGAATCTACGTATATTAAAGATATTGGTCTGGAGTTTTCCTTATTTGTTGCATCTTTTTATGGTTTTGGAATTAATGTGATGCTGATCTCATAGAGCATGTTTGGGAGGATTTTCTCTCTCTCTATTTTTAAGGATTTATTTCATTTTTGTTGGAAAGCCAGACATCTAGAGAGGAGGAGAGACAGAAAGGAAGATCTTCCATCTGTTGATTCATCCCCTCAAGCAGGCTGCAATGGCTAGAGCTGCACTGATCTGAAAGCCAGGATCCAGGATCTCCCTTGTGGTCTTCCACACTAGTGCAGGGTCCAAAGGCTTTGGGCCATCCTCGACTGCTTTCCCAGGCCACAAGCAGGGAGCTGGATGGGAAATGGAGCAGCCAGGATTAGAACCGGTGCCCATATGGGATCTTGGTGAATGCAAGGTGAGGACTTTAGCTGCAAGGCTACTTTACCAGGCTCTGATTGTCTCCCTTTCAATTATTTTGAACAGTCTGAGAGTTTGACTCAGTAATTTCTCATAACTGAGGGAGACATAAAGAATTTCTGAAACAATGAATAATTAAAAGAATTTGTCACCAAAGTTACAAACTTGCTAATGAAACTATGGATGTGCTACACACAGAAACAGAAAGACTGACATCATGAAAGAATGTGAATACAAAATATCTGCTAGTACTAGTGAAAACTAAGTCCATGACAAGCAAATAGATATTTATGGAAAAATTGTATTATCATATGTCTACTTAGCAATAGTAACCTTGAATGTAAGTGGCTTAAAATTTCCAGTTAAAAGATACTAAAATTGCAAAACAAAACCTATCTATTTATTGCTTACAAAAAAGAAACAAAAACTCACTAGCAAGGATACATATAGACTGAAAATGAAAGGATGGAAAAAGATGTGCCATGTTAATGGAAAGCAAAAATGAGTAGGTTCAGGTATGTTTAAATCAGAAAAGAAAAAGACTTTCACACAAAAACTGTAAAAACAGAACAAAGAATGGAATTACTCAATGATTAAGGGATCAATTCAACAGGAAGATATGCTGATAAATGTATTCAGTGCTAGGTATCTAGCCATTTTGAACAAATGTTAACAGATCTAAAGGTGGACATCGGCTCCAATTCATCAAAAATGAGAAATGAGGTATATCAACAACTTTAGTCAATGGAGAGATCAACTAGACCAAAATCAGCAAAGAAACAAATTTACATAGCTAATTTACATAATGGATCAGACAGATCTAGTTCATCTCTATAGAACATTTTATTTTACAAGTATGGAATATGTAATGTTTTTATCAAAAATGGCACCTTATCTAGGATACAAGACATATAAGGTAAGTATCAATAAATAATAAAAAAATCTGTAATCATATCTTTTATCTTTTCTGATTATAATGGAAGAAAGACAAAAATAAGAAGCTACAGAAAACAAGCAAACATGTGGAAACTGACCAGTATGCCCCTGAGTGAACAGTGAATCAAAGGAAAAAATCAGAAAGGAAACCGAAATGTTCCTAGAAGTGAATGAGGATGACATTGCAATTTATCAAAATGTATGAGTTAGAAAAAAAGGAATTTAAGAGAGGACATTTACAGCAATCCATTTCTTCAAGGAATTAGAAAGTCATAACATAAATGATCTGATGGGGCACATCAAGAACTTAGAAAAAACTAATTAAATTGTATAATAACTAGAAGGAAAGAAATAATTTAAATTATATAGGAAACTTACAGCAAAACAAAAGTCCTAAAATTTGGTAAAATGAAGAGCTGATTGTATTTTTTTTAAAGATTTATTTTTATTATTTTTTTTATTGGAAAGGCGGATATACAGAGAGGAGAGACAGAGAGGAAGATCTTCCGTCCAATGATTCACTCCACAAGTGAGTGCAACGGCCGATACTATGCCGATCCGATGCCAGGAGCCTCTTCCAGGTCTCCCACACGGGTGCAGGGTCCCAAAGCTTTGGGCCATCCTCGACTGCTTTCCCGGCCACAGGCAGGGAGTGGAAGGGAAGCGGGGCTGCCAGGATTAGAACTGGTGCCCATATGGGATCCCGGGCGTGCCAGGTGAGGACCTTAATCACTGCGTCACCGTGCCGGGCCCGAGCTGATTGTAATTTTAAAAATTATGCATGAACTGTGTACACCATTGCCTCAATTAAACGAGAGAGAGAATAAGCAAATAAAGACCCAAATAATAAAAATCAGAGAGGAAGGAAAATATGATCCAATGGTCCAATGATCCAATGAATATCAAAGTCATCAAAGAAAGAAAGAACCTCTGCACATAATCTGTATGTCAAATCGGGTAAATCTAAAGAAGAGGAGAGATATTTGG
The DNA here is from genome assembly GCF_017591425.1 of Ochotona curzoniae. Lineage (NCBI taxonomy): Eukaryota > Metazoa > Chordata > Mammalia > Lagomorpha > Ochotonidae > Ochotona > Ochotona curzoniae. Next base: position 41,566,984 of record NW_024467119.1, read on the forward strand.
ACACAGTCTATCAAGATCAAGCCAATGCTCCCACCTGCCGCCTTCATTGGGTGGTGAATGGGATTGGAGAGGGGCGCGACCTTGGGCCTGGGAGTTTAAATTTCTAGCAGCCTCCTGGCTGCTGGTGGGTCTCAGGACGGAGCGTCTCATGCCTGGATCCCAGATGACAGCCACCATGTGTACATGGTGAGCTGTCCCCTGGCGGCCAGTGCACCATTTGGTGCCAGGCTCTGCCTACTGGCAGCCCGGTCAGGGAGCTCCTGGGTGTTTGTTCTTTGAGTCGCTGCTTAGTTAACTCCAGGTTGAACCCATTGTGCTTCTAGGATATGAAGCATTTGTAAAGATTCCCAATGAACTCTTCCTTTGTAAAACTTGTAATCACTGAACAATTCTGACCACCAAATACCAGTCCATGCAAAAGCTATGGCTCATGGCTTGTCCTGCAGAATCATATCCTATTATCTGATATGATGATGGATCAGGAGAAGGGTCACATTAAGTAAGGAACCTCCAATAGTCTGGACTGGTCAGGGCAGCAGCACCTGAATGTGCATCCTTATTAGGGTGTGGAGTGGGCCAGGCTGCAATGTTCACCAGCTCATGCAAAGCCAAATGGAAGGCCAGACTGCACCGGGCACTGGCCTAAACCCAATGGCATGTATGAGAACTGGGTCTGGGAGTGGATTAAGTGGAGGAACTTGGGAAACTCCCTTGGCGAGTCATAGCTCCTGCTGGTGAACATGTGGTCCAGACTTGGGGGTTGGACAAGCTGGGCAAAGCAGCTCCAACAGCTGGCAAATGTGTCAATTGGTAATGGAAGTGAATAGCTCAAGCAGGACTGAGCAAACTTAAGCCCACAAGCAAAACTAGAAACCAGGAGGGAGCACAGGTCATGCTGAGCTAGGCTCTTGTACCTATTGGTCTGCACGAGCCAGGAACACTAAGCCACAGTGTCTAAAGCAGATGTCGGGACAGGTGAGGGGCTGTGCCAAGCTGAGTCAGAGCAACCACTGGCATGTAAGTGATCTATGGCTGGGAACATGCCTGGTTGGGGAGCTAAGGGGAAATCCCTAGCTGTGTTGAGGTTCCCACCGAAGGGGTGTGTGGCCTGGAATGGGGGTTGCGTTCTGATCAGGAAATGGTTGTAGTCTCCCTTGGCACAAATGTGGATTGGGAGTGGATTCACTGAGCCGGGCCAGACCCCAACACCCTCTGGTGTCCTGGAGGACCGGGATAAATGTGCGATGGACTAGGCAAGGTCTCAACTCCCTACTGAGCCATGTGTGAGCCATATGTGGGTATGGACAAACCATGGCTGGGCTGAAACATCCAACAGCAAGGACCAGTTTGGGTTGAAGGCCAGTCAGGAAAAGCCACTGTTCCTGCTATGACAGGAGGTGGACTGAGTAGGGCTGGCTCATGGACCCCACGGGAGGGCATAAAACTAGGACAGTGGCTGGGGTGGAATGGGGTGCGGGACAGAGTGGACTACTGCTACACTTACTGGCAAACCAGGGTAGGGGGTGGGCCTGGTGGGGGTTACTGTGGGTCACTCCAACTAGGCTGCAGCTCCCACTGGTTTACGCAAGGGCGGAGTATGTGCTGGGCAGAACCAGGCTGGACTGCAACACCCATTGGTTCCAGTGGAAGTCAGGAGTGAAAACAGAACCAATCCAGCAATTGCAACTACCAGCTGATGGGGCGATGGACTGTGCCGGGCCCTGTACTTGCTACCACATACAAGAATCTGGTTTGAGAACACCTCAGACATAGTTTCTTTGGAGATCTCCCCAATCAAAATGCCGGACTCAGAATCCAAACCAAGACAAGAGATAAGACATAACAGCTCAATCAACCGTCTCAGCTATATCTTGGCAGCAAAATACTGGGCAAACAGAGACTCTATGATGGATTAGGTCAATCAGTGGATTCTCCAACTACCACATAGTGCTTGGAGTGGCAAGATTGGCAGTGATTCATAAATGTTGAAATATCAAAACCACTTGAGCAAGAACCTCAGAGCATACCCTACATGTGGCACCTGGGGAGGGTGGGAAATTGGGTGGGCCTTCTCCCTTAATACCCCCCTTTAAACATGAAGGACACAATATGGAAAAATAATAGTCTTACTCATGTTTCTGTAGCTCTTGAACCTTTTTACCCTAATTAACTAATATACAATAAAAAAATAATTTAAAAAAATGAAGCCAAGAAGACATAGAAAATCTAGCCAAAATGGTAAAAAAAAAAAAAAGACAGATATTGAACCAGTTATAAACACCCTTACTGCAAAAAGAAGGTCAGGATTGAATGGCTTTACCACTGAATTCAGCAGAATATTTCATTGTTAGTCATTGTTAGTTCTACTATGAACTAGATGTCATAGTCTCCAGTCACATGATTAAACATTTCCTCTATTATCAAGTAACCCACATCAGAATTGTCCCTTGATTATTTCTGTCGGATTTCTTATCCATGGCAGTCCACCTGGGACTTGATCTTTAGATCTTTACTGAGTCTTACTCTTTATTTCTGTGTTCTAAATGGAACTTACCTAATTGTGCCCAAATTATCTTGGAGATATGTTGTATTTCCCTGAGAGCAGTTACTCATTATGGTTAGTCTCAAAGACACCAATCAGTTATTTAGATAAACTTGACTCTTAAATCAAGCCTACCAAATCTTGAAGCCAGCAGTTTTCCCTGAAGACAGCAACATTCTTTTTCTAGAGGTCTGACCACTGTAGCCTCCATTTGGAAATGTCCCCAACTGATAAATGCAAAGAGCTCTAAAATATTCTGCAATGCACGACAATTATTCAGGAAAAGTTGATCCTATAATTTTAAACCCATGGGGAACCTTTATTTGCCCTTTGCTGTCTCCACAAATGTAAATAAAACCATAGTCTATAATTAGAAAGTGAGAAACTGATTTTGGAAGTAAAAGAGTTTTGGGTAAACTACCATGAAGTGCCTTTGCCTAGAGACCAAGCTCATAGTTAAGCGGCAAGGAACTCTAATGAATATGATATCCATTCATTAAAAATGTGGCACATACTGCACACACACATATAATGCAATCATAAATGATTTTTTTTCCCTTTTAGTAGGGTTACAGTTAAGCATGGACAAAAAGACGTGAAAATTTGTTAAAAAAAAAAGTTTCTGGGTCCCCACCCTCCCTTGCGGTGACCATTAGGATTGCTCCAGTAACCCCTCAAAACAAACAAACAAACATACAAACAAAAAATCTAGAATGGACAGACAACAACAAGGAAAGCTTAGAATCAGACAGGAAATGGCCAGCGTGGATCCAAACATGCCTCACTAGGTGGGACACAAAGATTAGTTATGCCTCACTGGGGTATTGGGGATTCTCTGCACACCCATCCTAAAAAAAAATGAACTCTAGCTAAACTGATAACTGTATGGAATCAGGTTGAATATAAACCAAAAATTGAAATGTCTATGAAGAAGTCACAGGATGTAGTTAAGAAACCGCATTTTCCTATCAACATACTATTAATCAATACCATGTCAATTAATGTCATAAGGTTGTAAATGGTTGTTGATGTTATGTTCAGGCTTTTAATTGATTGGGATGACAATTTGCTGGCTTTACCTTCAGACCAGAGATGGTCTTACCAAGAAATCATTGAACCCACTAGGATAATAAGACACTGGACTATATGCTTAGTAAATACTTCCAATGAAAGAACCTCAACTGAATTTGAACTGTGGTAATGCAGGAAGGTGGAGAAATCCACCATGGGGAGAGGGTTCGGGGAGGGGTGGGGGGAATCCCAGTGCCCATAACACTGTGTCACATAATGCAATGCAATTAATAAAAAATAAGTCCCATTTACAGTCTGATCCTTCATGAAAACAAGAAGGCAAGAAGTTTACAAGTGTTGGGTGATGGAAATAGTCACAGAGCAGTTGATTTATACTGAATCCTGACTACTTTCCTTCATATCTTCTTGGCTTCTGCTTATTTAGAATCTTCAAGGATTGCTAATGGTAGGTGCTCTGTTGATTTCTGTGAGAAATATATAAAGTAATCTAACTCTGGTGGTAAATAAAGCAAAAGGCACATGATTTCTGGTTACACGTGAGTGTGCTAGTAGAGTGTGATATGATGAAGGCTTTAAGAGAAAAGATGAAATCTTGCACATCAGAGAAGGCTGTGGGTTTTCCTCTCCAATTTCTACTCCGCACCAAGTGGCAGGGTCACCAACTGAAAGCAGACAGTCCTAAGCTTACCACTCCAGATAGGAGATGTGAAATTAAGGCCGACAATTAAGACATTGCTTTATTTTTTAAATAATTGGATGGAAGACTATAATTAGTCACAAACCATACAGCTACAAGAAAACAGTCCAGTGTGGCTTCAGAGCAATATGGACATTTTCAAAATCTAAATCATCACTTTCATCAGACAGAAAAAAATCTCTTGTGATCATGGAATTGTTATAGAGTTAAAATTTCGCAAATACATGTTTGTAGGCATATATCTATGTGTTGTCTTTTGATATATGACTGATGTATAAATTCAGTAATTATATCTTACTGGAGACCTTTCTATGTGCTAAGAATAGCTTAATTCTGTGGCGAATATTCAAATGAACTAGAAGTAGATCCTACTCCTTAGGAAATACCCGTTTAATAAATGCAACAGTGTATATAAGCAGACAAAATAATTCGATATGTAGAGAGGAATATGGAATTTATAATATGATCTCTGAGGAACAAGAGATCATATTTTGGTGGAGAAATATATGTGCCCTGATGGAAAAATTGTCAAACCACCTACTCCTTGACTTTGGATATATTTAAAAAGGTATGTAAATACAAGGGAATATATGACTGGTCAGTGTTCCTCTTTGTCACTGCTGCTGTAAGTATGGGCAATTCAGAGTAGAAACAATACAAATTTATTTTCTCACAGCTGCTCAGCTCAGAATTTTGAGATCAAGTTGTTAAAAGATAGTTTTCTCCTGAAGCCCAAGAGAAAATAGATCTGTTCCAGACCTTTCTCCTTGACTTTTCTAAGATTACCTACACACCATCTTTTCAATGTTTATGTCTATGTGTACATTCTCTCTTCTTCTAAGACCACCAGTCAGGTGGGCGTAGGGCCTGTCCTCATGACCTCTTTTTATAATGATGACATCTATTAAGAAAGAGGAGCAAATTGAAGTATATAAGAGGAAAAATGGTGAATTTGAGTTTGACTTGAACCTATTCCATAAGCTAACATAAGCAAGAACGCTGGTCAAAAGACTAAAGCTAGATTGCAGAGATCTCAAATATCAGACATGAAAGTTCAGATTTCCCCCCTGAATTATCAGGAAACCATAAATGAACCTGAACAGGAGAGCTACATAATAAACTCAGAAGTATTACACATTTACAGTGTGCCAGACACCACGCTGTTTAACATTGTCACTTTATTTTATTATCATATCACTTTAATCTATGGAAATTACCTTTAACTAGGTTTTATTAGTCTTATTTTACAGAGAGGTAAATCAATGCTTAAAAAGTTGTTACTGCTTATGAATATTAGAGAAGGAAAATCTAATTTAAGTCTTCAAAATCTGGCATTGCATTCCGTAGATATTTCATCTAGACATTGTAGACAGTGCTAAATTTCAGTTTTTTCCTCACATCCTCAATGTCTTTATTTCAATTTTTTCACATATGGGATAAAGTTAGAATAAGGTTTTTTTTTAAAGATTTATTTTATTTATATTGCAGTCAGATAGGAAGAGAGACAGAGAGGAAGCTCTTCCATCCAATGATTCACTCCCCAAGTGAGCGCAATGACCAGTGCTGTGCCGATCTTAAGCCAGGATCCAGGAACCTCCTCCAGGTCTCCTACACAGGTTCAGAGTTACAAGGCTTTGGGCTGTCCTCAACTGTTTTCCCAGGCAACAAGCATGGAGCTGGATGGGAAGTGGGGCCGCTGGGATTAGAACCAGCGCCCATATGGGATCCTGGCATGTTCAAGGAGAGGACTTTAGCCGTTAGGCCACACCACAAGACCCAGAATATGTTTTTATGTCTTTGATTATTTTCCTAACTATCTCTTTAGTTCTAAGACAGTCCTGATTTATTTTTTCCTCCTTATCTTGGCTCATATTTTCTTGCCTCTTTGTGTTCTTGGTAATCTTTGATTGAACAGTTGGCATGGTCAGTTTTACTTTGTAGGATTCTGGATATATTGAATTTATATAAATATTCTTGACCTTTTGGATGGAATGCAACACAATTGCTTGGTTTTTACAACTTTTTAGGTGGCAGTGGGGCAGGGCTCATGCCAAGACTGGCTTTCTCACGTCAGAAAAAAAAAACATTTTGTATGCCTTGCCTCACATATTTTGAGATTTTTCAATGTAACAATGAAAACAAGAAATATCTTTCTTCATGTAAGCATGGAACTCCTCTAATGCTCTCTTGTTGTTCTGTCTCAGGCCTGAGGTAGTATCCTGGATTGAATGTACCAATGAATACAATACTGATAACTTGAGGGCTGCCCCCTATAGATGTTCATATGAACCCATGTGTACAGTTCTCTTATTTCCTATGCTCTAATTAAGATTCTGGGTAGGACCTGGCCTGATAGCATAGTGGCTTAAGTCCTCACCTTGAACGTGCCAGGATCCCATATGGGCGCTGGTACTAATCCCAGCAGCCCCACTTCCCATGCAGCTCCATGCTTGTGGCCTGGGAAAGCAGTGAAAGTCAGCCCAAAGCCTTGGGACCTTGCTCATGTGTGGGAGATGAAGAAGAGTCTCCTGGATCCTGGCTTTGGATCAGCTCAGCTCTGGTTGTTGCAGCCACTGGGGCATGAATCATCAGACAAAAGATCTTCCTTTCTGTCCCTCCTCCTCGCTGTATATCTGACGTTGCCATAAAAATAAATAAATCTTTAAAAAATGGGTAGGTAACCTTATTTTTGCCAAGAGCCATTTGGGTATTTATACTATTATTTGCTGGCCATATAGAATGATTTACTCAGAATTATTCTTGTAGAGATGTAATAAACTTCTAGGATTGCCTCTGGCTACTTTGACAAGCCAGACCAAATGATTTTGTAGCCCTTAGTTAGCTCACTGACCAGTAGTTAGTTACCCTGTGTCTAAGCACTTGGTTCTACCTAGGATCTCAGGTGTGTGTGAGATCTATCTCCTCAGCTCCAGGCATGCTCTGGACTCCAGCTCAATTCCTCCTGTGCCACTGCTTGGAAACTCTTCAAGCCATTAAGATGCAATACTTGTAGGTGCCAACTCATTTTTTTTTTCTAGTGGATCACAAATCCACTAGTAACTTGAAAATTACTGTTTATGTATGCTTCACAGGTTTTACAAATTTCAGCCAGGCAGGTAAATTCAGTCCAATTCAGTGTTAACTATATACTTTAATATTAAAACATTATGTTCTGTATAAAATTTTGAATGGAAGAGAGAACAGAAAGATTGGCAGCAGCACTCTGTGAGTTAAATCCGTTTAAGACAAATCAGCAGGACAATGTTATGTAACTTAAGGAGTGAGACTAAGAATAGAACAAGTAAGGAAGACACACGTAAATTCTTCTCCCAAGAGGAGCTTGATGAAGCAGAGAAATGTCTTGTTTCTACTACTGGTGAAAAAGGGGAGACTTCGGGGACATTGGGATCCTGCTCTGATCTGGAGCTTGTTTTCCAAGGAGTAACTTTTCTTGCCATCTTTACTTCTTCCTTTCCTTCTCTGAGTGCACCAACATATAACACAGTCCCATCAGCAGCACAGCCAGTGCAATTTTCATTGCTGATTAACAGCATCTTCATACAATCACCTTTCTGTTCATTTGCTAAGATAAATTTCACTCTCATTTTAGCGCCTGCTAGGTATCTCTCATGCTTAGAATTCTCATTAGTAGAATCATTCTAGAATTCTGATGAGTTTTTAATTCACTTACTGGTGAAACAATGGGCTTCATATTCTCAGTCTTCAAGAATGATATATAGATATTTTAAAAATTGAGGTCTATTTTAAATGTGTTATGGGATTTTGGTCTTAAAATGCAATTTCAAAGTTGGTCTTTTATAGTGAATTCATTTCAGCCAATAGAAGTTTGTAGAAATAAAAAGTTTTGTATTTCAGTGCTTCTTGCCATCAAATACCCCTCCTTTCAAATAAAAATATTTGCTACCTTTGCTAGTAATTACCATGATAAATGTTATGTACAGTTAGAAGAAACATTTACTTTCTTCATACCTGTGTCTTCATTTGATAAAACCTAAGAATTCTGTAATAGGAGCAATTGTTTGAGTGAAAATTAATAGTTAGTGTTGGACTTTATTCTATTTTTAACCCTCATGGAGTTATATTGAGTCAGATTCAAATCTTGCTCAATCACATAATTCTTACAGCATGTTACATAAGAATCATGCCAACACAGAGATGTGTGAGTATGTATGAAATGTGAGAAATACATTTTATTTGCAAAGAATTTTAGCTCCTCACTCATAATATACCAAAGGAAAAGTTAATTTAATCTTGGTATGTATAGGCATAAAATAGAACTAATAGATATTTATCGGAATAATAAAATTGCTATGTTAGGTGTTCATTATACAAATGATTAGATAACTTAGAAGTTGATGTTTGAGTTATTTAAATGGGCATTTAAAAATTTTACATAATTTTGCAATAATTCTTCAGCTCCTTTCAACTCTTGTTTTTTGTGTTCTGCCATACTTACAGAATATTCTGGAAGGCTTTTGGATGTCATTTTTATACCATTCTTTCTTTTAACTTCTAAAAAGATGCAGAGCTTCTTTTAGTAAGTAGATAATAGTTGGAATTGAAAAATCAACATAAATCACACAAATTATTATGAAGTTTTCTTAAATTAATGTTTATTCCTTTTGTATTATATATGCTGTTATTTTTAGACACTAAGTTAATTATGAAATATTGATAAAATAAAAGCTTTACAATTGTTCTCATTCTTTATTACGATTTTTAAGATGTTACAAAGTTGAGTGGTAGTGATGTACTCCGGTAAGCTTGCACCTAAATTGAGAATAGAGTAAATCTATTGTAATTGTTTATACATTCATTGTTCCTCTGCTTGTCTGGTATATCCTTCTTGAAAATGAATGATTGAATAGAATGGCTCAGACATCTATTCCATTTCTCTTTGTGCCTTGTTGAATGTGAAGATCTTACCTACAGCCTGCAGCAATATCTTCTTCAGAAAACAGGGAATTATTTAGAGAGTGCATGCATCCTGTGATTGCAAGAGAGGATTCCTAGGTTTTGTAGAGGCAAAAAATAATGCTTTCAAATCCACAAAGGTATCATTCAAAGTGCAAACTTAATTGGGAGGCTGGGACAGCATTTAAAATAAGCAGCCAAGATTTTCAGATCTGAGACTGAAACCTGCTACATAGGCCACAATATACATTGTTATTACTCATTTAATAGTCATTAAAACTAATATAGTACATTACATCAAAGGATTAGAAAGGTGGATGTACTTCTTGTGCCTATTATATAATAATCAAGATATAGAAAACTGCTAAAATGTTTATAAAGATAAAATGTTTTTAACATACTAATTTATTGAAGAAAATAATCCATTGCTTTTCATCAACAGACTAACTTTTCTTCCGGTCCCTGCTTTTATTTGATTTAGCCAGGTTTCTAAAAGGCCTTTATCCAACAAAACTTTGAGTGAGGCATCAGTGGTTCATGATATCATTTTTAGTTAAATACTAAATTTCCCAGGACCTGAGTGCATAAAAATCAAAACTCTTAGGTAGAAATGTTTCAAACATCCTGTGTTCTAATGGATTTGGGATCAGCTATAGATAAGGAGATTTACATTCTCTAACCTTCAATTACAGGCTTACATATTAGCACCAACTTTACTTACATTAAGGCACACTGGGGAACAGACCAGGAAAAAGCAACAGATTTTTAGAGCACAACTAAAAGGTAATTAGGCTCACCCTTTAAGGAAAATAAAAATATAGAAGTGAGAAAGGGGAGATATTGTGGAGGAGTGGAGGGGGAAGGGTCCAGGAGGAAGGAGTTAGAAATGAAAGGAACAAAATGATTCTTGCAAGGGAAAGCTTCCTGATGCTTAGGAATCTCTCTATATTATTGTTTGTGAAAAAGCAACCAACCTCGCGATCCATGATTGAAAGGTTCTGTGAAACTCGGAAGCACACATTTTAATGCCATGCAAGCAGAAAAGACTCCTGAGCAAGAAAAAAAGAATAGGTATTTTTATATAGGAAGGTCTGTGCATGAGGCAGGTTTAAGCTCTCAGAGCCCACTGCACATCCTCAGCAATTTAGTGGGCTCTGCGGCAGAATCATCATAAATCAGTGAGAGCCTGCGTGAGCCTTGGGGAATTAGCTGGCTTCCAACGGACGATGCGATTCACCGCACTTCCCCCCGGAAACGTCTTATGAGACCAAAGTTCGCTTGTCTCAGACACACCTATGTCTAGAAAGCGGCAGCTTTGGCTAGATTATACTAGTTTTTCTGTATTTTTCCTTCTGAGTGAAGAAAATATGTATATTTTTTCTAGCCAAGATTTCTCTCATTTCTAGCAGGGACTTTCAAATTAATGCCTAGTTTTCTGGACTAGACCCAATGCAGTAGATTACACTAATATTATCTGTTCCTGAGCATACAAGAATCCGGATTTGAGTAAAACAAGGGAATAGAGAAGGAAATCTATTTTTGAAATAATAGGTGAATTCGGATATTCTCTGCTGGAGTCCACCAGGGGGCAGCCCCCTCGCGCTGTGTTCACAGCACTGACCTCAGAAAAAGCAGCCTGTGGGAAATGTCTATGGAGAATTCACTTTCTCTGCCACGTTTTAGTCCAGACTCAGCCTCAGAAACCCTGCTGTGCTCATTCTGATCACGGGCAAAACCTACATATCCATCCCTGAAGAGCAGTTGGGTTTTTGGGAATACCCAGCATATTCCAATAAACAAGACTGAAGTATTGGTGGTTTTAGCTTAAACATCCAGATGGACGTGGGGATCCTGTTTCTGCTCACCACTGTCCCAGTGTCCCGAGTTAGGTTAAGCATTCACATCCCACAGTTCTCCGGAGCTGGACATCAGGATTCTCACCCCGTGGTCGGCTCTTCCTGCACTTCTGGAAAAGCTGTGGTGACATAGGATGTGACCACTGATACGAGAAAATACAAACTCATTTCCCAGAAAGTCTGAATAATAAATACTGAATATATGATTACATAAATGCCCAAATGAAAAACCTGCCACAAATTCTACCATGAAGAATCACATGTGCCAATGGAAGATTAAAAGAAAAGCAGGTGTAGATTTTAGAGGAATTTAGAATAAACAGTAAATAGACATCAATTTACTACAAATATTGCTTTGGAAACTTTGTCAATAAATTTCAAGTAGAATGATAGGATTTATATAGTACTGTAGTTTTAATTATACTGTGACTACTTTAAAATGTCCTGTATTTGAATGCAGTTGCTTTGTGTGCGCAGGCTGAGCCTATTTTCCTGCTTGGCTACGGTTGCAACATTTTTCATTTGTTGAACTCTTTACTTAGTGGAGACAATGAGTGTTTGACTATAATTTAAATTGAAAAATATATTATCTCACATTCAATAAATTAGATATGATGAAAAATATCTGTCAGGATGGGAGAAAGCATTTGCAAACTACATATCTGTATACATACATGGAGAGGAACTCAAAAAACTCAACTCCGAACAACCAATCTAATTAAGAGGAAAGAGATCTTGAACAGACATTTTTAAAAGAAGAAATACAGAAATGCAAATACAAAAAATATGGAAAGATGCTCAATGAAACTGGCTGTTAGGGAAGTCCACATCAAGCTGAAGTGGTATGCCTTACCCCTGCTAGAATGCCGTCATCAAAAAGCTGAAAATAAGAAACGCGGGCGAGGATGGAAGTACATACTGCGGGTGGGACAGTAAATTCCTATAGCCACTGTAGAAATAGTATTGAAACATCTTTAAAAACTAGAACCAGCAATCCTACTACTGGGACATGAACTCATTGTGTTCATGTGGAGATAGCTGTTGCACTGTGCTTACTTCAGTATTATTTAAAGTAGTTGAGATATGAGCTTGATCAAAGTGTTTACCAACAAATGAATGCATATCCATATGCACAGTGGACTGTTATTCTGCTGTGAAAACAGCATGGTTTTCTATTATTCATAGCAAAAATGACGACGATAGAAAACATCGTGCTAAGTGAAAAATGGCAGACACAAAAGCAAACACGCTTATTCTCTCATACGGAGTTGCTAAAAAAATCAATCTTAACACGGAACAGTGATTACTAGAGACTAGGATGAATAGAAGAAATAGAAGGAACTTAGACAATGGCTGCAAAAAGAGACCTCATTGAAGTGATGAGGTCTTACAGCCACACAGTGGGTGACTATGCTTCATAATAACCTAATATATATTTTATGAGAAAACAGAAGTCTCTCCAAAGCATCAATTATAAAATAATATTAAAGAAGCTGAAGTCTTGATTACCCTGATTTAATACGGATATGTTATATACCTGCATTGGAATGTCACATTGTGGCTCATAATTAGTTTAACAATAATTATTAATTTATTTTGTGATACAGTTCCAAAGGCTCTGGGACTTCCCCTCTCCCCCCCACTGATGTCCCCTATTTTATTAGAATAGTATAATCTTTCAGAAAGCAGTAGTAAGTCTATCATTCTGCTATTTAAGTGTATGCTGACATTGTAGGTTTGGATAATGGTAGAGTGTAGCATCCTATTGTGAAGGTATATTTATCAATTTCACTGATAGTCCATCTTGGTTTGGAAGTGGAGATGCATACCGAGTTGTATCTTTACATCTTGACATGACAGTCTCTTTTATACAGTACCTCTAGATGACTATAAGTACAGGTATGTTTATGATATATATATATTTATCTCATACGTTGCATGAAGGCTGCTTTATATCAGAAAACATATGATTATTACTAATATAAAGTTATTTAAAAATTAAATAGTGTTTAGTGGCCAGCCAAATATAAAGTTTTTTTTTTAAAAAAAAAAACAAGGAATCACATTGAATGCATAGTATGTATTTTCTTTGTGTTTTTATATGGCAGGGAAGAGAGAGAGACCTTTTTTATGTTCATTCAGGACTGAGCTAGGCTGTAGCCAGGAGCCTGGAACTCTATCCAGTTCTCCACATGGGAGTGAAGACTCAAGTACTTGAACCACCACCTGATGCCTTCCAGGACACACATTAGCAGGTAGCTGGATCCAAACACTGATACAGCCTGCAGGCATTCTGCACAACATCTTAACCACCACAAAACTGATCATAAATAATGTTTTATTTGTTTACTCACTTTTAATTTTTTTTTCAAATGTAACTTAAATCATTGAAGAAATGAAGAGATTCAAAGGAAAGTTACGCCAAAAAAAGAAAAACAAAACAAAACAAAACCAAAAAACCCTGAAATAGGCAAATAAAATTTACCATAAAGAAATTAGTGACTCTTTCTGAGGCCACTGAATATGTTTCATTCAGTAGAGGATAATTCAACATATATGATGGGGATAATAAACTAAAAAAGATAGTGAACAGAATGTAAGACAGCATCACTATAGGAAATCAGAAAGCCAAAGCACAAGCAAAGTAAACTCCTCTATATTCAAATGCATTAACAACGCTCCCCATACTCCCACTATGATTTACTCTTTGGCAATGAACTGCAGTGCAATATTTCATGCCAATTCTGTTCTGTGTCTGTTAGAATGACAATGGATAAAATTCTTTTCCATTAAGAAGATTGTGCATCAAGAAGGCCTTTACTGTACACTCAATCAATTCTACAACTTTTGTGCCGTCAAAAGTTCTCCTATTCCAAATGTGCAAACAATAGTAAAAATTTCTAGAAAGCTATGAATAGAGATCTAGAGGAATGGGTAGAGGATTTCCTGACAGTTTCTGCAAAATAATAAACCTTTTACTTGTGCTATCTAATGTAACCAATGGATAACATGCACTTTTGGGCAAGTTTGAAAGCCATCATTTTGGGGCCCTGCACAATGGCCTGGTGGCTAAATCCTTGCCTTGCACACACCAGAATGCCATGGGTGCTGGTTTGTGTCCTGGCTCCTCTACTTTCCAAGCATCTCCTTGCCTGTTGCCTGAAAAAGCGGTAGAGGATGGCTCAAGGCCTTGGGACCTTGCACCTGCATGGGACATCTGCAAGAAGCTCCTGATTCCCGACTTCAGATCAGCTCAGCTTCAGCCTTTGCAGCTACCTGAGGGATGAACCAGTGGATGGAAGATCTTTCTCTCTCCTTCTCTCTGTAAATCTGCCTTTCCAGTAAAAATAAATGAAATCTTAAAGAAGAAAAGCATCATTGTCATCATATATCGCTATTCTATGCACTAAGTAACAATTATATTTAGCATAGGTCTAAGCTGTTAGACATTTAGCCTGAAAACTCAGTGTGAATATTCCTGATTCTGAAATGCCATAGACTCTTAATTGGTTACTATATAAAAAATACAAGAATAAGCAGACTTAAATCCACAAGACACTTTGGGGAAAATTATGTTTTTAGTATTATTAGCAGGAATATGGTGTGGACATTGTGCTTAAGCGGCCTAAGTCACTTGAGACATTACTGAAATTAGTGCTGGCTATGATTTATCTTGTTCAACTTTCTGATCATAGTTTCTGGAAGGCAGTGAGCGATGGACCTAGTATTTTGGCCATGATCACACTATGGGAGACCCAACTTGGTTTCTGGTTTCCTGCCTTTTGTTGGACCCAGCTCGTGCTTTTGGACTTTGGGGGGTGAACCAGCAGATGAAGATTTCCCTCTTCCCCTGATTCTCTCTTATTCTATAACTTGGATATTTAACAATCAATCAAAAAAGTACATTACTATTCTAAAAAAATGGAAAAAAGTTTTTAGAAAAATTACTTTAGCTAGACTAAAATTGTAAATATGGAAATCTTTAAAATCCTTGGTGTAACAGGCTGAATATTTGTAGAGTTCAACAAAATACTCCATGTGATGCAGAAATACTTAAATCTTGACAAATATAGGGCTACAATATTTTATATAAGTATCAAAATTTTTAATCTGGTAGTCATTCATATTGAGTGCTAGATAACTTTCAACCCCTTCAACAAATCTGTCTCCTGGACTCTTACTATTTAATTAGCTAATTTAAAAATTCATTGAAAACATGAATTAAATGGTAAGTTTATTTCTGTGCAGAGATATTTTGACATCCAGTGATAATCTTTTTCTAAATATTCATTTTCCATGAACTTTGTTAACACCTCTCACATGTCTCCAAAAGTATCTTCATGAAAGGTTATATTAGGATATAGGCTGAGCCACAGTGATAAAGTGTCCTAATAGAAAACTGGCTTTTGAAAGATACCAATTAATATCTTCTTCAGAAAGATGATGTAAGGACATCCCATTGGCATCAGATATATGAAATTCTTTTAATTTGTTTTGTTCTGAAATTACCATTCTATTTTACCATCAACTAGATTTAAATTAAACAATGTCTACCTCACAATTTTAAAAGGATGAAAGTAGGAAAAAAAAATTCATGCTTCTTTTCTCCTGAGGAAATGATTCAGAGATAATACACTACTCTCAACTCACTGGTGAAAATTAGTTATGTGCCCCTCATGATAAGAAAGGAGAGTAGAAATGTTATGGATGAGAGACATACTCTCATAGTGTCTAGTTTTATAGAAGGCAAGGGGGCATGAAGCATTGGAGAAAGACAGCAATCTGCAACAACGGTGTTCACATACTGAAGATACAGAATTATTAATCTGATACAAATACCTTTTACTTTATCAGTTAGGAATTCCTAATAAAAATATTTCTTTTTAAGGAAAGGCATTGTGACATTGTGTTTTAAGCTGCTGCTTGCAGTGATAGCATCCTATATGGACAATGGTTTGAGTCCTCGCTGCTTTGCTAACAATCCAGTCCTCTGCTTATATGCTTGGGGAAAATAGCAGAAGATGGCTTACCTACTTGGGGCCCTGTCATCTATTCCAGAGATGAGACGGAGTTCCAGTCTCCTGCATTTCATCTTGCCTAGCTATTGTGGATGTTTGAGGATGAACCAATGGATGAAAGATTCTCTATTTCTCTCTCTGTCTTTGTGTGTGTGTGAAATAAATAAATGAATCAAAAAAATTCCTTAAAAGATATTTTTAGCCTCAAGCTTTATGTAAGCAATAACTATCTTTGCCAGAGCAATGACTAGGAGTTTTTCTTAAGTCTCAAACTAAACACTGAGCATGATTTCTGGAGAATTTGGGAGTTGCCTTTTTTTTTTTTATCTGCAGGTTTTTTTTTTCTCTATTCCTTTTGCCAACTTAACAGATTTATTTTACAGCATTTGTTCTAATTTTTCTTTGCTTTTACATACTTAATTGTCTTCTAACCAATTATAACAGCTTCATTATTTTTCCAATTTTTATTTTAAACAAATTTAATGAGCAGTTATTGCAAGATTATTTGTATCAACTGTATACTGAATAATGATAACAGAGAAAGAGATATGTATACTCAGATGTATTCTGAACACTAGACAGTTTTTTGAGTGTAAGTTCTATTAAAATTTCATTGTGCTGAATTAAATAAGCAAGCAGTGGGAGGGTAAATAATACATGAGTTCACGTATTTAGGAACTAAAGCGATAGAGCTCAGAAGTAGAGAACAGAATTCTACTTATCAAAGCCTGGTGATCGCCAAAAGAAATGAGACCTAAAATTTTAAGTTTCAGGGCAACCTATTCATGTCCCAATTGCTCCACTTCTTATCCAGTTCCTTCATTATGGACTGGGGAAGAGGAAGAGTATAGCCATTCCTTGAGCTCCTGGCTCCTGGATCCTGGCTTCAGAGCAGCTCTCCGCCCCTGCCGTTTGGGAACTGAACCAAAGAATGGAAGATCTTTCTCCCATCCTCTTTCTTTCTTTTTCCTTATTTCTGTAAATCTGCTTTACAAATGAAAACAAATAAATAAATAATTATTTTTTGGAAAAGAAAATAAAAATCATTCAGCACAAATGGAGGAATAGTTGTTTAAAAACATAGTGCATAGCATGGTAATTATCGTTAATAATAAATTACTGTGTTTTCTAACACGGAAAAAGAAAATTTTCAAGGGTATTTGATAAGTATTTGAGATGTTTGGAATATTAATGAACTTGATTTAATCATGCTATTTTATGCACATATAGCATCACTTAATCCCCATTAACATATATAATTATGATTTGTCAGTTTGTAATATATTTTTTCAAGGAGGAAATAATTCTGTGTTACATAACTGCTGCATGACAACATTAAATAAGGGAAAACTCAAGAAGATGCCATATTCAACACACACACAGTATCTTAATGTTTTTGTCTACTCCTTTACTGAGTCATTGCTTTTAGTTGACACTCAAGAAAAAATTATTTGAAAGTTACTGATTATGTAAACATCACTCAAATATTCTCTTTAATAATCCACAGAGAGGGCCTGGCGCTGTGGTGCAAGTGGTTAAGGTCCTCGCCTTGCACCCCCAGGATCCCATATGGGCGCCAGTTCTATCCCGGCAGCCCCGCTTCCCTTCCAGCTCCCTGCCTGTGGCCTGGGAAAGCAGTCGAGGACGGCCCAAAGCTTTGGGACCCTGCACCTGCGTGGGAGACCGGAAGAGGCTCCTGGCTTCGGATTGGCATAGCATCGGCCATTGCGCTCACTTGGGGAGTGAATCATCGGACGGAAGATCTTCCTCTCTGTCTCTCCGCCTTTCCAATAAAAATAAAATAAATCTTAAAATAAATCCACAGAGCAATGGCTTCTGTTTTATAGATAATGAAAGCTGTGACTCCCTGATATTGCTGATGGATGGGGCGTGCTTTAATAAGGCTTGTTCATTTCACTTTTGGATTATGGCTTTCTCTTTAACCCTGAAAAACCACCCCAAATAGAATCAGTCAGCTACTACGGTCTGCAAGTTACCTTTCTCATGTTACAACAGAAAATATTATTTATAGGAACACAAACATATGTATCATTTTATCAAATATGTAGTTAGTTCATATTAATCCAAAGCATAAAAGAAAACTAAAAAGCAAAACAAACAAAAACTTGACTGGCCCTTCTTGTAACTCTTTTAGTTTATTTTCCTACACAAAATTCTATTGAGATATCAATGCTCATATGTCTTATTTCCTTGTGCTCTGTAAAGAGCCACTGGGTCCTGGGAATCCTGATTATCAAAACTTTGAATGTGCTTTGTGAATAAACACCTGGTCAACCCATTCCTCTGAAAGGAGTTCTTTTTTGTTTCATTGTTTCTTTATCAATCATCCTTCTTTATGATATCATTTGAAACTAGACTATTTTGTTTGATAATTGCTTTCCTGGATAACTTAGAGCAAATCTGCTTTCCCTACTTTGACTCTTGAGTGCTCTTATATCTGAAATTATATACTAGTGTTTTTTGACTATTACAACACGTTCTATCCTTGAGTGGAATATTCTAACCAATAAAAAACAATAAATAATGCAGGGAACACAACATTGTGAAATTTAGACACACACATAAGGATTTTAAAACATTCATGGAAAATGAATTGAATGATAAGTTTACTTTGGTGCTGAAACTTTTGTGATACATGCAAGCTTTCTTCATAATATGAATTCTCTATCAATTTCTAAATACCTTTATATATGCATATGCACAGACAGATACACACAAACATGCCATATCAGTTTACCAGGATTACAATAGCAATATAGCAAAAGTTGGGTGATGTAAGCGAATAGTTTTATTCTCCTTGCTCCTCTTCTTTAGGTCTCTCACTTTTCATCCTGTACAACATAGCCATATTTTTCCATGGGCACTACAAACAAATACCTAAGAAGCAGTTGAAAATTCTCATGCCCATTGCTTAATGCGTTTTCCTCCAAGTTACCTTTCTATAAAAAATCCTGTTGATCTTTTTGATCCTCTGAGATCAAAAATGGGTGTGCTTGTCTTTGACGAGAAGTAACAGAGTGGGAAGTTCATCTTAAGATAAATGAACATCCTCAGCACAGAAGGACAACGGAGCATTAGGCAGCTGCTCTAGCCCTACACAGCCTCTTCGCTCCCAACAAAAAGTGCTTACGTGAACAAATGTCCGAAGTGCTGAATGAGGCCATTAGCGGCCAGCTTGTGTGGTGCAAAATGAATGTATTTCACTCCATTTGTGCAAAGAAAGGTTTGGAGCTTCAATGATGTAAATTGGGCTCCATTATCACTTAGCAGTGCTTCTGGAATTCCACATCCAGAGAAGAGTCTTTTAGTTCTGCCTGGAAGAGAAGATTTCATTACAGCCAGTGGTCATTTACTAGAGATAATGAGTACTAATGTCTAACCGATGCTAAGGAAAATTCACTTTTCACCTTGGCTGATGTTTGTTTAGCTGGTATAGGGTTTAAAGGCACATATGCAGTATCCATGTTATGCTAGAAAATTATTCTTTAGTTGATATTATCTGCAAATCAGTTCTGTTGTAATTATAGTCTTAAACTATTTTTTCTTTCTTTTCTGATTTTCAACAACCTTTTTATCACTGCCAATTTCCCATGGTCACTGTTCTCAGGGGAACAGTTAGAATGACACAAGTAAAATGAAGCATACATACATATATTTGATCTAACTTGACAGTTTTATCATCTCCATGTATATGATAGAATCATGATAGCAACAAGGCCTTTCAGGGCATCTTACACTTTTGCTTGCAAACAATTCATGGGTAACAAAACAAGAAACTTCTCTTGACCTAGGGATGTGTTCCTTCTAAGATCTCTAGGTAAGAGTCTAAATATTTTACTGTGGTATCTTGAAAATTATTATGCATATTTACATATATTCTCCCTTAGGAATTCACAGAAGTCAGGCAAAAAGTTTACCCTAAGTAGTTTTTAAGACATACAGTAAATCCAAAGCTATTCTTCTTTTCTTAATTCAGCCCTTCTGAGCGCTTTATATATGTATTTGTTTCAACATTACTACTTCTTAGAAGTGTGGAGGGTGATATTGCTTGGTAGATGGTGTCGGATTAAACTAAATCCTTCCTTTTTAACCTTTCTCAATCTAGATCAATTGTTTCTGAAAGTCTTTCATTATGGCACAATCAGAATCTAATATGTTTCTGTATGCTTCTAACAATATTTTTTTTCTTAAAAATATATTGATTGCTTTTAAAAACATAGATGCTCACTAGTTTTAGTGTCTTACTGAGTATAATTTCCATATGTTGTCTTTTCTTTGCCCTTTATATTCCATTTCCAATTTCCCATAATCTCTCAGTTATCTTTATAATATCTTTGTGTTCAAATGCACACATTTCTGCTTTATGAATATAGACAATCTTCAATAATTCATTGAGTGAATGTTACCTGGACTCAATCTTTTAATCTTTAGCTTTTACCTTCAAGATTTCCAGTGTGTTCTTTTCATATGATTTGATCCTTTCCATTATCTCATGAATTTTCAGCAAAGTTTATATGCATATTGCTTTTTATTAAATTTAAAATTCATCTCCATGGTTGATATGGTGAGTCAACAATAAGAAATCTGCCAATATAAAATACTTTTTGCCTTTCTTCACAACTATCTACCTTTTTCCATGAAAATACATTCACACTTTTTCCTGTTTTTGCTCATATTCTTATAAAATATGAAAAAGATTAAAATCATCTGACACTTCTTGCTATAATTGAGAAAGTTAGCAAATATACCACACAAAAGGCTACTGTAAATTGATACGCATTTTCTGTTGCTCTGGAAGTTAACCAAGGGCATAAAAGAACTGAGGATTTTATGATGGAAGCACCAATGGACTTTAGAGAAAAATATTAGGAGTTTTGGCCATCCTGACATGGGCAGCCCACCTCTACCCCTACTCCAGTGTGGTGTATATGCTTAGATTTGGAAAGTGTGAATATATCACTAATCCTTGTGTCTGTATTGTAAGATGATATTCACAGTAATCTGCCTTCATGGTGAAAGTGACTTCTTAAAATAGGTTAACAGGTAACAACCAACTCTTTGGTGCCATTAACCTAAATTAGTATATACAATCAGGACATATGTTTACTTCTAGTGAGGTTGTGTATGCATCCAACTGATTATGAACAATACAGAAATAAGCTACAACATTCCTATATGGACAGCCTAAAAGGGGACACAATAAGGTTAAATTTAGGGAAACTTAAAAATAATCTGGGTATTGAATGGGATAATGCCTTAAGCACACATAGATCCAACTTTACTGACTCAAACGTTTGAGAACAAGGTCTATATAATTATGAATTGACCATTAAGTCCGCAAATACAGAAGCAACTACCAAAACAATAAAGATAAAGATACATATAACTTTAAAATATTTATAGAGCAGTAAGAGTGAGAAAATACTACAACAGAGATGTGAAATGTTAAATTTGGGCAAGTTACAAAACCAAAAATAAACAAATAAAAACCAGACAGTTACTTTTGGAGTCAAAAATGTCAAAAGCTAGAGTTATTAAATTGTCTAATCTAAAATTTTTTGTAAAAAAACTTATGAGCTATAAAATAATTTTGAAAATTTAATGTATTATCAAGGAAAAAGTATAGTCAGAAAGTATCTCAGAGCATACATCAATAGTACATTCATTAGGAAAAATTCTTCAAGGGTGCTATTTTATGCATGTTCAAATAAAAAAGGAAACTACATAAGAAATTAGAAAAAATTATCATGACAGTTAATCAGTAAATGAAATTCTTAACTTGGACATACAAGTTGTGAAAATCATTGAGATAATTTTAGAATACAATCATTGGAATGGAATGGCACAATAGTGTGTTTCAAACGGTAGACGATTTCATTGAAAACTAAGAGGAATACTTTTCAATTTTGAAATATATTAATCAGGAATCCAGCAAGATAAATATGACAACAGATGTACTTAGATAGCTTATTGTATATGTTTTAAAAGCCAAATATGAATAAGATAAGTTTCATGTTACACAGATTTAAAATAACACATATGGAAATTTAAAATATGATAGCTAATTTACTATCAGAATCAATGAAATCTTGAAGTAGAGAAACAAACTAATGTTAAAATCAATATATGTTAGTATAAGCCACAGTAAAGAAGTTTCATCAAGCCTGGTGTGATAACCTACTGGCTAAATCCTCACCTTGCACACACTGGGATTCCATATGTGTGCATGTTTGTGTCCCAGCCACCCTGCTTCCCATTCAGTTCCCTGCTTGTGACTTGAAAAAGCAGTCAAGGCTGGCCCAAAGCCTTGCACCCATGTGGGAGATCCAGAGGGGGGCTCCTGGTTCCTGGCTTCAGATGGGCTCAATTCTGGCTGTTGTGGCAACTTGGGGAGTGAATCAACAGATGGAAAATCATTCCTCTTCTCTCTGTATATCTGACTTTCCAATAAAATTCAGGAAGCTCTATCACTACTATTTACTTTCTATTTACTGATACTTCAAGCTGAATAGAAATGATATATATAGGTATCAAGAATCCATGGAAGACATGAGGAATATCACATTCATGGCTTTAATAAATAAATAAAAGAACAATCAGAACACTACTTAACTGAGAAGCAAAAACTTTACCACTAAAGAATCTAGTCAAATCGAACAAAGGAAAACAAAACTTGGAGAAGCAGAAAAAAAAAGGTCAAAATAATAAATTAGAATACATTCATTCAAAATTACATGGAATACAAATAGTCTAAATATAATACCTAGTTTATTCACTGGAAATGAATACAAAAGAACATGCCTGGGATTATTGAATCCCTCTGAAAATGAAATGTGATGATACTGACTAAAATAACTGAGCACTTAAAATTTATTAATTTAGGGGTTGGAATGGTGGTAGAGTAAGCTAATCCTCTGCCTGCTCAGTCAGCATTTCATTTGGGTGCCAGTTTGAGGCCTGGTTGTTTCTCTTGTGATTCAGCTCTCCTGTTACAGTTTGGCAAAACAGCAGAGGATGACCCAGTGCTTTGGGACCCTGTGCTCACATGGCAAGACTGGAAGAAGCTCCTGAATCCTGGCTTCAGAATGGCTCAGCTTTGGCTGTTGTAGCCATTTGGGGAGTGAGCCTGAGGTTGGAAAATCTCCCCCCCTCCCCCATCTCCATAACTCTTTTCAGTAAAATAAATTAATATTTTAAAATGCTGTCTTATAAATCCCATTTTATTTTTGATGTTGTTCACATTCTTGACAAGGATGCATGCCCATGTGTGCCACTGATTAGGGCAGAGAGGGTTTAGATATGGGGGAAAGTAGATGGGGCAAATGCTTCCAATGTTCCTTTTTTTTCTTTTCTTTTCTGTGTCTGGGAAGAGGGAGACTTGAGAGAGGGAAAGGTTGTTGCTCCCAGCTCCCAAACTACATCAGTATCCGGGGGTGGAGGATGTTCACTTAACGTCATCTTGCAATTCCTGATGTGGACAAGGGTGTTCCGAGGGTATTGCTTGAGTGGTTTGATAGTTCCCAGACACTGCTAATTTTGTTGCTCCAAGGTTGAGGAAATCATTCCACTGTCCATTTGCTGGCAGTGTCCACGCTACTGCATCTGCTCACCTAGACACTTGCTGCCAAAGCTCATCCAGGAGGAGCTGTTCAATCCATTCTGTTATACACCTTCTGAAATGGCACTCAAAGTCCTCTGTAGGCCTAAATGGGCTGGCATCGGGTCCCTTTTGTGCACCTGGGCATGCTGACCACTGTGTGGGTATCAGCAATCGAGAAGGCCTTGTCTGGATACATGCATTCCAAGACTGGCTCACAAATCCTATGACTTTTTTAGTTTTTAAGAGAAATCTCATCTTAGTTTTCACAATGGCTGCACTAATTTGCATTCCTCTCAACAGTGTGTAAGAGTTCCCCCTTTCTTCCACATCTTTTCCAGAATTTGTTGTTCTCTGACATTGGATAATAGTCATTCTGACAGGGGTGAGGTCATTTGCATCCAAATGCTGGCTGTCATGTTGAATGAAGCCAGACACAGGAAGAGGAATACTGTTTGTCCTCTACAATACATGGAAGATAAGTTCTGAAAAAACACAAGAAGAGAGAAACGCCTGTGCTTATCTGTTTTGCTTCAGTCTACATAGTGTCTGTCAAACTTTGTTTCAAATCTTTGTAAAATAAATTGCTTAGGATTACATAGTTTTATAGTTTTAAAGATCTGGGATTACTTTAGAATTTATTGTGCCTGAGTGAAACTGAGTGTCTTTCACCTAAATTCTTATATACCCTTTTGCCTGTATCTCTATCCCTACTAAAATACGGTCGCTTTACCTTTCACTTGTTGAACTAATTTTTGGTAAAATGTTAAGCCTTGACTATATTGTAAATTTAAAACATTATTCCCAAAATAGTAAAATAAAAGTTAGAGTATGGGGCCCAGTGGTGTGGCCTAGTAGGCTAACGTCCTCTCCTTGAATGCCCCGGGATCCCATATGGGTGCTGGTTCTAATCCCAGCAGCTCCACTTCCCATCCAGCTCCCTGCTTGTTGCCTGAGAAAGCAGTCGAGGATGGCCCAAAACCTTGGGACTCTGCACTCACGTGGGAGACCCGGAAGAACTCCTGGCTCCTGGCTTCAGATTGGCACAGCAACGGCTGTTGTGCTCACTTGGGGAGTGAATCATCAGATGGAAGATCTTTCCCTCTGTCTCTCCTTCTCTCCTTATATCTGACTTTGTAATAAAAATAAATAAATCTTTTTTAAAAATTAAAAATGTTAGAGTCTGAAACAAAATAATAATACTTCTAGCATCATGAAATAATTTTGGCTCCACACACATATACACAATTTCTACTATAGAGCTTGATATTCAGTAAGGGCTGAATAAACTGTATTTTTTCTTCCTTTTCAGGATAATTTGTGAGCAATAAGGAAAGGACAGAGTTGGTCAGCTTTTCTCTTGCTGCTCAACAGCATCACCCCCACATAAAACAGATGTGAATAAAAAAGTACATTGTGTGACTTAAAACATGCAATGCATTCAGAGTTTCATTTTAATTTTGTTTTTAGAAAAATACGTTTAGACTCTCAAGGTAGGACTGCAATGTTTTAAGCTGTTCATACAGAATGTGAATAAATGAACTTAAAGAAATGAAGGTTTTAGTTTTATTGGATAAAACAGGCATATTTGAAAAAAGAGGGGACCTAGCAATGGAAAAAAGAATTGTGGTTCCATTACACATGTTTATTTACTCCTTAGCTCCTTGAGATATAACTCTTTCCCTCTCTCTCTCTCGAGTTGATAATAATACATATATAAAGTGTATTTGTGCATATCACTTCTATTAAATCTAAAATAAAACACTGACACACACACAAAAGAAACAGAAAAGTATTGGTAAACCGTGTATTTCTTTGCTGTTGCTCAAACGCACTCAAAATATTTTAATTCAAGAAAAGTCATCACATTGACATTTCAAGCTGGAAGCAATAAGGAGTACAATAGGCAGATGATAAAGTTTTACTGAAGATTTACTGATTTTACTAAAGATTTACTGAAGATTTCTGTTTATAGTTATAAGACAGCCAGATGTGGAAGAAAATAATTTTACATCATGAAAAAATCACTGGTCTATGATTTTAGGTAAGAAGAAATGTATGAAACTCATGAATAAGGTTTAAGAAGGTGTACTGTATTTGTGTAATTGAATGTTATCTATTTATTTAATATTCTAATTTTAACTATTTTAATTTCTAAATATCTCTCCAAACGTTTTTCTCATTGACCTACCAGGAGACATCTTGTTCTCCACACATTTATTAATTCATGATGCCATCGTGAATAACATAGAGCTTTTGTGCTCAGAAATAAGAAAGAATAGGTACTCGGTGTAAGTTAACTGAAGGAAAACAGATTAACGAAAAACCAGAAGATTTACAGGTGCCTTGATTTACACATCCTAAAATACACATAGTTTTTGGCTGTTCTAAAGCAGGAATCCATCCCTTAAACTTACTGTAGCAGTTGTATCATACAGATGTACTGTGGCATCTAACGCAACATTCCAACTAGAAATATCACTCTGAGGGGCTGCCATGATGGCCCGATTGACTAAATCCTCTGCAACAAGTGCCAGTATCCTATATGGGCACCAGTTCATGTCATGTTCTGCATATTTAAAAATGTCCAACAAGACACACCTTGTGTTTTAATTACTTTTAGATAAAATCTGGCTAGAAAAATGTGTATAGATCAGGACTAAACTTAGCTGTGTAGGGAAATTAATGAGTTAATTTAGAACTTGCAAATTGCTTTAGATGTAAAACTTATCTAAATGCTACAAGCTACCAGAATATTGTTATCCAACCTCCTCCAAAAACAAAATCTAGTAGCCCTAGAAGTCTTCTTTCTAAACTTTCTGATAATCAAATATATTTAGAAGATGCTTCTACCCCAATAATTGCATATATATTTTTTATATTTGCAATAATTTGCTATTAATGCTACCATTCATAATCTGGAAATTTCTTCCACTAATGTGATTAAATTCAAAAAATCTCTACAAAATTAGACAGCAATTCTATCACTGTTTTCACCAAAAAGGAGTGGGATAAGGGAAGTAAACCAATAGCTGTGGCATCTGGTGTGGTAGCAGACAGAACAAAATACTTAGGACAATTGCAAAAAGACATCTGTCTCATGATAACTTGAAAAGGGCTGCAAGTTAAGGCACCACCAAATCTGGAGTAACATTTAAAAACTCAGAAAACCATATAAAAGAACAGAAAACTTAAAGAACTATATCCAAGCAAATAGATGCTACAACCTATTCTATATTAGTACCACTTCTGTCACTGTTTATTGCTTGCTGAAAATACCACAGGCTTCATTCCTTCTGTGGTGATTACAGTCCTCCTAACTTCATTATACTTCCTATTTGGTCCTAAGAAATTACAAGAAAACATTCTGGTCATATTGTAAAATTCTATGATATTTGGACTATTTCCTGAATCATGACATTTTTAATGCTGAGATAGGCTAAAACTGAACATATTATCATGATAGGAGTGAAGAATATAAGGTTGGGGATATGAAACTCCACTCAGTACACTAATATCTGTTTGAAAAATATGATTTGTGATTTCTTGTGAGGAAGGGAGTATCTTCAGATGTATGCTTTGTCCAGAAAGCAAGGTTTGGTAGCAAATCCAAGGAGGCCTGTATATTTCATGGGAGTAATGAGATCTGAAATATGAGATGTAAAAACATGATACAAATAAGAGTAGAGAAAAGATACTTAAAATTTCCAGCAGTGCATATCTTCCCTATTTATTTCCAGTAATTAAACATAGCCTAAAATTGCAAAATAATTCTTACTGTCCAGCGGGGCACGGTGACCTAGCAGTTAAATTACTTGCCTTGAACACCCCGGGATCCCATATGAGCACTGGTTGTAATCCCAGTAGCCCCATTTCCCATCCAGCTCCCTGTTTGTGGCCTGGGAAAGCAGTCGAGAATGTCCCAAAACCTTGGGACCCTGCACTAGTGTCGGAGACTTGGAAGAAGTTCCTGGCTCCTGGCTTCGGATTGGTGCAGTACTGGCCATTGCAGTCACTTAGGAAGTGAATCATCAGATGGAAGATCTCTGTCTCTCCTCTTCTCTGTATATCCGACTTTGTAATTAAAAAAAAAAATCTTTTAAAAACAAAGAATTTTTACTGACCAAAAGGCTCCAGTTTAGGGCAGAAAAAAATTTTAAAAGCTTCTTTTACCGAACTTCTTGGTTGTCCAGTTTTTAAAAGTGTATTTTCTTATCTGCATCTGCTAATAAAGGAAAAAGGACAGGGCAATGTAGGAAAAAGTAAGGGAGAAATAGACAAGAGAGGGAAGAAGGGAGGTAGAGAAGAAGGGAGAAAGATTCAGTCCTCTGGTTCATTCTCTAAATTCACCCCAACAGCCAGAGCTGGACCACGTTGAACTTCAGCTAAATTTCTGATACTGGGGTCAGCGACTCCGAAACGCGAGTAAACTCGAGTGAGAGTGGAGTAGTCGGGATTCAGACTAGCACTTTGCTATGGGCGTGAGTTTCCCAAATGGCATCCCAATCTGCTGCATTACACAGTATACACTGAAAATTTGCTCTTAAAGTGTCCCTTAATATAAAAGATTTAGACTTATATTTCATAATTTCAAGAAAACAAGGAAGCAAAAATTACTAGATGTGAAACAGGTGATGTTTTTGGAAGCCAATTTCACAATTTTTTATTCTATCAATGTTGCTGCATATTTTAAGATATAAATTAGGAAAATCCATTAATTTGCTTCTTGGGAAAATAATATACTGCAACACTGTTTTCCTTCGATGAAAATGCTGATGCATAATTCACGTCTGTTTAACGATGCTATTGGACACCTTCTGTTCACTATAGTAGGCTTATTTACAAATCAGTCTGGCTGGTCCCACATGGATTCCAGTCCATCTTCAAAAGGAGCGTTTCATTCTTTAGAAAAAAATACTGTTGGGCTTGGCATGATAGCCTAGTGGCTAAAGTCCTCGCCTTGCACTTGCCCAGGATACCGTAGTGGCACTGGTTCTAATCCTGGCAGCTCCATGTCCCATTCAGCTCCCTGCTTGTGGCCTGGGAAAGCAGTTGAGGATGGCCCAAAGCCTTGGGACCCTGCACCTGTGTGGGAGACCTGGAAGAGGCTCCGGGCTCTTGGCTGCGGATCGCCGCATCTCTGGTCGTTGTGACCACTTGGGGAATGAATTGGATGAAAGAACTTTCCCTCTGTCTCTCCTCCTCTCTGTATATCTGACTTTACAATAGAAGTAAAATAAATGTTTTTAAAAAGATAGTTACTTGTATAAAGGAAACAAACGTCATGTATTTCGTACATATAGGTTTAAGAACACAACATAACTGCCTACACTATCTTCCATTACTCATTCACTCTCATTGTCCCTCTTCTCTCCTTTTTTTACTTTTCTTTCAATTTTTGCAATACCATATGCTCAATTTACCTAATTATATAGGCATAAATATCTGTTAAGTAAAGAATGTGTCAGTCAGTAAGAGAAAAAAACCTCTGTTCATTGAGAGTATAGACAATGGCTAAAAATGATAATGAAATCTCCAAATGAAAATCAAAGTAAAAATAAACTTCATTTATCTAAATTAATTTTTTGTACCCAATTAATTACCACAAATCAGGGGAAAACATGTTATTTGTTTCATGGGGAATGTTTTATTTCATTAAACATATTTGTATACTATCATGCACTCAATGAACTTTGAAATTTCTGAAATCTCTTTTGGAAATCTGCTACATCACCTGTCACACCAAAATTCTTATGATTACCATGTGTCCATATATTAACGATTTACCTTTAAATAATAATTTCCATCTTTCCTTTGGTTTGGATAGCTTTAGTTCAACTAATTTCTGTATTACTTTCACATAGTTCACATGTTCAATTTTAGAATTTTTAGAATGATGGGCTTCCATTTGATCAAAAAGGTAATAAAATTTGCTTCCTCATCACTTTATTCTTTCTTGAGGGTTTCCTGCCTGAAGTGCATTAGTCTTTCTTTAAAACTAAGCAAAAAGATTGGTCCCAGCTCTGAAATAATTCATTGTGCCTATTTTTTTTTCTTCTATCTGTTTTTCAATTTTAAGGCATGTAATTTTAGGCAGTCATTTTATTATGTAAAAATCATACAAATCTAGTGGGTGAAAAATAAATGGCGATTACACTATGTGTCCAAGGTCATCACATGAACACAGATATTCTAAACATTACTTGGTTCCAAAAATCACAGTGACTTTTAGATGCTATTACTGCACAAGCAAGCGTTTTGCTTCCACAGAGCCAAACTACTACAGTGAACCATCTTTTCATTGCTGCACTCTCTCTTTCGAATTATTGAACACTACAATAAAGTCTATTGCTGTTATTCTCATAGATCCTATATTCTAGCAGCATGCTTATCATGTTCACACTGTCACTCGCTACCTAACATTTCTGCAGTTTCATTCCTTGTAGGTAATTTCAGTTTGGGAAATATTAGGATTTTATAGATTGTTTTGGACTACATTTAGAAAATTTGTACTCATCAGTCTTAATCTGTAGAGAAAACAATATTTGTTTCTCATTTGTTCAATGAATCAGAAGCAATTGTGCTTTGAAAATTTTATATCTCTCTTGTATATTGGAAGACTACAGGACCAGAAATCAAAGAAGATATATTCTAATCTTCAGTATCACAAACTAAATAAGAATTCTCATAAGTTCTTTATCCATTAATTCAAAAATCAGGAATAGATTATTTCATGTGAACCTTTTTATTTGTGAATTTATTTTTTATTTGCTCCCTCTTCAGGATACATAGGCTCTCCATATCATAGATTTAATTCAGTGGTCAGTTTTTAAATATCTTCTTATTATGATTCAATGCATACTTTAAAATGGGTACCTCCTAAATCTATATTGTGAAATATATAGAATTTATTCTCTTTATATAAATAAAATAATTTGCCACGGTTCCTGTCCTACATGAAATTCTATCTGTACCTATGCATCTATTTCAGGCTCTTATTTAAGTGTTAATTTAATTAACGCAATTTCAGAATAAAATCGTTTTTCAAAATGTTTAAAGACAGAGTCACAGAAAAAGAAGGGGAGATTTTCCATCTGCTGTTTCACTACTAAAATAGTTGCAACAGTCAGAATTGGGTCAGTCTGAAACCTGAAGCCAGGAGCCAGGACCTTCTTCCAGGTCTCCCACAGGCATAGAAGGACCTAAGCACTTGGGCCATCTCTTGCTGTTTTCCTGGGCAATTAGCAAGCAGCTAAATGGGAAGCAGTGTAGCAGAATCTTGTACAGAATGTCACTGCCTAAAGCAGAGACTTAACCTTCTATTCTATGGCACTGGCCTCAAGAAGCAGCAGTTTGGAATCAGGTTTCCAACTGGTAAGCAAACAAAATGTCAGATAACCTAATTAGCAATTAGGTAAACTGGAAACTTGCAGAAAAGAATTCTGAATACTTGTATGTATACAAACCAAAATATAACTTTGCAGATCCTGGGTCAGATTTGAGATGACATTATGCTTTTGGTTCTGCACCCCAAACTCCTCTTACATACTTTGTCTTACAATGTTTCTTAAATGATAGAGGTCATTCCATAAAATTAATAAATTTGAATTGGTAATATATCACATTTCTTATACTTAGTTGCATATAACTGATTCATGTTCCTTGTTTGTGGCACTAGACAGAAAAATTATGGTTAGGTTGAGAAGTTTTAAATTAATGTTTCCCAAAATCCTAAGTGACATTATATATGAAAGGAAGGAATCCAGCACTTTCTTTGAAAATGTGAACAAAATTTCACTTTAATATGTGCCAAGACCTTACCAGCTGGCCACAGTGTACTTTCTTGGCATGGCAGTTTCTAAATTTATTAGGTATTTTATAGTCCTGGAAACAAAGAGTATTGAGCCAGTTACTATACACTACATCAACCAAAAAACAAACGTCAGACAAGACAATATATGATGCAGAAGTGAAGAGGTTGGGATATCAGTGTTAATGTCTACAGTTATTACAAGACATTGCCAAGCACCAACTATGCTTGTACTTGGTCTATTTCCCATTGTTTTCATTGCTTCTAAAATATTTACAGAAGGATTATTTCCCTTTCCAACTGATCAAACTTCCTATTTGCCTCTGGCTACTCCTGCTCCATGTCTTCTTTAGCTCTTGGGGAATAAAAACACAGATATTTTGATACAATTTCACCTTTAAAGGCTACTTACTATATAATGAAAGTGCTAATTGAAAAATAATAATTGAAGGTTTAAGAAAAAATTTTGCTGATTTCATGTGATTTAGCCTACTATTAGAACTAACAGTTGTTTACCTACTATTGCATACAATATATGCCATGATATCTATAATGTGCATCAATGTGCTTTTAGACTTGTTTTTGAGCTAATATTGTGGAATTGCAAGCAAAGCTTCCACCTGCAATGCTGGTATATCATATGATCATCTTTTCATGTCCTGGGTGTTCCACTTCCAATCCAGCTTCCTGCTAATGGCCTGAAAAAGGCAAAAGAGAGTCCAAGTGTTTTGGCCCTTGGCATTCACATGGTAAAGCTGCAATAAATTACTGGCTGCTGGCTTCAGTCTGTCCCACCTTGGCCTTTGCAGCCAACAAGAGAGTGAACCAGCTGGTAGAAAATATGTATCTCTCTATGTGTAAATCTGACCAAATAAATAAATAAATAAATAAATCTTTTTAAAAATAAAGAAACACCTTTTTTTTCTAGCTGGTAGGTAATCTAAAAGTGTGAATGTTATCAGATATGTGATCAATATTTAAGCCACAAATTTGTTAGAATAATATCTGAACAACACGCAACTGTATGCCAGCATTGACTCAAAGAGCCTTGGCCATATGCCCACAACCTATATGGTCAATTTCTAGATATATGATATGGGGAGAAAACTTTCATGCCTCATATTTCTTCTTCTGTAAGACTGGATGACTAAAAATATTTATCACATATTTCCCTAAAGTTTTTTTTTGCATTTCTGTGAAGTTTTAAAACAATGACATGATGATAAACTAGTATGTATTTTATAATAGATGAAAGGATTTCCAAGCCTCCAAACATAGAATAATGTCACAAGCCCTGATTTGTTCAGCACATGTTGCACACATGTACATGTATTTAAACATCACATTGTAGTACAAAAGTATGTGTACATACTAATAAAATTTTAAAAAGAAGATTTTGCACTGTAGTCAGTATATAAATCCTAATTCAATCTGAATTTTTATACTTCAAAATGAAAAGTTGTGGAGGCAATGGGAAAAATTGATAACATCGATTCTATCTCAAAGTTTTCAAGTTGGATATGTTGCAGCGTGTTTCTGCTAGTAGGCAACAAAAATGGGTTAGCTTGGCATACAGGGTGAGGGGGAAAAAAAGTCCAGACACGAAATTGAATAAATTTAAATGTTTTGTGATTATAGCTACTGAACATGTTTTAAGACTGGCAGAATATGCTTTCTGATATTGGAATATCATCAAAATACCTCTCAGTGATGCCAGAGAAATGTTAAACGCTGATGAGAAGACTGGAATTTCAGCTGAAGACTGTAGTAAAACTCCACTCACACTGACAAATTTGATGAAAGATTGTGACCTAGTGATCACTCATGCAATGGAAGGCTTTATGTGACAGCTTTATCCTGAAATTCTTAAGAATCACAAGGATCTTTGCCCACTCCTACTAAAACCTTGTTCAAAAATTCGAAATTTTTAGAATCTAATCTCATCCAAAAGAAGAACCAAACTAATTTATAAACTGTAGTAAATACAGAGATAATAGTATAATTTTTACAACATAATAAAATAGCATTGTAAATTAGCATGGGCTGTTTCTGATGGTGCAGGAGACAACCCCTCTGCTTGAGAAAATGTTGTAGAAACTGTAAGAGGCTATTCCTGGGATGCTTGAAGGACTCAGTATATGAGATTGAATGTGACATCTGGCTATTCATATGTGTATAATTCTGTAAAGTTACTAGAGCAGTCCCATAAAATATTAGGTGAGGGATAACTATGGAAATCATAAATTATACAGAGCTGGGTCCTTTATGGAAGGAAAATGGAAGTACATGATACATGTTGAGACTAGTCAATAGTTGCTGTCTTATCATTGGCCCTGGCCTATAATTAAGTAGAATTGTACTCATAAACACAAATCTGAAACAGTAGAGAGGCACTTATGTTGTTTTATGGAGCCAGTGTTCATGAAATCTTACAGGAAGAAATTATCTCAAGGAAGAGCAAAGGGAAGAGGCTGAGAAACATGAATGTAAGTAGTTCCACATATTGTCTTTTAATGATTTATTTGTTTTGAAAGAGAGAGAGAGAGAGAGAGAGACAGAGACAGAGGGAGAGAGAGAGAGAGAGAAAGAGAGAGAGAGAGTGAAAGAGAGAGAGAGAAAGTTGGACACACATAGAGAGATCTTTCATCTGCTGGTTTACTCTCCAAAAGGCTATAATGGCCAGGATTGGACCAGGTCAAAGGCAAAAGCTCCCACACAGCTGCAGGGCTCAAACACTTGAGCCATCCTCTGCTACTTTCCCAGGAATGTTAGCCGATAGCTGGACTGGAAAGTGAAGTAGCTAATACTAGAACTAGCACACATTTGAGATGTCAGCATTGCAGGCAGTGACTTAACCAGCTCTGCCATGACATGTCATGCATACTTATTTTCAAAAGTCTCCCATTCTTCAAAACACAGAGCTAACTTTTTAATGTATGTTTTTATGGAGTGGTTACAATGTGGGGAAAAATTTGAAATGGTTCTTGCCCATAAGAAGGTGAAAAGAACCTTTCCATTCAGAGTACCTCCAATGTCTTTTGCTCAGAACAGAACAAAGAAGCTCTTGATAAAATCATACTGCATGTACTCTTCACAGTGAAATTCAGATGAATAAATACCATATTGAACAAAATATACTTCAAACAATAAAAGAGTTCATATTATGAGTCTTTGTTTTAAGGATGTATTTATTTTTATGGCAAAATCAGAGATACAGAGAGGAGGAGAGACAAAAAGGAAGATGTTCCGTCTGTTGATTCACTCCTTAAGTGAACACAATGGGCGGTGCTGAGCCAGTCTGAAGCCAGGAGCCAGAAACCTCCTCCAGATCTCCACACAAGTGCATGGTCCAAAGCTTTGGGCCATTCTTGACTGCTTTCTCAGTCTACAAGCAGGGAGCTGGATGGGAAGTGGGGCTGCCGGGATTAGAAACGGTGCCCATATGGGATCCTGGCACATTCAAGGCGAAGACCTTAGCCACTACTGCACCAGGCCCCGAGATTATATGTCTTTAAGGATCAACATAGAGGCTGGGTTGTAGTATTGTGAATTAAGAAGCTGGCTGCAATATAGGCATCCCATGTGGGTACTGGACTGAGTCCTTTATGGTTCTATTTTCAATTCATCTCACGGATAATGTGCCTGGAAGGGCAGCAGAGGATAGTTCAAGTCTTTGTGCCCACGAACCCACTTGAGAAACCCAGAAAAGCACAGTCCAGGCTGTTGTCTCCTCTGGAAAAATGAGCCAACGGGGGAAGACCTCTCTCTCTCTCTTTCTCCTTTCATTTTTTTCCCTAAAATTCTGTCTTTTAAATAAATAAAAGAAATAGTATTTATTTATTTATTTATTTATTTATCTATTTATTTATTTATTTTTAGTAACCAAGATAGCGGAGTGGCATAGGGATTGGGAAATTTGGGAATAATTTAAACAGTGGGAATAGGAGTGTAAGTCTGGTACGTAAGTTAAAATCCTTAACAACTCCCCAAACCCTGAGATATTGAGATAAGTAGATCTCATTGATTTGCTGCTGGTTCAGTTTACTATGAACAGCATAGAAATGGCTAATCTATCAATTAAACCACAGTGACTAGGAAAACTTCAGAGATGGAACATGAATTCCCTTGGTAATGGAAAAGATGATACTCCCCTGCATGAAATAGAAAATATTTATAGCAAAGAATTAGAAACGCAACTAAAACTGAAATGAACTTTCTATTATGAGCATTGCTATACAATTTTAACAGCCTACACCTGTTGCGTTTCTGACTGTAATGATGCAGAGAATAGATTTGCAGCAAAAAAGTCAAAGTGAGACACTATGACACAATGGAAGAGTAAGTTAGATAAACTCTATTTCCCTTCCTGCTTACAATTTGCTGATGTTCTGGAGGGAAGTTGGGATAATTTCAATATTCTTTCAAAAAATATTCTGCCTCTAGTATGTGGGGCTCAGGGACAAAAAAAATATCCCTATATCCAAGGAAGAAGATATTATAGTCACTTTTATGATCAATCTTTATTTGAGTTAAGAGTTCACATGTCCCCTTTTCATTCTAATTCTAGGGAATAATAAAACAGAGTTTAAAAGATTCAGGATCCAGTTTGACAGAAAAGTGTCAAGTTGGACGGTAGAGCAAAAGTTACATGGTTATCTTAGTTACCTTAAGTTTTTCAATAGAGCAAAATTAGGAAGAATTTCTGTGAACAGAATCTTAGACATCAATCTTATATATATATGCGCATCTATGTATGTGATTTATATGCACACAGAGAGAATGCTACTTTATAGTCCATTGAAAAGAGAGGTAATATTAAAAAACACCACATAGTAGGGGTTCTACCTCTCATCCTCCAGGACAATGATCTAAAACTGAACATGTTATATTAGATAAGCAATGCAATTAGATACTGAAGTAACCAGATACCACATGA
The DNA here is from genome assembly GCF_017591425.1 of Ochotona curzoniae. NCBI lineage: Eukaryota > Metazoa > Chordata > Mammalia > Lagomorpha > Ochotonidae > Ochotona > Ochotona curzoniae. The sequence goes on from NW_024467119.1 coordinate 41,603,428, forward strand.
AAGAAAACAGAGGTATGAAAAAATGATGCCTCTTAGAAAATGAGGAAAAAAACAATCATTTGTGTGACAATAATAATAAAATAATAAGGTGGGCTAAATTCATATGGATTAGAAAACTTAACATGTTGATGCAGTTTTATGTGTGTTGTGAGAAAGTGATGAATGCCTCAGAATTACTAAAGAAAACATGAGAACTTTTTCTTTAGATACACTGAATTATAAGGTGAAAGTGATAATGATAACAATTTTATGGCACAAGATCAGAAAATAATCAACAGAACAAAACAGAAGTCCTAAAAATAAATTATTATTGCACAGAAACTGAAATGTGATAACTTGGATTTATTTTTCCTTTGGGCATTAAATGGGAGGAAACACATGATTTAATTAATCATGTGGAGAAGATTAAACTAAGTAAATTACTCATATGGAAAAGGAGAGAAAGGGATATCTGAGTTATCTATAAGGAAAAATGTTAAAGAGGTAACATTTCATAGCATGCACAGAAATCAATCTATGGCTAAATTTCTATGACTTTGTAAGTGCTTGTGACCTGTGATAATGCTTATGTGTCCTGTTGACTCAGCTACTGGCTACTAAAATTTCTCAAATATGTTTATGTGAAAGTGTTTTTGGATAAAATTCACATTAAAATATGTACCCTGAGTAAAGCAGATTTCTATTTATAATGTGTAAGGGTCCCATTCAATTTGTTGAAAGACTGAATAAAATGAAAAGCTAATATATTTTTCTGGAATAGAATTTTCCTGCTATATGGCCTTCTTGTTTGTTTGTTTGTTTTCTTTTGAGGATTTATTTATTTGAAAGATTTTTATGGAGACAGGAGAGACACGGTGAGAGGTCTTGCACCCACTGATTCTCTCCCTGAATGGCTGCAACAGCCATAGCTAAGCTGAGCTGAGACTGGGGGCCAGAAGTTCTTTCCCAGTCTCTTCTGTGCGTGCAGGCACTTATGGAGTTGAAGCATTCTCTGAGGCTTTCCCAGGCCATAAGCAGTGAGTTGGATCCAAAGTGGAGCATCTGATACTAGAACTGGTGCCCAAAAGGGAAGCTGGCGGTTGCAGGCAGAGTACTAGCTTGCACATCACTGTGTTGACCCTGCTGGATGCCTTTCTACTGTTACAGTGGCACCTCCTTGTTCTATAGCAGCCTACTAACCCTGGCACTTGAATTGGGATTTTGACTATGCAGACTTTGGCCTTACCATTTCAGCAGTTACATGAGCCAATTCCTTATAATAAATCTCTTTTTATATTGTCTATGATTGCTATCTCTTATCAGTTCTGTTTCTAGGGAAAGCTTTGACTACAGAGAAAACTTAAACCTTTCAGAAGACTTAAACCTAAGTGAAATATAAGACATTGATTTCCTGTTTCAACGTTTGCTGTGAAAATTTGTTCCAGATTCAAGACATGAAATAGCAACCGAGTATATATATATAAGAAACCCTGTTTGGGGGCATCATTGATTCCATGTACATTCTGCAATTAGAAGGACTCCCAGGACTTTTTACTAGTTGTTCTTCTGATTTATTCAGGTCACCCATGAATGAAACTCTAACCCTGTCATCGTAGTGGCTGGGGAAAAATAAAAAGTGTCCCAGTGTTCATATTAGAGTTTAAACCTGTTTGTAAAACACTATTAATAAAACACCTAAGATAAACAGCAATCAAACACGATTTCTTGTTTCATGTACTACACCTTCAAAAGAGTTTTAATTGAAACATCTTGGGAGAACATGCATTTTTAACAATGACCTTTGGACCATTCTGATACACTCCAAACAATTAACCCAAAAGGGAAACAGTAACAGCTGCTGTGGAGGAACTGATCCAAAAGACAAACAGCTGAGAAGGATGGGAGGCGAGTAGGTAAACATTCCAAAGTGTTATAACCAAGGGTGGAAAGGGTTTCTGAGCTACTGTATGTACTGAGAGTATGGAACATCTGGCGGTGGCTTTAATCATTAACTTATATCAGACTAAAATAAGTTAGAAGCTATAAGAGGAGCCTTAGCACAAACCTATGACCAAGAAAAAAGCTGAAACCACAGTGTTTATATGCTTCAAAATATGCTTTTAGAACTAAAAACGGGAATCAAGAAATGTTTAGACCCATTGTTTGGGAGAGATTATGTAATGTAAACCGGGAACAGAGATGGAGAAGATGAATTAAGTATGTACTTTCTTGGTTTCAAAAAGGAAAAAAATCTATGTTCTGAAAATGATATAATGTGTCATGGAAGTGAATGGGTGCTGAAGAAATCAGAATTCACTCAAAATTGCTGCAGAAGTGCCTATCTGCAGATACACACACACACACACACACACACACACACACCTGTGTTAGCAACACTATGTTACTGCAAGTCATGAAATCTGCACGCTACTGTATACCTGTTTCTTCAGGCAGAATCCAGTCACTTTCATATCAAGAAGTAGTCCTTTTATCTTGCTCAAATTCATTTATTTTCTGCTAAACAAAAATTTTAGTTTGCTAAATCTAGACTTTCCTTTGGTGTCACTATTTCCAGGGAACTTCTTTACAATGTGTTAGTTGAGGTAATTGCCTGGCAGTTTCCATAATACATATGCAAATTCCATACTTAAATTTTTTTTTCTCTCAAACTACACACTTCTCCTTGTATCTTAAGTACCCATATTTTTTTTAGGAGGTTTGCTTATGTAAAACTTACATGAAAGGCAAGTTACAGGGACAGAGAAAGAGAGAGAGAGAGAGAGGATACGTAGGTTTCTGATCTTTTAGCTCACTTACCAAATAGCTGGAAAATTTAGCTACTTGGTGGATGAGAATCCAAATATCTAGATCACCTTGCACTGGTTTCTCAGGTCTATTAATAGGAAGCTGGATGAGAAACAGACTAGCGGGGATTCTAATCAGCACTCCAATAGGAGACATGGTATATTGAAAGCTGTGATTTAACCCACTATACAATAAGGCCAGTCCCTCAAAATAAACTACAAACTTCCTTCTTCTCCTTTATATAATTAGTCAAATTAATAATGCAGGGAACACAACATTGTGAAATTTAGACACACACATAAGGATTTTAAAACATTCATGGAAAATGAATTGAATGATAAGTTTACTTTGGTGCTGAAACTTTTGTGATACATGCAAGCTTTCTTCATAATATGAATTCTCTATCAATTTCTAAATACCTTTATATATGCATATGCACAGACAGATACACACAAACATGCCATATCAGTTTACCAGGATTACAATAGCAATATAGCAAAAGTTGGGTGATGTAAGCGAATAGTTTTATTTCTCATCATTCAAAGCCTATGAGTCTAAGATCAAAGCATCAGCAGATTTGATTCCTACTGAAACCATTTTCTTTGGGTTACAGGTGGCCAGCTTCTTAGTTAATTTGATTACTTTTCTGTGTATGCACATCTTAGGTTATTTGTATCACCCAATTTCCTTTCTATAATGACATTTATCAAATTCAATTAGAGTATTTTCTAATGGATTCATTTTAACTTCACCACCTCTTTTAATAACCTTTTACTAAATACATCTCATTCTAAACTGCTGGGAGTTATAATGTCAACATATGAATTTTAGAGGCATAATTCGGCCCACAACAGATAAACAGATGGATAAAAGGATGGATGATATAGATAAATGACATATTAAATTAATGAATTATATTCCAACAACAAAACTTCTGTCATCAAAAGCAATTTTAAAATACTAAAAGTTGAAAAACAATGAGAAATTGCAAAGGTATTTGTTGCATGGAAAATTGTCAACCATGCTCTTTATTTTACTTTTGTTAATTGTTTTTAAAATATTCATTCATATTCATCTACTTAAAAGACATAGCAACAAGGAGAAAAAGAAAATGAGACAGAAATATTCCATTTGCTGATTCATTCCCCAAATATTGCAACAGCTAAAACTGAGCCAGATCAAAACTAGAAACCGGAAGCTCCTTCCAGATCTCACATATGGATGACAGTGGCCCAAGCACTTGAGTTAACATCTGTTACCTCTCTGGATAAATTACGAGGAAACTGAATCCTAAGTGGAGCAGCCAGTACTGGACCTAAATAGAGGATGAAGTTATCCCAAAAGGAGGCTTAACGTGCTGTGAGAATGATGATACCAGTTATAGCTCAAGGAGCTGCCTGGGCTTGTCTCATGTTTTGTATCCTGATTCATGCTGGGGTCTTTGTCTTCCCACCCATATATACTACTGCTACTTCTAGTTACAGCTTATATTTTCATTGCTTCTACTTTTTACAAATGTTTCTATTTTGTTCTAGATATTTTTCCTCTAAGTGGCATCATCCTATAGAAGTTTTTGCTTGAATATATACTTTTTTCTAGAAAATATTCACTTACATACCACCCCACCTTTCTGTCACATACATAATCTGTTTTATGTATTATTCAGAATTTGATCAGTGAATTAATTTATTATGTTGCTGTCTTCTTGCCCATAATTACTACTAGATGCACAGAGAAGCTGTAATTATCATTTTTCGCACATTTTTCTATCATATAGCAAAATGCGTTAAAGTTCTGCATAAGTGTTTGTCAAATGAATGGATTAAAAATACAAACAGGAAAACAGAACGATCCACACTGGGTTCACCGAGAACAACTCATGCAGAAATAACCTCATTCCTCTTCCCACAGGGTTATGTGATTAGTGGAACATGACGGATCATTGCAGCAATTTGGAAGGCAAAATATCTAATTGTCCATAATTGCACGAAATGTATAGAAATGCAGAGACAGTAACAGGATTATCTGGTTCCAAAGCAAGTTTTTGAAAAATATTTGCACAAAGGAGAGATTAATTGAACTGCATTAGCCTAAAGAGAACCCTACCGATTGCTAGTCACAGAATCACACTTATAAGCTCTGACTGTTGACAAACTTTATCAATTAAATCAGAGAAAATTGGCTTACTGGTTAGGGTATATCCATCAAATAACAAACTCATTACTGATTTAAGAGAATGTAATAATTTTTATAATTTGAGAAACGAGTTGAATTATAAGATTGGAGAGTTAAGGACTGATTTTATTTATAAACATCAGTTTTACAAACTACAAATAATCCCACCATTTGTCTAGGACTTTAATATCAGAAAGCAATATCATTGGAATAAAGCTGTACATTTTGCCCAAATCTAGGCATTGAATAAATTCACTTCAAAAATTATTAATTCTGAATATTTTAAAAATGTGATTAGCTGTAGGGTGCTGGATGTTTTACATACGTTGTATGATTTAATCCATGAAGTAACTACAAATGTAAGTACCATCATTTAGCTCTACTTTCAAATTGACAAAGCTAAAATTTGAAAATGAAATTTATCAATTCAAAGTCTCAAAGGTATAATGTTGCAGAGAGAATTTGGATTTCTCAGTTTTATATTTCCTCACTTCACAATTATATATACATCACAACCTTAAGCACAAATTAACTGATAATCGAAACACATAGTTATACTGTCTGGCCCACAAGTCTGAAATTCAAGGTATCTTTGTATTGTATGCACCTTCAACATTTTCAGCTGGATAGATGAATGCTATAATATGAAGAAGTATGAATGCAGTTTCTTCACTTTACACTTCTGAAATTGTTAGCATGTTCAGAACTATTTTGTTCAAGTACATATGTATATATATTTTTAAGCAGAGTGGTAAAGTTTAGGAGACACATTGTACTTGCAAGTTTAAATATCCCAATGATAGCTCATTTGTTTTATCTTAAAAGAATAAAAGACTGAATTCTGCTGCCAAGTTGTGGTTCACTTTCATCTTGCTTTTTTTTGTTTGTTTGTTTTGTTTTTTCTATCTAAAGCAGTTAAGCAGCTGCCTGGCAGATAGTCTCATATCCGAAAACAATTCTCACATATTTTTTCTAAATATAAGACATGCCAGTTTTAACATTAGAAACTTCAATGATTTTGCACTTTCTGTAATTTTATAATTTTGAATAGGTGAGTTCTATTATTTATAATCTGCCCTGAAACAAAATTGTAGAATTTTCCTTTTTCTCAAATTTTGCCAAAAATGCAATTTTTCATAATCCACAGTAGTTTCGCAGCTATGGATATCAGCTACAAAATGTAAGGACTATCTTTCATGACATATATTTCATATATATCTTTATCTTTCATATTATTCTTTCATTTAGACTGCCATTCGGAGTCTTGATTTCAAGATATCCAAATATTGAACTGAAATCTTTTCATCTATTCTGGAATGTTGAAGAAATCATTTTTAATGCAGTGACTGAGATTGAGTCATTTACCCATTAAATTCTCAAGTACAATCCCAACTCAAGTAAGTAAGTGATGTTTACTCACTAAATTCTACAGTAAAATCCAAAATCAAGTCAGTAAGTGGAATGATAACAATAGTAGTAATCATGAAAAATATTAATATTAAAAGTAAACACAAAAGTAAACAAAATATTGTAAGCAAAGAAAGTTCATAGTTATGATATATGTACTCTGGGCTAAATCCTCTTTATTTAAAAGAAATGTAATCAATTCTTATCTTTTATATGTTTAATTTATTTGGTACTTATATTTTTAACTTGCTTGAACTTTTTCATTCATTCCTTCTAAATAACAGACTTATTCATTTATAACCAATCTATTGGTTAACACATACAACTTATATGTTCTACATGTATTATGCTGTTTGCACACACTAGAAACAACCACAGCAAAGGAGAGTACCTTTGCAAGTTTGGCTAGTGAATTGTGACAAATGTTGGATTGCTAAAATCATTGCCATTTTTTCTATCAGTTTCTAAAAGGAAAGAGACCACTCAATATATTTAAAATAGAACAAATATTTTTGCCTGGGAATTCAATATAAACTTGGTGTTGGGAAAATATTATCCATGTAATTTTCGTGCATGGAAGACATGATACATGCCAAAATAAACAAACACTGATCTAAGCCAGAGATTCAGAAATTCAACCCGGCCCCTAAAGCTTTAAGTTTCATTGTGTCAAAAAAATTCGATTGATTTTGTAAATCTCAGTCTTCCAGATTTTATTATTTTTTTATTGATTTGAAAGATGGCTTAAGATAGAAGAAAGCTCTGTAATTCCAAGTATGCATTTAAAACTTTTTCCTCCAACTAGTAATGGAATTATCTAAGGTCAGGATTTATAACGGTGTGGAAGATAGCATCGTTTGTATGATTTATTTTTCTATAATAGCAATATTCTATATTTGATACTATCTGGTATGGTGAAATGATGAGTAAGACATATCCCTTGTCTTCAAGAAAAGGATAACAGACATATGAAAAGACAAAATAAAATATGTTCATTTTGAATTTTAAACATCTTTATATGTGTTTCTGTCAAGTCTTTAAAGCGTCTACACTGGAATATAAAAACAGATTTCTCACATGCCATATTGATTGCTAGAAATGATTTCTAGTTTGCGAACCAAGTTTTAGTCATGCTACAACTTAATAGTGCAATCATAACATTTAAAAATGCGATTTCATTAAAACTGATAGCTGGTTATCGTATGTATAGGTAATACTGGAGAAGTGCCATAATCATCAGTTAACCAAGTCTTAAAGAAATAGATATGGGATTTATAAAAATAATGATGCTTCCTCAAGCCAGTAACCAATGTAATTCTTCTATGCTTGTGAGTCTCCACAGTGCTTTGGAGCAAGGCAAAGACGTATTTGTTTGTAGTGGGTAGTCATGAATACCTTGCTATGGCTGATTACCACTCTGACTACTAGAAAATGGAACTGTTATACACAACAGCATCTGCTGTGCTGGAGTACTGCAATGCCCAGATTGCCTGTTACTGAATTCCAGAGACTATTTGCCAGCAATAGACTGCATTTTGCCAATGGGTAATTTGCAGTTTGCTGTGTCATCAGAATCTGAGCATGTCACATCTTCTGCTCATCATAGCCAATCCAATGGCAAAATGCTATGGAAGCATCTGTCAAGAATGCAAAAAAAAAAAAAACCTACAGAGGAAGCACAAAGTGACAGCAGACTATGCAAATTAGCAATGGACAGAGAATATGCACTCACAGAAACAATAACACACAGATCGCCGTAATCCCCAACACCATTTAATGTGGAGACAATGCGGCTGCACATCAGATGAGACATCACAAATGGAGAAATCATAGGTCCTGTGACAAATTCACAAAGACTGGTAAAGGGAAAGAGGAAGACCTGGATTTGGAACACTGAATGCAGCATTCTGAAACACTACATAAATGCTGAATAGAAATCACGAACTACGTCTTGGGTAATAACTTCAGAAGGAATATGGGAGAAACCAGATATGCTACAGGTTTTGGTTCATCATTGCAAGAAAGGTATGCTAATTAGATTGTATGAACAATGCTAAATGTTATTGAAAATATCCAGGTGATACCTGTGTAATTCTTAATTTTTATGTAATATTTATTTCAAAAGTGATACATAAAATATTTTTGATGAGCTGGGGGTGGTGGTACAGTGGAGGTAATTTCTGTTTTGGCTGAACACAACCCATATCTAAGTGTCTAAAGATTTAGTCCTGTCTCTTTTCTGATTCTGTTTATTCACATCTTGGAAACAGTAGGTGATGATTCAATGACTTATATCGCTATCATCCCTGTGGGAGCCCTGGATGGAGTTCCTGGCTATGGGGTTTGGACTGCCCTAACCCTGACTGATGTGGGCATTTGGGAGAATGAATCAGCATTTAGCAGATTCTCTCTCTTTCACTCTGCCTTTCAAATACATAAATTTGAAAATGTGTTATTGCTATAAAGTTTTATTCTTTGGGCTTTGTGCGATGGCATGGTGGTAAATACTTGGATCCATGTGAGTGCCAGTTCATATCCCAGCTGCTCCACTTCCTACCCAGTTCTCTGCCTGTGGCCTGGGAAGGCAGTAAAGGATATCCCAAAGCCTTCAGATTCTGCATCCAAGTGGGAGACCCATAGGTGGCTTCTGACTTTTAGCTTCAGATGACCTCAACTGTGGCCATTGTAGTCACTTGGGGAGTGAACATAGATCATTTTCTTGTTTCACCTCTCTGTAGATCTGCCATTTCAATAAAATAAGTAAATCTTTCAAAAAGTTTGGTTCTTTAAAGTTTGTCTTAAATTTTTCTTATAGATCATTGCAGATTTATTAATATAATCCAGCATGATGGCTGAGCTGTAAACTGAATTTTAAGAAATCCAATAAGGTAAATTTTTACAGGGATCAATTCCTCATTGAAAGCCCTTTTGTAATATCCTTGCCTAATAGGGTTTCTTTTCTATCACTTTTGTGGATATCTGAGTGATAGGCATCACAGGTTAAGCAAAAAATTGCTCCTACGTTGTATTCGTTTACTAGTCACAGAGAAAATGTCTCCAGTATTTCTTCAACTCTTACTCTGTCACATGCCCCAGATCCAGTTACCCAGTACTGTAAATTCTACCTCCAATGAATGTCTGAGATAATTGTTTCAACTTTTCTTGTACTTGCACCTGCCAACTGCCCCTATCCTTCCAAATTGTACAGTTCCAGCTCTGTTAGAATTAGTTGGATTTCAGGCTGTGCTGACTGTATCCACTGGTGCAAGCATAAGCCAGAGTGGATGTGAGTTGGTTGGGCTTTGCCGCAGCATTAGTTGGCAGATGCTGGCACTGGAGTCAAATCCTGTCAAGATAACCTGCAATAACACCTGGAGGGTGCAAAATCCAGCAAAAAGGAGGGAACCTAACTCTTGGGTTGCCACTGCCACTAATGAGCTTGAAAACCAGGACTAGGGGCAGGCATGGCTAGGTAGAAAGTGACACCCACTCCACCCAGTGGAGCTGGTTGGGTTGGATTAGGCTTCAATGCACATTGACATGTGTGAGAGCTGAATGAGATGTGGGACAGACTAGACCAGTCTACTGTACGTTCTGGTATGCATGGGGACCAGGTCAGGGATTGGGTCTGGTGGGAGTAAATAGGGGTTGTTCTGACTAGCCTGTAGCTCCCACTGGTATACATGAAGACTGAGTGTGTGGTGGGCAGAATTGGTTTAGGCTGCAACACCCATTGATTTGCATAGAAGACAGGGCTGGAAACAGAACTGACCCAGCAATTGCAGCTTTCAGTGTGTGCATAGGCTGATTTGGGCCATGGACTGTGCCGGACCCTGTACTGACAAGCATACACAAGAATCAAATCTGGGATCACCTCAGATGAGGTTTGTTTGGGGATCCTCTCAGCTGAACTGCTAGACTCAAAACTCCAACCATGAAGAGAACTGCAGTCTGACTGTTGAGAGTATGTGTCAGAGCTATGCCTCCTTAGGGGCTTAGATGGAGCAGTGGACAGCATAACAAGATGCACATGGAGGATATGGCAGCACATTGGAGCTTATAGAGTACACCTGGTAACATAACAGAGGATGGAGGACAGAATAAATTGATCAACTAGCCTAGCCAAATTTTGGCAGTGATTATCTGGACAAATAGAGACCCTAAGGTGGACTATGTCAGCCACTGGATTCTGGAGAGATTTCATCATGCTTGGAGTGGTGAGATCAGCAGCAATTCAAAACTGTTGAACCATTAAAAACCCCACATGTCCCGTATCAGGGATTCTGGGACGGCATTGGGTGGCTGTCTCTCACCCCAGGGTATGGAGGCAGTTGGCAGGCTAGGTGTGGTTTCTCCTCTTATTTCCTCCCTTCACCCACCTACAGGAAGGAAAAAAGGAAATGTGAAAACAATGGTTTCACCCACTTTCCTCTAGCTCTTGATCCTTTTCACCCTAATCAACTAAATCATTAAAAATAAAATAGAAGAAAGAAAAGAAGTAGTTGGATATCTTCCTCAGTGACTACCCCTGTTTCTAACACCTAAACTAAATTTTCTCTAAGGATACTGTTTGCGTTCTAGGCGTGGAAAGCATTCAGCGAACTACAAGCACAGAGTGAAAATCTGTTTTATTGTTTGACAAGGAATTGAAATTAGTTAAAACACACACACACACACACACACACACACATTATGTGCCCATAATGTATGCATACAAAGACATGCACAGAAGCTACAGTGTTGCAAAGAAGAGAAAACTCTTTCGCTTCAGGACTTCAGAATTCTTTCCTCTCAGGTCAAAAACTTTGAAAAAGAGGATGAGAAAGAGCATCCCTTGGTTACCATGCAGAACTAGTAGCAACACTCATCACCTCCACTCACATTACATTAAGAGTTAGTCACATGTGGCTGAGTGGTGATGTAGAGCAGTAATTCTCTGAGAGCCCTAGCATCCATATGTGTACTGGTTTTGTCCTGGCTGCTCCGTTTGTGATCCATCGTTTTCTTGTGGCATGGAAAAATAGCGTGGAGAATGGCCTAAGATTTTGGGCCCTTGCAGCAGTGTGAAGGCTGGGAAGAAGCTCTTGCTTTTGGCTTGGATCAGCTCAGTTCTTGCCATTGCAACAATCTGGAGAGTGAACTAAGGGTTGAAAGACCTCTCTCTGTCTTTCCTTCACTCTCTGTAAAAACAATAATATAAAAATAATTAGTTATATGGTTACAACTAGTTTCAAATTAGGCAAAAATGTCATTTCTGCTTTGACGATAATTTCTTCCATTGGACCAAATATTATCAACATGTATGTGAATCTTTGGTTTGTTATCAGTATATATTTTTTTGTTAAAACTAACAAAATTTCATGATAATGTTTCCCAAATGAGACTTTCATAGTCTACATTGTAGCTTCAATTTCAATCCTTCTTTGACAGTCCTGAAGCTTTATTTACCATATTATTTTTCTCCGAAGGATACCATTTACTAAGCTGGGCCTACCTTGTCTTGAATAAGGTTTCTATCCCCCTCATTTCTATAAAATATCAAAATCCTATCGAAACTTCAAGTAACAGAAAAAAAAATTATACTTTTGTTTATGACTGCCATTTTCATCTGATTGGAATTAAAATTAGCTGGTTCAAAATAATTCCCTGGTACTTTGTGCCCCTTGGTATGAACTAAATATGTGTCTACATGTCTTGCAGTCATTTAGCTTCTTACAAGTTTCACCATTCCATTTTCTGTGCCTTACACCATGGCGAATATGAACTTATCAGAACAGGTAGCATTTGATGGTTCTACTCATTAACTACTATTTTAATGTTCTTTATTATAACTTAAATCACAGAACCTTCATGATAACCAAGGGAGTTAAATCCTAAAATTATCAACTCTATTATGTAAGAAATAAACTGAACCACTGAATGTCCCGGCATTTTTTCGCATCTACAGAGCTAATAAGTTATTTGTTGGGATATGAATCAAGTCAGTGTGACTCCAAAACTCACATAATTACTTTAAGGTGGTAAATGTGTGGTTGTGCATATTAGTAATTCCTTCTTATCTCACAATGTTCTTTGAACAACCATTTTTTTTTTATAATTCTTTATTTTCCACAGTAACCAAACATTTGCATTCAATGAAATTTATTTTAGCTTTTAGTAGTGAAACCATAGTGACATAAATATTGTTCTTACATGCTTTTTTCATACTTTGTACTATATATGAAATACATATTCTTGGGGTCAAAAAAGAAGTCCTTTTAGGATTAAAAGATAGGGCCTGGCATGGTGGCCTAGCAGCTAAAGTCCTTGCTTTGACCGTGCCTGGATCCCATGTGGGCGCCGGTTCTAATCCTTGAATCTCGCCTTTCCACCCAGCTCCCTGCTTTTGGTCTGGAAAAGTAGTCGAGGATAGCCCAAAGCCTTGGGATCCTGCACCTGCATGGGAGACCTGGAGGAAGTTCCTGGCTCCTGGCTTCGGATCAGTGCAGCACTGGCCATTGCGGTCACTTGGGGAGTGAATCCACAGACAGAAGATCTTCCTCCCTGTTCCTCCTTCTCTCTGCATATCTGCCTTTGCAAGAAGACTAAATAAGTCTTTTTAAAAGGATCAAAGGATAAATAAACATATTAGCAATTGTGAAAGTGATTTCCATGTTTCTTAATGTTTTTATCTTATGAAAGTATGATTTCATTAACAATCACTGTATAGATCTGAAAATAAATTCTCTAACGTTTTTACATAGTTCTGTTAGGGTTTAGTGCTTTCTGTTTGAGTACTTTTTATGCAACCTTCAAGTAATGCAAAAGATAGTAAAGATTGCTTAGTGATCAAATCTCTAGGTTCAGAAAATGTTGAAAGAAGTTTTATTTATGTTTTCAATTCTCCATGTAATTCATTTGTCAAACGATTATATGGTAACTTAATTAATAATTGAATCAATAAATATATACTTGACAATTTACTATGATCATGGAAGGAATGTATTGTGGCAAACAGTATTACCACCTCTTCATATTAACTCTTAACTCATCACTCAACTGTCATAGATTAGTAGACTGTTTCAAAAAAAAAAAACTCATCTATCTTGCATACAGGTGTCACATCTCACCAACAAAGATCAACAGAAACTGTATTTCATGGATTTCGATGTTTTTGTTTTTATTTTCATTTCTGCAAAACAGTTTTTATTTCCTTAAATTCTCCACTGACTCATAGGTCATACTGTAGCATCATTTCCACTTGATCTTAGCCAAAAGGCAGAGAAGTGATGTAGCATCATTTTCTTCAAGAAAGTTCTTGATGTTCTTTTTTTCATTTCTTCAGCAACACGTTGGTCATTCTGTAGCACAGTTTTTAACTTCATATTGTTGTAAATTTCTATTTTTCCTCCTGTTGTTGATTTTGTTTTGTGCCTTTTCATTGAAGGGGATATATAGTACCTATGTAATGGAGACTATCATATCCAGATGTGAGGATACAAGTCAGGAGACAGGGAGCTTACAGATTATCATTAGAAAGAGGTTACTAATCGTACCTTTCAGAAGCTTTTGTTTTGAGCAAGTAGACAAGTTTACTCTTTCTGGTGCTTTGATTAGCTTTTTTCATCCTTCTGATGAATGTTGTCTGCCTTCCCCCTCCACTATCCCTTCCCCTCCCCTGTACTTTCGGGAAGCTGTGTTTAACTCAACCCTCACAAACTTTCTGGTCTTTTCTATTTTGAAATTCCACCTCCTGAATTCCTTTGCAGGCGATTTTTTCCAGCTTAATAAATCTTGCTTTTGCTCATTTTTTTTCCTCATGAAAATTCATCTTTTATGTGAAACAAAATCAAACTTGTGTTTGTCAAGTGTGTCAATTTCCCATAACAAAGTCTCTGCCTATGATGTTGGCATCTGATAAGGAAACTGGTTTGTGTCCAACTGCTTCCTTTGCTTGTTTGTTTGTTTTTTATCTAATGCCATGGGCCTCTGCCTCCATGTGGAAGATGTAGAAGAAGTTCTTGGCTCCTGACTTTGGCTTGGCCCAACCATGACTATTTTGGCCATTTGAAGAATGAACCAGTGGAAAAATATCTCCTTCCTTTTCTCTCTGTAACTGATTTTCAAACAAATAAATAAATAATTTTTAAAAATCCAATATGCATTCCTGCTTAAAATTCTCACCAAAATATAAATTTAATGGAATATAGAAAGTCAATAACAAATGTCTATATTTAACCTACAGCTGCCACCAAAATTTTGATAAGGTTCTTTTTCCATATTTCAGGAAGAAGAAAGAATGCACACATTCATCACTAGCTATTATGTGACTCCTGAATGAATCTACATAACACAAATCATGAAAAACAACACTCAGCTTGGCCCAACCCTGGTCATTGAGGCCATTTGGGAGTTAATTAACAAATGATAGAATTCTCTCTTTGTGTCTTTCTTTCTCTGCAACTCTGTCTTTCATAGAAGTAAACAAATAAATCTTAATAAAAGTAAATTGGCTTTATTGGCTAATTTTTTTGAAAATTTTCAATCCAAATATAATCACAGGAGAGAGTGATGAGAAAAAAAAAATATTGCTACAACTTAATGACCTAGCTTCTTTTATTGTCCTGTTTTTCTGGAGAATGTATCATTCCAAGAAGCACTATATGAGCAAGGAAAAGAAATTACTGTTGAAATACATCATAAGTAATAACAACTTACTTATTCAGGCAATAAATGCATTGGAAGGCATTATGCTTTAGTGAGGTAGTCAGCTAGTTCAGGGTCATGAGCTTAGATGCCATCCCCCACTCCCAACCACTCCTGTCCACCTGTGATGCTCACCTGCCATCTGAGAGGAAGAGGTATTGCTTTTTTTTTTTCTTTTTTCATTTTTTATTATATTTTTTATAATCTTTACATAGTTAATTAGGGTAAAAAGGTTCGACTACAGGAAAGTGGGTAAGACTATGATTTCCACATTGTTTCCATCATGTTTCTGAGGTAAAGGGGTTTTAAGGGAGAAGCCCCACCCATTCTCCTACCTGCCCTAGATCCCCAATGTGAGGCATGCTCCAAGGTCTTGCTCATGTGGCTTTGATCATTCAACAGTTATGAATTGCTGCTGATCTCACCATTCTAAGCACGATGAAGTCGATGAAGAATCCACTGATTGACATAGTCCATCTTAGAGTCTCCGTGTGCCCAGTTTTTCACTGCCAACATATAGCTGAGGTGGTTGATTGACTTGTTCTGTTCTCTGTCTTTTCATGGTTAGGGTTCTGAGTCTGGCAGTTCGATTGGGGGGGATCCCCTAAGAGACTTTGTCTGAGGTGTTCCCAGACTATATTCCTGTATGTACTAGCAAGTACAGGTCCCGGCACAGTCCATTGCCCAAATCAGCTGGTGGTTGCAATTGCTGGGTCGGTTCTGTTTCCAGCGCCGTCTTCCACGTGAACCAATGTGTGTTTGCAGTCCAGCCTGGTTCTACTTAGCACACACTTGGCTCTGACATAAACCAGTGGGAGCTACAGCCTAGTCAGAGCGACCCACGATAACCCCTACCAGGCCTGTCCCCTATCATGGTTTGCCAGTATGTGCCGCAAACTAGCCCAGTCTGTCCCACACCCCATTTGGCTCTCACACATGTCAATGGACATTGAAGTCTAGTTCAACCCAACAAGCCAGATTATCCAGACCACACACATGCTGCTGGGTGCCTTTCTGTCTAGCCACCCCAGCCTCTGTCCTGGTTTTTGTGCCCTCCAGTGGGGGTGGCAACCCAAGAGGGAGTATCTGCTTAGCAGGGGAGCATTCCCATATTCCGCCTGCCGGCTCTGCCCCCTCCAACCCTGGTTGTCACGTGTGATGGTTGGGTGCTGCGGTCACATCCAGTGTAGGTAACCTCACCTTGGCACTCCATAATGTGCACTGGTTTTATGTCGTGACTGAACCTGGCTCGACACACTCTCTGTTCTGGTGCTCAGATTTTCCAGTAGATGATGTGAACTGATTCAGCCTGGTCTGCCCCCAACCCATGCCAAATGTAAGCCAGTGGGAAACTTTCCAAGGCCTGTTCTGAGCTATTTCCTTTCATGCTTCTTGTACTTACCTGCAGGGTCTTTGTCCTGCCAGAGGAGTTGCCCAGGCTCCTCCATCAGAACCTGGAGGGAGAGGCATTGTAACCACTCCCCTTACAGGTCCCTATAAAGGCTCACGGAAGGGCTGCTCTCTTGGTCAAGTGCTCCGTTTAATCTGGCACTCCCACTCCTGGCCTCCCCAGTACCTCTGAGGACAGGCATCCCCTGAGCATGGCCTCTGTGTTTCTGTATTGCTTGTTCTCTGTTTACTGCTTCAGTGGGACAATAGAGAAAATAATGCTAAGATACTTTGTATTTCTAATTTGTGTACTATCAGGAGTTCCAGAAGAGGTGAGGCCTAACAGAAGTAGAATGTAGGTAGAGAAGCAAGGGAAAGGTGAATATTTGCAGCTTTGTAAGTGTTCAGGTTATTTGCTGCATGTCTCTTAGAATAGCTTTTATTGCTGGGGAAGCTGGGACATAGGTCTTCAGCTTAGTGAATGGACATGAGGGTAATGACCATTTGTTCCTCTTGTGGGTGTGATTGATTGGACTGCTATATGGACTTGTTATTTGATATTTCTAAGCTTGGTTAATAAAGACTCCTCAATAAACCTTAGACATGTCTGGTGTGATCTCACTCAAACCCCATAATGACGCCTTACCATCTATTTACTACAATATATTTTATTCAGAATAATCATGGAGTCAGAAAGATGCATCTAAAATAATTATTCAAATTGGAGGGACCAGAGAAGTGGCCTAATAGGTTGATCCTCCACCTACACGTGCCAAGATCCCATTTGGGCTCCAGTTCATGTCCTTGCTGCTCCACTTCCAATCCAGCTTCATGCTCATTGTCTGGGAGGGTGAGTAGTACAGAATAGTCCGAGTTCTTGGGACCCTACAACCATGTAGGAGGCCTGAGGAGCCTTTTGACTTGGGCTCAGCTCTGGCTATGGTGGCCATCTGGGGAGTGAACCAGCAAATGGAAGATCTTTAGGTTTCTGTGAAATATAAATCTTTACAGTTACTTATAATTATGACAAGAATTGATTTTGCTAATTGATTCAATTCTATAAAGTGAGTCCAATTTATACATAAAGATTTTGATCTAATATATTCAAAATATATTCTGAAATTTTATTTTAAAAATCTGTTTCAGCATATTTTTAATTTTTCAAGCCATGACATTCAATAGTGTGGCTCTTACAGAAAAATGGGCAAGCACTATCAAAAATCATTGATAAATTTCTTGAATGTATCAAAGACACACTTCTCAGAAACTAAATTGTGTTAGTGAGCAAACAACACACCATATTGGTTAGGTGATTTTCAGTTATTTAAATAAATTTGAAAGATATTGCATATGAATAAAATTTTGATGATAGACAACCCAGTGATTTTATGTACATAAGTTTGAAGTAAAAGCAATGTGTTACAAATATGCTAGATTCTTTTCACATCTACATTTTTCAAAAAAAGTTATTTTAAGACTCATATATAATAACAAAAAAATTATATCAAAAAAACTCATGCAAGACACTGATGTATTTGCTTTACTTAGGACTAGTAATAGTGACCTATTTGCCTTTTATAAGCAGGGAATGATGAGCCTATGATTGACTCAGTTTCTGAGACTGGCTGGGCTCAGCTATTTGTTATGAGGAATTCTTGAGTTATATTTCAGTTATTTATACTCTGGTAGATTATTGTATTTATGCCTAGGGGCAGCTTTAGGCCAAATTTACTTTAATTTAACAAAGAATATGAAGGCAAAGAGATGGGAACGATGCTGCCATAACCATGGTGGTGCAGGTATTTCCTGTTCATTGTGTTCAAATCTTCTCTAATTTTTTTGAGAAATCTCCACACTGTTTTGCACAATGCAGGCACTAATTGGTCTTGCCACCAGCAGTACATAAATGTTTGCCTTTCCACACATCCTCCCCAGCTTTGTTATTCACTCTCTTTTGGATAACAGTCATTTTGACAAGGGTAAAGAGATACTCATTGTGGTTATGATTTTATATTTTCTTTTTAACTTTTTTTTAAAAGAGTTACTTATCTTTATTGGAAAGGCGGTTTTACATAGAGAAGGAGAGAGAGGAAGAAAGATCTTCGACTACCAGCTCACCCCCGAAGTGGCTAAAATGGCTGTAGTTGAGCTAATCCAAAGCCGGAAGCCAAGAAGCCTCCTCCAGGTCTCCCACATGGGTTTATGTTTCCAAGGTCTTGGACCATCATCTACTGCTTTTCCAGGTCTCAAGCAGGGATCTGAATGGGAAATGGAGCAGCTAGAACTGGAACCGGTGCCCATATGGGATCCTGATGCTTGCAAGGTGAGGATTTAATCCCTTGGCCATCACAATGGGCACTTGATTACATTTTCTTAATTATGAGTGATATTGAACATTGTTTTCATATATTCATAGGTCATTTGTATTTATTCTTTGGGCTGTAAATTAAAAACATGCTACTTCAAAAATTAAGAAAAGAAGGAAGGAAAGAGGGAAGGAAGAAAGAAACAGAAAAAGGAAGAAAGGAGAGATGTAATATGAAAGGGTCAGGAAGTGTGGTAGGGTTGAGATAAAGGGAATATTAACTATAATTTTTCTGTGAATACATAGAATCTGTTCTATTAATCTGTTATATTAATATTACCATAACATTTTAAAAAGAAACTAAAAGGAGAAAAGGTGCTGCCAAATAATTCAAACTCAGATTAATTGAATAATTGAATTTGTTCTGATTTTAGAACCAGTTTCCTCACTAACACAAAATTGCACTAAAATTGCCTGCACGAACATTCCAATTAAAATCTTACCTCTTGGGCCCAGTGTGGTAGCCTAGTAGCGAAAGTCCTCGCCTTGCACATGCTGAGATTCCATATGGGCACTGGTTCACCTCTCAGCACCCCCGCCCCCTTCCCATCCCACTCCCTGCTTGTGGCCTGGGAAAGCAGTGGAGGATGGCCCAAAGCCTTGGGACCCTGTGCTATCGTAGGGAGCCGGAAGAAGCTCCTGGGTCCTGGGTTCTGGCTTCAGATTCACACAGCTCTGGCTGTTGCGGCCACTTGGGGAGTGAATCAATGGATGGAAGATCTTCTTCTCTGTCTCTCCTCTTCTATGTATATCTGAATTTCAATAAAAATAAAATAAATCTTATAATTTTTTTCTCTTCACAAACATTGTGTCCTGAATCTTAGGCAAGTTCTATTGCCTTCTTTCAATGAATGTCATGCTTTCAATGAGTCATGCTTTCATGGAGAGAAACCTGTTTCTGCTGAAAGATAAAATCTCCAGTGTAACAAGTATAAAAGGAGCATGATTAAGTTCACTGGAGAAAACTCCACTGTTTTCTATCATTTCCTCTCCCAGGACGCTTCTGTGGTTGTTTTCATGCTGTACAGTCCCATTCCTTTCTGATCAGTAATTGCCTGCCAATTCAGGAAAACTCGGCCCATAACCCCAAATATTTTCCTAGGCAACAGAGATTTCCTAACATTCTCTGTTTCGGTTAAGTACCAGGCAGACATGAGGATACAGCTTTTCCATTGACCTGCTTGAGGGTCTACAGTCTACCATCAGTGATGACACCGCTGATTTCTTAATAATCTCCTGAATTATTTCAATCCCACACCAGCAATTTGAATTCACGTAGGTCTTAGTAAATTCAATAGCTTAGAAATACATGTCATTAGGTGATAAAAGTTCTTAATTTACTGTGACCACAGCAAGATACACATCATTGGTAATTAGGAAGAGAAAAATAAAGTTCCTTTCTAAGTTTGTTGTTGTTGTTGGAACCCAATACTTCCGTCATGAAGATGCACTCATTCCATCTTTATTGCATATGTACAATATATCTGAAATTCATTCCCAGGCAATACCTATGTTTTATTATTCAACAAAGGATGGTCCAATCAGAGTCAGATCAGAGATGATGATGTATGCTACAGTGGAAAGGAAATAAAAGTTTTCCCATGGCAGGATCTGAAAAGTTGCTGGCAATACAGCCAGGCAGCGTGTGAGCAAAAATGTTCAAGGAAATATTTTATTTTTATTTATGCCATCTATGAAATAAATATTGCATAGTTGAACCAGTGGATTTTATGTGTCAGGCACTATTTCCTGCTGCACCCAATCACTACAGAGCTGTATAAAGTAAGTGTGCATTTGAAGAGGCTACCCTCCTTAAGCAGAAGGAAAAAAAAAAAAAGCCAGGAGAGTTGATAAAATGAATCCTGATGAGTGTCTCTGTCCCGCCTTTTAAAGCGATCTGAGTGTATTCCAATTTTAGCAAATGTGAACTCTGAATGAAAGGTAGCTGAAGGCAATAGTTTCAAAAAGCATATAAACAGGGAAGAGGAAAACTTGCATGTTTCTTCCTAAGCAAATGACAGTACGCAGAAGTAATGTATGTCCAAAGGAGAAAAGATGGAATGGTTTCAGTGCAAATTGTACCCCTCCCTATCTAAACTTAATAGCGAAAAGCATAAAGTGTGATGAGATGAGTATTTTATGTTGTGGGTGTCTGGTCACCAACCTGCATGTTACAATCACATCAGCGGAGATGAGCATCAGTGGCAGGCAAATTAGAATGCTCAGAAAACAGCGAATGTCAGGAGAGGGCAGGCAGGGAAGCTGCAACCATTTAGCAAGTGCCTCTGTACAAAATTTGATTGGAGTTATCTGGCAGAAGAATGGATTATGGTAAGACCAGGGAAAGTAGGGTGTTCACACCTGGGGATTGCTGTTTAATTTGTAAAACAAACAAGCAAACAAAAACAAACAAACAAACAAAAACTGCTTTCTTGGGCAGTTCTCTTAAAGCTCCATTTCCTCTGCCTCATTCCTGAGAGCCAGAGCTCTGGAGACTGAGACATTGGCTTTTGGCTCTTTATTAATTGTTGAATGTGTTTGCTGCCTTTACGTGACTCAAGAACCTTATGTTATGAATAATTAAAATCTTGACTCTCTATGGGCGTGAACTATGATATAATAAGAACTGTTCTTTCAAAGTGCCTCTAAACACTGTGTGGCAACTGAATCATACCCACCTCACACGTGCACAGGCCGGCACAGATACTTTCACTCACTTAGCTTACTCATTTTAATAATTTCATTTGCTGCTATTTTCCTATTTTAAGCTTCCACTAATTTTTGTGTCCTAAAGAATTTGTAAAGGAATAATAAAATAAAAATAATACTAGCTGATTTATCGCCAATGAGCAACTTGTTGTGCTAATATGTTGTGATTTTTAAAATCAACCAGATAGAAAAAAAAATAATGCTTCAACCTAACTGGACAACTGAATCATTTTGAGGACTGAATGTTTTCACAATGTGAAATAATGTCATTGCCCAGCATCCAGTCATAACAGGGATTCACAGGCCTGATCAAATGTCCATATTCTTGCTTACTCCTATGCCTTGGTTCACACACAGCCTCAGCTGGTTGAAAGAAGTGCATTTCTAATGGTGAAATTACAGACACCTTGACAGGCCAATGGAGAGATTCTCTGAGGGAGGGGAAACTCCCAGCACCCCTCAAATGTAAATGACAACAAACAGTAGGGTTTAATTTCTTCAGCCCAGGTTTTAGTAGGATTCTTGTCAGTCAAAAAAATTCACAGAACACCTGCCCTGCATAAAATATTTCTTTTCACATACTAATTCCCTGCCTGACACTTGACAGCTCTTATAAAGAATGATGGGAAACTGAGTATTTGCTCTGTAGGATGGAAATTTGATTCATAGCAATTTACTTATTTAGATTGAAATCCTACAATAAAAAAAATTGTTCATTCCTGTGGTTTCCACTGTAAAAGAATTTTGCGTGCATTTCATTTGTACTGGTTCCTTAATTTTCAGAAGGATGTGTACTTTTTTTTTTCTCTTAAGTGCATTTGAGCAGGCTTTAGCCTAAACTCAAAAGTATGGACTGTTGTTGAAAGCAGCTGTAACTGATTCTAGCCTTCTCTGTGCAGACAGAAGGACAAGAAGCCAAAGCCCTGTAATCACATTATTCGTATGATTTGCAGGCTGTGTGCCAGCACAATGTAAAGTCCCTATCTTGTGTCTCCTAAGACCACTTTGAGGTGGGAATTTTTCCCCTAGTTAATTTTGGCTGTTTTTTTCTTCCTTGTAACGTGCTTTTCTCTACCGGGGAAACTGGGTTGGCTACATGTTCTGCAAATATGTTTTTCTATAGTTGGTGATGGTAATTAATTATTACTTATTGAAATACAAAATTTCATTTGTTCTTCTCATTTGAATCTCAATTGTCAGTAATGTAAACATTTATTGCTTAAAGTAAGTGGAAAACTTCTGACAGATTGACATTCATTGCCTTAGTGATGGTCTAACAGTATTGAAAAATCAATCATGCATTGCCCGTGAACTTTTTTATGGTTTACTCTGGTTTTTTTGGGCATTGGACAATAGTCATGTATTTAGTTATAAGGTCATGTTTATGATGGGACAATTCTTTCTCATATTGCTCAGAAACAATATATAAAACAGGAGACTATAGTTACGGGTATTTTCTCTTAGATAATGAGAGTGCTTGGTTGTAGCTTTCTAAGAAAATGTAAAATTGTAATAATTTCTACAAAAACTGTCATTGACTTATATGTAAATTATGGTTCATGTTCAGGTTTATCTCTATATACTTTTAGTTTTGTCTCTTTTTGCATAGTTTGTTTTCAATATTTGTATGCAGTAAGATATCTTGAATTCATTTTTGAAAGCAGCTAGGCTTAACATATGGGCTGGCAAGTATATTGAAATGCAAAGAAATGAGATCAAATTTGCACGTACCAGACAAGAGCAATAGATAATTAGCACTGACTCACATAGGAAGTGTAGTAAGGTACTTTTTAAAGCAGAATCTACTCCAACAGGTGCAAGAACACAAAAAGGACGCTGAAAGTGACTGTGGTAAAATTAAGAAAAGAGGTATTAAACATTTAACGGTGTTTGATTTATCTAATACTCTTTGCAGTTATTATTATTGTATTTTTGATATAATTGTCAAGTGGGAATTTTAGACACTATTTGCTGATTTTCTACAAAAAAAAAAAGCTTACATCTAAGACAACATTGCATAATGAATGGGAAGTTTTGATATCCTGCCTCTTTGTACTTTCTAGATGAGATCTTGATTATTTTCTGAATTGAGCTCTCAAAAGTTCCTATTTCACACAATTTTCCAAGACTCCTTGGGATACTTATAGAAACCAAAACTTTTGTTATCTAGTCACAAAATCATTTAGAAACACACTTTTAAGATGAAGAATGTACACAGTTTGGCCTAGTGCTTAAGGAATTTTTATCCATTGTGAGCTTTAAAATATTAATGAGAGTAAAGATTTTTATTACTTAATCTATTTTAAGTCCATGTCACTTTATTGTGCTGGAAGTTTTCAAATATTTGAATGATTAGACAGAGTATCAACATCTTTATCAGATATAGTTACTTAACATGAACTCAGTTCCCTCTCTTCTCTGTTAGTGGAATGTATATGCTAGGTGTGTGGCCCTCAAAAATGATTGTTTGTTATTTATTCTATTGTTTATGTGAAAAAGGAGGAGAGAGAAATATGACTCAATAATTAAATTAGATAGAAATAAATATTTTAAATAATAAAGTTACAAAGAAATAAAACCTATGATGTTTGAAAGGAAAGCCTAAATATTTTGGAAACTGGCTTCACACGTAGCAAATACTTTAGAGACAAATCTGATGGTGAATATTCAAGAATGTGACTCTGATGAAATTAGGGCTAAGACAATCTCAAGAGTGAGGTTTGCTACAAAGATCATGAAGTGGGATCTGAAAAAGTAAATAACCATGTGCCACATAATGATACTTAGTCATCAGAAGACCCCATATGTAACAGTGGTCCCCAAACATATTGCCCAGTGACCTTATGCTCGTCATTGTTGGTCTAAGTACACATTGTGATGTTTGCGTGATGATGGAAGGACCTCAGGATGCATTTCTAGAACACATTTCTGTCAATACAGAAGTGAAGCAATAAATGTAATTCCAAAGCAGACAGTTGTCATAATCCAATTTTTCATACTTACGTTCCATGGTTACATATCTAGAGAACCTAAAAGCTTTTAGAATAAACACTACTAAGTGATTTCAGAATGTTTCTAGGTAAAAGTAAATATATATTTTATGATCCATTTTCATACACATTCATTCCAATAGTTTCATAGGTTAGAGTTTTCAATAAGTTTTTGATTCAGTCTTTCCTTTCTGTGGGCAGTATGTGAACAAAGGTGAATTTATTCTTCTTTATGTAAATATTTATTTCTCTGAACACTTTTTCTTAGAGAAATTATCCTTTGCATACTGTGCATTTTTGGCACACTGTTGAAAAATATATTGACCAAGAACCTGTGTGTTTATTCTAAAGATTTCTGTTCTGTTCCCTTGTTTGTTCTCATATCAACGTTGTATTTTTTTAAAGTATAACCACTGATTCTACATGAACTTTAAAACTATTTTTCTTATTTTTGTTAAAAATGCCATTGGCCATTAACAATATATTTTATAGAAATACTCACATATATATTATTTATAAAAAAACTTTAGTAGAACTTCAGTCAACATCCATTATAATATTATGTATTAATTACATTTTCATTCTTTTTCATTTTTATAGAATTTTTATGTAATTGGTGAATGATTTAAATAATTGCTATTGGTAAATAAAGGTGGCAATTTAAAAGCAGTAATTAGGCTTTAAAAAGTGATGTATATTGTGTAAAGTTTGGAAATTATGAGTTCTTGAGAGATACTGAACAAAGTGATTGTCTTAAAATCAGTCCACTGGCTCGCTTTTTCCCTTTTTCCTTCCTTCATTCCAGCCATCTCTTTCCTTTCTTCACCCCTTTCATGTCCTGTCTTCCTTCTTTCATTCCTTCTTTTCTTTAAAAAATATAAATAGTAGAGCACATACATTTGGGATTCAATGTGTTGTTTCAATATGCATGCATTATACAATATCTACATAAGTAAATGTATATTTATCTCCTCAAACCTTTATTACCTTTTTATGGTAAAAGCATTCCAAAATCCTGTCCCCCAATAATTTCTTTAAACAGTTAAAATTCTTGTCATTTCCGACAACACGGATGGCAGTAGAGGTCTTCTTGTTAAGTGAAATAATCCAAGCAGAGACAGACCAGAATACTATGCTCTCAATTATATCTGAAGTCTAAAAAGTTGTGATTTAATAGAGGTTGAAAGTATAATGTTGTTTAAAAACTCCTGGGGAAAGAACAAGAGAGAGAATGGAGGTTAAATATTGCAAGTGGGCACTAAGCTATAGCTAGACAACAGTAAAAATTCTGAAGTTCTATTGTATAGTGGGGAGAATTAATAAAAATTTCATGTATATTTCTTTATAAGCTAGATTCTAATTAACACATAATGAAAAAGTAACATCAATATTCCCCCTCAAATAAATCTCTTGTCTCGTCTCAATTTTTTTTCATTATTTCTAAAGACTTGTGTAGGTGAAGCCATATGGAGAACTTACTTCTTTAGATGTGATTAATTTGATTGATTAATTCAAGTCATGCCCATACAAGTTAAAAACAAATTTAAACAGAAATGAATCAAAACTACAGAGGAGATTCTGCCAAAACCTTGAATGTAATGAAATTTAATCCTTGTGGAAATCAGGTTTGGAAAAGACAGATTAGGTCTGGGCCTCAGTCTCTATTTTTGATATTTGAAACAGTCACAGCCATGAGCAGTGCTCCTGAAATCCTGCTCTGGGCTTTACCTTCTTTGCATCTTAATTATTATGTAATATGTGTGATGTCATATGTAATATGTAATGCTTATATATGTATATATACATAGAAATATTAACTTTCATTTAAATTTTCTTATTATGAAATAACTAAATTTATGCACACATGTTCTTAACGTACCATAGCTGTTATGGGTTGAAGGCTTTGCAGAGTGAACTTCTAACATGTATGCCTGTTCTTGAATTTTGTTAATTTACTTAGCATGTGTTAAGAATGCAAATTATTTTGTTCAGAAGTAGTCTTATTAGAAATGATTAAATGGATCTACCATCATGGAGATCAGGAAAGACAAAACATGTCTGGTACAAACATAATCTACATGTTATTGTGAGTGAAATAGGATAGAGAAGAAAAGAAAACAAAGGATTCATGAGGTAGCTGGGATAATCTATATGATGTTAAAAAGAATCTCAGCAGGATGCAAAGAATTAAGTAGAATTTTACTAGGTACAATTGTAATTAGTAGTTAAATTTGCATTATTTTTAATATGAGTAATGCGCTATTCTATGCTTTTTACATGCATGGAATTTCTTGAATTTAACTTAGAGTTATTTAATTTAACATGTGTTGCTATGATACTCCAAGCTGAGAAAAGTGGGTTGCAGAATGGTTCTTCTTTCCTCCAAATAAGTTTGGCCTTGGGCTGGCTCTTTGACATAGCTGGTGCTGGTTCAAGTATAGACTGCTCACGTCTGGTTCAGGAAAAGCAGCAAAAGACGGCCTAAATGTCTGGACACCTTTTTCACATACAGGAGTCTCACTTACAGGGTCTGGCTCTTCACTTCACTCTGGCCCAGCCATGCCAGACATTGGCAAATGAGTAGTGAACCAGCAAACAGAAGAACTCTCTGTTTCTTGCTCTCTGTAACTCTGACGTTCAAAATAAATAGTTAAAATCTATAAAAAGAAAAAAATAGGTATGGCTTTCTCATAAAAAAAGGAAATTTTAAGAGTGTGGTATGTGTATCCATATTCAGTCAAATAAATTATGAGTACTTATTTAAACTTAGCAAATAACACAAATTACCCAAACTTCAAATTCATTGTCCAAGATGGAAAAAAAATTCAGCTTTTTCTTATAAAGCACATTTCTCTGCTTAGTTATATTCAACAGTAAATGAATCAATCATAATGAATATTCATTTCTTGCATTCAAATGTTATTTCTGATTAATGATATGGGGATGAATAAACCAATTAAAGGAGCTTAAGAAAAACAGACGTGAATTCTCCTTTTGTAAAACTATTGATTTATATATTTGAAGGGAGTTTCACAGTGGCAGAGCTACAGATAGAGAAAATGAGAATAATCTTCCACCTGCTAGTTCACGCCTCAATGGCTGCAGAAGCAAGAGGTGAGCCAACATGGAACTTTGTTCATGTCTATGTAGATGCATGACCCAAGCATTGGATTTTCCTTCCAGGCACATTAGCAGGGAGTTACTCAGTGCCCATATGGGATGCTGGTGCCATCAGCGCTGGCTTCAGCAGATACACCACAACACCCGATCCAAATGTGAAGCCTTTTAAACTACGGGACAATTGTTCACCAAACGTCAAAGTAAATCCTCTTCATGCACAAGAGTTAAGAAATAGAATTTTGAGCCTGTTAATTTAATCATTCAAAAATTTGCATGTATAGTGCTTTCAAAAGTCATGACTCTGAAATCAACATGCTTAATAGAAAATTTCTTTGCATATAAAATGTTGGACATATTTTACCATATAATTCCCAAATTGGTCATTGCACAGAATCTTCATGATACAATCATGTGCATCTTAAAATTAGCTCAAAGTGAGATGTTTACACACGGGGGTTTTTTGTTTTGTTTTGTTTTGTTCTTTGTTTTTGCAAATCAGATGAATATGAGATACCTGTGGTTTCGAACCATCTCTGCAGCTCAGCAACCTCAAGGATCATGAAATGCTGTTGGAATCCTCTCAGCACCTCAGCCAAGGAGGTTGTCAGAGCCTCGATGTTCAAAAGGCAGTGGGTGCTTCATTGCAGAACTTTCTCACTTATATTTTCAATGTTGTGATCATTTTTCAATATTCTACATGAAAAAGGGCCAACATCAATTATACTATAGTTGCATATTTATAAAATCAGATCATAGTGGATTTCAACTCAAGAGATACAAAAATTGGGTTGCAATATCACATCCTGGCAGCATTTTCCGTGTGTGTTCAGTCACACTATTCAGAATTGCCCAAACATTAAATAGATGCCATAAATGATACACTTGCCTGAACCCTGAATTTGTAGATTTAGATCCTCTGGTTATAGATCTCCTCATTCTGTCTGAAGTTAGAGGAGCATCTGCTCATACAAGGGGAGGGACACACGAGGCATTTTAAAGATGATATAAAAGAGAGGAGTCATTGTGATACACTGCACTACAATGATAGAGGAAACTATAGTGCAAAGAAGTCACAAAAGTGGAGAGGAACAAAGCATAGAGGCTGTGTATGGACCAAACATAATAGTAAGAATTAACATTTATCAGAATCCTAGCATGTGGCAGGTGCATCTCTTCTATTATGGTTAAACTGCACAATGCTGCTACACTGTATGTGACAGCATTTTCAATGCACAGATGTGGAAAATGGGGTTCAAAGAAGGTGACTGCTCAGGAACTCACAATGACTGTGGCAGCACTAGAATTTTGTATCGGAAAGCACTAAAAGTGTCAAGCCCGTTGGAAGATAAGGCTTGAATCTATATTTTACACAACCCTCTAGATATTATTAAAGAATGAGGGAAGGGCAAATGCAATTATCTGAGAGGTCAAATATAAGCCATTTTTTGCCCTTCTGGGTCTGCTGTCAGGGCTAGTCAAAGTGCACTGGGACTAACACCGTTTCTGCCTGACTCAAGTACTGTGCTTGTTGTTCACTATATCACACTGCCTCATAATTTATCAGATTCAAAATCACATTACAGTTGAACTTGGGGTGAATTCTAAAGAGTAGATGTGATGTACAAAAGCTTCTCCCCTCCCCAAAAAAGACTGCTATTAAATTATTCCTTTAGTCTGAAAACTCTATAGTGCTCTCTCCAAAGCTGAAGGCTAGCACCGATCACCCACTCCCCACCCCTTAGTCTCCTGGACCTGCCCTCATGACTTCAAGCCAGTGGTCTCACTGAGCCCACGGTGCTCTGGAAGCTCACAGTCAGGGCAGTGGTTCGATGGCCTGCTGTGGCTGTAACCTCGAGCCTCCCACTGGGCTGATCCAGTGGAATTTCTGCAGCTGGAAGTCCGAAGTCCCTTTCATTAGCAGAGCAGCTACAGTGTCATGATCTGCCTCATGCTCTACTTCAGAGAGAAGTGACAAGCAGTCTGAGCAAGCATAAAAAGGTGAAAAAACGTCTTTTATGCACCACAATGAAACTTTTTCATGTATTTCTATTTTAGATGAGTAAATTACATATAGGTACTCATACAAATTTTAATCTTTGTAAATAGTAGATACCTTTTGAATAGCCTTAAAGATATAAATGTAAATATTAATGTATAAAATCTGTTCAGACAATATTTGAAATATATTTATATTAAACATTAGCATTCGTTATCTGAACATCTTCCTGCCTATTTTCTAAATCTGGCAAGCCTACCCTTGTATCAAGTGTAAAACTTCATCCCTGGCCTCAAGGAGTTCAATCCTGAGGAGTCAGAATTATCACTCTCTATTCTAAAAAAAAAAAAAAAGTTTCTAAATAAATAAAGAAAACGCTTTTGGATCTCAGGTAAGGAAGTGTCTAAGATTGAGAAGATTGAGAAGACAGAAGACATAGAAGCTCTGTTAACTGTTTTCTGTTGGAGAACAAAAATCAAGTCAGCAGACAAATGATGGTGTGGAAAGCACAAGGAGCTTGCAACAGCAATGGGGAATGAGCGTAACCACAGGCAAATGCAGCAAATCACACGAGGTAGCAACGTCAGAGACACCATTAGAGAGCCCAAGATTAACTGTCACTACTGTATATGCTACGGCTATCCAAGAAGGCTTCATTTGTTGCTCCCTAACATTGCTCAAAGAGGATTCAGTTTTGTTTATATAACCAGAGAAGAATCTTCAAATCCTTGTTCATATGATGTGTTCATACAGGTGATCTAAAGTACTTACACCTTCTTGTACTGCAACACTCTTCACACCCCTTGCTCAGATTTCTGTGTCTGATTTAGATGGTAAATGCCTAGTGGATGGTCTTTATATCATTTTCCTTCTTTCCTTTATTCTAAGATCCTGATCAACACCTGGCACCACGTGGGTGCTCAGCAAATGTTGAACTCACTGCCGTGGATTTCATGTGAGAGGAAATGCTGCTTCAGTGACAAACAGAAGTATTGATCTTTGAAATGCTAGTTGTGCATCTGTTTTTATTGTGTGTGTGTATGTGCGAGCATGCATTCATATGTATGCTCTCTACCAGTGTGTGGTGATCAGCAACATTTCCTTCAATGGCAGTAATGATGATATTGAAGAAACTGTAGAAACAAAGAAAATCTGAGTAATGGATACAGAATTTACAAACCAAAACATGGCGGCAGAGAAGAGCTTTTGATATGTTTTACTCCTTGGGACAACTTTAATCCAAAGCCCTTCCAATTTTTTCTACAATTCATTTACTTGAATGGCAGAGCAGCAGAGAATGGGGAAGAACACAAAGCAACTTTTTCCTTGTGCTGGACCACTCCTCATGAGGCTGCAACATCTGGGCCAGGGTGTAGCTAGGAGCTATGGGGTCTCTTGCCTGAGTGACAGAATGTTTAAATACTTGAATGACCACCTGCTGCTTTCCCAGGTGTATTAATTCAGACAGAAGCAGACTTACGGTACTCCTTGATTTCCTACCTCCCAGTTTCAGCTGTTTTGTGCTCTTGGTCCTCCTCAGCTCAGATTATCTGCTTTGTGCTACTTGTTTTTGCCTTACCCAAGTTAAGGCAAAACTAGGCGAATGCATGCATGTATGGCGTGTGTGTAAAAGTGTATACTAAATCATGGTTAGGCAAAGAACATGGAGTAACATTTTAGGAATGTGTTCTGAAAATGTATGCAAATGCATTTTTGTATAATATCTATTATACATGAAAGTGTAAGAACTATAATATGTATGCTTCTATACAAAATAAACACATACGTATTTGTGTTATTTCATATGCTTCATGTTTTATATGTATATCAGAAGAGCTTAGCTGTGCAAAGTGTATTAACATTAAAAACTCTGCGTATATGATTAATTTTGTTTGAAATCAAAATTTGAAAGTAGGAAGAGGCATTTTTATCTGTGTTCCATGGACTATCAGGTAACACTGTGTATGTTTAATAAATGTTGAATAATAGTAATCTATTCTCACCATTTATCCCCATCTACAATTTAACAATAGGCTGCCAAATCATATATCAAGCAGTTTTATTGGGTTATATTTTTCTAGGTAGCAGGTAGGTGATTTGTAACATTATATATCACAGATCTTTCTATAGTGACTTATTGTGATATATAATTAGATAAAATTCTGACCTACACCCTATAGACGGATTGTCAATACTAAAAGTTGCATTCAACTTTTCTACCATTGTTTTCTTTGTCTTGTCTCTCACCTCATTCTACACTTGCTTTGAATTGAACCAACCTTCTGCATTTTGAGTAAATTTTACTTGCACTTGAAACTGGTAAAAAGAATTCACCAGGTCAATTTTAAGTGTTGATATCGGTAATCCCTTTGCAATTGCTTTTTAAAATTTATGTGTTCACATGTGTGCTTTGGCAATATTTTGTGAATACATATTTCAAAAATAAATTTCCAATGCTGATTTTAAACTCTCATAATGAAGATAGTGGGGAATTATAATAAACATATATGTATGTATCTGTGCATCTATTAATTTATCATCCAGGCATAAAATGGGATATTAAGCAAAAAATTTAAAATAAATAATAAAAAAAACCTGGAAACAAGTTTCAGAAACACTAATATCATGGGCATGATCTGAAGTAAATAATACTCAGAGTACAAAAATGTTATATAGGTAAGCAAAATTGGCATTTTGAGATTTGATTATTGTTTAACTCCCTAGTCTATACTCAAAGAGCACATCCCTGTGTTGCTTTATTCCCTACTTGCTAGTTGTTAAAGTTTTTATTTAATGGACACATGTGATTAAGAAGTGAACCGAAAGCATGCCATTGCAATTATTTTCTTTTTTCTTTTCTTTCTTTCTTTCTTTTTTTTTTTTGAATAAAAAGGAATAAGGACACGAGGGAGAGTGGGGTGTAAAGTCCCCAGACCCGGTTTTTGTTTCTGCCAGCATGTGCTGCAGCTTAGCTTGGTCTGTTCTGTATTGCATCTGGATCTCACGCCTATCCATGCTGGTTGTGGTTTAGCTTAGCTCGACCAGTCCTCAGATCAGGCCTGCATGTATTCTGAGACCTGCTGCTCGCTCGAGCAGCCCGATCTGTTCCCGGCCCTGCTTCTCCTTCTCACCAGCAGAAGCTACAGGCAAATATGCTGGCATGTTGTAGTTATCAAAAATTTAACATTAACCAGGCCCAGACTACCTACCTGTTTTTGACTGCTTTTCTCCCAGCACTGTAACACTTGTCTAGGTACAAGGCAACCTTGGCAGTTACTTAAGCTGCAAGTTATTTTTAAATTTTTAAAAAATTTATATAGAAGCAACACATTTTATATATTGCATATATTTAGTACCTATAATTTTAACTAATTGTAAAACAGTAAGAAAATAGATTTCATTATAAATGTTTAAATTTGAATTATCATAATGACTTCATTCCTAATAGCTACAAACTGGAAGCAGCCCAAATGTCCTTCAGTATATAAACAAAAATCAAGTTATGCTATTTCCTATTATGAATGACTAATGTGTTGCTGAAGAAATAGAAAAGAACATAAAAAATCTTCTTGAACAAAATATTGCTACAGCATGACCTATGAGTAAGTGGAGAATTTGAGAAAAAAAACAGTTTTGAAGAAATGAAAATAAAAACAAAAACATCAAAATCCATGAGATATAGCTTCTGCTTATCTTTCCTATTGAGCTGTGTCTCCTGTAGGCAACAAATAGATCTTTTGGGGGGGCCCGGCGCAGTGGCGAAGTGGCGCAGTGGCACAGTGGTTAAGGTCCTCGCCTTGCACGCCCAGGATCCCATATGGGCGCCGGTTCTAATCCTGGCAGCCCCACTTCCCATCCAGTTCCCTGCCTGTGGCCCGGGAAGGCAGTCAAGGATGGCCCAAATCTTTGGGACCCTGCACCCGCGTGGGAGACCCGGAAGAGGCTCCTGGATCCTGGCTTCGAATCGGCATAGCATCGGCCATCACGCTCACTTGGGGAGTGAATCATCGGACGGAAGATCTTCCTCTCTGTCTCTCCTCTCTGTATATCTGACTTTCCAATAAATAAATAAATCTTTAAAAAAAAACAAATAGATTTTTTTATGCAGTCTATAAATCTTTGATGTTTGATTGATGGGTTAAAAACCTTTTACATTCAGGATTAATATAAATAGAAGGTAACTTAAACTTGTCATTTTAGCAATGAATTGTTCATTGTATGATTTAGTCTTCTGTTGCCGTTTTACTGGGATGTTCTTCACATTTGCCTTGGGTTTTGGTGGGCACTATTCCTTTTTTTTCTTTTAGAACCTGGAATATGTCGCTCCATTCTCTTCTGGCCTGTAGAGTTTCCTGTGAGAGATCTCCTGTGAGTTTAATTGGCATCCCATTATATGTCAGTTGATTTTTTTCTTGGGCACATTTAAGGATCTTTTCCTTATGTTCAACTGAGGAGAGCTTGATTATCATGGGTCATGGTGAAGATTGCTTTTGGTCAAGCCTGGTGGGAGTTCTGTGCCCCTTCTGTATTCTGTTTCCCAATTCTTTCTCCAGGAAGTTTTCCTTTATAATTTCATTGAATATATTTTTAACCCCAGCTTCACTTTCTGCACCTTCTGAAACTCCTATAACTCTTATATTTGGACTTTTAATAGCGTCTCTTATTTCTTGATCCCTTTTTTTAGCTTGACCCTGCTCTGCTTCCAGCTTTTTGATTGTTTTCCCAAGGTAATAAGAAATATCCTCCAATTCTGACATTCTTATTTCTGCCTCATTCATTCTGTTAATGAAACGTTCCACAGAATTTTTAATTTGCTGTATTTTCATTCATTTGCAAGAATTTAGTTTGACTTTGTTTCAGTGTTGATATTTCCTGTGTAACATATTCCTTAACTTTCTTCAACTCCTGTATGTGTTTCTTGTTGTTGATAAGAGGCTTTATTGCCAACCTCATACATCAAGGAAATGGGGATACAGAATTCAGAAAACTCATTATAAAGCTTTAATATTTTTCTTAGTTTGACTCAGTTCCTTGTTCAGCTTTTTGATCGTTTCACCATTATGGCAAGAAATATCTTCCAATTCTGAGATTCCTTCTTCCTCCTCATTCATTCTATGATTGAGATTTGCCACTGCAGTTTAATGTGCTCCATTGTATACTTAATTTCTAATAATTCTGCTAGATTTTTTCACTGTTGCTATTTCCTGTGTGACATATATCTTAATTCCTGCATATGCTTCTTGTTGGTCAGAAGCTTTATAACAATTTTAAGTTCTTTATCCCTTATTTCCTTGATGTCTTCATCAGTTAATTCTGATATTTGCAAAGGCTTTTGCTTCTTTGCAGAGGAGTCTTCAGCAATATAAGTTGTGTCTCTGTCTCTTCTTTTGCTCTCACTCATTGTACTTCTGCTTAGCCGATTCTTCTCCTTAAGGAAGGTTTCTAAGCTGTATCACCCACAGGTCTACAGTTCAATTTTATTGATTATGTTTGTTACCCGATTTTATGTTTACAGTCAATTGTGTCACCCCCTCCAGTTAGTTTTAGTTCTAGATTATTGTGTTAGACTTCCATCACTGTCTCCATAGGCCCAGTTCCTGGCTCAACACTCTACCTGCTGTGATCCTGTACTGTGTCTGAACCTTTGTCTCTACAAACTTTCTCCCACTTCCAGTTTGAGCAGGTCCCAGGATTAATGAAAAACCAAGTGTGCTAAAGTATTGGGTTGCTGGTAGTGCTGATCTTGCTGGAACCTACTGGCCATTAAGTCTGAGGGCCACCTGGACTTCATTTGATCCATAGGATGCCAACGTCAGTAATATTTTCACTGTGGGACCAGTGCATTGCATTGAGCTGGAAGTGAGTTTGCTCCAAGCTCAGTGCATGCATAACTCATTGCTGTCACTGCAGTCTTATAGTACAATGGTGCCTGATGTGCCACTAGTGGAGTTCTTGGTTTGCTGGCTGTTAGAAGACTGGGGGCTATCTGGACCTATGTTGGGTGGAACTTGTAGGATGCCATGTTGGTGTGCAATGAACTGAGCCAGAAAGGTGTTTGTTTTCAGCTCATTGTAAGAACATATCTGTCCCATAGCCTTTTCCTTCGTACTCAAATATTAGTGTTACGGAAGTTCCAGAAGTTGCAAAGAGAAGCTGGGTCCAAAAGAAGCTGAAGTGATATGAGCTGGTTTCTAGTGTATATACCTGTTGAAATATTGCATTAAGGGTCTGGTCTTGTGGCATTGGGAGTAAACTCATCACCTGGATTCCAGCATCCCATGTATGTGCCACGTCTGTTTTTGTCCATGGTATTTCACTTTTGCCTCAGATCCCTGCTAATGGCTTAGGAAATTCAACACAATATGTCCCAAATATTCGGGCCCCTGTATCCAGATGAGAGCCCTGGGTGAAGTTCCTGGCTCCTGACCTTAACATGACCTAATGCTGGCCCATTCAGCTATCTGTAGAGTTAACCTGGATTGGAAGATTTCTCTCTCTCTTTCTGCCTGACTGTATGTCTTTCCTGTCTTTACATGCATAAATCATTTTTTTAAAAAAGGTGCATTATGCATCATAAATTATACAAATAATACATATTAATCTGAAATGTTTAAAAATAAGAAACAAATTATAGATTCCTTCATTTAATGTGTTTAGATTGAATTTGACTCCATATTTGGTAAGTTTACTGGGATTGATCCTGTATACCAATAAATACATGTTACATTTATCGATAACTGGAACCATGAATTGTGCGGAAGTGAGGAAACATGCATCTTTGGTAAGTCAGAAAACATTTCACAAGAGATTTGAGTTAATCATTTGCAAGGAAATTGAATTAAATTTAGCTTTCCACAGTCATCATTGCTTCAAACTTAATAATTATTTATTGTTTATCCATCCCAATAAGTTACATGTCCATGAAAGAATGAGCAATAACCTTTTCCATTTATTGCCTTAACCCCAGGACTCATCAGAGTGCTTAGCATCAAATGGGCCCTCAGCAAACATTTATTAATTTAATAAATGAGTGACTAAATTAATGAATAAATGTTACTCTCACCTAGATCACCCCAGGGGAGAAACTCCTGAACTTCATTGCATTAGAATAATATTCAGCTAGTCCTTTCAAAGGAGCATCTACACTTGTTTGAGACTGAATAACAGACAGCGTGCTGCTATTTCCTTTTTAGCTCATTCTAACCTGAAACACAGCAGGACCACCAGGATTAGAACTGATGCCCATAAAGGCTCTTGGCACATGCAAGGCGAGGACTTTAGCTACTAGGCTACTGCCCCAGGCACTGCTAATTCACATTAATTGACTCACAAACCATAGTTGGATCAAGTAAGAGATAAAAGGAGAAAACAATTCTGTCTTCACAAAACTTGCAATTTAGTAGAAAAAGACAGTGAAACTCATGTCTTTCTCCACTAAACAGTGAGCTCTGGGTGGGAAGTGATGATTTCTCCTTTTTCACAAGAGTATGCGTTTGTAATAGGCAATTCCTTGAACTGTTGCGAACTAACACATGCTATGCATGAAAACCATTTCACTACTGACACGTGAAAGCTAATGGTTGGTCTAAAAGTATAAGAAGAGTTTTAAAGACTTATGGCAGGATAAGCAGTAGTTACAATTAATTTCTATTATAGCAACTGATTGTGAGACCATAACTGCCATCTGCTACCCACCTCCCTCCACAGTCGGGTTTCACAAATACTCCCCCAGCTTTTCAGAAGGTCCAGGTTGCTGACACAGGCTTCCGTCCTTGAAGGCCAGAGGCTTTGCTTAGTATACACTCATCATGCTGTGTTTGCTATGATTGTCCTTTTAATGCTAACCTCTAAGCACAAAAACGATGATAGGCTCTAGTGACTTGCACAGTCCAGACACACCCCTCTCCGTGGTCACTATACAACAGCAGTTGTAGCTTCCTCCCTTGATAATGAGGATCAGTCCTTTGTGTTGAGCAAACCAGCAGTATGAGATATTCTTTGTCTAGGTTCACCTCTGGAGCTCCCCGTAAACTTCCCTTCCCACCTTGTTGCTGGTGGAATTCAGATCACCACTTGCTGAATGCCACTGGGGTAGCAGTCATTGCAACACCACACCATTGTGTCTGCTTTTTTCCTGTGTCTGTCAGTCTTCAGGTACCCCTCTGCTGTTGTTCTGCCCTCTTCTATTTCCTGGAGTTGCCATCTCTGCTTTGCACTGGCTAATATTTCTCCATCTGTTTAAATGTGTCCTTATCCTATTCCACCATCTTGATTAACATTTTGATTTAGTACATAGATTTGATTTTAAATGTTTTTAAATGGATAGAAGGAGAACCTGTTTTGTTGTGAAAGACAAGATTTAATTATTTTGTGGATAAGTTGTATTCTACCTTTTATGTAACTGTATATATGCTTTTTAAAAAAGGTTTTATTTATTTATTACCTTTTTTTATAAAGATTTATTTTTATTATTTTTTTATTGGAAAGGCGGATATACAGAGAGGAGAGACAGAGAGGAAGATCTTCCGTCCGATGATTCACTCCCCAAGTGAGCGTGACGGCCGATACTATGCCGATCCGAAGCCAGGAGCCTCTTCCGGGTCTCCCACGTGGGTGCAGGTTCCCAAAGCTTTGGGCCATCCTCTGCTGCTTTCCCAGGCCACAGGCAGGGAGCTGGAAGGGAAGCGGGGCTGCCAGGGATAGAACCGGCGCCCATATGGGATCCCGGGTGTGCAAGGCGAGGACCTTAACCACTGCGCCACCACGCCGGGCCCTATTTATTTATCTTTTATTGAAAAGGCAGGTTTATAGAAAAGAAGATACAGAGATTAGGATCTTCCATCTGCCAGTTCGCTCCACAAGTGGCTGCAAAAGTCGGAGTTTGATTGATAGCCAAAATCCAGGAGCATTTTCTCTGTCTCGCAGATGGGCACATGGTTCCAAAAATTTGCTTTCCCAGGCCACAAAGCAGTTAGCTAAATGAGAAGTGGAGCAGACATGAGCTGGTGTTCCTAAGGGATTCTGGTGCGTGCAAGGAGAGGATTTGGCAAAAGGTTATGGCGCTGGTCCCAATTGTATACATCTTGTCTACAATTTCTTTATCCAGTCATCAGTTAATGGACATCTTAGTTGGTTCTCTATTTTCATTCCTGTTAATTGAGCTGCTGTCAACATGGGTGTATATATAACTCTTTCATAGGATACTTTCACTTCCTTTGGGTAAATTCCCAGCATGAAATGGCAGCTCTTATGCCATACCTATTTTCAAATTTCTGAAGAAACTTTATACTGTCTTCCATAATGGCTTCTCTAGTTTATACTCCCATCAACAGTGTGTTTAGTATAGTTTTTTCTTCACATTTTGAACAGCATTACAATTCCTGATTTCAAGACATTATAGGGTAGCTACACCAAAACAGCCTGGTACTGGCACAAGAATGGACATGTTTGTCAGTACAACAGATAAGATACCGCAGAGCTAATTTCGTGCATCTACAACCAATGCTTTATTGGCAAATGAGCTAAAATCACTTCCTGCAGGATGTATAGGCTACTTAACAAAAGGAGATATGAAATTGGATCTCTATAAGCAGAACTATAAAACAAGAGCCCTACCTTACACCTTACCTGAAAATCAACACAACAATTGGCCAGGGCTCTAAATCTAAGGTTTGAAACCGTCAAGTTACTAGAAGAAAACAATGAGAAAGACTGAAAGACATTTGTGAAGGCAAGCATTTCTTGGATCCTATCCAAGAAGAACATGCACTAAAGACAAAAGCAGAGAAAAGATGCGTGGCTTGTACAATGGCACAGCGCAATAATCCTTCATCTGTGACGTCAGCATCCTGCTTGTGGAGTGATTCATGTCCTGACTGCTCCACTTTTGCCCTGGGAAGGCAGTGGAGGTGGTGCAAGTCCTTGGTTCCCTATAGCCAGAGTGAAGACCTACAAAAAGCTTCTGGCTCTTGGTTCAAACAGGCCCAGATTGAGCTGTTAGGACCACTCGGGAAGTGAACAAATAGATGTAAGATCTCTCTGTCTTTTCCTCTCCTTCAATAACTCTGACTCTCAAAACAGTAAATAAGTCTAAAAAAAAAAGACATGACAAATGGGATTACATCAAACTGAGAGCTTCCGCATAGCAAAGGAAATGCTCAATAATGTGAAAAAGCAACTGAAACAGTGAGAGAACATATTTGCAATCTATATGGAGCTCAAGAAACTTAACAAAAACAGCTTATAGACAGAAAGGTATGAACTGGCATTTTTCAAAGGATGACATACAAATGACCAATAGACAGATGCAAAGATGCTCAGTATCACTAGCCCTCAGAGAAATGCAAATAAAAATTACAATGAGATTTGCTTCACCCCGTTACTATGGTTATCATCCCCAAATCAGGAAATGAATGTCTTTATCAGTGAGTGCTTTGAAAACAAGGACATTTTTTAAAAGTGAAAGTATCTATTAATTAATTCATGAAAGCATTCATTAACTCAACAGATACACACAAATGTCTTTCTCTTTCAAAGATTTCTACTTATGAGCTTTCTAACATGACATTGTGTGAACTTTTCTTTATTCCAGATGGTTTTTTCCAAAATGGTTACTGATATTAGTAACCCAGCCCTTCACATTGTTGTTTATATTACCCTATGTTCCACATAGCACTTAGTCAACCAAAATCATGCTCTTTTCCCATGTTAACATGTTAAATAAGCGAGAAATTTATACATTTCAGATCCTGAAAATTACACACACACACACACACACACACACACACACACACACACACACACACACACACACTTTAAGGCACATTTCAATTTTCAACTTCTCAAATAGGTCAATATTTTAAATCTTGAAGTCATGAAAAGTTTTCCACAAATTATTGTGTTGTGGGGAGGAATTTACCTAATTGTACCATTCTCAATGCCTATCATATCACAGTGTAATTTTTATTTATTTTAAAATATTCTCTTACTTCTTCTTAAAGTCTTATTTTGTAAAAAAAATAATTTAATTAGAAAATTTTGTATTGAATAACGATATCAGATTTCTATGAAGCTCCACCCACACCAATGGAATGAGACTTAGTGAAACAAGTCAGTCCCCAAAAGGACAAATATCATATGTTTTCTTTGATATATGATAGTTAATACAGAATTATAAAAAAAAAATAAAATGAAGCTGATGTTGTTTATTTGATCATAGTTTTTGGCCTTTGTTAATCTCCTGTAGCACGGCAGTCTCTGTTGTGTTTTATCTGTTGAAAATCATGGCTAGTGGTACATTAATCTGGGATTATAAGGTAATTTAAAATTATGCTAATGCAAATTTGAAAGAAAAATGCTGCATAGAGGGAAGATTGAGGGAGGGAAGGAGTGAGTGAAGCAAATATGGTTATCTTCTTAAATTGTATCTATAAAATGTATGAAATCTGCTCTTTTTATATTAGTAAAACTTTATGAAATAAAGGAAATAGAAAGTAAGAACATGTAATGTGAATTTATTTCTGATATTTTATCTAAAATCACAGAGTTCGATATGTTTTTTCAAATGGTGGCATAAGCTATACATCAGTTATTAATACTCAGAATTTGCAGATGTATCCCTAGAGAACAAGCGAAAGGTGCACTCACCTCGTTAGAGTAAAGAAAATGAGTATCTGTATCCTTTAACAAATATTGCAGTATTAGATGTAAGACAAATTTCAAGATTTTTTTTTAAAGGGAACTAGAGGGAACAGCAGAGTGTTCTGGGTAGTACAGTAGAAATTAAGTCAATAATGACTCTGTTGTAGCTTTGGTTTGAGTTATTTTGACCTCTCCAAAAACTCATGTTGAAACTTGAACCCCTGCAGTGTTGGGAGTTGGATATTTCGGAAGGTTTTTAGGTCATGAATGAACTATGGTAAGATCAAAGACTGCATTCATCTCCTTTTTCCCTTCTGCCTTCCATCCTGTGAAGATGCAGTCTCCTCCCTGAGGATGAAAGCAGCATCCAGAATGACATTTCATGAGCAGAGGTTGACCATTTCAGACACCGTGTTTCCCCATTCTCCAGAACTCTAGACAGATCATTTTCTATTACTTATAAACACCTAGCCTTAGTCATTTGGCAATAGCAACATAAAATGGACTAAGAAATGATAACAACAAACTAACAGAGAAAAAGATGCTAAAATCAAAGATATTTGTGAGGATTGAATACTTATCTCACAAAACTTAACCAAAAAAGCAATATTTGTAATAAAAAGTTATCCCAATTTGTGACTAATTGAGTCTCTGCAGGTAGACAACATTGGAAAACTGAGAATGCAAAAGATTCTATTTAGATTGTTTTTGTAGTTTGTTGGCAGACATCTAATACATGTGCTTATAGCAAATTCAACTATTCACATGTAAGTCAGTGATTGACAAGTAAGCTTATATGATTATGTACTGGGATCTGCATGTTGTACCAGAACCAGGGGATTTGCAGGTTATTTGGATCACAGTGGAAGCAGGTTGACTGAAGTTCAATGTGTGTGAATCTGTTGTATAACTTTTTGCACAATCCTGTCTCTCATAGTGGATACCAATGCATTAGAGTGGAAAAAGGTTATTTAAAAAATTTCCCTGAATTAAAAATAGTGGGTTCAAACTATTTCAAAAAGAATTACACAATTTTAAACAAATCAAACTTCATTTAAAAATAATGTGTCATTTAGAAGTGAGTAGTGTAGTTTGGCAAGCTAAAGCACCACTTGATTTGAATCACATTTCAGAGTGGCTGATTTGAGTTCTAGCTGTTCTGTACTTCTGATCCAGCTTCCTGTTAATGTTCCTGCGAGGTCCCAGACACATGAGTTCCTGCCTTTATGTGGAAATACAAATAATGTTCCTGGCTCCTGATTTTGATCTGGTCCAGGCCTTGACTGTTGCAAGCACTTAGGGAGCAAGCCAGTGAAGAAAAATACTCCTACTCTCTGTTACTCTCTCTCCATCCCGTTCATTTCCTCTGCATCCTGTTCTAATGCCACTTCTTTTCCCCTCTCTTTTCCCTCCTCCCACCTTCTTCTTGCTCCGTTTGCCTCTTCACTGTCATTAGGTAAGTAAAAAAAAAAAATCTTCAGAATGAATGTATCTTCTATGGACTTAGAATCTTGGGCAATGATTGTTTTTTTAAAAAAGGAAAGACTCACCTATTTTACATAATTTGGCCATAGCATGATCTTCTAAGTAAAGAGAGCTCTGGAGTGGCATCACATAAATAATAAACAATGAGAGCCTGTGATCCAGTTTCAAATGACATTCTTATGACTCCCAGGTCTAGAAATTATGAATATGCCTTTACTAGTAGCTCCCCGTGACTATCAATTATCATTCTGCAGAACAAATAACAAAAATATCTTCTTAAACAGGCTACAATGTTTGACCTGTCGAATTAGTAAAAATTCACAATGACATTATAAAATCCTGGCAAGGGTTCTCTCCATGATTGGCACTTTATTCCCAACTAGTGACTGTAAATCTTCACAGAGATTTTGGAAAGCAATTTGGCAATATATGCTAACTTAAAAAATTTTCATATATTTTGACTCACAAATTCTAATTTTATGAAAAACACTGAATTAATATTTAGAAATATGGTACAAACTGGTTATACATTTATATTATTTCTATTAATTGCAAAACTGGATTTCATCTCCAAATAGCTGAGAATATGCAAATATATTCCAGTAAATCCATTTGAATATTGTATGGGTATTAAAAGCATATTTTAGAGAATATTTAAACATGGAAAACAGTAAGTGATAGCAACTGGTATATACGTCTAGGAATGGTATGAATTCATACAAATTGTACTATCAATGCTAGTGCAGAAAATCATAAGAATAATTTACATAGTTTGATGATGTCAACATTCATGATTCTAATTTTTAAAGTTGTGTTATGTAATCTTTACTTAACAGAGCCATCAAACAAGAGAGCAAGAGAACACAGGACTAACTCAGATGTTTACTGAAAATGTAACTATTTTATTTATTTTCCGTAACTAATGTGGTTTTCCCTGCAAGTCAATATATCATTGATTAGCAGAGGACATAAGTAAACAAAATGTAAACAATTTTCTAATCCTCCTTTTGCTAGGGCCTACATCCTATATAGAAACTGGTTCATGTCCTGGCTGCTCTACTTCCATCCTGGCAGCTCCGTGTCTGTGGCCTGGGAAAGCAGTGGAGCACAGCCCAAAGCCTTGGGACCCTGCACCCATGGGGAAGCCCAAAAGAAGCTCCTGGTTCCTGGCCTTGGATCAGCTCAGCTCCAGACGTAGTGGCCATTTGGGGAGTAAATCAGTGAACGGAGACCTTTCTTTGTTTCCTCTCTGTGAAATCTGCCTTTCCAATAAAAAATAATAATTATTAATTTTTAAAGCATTATCAATACCAA
This sequence comes from Ochotona curzoniae, assembly GCF_017591425.1. Lineage (NCBI taxonomy): Eukaryota > Metazoa > Chordata > Mammalia > Lagomorpha > Ochotonidae > Ochotona > Ochotona curzoniae. Next base: position 41,647,487 of record NW_024467119.1, read on the forward strand.
GAGTGAGGTTAAATAATTCTTTAGGTGATATTTCAGATAGTATTTTTGAATGCTTTCTACTCTTAAAGATATCTAGATAATCAGAAGCAGAGGCACAAATGGGAGGGGTTTTGGCCATGGGAATCATTAGCTCCTTCCAACATCCTCATACGCTTCCTTGAAAACACGTTTTAGGACTCCATGCTCCCTTCTCATTAGAGCCAGACTCAACTTACTGCCCTTTTTATGGAAGTCTGCAGCTCTCTGATTGCCTTGCTGTCACTTTGGGCAGTGCTTTCCATGATCCATAGCATCTTGTTGGTTCCAGATAACACTACAGTCCTCTTCTAGTCAAATGTCATGCTCACTCTTCCCTTGATTTTGGCATTCCTTTCTGTGGCCTTTTATGTTGCTGTTCCTTAGTCCATTATTCTATATTTGACAAGCAAATCAGACTCTAAGCTAACTCCAAATTCTATCTGTGAGCTGAAGTTGAGTATAGTGGGAAACAGAACTTCAGTTCTTCCTTCCTCTTGGCCTGATTCCTTTTTTAAAAATTCACTTATTTTTTAAAAATTTACTTAATATATATAGAGAGATAGAGAGAAGGTCTTCCAGCTCAGATTCACTCCCCAAATGGCTGCACAGGCCATAAGCAGGAATTTGAATTGAAAGTGGTGCAGCGAAGACAAAAATTGGTGCCCAAAGGGGATGTTAGCTTTAAGACAGAAGATTAAACTGCTACCTCACTGCCCCGCTTCCAGCCCCCACCCCCACATATATAACAGAAAAAGCAAAATTATGGAGATAGTTGCCTATATAATAATATAACATATTATGCTATATAGCCCTGATTGGTTTATTTAGCATAGTGATAAATGTATAAAACTCCTCCACATCTTTTCATGACTTGATGTTGCATTCTTTTATCACTAAATAATATCCCATTTCATGGACATACCATATTTATTCATCTACTCTTCTATTGGAAATACCTCGGTTGCTTCCAAGTTTTCAGTTGCTTTGGCAACAGTAAACAAACTACTACAAAAATCTGGGTGGAGCCAATATTGATGGCATAGTCAGTGAAGCCATCACTTCAAACTGCAGTATTCCATTTGTGAATTCAGGTTCAAATTCCACCTGTTCTTCTCCCAGTCTGGCTGTCTTTGCTAGAGTAGTGGAGCTAACCAAAATATTCAGTCACCCGATACCTATGTATGAGAACAAGATGGGAGTTTTGTTGACTGAAACAGTGGATGAAATATTTCTGTATTTCTTCTTCTCTCTGCCACTCTGCCCTTCAAATAAATAATATTTTCTTAAAGCTGTGTAAATTCTTTTGTGTGGACATGTGTTTTTCTTATGGGAGAATATCAGGAAGTATGACGGCTGGATGACCTGTGAAAGCCTGTCTTCATGCTGTTCTCTGGGATTCCACACACTCTGTCATGACGGCTATCCATCGGAGTGGGGTAGCTTATGCCAGACATTGCTTCTACTGCTTGCAACTCCAGAGCACCCATTTCCTCCATTTCTTGTCCACGTATTGGATGCTGCTAAAAACCAGCTCTCATGATCGTCATCCAGTGGTTGCAACTCTTCAATAGCAGTTGGAGATGCCATTATCCAACATCACTGATCTGGAAGATGTGACCCTTCAAGAGCAGGTGGTTGACTTCACATTTAAGGTGCTACTTCAATGTTTAAGTTCCATGCTGAATTTTCTAGGTTTGATTCCCAGTTCTATTCATCAGTCCTGTTCTTTGCCAATGTACACCTTTGGGGACAACAGTGTTGACTCAAATAACTTGGTAGAGACACGGACTGAGTTCTTCACTTCAGACTGACAGAGCTAAGATTTTTGCAAGCATTTGGGGTAACGATTCAGCAAATAGAAGGTATAGTGTTTTATATGAATTTATTTATTTACAAAAAGTGTATTGTATCACAATACAGATTTAGGAATTTACTGATATTTCCCACTCCACCCCATTCCTGTCTGCATTCTGCATCCTCACTCCCTCCTTTTCCATTTTTCTTTTTTTTTCCCCTTAATTTTTACAATGGTATACTTTAGGTTTACTTATTTGAAGTGCAGGTTGACAGAGGACGAGAAGGGTGGGGAAGAGAAGAGAGAGAGATCTTCAGATCCACTGGTTTCTCCTCCAATATCCCAAATGGCTGCAATGGTCTGGGCTGGACCATGTAGAATCCAGGAATCAAGAGCTTCACCCAGATTTCCCATGTGAGTGCAGGACTCCAAGTCCTTAAATCATCCTCTGCTGTTTTTCCTGGGAACATTTGCAGTGTCTTGAGCTGGAAGTAGAGTTGTCAGGACTAGAATCAGTACCCACTTGCAATGCTAGCTTTGCAGGCAGTGGTTCAGTTGCAGGCTTTTTTTCAACTGGTCCCTTTCTCTCTGCCACACAAGTACATACATTTTTTTCATTTAAAAAAATGACCTTTGCATGTTGAAGTTGCAAAATAGATCCTGAAAAAAGGAGCAGTTGGTTTGTTTGCCTCTTAAATTTACTATTTTAAAAATAATTTAGTATTTAAAAAATAATTTGGGTAATTTTATTAAGACACTGACAAATATAATATTCTGAATAAATGATTATCAATTCATATTGGGGAAAATTTACATGATTCGAATAAGATGAAGAGTCTGTAATTCATAGAAGTCTAAGAATGATAAATACTTTTTTTTAAAATAAAAAATAGTTTATTTGAAAGGTAGAGTGACAGTGAGAGATACAGATGGAAAGAGATACGTTTTCCAGTCTCAAATGCCTGCAATAACAAGACTGGGCCAGACTGAAACTAATATTCAGGAACTCACACATCCCAGACGTGAGTGTCAGAGAGCTAAGTATTTGAACAATCAATTGTGGCATTCCTAGGCAGTCCTGAAGTCACTGAAATCTGTCCTCCACTCTGATCTGAAATGTGGGCATCCTAAGCAGCCCAGCCTATTGCACCACTAGGCCTGTCCCAGTATGGAAGAATGAAGTCTAAAAAGGAGTCTAGAGAATACACATACATAGCTTTAAGAAGAAACTTCAAGATAAAGTCTTTCTTGACAAATGGAACTAACTATATGAGATCCTGAGATAAAAGACTAAGCATGACTTCTTTCCATGTAACCCACTAAGTAAGTGATAACTAAAATTGTCTAACAAGTTATAGTCATAGGTGGTATTATAAATCCGGTAGACATTTGCAATTTTTTTTTCTAAGTGAGGGAAAATACTATTGACAGGTTTGAATACTTTTGTGGAGGAGGGAGATTTTCAGATACTAAAAAACCTTCACAGTGGTCAAGATTGGACACAGGAAGAATACTTGGGAGGTTATTGAAAAACAAGGCGATGCAGAGGTGAGGTGACAGAAACTTTTCATTAGGAAGAAAAGAGAGGGAACAGAAGACAAGGAAAGCATTTCAGATGAAGCATAGAATGATCATTTCATTCAGATGATCATAGAATGAAAGATGACTCCCAAATTGTAGCTGTTTTTATAAAAGGAAAAAAATGGGACTATCAGGTTATCTCAAATAGTTAATTCTCCACCTGCCCACACCAACATCATATATGGGTGCTGGCTCATAATCTAACTGCTCCACTTCCAATCCAACTCCCGGCTTGTGGCCGGAAAAAGTGGTGGAGGACGGTCCAAGGTCTTTGGACCTTGCACCTGCACTGGAGACCTGGAAAAAGCTCCTGACTCCTGATCCCTGGCTTTGGATCAGCTCAGTGCCACCTATTGCAGCCATTTGGGGAATGAACTAGCCAATGGAAAATTTTTCTGTCTCTCTTTTTCCCAGTAAATTTGTTTTTCAAAATAAAAGAAAAAGAAGGAAAAGATCCAAATTAAAAATGGACTCCCAATGAAACTGTTTAACATATCTTGACAATAGGATGCTAGAGTGTCTGACATTGTCCGTACCCACAATGTAAGGATATACTTCTATAGCAGAACAACGGACTGTGTACTTCATCTTAGACTGAAGGCTTATCAAATCTGAAATAGATGTGTTATGGCTTCCCTTAAGTCTTTGCATATTTTAGTAAGGAGAGTTTTCTAAGAGAGTTCTGTCTGATTACACTACCAGTGCCACAGGTGTTCTCAGGAGTGGAAAAACCTTGGATTCTCTGCAATATTAATTTTAAATCCTTTTTAAGTAAATTTCTTTAATAATTTTAAATAATCACCCATTTAAAAAGAAATTTGGAAGTATGGTACAAGAGGATTTCACCATCCACCAAAAACTATTTGAGGACAGGTTGGTTGCTTGAAAGATGCTGAGAAACTTAAAGTTCTTTAGGGACCATTTTTCACAAACAAGACCATTCTTTCACATAATTAAAATAAATCTATAAAAATCTGGAAATTTTCCTTACTTTGTGGCATGACAAAATGTAAACTTATATTTCCTCATTTTTGTCTGAGCCCAGAATTTAAGTATCTCTAAGTATTAATGATTCTACCTATAAATGATTAATATATTAAAACCAGTTTTGGGGAAATATGTATGCTCTTAAATGCCTTTAATAGATAAGTAAGTAGATATAAGTAGGTGTACACATGTGAATCTACAAGCAAATATATCTCCATTTTTCTCTATCCATCCGCCTACTTATCTGCATATCTATACATTCATAAGTAGATATAATACCACAGCATTCATTTTAGTTTCAATTCCTTACATATTTTTTCACCTTTATCTGATGGTAAGAAAATTCACTTCCATTTGTGCTCGTTTGCTTGATGAATCCCCCACTCCAAGGTGTAGCCAATCTCCTGCTTGCCATTGCCTTTTTCCCTGTGTGCAGACTCTCCTTGGATTGCTTAGCAGCTAATACATTTCTCTTAGCTATTATGCTTTTTTCCCCTTGACCTATCCACCTGCCCACACCCATCCATTTGTGCTACCCTCACCTAATGGTTTTATAACTGAATCATTCACCAAATGAAGGAAATAGGAGAAAAAAGAAATAAGGAGGAAGGGAGATATATACTTCTATAAAGCTTTCACCATCAATTTTTCTCTTAGACACACACAGCAGTGGCTAAAATCAATTGGAGATAGGATCAGAGCACAGCTCAGGTTTAAATCTCCATTACCTAAATTTGTGGTGTAGAAGTAATTACAAAAACATTTAGTTTCTCATTATGTGTTCTTCATTCAGAGAGAACTATGACTAGCAAGAACAATGGACATATTTCCTTTAACATTTGAGGGCTGAGACACTTGGAAACTCACTGAGCTAATTTGCTTACTTCTCCATTCTTACTCTTATATACTAATAAATATTATTTCACCTAATCAGACGATGCCAGTTCCATAAATTAATGGGATGCAGCTGATAATAGAGAGAAAGAGAAAGGAAGAGAGGGAGAAAATTCTGGTGGGCTCACTACAATCTAGGAAATAATGCTCTTTATATTATGTACTAAGGGTTTGTGAGTATACCTGTACCTACACAGATTATTCTTTCTGGTAATAGCACCTTGTTTATCTTGAGACCAAAAGTCATTTATTCTCAATCTAGAAACTTGGATGTAGCTTACCTTAAGCGCATTTGTGCCTAGCGATTGAACAAAGCATTGCATACTCTTGCCATTGTGAGTGTATCAGAGATTGTCTGACATTCCAAACCAGAACACTCATATTCTGAACATTGATCCCTAAACCTGTTGTCACAAAGGGATGAACTGTGTTCATTTTACTAATCCTGCTGAGAAGTGGTATGTAAGACCAATACTGACAGCAGCAAGTTTGTTATCATGCAACATCTTGCTTGTGAAAGGTGTCAGCTTATCAAAAAACAATAAAAAAGAAGAAATCATGTAGCCATAACAGAATTTAAATCTTTTATATATATAAATTTACATATATTTTCATGAGTGAGTATACATTTATTATAGCCCCTAAGATTTTATAGGAAAACATAAACTACTAAAATATATGAACTATGCAACATTGTCACATATCAGTGGTGAAACAAAGCCTCATTTTAGCTTGGCAATAATTGGAAGCTAATTTTATGGAAACTTAATAAAATGATCTACAAGATATTATTTTTCCATTGTCTATGCATCTACAGAATTTCCACAAGTGATAGTCAATTGATGTTGTTTCAAGTGTAATGTAAGTAAATTGTTAGAACCAGTGTTCCCCTCAGGAAATTGCTAGCATTAAAAAAACTTTTTCAACATAGATGCTGTTGTGTTATTAAAACTAGAATAAATACAGGTCAGGAAGAAAACAGCCTAAGATAATCCAGAACTACATTTAGTGATTGTGTTGACTTACCTGTTCTCCTAACTTACCTTCAACTGCTCTCAGAGCCTCCTTTTAAATGGTGCATTAAAGGAGATTATTTTTAAAAATTAAAAATTTTATTTTATGATGCAGTTCCAAATGCTCTGGGACTTCACCTCCTTTTTTGCACATCCTTTCACTTTCATCCCTCTATGCCTACTTTGTAGTATTTTTAAAATTTGTCGTAATTCACAGTTCTGCACAGATTTTCAGTAGTAAATCAGTAGTAATTCTTAATTCTTTGTATCTCCTATTAGAAAGTTTAATTAGGGCTTGGTATTATACCTTAACTGGATAATCCTCAGTCTGCAAGGGCTGGGATCCTATATGGGCACTGTTTTTTTCTCAGCTGCTCCACTTCTAATCTACCTTCCTGATTAATGGCCTTCAAAGTCAGCAGAGAATGGCCCAAAGCCTTGGGTTCTTGAACCCACATGGAGGACACGGAGGAAGTTCCTGGCCTCTGGCTTTGGATTAATCAGATTTGGACTTTGTTGCTATTTGGGAAGAGAACCAGTGGATGCAGGATCTTTCTCTTATCTCCTTCTCTTACTAGATCTGCCTTTCCAATAAAGGTGAATAATTTTTAAGTGAATTTCATAAACTCTGAATTTTTCTTCTTATTTTGCCTTTCCTGTCTCCAGTGACTAAGAGTGCCAGAATAATGTATGAAATAAAAATATTTATTGAATCAATGAACGAACAAATACCAGATTTAGCAGGAGAAAAGAAACATCCTAGTATCATCAGCTGTTTCAAGTTACCCTTTTCTAAGCTGATCTGCAGCTCTTGAGTCATCTCCCACTGCATTCCATCTTCATCTACTCTGTCATTCTGCTAACATTCTGGGTGATGAGTGCATGCATGATTAAATATTTGAAAAGGGCTGTGTTTCCTGCAAGGAAACAAACATTTTTTGCACATATTGGCATGGGTTAAGTTTTGGGTTATGGGTGGTATTATGGCATAGCAGATAAAGTCATTGCCTGCAACACCAATACCGATATGGTTGCCAATTAGTGTTTCCAACTATTTTTGCTTCTGATTCAGCTCTCTGATGTTGGCCTAGGAAAAGCAGCCAAGAGTGGTCCAAGTGCTTGTGTCTGGCCACCAACATTGGAGCTCCAGATGAAGCTCCTATCTCCTAGCTTTGGCCTCACCCAGTACTGGACATTGGAGCCATTTGAGGAGTCAACCAGAAGAGGGAATAATTCTGTCACTATCTCCCTTTCTCTGTAACTCTGCCTTCTGGGTAAGTAAATCTTTTAAAAATTTATTTGGATTAAAGTTTCTTGTATATGCACATCTCACTGGCTACATGTCTGTATTGACATCTTCAAGTTCTTTTAAACCTAGCAATAAAACCCTAAAATATTTAGCAGCTTATAGTATTGAAGCATGATTTTTACTGAACTTGGCGAATTGTAGGATAGTCCAAACAGGCTTATAACTCTAGCATGCCACATGTTAACAATTGAGGTGCAGAAGAGTTTTAGGAGGGGTGTGCAGAGAAATTTTCAACAGCTTAGTGAGGAGTAACTAATCTTTGTGTCCTATCTAGTAAGGCATATGTGAGTCCAAGCTGTTTCCTGTCTGTTCTAAGCTTTCCTTATTGGTCTCTGTCTCTCGAATCTAATTTTTTGGTGGGCTGGAGTCCATAGTGACTCTGATGGTCATTAAAAAAGAGGGTGGAGATCCAAAGTTGGAACTTAGTAAGGACCAGAGAAAGCTCCCCTCCCAAGTCCTGAAGGAAGCCTACTGTCTTCTGCTTATGAGGACTGCTCAGGGCTCCTGGCTGTTGTTCTGATGACATTAGATCCTGTGAGGAAGGATCTTGGCTTCTTCCATCCTGTGTGGGTAATCTGAAAGGGAGTGAATGACCTCAGAGTTCTACGCCAATGAAGTAATCACAGGATGTGATTAGGAACTTGCATTTTCTAACATATTGGCCACTTAACACCATGTCAATTAACTCCATGATGTTGTAAATTGTTGTTGATGTTATGTTGTGGCTTCTCATTGGAGGGAATGATATTCTGCCAGCTTTACTTTCAGACCAGGGATGGTCTTCCAAGGGAACTGGACAATAAGAGGCTGGACTCCATGTATGTTGCATGCTCGCGATGAAGGAATCATGACTGGATATGAACAATACTACTGCAACAATGTGGAGGAATCCAACATGGGGTGAGGACATGGGGAGGGGTTGGGGAGAATCCCAGAGCCTATGAAACTGTGTCATAAAATGAAATAATAATTAAAAAAACCTAAACTATTGAGGGTTTTTTTTTTTACTATATATCCAATATAAACTTTTCCATGTGATATAGATGAGTGAATCTTAGGTGTTCTTACAATATGTGGATAAAATATGTGACCTACAATATCCACAGAGGCTCTTTGAATCTCACGTATGGAATCTGGTTCTGCAGATTTGGTATTCCATTAATTTGTGATATCATCTAGGAGCTGACAGCAAAATTGTGGAAGATTTGGGTTGATGACTGTTCCAATGATTTTCTTCACCAAAGATGACCACTGTAGTAGTCATGGATGATTGTCTTATTTAATTTTTTTTTTGAATTTTCAATGAAAACCAAAGGACATAAATTGTAGATGCTTGCAGGGTACTAGGAGATGTTTCTCTGTATATGTACATTCTATACAGTCTAGTTAGGGTAAATATATTTAATTCTCATGCATTTTAAATAAATTGATAAATCATTTAAAAACCATATTTTCTAGTATTACTTAAAGAGAAATATAAAGTATACAAATATAGCTATAGCCACCCCATTAATCAATAGAACCTCAGAACTTCTTACTCTTACTTAGATGTTACCCAAGAGACATCAAAGCAATTTCCCCAAATCTCTATCTCTAGCCTATGGTAGCTACCATTTCTTTTAACTTCTGCAAAATCATCTACTTGTTAGACTCCACAGTATGAGATGATACAGTATTGTGTTTTTTTTTTGTGTGTGCTTCTAATGAGTACATGAGCTCTTACGCCCAATGTGAACTCAAAGAAGAATCAGGAAAGATGTGACAGCAAAATCTAGACTTTTTCATTCATTTAATAACTGTGTCATGCGGCAGTAATATAACAATCAAATAGTACAACAAGAAATGACAAGTCTCATGAATTCTAACCAGGGTCTCACAAATACAAGCATACATTAGCCAAATATTGATTAATGCTAAGAGGAAAAGAGTTTAAAGAAAAATTTAAAGTTAATAAAGAGATGAGTAGACTTTGGATGAAATATGTAATTTGTGTAGGGTTATTTGAGATGGTTGTCATCTGACAGCAATTTGGCACGGACATACGAATAGTGATAACAAAAGAAAATTTTCAGGCTGCTCGCAAAGACTAAGGAGTGGAATGTAGGATTGTTTTAGAGTGTAAGGATTACTAATTTAGCTACATGTGGGACACAGAAGATATAAGTTATAAAATGGATACACAATGCAACATTTGGCTAGTATTATTATATTTCTGCTTAAATTTATCTTTAGTAATACAGAAAATCACTAAAAAGTTTTAAGCAAAGAACTAAGGTGATGCAACCTACCATTTCTGAAAATATATGGCGCGTTCTACAGAGAATACACTGTAAGGAATTCATAATGAATAGTCAAAAACTGCTGTGATTATTTGTCTTAAACCTGAATATTGGCAGTTCATGTAGCAATAATGGTAAAATATAATTTGAAAGTAATATTGAGGAAAAGTGCTAAAGGCTTGTGCTAAGTATGAGAGGAAAAAGAAATGTTTATAAGTGATGTGACCTGCACTACAGGAAGAATGAATTCCTAGTTAAGTTTGTTTGGGGTAATAATTCCTGCTTGAAACACTCTGTTAAATGGAGATATGTGAAGATATCTCTGGCATCATCATTAAAGTTCCAGTGAGGGCTCTTGCACTTTTTTATCTGTAACTTGTATAGGCAAGTGTTTATCTGCCTTAACTTTCTCATCGATACAATGGCAATGAGAAAAAGGGATAATCTTAGTAGGTTTATTTAGGATAATCACATAAGACATTTTATATATTCCGTGGCATGGTTGTCTGCAAGTGCCTGTGAGTAGTAGCTTTTACTAGTAATTTAGTGAGAGTAAGTAGTGAGAAATGGTAACGTTTATGTTATACATTTTTTGGAAAATTAATAATATTATCTAATATGTGAATAAAAGGCTGAGAAAAAAAGAATCCTAGATAATTCCAAGAATTTTGTCTTGAGCATCCAGCAAATTTAATATTTAATGACTTTATAGAGGCTAGGAGAGGGAACATTTAGAATAAATTAAAGTTTGGTCTATGTCAAGAGTTATGTTTCAAATGACTATTAGATATTCCATGAAGAAATGCCAAGACAGATATGTAAAGTTGAAGTTGAGATCAGAGGTTTTGGCTGAAGATGTGAATTCAAATGTCCCCATATTCATATTTAAGTTAAAATCATCAGAGAATTTGAGACGACAAAGAAAAGTAAACAAGAATTTCATGGGATGTACAATTTTGATTTAGGAAATCAAAATTATTAGAAGTCTGATAAATATGGCATAACCAGCAAATCAGACTAAAAAGAAGAAACCAGTAACATTGGCAGAAAATAAAGCACCCCTTCAGGAAAACAAATTGTTTCAACAGAGTTAGATTAATCGGTTGTGTCAAATAATGTGGTATGCAGAAAGGGAGATAGAAGTTTGTCTTTGGGTTTGCCATTTTAAAGGTTTTTACCATTTTAAAGAAGCCTGATAAGAGTATTTTTTAGGATTTTACAGAAACAGTAGCTTGGACTGAAATTGGCTCAATAAAGGATGAAAAAGACAAATTGGACAGCAAAAAGAGAAAAAAGTTAAAATAGATTTTTATCAAGCCAAGACACTTCTCCATGAAGGAAGCAGTCAACAGAGTAAAAAGACAATCAGCATTCCAACTGTGCATCCAGACGAGAGTCGTGACATTATGAGGGAAGGTGTCACTTGTAAACCAGCATCACTTAAGGGCACTGGTCCTTGTCCTAGTCACTCCACTTCCGATGCAACTCCCTGCTAATATACATGGAAGAGCAACCTAAGATGTCTTAAGAACATGTGCTTTTGTCACCACGTGGAGTTTCCAGCTTCTGGTTTCAACATGGCTTATCATGCAGTGACTGTAACCATTTTGGAAAAAATCAGCAGATCCAAGTCTTTCTCCTCCTTCTCTATCTCTCCCTCTCTGTAACTTTGCATTTGAATTCTTAAATAAATCTTAAATTTTTCTTTTATTCATAATAAAGACTTCAAGAAAATCCCAAATAACCAAACAAGCCACCTAAGAAGTGAACAAAGTAACTAAATATTTGTCTCAAGGAAAAAATAATCAAGAAGCACATTAAAAAAATGCTCAGGATCACTAGCCACCATTGAAATGCAAATGAAAAGCACAATGAGCTATCATCGCACTTCATCTTGAATGAGTGTTATCAAAATGTCAAAAAATAACAGGCTGGCCAGGATATAGAGAAAAGGGAAAAAATGCACACCCTTGGTGGGAGATAAATTAGTTCAGCCATTATGATGAACATTATGAAGATTTCTCAAAATACTAATAGCATGCGAATCAGCTATCTCAGTCCTAAAAACTATCCAATGGAGTGGAAATCTGCATGCTAAAGAGATAGCTGTAATTCAGTGGTTTTCACAGCACTATACAAATAGCAGACAATATCAATGCCTGTCAATGGATAAATGAAAGAAAAAGTAGCATTTATATACACTAGAACATTACTTTACTCAGTCATAAGCAAAAAATGGAATCATTACATTTGCAACAATGTGGATAGAACTGGACATCATTAAGGGTTAATGAAATAAGCCAGATAAAGACAAATATCCCACTTTTCTCTCATATGTTAAGCTAATTTTACATGAGTATATCTATGTATATGTGTATATATGTATATACATATATTTACATGTGTATATACATGTATATACACACATGTACATGTATATTCAGATGTATATAATTTGTATATTCTATAGTATGTAATACATGAATATGAATAGTATCTTTACTAGGTTGTATTATTTGCATAATATTTGCTTCTTTGCTGATTTTATTGTCTTTGTCATGAATCCAGCATTATGAGATACCAATATATAATCTTTGTTTTCAAAATGTTTATGTATAATGTTTAGATATAAAACAAATATGAAAAAATATCAAAAATGGTAAAATCTATGTGGGCTTACTTTTCGGAATTATTTGAGATAATTTAAAATAAAAGACCAAGAGAGTTTGGAGAACAGCAACTGCCATTAACACTGTTCTTACGATTCACTGGAGGGACAGGCATGTGTTAGAGTGGTGCAGGCACTACTTGGGGCAGCTGCATCTCAGCGTGCATAGATCAATCTTTCTGGCTTGCTTCTGCTCTGAGCTTCCGGGTAACGTACACTCTGGTGAGCAGCAGGTGATACCTGAGGTGCTTTGGTCTTCATGACTCATGTGGGAGATGGGGTGAGGTTTCCAGCTCCTGGCTTCAGCACACCCCAAGTCCCAGTTTGTAGTGATTTTGGAAATGAACAAATGGACTAAAAATATGTATATCTTTCTATGTTTTTCAAATGAAAAATTATTTAGAATAATCTGCTGCAGAGAAAATAGTAGTTGAAACTATACATTGAGTTAAGAACCTTTACTATTTTAAAATGGGTAGTAATGTGTATATATATGTATATGAATATAAATAAATAAATATATCATATATATCATATATATAAAATGCCTGGAAAGATTCATTATTAGGGTAATATTGGTGATTCAAGTGAACACATATAAAGATAAATTCCCTAAGTATGAGAAAGGCCTGGAAAGGATGTAGATTTAGGCAAATACATAGGCAGATCACCAAGGAAACGAAAATGAATTCAAATACAAGCATTCAGATGACGGTTCTTGTAAGCGTTGGTAATGAGCTCAAGTAAAACTCTCCCTCTGGTTGTTTCTAAGCAATCCTACAACTACAAAGTGAAGCTCTCATCTGGTGACTGAGGAATAAAAAACTGTTCTGAGGAATAATAAATTGTATTGGAAGGTTAAAGAAAAAATTGAAATTGTAATTGTGAAAATAGTCGCCAAGGAGAATGAAGGAGACTTGCCATTTTCCAGGAGATTGCAGCGGACCCTTCCAGAAGTACCAAAGATTCACTACAAGTTTGTGGTGATGAATTTGGAATGACACTCACAAGCATGGCTCTCACTCAGTCACATTTAAATATCTATTTTCCACTCAACCTTGCTAACCCATTCCACAGCTGCTTCACCACCATGGATGCTGGTCACAAGTGCAGCTATGTCACTTGTGAGGTTCAGTTTTCTGTTCCAACTTCACTAGTGCCAAAGAATGTCTAAAATTCTAGTAAGACGTTTCTGTAGGTGTTATTATATGTATTTGCAGAAGAGCTTAGCATTCTAAGTCAAGATGTCTTACTTATCATCTAAGTAAAAGTAATCCACCCTCTACATGGTGGTGCCAACTCCATCTGTTGGGGCTCAGGTTGAACAAAAGCAGATGTGTCAACTCTCTCCTTTAGCTGGGACATTGACCTTCCTCTGTCCTTGGGAAAATGATTGATTCTAGAGCCTTTGGATTCCAGGAGTTTCGCCTTCAGTTCCTTTACTTCCCAGGCTTTGTGACTTTGACTAAATCATACCACGAACTTCCCTATTTCTTCAGTTTGGAAATGGTAGGTTATAGGGTGTCTTGATTTCCATGATTTCGTAAACCAACTCCATGATAAGTCTCATGTATACATCTCTACATATGCATTCATGTTTTCCACCTATTGGTTCTATTTCTCTTGAGAATGCCAATAATTATAGCATAGTTCTCCTCATTTCTGTAAGAAAGAAAACATTCAAAATATGGAGCAAACAAAAGTAAATATGGTTTATTAATTGCAGTAAAAATGTAACATTCCATATGTTGTCCTGCTTGAACTATATATGCAGATTCACAAATGAATATTATTTGTAAAAGTTAAAGCATAGCATTTTAACAGTTACCCAAAGTGGGCTCAGTGTGGTAGCCTAGTGGCTAAAGTCCTCGCCTTGCCAGTGCCGGGATCCCATGTGGACACCAGTTTGTGCCCCAGCTGCTCCACTTCCCTGCTTGTTGCCTGGGAAAGCAGTAGAGGATGACCCAAAGCCTTGGGCCCCTGCACTCATGTAGGAGATCCAGAAGAAGCTATTAGCTCCTGACTTTGGATTAACTCAGCCCTGGCTGTTGTGACCATTTGGGGAATGAATCATCAGAAACAGATCTTCCTCTTTCTGTGTCTCTCCTCCTCTCTGTTTATCTGACTTTCAAATAAAAATGCATAAATCTTTAAAAAAAATTACCCTAAGTAACTGAAAAAGAATTTAGATATGGTAGAAAAAAAGAAAATTTCATCTGGATAAGCTATATTTAACCTTGGTTAAAAAAAATAAGCTATATTTACCAGTTACATAGGAAGACTTCTGTTCCATTTAAATTTTTAACATATGAGTTGATTATTCTTCCAGTTCCTTATACTTATGCTTTGTGTATGGTGACTATATGATGGAATTCTGCTTATCTACACCTCTCAGGATCGCTTTTCTTTTCATTCTTTATGCTTCTAAAAAAAAAAAAAAAGCCTGGACAGTGGCGAAAGGGCATGTTTAGTGGGATGGGAATCCACACATAACACTGCACTAACTGATGCATAATTGCACAACTCAAAACACAGAAATTTTATGGTTTCATAATTGCTGTCATTCATGAAATTATAGTTCCTCCAGTGGCCAGATAAGCATTTCCTATTTATTTCTCAAGTCACAGGTACTGTGGGATATCCAAAATGACAAAAATATGTCTTACTGACTTGAAAGGCAATGTATACTAAAGGCAGCCTATCCCTTCCAGAAAACTAAATATATCTCCATTTTGTAACTGAGCAGGAAAAAAAATCTCCTTGGAAAATGTCTGATCTTTTTTTGTTCTCAAGATTTCCTCTCTTTTTAAGGAGAAGATCTTAAAAAAAAAACACACAGGATAAAAGAAGCAAGGCAATCATGTGAAAAGATCAAATGAGTTAAAAAGATGATGTTCAGAGAAAAAAAAATTAGTAAGGGCATCCAGGGGACATATAAGACAGCAGAGCTGCAACAAGTTTCCACCAGCAAGGGATACAAAAGGAAAGAATAGCAGAGTAGGGAAGTGATTTTAACATCTTAGAGGAGGGAGTAGGACCACCACTTCTCAGGAACAGGAGGAAAAGCGACAAGGAAAGTGTTGACGTTCTTAACATGGCTTTACCTCAGCCCTTGACAATGATTTTAATGGCGATGAGAAGCTCGGGGCAATGAGAGTTAATGAGGAAAACATGGAACTGGCTAGTATTTGAACCATATTTAGATTAAAAAAAAAACAGCTAATCTAGTTGGAATGTATTCGTATCAGCTAAATGACTGATATTCATTGTAAAATGCCATTACAACAAATCATTTGAAAATACAGTTGATTATTAAACTTGTTTTTTAATTGCAAAATTTTGTATCAGCCTTATAAAAATATAGGAAATTAAAAAAATATATATTATCCAACTTTCTTCAAATTTTTTCACTCCTAAAAACTGCACCGTCCACACCATTGGCGACCGTTATTAATGTGCTCCCTATACTTCTGGATCCTTTGTGATAGACACACACTCATAAATTTACACAAATATAGATAAGTATTCACTGACAGATTCAGGTACAAAAGCATCTTATTCTTTAGAGTTGAAGACAAATTATGTAAGACACCTCACTTGGAAACCTAATCTCTATTCGCTTCAAACTCATTCTTTTCTCTGGGATAATGTGATAAGTCTACAGGCTGCTTCAATGTATCAAAAGTGGTGCCAAGTCTTCTAGGTTTGCCTGCATCAAACAGGAACCTAAATTTCCACCCACTCTTTGACATTTATCTTACTATAATTTTTTTTCCACACTCTTCCCCATTTTCAATTCCATGATTTTGTTTCCACTTACTCAATTGATCATGTTCATGCTATTTTGAAGTATGTATTTCACCTAAATAATTGCAATAATCACTTAACCATTCTCTTGCTACGTTTATTTTATAGTTCGTGCCACACATCAGAGTGATTGTAAAACATGAGAGATATTATGGCGTTCTCTGCCTTAAAGAATTTTGATGAATCTCTGCCTCACTCAAATACAGTTTAAATTGTACATTTTAAGTTGTATTAAATTCTAAGAATATAGACCCTGTTGTGTATAAACTAAAATTGAAATGTCAATGAAGAAGTCACAGGATGTGGTTAAGAACTTGAATTTTTTTAAACATATTGATTACTCAATACTATGTCAATTAATTCCATAACATTATAAATTGTTGCTGATGTTATGTTGGGGCTTTTAATTGATCGGGGTGATACTCTGCCAGCTCTACCTTCAGACCAGAGATGGTTTCCCCAAGAAGCCATTGAACTTATCTGGACAATAAGATGCTGGACTCTATGCTTGGTATATGCTTGCAATGAAAGAATCTCATGTGAACTTGAACTGTGGTAATGCAACAAGGTGGAGGAATCCACCATAGGCGGAGGGTTTGGGGAGTGATGGGGGAATCCCAGTGCCTATAAAACTGTGTCACTTAATGCAATGTAATTAATAATAAAAAAGAATATAATTATGTCCTGCCCTTACTCCTCCTTCCTTTCATTTTCTAATTTAATATATTACCAATGCCATATTTTTAATTTGCTTTTTAATCACAGCCTTAATGCTCCACTAAACAAATAATTCAAAAAGTAAAAAATAAAAGACCCGTGTTCAGCAGTAGAAATAGGCAAAGGCTATAAAGAGTATTCAATGCCAAGATGCCAGTATAATTTTTACACCTTTTATATTAGCTACCACAAATAAGAAAACATGTGATATTTTTCTGTGTGCATTTGGCTTATTACACCAAGCATGAAGTTTCTTGGTTATATCCTTTTTATTTCATAGGATAGAATTTCACTCTTTTTTATGATTGAATAGTATTTCATCACACACACACACACACACACACACACACACACACACACACACTCCTTTTTTTCCCCAAGTCATCACTTTATGGATGTTTGGGTTGATAACATTTCTTAACTATTATGAACTAAACTGCTATAAATATGGAATTCTCCTCCATAAGCTGATTTCATTTGCTCATGTGTATTTTCAGAAGCGAGATAACTGGGTTTATGGGGTATCTACCTGTAATTTTGGTTTTAATTTTTATTTTTCATGATACAGTTCCATAAGCTCCGGGCTTTCCCCTTCCACCCTCCCCACGACTTCAGCAGCAGTCACAAGTCCATGACATTACAGGTATAGACAGTGGTAAAAAGTCCAGTATCTTACTGTCAAGAGGAGTATTTTGGGAGTTCATGTTTTATTCTGAATAATCCTCATACTGTCTGCCATAATGATTGTAACAGTATACATTCCTACTAACAGTGTGGTAGGGTACTTTTTCTCCATTTCCTCACTAGCATTTGATATATTTTGACTTTTTAAAAAGACATATTTATTTTTATTGCAATGTCAGATATACAGGGAGAAGGAGAGACAGAGAGAAAGATCTTCTGTCCGCTGATTCACTCCACAAGTGATCACAATGGCCCTTACTGCACTGATCTGAAGCCAGGGACCAGGAGCTCTTTCAGGTCTCCCACGCAGGTGCAGGGTCCCAAGGCTTTGGGCTGTCCTCGACTGCTTTCCCAGGCTGCAAGCAGGGAACTAGATGGGAAGCAGGGCTGACAGGACACAAGGTGGCATCCATATGGGATCCCGGCCTGTTCAAGGTGAGGACTTTAGCTGCTAGGGTACTGCACCAGGCCCTATATTTTTATTTAATAGAACAGTTCAGTCATGTAACAATTTTGAGTTACATATTATCTTTTTCCTGACAATCAGTTCACACCTTCTTGCATTATGGTTAATTTAAATTGTTGTTGTGAATATTATGCTGTTTACAATCTGGATTTTAAATTATTCTTCTAATCAGTGCTTACTGTAAAATTTATCTTACTATAAAATTAATTGATCTAAAACCAAACTCCCAATACCGTCATACCTGCACTGGTGATCATGCGTGTTTCAGTTCAGATTGCATCCAGCTAGTCCTTCAAGTATGGTCCTGGTGTCAGCTGCAGACACCAACATTGTCATACGCAAATGTCAGGGTTCCTTTCATGAATTCCTCCCTTACAGCGTCCCCTTCTCCATCTGGTAGCTTTCACCTAGATCTTCTGCTCAGAAACTAGCAAAATTTTGTATGCTGTTTTAGCTTCCTTTTGAGAACATCACAACCACAATCACCATCTGTGAAGGGACACAAAAATGAGTATCTTGTTATGTACTTTCGTTTTGTTTTTCAGATTTATTTTATTTTTATTGGAAAGGAAGATTTTCATAGAAAAGGAGATACAAAGATCTTCCACCTGCTGGTTCACTCCCCAAGTGGTAGCAATGGTCACAGCTGAGCCGTTCATAAGCCAGGAACCAGAGGCTTCTTCTGGGTCTCCTATGTGGGTGCAGGGTCCAAAGGCTTTGTGCCATCATCTACTGCTTTCCTTAGACACAGGTAAGGAGCTGGACAGAAATTGTAGAAGCTGGGACATGAACCGATGCCCATGTGGGATCCTGATATTTGCAAGGTGATTTAATCATTGGGACCCACTTACTTCATTTTTGGGTCTTTTTCCAGAGTCTTTACTACCTAACTCTGGTGAGATTGGTTAACATCCTGAAATCCGTTAACACCTGTGAGCATGAGCGTGGGGAGAAAGGTATCCTGCTTCACTGTTGTGGGATGTAGACCAGTACAGCTGTCATCGAAGTTGGTATGCGAAGTGATGAGAGAGCTGAGCATCGATGCGCCATATGACCCAGCTATCCCACTCCTGCTAATACAGCCATAGGAAAAGAAATCTGCATATGAGAAAATGACCTGTAATTTTATATTTATTGTGGCATAATATACAATAGTAAAAACATAAAAACAACTCAGATGCCCTTCAGAAGAGGAATGGGTAAAGAAACTCTGCTCCTTCTACTCCATGGAATACCATTCAGCCATTAAAAAGAATGAAACTCACCATGCTCTCAAGAGGTGACCTTTATGCCTAGTAAAATAGCCAATTCCAAAAGCACAAAGATCATACGCTCTGTCTGATTTAAAACAACCTTCATGCAAAATAGGAGCTAAATAGATACATAGGTAAACATACATCTATATTTGTTTACATATGCTCATCTAGATCAACTGTGTGATAGACTAGCATACCAGCAACTGAAGATAGGTTGCAGTATGCAATTCTACTCCACAATAAAAGGAGGACTCCCAGTGAAAAACTTACATACACCTTTGCAATATGATACTAATTTTTTTTTATCATTTTCTACACTTAAAATGCCATTCTACACTTACATAGCAGAATGTTAAACTTATAACTGGTACTAAAGAATAATACTGCTATAATAACATAGGAGAAAATGGTCAGAGAGGAGAAAAAGAGAGAAAAGAAAGGAGGAAAGGAGGCAGAGCCATCTGTGAAGGGGCTGTATTATCATGGAAATTAATAACAATTAAAAAGTTAAAAAAGAATAGTGTCAATGATCACATTTTTCTCTAACTCCAAGGCATTCTTTGCTGTCTTGCGTGTCTTCCCCACCAGTAGTCATATTTGGTAGACACTTATTTGTGTGGTTTTTGTGCCAAAGCTTCCAAACCCGACTCTGGATAGCCCCCACTACCAGTCCAGCTCTCTGGACTGCATTTCCCCAGTGAGTAAGTTCGAATCGGTTTGCATGTTTTCCCACATCATGTAGGTTGGCTTCATAGTAAATTACAAAGCGAGACGCATCCCTATTTGGAACTTTCTGATAAGTACTAGGATGAGGATTTTCAGTAACTCCTAAACCACCAAGAAGGGGGAGCTGCAGCCTATAATGCATGCCCTGGCCTTTGTTCCTGGACGTCCTCATGACTCTCCTTGGCGGTCTGCTTTAGCCCTGAGTCCAGGACTGCTCCACGAGTCTGCTCTTTGTGAGTTCCTTGGACTGTGTTTACTAGCTTGTCTGATTACGCCCCTTTCCTGTTCAAGTCGGTGGATGATGCCTATTGCCTCACAAAACATCAAATGATACAGATAGAAACACTGCCAAGGAAGAGGGAGAGTCTCTAGGCACAAGATTGTCCAATCTAACTTACACAATACAGAGGAAGGAGGAATATGATGATAGAAACATGATTATAATTTTGAGGACATCTATAATGATAACACTGAAGAGTTTTATGAATTAGATAAAGCAATCAAGACCAATAATTTAATTGTAATTTATACTCAGAGATATAGGCAAACAGCTTCAAGGAATTATTTTGCATCATTATTTTAAAAAAATTACTTGCTCATTTGTTTGACTGCAGATTGACAGAGGTAATGGTGTGTTGATGGGACAGAGAGAGAGAAAAAAGGGAAGGAAATCTTTCATCCAGTTCATTCCCTAAATACTCCCTGGGAAGGACCAAAGCTAGGAGCCAGGCAATTCACCTCGATCTTTCATGTGGGTGCAAGAAACTAACTATTGAGCTGCCGTCTGCCACCTCTCATGTGAAGTATCAGGTAGTTGATTCAGAAGTGCAAACAGGGCTCTATCCCAGGCAGCAGTGGCATAACTCAGACTGAGCTGCAAGCTTCCGACTCCAGTGTGGCCCAGCCATGGCTGCTTGGGGTACTTGGGGAGTAAACCAATGGATGCAAGATTTCTCTATGTCTCTCTCTCCCCTCTTCAAAGAAATGAATAAAACAAACAAAAAATAAACAAGATTTGCTTTTCATTGTTAAACTAAAATTTCATCTAATAGACTCTAAGAAATGAAGAATAACTATGACTCACCTTCTTAGCTCCTTTGTAATGTTTTCATTTATTATATGGGTGGTTATTTGAGAGCAATTCCAGTCCTCTATTTGCCTTTGAACAGAGCCCATAGACCTTATAGGCTCTAAAATTATCTCTGAAATTCTGATGAGTGCCCAATGATAGGAAGACATTCTCTAAATTCAAGTCTTGGCTATTGAAAAAAAAGAGCAGAGATATTTTGTGATTATGAGTAGTAGATAAATGAGAAAAAAATCAGGCATTAGGGGGTATGTTTTGAGAGCTCACTCTAATCCTTATATAAATATCTTGCTCCAGAGAACAGCACATTATGTTGTGCCAGAGTCTACCAGTGTATGATAATTCAGTTAAACCCATTTATAAATTTCTGAAAAATGCCTCAGAAATTGAGGAAAACAGCACATTATATTGACCTTTTTTTGACCCAATCAAATGCTCTGTTTACCACATTGATCCAAGTGATAACTGTTTTATTTTACATCTCATAACACTATCCCAAACAGCAGATGGTGTAAGTCATGAGGTAATTTTCACATGAACAAAAATCAATAAAATGTAAAGGGACAAGGCAAAGGATCATAAGATTCATTTTATTTAGAGATTGTAACACAACTTAATATAAATAAATAAATAATTTTAAATGCATTGTATTAAAATGATAACTTAAAAAGCCAATCCTCAAGACAGCCACTGAGTGTGTGTGCTTGTCTGACTGGAGATCGGGGTGCTTTAATTTCTCATAAAGACAATGTGGAAAAGCCACGTTTCAGTTTTGCTCTGTTTAGCCATGTTTTATCCCACTATATAACCAATAGAAGAAAACATACGACTGCCTCTTCCTCTAGTTGGTTCAGCTGATTAATTCCACTGGTTAACCCAGATAACATATGTAGATCTTAGATAAAAGCTCTCTAGATCTTTAATACTTTAAAATGTTGCCTGAAGGACAGCAGCATTGTTAGAACCTATTAGAAAGGCAGAAGTTCCACCCATCAGGGACTTAATCACAACAAACATTGCGGCACAATCTCCAAGTTTTGAGTATGCGTATTAAATTTTATAGTGTAAATTTTCCTTCTTACCCCACACTCAGTTAAACTATAGAACTTGATGAAATCAATGTTGAGCTGATGAGTAAGAGGCTCACTACTGCATCACAGTGCTCCAGCTTGATTCCTGGCTCTGGGTACTTCCCACCAATGCAGAACCTGTGAGGCAGCTCGTGGGTTCCTGCTCCTGGACCCTTCAGTCTTTGCAGTAATGTGAGCCATGAGCCAATGGACAGGAGCACTCCCTGTCTCTTTCATACAACACACATAAATTAATACATATTTTAAAAATAAAAGATCAGGGCTTTTTAATGAGATGTCTAATCACTGTAGGCTAAGAGTACCTAGTGTATTATGGAAACTTGTGCTAGGCTATGTGGTGCTAATGGCACAGCACTGATTCTATAAAGTTTCCACTTATGGACTCCACAGGGTAGCATAGTGGCTAATGTCCTCCCCTTGCACTGGCTGAAATCTCATATAAGTACCTGTTCGTGTCACAGCTGTCCACTTCCCATACAGCTCCCTGCTTGAGGCCTGGGGAAGCAGTTAAGGATGGCTCAAAGCCTTGGGACCCTGCACCTTCATGGGAGACCTGGAAAAAACTCCTGACTCCTGACTCCTGGCTCCTGGCTTCGGATCAGCTCAGTTCCAGTCATTACAGCCACGTAGAGAGTTAACTAGTAAATGGGAAATCCTTCTCTCTGTCTCTTTTTTCTCTGTTATTCTGACTTACCAATAAAACTAAATAAAATAAATCTTTAAAAACACAAGCCAGAAGTTGCCAGTTTCCACTCATATGCCGCAAAAACAGATTCAGTCACTGGGTTGTCATAGCAGTGTGTGATAATGACAGGCTTCCAGATTCTAGCATCTATCAGAAATGATCCTTTTCAGATACAATTGAGAAATTATTTATTTGGAAAGTGAGTATTTGCAATTTAATCTCTAGCATTTTGAAATGGTGGAAGGTTATAAAAAGAATGAACGGGTTCTGTAACAAAATACAGGACATAAAGGACACAAGGTTTTAAATAACAAGCTCTTGAAGGTTTAAATGTGCTTTGTATTTTGACTTATGTTTCTTGCACTAATATCCTTGAGTGACATTCAATAGACACTATATTTTGATACATTCATTATTTAATGAACGAATCTTAAAGTATTGGGTTTAATTCTGTGGGTTCTAGTTTTTCCTATCTGTTTATTAAGATGATTGCTTTAGTGACTTATACATCTGATATTCTAAGACTCATTCTGTTCTAGTGCTACCTTTGGTAATAAAATTAGGGTAAACATTATTATTATATAAGATTCTGATATTTTTACATGTCTGCATTCATGTGCTGTGAAGATAGGAAACTCTAAAAACTCTTAAAAAGGAAGCTCTAAAACTATTTTTCTTTTTTAAAATAATGGATTTTTCTATTGCCTTATATGGCTTATTTAAAAAATTCTTGATAATAAGATATTGACAAGGGCAGAAGTAACATACACTAAAGGATGATCATTATATTCTTGATCTATAATCATATTCTTAATTTAGTGAACACTTAACTTTATTTCTGTCTGCATGTGGTTGATGTCAGAAGTGAGAGAGATTTGGAGTTTTTGAAAGAATCCAAGCTTGAGAAGCTCAAGGATGATTCAACTGTGAGACATTTCTGTCATCAAAAACCATTTTAAAACGCCACAGGAGTCAGAGTTACCATATTTTCCACTAGCTCAGTTTACAAATAAAAAGCTCTTGGTGCAAATGTGCTTATATACTTTCGATTTTGCTTAGTTCTACTAACTGGCAAGAAAATAGTTAATATAAGTTAAGTGTCATGCAAAACAGCAAAAAGCTGTTTCTCTGCTCCCCACCCTGGGGTTTTGCCCTCTAGTGAAAAGTTGGGTTTATGCTGCAACAGCACATTTCCAAAGACATAGATGTGACAGAGAAGAGTTCATGGGAGAGCCACAAAGGTGATAAAGATTTGGAAAATAAAGCCTGTGTGGAAAGGTCAAGGCAAGGGGGCATGTTCTGTCTGGAGGAAAGAAGACTGCAGGGAAACACAACTGACTGAAGATTCATTAAGGAATTCTAAAGTGAAGAGGGACCAATTCCCATTAGTCAATGAGGACAGAACAAGACGTAATAGGCTTCAATTCCAGAAGGGAAAATTCAGGTTGAATATAGGAATGAACTTTATAACAATATGAATAGTTGGGATGGCACCAGCAGCCAGGGGAGGCTGTGGGATCGCCATCATTGCAAAGAGTCAAGGCTGAATCCCACACCCATCGATCAGAAATGACTCAGTAATAATAAAATCAATCCTGCTGTGATTCACAAGGATAGATTAGTGCCCCAGCATAAGTCCTTCCAACCCAAATGATTATATGATTAAGATACCAGCACCCAAGGGGCATCGATCAGTGTGGATAAGCGAGGCAAGAGGAACTCTTTAAAAGCCACAGTCGTAAATCTGAAAATTAAGTAATTCAGAGTGTTTAGCTAAGGGAAGAACTGATCCTATTTAGAAGATATGTATGTGTAGAGACTGAAATAAAGAGAACAGCTTTTATTCTAAAGTATTAATCTGACTTCTGTCATAGTTTCAAGCAAAAAGTAAAAACTTTAGCATTATCAAACGTTATAACAATATTTTATCAACCAAAACATTCAGAACATTGGGAAGGATATTTAACAAGAGCACCAAGATGCTACTTGGAACTGCATTATCCCATATCCTAGTGCTGGCTGGAAGTCCCAGCTCCGTTCACCAATGAGGTTTCCTGGGAATGCACATGCGGGAAGGCAGCAGATGGTGGCTCAAGCGGTGCGCCCCGCTTAGGGAACTGAATGTGAAGCAGTGGATAGAAAACTTTTCTTCTCAACTCACAAATGAAGTAAACCAATCACGTAAAAGTTTTTCAAAAATCAAAACTTAGACTCTTCTTAAGGTTATATATAAATATACATATATACACACAAATATATAGAAAGTTAAGCTTAAAAATAATTTTTCCCAAATTAAAAATCTTTCTTTTCATTTAAGGACATGGTTAATGCTAATTTTGCTTTATACACCCTGAATTTTTTACGTGATGGGTATATGACTAGTTAAGAA
This sequence comes from Ochotona curzoniae, assembly GCF_017591425.1. NCBI lineage: Eukaryota > Metazoa > Chordata > Mammalia > Lagomorpha > Ochotonidae > Ochotona > Ochotona curzoniae. The sequence goes on from NW_024467119.1 coordinate 41,672,939, forward strand.
CCAATAATTTAGTCACTGTGTAGTTCAAGAATTATCAGTTCAGTTTTTTTAATCTTAATTTTCATTTTTGCATTTGTGATGCCCTGCATGAATGCCAGCGGTACCAAAGCATGCTATTTTTCAAGCTCCCTGCCTTCAACCTGACGCTTGCTAACACTGTATAATTATTTTGAATTTTTGAAAAGACTAATATTTTAGGTCACTTCCCCCCTCTGCACCTTTTCAGCTTACCTTTAAGAAAAGCAAACCACTCTGCCTTTCTCTCCCCTGAGAAGTCTGCGTTATTACTACCATCCACATCATCAGGGTTGCGGCGTGAGCTGTAGTATATCATCCCGGTGCTGTCATGGTGATGATATATGATGGAAAAAGCCATTCATCTGAAGATACCAGGCACAAAAGCAGGAGCAATAATGAGGGAGCTCAGCACGAAGACTGGCGTGCACAGCGGTGGACATCATTTCCCCCCCTCCGAAAAAAGTGGACTTCCTAGATGTAAAGGGAAAGCCCAGGAAGATTTCGTGTGTGTGTGTGCTGAGAGACCTTTTATGTTTCCCAAAACATTAAAAAATAATAGGTTGTTGAATTAAAAACCTCTCAAAGCATTTCTCTGCTTTTGTTCCCCTTCTTTGCCCCCTATCTCTCATACATTTTTTCCCTCTTCCTGTCCCTACTAGCAAAAACTCAGAATGCCATTCTTCTATACTGTTGAACTGATCTTTTTCTGCTCTACTACACTTTTCGTGTGTGAATAGGCTAATCCTGGCAAATGCTATATTTTTTTTATATCATTCTAATCAGAGTTTTTAGTTTTCTCTATGACCTCTCAAATAGATTTCATTCCTAGTGTGGAACTAAAGTTCCCGAAAGTGTAGCTTTGGCTTGTGTCTTGAAAGTTCATTGCTTTTACACACATACTCTGAGTTCCCAAAAGGACTTCTGAGACTTCAGCAGATTCTTTGCCCTTTTAAAAATCATTTCTTTTTGTTTTCTCTGGACCCTAAGCTTGAGATGCAAAATTAATAATGGGTAATCTTATTGCAAGACAAGTTTAATCAGATTTAGCAATTATAACGTAAGACAAGTTGTTTTCTCTTCATGACGCTCAATGTCCTGATCACTGAAGGTAGGGATAACAATGCCATTTTGAAGAATTCTGGTGAAATATAAGAAAACATCAGTGAAAAACTTTGCATAGAGCCAGACATTTGGTAGTTAATAAAGGTAGCTGCTATTATGTTGTCTTGATGCCATCATTGTTTCCATTCATTGTTCAATGATGTTTCAAGTACTAAACTCCCTGTGAGCCTTCTCCATTTCATTTTCCACTTCAATTGGATTTTTCTTCAATCTAATGCAGTTTTCCCTTTTTCTGTTGCATTAGTTATATCCTGCTATTTTTGTTTATATTTGACATGTGGGAAATTTAAATCTTCCCTAACTTCTTACTGGTAGAAACTGCTTTTATCTCTAGCTCAACATCTAGACATGACCAGTACACAGTAGATACTCAACATATTTTGGGTTAATCAATGTTTTTGTATGTTTATTTCTTGTCCAGTACTAAAACTGAAGACCAGAGATTTTGGAATAAAAATTCAGCCATGTTGTGGCTGGCAGGACAGATTCAAGCAACTGGCTATTGCAATACTAGGTACAAATAAAATCAAAAGAGTTTACTGTAAGATTCATTTCCACCTTCATCATTAAATATTCCTAAATGGAGACAATTAAAGCACTGAAATGTTAAAGATGCATCCTAATTAAAGTAACTACATTGCTTCACTTTATTCTTCTGATGCTGATTCTATTTCCAGACCTGGCAACTGTCACATGGCTAAGTTTATCTTCATTTCACATGGCTTTAACCCTCTATTTTTGAAATAAAAATTTCTCTCTTTTTTAGCATTCTTTTTATTTATTTATTTATTTTTATTATAGTTTTGACAATCTTTACATAGTTAATTAGGGTTAATATGTTCAAGGGCTATAGGGAAGTGGGTAAGACTATTATTTCCATATTGTTTCCTTCATGTATCTGAGGTAAAGGGGATATTGAGGGAGAAGCCCCAACCAGTTTCCCACCCACCCCAAGTCGTGGATGTGGGGCATGCTCTGAGATACTTGGTCAAGTGGTTTTGATAGTTCACCATTTATGAATCACTGCCAGTCTCGCCACTCCAAGCACTACGAGGTCTTTGAGGAATCCACTGACACAGTCCCTCATAGTCTCCATTTGCCCAGTATTTTGCTGCCAACATATAGCTGAGGTGGTTGATTGTCTTCTGTCTTCTGTCTTTTCTTGGTTAGGGTTCTGTGTCCTGCATTTTGATTGGAGACACTTTGAGGTGTTCTCAGACCAGATTCTTGTGTGTTCTAGCAAGCACAGGACCCGGCACAGTCCATTGCCCGATCAGCTGGTGGCTGCAATTGCTGGGTTGGTTCTGTTTTCAGTCCTGACTTCGACTGGAACCAATGTGTGTCTGCAGTCCAGCCTGGTTCTGCCCAGCACATACTCAGCCCTCACATAAAACCAATGGGAGCTGCAGCCTAGTCAGGGCAACCCACAATAACCCCCACCAGGCCCGCCCCCTACTCTGGTTTGCCAGTATGTGTAGCAGACTAGTCCAGTCTGTCCCACACCCTGTTTGGCTCTCCTACATGTCAATGGGTATTGAAGCTTAATTCCATCGAACCAGCTCAACTATCTAGCTCTCACAGATGTTGTTGAGTGCTCTCTGTCTAGCCACCTCAGCCCCTGTCCTAGTTTTAGTGCCTTCCCATTGGAGTGGTAACCCAAGAGGGAAGAGCCCACTATTTCCCTCCCAGGCCTCTTTCACTTTTGGTTTATGCACTGTATATAGATTTTTCCCATTTCTTAACTGGATTGTTTATTTTTATTGCCATTGAGATTCTTGATTCCTGGATATTAATTAGTATAGTTTACAAATATTTTCTCCCATTTTCTTTGAGGTACAGGAGCTTCTTACCTTGATATAATCCTAGTCTTTAATTTTTTTATTTAATTATTTTTCTTCTGAGGTCTTTTCCAAAAATGCATTATGTATACCAATGCCTGTCAGTTTTCCAGATGATTTGTTTAGTATTTTGATGATATCAGGTCAGAGATTTAATTTATGGATCCATTTTGGGTTGATTTTTGTACAATATAGAGGCTAGCGCCCTAATTTCAAACTTGTGCACACATAGATTTTATTTTCTCAGCACCGTTTGTTGAAGAGCTTTTCATTTCTCCCTCAGTTGATTTCCGTTCACTTGTCAAAAATTAGTTGGCAGAGGGTTTGTGGGTTAATATCTGGACTCTTGTTCTATTTCATCGAACTGCATGTATGTATTTTTGCATCAATACCAGACTGCTCTGAACACAACTTCCTGGTAATATGTCTTTAAATCTGGTATTGTGGTGCCTCCAGTTGTGATTTTGTTATTCAAGTTTGCTTTAGTCACTCAGGGTCTTAAGTGCTTCCATGCACATTTTAGCTTCATTTTTTTTTTCTTAGATCTGAGAAGAATGGCATTTGTACTTTGATTGTGATTCAATTGGTTATGTAAATTATTTCTAGTAGTATAGAAATTTTGATGACATGATTTCTAACAAAAATATAGAAGATTTTTTTCATGTTTTGTTGTCTTTGTCTATTTCTTTTTAAAAATATAGGTTATTTTTATAGAGATACCTTACATAATTAAATTTGTTAAAAGTTGTTTAATATTTATTGCAGATATTTTGCATGGGACTGATCTTACATATCTTTCTAACCTATGGGGATATTTTGTATGAGAGGCTATTGGGCTTTTGTGCTGATTTTATATCCTGCTAGCTTTTCAAACTCTCGTGCTTGTGGGTAATTGTGATCTCATAGGTAATAATGATATACAAATAGAAAAAAACCTTGACTTTCCCCTTTCTAATTAGTATCGCTTTCATTTCAACTTTTTGCCTATGGCTCTGGCTAAAAATACCAGGATCATGTTAAACACTAGTGGTAAGAGTAGCCATCCTTGTCTAATTCCAGATCTTAGTACATACGCCTCCAAATTTTCCCATTCAATATGGTGTTGTTGGTTATACATTTGTCATATACTGCCTTGACTGTGTTGAGGAATGTTGCTTGTAGACCTAGTTTATTTAAACATTTTATCATGAAAGGATGTTGTATTGTATGTGATGTTTTCTCTGTATGTTAGTAGACAATTATATGATTTTATTTTTCAGTTTATTAATGTGATGTATCGCATGTATTGATTTGCATATGTTGAATCATCCATGCATGTCAGGTATGAGTTCCACATAATCTGTGTGATTGATTTTTTATGTGTAATTTGATTTGTAAATCTTGTATTTTGCTGAGGGTTTTTGCATCTGTGTTCATCAGGAATTTTGGACTACGATTTTCTTTCGCATTGGAATGAAGGTGATTCCTCATAGAATGAGTTTGGGATGAGTCACTCTCAATCTCTCAATTGTTTTGAATAGTGTGGGAAGAATTGAAATTAGTTCTTTTTAAATAGTTTGGTAGAATTTACAGTGAAGCTGACCAATCCTGCGCCTTTGTTTTTGCTGTTGTGAGAATCTTTATTACAGATTCATCTTTATATTAATTATAGAGTTATTTTAACGCTCCCATGCCATCATCATTCGATTTAGGTGGATGGCATGTGTCCACATCTACCCTTTGTTACTGGTTTTTGCATATTCTTTTCGCATTACAGCTTTTTGGAGTAATTCCTAATGATTCCTTGTATTCTTGATATCTTTTGTTATATTTGCTTTTTCTTATGTGGTTTTATTAATGTGAGTATTCTCCTTGCTTTTTTGGTAAGTTGGAGCAGTAATGTATCGATTTTTTAAAGTGTTTTTTTAATTCACTGATCTCATGCAGTTTTTGGTTTTGATTTTATATCTTTTTAAATTTTAATGACATCAAATTCCTACTAATTGAGATTTGGCGTGTTGTTTTGTGGGTCCTTGAGTTGCACTGATGGATCACTTGTTTGAGGCCTTTCTGCTTGCTATATATGCGCACTATTTGCTCTGAATTTCCTTGCAACAGTGTTTTTGCTGTATATGTTTTGTGCTATCATTTTCATTTGTTTCCAAGACTTTTCCAGCTTCTTTACATGGTGATCAGAACATGGTATGATTCCATTTTTTTTTTTTTAATTTGCTGAGGCTTGTTATTGACCTATCATGTGGTTTATCCTAGAGTAGGTTGATGAAAAGAATGTGTCTTCTGCATCAGTAGGTTGAAATGCTCTCTGAATGTAAATCAGGTCCATTTGTGCCATACTATAGATGAGTTCTGTTGTTTCTTTGTTGTTTCTTGATACATGAGATTGTATCAAACTCAGAAGCTTATGTACAGTAAAGGAAATAGTCAACAAAGAGAAGAGGCAGCCAAACAGAGTGAGAGAAAATATTTGCACACTATATAGCCAATAAAAAAATAATATCCGAGATCTAGAAAGAGCTTTGGAAAATTAAAAATAGGTAAACAAACAACCCTGTTAAGAAATGGGCAAAAGGATAAGCAAGTATTTTTTTAAAAGATTAATTTATTTTTATTGCAAAGTCAGATATACAGAGAGCAGGAGAGAGAGAGGAAGATCTTTCGTCAAATGATTCACTCCCCATGTGACCTCAATGGCTGGTGCTGTGCTGATCCAAAGCCAGGAGCCAGGAATTTCCTCAAGATCTCCCACACAGGTGCAGAGACCCAAGGCACTGGGCTGTCCTCTACTGCTTTCCCATGCCACAAACAGGGTACTGGATGGGAAGCAGGGCCATTGGGTTTAGAACTGGTTCCTTTTTAAATCCCTGGCTTTCAAGGCGAGTACTTTAGCAGTTAGGCCACTGTGCCAGCCCAAACAAGTATTTTTAAAACAAAATATGCCACTGGTTAATAGACACATGTAAACATGCTTAAGCTTCCAATCTATTAAAGGAATACAGATGAAAACCACCTAACTCCAGTGAGAATAAATGGTGTACTGACATCAATATAAAATAACTTCTGGTGAGGATGTGGCGAAAAAGGTACCCTTCTCCACTGTTGGTGGGAGTGTAGGTTTGTGCAACCATTATGGGAGTCAAAATGGAAACAGTGAGGCATCACTCTGTCCTTAAACATCTATGCATGAAATACATTCCCTTAAATGCATACATACATGCATACATTATAGAATAGTAGCATTAAAGAATGTCCCCCAGCAGTTTATACCAAACTAACAAAATATACAAATAGGTATATGTATACATGTGTATAATTGCATAAGATGTAGTTTTCCTGAATTTTAATATCAAATGTACTTATTTTGTGTCAAATAATTCTCCTATGAAAAAATTTCAAAAATAAAATACTAATTTTTGTCCAATTAAAAACAAAAGGCTTTTTCTCTGTGTCACAAATCTAATATAAGGTACAACATATTAATCAATATTGCTTCTAGAATAAAGCACACTCTAAATTTCACTTACTATGTGCTGTAAAAATATGACACATTAAGACAGAAAGTTAAAAAGATGATAATTTCATTAATATCACTTTACATAATAATATACAAAACTGTCATTCTCAATTATATACCAAAAGTGATATCTCAATAATGTATTGATGTCTAGCTTTCAAAGTGTTTTGCTTTGATAAATTAAAGAATCATTGGAATGATCTTCAAAAGCCCCTCTTCAAAGTCCCATTCATTGAGATTTTGATTATTCTTATGAAACAAGTTGTTTCCCAAACCAGTTTTTTTCTGATCCTGTGTTGCAGGTTGCGAGGGTAGGAGTGGGATTTAGGGGATGAGGGGGGGGGCACTAACCTTTCTGAGGAAGGTGAAAGAAAATGTGAGCCATCTGTAAGCCTCAACATCAAAGTCGTGATTAACAACAATGTCCGTCATGCCACTCCACTGAATGCACATTTATGAGACATGTCCAGAGGACAAAAATAATGTATAGAGTTGAACAACCCCTGGTTGGTAGCTTTTACCCTGAAGCAAGAGATTTGATTGTCCTCTACTAGTTCACTCCCCAAATATGCACAAAAGGCAGAACAAGATCAGACTGAAGTCGGGAGTCGGAAGCTCCGTCTAGGTCCCTGCACAGGCATCCAGGAGGCAAATACTGGGAGCCATCCTGTGCTGTCTCTACGATCACACTATAACAGTTCCTGGCGTTCTGATACAGCATGTGGCCATCCAAATGGTTGCTTAGCCTGTGGTAGCACATCTTGGACTTCATAGTTATTCTGGAAAACCAGAAGGAGCGTGAAAAGAGATCAGGGCTCATCCCAGATCACCCAGATTCTGTCAGGCTCCTTTTATTTATTCAAAGTTGATATTACATTCTACTAGAAATTCAGCTTATTTATCCAGTTTTCCAGAATTTATCTTTAGCACAAAATTGTATTCACTTTCTCCACTGTTTCATCCTTATGGTAATTCTGGTTACATGTATTCCTTCTCCTTTTTCCTTTTCTTGATTTATTTTATTGGCTGTGTTTGATGGTCAGTATTTTATCCTTTCTGTTTCAATAGTTGCAATTTTTTGTTGTATCAATCTTTCCAATTTTTTGATTTTTAAAAAATTTTTAAAGGCTTATTTAGTTATTTTTATTGGGAAAGGCAGATTTGCAGAGGAAAGGAGATATAAAGGGAAAGTTCTTCTATCCACCGGTGCATTTCCAAAGCAGACACAACAGCTGGAGCTGAGCTGATCTGAAGCCAGGATCCCGGAGCTTCTTCTGGGTCTCCCAAGTGGACGCATGGTTCCAAGGCTTTGGACTGTCCACAACTGCTTTCCCAGGACACAAGCAGGGAGCTGGGTGGGAAGCAAGGCTGCCGGGATTAGAACCAGAGCCCATATGAGATCCTGGTGCATGCAAGGAGAGGATTTTTGACACTAGGCACAGTGCCATGGACTGGGTATTTTTGTTTGTTTGTTTCAATTTGCTCTTTTCATTGATTTGTATTTTTTGTTATAATCTAAAAACATGTCATGATTTACATATCCACCAATTTGTCATTTTAGTTGTGTCCCGAATTGGAATATCTAGAATATTCATTTTTTTTTTCACTTGCAGTTATTTTCAATGCTGCAATGATCTTTTTTTATCTCAAAAATTATCTAAGAATAACACTTTTTACTCTCTTTTGAGAATTTTAATTTAGCTTTTCTCATTAGCTTTCCATCTTTTTTCATTGTGCTAGACAGTGTATTCCATAAAAAACAGATAATTTTCCTGTGATTTGAGTGAATGTTTAGTTTTGTTTTGTGTTTCTTGTTGTTCTCCACTGCTTTAAAACTTTGAAACACAGTATTTTTAGTATAGTTTTAGGCATTATGAAGAATATACATGCATAATTACATTTTCTGCATACTTTCAAAATTATTTTGTTTCTAAACTCCCCGAATAATGTAAGAATATTTACCACAGACTTAACTCTAGCCATCTAAATCTGACCTCAGACATCATTGATATTTAGAAATTTGACTATGCTCTCTTTTTCAAATTGACTCTATATTTGTTCATTATGTTGACAGTATATTTGACAGTCTATTGATAGTAATTTCTTTTTTATTCATTCTGTAAACATTCTCATGTATTGTGTTGAGTTGGTAAATTTTTTTTTTAAGATTAAAAAATAGTATTGGAAAGTCAGATACAGAGAGAGGAGAGATAGAGATGAAGATCTTCCGTCCGATGAATCACTCCCCAAATGGCTGCAAAGACCACAGCTGGGTTGATCTAAAGCCAGGAGCCCAGAGCCTCTTCTGGGTCTCCTATGAAGGTGTAGGCTCCCAAGGCTTTTGGGCCATCCTCAACTGCTTTCCCAGGCCACAGGCAGGGAGCTGGATAGGAAATGGGACTGCCAGGATTATAACTGGCAAGGACTAGCCACTAGTCTACTGTGCCAGGCCCACATTTTTGTTTTAATTTCTTCATAATTATTAAGATATTTGTTGACATGTAACAGTGAAAGTTGTGTTATTTCTGTAGCTCAATGGCATACTGAATTCTTTTGATTTTTATTAATTTTCAGAGAAATTAGTTATGAATCTATTTTTCTTTTGTATGATATAATTAAAACATTTTAATGCTATTTAAACTTCCTCACAGTTGTTCAGAATTCTGCAATGTGCCTGAGAATAGAGTTAGTTAATTAGTCTTTGATTTCATAATACATATCCTGCAGCCTCTATTTTTGTATTGATGAACTCATATCTTTTGGCATATTCTCAACTATGTTGCTCTTTTCTGTTTGGCTTGGTATCTCTTACTTGAACTTAAATTAGACATCAGGCTAGACGTTTCAATTCTAGCCTGAATATGCCTTAACCTGTCTAGTATATGCCCATGATCTTATCTCTTTGTGTTTTATTTTGAGTAATGCCTCTGTAGATTTGTTCTAGTTCCAAAATTCTCAATTCAGTTTTTCTAAGTTTGAGAATATACAATCATCAAAGCCAATTATGTTATTAGACTTTAAAGATTTATTTATTTATTTTCATTGGAAAGTCAGATATACAGAGAAGAGGAGAGACAGACAGGATGATCTTCCATCTGATGAGTCACTCTCCACATGACTGCAATGGCAGGAGCTGAGCTGATGTGAAGCCAGGAGCCAGGAGCCTTCTCTGGGTCTCCCACTTGGGTGCAGGGTCCCAAGGTTTTGAGCCATCCTCAACTGCTTTCCCAGGCCACAAGCAGGGAGCTGAATGGGAAGCCAGTCTGCCGGGATTAGAAACAGAGCCCATATGGGATCCCGGTGTGTTTAAGGTGAGGACTTTAGCAGGTAGTTTACCGCACTGGGCCCAAAGTTATTATACTTTAAATTCAATATTTTATCTTTTCTAATTTGTCTTTTTGAAGTTACTTTTTACAACATTTTTCTTAGTGATTTTGTGATTTTCATCTTTATAATTATTTCCCCAATTCATGCTATTTTACATTGTGTGTTATATGAAAATCCAGTGTTTGAAATCTTTCTGTTTCTGTCTTGCTTCTACATGTTTTATAATCTTTACTTTTAATCGTGTGATCTTTGAGCTAAACTGAAAAGAATCTTGATTATATTATATACTTGTTACTTAAAATTTCAGAATTTAAATCATATAAAGGACATAAGAACACGAGCCATCTGGAGCCAGGTCAGATCCTTTCCAACATTCAGATTAACTTTGAAGTTTTTGTTTCTTCACTGAGTCAAAGGACCAGTGATCAATAAAGAACCCTGTGATATTGGTTAGAGGCTAAATGTTGGACTGTATTATGCCCATCCCATGAGCACATGATAAACATCACCAATATATAATGAATGTGTCATTTAATTAGCTAAGAAACAAAAGATAAAAAGAAATCAGAGATAAATTTAGAAATGTAACCTATGAAGGCTTAAAAGAGCTCTAAGGATTATCTAATCAAACCCTTCTTATTATAGAGGAAAAAACCAGAAGGCTAATGATCGATTATCCATAGATTGCCCATTAACTTACCCACAGGAAACAAATGTAGAAAAGTACTATTTATTTGCCTGGTTTTCATATCATTCCATAGGCATCAAGGTCTTCGTTTCCCCATCTAAGCCCCCCTCACCTGTTTTCCTCCACATTATTACAATAGTATAACCCTTTTGCAACAGCTGCAGGTTCACCGTTCTGGCATTTAATGTTTTATAGTTTTATCATTTCCTTACTACATTCCAAGGAAAAACACTGTTCCAGATCCTTTTATAAAATATATACATAAAAGGTGAAAGATTTGGGACACAAAAATTAGTTACTCCTCACTAGGTATTGAAGATTTCTCTGCACACCCCTCCTAAAACTGTCCTGCACCTAAACTGATAACACATGTCTTGTTAGCGTAATAAGCCAGTCTAGACTACCCAAAAAATAGCCAGGTTCAGCAAAAGTATGCTTCAACGCTATAAAAGGCTAAATACTATAATGAAAATAGACACGAGACAGCTGAATAGTAATCCATAGCCATTTTAAGGTGTATAGAACCTGGTTGTATATAAACTAAAATTGAAATGTCAAGGAAGAAGCCACAGGATGTGGTTAAGAACTTGCTTTTTTTTTTTTTTAACATATTGGTTACTCAATACTATGTCAATTAATTCCATAACGTTATAAATTGGTGCTGATATTATGTTGGGGCTTTTAATTCATTGGGGTGATACTCTGCCGGCTCTACCTTCAGACTAAAGATGGTTTCCCCAAGAAGCCGTTGAACTTATCTGGACAATAAAATGCTGGACTCTATGCTTGGTATATGCTTGCAATGAAAGAATCTCAACTTAACTTGAACTGTGGTTATGCAACAAGGTGGAGGAATCCACCAAGGGGGGAGGGTTTGGGGAGTGGTGGGAGGAATCCCAGTACCTATAGAACTGTGTCACTTAATGCAATGTAATTAATAATAATAATAATAATAATAATAATAATAAAAAGAAAACCTACAAAATAAAACCAAAAATATATACATATATTCTGTTAAGAGCTTAAAGGTATTATTATCTTCATATGTTAAACAAAAGCTCAGAGAGATTAAAGCACTTGCCCAACAGATTTGAAAAGATATCCATTAATAATTTAATAACAGAAGATCACTGTCACCCTACCTTATTGAAGGCTAATATTTGGCATAATTTCAGGTTTCTTTTCATAATTTTTATTCTGATTATAAAAAATAATGTATGGCTCCTAAGAAGACACACACCACTGTCCACAAATGTATTTGGAGGAGAATGTTTCTAACAGCCTTATTCTTAATAATCAAAACTTAGAACTTGCCCAAGTGTTTGTCAATAGGAGAATGAGAATATAAACCATAGCATATTGATACCATGGTTAGCCACAGGTAGTCACAAGCTTCAGACACATGACCAGCATGGGAAAATCTCAACATGCTGAGTAAAGGAAGCCTTGCATCACAAACTACATACTGTATGATTACATTTCCATAAAATGCTAAAATAGACAAAGCTAATCTGAACTGGGAAAAAAATACAGAGCATGTGATGTTTCAAGGACAGGGAATGACTGGGAATGTTGGCATTTTCTAGGGTTGTGAAGATATGCCCTATCTCTGTCGGGGATTGGATTGCTGATAGAGGAGTTTGGCACAGACAGTTAAATGGCACACGGATTTGGACATTTCATTGTCAATAAATCCTACCCCAAAAAGAAAAAAAGAAATAAATAAAGGAAGCAAGCTTATCTTCCCCAGTAGCTGATAGATATAAATATATATCAAATATATAAAGCAGTCTTGAAAGGCTGAAGGATATTATTTCCAAAATTATTGCAAACTACAATGAGCATCTCAGTGACTATTGCCATAAGAATAGACATATAATCATGAAATACAATTTAGAGATCTTGAAACAAAGATCCTTACATTTATGGTCAAATTGTTGCAGTAAGAATATAAAATAATTTAGTAAGGAAATACTAATCTTTTAAGCAAATTGCTCTGTGACACCTTGATAGTCACATACAAGGTGATTAATTTGAAATCTTTCTTTATTCTTTACACAAAAATTAGCTCGAAGGGATTATAAGCCTAATGCAAATTTGAAGATAAAATAAAACTAGAATATGCAGAAGAAAATATAGCAGTGAATCTTTTTATACTTTTAAGTAAGTAAATAATCATACGTATAGTTCCTAAAATACAAAATAAGAAAAGAAAAAGATAAATTGAACCATATAAAATCAAGAAAGCAAATAATAATAATAAATATATAATAAGTGGTTTGGCAAAGATGTGAAGAAACGGGCACCTTCCTCCATTGCTGCTGGTAATGTATACTGATAAGATTGTTTTAGAAAATAATTTGGAAGTTCAACTAATTTTTAAGTTTTTGTTAGTATGAAAAAAAGTATTTCACTTATTCCTTGAGCACAGTTCTCAAAGACAACTAGATTTTCCCTGTCTTCTCCTTCAACCTTACTCATTCCATCCTCTTTAAAATTTTTTTTCAAAAACATAATATCCATTCACTCTATAAACACAGGCTTCATGTACCACTAACCACAATATTCAACTGATGAGAAGTAGAAAAACCACAGTTTCACAGGAGTATAAGCAAGGACTGAGGCCCATTTCTTACACTTGCAAATTTTTGGTATTTTGGTTAACTACCACATATTCCTAGAAAACATATGCTATTTGGCTTTTTTGAAGTGATTTATTTTCCTAAGCATAATGATAGTCCCACAAACTGTTGTGCAGGCAATTGGGACCAAGGACCAAGCTGGCCTTCCCTTTTTTTGGTATCCACTGCAAAGAATTGAGAACACGTGTGACCATAAAATTATGTTGGAACATTCTCAATACTATTTATTCATAACAGCACCAAAGTTAAAATTACTAGATGCCCATCAATTGATGGGTAAATATATATTGTATACTCATATTGTATTCATAACAATAACACAAATAATGTTACAGACTGTAACATAGAAGAACCATGAAAACATTATTCCAGAAAATGTACCGGGCACAATGATCATATATAGTACGAGTCAGGATATGGCTGGAATTGTGCTGATCCGAAGCCGGGAGCCAGCAACTTCCTCCAGGTCTCCCACGCAGGTTCAGGGTCCAAAACTTTGGCCCATCCTTGACTACTTTCCCAGGCCACAAGCAGGGAGCTGGATGGGAAGTGGAGCTGCTGGGTTTAGAACCGGTGCCCATATGGGATCCTAGTGCATTCAAGGTGAGAACTTTAGCCGCTAGGCCATTGTGCTGGTGGGCCCAAGAATGTTCTTGATACCATTGTGTTATTCACAACCCATGCAGGAATTAAAAGTAATTTTCAAAAAAATGCAAAAAAAAAAAAAAAGAAAAGAAATTTTCAAATGGGCAAAATCTATTGCAACAGAAACAGCATTAGTACTTTTCTGGGCTGTGCAGGGAACAAATAAAAAAAAAAAATTGTAAGTCACTAATACTTCTTCCTGGCAGGAACTTTTAAGTTCATGATTTATTTCTTAGATCTTTTCTTGAAATTTCTTTTGTTACCATTTTTTTTTTCTTGTCTAGGTTTGAAAGTACAAGTTGGTAAATACAGCCTTCCTGAGAGGTGTGCTACTTGCTTTGCTTACTTTCATCTTGGAATATATCAAAGGATCAGAAGGAGATTATTTTTATGTCCTAAATAGTCGAAAACATTTTACCAACACTATTATATTAAAATATTAGGTTTCAGATTAATTTTTCTTCCAGAAAACTCAGTACGTCAATAGCTATATCCAGACTTCTTTTTTGAGATCTTCATTCCACATGCACTGCTTGTTTTTATTCTCTTAATTCTATTTTTTTTATCTTTATATCATTCACTTAAAAAAATACATTTAAAAAGTGACTTATGGAGTGAGGGCAAGAAAGAGTGAGGTTGGGTTTTGGGAGAAGTTTTCAACTGCTGGTTCGCTTTCCAATGGTTGCAGTAGGCAGAGGTGGGCCAGTGAAAAGCCAGGAGCCAAGACCTCCTTCCAGATTTCCCACATAGGTGACAGGGGCCCAAGCACTTTTTCCAACATTTCCCACGCACATTAACCGGGAGCATGCTCACAAGTGGTGTAGCTGGAACTCAAACTGATACTCATATGGGATGTTCCTAAAACAGGTTGTAATCTAATACAATGTATCACAGTGAAATATCTTCATTTCCGTTCCCATTTTCTTAATGATGGCTGGCAGAAAATCATTAAATGTGAAACAAGGATCACACCCTTTCTTTCAATGGATTCTTATTCTGCATCAACTGAGGAAATTTTCTGGGTTCCTACCATTTGTACGAATACTTCCCAGTTGTGCAAGCCTCTCAATCTGAGACACTCTTTCTATTTATGTTTACAATTCTAATACTTACTTCTTAATGATGTGTCTTTTTAATACTTTGCCAAGAGCGGTTAAGGGGCAGGTCAGCTTGAGTTTCATGCTATATAAAGTAAGAATGTTATTGTTTTTGCCTGAACAGAACATGCATTGCGCTGTTTCAAGCCCATCATTTGTTTCTCTGATGTTTTTGATCATAGCTGCCTTTTTAAAAAAGATAAGAAGGGGAGGTGCAGCTGTTACATCACCGTTGGATGAGTCCTGAATACTCTGCTTGCTATGGAGCTTTCTAATGCACACATGCGGTACAGCGGTAGATGATGGGTTCACTTGCTTAGCTCCCTGGAACTGAAGCAGGAGACTTGGTCTGAATTCCATACTCCTGCTTTCAGACATGTCCAGTCGTGGCTGCCGTGGGTATTAAAGGAGTGGATCAGTGGATGGAAGATTCACCCTCTCTCTTGTTGGTACATTTGACTGTGTCTTTTTTCAAGTAAAGTGACACAATAAGTAAAAGTCAAATTAGCAAGGAATAATACAAAAGAAGAAATAATCCATAACATCTTGGTAGATTTTTCAGTTTAATGTGAGTTACAATGTTTCCTTTGCTTTATTGTTATGAAATGTGAAATATGGGAGTTCTGAGGTCACCAGAGCAGAGTGAAGGCAAACAAAACACAGTAAGACTAATGAGATGTGGTCTGCTTTTTGTTTTGTGTAAAAAGTACTTCTGCCCACACTTAGTGTCCAGAGCCAACCAGCTAACACCTATAAACAACAGTAAGCATATTTTATAATTATAATAATTTTAATGTGGATTAATGAGTTTTCCTGAAACTGTAACACTATTTTCACTATTTTTTTTCTATAGTTATTTTAGAATTTTACCAAATCAATGCTATTCTCAATATTTTATAAACTAGAATCACCTGTCTAATCATAATTCATATTCCATAATTTATTTGTGTACAGAAGCAAATAGTCTTGTGTACAATAATCTCTGTTGTGGAAGAAAAAAATTAAGCAGTGCATTGCAACAAACTTTCTTTTTTTTTTTCTTTTTTTTTTTTTTTTAAAGATTTATTTTTATTATTTTTTCATTGGAAAGGCGGATATACAGAGAGGAGAGACAGAGAGGAAGATCTTCCGTCCGATGATTCACTCCCCAAGTGAGCGCAACGGGCCGATACTATGCCGATCCGAAGCCAGGAGCCTCTTCCAGGTCTCCCACACGGGTGCAGGGTCCCAAAGCTTTGGGCCGTCCTCGACTGCTTTCCCAGGCCACAGGCAGGGAGCTGGAAGGGAAGCAGGGCTGCCGGGATTAGAACCGGCGCCCATATGGGATCCCGGGCGTGCAAGGCGAGGACCTTTAACCACTTGCGCCACCGCGCCGGGCCCGCAACAAACTTTCAATTCCTCACCACTCCCGTTTTTCCCTGGAGTTAAGAGCTATAATCATGGTAATGCTCTCTGGAACCCTTTGTATTTTTTTCTTGTTCATTTGTGAGCTGGTGTCAGTAAATCTTCAAGGAAAGACCGTGAAGATAGACTTGATACGCATTCTAAGTTTGTAATTCACTTCCTGTTAGTGCTAGAAACCATTCAATGTTCCCTAACCCTAAAATCTTTCTTAAAACGATAATAATGATTTTGGTAATGGGGCTGTTGGAAATTTAAGAAAGATAACATCTTAATAGTGATAAATATTTTGTAAAAACATTATAAGAAAGATTATTTTAAAATAACAGCAGCATTAAAAATGAATAGTTTAATTGCACAGCTAGAAACCAAAGGATAATCAGTGCCTGCATAGTCAAAATTTGTCACTTTGATTTTTAATATAATTTCATTGTGATTATAACTTAGCTTGCATAAAGTTCACTCTTTCATATTTTATTCAGTTACTTTATCATTAATACATATACTCACAGAGTTGTTAAATCATCATTAATATCTAATTTAGGACATTCTCCACCATCTAAAAGAAATGCCGTACTCATTAGCAGTTGTATTAGCAGTTGTGGTCCATTCCCTGCTGCCAGCTGCGAATCTGCTTCCTGAATCTATGCATTTATCAGTTCTGGATGTTTCATACAATATAAATCATACAATATGTGTTGTTTTATAACTATTTTTTTCCAGCTGGCGATACGATTTTGTGTTTCCTATGTGCTAAATCACAATGACTTCTAACTACTAGCAAACTGTACCAGAAGATCAATCTGTGAATCAAAGAACCCCAAATTTCTCCTTAAGCTCTGTGACTTATTCCTTGGCCTCAAGATCATCCCACCTGCTGGATTTCCTGCATGAAACCTCTCATTCTCAAGCAGTGCTTTGTGCGGAATTGGGAATGAGCCAACTGTTAATTGCTCTATAATCATCTGCAGAATGGAATGCAGCTAACACACTCTGACATCTCCCAGGCTGAAAATACAGTTTTACTTATTATTCTGAGTTATATTATTTTTAATCATTTGCATTTTAACTTACATATTATAATTGTAGAAGACTTGAGGAAGAAATCAGTATTTTCCATTTTATATATCAAAACCATGTAAATTATTAATAGTTCTACAAATAAGAGATTAACAATATATAGTTAAGGCTGTGACTTTCTAATGCTGAAAAAATAGAGCTATCTTATTTTCTCCTGACATATGGCTAACGCTTCTATTAACCTGCTTATGGAGTAGATGAGTTTTCCTTTGCTGATTCTATTTTATTTACCACTAAGAAGCTCAGAGATAGTGCCGCTGGGATTCAGGCTGAAAACATATTACCCAGTTCCTATGAAACGCTGCTTCTTTGAAATGAATTGATTTTTCTTTCAAACGCTATCTGGAAATTCTATATGGATTTCAAACTAAGTATTTTCCTTTTCTTCTGTGAATCTTATTGTTAACTTTTTTTTTTACCACATTCTTTTCTATTCTTGCTAATTTAGGATATAACATGCATTACCACTTAACGTACACTAACACTGAAGGACAATACATTGGAATAATATATTTTTGGATTTCCACATTGTCTTAAAATATGCAAAGAAGATTCTATTTTAATAAAATGTCATTTAAGGATATTCCAGAAGCTGTGATAAGTGCTGAAATGGAAGAGACTTTTCCATTTGTCTTAATGACATTTTGTACATTTGTATGGTTAGCCCTACGCACACAAATAAATCTCGGTAGCTATGAGATCAATTTCAATGGAACTGAAATGCCTGCATGCACTGTGTAAAAATAATTGTGAATACTTTCTTTTTATAATTATTGAAAAACAACTTTGGCTCACATAATGTCCAGATCCATACTTGAACCCAATGTAACCTTTCCAAGGAATTGCAGTTTTTTTCCCATCTCTATATACAGGTATGGTCATACATCTTTGTTTCAATAAGAGACACAACTGGGAATATATTGAAATACCATGACTTAGGCAGTTTTTGAGATATTTATAACTGAAGCCCAAATCTGGAAGTACTGTAGCTCCCACGGGAAAAGTCTGATCTCTTACAATTTTCTCCAAAATGAAATTCAGAATTGTTTTTATTTAAAACATCCTTATTTAGAACCTGTGGATATTATTCTAACTTCCAGGAATAATTTTTGCATTTCAAGATCTAAAACAACCTTTTGTTGATGGGCAATAATTCTAATGAAGCATACATTTAAATAACATAAATTCTCAACAATATAATTTTACCCTTAGAAACTGTAACATCACTAGACTGCGATAAGGTTAAAAGGATGTTTGATTGTATCTATCTGAATTCATTCTATGTCTTCTAGGAACTAGATGCCAATGAGAAGAAGGTAATATTCTTCAGATTAACACATCAATAAAGAATGCTTTTGAGAATTTGCAGGAACTTGTTTCATTAAGTCAGATTTGGAGGGACTTGTTTGTATGTAGCCACTAGTAAATACAGCATCTAGAATATGGGCCAAATCAATAATCTCAGCATGCTGAGTTTCATGTTGCTTTTCTTTAATTCTTCCATGACATGCCTTGGAGCATGTATTCACCATTTATTTATTAAGATCTACTGAGTTGAAGTACTTTGTGCAGATAAACTCAAGAAAATGATAAACTATAAATGTGATTTTTTTTTCTGTAAGATATGGTCAGGAATTCGATGGAAGCATACACAAATTAGAATTTTTTTAATGTATGTTGCAAAAATAATTAAGGTGAGGTGCTATCTATTCAGGTTGAATTTTTCAGAAGATGTTTGGAAGGTCTAAATTATTAAAGAAGATCTTAAGAGTCCAGAAGAAGTTAGTGTATCAGAGGCACCCAGTGTCTGCTTCCTCCTCCATAAAGAAGAGTCATAGCAACAAATAAATAGCTACATTTTGACAGAGAGACTTTTTACAGTAGCATTATTTGTTGAGTATACCAGTAACCATGGTTTACTGGTCAGCAGGGTTCCCCATTATAGGAGATAGAAGCAGACTCATTCACTGAAGATGCGTCTTGTTTTTAGCAGACTCTTGTATTGCTTCTAACTCCTAGACTAGCAATGAATTGAGAGCATTGTCACACAGCCAGCTCACTATTTTTAAAGTTTTATTTATTTATTTTTGAAAGAAAGAGTTATCAAACAGGAAGTGGTTAGCCTAGTAGCTACAATCCTCACCTTGCATGCGGCTGGATCCCATATGGGAGCCAGTTCTAATCCCGGCAGCCCCACTTCCCATCCAGCTCCCTGCTTGTGGCCTGGGAAAGCAGTCAAGGATGGCCCACAGGCTTGGGACCCTGCACCCGTGTGGGAGACCCAGAAGAAGCTCTGGGATCCTGGATCCTGGCTTCGAATCAACTCAGCTCTTGCTGTTGCAGCCACTTGGGGAGTGAATCAACCGATGAAGGAAGATCTTCCTCTCTGTTTCTCCTCCTCTCTGCATATCTGCCTTTCCAATAAACAAATGAACAAAAAAACATTGCAGTCAATATCAGCATTCACCCACTTGACTGTCTAAAATTGATTATAAAAACGCCAAATCCTAGGTAGTATGTGTTGCAACTGAAACTGGAATATTGCTGATAAAAATGTTAAATGGTAAAAATACTCCATAAAAGATGTATGTACAAAGTTTAATTGTGTAAATAGAAATACTTCTTGTGGGTTCAGGGTCCCAAGGCTTTGGGGCATTCTCGACTGCTTTCCCAGGCCACAAGCAGGGAGCTTGAACGGAAACGGTGCTGCTGGGAATACAACTGGTGCCCATGTGGGATCCCAGCCTGTTCAAGGTGAGGACTTTAGTCGTACGCCACCGCTCCGGGCCTTATAACTAACACTTTTAAATAAAAATAAAACCATATTCAGATATTGTGATCCCATTGTTTGCCAACAACCAGTGTCTCCTTTTTATTTTTCTATGCTTCTATGTCAATTGGCTACAAATTTATTAGATCACAATAACACTAATTTCTTTTCTTACAGTTCAGGCTGAAGAACCTAATACAGATCGCTAAAATCACTATGTCATCAGAACTTGTCCTTTTGTGAGATCCTAAGGAAGATCCCTTCTGAGCTTTTGCACCTGCTCAACACCATCACACCCCTTGTTACATGGTCCCTTCCTCCACTTTCAAATTCAGCAATATCACATTTCTCTTTGGCCTTCTTCCACAGTCATATCATCTTCTGGCTCTGCCCTGCCGTTTTCTCGTCTTCTAAGGCACACTGCAAATAACCCATGATAATATCCTTATGATGATTTTAGCTATTCACAATTTTAGCTCCCTTTTGCAATGTAAGTTAATATATTTTCAAGTTTAAAGGATTAGGTTATATGTCTCTTTGGAAATCCACTAATTCTGCCTTACCTAGACCCCAGTCAGAATAAAATATAATCTGTTTACTCCGGTTTCTACAGCCCAGCCCTGTTTGCGCCAGTTTTTTCTGCTACCCATCTTGATCTTTGCTTACTCATATCCACTATCTTAAAGTCTCCATTTATTTCTATTCACCAGGTAAGGCAAGCTAAATCTATCACTTGTGCTCTTGTCTAGCTGCTCTCTCTGGCTATAATGCCCAAATCTATTTTCACGTCTGGCATTTAAATCTCACCTCAAATTCTTTTTTTTTTATTCAGTAACGGTTTAGTAACTCATCTGGGTAAAACTCCTATATATTACCACCTTACCAAGTGTAAGTTCTTTTTTCCTTATTTGAGTTTATTTGAATATTCATTAATTTTCTTTAATGTGGTTTGATTATTAATTTTCTCAAGCATGTGCACACACACAAACACACTGTTCTAATAGTAAAGAAATTTCCACAATTTTAACATACTAACCTTAAAATAGATTCAGAATATAAGGGATGTTTTAAATGCCCTTGCTGAAATTATGAGCATGCCTTTTCTTTCCTCTTCTAAACTCCAGGAGCACTAAATCGCTTGCAGGATCTTACATATAGCCTACTATTTTGACACTCATTGATGTTATTTAGCCCTTTGTTTAACAGCCACTCTCTTCATCCTCACCCCTAGTCTGATGTACACGTAATTAACTGTGAAATTTAGTTCAGATACAACATTTGAATCTTTCTTTGACTACATGTCCATCAAGTTGCTCTAAGCACTCTTGGTTTCATTCTTGATATCTGTCCTAACTGCACCTGCATTATCCACTTACAGTTGGACTCTTGATAAGTTGTTTTAGAGGAAATTCCACACCTTTCCTATCAGATGAGCCTCAGTTTCTGACATTCCTTGGTAATTATCTCTACACAGAGGCCAGGTCTCCTTTTTGGATGTAAATCCCCCTTGTTCTTTACGCATAACTGAGCTCAGTTCTCTCCTAGAACTTCTTTTCCTCTATTACAATTTTTTAAAAATAAGCTATTTAGTCACTGCTGCATAGTCTTTCTGGTTCTAGTTTTCTGTAACACTTTATAAAGTCTTCTCTTCATAAGCCTTATAGACTTAATTTAGCTTTTTCCTTTATGTCAATACACCATGAATATTTTAATGATTACTTTTCAAGTGCTTTAGAATTTTCAGGTTATGTGTTTAACTTTATGCATAAGTCATGAATACATCTTACTTATTTTTGTGTCTCTGGCATTAGGCCATTTCTGGCACACGACAGATACCCTGACATACATTCAACACAACTCTTGAATGACTATGGTCTTATTTTGAGTCATCCCTTCTGTTGTTTTTTGTCTTTTTTTTTTTTAATTTTTATGTTTCATGATATTAGTGTGTAGGCTCAGGGATTTCCCCTTCCACCCTCCTCATTCTCCCTTTTTCCCACTGTTTCCCCCATAACTCTACAATAGCATAGTCCTACAGCAATAGTCACAGACTCAACGTTCCATTAAGTGTATCATGGCACTGTAGGTATAGACAATGGCAGAAAGTCCAACATCCATCCTATTGTCAAGACATGTTTAACATTTTCGGGCTTGGTGCGATGGTGTAGTGGTTAAGGTCCTTGCCTTGAACACACCTGCATCCCATGTGGTTGCCGGTTCTAGTCCCTGCGGCCCCACTTCCCATCCAGCTCTCTGCTTGTGGCCTGGGAAGGCAGTTGAGGATGGCCCAAAGCCTGGGACCCTGCACTTGGGGAAGATCTTCCTCTCTGTCTTTTCTCCTCTCTGATTATAGGCTTTTCAAATAAAAATAAATGAATCTTTAAAAAAAAACATTTTCAATGGGAATCCATCTTTTATTTGGGAGTAGAGATGCATGCTGCCATGCATCATTACTTCTCAGTATGATAGTCTTCATTATACACTTAATCTGGAGGAATGTATGTATATACATGTTTGCCTATATCTATTGATACTGTATTTTGAACGAAGGTTTCCTTATATCAGAGAACATATGCTAATTGTCTTTGTGAGCTTGGCTTATTCACTGAGCATAATGGTCTCTGGTTGGGACCATTTTATTGCAAATAATAGAATTTCATTCTTTTTTTCTTGGTACATAGGGTGATTCTTTATTATTATTATTATTATTATGATTTTATGACACAGTTTAATAGGCACTGGGATTTCCCTTCCCCCTCCCCAAGTTTCATTCCCTCCCCTCTGTCCTCCCCTCCAGTCTTACAGTGGGTGTCTTCCGTGAATTTTCACAAGTCCATCACGCCGCCATTGATGTGTCTCCCAACAATGTAGGAGATTATCACCCACTTCGCTGTGAGCCTATCCTTGTACTGCATACTTGGGGACACACTTTCTGTTTCCAGCTACGAACATATTAATTTCTGCTACACTTTCATTATGCATCCCTTTAGGTACAGTCCACCGTGGGGAGAAAAAAAATGGAGAACCTTCATTCCTATGAGATTGACAAACATAACAAAGGTATCAATGTGACACTACATCTTCCTGTAGGAATAAATGCCAGTGTGTGTCCCATGTGGCACTAATGAAAGTACAGTAAGGATTAGATCATTGTTACCTTTGGGCAGTAGCAATAACAGCAATAATCTCAGGTGACTGTTAAACAATCAGTCTCTTATGGGTGACTGATTAATAAAGCACATCACCTGATCGTATTGCAAAAGGTACAAATAACTAGGAAGTGCAATAAGATAAAATTCACAGGAAAAATCCTTAGATGTGATATCATATTATCTTACATTAGAGCAAACATACGATATCTGGCCTTTTGGGACTGGCTCATTTCCCTTAGCATAATGACTTCCAATTTGGTCCATTTGTTGAAAAACAATTGAATTTCATTCTTTTAAATAGCTGATTAGCATTCCATAGAGTAGATGAACCAGAACCACATTTTCTTGTTGATGAGTGTTTACGTTACTTCCATGTGCTGCAATGAACATATGGGTGCAGGTTGCTTTCTCATGTATCATGCCTTTTGGATATATTCCTAGAAGTGGAATTGCTGGGTCATATGGTAGGTGGGTTTTCAGTTGCCTAAGTATTCTCCATACTGACTTTGATAGTGGCTGCACTAGTCTGCAACCATACCAGTAGTGGGATACTGTTCTCTTTTCCCTGCAATCTCACCAGCAGGTGTTGTTGGTACTTTTTTGTGTATGGGCCATTCTTTCTAGAGTTAAGTGGAACCTCAGTGTTGTTTTTATTTGGATTTCCATTATTGCCAGGGAGCTTGAACATTTTTTCATATGCCTGTTAGCTATTTGGATTTGTTCCTTTGAAACGTGTCTGTCCATTTCCCTAGCCAATTTCTTGACTGGTTTGTTTGCTTTGTTGTTAAGGTTGTTCTGGAGTTTTTGTATATGTTGGAAATTAGCCCCTTGTCTCTTGTAGAGTGTACAAAAATTTTCTCCCATTCTGTTGGCTGCTTTTTTACTTTGTTGATAGTTTCTTTTGCTGTGCACAAAGTTCTTAGCTTAATGTAGTCCCATTTGTTTACTTTAATCTTGACTTCCTTTGCTTTTGATATTTCTAGGAAATCAGTGCCTACACCTGTATCTTGCAGACTATTTCCAACTTTTGTTCCAGAAGTTTGATCATTTCTAGGTGAAGGACTAAACCTTTTATCCATTTAGATTTGATCTTTTTGTAAGGTGAAAGGTGTGAGTCTTGCTGCAGGTTAACAAATTATCCCAGCAATATTTATTGAAGAGTCCTTCCTTTTTCCCTGGATTGTTTTCTGTTTTCTTGTCGAAGATTAGATGGCTGTATATGTGTGGTTTCCTTTCTGGTGTTTCTATTCTACTCCTTTGGTCTTCCTCTCTGCTTTATGCCAACGCCATGCTGTTTTGATAACTACTGCCATATAATATGTCCAAAGGTCTGGGATTGTGATCCCTCCCCTGGGTTCTTACTCTTCAGAATGGTTTTGACTATTCATGGGTGTGTGTGTGTGTGTGTGTGTGTGTGTGTGTGTGTGTGTGTGTATTTCCAGATAAACCTTTGTATCATTTTTTCCAGCTCTTGAAGAATGTTCTTCGCATTTTGATTGGAATTATATTGAATGTATATATTGTTTTTGGTAATATGGACATTTTGATGACATTGACTCTGCCCATCCAGGATCGTGGTATGTTTTTCCATGTTTTGAAGTCTTCTATTTCTTTTCTTAGTGTTTTGTAGGTTTCTTCATAGAAATCTTCCACTTTTTAGTTTGGTTTATTCCCAAGTATTTAATTTTCTTCTTGGTTATTTTGAAGGGTACCATTTTGGTTAGTTCTTTTTCAGTCTTGGAGTTGTTTGTGCACACTAGCCAGTTGATTTCTTTTTATTTATTTTGCACGCTGCCACTTTACCAAACTCTCATGTAAGTTCTAGCAGTCTCTATTCAATCTCTTGGTTCTCCTATGTATAGAATCATATCATCTGCAAACAGAGATATCTTGACCTCCTCCTTTCCCATTTGAATTTCTTTGATTTTGTTTTTGTGTCTAAAAGCATTTGTGAGTACTTCCAGTACTATGTTAAATAGCAGTGGCGATAGTGGATATCCTTGTCTGGTTCCAGATCTTAGTGGGAAGACTTCCAATCTTCCCCCATTCAGAATAATGTTGACATTGGGTTTTTCATGCATTGCTTTGATTATGTTTTGGATTGTTCCTTTTATACCTATCTAGCTTATAGTTTTTAGCATGAAGTGGTATTGAATTTTATCAAAAGCCTTTTCTGCATTTATCGGAATTATCACATGATTCTTATTTTTCAATTTTTTTGATGTGATGTATCACATTTATCAATTTACAAATGTCAAGCCGTCCCTACAAGCCAGGAATAAATCCCTCCTGGTCCAGATGAATAATCAGTCTGATGTGTTTTTGTGTTCTGTTGGTTCTAATTGTGTTGTGGATCTTAACATACATATTCAACAGGGATATTGGTCTGTATTTTTCTTTCTCTGTTGATTCTTTGCTGGGAGGGCTTTAATTACTGATTCAATCTCTGCCTCCATTTTAGGTTTGCTTAGGCTTTCCATTGCTTCATGACTAAGTTTTGGTAGATGGTGGGAGTCCAGGAAACTCTCCATTTCATGGAGGTCTTCTGATTTGTTGGCATATACTTGTTTGTAGTAATTTTAAGTTATTTTCTGTATGGCTGCAGTGCCTGTTGCTATGTTTCTTTCTCATATTTTTATTTTCTCTTGCTTTTTTTGTCAGTTGGGCCAGTGGGGCTTCTATTTTGTTTATTTTCTCAAAGAACCAACTTTTTAATTCATTAATTTTGTGTATTATTCTTTTGATCTCTATTTGGTTTATTTCTTCCCTTGATTATTTTTTGTTTTCTGTTGTTTTGAGGGCTATTTTGCTGTTGCTTTTCTAGTTTCTTCAGGTGTATACTTTTGCTCATTTATCTGATGTCTTTCTTGTTTCTTGATGTAAGCACCAATTGTAATAAATTGACTTCTTAACACTGCCTTAGCAGTATCCCACATGTTTTGGTATGTTGTGTTTGAGCCTTCATTGAAATTTTATTCTTTTTAATAACTGGGTAGTATTCCACAGTTTTCTTATCCATTTCTTTTTTGATGGGTATCTGGGTTGTTTCTGTCTTCCCTATTGTAAATTGTGCTGGTATAAATTTAGTAGTAAGGGTTGCTTTCCCATATACAGATTTTATTTCCATAAAATATATTCCCAGGTGTGGGATAGCTGGGTTACATGGTAGATCAATTCTCAATTGTCTTAGCACTCTCCATACTGACTTCTCTGGTGGCTACACTAGCCTTCACTCCCACACCCTCCATTCTTGAGGTAAATTACCTGTTTTCTAATGTCCACACAAGCAAATGTTGTTAGTAGATTTCTGAATGAGGACAAACTGAATGGTTTTGTTCTGCTAATAACCAGGGGTGCTGGAGACCAGCTCCAACTGACTTGAGAGCTTGCAAAGGATGTGTGGATTGGCAAGAACAAGAAAAAACATGAACCACTATGGCATGAGGTCATGATGGACACCTCAAAAAAGCTGCCTTTTTTATTTATACAGAAATCTTCATAAGCTTTTACACAATATTCAATTCTTTCATTTTTACTCCATGGCTAAGAAAATACAAAAACAATCCTAAAAAACATTTGTATTATTTTTCTTCAAAGAAAACATTTTCAGAAACCATTATTCATTCACCTGGCTGAATACAGGAACTCCATGGTTGGCAGCACATGTGGTTACATAGTGACCAGTGATTTACTTATATCCAAAATCAATTTTCACTGAACTTAAATTAGTATTATTTAAAATATCAAGAGTACAGAATTTTTTTTAAAAGTTCATAAATAAAAGTAATTTATAAAGGCATATATCATAGATTCTTTATTAAATCTTATAATCAGTCATTTACTAATTACCACCACTACCTTCATTTAGTACTGATTCAATTGCTGTTTGTTCTTTTGTTAAAGGGAAATGAGAAGGATCAGGGAAACTCGGCCTTTTTATGAAAGTAGAGCCTTTTCAAAAAACTTCTTTTTACCCTTTCCTACTAATTTGTTTCCCTAAATATAAGTACCAATATAAAGTAGAAGTTTCAAACCATTTTTCTTTTGGGGTTCACTTTTGCTCTCTTTAGAAGATGCCCCGTATACTTTCTGCTTTCCCTGGTGAAAAACCAAAATGTGTCATTTCATGTGTTGTAACAGTTCGAGGTTGCATGATAAACTTTTTGTACCACCATGATTGCCATCTCTTCCAAGATATTATTAAGTCATTTCTTATGGAGAGCATCATGCATCTTAGAATAAGTTCTGTGTCGAAAGTGGGCACACAATTAGACATTAGGGAACAACATATGCTCAATGTTGCTACTGTCTGCTTTTAGCCGTATCTCATTGACTTAAGTTGCTAAAGCCCCTTTTACCATAACATGATTAATAAAATCAGTTCCAGGTATTAAGCCAGTTACAGGAATCATTTCAGATTTGCAGAGAAACTGCAACACCGTCAGGAAAATTTCGTGAAATATCGGAAAGGTGATTGAGTATCCACACAGTGGGGTGAGGCAGCAATGAGTTAATTAGGGAAACATCCTGCCAGGCCTTGACATGCAGCCAGAAACTCCTTGTAGCCTTGATAACCAAGCAGTCATGTTTGTGACACCCCTATACAGTCCACCCCAACTGCATGGCCCCCCTGCACATGGGGTCAAAGCATTTTTTCCTACATATCTATTAGTCATTTGAATATTTTCTAATGTTCATTTCCTTCACTTATTTCTTCATAGTGTTGTGTGATTTGTTGTCATAAAGTTCCAGAGACTGTTTGTAAATGCTGAATATTGTTCCCCAATTTATTATGCAGTGTGCAAAGATTTTTTACCCATTCTGTTTATTTCCTCTTTGCTGATAGTTTCCAATGCTATATGGATGCTTCTTACTTTGATGGGGTCCCATTTGCTTATTATTTGCTTTGGCTGCCTGTGCTTTGGGTGACTTTTCTAAGTCTTAACCAATACCTAGTGTGAAGTTCTTCCTATGTTTTCCTCTACTAGCTTGATGGTTTCTGGTAAGGATTTAGGTCCTTTACCAATTTAGAGCTGATTTCTGTATAGAGCTGATTTTGTATAGAGCTGGATTTTGTATAGAGTTGGTTTTTTTGCAAGCTGATATCTGATTATCCCAATAGCATTTGTTGAAAAGACCAAACATTGGTCCCTGGGGTATTTTCAGTTCTCTTGTCAAAAGCCAGTTGGGTGCACATGTGTTGGACTTCCTTCGGGAGTTTCTATTCTTGTCGGTTAGTCAACGGCATACATATTTTTCATATAGGAGGTCATGTGATGAAAGGAGGAATTAGAGAAGAATATTAATTTGTATGAAACAGAGAAGCATAAGGTAAATCAAGATAGTATATTGTCCTGGAAGCCAGAACATAAAAGTTTGTTTAGGTAAAGATATAAGTTTTATCAAATAATGCTGGTAAATCATAACAATTTATTTTACACAAAGAGCAGCGATACTGTGACATAAAGGTCTTGGATCACTTTAACAAGAACATGTACAAAATAATATTAGGTGCTAAATGTATATGATAATGAATTATTGGAGAATTATATCGGAATAGGGAGGGATTGTAGTAAAAGTGGTGAATCAAGAAGTTTTAAATGGTTTATCTTCTAGACTAAACATCTCCTGGGATTTCTAGAGTTTGTAACGCTTTGGTAAAATGTAATTGTGTAGAGATCATTTACCTATTTCCTACCTGGATTCAAAAACTGTTAGAATTTCCAAAATTGTAAAACTGCTTTACCTTTACAGTAGATTAGATCTAGTGTATAGCTTTCGGTTAAAAAACAAAGAAAACAAACAAAGAAATCTTCAAATCTAACTTTTATTTTGACAGTGTTTATTTTCTGAAAATTTTTTTAACCTCTACAGCTTTAAATCTGACATTGAAACTTCCAATTGAATTCCTGAAACTTGAAATATATTACTCTCAATTGGGAAAGTAATGGCCTTATGCATTTATTTTATCCAGAGCTAAACGAGAAGCCTTCACGTTTCAGTCAGTGCTCTGGATGATGTCCCTTAGGAAATCTGCATTCTGTTGGGGATGCTTAGATCAGTCCTAGAAGGAATGCCCTCCTGTTGCCCCTCAGACATTTACCTTTATTAGCATGTCACAGCCAGAGTGGTCATTGCCCATATGTCCCCAACAGCAATTATGATCCTTTTTTTTTCTGGTGGAAGGAAAGTAAGGAGTTACATGGATTAATAGGGAGCTAGGGCCAGGTCCCTGATAGAAGAAAGAAAGGGAGCATCCTTTTAAAAGTGTGCAAGATGCTTGCTTCTCCAGAAAAGCTGCATGTAGTAAGAACAAAGTGTGCATTGCACTCTAAGTTTAACCATGAGACTATCAGGAAGGCAGTGGTTTCACCCTTCTAAGTTTCAGCTAATCAAAGACATCACCAATCACACCCTTTTTGTTTTATCATGAGCAAAACAGAAAGCCTTACAATTCTGTCACGTATGTGGTTTTTGTCCCTGCATGCTTGTGGGTTTTATGTTATTCTGCTCATCCAAAGTTTTACTTTAGAAGACAATGCTTAGGGGGCTGATACAGTAGCAAAGTGGCCTAATTCTCCACTTACCAACACCAGCATCTCCAGTTGCTTCACTTCTCATCTGGCTTCGTGTTCAAGGATTGGAAAGGTAGTGGAGGATAGCCCAAGTGCTTGAGATTCTGTATCCATGTATAGATACCTATAGCACATAGAGACCCGGCGATAGCTCTTGGCTCCCAGCTTTGGATCAGCTTAATTCTGGCTATTGTGGCCATTTAGGGTGTCAAGGAAATGGATGGAAAATATCTCTGTGTGTCTCTCCTTTTCTCTCTGTAAAATCTGCTTTTCAAACAAAAATAATTCAATCTTTAAAAAAAACCCACTTCTATAATTTTTTTAGGGTTTTCTTTTTGGAGCCTTCTTTTTGTCTACCTTTCACTGCCATTCAAATAAATAAAAATAGTCATTTAAAAAAATCAAGCAGCATCAGAACATGCAGTGTTCTTATGTACTTCCTTAAATGAGAGAAATGAGTCTTTAGGTGCAAATAATACTATTGTTCTAATAATATGACATTCCAAAATGGTAGAACTTTAGAAATATTCAGTAAAATTAATTGCCAGTTTGAAGGAAAGGGGAAGATATAAAAGCACTCCTGTAGCATGAGGGACGCAAGATGATCCTGGAGTGTTTTATAATGGCAGGTAAAATGAAAGCATTTTTTAAAAAAGCAAAAAAGAAAAAAATTTTATGATGGATATGCAAAATAATGCATCACTTAATTCTCTGTTGAGAAATAGCTTTGCTGACTGAAATCCGGAAGAATTTGAACAACAGAACAAATTAGCTTTGTACTACAACTCAAAGGAAAAAAAAATACATATCAGGCAATCCGTAGTGATAATAATATCACATTATGGGGCATAGTGGATTGAGCTGCCACTCAGAACTCACAGATCCCATCTATCAGTATTGGGATTAAACCTTGCCTTCATTTCAGGTCCAGATCCCTGATAATGTTCCCAGAGCTGGCAGGTGATGGCTCAAATATTTGAGATCCTGACCCCAGTGTGAGAAATCTGGATGGAGTTCCTGGATTCTGTTCTGGATGGAGTGCCTGAATTTCAGCAGTGAGGCCATCTGGCCCAAGGTTTTTCTTGGCTGGAAAGACTTTAATTACTGATTCAACTTTATTCCATGCTAGATTATTAATGGCCTCATGGTTCAATTTGGATAGAACTCATATGTCCAAAAATCTATCCATTTTTTTTTCTAGGTCTTCTTATTTGTTGGCATATAGTTGCTAGTGATAGTTCCTAATAATTCCGTGTGTGTCCAAGGTATCTATTTTTTATTTCATTTTTCCCTCTGATTCTATTGATGTGTATCTTCTCCCTCCTTCTTTAGATTAGTTGGGCTTGTGGGAAATCTATTTCGTTGATTTTTTCTCAGAGAACCAGCTGTTTGATTCAGCTGTTGATTCCTTAGGTATTTTTTTTTAAATTTGGTTTATCTCCACCATTACTTTGGTTATTTCTTCTTTTCAATGTATGGTTAGATCATTTAATTTGTGCTTTTCTAATTTCTTGACATAAGCATTGATGGATATGAATTTTCTTCTTAACACTTCCATGATCATGTCCCATAAGTTTAAATATGTTGTGTTGACACCTTCATTTGTTTCAAACATTTTTTAAAATTTCCTCCTTTATTTCTTTTATAACCCATTGTTCATTTAGTAGCATATTACCCAGTGTATTTGCATGTCTTCTGTGACATTTTGACTTATTAGTCTCCAGTTTCACTACATGATAGTCTGAGTAGATACATGGTATAATTTTTTTTTTTAATTTGCTGAAGCTTGCTTTGTTGCCTAAAAACATAGTTGATTCTGGATAAAGTTCCACATGTTGATGAAAAAAAGAAAGTATATTCTCTTTAGGATGAAATGTACTGTTGATGTCAAATAAGTCCATCTGCTCTGAGTGTCTTTCCTGTTGATCTGTCATTGATGTTAATGGGCTATAAGGGTCCCCCAATATTACTGTATTGGTGTCTATTGCTCCCTTTAAATCCATTAGTATTTGTTTCACATTATACGGTGATCTCTTATTGCTGAATGGATCTTTTGATCATTAAATGGTGTCCTTCTTCATAGCTGCAGATTTACCTTGCAGGTTCCTGGGGAAGAGATACGACCTGAAGAAATGGGGGAACAATGCTCTCTTTTGGCAACTGACACAGTTTACTTCCAGGGTTTCTGTTTTTATACATTTCATGAAACAATGGTTCCAACATAACTCAGAATTATATCATGTCTAAGAACAGAGAGTACAAAGAAGCCAACAAAATGACTTAGTCGAAGAGTTATTGAAACATAGATAACGAGTCCTGTCCGTACTTGATTGACAAGACAGAACACAGATGTCTTTCTTCAGCGAGGGCAGGAAAGCACATCCAAGGACTCACTTGGTGACAAGGTGCACACATGGGTGAGAGGCCTTTCACCTTCTCTTTGCTGGAGCCTCTTCTCAGCAGGGTCCCTCAGGCCTCCACTGCTCCTACTTTCCTATGGGCTGTGTTCCAATAATATCCTTTAATGTTTTTCAAAGTTTGTCAAATCTATAATATCTGGCATAAGAATGGCTGCACCAGCACGTTTTCCCTTACAATTAGCCTGGAATATCTTTTTCCATCCTTTCATTTTCAGTTTCCACATATCTTTGTTAGTAATATGTGTCTTCCATAGGCAATAGATAAATAGCTTTTATTTTTTGATGCAGTCCACTAATTTATGACATTAGATTGATGCATTTAAGCCATCACATTAGGGATAATATGGATAAATGGTACTTAGGCCTTGTACTTTAACAATGGGTTGTTCTTTGATTTTGTCCACTGTCATCCTTTTACTGGGATGTTCTCCACATTTGCTTTTGGTTTTGGTGGGTGTTATTCCTTTTCCTTTTCAAGAGAGCATCTTTAAGTACCATTTGTAGGGCAAGTCTGTTGTTCTGCTTTAAAATTCACTGAGTTGATTTCTATACAATCATTTGAAAATAATGGTTATTTCATAAGTGCATGTATTAATTTATTTAAATTAATGGTATGAATAATGGTAAGTACCAATAATCTCCAGATACACCTTTTGTACAGTATAATAACACATTTAGCATTATTTGTTACTCTAAGGACACACATGGTTTCCATGAAATATTTCTGATGACTGTGAAAGTGTTCCTAATAAAAAATATTTTTAATTTCTTTTTTAAATAGGGGCTATCTCCATGGAATAGTAGGCTACATCTCTGCCTGTGACAATGACATCTCATTTGGTGCCAGTTCTTGTCCTCGCTGCTCTGTTTTAAATCCAGCTCCCTGCTAATATGGTTGGAAAAACAACAGCAGATGGAACAAGTGCTTGGATCCCTTGTACCTCTACATGAACATGGGAGACCCAGAACAATATCCTGGATTTAGATCAGCCCAGCTCCAGGCGTTGGGGCCATTATGGGAATGAACCAGGGGTTAGGAAGACCTCTCCCTCTCTGTTTCCCCCTTTCCTCTGTATCCCTGCCTTTGAAACAAAAATAAAATACATCTTTAAATTTTTTTCTTGAAAGTCATAAATAATGAGACAGATTATTTCTATACAGAGAATGAGATAAACAGAAATGGGTACAAGCTCTCATGTGAGGGTTCATTCTTCAAATGCATGGAAGACATAGAGAAGGTCAAAGCCAGGAACTGGCATCTCCATACAAACCTTTCTCCCCAAGTCCATACTAAAGAGAAAAACTGAGTGTCAAACCCATGCTCTCAGAAATGAGTCATGGGCTTCCTAACTGGCATTATAAACCCTGTACTGAATGTCCTCATCTCTGACAAACAGCATAAAAAAGAATCTCACCCAGAAAATAGCCAGAGGATTTTGAATCCAAAGTTTATGGGTAGAATTGGACAAAAATAAAAGCATGTTTTCAATGAACTCTTCAGAATCATAAAACCATATCTTTTTAAAGAAGTAACTACTGAAATTGAGAGTATTTCTAAGTTCCCAATTTTTGCATAGCATAGTAGAGAGAAAAAAAATAAAATCTTCACTGAAATAGTGAAACAATTTTGCAGAGACTTTGTCGCTTCAGTTATAAGTATTTAAAATGAGTGAAAAATAAATCTTGAAGCTACAATTATACATACATTTTCTAAATAAGGCCCCATGGCCTTAAGCAGCTGCACAAGGCACTGTGTACACATGCCTGATTAATGTCAGCAATATAATCTGCCACACTGTGAAACAAGTCATTGCCTAGGGACCCTTATCTATGCCCTTCTTGCTGGATATCCTAACTTTTGAATCCCTAAAGGTGAATTCATATTAATCGCTGATGATTATCTTATTTCTTTTCAGACATGACTAATGTTTTTCTTTCAAAAACTGGAAGTTGCTTGACCAACAAAGTTTCCAAGTGAATATGCTAATTTTCATGTTTTTAATTAAATATGAACAGATCTACAAATAGATGTAAAAATGTCTTACTGTACAATTCTGCTTAGCCTGTCAAATTGTTCTTTCTTTGGCCCACATTTCTCAGTGTCTCTTGTACTATACTGAATTTGTCACCTTTTACTCTCTTCTTTATATTACCAGGCTAATATCAGTTTTTTACTCTTCCAACATTCCTTTTATTTTAATACTATTGAGAGTTGAATTTTAACATTATAGTAAAGTGATGTAAAATATGTTCAGATAGCATTTTGTCTTAGATCTCTCAAGTTAATGTTAGTGGATCAAGGAACATGTTTATTGATCTATTATTTAGGAGACTAGCGCATTGATTCTTGCAACCATTGATGAAGCTAAGCTCAAGCTTTGTCATTTATAAACTGTGTGACTTCAGCTTGCTTAATATCTCCTAACTTTAGGTTACTGTTAGAAATATCCTGCATTAGCTAACAAAATATTTTTATACTGTAACTTTAAAATCAAGGTACATGTAACAGTGATGTTCAAAAATGTTTACAGCCATTTGTAGGGGCAGTCTTGATATTTTGGCTCAATTTTGACATATTAATTATTGTCCATACCTGTGGGAACAACTGAACCTAGAAAACAGTACCTGCTTATCCAAATCATGTCTCATTTGAGTCCTTTGGATTGATATCAACACACGCACTCCTGAAACAATTTTTACTTAAATCTGAATTTTAATCATTATGATACAACAATAATCAGTACAGAAATGAGATGTGTTTGTAGTTGTGTTGAGTCATGACTGTTACATTCCAGAAAATCCAATTAAAGGAAGTGAAATGAGTAGGAATCTTAAAATGCAACCAATAATTTTCTAAGCTCAGAGAAGTGATTGTGAATGACTAAATAATTATTAAGAATTATCACTGAGTTGTTAGTAACAATCCATTCAAGTTTCCTGCTATGTTTTTAAATGCAGTGTTTGAATGTCAGTAACTTTAATTAAATAGTATATATCAGACTCACGCTACAGAAGATAAAGTAAAATTCCTATTTTTAGACATGTATTTAATTTTCTATTTAACCTGAAAGTTACTATATCAATCACACGATTAAAACTTAATTATAAGTATTGGTTATTTCTAAGAAGTGAACATATTTAGAAAATTCTTTAAAATGACAGTGAAGAAGAGTTATTTTTTGAACATCGATTTTCTAGAGGTTGAAAGTAGAGAAATGATTAAATGTGGCCAGTGCAGTGGCATAACAGGTTAATCCTATGTCTGCTGTAATGGCATCCCATTTGCACACAGGTTTGTGTGAGACCAGAAAGCTCTGGACCCCTGGTTTCATATAGGTTCAGCCCTGACCATTGTGGTCATTTAGGAGTAGCCAGAGGGTGAAAGAACTTTCCAACCTTCCCTCCTTCTCTCAGTGTAAAATCTGTTTTTCAAATAAAAATAAACAAATCTTCAAAAATTAAAGAAAACAAAGAAATGACTAATCAATGTTGTGAAGAAAAGAATGGAGAAAGGTTGGTCAAAGCATACTTAGTAACAGAGGGTAACGATCAATTCTGCTGTTCTATTGCAAAGTATAACAACTCTAGGTCATAATGATAGACTATATAATACATAAAAGTTCAAATAAAAGATTCTTAATCTTTTAACATCAAAGAAATAATTTTAGAAGGTAGGTGTATTTAAACTGATGTAAATATTGCACAATACATGCATCAAAATGTCACATATTACTTCATAAATGTGTGTAATTTTGTTAAATTGCAGCAAAAATGCAGTTACATATAAAACAAAACATCAAAGTTGAAAAATTGAAGTACTTTTTCTTATTTTATTATAAAGACATGCATTATTGTTTTGATTATTTCCTTTTAATCCCTTCAAATTGATGAATCATTGTACTCAGTGGCTCTTCTAATCACCAATATAGGGATTACCCATCTCAAGAGCTTTTATGGAAGGAAAAAAAAGTTTTATAATTCAGGGCTGGTGCAGTGGTTCAACATGCTAATTCTCCTGCAGCACCTGCATTCCAATGGGGCATTGGTACAAGTCTCTACTACTCCACTTCCAATTTAGTCTTTTGCCTATGGCCTGGGAAACTCCTTGGTCCCTGCATTTATGTGGAAGACCTAGACAAAGCTCCTGGCTCCTGGTTCCTGGTTCCTGGTTTTGGATCAGCTCAGCTTTGGTTATCACTGCCATTTGGGGAATGAACCAACAGAAGAAAGATTTTTCTGCTTCACCTTCCCTCTAAATATGCCTTTCCAATGAAAATAAGTAGATCTTTTAAAAATTATATAATTCCTAAGCCATAACAAATACCTTAAAAAGTTAGCAAGATATGAGTAACTATGAAGAAAAAAGGAAATTATCTTCTTTCTAGTAACACAGAGAATTGGGTACTTAAGATTTATTTCTTTAGGTAACCTGACATCTGTATGCATCAGACTTAATAGTGTTCTGAGTACAACAGCATGGCACTATCAGGCAAAAGGTGAAACTGAATCATACTTCAGTTCAACAGTAAACTCAGCCACTCTCTAAGCGAGCTGTGAAGCTTGAATCCTCCCTCTCAGTTATCCCCATTGGAACCAGTGGACCAAACCTTTGTACTGTTACATCAGAGAGTTATTGGATGTGGGATTCCCTGGGGAAGAGAGCAAGCAGTCTCATTCAGCTGAGAGTGGTTCTTGGAAAGAAACACAGTTGTGAGCCATCAACAAACAAACACTCTTGTAGTTGGTTGAATTTATGTCTAACAGTGTTGAAGGGATATAGGAATAGTCTCCCAAAGCATTCATAGCACTTTTTACAGATAATGTCATTGTAATGAAACCCACTAACATAAAGGTGCTGTGAAACACTTACTGTGGAAACCTGGAGGAAACAGAGAAACCTTAGCTCAGTCACAAAAGTTTCAATTATCCAACTCCTAGAACTATAGCATGCAATAAATTGTCAATAAGTAACAATATTGTATTATACGGACACATTTTATTTGAACTATTTTATAGCCACAGGATAATAACAAATAAGGAGTATAGGAAAAAATTGGAGATAGCATATATATTCATGATCTAAACTGTGGTGATGATTTCATGGATGTTTATTTACTAGATCATATATAAAAATATAAAATATGATAAGGATTAGGTTTTAATAATCAAATATCGTTGCTTTATCATACAGAACACAATACATAATATTTGTTGATGAATCATAGATATCTTCATGCTTTCTAAATTTATGATTTCTGTGAAAAGACAATCAAGTTACAATTTCATCATTATGAATGCTGTTTAAGCCAGAAAAACAGAACAGTATAATGAATCCCTCTTAAACATGTTAAAAAGCTCTGGGAGGAGAAGTTGGTTTGGAAAATAAGATGCTCTTGCTAAGACTGACCTCATTGATGCAGTAAATCAGGCAGCAGTCTGAAACACCAGCATCTCACAAGAGCACCATTAACATTTCTGGCTGCTCCACTCCCAATTCAATACGCCGCCAATGCAACAAAGGAAGCAGTAGACGATGGCCTAAGTGTGTGGCCCAAGAATGTTGCTCATTCGTCTCTCTCCTACCTTTCAAAGAAATAAACCTTTAAAAGTGGCCCGTGACTCATATCACGTACATAGGCACAATACAGAGTTCTGATTACTAACTTCAGCATCTTGCTAATGAAGATCCTCGGAGGTTGCCACAATGCTCTAAGAACTGAATTCCTGATGTCCACCACATGTATGGAAGGCTTGATTTGCTTTCTCAACATAAATCAAAACCAATCCATTTCTGTCCTGGTGATAGATTTGCCTTCTTAACCTCCATCTTCACAGTCTACACATTTTCCTTCGCAATATCCCTCATACTTTGATTCTAGAAAGTTATCCTTGTTAAGGAATCTCAAAATTGTAACACTGTTCCAACACTAGTTTGAGTATATATAAGAGTGTTTATTATGAACAATCTGCTTAATTCCTTCATATTATGACCCCCACATATTTAAAATGAGAAAATATAGTTAAATTTTGATCTGCTTTGGGGAAGATCTAGAAGACCTGTCTTTGTTTTTTGGGAATCCCTTGTGTTTCTTTTATCTGGATATACATGTCTTTTTTAAGACTTGAGAAATTTCAACAGCTTTTTTATTTAGTTGGTTCTTCTCCTTTACAAACATTTGGATACTTAAACTTCTCCATGTTTCATATAGACGTTCGTTCTTTTTAATCTTTTACTCTTCTTTGTTTTTTGTCTGCTTGGATAATTTCAAAAGTCTTGTCCTCAAGATCACAAATTTTTAGTATGTTCTACCATGGATGCTCTCGGTTGTTTTTATATTTTGTTAATTAAAGATTACATCTCCAAAATTTTTGTTTCTTTTTAATTATTCTCATCTCTTTCATGAATATTTCACTCATGTTGCCAATTTTTCCCCTCATTTCTTTAAACTATCTGTGTTCTCATATGTTACATTGATGTTCCTTACAATCATTAGTTTGAATTCTCTTTCTGGGATTTCATAGATTTCCTTCAGAGCAAGATTTATTCCTGGAGAACTGTTTTTGCGTTTTTTGGGTGTGTCATGCTTTCATCCTTGGAACAGTAGATGCAAGGGGTTGAGCATGGATAGTGGAGGTGCAGCATACATACTTTAAGCATTGCTTTATTCTCTCTTAAGCACCTCATTATATCTCACTGTTTTTGCTTCCTTGTTACTTTAGTAGTCTTCCTTCCCTATTCCTTACCTTCACATATAATTTTATATAGGACTAAAACAAGCAGTTAGAAAACAGTTACGTTCACAATTTAAGAAAATTGTTGTTATGGAAAAAAAAACACGTATATATATATATTAGCTCTCCCATACATAGTGAAACATACACAGAAACTCTTTAATCAATTTCAATACATTGCTCATGCAGTTGGACTATTTCTCTTTAAAAGTTTTCCATTAGCACAATTTGGAACAGTTTCTTGACAGTAGCCTAAGATCATTTATTTTCTAATCTTGTTTTCCCACATATTCAACACACATTGTCAGATTTCATTCAGATTTTCAAAAGGACTTTGCTTACATAATCTTACTTATTTTTCCCTTGCAAGACTTGTGGTAGATAATACTAAACTAGTTGCAAATGACCTAGATCATGAACTTACTCAAGTTGATTCTCAGAATGGAAGAAGTTGAATGCTAAGTATCAAGCACTTTAGGTGTGCAGTTTACCAATCACATTATTCTGGTGAAGAACTGTGTCTCGATAAAGTAAATATGCTGAAGCTGTACTGATTATTTTTTAATTGCTTTTAACATATTGTTCCCAAAAGAGTTTAGGTTGAAAATCTTACCATATAGCTAGGGAGTGGAATTCTATAAGTTACATACATTTAATCATTATAAAGTGTGGTACCAAAAGCACTCTTCAAGGTAACAGAAGCAAAATATATTCCTATGAAACAGTGTGTTTTATTTGTTTGTTTGTTTGTTTGCTTGTTGGACATTATATGATGTAAAGCATTAAGCCTATGATTCTAAAATAAATAAATGGAAATTATGTTATTTCAAAAACTTAAAAAAGGAAGAAGGAAATGTCATTATATTCTTAAAATTATATCTGCAAAATACATGAAATCAGTTCTTTATATGAATAAACATTAAAAATAAAAATGAACCAATAATAATAATTTTGAATTGTGTCTCTGTACAGGGCTTTACAATATGACTTTCAAAGTATATGTAACAGGTGGGACACAAAGATTAGTTACTCCTCACTAGGGTATTGAAGAATTCTTTGCACACCCCTCTTAAAACTGTTCTGCACCTAAACTGATGACACATGTCTTGTTAGCGTAATAAGCCAGTCTAGACTACCCAAAAAATAGCCAGGTTCAGCAAAATTATGCTTCAACGCTATAAAATGCTAAATACTATGATGAAAATAGACACGAGACAGCTGAATAGCAATCCATAGTAATTTTAAGAACCTGGCTGTATATAAACTAAAATTGAAATGTCAATGAAGAAGTCACAGGATGTGGTTAAGAGCTTGCATTTTTTTTTAACATATTGGTTACTCAATACTGTATCAATTAATTCCATAACATTGTAAATTGTTGCTGATGTTATGTTGGGGCTTTTAATTGATCGGGGTGATACTCTGCCGGATCTACCTTCAGACCAGAGAAGGTCTCCCCAAGAAGTCGTTGAACTTATCTGGACAATAAGATGCTGGACTCTATGCTTGGTATATGCTTGCAATGAAAGAATCTCAACTGAACTTGAACTGTGGCAGTGCAGCAAGGTGGAGGAATCCACCATTGGGGAGGGTTTGGGGAGTGGTGGGAGGAATCCCAGTGCCTATAAAACTGTGTCACATAATGCAATGTAATTAATAATAATAATTAAAAAACAAAGTATATGTAACATAGCATCTCTTTGAATTTCACAGGAATTTGTGCTGTAGATATTACTATAGACCCTCTTTCTCAATTGAAGAAAATGATAGTCATATAGGATAAGTGCCTTAAAATCATTAAACAACTATCATACAGTTAGTTTTGGTATTAAGTGAAACTGTTTTATTCCAAGTCTTACACCAGTGCCTTACTGTATGTGCATGAAATTATTGATTTAGGAGAGGAGGGGCTATTAAACCAGGTTTGCCTTTGAGCAACTAATCATAACAATAGGTTCTGGTAAACTGGATTGTTATAAAATATGTATGTTTGATCCTGGTGAACTAAGATAGTATTAATTATTAGATGATTGACAATAAAATTTTATCAGAAACTATGATCTTTGAATCTCAGCAATTTCTGCAATAGTAACAGAACTCTGTTGTGCTGTTAAGACTTAATATCTACACTCCTGTCTTGTTTCCTGAAATAGAAAGCTTCTTTTGTATAAATGTGATGTTCTTTTCACCAAAGAAAATAAATCAAATCAAAATGGCTAGAAACATTTAGATATTAACTTAGATAGCTCATAGAAAATATGGATTCCTAAATATCTGATACATTGAAAATGAGATATTGAGTACTTTTTTCTGGTTCACTATATTTTACTGGGGGCAAATAAACAGGATCTTTGCTAATAATATTGATCCCAAACAGAATCTGAGCTATTGCAGACAATGGACTCTGGAAATACGAAGATCTAGAGCAGAGCTGAATTGCTGGACAACAAGAGTTCTGAATAATGCATTTCAGTCTGTGTTATTAAAAATGCAGTATGTGTCAGTCACACAAAACCCAGTTTTCACAGAGGGAGTTTTTTCCATTTTCCATTGTGAGCTCTTTCACAAATTAAAGCTAAAATCCGTACTATTTTTTTCTCTTTCCAAGTTTCTAGTGAAGGTTTATTTCGGGTGTTTAGTTATGTTGATAAATCAAAGCTGTCTACAATAGTCTCATCTACATGTTGGAATATACACATGCATGAATTATTGTATGTGTGTATTTATTTGCAGAATTTAAATACAAAAATGAATTAATATCAGAAGATTATATAGTAAGGGAATCAGCTTGTTCACTTGTGTTAACATGATTTACTTTCTCTCTTTAGACTTTGATAATGTTTACCCTTAGTAGTATAGATTAGCAATGGAAGCATTAGGGTATATATTTCTTTAAGAAATTGACATTTAAGGAAATTAATAAAATGAGTGGTGAAAATTTTACTCTGTAGCATTTCACCATTTTCTTTCAAAACTGTGTTTGCTGTGTTCAGGCGCAGATTACCATAGCATTCTTCCCCGCTTTCAGTGAAAGTAACCAACATGACATGATCACAGAAAGATTTATTGACTGTTTTTAAATTTTATTGATGGCATGGGGCCATTATTATGGTCATTATTTTATAAAAAGGATACAACAAAGTTCAAGTAGCATTGTTATGTAGCAATGTGATTTTTTTTCAAGTTCCAGTACCATAATACTAAGTGCTAGAGGCTAGAATCTAATACAGGCATTATTATTTCAGAGCCTAGATTCTCATCTTTTTGTCTACATTGTATTGACGGTGTGAATTATCAAACTATCCTCACAGAATATAATTATATCAACTACCAAAGTGGTACATGTATGTTGTTTTCAACACATATGAGACACTTACGTTTACAATATGAATGGTTGGTTCATTGATGTGACCTAAGCACACGTGGAAGACACATAGGCACTCAACTTCAGATTGAAAACACTGGCAACAGGAATAAAATCTAGAATTAAGTCTTACTGATGATATATTCTAAATAACGCATGGAATTCCAAGATAAATTGAGTCTATAGAAAGACTAAAATGTACATTATTGTTTAGACCAATATTTTAATAGGGTATCAATATTTAGCAAGGTACCAATTTATATATCCTTATGAACATTTTACATGGACCTAGCAGTTTCTTCTCCATGTAAATATAACACAACTGATGGCAAACAAAGAACCAGGATGGGTTGCCATCAACACAGCTAGTCTATCCCAGCTAACTAGACTAGGCATTACTACATTCTTCAGTATCTCTGAAATCACCATGAAAGTTTTGCAATATTCCATACTTGTACTACAGCAGATACAAATAACAAATGGCTCATGGATCACCATTGGTCCACATACCACACTTTGAATGGATGGCTTTAGACAGTTGGGTGTAAGGTCTGGTGAACTCAGTGCTGAAGGAAACAAAACCCAGCTGTTCATGTATTCTTTTGAAAATGTGTTCCAAAAATTCTTCCGAATGAAAGAAAATAAAAGTGACTAAAATATTCATTTTCAAATTATTTATGAGTAAAGTCTTGGAATAACAAATGAAGCTGTTTAAATAAATGACACTGAAGCATAGATGCCATTGAAATCTGTTTTAGAATCCAAACTGTTGTTGTATACAATAATATCTGATCAGGCTTCTTTGTGTAAAGTAAGATTCAGAAGAAATATGTACAAACTTATCTTTTCTCCCATTCAGGAAGAAACTGAATGACACTTTCTATTAAATGAACCAATATTGACAGTGAATAGGAAATGAAACATTTGTATTGCAGAAATATGGTAGATAATAAAATCATAAAATCTTCCAAGCTACATTCAATACAAAACTAAAATAGAATATAAGCAAACCCAGACTATATTTGGAGGGAAATGTTTGAATTCCAAATTCTCATGAGTCACTTGACCCATAAAATCCCTTTAAGCCTTAAATTAAATGTGGCCATATGTTGATGGCCCTCAATACTAAACATAAAAATGGCATTTTGGAATGGGCACATTCAAAACATATTTTGTAAGAAATTCTAATATACATCAGGTGTACCATACTCAATTCAAACTTAAACATAAACCAGTAAAACAGTCTAGTTTTACTCTATTCACATCTTTAAAAATTTAGTTGACATCTAATAATTGTAAAAACCTATAACAAATTTCAATGCAAACGCACAATGTGTAATGATGAGTTAAAACAAATTGGCACATCCATTTTTTCATACATTTATCATCTCTGTGTAGGAAACATTCAGGGTGAATTCTATCAGGTATTTTGAAAAACAAAATTGCAATTACAGAATCTATTCGGAGAAAAGTCAGAAGAGTCAGGAACTCTTGGTAAGATGGTCC
Organism: Ochotona curzoniae; assembly: GCF_017591425.1. NCBI lineage: Eukaryota > Metazoa > Chordata > Mammalia > Lagomorpha > Ochotonidae > Ochotona > Ochotona curzoniae. The sequence continues at coordinate 41,716,827 of NW_024467119.1, forward strand.
CTAGGAAATCTCAAACCCTACAATTAAAAATGCTTGGGTCCTTTACTGAATCCTTAGTATGTGTGTATGTATCTGTTTCAAATGGAAATGAAACATTTTGTCACGTATTTGTAAATTATTTCATTGAATACATCTATTTACCTAACTTCTCATTCTGTATTTTCAGGAACTTTCTTAACTCTATCTTCAGCCTTTCTTTTTTAAAATTTATTTATTTTTATTGCAAATCCAATTTTAAGCAAGGAATCAGGAACTTTTTCTGGGTCTCCCACGTGGGTGCTGGGTCCTAAAGCTTTGGGCCATCATCAATTGCTTTCCCAGGCCACCAGCAGGGAGCTAGATGGGAAGCAGGGCTGCCAGGATTAGAATCAGCACCATGGGATGCAGCTACTGAACCAGGCCCAGAATATTAACCTTTAATATCATGACTTCCTTGTGGATATGACCCAAGTAAAACATTTTGACAACAGGATGCTGGACTCTGTGCCATTGTCCATACCTACAATATCAGGAGAGAGGAATGATGGACTTATGACAGTTTATGAAGGACTATACTGTTGTAATGATATAAAGGAAATCACTGGGAGGGAGTGGGGACTTGGGCAGGGTGAAAGGGAAATCCCAGAGACTAAGGAAATATATCACAAAATAATAAAATAAATTAACTGAGGGAGAGAGAGAGAAAATAATCACAAATATAAGGAACCACAGTACACGTAAATGTGAACTAATAAAACAATTATAAAAAGGCTTTTAAGATCAGTGGATTTAAAACACACACACACAAACAAATGTTGAGAACAATTAAATAAAACAAAAATAAATAGAGAAATGTATTATGCATATGCCTTAAAATATTCAATGTTTTAAGATACCAATTTTCTCTAAATCGAACTACAGAATCAGTATAATTTCAATGAATATTATCACAATAGAATTTTCGATGTGTACTGATCATCTATTTCTGAAATTAATTTTAAGGGCATGGAACAGGTAGTACATTTTGAAGAAAAAAATCAACTTTATTATACAGCCATAGTAATCAAGATAGATATTGTAGATAGATATCGTATCACATAAATTTAGATAAATAAATCAAAGGAAGGAAATACAGATCCTGTAAACACACCCACAAATGTATGTGTAACTGACTTACAATAAGGATGAAAATGGTGATTCCATGGAAAATATATACATAAGTATGTAGTAATAAATAAGGACAGGCCATAAGTTTAAATGTAAGTTTTGGAAATATAACATCTCTGAAAGAAACCATTGGAGGCAATCTTTGTAATGTTAAACTGAGGAAATATATATTAGACACGACACCAAAAGTAGCATGATCAAGAACTGATTTTCATCAGAATAAAACTTCCACCTTTTGAAAGTCATCATGAAAAAAAAAAGTTAAACAACCATCCAAATGGGGAAAATTTATATATGTGTGTGTATTTCATATACATGTTAAAGGACTTTTACATAAACTATATGAAGAATTACCAAAACTGAAGAGTGAGGAAATAAATTTTACTTAAAAATGACAACACGTTTGATTAGCCACGTTACCAAAGATATGCACGTGGCAAGTAAATAAGGTATTTTGACACTAGCAAATAAGTAAAGGAAAGGATTTTTAGCATCATCTTATAATAAATGCTGCCACAGATTCATTAGCTTGTCTAAATTAATGGATAGACCCATAAAAGATGTTTTCCAGACTGATTCAGACTGATTAAGTACTGATGTTCCCAAAATGGCCCCGCCTGGCAGCCAGCAGCTAGAGTACTTGTCTTGCACACACCGGGATCCTATATGAGCACCAGTTCACATCCGGCGGCCCTGCTTCCCACTCACCTCCTTGCTTCTGGCCTGGGAAAGCAGTCAAGGATGGCCCAAAGCCTCGGGATCCTGCACCCATGCAGGAGATCCAGAAAAACCTCCTGGCTCCTAGTTTAAAATTGATTCAGCTCCAGCCGTTGGGACCACTTAGGGAGTCAATCATTGGCTGGAAGATCTTCCTCTCTGTCTCTGCTTCTGTCTGTATATTTGACTTTGCAATAAAAAATAATTTTTTAAAAAAGAAATGCGAAATGCTAAACCAACTTGGAAAACAGTTTAATGATTTCTTAAGTTAAAATATTTACTTATGCAATTGCACCATTGATTTTTCGAATGTATTTATTAATAAAACAATGGGTCCATGAATACTCAGAATAACTTTACCTGTAATAGACCAAAACTACAAACTATGTGTAAGACATTTAAGAGCCAAATGTAAAACTTCATTGTGTTATAGCCATACATAATGCCAATCCTAAACAACAAGAATGAAATATTGGTAAATAAAACAACACAAATCAATTTCAAAGAACATTTATCAAACTCACTGAGATATAACTAACCAACATAAAGTTCACCTATTTCATATATTTAGCAAAAAGGCCTTGAGTGTATTCATAGAATTGTGTGCCACTCTCACCATGATATAATTTTAAAATATGTTTATTGTCTCCAACCTTTGAGTGAATGAAGCCAGACTCATAAATGAGTATAAGTTTCAAACTTTCATTTATATGTGTTTGTATAAACTGACCTAAATGGTCAAATTCATTCTGCCATCTTAAATTTTGGGAATAATTGTATGATAAAACAGTATGGCTGACTATTAACAGATTAGATGTGGCTTCCTTCATTTGCAGCTTCACAGTTGAGTAGTATCACTTGTTACCCAGGACTGGAGGTGAGGAGTGAAAAGGAGATAGGAAATCCTGTGTAGGGATATTTTTGAGAATGATCAATCTGTTTATTATCTTGATTGTGGTGCCAGTTCCACAAGTACCCCTGCATCAGAAATGTTACCTTTATGCTTTAAATAGATAGTTTACTGTATACTAACTTCATTTCAATTGTCCTGATAATTTAAAAAGTATATTTTCAAGGATATAAAATATGAATATAAAACTGAATCTAAGATTTAGATTCAATTTAAGTAATCAGCAAAAAAATAAGTAATTCTGTAGCAACTGAATCTATCATTTTGGCTAACTATGAAATGTCTTGAAAATTTGTGCAAAAGTAAAATCTTTTACAAGAAAAAACGATAAAGGAACCTTTTGGTTTGTCTAAATTTTGTATGAAATTATAAAAAATGATTTGCGAAATATGTTTTACCAAAGAAAAAGAGCTTCTAGTGAAATGTTTGAAATTTCCCATGGAATATAAAAATATTCCTGAACCTAGAAAGCAATTGTTTCAGGTTTTTAAAACTAAAGCATTTTTATTTAGTTTAATAGGTGAAACATGACTTAACTGACATTGCTTGAATTATATTCTACCGGCTTTGTCTCCGTGTGTAAACACATGTTACCAGTTCATGACCTAAAGATTTAAAGGACAAGGAGATTGTGGTACTCATTTTAATGACTGGCAATCTTTTTAATGATCTTGTAGCAATTAGGAAATTAACTCTTCAAATTTCAAGCTTATGAAATATAGATACAAATGAAGAATTTCTAGTAAAAAATCCAGATTGGAAATACTGTAAATATAGAACTCATACCTAATTTTGGAAAATGTTTCAATCACAAAATTTGACAGTGCTTATATATTGACATCATTAAAATTTGGATTTGTGCACTTAAATCAAATGTGATGTATTTGCTCCATATCTTTTCAAAATAAGTATCAGTAGTAAAATAAAGAGAATGTTACATATTTGTTGATAGCATTTTCTCCACTAGATTTGATTGAATTTGACTTAACTGAAAAAAATAAGGTATTGACAATATACATACAATTTGATAAGCAGTGATAAGATGTTTGATTCTGGAATAATAGCAGTTTTTCATGTAATTCAAACCAAAACAATGAAATTTTTATTTAATTGTGTGCTCCAGATTCTGATTCTTATCTTTTATTTTAAAAATGCATACTTCAGTCATGTTCATATATATCATAAAAAAGAAGAGAAATGTTGGCTTGGGGTCTTTGCTAACTGAAATCACCTGGTAATGAAATATGAGCAACCTTCCCGAGCAAGGCTACAACCTCTATGGCTTATTCCTGACCTCCATTACGTGAAAAAATAAACTTAGCTCTGTGTGCTGAAGTCGAAAGAGAGAAGGTATTAATGCATGAATGTGTGGCGAAATTTTATAACTATACAGTGACTCCTGGGAAATGTACTCTTTCTGTTAAAAACAAAATATGAGAGAGAGATAGAAGGTGCGTGTGTGAGAGAGGGAGAAACAGAGAAAGAGAAAATAGAAATGTATTTTTGCTCCTTGAGTTGTCAGTGCCACAGCAGTCTTAGCAATGTTCCCTGTGACAACACAGTAGCTAGTTTCTATTTTTAAAGTTCTACTATGCCTGTGAAAAAAAGGCATATCAGTGACAATTTTCTTATAACCTATTTTCTGATTTCTGAAACTCCATGGTAAACAAGAATTTGGCATTGTTGCAAAAATTGGCATGTTCTTAATGATGATGGCAAAATAACTCATTCATTCATTCTAAATAAGGAGGGAGTATTACTGGAAGAAAACAAACAAACAAACAAAAAAAACAAAGACAAAGCATTCTCCAGGCAGAGTTTGTCTTTAAATATACACTGCACTGAGTGGCACTTCCTTTCAGTCATGACGTTTTGTCTTACTAGGGGTCTTCTTCCCTGAAGTCGTATTTAATTCCTCATTTGAAGTACACTCACAGTTATGTGAACTTCTTTAACTTGCTCAAACCTGCCCTGCTTGAGCAAAAACTTGCAGGTAGTGACAGGATTTTAGAGTAAGCTAGTATTGCAGACATTTTCTTTCTTTCTTTTTTTTTCCTACATAATGTTTCTTCAATTTCTATATTTAGCTGATGAAATAAAGATTTAATTTGAAAATTTACATTTCTAATTTTCCATCAGTGTCTCCCCAGTGTCTCCGTCTTTATTCACAGGGCAGCTTCATTCACTGCATTCTTTACCTGACCTTTGTACTCTGTGTTTTTAGAATCCCTCCTCAGACAGGATCTTCCAGGTGAGGGAGAATTGCACAGCTAATCAATTGTGTGTTCATTCCCCTCCTGGACTCATGACTCATTAAAGAACAGAAATAATTCAGAAGAAAAATAATCAAAATATGAACTTTAATTTTAATTTCAAACAAGCTGAATGTTGCCTGATCTATCTCATCAGTGTTTCTTTGGGACTCCTTTCACAAGTATAGCATGAACACATTCCAAGACTGTAATATTTACTTAATTTTCATTTGTACCATCGAACATCAATTTCTTTTAAAAATCATCCTCAAGCATGCAGTTCCTTCTGATCCAGAAAGACATTTAGTTTTTGCTTTTGCTGTGACTAACATTGAACTTAGCTTTTATTGGTATGCTATCCATTGTTTTTATTTTAAAATATTATAATGTTATTTATTTAATTGACAGTAAAGAGCAAGAAAATAAAAGAGAACTCTTCCATCTGCTGGCTCACTCACCAGACACCCATGATTGCTGAGGCTGGACCTGGCTAAGGCAACAGTTTAGAACTCAATCCAGATTTCCCACATAGGTGGCAAGGGTAAGGATGCTGCTTATATACCCTCTGCACAACAAAGGAACAATCAACAGAGGAAAGAGACAATTCACATGTCCTAATTACAGAAAAGAAAAGGGGTTGATATAGAAGCTGAGTAAGGAAGCCACTTATCTTAGCAGTAAGGAAAAAATTGACCTGATTTAAAATAGGCAAATGATTTGGAAACATATTTCCAAAAAAGGCACAAAGATAGTTAATTTTTTAAACATTCAATGTCACTTATAAGGAAAATTAGTTAAATCAAAGTAAGGTTTCTCGTCACACTTTTGAGAATTTTTTTTATCAAAACTAATTTACAACAAATGTTTGAATGAGTGTGGATAAAATGAAACACCTGCAAAAGAGAACACACAGGCATACTGATGGAAATACAAGTTAAGATAACTATTATGGAAAAACAGTATAGAGGATTACCCCCAAAAAAAGTTAAAAAATAGAAATAATTCTACTATTCAACCACTGGATACATGTTCAAATGATTTGAAATCAGTACATTCAAGAGATATCTACCTGCACATCTCTCTTCATTACAGTGCTATTCACAATAGCCAAGTAAGGAATCAACAACAGTGCCCATCGACAGAAAGGCAGAGAAAATGTGCGAATACTGGTGGGATATTAGTCAATCTTTAAAAAACAAGAAAATTAGCAAGAACAGCTAATTTTGAGCAAACATAGCACAGGAAAGAGAGCATTGTATTTGGAATGTTCCTGCCACACAACAAATTATAAATCTTTGCCATACCATTCTTCTTCCACAGCTGTGGGGGGGGGATATAGAGAAAAGCATCCACCAATCAATTGAAGATAGGTTAGGCAGACCTTTTGTTATAAAGGATCTAAAATTCTTGGGAAATAAGTTTTTTTTTAAAAAGCCAGCAAAATTAGAAAGTTAGTCAGGAAACAGAAATCAGAATGATCAGAAGATTGTGAGATGCTCTTGATTCCGAGGAAAGACATCTCAGGGACATATGCAGAACATAGGCAGAGACAGAGGGATGAGGATAATACGACTACAGAAGAAAACTAAATTGAGAGAACAGCATTTAAACTTATTGATAAAAGAATGCTTTTTCTTATCAGCAGAGAGCTCGAAAATATATTTCTGGCTGGTGTAGTTAACCCTCCACCAGCTAGTGCCAGCATCTCCTGTGGGCACTAGTTTATGTCCTAGCTGCTTCACTTCTGATCCAGCTCTCTGTTTATGGTCTGGAAAAGCAGCACAGAGAATAATCCAGGTCTTTGGGATTCTACACCCATGTGCAGGATGGAAAGAAGTTCTTGGCCTCTTGCTTCCAATCAGCTCAATTTTGGCCTTTGTGGCCATTTTGGGGGTGAATCAGTTGATGAAAGACACATCTTGCTGTTTTTCTTCTCTCTGTGAAATCTGCCTTTCAAATACAAATACATAAATATTTTTAAAAAGGAAAATGTATTTCTGATCAACGTGGTATCAGTAGGATGTGTCCCTTCTGAATCGCATATTGAAATTTAACTGCAATTGTGGTGACACTAACAGGCGGTAGCGCCTTTGTTATTTGTAAGGAAAAAATAAAGAGTTTCTTGTGGGCCTGGATTTATTGTTACAAGAACAAGCTTTTATATATCCAAACAACCTCTTCTGTTTTCCTCTTCCTCAAGCCCTCTCCCTTCCTTCCCATCACATTATAGTGGAACCAAGGGCCTCACCAAGTGTAGATATTGCAGCCTCAAGGTCCATGATCTGGACCAGCATTGTTGTGCACACAATTTAGTGACAGCTTGTAATGCTAACATCCCATATTAGAGGGTCAGTTTTAGTCCCTGCAGCTCTACTTTTCATCCAGCTCATTGCTAATGTTCCAGGGAAAGCAGTGAACTGTGGAGGAAGTCCCTGGGTCTTACACCCACATGGGATTCTTAGCTGGAGTTCCAGAGTTGTTTTCCAGAAGCCTGCCACTAAGGTCAGTTGGGCCGGGAAGCCACAGTAAGAAGATCATTCCCTTTCTGTCAGTCTACCTTTGTAATTAATTAATTAAAAAGAACTAGGAACCGAATAAACTTCTTTCTCTGGTAAATAATGCAGACTCACTTATGCTGTTTTAATAAACGGACAGTGGCATTTTCATGGAAAATGAAGCAAATACTATTTTAAAAAATGAAAATAAAACAAAATAAAAATAAAGCAAAATGTGCACATTTTGTGATGTGTATGACTCAGTTATAAACTAAACTATGCATTCATAAAAGTTAAACATAACATCATGGTAAATATATGATATGATATGAACTATATATGATGGCAGACAGAGGAAGGGAATGTGCTTGCACACAATGGTGTTGAAATGCAAGCAGGTTATTTAAAATTTGAAGTAAAACATTAGAAAAATGTCTTAAAATGTTAAGCATTCTACTTCAGCAGGGGGTGGGGGGCAGAGAGGCTTTTTGAAATGTTGTGAGGAAGCTGCAAGCTCTCTTTAGAGCTTTATATGAAAGAAAAGGCATCCTTTAGTAGGAAGTACTTGCTCTTCCTGTTTCAGAGCTGTCCAAGAGGGACAAATGCAAAAAAGATAAATATTGCAATTAAGTCTAGAAAGGGTGCTCCTGGAAAGTGATTTAACTTCCATGGATTTTATTTATATCTGGGTGAGTTAAAGTCAATACTAAACATGAGCTCAAGGGATGAGAAGTACTGTATTTCATTCAGCAGATTACTAGATTCCATTACCAGGATTACTAGAGGGCTGAAAATCATATGCAAGGTTCACATACTTATAGCTAAAGAAATGCCAGGTGGAAACACTTGCAGATGAATTACGAGGGACCATGAGAGAAGACACAAAGGTCAAGGAATTAAAGAAAAAGATGTAGCTAGAAATACAACAAACAATTTTAGAAGAGAGATAAAAGTAGTCAAAATGAGCATTCCAATGTATGTATAGTAAAATCTTTTTTAAATTTTGACTTGAATGTGATTTAATAACCTACTAGGCAAATTGAGTGATCAATAGTTTCCTTTATTTTTTATTATCTACTGAAGAGGCAATCAATCATGAAAGAGGATGCAGTTCTAAGACAAAATAAGATATTCAACTGTTTTTAGAAAGAGTTTAACATATGAATGAAGCTGAAACATTTAAGACATAGGATCTGCATCTAAGAATTTATAAACCACTGGCTTTGCGATACATTTGTTCAGTATGCACTACTGTTGCAGAAAGGCAGAACACATGACTGCAAATAAATAGGACTTTACAAAAGTCACAGCAAGTATTTTATGTCGTGAAAGAATTGCTTATAGTCAGGAGGGCTGAACTGCCTCACTAAAAAGACCTCTTTCTTTGGGGGTAATGAAGAGGAAGTTTAAGATGATGCAGTTTTGTAGGTCACTGAGGGTCCTGTTTTATAAAAGTAGCTTTAGGAATTGAGGTTATCTGTAGATGGAGACATTTGACACACTTTGAGGTGAGAATAGGTAATAGGTCAGCATGGTAATGAATTACATAATACATACAGTCTAGAAACCGAACAATTAACCAATGTTTGCAAACATGGCTATTTTAAGAATATTTTGCTATTTTCCACTTCACCCCATCATCTCTTTTATTAAATTCCTCAAACTGTTACTTCACAAAAACTTTTTTTTTTAATGTCCTGCAAACACTGACACCCAACGAGGTAAACATCATGTAAAAACTTTAACAATATTTGTGGATGTCATTTTGTTTTCATTTGTTCAACTCTATGTCAATGAAATGATTTTATTCTTTTTAATGCCTAGGTAATATCACATTGTTCAAATATTTCTCATTCCTTTAAAATTTTAATTAATATAAATAGAATAAATTCATACATTCATAGACACAATTCTAAGAAGCTAACGTATTGTCCTCCCTTCACCCCTCTCTTAATTCTTCTTCCTTCCTTTATTTTTCTTCAACTTTTACAATACCTTCAATTTACTTTATAATCAAAAACGGAACACATCACTAAACATGATGTGCAACAAGTGAGAAATAGAAAGGTCACTGTTCCACAGGAATATAGACAAAGGCTAAAAACAATAATCAAATCATAAAATGTCAGCTTCATCACCATACATTTTTTGGCAATCTACATTTACTAACATCTATCAGAGAAAACTTATGATATTTTTCTCTTTGGGAACTGGGTCACTCTTTATTTAATTTTCTATTAATCCTTAAATTTACCACTTACTAGAATACTCTGTTCTCAGACTCTCCTCCGTATGTACTGAGAAGCTAAAGTACCCCTGGCTGTGTTATTTATTGGAATGGTTTGCCCTCTGTTCCTTTTTCCTGTGATGATTTTCTCAACCGACTTTTACTTTTATTTCACACATACATAAATATACATGTAAAATACATAACAGCTCAAAAATCTCCTTAGCCAGAATGATCCAATAGGAGTATTAGTAATCCAAGTTTGTACTGACTCATTTATTTGGATCATGCTGCACAACCTTAACTCCCAGCTCAAAATCTTCCCAAGTTCTTTGTAAAGGTCTAGTGAGTATTTCACACATTAGGAAAACCCAATCTGTAGTTTACAGATATTTGCACATAGTAATGTTTACAAATCCCTGCATTTGGCGCACACATCTTCTGTGATAAATTCATTCAAGCTTTTCCATTTCTGCTCTTCCCTGGCGTTCAGCACCACAAACCACTAAGGGACACGAGTTGCCCCTCTAGAGCTGACAGTAATCTCCAGTAATACACAGAACACTCCCTAGAGCGCTTCTCTCAAACCACCTGTGCTGAAGGAATAGTTTTCCCCTCTAATCTGACACAAAATCAATACATTTATAAAATACAATAAAAACGAATTTCTAGAAAAAAATAGCATATTCTTGAATGTCACAGCAATGTCAAGTTTCTGCTAAAGTGTCTAAAGGCATACTCTTAGTCTCTGTGGCAAGTTTATGGATTGGTTCCAAATGTGTACCACACTTTGGCACCCTAGAATGTGAGTTCTTTACACTCTTTTGGCTGCTAACTCCTGCAAATGCACTTGCGCTTCACTTTTTAGACATGTTCTCATGAAACAAATCAGTAGAAAGACCTTCTCTTCAAATATTTGTTGCAGTTTTGTTATCTGGACCCAGAAGAGATGTTGTTAGTGCAGGGCTTCCAAATAAAACCGTGAAAAAAAGCTCCTATAAACAATATCTGCTGTCTTAGATTTAGCCTAGAATATGAGAGGCCACTAAAGAAATATATCATCCAATCATCTCTAATTCTTTTATCCCTGTATGGTCTTCCTCTGAGATTTACCCAAAGAATAGGCTTCTCTCCTTCATAAACTCATAAAAATTGATAACATCTTAGTCACTGAATTTATCAGTGTGATTTCAATTCAATATATGATAATTCAGGTTCCATGTCAAACACTATTTGAAAAATTTCAAACCCTCTTTTATTTTTCACCTCGCTCTGTGTAGAAATAAGTGAAATGTATTTATAGAGGGCCAAGCTCTGTACTGCTTTACATTGATCAACTATTTTTAAGAGAAAAAAAAGGATCTATTTATTTGAAAATCAGAGTTACAGGAACAGAGGGACATGGGGTGGGAGAGGAAAGGTCTTCTGTCCACTGGTTCACTCTCCAGGTATCCACAAGTGCTGAACAAGCCAGGCCACAGTCAGGAGAAAGGAGCTTCTTCCGTGTCTCCCAGGTGGATGGCAGGAACCTAGACAATTGAGTCACCTACTGATACTCTCCCCAGGCCATTAGCAGATAGCTGGGAAAGAAGTGTAGCAGCCAGGACACAAACTGGTATCCAGATGAGATGCTGGCATGACATGGAGCTCCCCACCACACACCACCACCGTACACATGGTACTGAACATTTAACCAGCTTCTTAAGTCCTGAAAGCAATCTTAAGAGATGGCCATAGGCAACATCCGTCCTGTGCAGATGAGAATTCTGATAATTATAGAACCTTCGTAACTCAAGTAAAGGCACTTGATTCTTGCTTAGTAGAGCCAGGATAATTATATTTTTGATTTTGCTTATCAAGTCCAGGAGTAAGTTTCTATTCGCCTGACATGTGACTATACCTCTACTCATGTAATTTTCCAATTCATGTATACAATCTCCAGACTTCAGAAAGAATGCAAAGAGCCCATGCCTCTAATGGTATTTCAGCTTATTTTAGTATTCACCGCACAGACTCTTACCTTCTGTCCTAATCCTCTAGTCCTTGGGTTCTGGAAATAGTAACCAGGCTCTTTTTAAGGTTCTGGCCCTTAATACATTTTATGTTCATGTGTGTGTGTGTGTGTATATAGTTCTCTACCCTTCATTAGTAGCATATGTTTGTAGAATTTACTCCCTATGTCTTCTAGTTTAATCTGTCATAACCATTCTCAATTTGATACAACTATTACATTTCTGCTAATATATTCTGGCTATCATACCTACCTGTTTTTCCTAACAGAGTTACTCATTCATTGCTTATGGAAAAGGGCATTTTGCAAAGCTGAAGTAGAGCTGACATTACTCTAGCCACATCGTCTACCCTGTGTTTGCTTCAGAAACAGGCCCAAGACAGACTGGGCAAGGCAGAATTCTTGAATTTGGTTGAGGTTAGCTGAGTTTGAATTCTCTGAGGAGTTTCTCTTTTAGGTCAGATGTGGTTCTTAAACTGTTGATGTCTTCCTAATGACCATATAGAATGGTGAGGAAATTGGAGCTGGGCAATACAACCCAACCAACAATGGTGAAGATGCAGCTCGATGCATCACTAGGGAATATCAGCGCCTGGGTTTGAGTCTCAGCAGTTGTTTGCATCTAGTTTTGTGATAATGCGCAGCCTGGGAGGCAGTAACCTCGGACCAAGAAACGGGAGCCTTGCAGCTCATGTGGGAGATCCAGACTGAATTTTTGGCTTCCAGTTTGAACCTGGCCAGCCCCTTCTACTATAGTTATTTGAGAAGTCAATCAGTGAATGAAAGACTGATTTAGCTCTCTCTCTTTGTTAACTTCTGTCACTCTACATTTCTAATGAGATGAAATTGCAAAATAAAACTTATAAAATGAGAATCTGGGTGTATTATGTGAACTGCAATTCTGTACAATTCTGAGGCTAGTAGTACTGTATTGGTTATAGCATTTTTTCAAAAAATAATTCATTTGAGTAAGATTTTCATCACTGACATCCAAAATACATCTGATAAATCATGAATGTAACTGGAAAGCATTATAGATGACCACATACAAAGTCTGGGTTTTGTTTCTTGCATCCATGGTAACATTATGCCAATTTTAAGCCAGATATTATATAATCAGTTTCTATTCTTAATTCATATTTATGTAGAATTTACAGCATTCTGATATAACTGGACTTTATGTCCTGAACCTTTCTAGGTTCTTCTGCCCTCTGTATAAGTCCTGTTGTTAGAGAGAGACACAAAGAGAGAGAAAACAAGAGGTGGATGAAGCCCTCTGTGCATGTGCATGTGTGAATGTGGGCAGTAGACTGCCTCATTAGAAACAAGAACCAATTTAACACCAGGGTAGCACATAATAAACTACAGCAATCAATTTATGCATACTAATATCAACTACTCTGTCAAACACAACTACTGCAAGAACAGAACCTTAGTGATTATGTAGGAATAAATTCTTTAAATAAAATAAATGTGTTGTTTAAAATACAAACAAAAACCGCAAAAAGATGAAAATAAATTTCAGCAGCTAATGTTTACAATCAATGCAAATTACTGCATTCAAATAAGAAATAATTAAGAAATATGTGCATGTAAAATAACTGTTCTATACAAATATTTTAAGAAATCCTCCATAAACTGAACTTTCTGAGACAAAATCTAGTGTGTTTTATTAATCAACATCCTTATTATGCTGTTCAATAAATATTGATAAAGATTTGAAATAGAAAATTCTAGGAGCTTTCTTAGAAACAGTTATTTCAAATAATTAATTATGTTAGCCTATCAACTGAATGCCAAATATATTTGTGGAAAAGGATTTTTTTTTCTTTTAACTTCCATATGGAACAATAAGCCCAAGCAATTGAAAGCCAGCATGTGAAATCATTGTGGAAGAGATTCAATCTCGTAGCAGGGATTGTCAGTGCTGCTCAGAGGTGATATGACGTTTCTAGATAAAGCCTTGACAAAGGTCAAAATGTAGAAAAAGGAAGCAGAAATGCAAAATCATCTCACATGAGTTTATTGCTCCAGGATAAGAAGTGTGGAGCATCAAGGTACAAAATTATATTGAAAAATCTAAGGAAAGGACTTAAAATTAGTTAGCAATAGATGACGAAATGTTAGCTGTTATCAATAAGGCAGTAAATAAAGAAGACTCTTTAGACTCATTGTGATTATTTTCAAAATGATATTAACACTATTTGAAGCAAAATGCCATAAAGGACAGAATGTCCAACCAAAACAAAAAATTAAGCGTAGAAACACTTGGGAGAAGTGCATTTTATGTTTAAACTGGTGCCTTAACATTGTTGTTCTGAAATGAAGTGCTTGAAAAAGAAGCTAGCAGATAACAGATCAATATATTGCTGTATTAAGATTATGAATGCATATAAAATAAAATGAGAATTTTAAATAACATCATCTTTTACAGCTGCATCAAAATTTACTAATTAAAAAATGTATGGTTACAATGAGCTACATTATGAGGCACTTTTGGGAAGTAAATTTACATGGGAATAGGAAACATGAGAGTATTGCTCTAAGAAACTTGGTATTTTAGATGCATACTCACACATATGTAGACTCTTGATTTGGGCAACTCCAATTTTTATCTTTTTTGAATGCAGTAGTGAAATTTAAAATAATTTAAACAAAAAAATGTAACTAAGTCTAATATATGAGGATATATCCTAGAACAAAACTGCTAAGTGAATAAATGGCTAAAAGTTAACAAACAGTAAAGATGTAGACCAGAATGAAAACTTCAAAAAGAAAAAAAAAGTAGTCATGAAAAGCTGTATATAAAAACTACTTTCTATATAACAAATGTTGTATAGCAATTAACATGAGGAGTCTTCAAGTCCATGAAAAATGAATATTACAGAAAAACTGTGCATTTATTCAAAGTTCTTGTACCAAATTGATATCTTTCTGTTGCATTTTTTCATGAACTTTTAAAATTACCTGCAATTTCTGTGTCATAAATCTTTTAAATTTTTATTTAAAAATTTCGATTTAATGATATGAATCTATATTCTAGGATTCCCCCAACCTCCAATTACCACCCCCTCACTGATTTTTTCCCATATTTTTATGATAGTATAGCCCTTCATAAGGAGTTAAATTGCATAAGTCTGTTATTTAAATGTGCTCCAAAATTGCTGGTACAATATTAGACAGTCCATCATCCCATTGTCTTAGACATATCCAGAGTTTCATTTGGAGTCCATCTTTGATTTTTTGACATTTTATATATTTTTTATTATTATTATTATTATTATTATTATCACTTTATGATGCAGATCCATAGGCTCCTGGTATTTCCTTTATCCCTGCCCCAATTCACCCCCGTCCACACACACACCTAGTTCCTCTGTATCATTACTAAAGTATAGTTCTTCATAGTCAGTCATATGTCCATCATTGCAGGCATGGACAATGGCAGAGAGTCCAGCATCCTATTGTCAAGATATAATAAACAGTTTCATTGTAAGTCCATCTTTGCCTGGAAGTAGACATTCATACTACATTGTATCCTCACATCTGGATATGTTAGTCTCCATTCACAGCTACTGTACATTCCCTCAAATGAAAAATCATAATACAAAATCAATAATAGAAAGAAAAATAGAAATTTATAATGACATGAAGTTAAATAACATGTTACTAGATATGATAGTCTCCATTACACAGCTACTATACATCCCCTTAAATGAAAAGCCACAAAACAAAATCAACAACAGGAAGAAAAAAGAAATTAACAACATCATGAAGTTAAACAACATGCTGTTAAATGAATAACGTGTAGCTGAAGAAAGAAAAATCAAGAATCTTCTTGCAAAAAATGATGCTGCTGCATGATCTATGTCATTGAAGAATTTAATCAGAAGAAAGTGTTTTGAAGAGATGAAACTAACAGAAAACATCAAAACCCATGCAAGATATTTTCTGCTGATTTTTGTTGGTGAAGTGTGTCTCCTCCAGATAATAAACAGATGGGGTTTGTTTTTTAATCCAGTCTACTAATCCATGACATTTGATTGAGTGTAAGCCATTTACATGCAGAGTTAAATATGTATGGGTGGAACTTTAGTCCTGTCATTTTAGGAACCGGTTGTTCATCGGTTTAGTCTTCTGTTGCATTTTACTGGGATGTTCTTCCCATTTGCCTTTGGATTTGTTTGATGCTATGCCGCTTCTCTGTCAAGAGATCATCTTGAAGTATCATTTGTAGGGAAGGTATGTTTGGAAGAGGCATATTCTTTTAACTTTTCTTAACTGTGGAAGAATTTTATTTCATTTTCAAAGAAAAAAGAAAGCTTTGCTGGATATGTTATCCTAGGCCGACAATTTTTTCTTTTAGGATCTGGAATATGTCACTTCATTCTCTTCTTGCCTGTAGAGTTTCCTGTGAAAGATCTCCTGTGAGTTTAATTGGCATTCCTTTATAAGTCAATTGACTTTTTTCACATGCATATTTAAGGATCTTTTCCATATGTTTGATTCAAGAGAGCTTGATGATCATGTGTCTTGGTGAAGATCACTTTTGATCAAGCCTCTTGGGAGTTCTGTGGCCCTCCTGGATGTTGTTTCCCAATTCTTTCTCCAGATTAGGGAAATTTTTCTTGATTATTTCATTAAATATATTTGTAAAACCAGTTTCTCTTTCTGCACCTTCTGTGCCTCCCATAACTCTTATATTTGGCCTCTTAATAATGTCTTTCAATTCTTGAATACTTTTTTTGGCCTGGTCCAGCTCTGCTTCCAGCTTTTTGTTTGCTTCCCCCTGATGACAGGAAATATCTTCCAATTCTGAGATTCTTTGTTCAGCTTGCTTCATTCTATTTTGGAGACTTTC
The DNA here is from genome assembly GCF_017591425.1 of Ochotona curzoniae. Taxonomy (NCBI): domain Eukaryota; kingdom Metazoa; phylum Chordata; class Mammalia; order Lagomorpha; family Ochotonidae; genus Ochotona; species Ochotona curzoniae. The sequence goes on from NW_024467119.1 coordinate 41,733,446, forward strand.
CACGGTACTTTCAATTTGCTCTACTGTATTCTTAATTTCTGATATATTAACCTTGATTTGCTTTATTGCTGCTATTGCTTGTGTAAAATATTCCTTAAATTCTTTGAACTCTTGTATGTGCTTCTCATTGTTAATCAGAAGCTTTGAGTTTTCTGAATTCTGTGTGCCGCATTTTCTCTATGTCTTCCTTAGTTAAATCTGAGGTTGGCATAGGGGTTTGCTCCTTTGCAAAGGAGTTTTCAGTTATATTCATTGTGCCTTTGTCTCTTGCTCTTGGTCATTGTACTTCTGGTTATCAGAGTCTTCTCCTTGGGGTAGGTTTCTAAGCTGTGTCACCCACAGGTCTACAGTTCGTTTTTATTATTGCAGTTGGTACACAACTCTTTGTTTGCAGCCAATTGTGCTACTCTTTCCAGCGAGTTGCAGGTCTGGGTTTATGTTAGATTTCCACCATGGTCTCCACAGCCCCAGCTTCTGGCTCACCAGTCTCCATCTCCTAGGATACCGTGCTGAGGCTGCATCATTGTCTCTGCAACCTTTCTCCCACTTCTGCTTGGAGCAGGTCCCAGGATTAGAGAGACGCCAGGTGTCTTATATAGCTAGGTTGTTGGTGCTGCTTATATTGCTGTAACCTGTTGAATGTTAGTTCTGTGTGCCACATGCACCTATTTTGACCCGTATGATGCCACAGTTGGTATTATTTTCCTGCTGGACCAGTGCAGTCCACGGAACTCAGTGAGTTCTCATGAACTCAGCACATGTGGAGTTCACTGTTGTCCCCTGCAAGTCCTAAAGCTATTGCCACTGTGTACTGAATGGCACATGACATACCACTACTAGAGTTCTTGATCTGCTGTCCATCAGGTCTGAGGGCTACCCAGACCTGTCTTGGGTGGAGCCTGTAGAATGCCACATTAATGTAGTTACTGTGTCAGAAATGAGTTCACGCCCAGCTCAGTGTATGCTCAGTCCTTCCCCTTGCTTTTGCCTCCTTATTCAAAATGGCACCCAATTCAGCTCTGGCGGGAGGGGGGGGCGCTCAGTGGGCTGTGAAATCTACCCTGTTCTCACACTGTCCATCTGGGATCTGCTGCTCTGTCTCTGCTCCTGGTCAAATCAAATGGACCAGCAGAACATACAGTTCTTTGGATTCACCTCCCAAGCTCCCAGTGAAAATCCCTTCCCACCTGGTTGCTGATGGAGTTCCAGCTGCTGATGGATTTCAGATTGCCATTAGCTAAATGCCACTGGAACATTGGTCACTGCAACACAACACCGTAGCATCCGCTGCTTTCCTGTGTCTGTCAGTCTCCAGGTACCCCTCTGCTGTTGTTCTGTCCTCTCCTATTTCTTGGAATGTGTCCTCTCTGCTTCATCCTGATTAAATATTTTTCCATCCGTTTAAACGTATCCTTACCCTATTCTGCCATCTTGATTCTCTGTGTCATAAATCTTAAACTCCTCCAATTCAAGTCCAACTTGACTAGATCTTTCTTGGACATTTGCTCTTCTATATAAATGTTCTAATCTTATCAAGTTCCACGTGCTAAAATTATTGGAATACTCACTGGCATTACATGAATATATGTGCCAGTTTTTGAAGAATACCAATTTTATTAATGAGCATAAAATGCCCTTACTAATATTAAGGCTATCTTTGATCTCTCAGTAATACTCCATAATTCTATGTAATGTTTTTGTGAAACTTTGGTGAATTTATTTTAGGTATTCTGTGGCTTTTAACTGCTTTCACAATTAGTAATAACCATTCTCAGTTTTATGTTATAACTATTGATATAAGGTAATATCATTTTTTTGGTTTACTAATTTTGCATCTTACATTTGGATGTTAATTTTAGTGCAGAAATTTTGTTAATTTATTTTTTCTGATTTATTTGAGGCTCTCCACATACTTGTATTGCTGTAATATTTTCAGTTAGTGTATTAGTGGTGTCATATTTTTCGCTTATGATGGGCTAATTTTTCTCTTCTTATTTTTGATCAACCATTTCATGAGTTTAACTAATGGGTTTTTCTTTCTTTCTTTTCTTTTTTTAAAGGTGCATGTATTTTTATTGGAAAGACAGATCTACAGAGAGAAGGAGATACAAAGAGGAAGATCTTTAATCTGCTGGTTCACTCCCCCAAGTAGCTACAAGAGCCATAGCTGAGTCAATCCAAAGCCAGGAGCCTCTTCCAGTTCTCCCACACAGGTGCAGTTTCCTTACACTTTGGGCCATTCCATACTGCTTTCCCAGGCCACAAGCAGGGAGCTGAAAAGGAAGTAGGGCCAACAAGTTTACAATGGTGCCCGTATGGAATCCCAGCACATGCAAGCCAAGAGCTTTAGTCAGTAGGCTACATCGCTGGGCCCAATATTTTCCATTTTAAAATAAGTTTTATTTATTTGTATTGATAAGGTAGATGTACAGAGGGAAGGAGATACAGAAAGAAAGAGCTTTGATTCACTGGTTCAATCACCAAAAGGTTGCAACAGCTGGAGATGAGCTAATCTGAAGCCAGGTACCAGGAGCTTCTTCTTGGTCTTCCACAAGAGTGCATGGCTCCAAGCCTGTGGATCATCCTCTGCTGCTTTCCCAGACAATAAATAGAGCACTGGATGGAAGGTGAAACATGCAGGAAACAAACTGGCACCCACATGGCATCCTAGCGTTGAAAGGGAGAGAATTAGCTAGCTGAGCTATTTAACTGGGCCCATGCTAATGTTTTCATTGAACATATTTAGACCTTCATTTTCCCTGCTTTGCTTACATTCTTCATTCTTCATTTTCACCATTCTCTAAATTATTTATATTTCTATAGTATTTTGGTGTTTAGTCTGCTACTGCTTTTTAATTTCTTGGACCAAATTATATTAGAATGCATATTTAGTCATTTTCCTTATAAAATAATGCATTTCTACTGAAAAATATGTAATATATTTCCAATGGAAAATTTTAACTGCAGCCAATTGATTTGAATATGTCATATTTTAATTGTCAATCATCTCAAATTATTTTCAAATATGCATTTTCATTGTTCTATCTTCTGGTTATGGTCAAAATGAGAGAGTCAAAGAACCAGCTTTATTATTGAAATACATAAAAATTACATAAACAAATATATGGGGACATGTAAATAAAATTCAAAAATATGTGAAAACAACAACAAAAAAAGGAAAAGTACATATTGTGCAAACACTACCCACATGAAACTTACTGGAAGCCATAAATATGAATTAAAAGTAAATCTTTCAGGTAAGAAGCATCGCATGGGACTAAAAGGGGTACTCGGTGCGTATGTGAGGGCCTAGCGACTATATACTCGCCTTGCATGCACGGACATCCCATATGGGTGCTGTTTCATATACCAGCTGGTCCATTGCCTTTCCAGCTCCCTGACTGCAGCCTGGGAAACCAGTAGAGAGTGGGATAAAGCCTTAGGACACTGTACCTATGTGGGAGACCTAGAGGAAACTCCTGGCTCCTGCCTTTGAATCAGCTCAGCTGCGGCCATTGCGGCCTCTCAGGGAGTGAACCAGTGGATGGAAGATCTTTCTCTCTGTCTTTCCTTCTCTCTTTAGCTCTTTCCACTAAAAACAAATAAATCTTTTTAAAAGATGAGGGTAATTAAAAATTTTTAAAAATACACTGGAGTAGGAAATAATAATTACACATTTATATAAGCATTTTTAATAAAATTACATTTCTTCGTATAGAAGTTATTCCTAAATAATTTTGTCTAGATCTGCATGCATGTTGTAGGAAAGTGGGGGAAGAGCTGGGAGGGATGGCATGCGATGCTGACATCTTTTCTTATATTTTTTGTAATTGTGGAGTATAGCTCAATTATTTTATGTTTTCTAAAGGATTATTACTTTACAATTCCTTGTTAAACATGGTTGTGTAAAAGTGTGTAAAAGTAGGCTCAAATCTTGACTTTATAGCAGAAATGAACCACAGCAGCTAATGTAATATTAACCAAGTCATTATTTTTATTTTTTCACATATCCACAGGATTTCCTTTTCCCTTACAGAAATGAAGAAAAGATGATTGATAACAGACACATTCTATCTTATGCCCTGAAGCATTGCAATTAGGAAACACAACCTCCATTTTAAAATTTTTGTGCTTGTGGCCTTTTTATAAGTATAAAAGCCAAAGTTACTGGGAGATCTAGCCTCTACTCTTTCACTTCCAAAATGCCTGCGCATGGACAACAAGGAAAGAAATTGAAACTCTTCCATCTGAATAGCAAGAATCTAAATACTTGAGAAGCCAGAGCTTTGAGGTAGCAGGTCAAATTCCTCCTCCTATGGCACAAGCTTCCCATGTAGGTGCCAGTTCAAGTCCCAGCTGCTCCACTTCTGATCCACTAATGCACCTTATTCCTTGTGTCCTTGCATACACATGGGAATCCCAGAAGGAGCTGCAGGCTCTTGACTTCAGATGGGCCCAGCTCTTGTTATTACACCCACTTGGAGAGTGAACCAGCAGACAGAAAATCTCTCTCTCTTTCTCTCTCTCTCTCTGGATTTCAAGTAAACAATAAAGGTAATAATAATAATAATAATAAGGAACTTGAGTAGTTCCCGCTGCATCCCTGGGTTCACTTTTCATTGTTGTTTTTGTTTTGCATCATAACCATATACTATAAATTATTGTAATGTTCATCTGGTCAATTATTATAATTCTAAGTGCTTTAGCATTTTGTAAAGCCAGTCAAATTACTTCAATGACAACTTGTCCAAATAAGTTCATACACTCTATTGGGAACTCTTTCAGGTTTAAAGTGTTAAGAAGAAGCTTTTCATCCTCTTATGTTTTCCTTGAGCTTCCTTGTTTTTCTTGTATTAATAGACATTTCTATAATCCTGAGTTTATTCTAGGCATGTTATATATATTATTATGTTCTTAATTATAAAACCCATCATGAAAACTTCTGTATGAAGTGAGTAGCAATTTTCTTTATCTTTAATAAAAATTTAAAAGTCTATATTATCAGTTTTCGCTAAAAACAAGGTGAACAATAAAATTTTAGAAACTGGACAGTCCATAAATGTCATCATGTTTGTATATAAATATGACAAAGTCCTTAAATACAGAAAGAGGCACAGGCAAGGTGATTTATCTTAAGACTGTAGGTCAGGCAATGTAATACACTTACTGCACAAGTCAATCAGTCCATGCATAAATCAATGCACTTTGTGCTCCATGCTCTACTTTGTAGCAGTGGGGCTTAACCAGCAGAGTGCACCAGAGCTTCCTGTGATTGTTTTTAAACAAACTCACCCTGGGACCTAATGTCTGTGGTTTAGCAATTTGGAATAAACAAGTGGACTATTAGAGAATTCTATGAAGGATTGTGATGTACAGTCTTTCCTGAAAAACACTATTTTAGCCATTGGAATACAAAGAAAAAACAGATTGTGACTCAGAAGTTTAGGGGAAAAAAAAGGAAAACTGACTTAAATTATGGTAAAAATCATATGTAATGAAACATTGAATTTTCTGCCTCAGTGTGATAGAAAGTCTTCATTAGTTAGATTATAATTGATCTGTGCCTTCAATTACAGGTTGGATCTGTAGGGTTGGTAGAAACACACAGGAAGGGAAGACATTTCAATATGGGTTGGAGCACAGAGGCAGAAATACTCATAGGTACGAAATCAGTGCAGAGAACAAGCTATTTACTGGAAATAAATCCCATGACTCTAGAAACTTGGTCATGTTCATGGAATTACTTGTGATAACTTTGGAACAAACACATGAATAAACAAATGAACTAATCAAGCTATCAATAGTGGGTAAGGCAGACCTTAGTGGAGTGGGAAATATATATATATATTATATATATATACACATATATATATACATATACATATATATATACATATATATACATTTGCAACAAAAGCAAATTACAGATGACTGTAGGAGACGGCAAAAGAGTTAAGTCAGGAACTAACACATGGGAAGGAGTATTTGAGTTTTGGGTCATCAGATTGTTAAAAGTGCACACTGGAGATTTCACACTTGAGAAGAAGAAGCTGTCGTGTGTTATACAGCTGTGTGGTAATCAAGATCCTGAATTATTTCCATAAAATTTTAAGAAAGTATGCCTTGCCTAAGGAAAAATGAACATATTCATAGTGCTTGAAACACATGGGATATTTCAAATGTTATATAGTTCAGTTTAAAATTTCATTTGAGGGCCAGAACAGTACCACAGCAAGCTAATCCTGTACCCTTGGGTCCTGGCATCCCATATGGGTGTTAATTTCTGTCTAGTATGCTCTGCTTCTAATCCAGCTCATTTTCTCCATGTGGCCTGGGAAAAAATCAAATGATGACTCAAAGACTTGGGACCTTGTGCCCATGTGGGAGATCCAGAGGGAGCTCCTTGCTTCCAGCTTCGGATCAGCTCAGCTCTGGCCACTGTGGCCACTGTGGCCACTGTGGCTATTGGGGAGGGAACTGATGGATGGACATTCTTTCTGTAAATCTGCCTTTCCAATAAAAATAAATAAATCTTTATTTTTTTGTTTGAGATAAACTGATGATTTATTTCCTTTGGGTTGTATTTGGTCCTGTTTCCAGATAACCTTACTTCATGATCACTTAATACAACAAAATATTAATTGCTGGGAATTTTGTTATAATTGGCTACATTCTACTTGGAAAACATTTAAAAATTCTCTTTAGCCTATAGTGACATTTGGAATTGATGTACCTTAGAATAAAGTTGAAAGAATACAATGAAACCTCAAAATAAGGTGGCTTTGAGGCAACAAGATATGTTCATATTCATAATTATTGTTTAAATATATGGTGTATAAAGTTGAACCAGTTTAGGAAGATGTCAGAAATGTGTGGTGTACTATTTGAAACTTAAAAGGTCTTGAAAATATTTCACAGCTGTTGTCTACAAATATCACATTTAATAAACTATTACCTTCTTTACCAAGGTCTTACTAGTTATTTATAAAAATTGCAGCCAGCACCCTTGATAGGTCCCAGCCCTATTCTGACTTTTCCACTTCTGAGCCCTGATAATGGTGTGGCAAAAATAGCAAAAGATGGTATCAAAAACACTCCTGGCTTAAGTTAACCCCCGCCCTGCCGCTGCAGCCATCTGCATAGTGAGTCAGTAGATAGAAAAACTCACTCTTTCTCCTTCCCTCTCTTTCTCCGTGTGTGTGTGTGTGTGCGCTGCCCTTTATTTCTGCAACTCTGACTTTCAAATACAAACAACCCTAATTCTTACTAATACTATTTAATGTGTATAATGCAAAAATATAATATTTCACAAGATAAAAATATATGAAACACCAAAGCAATTATTTCATGCTTCACAATATGTGGCATTGATTTATGACTCTGTAGTCAACATAAGCAAAACTAGAAGAAACGTAATTGTTGGAATTGTTTTTCTATAATAGAAAAAGAGATCTAAGCTATATAATATCATTGATCCCACAATAACCTGAAAGAAGGAAGACTAAGAGCAGGCTAATGATAAGTCAACTCCCTTAGACAATTAAATATTGAAAGTAGTCACTTTCATGCTTTCAGCCACTGTGGGGGAATAGCACATTCAACATAATGAATCATTGCCCATCTTAATGGCTCCGAGAGGTCGTGGGTGGAAGTGGCACGATATAATTCCTCTGCTTCAGATTACCATGAAGCTATAGCTTTCATCCGTTGACAAAATCAGAACACAGAAAATTTGTGTTCTTTCTGTGTCCTTGTGGCTTAGGTCGGATGAAATCAAGAGGGCTTTATGAAAAAAAATAAAAGAAGGAAGGAAGGAATGAAGGAGAGAGAGAAAAAAAGAAAGAAAGAGAAAGAGAGAAGAAAGAAAGAAAGAAAGAAAGAGAAAGAAAGAAAGAAAAAAAAAAAAAAAGAAAGAAAGAAAGAAAGAAAGAAAGAAAGAAAGAAAGAAAGAAAGAAAGAAAGAAAGAAAGGAAGGAAGGAAGGAAGGAAGGAAGGAAGGAAGGAAGGAAGAAAGGAAGGAAGGAAGGGGAAGGTGACCCAGTGCCATGGCCTAGTGGGTAAATTCCTTGCCATATGTATGCCCAGGATCCCATATGGGCGCCGATTCTAATCCTGGTGACCCCGCTTCCCTTCCAGCTCCCTGCTCGTGGCCTGGGAAGGCAGTCCAGGATGATCCAAAGCCTTGTGACCCTGCACCTGCGTGGTAGACCCGGAAGAGGCTCCTGGCTTTGGATCAGCACAGCTCCAGCCATTGCAGTCACTTGGGGAGTAAATCATCAGACGGAAGATCTTCCTCTCTATATATCTGACTTTTCAATAAAAGCAAAATACATCTTAAGGAAGGAAGGAAGGAAGATGTCATATGGAGAAATTATTGCTGGATTTAATAAGAAAGGAGAAGAAAGAACCATTAAAGCATCTAATGTGCCAAAATAGCATCCACCTCTATGAAAACAAACAACAACAAAAAACTGGATTCCATCAGGGCTCACTAATGTGCTGTTTACCATCTCCAATTCACATCATACTGGTATGAGTACCATTCATGAATTTAACAACCGACCTTTAAAAAACCCATGGTTTTATAAAAGGCGAGGTTCGTGTCTTAATATGTCAGTTTACCTGGTTTTAAGTGACATGAGGAAAAAGAATGATTGCGACCAGAATATCTATATTAGCTTAAATGTTTGTCTGTTTTTAAGTATCGGCATCTATCAACAATTCAAACCAATGTGGAACAAGAAGCGTATTTAATCATGGGTGGATCTTAGAGATAAAGAGAGACATCTACTGGCCCATATTTTCCCAGTCCCAAGCACTGCCCCCTCCACTGTAATTAATGTAGCATTTCCTCTCTTTACAGCTGACAGCCAAGAGCATAATTAGAATGTAATACAACACGGAAAAGTCACAAATGCAAAGTGGAATAAACAGTAAACAGTGAGGCAGAAGAGGCTCTGGGAGCGAGATGGCTGGGTAATGCCTTAGATAAACTGCGTGCACATTGACACTGTCACGCTCTCGGCAGCCCCGAGTGCACTGGTAGCCTGGCGCAGACAGACAGCTCGAATTAGTCCCAGGAGGAGCGCATGACAGGCGAGTGAAGCAGACAATTAGAATGAAGGAGGAAATTGGAAATGGCAAAGGTGTGAACATATGTCAAATTACAACTAAATGATAAATTACAATTCTGTCATTGGAATAAGCGGTAATTAAGAAAGATTTCAGCTATCCCTCTTGAAAAAAAAATAAGAAAGAACCACATTTTATCCCCCAGTTTAGATTTGTTTGCTGAATTGTTTCCATCCATCTTACACATGTGGCTGGATCTTCCTGACTTTTGAGCTGCATTATTTGTGTACATTAAGGATAATTCTTTTCTCTCCTCTTCCCCATATCCCAGACTGGCAGAATGATAGTGTCAAAATGAGCAGGAAGCTGATAGTATCTGATATAAAAACCTGCTCTGAGGTTTTAAAAAAAAAATGAGGTTTGCTGCTGAAGCTGCTGCTGCACTCTAATTATTTTAAACAAGCACTGCACAGTCCAGCTGACAATTAGGAAATTCGGCTCCATGGCTTGGGGGATTCATACGAAACCTCATAATCACTGTACACACGTCCTTTTCGTTTAGACAGTAATGAATGTGGGTGGGGTTTCTTGGCAGTTTTCGGCGGCTTAACCACAATTTAAAACAGCTGTGCAATTATCATGAGTTTTTTTAATCTAACATCCAATTCCAATTTAGAGTTTGGAACACCTGTGGTTTGTTAAAGCCGCTACCGAGGCAGGGGGATGACAGAAGCAAAAGTGCAGTGTTGGCAAAAGCAGCCTTGGAGAATGCGTGAGGTCCCCAGGGGCCCCACGTGCCGGGACACAGCTGAGGAAGGAATCTGCAGTGGCAAATCTCACGTGTAAACATCAGGTGCTCCTTGCTAGGAGGTTTTCTTCAGCAGAGAGAAAACCGAATATTCTGGTCTTCAACTCTTTAAAAAAGAATTCATGTTTCTGACTTCTCTAACCCTTGCAAACTCTGAAAAAGAGGAAAAAATAACATGTGGATGCAAAGGGCAAGCAGGTCTGGGACCCGAGCTGACACTGTGATTAGGCAGTGCATCTCCACGCAGCTTAATTTGGCCATCATTTTGTGCCCGTTACTCAGTGAATATTTAAGAATTAATATTACACCTGCTCCACCACCAACAGTAATAATAATTTATGTGAGGATTCAGATTGAAATAAAATATCTTTATATATAAGCAAAACATACACCACATCTTATTTTAGCATTTATCAGGTAAGCTAATTCTACATTTCCTGTGCATTATATGTGCTTCCCGGGGTGTGAAATATTAAGTAGTTGTGGGACATTTACAAAGTACAATTATATAGTGTCTAAATAAAAGAAAAACTGAAAGAGTAAAGCCTTTCTTAGATCATATACAAATATTTACATCCTTCCCATCCCAACTAGTTCTAGGATAAAATGAAACAAATATCTGAAAAGCTAAATAAAATTCTCTGGCAGAGAGGTCAGAAGCTCCAATGATCTTTTGGGATAAATCAATTTCTAGCAGCTGTGGCCTGATACACTCTAGTCCAAGGCCTAGAAGGCTTAATTGGAGAAGCATGTTAACAGTTAAAGGGGCAGAGATATTTTAATTATACAAGATTTCCCTTGTAGAAAATCTTCCCAGAAGAGTGCTATACTCCTGTTTTCTTAGATAAGGGTTTGTACCTCATCACTCCTCCATAATTTATTATTTTTAAATGGAAGTGAATAGACTGATATTTCAGATTCTTAATTGAAGTCATAGATAACAATGTTCAAAATAATAGTAGCAATTGTGATTTACGCTGTGTGTGCTTATTCAGAGGAATTATTTTGTTAAAACAAGGTGCTCACATTAATAGTGATGTGGCACAAAGTCATTTAAAAGTAGATTTTGATTGTTTTAAATTTATGTTGCCAACTCCAGGATGTCCAATAAAAACAGCAAAACCAAAAACATATCGCTAAGCATTGGAATCACAAACCGTTCGGTGAATACCACAGGAGGAGTGTAAAGAAGGAGGGTAGGAATCACAAAAGGGCAACCTATAGGAAATAGTAACAAATATTATAGATATGAACTGAATTACATCACCAATCATTCAGAATCAATGGTCTAAATGTATCAATTAAAACAGTTAAAATGGATTCTCTCAATGAAACTGTTGGGTGTATCTTGACAATAGCATGCTAGGCTGTCTGCCATTGTCTGTACCAGCAATGTCAGGACACACTTAAATGACAGGATGTTGGACTTATGATGCTTATGAAGTACCAGACTATTGTAATAATAAGGGGGGATGGTAAGTTGGGGGAGAGAACATGGGGAGGGAGTAGGGGAAATCCCATAACCTATAGAATTAAGCCATAAAATTAAAAGTAAGGGTCCGGCACCATAGCCTAGTGGCTAAAATCCTCACCTTGCATGTACCTAGGATCTCGCATGGACACTTGTTCTAATCCCAGTTGCCCAGCTTCTCATACAGCTCCCAGTTCATGGCCTGGGAAGGCAGTTCAGGATAGCATAAAGCCTTGGGACCCCGCACCTGTGTGAAACACCCAGAAGTTCCTGGCTCCTGGCTTTGGATTGGTGCAGCTCTGGCCGTTGCGGCTGCTGGGGGAGTGAATCATGGATGGAAGATCTTCCTCTCTGACTCTCCTCTCCTCTGTGTATCTGACTTTCCTATAAAAACAAAATAAATCTTTTTTTTAAAGGAAAATAAAATAGAGGAGAAAAAAGATAAAAATTGAGTAGATCAACAAAGAAATTCTAATTATATGCTGTCTAAAAGAAATCCAATTTCTATATAAAGACAGGCATTCATGAAAAGTGAATGGACAGAGAAAGATAAAACCATACTAATCAGAAGAAGGGATTGATGGGTAACTACATAATTTCAAACAGTAAATTTCAAAGCAAAAGAAAGCTATTAGGAACGGTGAGGGGCATTACAAAATAAAAAACGGATTCAGTAATCCTTTAAGTGAATGCATACAGCAACAGAATAACATGAATAATGTGGGTGTACAGCCTGGTACCCAGGTTCCAGACTTTGCCTGAAGGAATGAATGAGCAAGACAGAGAACTGCGAGGAGCAAGCAAAAAATGAGAAAGCAAACGTACAAATAGTGTGCAATGCAAGCTCCATGGCAGGGGACTGGCCTCATCTCTGAACTGTGTTTAACAATATGTGGGTTGTTTAATGAACTGGGAGCACATTCTAAAATCAGGGAGGAATATTCATGGTTTTCCCAGGGAAGTAGGCAGACATTTCCTGGAATCTCTCTAGCATCTGCTTTCGGTGCTTAGATGGTCTAGTGCTTCCTATCAGTGTGATTCCCCATGCATTTTAGGGACATTTTATGAAGATCCGAGAAGACTGCTTTTTGTATTTTAATTAGAATCACATTGAATTTATAAATTTCTTTTGGTAGTATGGATATTTTGACGATAGTAATTCATCCAATCCACAAACACAGAAGATTTTTTTTGTCTTCTATTTCTTTTCTTAGCGTTTTGTCATTTTCATTGTAGAGATATTTAACTCTCTTGATTAAATTTAGATAAGAATTTAAATGTTTCTGAGGCTTTGTGAATGGGGTCAACCTTACCAGTTCTTTCTTAGCCATGGTATTGGCCATATATCCAAAGCCATTGATTTGTGTATATTTTAAAGTAATTCTCTAATCATTGTTTTTAATTCCTTATTAAGGAATTTCATCAGTCTCTTCATCACGTCATTGCATTCTCTTGGGGAAATCATATTGTCTTCCGTGTTCATGTTTTTTATGTCAGTGTGTTTGCTTTTGGACATTTGTGGAACACTTGTTAGTTTTCTCCTCTCGGGGCATGCATATATCTTTGAAATATGACTCTGTGGCTTGGTGAACTAGCTGCTCCTTCAGTGGTTATACAGAGGTATTTGCTGGGTGGGCCCAAAGAGCTCTGGTCAGTGCTTAAGGCTTGTGCAAGAATCCAGGTGACACTCAAGTTGAATTGTTTAGCTCTGCATCATCAGTAAAACACACTGCACTTTAACTGTTTAATCACACCCTCAGCCCCCTCTCTGCCAAGGTAGATCAAATACTCCTGATGATCTCAAACTCATTGGACTCTTTTGACGTTTATTTAATTTTTATTTTAAAGGCAGATTTAAAGTGAGAGAGAAATGGAGAGGAATAATTGATCTGTAGGTTCACTCCCCAAATGATTACAATTGTCAGAGCTGAGCTGATCTGATGCCAAGTTCCAGGAGCTTCCTCTGATTCTCCCACACTGGTGCAGGGGCCCAAGAACTTGAGCCATCTTTTGTTGCCTTCCCGTTTCATAAGCATGGAGCTGGAGCAGAAGTGGAGTGGCTGGGACACAAACCAACAGTCTTATGGGAAGCAAGTGCCACATGGGGAAGCTTAGACTATTACAGCATAGTGACAGTCGCACTAGAATATTAAAGCAGAAAAAAACAAGTCTGCATGATAACTCAAAACATAAACTTTGTGTGACTAGGCATATGGGCAGTCATCAAATATCAGGTTAACTATTGAATACTGACACCAGACCTTACAATTTGCTTAGAAATACCACTGAGAAATTTGGCTTTCAGTAGAAATCGGGAAAACTCACACTCTGGATAAGAGACAAACATCTAGAACTAAACTCAAAATGTTTCTATAACATCTAAATAAAGAATAACTACACACTGACAAAAGAAATGTAACTACCCATAATCTAAATGCCTAAAACAATAAAACATCTTTTGCAGTAATATTGCATACTCCAGAGCAAGATTTGTTTATGTAAATAAAGTATTTGGAACAAATCCCTGTCCATTTTTAAAGTATTTTGTATGGCAGTGAATTAGTTCAGGCAGAGAATAACCCACAACCTAAGATACTACTATCCGGCCCATGAAAAAAATTTTTGCAAGATGCAAAACTGAACTCATTATATGGTGTTACTATTCTAGCATGCAACAAAAGCTTACTAGAAAAGTAAATGTGCAAGAATGAACTAAAACCAAAATTTAAAAGTAATCACATCAAAAGTATACGAAATTACACATATGTTAGATTAGATGACAAGAATCTCAAATAATTATTACAGAAGCCTACAGAAAAATGTCACCATGAATCTCAGTAGAAAAAATGAGAATTGATTTTTTAATTTAATTCAAATTCAAAAACCTGAAGTTAAAATATTTGAAATGATATACTCACCGGGTAGGCTTAGCAAGAATTGGAAGCCTAAAGAGCTACTAAACTTAGGAACAAATGAATGGATATTCAAAAACATAAAAATAAGTTGGATAATTGAAAATTGCTAAAGAGAACTCTAGAAACTGATGGGACAAGTTGAAAAAATCTAGAATACATTGAATCCAAGTTCCATATGGACAAAAAAAAATGGAATAAAAATAAAGTAAAAAATGAACTTAAATTTTCCAAATGTATGAGAAAAGAAAACATGATTTGCATCCACAAGAACATCATCAAAACTGCCTAGAGAAGCACATGCAGACAAATTATACTAATGGGGATGTGAGCTAAAGATAAAAAAGAAAATCATCCCTTTTCTTCATGGAAGAAAATGGTTTTAATAATGCAAATTATAGCATACTTTTTCTATATACAAAGGAAATGGAATACAAAGAAAGAACACCTTTGAAGTACTTAAATGAAAAGTAAGTTTCAAGCTAAATTACCCAGCAGAATATCCTTCAGAAAATAGGGCCATGAGGTGGTCACAAGGCACAGCAGTGACATTGCCACTGGACATGCCTGCAGCCCATACTGGAATGCATGCTGGTTTGGTTTGAGTCCCATCTCTTCTGTTTCTGCCCCAGTTTTATGCTAACACATACCTTCAGAATAAACACATAATGATTCAAATACTTGAATCCCTGTCACACACACATGGATGACCCTGATGGAATTCTTGGCTTCTGATTTCAGACTGGCCTAAGCTTGTCGTTTATGGGCATTGGGAGAAGTGAACTAAAGACAAAAGCTCTTCCTCTCTCTGTCTCTCTGGCCTTCAAATAAAATAAATTAATTATTGCTATTATTTTGTTTTGATAATCTTTACGTAGTTGATTAGGACGCAAATGGTCAAGGGCTAGAGGAAAGTGGGTAAGACCATTGTTTCCACATTCTCCCTCTCTCTGTGGGTTTTTTTTTTTTTTTGTATCTGTGGTAAAAGGGAAAAGGAAGAAGTCCCACCCAACTTCCTTCCTATCCCAGGGTCCCATGCTCCGAGAGTCTTGCTCAAGTGACTTTGATAGTTCATCAGTTCTGAATTGCTGCCCGTCTCACCATTCCAAACACGATTAAATCTGTCCAGAATCCACTGGTTGGCATAGTCCACATTAATATTTCAATTTTAAAAAGTTATATAAACAGATAATTACAGCCTTAGACACCAGAAAAGTGTACCATAAGAAATACAAAGAAAACCATGCAACATTAGTAAGATTATCATGCTAAATACGACTTGAATTTGCAGGAAAGGTTAAGAAACTCTGGGAATTATAGCTATTAGAGAAACAGAAAATATTTTCTTTTCATGTACTAATTCCATTTAAAAACAAGGGATTATTTAAAGAAAGATTAAAGACATTGCTCTTTCATGCTTCTTTAAGAAAAATTATTTTTATTTGAGAAGCAGATTTATGGAGAGAAGGAGAGAGATAAAGCAGAGGGGAGAGAGAGAGAGAGAGAGCAATCTTTCATTTGATAGCTCACTCCCCAGATGGCCACAATGGCTGGTGCTGAGTTGATCTGTAACCAGGAGCCAGGAACTTCTTTCAGATCTCACACAAGGATATGGAGGCCCAAAGACTTGAGCCATCCTTGGCTGCTTTCCTAATCTATAAACAGATGGGTGAGAAGTAGAGAAGTCAGGGCTAAAACAGCGCCTGTTTGAGAGGCTGATGCTTGCAGGCAAAGGATTAGCTTACAGTGTCACTGTGCTAGCCCTGCACTTTGGTCTTAACAAATATATAGCCGAAGATGGGAAAATATAATCATAATTCAGATCACTATAAAATACAAATAAAATAATTTTTACACTGAAAATATTAGAGCAAGTGTAAAATAATATTGCTAAGATAAAAGACAAAGCAGAAATTAAAACATACAAGGAAGACTATTAACCAAAAATAGGTATGAGTGGTACTTAATAAAATCAGGTGTGCAACTAGAAAAACATCAGGTAGGAGATATATGTAAATCTAAACAAATGGAAAACCATTTTAAATATTATTGAACTCTAATGTACAATTAAAATGCAAAGATTTGGGGGGATGGATTTAATTTTAAGAAATCAACTTATTCTGTTTAAAATAGCAGAACCTGCATATGAATACAAAATATGTTGAAAGTGAAACATCGAAAAGATAAATACTCTGCAGAAACGAAGTGAAAGAAAAATAAGATTATTGAAATAATAATCCATAAAACAGATTTTAGGACCAGAAATACAATCCAAAGTTAGCTGTAAATATCTCATCAAAAAGTCTATCCTCGAGAAACATTACACTATTTATAGCTCTATATGAATCCAGTGGCAATGGTACATAATTTACCAAATGAAAAAATGTTCTAAAACAAAATGGAGAAATAATCAAAACCAAAAACATAGTTGCTGCTTTTAACACAACTGCATTTTCAAGTAATGGAAGATATGTGAAACAACGCTGATAATTTTGAACATTTGAACACTATAAACATCTTGACCTAATCAATATTTTTTAAATGGCACAACCAGTACTCACTCACAGAATATGCACATGTTTAAGCAGATATGAATGTTCTGCATGATGGACCATATGCTAGTTTATAAAACAAATATCAACAGATTTCAAAGCAAGTTAATCTTGCAGAGTATTTTCCCTTTATAAAATTCAAATTAAACTTGAAAGGCCCGTATTATGGATCAGCAGGGTAAACCTTTGCTTGCAAATGCCAACATTCCCTTTCAACCTATTGGTCTTGGATCCAGATACTCCACTTCCAATCCAGCCCCATGGGAAGATAACAGAAAATGCCCCAGGTATTTGTGCCCTTGTTGGCCATCTGGGAGATTTAGATGGGGTTCCTGGCTTCTGGCTACTTCCTTTATCCTAGGCAAGCCTTAGCCATTGAAGTTATTTTGGAAATAAGTCAGGAGATAGAAGATTTGTCTCTCCCTCATGTTCTCTTTCTCTCTCTCTCTTTCTCTCTTTCTCTCTCTCTCTTCTCCCTTTCTCTCTCTCTCCCTCTCTCTCTCTCACACACACACCTTCATTTTGTCCTTCAAATAAGTAAATTGAACCTTTAAAGCAATGAAGATAAACTAGAAACAATTATCAGTAAGACATTTGAAAATCTCCAGTATTTGCTAATCAAACTGCATCTTAAGAAATAATATGAGTGACAGCAGTAATCAGAAAAGCATACAGAAATATTGAACACCTGCCTTAATATCAAGATCAGGTTTAGTGCATTTGCTCTTGCCATCTCCAAATCAACCTTTTAATGGCAGCCTTGATGCAGTAAAGAAAGAGGAAAGTGAAGGACATAACTATTGGTGGTAAAAAGATAAATTCCTTTAATTACATGGTACAAGACTGTTTCAGAAAATATTATATCTTAACATTGCACGAAATGTTTCAGACTATAAAAAGAATAACATTTAAATTTAAATTTATCATAGAATAGAAAGATAGAAAAGATTTATAAAGAAAAGGAATGATATACAAAACCTGTATGTTAACAATATTCTGACACTTAAAATAATAGAAAGCTATTACTATATGAATTAACAATTTAATACTATTAATATGTAACATTTCTCCAAATTTATTTGGAAATTCATTATAAACTTCATTGAAATTTTAACAATATTTAGTAAGTTAAATAAATTATTTACCCTAAATAAATGAATTTTTAAAAATGTTTTAATGGCAGGGCTGAGGCTGTAGTACAATAGGTTAGCCTGATACTTGCAATGTCAATATCCTATGCAGAAGCAGTTTTGTGTCCTGGCTGCTCTGCTTCTGATCCAGCTCTCTCCTAAGGGCCCAGGAAACACGGCAGAACACAGTCCTGGTGTTTGTACCCTTTCAACCCACTTTGGAAAACCCAGAGGCATTTTCTGGAATCTGGTTTCCACCTGACAACTGTAGTCATCTGGGGAGTGAAGCAGTGGACAGAACTCTCCCTCTCTCTCTGTCTCTCTGTTTCTCCCCTCCTCCTTGTAACTGTTCTGAAATATATAAATCTTTTCTAAAATGGTGTTAAAATCAAGAAAATTTTGAAAACGATACTAAAGTTGGAGCACACATGCTGTTGAATAATGCATAATAGCATCACAGTATGATAACATTTATGTGAAGACATTCTCATATAGTTAAATTAATGGACTAGGATAGCAACAGCAAAATCAGCTTTGGATACATACATATAGATAGACACACACACAGACAGAGATAAAGGCAGTGAAGAAAGAAAGTTTTTCAAGATATTCTGGTGGAAACAATGGCTTAACAAATTTAAGAAATGAACATCATCATCTGCCTGAGCCTATAGATAAAACATAACTCAAGCTATCATAAATTTATAGATTAATATATAAACTAAATAGGGAATTTCATTATCATCTTGATACAGGCACACTGTTCCTAAATAAAACAAAAACTGCCATGAAATATAATTCATTCATTTTAACTAATAAGGTGGATTATCAAGTTAAAAAATTTATTAATAACATTTAAATTGCTATCAAAATTAAAAATTATTGAATTGTAATATATTTACACAAAAATAACTATTAAAGGATGATTTATTTGAAAAGTATAAATGTGATGAGACTTACATACAGAAATGAATTTCTACAAAAAGGCATGTAAAAGGCAAATTGCCAAGTAAAAAATTAGAAGTACACATATTTTGCAAAGTATTACCAGATCCAAGAACCAGGATGTGGTGCAGGAGGAGCCGAGTGGGGCCACGTTACCATCCAGTTCACACTTGAGCCAAGATTAGGGGCTGACTAAGAAAGGCTAGGCTTCAGCATCAACCAGTACAAGCTGGACCTGGGGCCAGGTTGGATTGAACTAGGCGAAGTACTCACTGTTGGATGCCAAGGAAAGATGACCCTGGTCAGCATGGGGGTGGTGGGTGTCAGTCTGTGAACCCCAGTGGTGGTGGGGTTCCGGTGGTGCCTGGGTCTCCTGGCTCAGATCCTAGGGTCCACCTACATATTGGATATCTGATCTGTTAGCTTCAGGGGTGTGGTGTGGTGTCTGGAGGGCTCTGGGTCTCCTGGCCCAGTTCCTTGGGCCCACCTGTGCATGGGTGCTGAGCCCCAGGGGTGGGGGGACCCAGAAGGGTCTGCGTCTCTTAGCCCAGGTCACTGAGCTTGCATGTATGTTGGGGGCCAGGACTGTGAGCCCCAGCGCTGCATGGCCTATGTCGGACCTGCCTCCACAGTGGGTGCTGGACCCTTGAGCTCCAGGAGTGGGGAGTCTGGCTTGGTCCTGGGTCTCCTAGCCCAGGTACTTGGGCCCATCTGTGCTGGATTCATGAACCCCAGGGGTGGGTATGGAGAGGGACCTAGGTCTCCTGGTCCAGGTCACCAAGGCCACCTGCATGGTGGGGATCAGATCTGTGAGCCCCAGGGGTGGGGTGGGAGATCCAGCATGGTCCAGGCCGCCTGGCCCAGTTCCTTGAACCTACCAAGGAGAACTGGTCTTCCTCAGTGTAGAGGGTGCAGTGCTGGATGGCAGACCATGGTGCACATGGAGGATATGGTAGCTCACTGGGGCCTGCAGAGGACATCTGGTACCACAGTACAGAATGGAGAACAGAACATATAGACAACTAGCCAGCCAAATGATGACAGAGACTATAAAGTTGATGGTTTCAGGTAATGGACATTGGCAGGGATTCCTCAATCTTCAGATGGGTGAGATCGACAGGATTTCAAAACTATCACATCCACCTCGGTGGAACCTTCAGAGAGAGGTGGCGTTGTGACCCTGGGTTGATATCTGGTGGCCCTTCTCCATCCTCAGGTACTGGGATGGTTAGGAGGCTGGGGATGGCCTATTCCTCAATTTCCCCTATTCCCAGAAATGAGAAGAAGAAATAGAAAGCTTGGAAACAATAATCACACCTACTTCTCCCTAACCCTAGATACACCCCCACCATTGACTATGTGAAAATTAAAAATAAAAAAGGTACTGCCCAAATGAAAAAGCATGGATGAGCTTAGCACATTAAAAACATGCCATCATTAAGCTATATTACCTAAACCAAAATTTCAGCACTAATCTGCACCCAGTAGATTGGGCTCAAATGAATAAAAGGCCAGTAAGCTTGATGTTGGGTGTTAATGTTCCATTTGTTGAGATTAGGAATGCTTATTTTGGTAGTTTTTGTTACAATTAAGTAAATACTTACTTCATTATTTAGAAATTCCACTCCTAAATAATTATCTAAGAAAAGTGAAAATATATGCTCACAAAGAGACTTCAAAAGAATATTCAAAACTGCTGAATGCATAGTAGCAAAAACTAGAAAAAATCCAAAATTTTATTACAGAAGAGTAAGAATCATATTTCAGTATGGTCAGATGTCAGACTATCACTTAGCCATTAAAAGATAAAACTACTGAACATAAAATCACTCGTGCACAGAAATCAGAATATGGTGCAGAGAGGAACGCATCTCTCCTTCTCCAGGTGAGCACACCCCATGATTCCATGTTTGTGAAGTTCAAGAACAAGAGAAACTTTCAAATGGTTGCTGCCTCTGAGGTGGGAGTGGAAATTAAACAAGATATAGTATCAATGTACTAGATGATATAAATTCTTACCTTAATTGAGATTGGTGGTTGCAGAGGTATGCATATTGTAAAAGCTCAACAAATCACGCCTCTATGTTTTCTGTATTTTACCAAACACACATTTTCTCTCAGTTTGTAAAAATGCTCAGGTAGAGTCATTACTAATCCTGTGAGGTTGATTCCAAATTTTCTACCAAACACGTATGACAAAGTCATTCTGGAGTTTTAAACTTCTTCCTGGAAGCAGCCAATTTGGATAAAACCATTAACTTTTTGTTGAATAGGATGATGATTTTCTCCCTTCTCTTGTATGGATGCAGAAACATTGCCAATCTAAGACAAAATGATGGCTCTTACCACAGCTCTAAGACATCATTTTAAGGGCCCGGCGGCGTGGCCTAGTGGCTAAAGTCCTCACCTTGAACGCGCCAGGATCCCATATGGGTGCCGGTTCTAATCCTGGCAGCTCCACTTCCCATTCAGCTCCCTGCTTGTGGCCTGGGAAAGCAGTCGAGGATGGCCCAGAGCCTTGGGACCCTGCACCTGTGTGGGATACCCGGAAGAAGTTCCTGGATCCTGGCTCTGGATTGGCATAGCATTGGCTGGAAGATCTTCCTCTCTGTCTGTCCTCCTCTCTGTATATCTGACTTTCCAACAAATAAATAAATCTTAAATTTAAAAAAAAAAACATAATTTTACCAGTAATAATCAACACAACTTAGAGCTGAAGTAAAATGTATTTTAATTAATGCAATATCATCTTTAAAAACTAGAAAGAAATATGTCTACACCCTGGTCAGTAACACTTGCTTCTTCTAGTATTCTGATGTATATTTGAATAAAGCCATCAAATGTGAAATATTTTATAATATAATCTTATTTTAAAGAAAATTCTCTGTGCCAACCCTCTGGAAATCACAGGTATTTTGAAGAATATTTAATTTTTCTCTTATGACACATAAAAATTATTCATGTTTAACTGAAAACTATTATATTTCACTAAAATAGAAATAAGTCCAAATCTAAAAACAATAATCAGAGAGAAGAAGAGAAAGCAAGGAAATATTTTAAAACTGATAATGTTTGTTTACAAAATGTCTGTACTTAACTTACATCAGAATTGCAATAAATGAACTGATATTAACTAGTTGGTGTCATATCTAGAATTATTAATGCTTATTTAGCAACACAATTTTGCTAAAGTGACCTAGCAATAATTAGTCATAAAGCTATTTGATAGAGATTCAAGGATTATATGGATAACAACCGACTAAATACAAATATTTGAATCTTCCACTACTGAACATACTATAGGAATGTAAGTTAAAAGCATGTTTCTCATAGCTTACTGAAATCCAATAACAACTCTTTTGAAAGGATTTACTTATTTTTACTTAATGGCAGCTTTACAGAGAGAGAGAGGCAGAAAGACTAAGGCTAAGGTCCTCTCCTTGCAAGCACCAGGATCCCATATGGACAGTGGTTCTAATGCTGACGGCCCTGCTTCTCATTCAACTCCTTTCTAGTGGCCTGGGAAAGCAGTGAGGATGATCCAAAGCCTTGGGACCCTGCACCCATTGGGAGACCTGAAAGAAGCTCCTGGCTCCTGGCTTTGGATTGGCTCAGCTCCAGCTGTTGTGGCCACTTGGGGAGTGAATCAACAGATGGAAGACCTTCCTCTCTGTCTCTTCTCTCTATATATCTGATATTGCAATAAAAATAAATAAATTTAAAAAATAAATCACGCACTGTTCGTTAAGGATATATATATATATATTCCTCATTTGTCATTTATTTATGGTAAAAACATCTAAAATTCCTTTTATTCTTTTTTTCTAATTGTATACTTCAATATAATTTTAATCAAGATACTAATCAGTTAGTTTTTGGATATCAATGAAATTAATCCAAAATTTAAGTGAATGCTTAAGGGATCCAGAATAGCCAACACAGTTCTGAAGAAAAAGAAATTTAGAGCGAAAGAACACAAAAAGTCCAATAAAACAGGAATCTAGAGTTAAACCCAGACAATGGAGTCAACTGAATATTATAAACACAGCAATGGCATACAAATGTAGCAAATTTAATCTTTTAAAGAAATAATTCTGAAACAACTGGCCATTCATCATACTCCACATGAAAACTAACTTAGGAACAAATCAGAGAAAAAATGTAAAATGCAAAATAATAGTACAAAATCTTTACGACCTTGGAATTAGCAATGACTTTTAGACGCAACACCAAAGGGTGAATCATTGAGATAGGAACAAGAAATTTGAAACAGCGTTTTAAAAATAAAAAGCTGCTCTATTTACAATTATTTGTAAATACATATTGCAAGTAAAAGTATCTAACTTCTAGGGTAACCAATAAAAGTGATAAAAGTTTAAGTACTATGCAAACAAAGTATGGGAAACAAAATCATAAAGTACTTAATGTGAACTAAAGGTTAAAAAAAGAGTGTAAGGCAAACACATGAAAAGGAGCAAAGATAAAGGATAATGAAAACTGTATAAATAAGGTAGGTGGCAAAATAAATAAATGAAGATAAATATGGGGGTGAGGACCAGCATGATGACTCAATTGGCTAAACCTCCATTCTTCCTGTGCCAAGATCCCAAATGGGTTCCGATTCTTGTCGTGGCTATTCTGCTTCCCATCCAGGTCCCTGCCTATGGTCTGGGAAAGCAGAGGATGATGGCCCAAAGTCTTGGGACCTGCACCCATGTGTGTGACATGAAAGAGACTCATGGCTTAAGATTAGCTCAGCAGTCGCCATTGCAGCCTTTTGGGCAGTGAACCAGTGGAAGGAAGATCTCTCTCTCTCTGTCTCTCCTTCTATCTGTAAAATCTTCTTTCAAATAAAAAGAAATGAATCTTTAAAATAAATAAATAAATAAATATGATAGGTGTTAATACAGTAGTACCAGTAGATAGGTACATAGATACATGATAGATAATGTGCTCTAGTTATCCTAATTTTATACAAAGCATATTCCAGAGCAAGGAAAGTGTTTATAGATAATGAGATCCACAGCGATATTCCAAATACTGTGTTCCTATTTCTTGTTATAATGCCATCATTTTATTTAAAACAAAGTAGAAGCATCCAAAGTATTTCTATGGTTATTTTGAATAACCTTTTATTTGTTGGATCTTATAAGAATAAAAAAGGAGAGATATTTCATCCTTCCTTTATTCCTTTTCTAGAACTATTTAATTTTCAGGTTTATTAATTTTTATTGGAAAGGCAGATACATAGTAGAGATACAGAGAAAATGATCTTCCATTTACTGGCCATTCTCCAAATGGCTACAAATGGCTGAAGCTGAGCCAATCCAAAGCTAGGAGACAGGCGCCTCGTCTGGGTTGCAAATGTGGGTGCAGGGTCCCAAGTTCCAGGTCACAGATAGGAGAGTTAGATGGGAAGTGGAGCATCTGGGACACCAACCAGAACCCATATGGAATCCTGGAGCATGAAGGGGGAGAATTAGGCTCCTGTGCCATTGTGCTAGATGCTCCCCACTTCTTTACAGAGCTATGAGATTCTAATCTATATGTTTTTGCATCTCTCTTAAAGAATGACCACTCTAAAGACCCAATGATGAACATTTCATCTAAGTTTTCTTTATATTAGAAAACAAAATCTTTACTCTGATAACCTGATGAACCTCCTACAGGTAAAACACACAAAGTATGGGTTCTCCCAAGATTGAATTCTCAAGAGTTTTTGTTTATTTTCATTTTTGCTTTACAATTTCAGTTATGAAGAGTATTCTTTCCAATTTTGCTGAATTGTAAATTGTTGTATGTTTATTTTTTTCCAAGAATTTCTCACTTCATTCTCTGTTTGCTAACATGGTTTCTACAGAGAAATCCTGTTGTTAAGGAACGAGGTAAATATCAGCCAATGTGTGCAAGAGGGGCGGAAGAACATGAGGAGAATTTTGGCTTTGTTTTCTTTTCTTTTCTTTTTTTTAACTTGAGGAGATTAAAAGAAAATAAATTATGTGCATTGGAATGAGCTGGAATGAAAGAGCTGAAAGTGGAATTCAGCCTCTGGTCTGTCTGCTTAGCAAAAGGAACAGACAGAGTCAAGGGGGTATCAACAGCTCGTCCAAAACAATCATCATGACTTGGATAAACAGCCATTGACCTCTGCTGTAGATAAAAGCCTTGATGGTCAGTTTTGTCAAGAGTTTTTTTTTTCTTCTTTTTAAGATTTATTTGTTTTTATTGGAAAGTCAGATTTATAGAGAAGAGAGACAGAGACAAAGATCTTCCCTTTACAAGTATACTACCCAAGTGGCTGAAATGACCAGAGCTGAGCTGATCCGAAACCAGGAGCCAGGAGCTTCTTGGTTTTCCACATGGGTGCAACAGCCCAAGGCTTTGGGCTGTCCTTGACTACTTTCCCAGGCCACAAGTAGGGAGCTGAATGGGAAGTGAGTGAGCAGGGACAGCAACCAGCACCCATATGTTATCCTGGTGCATATAAGGTGAGGACTGTAGCCACTAGGCTACAAGCACCAGGCCCCTAAAGAGGTTTCTATAGGAGAAACCATGTCCAAAATTTTCCACCCACATGTTCCCGAAATAGGGAAGAAGAGAAAAGAAGTGGAGAGACCTTTACACATATCCAAAAAAAACAGTCTAACTGCAAAGTTTCAACACTACTGAAATTCCCACCTGGTCTATCAAGTGTAGGACCTTCTGTCTCTTCACTTCTTCCAATAAACTATGCTAAAATTTCTCTCTTCTCTGCTTATTTATTGGCCACATTCTTTGTCATTCACAGAACAAGTTTACGGGGCTCAAATCATGTAACTTGTATTCTGCTCCCCACTCCACCACTACACCAGCTTCTTTCACACTGTCTCTGGCTTACAGAGTTGCACATCTTGAATGTGATTATTATTTTGTCAATAGAAAACAAAAGTAAAAATATGAAATACAAATTCCAGGTCATAAATAACTGGCAAAGTCTGCACCTTCTTCATTTTAATATCCTGCAAGATTCCTTATCTAGTACAGCAGCATTCTGCTTACCGCAGAAGAAAACTCTTACCTGATAGTGACCTTTGAAAGAGACCAAGGACAATCTTTTCCACAGATTAAAAGACCATAAAAGTGCTAGTTCTGCCATTGCCAGAAGCACTAACTGAATCTCTAAAGAGAATTAGTTGCCAAAAGGAAAAAAAAATGGATTTAGACAAGTTTCTATAATATGCACAATCCTTAACAAGGAAGATAGAAAAGAAAGCATACCAAATCAGCTGTGAGGTGAGATGAATTAACGAGAGTGGCCTGATGCCCTCCTAGCTAGGCAGTGTTGTTATGGCTTTGCCTTTAAAAAAAAAAAATCCCTGTGTGTAGTCAGCAGGACTCTGGCCTTTTAACTTGTAGCATGCTTCTACAGCTAAGCTGCTCTGCTCCACACTCAAATAGCTGTCCACAGCTGCTGCAAATTGATTTATCCCCAGATAATGGCTGCGGCTGATGACCAAAATGTCACTGTGAAACTCTTTAGCAATTTAAGGTGCGTTTGGCCTAATATAACCTGATTTTAATTCTATTTTTAAGTGCATTGGCATCTCCGCAAATTCTTATAGGGATATTCAAGTTTTATTTAATATTCAACTTATTTTTTTTTCAGCTGAGATTGTTTAGAGATTTCATTTTATGTAGCAGAATTTATCACATAGCCCTGTAGAGGCGGTAGAAAAAATACAGTGGTATCTAGAGCTAGGAACATCCAGGTTGCAGACAATGCCTGAGTTACAATTTATTCTCAGAGGGCACCAATTCATATCACAGTTGGATTTCAGTGAATACTACAGGACTAGTAGAATAGATTAATCAGAATGAATAAGAACTAAAGGAAAAATTTACTCTAGTATTTAAATAATTTTTAAACATTATGTATTAAGGGTCCATGTGTTCACAACCGTATAGTGAATAAATCTATGAATAAAATATTATATTTTAAAATTCTGTATAGTTATAAGTTTCATTATTCACATAATAGAGCACTTCCAGTTCTGGAGTTCAGGTTAATTCTCAGCATGAATTATTTAAAATTCTTACCAAAGCTATTTTGTTTCCCTAAATACACAACTATATGCACAGTAAAATCAAAATTAGTCGAGGAACTTGCTTGTAAAGTGTTTACAAGTGACTTATTTGAGCCCAAGGAGGACTTTCTTAGCTAGAATTAACATGCAATTGAAGGTATTAATTTAAGAGGCCAATTCAATCTAGATTTCAAAATCTCCAAGAGTGTGTAAAAATGTACTGTTTTCAAATTTCTGCTTTTGTATTTAAGCATGAATTTATAGGCCATCATAAAGAACTCACCTATTATTGATATTCAAAATATCAGGCAAAGTTGTTACAGTGTTTCTAGTGCCCATTTAATTCACAAGATCACTAAAACAATACTTAGTGTTACATGAATTAAAGAAATAGAAAAAGTCTGATCCCTACACATAAACCAACATTTTTTATTTATTTAATGGCTTTTGGATTTCCTGAAATATTAGTGGCTGACCTAGTTTTTCATATAAATTGAGCTGAACCACTTTCAAAACCGCACTAATTTTTTCAGAAAGATTGCTTCATCCAGAAGCTTCTTTTTTTTTTTTTTAAAAACACATACAGTGTTACATTCTTCAAAAAGTATGGACAAGGGGTATCATCAACATATTTCTCCCAAAAAATATTGATAATTTTTCTGAAGTACCAAGTTTATTATTTCAGAGCTACTTAAAGTACAATGTTTCTATTTAAGGATCTCAATATAAGATTAATAGCTTGTCAGTTGATAAAATATATAGAAATGCCTAATTCACACAATAATGATAACAAAAATGCTTTCGGTTATTTTAGTAAGTTAAAAATGTAAAGAGCACGAATAAATGAAAGAAGTACCTACAATGAGAAGTGTAAAGTGGAGAGAAAATTAGGTCAGTAAATGGAGCCGTGTCATGCATCATTTGATGTCATATGTAAAAAAGCATTCAGTATTTATTGAAAAATTACTTTTAAATGGAAAGTTCATATAGAACGCGTTGACTTTAATCTGTGAAAAATAAGTGATTCTGCCATAAGTAACACATTTCCATATTATTCTTCATTCTGTCTGCTCATGGCAGCATAAGCAAACACTCTGCACATTGAATCTCAGGCTCTGTGTGGGATGAAGGGAGAGGTCATAATTATGAAATTAACAATTGTATCTAAAAATCAAGCACATTGCAAAACATTGACAGATGAGAATAAGAAAGTCATACACCCTTTCATTTTTTCCCCAAAATTTCTATAGGTAAATGTTCATTCAGCGTTGCATCTGAACAGAATTGATTGTAGATTTAGTTAAATATATGTGTCTGATTTTAATATGTTGAGAAATAAATCACTGTGTCTTTCATTACACTTAGGAAAATAATCTTTTTTTGTCTTTAAATTGTAGGCTAATGAGAATCTCCTAACAATACACAGACAGCAATAACGTTTACACGAGGAATAATGTATTTAACTTTGTAAATAAGCAATTAATTCTACCAATTAATACACATCCATGGGGATATTAGTTCACTAGAATCAAGAATTTGTTCATGTTTTATTACATAAATCACATAATTGTGTTCTATTACTCTTAATATTTACCTTGATATAGTATGATTCCGTTCTTTATCCCAGGTAATATCTATCTGACGTAAACGGAAGACAGGTTGTCTCTCAGGATCAATGATTTTTCAACTACATTTTGCTGCTTTTCTCTCTTTTATTTTATAAGGGGGTGGGACTAGAAAAAAAATCCCATAATTCTTTTCGTTTAACAAACATATTCACCTACGAGGTGATTCCATTCCCTTCTCTCCCACTCGTGTTTCCCGTGGCTGCGGAATTCACACACAAGTGCATCACCACCTGCGAATGACAGCATCCGATGCGTGCCTTCCTGCCGAGGCAGAGCCCCTGGTTCTGAGCGCATGGATGTGTAATGCTGCACTGATACCAGCCCAGTAATACAATGTGGTGCCGTCAGAAGCATTATTCATAGTTGATAAACACATACCTTTCCTGGTGAAACACATACATCGCAGAAAGAAATGCATAGATCATTGACTGAAGCACATTTATTATAGCAAAATGTGTACCTCAACTAATGAAACACATAGATCATGGAGTAAAATGATTGTACTTATATTGAGCAGATTTAACCATTTATAGATTTTTTGAGGAGAAACCTGGGTTTGTTAGTAAGCCAAAACTGAATTTACGAATAACAAACAAAATGTATTTATGGGTTAAATATTTTATTACTGTTGTTTTATACTTGATGTTATTTAAAACAAAGGATTCTCTTTGTTTTGTGCTGCATTTTCTTTCATAATCATTTACGCACAATTTACAGGATATACCTTTCAACATCCTTACCAGCACACTAAGCAGCATTAAAAATAAGTGTAATCCTGAGAACCTGAAATATGATGCTTATGTTGTCAATTTATTGCTTTCTTTTTGACACAATTGTATCCTAGGCCCAGCAGCATGTCTTGACATAATCTACCATTATCTACAGAAACAAATGCCAGAAGAAAAAAAAAAAGAAAAAACAGAAATAAGGTGTGAGTCAGTATCCCTACCATTTCAGAGACAACAAGAAACTATCAATTTCCACTGTATAAATTCAATGACCTCTGCTCTATATCACCCTGAACAGAGTGGTCAAACACCTTGTTGGTGACTAAGGAATCCCTCAGGCCACAAAGTTTTGACCATAGTCCAAATTCACCATTCTGAGGATATATGTGTGTTCCAGCCCCTAGCTTTAATGAGGATGTAATTCATGGCAACGTGTGCTGCCAATGAGAAGCGTCCCAAGATTGTTCTAACTAGTATCATCGGTCTATGTTGTGGGCAGAAGCATGTCCTAGCCCGGGATTCTTCTGAAATTATGCAGAGTGGCTTTGTAAGAGATTGTGACTGTTTTGAAACAGTGAAAGCAAGGTTAGAACATATTTTCTTCTTATTTTTTTCTAGCCCCATTTTGCATGTGTTGAAAAGGGGTGGGCGTTGAATTAAAATGAGTTAAGATGCTGACTGCAGTCGTTCCAGTCTCACTGCTCTGCTTATGATTCAGCTCCTTGGTAATACACCTAGGAACGCAATGGAGGCCAGTCTGGGCCCTGGCTGCAGGGGGGAGACCAGGAAGACACTTAGAAGCCCTTAAATCCTGGCTTCCACCTGATCTAGTCCAGGCCGTTGTGTCCACTGGGGAAGTGAACCTGCAGATCAAAGGCCTCTCTATCTCCCTGTCTTCTCTCTCTCTCTCTCTCTTTCAATGAAGAAAACCAATCATTAATTTGTTTTTTCAGTACATTATTTGAATAAAGACATGAATAAGTGAAGAAGGTAGAGGAAAGTTAGGTCATATGTGAAAAACTGATGTCCAAAAAAAGGTAATCAAAGCAAGTTGATGTAAAATAAATGCTTTTATTAGTTATTTAATATAATCTATCAGCCAAAATTTCAAATATATTGATATTTAGAAAATTTTCATCTCGTCTCTTTAGGCTCTTCCCCTTGAGATTTGACATTATTTAGTGAAGAATGACACATTGCCCCCAGTAATATTTGTACTTGACTTTCAAACTGCCATCCTCTTCCAACTTCGACATGAGAACTTGCCTACAAATATTCATTATAATTGAAAGTTTCTGATTTTATTGTCCTTATAGTAAATAACCAAACTTGCAGTTTCTATTTGTTTATTCTACTTCACTCATGCTGTTCAGTCTAGAATCCTTGAGTTAAAAAAAAAAGTATATAAGAAAAAACTGGATTAAATGGAATATCCAACATAATGCACGATGCGTTTTTCCCTGAGATATTCCACTTTTCCTTAAGTTATAGGAGCTCATTTCATTATTCATTGAACCCCTCAGTGACCCTGGGATTTCTCTATATAATTTATGTTTCCTGATACAATTCAACAGTGTAATCTTATGATTTATGTGCTTCATTTATAATTTGATCACCTCCGTATAATGCATGTTTTTCTACATGATTTATGTACTTTATCCCATAATATATGTGTTTTGCTGTATGATATATGTGTTCATCAGCTATCTAGTAAGGCCCTGGTGACACATTCCTAGAAAAGGAAGTAGAATACCCACCCAGCCTGCGGGTAAGTCCTGAGGTTAATTGCAATCAATTCACCTTCCACACAATTAAACTTTCATCTGTAGCAGCATGTGGAGTGAGCAGGATTAACACGGAGCAGCAGGGAGGAAAGTGTGACAGTTTCTTTTTTTCTAGATCCAGGAAAAAAGGAGAGACCATCAGTAGATCAGGAAATCAAGAGCCCTACATTTAAGTAGTTTCTGAAAAAAAAAAATTCGGAGTTGTCAGTGACAATTTTTTCTGATATAATGTTAAAACAAGTAAAATAAACACGTTTATAGAAAAATTAGCAACAATAAACTCACTTAAAATAAGTAGTTTTTAAAATCATAATTGCTGAAGAATCATGTTGAAACAACTCAAAAAAGAAAAAAAAAAAAACACCTCTCCAGAAAACACACTCATCACTGGATTAGGTGACACAAAAGGAGAGACTTAGGGCTCCTGCTATAGTCCAGGCTGGAAGTGACAGTCCACAAAGAACGGTAGCAGGAGTTACTGAACCAGTCAGATTGTGTCTTCTCAAAACTAACCTGAATTTGCAGTATGACAGAATGCAGCTTGCAAGCATGTGAAAGTGGAAACCCAAAGCAAATCCTTGAGCATTTGATGAATATATTTACATCATTATAAAAGAAGTGACTGAGGAACGCACTGCTTGTTTACTCCCAGGAAACATTGCCAGGACATTGGCCACTGGAAAATTACTACCAAGTTGAGTTGATGTTTTCTCGCTGTATACCCATACCATATCAAATCATTTACATGTTCTTGTTTTATGGTTCCAACATGACTTCATCTGCAAGTTAATTGTGTTTGTGATTATCTTTAATTCAAGAAACAAACAAAAAAAGAGGGCAGAAAAATAAAAGTATATGCACTCATTGAGTTTTGTCTGAATAATTGAAATTGAAGAAATCCCACTGATTACAACATAGCACTAGGCAAAAATATACATTAGATGATGTCTCTATTTGTATCTATAGTGATATGTATGTTTCTTAGGTAGATCACCTTTGAGCCTAACATAAAACTACAAATATTTCCAATATATGTCTTATACAAATTAATTTTAAATAAGCAATATTTATTTGTTGCAAACAAAAATAATGTCTAGCAACATTTCAAAATAAAATTATTTTCTCATTAATTTCACTGATTGTACCTCATTAGCACTTAGGCTAAAGTAAGGTTACATGTTTTCTAACTCTGAACATGTTAATTTTGTAACCATTTCAAGCCTAAACACCAAATAAAACATTTTATCAGAAAAAGAGAAAATGCTCATTTTGTTATCCATAAATAGGTTTGAGGGAGGAGAAGAATCAGAAAAAATCGTGGCTAATATTTTATTAAGTTATAAAATTAAACAGTAATTCTCAAAGAGGCCTGTATAGCTCACAGACCTCAAGAAATGGGTGAATCTAATGGGCCAGTGTAGAAACTCACTTCCCAGATCTCTCAAAGCACTTTCTTCAGTTCCTGGTGGCGTGCTGCTATATTTATACTGTATTTATCCAAGGTTAGTTACCATAAATATGTTCAAGTTTCCAGGAAATGATCTACATTTTTAACAAATGCAATACACTTCATATCCACCCAAAGAAGTCAGGCCAACCGAATTGACAATTGTCCTGATTTCAGAAGTGAAGAAAGAAGGGCAGGCATTGTGGCACGGCATGTTGAGCTGCCATTTGGATTGCCTATATTCCATATTGTAGTGGCTGACTCAAGACCCAGCTTCTTCTTCCAACCTAGGTTACTGCTGAACTATCCGGAAGGCAACAATTGATGACTCATGTACTTGAATCCCTGCTACACATGCAGACTATCTGGATAGAGTCCTTGGTTCCTAGTTTTATCTTTGTTAAAGCCCGGCTGTTGTGGGCATTCGGGGAGTGAACCAACCAGTATAAGACAGCTTATTATTGGCTGGTCCCTCTTCCCCTCTCTGTCTCTCTCCTCTCTTCTCTCTCCTCTCTCCTCTTTTCATTCTCTTTACCTGTGATTTTACCTTTAAAATAAATAGCCATTTTTTTAAAAAGTGAAGAAACTTTCATCAGTTAACAACATTTCCAAGACTAGATAGCTATAAGACAGTAAATATTGTTTATTTAATTCCAAAACTCCAAATAACTTTGATGTCTATGTTATATGATTATAATATAACACATAACTTACATAACAGAATTGATACTGCATGATTTTTTAATTCATTTTTTGAGAGACTCAGAAAGAAGGCACTCCTGTCTTCTGGTTCACTACCCAATTACCCAAAACAGGTGGGGCGGATGAGGAACTCAATCCAGACCTCCCACATGGGCACCAGGAATCCAACCACATTGCCATTACTGCTGCCATACCAGGTTCCCACTAGCACAAAGCTGGATTCAGGAACTGGAGCCAGTTATCAAACCTGGACATTCCAATATTGGATAAGGGCATCTTAAACATGAAGCCAAATCCCCAACTCCAATATTATATAATTTCATATGCATATATTTAGGTGTACAAGCTTCCAGTTAGTCATGGTTTTACTCCCAACAGTCAATGTCCCAAATGACAGTAGAGTTCCAGCAAATGATAATTGATAGTTCACACTGCCCTGCATGAGGCTTGGCACTGCTGACACAGGGGACTGTCCAATGACTGTCATAGTTACAAGACACTCTGTACCTCCAAAGACCCCAACAGGGACTCCCTGTATCACTTCAAGCACTCCAAGGCACTCATTTTCTGTGTTCTCCAGAATCATCAGGCTCCTCTTCATTCACATTGTTCCTTTAGTTCCTTCAACCACAGTTCTTCACTCTCTACCCTGTTAGATCCTTGTCAGAACTTTTATGATATTGCAATGTTTTCTTCCATCCATAACATTTATCTTTCTTTGACACTCCTTTGTATATGTTTCAATTTTGGTTTTTTTTCATAGTATTTGTCTCTCATGTCATATTAAGCCTATCAAAGCAAAAACTTCTTCTGCTGTTCATTTAGATGCAAAGCATGCTGATATCTAAAATGGTGTGACACTAGCCAGATAATAGTGCTCAGAATTTTTTGCATAAGTAAGTGAACGGATGATACAAGGAGATAGATTAGGTTAAATTTTCATCTAATCAATGATTTAATTTTGTTTGCCTGCTACAGAAAATTCATTTCAAAGGCTAACATCAAGCAAGTGATATATGAAGTTTCTTAGTTTCATATCAATGCAACCTAATGTACATAACTTTGAAGTTAAACAAATGTTCTTTGAATTCTGGCAGCTACAATTATAAGCTTTGGTTAGATAATCTAGCTATGCCATAATTTCTTCAATTTTAAGATAAAAATAATTATAAATTACACAATATACAGACCTCTGAAATAATATGTGTAAAATCCTTTTTATAGAAACTGCTATGCAACCATTTTTAGCCATAATCATTACTATTAAGAAGAACGTACATGTAAATTTCTCTTGTCAATATTGCATTGATAAATAGCAAATATACTGTGATTTCAATAAGATACACAATACAATCATCCTTCATAAAACTTGGAAAGTGTATTTTTATGATCAATAATAGGTCATGTCTACTTAATGTTACCAAATGTTTGCAGTCTCATAGCTAATACTGACAATTTCAAAGTAGACACATTACTTCAATTCATTTGTCTAAGATATTTATTTTTGAATACTTGATGTTTTTGAAATTCACTTTTTAAGAGAGAATGGAGGAGACACAAAGGAAAGAGAAAGAGAAAGAGAAAGAGGTTAAGCTTCCATTCACTAATTCATTCTCTAAATGTCAAGTCTGGGGCCAGCTGGAACTTTATCCGGGTGTGCCACATGGATGGCAAGGTCCCAACTATTGGAGTTCTTTCTTATGACTCCTACAGTATACATTACCAGGAAACCGGGATTGGAGTGAAGGTCAGGTCTTCAACCCAGGAACTCTGATAGGAGATGCAACCTAATTGGTATGTTAACCAATAGGCCAGTTGCTCCTGGAGTGTTTCCCATTTATTACTTGGGATTTTTAGTTTGGGTTCAGATAACTGAACTAAAATCTATTTAGACACCTTCTCTGAAAATGAAGGATTAAAAGAAGATGCTTCTTTGGATGATATTAAAATAAAATTATATTTAAATATTATACTCAGTTAAGATTAAATAGACAGAAATTGTCCAACTTTTTATTTTGGAAAAATTTAGTCTATGAAAATTGATCAAGTATTCTCTATTTAATAGAGATAAGCCATGACAATATTTAATTATGAAAATTCAAAAATACATATAATAGCAATGTCATATAATCCAAACCTATTTGACAATTCTGTTACACCTATATATATATGATACTATATGATACTATATTGGTACACTGAATTACCTAAAGAGGCCTATAACTTTGTATAAAAGAATACCTACATCATTTAAGTGCTCATTTTGTTATTTTGATAATAAGATACACAAACTTCTTTCAGAAGGCTGAGAAATTATGTTTGATTGTCAATAGCAAAGAGACACAAAGATTGATCCCTAATTAATGTTACTAACATTTCCATTCTTTCCTGGTCTCATTAATACATCTTGGGTCAGTTGTCCAAATAACACTAAATTTCATTTTTGAATTTATAGTGCTACCTCATTCAGTTTGGATTCAGTTTAAGCCCTTATCTCCATCAAACAAAAAATGTCTTAATTTCACTCTAAACTATACTTTTAGACTGATTTAAAAAAATCTCTGCATATTAAATATGCATTGACTGACTTATAGTTTTTGTCAAATATTTTGTGATGAATAAATGCTGAAAACAGGCTATTTTTTCACTATAGGATGATATTGATTTTGTTTTTTATGAGTATGCCTCCTGTAGAAGGCATCAAAGCAAAATATTCAAGTTGAAGAACAAATGTTCCAGGTTTACTAGAATCATAAAGAGAGATCTGGATGGTCTGGGTGGCTGTCTATTTTAGAATATTTCCTACCTGTATTCCCATCTTTCTTTCCAAGCAGCAAGTTTTTTAGACTGGATTAAGTTTTTAAAATTAAAGAAGCAAACAGTTTGGTGTAGACTTCACATTTCTCATTGATTATTAATCTATCCTGGGAACCCTCATTATCATTAAAGTAAATAAGTTAGCCATTTCTGAAGCGCAGATGTCTTATTTCTTATGGTGCTTTAGGGGAGCAAAATAGTGAATGGGTAAAAGGAGTACCACTCATTTTCAACATTTTACACCTAATGGACTTTAGTCCTTAGCAAGGGGCCAGGCAGTGGGTGTGGCAGTATGGGATCTTGTTCACCTCAACTAGAACCAACCATGGGTCATGCCTCATGGAGATCCTCCTCTTCTTAAAATGCACAAATCATGTAAACATGTTCCTGGAAAAAAAAGAAAAAGAAAGAACAAGATGTATATTTTTGGTTCTGTTAATAAAAAAGAAACAGCCTTTAAAAAAAGGAAATGAGTCTGGTAGATTACAGTTATCAAGGCAGCTATGAAAAATCTCAGTTATAAAGTTGCCTCTGCTGCTCCTGTGGACTTTTCATCCTGGCAGTCTGGGCAGCTTAATAACTCTGAAAGCATCTAGATTTTCTTTCATTGATCAGAATGTTCCCTCTTCCTTTCTGGCTTCCATCTGATTAGAAGGGAATGTGAAAAGAAAGGTTTACTGAGGCAGCTCAGGAAGGAAGAAAATATTTTAAAAGGCCCAAGCAAACAAACTGTTAAACTGCAAGCAGCGATGTACAACACAGCTCTTTTTACATGAGGCTTGGGAGGCGTTTTCCTGAACTGTCTGTGAAAGAGCTATGTAAAGCTAGGGGATTGAGGGAGTTGAAGTGAGAAGGCACAAAATTGTAATGCTTCCCAGAGTGGTCCAGCTCAGCTCCATCCCCCAAGGCGCCTCCCCCCTCCCTTCTCCCCCTTCCTTCTCTAATGAGAACACATTAAGCCTTTCTCAATGCCCTGATGTGCTCTTACACTGCAGAATCCTTGCATTGCAATGCACAATGCAGTCCAAGGATTTCTAACATTATAAAGAGAAGAGAAAATGCTTTCTAGACAGCTCATCCAGCCCCTCCCTGGTGCTCAGCAGGGATTTAAGTGTGTCTACTTCTACTGAAAGTAAATGCATGTTTTTGCCCCCAACTAAAAGGGACTTTTTCCCTGTTTCTTGCTCACAAAGGCATCTGTATATTCTCTCGGAATCTTACTTTTACACTGCAGACATTGTGAGAATTTGCAATTGTAGACCACACACACATAGTTTATGCTTTTGGTTCATAATACCTTCACATTTTATTTCCTCACATGCATTACCCCTTATTTTTTAAGCTCCTTATGGAAATAAAGGAAATATTTAGTCCAAGTATTCAGGAAGGCTCAAAATCCAAATTAATTTTAGGAATAATTTCATCACTTAATTTCTATTTCATTTACATACTCTCTTAACTGTGCAGGGAATCAAGTATTACATTTTCCAAACAGTCCAAAAAATTGTGTCACTCAGCCTCTTTTGACTTCAGCAAATCTTTCATATGAATGATTAAACCGTGGGCACCTGTTCCTGCAGAATTCCAAGAGTCTACAGTAGATTCAATTACTGCACACTGATTTCTCTCACCATGGGAAAATGGTTCCAGAGAGATAAACTCTGCTGTTAATCAGCCCAGAGATAGTTTCTGAATCACTAAGCAGACCTCAGGATTGATGGACGGCATCATGACACCTCTGGTATGATCCAGGGCTCAATGCTGGTAGGGCTCAATACCTAGGGGATACCAAGCCACCTTCACAGCCCCTGCTACTGTCCTGCACCCTTCCCCTGCTGGCAGGGCTTCAGCAGCCTTTATCAAACATTGACCTGACAGATTCACACGAGCTCAATGCTGGCTGTAAGACAGAAGGGAATTTGACTTATTTGGTGGAAAGGGAGTGTATAAAGGTGTGGTTTTAATGCTTTCAAGTGATTCTTTTGTTGTTGTTAGAAATTTAAGAGGTGATATCCCCACTCATATCCCTCTCCCAGAAGTAGTTCATCTATTAAAACTGCTTGCAAGTTACAAGTGGAAGAAATGCAACATTCAGTTTTTAAACTTTTCATCAGGATATATAGCTAACATAACAGGGTTGGTGCCAGATGGGCTAATGTGACAAAAGGATATGTTGTTGGCTCAGGGTAAAAAAAAACAAAGAAAAATGGAAAGTAAATTAGCAACTGACACTTGGGCAGTGAAACTCTAGCCAAATTGAAGGGATCTGCCATCAATACTTGTATTTCATTGCTATTTGTTTTCCTTCACTTGTTTCTGTGAGAGAATATCTGCTCCTCCCCCACCAGGCAAAAAGTGAACAGCTTCATCTGTCTTCGAATGCCTCCCTGACGTGGATCCAGGGTCAGCACAGAAGGAAGCAGTCAGGCAGAAGGTGGGCACCTTTAAGACAGAACTGCTGAATGAGTGATTTGCCATTTTTTGTTTTGTTTGCACTTTGATCATTATTTTTGGTCTCTATCCCCTAGGTATAACTTCTATCTAATATAATTTATTCCAGTCAACCAATAATATTGACTAACATCTATGTACAAGGAAATTAAGAAATGTGCTGACAACTGGGAAGTTGGGTGATAATGCATTCAAGGTCTCCTTGCTCTGGTTTCAGCAGGGATTTCTACCCAGTTTCTGACAAAAGCTTTGCTTCAGACCAGTTTTCTGGCTGTCTTGACTAATTTGTACCGATTCCTGAGTGTGTGCTTGCTTATTCTGAGCTTCTTCCAGGTTTCTAGACAAGAAATGCACACCTTTCCTTTGCAAAGCAAAAGACAACTCATTTAGTCAAAGCACAAGGTACACAGGCCCAGACTGTTGTGTATTTTAGACATTTATTATTGAAAGTGTGTTCTAATATTGGTGTGGTCATTTCCAACTGGGATAAGTAGGAAGCACTCAGTTAAGCATTTGGTAACTTAACTGTCCAAATTTAACCGTGAACTTTTCATGTATCCTATCATCAGTGCCTATAAACATGACTAATTATACCAAACATTGTGGGATTCTTAGTACAGCAATTTTAAAGTAAACCAAGCTCATTAGAATGAGCACATACACAGACACTGTGCTTTAGCCATGACAGGAACATGTAGCTTTCTTTGGTTTCTGCCAATAGCTAGCTACCTTATTAACAAATAATGCTTTCTGATAGTTTCCCCTAGAGCTTTGTCACTTGCTTGTTGTTGTTTGTTGTTTGTTTTTAATCTAAAAGTTTTGGTGATCAGAACGACAGGCTCGGATTATTCAGGATTCAGGTACTTCTTTACCCTTCAGTTTCATCAGTTTCTAAGAACTGTTGTTTGTTATAACTTCCAGTATCCTTGCAGTTCCATAGGAAGCCAAAATAAGGAAGGAAAGGGTTTTGGCTGGCTCAGGGGATGCCGAAGTCTGGCAGTCAGGCAGCTCCTCGGCCAAGCATTTCTGACAACAGACATTTGCCAAAAGCAGATTTTTCACAAAATTTCCCAAGTTTTTAAATCTCAGTCTGAGGTTTTATTTCCCTCTTTCTCCTTTTCCAAAGTGAATGTCTTTCATTTATTGGCTTATTGTCGGTTTAAACACATTAGAAAATAAAGATTAACATATAACATAGAAGATAGTCCTGAAAAGCTAATCTATTTCACATATTTTAATTAATCTGAGGAGAATCCCCGTTCTTAATTATATGTTTTAATTAGCACTTAATAGCAAGACAAGTCTCCCCGAACACAAACAAAACTCAAATTACCTTTTCCTCATAATTCTGGTTATCGTTTTAAGGCTAGATGTTGACTAGTTACCATTACAGTGTGCTTTCACTTTATTTTTACCTTCCATCTTTTAGACTTGTTTGGGATACCAGAGAAAATAAGTTCAATTCAGAAGACTCTGTGCAGATGTACTCGTGGTTACTTTCTACTGACTATTAGTCATCATGGGAACTTTTTATAGAACACCTAAAATTCAAATGCAGTCCAGATAAAGACAATGCACCTTTGTGTCTGCTGAATGCAACGTCTTATCCCCTTTGTTGTCTGAGTGTATTTCACCCTTCTGTCAAAGTGTGTCCACTCTAACCTTTCCTTCCGCGTTGCTGGCATCTAGCCAGTCTCCCAAAATGCGTGTTTGACTCTCATCTGACACCACTATCTGATACAGTCACAACACTTCTTTCCATAATGAGCTGGCATTCCGTACCCATCAGAAAGGTAATTAAAAAAAAAAGGTTTAGATTTTCGTTTTCATAGAGGTAACAGGAAAATGCAACTTCTACTCAATCAAGCTCCGTGTCAGTGAAGGAGGAGGGGGAAGATTGGGGCTTCTAATAAGAACGAGTTTATGCTTCTAGTAAAACCGGGGATATACATCCAAGTGTTGTGATTTTTCCCTCCCCCACGGGTAGAAATCTTTAAATAAAGATGTCTTCGTCTGAATTGACCACCGTTCATAAGAGCAAATCTGGTCTGGGCTCTGCTGCTTATGCTAAAGGAGCATTCCTCCCCATTACAACGGCATTTGCACATTTATAGGAGGAATAAAGAAAAGATGCATGATACATGTGAGGGAGCCTTCTCTCTGCAAACCAGTGAAAGAAGAACTAAAAGGATTATAAAAGTTCAGATTAAAATGATATAAAATCTAGCATTTGGCTCCAACACCAGCGCCTTGGTCCTCTGAAGCTAATCTGTATGCACTCTGTGACCTCCTCGCAGTGAACCCTGCTAAATATATTATTCCCACGGGGGCTTTCACTGCTGCTTGGTGTCAGAAATCAATATGTATGAGGCGCGTGGATGGGAATTTCTAATAGATCTGCCTGGCCCTGTGCTGCTTTTCAATATCTGCCTTGGACTATTAGTGCCGGCTCGGTGCCTGTGAAATAACCGAGATAATCTTTTAAGGTGCACTGTTAAGGTGGAACCTAAATGTTGCTGTTTCAATTAAAACAAAAATGATATTCATAAATCAGTCGGGTCTGTGTAACCTTGTATAATCATTCTGGAAGGCTGATTGGAAACAAGGCGGGATTTAAAGCCTTTAGGAGCAAAACATGATTTTTAACTCCTAGTTAGAATTGGGAGAAAAACTTCACATTTAAGCATTAATGGTGTATTTAAAAGGAAGACGGTGTCAGAATTAAAAACAAAATTTAGAAAGTTTAAATGTTCCCTAAGCTAGCAACATTTGTTTGGTCACCTTTTCTAAAAGAGAAAAATAAATCATATCATATGGAATAAAATCATTTTTGTCATACTAAGAACATCTTTATATATGGTTCTTTACCATTTAACTCATTACTCAAAATTACTGCAATGTTGATTTAGGGAGGGGTATGTATTCACTAATTCGTTTTATCCCTAGTAAGTGGTTGTGCCACTATTTGTACTTATATCTGAATAGCTATTGGGAGATAAATGTGGATGAGCAAATGAGTCAATAAAGTTCTACACCCTCTTTGATGAATATTTTTGTTTCCTCAGGAGTCCAGGGGCAGAGCACAGTGCAAGGAGGCGTGGATCAGAGCAGTGCACAGGGAGCATTCCACCAGTCTCCTGTTCTCCCTTTGTTTTCAGCTTAGTGCCAGGAAAGCTGTTCCAGTTCAATGCACTGAGGCATAGCACCCCAAAATAACAGGCAGGGTACTTCGCCATTACTGGAGGTAGTGGTATTCTTAGTCTGAATGGGGAAGAGGAAGAGAACCCCTAACTCATGCATGCACACCCCTGGTTTTTCATACATCAAGGTTGGCTTCAAATTGCTGCAAGCGACAGCATGAAGACAGCCCTGCCCCAGGAGCGGCGTGTACGGCCACCTTTAGCTTTGTTGCCTTGTGAGGTTGTCACTCTACCAAAGGTGGAGGAGCTGGCATTTGGCTGTGCTTTTTTTTTTTTTTTCCTTTTCTTCCTTTCCTGCACACTTCACTTAGCACAGCACAATCCACCTGACAATTCCTGAATCCGCCCTGCCTGCGTGTCGGACATTGCTGGATGTGGGAGAGGCCGTGGCACACAAACGCTGCAAACACAACCCCAGAGCACCCGGAGCAGGGCCTGGAAACGTCCAGGTCGTCAGGAAGCTGACTTTAAGCAACCTCTCAGTCTCCACGGGTTTCCTTCATACTTATAGTGACACAGCTGCTGTTGGAGGAAAAAAAAAAAGTTGCACACTCTTTTAAGAAATATCCATTTTTCTGCTACTTTTAAAAATAAGAACATCATAGGAGTTGAATTTACTGAAGTGTGATTTATTCTTCATTTAAATTTCCTAAACAACATTTAAGACAACTCCATTTTGACATACTTTCTCTTGGGCACTTGCTTTGTTTGAAAGATGCTAACCCATTGCTAAATCTTTACATAAACTGAAACTGAATTTCAGGATACAAGCACTAGAG
Organism: Ochotona curzoniae; assembly: GCF_017591425.1. Lineage (NCBI taxonomy): Eukaryota > Metazoa > Chordata > Mammalia > Lagomorpha > Ochotonidae > Ochotona > Ochotona curzoniae. The sequence goes on from NW_024467119.1 coordinate 41,775,935, forward strand.
GAGTGGATGACTGAAAGAGCAGAAACTAAACTACTCATTGACGTCTTTATTAAGGAAATAAAATCCCTTGTTAAAACTTTCTTCAAAGGCTTGGCATGATTGCCTAGTGGCTAAAGTCTTACCTTGCACACCCAGGATCCCATATGGGTACCAGCTCATGTCTTGACTGCTCTACTTCCCATCCAGCTCCCTGATTGTGGCGTGGGAAAGCAGCAGAAGATGGCTCAACGTCTTGGGATCCTGCACCCACATACAAGACCCAGAAGAAGCTCCTGGCTCAGAATCAGCTCCAGCAAGCAGCCGATGTGGCCACTTGGGCAATGAACTAGCGCATGGAAGATCTTTGTTTTTGTCTCTACCCTGTAACTCCACCATTCTAATTAAATAAATAAATAAGTCAATCTTTCTTCAACATATCACCGGAAACCATGAAGAAAGTATGTTAATGTTTGTAAAGTGTTGTACACCATCAAAGACAGTTTTCCCCCTGATCATCCCTTATGAAGGAAACAAGGCTGTTGGCTTCATTTTCAGCTGGGTCTCTAACATGGTCATGATCTAAGCAGAGAAATTCCCAGCACTTTCCTAGTCCTCAGGTTCCTCCCCCTTCCGCCTCTCACTGTCTCAGCCCTTCAATTAGAGATCTGTGAAAACAAACAATCCCTGGGCTTCTGTGTCTCCTAGGGAAGTGTGACATTGTGAGCTGATGATTCTAGACTTTAGTAAATAGCAAGGGGACCTGTGACCCAGCATTCAAAATGAGAGCTTTTAGTACATTTCATTTTTTAAAATAAAGTAAGAAAGGAGTAGTCACCTTTATTATTTAACTATCTGCCTCCATACTGGCTGAATAAGAGTAACTGTTAAGAAATTTCATTAAAGTTGAAGATAAGGTACAAAAAGATTAATATTGGAATTTGTCTCCATGTGAAAATGTTAGCATCTAAGCCTAACCAAGCAAATATACAGAAAAATAAGCATCAATAATAACAAAAATATGGTAAAAAAAAATGAATGTAGATTTAAATACACATGAGGAGAAAAAGATAGTAACAATATTATTCCTGTTTAATGCATTCATTCTTGTATTTGGAAAACTACCCTGTTTCTTGATGAATCTGTACCTTTTTAAAAATTTATCTTTCTTTACCAGAATCAATAAACTTATCTGGAATGCCTGAGAAATTCTGTTCCATTACATCCTCATTCTCAGGAAATATTATCACTCTTACAATGGTTAAAACACAATGAAAAATACCTATTAAAATTTTTTTTGAATCTATCCAAAAGAAAATTAAGATCTCTATCCTTATTAATAGATTTTCCAACAGAGCAGTCAAAATGATCAAATCATATCCATCATCATTGATGTAAATTCCACCAGCAATCCAAATAATAACTCACATGCAGCCATTTCTGCTCATGCCCAGGATCAGAAGTAACTCAAACATAATAGCAAGCAATTATATAGGAAGGGAGAACGAGTTTACATAAGAAAGGGTAGGTTTATATGCTGATTTTTTGTTTAAATCTAGAGGAAAGGTCTTTATTTTATAAGTTCTCTGTCCTTGCAATAACAGGAATTGTCTACACAGATATTTAAAATGTATTGGTCCTTTATTTTGTCTGAATTAGTTTCTCTCCATTTTTCTGGTCATTTGTTTAACTCCCTGCCCCAGTGTTTCAGCCTGTAAGAATGCAATATTTGACTATATTGATCACACGCTGACGAAAGAAAGCATAGAAGAAAGACTATATATAAGGTATTTGTATTGTCTTCCCAACAAAATTATAAACTCCTCAAGGATATTAAACCCAGCCTTTTATTTGAATGCTCTAGAAAGCCAATTAAAAAGCTTTTACTGGCTATCCTTAAGCTTCAGCCAATGTGGTAGGCTCTACCAACATAAAATTAGTTAGTCTCCCACATAGAATTTTTTAGTCAAATGTATAATGACCTGAAAGCAATATTTAAAGTAAAATCTAGTAACTTCTATGTAGCCTCCAGCTCTATGGAGTCAGCATGCAGTCCAGCTAATCATGATGGTCTCAATGTATAATCCTGTAATGACATATGGTGAACTCATTAGCCAATATCCGAACAACAACAACAAAAAAAGAGTCACCCAAGTTACTTTTAGGATAGGAGAATTGAATGACAAGAAATGAGAAAGACTGGGAGCCAAAGGGAGAAAGTATGGACAAGTCAAATAAGAGGTGCAACCTGCTCTTGCCTCTGGGCCAAAGGTGGGTACCCATGTTGGCTAATACCCAGACTGAGGCAGTGCTGCTTCTCCTGACGGTGTTGCAATGTACTGTTACTCATTTGGGAAGGAGAAACTCCAGAATATGTAACCGGTTCTTCAAAATGTTCACACAAAATGCTTATTTAAAGAAAAAACTAATTTCAAAATAAATTTTAATAAGCAATTACATATATTAAGTAACTATAAGAGACACTTAGCTTCTAAATTCTAATATACTATAATAGAAAATACAAATTATCATAGTTATTTTGGGTAAATATAGCTTTTTTGGTTGAACAAAACATTACATGTGGGGTATGTTAATTGATACTTGCAATCAGATCCATGAAATTTCAGTTGAATGTTAGGAATATTCCTGGAGTGTAATAAGATACCCAATCCTAGAATTTCAAGAAGCACTTTAAAAATGTAAGTTCTAATAAAAATATTCATCAAAGAATATTCCTAAATATCAAGAACCTCATACCAATGAAAGTATTTCACTGAAACTTGGTTTTCCAAATCATAACAACTGCATGTAATAAATGGTTTGAAATGCCAAGACCTGTCATAAGAAGTCAATAAATTACATTGATGCGAACATTTAAGGGGTTCTTTATCCCTGAGAAGACAAAGATGGCGGTTTTATACAATTTCAGTGTTTCTCCACAGCCCACAAAATGAAGCAATAAATGCTTAACCGGCCTAGAATTCAAGGACTCCTAATGTCTGAGGTGTGACTAGTATCCCTCTCATGACTTACAAGATTTATTTATATGAATCCTTTGCCTCTTTTCATTTTTCGTATGTTTTTGCCTTTTCACCCTCAATCATGCAAACGCCTTTATCAATCATTTCCTCTTTCTACCCCCATATGTCCACACTTACATACAATGAAGGTACATCTATATGTGCATGTGTGTGTTGAAAATGTTGGATTGGATTCCAAGAGCAGCATTTACCAAAGTTCAAATTAAAATCAAATATATGAAATCTACTATCTTCACATTAACAATAAACAGTTTTCAAAAGCATCCAAAACTTACAGTCATGAAGGTAATTATAGTGAGTATTTCTCTCACAGGTTTCTAGTACCAATACAATTTGCATTCAGCATTTGTTAAGTATTTATGAAGTTATAGACTCTAAGACATTCAACCTGTAGATAATCTCTACACATCTCTCTCTCCCCATGACTAGGAGCAAACCCGGACACTTACATACTAAACCCAAACTTACTACCATGATCTATCTTCCATACTCTGGTTCATTCCCTAAGTGGCCTCAATAGCCGGAGACTGATCCAGAGCTGGAAGCCTGGAGCTTCTTCCCAAGCTCTCAAGTGGGTGAAGGGTCCCAAGGTCTCCAGGGCGCTCTGTGCCATTATTTACTGCTCAAAATGCTGTAGTGACTTGCCAGTCAGTGACGCTGAATTGATCTTCTGAATATGGTAATTTGTATTTTCATTTAACGTTTGACATAATTTCAACATTTTGCTCCAAAAACTGGACTAACTCATTTGAAGACTAATTCATCTGAAGACTGGGGTAAAGTATTTCTCTGCAATGTGTGCAAGGGTAACAAATAAATGTTTGCTTTAAATGATGAGATAAATGCAGAATGCTCTGAGTCAATCCTGCTCTAAATGCATACCTCTGAGTGTTAATGTGTACAACCTAATAAAAAAGTAGCATAATCCATGTTCCCAATACGGAAATTGCTATGTATCGCACTCAGCAGACATTCCTGACGCAAATCTAAGAATCACAGGCAAATATAAGACTGTTCTAAATAGCAGTAAACTCTTCTGCTGTCCTTCCTCTTATCTCTCAAGTATTCTGTAATTTGAAACTTCTTTTTTCGGTGCTTAAAATCAACAGCAACAACAGCAACAACAACAAAAAGTTGTACCACTCATGGTAAGTCACACATACATTGTCCAAAGATGCAAATGATGATGTAATTAGGCCTTTTTAAAAATTTCACATAAAAACATACCCACATCCAAGGAAGAAACAACTAATGCTAATATGAGCGGTGAAGCAGGGGAAGGTGACAGAAACCTCGGTGCTTTCACTCACAAAAGGTGGCTGCAGGATTGGATGTGAGTGGAACAAATCAATAACAATTATTACCAACGAAACACTGGCATGTAGCTTTGAAACTAGCACTTCCACCATTTTGCAGGATCCACCAGACGACGGTCACCACACTATTGCTGAAGAACTTCTCTGTGTGTATTGAAAACGGCAGGGCTCTCTAACAAAAGCGCAGAAAAATCCGTATTGTTAATCATCTTTCCAGTCTGTTCTATGAAGAAACCTGAAGAAAATGGGTTGACTCAAAAAGTGTGTGACAGTCTATTTCTCCGGTATTCTTTCTTCCAAGAAAATAATGAGTTTGATAACAGTTAAAGTATCAAGCTGAATCCAGTCAGGATCCTTCGCGCAAACTCTCATTTATCATACTTGTCTCCTATATCATATCTCCATGTAGCTAGATAATCCCTTTTCAATTTTGGTTCAAAGAGCTTTCTACACACTATCTCATTAACTTTACAAAGGGCTGTGGGAGTTCAAGAAAAGGTAAGTAAAACAATACTATACCCGGAAACTTGTCAGGTGTCACTGACACGCCAAATACCCTTGTACAACTTACCAAATGACTTTATAAACCAAGATTCTTGATTATTTTTTATTTTAACCCTTGTAATGAGTTTACGAGTCCTCACATAAATATTGTATTATAGATGAAAGCAAACAAAAGTGGATCAATCCTTTAAGAATAATCTTTAATGTAGGAACCATTAACTGCGATAACTTAGGCAAAAGCGTATGAATTTACTCACTACTCTGGACCAGCTTCCTGCCAAATACAAAGCACTGGGTATTAAGAAATAAGTAGTACCCAAATTGGTCATTTATCTACAATACTGTATCAGCTTCCTCAGGCTGACTTGTGTTGGATGTGCCTAGCATCAGCAGACTTACTTACATTTGCAATTAATCTGTAAATTCAACACAGTCTTTGGATTCATTAGGTTACACTCTATATAAGGAAATAACTTCCTGGTATATTTGTGTTTTTTTTTTTAAGATTTATTTATATTACAAAGTCAGATATACAGAGAGGAGGAGAAACGGAGAGAGGAAGATCTTCCGTCCGATGATTTACTCCCCAGGCGGCCGCAATGGCCAGTGCTGCGCCGATCCAAAGCCAGGTTCCAGGAACTTCCTCCAGGTCTCCCACATGGGTGCAGAGTCCCAGGGCTTTGGGCTGTCCTCGACTGCTTTCCCAGGCCACAACCAGGGTACTGGATGGGAAGTGGAGCTGCCAGGATTAGAACTGGTGCCCATATGGGATCCCAGGGCGTTCAAGGCGAGGACTTTAGCCACTAGGCCACACCGCCGGGCCTCCTGGTATATTTGTAACAACAGATTAGAAATAAGTTTTGGAAACTTATTTCTAGTGTGTCACATAAATATGGAAAATTTTAGGTATCGGTTGTAAGCAATTATCTAAGAATGGCTCCCCAAAAAAGAGGATACTGACACTTTTGAGCTACATTTCGAAGGTGATGAATGATGTGATTAGAATATTTGCTATGACAAAACTATAAAATGGAGTTATTGGACATTTAGCAAATTTCTGCACCATTTGTATAACTTCTCTTTGGTATGTCTCCACCAGATACTTTCTAAAACGGTTGTTTGTCTTTTCACTGCACTGAAATTTTAATGCCAAATAACCCATCATACACATATGTATAAGCAGATTATTCCATTTGTATTAGTAATGAACATTCATTGCCGAATTCTTTAGGAATTTCCACAGATGGAGACTAGGACTTGAGGAAAGGAAAATACTACATTACCAAAATATTTAATTCTCCAATTCATCAGCGCATCTCAGGTTCTTCTGTTTGGTTTCCTGTCTCTCAATAAATATTGCTTACCACAGGTCTGATTTTTGAGAAATTTACTAGATCTAGTAGTGGGACGTTACAATACAATATGTATGTGACAAGTACTAAATAAGGTGACATAACAGATACTGAAATCACATGAGAGGAGCACAGATACAGACACAGGAAAGGTTCAGGCTGGTCAAGAACAGCCCTCAGAAGAAGTGAAATTTAATCTGGAGTCTGATCATGATCAGACCTAAGAGCCATTAAGGGACTAGAGAGGGAAGACATTACAGACAGTACAGAGGATGTTCCAAATATAGAACTGGGTGAAGTTCTGCAACATTTCAGGAGAAGCAGGTGTCTGGGGCAAGATTCATGCACAAGCTATGAGAATCTGGCTACTATTACAAATAAACCATAGGGACCAGTCTGATAGCCTAGTGGCTAAATCCTGGCCTTGTATGCACTGGGATCCCATATAGGTGCCAGCTAGTGTCCTGGCTGCTCCACTTCCTATCCAGCTCCCTGATCGTGGCCTGGGAAAACAGTAGAGGATTGCTGAAAGCCTTGGGACCCTGCACCCACATCGAAGACCCAGAAGAAGCTCCTGGCTCCTGGCTTCAGATCAGCTTAGCTCTGGTCATTGTGGCCACTTGGGGAGTACACCAACAGATGGTAAGATTTTCCTCTTTCTATCTCCTTCTGTCTCTGTAAATTGCCTTAAATTGCCTTTCTAATAAAAAAAAAAATCTTAAAAAAAAGCACTAGAAATGTTAGTCAACTGGTAGTATTCTCATGTGATAATCCAAAGATACAGCATCTCTATCTGCTTCTAGGTCCCCAAAGTTCTCTCTGTTCAGCAGATTTAAAATAAGATGGTAGAACAAGGATGACAAAACCATTTTTAACTATTCTTACTCAGAAACAAAATATACCATTTTTACTTCTATTCTTTTTTCTTTCTTTCTTTTTTTTTTGGTTAGAGTTTTGTCATTTAAGCATTCTTGGGAGCAAGAGGTACTAGGAAGTGTCATCTAGTTAGCAAGGCTCCACTTCCACTCCAGCTCCCTGCTAATGGTCTGGAAAATCAGCAGAAGAGGACCCGGCTCCTTTGGTCACCGCACCTGCATGGGAGGACTGGAAGACGCTGCTGGCTCCTGGCTTTAGAGAGGCCCAACTCTGGTCATTGTGGCCACTTCTCTTTGTCTCTCCTCTTTATATAATTGTGCCTTTCAAAATAAGATAAATATTTTTAAAAAGAAAATAAATAGGCTTTAAAAAACACATTGTTCTTGGCTACATATCCAAGAGGAAGTCACAGGACTGAAAAATGATATGATTTGGGGTTTGACTTTATGGTACATCTGAGTTAAGCCATTGCCTACAATACTGGCAGATCATATGAACATCTGTTTGATTCCCTGTGCTCCACTTCTGATCCTGCTCCCTGCAGATGAGTCTAGAAGGTAGAGGAAGACAAAGTACGTGGACCCCTGCCACTCACCCAGTGAATACATCTCTGTCTTTCCTTCTCTCTCTGTGTCTCCAACTTTTTCAAATAAATAATCAAATAAATTTTGTAATACTTCAGGATTATGTAAAGAATGATATGATATTGCAGTTGTAATCTGTGATTGTCTTAAAATTTACCACATATGAGTGAAACTGATATCTTTCCATTTGATTGTTGCTTACAACTCTTGCCTATATTCTTATAGAACAATAGTCTTTTTGCTTTTCAATTGTTGCACTCTTTATTTAGAGATTCACTAAGGCTCTGTCTGTGATGTAAATGAAAAATTGGAAATAAAAAATAAGCAAACTTGAAATAATTATAAAAATAATAAGCTGCAGAGGACTACTTTTTTTAAAGTTTTTTTTTTTTATTGCAAAATCAGATATACAGAGAGGAGGAGAGACAGAGAGGAAGATCTTCCATTCGTTGATTCACTCCCCAAGCAGTTTTGTTACTTGTTAGTCATGTAACAGTAAAACATTTCCTTGAGTTTTTGTATTAATCATTGAAGATTTTAATCTCTACGATTATTTTGAGATTATGCAGCTCAAGCACCTACTTTAAGCATGTTTACCAGATATGTACCCAAAGGAGAAGTTTTCTCTCATGGCTTTCTTCCTATCTGCTGTTACAAAGTTGTTAGATATTCTAACTTTAAGCAATGTAAGCACTCACTCTACTTCCACTTGGTACTATTATGTTCAGTAATTTTAAATTTTGGATACCTGCTTTCTAATCCATTTAATACCCTAATCAATTCCAGCAATTCTTTGAATTTATAACTGATTCAATTCATTCACATCCCTGCTTTTACTTTCTATGATCCCTTCATTCTTTTTCCCTTTGACCAACTTAGATTGTCTTGTACATTATCATAGTCACTGCATTGCCTAAACACTTCTCCTTTAGTCCTCTCATCCCACCAAACCTCATTGTATTCGTGCAGGTGAATATAAATGGAGAGAACATCATAGCTGTATTGACAGCTTTTACTTTTAATTAGTGAACACAGACTTCAATGGAACCCTCATACTAGGTAAATAAACCTACCAAACTTTCTCAGTTAATTCACGTTCCTTTTCTTTTTAACTTTCAATCATCAGAACCTCCTCATAGCCTACTCAAATTGTTTTTTTATTCATTTTTTATTTTATTATTTTCTGAGACAGCTCCATACGCTCTCGGATTTCCGTTCCCTCCATTGGAGTCACCTTCCTCTACTGATTTCCCCTATATTATTACAACAGTGTAGTCTTTAATAAACAGTCGGAGGTCCATCATTCTGCTGTTTTGGCGTATCTTGATATTGTAGGTATGGACAGTGGCAGAGTCCAGAATCCTATTGTCAAGATATATTTAAAATTTCAATGGGAACCAATCTTTGATTTGGAAGTAGAGATGCATGCTGCATTGTAACTTCATAGTATCTATTACATGGTTACTACACATCCCCTTAAATAAAAAGCCATAAAACAAAATGAACGACAGGAAGAAAAATAGGAGATCTACAGCACTATGGAGTTATATAGCATGCTACTGAAAGGCCAATGTGTTGCTGAAGACAAGAAAAACAAAATCAAAAACCTTGAAGAAAATGACGCTACTGTATGACCTATGAGTCAGTGAAGAAATAAGGAAAAACTTTTTTGAAGAAATGATAATATAAACAAAAATATCAAAACACATGAGATGTAGCAAAAGCAGTATTGTGTATGTTGTATATGTTGTATTTTGCATGAACATTGCCTTATATCAGACAGAACATTTGATATTTGTCCTTCTGGGATTGACTTATTTCACTGAGCATAATGACCTTCACTGTTGGTGGGAGTGTAGGCTGGTACAAGCACTATGGAAGTCAGTATGGAGAGTGCTAACAGACTGAAAATGGACTTGCCATATGACCCAGCTATCACACTTCTGGGAATATATACAAAGGAAATGAAATTTACATAGGAGAAAGGGCTCTGTAATCCTATACTTACAGCAGTACAATCTACAATAGCAAAGACATGGAAACAACCCAGATGCCCATCAAAAGAGGAGCAGATAAAGAAACTATGATACATCTACTCCATTGAGAATATAAAATTCTATCATTTACAACGAAATGATCCCACCTAGAGACCAAATTATGTTGTTTCATAGAGAACTTCCCTGGCACTCTTTACAAAATCAGCCAAAACTGTGTGTGACTAGGCAAAGGAAGCAACCCTTGTGACTCAGTTCTCTCATCTCAAGAGCAAGGCAAACCTACATGAAATTTCCTTTATTCAAACTGTTTATTCAAAATGAAAACTAATGTTGTAGTAACTTACTTAAGTATTAGCGTAATGGTATACATAAGGGCTTTTCTAATAAACTATGTTTAGTAAATTCTGAATCTCTCCCATGTTGCCTACGAATATAATTATTATATAGTGGTATAATCTATCCAATAAAAATATTTTAATTTATGGACCATGTTATATAAGGTATGGTAGTTCTGAAAGAAGAATATGACAGTCTTCGATGCTTTGCTTCTCCTAATTCTACTGTAACATATACTTATGAGAAGGTCAAGTGATATCAGGAAAATGTAACAAAATTATACAGGATATGTAGAGAAAAGAAATGTTTGTCAGTAAAAAATACTGAATAATATAATTATACACAATTATTACCAGGCAATTAAAACCAAATAAAACTGATACTTGCAAAATATTAAAATAAAGATATCTCTCTCTGGATCTGAGGGAGTAGGGATATGAAAGAAAAGCATAAACATTTAGCAAAGAGGGCCCGGTGCGATGGCGCAAGTGGTTAAGGTCCTCACCTTGCATGCCCGGGATCCCATATGGACGCCAGATCTATACTGGCAGCCCCCACTTCCCATCCAGCTCCCTGCCTGTGGCCCAGGAAAGCAGTCAAGGATGGCCCAAAGCTTTGGGACCCTGTGCCCGCGTGGGAGATCCGGAAGAGGCTCCTGGCTTTGTATTGGCTCAGCTCCAGCCGTTGCGGCCGCCTGGGGAGTGAATCATCGGATGGAGGATCTTCCTCTCTGTCTCTCCTCTCTGTATATCTGCCTTTCCAATAAAAATAAAATGAATCTTTAAAAAAAAATTAGCAAAGAAATTTGAAACAGTTTATAAACACATAAATTTGGCAAGATTGTATTTCTCATAATATTTGAGACGCGACACATTATAAAATATAGATAAGGCTTTTCTGTCATTACAGCCGTTTTTATGGATCCCAAGGGTGCTTTATAAATATTTTTTTTCTGCTCTGTATACTTTGACCTATGTTTATAATGACTGCTAAAATAACTCAATGAGGGCAGAGTATGATGCACTGAAAACAAATTTGGAAATTTGAATTCCAGTCTCATTTTTACTGGCTTCTAATGTCGTGACCTTATTGTGACCCTCTAGGTTAGAATTTCTTCATTAGTTTAATGAAAACAATAGGATGCCTGTAACCTGGATTTGCTAGAAATATAGTAAAATATAAAATAAAGTGACTATCAAAACACTTAGCATACTATGTGTATGCAACACTGATTTCAATGTTTGAATTTTGTTAATATTGTCTTTGTCCTCATCAAGTGAAAGCAGGTTTTGAGAAATCACAGCCACAGTAGCTATTTACTGCTTTGGTGATGCTTGTGCAGACACTACTAATCTGGAGCTTTCTCCAGAGCTCATTTCCACTCTAAAGATCCCCCAAAATTCAACAGCAAATGGAACTTTCTGTTTTCCTGATTCACCTCAAAGCTTGAAACTGGAAACCTGGGGATCCCCCTGTTGCTCTTTTCCTTCACCTCTATTTCCAATATGTGAACATGTCCTATCAGCTCTATCTTTATGATATTTCTTTATATCACCATTGCTTTAATCAGCTCCTTCCTTCATACATTCTTCTTGTACTTCAATCTTGGTGTCCTTCATATGAGTTCATCTACTTAAGTCCCATGGAATATAGGAGGAGATTTAATTTCTTTTGTTTGTCATGCTAGACCGCCTCAAATCTTCAGACTTTCCATGAGTTTGTAATTATCCATACACATGACAATGTCTCATGATTTTTTATTTAACTAGTTCTGTTATTGCTCTGCAGGGGCCTTTCTGCACTAGCCTTAGCCCTGGCCTTCTCTCAGCCTCTGTGTACCTTAGGTTTGCTTCAATCATACACCCTATAACTCCAATTCATTTCTATTTACAAAGTTGACTGTCTTCTCTGAAGGAGACAGCTGTAACTCTGTACTGTGTACTCAGAATCCCTTCAGAAAGCAGGTGGCATAATTAAAGTTTGCAGTTTGAGGAGTACGAAAAATAATTTATTTCAAAGAACATGGGGACAAATTTGAAAGCCCTATAAGATATATCAAAATTTGGAATCCAACATGGAAGAATGTCATACCAAAGCTTTAGAAAAATGGTTAAACATAGAATAGTTCCTGTGGCCCAAGTGAGACCTGTGGGATTTTCTGCAGAGAGGATGTCAGCAGCCTACAGCAAACCCCAAAGGGTGAAAACTAAGGCAGTACACAGTGCTGCTTCAGTGCCTTTCCTCCTTGCCAGTGTCTTTCATCTCCTGCACGGATTCAGAGGCCAGGAAGAAATGCATGCAGCCCACACAGTAAGCATTGGGTGGCCCAGAGCACACTGCTGCAGCAAAGGAGAAATGGACAGTGTGGGATCTAAAGGAGCTGACAGGCCATACTTGCATAAAAGCTGCAGGTTCAGTTAAAATGCATTGAATGATAGTTCACGTGCCTTTAGACCTGTACAGAACGGACAGTGAAGAGTTAAACACAAATGCTCTGAAATAGCATTTCTGCCAGCTTTATACAGGATTATGTCGTCCAGCCACTTAGCTGCTTCAGCAGAGAAATGTTTTAAAGGGAAAGAGCAGGGAGCTCTGGAGAGAAAGGTTTTTGTTACATTTCCTGGGGACGAAATGTCTTCCTGGTGTTAACCATAAGGTGATCTTTTCTGCCAAAATGGTGAGGCTCATGAGGCGTGGATGCAAATTTAAATAAAAAATTAGAAGGGCCTGTTTACAAACACAAATAAGCAAGCAGACAACACAGGAGCGATATCTGGGTGAGTGTGCTAACCACACAGGGATAGAGAAGGGAGTTTTAGTGATAGGTGGAGAGAAGCAGCAGCAGCATGACTGGGAAGGAAGGATAAAATGGAGAAATAAAGTGAGATAATAAGGATTTACTGCAAGGCAAGCAGGCAGTAGTATCAGCGGGGAAATGAGATATATGCTGAAGGAATCCGTAAATTTCCCACAAAACTCATAACAACTGTGAGAGCCTTGGAATAACATGTCTGCCAGCTTGGAAAGATTGTCCAAGAAACAACAGCCTGCTCAGCCAGCAGGATGTGAAAGGACAACGCAGGATTTTAAGGGAAACAGAGGATAAGCTAAAAGAGAATAAAGGGCTTGAAACTCACACTACCCAAATCTGAACTAATAAACCCCTCACAATTAGCTAGAGATGCCTTTCATTCACTGCACACGTACAAATTAATTCTTTGCTAAACTGATTATCATTTTAACATATTATGCATATTGAACTATATTCAAATAAGTCAAATAGTCAATTAAGCATCTAGTCATGGGGTGTCAAAATATCCTAGCCACATATTTTTTATGGAAGAAATGCATGAATTAATAAATGCGAGCAAAGGGAAATTATGTGAGGCTGTGTGACACAGTGTTCGATATTAACTTCATTATCAGACCATATCTTTAAGTCAGTTCTTGTTCTACTAGATAGAAATTCTGCTAACTTGGTTTCAGTCTTAGTCTTCTGTTAAGTAAAAATAATACCAGTCCTTCCGTCAGAGATTTCATGAATATTAGATGAGTTAAGATGTTTTAAATTATACATGGTTGCTTGGTGTAAACACAGAGCCTGGCACACAAAATGTGTTCAGCTCCTAAAGTATTACTATTTTAAGGGAGCTTACTTTTTACCTGATTTACATGAATTTGGAAAACAAATGTGGAAAGTATTGCATAAAACAATATGTAAGTGTGAGACGCCACTGTAACACATAATTACTTATGGTGTGGGGGGATTAATGACATTGTATTATAGAGATGTCATAATTTATAAATTAACTATACATCAATCAAAAGCATAATGTTGTAGAGGCCTCTTGTTATCATTTCAATCATATATTTCTTCAGTTACATAGTTTAAAAGATGAAATATAGAGGTGCGTGAACAATGAGTAGCCCAGGTCATAGTTGCTGGATCTATCCCACCTTATTAACAAAATTGCTTAAAAGTCTTAAACACAGGGACAGCATTGTATCACAACAAGTTACACAGTCACTTTGACACAACACCCACAATTGGTGCTGGTCCAAATTCCAGTTGCTCACTTTTGATCCATTTTCCAGCTACTGACATGGAAAACAGTGAGACCCATGTTATTGGGTCCCTACCACCATGTACAAGCTCTAGTTTTAATTCCTAGATCCTGGTTCCTGGTTTTGTCCGTGAATTTGCCCAAGCTACCTAGTCTTTTGAGGAATGAACCAGTGCATGGAATATCTCTCGTATTCTCTCTTTCTCTTTCCATTTCTCCATCTCTGATATTCTGCCTTTCAAATAACTAAAAACATCTTTAAGAAATAATAACGCTCTTAGACATATACTGTATGTTTAATAAATATTGAAATTTTCTGACTCTAAAGATGAGATTGCTACAATCAAAAGTATGGTTTCATTTTGAATCAAATACAAAGAAATAAGATCTTAGTGATCACTTTGAATGAGAAAAAAATATTTGTAAACATTACTGCTATATACAGCTTAAGAATAAATGTGTTTCAAATACTGAGTTGGTGAGCTTGAAGAAAGAAAAAAAAAATAACTCCTTCCACACTTCCTTACCATACTATTTCCCAACTCAACCTACAGCAACTTAAAACTGATGCTGTAATAATGAAGTTCTACTTATCACTGTGAAATTTCTATGCTTTAAATTTAAAAAGGATGATTCTTCAAAGCATTGAATTTTTTTCTGGAGAAATGTCCATGTTTTTATTCGGGGAAAAAAAGTCAAAGAAATGAATGAATTTCAGAAAGCTTACACAGACACTTTGAGGAGCACCCTTGGACACACACCCAGACACGGGGTGCACCTCCACAGTGATTTTCTAGAGACCTTGCAACAATACCAAATTGTAAAATATGAAAAGATTTGTGGCCAAATATTTGATCTGTTTTAATGTGGAAATGAATTGCATTTATTCTGTATCAGAAATATCTACTAAACTGGACTCAAAGTCATTCCTGTTCTCCAGTGTGCCTGAGTGAATTGGCACACTGAACTACGGCCTCTTCACTAACAATAATTCACTCTAGCAGTGATGGTACTTCCGAAATCGCAGTGTGAAAGGGAAGTCAGGAATGCGATTTAGGAAGGGTCACCAGTGGTTCCATTTCATTTTCCTAAGAGAATTTAGCCTTCTTTTTCTGCTCCCCAGGGAGAATCTTCAGATGGAAAACAAGGATCTCCACGATGCTGAATGAGAAATGCCTATAGTGAAAAGTTGGTGAGAGAGAGAGGGAGAGAAAGAGAAATAATGTTTTATCAGAAATTTACTGAGTACTTACTTTGTTAGAAATACTTTTGAACATCTTAAATGATTGCCTCATTTGAGCAGCACAGCAACTCTATGAGTTTAGTGCGATTTCCATCTTTACAGATAAAGCGCTCTGCACAGAGGGATAAAATACTTATCCAAGATTATGGAACATGGTAAAGGCAGATTTGAGGTGTGGGCTTAAGCAGTCTGACTCTGAAATATGGTCTTCTGCTATACATAAAATGTACTTTAGTTGAAACATTAATAAGTGTTTTATATGTAAAATACATAATTTTGTTATTTTATATGGCTTTTTCCTTGCTTAGGGCAGCTAAGTCCGTCATAGTCTTTGTTTCCTTTCCCAACTGCTATCCATCCTTCAAGACACACCTTAGTCCCAGGGTCATTCAGGATGCCCATGAAATAAACAAGATATCTCTCCATGTCCCCAAGCAAAGCCATGCATATCTCTATGACAGTTTTTTCTCACTCCTCCAATAAAGAAACCACAGCAGGCATGTGGCATGTGCTAGGCATATGTATCACTTAAAATGTTCATTTTAACAATATCTATCATTCATGGCAGATCTTTAGTGTATTTTGTATCTTCTTGTTTGCGTCAAATGACTGATAGATGATGTGCTTAATATTTTTAGCTAAAATAAAGGTGAAGGCTTTGTACCTAATTACATCAATGCTAGTGATTCGTGATAATGGATGGATCTATTCAGACCAAGAAAATGTAGGTGGAGGTTCAATCAACTTTTAAACCTCAGTAGAGTGTGTAATTAACATTCCTGGCATTTTTAAGTGCTTTTATGCACCAAGCTCTGTAATAGGTCATAAAGAAAATACAGGTTCCCAAAATTAAGTTTTATCTCTGGACCACTTGGAGCATGCATCAGGCCTTTAAAATGAATGTAATAAGGACCGCCATAGTAAAGTCAGAAGAGACTGAAGTGATTAAAGAGTACTTTGATGAAGAGGCAGTGTCTGAATTGCAGCTGGGATATATAGGAGTCTAATTGGTGGCAAAAGGGATTTCAAGAACAGAGAAGAGGCTAAACAAAAATACTGGACGAGGAATAATATTTTGAAATACTAACTTTTTGCCTCCTATAATATATTCCCTTTTAATATTGTTCCCTTTTTTATCTCTCACCCGGCACACTGGAAGAAAGATAAGTTACCACAAAATATTAAAAAAAAACCTTTTGATTTTCAAAAACCAAGGATTTTAAGTTTCAAAAGGGAAGATTTTGCAGTGAAAGAAGCTAAGCCCCAGAACATTCAACACACAAAGTTTATAATATAAACGTGGAATAAAGTAGCAGACCTCATTACCCAGACTATATCAAGATTGCACTAGCTAAGGAAAATGGAAAACAACCTGGAAGGAAGCTGGAGCTTAAACACGAATTTTTATATAGGACGCTGCATTCTGCTTTGGAAGGTATAATTTAACTATTAAGATGGAGATACAAGAAACAGGGGTGATCTTTTCATATCCAAAGATAAAAATAATAAGAACTTGCCTTCATCAAATACTTAATTGGAATAGACATTATTTTTTATCAAATCTTATTTGAATAATAACCAGATTGTGCGAAACGTAATAGGCTTACATAGAAGCTGAGTAATTGGCCCCAAATCATTCAGTAAGTGAAGCAAGGACTGATGGTGGGGGCAGAGGGGTTCTGGGGACAGGGAAAGGGAAAATTCCAGAGCCTATAGAACTGTATCACATATAATAAAATAAGTTTACTTAAACATTTAAAAATAGAGTTGGTGTCCGAAACCTAATTATCTGCTTCTCCTCATACTCATTGTGCTAAGGAAAGCACGGAATTGTCTAGGCTTTAGTTTCCAAGAAAATCCAAAATTAAGAATCATGAAGAAAATAAATTTAAAGAGAAAACAAACAAGTTTGTTGTTGTTGTTGTTGTTGTTAGAAGACTATCGGTGCCTGTGTGTTGCCTCAACTGAATAATCGTCCACTGCCAAGTGCTATGATCTCACATGATCATAGGTTCATGTCCAGGCTGCTCTACTGCAAGACCAGCACCCTGTCTGTGGCTTGGGAAATCAGGGGAGGATGACACAAAGCATTGGGACCCTGCACCCTGTGGGAGACCCAAATACAGTTCCTCGGCTCAGGGCGTTACAGTCATTTGGGGAATGAACCAGCACATGGAACATCTTGTGCCTTTTTCTCACTTTAAATCTGCTTTTCCAATAAAAATACATATTTTTTTAATTTTTCAAAAAGTAGACTTATTTATTTTTCTGGAAGATAAAGTGAAAAGTGAAACACAAATGAAAAGAGAGAGAAAGAGGGACAGAGAGAGAGAGAAAGAGTATGCACAGATTACTCTCAAAGCTGCCAGTATCTAGGACTGGGTTTGGTCAAAACCAGGTGCCTGAAATTCCATTTATCATCCCACACAGTGGTAGGGACCCAAACATGCCTTCCATTTTCTGTAGCTTTGCTCAGATTAGCAGAAAGTGGACCGGATCGTCTGGGACACTAACAACATTTTGCTATGGGATGCCGTTTTGAGTCCTGTGGCAAAGGCTCTGGGAAGGAGCAAGTTAGCTGCACATGGACTAACCCAGGGAACTCACGTCTGGCTCAAAACATTGTGCTGGTACACAGCTGCTATTTTACTAATCCTGGGTGCTGCTGGAACCAGCAGCAGAGGAAAGGCTGAGCAGGCAGCAGCACAGACAGAACACAGGATCACAGGGTGTGGAGAATAAACCACTAGTCAGAGTTGCAACAGCCAAGGACAAAAGAATGGGCATAGCCACAATGAATGAAGACGCCGATGTTTCCCCTTGAAAGGAGCAAAGGTCTATGTCAACCTAAGAGTTAACTGAGGAAGACATCAGGGAGCTGGGGAATAAATCATTTTAAAAATTGGGCCCAGCATGATAGCCTAGTGGCTAAGGCCCTCACCTTATATTTGCCTTTATCCCATATGGGCACTGGTTTGTGTTCCAGTTGCTCCACTTCCCATCCAGCTTCCTGCATGTGGCATCGGAAAGCAGTTGAGGACGGCCCAAAGCCTTGGGACCTTCCCATGTAGGAGACCTGCAGTACGTCCTGACCCCTGGATTTAAACCAGCTTAGCTCAGAGCATTACAACCACATGGGAAGTGAACCAGCAGATGGAAGTTCTTTCTTTCTGTACCTCCACTTCTCTGTATATCTGCCTTTCCAATTAAATAATAATGATATTTTAAAAGAATTTAAAAATCAATATAAAGCTTTTTTAAAAAAAGATTCATTTATTTATTTATTTTTATTGGAAAGGCAATGTATATATATATATATAGAGAGAGATCTTCCGTCCGATGACTCATTCCCCAAGTGAGCGCAATAGGTGGTGCTGCACTGGTCCAAAGCCAGGAGCCAGGAACTTCTTTTTGGGTCCCCCACACTGGTGCAGGGTCCCAGGCTTTGGGCCACCCTTGACTGTTTTCCCAGGCCACAAGCAGGGAGCGGATGGGAAAGTAGAGCACTGGGATTAGAACCGGCGCCCTTATGGAATCCCGGCGTGTTCAAGGCAAGGACCTTAACTGTTATGCTATCGTGCTGGGACCTGTAAAGCTCTTTAGAAACAATGAGAAGCACTTGCAGGAGTTCAGGGAATTTAAGGAATATGTTACAAAGGAAATAGACACATTAAAACAAAATAAAGGAGAATTATTAGAAATGGAGAGCACAATAAGCAAAATTTTAAAGCTTTCAGTATACAGTATAAGCTTCAATTGGAAGATACTTTCTGCAATAATACTTAAAAAGTCCGAAAGTTGGAAGAGTCAAGCTAAGGAAAGCATGCAGACAACATTAAAAGACTGAACCTAGGGCCCAGCACCATAGCCTGGCAGCTAAAGTCTTCATGTTGTATGTACTGGGACCCCATATGTGTACCTGTTCTAATCCTGGCAGCCCTGCTTCTCATCCAGCTCCCTGCTTCAGCCTTGGGATAGCACTTTGGATGGCCCAAGGCCTTGAGACCCTGCACCCTGGCACCTGACTTTGAATTGGCTCAGCTTTGGCCGAAGCAGCCACTTGGGGAGTGAACCAGCAGTTGGAAAATCATTATTTATGTCTCTCCTCCTCTCTGTACATCTGACTTTGCAATAAAAATAAATAAATATTTTAAAAAGAAAGGCTGAACATAAAGTTATGAGAGTTCCTAAAAGTGTGGAACAGGAAGTTAAATAAATAGATGCATTCAGTGAAATATTTGAGAACTTCCCTAATATGGAAAAAAAAAATGGGCAACAAGATACAGGAGGGACACAGAACCCTAGTAGAGTCAACCAAAAATGATCCTCATCAGGACATATAATCAAACTTTCTTCAGTTCAATGTAAAGAAAAGATACTTAAATATTCACGTGAGAAAAGACAACTAACTTACAGAGGGACCCCAATTAGGGTCATAGCTGAACTATCAGAGGAAACTCAACAGGCTAGAAGCTCTATAGCCTGACTAATCAAAAAAAGAAGATACAAATCAATTGAATCTGAGATAAAAAGGAAATATAACAACAGATAAGCAGCACATACACAGAATAATCAGGAACTATTATAAGCAACTGTATGCAATAAATTAGAAGACGTAGAATAAATGGATAGTTTTATATACACATATATAAAATCATGTGTAAATTAATAATCTAGATATACCTATAACAAGGACAGAGATAGAATTAGTAATGAAAACCCTCAGAACCAAGAAAAGCCCTCAACTGAATCACTTTGCTGCTGAATTTTACAAAACATTTCAAGAACTTACACCAATCCTGCTCTAAATGTGCACCCAGAAACCTTCTACCTATTGGAGGAAAACACAGGAAAAACTCTGCAAAGTACAGGAATGGGGAAAGGCTTCTTAGAAAAGTCACCAAAAGCACGGGCAGTCAAAGCCAAAATAAACAAATGCGACTGCATCAAACCAGGAAACCCTGAACAGCAAAGGGAATGACCAACAAAGTGAAGAAGCAGCCAACAGAATGGGAGGAAGCTTGACACACTACACCACAGACAGGGAACTAACATCCAGGATTTACAAAGGGCTTCAGGAACACAACACCACCAAAATAAACAACATTGGAAAGATATGTGTGAAGGAAATAAACAGAAATTTTTTCAAAGAACAAATTCAAATGGCTTTTAAACATGAAAAAAAATGCACAAGCTCCCTAGCTATTAGGGAAGTATAAATAAAAATCATATTGAGGTTCCAAGTAACTCCAGAGAGATTGACCTACATTCAAAAATCTGCTAACAACACCTACTGAGATGGATTTGAGGAGCGCGGTGTCACACCTCATTGTTGGTGAGAGTGTAAGCTAGCATAGCCACTATGGAAGTCAGTATGGAGAGTGCTCAGACAAACACAAATTGATTTACTGTATGATCTAGCTATTCCATTTCTGGGAACATATCCAAAGGAAATACAACCTGCACACGAGAAAGAAACCTGTAATCTTACATTCACAGCAGCACGATCCACCATAACAAAAACATTGAAACAATCCAGATGCTCATCAAAAGATGAATGGATAAAGAAACTGGTACATCTACTCTATGCAGTACTATTCTGACGTTAAAACAAACAGAATGTAACCATTTGCAACTAAATGGTCCCAACTACAGACCATTTTAAATGGGAAAATAAGCCTATTCCAAAAGGATAGATATCATATGTTCTCTCTGATATGAAGCAATGTTCATGCAAAATATGAAATCAATAGATATATAAGTAAACATGTATGTACACATATTTATCTAAAGGAACAGTATAATGGAGATTAGCATACCAACATGTGAAAATGTATTGCAATATGCATCTCTGCACCAAAATAAAAGATGAACTCCCAATGAGACTGTTAACTATATCTTGACAATAAGATGCTGTACTTGCTACCATAGTCTATACCTACAATGTCAATAAACACTTAAGTAGCAGAATGATGGACTTGTAACTGTTGTTGAAGAATTATACCATCATAATAGCATGGGAGGAAACAGGGAGGGGAAGTTGATGGGAAAGGGGAAATCCCTGTGCCTACTGGATGACATTCTGAAGAATAAAAACTTAACAATAATTAAGAATCAGAAATCTGAATGTTGAACATTTGAGTTAATAATGCACACATCCTGTGTGCGCCTATAGGACCTACTCCTAAGAAACTGCTGGAGAAAGCAGGAGCAGATAAAGGAACTCAGAGCCTTCGTCATCACGTCCTGAAGCAGTCCACGGAACCTGAAGCGCATCGTTTAGTCTGCTGTCAGAGTTCTGAGTCAATAAACAAAACTCCATTCAG
The DNA here is from genome assembly GCF_017591425.1 of Ochotona curzoniae. NCBI lineage: Eukaryota > Metazoa > Chordata > Mammalia > Lagomorpha > Ochotonidae > Ochotona > Ochotona curzoniae. The sequence continues at coordinate 41,797,550 of NW_024467119.1, forward strand.
TTTAAGGAAGTGCTACCTAATTATTCATGAAAGGTTAAACTAGTCACAAATGAGTATCCTGTAATATTCACACATGAATAGCCATAGATCTGTGGAATGTCTAATTAAGTATCAGTAAGTAATAATTCAGGGGGTACTCTGCCACTGGAGGCAAGAAGGATTCCCATGTTGAAGCTAAGGTGGAGGGGAGATTTCAAGAGCATGAAGTCTTTCACAGACACTAAAATCTTCTACGTGAGGTTAGGTGAATTTCATTGTTTTTCCCAACAGTTTCCAATTCAGGACGTAGCTTCTTGGTCACAGAGGAGAAACTTAAGAAGGATATCAATCATTGCTTTTAAAAAAGAAGATAAAAATTGAAGCTTAGAATATTATATAGATAAGGCTTATTCCAATGTTTGCTCTTCTGGAATCTAGTTTCTCAATGGAATCTCATTAGTATCTAAGGTAATTACAGAAGTTTTTAGGTTATTCGTAGTAATTAGCCTAAGGGAATGCTATTTTAGGCATGGGTGCAGAAGTACACCACCAACTTAACTTATCCATCCTGGAGAAGAAACATGCAAGTAATTGATTGACCGTTAAATCATTCTCAATATGATACATTAATAAAATTAAGAGTAGTTATATTGAAACTGCACAGCCTCCAAGATCAGAAGAATTCTATCAATGAACCGGTTACATTTAGTAATACATGAACTTATCAATGTCATCAATTCTATCAATGCTATAAACTTAAATATCCTGATTTTTAGAACAATCCCTGTTTCTAAAAATTGTTCAAATGCATATGTTTGTGTATATGTGTGTTCAAGTATTTCTGCTAATGGTGCAGAAATGTTTTTTTTTTTTTATTGTTGCTTACATTGTATTATGTAGTACAGTTTTATAGGCGCTGGGGATTCCCCCCACCCCTCCCATACCCCTCCCCCCATGGTGGATTCCTCCACCTTGTTGCATAACCATATGTTAACGTGAGAATTCATAAATAGGGATAAAGACAGTTTATGAAGGCATTCATTGACATACGTAAGAGAAACAGAAGTTCCCATTAGCATATTTAAATTGCATTCTTTAATTTCAAGGCAAGATCATCCAAATCAAACTTCCTGCTGACCTTTTTTATACTAAGAGTCTAGCTAAAATATGCCTCTCTTGGGGCCCAGAGCAGTAGCCTGGCAATAAAGTCCTCACCTTGTACGCCCTGGGATCATCTATGGGCACCAGTTATAATCCCAGTGGTCCCAGCTTCCCATTCAGCTCTCCACTAGTGGCCTTGGAAAGCAGTTAAGGATGGCCAAAGGCCTTGAGACCCTGCACCTTCGTGGGAGATTCAAAAGAGGCTCCTTGCTCCTGGTTTCAGATCAGTATAGCTCCAGCCATCGTGGACACTTTGGAAGTGAACCAGCAGATGGAAGATCTTCCTCCTTGTCTCTCTTATCTGTAATATCTGACTTTGCAATAAAAAAAATCTTTTAGAAAACTGTCTCTTGTGTTCAATATAAAAGAGCACTAAATTGGGATTTTATAAATTACTATTTTGTGGCATTTTCTACTTTAAGTGTTTTTTTTTTCATGTATATTAGCCTTATCTCTCTACATGTCCACATTACTATAAAAAGGCTGAATTCTCTGAACTTCGGTGGTTCTTTTGTTTTGCCTCACACTAAAGGACAAGAAGAGAGAATATGTATAAATACACAGGAATCTCTTGTAAACCAAAGCTTCATTCAGGCAACTATCTACTTCAACGTATTTCAAGAATTATTATTGGCAACCTCAAGAATATTTGCATGTTGACCAAAATACGAAGTATGGACTCAAACATTTGATAACACTATGTTTCTTTTTTTCTCTAATAATAATACACACCCCAGTTACTGCATGCTTCTTCCTCCTTCTCTAGTAAATAGACTGCAGCTCTCCATGTAGCAGATGATTCTGAGTTTGCCTGTCCTGGGTCTACCTCCTTGTGACTCTCAATTCTTCCTCAAGACACTGACCCTCCTTTACTCTCCGTCTCAGGGTTCAGGTGAGCTAACTTCACAATCCTAGTTTTAGAGAAAAGGGGTAAACATATTCCATCTGTATTCTGTCTCCTTGGATCAGTCATTCAGGGCCACATACAGGATGCATGCCAAACCAAACCCAAGATTCTACCTCTTGACAACCACTGGGAGAAAATAGGAACACTCTTCCTTCTGAGCTGCCAGAGGGAAATTCAGTATAATTGAAATTGCTGCTGACCATGTGGCCACCCAAGAGTGAGAACTTCCAAGACAATAAAATTAAGCAAAGTGAAGTTCAGGTAAGACATATGGTGAAAGTGATCTGTCAGCATAACCTAAATATTGAAATTTATTCATGATTATTGTTAGGCTATTGAAATAAGTTAGCAAATGATTTTATTTAGTAAATTTCAATTAGGGCTTTGTCAATTACCACTAAAGAGGTAATTGTAATATGGTTCATCTATAGAGGAAAAGAAGGGAAAAGACAAAGAAACCATACCTAAACAAGCTTCAGTGGATCACTGGTACCTCTGCTATAATTTGTTAAATTTGAGGTTTTCTCACATTGTTAGATAGCATGAAACAAGATGCTTTCCTTGCTCCTTTTACAGCTCAGTGGAAACTGACAGCTGCCACCATGCCTAAATGACAATACATTAAGTAAAAAGGAATTGAACTGCTAAAGAAATTGGCATGTCATCATATTCTTATGACATTTAGACAATTTTGTCTTTAAATTAGAACCAAGCCATTCAAATATTGGTAGGATCAATTCTTTCATTTCAAATATTACATATGGTTACTTCAAAACATCTTTTTAAAAAAAAATCTAACTGGAGCCAGGAGTCCCAAATGCAGGAGTTAGACTTTGATGTGTTGGACTAAGGAGAAATACCTTAACATTAAAAAGCACTACCTATAGTTACCTGGCAGGGGAGACACCATGATCACGAAGAAGCACTACCAGCATGGCTCACTTCTTTAGTTTCATCATTTTTGTTTTCACAGCTATGTTATCATAATCCCCTAAATCTTGTAGTGTATAGTTTATTAGTTGATAAAGTGATAGTATAAATGGAAAAATTACTACCCCAGAAACAGTGAATGAATTTTTTTTTTGTCAGCACAAAAGAATTAGTGTGCTGAAACTCATCAGCTTTGGTTTCCAGCATATTTATTGTGCCAGATCAAGTGAAATATGAGATATAATGAACCAATAAATACAATGAAAGATCTGTATGAAATGCATGCTAAAGTTGGTGGTTAAAGTATAACTTGTAGTTTAGGGTCTTGTTTTCAAATATTAATATTTCATCAACTTTAAATACAGGTGTTGGGGGAGAACATCCAATCTGCTGGTTTACTTCTCAAATGCCTACAGCAGCAAGCAGCATGCCAGGCTAAAGCCAGGTGCCCAAACAACTTTCTGGATTTCCCATGTGTGGCAAGGGATCATCAAATGCCTCCTGTGATATGTTAGCAAGAAGTTGAATCAGCGGTGAAGAGCTGGACCCACAGCAGGCACTCCAATATGTCATAGCATTTGCACATTTATTTTTGTATTTCATGATATTTTACTTTCTTGGAGAGAAGTCCTTTCACATATGTATTTATCTCCCATTTATTAGACAGTCACAATTTATACAAATTTGGGTAAAACAATAGCGTCAGTAAAAGGGAAAAAAACTTGTCTAGAAAACTGACTAAACTACTTAAACATGGTTTCTTTCATCCCAGTCATAGACTCAACAGTATTGAATATGCCTATGTGTTGTGTGTGTTTATGAATATACATGACTAATTAATAAAAATCTTTCAAGTTAATCAAATAGTGTTATCACAAATTATACAGAAATTAATGATGCTATTAGAATTCCGGCTAAGATTTCAGGCTCTCTGCTTTTCCCTCCTGCTGTTTCCTTTTCCATTAACCCTTCAATAAAACATGATATGACACCTACTTGATCTCGTTCTTTCTGACTCCTTCTCTCCCTCCTTACCTCCTGCGTCGGCCTCTTTTCCTTCCCTTCATTCATTTTTCCTTCCTTCAGCTTAGTTACTGTGGTAATGACTCTATTCTTCCTCAAGACACTGACCCTCCTTTACTCTCCGTCTCAGGGTTCAGGTGAGCTAACTTCACAATCCTAGTTTTAGAGAAAAGGGGTAAACACATTCCATTTGTATTCTGTCTCCTTGGATCAGTCATTCAGGGCCACATACAGGATGCATGCCAAACCAAACCCAAGATTCTACCTCTTGACAACCACTGGGAGAAAATAGGAACACTCTTCCTTCTGAGCAGCCAGAGGGAAATTCAGTATAATTGAAATTGCTGCTGACCATGTGGCCACCCAAGAGTGAGAACTTCCAAGATAATAAAACAAAGTAGAGTGAAGCCCTACATCAGTTTTCTTTCCTGTTTCTAGTAACCATGCCCTGACTTTGCCTGAAGATGACTGTTCTTTCATGCTCTACAAACATAGTAAGGAAAGAGACAACTCCACTCTGATTTTAGGGGTGAACAAATACTAGCCAGAAGCTTGCTTAGCCCAGTTCACAGCTGGTTCAATGTTGGTTACATGATGCAATTCACATGCATTGATTCATATCTTGCTTTTGGAGGGGGGGATGGACTTGTCAGAAAAATATTGGTTTTCTATTTGGGAGTCCCTGGTAATGGAACAGAAATATTTGAGGTGCCAGGGCCCACAATATAAACAGTTAAGGCCTCAATTTCTAATTCAGAGTACTCTGAAAAGCAAGGGAAACAACAGAAAATAGCATGATCCCGGCTTTGGCCATCTAGACTTTTCAGTTCTGACAAAATAAATTAGTTTTTATTGCTTAATCTACTGCAAGTAGTTACACTTCTTCCTTCTTTACAGAGTAGCCCACTATGAGATAAAATATTTTGAAAGTTCTATTCTCACAGAACCTTGTAGGAAAACCATTTACCCTTGTAGGAGAAAGCTGAGACTTAACTTGGATCTAATCATTTGGTATGGTAGTTCTATTTGAGCAACTAAAGATTTAGTTGTGGGTTGGAAAGTTGCGGAGTAGGTATTTTCAGCAACTATGATGCCACTGGAAACAGACACATCTTGCAAAGGAGTATCTGGGTACAAGCCCCACTTCTGCTGTCAGTTCCAGCCTCCTATTCCTGCACATGTGCACTGGGAGGCAGCAGGGCCAGTGTCACTAGTATTTGAATCCTTGCCACCAATGTGGGAGACAAGATTTCGTCCCTAGCTCATGGCTTTAACCTTGTTAAGCCCTGGATGTTAGAAATTTGTGGGAATGAACCAGCAAAGAGGCTCTCTCTTTTGCTCTCTTATCTTCTTTCTCCATGTTTCTCTGCCTTTCAAATAAGTAAACTCCCCAAAAGAAAATTAAAATTGGGAAGAAAAATTTGAATATTAAAATTATTTCATTTCATATTTTCTGTTATATGTTTTTTTCATTGTATCACTGCACATCTTGACTGTACTTGGTAATATGACCACAAATATCAATGCAGGATCTCTTGCCTTGCCATTGTCATCTGTAATCCTGCCTTTCAATTAAATAAATAAATCCTTAAAAAAATAAAATGAAGTGATCAAAGAGGGCTATTCAAAGAATACTGTGGTATCATTTAAGAGCTACACCTTTCTAAAGGATTTATTCATAGCCCAGAGCTCTATCGTAATGGCTAAAGTCCTTACCTTGAATGCCTGGGATCCCATGTTGGGGCCGGTTCTAGTCCTGGGCGTCCTGCTTCCCATCCAGCTCCCTGCTTGTGGCACGCAAAAGCACTCAAGGATGGCCCAAAGCCTGGTGACACTGCACCTGTGTAGGAGACCTGGAAGAGGCTCCCAGTTCCTGACTTCAGATCAGCTCAGCTATGGCCTTTGCAGCCACTTGGGGAGTAAATCAGCAGATGGAAGATCTTCCTCTCTGTTCTCCTTGCTTTATATCTGATTTTCCAAGAAAAACAAATGAATCCTTTTTTTAAAAAAAAATTTATTTAGTTATTTTATTATTTAAGGTTAGAGTTACAATGAGAGAGGGGAACATAAGAGAAAGATATCTTCCATCTGCTGTTCATTCCCCAAGTGGCCACAATTTCCAGGGCCTGGTGAGTTGGAAGCCAGGAGCTTCATCCGGGTACCTGCAATGGTTACTAGGGCCTAAACATTTAGACATCTTCTGCTGCATTTCATAGGCCACGGGCAGGGTCCTGGATTAGAAATTAAGCAGCTGATGCTCCCACAGTGCTAACGTTGTAGGCCAAAGCTTTATACCTGTTATGCCATTACACAGACCCCAACTTCACTGACTTAAATTGATAAAGTAAGACATATTTATAAATAAAAGGCAAATTTATCTTCCAATTACAATTGATATTTTAGAATTTACTATGGGTAGCAGCTGTTAGGCCAAATGAAGAATCCTAATTAAAACTCCTTGAAATACGTAACAGTTATAGTTTATCTCCTATCTAAAGAATTGCCTAACTTTGAAGACAGATGAGGACCAACAGTTATGTTTTTTTCTAAGGCAGGAGAAGGTTTATTTACCTATTAAATATTGTTTCCAATGATAACATACAGAATACGTGCATAGATTATGAAATAGAGGGTATAAAAGTTCAGCATTGCCAGTGTGTATGACAATTACCAGCAAGAATTAATCAGCATTCCTCATATCATACACAATGCAGTTAGAATAGAAACAGCAAATCTGTTTAAGCAATGCAAACAAACTGCATAGACGCTAAACAAGCAAAAGTATATCATCAGCCATGACTCAAATTACATCTTTAAATTGTGTGCCTGCCTCCTTTAAGACAGCCGTTTAAGAATCTGGTCTCTGATCAGCTTTACAAAGCAAGAAACACTACTTCTCGGGCTCATTTGTTTTTTACTGTGTCAGCGTGGGAACATATTTAATAATTCAGCTTTTTAATTAACCCTTGTTTGATTCAAGTGATACATTACTGTGAATACTTATGTGATGTTTTCCTTAGCAATAGAATCAGTTTATCAGCCTCAGGTTGATATAACCATACTTGGTAACAATGTTGCACAAGCTCTTAAAGGATGTATGAATACATTGCAATTGTATTGCTGAACGCTTTTGTTTTCAACTCAAAAACTGTTTGTTTATTCTGGACATTCTCATAGAATTCTCATTTTGTAGCAAATTGTGAAATGAAGCATCTTTCTCTTTTTTGGTTGTGGCCATTGTTTATCTGTTTGCTTATTGTGGTGCTTGGTAACACTACTGCATTGAAACAATTGAACCAGTCGTCCTTCCATCTAGAACCAATGGCTGTAAGGAATCTACTGGGATACTGATTCCATAACGGGATGAACTGGAGACTGAAACATCTAAGAAAACTCTAGTACAGAGTGCTTTATATTTGCACACACACACACACACACACACACACACACACAAAACACTTATTTGATGTCACACTTTGAACAATATGCTTGGGCTACTGGTGAGAAACATTTGTAATTAACTCTGAAAAGCATTAAGGATAGGGGAACAAGAGTGATGATTAAGTTTACACTGTACCATTTTTGTCATCATGACTCAATGTCTTTACATGTGGAAAAAAGTTTAGGGAAATCTGAAAATATTGTTATCCCTTTCTTATGACTCGAAGTCAAATTAGTCTAAATTTATAACTTTTAACATTTGCATCACTTCTGATCGAGCATTTCAGTCTCCATAGAGATGAAATAATGGTGGTTTTCTCTCTTCAGTGATTATGAATATAGAATATAAGAGAAACATAAGCTGTTATACAAAGCACAGTAGCTGTTTCACTACACTTGTTATGGTCAGCATTAAACTTGCAACTAACTCAATGTATTTATATATTTATATATGAGTCATGAAAAAGATATGTGCATATATAAGAATATATTAAATAATGTAATTATTATTTTATATGAATTTAATAAGTAATAAGTCTATGCTCTGCTATGTAATATAAAGGGAATAAATTTGGGGTGGGGAATGAATAGTTGGTCACCTATTGATGAAGCGTGAGGGTAAAGTTAATTGGAGGCTTTATGAATATGGATCATAAGATGTGGTAGAATTAAAAGAAATCAGTTGCAGGAACTTTAACGGGGTTTTTCATCTATTATTTTTGATGGCCAGTACAAGAGATGGAAATCAATATAATTATTATAATGAAAGAGAAAATAGAATTGTTATGGATGAGTCCCTAATCTCAGCCTCCTGTATCTGTTCACACTTGCCCCTTTAGTTATCCCATCAGGCCCATTGCTTTTAAGGGCCTTCTTTAGGAATCCCAAGGCCCTACATCCAATTGCAACTTAATATATTTATTTTGATGCCTGATAGGCAGTTAAAAGTTAATGTGGTGCAGGGCCCGGCGCGGTGGCGCAGTGGTTAAGGTCCTCGCCTTGCACGCCCGGGATCCCATATGGGTGCCGGTTCTAATCCCGGCAGCCCCGCTTCCCTTCCAGCTCCCTGCCTGTGGCCTGGGAAGGCAGTCGAGGACGGCCCAAAGCTTTGGGACCCTGCACCTGCGTGGGAGACCCGGAAGAGGCTCCTGGCTTCGGATGGCGGCATAGCATAGCATCGGCCGTTGTGCTCACTTGGGGAGTGAATCATCAGACGGAAGATCTTCCTCTCTGTCTCTCCTCTCTGTATATCTGCCTTTCCAATAAAAATAAAATAAATCTTTAAAAAAAAAAGTCAATGTGGTGCAAAAAAAAAATTCTTTTCACTCTCAGTAAGTGGCATCTGTATTTTTCCAGTTATTTACATCAAATATCCTGAAGTAAGTATTATCTCCTCCTATAAACTTTAATCTATACCCGCCTGCAAATTCTTTTACCTTTATGCCACTCTATAGGATAAATACTCCACTCTGCTTGGCTTCGTTCCAGCACCTTTTTTCCCTTGGATTACAGCATTGCTAACTTTTTTCTCTTCCTCCACCCTTGACTTTTTTTTTTTTTTTTAAAGATTTATTTTTTATTATTTTTTCATTGGAAAGGCGGATATACAGAGAGGAGAGACAGAGAGGAAGGTCTTCCGTCCGATGATTCACTCCCCAAGTGAGCGCAACGGGCCGATACTATGCCGATCCGAAACCAGGAGCCTCTTCCGGGTCTCCCGCGCGGGTGCAGGTTCCCAAAGCTTTGGGCCGTCCTCGACTGCTTTCCCAGGCCACAGGCAGGGAGCTGGAAGGGAAGCGGGGCTGCCGGGATTAGAACCGGCGCCCATATGGGATCCCGGGCGTGCAAGGCGAGGACCTTTAACCACTTGCGCCACCGCGCCGGGCCCCACCCTTGACTTTTAATAGTAAATTCTCAACAACGAATGTAAAGGAGTCCTTTTATATTTTATACTTTGGAGAATGTCTTCCTTCAATGAAACACTCCAAGTGCTTTCTTTCTCACAGAGGAAAAGCCAAAGTCTTGAAGTGTCACTATATAATTTTATCTCTAACCATTTGCGTGATCTTTGAAAGTTTATGAACCAAAATAATCATATCTTTTAATTCTATTTTCCCACAAACATTTTTGAAACACCCTCATGTTTTTCATTTTCTCACTTACCGCATGCCAGGCTCATGGGCTTCTTGCTGGTTCTTCAACCCCAGGCACATTGCTGTCTTCATACATGATGTCCCTTTGCCAGGTTAGCTGTCTCTGGCCTACATAGCTGTTTCATTTTCTTGCCTCCTTCAGTAGTTAATTCCAATGTCACATCCTTAGACTTTTCTTAAGTACCTATTTAAATTCTAGACTTCACAGACATTTGCAGTTTCATTTTTTCTTCTTGCTGGTATTATAACATGCACAACATTATCATGTGCTGTTTATTGTTTAAGTACACGGAATATACTTTATATATAGGGCTATTAACATGTGCTATTTATTATTTAAGTATATGGAATATACTATATATATTTCTTTGTTTAAAATCTATTGGTGGGAGGGGCAGAGAAATAGTCTACTTGCCTAACACATAGTAGTTATTCATCAACAGTTGCTATGAATAAATACAGGCTACATCAGAAGCTTATAATGCATGAATTTTGGACAGTCACAAAAATTGGAGAGAATGTACCTTTAAAGTAAATATGTAGCTAAGCTTTGAGAATGGAGGCACCCTCTGACAGAAGAGTCAGAGACAGAGAAAAAGAGAAAAAGATTTCAGGAATTAAAAATACCATGAAAAATAATAATATTATGAACAATGTGTAGGGTTGAAGGAAAAACAGATCTCTCAAGATAAAGACTCAAAGAAAGTCCAAGAGGGTAGAAGTCAGGGAAAATTAAAGGATGACACGACAGAGTCTAACCAAAAAGGACCGGTAGGCCACATTTTAGTTTTTATTTGAACAGCAAAGAGAAGTTACTGAAAATTAGAATAGAACCACATAAACTTGTGTGTGTTTTAAAACTGCTCAATCTGCAGCTTAGAAAATATATTGAAGGAGGAGATGAATCAGTGCAGCTTAGAATATTGGGATGGCTCCAAGAGTAATCTCCATGGAACATGAAAAAATTGTAATAGAGTGATGCTATCTCTCAAGCCTCAGAGGCCATCCTCTTTGTCTTCCCAGCTATTCTAATGTCTCTTCCTTTACTACTTCACCCTTAGATTTCATAGAGCAGGAGTGTACATGAGCTGGGAATTCCAAATGAAAGCACTTCACCCTAAATTTCATGCCATTCCTCCACAAGATGCCTACTCCATTTACAAGAACTGTTTCTGCGTATTTTATTAGTTTGTTTCATTCATTTAATTGAGTATTAGGATATTAGAAAATCGGTCAAGGGCCAGGTTTGTCCATCTTATATACTCAAACACTGATACATTCATGGTAAACAGTAATATCTGTTGAATAAATTAAATCAATTTCTAGTTTGAAACAGTCACGTCTACAATTGCTGTCTGGTAGATACAAGAAATATTTCTGGGAGACTTGAAAGATTTTTTTTTCCTCAATTTTGTCTTGGAGACAAAGAGAGGTAGATAAAAGAGACCCCATCTACTCTTTCACAACCCACACTGCTTCCTGCAATGGCTAAAGCAGGGGCAGGTTTGGAAGCAGGAGCTCCAGCCAGGTATTCCATGGGGATGGCAGAGTTCTAATTTAAATAATTATTCCCTTCTAGGGTGTGCAATAGCAGGATCTGGAATCAGGAGCTAGAATCGGTACTGAAAGTTGGCACACTGAAATGGAATTCAAGCATCTTAATTGGAATTCTAACCACTAATGCAACAAAAACCTTTTACATATAGCCAATGTATAAAAGCTACATATCAGTTTATCTATTAATGATTAGGATGTGCACTTGACAACCACACAAATAGCTCAACAGAATGTAACAATCTCTGATTTCAGAGAATGAGGTAAGCATTGCAAGGTGTTTAATGATCAAGTTTCAGTGGTAAGCATATAACAGTGAGATAATAAATTCCAATAAAGAATTCTAATATTGTTTACTGTTCCTTTGCTATTCTGAAACATGACCTAAACCCAAGCAATCACACACACACACACACACACACACACACACACACACACACACACACACACACACGGTGGGGGGGCAGGGCCTAGATTGTGCTCCAAGCCTGGAAAGAGGTCATTGAGGGCATCTGAAGAGTAAACCAACAGATGGGAGCTCAAATACATGAAAAACAAACAAATAAAACAGCTGAGTTCTTGAAAGGATGTATGTGCTGTATTCCCAGTTCTTAAAATTATAAATCCTTTACTCAGAGGAATTTTTATTGTAAGTATGATCTTGTAACTAAAACAAAGCCATGATTTAAGATAATTTGGTTAAAAAAGTTCCTTTTATATAGACAATTGGATGCTGGACTGTCTGACATTGTCTGTACCAGCAATGTCAGAGCACACTGAAATAACAGACTGATGGAATTATAACTTGTTATGAAGGACTATACTATAATACTATAGTAATAGTACAATCCTTAGTATACTAATATAGTTCTTAGCATACTTAATAATAATAATATATATTATTATTATTATTAATATGAGGGAAATAAGTTGGAGGAGGGAATTTCGGGGGAGATCCTTGACCCTACATAATTGTACCATAAAATTTAAAAAAGAAAGTTCTTTTTATATGTAATACATTGAAATTAATAAAAAAAGTAACCTAAAAGCTGGACAAAAATATGAACTATAAAATTCAGAATGATAGATTTCAAGCCAAAATATTGGAATAAAATATTAGAAAATCTAAATAAGCAAAACTTTTATACATAGTCATGTTGTGTAAATGTTGTATGTAAATAAAACCTCAAATTAGATGCATTGTCTATACTTCCAAGAACTGCTTTCCTTCATTAAGAAAACATAAAATAAAGATGAGTGAAAAAATACAGAGCAGTTTCTGCATCAAAAAGACGAACATTGACCTTCACCTTAACCAATAAAAACAAGAGAAAACATATTCTTATGCAGAAATCATGTGAGATGATTTTCTGGTTCAAAGTTTGAACAAGTTGTATGCCACACCTGCCATTTGGGTTTATTTAAACTCTATTGAAGAGCTGTCATCTTATCATTACACATGAATATACAAGTATCTGTATCTTTGATGATGTCAGTAAGTATTATCAATGAAAGTCCAATTTATTACATTATCCATACAGTTAATTATATTAAAGAAATACAGCAACTTACCTGAAAATTTTATAAGTATTCAGGAGATCTCATATTTCAAGTTGCTTAATTCTTCTTTTATAGTCCATGCCGCATGTATTTTATTACCATGATATTCTACTAACAAAACGAAATTGGAGGCAGAGCACGACAGCATAGTGGTTAAACTTCTCACCTTGCACGCGCCGGGATCTCATATGGGTGCCAGTTCTAATCCCGGCAGCCCTGTTTCCCATCCAAAGTCCTAGTTGTGGCCTGGGAAAGTAGTAGAGGACAGCCCAAAGCTTTGGGACCCTGCACCTGCGTGGGAGACCAGGAAGAGCTCTTGGCTTCTGGCTTCGGATTGGCTCAACTCCAGCCATTGCGGCCGCCTGGGGAGTGAACCATCAGACAGAAGATGTTCCTCTCTGTCTCTCCTCTCTGTATATCTGCCTCTCCAATAAAAATAAAATAAATCTTAAAAAACACACACACACAAATCAGTATTTTATAAATGTGTAAAGTCCTTCTCATATGGTGTTCTATGGCCATGAATTCCTTCAACTCCCTGAAGTTCATGTTTATAACTCTATTGAGAATTTCCAAATTAAACAAATAAATTTCTACATTTCTCATAGATTATAAGGTATAAAAATAGGTGTTTATACTGAGAAGCAGTGAAATAAGAGTTAAGCACATTCACCACTAATAAGTAACATAGGTAAATCTCAATATTCCATAATTTAGAAAAAACAACACAATGAAAAAGTCATCTTAGCCTTCAGCTGGGAATGGATGAAGACAAACTACCTCCCTCCACATGAATGACTGTATCATCACCACGACTTTTCATTCATAGAAAAAGGAATTCGTGTGATATTTGAATCTGAAACATTTAAAGTGGAGAGCAAAGAAGAAATCTTTGGATGTATTTAGCTCTTCTTCTAATTAGGAGACCTTTTGAATTTATAGTGAAATAGTTGTCCTTTAGAAACATACAAGAAATCATGCTTTTTTTATCTTTTATAAAGAAAAATGATATTTAAGAAGCAAAATTGAATATCATTGGCATATTTTATGAGATTTATACATAGCATTAGTTCCACTAACAGAGGGTAAGTGTAGAATTCTGATATTTTTATCATAAACAAAATTGTATTTCCAGCATCATATGTTTATTAATTAAAATCCCACAAATAAAATTTGTCCATGGAAAAATAGAGATATTTTGAGTACTAAAGTCCTTTATTTAACAACACAGAAATTTCACAAAAACAACTTTACTGGGCAAATTGAATGTGATTTTTTTAAGCTTTTTTTTTTTTTTACAGTTTTGTACATGCCCCATAAGTGATTTTCTTTAATAAATACACTGTTTCCCAAAACTGCTTTTTTTAAATAATTGCACAAGCATACATACACCTTACACAATATCTATTAGAAAATTTAATAGATAACTGCACAGTTCAGAATAGGAGAACACTGCGAAAGGAGTACATTTTGGGGCCCATCTTTCTGAAATACCTCTGACTCTTTTGCAATTGTAAAAATGGAATCCTTCCTATCATGGTAGCTGTGTTTTATTCACTAGGAATACAGATCTCAGTGTGAAATGCCAAGTTTAATAAAAACAAATTCTGAAACATTTAGCTGTTACATGAGAACCAACTGTTTGATATCACTGTGAATCTAACTATGATCAAAGACCCACTGCAGCTTTTTGCTGAACATATTTAACCCTGAATCGTGTGTTCATTTAACTGCTTTCCTTTCTTCATTATTTGATTACAGATACTATCAGCTTATACACTTTCTGTGCTTCAACATTAATTGCCCAAGTTACATGCCAGGGGTGCTGAATGAAAGGAAGAGAATATTCTTTTATTTTGGAATTGCTACTAGTAATTCATAATGAGTCCACCATCTCTTGCTCCCAGTGTGTTGAGAAGTTGAGCATTTGAGACAAAGCAGTCAGATGACACTTTTACACTCCTACGTATGGTGAAGATAACTACAATTTTCTCTCCCAAGGATGTTAACATTGTTCTTTACAAGGTGGCCTCTGCTTTTATTGGACAGACAAAGTCCATCGGAAAGTCTCTCTGTGTGGAAGGAAGTGAGCATTATGACGTTCTTAAAATATTAAGGTGCTGAATGGCAGCTGGGAACAATATTGGGGCATTGCACTATGTATCAAAGCATTATATTTTACAAGGTCTCCTCAAATGATAGCAAAATGAACTCCTTGTCACACTTTCAAGAAATGACCCCATCTATGGTGGACTCCTCTTATAATAGCCCTTTCCCAATTGATCTAACATTTAAATTAACTTGTATAGAAAATACACACAATCTACATTATCTTTGCTACCATTTGGATTTTCTTGATAATGAATGTAAAAAACACAGTGAGATTTTTAGAAGCTACATTTCACTGGAATTTTAGAATCATGAAAATTGTAAAAGCTTCAAATCACTGCCTTCAGATTATGTTTTGTAAGATCTCATTACACGAACATAAGGGGAAGAAAACCACAGGGAGGCCAGAGAAGCAGTGTCTTTCCTCACCGTCACCACACGCACCCTGCATTTCATAAACAGAGTTTGAACCAAAACGCAAGAACTGGGTGGCATAAAAGAACAGTATCAAGAATAAAAACATCAGATAATTAAAGAAAAGCTACACCTTTCTATTTCGGTAATCAACAGGTTTCTTTTCATTTAAAATAAATGATTTGGCATGTAAAATACCACATCTTACAATACACAAATTCATTAGTCTATAAAAAAAATCAAACAAAAACACATAAAAACATGCAACATTAGAACGTATTTTAGACTCTCATTACATTGCTATGAGATCTTTATGTTATTGTATGCCTAATACAGCCAGAATAGAAATTTATTTCATTTGTGGAATAATAGTTATTTTTACAAAAAGCAAGGCAATCTTACTATTCAAGTGTGAAAGTAAGTTTTCACTCACTTGTAATTGACCAGGAAATTGGCAAACAAGAAATTAACATAAAATAGAGTATAATAGAAAGGAAACAAGAAAGGAGTCATCTACTTTTCATCGGTCCCACAGCAGAAACAGAAGTTCCAATGAAAAAGACTTAGAGGCACACACAGCAAGTAGAAAACTACCTCAAAACTAGTACACAGCATGCTTTGGCATGTGACACTTAACTTATATTTGTAAATACTGATTGGTATAGAATATATTGGATTTTCCTGAAACAAGGTTTTTTGACCAAAGACCATGTGTTCATACTCTGGACAAGTAAAATCTCATTTATTTTCATAATAGTACTTTTGAGTGCCTTACTTGTCCCTTCCCCCAGGATTCTAATGAGGAAATGCTGCTTCTGTGATTTTAATCATCTTTTTTCTTAGTCAAAACTACAATTGTTTTTTTTTTAATTCACTTGCTAGTCTTCCCAAAACTTTAAAAACTTTTCTTTGCTGTTTCATTCTTTAAGTTGTTTTTCTTCTCACGATCCATTTTGCTAATATGTTTCAGAACACTAAAGATGATAGCAGGCTAAAATAGCTAGTTAGTGGATAAAGAATAAAATGTTTCTGAAACAAGACTTTTGATACTTTGTGTATTCTTGAAAAACTGTATTTTATTACTGAAATTTAAAAAGTCCTTGCCATCTGGCAAAAAAAAATGAAATAAAATGAAAATAATATTTATTCCAACTAGGCAGTCTTAAGAACTTTTACTTGCATAAGAAAACCAAATCCTGCAGAAAAGGTAGCGCACATCCTATGAAGCATCCTTTTTGTGCATGCAGAACTGGACAGTATGTTGGGGGATACAGTTGGTTTGCATTTGTCAATTTCACAAACTGGGGCACAGATTTTGTTTTGTTTTGTTTTGTTTTCAGAAATCAAAGCATGGAGCAATCAGGACAGGAGTGCGAGCAATGGAACCTTCCACTGAGGGACCAGAGGAAGAGCCCTAGTCCAACCAGAAGAAAGGAAGACAAAAAAAGGTAAAGGGCTTGACTTATACAAACATGTTTAATCAAATTCACTTAAAAATACACCAGCAATGCCTCAAGCAGGAGGCCCTCAATGTATTCAAGTGTTAGAATAAAACCATCCTTTTGACATTACACATGGCATTAAAATGTTTGGTTACTCTATTTTTATTTTTGTCCTATGAAAAATAAAAGCAAAAAAAATTAAACAAGAAACAACAATAACAATAACAAAATAAACATGCAGCCCCTGTTGGGCTGGAAAAAGGTCAGACACAGATTTCTCTCCCTAAAATCTGGTACTTTATTCAATAGCCTATAAAACACTGAAAAATTATACAACTGATTCTGCATTTTCCAACTACTCTGAGTACTCCGCCTTACAGTGCAACCCAAGACAAGTCAACTACACTAAGGATTTGGGAGGTATAACCTTCTGTACAGCTTGTTTGTAAGCAATGCAAGTGCATAACCACTACTCTAATATAGTGCTCAAAAGATTAATTGAAACTTTCATAACATCTTCCCCTCTTGTAACAATACAACTGAAGGTAATTGCTGGATGGATCACAATCTTTCAGTCTTGTAAACTCGGCGTCAAGTCTCTACGGAAAGATGCATGGCAAAATAGTGCCAGTGCTGTTGCTGTTTCTAGAAACAACTGGCAAAAATATTTAAAGCTAAAATTTATTGCTCCAGATTTCTCGCAGAACCATACTGTTGTGTACAAACTGTTAATCTCCATAGATGCTCAGACATGATTGTCTCTTTGTGTCTAAACACACAAAATACAACTGCTATCTGTACAGTTTACAGTACTGAAACACATATATTTGAAAATGAAGTATAGATATGTACTTTGCAAAGATACATGATTTTACAGCAGGGGTTTACCCAAACTTATTTTTTTTTACAGCCACCTTCAAAATAGACAACAACTTCACTAATATAGCTAAATTACATCAAAGAATCAGTGTATTGAAAGTAAATAGACTGGCCAGTTCCCCAGGCTCCCACATTGTTTTTATGTGTCTTTTTTTCTTTTCCTCTTTTTTTTTTTTTGGAAGAAACCCCTATAGATAAAATGAAAATAATTTCTGGATATTTTCTTCAGTGGTGGGCTAAGCAGTTTCTTAAAACAAGACATTAATTTGCCCTTCATTTCCAAATGCCTTGAAAATAAGATATACTACTGCTTTAAAAGAACCATCGGAATGCTTCAGCGCTGGGAACAGGTGTTCTCTATAAAAAAAGAGCAAGAAAACAAGTTAAGCTTTCTTTCTATGTCAATATAAAATTAGATTTTCTCCTTTACATTTCAGCAATATTTTTAGTCAACAATACATAACATAATGACTTGTAAATTGCAACATCTAATAAAGAAATGTTTAATCTTAAAAATTACAAAAAGTAGAATACTAAATTTAATTTCAGCTTACTGAATATAATGATAGAATATATTGGTCTTGAAATTTTTGCAAGTGCACCTTGGTGACTATTTACAGTAGTCACAATAAAGGTAAGGTTCAAGTCATGTACCAGTGATTGGGTGCTGGCTAATACACGTACTTGAAATCTGTGTCTACTTCGCAGGAAGTCTATATCAGTCTGAGCGAGCCATTTCAGAGTCAAAATAACATGCACATCGATTTTACAATCCCATCAGGGAAAAGGAAGGAATTCCCCTTTTCTGGTTAACTTCTTACACTAATCAGTTTTCACAACAGATCTTCCTTTATTTATTTTTCTGTTTCAAAACTCACAATCATCCATGCACACTGTCGATGTGCCACACATGAAGCACTGCATGCAGTTTGAATGACTATGAATCAATTGCATCACCTTTAAAATAACAAAACTGAAACCAAAAGTTAAAATCTACACCATAGGTTTTACATATAAAATTGCAATATGTAATATGATTGCAATCTCTGTAAGGCTGATGTCTAAATTTATCCAAATGATTTCTGCATTCTGGAGTATCTTTTATGATGGGACTACAACAAAGCTCACACCAATGCGACCATCACTACTCATCAATTACTAGCTTCTAAACATATTCCTATTAGTAGCCAAAAGAAATCTTTGACAAAAGATTTCACTAGCTTAAAGAGTAGAGTTTGTATTTTCACAAATGACTAACTAGTGACACTCAATGACACATGACTACCCTTTGTGACTCAAAAAAACTAAAAATGGTTTTCCATGTGAATAATTAGCTGGCACAAAAAAAATGAACTATCCATTTAACAACAACAAGAAAGCCTTACTTTACTATGAAGATTTTGTAAATCATAGATAAGTTTGAATTTTCTTCTTCATGTTCAAATTACAGTAACTCATCATCTCATACTTCATTGGTTCCATTGCATATATTCTAATGTTATATACCAAGCAATCACATAGAACAATCTAAGAGTAAGTTTTTCTCTAGGGGCAAACTGAGTACTGATTTTATTTCTTAGGCCAACCCCAAAAGATTGAAAGATTAAAAGATAATTGCAAAGATAAATTAAGTAGACACATTGGTAAAATAAGTGAATATTTCCAAAATATTGAGTATATATACAAAAACATATACACACAAACACATACACTTCTTATAAATGCATCTTAAAGCAATGTTAATAATATTTGGATTTCATATTTCAGAAAATACAGAAAATTTTGTTTAGAATTACTAGCTGGTTAAAGTCATTGCTTATCTGCTCACACCTCAGTTATTTCGCATCTTCTTGTAATAGTATAATCTAAAAGGTGTGTTATTAATGTTATCAATTAGAAATTTAAAAGTAAAGCTACTTTTTGTCATCTGCATTAGGAATAATTTTCAAAAATTGCCTCCACAACCTTCATAATACATTTCAAAATTATAGCGACAGAAAAAATAGAGTATGCTACCATTAATTAAACCTAAGCTTATGCGCAGTTCCTTCCTGTTTTATATTCTTTTTTTGGTACACATTCACACATATATAGAAACATCTAATTTAATTTGTGAAGTACATAAATCTACTCTACCTATAAAAAATGGTACTTACATTAATTTTACTTCTTACCCTAATGATGTAATTGGTTCTTCCCTTTCCAGCTTACCATACTTTCGGGCTGACAATACATTATTTGATTCAGTTGGTGAAGAAAAGCCCTTTACTACTTTCTAAAATTAACTTCTGAATGGTACATATAATAATTGCATATATTGATAATGTTTATGCAGTTATTGAAAGAACTAAATGAATATGATAATAAACAATATACAAATTCTAATAGTCAAGTTTCAGACACACATGCACACACAGCAAATGAAAACTTAGAAGTTTGGGGGCTGCACAATGGCTCTACTGGCTATTCCTGCACCTGCAAGCACAGGCATCCCACATGGTCGCCAGCTCTTGTTTGGCTTGGCCTTCAGCCAATATGGAATTTGGGGAGTGAACCAGCAGAGGGAAGATCTTTCTGTCTCTCCTTCTTTCTGCAAATCTGTCTTTCCAATAAAAATAGATAAATCTTAAAAAAAAAAGCTTAAGTTTGTACAAGATGCTAACATGTTGAGTGATGCCAACTAAGAATAAAATTTTATATAAGTATGCACACTTATATAAATGTAGTAATTTTTAACATGATAGACTAAATCCAAGCATATCTATGTAATTATAAATCCATGGTTACAGATTTATGTATGAAAAACAAACATGTGCATATATTTCCATATATTCATATTATGTGTACATGTATGACTTAGGGCTGCCAACCTACTCTCAGATGCCAACTGGAAGCAAGAATATGACACAGACTTGTATAATATTGCATCTTGATAAACATATTTATGACAACAGACAGAAAACATATAGAGTGAGTTTTTAAAACGAAATGAAATCCTTACTCGTCTTAAACATTTATATCTCTTCTGCAATCTTTTGCTCCTCCTGTACTCCTTTACACTACTCAATCTTGTTTGACACATTGAAAAAGAAAAAAGATTTGAAGGTGCTAGTTAAAACCAAAGATCACTGTCATGAGGAAAGTCAGCCTCTACCCAATGTATGTTGGCACTAGATGTTAGGTAAGCAATGCAGACATAAGAAAAGCAGAGCACATCTTGACTTAAGATTTCTATTAATTCGCTTTTATTTACTTTACAGGCAGAAACACAGTGACAGGTAGAGCAAGTGGGATCTTCTAGATGCTTGCTCACTCCCACATCATCTGGTGCTGGGACAGAATGAAGGCAAAAGCCTAGAATTCCAAGCCAGTATCTCAAGTGGGTAGCAGGGCCCCGAGGACCTGAGCCATCACCCCAGGACAGGTTTTCTTGACTAACACAAACTAGCACTATGACACTAGTTTGGGATAGTCCTACGAATATGGTAAAACCAGTCTGTACTCTAGATACAAAGACATTATTACTGTTACAGAGGAAATGAAAAAATAAGCAAGAAATATCTTTTTAAAATTACTTTGCTTTATATTAAGATGTTTGAAAACATAAAACTTAAAAAAATGATTCACGAGTAAATCATCTAAACTAAGATACATGAGAAAATTTTGAAAAAAACACTGGTTTGTTGAGAAAAAATAACCATGGTTTTCACCAGATTTGCAGTAAGGTTTCTATAACTAAGAGTTTTATATTATTTCAGAATATAAAAAGTAACAAAATTTTGAGAAATATCTATATGTACAGTCTCCTCCTGCACAATTTTCATGAAGCACATCAATAATTGTATTCGGTCAAGCATAGCACTATCCTTACAGGTAAAATGTTAGGTTAAAATACCGCTTTCTGAGTCACTGTATGCTGATTTGGGACCCATCTTCCTTAATTTTGTAAACTTCTATTTTAAATGAGGCAGGGATTCAGCACACAGTGGTGGGGAATTAGTACCCTGTCCAGCAGCATTTTAGTTATACACATTCTAAATCACATCTGGGGAGACCACACTTTGGATGAGATTGCAGTGACCTTCTGGATGTCAGTGATGCTTGCAGGTGATCTGCATCCTGTGAGGCAGGAAAGCCAGATCCCATCGGAAGAGCAAGGAGGCAAAGCACTGAGTTGATCAGCACTGTGTAAGGCAGCCTTCTCTGCTCACGCAGTGCCAACACTACAAACAGCAGCTGTGCTCCCTGGAGACCTGGAGAGCCTTATAGCCCATTCTCTTCTCTCCACATATGGTGCTCCACTGCATTCCTCTTTACACAAACCAGATAGGCAATGGCCTTCGAGTTTAAAGGAGTATTTTCTTTTTCTTCCCTGAATGACTTGAAAGTAAGGCAATTTCCTCAAATACAAGAATGATGCTCTAAGCCCAAGCACAAATTACATTTTTTTAAGAAAAAGCAAATTTAAAAATGAATTGATGTGTCAGATACAAATATATTTTAGTCTGGTTTTCATTGAATTAGCATGAAAAAGAATTAAACATCAAAACAATTAGGAATTCCAAAGGTTACTACTTTACAAATCTGAGAAGGTTTCTCTGTTTTTTTGGTCCCAGTCACCCAGAGCACACAAACTTCACGTTGAGGATGCAGCAACATATTTTTCTGAGAACCATGTCAAATTTAATAGAAATGTAGCATCTAAAGGCTGAAAATTGACCATGTTTAGTTGTTCATATGAAGATATGTGAGTTAGATATCCATTTCAAGATGCGACAGTAAAATGTAGCAGGATGCACAACTTAAGACTAATCACCAAGACCAAGACTAGCTAATCCAAAACTTTCAGTTTTTCACCAAAGCCTTCAGAATTCTGCTGTGAGCCAGGGTAGCTCTAATGCAATGATTTCAGAGTGTCAATCCGTATTTTGAGACGTCAATATTACTGCATTAAGAAATACCTAATTTTCTGTTTTTCCATTCATTATTAATTGAAGAAACACAAGCCATTAAATTATTTTGAGATATCTATTTAAGGTTGTGAAGTATGTTTTTTTCTTTTTAATAACCAAAATCAGAGATTTTCAGCTGGAGTTACGCAGTACAGCTTCCTTTGAAATTTTTTGAAATATCGTTTTCACTGTGAAGAATCACTCCAAGTTTCCTAGACTCCTGGGCATTTTAAAAATTGGAAACCACAATTGTATTTAGGTCTATATCTCATACTGTAATTTGAAGACCTTAATGAATTTGACATTGTAAAAGGAAAAAGAAAATATGTGAAGAAATATTACAAATAACAGACCTGACTTTTTGCCTTTAGTCACTCAACCATATGTATATGGTTTCACATGAAAATATAAAATATTAAATTTTTAAGGTGAACAAATGCCATAATATTTCTGATGGTGAATAAAACTGTTTTTCAATTTGATTCATGAATACTGAAAAATCTAGATTCTAGATTGTTTTAGTGACAGGATTTCCAAACCAGCACGAGAAGTGAGATATTGTATTTTAGACACTATTCTATTAATATGAACAGCTATGTTTAAGAAAATTAATATAGCATTAGTATAAATTTTTCAAGAGTTCATCATTATGGTTATAAAATGATAGGTAGTAAGGTGAGCATCTCCCCCAAAAGGTTTTGAGCATTCCATTCTGAAACAAGATATTGTAAAAAATCATAATCTAGTTTAACAGAATCCCTAGAGGGCAATGGAATCTGATACAGTGCGTTAAGCTGCTGCTCGCTTCACTGATATTCCAGCTTGCCAGCTGCAGGCCTGGCTGCTCCACTTCTGAGCCAGCTTCCTGCTAACGCTCTGGGAAAGCAAAGAAAGCTATCCCAGTGCCTGGGTCCCTGCCACCCACGTGGGAGATATGCTCCTGGTTTTGGCTTGGCCCAGCCTGAGCTGTTGTGGCTATTGAAACAGCAGAGATAACACTTTCTTTCTCTGCCTTTTAATTAAATAATAAAAAATTAAAGCAGTGACATAGGACAGATTGCATTGAGAAGTATTAATTCATGATAAAATAAATTCACAAATTATAGTTGAATATAACTTTATGACAATAATGTAAGTACATACAATTTTGATGTTTTTAAAATCACACCTCACATTCTCCTTTCATTTAATTATAATGTATCTGTGTTATCCCAAACATACTTAAGAAGTTTGAGGGCAAATAGAGTTAAATGTATGAGTTTACTATGGTGCAAAAAAAATTGAGGGAAGCAACTAAGCTTTTTACTTTTACAGTACACTGAAATTGCATATTAGTAAAAGCTACCCAAATATTCCAAAACTATTTGCAACAAAGTGAATTCAAACTTGGAATTCCATTTTTCCACAACTTTTTAAGGTATCTTTGCATTTGACATATGCCAGATAAATCTTCCTTGCAAATGAAATTCATTTTAGCACATAATTTTATAAATCTTTGGTATAATCACACCTTTCATGGCCATTACCCTGAAATAAACTAAAACAACTCTCAGCATTACAATTATTTATGATTCAATTTTTAGAAGCCTTAAATATGATTTTTAGAAGGATGAGATCTTTCTTCTTTGTATCTGAGGCTGCCACCATCCCCTCAACACCTCTGTGACAACACAATGAGAGAGTGTGACTTTAAAGGGCAAACGTAGCTAACTGCTGTAAATGGAAGGTAAAGAGTCAATTAGGTAAACAGCTACACAGGGGAGAGTGTGTGGACAGGGTGGGAGTGGGTTAGCAGGACAAGAAAAGCTAGGTTAACACCATGATTCACACTGGTTCAGTAATGACACCAAATGGCACCCTCTTCTAGCCATTCAGTAAGGCCGAGAAAATTGTATTTCCACTAAATTTGATAAAATACCTCCAATCACATAATTCTAACAATTAAGCAAACTTATTGGAGTAGAAATGGATGGATTGGTGACTAAAGCTCTCCTGGACATAAAGCACAAACTATGCTATTATGGTAATATGATCAAAATCTTCAGTTTCACAATTTAAGAAATGTTTTTTAAAATTTTATATCCTATTATTAACGTTACAGGTAAGAGAAAGTGTGAAAAAAATTGAAAGCAAAACTAGGATTAGAAAGGAAAAATCAGGGTGAATATTTCACACAGTGGTTAAGTAGCAGTTTTGCACCCCCACATTCTATCTCAGAGTGCTCCTTTGAGTCCTAGCTGCTTAGCTTATGATTCAGCTTCCTCCTAATTCACACCACGGGAGGGAACTCATAACGGCACAAGTATTTGATTTCCTTCTGCACATGTAGGAGACCTAGCTTAAGCTCTAAATTCCTGGCTTTGGCCTTGTTAAGTCCTTGTTGTTGCATCCATCTGGGGAGTAATCCAAATTAATTGAAGATCTCAATCTTTCTGTCCCTCCCTTTCTGTGTCCCTTCCTTTCAAATAAAAAGAAAAAGAAAGAAAAGAAGAGAAAAGAAAAGAAAAGAAAAGAAAAGAAAAGAAAAGAAAAGAAAAGAAAAGAAAAGAAAAGAAAAGAAAGGAAAAGAAAGGAAAAGAAGGAAGGAAGGAAGGAAGGAAGGAAGAAAGAAAGAAAGAAAGAAAGAAAGAAAGAAAGAAAGAGGAAGGAAGGAAGGAAGGAAAGAAAGAAAGAAAGAAAGAAATGTATACGTGTGTATAATACAGGAAATATATTAACTATTAACAAGCAAAAATTTTGTTAATAAAATCAACCTGGGACCTGCATGATTAGCAAGCTAATCCTCCGCCCTTTATGGTTTCCAATTAGAATGCCAATTCATGTCCCAGCTGCTCCACTTCTAATCCAGCTCCCAGATGCTTATGACTGGGGAAAGAAACAGAGGAGGGCTCAAATCCTTGGGCTCCTATACCCACGTGGGATATCTCGAGAAAGTTCCTGGCACCAGATAGGCTCAGCTCCAGCCATTGTCTCAGTTTGGGGAGTGAACCAGTCAACTGAGGATCTCTAATTCCTCTCTCCAAAAACCTGTCTTTCAAACAAAAAATACTTAATAAAATCTTTAAGTAAAAATAAATAAGAAAATAAAATTCCTACCATAGTTTCAAGAATGAAATATCATTTCATCCATTTACATCTGTCTGTTTATACTTCATTCACATGCACATAATGTGCATGAACATACATGGTTACAGAATTTGAAAACTGTACATATGTGGCAGTCTGTGTATAACAGTTCAATAATTCAACCTCCCCTTGGAGGTATTTAGTGATTCCTACCGAATACAGTACCTTTCAGTGAGATCACAGGAAATTCCTGATTGCAAAACAGTAGTCTTTTATGAGCAAACTATTTGGCAATTTTTGAAAATTTTGTTTAATTTAAAGCAGTCACTAC
Source organism: Ochotona curzoniae (assembly GCF_017591425.1). NCBI lineage: Eukaryota > Metazoa > Chordata > Mammalia > Lagomorpha > Ochotonidae > Ochotona > Ochotona curzoniae. The sequence goes on from NW_024467119.1 coordinate 41,823,451, forward strand.
ATTGAATCCACTCCACCATTCTTCTATTGACAAGAATATAAAATACAACAAATTAAAGGTCACTCAAAAATATTGAGAGGTAATATTTAACCTATCAAAGTTTCATTTGGGACAGCCTCTAATTTATGTTAGAATAAAATAGCAGATTGACAGCTAACGTCTCTATGCAAGTCAAATTATGGCGCTGCTGTGAATATTAGAGAGCTGAGAATTTAAGAACTACTTTAATATTGTGTAAAAGCAAAAATAATAAATGTAATACAATTTTTCTCACAATTGAGTAATATTTTGGATAAACCACTAAAATTTATTTTGTCCACAATTTGTCATGATAAATATTCAACTGCTTCCCATGCATTAAATACCAATAGTAATTTGGAGACCATTAACTCCCAACATGTCAATCTATTGCTATTATCAAAATAATACACCTGATTAAACTGTATTCCCACCAAGGGGATAAGTAATATTTAGAGTTCTTCTTTCTGTTTTGAAAAACTGAAATTGTTTTCACAACAAGTGCTCAAATTTACAAGCATTCTGACTTGCCTTTTTGTCAAATTTTACTTTCTTCTTATTTTAACATAATAAAGTCAAAGTACAAAGAGTGAAGAGCTACTTCAACTTCTGTTATGTTTTCAAATGTTTCTAAGTTCTTTGGAGATGCATCTTGGTTCACCCACCCACCATGAAATGACATAAGCCAGCACACATTCCTATTGTCATGACTTAAGCATTTCTCCTGTTACAGTACATTTCCATGTATATTCTTACTTCCCCTCAGGATATTTTCATGAACCACCTCCTTTTCTGTAAGTATAAGATATTCCATTGTTCATCTGAAACTAGTGATATTGAGATAGTTAACTCTTGCATATTAAGTTCTCAAATATTCTTTCTTCAGACAAATGAGCTTGTCCAGTTAATATTCCTTTCATCTCTTTTTCTATGTACTCTGCACTTTTAAGAAATTTTCCTTATAATGACCTAGAAATGACATGGATATTGCTGAAGTTATTTGTCGATACTGGATGACCTCTCGCACTAACCGCATCACTGATGTTAGTTTTAGTTTTTCATCTTGGTCTTTCTAGATTCCTAATTGCAGACATGAGAATATAATTTAAAGAACAATTTTTAAAGAAAATACTCCTGAAACAAGTTTTTCCACTATGGTAAATGAAAATAAATACTGCTAAGCATTTCTAGTGGGCCTAAATTCCAATTCAGAACATATTTCTGTAAATTGTGAGATATCAACTATTACTACTGATTTCAAACTGTATTCAAGATGACCTAGAGTAGGAAATGTTTTTGCCAATGTGCTCGTCTCTAATTTTCTCTGAGTCTGTAGTGATCAAGAGCCTGCCTGAGCTCCCATCTTTCCTTCATTCCTTGTTTCGTTCCTTCTCTTCCTGCGACATTTCCATATAGCCTTATCCTTTATTCAAGTGAAACAACTGTTTTCCATGGTTTGTACAATATGTCTTGTAATAAAATAAAGAAAAAAAAAAGCCTTGATACCGCACTGCAAAATCACATCAGGCAGTAAACTGGTGTTGCTTATGCAAATCACGAGAATTAAACCAAGGATGCATCAAGATACCCAAAGATTATTAACAGAGGGCTTTTTTTTTTTCAATTAAATCTAGTTATTTTAAATCTTTTTTCTGTACTAAGAGTGGAAAATATAGAGAACTAAATTACATGAATGAAAGACTAAATCTGGGAATTTAAAATTGCCATAAGTACTCAAAAACAAAAATACAGTTAAATAGAAAGAAGACTGATTGTGAGAGTGTGTGTGTGCCTATATGTGTGTACGCGAATGTGTATACATGGGCTGTCCACAGAAGTTATCTGAAGTCTTGAAAAGTATAGGTCCCTACATAAAACTTACTAAATTGAATTGACTTAACAAAAGTTTACGATTTTCTTACTAATACCATGAAATCATGAACATGTACCACAGGGGTGTGTGTGTGTGTGTGTGTGTGTGTGTGTGTGTGTGTGTGTGTGTGTGTGTTGTCATCACAGGGGTGGAGGCATGCACCCATCTTCCTAGAAAAAGTGATGACCTTATAGAAACAATTTGAATTTTACCCTTTCTCTTAACCATGCTTAAAATGCTTTACTCACTACAGACTACTACAGTATTCACTGCATTTGTTGGACTATTGGTTTTTCAAGCTTTCTTGATCTGCAACCAAAAGATAGAAATACATTTTACACAGCATCCCAATATATGGATACACATGTAACTGAGAAAATACACATACTGAATGAAAGATTACTACATGAGATGCACTCATCTCTTCTATTTTGTTCTGTTCTACTTTCTGATGACAAGCCTATCCATTGGTTTCATACCACTGAAGTCCATCCTAACACCTGCGGTCTGAAAAGCACATTAACACCACACAAACCTAACACATCTCCATCAAACAAAAGAGCAATAAAAGGATCCCAAATTCATATGAAAAAAACCCAAAACCACTTCACTTCATAAGGAATTTAACTCTACACATAGTAGCTTACAGAGAATAATTTTCTTTTGATGGGCAGTGTAAACAATACACGATAATTTTTCATGGAAAGAAACGAGCACATACATTATTTACTATTTAACAGCAGAGTCTACGTTTTCATTTCTCAACCATCTGCATACAACTGTGAATTTCACCTTTTCTTTCTTATTCACAGCTACAATGGAAGTACCAAGTATCTAATTTTAATTAGGGAAAAGACCATTTCCTAGTCAATCCCCAACAGGTATTTTTGTTGTCATAGATTATCCCTAGTCATCAACATTTCCACACAACTGAGTTTGTTTGGTGTTCTAGCTTTTTAAAAATGCATTTTATCTGTCTTCCCTGTGTAAAGTTTTCAAGAAACCACATCTTCTCCGGAATTTGCTAGATTTGCTGAAATACACAGAAATGCCCATGATTTCCTGCTCTACAAATGTAGCTCCCTTTCTGTTCTCATTCAATTTATCACTATGCTTTGAATGATACCACTGAACACCTAGTTGTGGTTTGGTGGTTTTCAAATTTTATTTTCTTAAATCTTAGAGCAGGAAACAGCATGGTCAGTACAGTTTTCTTCATATTTCAATACTATACTTCTTAAGGAATGTCCTCTAAAATATAGAATTTTAAATATAGAAGAGATACAAGTGGGATCCCCTTTGCCACCCATCTTAGAAATGTCCTCCTTCAGTCACCCTTTGGAATTATTTTACTAAATGCTTCAAAAGCTTTTGCAAAAATAATAACATAAGCTGTGTGCCAATCTGCTTTCTATAGCCCTAATTCATCCTCCACTCCACTTCACATAAGCCTCAGTACTGATTCGCAAAGTAAATGCATTGAGTCAAGCCACGAAAAGAAAATATTGCACTTCTTTTTGTATTTTTCCACTCGCTGTAAATGTCTATAGCTGCTGAGGGAAAGCAGACATCCACATCTCACACTGAGAAACTTCCTTCTATTCTAAATTGGTATTGCCTTCTGGCCTGAATACTCAGTTTTCCTTTGTTTTCATCTTCCTTGGTTATTACTCAACATCTTTTAGGGCTTGTCTCCATTTTTATTCAGAAAAACATCAGGCTTTACTGACAAATAACTAACTTCATTTCACAAATACTCCCTTTCTATTGATAAAGTAAAAATAATCATGGCACAATCACTATATTCTTTATCTCAAAATGTATACTTGTGATTTTATTTTACTATCTTGTGAATATATCTTGACCCAATTCCAAAAATTCATAAATGCACTTGACATAATATATAAAAACATATTCTCCAACCAGAATTCATGACATTTAACCACAAGGATTACAAGGATTCTCTTGAACTAAGACGTATTCAGAATAACTTCCTATGTCTGTCAGAAGAAAGAATATGGCAGCCAATTTAAAAGTTACTGAAATTATTCAAGCACATATATATCTTTAAAAGATAGAAATCAGTGGCAGTGGAGGGCTGTGGTCAAGAAGTGGGAAAGTGCCAAATGACATAAATTTGCTCACAACATTGACTTATATCACCAAATCATTTGCCCAGTTTTCTCAGGTTGTTGACAACACACACATAGGAATAAGGAAACTTGTTTATTGGGTTTATCTGTTTTCAAATGAGCTCAAGTCAAACCCCCACTAAACTATGACTAAAACAGGTCTTCAGAAATCACACAGCTCACATTTTTCTATTGGGCCTTTAAACTATGAAAACTGTAATTATTGGTGTGTTGAATTATACTTACACATGGCTGTCTTCTCTACTTCTCACTGATATGCTTAAAACAGGACTGAGAAATTACATAGAATCTTTCAGTTTTCAAATCTACTTGTAATATTAAAATGTGGCAAAGTATACTGCCGCCATTTCCACATTTCAGAGAAATTATGGTTCAACTGGTAAGTTACTTGACACCAGTCACTTTTTCAACAACTTCTTTTCTTACTAGACGGTCCCACGGTCCAATTATAAACTTTACTAAAAAAAAAAATTATAATCCAATAAACTGAGTAGCTTATTTACTGAATGTAACTTGTGTCTAGTCTCATATTAGCTAACGAAATACATCTTGAACATAAATCCTTCTAAAAAAGCAATTCTTCACTATTATTTAGCAAGAAACATAAGCTTAAATAAATAGCTTTAGTATTAAAAAAAAAAAATCTTCTACAGGCTTGACTCATACCTAGCTATGGATTCTGACATTAAAACGAATTAAGAGAAAACCCAGAAGTTTCACAGAGGAAAAAATATTTCCCATAATGTTTTAGAGCAAAAGTTAACAAGCCTGCTGGGATACTTTTAGCCCCTGCAGAGTTAAGTCTTGAACATTATTAAATGACTGTCGCATCTGAAGTACGGTGCAACGTAACTCAATAAACAACAGAAAACATACGATGCTGAATGGAAAGAGGCTGTTTGATTACCTGGCAGAATAACTCAATTGCAATTTCAGAACAGGTGTTTGCATTTGATCCAACAAGATATGACTCAAGCATAAGCCATTCCTGTACCCCTCCCGCTATTTTTTAAAACTCTTAAGGACAGTAACACATCTTCCATGAAAAAATATAGTGGACAGAAACAGTGAAATACAAATGAAGGAATAAAATCATGCATAAAATTCTCAAAGTTCAAGCCAATTACAAAAAAAAATCACAACAAACATACAAAAATAATCTTCACTGTCTTGGAAACAAGTTTTTATAAAAAATCGTATTTTTAAGGTACTTTAATTTTCCAGCCCAAATCACCTGACATTATGATCAGTGGCTGGAAATCATACTACTGACAAACACTACAGACGTAAACATGCATTTTGGGTTATTCTTGTTCTCACAAAGCTAGCCTAGAAATATAAGGAAAATGAAGAGTAGTAGTCCTTTCTCCAATCGGTGTTTTTACATGAGTCTTATAATACCTTTAGTTTCACCCATTACTTTATCAAATATGTCTGTGTAGGTGGGGCGAGAGTTTATTTTTTAGATTATTTTGTTAAGCTTTCCGAAACAAAATTAAAGTGCATTGTTTCTGGCAAAAAGGGAACTAAAGAGTCGGACAACCTGACCAATCCAAGGTAAGTAGCAAATTTTAAATAGCATTAACTTCAGAAGACTTTTTAAAGGCACATATTCCTGGAGAGAAATGTTGCAGGGGTTCAGTACTCAATTTTGTAGCAAGAAAGAACATTCCAACAATGTGCCAATAATAATCTCATGAAAAAAATTTAAAACCAAGGAACTTTTATTAATTTCATCATGAATACGTCTTTCCCTTCTTAAATAGCCCAAATAGTTTCTTCTGATTAAATGAGGTGTAATGTCTAATTTATTCATATGAACTTTCAGGATTGTTTGTTTCATTTTGATGACTGCCAAACCTCAAACAATCTATAAATCTTTCTTACAAATGGGTTTTACTCACTTTATGTTTCCATCTGCAGTCAGAATCTAAAAGATTTCTGAGAATTTATAGGATATGTGGATAGGTGAGAACATTGTTTTTATTTAGGAATTACTAAAAGTAATCATTAAGAGTAATAATAACAAAAACATAATAATACCTGCATTGCATAATTTTTTAAAGTAAAACTGTATAATGTTTGAGATTCTTAAGATCAACTCCAGTTCCTTAGTATTAAATGTTATGATAGAGAACCTCATTGTACTTAATACAGGTCAATGCCTTGATTTCAAAGTCAAATCTTTTGAGGTTTATTATTACTTCCTATATATTTCAAACTCTTTCCCATAGTACTTCTGTTATACTGAAACATTAATATACTATCTTTTTTGATTTTTAAAAATGTTCTTCTTTCTCCTTAATAGCCAATTTTTTATTAGCATCTTGGATTAAAATCAGAATTTATATTTTTTACAAAAATCAGTTTTGGTTCTGAAAATTGTAAATATAATGTTATTTTTACATGATCACATAAGTTGAGAAGTCGGTGATTATTTCAGTTTAAGATAGGATCTACTTATGTTTTATGCATACATGCTTTTTTAAAATCACCAAACTTCCTTATATTCAATTATTGACTGATTTCAATATTTATAGTGACACTGAGTTTAAACGACACACTTATGTATGTGTGGTCTACAGAAGAACTTTATTGGGAGACAGGTGCCATATTCCTGGACAAACTGCAGAAGCCTACCAAGGCATTTCTGTGGAGCTTCTGGAACTTAACAATCTCTCTCTCACTCTTCCTCTCTTTCTGTGTGTGTATATGTGTGTCTGTGTGTGAACCATTTGACCCTCCTCCCCTAAAACAGACTTTTGGATTAAAATAAGAAGTTTGGAACAGTATCTAAATGCTTCCCATCAAATCTGTCAGAAGCTCAGCCAAACTTGTAGAAAAATGAGTGCTGGCCTGTAGATTCAGCAGATAAATTTTTCAGAGAGGGGGAAAAAAAAAAGCTAGACTCTTCCTCCCCTCCGTCTTCTAGTGCCTCAGTTTCTCTTCTGTAGCATCTGTTCCTCCCAGCACCTCCACCAGCTTCTGAAATGCCTGGGTGGTGGCAGTGTGTATGCAGCAAGGGACAGGGAATCCCACTGAGGTGCTGCTTACTAATGTAATTCTATAAATCAATAACAGGAGAGGAACCAGTTCTGTGTGGTCTCTAATGCGGTCCCAGAGAGATCGATCAGGTCACCTGAACCACATGCAGGAATGAAGAGGCCAGGGTTGCCCATGGGACAACGTTATCTCTTGAACCATATCCCATGGGGATGTTTCTAAAAGTTAGATTATAGAAATGTAACTTCTGTGAGTATAAGAACTGAACAACTGCATTTGCAAAACACCTAGTGTTGCTATAGAACTTAATCACCTGGCTCTCCTATCCAATCGTATTTCTCAAAGTATCGAGGTAATTAATATTGATCACTTATGACACAAGTTTTTAAATTAAGTTGTTTCACCCAGGGTTATACAGTATTAATAAAAATTGCTAGGAACAATTACTGGTTAATTTAAAAACAGCAATTGACTAAATAGTGGCATATGCAACTAGATGGTACACAGTATTACAGAAAAAAAACTCAATATTATGTGTGTGCTATCACATTGCATATCATCAACAGGTGATTTTATAAACATTTCTAGAGCATGCAGATCCTTTTAAAGGGATACTGAGAAAAAGTATGGAAACAACTGACTTAAAAAAAAAGTCTAGAGGGGAAGCTTTAAAAAAAATGTAGATTAAGAATCCTAACAGATTCATGTGAGTTTGTCTTAAATTCAGTTTACCCACTCTGGAACTATGTTATGCCTCCAATCTAGGGGATATGAACCAGTGAAGAGAGAAGGAGCACCAGTGGTTTGCAGTGATCAATGAGAACTGGAGTCGTAACTGTCCTCCAGATGTTCTTTCTCCCTAATTTAAAGCCAACAAATAGGAGCTGCTGGGTGAACGTCAGAAACCCACAGGTGGTTTCCATAATGTGACCCCAAGTCACTGCTCTCAACCAGGACTCCATTTATGCTCCCAAACACTTCCTCAGATGATGATGGGCCAGATGAGGGAGGAAGCCAGGTCAGCAGGAGGCTTTTTACTGACCCACACCCAGGAGTCCAGCTTTGGTTCAGGTATGTAAGCCTAAAAGCCTAATGCAAGTCCAGCTGTCTTCTTAGAACCACAATTGGTGTTCGCCTGTGGGTTGCAAGCAGCCATGCTGTCTTTTTTCTTTTTTGAATGACCTAGATAGGACCTTAAGCAATTTTTAAAACTCTGCCAAACAGCATTCCACTGGTAAACTTAGCCTTGAAACACAACCCATACTCTGATAGGGAGTGGTCTGTATTTACAGAAACTCTTGACAGTTCCACAAAAGGAGAAATTGGCTTCCTCTCCTTTCTCACCCCACCTTCTGAAGCCAAACAAAACTTTTGAATGCAGGAGTTATTTTTACAAACAAGAAAGATAATTTCAGTGAATTCTGTAATCAAATGCCCATGGTATTTGAACAACACAACAAGCAGTGACAAAAACAGCCAATAAGGGTAAAAACACATTTATGAAATACGGATGCATCCATCAGTATAAAAGAATATACAGAAAATAAAGCAGGTGCTTGCCTAGCAATTAAGATGCCTGTGCCTGAGTTCCACATCTAGCTCCAGGCCCTGACTCCAGTTTCCTGCCAGTATACACTGAATACTGTGGTGATGGCTCAAGTGCTTGGGTCCCTACCACCCCCATGGGAGACCTGCTCACCCTCACCTGTATGGGCATTTGGGGAACTGGTGCAGCAGACAGGAGTCTCTCTCTCTCTCTCATATCTTTCTCATTAAAGAGAGAAGCAGTTTGGCACAAAACCTATTTGTATTTATATTACTAAATAGTCCGAAATCTTTCAGTGGCCCTATTCACAAATCACTGGGTATCACATTTCATGATGGAAAATAAAAGCCAATTTTCTTATCAACTGGTCATTAACTCATTGTGTTTCATCACCCTTTATATAGGACAACTATAAAGTGAGCAATATACCACTTATGATAACCTCGAAATAAACATGATGCGCCTGAAATTTTTGAAGATTTGTAAACTTGGAACCTAATGGGTTAATAGAAAATGGCACTATGACTAAAACTTTAATCTTTCATGAGTCTAAGAAGTTTGAAGAGACTATAATGAATTGATCCAGAAGAGAGAATTCAAAGCTGATTTTCTCCACTGAAGAAGAGGCAAGGCACCTGTTTTAAACTTGCTATTATCTTTACTTAGATGTCAACCACCCCGTAGCAAAGTTAAACTTTCAAAAGAGATGGTTTGTCTTCTAAAAAGTGGAGTAAGTGCAACATTTGATGAAAGTGATCACGATCAAGTGAGATACCAATATCGTTCTGACACTGTTTGGAATCCTCAAGTATTGTGACTTGTACTAATTGTAAAAATTGTGTCTTCTTTAGGTTCAAATCTACAACAAAAAATTGCTAATCTGCCATATTATTTTAGAGGCAACTTTCCAGCTTACCCACAAATTTGTTCCAAGCAGTTTTCACAACATGAAAAGTGTACAGCCTCCTCTCTGAGTAAAACTTTTGGAAGCCACGCTCACTCTCCATTTCAGCGAATAGAATCTTTCCAAATGCTAATTCCACCACCTACCGTTCCTATCCATAAGAGCTTCTCACCCACCATCTACTCTACAAAGCTATCACTGGACTCAATCTAATCACACATCCATATTTCTTTAGTTAGGATACCATCACGACCATCTGCCAGGTATCTTTCATTTTTGCCCTTTCCCCCATTCTCTGGCAATGATATCATATAGAATTTCCAACACATCAGCCTCTAAATTACATAATCCAAAGCCAAATGTAGCAATCATATCATGTTTGAAGGTCATATAAGAAAAAGAAAATGTTAGTGACCATATAGGCATTGATCCAAGTCGGTTGGTGTAAAGAAGAGGTTTGATGCCACAAAACTTGTGACAACATGAGGGACACAAGAGAAAATGTCTTCATAATTGAGTTTTAGGAATTGGTTACTGTTGAATGCATGTAAAATAATTTTTAAACAAAATAATCATCGTTTGCCCAAAAAATTAAATGATCGCATCCCTTTAGTCTAAGACACATGTTGAAACCTGAAGGTGGTCATTAACTTTTTATAGTGTCTCTTCTTTTTCAGGAAAAAGATATCAAATATTCAGGAAATAAGAAAGAGAAACGGTTGTCCAAATGAGAAGAAAAACTATTTTCAAAGGGGGTAAAAAACGCCCCTTTTGAATTCAGGTATTTCAGCTTCAGCGATTAATGCTTTTTGTTTTAAGTGTTCTGGTTTCTTTTTTTTTTTTTTTTTTTTTTTTTTTAGTGACAACATGGACTTGTGTGCCACAAACTGTGTTCTCCCTGTTACAGCCGGTCCACTAATAAGTCCATCTTGGCTAACAAAGCTATGTAGGATATGCAGCCTTTTGGGCAGAATGCCCTTCTCTGTCTCTGTCTCTCTCTCTTCTCTTTTCTTTCTCTCTCTCTCTCTTTCAAAATCCCCCAGTAAGGAGAAGGGGGCATTTTAAACCCTCCAAGGGAAACTACTGACCATACAGAATGTGAAACTTTAGGTTCTGCAAACCAATTCCAGGAATCCCCCTCCAGAGGCATAAGGAGGGGCAGCCTCCTGCTGAGGAGGGCGGTTCCTCGGGGAGTGCGGCAGGGGCAGGGGTGTGTGTGTGTGTGTGTGTGTGTGTGTGTGTGTGTGTGTGTGTGTGCGCGCGCGCGCGCCCGCAGAGGCCACACACCACCTACAACTGCGTCTTACACCTGAACGACGCTTCGGGGAGGGGGCACTGCATCCTGAAGCCAGACCAGAAGCCCTGAAGGGGAGAAGAAGAGAGGGGAGTGAGGAGGGAAGAGGGGAGACTGGGAAACAAGAAATCATCTCCTCTGACCTCTAGCGAAGTGCCAGGTTTTTTCTTTAGCTCTTCACATTTTCTAAATTTGCAGATCTGGTGTCCCGTTTTGCGGTTCCTGCAACTGCTGCAGACGCCACAGTTGATGAGCCTCTTGCAGGGCACGCAGACCCCACACCTTTTCCTCTTCTTCTTGGCCGGGTTGGCTCCGCCAGCTCCCCCTGAGGAGGACGAGGAGGAGGAGGAATGATTCTGCGGGCAGTCTGCCAGATTGGCAATTTGAAACGCACTGTCTGTGACGGCTGCTGAGGCTGCTGCGGGGGAGTGAAGGGCTGTCATGACGATGACCCCTGGAGGTAATGAGATGCCCCCTAAAGCCGGGATAGCGGAAAAAGTCCCCACGCGCTCGGGGAGATTCATTATCTCTGCTTCAGCAGCGCCGCATTTGAGCTTGTTCATGCATTCCCCCGCCAAAGGTCTGCAGTGTTCAGGGGATAAGGTGGAGAGGAAATTAGTATTTGCCATTTGCAACGACGGCTCTGGCGGGCAGCCAGCTTTCCCCAGCCGCTGGGAGTCGTTTCGGTGGTGCATGCCGGTCCTGCCGCCGCCGCCGCCTCCGCCGCCGCCGCCGCCGCCAGCGCCCCCGGCAGCGGCGGGGAGGATGGCCGAGGAGGAGGCGGCGGAGGAGGCGGCGGCGGAGGAGGATTTCCTGCCGCCCCCGCCGCCCCCGCCGCCGCCCCCGCCGCCGCCGGCCCCGCCGCCGCCGCCGCCCCCGCCGCTGCCCCAGAGCATGGCGGTGGCGGCGGCGGCGGTGGCCGCGTTGTCGCAGTTCCAGGGGGACATGCCGATGCGCGCGGCGGCCGCGGCGGCGGCGGCGCTGCTGGGGAAGATGGGGGTGGTGATGCGCGCGATCTTGGCCGCCTGCGGGAAGGCGCCCCCGTTGGTCTTGTAGAAGGAGGTGGCGAAGGAGCGGTAGCGCTCCATCTCCGAGTTGTAATCCACAAGGCTGTTCAGGGCCCCCTCGGGCAGGTGGCTCTCCTTGGGCAAGCCCGGGGCCTCCGGGCTCGGCCCGGGCTCCACGCAGACATTGGTGTTCATGGTGCAGGGGGGGAAGAAGGGGTGCAGGGTGGAAGTGGGGACCGCCTGGTCCGACACCTGGGTGGGAAAGGGGGAGAGGTGGGGGGGCGGGAAGGGGGTGATGGTGGAGTCGGGGCGGGGGGCGTGGAGGGAGGAGAAAGTGGGTCCGGGTGGGGAGAGCAAGGTGAGGGCTGCTTTATTCCTCTCTGGGGCGCATTTCCACAGACGGCGAATTCCCAGGCAGCGTCTTCCTTTGCATTATCCTCCAACTGTTACAACTAAAATAAAGAAAGTCATTCCAACCGGCTGCACGAGGAAAAAGATGAAAAAGAAACAGACAGCCTCCCTTGCCAGCCCACCGCAGAACCGAAAGCTCCCACATTCTTCGGTCAGGTCGTTTGCATAACAATCATCAAGATGTGACAACCCCCCCCCGCGCCCCTGCCTCATTCACATATCATCACCCCCCTCCCCCAGCACACACGCACACACACACACACACACACACACACACACACACCCCACTCCCAACCCCTGCTCCCTCCCTCGCTCCCTCCCGGCCTCCCCGCAGCAAACCACAGCTCCTCCCCCCTATTCTTATAACCCTCCTGAGAAAATGTATTAATAGCCAGGATACCCGGGGAAAGAGGGAAGATGGGGGTGACAAATGTCGAGGGAAAAGGGCAATTGGAGTGCTAAAGACATGCAAATCAGGGGTGGGAGGGCGTTACTACCTATAAGCAGAGGGCATTTAAACATTATGAAATGTGTGAACAAGTGCTGCCTGGGCATGCAAATGCTGTAAAGTGGAAAACAGCAATGCCCTATGAGGAAAATGAACAGGAAATTAGCAAATGAAGTACTGAGAAAGTCTACAATACGTCCGAGTATAAACTGTAAGCAAACACAATACAACTGAGAGCTAAGAGACTGCCCACATACAATCTGAACTAAAGAGGCAGGGAAAAAAAAGAACTACCAGCTGCCACAGTGTCCTTCTGTGTCTGCGGTCATTAGTTTGAATCCCAGCACAGCTGGCTCTGTTAGGGTCTTAATTCAATGGACCAAGGACAGGTCTCAATTGTACAAGCCATTTGGTGGTGGGGCTTGGTGGTGGTGGTGGTGGAGGGGGGAGGGTGGTGTTCTACTTGTTTAGAAGAAAAGGAGGAAGAAAAGAAAGATAGACTGGATACATTTAAAGGAAAAAAAAATTATAAACAATGTCACAGGGTTTAAACCAAGTGCCTGCAGCCTCTGAGAGAATATCTCCAATCATTCATTGGGAAGACTGCTGTGCTTCCCAACAGAAAAGCATGCCCCCTCCATCTCAGGGTCTCTCACAATTACTGATTTCTGCATTGAGTGAAAAAAAAGGGGGGGGCAGACTTTCCCCTTGTGGTGATATCAAACTTTAAGAAATGGACCCTTAAAATGGTTTTTCCTTTCTTTGGCTCTTTCAAAGAGGAAAGTTTAATGTTAACTGAATATTTGCATTTGTCTCTTTGCTCACAAGCATTATGCTTTAGGAAGAGATAGTCTAGTTGTTCACAACAGAGGGGGAGATACAACATTGCCTTGTAAGAAGAAAAGCACAAACATACATTCACCTAAAAAACCAGTTTCTTTGTTTCAGATATTTTTTTTTCCCCTTGGCAGGATATCTTTTTTTCTGACATCTTCTGAAGCTCTCAGCTTGGTCTAAAATGTGGAGTTCAGGGAATTCTAAATAGGGGCCCAGTGGGCTCAGTCTCAAATATTCAGAGTTCAAAATGAATATCAATTATCGTAATTATAATTACAATTAGATTAATGAACCATTTATGCCCCCAACTCTAAGTATAAAAACTTCAAGACCTACTGATGAGGTGCCCTAAAAAGAGGGGTTTATGTAAACAAATCCCTATTAGGCAAAGTAAATCAAGATAAGGCACCTCACCCCAGGCTGGATTAGAAACTAGCAGGCATCTTTCAGTCACAGCAAGTCCCTAATCACTCAGGAAACACCTCTGTGGTTTCACATTAGGGAAAACTGCTCCCTTCTGAGGTCTGAAAGGCAATACAAAGGGTGCCCCCAAAATGCTCCTGGCTAAATATTCTGTATGCTAGGAAGGGGGTGGGGAAAGACACAGCAAGAATATGCATATAGCTTCAGTTTCTGCGAATCACATTGTAACTGCAAGACCACAATAACTGCTACTTGGTAAAAACTAGTTATGCCAACCATGCATCAGATATCACCACACTGAGTGGAGGGAAACATTTCAACATTTGAGTCTGTTGAAATAATTCAATGTCCCTTTCCAGAATCTTAGAGTGATGTTTCCAGACAGAAGCTTCACTTGCTTCACTGATTGCCACCACCTCCCTGCTTTCTACCCCCAGGTTTAATGCCACCAGAAACTATAGAGAAGGATTGTGCCCGGGATCCAGGTCATTATTGTTTAATCAATGCATCTCTGGAGCATGAAAAAGGTACCTAAGCCACAGCTATTGTTTGGATTTTATTTAAAAAGCCAAAATGAAACACACACAAATAATTGTAGTTCTATAGCAAAAGCTAAAGCAGACATCCATAGTTCATGCGCCTGTTTTCCTTTTAAACAATGTGACTGTACATGCCTAATATTGTCTGTCTGGTCTACCAGAGACATAGAGATCAAAGGTCATATTTAACATTCAGGAGGAGGGGCGGGTGCAGATTAATTAATAAATTAATACAGCCACGGATTTTAATGCTGGAATCCAGCATTAATAATCTACTTTTACGATCCCAAAGGTCAGCAAACATTTAAGAGGAAAAAAAAAAAGCCAGAGAAAGAGAAAGAACAATCACTTACCAGTCTCTTTTTATTTGGGGAGCCTTAGAATTTGCAGACGCTGCCCGTCTGCCTTTAATTAGTTGCACATCACCCCCTAACACAAAGAAACACAAATCCAGATGTGTCTTGGCAGCTCCCAATTACAACTTTAATACTTGTAAACAAACTGTTGGGGAGGGGGGGATAAATAAATATGCGGATCAAAAAAAAAATACCTGTAAATGGCTTTTTTTTTCTTGTTGCAGAGAGAAGGAGGAGGAGATGGTGTTAGTGGTGGGGGTGGAAGGAGGAGGAGGTGGGGGGAGAGGAAAGAGCCGAGTGTGAGTGTATGTGTGAGAGCGCGGGGCTGTTGTCGGTGGTCTCTCCTCTCCCAGCGCGTTGCTCTCCGTCCGTCTCCTGTCGCTGTGTGCGAGGGAGGGAGGGAGCCGGGGACTCTCTCCTCTCTCCCTCTCTCTCTCCCCCCTCTCTCTTTCTCACCCTCCCCCCTTCTCTCTCTGTTTGTGTGTGTGTGCGTGTGTGTGGTTGCTGGGGGAGGGGAAGCGGAGAGAAAGGCGAGGGAGGAGGTGTGGAGGCTTGGGGCGGGGGCGCGGGAGGGGTGATTGGCGCCGAGGTGAGGAGGACGCAGGGCCGTGGACACCTACTGATGATTGGCTGCAAATTACACGGGGAACAAGAGGCGCACGCGGGCCAGCGCTCCTTTTCACAAATCCTCTGCTCGGCGGAGGAGCCACGTTTCCCTGCTCGCCTGCGGATCGCCCTCCCTCCCCGCGCTCGGCTCTCCGTCTCAGCCGCCCAGCGCACAGGGCTGTTGATTATTATTATTATTATTGGATTTTTTTTTTTTTTGCTCTCGGAGATAATTGTTTAGAAGGGATGGAAAGAGGGCGTTTCCGCCACTCTCCCTTGTTGCTCGGGGGTGCGTGTGTGCGGGTGCGGGTGTGTGTGTGTGTGTAAATAAACTTGTCTGGGATTTCTGGCTGGGTTGAGAAGAGCCATACAAGGAACAGAAAGGTCGTGTTTGCTGCAAGAACGCTCTTAGCTTGCGTCCCTCCACATGCCCTTAAATATTTCTCTTGGTATATCCAGGAAGAGGTGTAAAAAAAATCGCTATAATTTATATCTTTTAAGGAGTGCGTGGGTGGGGGGCTATAATCGGTATTTAGTTGTTTAGACCTTCGAAATGTGTGAAAATGTAAAAAACTGGTGATGTTTGATCTCAAAAATTAATCTCATTCTCTCTCTTCCTCTTTTACTAGCCCATGTTGTAGTCTCAAGGGTTGAATCAAATTTTAAACTCACTGCCTTATTTTAAATTGTAAACTTAAAAGCTACTTTTATATTTCAAGTAAACTATTTTTTTTGCTAGTATGTGATTAACATTTTTCTTCCTATCACTTGGGAAAAAAATAGTTTAATAATTGAAAGTAAGTCTTTTTTACTCTGGTCGGTGAAATAAAACTCATGCAACAATATAGCGATGAATTAACCTCTTCGTTGCTGCTTTAAAGAAAATGAAATATTTTGCAAACTTACTGTCCTACGATTGACCTATGCTCTAGAAGAAATAGTTATGAAATGATAAAGACAAAGAATTCTTTCAGCTATTTTTTTTTTCTTGGAGCCGCTAATGACTGTACAGTAGGAAATACAAATTTAAATTAAGTTGTCGCAAAGCAGGGTAAAAGTTTTGTATTAGAAGTATGTTCCAGAGCCCTGCATCAGTAGAGTTTCCGAGAAGGAAGAAAATTGTCACGGTGCGTTGTTTCCTTTGACAAAATGTTGAAAGGACATTTTAAACCATTTTTTATTTGAATTTTCAGAAGATTGTCCTTGACCATGTCAAGATTCTACCAGGGATGGAGGGTAAGTTGTTCATGTCAGCAATTTGTAGGCAGATATGAAGGGGCTGTTTCAAGGGCAACTTTTGTATTAGGGGATAAAAGTTTAGTACTTCTTGTGGATTCATTCGTATGTTTCATAATTTTAAAAATGCAGACTAGGTATGGTTTTAACTGGTTGCTTGGGGGGAAATAACAAGATGGTTAATTATCTCTTATGCTAATAAGGTATTTTTATATTTTCCTAATGTAAAAGCGGGAAATGATATTTTTCTTTTGAGGTTTTTATCTGTGTTTTAGCTGAAGACCATAGGCAATTTCTCACAAAATATAGTCAGTCTCCTTTTAATGAAGGAAAACACTCCCCCAAAAAGGACAGATTCTTTTAATTTTTTTAAAAACATTCACTTATTTTACTTTAAAGTCAGAGATAGAGGGATGAGGAGACAGATCTTGGGTCTGCTGATTCCATCCCTAAGTGGGTACAACAGCCAGAGCTGAACTAGTTAGGACCCAGGAGCTTCTTCTGGATTTTCTATTGGGTACAGTGGCCCAAGGCCTTGGGCCATCTTCTGCTGCTTTCTTAGGCCTCCAGCAGAAAGATGGATTAGAAACTGAGCAGCTGGGACTTGAACTGGTTCCCATACAGGATGCTGGCACTGCAGACAGAGGCTTAATGCACTATTCCACAGCGACTGCCCCAGACGATAGATTCTTAAAACTCTTTTCAAGATATTTTGCATATTAGCTCAAAGTTTAAATCTTTGAAGTGTTGAACATGCAATTATTTAAGGGTTTATTTATTTTTATTGGAAAGGCAGATCAGATTTTATGGAGAGAAGGAAAGACAGAGAGAAAGATATTCCATCTGCTGGTTTACTCTCCAAATGGCTACAACAGCTGAAGCTAAGCCATTCCGAAAGCAAGGAGCCAGTAGCCTTTTCCAGGTCTCCCCTGTGCATGTAGGGTCCCAAGACTTTGGAACATCCTCTCCTGCTTTCCCAGCGCACAAGCAGGGAGCTGGATGGGAGGTGGAGAAGCCAAGACACAAACTAGCACCCATATGAGATCACAGCGGCTGCAAGGCAAGAATTGAGCCACTAGGTGACCGCTCTGGGCCCTCAAGATTAAATCTTAAACAAACCAGGAAAAATAAGACTCCCAAGAGTTTTGTCTTCTCAATGACAAAACTTAAAACATTGAGTCTTATTAATAAGAGCAACTGCTAATATCTTAATTGTATAATGTACAGGGTACATTGCAAATGTTTTATTTTGCCCTTGTAGTAACCCCTAAGCATTTCCATTTACAAGTAACGCCACTGAGATCTAAAGAAATTAGATAGCCCAAGTTAGGTCACAAAATTAGGATGTAACAAGGCTGGAATTTATACCCAATTCTATTTGTACCCATCTACAAACTTGATGCTATAGCCTCTACCCTAGTCTTCAGACTCATAATTAAATCATCAGTATACTCTCTCTGGACACCAAAAATTTATATTTAGCCACAAATGTAGCTTCTTCATATTCTACTTATCTGATTAAATTAAAGATCTAGAACAAATTATAAATAGTTCCCCTCATGATTCTGACATAACAGCCCTTGCCTGCCCAGGGGATTTCATTTCATCTTTAGACAATTGTGATAAATGAATATGCGTGTGTATATATATGTGTGTGTGTATGCATGTGTATATATGTGTTTATATGCAAACATGTGCATATATCTATGCATATACACAAATGTGTAAGCATGTATATACGTGCATGTATGTATGGCATGTATATGTACATATGTTTGTGTATATATTCATATCCCCTAATCTTATGATATTATACATCCATGATAAATCACAGTGCCCTATGCCCTGTATTTTCTCCTCAAGTTGATATGCTAAGGTCTTTTGTTGTTGCATTTCTTTATCAATTATATTAACTTCATTTTGGAAACAAAGAGAGACAAACCTTTTATCTGCAGGCTCACTTTTCAAATGCCTGCAAAAGGGAAATTCAGTCCATGTCTCTCAAAGCGGTGTCAGCTACTTGAACCATCACAACTGCCTCCCAGAATCTGCATTATCTGGGATCTAGAATCAGGAGCACATCCATGACTAAAAGCTGGGCAATCTAGTGAACTGCCTCCTTAAAAACCCTCTTTTGAGTTTTCGTAACAGTTTCCAAGAACATTTCATTCTCTGCTAACTCTAATTCAGGGTCAAGAGTTTTATGAATCACTAACGCTTAATGTTTGTTCCCTATGCGAAATGCCCGCTCCAGCTTCTAATTACCTGGAAGTGGCTTTTTCCTTTATCCTGCTTTTATGGCTTGAATTCTGAAATAGGAGTGCAAGGGTTTTACAAATATCTTATTAAGAACATTTCCAAGTCCAGCTTTAGAAGCTCTTGCATAGGTGCCCCCACCCACACAGATGTTGTGTTACATTGGGAAGTATCTGTAAATCATTACTACCACCTTGCATAATGTTTTTCAGCACTGTCATCATTATTCCAGAATCCCTAAAATGGTAGCTTGCAAAACTTTGTGGAATTAACTTTTTTGATCTTTTAATAGTCCAGGGAGGGGACTTCACGCTAGCAGACTGCTCTTTTTTAGTGATTCATTGATTTCCTTTTGCTTTGACGTCAACCACATCCAGCTTGCAGAAGGGGATGGGAATGCATGATCACCTTTATAAAAACCTGTTCTGAGAGTGGAACACAGCTCTGCAGCTCACCTCCTTTGTCAAGAACCAATCACAAACCAAGTCCTGTACAGAATGTTGCTGGACAGACCTTTTCCAGTGTAACTCTGTTGCTGCAGAGAACGGAAACAATGTTGGTAGACAGCTGGCAGGCTCTAACACAGGAACACTAGAAACTTAGTAAGGTAAGTGGACCTCAGAGCCCTGACCATGCACTTGAGATCTTTCTTCTGCAGGGAGTTCTTTTGCTCTTTGTCACCTTTAGACATTGCCACTAAAAGCAGTTTTAAGGACTTGAAGAAAGTTCATCTGTGAACAAATTCTGCTTTCTTAAAAATCTGTAAGAAAACTGAGCCAAATTTGTAATAGTCTTAACAAAAATTTACCGAGGCATAAAGAATGCAGAAATAACACAGTTAAACACAAACTCACTTAAGTTTGGGGCACTGGAAGCAGCTTCTCTGATGGTGTTTTCAGAACCCAGAGATCATTGAACAAAGTACCAAGGTGGTACTCCCTCATAATCACAAAACATGTTCAACATCCAAGTTAGAAAAGCAGTGTGCAGCTTTTTAAACTAACATCCTGGAAATAGCATCTCAATTCATGCTCATGGTCTCAGGACTATCTGTTTCCACAGTAATTCATAATGTAAATAGTAACAAAACAACTACACCTCCTGTAGAAGGAAGATACCAATAAAACAAATGGGAAATAGTTGCTTCAGTTCTTCTTTGGCTGTTTGTTGCATGGTGTTTTTGTTTTATTGATTTGCTTACTGGAGTTCAAGATTCTAGACATCAGGATCTAAGTCTTTCCACTGTGTACCTACTGCCTGCCGTGTAGAAGATTCCTAACAATCTCTGCCAAGAAAAAAAGTTGCATACACAAAACATGTGGAAGTTTTCCAATGTTGGGCTAATACTATAGCATAAGAGGCAAACTGCTCCCTGCAGCACCAGCTTCCCAATAAGGGTGCTGGTTTGAGTCATGGCTGTTGCACTTCCCATCCAGCTCCCTGCTAAAATGCCTAAAGAAGCAGTAACAGATGATCCATGGGCACTTGCACGCACCTGGGACACCAGAAAGAAGTTCCAGGCTCCTGGATTTGGACTGACCCAACTCCCATTGCCTATAGAAAAAAAAATGCATAATGCAAAAAGTGGTGTTCAAAGTCTTTCTCTAGTTGGCCTATTTATTTACCCTTCCTTCTGATTAACTATTTTTTCCTAGCCCAGCTGATCTATTTCCTGCAAAAACATTGTTCACTTTACCCTTACCAGAGGAACAACAAAACTTGCATTGATAATGTGAACCATCAGCCATGGTAAACTATTGTTACTTCCATAAGACTCTTATATATGCAATGAATCAATGTAATTAATATTTTTAAAAATTTAAGAGCATTTTTAGTAGTCTTATTCATAGCTCAACAGTAGGAATTTAATGAATCTTTGAAAACCTATGTTGTGCACACCTATTGTGTTTTTCTCTTATAATTAAACATTGATATCACCCAACACTGGTCATCATATTGGAAGCATGTTTTTAACATGCCAACACAATTGGTTACATGCTTTTAGTGGGTTTTCCAATTATATTCACTACCTGACTTTCATTTTAATTACTACTAATGCCTTTCTGGAACAGCTGGCAAATTGAATAATGAAATAAGGAAGCAAATTCAGAATAATGAAAAGTTTGGATGCACAATAAATACCATTTCTTTATCCTGATTTGCATGACATTTTCGTTAAATAAGTTGTTCAAGTAGCATCACTCACATGTTTGTACATAGAGCTTGGACATGTCCAGGTATGGATGTGTCAAATACTATCCTGAGTTTCAGTTTTGACAATTGTAGTTTACTGCTAGTCTTATTTATTCAAATTATCCCCACGGATTTTTATCTATTTCATGCAGTGGCTAGAGTAGGAAGTCTTCAGAAGAATGTTCCTTTAACAAGCTTCTTAACTCAAGATGCTATTATTCAGATATGGTCTTCTTGTATTATTGCATAAGTATTTTATATGCTTTATTTTTTGGTTTATTAGGAAATAGATTTTTTCCTTTTTTTCAAAATGCTAACTTGTGAGTGAAGTGGTGGATGAACTTTTGTATAAAACAACACAAAGACATGTTAAGTGACTATTGGACGCTAATACATGTAAACACAAATTTGCAACCGGAGCCCCAGGCTGACCTGTCAGTGTGCTTTCCTCTGATGGTGGCAGAAAGGCAGCCTACATTCACCTTTTGTTCCAAGGAAACTTACCTGAGACTTAGATCTCATTATTTGCTTTTCTTTTCAGATACTTAGCAATGATAAAGAAATGGGAAGTTTGGAAGTCTTGTGGGAAAATAACTGGGAACTGACCAGTTAACATTCTGTGTGGTTCTGTCCACCAGTGCTGAGTGTGATAGCAGTCGGTGTCCCCCGTGGCAGCCCAGGGTGTGCAGCCTCAGCTCCTCCTGCTTTCAACTGTTCTCTTCTGCACACTAGTCTTGTCTGGCAGGATTTGCACGACACTGGAAATCATGAAAGAGAGAGCCCTCTCAACTTGTCTCCTCATTCTTAATCAAAACCCCAGACTCAGTAACGCAGATGACTAATGGTCTCCTCACATCAAGAAGAGGTGGACCTTTTGTTTCCTCTCACATGCAGACACCATGCATCTGATAAAAATCTCTCCAATTCTCCAGGTTACCTGCTAGGACTTGCCCAAACAGAAAATCAAGTAACAAAAAATATGCAAGAATCTTTAATAATGGAGCTACTTACAAAATTTACATTTCAGACTTATAAAATCAGTTTTATTAAAGTTATATTTAGTGAAATTTTGACACTAATTTTAAACCATTTTCTATGAAATGTTAATTGAAACCATCATTTCTTTACTATTCTATTTTAGAGTACAATTACAGAAATTTTTCATAATCGGGTTGTGAACTTGAAATATCTAAATTTGCTTTTCTCCTGAACTTGAGGTTTTAGTTCTCTAACATAATGTAGACAATCCCATTTTCAATAGTATATGATTCTGAATATTTATTTCAAATAAAACAATTGTTTATGCTTTTGTGGAATGTGTATTTCCATCATTTAGCTCACGTTTGATTAACCTTACCTTAAGAAAGTGCTTTGATTTTTCTTTGTTGAGAGTAAAAATTCAAGATACTATTCCTGTGCTGCTGATGCTCAGTCCAGGAAGCTTTGTTATTTTTTTCCTTCCTGCTGCTGACCTTTGTTGTGCTGTAGTTATAGCAACAAGAAGAGTTCCTTCTGTCTGTCTGCTGTGTTCTCTTTCCAAACTAATGAGTCTTTTATGTGCTGTTGTGTAGTATGGAGACTGCTTTACGTGCCTTGATTTCTTGATTTACTAATGTGTTTGGTTAAATTACCAATGTAAATCAAAATGTAAAAAAATAAATGCAGTTAACTGAAATGAAATGCACACATTACATATGTTATTTGTTCACTATGGAATATTCATTTAGATACTTTCCATGTTATCTTAAAGTTTCACTGATAAACTTACAGTATCACTTCTTAATGATTAAGTTAATTTATTCTAGCCTTATATCTTCTTACTTTCAACATACATAGTGAAAGAGAGATGGAGAGAGAGAGCCCTCTCTAGGGAAATGACATGATACAGAAGCATGTAGCTTATCTGCCAAACTGGGCCATACAGTCTTACTATGACCTTAGACATTTTAAGTCTCATTTTCCAATCTTTAATATCAGTTTAATTATAGTAATTATTGATTTCACAGGGTTTATGGAATTTAATTAATATTAGCAGGGTGATGGAGCTATTTACAAGATCATAACTTGACACAGGTGAACTACTCTCATATTTCCTAATGTTAGATACTCTTTTTCTTTCTGTCTTTAGGGTAAATATCAGTTTTGTTTTTTGTCTTTTCCTCATATTTATTTCTATGGTCATTTGCATTTGGCTGAAAAATTCAATCTTCACTCTACTTCTTTCAAAATGTAGCATCATCCCCAGGAGCTCAACATCTTTGAGTCAAACAGGATTGAGGTTAACAATAGAACCTGAGCAAGTGACTATTGCTCACGCTTCCTATAAGTCAGAAGCACAGTCGTGGCCAAAAATCTGAAATTGTTGGTGAAATACCCTTTGCTTGGATTTCTGGTGTGAAATGGGCTTCCAGATTCCTTTAAACTTTGGGAGAGCAGAAAGTGTGACTACATCCATCCTTGAAATGGTAGCTGGGGCTACTGTTAGTATTAGAGCCCATCATTTGCCAGTATTTTCAATGCTTCCTTTTAGTCAGTACTTGTCCTGCTCAGCCCTGGGATTTTTTGTTTTTTAAGCTCAAATCCTCTGAGTAGGCTTGTGCTAGCTGTTTGTTCCATGTTAGCTGCTAGCCAAATAGACAAGTAGATGCTAGAATCCATACCATTACTCAGCTTGCTAAACCGTGTTCTGGTGGGCCTAATTTAAAGAAAAACATTTATCCTAGGGGCCAGAGATAATCCGGTCAATATGCCAAGCAAAATTCAGTTAAATGGAACAATGAACATCATAGCCACCTTTATTAAGACTAAAAATTTAGCATCATGTCTTTTGATACCCATAATGCTATATCATATTAACACTAAAGCCATGTTCCAGACTCATTTCACTTAAGACATATTCCAGTATGGATTAATCTTCAAATAAAAGATAAATAATATGAATATTTCAAATATATTAGTACATAATGGTTGAAACAGGGTCTACCTTTAATTTAAAATAAATGAAATGACTAAAGGAGTAATGTATACTGTATGATCATAATGATGCTGTATCTCTTTTTGGGGAACAACTACTCTTTGAAACAGAGGACAAGTGTTCTTACTTCTATCTTTTTCTGCTAATTGCCAGCATTGTATAATGGCAGCATTGCTTGAAAGAAAAGCAGCTTTTACCTATTTGTAACTTGGCTCTTTTTAAAATGCATGATAATATGATGGCATTTCCTTTGGTGTGGTCCTATTTTTAAAGTGTTCTATTCTTATAAATCTTGGCTTATCTTTGATGAGCGCAAAGAAACGGCTCTGTAGCCCAATGGTAACATTAATTGACTCATGCATTTTTCTTTATCCAACTTGAAGATTCCAAAATGTAGTGCCCTGTGAAAGCTAGCCTCTAGACATATTATTGCCTGCTAATCTACTTACAAAGGAAAGTTACGTTGCTCATATGAAACATGAAACAGTTTTATTCTTTAACCACAACAAAGTGAACATTAAAAGAATTATGGAGCTTCACGTGTAGTAAAAATACTCAGGGCAATTATTTGAGGTCCGGGTAAGTAGACTCCAGGCAAGAAAACACTTGTGGCTTCCAAGTGTCATGGGTGTATGACATCTTCCCTTTGCCTGATTCGATCATGCACATCATCACGGCTCTTACTTCAAGCAGGATTCTGCCACAGTTACTGCTGAGCCAATTCCAGGCATCTTATTTAGGCATGGAAAAACATTCAGGAAAAGAAAAGGATTTATTTCATTTGTTTTTCTCTTTTGAATGAGGGTACTATTTAGAGTCACTGCTGCTAACTTCTAGCATCTAGTTAGTCAAATTAGGTCACATGTCCACACATAAACCAACATTCCCACAGTGAATGAGAGTGACTTGTGCCTGATATTTTTAGATATAAAGAAAGACATGAAGTTATGCAGCACAAAAAATACCTGAAAATTACTATGGTTCAATTAAGAAGAGGAGTGAAGGCAGGGATTTGACACGTGGCTAATGACATGAATACTAACATCTGTTGCTTTATCTAGCTATAGTATCAATATGGCTTTCTTAGAAAAACTGTTCATCTCTAATTCCCTGAATGATGCCACAATGCATTTGATATGAGAAAGTTAGTTTACAGACTCCAGTTCTTTGAGTGAATTAGTGAATTATAATTTCCAGTGTAAATGTGTATAAACAGGACTTCGTTTTAGCAACATCGCTTTTGGAATAAGGTTTTGATTTGCGTGTCTATATTTATTGAAAACTACCTCATGTTCATCATAGTAGATCCTTTGTAATATTCTATGCAAATCAGAGAGAATTTGAGTTTAAGATTTAATGATTAAGCCTGTCTCAATGGCTAATTGACTCACCCTCTGCTTATAAGCGCCAGGGTCCATATGAGTGCCCTTTAATTTCCTGGCTGCTCCACTTCCCATTCAGCTCCCTGCTTGTGGCCTGGGAAAGCAGTAGAGGATGGCCCAAAGCCTTGGGAGCCTGCATCATCATGGGAGACCCAGAAGAAGCTCCTGGCTCCTGGCCTCAGATTGGTCCAGTTCCAGCTGTGGAGGTCATTTGGGGAGTAAAGTAGCAGATATAAGATCTTTCTCTGTCTCTCCTTCTCTCTGTAAATCTGCCTTTCCATTAGAAATAAATAAATCTTAAAGAAAAAGAAAAGACCTAATGATTGGGAGCTAAAAGGCACAGATGTGAGGAGAATCCAAAGAGTGGGGAAGTTAAATAAAATTAAGCTAAGAAATATGATCAAAATTTTACGACACAGTACTTTTCTGTCTCCACAGTTCTACCCATCTTGAGTGCTTCCCACTTCTACCTTCTGCTGACCCTCAGAACTGGTACCTTAATATATTTAGATGGTATCAGAGACAAAGTAAATAGCCAGTCTTTAAAATTTCAAGTTGGTCCCCAAACTGACTCAAATTTGCAAAAATCTGGCATAATTTAAAAGTAAATAAATAGAAGCAACACTTACCAGACGGTTCCTAACATAAACAAAGCTGTGCACGTTTGTTTATTTATGGGATCCATGCAAAGTGTCATATCCATTTAAAAATATTCAGCACAAGCGTGATTGATTTTGAAAAGTGATTAGAATGAAAGAGCATATGCATTCTTCAAAACCAAAAATCCATAAAAGGAAAAAAAGGCTATTTTTGTAATAGTAAATTTGAGAAAGCATTTTCTCCTTTTTTATATGAAGCTTTTAATAGAATGCAAAAAAACATACTCATTAGCTGAAAAGTGAATGTGAGTTTAGATGTGATAAACACACCTATATGTTGCTCAAGATTGTTAATATATAAATGTGAAATCTGTATTAATATATTTCATTCACTAAATTTTTATGGCATTTCCAAAAGACAAAACAAACTTCCCATCCTTGTGGAGAATATATACCACCATAACTCTTTATCCAGCCAAAATGAAACTTACTTTTCCTTTGCATTCTGGGTTAATCACTCTCACATTTTTGCTGAATAAAAATTTTTAACACTAGGTCAAACATATTACACTGTGACCACTACAAGGGAAAGAGAGACTGTCCTTAAAAATAATGTAAGAGAGAACAGTCATATAAGAATCACAAGCAGGAAGAAAGTCAATGAGAATTATCTCACATTCTGATGAAAACAAGTATGTATTTCAAATACAGAAAAAGTATACAAAATTTTTTAAAAATCAGATAAAGTGCAAGAGTTATTGAAGTCTGAAAACTCGTATATTGAAAGTAGTAATAGATTATGACAAAAGCAAATGTCTGGGATAGTACTGAGGAAAACCTCACAAAGGAAATTTTTGAACAGAAATGAGTAAGAAATTTTAAAAAAGTACAAGATTATTTGGTATAAAAGAAAAGGTGTAAGTAAAAGCTGAAGGAAAGTAATAAGAGTGTAATATAAGTGTAGTACAATTGCCATATTGTATTGCATTGGGCTGCCATCATGGGACCCCAAGAAATGAATAAATAATCAGAGTGAAGATGCACAAATAATAGTAGTGTTGAGCTTCATGTAGTCTTTTGTTTTGCTGAAGGAAAGATCTCCTTAGAAGAAATTTATAGGCCATTAAATATCTTGTTCTGAATGCATATCATCAGTTTTGCTTTTTGTTTATTTTTTGCTTCTAAAGGATTCATCAGACTCGTACTTAACACTATTGGAGTGGGGAGAGTCATTCTGTCTCCTAAGGGTATATTTGATTCAGAGCCCAGCTGCATAATTGGACACTAAATAAAACATGCAGATAATCTGAAGATTGTGCAGTTTGTTTAAGGGGCATATGAACTTAACAAACAAGGAAGTTAATACAGAAAGAATCATCAGAAGGGGAGATGGTGACAAAAGTCCCCCAAATAAAGGTGTTAGCAAGTTGCTGAGTAGATTACAGAAATAATATTGATGACAGATCCAGTGAGGTTTATAAAAAGTTACTGAGAGGAGAGGTAATCCCTATCCATTGCCAAATTATTTTCACTGCATATTTGATGGGGATCAGATTTCAAATTGTCATTACTATTACTGCTCTTAGTTCAACCTCACCATTGCCTTCTGCTCATGTATGTGTCAAAAACTGCTTTTATTTAATAATTTATTTTATGGGACACTATTACTATAGCATATACAAAAGCAGAAACCAGAGGTTCTTCATAAGGTATGTGCCCTCACCCTGTGTAGAAACCAAGAAACTTGGCAATAAGATTTCTTTTTCCCTTTGCTCATTAAAAGAAGAGTTCCAATGACAGCATGTTCACAGGGTAACTGTATAACCTAGGCAATAGCTTTTCTGGTCTCCATATCTCCAAGAGATGAGGCAAATTGCCCCAAAATTCTAATCACATTGTTTCCAACAGTCACATCATCTACTACTTACCAGAAGTCAACATGTTTTCATCCAGTTTATCATGATTTTGTTTTCTGTCGCAATCAGAAACACTGGATTCTCAAATAAGTGATAATTCTTCACATTCCAGTTTCCATGCTTTCACCATAAGAAAATCCTAAATGTTACAGATAAATTTTAGTTGATTGGATACAACATGTTTTATGTGTGCATCAAACATCACATGGCATTCCGTAACTGTGTACAAGTTTTTATGCATCTATTCATTAAAGAAAAAAAAAACTCCTTCAATGGTGATGGTTGACAAATTGGTCACTATGAAGCTATTGAAATTTTCAGTGGCATGAACTGAGAACTGATAGATAATATAACTAATTCGCTGACAGGGATACTCTCTCAGGAGTTTGATATTTCAGGGATAAGAGTAATTTTAAAGATTTTTAAATTGGATAGCTGTGGGCGGGGCAGGCAGAGGGATATTTCATTGAAGAGTGGCAAGAAAAGTCTTAGTAAGTGACATAAGAAGTTCTCCTGTGGCCCATGGAGTGCAACAAATGAAGATTCAACATTAGAAGTGGAAATTCCAGTTCAGGAGGACTGCCATGCGAAGGTCAAACCACATTTTGGAAAAGAGTAGAAACCTGAAGGCTAGGATGTGGACATCTAAGTAGAAGTTCTTCCAAACCTTGAGTCTTCTAACTCCTTTACTGCCACAGTGATGCATTCCTGCTTGCTAATTAATGGGATGGCCTGCATTCTCTTGAGGTGTCTTTTTTACAAGATCAAATATACTCACTTTAGGATAGGTTGCCATTCTGCATCTCTCTACCTCTTTCCTCATGCTTGACACTACGCCAATAACTTGGGTTGCATCTCAGCCTAAGCTGTCTGGGAAGTGCTGAGTCTGCTAAAGTTGCAAAAGGATTGCAACCTGAATGAAAAGCCAGCCAATATATGCTGGCAGGAGTCAGGTGAATATATATAGACTTGATTCTGATGATGTTAGATTAAAAACAGAGTTTATTGATATGAAAGCCCTCTCCCAGGTTATAAGAATTAAGACCCATATAAAGTTCTTGGGAGGCAGGGTGAGGAGAGCGCTAAAGTAGAAAGCCATGAGCTATACTCTGTGATAGAAACGTGCTGGAAGTGCTTTATTTTACAGTTGTAGAGAGACCAAAGTGCTCTCGGAAGTAGACATTGCAAAACAAATTAATAAACGGGAAAAATACGAAAGGAAGAGGGCGGGATGGGGAATGCAGGCAGAAGGGAGGTAGGGTAGGAAGTAACACTGTGCTCCCAAATCTGTTTTGTAAAATACATGAAATTTGTTCGCTTTATATAAGCAAAATAAGTTATTAGAAATGTGTGCAAACTGGTGAAGAGACACTAAGTCAGAAAATCTACCAGACTACTATGATCCATTTACAAAAGAAAAAGAATATTTTGGTCAGAGAATGTTAGGGTTGACAATGTTTTATTAGCCAGGCATGAAGGTAGGAGATGATGCTGATAATCGGGCTCATTCACAGGATTCCCTAATTAACAGAGATGAAGTGGCAACACTGAGCTGTCAGATGAGGTGGGGGCAATTATTATAATAATAGTATTATTAGAATAGCTATCTGGAGAGGAGCTGTTGATAACTAGTTAATGAACATAGCGTGTCTGTGCGATTGCTATAGGCAAGCAAGTATGTCCAGCCAACAAACATGGAAGATAAGAAGGCTGAGGGTAGTTACCCAAATACAACCATTCCCAGCTGGTTCCCAGATTCCAGACCAGAGACAGTTTTCAATATCAGCTATCCAGCCTGGTCAGGGTAAATGGTGTGATTAATGTACTTTTGGATTCTGTTGATTATTGTTTTCTTGAGAATTTTTATATGTATGTTCATCAGGGCTATTTTTGTGTGTGTGTGTGGTTCAATTTCTCTGTTGTGTCTATCTGGCTGTGGTATTAAGGTGATATTGACTTAATAAAAAGAATTTGGAAGAATTGTCTTCCTTTCCATTATTTGAAATAGTTTGTGGAAGTTTGAGGTGAACTCTTCTTGAAATGGTTGTAGAAATCAGCAGTGAAGCATCGGGTCCAGGGCTTTTATTTCTTGCCAGGGATTTAATAACTGAATCTCTATCATGGTTATACGTTTTGTGTGCTTTAAAATAAACAGTTCATTGCAAATGAAAATTTCTCAAAAATAATTGAATAGTATACATGAAAGCTAAATCACTAGCTTTAACTTTTGGAGACTATGAACATTTTTCAACACTTCATTACCAACAAACTAAAATTTTACATTACAAATCATTCAAAAATCTATTTTGTTAAAAATCTGGACTTTCCATTCAAGTGTATGCAGCATTCAACTTACTTGTTATTTATTTATAAATAGCTTTAAACTTTCTACATAGTTTAAGCAATTAATAATTATTTTTACTGACAGCAAAGAGAAGGACGAATAAAAGGCAATTGCACAAGTCAGAGACAAATAGTATTAGATGACAGTTGTTTAATACATCTAATCGGAATATCAACACAGTTAAAATTATACCTAAATAACATTTTGTGGTTTGCTTTTGTGTTCTTTATGTTGTTACCTTTTGTTTCATTTTGGAAACTTATTTTTGTTTGAAAGACTGTTTTACAGAGAGAAAGACAAAAGGGTTTTCCATCTGCCAGTTGATTCCACAAATAGAGGCAATGACAGGAGCATTTTTCTTTTCCTAATTTTGTTAAAAAAAAAAAAAGAAATCGTAGGTTTCCTAGGGTTTCTAAAACATGTGCTATTGATATCAGTTTTTGCTGCAATAAACCACTTTAATAAGAGCAATAACATAT
Source organism: Ochotona curzoniae (assembly GCF_017591425.1). NCBI lineage: Eukaryota > Metazoa > Chordata > Mammalia > Lagomorpha > Ochotonidae > Ochotona > Ochotona curzoniae. The sequence continues at coordinate 41,854,248 of NW_024467119.1, forward strand.
TACTTCTTTCTTATCTAATCCACATGCACTAAAATATTAAAAACTTTAAAATGTACAATGTCAAAGATGATTGAAAGTTTTCCATAAAAATACACTAATCAGCTTTCTTGTTTCAGTATCTTAATTTGTTCAATGTAGGTACCTGACTGAGTTTTAGTGAGAACTTAAAATTCTGTAGGTTCGTTGTCAGAGAAACTACGTCATGTAAACGATGTGGTCTATAAGTCAATATAGTTATTTTCTTCATATCTTGGGTTTTCACACGGGTATGTGTGTCTGTCCACGAGTGTTCATCTTAATACATCTTCAAAATAATGCATCTTAATATGGCATCTTAACACCATATTAACTTTTGTTCTTTAGAGAGAAATTCATATTGACAGCAATTTATGAAAGTAAACAATGCTATCTCATGTAGGTCTTGCTATAATACTTAGTAGGTTACATTTTCTGCCTTATAAATTCCAGATTCAGGTAACTTCACAAGACCAGAGTGCAGCTTTTTGTTTACATGGAACAATAAAGGTGACTAGATCAATTGTATAGACTTCACTAAATAAATCAGACTTTGAAGTTCAAAACCAAGAAGTTAAAAAAAAAACCCACAAAGTATAGTTTCTATTCACTAGATTATATCTAAAGCATGGGTGTTATAGGAATCTGCACAGGATCCTGCTTCTTCCTTTGGTCTATGGACCAGGAACCAGTTCTCTTAATTGATGGTTTTATGAACCCTCCACATAGTGGTAGGAAGAACAAGAAAATGCTTTTTCTTGCAGATGAATTTGATTTATTTTACAGGTAAGTTGCTGACTGTGCCAGGAGTTCTGTTTTTTTTTATTCTCTCTGTTTTGTGACCTATATCCTACTCGACCACATTTTATTAATGATATTTATTCCTGTTGACCTCCTACCATTTTTTCCTAATTTTTTTCCATTCAGTTTAGAAACTTTACTAATCCAGGTATCTAGAAATACTGCCCTTGATCTTTCATATCTTCTTCAGGTGAAGTGATTGAACTGAACCCAGAATTTCCTATCATTTGGAGATTAGGTACTTAAATCATGAGTTGGAGAGCAAAGGAGGAGTGGGAGAAATAAGGAGCCTTCAAAAAAAGTTACAAAAGGGCAAAGAGTTCTTTTGAAAAAAAATCATTCTAAATCTTTGCCCAAAATCTGTGATAGTAATGAATAAATCCAAGATAAATTCAGGTCTGGGAAAATACCCATACTCTACTTGGGTATAGTGCTTTGTGAAGCAGATCAGAGTAAACACCATGCTACATTTTAAGCGGTATGAGAAGGTGACATTTGGGATGCCACTAGGTGATCTGGCAAAAAAAAAACAGGTACGTAAGAGAATGTTGCTCAAGGAAATTATGCTATAATGTACTTATGAACTCTTTTATTTAGTCTTTCACAATGCAAGTTGGTGTTTGCCTCCTGTGGAGCATTCAGAAATAAGTGCAGACCTTCACTATGGAAAACAAAAATGTATCATTTACTTACTACACTACTTCTGGAACTCTGCAAAGGAAATTAATCCAGGGTATGAAAACGATACTTGAACTTTCAAAATTATTGTAGCAAGATTCACAATAGCAAAAAATAGGAAACAATCTAAATGTCCAGCAATAGACGAATGAATTAAAAAGTGGGATGTACACACATATAATGATATACTGATCAGCAAAGAAAAAGGATGAAATACTGACATATAAAACCAAATGAATAGAAGTTTGGGATTGTGCCAGCAGATGGGACCCTCTCTATGTATATCACATAGATCAATAATAAAATAATCGTTGTCTTGGCCTTTTCCAATATTGTGCTATATAAAAAGGCCAATTAAGATAAAACATTAAAGTTTAGAAAAATTGCATGGACTTAGATGATTATGCTAAGTGAAATAAGCCAGACACAACAAAAATGGAGTTTGTTTTGTTTTCATATGTGAAAGATAATATAAGTAGCAAAAATAATTCTCTTGGGATGCTTATTTTGGGGGAGATAAATATTTACATATGTGTATCCACTGGATTGTATGTTGAACACAATAATATGCACTTCTTTTGTTTAAAAAACTGAGAAATAAAGAATGACTGAATGGTATTACACATATATTGTTTTCAGTGACCACGGATGTAAGCATCCTGTGAATTTTTCTGGAAATTCAACCTGATAAAAAATTGCTTCGGGTCAGGCATGGTAGCCTAGTGGCCAAAGTCCTCAATTTGAATGTGTTGGGATCCCATATGGGCACCAGTTTGTATCCTGACTGCTCTACTTCCCCTCCAGCTCTCAGTTGGTGTCCTGGGAAATCAGCATAGGATGGCCCAAAGCCTTGGGACCCTGAACCCAGTGGGAGACCCAGAGGAGGCTCTTGGTTCTTGGCTTCAGATCAGCTCAGCCACAGCCATGGATGGAAGAATTTTCTCTCTTTCTTTCCCCTCTCTGTAAATCTGACTTTGCAATTAAAAAAATAAATAAAGCTTTGAAAAATGAATTGCTTATACAAAATGCCATTGGCATTACAACTGAAAAACACAGTGACATGAATATGGTTATATGGCCAAACTAATCACACAGCTGCTTTACACATTACCTAGTGTTTCTCAATCTATAACACAGCAGTTATTTCTCTACCCAGCACCTCCCATCCCAGACACATAAATGAAGTCTATATTTTCAAGGTGGTCTTTTCAGTATCAAGGATAAACGGTCCCTTGCCATGGGAAATTAGAAAAACAAATGCACAGCAGAAACAGTCTTTCCCCTCTACTTCCTCAACAGCTGAGGGTCTTATTTTGAACAAAGAATGTATGCAACTAGCAAAACAAACTGCCCAGACTCAGCATAGAAATCTCCAGTTAGACTAGAGATATTTAAGTTGATGTAGATAATTCTGTGCATACAAATTGGTAAATATGTATACACAACTTTTTATGCAAATTAAGAAAGACCAAGACAGGCTATGTTTACCAGAAGAAAATTCTCTGAGAAGGAGAATTTTAATAAAAATGTAAATGATAATCCACAGGAATGGTATCAGGCATCCTCAAGACACAGATGCTGATGGCTACGAGATGCATACTCATTATCACAGCGTAAATGGAACAGGGAAAGCTTCCTATGTTGGTTGAAAAACAGCAACTTATTTATTTCCCAGATGAAAACTTTCTTTTCTTTTACTCCATTTTAAAATGCTTTTTTTTCTGAAAAAAAAGTTGCATTTGTTTTTATTCGAAAGACTGATTAACATAGAGGAGAGACAGAGAAAGATCATCCATCTGCTGGTTCAGTCCGCGACTGGCTGTGACAGCCAGAACTGAGCCGATCTGAAGCCAGGAACCGTTAAGCGTCTTATGGGTCTCCCACATTAGTGCAGGGTCCCAAGAATTTGGGTCATCTTCCACTGCTTTCCCAGGCCACAAGCATGGGAATGCATGGGAAGTGGGGCAGAATCAGTGCCCATGTGGAGATGTTGGTACTTGTAGGTGGAAAATTAACCCATTGAACTTATTTGTTTAAATGTTATCGTGCTCTTAATAGGCTAGCAGTTTAGACATTTATACCATCTGGTGGAGAAATCCATGTGAGACTGTACTTAGCTGTGTAATATCAATTTTCTGACTCCAGTCAGTGGGCTTATATAATAAAGATCTAAAGCTCTTTTAAAAAGCTAAAAATCTTGTTTCAAAGTTACTAGATGATTATAAATGTTTGGGATCTGAATATTTTTCAAGGAAAGATTTTGAGAAAAACTCTTGCTTTGAATCCACTTAAATAGTAAGCCAAGTTTCTCCTTTTTTTTTTTTAATGACTATATTCTAACTAAACAAGTTGCTTTCTAGATGATGGAAAGTCACACATTTTTATTTGTATTTTCTTCCTCTTTGCTCTCTGAAACCAATCTCATCATGCAGAAGCAGCCCACCCAAAAGTATGAACTGCATAAAATCTAATCAATACAACAAGAAACATTATGAGTAATGACACTATTGTTATTATTATGCTTTAGACTTTTAATGCTGGTTTCAATTATTGTTTTTAAAGATTGATGTGTTTTCATTAGAAAGTCAGATTTATAGAGAAGGAGATACAGAGAGAAAGATCTCCCATCCACTGTTTCACACCCCAAGTGACTATAATGGCCAGAGCTGAGCTGACCCGAAGCCAGGAGCCAGGAGTCTCTTCTTGGTCTCCCACACAGGCAGGCTTTGGGCTGTACTGGACTGCTTTGCTAGGCCACAAGCAGGGAACCGGATGGGAAGCAGGACCTCCAGGATTTGAATCGGCTCCCATATGCGATCCTGGTGAGTACAAGGTGAGGGTATTAGCTGCTAGGCTACTGCACCAGGCCTGAAACTGAAATATTTAACAATTTAAATAAAACTTTTTCATGCTATCTAAATAAGATGAAATATTCTCTGTGCTAAAAATCGTAAACAAAGATATAAATGTATAAATCAACTTTCCCAGAGAAAGATTATAAGCAACATATATAAAAATCCACAAAAATTCAAAAGTAAACTATAATACATCTAAAACATAATGATCCACCAAAGTCAAAATTCATATTTAACACACTTATGGATAAACGCGTCACACTGTCTAAGTTTACTATTTTTTATATCATAATGCTTCATTTTTCAAGACTTATTTCATGGCTGTAGTTTCTTCCCACCATCCAAGCCACCCATTGCTGTTCACACAGTCCACCACACAATTAATAATGTCACCTCACTTGGCAAAATTTTTTTTCCCTACCACAGCATCAAATCTTTGAGTCTATCTGCTTTTCCCACTACATTCCTTGCCTTCTTACTGCAAGAATTGAAATGCAGCTATTGCAAAGGCCAGATGAAACCCATACTTCTTTTCTGAATTCCAGATGCTCTTATTTTTTGAATAGCAGATATTTCTGCTATTAATAATCAAGGATCTTCTTTTGCCAGCAAAATTTTATTCTCAAATAACAAACCAAAAAACGAATAACATTAACATCTAGAGTGTCACACATGATAAAAAGAGTAAAACCTACTTCCATAATTCTCTTTTCTGTATTAACAGACATTGTCTAATAATGTTTTATTCTGGTTATATTGACTCCTCTCCAATTACTGCAATTCAGCTTCTGAACCCACATCCACATTGACTGTGTCATTGCCAACTTCATCGACTCTATTTAATTTGCTAGCGTAATCATCGTTTCTTTTTTCCTGGCTTTGTTGGCTCTTTTCGACAGTGTTTCCCACATGGTAGATTCCTGAACCCTTTCCCTCTGTTTAAGCTGGAATGCTGCACACCTTTAGGTTCCAGGCTGTCCATCAGAAGATTGGCTATCATCTCCCACACCGGCTCCACCCCTCCAATCTAAGGCCTATTTATCCGAGTGTGGCTATTGATTATTAAATGATTTCATCCAGCTTGGTGGCTTCAAATTTCAACAAATGATGATGACTTCTAGATCTTCAAGCTTAAATCAGTGTATCTATCTGTTAATCAGTATCTTTATTTCCATGTTTCACAAAAGCTCAAACACAAGAGGTCCTAAAACATGTTCTTATGTTAATGTCTCTCTCTCTCACTGCCCATTTCTTCCAGAGTTTTCCCATGTATGTAAATGACATCAGCTGTCAGACGACTCAAGACAAAACTTGAGTGAATCATCTATGAAATCTTCATATTCCATGTCCCCATTTGAAATCCACAGCACAAAGAGTTTGTCTTTTACAGTTTGTTTACTTATTTGAGAGGCAGAAATCCAGAAAGATAGAGGATAAGACAGAGAAGAAAGGTATATCCCATCAGCTGGTTCACTCCCCAAACGGACAACATCCCCAGGGATGGGCCAAGCTAAAGTCAATAGTCTAGAATGCCATGTTGTTCTCTCACAAGAATGGCAGGGGTCCGAACACTTGGGCCCTCTCCTAATGCACAGGTACATTGTTAGGGTGCTGGATCAGAAAGGTAGCAGCCAGGACTCAAATTGGCAGTCAGTATTGGAGGCAGATTATGGTTTAACACACCGTGCCACATGACAGGTACTTGGGTGTTTTCATTTTCTTTCTCTCTTTTTTCTTTTTCAAATGGAAGCAAGACTCACATAGAATATAGCTACAGTCATCTCATGGTGGTTTTATTGTTACTCTCCCTTTCTTCTCCACTCAACTTGCAGTTAGAGTGGTTCATTCTTCAGAACTTGAATCCCAACCAGTTTCTCAGGAAGACCTTTCTCTGGTTGCCCATGTAAAGTGTTCCTATGATCCGTTCAGCTATTTGCTCTATCTAGGCATCCCTAGTTTTCAAGGAGCACTGACTGAAGTGGTTATTCACCATCTTCTTTGTTACTTGTGTACAATCTCCCCTACTAGATTACAAGATTGCAGTGAACTAAGTATTTACTGTTTTATGTACCACTTCCTATCAGCTACCTTAATAGTATAACACATAATTGTTGGACAGATGAGTAAACTCAAAGCTATCACAGAAAGAAGTTATGAACTCTGAAATTCTGAACAACACCTCAAATGTGGAATTATTTCAGCTATGTAATACACTTCTCTCTAACCTCCAAATTTGACTATGGAAAGAAACCACTTCCACAGAACTTTTACTCAGGCATCCCATAGAATTTCAAGCCCCCAAGATCCAAAACATAGTTCTTGATATAGCCAGTGACCAATCCAGTTAGTCCATATTTTCCTACCTCCTCAAGGCACTCTGGAAATGAAACATTTACATGTTGCGTATGTAAGGGGTCTTTAAAAATACCTATTCATCATGTTTTAATTATATTTTTCACAAATGTTTTGAGGTTCTCTCTTAAACACACATGCACAAAGAGCCTTCAAAATGTTCATAAAAGGTATGAGAAAAACTACAAATGGATTAAAATTATTTTTGTCTAAAAATAGAATTATCTTTTGAGTCCATTAATAAAAACTTCAAGATGATTTAAGTTCTATTTTATTAATTCCAAAGCACAGAGAGAGAGAGAGATGGTGGCGGGGCCAGAGAATAAGAGAGCGAGTGAGCTGTTCCTCTGGTTCACAAACCAATGGCCTGCAACCTCTGGGACTGCAGCAGAAAGTCAATCAAGGGTCTTCAACACAGCTGACAAGGACCTGAGTCCTTTGGCCATCACCTACTGCTTCCCAGGATGTGCTTAATAGGAAGCTGGGATTTAGAGTGGAGACAGACCTTGAATCAAGGCCCTCTGATATGAGAGGCAGGTCAACTGAATAGCATCTCTTACTTCACCCTCCACAAGAAGCAAGATGTAGTTACTATGTTTTCTGATGTGTGTGCAGACATCTATTCATATACAATTTACTCACATTTTGAATAAAATATGTCAAATTATTCATAAGAATTCTTTTGTTTGGCATTTGGAATTCAGCATAACTTTCGTAGTTTGGGATTTTCTCACTAGGATTTGTTTTGTTTGTTTCCCATGATCATGTTGAAGCTTCACAAAATTTCACAAAAACAAGTTTGAAGATTCTAGTAATTTGTCAATTATGATGTTTTAAAGAGAACATTACAAGAAGTTTCATAATTCAGAAATGTATCCAATAATGTATATGATGGTATAGCAATCCAGGAAAAATGATGATATTCCTTTGCCTTATTTTAGGATATAGTCTATTTTGTCTATAAAGGAAAGTAGATGTAGGATCTCAGTATAATCATGATTTTCCTAAAATATAAAACTTTAAAGTATATGTCATTTCTTTTTTAAATGATTTACTTATTTTTATTTGAAGGACAGAGTTAAAGATAGAGAAGGAAAGTCAGAAAGAAAGATTTTCCATCCACTGGTTTGCTCCCCAAATGGCCACAACAACCAGAGTTGGGAGCCAGGAGCTTCTTCCAGATCTCCCATATGTGGGCCAAGGCCTTAGACCTCCCTCTGCTGTTTTCCCTGGGAATTTGTGGGGAGCTGAATTAACAGTGCAACAGCTGGGACTTAAACTGGTACACAAATGGGTACTCATGCTGCAGACAGAGGCTTAACATGCCAACCCACAGTGCCATTTCAGTATATATTCCTAAAGCAATAGTCATTATTTCTCCTTTATTACTATCACATTTGTAGGAAAAAATGAGTTCTGCCAGGAAATCACCTTTAAAACTATCGATTACCCATAGAAAGGCAATATTGGCCAACAATCACATTTTGCTAGTCTTAGGTTAACAAAATTAAATGGAAAGATTACTGGAGTGATTGATGATAGAGACAAAAATTTAGAATAACTCAATAAAGTTTTATAGAATTCTTGTTTGATTCTTAACTTCATTCAAAATATATTCTAGGGTGTGCATAATGGTACAGTGAATTAAACTGTCAGTTGAGATGCACACAACCCATAGCAGAAAGCTTAGATTAAATCCTAATACCTTGACTTCCAAATCAGTTTCTTGGTAATACTTTCTGGGCAGCATCAGCTGATGGGTCATGTGCTTGGACCCTGGCCACTCACATGGAAGATTATGATTGCATTCCAACCTCCTGGATTTGCACTGACTATCATGAGGGTTTGGAATGCAGTAGACCAGTGATTAAATGAAAGATATCTTTTTGTCCTAAAAATGTCTGTTTTTCTCTCCCTTTTAAGTAAATGAAAACATGCCAAATAAACATTTTTAACAAAATAATGAATAGGATATTGATGAATGATGCAAAATAAATACAAGTTGCTTAACTCATACTTTATTCAGGGATGGTATTTCTATGTAATGGTCACCCACAACGTTTGCTAAGAGTGAACATGCAGTGTGCTTGAAGGCTAGAGTGCTTGGGGAGAAGGAAGAAAGTGAAAGTAGACCACTTCTTTCATTTTCAGCTATCTTTGTGTTCTTAGCATTAGTGTCACAAATGAGCAGACAAAATAGCAGCACACTTGGTCCTTGTCAGTTCTAGTCTCCTAGAAGGAAAATTCTAAGATAGGATTAATTATGGAAGAAGCTGTTGTGAAGACACCTATCAAAGGTGAAAGGAACATAGTAGGAAAAGGTAAGGAGAAAATTCAGATTACAATGATTGTCTGAATCCTATGATAAGAGAGAGGAAAGGAAGCAGAAGAGGAACAAGAGTTCAGAACTCTAAAGAGGTCTCAATCTTTGAGGGGTCTCTGAGTCAAATTACCAAAGATCCAGGCTCCTACACTGCAGTAGAGGAACGTCACTAGCATGCAAGCAAGCTATGCTCATTCATTGGGTGGACGTAGGAGAATTATGGCTTTAATACAAATATGGTGGGTAGTGGATGTGATATATTAGCCACTGCATTAGGAGCATGAAATCATCTATCTCAATGAGGCATCAAAAGGCCTCTGTATCATCAGCCTGATTATACCCATTTTAGAAATGAAAATTGGACTTTGAAGGTGTGATGATTTGCTCAAACATAAATCGTGTGTATATGCCAGATCTGAACTTTGGATGTATGATTTGTCTCCAAAGCCTGTGCTCTAAGCTCATCTTCATTAAATATCTACTGTTTTGGAAAAGTTTTCTATTCTGAGAATCTGATGCATATGAAAGGCAGTAGGGGAGACAGAGACTGAAGAGATTTTGTGTCATTGAATATTTGTGTTGATATCACTGCCTCTCTGCAATACAGATATATGTTGCATATGTCTAGCATTTAAAAGAACATTCTGTAGTATTGCATATCACTTTGACAATTAAGGAAGAAAACACTGTCAACAGGAGAGTACATTGAAAGGAATAGTCTGGAATCAGAGGTAACTGATACTTTCTGAAACTAACTGAAAGAAATCAGGAGCTACATAAAGGTGTCATAGACATGCTGAAAATGAAAGAAAGTGATTAAAGGAAGCTTAAGAAGTACCACTAGGACTTGGCCAGTTGGAATGGGGGAAGAGTGAGAATACATAGTTTTCAATCTGAATGGCTCAAAAGGATTGATGTATCTCAATGAAAATGAAAATATAGGGAAGAGAACAGATTGGAGGGAGGAAGTGTGGATCCAACTACGAGGCATGTGCAAGAGATGAGGGAGGGGGGAGAGACAACAAAAATCCTGAGTCAGTATGCTTAAAGTCAAGTCAAAGACATTTTATACCCAACGCTCATTTTATTGTAGGAAGTTCTGTTTCCTAATTATTGGCATGGGTATAAGCACAGGAGATTGCAAACTCACTTATATACAAGAATTTGCAAAAAAGAAAATACTTCTCAGCTAACTATGTGAAGAGAGACGTGCATTTCATTCTGTTCCATTTGGGTGTCCATGGTTGTCAAGGAACCCCCAAAACCTGGGCCATCTTCTACTGCTTCTCCAGGAATAGTATTAGGGTGCTGGATTGGGACTAGAGCAGGTGGAATATGAACCATATCTCCAATATGAGGTAAGGTAGGTGGCAGTTTAATCTACCATGCCGTGCCACAATGCTGCCCCTTAAATAAGTTTTATTTAATGCTCAGCAGCATCTCTACTACCCAATCATTTCACAGTTCTATCACAATAATAGTATAATTCCAGTATTTTCTGTCTTTACATCTTTTACATCTAAAATCCAGGATACTCTTTTAGGGTTGACAGTCTCAAGAAACATATCATTGCTATTTATTTGGTAAAGGAGAAAGCATAATTTTGGCTGACATTGTGCCAGCATCTCAACCATATTCCACACATTTTACCAACTTCCTGTTCTCACTATTGATACTATGGGCAGCTTTATAATCCTTTGCTTGTGTTTAAATGAAAACACAAAGCTGTCACTTTAATGACTTTGCAACTAGCTTCTTTATATTTTTAAGTACTGTCATGATAAAGAGCATTGAACTCCTTCTCCATTAAAAATACTAAGTTCATTACCATATGGAGGTAGAAGTCCTGCTTCTTTGCAGAAGTTGCTTGAAGTAGCTAAGACATACTGAAGAGACATATGTAAAGTGAAAATTATCTCTTCCACAGTTTCAGCAGTAAGAGGTTGGTCATTAGTGCTCTCTAGTGGAGTAGGGATTTTTGTACTTTACTCTTCACACATATTTTAGAAAGCCACATATCCAGAATATTTCTAACAACACTCAGCATGCCTTAATGCTCAGGGTCTTTATGGGCTATACTACGATTTTGACTGTAAGGTCTTTGGGTTGAGAAGGAAGTTTTCAGCATTCTGAACATCACATAAAATTCTGTCATTTTTGTCCAAACCGAAAATAATTCTCTCATTTTTTCTAACCTGTTTTGTATATGAGTGATGTTAAATCTTTTTACATTACTGAGGGTCTTGTGTATGCACATTAATGTAGAAAATATTGAGGCAATATAACTTGGGCACCAGACTATACTGACTTAACATCTTGAATACACTTATTTCATTACTGTTAATATATACTTAGTTGCTCTCTAAGTCCAATGATGTTTGTTACTCTTAAAATAGAAATAAGCAACAATTATCATAACAAGTAGGAAAAATTAACTCTAAGTCCAAATCAATTAGGTAAGTTTGCTAATATTGCTGTTTAGTCCATGTCTGTATAGAGAAGAAACTTTCAATTCTTTCTGGAAAGTTAAACACTAAGAAAACTGTCTGAAAGAATACCACTGATATGAATTTAGCAAAAGTACTCAGATATTTTCCAATTGGTATTAATTGCATTATTCCGAAATTTAGCACATTTGTGAAAAGCTCAGATAACAGAGAAACAGATATGAAAAGGTACTTTTAGCAAATGCAAATCACTAAGTGTTGAAAGATCCCTGTAAGCTAACTTATATTTTGGATGCTTTTATGCCATCTACCTTTTACAAATCCAGGTCGTGAATTTGCTTTTATTAAAAAAAAAATGTTGGTTAAACTTCCAACCGAGTACAATAGCTTCCTCACTGGCTCTCTCTTTCTCTGTATCTTGCATTTGTTTTCTGCAGGGCTACTGCTATTAGAGCTTCTAATAACAGCCTTTACCTCCTCCTGAAGCTGTATAATTGTGCAGCTCCTTCCCTTTGTTCATCAGAGCATTTTTCCCATCACTAGCTCCTTATGTCCTTTCCTTTTGGGAAAATCAATCTACTCAAACTCTTATAAAGTAGAAAGCAATGGTGTGCAGTGGGTTTGAAATATGAGGCAGAGATTTTAATGGGAAGAAAATGTTTGCTGATTGGAGAGCTAAGATTAAGAGGAAGATGTAGAAGTGAGGCTTTGGCTGGGATTTTAGAAACACAAGAACCAGTGCAGGGCAGAGGAATGGGTTTCAACCCGAAATAGGTAAAACAAGGGAGGTCTATTTTAAGAAACACTATTCCATTCAATGATATCACTTTAAAAATTTGTTTTCCCTCCACATCAGTTGACAGACTGAGCATCTTGGACCTTGGACCTCCAGTAATCTCTATTTTTCAACAGCCCTCATATCAAAGTGCTTCTGCTGTTTGACTAGCAATCTCCATCTAAAGGCCAGCTTCACTATATAAATAGCATGCAAGAGCAGTTCCTATGATGCTATATTTCATAATGACAGTATGGCAAAGCTACTTTTCCAGCTACCATGGTTTTATTTTATCAACACTACCTCAACTCAAAATATCCCTTTTTATTGTTTCTGTGATTTTTCAACCCGTGTAGTTCACCCTACCCACATTTAAAATTTACCATAAATAATCACCAATAGAAACATGGTTCAGAAAACCCTCAGCTCACACTGAAATTTATTTTAAAGCCACCATCAATAAGAATTGGACCCCTGGACCCCTAGGGGAGACACTTATAGATTATAGACACCTATAGATTACATGGACATCATAAAAAACCTTGATGGCAACCAATTATTAGTTGTGTGGCTTTTTTTTCTACCTCTCACCATCTGGAAAGATTTGTTCAGTGTCCTAAGTAGGAGTAACAGAGTACGGTACTTCATGGGGAGCCCCGCATTCAACAGCTATGAGCATCACACATTATCTTGAATGTAGTGACTTGAATTTAAATGTTTCCATCTTGTTCAAAAAGAATTTGACAAGGTTTCATGCAAGTTAAGAGTGTGAGTGATGACCCCTGATGCTGGATCTGATTCCTCTGGAGCCCAGGAAACTGGGGGAGGGGGTCAGGTGTGCTTCTCTGGCAGGTGAGTCAGAGGCATGGCTGACAGCGCTGGGCACCCTGCTAACCCAACAGTCACTTCCTACATTGACTCCCAAAGACCAGAGGAGCAGAAGTTACTTCCCCAGAAGCCGAGTTTACAAATCCACAGGGAAATAGGGATATTTGGTAATTAAGGACATTGACAATGCACTAGTGAGAAGAGAGTGTTATATAGATCTACTCTGATCATTGCTGATAGCCATCTTTTTTCTTTTTCTTTGTTTCATAAATGCAACTGCTAGTCCGTTTTTTTTAAATCTGGCTCTTATTTTTCACATCCCAAGTTTCTTCCTCTTTCCTGTTTCAGATCACGGAAGATATAAGTCCTTTCTGTGCAGAAACTCTTGCAATTCAAAATAGGTTGCTTGGAAAGATAAATGATTACAAGCCTGATGCAAATGGGTAAAACATGAATTAGTTATTAGATAATTAGATGATTGAAAATGTAATTGTGTTTGTTATACATAAAGCACGAGCAAACTTTTTTAATGTTACGCAGATTGCACATTTATTTCCTAATTGAGAATAAGTAGTACAGAGCTGATGATCATTGGTCCTGGTACATTTGAAAACAAAAGAAAAATGTGTAAGTATGTCAGAAGCACAAATTTAGAATTATTGAACATAAAATCTAACAATATAATTTGTATTCAATAAAGTATAGGATATATTCAATAAAATATATAATTATAAAATATATTGGCAGGATTATTCACAACAAGCATAATGTAATTAACATACTGGATGTTTTGCTTTTGGCTAAACTCAATAGAGTGGTAGAACTTATTGATATTGTTATTCACTAAGCAGAAATATCTCAAGAATGTACATGGAGAATATAAATAAATTTGTGGACATGCAAGAATAATAAAGCAAATAATTAAGACAAGTGCAGTGAAGCCATTTATACTTCTGGTAAGTTCCAGATACCCAAGGAACTGAAAATTCATCAGTCTGACATAAACTTACAAATTGGAATTTCTATTCATACAAATGAGAAACTTATTTTAGAGATAGACGATTCTTACGTGACTGAGCGCAATTTGTTTTTTTTTTAAAGAAAATAGATGTATGTCTCAGAATCAATTACAACAGTTACAAAGAGTATAACATCACTTTTGTCCCATGATTTTGAGATATCTGATTATAATCTAATTTCTTGTTAACATACAAATCCTGTGTTAATGTAAAAATGCTACCTGGATAAATATGCCCTGCTTCAAACCCTCCAGTCATCGTCAGACTTCACGAAAAGTGAGGGAATTGAACAGTTGCTAATATTTTTGTGATCTATGTAATTTTTAATAAGGAACAATTCCCAGAGATAAGATGTAGCTAAGAGAGGAGATGCAGGAGAAAGTGGGTTGCAGGCTCTAGTTTGTCCAGAAATGACAGAAGGATCTCTTGAAGATAAAGGTTGGCTGAAGGAAGCAAATGGGGAAGAAGTGAGAAGAAAAAGTATGCAAAATGCTGATTGCGTTGGAGCATTCCTAAGGAAACTAAAAACAAAGCTCAGTGCTTTAAGAAAACTGATCAGGCACTCAGTTAACAAAGCCTAAAAACTGCAGCAGCTCAGCTGTTAAGTGGAGAGAAACAAACAGATCATTAGAGACCTGATGTAGCAGTTAGGAGCTCTTTCAGGATGTAGGCAGCAGTGGGGCACGCCCTCCTGAGTTTCCCGTCTTTCTCCAAAAGCGATCTTGTATGACGTGGGAACTGATCAGAGGCAGATTCCTGATATGCTCAACACAAGAACCCAATGAACCATGGGCAGGAAAACTAATTCACAAATGAAGGAGATTCAGGAGTAGTCAGAAGGAACAGCCTACAAGGAGTGAGGTGATCAGGGAGAGAGGATGGGTTATCAGAGTAGGCCCGGAAACAGAAGCTAAACATTAGCAGGAAAGAGCAAAGATATAGAGAAAGAGGACCGAGCATGTTCAGTAAACCTGTGTCATCAGAATTAATCTACTGGGAGTGGGAGAAAATAAATAATATATACATACACAAGCATGTTCACACTTGTACACACACGTTTATACCATTCAACTCTGCTTAGGATAAATCAAAGGTATGGTTATTTGCTTACAATGCTTGGCTACTATTTTAGATTATTTTGTTATTTTACTTGTTAAAATATTTCAATATTAGAAAAGTAACATATGCTCATTGGAAAAGCTTATAAAAATAAATCAAAACTTAAAAAATAAAGTCATCTGCAACACCATAATTCTTTCCAGATATAACAGTTGTATTTATTTGATTATATTTAATTATTATTTCTGTAATTTTTTTGCAAATTGAAAGCTGTCTTATTTAAACTTTCTATTATTTTTAAATGTATCATTATAGATCCAATTTCTATTGATTTTATTGCTTCTTCTCAAAAATAGCATCTCTAAAGGATGCATGATGTTCTATGATAAGGATAAACTTCTAATTTTGAGAAATTAAACTCACTTGTTTTTGTTTCATAACAATTTTTATTATGAGCTCAATGTATTCATAAACAATTCTATGTTTCAAATAATCGATTGCTTTTGAAATCTAAATAATTTTCAGATGGTATTTAATTAATAATACATAATGCCTTATTAAATTGTAGTATGCATTTTCTAGTTACTTGAGGGAAAAAATAAGTTCCAGCTCATTACATTCTAGTTTTCAAATCATTATTATGTTAACTTAAATTTTATTAAATGGATTGTCAATATGTTAATTATTAAATGTAATGAAATCCAATTTAAGAATGTTCTAATTATTATTTTAGTTTTTTTAGGCAGAATTTTAAAGTGTAATTTATTTCTTGCATTAATGGAATTTAATATTTTCTTTATGATTTGTTACTTTTTTATTCCTATCTTATTAGTTATTTTACTATTACATGCTAAGGACATCAATTCCTTGGTACTCTAATTTCTAATACTTAACGCTTTAGGTATTTGTTTTAAAATTGCATTCACAATGTTTTGTGCCAATTAGATGGTTTCAATTTTTGTGTTGGTCTTACATGTTTTTTCTTATTAGTTTCCTTATTATTTTTAAATTAGAAACTTTGAGTTTTTAAAATTACAACCTAGACTCAGAGTCAAGCCATATTGCACTTCTGTCTTCTTGTGAGTTTTGAAATTTTGATTTTTAAGAAAGCATTCAGTTAATTAAAACTAAAATTTATTATGGTCTGTAGTATCATTTCTTTCCATGTTTATCTATATACTTGTTTTTTTTTTTATCTGAGAGGTAGATTTTACACAAAGTGAAGGAGAGACTGAGAGTGAGAGCAAGAATGAGATTGAGTGAGTGCAAACAAGAGAGACACTTCTTCCAACTATTGGTTCACTCCTCAAATGTCTCCAAAAGCCAGAGCTGTGCCAATCTGAAGCTAGCAGCCAGGAACTTGTTTCAGGTCTCCAGTGTGAGTGCACAGGCCCAAGGACTGGAGCTTACTCCACTGCTTTCCCAGGATATCAGCAGGGAGCTTGAAGAAGTGAGTCAGCTGGATTAGCAACAGCTCCCAGATGAGGTGCTGGAGTTTCAGGCAGGAAGATTGACTTGTTAAGCCAATGTGTCAGCCCCTTGAAGCATCATTTCTAAAACAAACAACAGCACCAAACCTTATGTATCTCTATCCACTGGTTCACGTAATTTTAAAAAATTTGGAATTTGTTTGGTTTTAGACTTCACAGTACACTCTTAGGGGCTTAGTGTGCAAAGCAGAGGTTTTTGTCCTTACATATTGAACAGGGGAGACAGAGAAGTAGATAGATAGCAAGATGAGAGATAGCAAGATAGATGGATACGTAATGGATAAGAAAGATACGTAATAGGTGAATGATATAGATAAAAAATAGAAATAGGTAAATGCTATAGCTAGATTATGGGTAGACACCAAAGCACACATTCTTTTTGTGTGGATGTTTAAATGTCTTCAATGAAATGGGAGACAATAACTCTGAGCCTGGTCCTAGGGAGGAACAGGATGGGCTAGACCGTAGCATCCGTTGGTGAGAACTGGGATAGGTGCAGGCCAATAGGGCTAGGTCACAGTACCTGCCAGTGAGTGCTAGAACTGTGAGCTGGCCATGTCAGTCTAGGCAATAGCACCTGCAAGCACATGTGAGATCCAGGGCTGGGAGTGGGCCTGTAGGGCAACTTAGGGAATTCTGCTAGGGAACTTAGGAAAGTACAGCAGCTCCTGCTGGTATGTACAAGAGCTGGGGCTATGAACAAGCCAGATTAGGCTGGTCTGTAATATCTATTGGCAGAAGTGTGAATTAGGCTGGGGGTAGGATAGGCACTGGCATGAATGAGAGCTAGAATTGGGTTCAGGGCAGGCTGGACTGCGCCACAACATGCACCAGTTCAAATGAGGCTTGTGCTGGGAGTGGACCAGGCAAGTTAGACCGCTGCACATTAGGCAGGAGCTGGACTAGAAATGGGCCGGGCTGAGCCAGGCTGCAGCACCTGCTGCCAAATGTAGGTGATGAGTCATCTCAGACTGGACCACGGTACCCACTGGCACGTGCAAGACTGAGCACTGGAAGCAGGCCTAATAGGGGGATGTCGGGGACTCCTGTGCTATGCCGCTACTTTCATGGGTGATCATGAGAGCTGGGACTGGGGGAAGGTCAGGTGGACAAGGTGGCAAACATGTTGGCATATGTGACTGCTGGGTCTGGGGGTTACTCAGGTTTAAATAACCCACAGCACACATGGGTATGTATGAGAGCTTGAATGGGATGTGGGCTTGGCTGGTCTAGGCCAAAGGAAATACTGGCATATGCAAAATTGGGGCTGGATGAGGAACTGGTGAGGTTTATTGGAAGTTGCCCCGACTAGACTGAGCCACCTATTGGTATGTGTGAGGGCTGAATCTGTGGTAGGCTGGCTGGGCTGGTCTGCAGCACCCATCAGCTCACATGGGATATGGAACTGGAGCAGAACTGAGCAGGTAGCTCACATCCACTGCTGTGTTCATTAGCTGGTGCAGATGATAGATCAAACTTGACTCTGTGTTAGCTGGTCCACACAAAAGTCAAGTCTGTGGTCATCAAGGCAAGATCTCTTGGGGGACTGAAATTCTAGACTCAAATCCTGGCCACAGGGAAACACAGCATGTGTGGCCTTGGAGTGCATGTATTGGGATTGGGCTTCCTCAGTTGCTTAGCCTGTGAAGTAGACAGCAGGACCAGATGCACATGGGGGATATGACAGCTAGCTCATCTAAGGCAACAGGGGACAGCAAGTGCTTCATAAGAAGATAGAAAAAACAGGTTGGACAATCCTCCTGGGCCAAGCTTCGCAGAACATTCCTGGTTCTGTGGATTCACTAGGGTGAATTCTGTCAACCAACAGACCTTGGAAAGACTTTCTTAAGCTCGTAGCAATGAAACCAACAACTTCTGATAACTGCCCAAATCACTCAAGTAACAACATCTTTGGAACACTCTTCTCCATATTGGGGTCTCTAAGGTAACATCAAATGAGCGACCCCCAATTCCTGGGTGCTGATGTAGCAAGGAGTGGACCCCACCCTATCCTTTCCTGTGGATAAAGAAGGCAAAAATCCCTGAAATATTTGTCCCTTTCACATCCCTCCATACGTGACACTCCTACTTTCCTCTGTATCCAATACTCCCCACTTTTCACCTGTGTAAAAACATTTTTTTTATTAAAATAAAAGGAGAGATAGATTGAGACTTTGAGGGGCAGATGAGCAGGTACAAACTTGTCCTGCAGAAAAGTAGCAAAGTGCATGCCCTTCAGAAATTCAAAATGTTCTTCTAATATCCTGGAGATTCCAGTACAGCTTGGTTAACAGTACTGTAAAGAAAAACCTTTTAACATGATTGTATATTTTCCAAAACAGAATATTCAGGTACATGGCTGTGAAGTGGCATGCAAAGGTTTTAATTTGCTCCAGTTTTCTCCCACTGAGAGGGGCAAAGGGTGCATACATAAGGGAATGATGATGATGATACTCTACAAAATTAAAGATAACAAAACTTGTGAAAGTAGCAGAGGGGTAAGGGATATTAAGGTGAGTAACTTTTGGAATAAGAGTGTTAGGAGAATTGAGTTGTCTTGGGGATTGTAGATGCTGGTGATGACAAGACATTGACAAGCCTCTGAAAATAAATGCTTAGGTTTTGTCCTCAGCTTAGCCTCAGCCATGCTGTCTACACAACAGCAACCAACCAGGCAACAAGCTTGCTGAAATATGTGAAAAAATATCATGTGAAGTGGCAAATCATCATGAAAATGAGGGGAAGATGATGTTTGGTGCTGACATGAGGCTGTTTAAGAGTAAAGCTAGCTGCTTGGAAAGCAGTGATAGCACTAACTCCAGCCCCAAGGCCCAGTGGGATGATCCCAGGAAAGAAGTACAAACTCCAGAAAACAGAAATGTAGTAATGATGCTGATGTCCCTGAGACTGGAAACTGGCCCTTGAGCTCCTGTATCTCCATCTGTGTCAGCCTGATCTCTTTTTGTCTCAGCAATCTGCTGCCTGCTCTAGATTTCCCAGTTTGGCAACCCAACCGTTTGGTTTCTTTGGCTCTCCACTGCTTTCCGCCCCCTCCCCCAACCCCCAATGATGACTTAATCTCCCCTCTGGCCTAGCTCTTATTTTGAAAAAACAATTCTGGTAACTGACCTCACTGCCTTGGCTAAGTGTCCTGCTTTGTGTACATGCCTTGATGGTCAGTCCTGTAAGATGTGAACAACAGTCATGCAAGATACATCCCAAATTTTTTGAATGCTTATAGCAAGAAGGAGCAGTAATGAGCTTTCTTTTAAGATTTTAAGAAATTGATCTTGGTTTTAATCACAGTAGAA
Source organism: Ochotona curzoniae (assembly GCF_017591425.1). Taxonomy (NCBI): domain Eukaryota; kingdom Metazoa; phylum Chordata; class Mammalia; order Lagomorpha; family Ochotonidae; genus Ochotona; species Ochotona curzoniae. The sequence continues at coordinate 41,874,201 of NW_024467119.1, forward strand.
AATTACATAAGTAGGTCTCTACTGTCTATTCTAGCTTTATGGAAATTTACAGTGAGAATAGAAAGTAGCAAAAGCTAAATTTATACATCAGTTTCTCAAAGATAAAAATCACCAAGATGCTGATTCTTAATTGATCTCTTCAAAGATACCTGCTATAATTATTTCTCTTCAACCTCCAGCAGAAGAAAGCATTCAAAATTTTTATTTTATGTTTTAGAGATACCTATAACAAATAACATTTGGTACCTAATTAATGGGGTTGCAAATTTTTGATGTTGTTTTATTTTTCTGAACTTTGGAAAATCTCAAAAATTATATTCAAAAACATGTTATTAAGTATATGATTCATAGATAACTATGTCCTTTTATGTTTAGCTGTTTGGTAAGGAATGTCTCTTCTCTGTTACATACATTTCAATATACAGATTTTTTTTTTCTTTAGATTTAGGACTTGCTCTATTGTTTGTTTACTTTAGTGGAAATGTGATCTTTGCTTTAGAACCGTACACCCTCTTCACTTACCTGACTCACTGGCAATCAAAATTCCGTGTTTTTTTTTTAAAATAAAACCCACCAGAATGTGCTGTGGCTAGTCCATGCTCTCATCTGGGGTCACCCTTCCATCGTCTTGAGTATTCTTATTACCCATGGATTAAACTGCTGGTTTGCAAAACACCAATTGTACTCATCCAAAAGTTATTTCATTCAATCACACTTGTCACCACTTAAAATGTAAAAAATACTGTGCATGCAAGTCAATGGTGTTGACTTTGTGGAAAGATGGAATTTAACTGTTTATTTGAAAAAATTTTGAAATTCATGAATTTTTTGTAAAATGTTTTTCATGAATTTTTAAAGAACTCCCTCATATGCTTGAAACAAACAATAAAAACACTTTATTTCTGTGCAAATGAAATTGGATGGTTTAGAAAGTCTTGATGAAGTCAAATAATAAATTGTAGCTAAATAAGACGTGGAAAAAAATCTCAAAGCTAGAAATAGCTTTTTGTTGTCTAGGGGCTTTAAATTGCAGCTTCACTATAAAGAATTCAAAACTGGAAATTTTAAGTAATTCAACATGAGTGTAAATTATCGCAAATTCATTGAAGAGTTAAGTATTCATAAATGCCTTGCTTTATTTAGCTTGATAAATATATATGCCTTTATATGTTTTAAGTTAAAACATGCTTTTAAATTATATGACTCCCCATATAAATCTATAATTTAGATTAACAGATAAGCTGAAGTTTCCAGTAACATGGATAAAATGACAACTATTTTGTGTTCTCCTCTATACCAGAATCTCCCTTAAAGTCCGGATTTGATCCTGATTCACCTAATTCCATGCCCTTTGCTTTTTTTTTTTAAAATCAAACTGGCAACATCATTTTTTTCTTTTTCATCAAGCTTTTATACATTCAAACAAAGGATAACAACAAAAATCTTTAGTTTTATAACACCTTCAAGGCAAAACCCAATTTTTCTTCTCTTCGTAGTTAACATCCTCAGAAGAATGAATTGCGATTTCTTCCACCATTCACCTTTCAAGTAACAGCAGTCGAAAGCTGGGCAAACAGCTCTGAACCAGCCATGGGACTGCAGTTGAAATATCCACCTATCATTCTTCCACTTAGACTTTCCCAATGGTCTGCTTTCATCTCCATCGTATTTCATCTCTCCACAGTAGTTGAGACTGTTGGCTGTTTCTTTCTTCTGCAAATTGTGTCCTTTTTGGGTGACTGCTCCTACACTGTATTTTATTCTCACTCTCCTGCAGGTTCTGTCTTTATGGGCTTACTTTTCACAGGATTTGTCAAAGATCTCTTAAGGCTTTGTTTTTTTCTGATTTTGCAAATAAAATTTGGCCATTAAAATATTAGAGATTATTTTCTTGAAAGTGACACTATTTTTAAAATCATTAATAATCATGCCACATAGCTATTATCATCAACATATACTATATGCTATACTTCATCAATCAGATGTGTTTCCCATCTCCTAAATGTCTAATATATTTAATGGAAATAAATGATATTTTTCTACTATTTGATTATAAATACTATTTGATGAAGTTTTCAATGTCATTATATAGTCTCTGAAAGTGATTTTTTAGTTGATTAGCATTAAAATATATAGATATGTACAAATTTATTTAGTCATTGTGTTTGTATTATTATTTGGCATTTTTACCTGTTTCCATGCATAAATACATATCTTAAAATAATAATAATTATTCTAGTTGTCTTACAACAGAGATTAATTCATTCATATTTACTGTCATAACTAATATCTTTCTCATTTATCTCTCTTTTTTCAGTGAAGGTAATGGAATTGTTTTTCTAATCACACATTAGAGACTCTCCAGTTCCTTCACAAATAGCTAACTATTTGCCTTGACAAAGGCTCAGTTTGCATGTTCACACTGTAAAAACTTAATATCAGATTATGTTCTGGAATTGCATATTGTGAAGCACCAGTATTCAATCACCATGCTTTAATTATTGCAAGTATGTCTTTTTTCTGCCTGTCCTTTTTTCCATAATGATTTTGTTTCATTTATGAACTTAACGAATTTTTCTAGACCATGACTAAAAATAATTGTCCAAGGCTACATTGGTAGAGTAACTTCGTCAGGGGCCAATATGAAGAGTATTTAGGCACTGAATCTTCTAAAGTAATAAAACAAGAATTTTATTAATGCAGGACTGGTTTACAATCAAATAGTAGCATATTGAATGTGTAGAGGCTCAGAAACATTCTTCAGACTCACAAAGCAATATAAACTCATAGAGATTAAGTAAAGTAATGGGATATTTACTTTATCCAATTCTTCCTAAGCTTTGGGAAAATTTGCCCATTTATATGTTTCCTATTCGTAATAGGTTTTTACTAACTTAGTGATTTATAAATGCATTCAGGTACATCAGGTAATTTTATAGATGACAATTAGGGGCAAGTTGGGTAATTGTTTCCCAATTTTATGAAGAAGGAAAAGCTCCCCGGAGCTACTTGGTAGCTTTTCCAAGTTCATCCCAACTACTAAACCTTGAAGTAAGATTTGTAACCAGAACATTGTGTTCCAAATACTGCTTGTTGCGTTGATTATGCTGTACATTTTGTATGTAAGCTACATAACTTTAAGATAAATAGAGAGAAGAGCATGTACTATGGGCTGAAATAAGGACTTGTTGCATGTTGGGAGGTTTCATTCCTGTTAGTAATTTTGTGTGTGTGTGTGTGTGTGTGTGTGTGTGTGTGTGTGTGTGTGACATCTTCAGAAAGTCTGTTAAAAACACAAGCTTTCCAGGAAAAAATACTCTCCAGTTTTTATTAAGGAAAGAAATTCAGTATGTATAATTTGGTGTGGAAGAAAACAATAGGGCCTGGTGAGATAGTGTAATGGTTAAGGTCATCACCTTGAATGCACAGGGAATCCCATATGGGTGCCAGTTCTAATCCCAGCAGCTCCACTTCCCATTCCAGCTCCCTACTTGTGACCTGGGAAAGCAGTCGAGGATGGCCCAAAGCCTTGGGACCCTGAACCCGTGTGGGAGACCTGGAGGAGGCTCCTGCTCCTGGCTTCAGATGGGCACAGCACTGGCTGTTTTGGCCACTAGGAGAATGAATCATCAGACAGAAGAGCTTCCTCTCTGTCTCTCCTCCTCTCTGTACATCTGTCTTTCCAATAAAATAAATAATTCTTAAAAAAAATAATAACAAGTGTGAAAAATGTTGACCTAGAAAAAAAAATGAAAAGATGCGAATCAAAAGAGAGAGGCAGCCTATTTCATTTCATTACATAACTATATCATTTCTACTTGAAATGGTTACAATATTCCAAAAATTCTGTACTTCACATATTTAATTGTTACATGATATAGACTAAGGCCTTCATTACTTAAACAAAGATAGAAGTCCCATCTGCTTGTTCATTCCCCAAATGCATGCATGGCCCCTGAGCAAGAAATGCAGCCTAGAGAGTCTACATGGCAAGCAGGGAGCTAAACTGTTGACTCAGTACTCGCTGTTCCCCAGGGTGTGTATTAGCAGGATGCTGGAATCGGGAGGGAAGTGGGCACTTAAATCAGGCACTCCACTATTGGATGTGGGCATCTCAATTAACAGCTTAATTGCTAGGACAAATGTTTGCCCCATATACAATATGTTTTAAATTTGACAAGCATTATATTATAAATCCCAAATATAGATTTTAGTAGACTTTATGGGAAATAGTTCATCTTAATACTAGATATCAGAAATTTGCTCCTTATTTGTATATACTGTGTGTTCAGTTTAAAACTTTAAATCTAAAAATTAGTTCATGATGCACTGTAACATATTTGGAAAATTTGTGCCACCTTAATGCCAATAGATCTGCTGCTTTATTACTGTATCTTACCCATCATATTAAATAGTGTATTCGTAAAAGGTTCCCTTCATATGTTTTTCCTATGGGATTCCATTTTCTTTCCTGGTTCCTTACGGTCCATTTTCCAGAGTGCTGCTGCAAGAAGCAGCTGAGGGCTTCACACAGAGAAGAAACCCTCACTTAGAGATACTGGATCTTGTGCATTGGGCATGTATCATGTCTACCCTGTGTTCTGACAGTTGTTTTCCAAGGATGTGGGATATGCAAAAACTCTTAAATGATGGCTCAGAATAAAGGGTAGTTAGTATTTCAGCTGAAGGTTGGGAAGAAAGGCAAAACACTAATGGAGTTTTGTTTACAAATTTTCATTCATAATTAAGCTTAGTACCTTGTGATAAACTCTGACTATGTAAAATACTTAACTATATTAAAATAATTGAGATATATGCTCTTTCTTTACTTTCATAGTTTTATTGTTTTGTATCTAGTGGTGATATCTATATGTTACAAGCTAGGTAACCTGTTCTTTAGCCTCTCAAATCCATAAGGTTAATAGCCACAGAAAATAGTAAGCTGTTCGGGGTATTATTAGAATTAAATTTTTGCCTTTGTTTTTATTTTACCACTGGCTCATAAAAAAGATAATGCAATGATTATAAAGAGTAAATCACCAACTAAATTTATTAAGCATTGATCTAGACCCAAGTAAAAAAATTTAAAAGCCCGCAATTAGATAACATCTTTTGAAAGAATCAATATAGTATTTACCAAGACAAAAATTCTTAAGGTTCATCAATTCTCACCAATACATGAAAACTTAAAATAAAAAAAAGTTTGTTCTAATTATGAACATTCTGGGGAATATAGTCTGTTAAGTAAAATAAAAATAAAAAAATGTTAATTCGTAAGTTACTAATATATGTATATATACATACATTCAGTTTAATTGGATAGTATTATAGGAATGTTAATATCTCCCAAAAAGAAATTCTCTCAGTATTCCAGTATTCCAATATTGGATAAATATGTCCTATCAATATACATATATGTACATAAAATGCATCTGATTAATAATTTTATTTTATTTTTCTATGCATTTAATATGTACTTTATGTGACAGAATATATAAAGGCTACATATTTATTATGGACAACTTACTTTCAATATTTTGGATTTTTATGCCTTGGTAATAGATGATTATCTAGCAGACATTTCACTAAAATGTCTAGTTTTCTTTCTGGTTTTAGAAGCTCTTAAATATATTCCTGTTCCTTTAAAACGAAAACTACTGAGAGGGGTTAGCAAAAGCTAGAGATGAGAGTCTAGACAATACTTCTTCAAAAATAAATATATCTATCCATTATTCAAGAATGACTCAAACATTCATTATCACTAAAATAACTGCCAAGCAATTGAAATCCCTCTAATTGCAAGTACCCTAAGTGTAGCTTATTGCCTTCCTCTGCCGTCTCCTGAGTTCTCTGGGTCATTTCATTCACACCTCTCTTTCAGGCCATCTGGGATCCCCAGTATAGCCTAGTTTTAATGCCAAACACCTGGCCTGACAGTGTTTGCTGCTCTCTTTCACCTGCCAGCCCTTTGTTCCTCCGCAAGATGGAGTGAGCACTACAAGTCCTGTCAAGCATGCACGCACAGCTGCTTGTCTTACATTCAGTCTCCTCCACCAGTCCTTAAGTCCGGTAAATCCTTTCATTATTTTGCTGTGCCCATATAGCTGTTCCATCTATTTTGCTATCTCCAGAAGCTAAAAATCCACATAAGAATTTTATCTAGATAAATGTGATGTCTCTGGAACATCTGAGTGGAGGAAGGGGAAAAAAAAAACAGAAAAGAATGGCATAAATGCTAGAAATTAACTATAAATCATCTTGGGTGGTGTCCAAATTTAGAAATTCAAAGGACATAGGATTTGAAAATGTGTGTAATCAGTACTCAGAAAAATAACAAATAGCTCCTGAAAAAAATATGTGAGCCCTAATTACCCCCCAAGACTGGATTTTTCATTCTTTGTCTAGTACTTCTTGGGATTTGTATCCCAGCTCATGAGTTCCTCCTACACACAAAGCTCCTTTTGCACTTCCAAAAATAATTTCTGATCTGACATTCCCAGTGATATTGAGTCTATACCTCAATCTCCATCTGTTTCTTCACTCTCAATTTCTATAGATTCTACAACTAAGAATGTGGTACTTGGCTTAGCATGCATTCCTCTTCATTATTCAGAAGTCTTTCCAAACTTTAGCCTTTTTCATGTTCCTTCTTTCAGTCAATACAGATAACTTTCCCAGTTTAACTTAGACACAATTATACTTCTCAGAGGCTTCAGTTAAAATGATGTCACTCCAAGTGCTCAGAAAAAAGATGTCTGCCATCCTAACTGTATATTAAAAATAAAAATTATGAGGAATTTAAAATATTTCTACAAGCTTTACTGACTAAAAAAAAACCCAAAACAGCAGAGAATCCAGAATGACAAGAAATGCCATGGCAATCCTTTATCCAATTTAGATTGTAGCATTAGAAAGTATAAAGAAGCTAGCTTTGAGGATGAGGCGTGTAAAATAACTTTATATTATTGAGATCATGAGGGAAAGGACCTCAGAACTGATCAGGTGAGGCTTGGTTTTTGATAACTTACATTTCCTCCCCCGCCCTCCACAATGTACAGATGTCAACTGACTTAATTGGCCACGGAAGTGTTGGGGACTGCCGCCAGCCCACGCGGTGGTCCATAAACCTACTTTCCAGGATTCTGTCTTCTTTCCTTCCTGTCCCATGTCACATTGTTTGCCAGAAATAAGCCTAATTTTCACAATTAGACAAAAAAATCAGACTTTTAACCAAGAAAGTAAGTGAGGACTTTGGAAAGAACTGAATTTTGTGAGACCATGTGGGAAATGTGGAAGTAGAATGGTTCTTGGCTTCAAAGATAAAGATAGGAAGGAAAATGAGCATAATATGCCAGAACTCCTGGCTGTGGAGATGCCTATGAAGGACAAAGACACATAGATAAGAGTGTAGTGGGCTGCCTGGCTGGACTAGGACAAGTCAGAGAACAAGCAAGTATCGATATAGGATGTTTGAAGTCATCTTCACTTGTGATAGGTAATAGTTGGGGGATGAATTCAGTGGCATGTTTCAAGAATTGCTTTATGGTCTTTGTCCTGATGAAAACCTTCACCAGGGCTTTGGATGAGATCCCAAATTACAAGTTCATAGATCTACATGTAAGCAATGTGAACAGTGGCCACAGTAACTAGTTTGTCAATCTTAAGTTCTTCAACTGAGTCTTCATACAATTGAAGTTCATGCACACTCCATTCAGTCTCTTCCTTTCCCTTCCCATACAAATACCCTTAACATTTTGGCTAAGACTTTTGTTATGTTTCATTGACAAAATTCACATCTTAGACCTTTCCAAATGGTCTAAACGATCCCTATCTTCCCTGGCTATTCTTGCTAAAGTCCTTATAATGGCATAGTGCTTGGGAAATCTTGGTGGATTGTCTCATTTTTCATTCTCATATTCTTAGCCTTTTTGGTAGTTATCTCCTTTGACAAATTTATCAATGTTACATTTTTAGTCACTTCCTCTTGATCTTGCCCTTATAACCACTTAAAATATTGAAATTACTTGCAGACCTCCCCTTTTACCTTCTAAATTCTTACGGTAATCGTATATATTTTCACCATCTCAACAAACATCTCCCAGAGTCACCTAACTCTGAGTGTTAGATGATTCAAGAAAATTAATGTCACAAAACTATTTAACTTTCTACTCATACTTAACCTCTGCGAGACGGCAGGGATTCAACAACAGAACCAGAAAACTCAGCTATCTATCCCAGATCATTAATTTTTTTTCTATCCTTATCTGGCATGTCCAGGCATATGTTGGAATTTAGTTGATAATCATTACCTAAAAATAGTTTGTGCAGCAAAAAGAAAGACAATTTGGTTACAGTATGCTTAGAAAATCTTAGTTAAAATATTATTTCAAACACAAATAAAATGAATTCAAATTATAAATATTCATTTCTTTTTGAATTATTTTCTTCAAATTATGGCAAAAGGTCTACAGGCTTACCTTCCCTTATTGTTTTATTTTTATCCCTAAGATAGGATGATAGATTGTGGTCTAAAAAGGCCACCTTACTACCTTACACAAATACAAAGTGCTATTTATTTCAATATATAAAATTCAGTCTTAGTCTTCCAAGAAGAACAGTGCATCTTATCATGAACATAGGTGCTCTTGATTTACATATATTATTTTCTGCCTGAAATGTGGAGGATATAAACAAACATATATTATTATTTGATATTTGAGGGGGAACATAAAGGGTTCATTGACAACTATATAAAACTTCTATTTCCCTCCTGGAGGCAACCTTTCTAAAGCAGAAAAGATAAAAACTGCTGCCAAATCCTAAACACATAAAAAATGGTACACCTAAATTTAGAATTTTTAAAGATATATTTCCAGATTCGAATTTAGCTTTGATAAAATATGAATTTTGTCCTGTGTTTTAAGGTTATTCTCCTTTTTCTTCTTTATCTAGGCTTTGAAACATAACACTATTCATAAATCATGTTATGTCATTAGATGTAAGTCTGATCCTACAGAGGAAATGAGCTGTTGTATAGTCAATCAAGGTATGTTCATTGAATTTGATGCAAGGAATAGAATGGTGGAATAAGAAGGATGGTGATTGCTGATGCTATACGTGAAAAATAGAGAGGAAATTGTGCCTCCTTCATGATCCTCTGGCCTACACGATGAGGTCAGAAACATTAATGTAAAATGATTAATAATAACTAGTTGACCACAAATGCACAGGGATCCTTATTTCCAGCATGCTCACTACAGTTTATTTCCAATGAACAATATATATGATGTCAGTGGTTTAAAGTGCTATTTATTATTTCTCAGGAATCTACATGGATTTTCTCATTTAGATGAACTCATTTATGCATATATTGTCACCTGTAGGTCAAATATATAGGTCTTGGTGACCAGGTAGGAGTCAAATGATTGACTGGCTATAATCTCATCCATGTCATTAATCTTCCATCAGTCTTGTCCAAGTTCCAAGAACAGCAAAGTTCCGAGTGTAGAGCAGAATAAAGTTGGGGCAGCCCACTTTTCAGAGATTTTTCTTCCAGTTACTATTGTGGATGACTGTGTATTCCAAAACACTGTGGGTCAAATTAGCCATGTTATGTTTCTCCTAGGTTCTTTAAGTTAGGATTAGACAGGATGCAGTAGTTATTCTTTACTATGTTTAAAAAATCTTAAGTCTAGGACTGACTTTTTATCTTGAGGCTAGAATCATCCGAAAGCTTATTCACTCCTTTGTCTGGAACCTGAATTGGCATTGACTCAAAAACCAGAATGTCGAGTGAAGAGCCTATATACACCCTCTCTATATTATGGCTTCCACACCAAATGGGCTGCCATGTCTCAGTCAGATATCTAATGGATAGATAAAGAGATAATGAATCCAAGCACAGAATTCCAAAGGCAATACTGCCTTTTATGGTCTCATCTTATTTGTTTGTTTGATGATACAGTTTCATAGACTCTGGGATCCCCACCTCCACCAAAGTTCCCTGTACCCACTGATTTCCTCTATATTATTACATTAGTATAACCTGACATTGTAGGTATGTGCAATGGCAGAAGAGTCCAGCATCCTAATGTCAAGATATATACTCAACATCTCAAAATATATACAGTAGAATCTTCCATAGGTAGTTATTCAAAGAAGTCACAAACGCATCCATATTTTTATGAAGAGAAAGTGCTATAAACTTGTTAGGAAAATTCCAAGCCCCTGTTATGTGACACAGAAGGCATTGTTATATTCATCTTACAAAACTTACAGTCTCTGTAATGGGTATGTTAGTTGTATTAATTCAACTTTCTTCTACATGGAAGTTATACTCACTCCCTACTATGAACGATTATACTATTTAATTTTTTTTTAAAAAAATTATGATGATTACATGGTTGATCAAGGTGGGAAGGATGGAGGGTTACAGATTAGTGGGTGAAACAATTGTTTTGAAATTTTCTGTTTCTTCTTCTTGTCTCTGAAGGAAGGGGAAAGATAAAGGGAGAAGCCACACCCAGCCTCCCTAATGTTCCAGAACCCTGGGATGGGGAACTGCCACTCGAACCAAGGGTCCTGATGTGGTACATGTTCTAAGGGATCTGCCCAAGTAGTTTGGATAGTTCTGAAATACTGTCAATTTTGCAGACCTAGGGGTAAGGCAGTCCTCCCAATGTCCGTTGGCTGACATAGTCGACCTCAAGTCTCCAGTCACCCATGTTTTTGCTGACATCATTTGGCTGGGGCAATTGTCCAATTTGTTCAGTTCTATTTCCTCTGCTATGGTATCCAATGAGCTGGCATATTCTCATGCACCTCAAGGTCTGCACCCATTGCTCCATCTTTTTCACTTGTAGAAGGGCCCAAGGACCCAGAGCAGAGGAATTGAGCCCTGCTGGATCTCCCACCCCCAGGCTCATGAACCCAGCACCCACCACATAGATAGACCCCAGCACTCAGGACAGGCAATCTGAGCCTGCCAAATCCCTCACCCCTGGAGCTCACAAACCTGACACCCGGATCACAGGCTGGCATAGTTCCCCTCACCTCAGCATCCACCATCATGTTGTGCAGCCTGGCTCTGTCCAGACTGCCCTCAGTTCCAGCTCCTGCTTGTGGGTGCTACAACCTAGCCTAGTCCAACCAAATCTCTGTACTGGCCCTAATGTGAACTGGCTGGTATGGCAGCCCTACCTGGGCCCTCTGTACTCTGCCCTGGTTTTTAGATCTGCCAATGGATGTTATGATCTGACCCAAACTGGTCTGTGCCCATACATGACCCACATCTGTTCTGACAGGTACCACAGCTTTGCATGGTTTGGGCTGCTCCTTGCCTTGGTTCTTATGCTCACCTTCAGGGACTAAGTCCTGATGAAGGAGTTTCCCAAGTTATTCTATCAGGTCTCCTCCCAGTGGAAGTTCCTGCACACAAGAGTAGGTCCTTGGCTCAGGTTGACTCTTGTCCTAGCAGGAACAGTGGCCTTACTCAACTGGTCAACACCCATTCCAGTTCTTACTGTTGGGTGTTGCAGTCCAGCCACATTTAGTCCATGCTCAAACAAAGCTTTTAAATGGTTCAGCAGGAGTTAGGACCTAACCCAGCCTGTTTTGCACCCACCCTGACCCTCACAAGCACCATTGGGTGCTGTAATATAGCCCAGTCTGTTGCTCTCCTGACCCAATCCTCACCCACACCAAGGGAGTCTGTAACCTTACCCAGCCCACATTCAGCTGGGGCATCCCCTTGGCTCCCCAGCCAGCCTCTTCACATCTACAGCTCTTGGGCATGACAGTGCAGATTACAGTTCCACAGGGGTGAGCCCACATATCCCCCATAGATTCTGTTACCAGACCTAATTCTCTCACATGTTAATTATTGTCATGGCCCATCCTATCACCTGTCCCCTGTTTCAACTGTCACTGGGGGTACTGTGATTTTGCCTTCCCAGATAGGCCCCAGCCTTAGCTTTAGTGTGTGCCAGTGAGTGTTGCTTAGTGGCAGTCAATGCTAGCTAGCCCCGCTCAGATCTCTCAAATGTGCTGGCATTTCAGCCTGATCATTAAAGGCCCTCCTACTCCCCCCTCCAAACCATTTGGTCTTAACCCCTCACTTACCTGTAGGTACAGTGTCCTTACCCATGAAAGTCCCTCAGCAGTAATTCCTTACCTCGACATGAAGCTTCAGGTCATTGCTCACCTCCAGTGCCCCTGAAAATCCACACAACCAAACCCCCAGTCTCAGCTAGTGAGATGCAGGGGGCCTTTGCCCAGTGTCATTGGCACAAGGACCACCCAGCCCAGCATGGCATCTGGAGGCTGCCTGAGCCAGCTGCCCAGCCCGGCATGGTAGCTGGAAGCTGCCCAAGACAGCCTCCCAACCGTGAAAGACAACACTATTTAATGAATATAGGTCATATTACATTCAGTGTGTCATATTTAAATCAAGTTCAGACTGTGGATAATTCCTCTTGGATATGAGTCCTTGAGTGCAATTCTCCAAGTGTAATTCCTCTAGTTTGCTATAATGCGATCTGTTAGTAAAGAAGCACCCTCTTGTACTGTTATGTGACAATCTTCTCACAAGTTTTGGGAGTTGTGCTTTTAACAGAAAATATTTGGGAGACATGCCCGTAATTCCTTAGAGACTTACCAGTTTCAAAATCTATGATATATCACTGTTAATCTTCCTGAAATGAAAGCTTATACTGATTTTATCTTGGCTATGTTAGTCAACGCATTTACAAGCCATTCCCCCTTTTGATGATAGACCAAGAAGTTCATATTCTAGAGCAACATGTAATGTAATAAATATTGCTATGACAGTCTGGTAAATACAACCTTTCAGGAGGCTATTAAATGTTTGAGATATTCATTTAATTAATTGTCACACACTCCTTTGAAGTTTTTCACCCACTTTTTGGTAAAATCTTCATATGGTGTTTTCTATATTCCCAGTATGGTCCTAGGCACTCAACATAAACCAAACAGATAAACATCCTACCTTCTTAGTGTTTTATATTCTCATCAGGGAAAAAGAAATAAATTGTAAGCCAAATGTGTAGTATATTAGATTGTGGTAGTACAAAATAGTCAAGAATGAAAGAAGCAAAGTAGAAACATTTCTGCCAGATTACATATTCAGATAGTGATAGTTACTATAGAAGACCTTACTGAGAAGAAAATAACAAAGACTGAAAGGAAATAGGAAAATGAACTGCCCGGATGTAGGTGGAAAAGCACTCCATGTATATGGTATAGCCAGGTTCATATTCCTAAGGTACAATGACTGAGAAATGCTGAGGAAAATAGTAACACAGTCTATGAGTGGTAGAAAATTAGTACATGATAGCAACAACAGGTCATATAGGGCTCTATTGGGCAGTAATTAGGAAAACACTCAATGAAAAGAGAAGAGATTAATGTGTTTTACACTGTAATGAAGTAAACTCATTTCTGTCTTAACAGGATCACTCTTGTTTGCTGTGAACAGATTGAAAAGATAAGTATGGAATAGGGTGGCTGGTAATAAAACTATTGAATTAGTACAGATTAAGTAGGCTAAGCTTGTAGCAGTGATGGATATGGGAAATGATCTGATGTTGCATTTATTTAAGAGAGACAACATGATGTGGAGTAACGAATTTGATGTGTACTACAAGAACCGAAAAAAAAGGTAAGGTAACGCCATGATTTTTAGCTTCATCTTTTGGAAGGGTTTAATGAGAGGATTAATTTAGGGAAAAATGAAGACAGGAAGAAAACTAGATGACCAAATGTTCTTCTCTGTTTTAACTAATGAATTTGACTCAAAACCTGATTCTTTGCCAGAGCAAGAACACCTCTGAGTTGTTTAAACAACTCCTGTATATTTGTCCAATAAATGGATTTTCATATGTACATCTAAGATCAGCCATGCAAACAATCTTTAAGACCCTGTGCCCCAAAATAAATTTCAAAATAAATCTATTGGAAGTTCTTTTAGAAACAAAAGAAAAAAAGTAGATCCTCTTGTTTCTAATTTGGCTTTTGTTGGGATAGGTTTTCTTGTGAATGGTTTCTGCATAGCTAAAATTTCCATCTGGGCTCTCATATTTTCAGTTTCTGCATAGCCAGAATTGTTAAAATGTCAGAAAAAAAAAGCCATCCAGGTGATCATAGAATTGTCATAAGTGGGCACTCTGGAGTGTATATGCTGAAAACCACAGCACCTCTTCAATTGCATTGCTCACTACCAGCTGCCAGTCATGCAGTACTGAGCCAACTGCTAACTAATCCTGAAATACACTCTTTATAGCCAAAAGCAAAGGTGAAACAAACAAAAAAGGCTGGCAGCTATTAAGAATAGGCATTAATTAACCATTGAATGTCATTTTGCAGAAAAGTTTCTAAGTAATTATTCATCCTTTATTGTCATTGTTAACGCAATTATTGAGCACCTACAAAATGGTAAGCTTCCAAAATTAGTATAAAACACAACTACTGTTCTGGTGTCATTTAAAACCATTTAAAACACAGGTAGTTTGTTTTTTGTTTTTGTTTGTTTGTTTGTTTGTTTTAGGTTCCTATATTTGCTGTATATTTTAGTGTATACTTCACTGTGCTAAAGAAGAAAGAGGAATCCAAATGCAAGAGGTGGTGAATAGAAGGGGGAGACAGATGCTTAGTATGTATGAAGCATGTGCTTACCTAGAGGCTTTCCTTGATTATTTCATTAAAAACATTTGCAAACTCAGCTTCTCTTTCTGCACCTTCTGGGACTCCCATAACTCTTATATTTGGCTTCTTAATAGTGTCTTTCAGTTCTTGAATACTTTTTTTGGCCTGATCCAGCTCTGCTTCCAGCTATTTTTTGCTTCCCCCTGATGACATAAAATATCTTCCAATTCTGAGATTCTTTCTTCTGCTTCCTTCATTCTATTTTGGAGACTCTCCACTGTACTTTTAATTTGCTCTACTGTGTTCTTTTTTTTCAAGATTTATTTATTTATTGAAAAGTCAGATATACAGAGGGGCGACAGAGAGGAAGATCTTCCGTCCAATGATTTACTCCCCAAGTGAGTGCAACGGCCAGTGCTTTGCTGATCTGAAGCTGAGATCTAGGAACTTCTTCCGGGTATCCCACAGGGGTGCAGGGTCCCAAGGCTTTGGGCCATCCTTGACTGCTTTCCCAGGCCACAAGCAGGGAGCTGGATGGGAAGTGGAGCTGCTGGGATTAGAACTGGCGCCCATATGAGATCCCAGTGCCTTCAAGGTGAGGACTTTAGCTGCTAGGCCACGCCCCTGGGCCCTCTACTGTGTTCTTATTTTCGGATATATCAGCCTTGATTTGCTTTTACTGCTTCCTTAAATTCTTTGAACTCTTGTATGTGCTTCTCATTGTTGATCAACATCTTTAAAATGAGTCTTATGGATTCTGTGTCCCCCATTTTTTCGATGTCTTCCTCAGTTAAACCTGAGGTTGGCATAGGGGTTTGCTCCTTTGCAGGGGAGTTTTCGGGAATATTCATTGTGCCTTTGTCTCTTCTTTTGCTCTTGGTCATTGTACTTCTGGTTAGCAGAGTCTTCTCCTTGGGGTAGGTTTCTAAACTCTGTCACCCACAGGTCTATAATGCGATTTTACTTGTTGCAGTTGGTACACAACTTTTTGCTTGCAGCCAATTGTGCTATTCTCTCCAGCGAGTTGCAGGTCTGGGTTCTTATGTTAGTTTCCACCATGGTCTCCACAGCCCCAGCTCCTGGCTCACCACTCTCTACCTCCTGTGCTACTGTGCTGAGGCTGCACCGTTGTCTCTGCAACCTTTCTCCCACTTTTGGTTGGAGCAGGTCCCAGGATTAGAGAGACACCATGTGTCCTATATAGCTAGGTTGTTGTTGGTACTGATCTTGTTGAACCTGTTGGACATAAGGTCTGGGTGCCACATGCACCTATTTGACCGGTATGATGCCACAGTCAGTACTATTTTCCTGCAGGACTAGTGCAATCCAATGATCTCAGTGAGTTCTCGTGAGCTCAGCACATGCACAGTTCAGTGTTGTCCCCTGCGGTCTTAAAGCTATTGCCACTGTGTACAAACTGGTGCCCGATATACCACTACTAGAATTCTTGATCTGCTGGCCATCAGGTCTGAGGGCTACCCAGACTTGTCTTGGGTGGAACCTGTAGAATGCCATGTTGCTGCAGTTCGCTGAGTCAGAAATGAGCTCACTCCCAGCTCAGTGTATGCTCAGTCCTTTCCCTTGCCTTAGCCTCCTTATGCAAAATGGCGCCCAATCCAGCCCTAGGGTGCTCACTGAGCTGTGAAATCCACCCTGTTCTTGCACTGCCTGTCTGTGATTTGGTGCTCTGTCTCTGCTCCTGGTCAAATCAAACAGACCAGCAGGACAGACAGTTCTTTGTCTGGGCTTGTCTCCCAAGCTCCCAGTGTAAGTCCCTTCCCACCTGGTTGCTGGTGGAGTTCTGGCTGCTGCTGCAGTTCAGATGGTTGTTCTTTGAATGCCACTGGAGTAGCAGTCACTACAACACCACACCGTTGTGTCTGTTGCTTTCTTGTGTCTGTCAATCTTCAGGTACCCCTCTACTGTTGTTATGTCCTTTCCTATTTTCTTGAATATGTCCTCTCTGCTTCATCCTGATTAAATGTTTTCCCATCCATTTAAACGTGCCAGTACCCTATTCTGCCATTTTGATTATGTGTTTTTCTTTAAAAAGAGCTAAATGAAAGGATTCTGTGTATTTTTAGTCCAGAGATATGAATTATGTGTTAGGAAAGATGTGTCATGATTGTAACATTATATTATGTAAACATGTATTTAAATATCACAAGGTACCCCATAAATTTATATAGTTCTATATACCAGTTACATTTTTATATTTAAGCTATTTTTAATCTTTAAACTGTTTTTAATTTTTTCACTTTAAAATTAATTATACATTTGATAAAGGATTAACCTCTAGGATATATGAGAAATTCAAAAGATTGAACAGCAATGCGACTGTGAAGTAGATAGTGGCTCTGATTAAACATTTGCAAAAGAAGAAATACAAATGGCTAACTATCACTAGTGATCACAGAAATTAAGTAAAGACCGCAATCGCTCCAGTTATAACGATGTGTCAACAAGATGAAAAATAACAAAGGATTAAAGGTTATAGAGAAAACAGAACCCTGAAACCCTGTTGGTGGGAATGAATTGGTAAACCCATTATGAAAGCCACTGTGACAGTTTCATAACAAACAAACAAACAAACAAAAAACAGTACAAAGATCTTCTATATGACACAAGTATCCCACTGTTGAAAATTCATCTAACAAAAATGAAATCAGCATATGAAAGATGTATTTATTATTTATTGTAGCACTAGGCATAATAGCAAAGATATGGAATCAATGTGGTTAGATAAAGGGTAACTTTTAATGTGCAAAATGAGCATTAAGGCATTTTCTAATAGGACAAATGGATGTTTAGAGTGACATAAGAACCAGTAGAGGAAATAAAATGAAAGAGTTGTGAGGGCAGGGAATGAACTGTCCTCACATTCCCCAGAAGCCAGAAAGAACTCGAGAAACAGCAGGTACTACGAGTTAAATGCTTCTGGAAGTAACAAATGGCTGGGTGGACAGAGGGATGGATGGTGAATAAGCCAGTAGAATGATGACATTCAAAATCTCAGTTGCTAAGTCTAGGCTAAACACCTTCATTGGATACATAATGGAAACTTTTCTAACTGTATTAGTCACTAAACTGTGAATCTTGCCCCAGCTCACAATGTTCTCATTTCTTGAAAAAGCTAGTTGGATATTTAAGGTTGCTACTAGTTCTAGCTCTAAAATAAGTTACATTGATAATAACGATGATATTTATATTTTAGAACTACATGTGTAGACATGACTCATTTTGGAGCCAGTAGTTTTAGAATCTATATTTACTATTAACTTAGTTATTGAATTAATTAGATAATTATTCAGACTAATATTCCCACAGGTAAAAGTCATTTGGGGTCTTATCATGCTAATGAGAAAACTGAGCTTTATTCTGGTTAAATAAACTGCCCAAGGGCATAGAGGTAAGTATGATGTGACTGGCAATGCAGATCAGACCTATCTAACTCTGATGTCCATTGCTATAACTATTAGCTATGATTCCACACTGCTTCTTTTGTAAGAGTTTCATTCTTGTGTGTGTGCTTGCGTGTGTGAGAGAGACAGAGAGTGAGGGCAAGAGAGAGGTGTTTATAACTTGAATACAAGTACAAATTTACTTCCTTCCAGCTGTTCTCCTGACCATTGCTGCTGGGCCAGACATGGGGTTCGGATTGGGAAATTTCACCAAGCATGAAACAAGACAAAGATGAATATCCTGTGTCGGTGTGTTCAGGAGTCAGCCACAGGCGAGAGGACTGACAACAGGTCAGGAGCAACTGAGCATGGGGCAGTTTTAAGGGGTTAAGGACAGGAATGTCTGCAATTCAGGATAGAAGCCGAAAAGCAGGCAATATGTAGGAACAGAAAGCATCAGAATTACAGTAGCCAGGAGAGCATGGTGCATTATATTGTCTGTCGACCTTAATCACTGAAGCAGATGCATCCTCACTGGATTTGTTATCATTGCACATAACAGGGCCTGACT
This sequence comes from Ochotona curzoniae, assembly GCF_017591425.1. Classification (NCBI taxonomy): domain Eukaryota; kingdom Metazoa; phylum Chordata; class Mammalia; order Lagomorpha; family Ochotonidae; genus Ochotona; species Ochotona curzoniae. Next base: position 41,892,834 of record NW_024467119.1, read on the forward strand.
CTAGATTGCAGGTCTAGGCCCAGCATGAAGAAGTCGAATTGGCGGCTCTGAGCTAAAGGGGCAGGGGATCAGTAGCAGCGGCTGCCGAGCAGCTCCTGACACCTTAGCATGCCTTCTCAGCTCTTGAGAATTTTCACTATCAGTTCAGTCCCTTTTGCAGTGGGAAATTGGTTCTGCAGGATCTATCGAAGCTTCCCAGCTGGAAGAGTGCAATTATGGATTGTTGGAGTTCACCACGGCTGACAGGTTTTCATTTTTTCCCCTGTCAGGAAAAAGTAACTCATAACAGCCATATATTGGTGTCACATGTGTGACTCTATTCTTTGCCCCCTCTATTTCCCTCCCCACATAGAGTAACTTACCCATTGGTGTAAATCTACTTCTGTAACTGTATATTACAAGTTATCGGCATCCCCATTGGAGGGCATGAAAAGTTGAATAATACATGATTCCTGCCCTCAAGGAGTTCACAACCCAGATAACAGAGACACACCATCCAATAATCAAGCAACAGATGAAGAGTACCTCTAACAGGGGAAATGCTATTATACATGAATCTATTTTATGTTTCAAAACCACGCTAGGATGTACACACTTTATTCATACTTTATGACAGCAAGTAAACTAACCTAAACATGGGCTAAATAAATCACTCAAGTTCTCTCAGCCAGTAAGAGTGAAAACTCAGGATTTAAAAATCAGAGGACCCAAAGCCTGGTTTGCAAATATTTGACACACTGCTTTCTCTTAAACAAAAATTACTGAGCCCAATTATAGCAGTAAGAACTGAGACATTCATAAGAAACAAGATATGAAAGGTTACAGACTTCAAGTAGGGTAGGTCGGGTTCTCTCAATTGTCATAGGAAGTTTGAACACATCTCAATTTGATTTTCAAATTATTCATGGAGCAAACAATATTTTTTCAGCTGTCATTAAAAAGATGATAAAGAGTATACAGAATATATCTACCACAGTGCCTGGTACATACAAACATTAGTTACCAGTGAAAGATGTCTACAATGAAAACTATGGTTGATATGTTTGGTGTGATGATGGTTTTAGGAACACACACACACACAAATAATACCTGATTCTGTCTGAATGAGTAGGGAATTTATTTTCATAAAGGAGAGGTATATGAGGTTTATAATAGTATACAGCATTTAAACTGTAGCTTGGATTGTCTTCCAAAGTTTTTTAGACAAGTAAATTTCACACACAAAAAAATTAGCACTGTTCTAAGTGGAATAATAGATACACTACATGTTTTAAAAGTATCAGGTTTGTTTTATGTAGATAGTTTGGGAGGGGTGTGTATTCAGAGAGTGGCTGGAGGTGACATGATAAGAATTTGAAGGAGTTAAATCGTGAAAGTCTGGCAAAGTCATTGAATTTATCCTTGAAGGCATTAAATACTAAAGGTTATATGGCAACAAACTCAGCAGTTTCCTGGATTCTTCTAAGCCACTGGTTTTTCTTTAAAAGTGGAATGCTCTTTTTGGCCTTGCAAAACATTTTAAGACACAATCATACTGCTCTGTAACCAGGTACACAGTTAATACATGTTCCCTTTTATGTGCCCATGTTTTGTGAGTAAACCAGTTAGGGATTAGAGACAAAGATGAACAAATATGGAAGAAATACCCCTTTTAATGATAATTTTGGAATTGGTGCCTTTATTAATCACTCTTCTTTTAGAGATTCAGACACAAATGTCAAAGCCTCAGTACCCCAAATTTGGACAAGAACTCTGTATTTTTTTGCTAAAATTAATTCTTCCTGTAACAAAAAATGAGAAACCTATAGATAGATGGATAGATAGATGGATAGATAAACAGATAGAAATAGAGATGCATGTACACGCACACAAGTGAAGGTTCTTGTTTGCATAACTATTACACAGACTTGCTTGATACCGATTGGTGCATCTGACTTCCAGGTTAAAACAAAACAAGGAAACATAAGACAAGACAAAAGCGTAAAACAAGCAAATGAGCACTTCACCCTACTACTTCTTGGAACAATTATTGAGTAAAATAATCATACATATTTTTTGATGCATGGATGGAAGGAAACAGAACATCACTGCTTCTTCTGGAAAATATTCAGAATGACAATTCTCACTATAGTGATTTTGTAATAAAAAAAAAATGAGGAAATCACAGTCTGTTCTCTTTGCCATTGTAGTACTGTCAAAATTCCTTCTGATACTATTTGATTGTTTAGCAGCTTTTGCTCCAAATGTGACTCTTACTCCATTTGCTTTCCTCAATAACTGAGAAATTGACAATTTAGCATTGGCCTTCAGAAATATCATTGCCATTGTTGTTGTAATAAAACTTACCAAATAACTTAATCTAGGTATTCAGATATTTTCTTTTTCAAGGTTTATTTATTTTTATTGCAAAGTCAGATATATATAAAGAAGGAGAAACAGAGAAGAAGATTTTCCATCTGATGATTTACTCCCCAAGCAGCTGCAACAGCTGGAGCTGAAACAATCTGAAGCCAGGAGCTTCTTCAGAGCCTCCCATGTGGGTGCAGGGTCCCAAGTCTTTGGACCATCCTCAACTGCTTTCCCAGGTCACAAGCAGGGAGCTGGATGGGAAGCAGGGAGGCTGGGTTTAAAACTAGTACCCATATGAGATCCTGGCGTGTTCAAGGCAAGGACTTCAGCCGATAGGTCACTGTGTTGGGCCCCAGATATTTTCTTCTGTCTAAGATTTCAAACTGAAGAATTAATTATTTTAGTCTTAAATGTTCATCAGACTAAATCTTTCATTAGTTTTATTACTCAGCTCATCTTAGATATACTTAATCTCATTTTCCTATATTTGAGTACAATGGTTAACATCAAATTGTTTCAATATTTAAATATTGTCCTTCTCAGAATCATTTGGGTAAATTGTATTTTGTTATCATTGTAAAGCAAAAATTCAACACTTCTACTCTTCAAATCCTATATTAGACTTTATACCATTACACTATTGTTAAAATCAATGTATAAATAAATGTTACATGTTTTCTTCCCATTTACTCTTTGCCTTTTCTCCTATTTAATGAATTTTTAAAATTATTATTTATATCCATGCACTAATTCAATTTTTAAGTAAAAGATCATTTTCTGCTTACATATATTCCTTCAAAACCATTTATCCATCTTGTCATTATGCATGCTAACAGCACCCTTCAATTTAGTATCATCGCAAATTTCATTAACATTGTTTACTCCCATTTCCAGATGATTGATGCTGATATTAAACATCACTATACCTCACACCAATCTCTTTATAACTTGGTTGGGTATTTCTTCAAAACAGAATGACATTTTCATCATTACTCCTAACTTGTAGCTCTTCTATCAATTTTATTTTCTGGTGGCATGAGAATGTTCAATGCAACTTAATTTTAACTTCAAGAGTCTATCTTAGATTACTAAAATCAAATATGTTCTGCCTGGTGCATTTCTCATATTCATTATGGGTAATTCTGTAAAAATGGTGGACAACCTCATTGACCTGTAAAATTAATTTATAAACCCAAGTTATCTTTGAAACATGACACAATCATGTTTGAGAGATTTAAAGATTCACAAAATTTTTTCTACAGCTTTATAATGTTGCTGGTGCTCTTAAAGTCAGCCTGAGAAGCTCCACTTGTATTTCGTTTGCAAATGTTGATTCTGAGACAACTGAGGCATGCTTCTATTTCCTTATATACAAATATAAATGCAATGCAATTCAATTTGTTTTCATGTCATTGTAATTTTGTTTGTCTTCTAACTTAAACAATTGTGCAAGGAATTTCTTTTACTCTATATAGACATAAACAGAAATATACATTATGCATTAGTTACTTATAATATTTCTTGTACTGTTTTGTTTTTGAGTTTGGCCTCCATTTTTACTGGCCACCTATAATACACAAAAGATAAAAAAAAACTTTAAAATTTTCTCCTGTAAACCATTAATATTATCTATTTGTATGTCATATCAAAATTGCATTGAAATGAAAATATCTCCTATGTGGTTCACAGTTACCAACACATTAGTTGCATTGCATGATTATGAAATAGTTCCCACAACAAAAAATATTATATTTAGCTAATGTGTTTAGTTTGCTAACTTCTGAGGCATTTGACATTGCAGTAGTTATTTTCTTGTATCACAAATTTCTCCCCAGATTAGGCTAATTCAACACGTGTTTTTTTGTGACATGAAGAGGTAAAAAGGCACAAAGCACAGATTGCCACTTACAGGAACCTGGTATTAGGCATGGAACAACTTGAGAATGCAACCTGAATGTAGGCATTAGAAGAGTTTTTAAAAAATGTGGTGGTAGGAGTACGAATAGGATCTGACACGTGTTTAAGATGCCACTGGAGACACCAACATTCTTTGTTGAAGTACCTGGGTTCCAGTCCCAGGTCCACTTCCTGCGCTAGCAGGAGGCAGTGGCTATGGGTCAAGTGCATGGGTCCCTGACACCCACATGGAAGACTGAGATGGAACTCTTAGCTCTGATTTGACCTTGGCTAACCAGGGCCACAGAACAGTTTGGGTGTGAATCAGAAGAAAAAAAGATATTTCGCTGTGCTTGCTCCTTTGTCTCTGTGTCATTAAAACAAACAATTAAATCCATTAAGGGGAAAAAAAAAGAAAGAACTTGTTCTTATCTTCTTACTGATGTGGCAGAATAACTCATGATTCTGAATCTTACGCTTGCAGAAGGATAAAATAAATGGAAAGCAATGGTTGGACATTGCAAAGTGAAGACACACTCTCCTTACCCCTTGTCTTGCTTCTGCAGCCACAGCTGCATCGCCTACATGTTCCAAATCCTTTTGATAACCTTGGCCCTGGAATCCCTACATAACACAGCCTCCTTTTCTCTCCAGCCAAGTATTAGTAGCTACTTCTTGCTAAATCAATTTCTGGCTTATTTCACAGTTCCTTGAGGTTCTCTCCCTTTCTTCATTATCTGAGTCTCTACTTTCCTATGTTTCTGGTTTTGGTTTCTGCATTCTTGGCTAGATCCTGTAATCTGTTTTAGACTAAGAACAACTAACACGAATCCCAACAGGAAATGGCAGGAAGTGACAGTAAACTACTGGTCTACCTGGTACTCACCTGGGAACAATTGGTGCTTTATAACAACATAAGACCATAACACTTAACAAAACACTTTGCTACTCCTTCCTCCATTCACTATTCTCTGTCAAGCTTATGGACAGAGGATTCAGTCCCACCTCCACCCACCCCCAAGAAAGACTCTTTACTATGTTAGAGGGAATACTCACCTTTCTGAAGAAGGAGATACATGTCTACCTCTAAGGGCATATTGTGATAAACATGTGACTCCATATCCAACACTGTATGAGTGGAAAAGTACATGGGTTTTAACGTTCAGTTTGCTAACTCAGTCATATCCACACTGCCCAACTGCAGACTGGTAGATTTACTTAAAGTCAAACTCAACTGGCAATAAACAGAAGCAATAACATTAATCAGCAGGCCTTCAACATGGGATCTACCTGTATGTTGAGTAAAAAGATAGGGCCAGAAAAAGGGATTAATAGCAATAAGTTTCTTTACATCACAGTGTATTAAATACCTTCCTTCCTTTTATATCAATGTGATACCTAAGGACTGGGCATATTTTAAATAGCTTGATCCAAGAATCACAACGAATAGGTATTCTCATTTTAGCACATACACAATTTGAAAATTTCCTTAGAATTTGCTGATATTTAAGATCTATCCTATTCTAATATGATAATTTTATTGTCTTTAGTGGAGACATCAAACATCAGTGGAAGATCTTGAGGAGTACTCCAAAGAGTACAATTGGAATTTATCTGATACTTTTGGGTCTAACAGCTGAGTCTAAAGAATAATCAAGTATTTGCTTAACGAACTCTGCAGTGATCCAAAACTATTGTTGGTGATCTAAAATTGTCTTTTCAAAAAACATTTTCAAATACATACACTGTATTACTCACTAATGTATTTGCCAAGCATAAATGATAGAATGATGACAATGATTATTATGAATATCTACTTTGAGCCAAGTACTTTTACATGCATTCTCAAAAGTCATACTTACTGTGATGGTCTATGTATCACAGTAAACCAAATAAGCAATACTACCTACAAGTTGTGCTTTATTTTATTTCAAATCTTTAAGAACTGAGTGTCAAAAATATTGGTGAAATTTCCCAAGGTCACACAGGTGGCTTGAAGGAGATCTCACTGAAATCCATAACAGCTTTACTCTAAAATTGAGCTGTTTCTGTTGAGACATCCACACTCCTTCTGGTTTATGGGAAATATAAAATGCTTATGATTAAATCAGTTACATGTTACCAGGAAAGATAGATAAGGAAACAGTTACAAAGCAATGAAGGAAATGTTTATGGTGGTGGCTGTACTTTAATCTTCTACTAGTTGTGATTAAGCAATAGCTAATTCAATATTTTATAACTTTATCCACATTTTTAAATTGATGATTCCTTGAGACAAGCTTCTATAATTTATAAAAAGCATGTGTGCAAGAAAGCTATTTAACAAAGTAGCTGTGTACCACTGCAAAGGAAAGATTATGAGATCATTTTGGTATTTACAGTAAGCATAGATTTGAAGGATGTATAAACATTTACAGCTCTCTTTAGATGTGTGACAATCAATAGAGGATAAATTGTTACATGTGGACAAAGAAATCTAGAAAACAGAAAATTAAATTTCACTTCATAATAACTGAACATAAAAATAATTATGTTTTGGTAAAGTATTCTATACCAGTTTAATATTCAACTTTCAAAACTGCTGGTTTTTTTTTACTGGGAGAAATTACAAAATGAATGTAGTAAAAATGTGTATATACTTCTTACTATGAGAAACTAATAATACTGTCCTCTGTTTACAGAGGAAGAGACTTAGTGTACTCAGTTTGTGGAGGAAGAAAGAGGATAACTGAATTGTATAAGATCACTCAACTTCTAAGTTTCAGAGCTTTGATTCATATCAAAATTCTTGGCACTTCCATGGTTTTTAACCCTGGCACTCGACTGCATCACCGTAGAGGGCAGACAGTAACCAAATAAACTGTAGAGGCTCTGCCAGTACTCCTCATTGGATTGGCATTTAATTAGAGTCATAACATGCCACTATTTACATTTGTTTCATCACTAAATTATTTTTTTTTCTTTTTTACTGTATTATGACATAGTTTCATAGGCACTGAAGTGTTCCTTCTCCCTCTTCAACTCCCCTCCAGTCTTACAATGGGTGTCTTTCATGAATTTTCCCAAATCTTTGTACTTCCACTGAGCTGTCTCCCAAAGACGTAGGAGATTATCAGCCATTTCGCTGTGAATCCATCCTTGTACTGCACGCATGGAAGCCTGGAACTCCATTTGGGTTTCCCACTTAGGTGCAGGTATCCAAGCATGTCTGCTCTTTTCCCAGGTACATTAACCGGGAACTGAATCAGAAGTAGAGCACTGGAGACTTGAACCAGTGCCCAAATGGGATGCTATCATTGCAGGTGGCTTAACTTGCTGTGCTTCAAAGCCAGACCCAAAACTCTAATTTCAGAGGTAGAAAATAAATTGCATATCTAAATTTACAGAGGTTGTACTCGAAGTTGAATCAATGACCTATTCATATTAGCATCATGTGAGGATTTGTTATGTATGCATATTCTAAAACCCAGTTCATACATTAGAATGATTTTTGAGCTTCAGTCTTCTGTATGCTTGTTCATTTCCAGTCACTGTAATGACCATAGCTGAGCTGATCTGAAGCCAGGTTTCCCATGCAGGTGCTGGGTCCTGCTTTCCCAGGCACAAGCTGGGAGCTTAATGGGAAGTGGAACAGCTGAGACATGAAACAGTGCCCACATGGGATCCCAGGGAGTGCAAAGTGGGAATTCAGTAACTGGGTTATTGTGCCAGACCCCTAAGTGATTGCTGTTAACAATTAAGCTAAGGAATGATTCGGGGAGTGATTGTGAGGTCTCTGTGATGGTGAAATTCCTTCTCCTTGACACTGAATCATGTTGTGTTCTAGGCTAGTTCTGAAAGTTGCAGAAAGGAAATAAAGATAAGAGTTCCTTTCTGAAATATGCACGAAACACAAGTCATTGGAAAGGATAGTAGAAGGCATTGTATGAAAACCCATTCACTGAGCATCTCCCTCGTGATGGCTGCCGTACTCATTTTTCCTTTCTAGCTATAATTATTTCACCAAAACCTTTTTTCAGGCTCACTTCTATGATTATGGATAGGCATATGATACACAGGTAGCCCATCTGTAATCTAGTCAGCAATTCATGAAGAGGTTTTGTATGAAATGTTCTGCCAGTGAGTAATCCTGGTAATTAACTGAGCCAGTCATTTGAATTTGGACCCTGGGCTTTGGAGGCAGAATTACCAGTAGGTAGTGGTTAGAGGAAAGTGCAACAAAAATGTAGGAAAAGCAGAAGATAATTTTCCCCCAGACCTCTGACCCTATGTTTTTGTTGGTTCCTGTTTCTATGTCATAGCATTAAACTCATTTTCTAAGTATCCTGTATGAAAATGTAGCCTACCATTAATGTCAAGCCTTTATTAACACAACGACAAAAGGACAAAGACCTGAAGAAGCAAAACATTTATTGTGAGAACGCTGCGGCTTAATTTAAATGGTCGAGGTTCTCTTATGCCTGGAAATAACAAGAGACAAAACTGGAGGGAGGAAGAGTAGAAGACTGGAAAGACTTGTTCAGACTGGTAAATCATTTTTATCTTTCCTATCTCTTTATTCCACCTCTCGTCTTGAAATACTCTTCCACAGTGCATCAATAAGGACAAACCATGACCATTAAGACTTAATAATGCCAACTTATTTCTGGTAAGTTACTCATCCCAGATAGCAACAGAACTTTGTCCTCTGAAGAAGCCAAGTTGTCTAAGAAATTCAAATATCTGTTTCTCCTGCTTTCCATAAAGGCCATGATATTGATTAATTGGCCCTAACAGACTAACCCTGCCCTAGTTCTCAGGTGACTGGCTTCAGTCCCTGCTTTTCTTTGCCACATTCCTTTTGGATCTCCTCCACTCACACAAACACAACACAGAAAAAATAGAAACCATTTGTTTTTAGGTCCCTAAACACGGTAGTGATTATATTCATAGTAAATAATACATGCATATGGGGCTGTTTAGATGATAGTAAGAAATTAGGTCCAAAACACAATTTGCAAAATGTTAAAAGTAAATCTAAATTTTAATGGTTGTAATATATTTTTTAATTTATATTTTCACTAGAGTTTAATGTTGCATTCAATTTGAATAACTGAAAAACGAGTTGTGGTTTTACTTTCTAACACGCTTAGAGGAAGACATAGACAGATTGAAAACTGGGTTTTAGTAGTAATTAATCTAATAATGGAATAGGAAAGAGAAAGATAGGAAATACCAGGATTATAGGATTTATTTAAGGGCTTGGTCAAAAGACTATGTAGTGTCTATGAAAATGGAAAGGAAGAGGGTGGTTTGATGAGGTTAATAGGCTGCCAGAACTGTTAGCTCATGATGACTGATTAAATATAAACAGCAATGCAGAAAGTGTCAGAAGTAACTCTGTGGTTTGGAGCCTGTGTCTTTGCAAGAAGTGGATTGCTCTGGGTGTTATCCTAGTGTTTAAGCTAAACTGGTATGCTTGCAACATGAATGGGAATGCTCTATGTGAAATTTAAAACGTTCACTTGTCATTCTCAATGAGTATTTGAAGATCTTGGAGGACTTTTGTTGCATAGTAGGCCTTGTGTTTACCAATCTGGATCCAAATCTATTTTCCAGCATGAGTTTCTGCTAAGCAAGTGATATATTTGCCTTTGACATCTGGTCAGAACTGTGGTCTCTCTAAGTCAGACTATGTGGAACTATAGCTAAAACTACAGTCCAGGCCTCTGAAGTAAACTTAACCAAAGGTTTAAATGTGAAGAAAAGAATGATTTGTGGCTTGGAAAAACATAACCACTACACCTGTGTATGTCTATAGTTTATTCAACATAAACATTATGGATTCTTTTTGTTTCTCCTTGAAGAGCAGCATAAATAACATCTCATTCTGAAGGGCAGTAGTTGTCAATCGATCTTCAACTGACAGCATACTTTCTATAAACATGTCTAGTTTTTAAAAGCTGCGTGTTTGGTTTCATCATGCTAGATGATTTCTCTAGGAAAGGAGAGTGTTAAGACGACAGCAGAAAAAATACAAGATTTGCTGTGGCATTGAATTTACACTTTCTCAGATACTGTGATGGGATTTCAACTTCTTTGCAAAAGTTAGGTGGGTCCATTTCAGTTGTATACATTCAACTTCACGCTCAAACATGCCCTGATAGGCATGTTTCAATTTAATGTAAAGGTTTCTGTTGATAATACACAGTTACAGTTTTGCAATAGTGATAGAGAAGAGAATTTGCTGGATAATCTGACTTTGGTTGTTAAAAGGTGAGTAACAAATATTTGATCCAACAAGGAGACTGATGAAGTCAATTGTGTTTAGTGCTTTTTAAACTTATATGTATTTCCAAGATAATATAACTAACTTTCTATATAAAAATGACTTAGTATTTTGAGGAAAGAATAAATTTCCCCTGAAGGTAAAACAAAATAAAAACATGTACTTGCAAATTAAAAAATTCATTCTCCATAATACATAATTTGATTTATTGTATAGGAATCTTAAGTGTGTCAGGAAGTAAAAGTGCCTGTTTTATTAAGTTATTTATTGACGTATCTACATATTTATTTATTTTGAAAGAGTTATAGGAAGAAGAGGGGTAGATAGAGAAAGAGATTTTCCACCTGCTGATAAGCTCTGCAGATGGAGCTATACCCAGGTCTGGGCAGGCCAATGCCAGGAGCCTCGAACTTCATCCAGGTCTCTCACGTGGGAGGCAGCACCCAAGCACTACAGCCATCTTCCACTACTTTTCCTAAACCATTAGCAGGGATCCGGATCAGAAGTGGAGCAGTGGGGACACAAAGCTGCACCCACATGGGGGATTTATGGGCATTGCAGGTGGCGATATTCACTACACCATAGCATAAACCACAAAGTATCTAACTTATATAAGATGGCTATCAATCTTAGAATGTTTTGTAAATTAGAATATTTTGTAGATTAAATGTTGAGAGAGCAAGGGTTCTAATAATTATGTCATGATAATGTGCATGTATATGGTGAGTAGTCACACCTTTTTAAGAAATGTTTCCTTTATAAAATATTGATTTCATATTATTTCAGATGAGATTGACTAATCATAACTTGTATTCTTCAGTCCGACTATGGGTAAGTCCATCACAGTTCCAACATAGTAAATCAAGGTGACCATAAGAGGCAAACAGTAGGAAAATCTCCAGCAAGAGTGTGGTCCTCTGAAGCTAAGACTGAACATGTTACCATTCTAGAGATCTTACCCTAACTTACCCTAACTTGGCAGGAAAAGATTCAATAATGAACATTACCCAGAGAGAACACTCATTCACTTAGGGAAATAGCCTATTTGTGGCAATCCTGGATGGAAGAATTTAGAAGAATAAATACCCCCTTCAGTATCTTGTCTTAAATGTACTTAATACAGAGCAGCCTGCCATTGTTCCTTACTGACAGAATACCTCCAGGGGAGGTGAGTGTAACTCAATCTCCATACCATAGAGATGGATTGAGGACAGTGTTGGATAGGCAAATGGAAAATAATACTGTGCAGTGTGGGAAAAAAATCAGTAAATGTTATGTACTTGATGATACATTTTAAAATACATTTCCAAATAACAGGAAAAAAAAATCAGCCATTGTCATTTCTTTACAATGCTTTCAGGAGATAAAGAATGCCCTCTTAGCAAACAGCTTGTTTCATCTCACATCACTGTAGCATGGAACACTGTGAGCTATGATCATCTAGACATTGAAAAGGGATATAGAAGGATTACAAACAAGTAAGACTAAGGAATCCAGGAACGCAACAATTAGCAGTGTTACTGAAGCAGTGGCCATGCTACCAAATGGACTCCCTCCAGCCGGTGCTACCTTTTGCTGTTCCCCTTTGTGAGTGTGGATTCCTTATGCGTCATGGACACAGAGCAACGTAATATGCATCTCTGATGTTTAACATGCAGCTCCAAATCTGTAGTCTATTCTTACAGAGCTGCAGGCCAGCCAGCTATTGGCAGGATCACCATGGGTGGCTGTGTTTCAAGCAGGTGGCAGCGACTGGGCTTGATTCCCTCAGCCCATACTGATCAAAAGGGTAGTAGAGATAACAGAGATAAAAATGAATCAAGTAGAAAAACAATGCTGCCGTACAAGGGTGAGGTAAAGAACAGGCTCATTATCACCTTAGTCCATGTGCAACTGGACAATGCAGACACAGGGTGTATCAGTCCCTCTTTTGTTGCTAAAAATTACCAAGAAAAGAAGTTTGCCTTGCAGTTTGAATGGCTCAAGGCCATGGTGCTGGCATCAGCTCAGAATGGTAAGGGCCCTCGTTACTGTGTTATATGTTGGGAGTGCAAGTGAGATGAAGAAAACTTGCAATAAACAGAAAGCCAGAAGGACTGGAATTTCCCAATCCTTATCAAGGGAAGGATTTCCAATTTAGCTAAACGGCCCCACCTCTGTGCCACCATTCAATATCACCACAGTGATGACCAAAATTCCAGCAAACGAAGCTAGGGGACAATTTTACTCAAACCATAGTACGTGAAAAGGTCCAGATAAACTCCTGGGAAAGAGCCTTATGCCCCGTAGTGTCATCACAAGGATACACACAAAGCAGAAGTGAGAACTGGAGATAATAACAGCGCTCTGCAGTCTACACTCTTACAGTTACTCATTGTCAAGCTTTCCCAATGCAAAATTAAACCAAACCCAACAACTGCTCACAGTTATCCCAGAGGATTCCTCTGTCATATCATGTGGACTAAGGCTGAAAACCCCAGGTCTTGTAGTCAACATCAGCTTGGATGAGGACCATTTTGATATGGAAAACTAAACTACCAAGGCAATTGGTTTTGTTCTTGAAGAATGCAATCTGCAGGAACAAAGAAAAGCGTTATGGCAAGAAGTGTATGCATTAGAGAAAACCGAAGAGCAGAAAATGGAATGTAGCCACATAGTAGGCTTTGATCTATAGTGATTTTGAAATCACACTTATACAATATTGCCAAGTCTCCCTCCTGTAGGATAGGAAACAGTCCTTGAAGCAATTCCAGTTCTGCTCTAAGGGTGTAGTTACCCAGTCCTTTATCCTCTTGCTCCCTGCTCCACCATTTAGGATGCCCTTTTACTCCGAATCTTTCTTGGCTATTCTGAAAATCCCTCTGTCTAAAATTCCCTTTTTAGAGGCTGGGTAACTTTGCGGATGGCTTCCTATTTGTAACCAGTTGGGAGGTCTTTTCATATTTTCAGCAGGCCTACCCCTTTGTAGTCTTGGTTTTCAGTACTTTCACCAATACAATCTCTCAGGGATACTATAGATTTTCTGTCTATTTTTGCAGGACATTTCATGGCCCCAAACAAAAGCCACACTCTAATATCTGCATTTCTATATAATTTAAATTTTTGAAACATTGGCCTTCTGTAGGCTATGCCAGCTAAAATGTCTGATACCATCATTTTCCTATTTAAGAAATACTTTTTCTATGTGTGAAAAATTCTCCTGAGAGTAAATCCCAAAATATTCCATAAAACATAAAATATGTTAATTTTCCAAAGTAAGCGTTGTGATATAAGCATTGTGAGTCTAAGTTAATCTTTCCTGTTTGAACAGAACTGCCATCAATGTTAGATATTTATACATAATAAAATTAAAATGAAACAATTTACTTGAAAAGCCCTTTTTGGGATCATTTTTATACTAGTGAAGTATCTATTAGATGCCAACTTTATTTTCTCAGAGGTCTTAACAAGCGCTGTGAGAGTTGAGCCCTGATTTGTCCTCTGCCCCAAGGCTTTAGAATCATGCTGATTTAATCTTCACTCTCATCCTGAATCTTAATCTGAGAATCTTTGCTGCCTGGAAAAGCTGGAGATGAGGAATAGTTTAATTTTCAAAGCTGGCAATTTCGAGATTGATAACTTCTGCTTACCAACTTGTAAATTCTTTTCTAATCTCATCTCTTGTAGAACTAGATGAAGTAAGAATCAGTTCACCTCTTTCATATTTTGCCTAGAAAAATACCTTGCCTGTGTCCATAAGTTTCTGGGAAATAATTTTTATCTTCCAGTTTAGAGCAGGTGAAATGTTTACTAAATGTTTATTTATACACAATGAGTCATTTTTTCCCAGATATATTCATTTCATCACCAATTCCTGCCTTTTCCCACTATGCAGTCTCAAATCCAACCATACGTATTTCGTGTATATATATTTTTGCTATGGTTGCAAATTCTGTATCGTTTATTCCTACAGCTAGACTGCTGAACAGTCCCCAAGGTTAAACACTAAGATGGACAATTAGCACAGCATTGGGATTGAAGTCCAGAAACTGTTGTAAATCATTCAAGTTTGATCCAGATGTGATCTCTGAATGCTAGTCAAAAGTACAGTAGCTATGCTTTTGTTCTGATAGTGGCAAAGGTAGATAGGGAATGAATGGAAATATTTGAAGCATGTAAGACCTAAATTTTAAACTGGCAGTTCATCACCTGCTACATGCTTGACTGAACAAGCCTCATAGCAAAGCCCAAATTTAGTTGCAATGAAATATACACATAGCAAAATGTCTACGTATGAAAGGATCAGGACCAAATAATGTACAAGACACTGAGAATCCCATGTATCACTTACTGCCACCTTGAAGAGAGCTCCAAAAATATCTAAATAAGGCCAGTAGTAAGAGCATTTGCTTTGTTATCACTACACCGCAATAATAGGATTATAATCAGCACGTTCACTAATCATTTTTACTAAATTTTCTGGCATATCGGTTTTCAACAAGAATATGCTGTTATGGATTCACTCTTAAAATAGTTCAGGGAGGTCGAGCGCAGTAGCCTAGTGGCTAAAGTTCCTACCTTGCACATGGTAGGATCCCATATGGGTGCTGGTTCTAATCCTGGCAGCCCTGCTTTCCATCCAGATCCCTATTGTGGCCTGGGAGAGCAGTAGAGGACGGCCCAAAGTCTTGGGACCCTGCACTAGCTTAGACGACCCAGAAGAGACTCCTGTCTCTTGGCTTCAGATCGGTTCAGCTCCAGCCATTGTGGCTGCTTGGGGAGTGAATCAACGAGCGGAAGATCTTCTTCTCTGTCTCTCCTCCTCTCTGTATATCTAATTTTCCAATAAAGTAAAATAAGTCTTTCAAAAAATAAATAGTTTAGGGGGTAGGCATTATGATAGGGCAAGTTAAGCCACCACTTGACACTTGCCTGGTAGTCCCAGATAATTTGCTTCTCCAGTCCACTAATGTTTGCTCCTATGAGGCAGTGAATGATAATCCAAGTGTGTGGACTCTTGCCTTTGTGGAGGGAGACATAGATGGAGTAGGACTCCCAATGAAACCTTGACAATATGATGCTAGATTTTCTACCATTGTCTACACCTGCAATGCCATGCTACACTTTGGAAGCAGGAAGTTAAACTTGTAACTTACTAAGAAGCATGCTGTTGTGATGATATGGGGGAAAAACGGTGGGAGGGGAAAGCTAAGAGGGAACAAATGGAGAAGAAGGAAGGAATTCCTTACCTGTAAAACTGTATCATACAAAATAATTTTAAGAAGAAAGGAACAAGGCTTTAATAAAACATCTACTTGTACTTCACTAGTTAACATCATCTGGTCAGGTTAAAGGCATTTTTTTAAAAAAATGATTCTTTACAGCTTTATTGAGATATAAATTTTACACCACATAATGCAATCATTTAAACATGCAGATTTAAACAAACAAATTAATTGTAGTTTTACAAAATTGTACAATCATCATCGCAACTTAAGAACCTTTGACTCATCCCCAGAGAGCTCATTTGCTTGTTAGCAGTTACCCTCATCTTGTCCTACTTCACCAAAGCAGAACCCATGAGACAAACGGAAAGTTGTCCACAAGTTTTCTGTAACTGCAACTTAACTTACAATACGAGTGAACTAGAAATGAATTTTTTATACTTGACCTTGAAGTTGCACATATGTTTGGTTCAGGACCAGAGAAGCTGAAGGAAAATATCCTGCAAGAATTGAAAGAGCTCTAGACCCAGCTGCTGCCCAACACTAATGTATGCAAGTCCTAATGCTTCCTGAGATCCTTACACGACCTTTCAAGTACATTTGCTACTGCTCCACTGACATCCTCCAAGCCTCACATACATTTTCTGGTATTGAAGCCTAACATAGAACTGTATGGAGAATTTCAGAAGATAGGTTTCAACTTAACTAGATTGTCATCTATAAAATGATGACAAATGGAAACAGAGTTCTTTTCAATATTTTTGATTAAAATCATTCCTCAACAGCCAAGACAATTAAATATCTTACTTTTAACATTAAATATTGTCATGTGGCATATACATAAGAATAAATATTTTGCGTGAGTTTGGACAGTGATAACTATGTTATATTAACACATAAATACATAAAAAGAAGTTTTCTTGAATGCTTATTATGTTTCACATGTAATTCTTGACATATTTCATATTATTATAATAATCCTCACAACTAATTTTTACAGTAGATTTTTCTCTGATGTACTATAATTTTCACTGTAAAAGAATCAAGTTCAAAGTTACATAATATATAAAAAAAAGACAAACCCAGAACATGGGAACAACTTTGCTCCGGACATGTGCTTTTCTGATATGAAAAATGATGTATTTTCAACTGTATGGAACCAGGAAACATCATTGTCCAAAATGTGCAGGAGAAAATTATCAGGAATTTTCTTCAAGCTTGAACATGTTAGCAGTATGTATGTGAGAGCAGTGATGACTGAATGACTTGAAAATAAGGCATTCAAAACGACATTCCATCAAGAGAGAAGAATGTTGAAAGGTTGAATGGTCTTCACATATCTGAATGGTCCTTACTTGTAGGATTTCTTGGTAGTCAAAGAGGTGATGATTACGTGATCGACAGACAACAACGTATACAAGCAATGGTTATAAGCTCCCTTAATACAAATAAAAGTCACAAATTTCAGTATACACAGACAGCATTGCAAGCCAGGCAATACCCCACGTGTCCAGTCATGGAGGAAAACAAAGACCATTTCCATTCATATATGTCCACATGACAGTCCCTTGCTACTGAGAATCCTACCTGAGCTGAGTGAAGAGAATGTTTTATCTTTCACACAATCTGGCATGTCATTCTCAAAGGTTTTGTAGCCGCTGGCTATATCCAGCTTTTCTTGAAACTTTGCCTATATGCTTGACTTCTCTCCGAGGTTAGGAGTTTTGTAAAAACCTGAGCACACATGACTTTTATCTTTTTTTACGCATGTTATACCCTTAGCTCATCTGGGCTTCTGGTTTGTCCTGTGTTCCTGCTTGACCTGAGAATAACCTTCAGGGAGATTCTCTATTCAAAAACAAGTGTGCAACGGGAGACCTGGGTTGAGTTTCTGGCTCCAAGTTTGTGGTAGGTCCAGCCCCAGCTGTTGTAGGGATTTGTTGGAAGTACACCTGCTGATTCTCTCATTCATTCATAGCTGACATTTTGAATCAAAATAAAAAAACACAAACTAGTAAATTAGTGCAGTGAAAAGGGAGAATGATATGAAACTCTAAAACTAATATTTTAACTATGAAAAGATAGTAAGATTCTTTTAAATATTTATATTTTTATTGGAAAAGAAGATTTTGCAGAGAGACAGAAAGATCTTCTACCTGCTGCTTCACTCCCCAAATGGCCATTAACAGCTGGAGTGGAGCTGAGCCAATCCAAAGCCAAGAACTTCTCTCGGGTATCCCATGATGGTGCAGGAACCCAAGGATTTTGACTATTCTTTGCTACTTTCCCAGGCCATAGGCAGGGAGCCAGATCAGAAATGGAGCAGATGGAAAAGGAACCAGCACCAACATGGATGTCAGCACTACAGACAGAGGATTACGTTGATAAGCCATTGCAATGGCTTTGGTATTGAGTTTTAAGTGACCAAGAGAAGGATTTAGAACATGTACAGTTTATGATCTTTTAAATGAAATTGGCCTTTCTGATTTGGGTTCCTTTAAGATTCTAGACCTTTCAAGTTGCTGTCCAAGCTATGATTGAATGATTTATTTAATCATTCACTTTAAAGATATTTATTGAATATTCATAGATACTGAGTACCAGCTACATGTAGAAAATTGGCTCACCTGAACTTCAGAAAGCAGATTACTTACTTACTCACTTACTTATGTATTTATTTAAACATTTCTTGATTTATACCAAATAAACTCATCAGCCTTCTGTATGTTTTATTCTATATATGTTCTATTATAAAAATATTCAATAATGCATCCTCTTCCTGTTAATGAAATATCTAATGTCTACTTATAATTTTAATGGATTCACATGTATGTCTTTTGCTATGTTGTTTGCAATGTGGGTCCCATGTAGATCAAGATTTGTCCACCATAATATTTAAAGTATTATCATATTATTCATACAGAGAACATTTTCAAACTTATGGAGACAACTCAGAATTTTCTCAGTAATACCACAAATAATTTGCAATAAACTACTAATAGTTTTTCTTAAATGTTCTGTTATTTTCTGATCAAGCAAAATTTAGTAACTAGGTTTGTAAAATTATGAACATTTTTGTTCAGTCATGAGGCAGTTATGTTGTTTAATTTGTATTCCTTTTAACTGTTTTTTCTTTCCAATGTATTTATAAACACAAACATCTGCCATATTGTCATACCTCACAGATGATGACTGACATCATTTTCCTGGTCCAAATGGCTTTCTGGGAACTTTTCTAGGTTCTAAACAGGGATTAACGAAATCTATCTGTATCCTACAGTCACAGAATTTCTTCTCTTCATAGCTTTACACAGATCTCCTGCTTCAAAATTGCCACCATCAAATTTATAAACTTGAAGTGATTGTTCAAGTTGTTTTAAAAAGATTTATTTATTTATTTTTGGAAAGGCATACATACAGAGAGGGGGAGGAGAGACAGAGAGGAAGATCCTCCATCCACTGATTCACTCCCTAAGTGGTTGCAATGGCTGGAGCTGAAGTGATCCGAAGCCAGGAGCTAGGAGCCTCTCCCATGCAGGTACAGGGTCTCAAAGCCTTGGGTTGTCCCTGGCTGCTCTCCCAGGCCACAGAGAGGGAACTGCATGGGAAGTGGGGCTGCTGGGATCAGAACTGGCACCCATATGGGATCCTAACGAATACAAGTCAAGGACTTTAGCCACTAGGCTACCACCCTGGGCCCAAAATCGTTCAAGTTTTAACATAAAACAGAGATCTATCAAATACTGTTTTTGTATTCCTCTCCATAAGTGTAAATATACATTCAGAGTTTTTTCTAAACTTTGTTACTTATGGAGGGTAAGAATTTACCTTTTTTAATACCACCAATTTCTCTACATGTATATAAACACATACACCCTCATCTCAGCCTCTCAAAAGCTATATGATAATCTATGCTTAGATTAATATTCAATATCAATGTTACCAAAACTGTGTACATAGTATCATGAGTTGTATAATATTTTAGGATTGTGTGTGGGTGATTTACTTATTTATATTGTTGGTTTTTTAAAGATTTATTTTTATTGAAAAGGCAGATTTACAGAAAGAAGGAGATAAAAGAGAAAGGTCTTCTCTCCACTGGCTCACTCCCTTAGTGGTCAAATGGCCGACGCTGGGCTAATCTGAAGCCAGGAGCTAGGAATTCCTTTGGGTCTCCAACATGGTTGCAGGGTCCCAAGGCTTTGGAGTAACCTCCACTCCCTTCCCCTGCCATAATCAGGATTGGGAGCTGGATCAGAGTGGAATAGCTGGGGCATAAGCAGAT
This sequence comes from Ochotona curzoniae, assembly GCF_017591425.1. Taxonomy (NCBI): domain Eukaryota; kingdom Metazoa; phylum Chordata; class Mammalia; order Lagomorpha; family Ochotonidae; genus Ochotona; species Ochotona curzoniae. The sequence goes on from NW_024467119.1 coordinate 41,912,836, forward strand.
ACCCGTATGTGATGCCAACACTTGCAGCAGGAGGATTAACCAATTGGACCATCCCCCCCCACACACACACACCACACACACCACACACACACACACACACACATAATAAGGTGACTTATTGGGAGAAGAAGGGGAATTGCTTACCCTTTTATCACTATTCTGCTATCATGTTAAGACTTCCTGGACCCCAAATCTGCATGTTATTTGGTTTTCTACCTTTCTTTTTGTAAACACCAGCTGTAACAACATCCTAAGAAAGCCTAGACATGAAGCAGACGCCTGTAGATGCTGCTTGTCTGGTGTTACTGTTATCACACTGATGGCTTGTTTGACGGAGAAGTCAAATGCATTGTAAGAAGTCTTTATGTTCTCTCAGAATTATTTCCTTCACTGTTTTGAAAGTGTTTCCATTTTGGTCTAGTTTATGGAGAACTTTCAAATAATCTGTTATCTTTTGATTTCATGTGTGTGTGTGTCCTCATGAGGTCCTTAGACCATCTTTTGGAGTTCGGTAGCGTGCTGGAATTTTTCAGTAGCATCATTCAACATGAAAACTTGAGAGGAATAAAGATTGAGTGAAGATACACACTCCCGGGTTTTTGTTCATCAGAAAGCTGCTAAGTATTGATTCAGTCTTGGTGATTGGTCTATTCAGGTTTTCCATGTCTTTATGTCTCAAAATTGACAGATATGTGTCCAGAATCTATTATTTTATTTCAGTTTTTTTTATGTTTGGGATATAGTTATTCTCGATGATTCTTCTGATGTTTGTGTTATCATTTGTAACTGTTCCTCTTTCTTTTCTGGATCTGCTAATTTGGATTTTCTCCCTTTTTGCTTTTTCGTTTATATCAATGGTTTCTCAATATTGTTTTATTTTTTAAAGGAAGAAGCAGTTCATCATCTTGCTGATTTTTGTGTAGTTTTAAATTTCTATTTTGTATGTTTCTTCTATATTTTTATTATTTATTTCCTTCTCCTAATTTGGGGTTTGGTTTGTTGTTTTTTTAAGTCCTTGAGTTGCATTGTTAGATAATTTATTTAATATCTTTCCAATTTTATGAGTAGGGCACTAATTGCTATGAACTTTCCTCTTAATACTGCTCTTGTTGTCTCCCATAAGTTTTGATATGCTTTGTTGTCATTCATTTTCACTTCATGAAATTTTATTAAGGTTTATTCAGTTTATATGTGTTTGTGTGTTTCTTGCTTTTCTGATGCTAAGTTATAGCTTTGTCAGAAAAGATACATGTCTGATTCCAATTTGGGGGGATTTGTTAAGACATTTTTTAGGCCTAGAATATGACCTGTACTGGAGAATGCTCCATGCAGTTTTGAAAACCATGTTTCTTCTGCAACTGTGGATGGGAAGTCTTAGAGCTATCATTTATTTTCATTTGGTCTAAAATGAAGATTAACCCTATAAAGTCTATCTTTCAACTGGGCTGGGTAACCTAGCATTGAGTACATATTTATTTTTTATAGTCACACCTTCCCCTTGAAATGATCCCTTAATCGCTACATAATAAAAAGTATTTCTTTAAATTCTAGAAAATATTTATAAATCACTTGTTCAGTCATGTTCTGTCCTTCATTCTGTCTCTACTGTCTTTGAACGTCCCCAGTTAATTAAACTGTTAAATTCTGCAGTGCTTTGAGTGATTTTTCTCCTTGAATTCATGTTCAAATTGAATTGCAATTAGAAGTATGATGAAGGTGAAAGCTTAGTCCCAGTATGGTATTTAGAAAGGAGGCCTTTGCAAAGTGATCGGATTAGATAAGGGCGTCAGGGCAGAGCCCATGGTTGAATCTGGCACCTTTTCCAGGATAGAGGCAGAAACCAGACAATACATGCCACACAGATCCTCCATGTCTCTTGTTGTGTGCTGCTCTGCTTTACTGGGCACGTTATCACCATATGGGCATTAGGAAATGCAACCCTAACATTGCATCTCCAGAACTGTGAATCAAATAAATCTCATTTCTTTATGAAGATTGCCTGCCTCAGGTGCTTCATTAAAACAACTAAAAATGGATTAATATAACCTCATACAGCAGATTTTATGAAACTATGTTCCTATTTTCTTCTTGTTCTCACACTTTTAGGGAAACTTATTATACATCTTTTTAAATAGCAAAAGGCCTAAGTTTAGGGGGAATACAAGCAGTGGCTACAAATTAAACTGAATGGGAAAATGACTACCTCACTCGTATACAGTGCATTCTCAAAGATTCACAAATCACTAAAATTATAGTAGCATAAAAGTCTTTACCATTTTTTGACACTGGTATAGAACAAAGTTTTAAAAAGCTATGTTTGTGGCAATTCTGATACACAGTCGTTTCTTTCTTTCTTTTCTTGTTTTTTTTTTTTAATTCTAGCTCACACATATAAAAAAGTACATTCTCATTCCAGCTTACTTCATTCAGAATGATGTCCTCCATTTGAGTCCATTTGTTGCAAATGTTATAATTTCATTATATACCATATTTTCTTTATCCATTCAGCTGATAGTGAACACTTTGGTTTATTCCAAATTTGGTCTACTGTGAACAGTGCTGCATAAACATTTGATTCATTGTGTTCAAATCTTTTAGGTATATACCCAATGGCAGAATTGCAGGAATATAGAGTGAGTCTATTTCATTTTTATCCGCATCAGCTTTTGTTACTCTCTGTGTTTTGTGTTTTAGTCATTCTGATAGGGTCGAAGTGATACCTCATTGTGGTTTTGATTTGCATTTTCCTAATGGCTACTGATGCCGAGCATTTTTTAAACTTACTTTTTGGCCCTTTGTTTCCTTCTTTGATAACTGTCTAACTCTCTTTGCTCATTTCTCAAGTGGTCCATTGATTTTTGTTGTTGTTGATTTTTTTTTTAAAGTTAGTGAAATATTTTGGATTTAATCTTTTGCCAAATGGGTAATTTGCAAATAGTTTCCCCATTCTGATAGCTCCACTCTATTAATCGTTTCTTTCATGCACCAAAACTTATAAGTTTGACGTGGCCCCACTGTTTGACTTTTGGTTATTGTTGTTGTCTTTGCATTGGTGTTCTAATCTAAGAAGTTATACCCTAAATCTTGGGTGTTTCCTTCATATTTTTTTCCAGCAATATCGCATGCTTAGGTCTCACATTTAAGTCTTTGATCCATCCTGAATTGAATCGATTTGGGTGATGATAAAAGACATTTCGTTGAATTTTCATACAAGCACTATTTTGAATTCTATAGTTGTCATTTCATAGATATTGTTAATTTTAGCAACTGATTTTAATGGAGTATTTATCAAGATTTATTTACTTTTATTTGAAAGGCAGATTTACAGAGAAAAGAGACAGAGAGGAAGATCTTCCATCCACCTGTTCACTCCCCAAGTGGCCACAACAACCAAAGCTGAGTTGATCGGAAGCCAGGAGCCAGGAACTTCTTCTACATCCCCGTGTGGGTGCAGGGTTCCAAGGCTTTGGACCATCCTCTATTACCTTCTCAGGCCACACTCAGGGAGCAGGAAGTAAAGTCAAGCACCTGCGAGACAAACTAGCTCCCATATGGGATCCCAGTGGTTACAAGGCAAGGGTTTATTCACCAAGCCATTGCACCAGGCTCTGTATTTTTTGTGTTATTGTTTTTTAATGTGTCATGCTTCCTTGCATCTTGACGTTGCCTGTATCACTGTGTTACATCTGCCAATATGGCGCATTCATCCTTTCATAATGGGGTAAATTTTTTTAGAACAGAGTTCAAGCTTCAGCTGAAATGCAAGCTATCACTGGGTTGTTGTTTTGGCTTTGCTTCTTGCTGCAACAGTGTCTCTGTCTGTCTTGTCTCTCCTCTTGCTCCACAGAGTTATTTATTGATTGTTCACTGATTTATTACTTCTTTACCAGCAATTTCCATTAATCAAACCTCTGGAAATATAGTTCTTCCTTTGTTCTTTTTGTTCATATCAAGAATGACATAAGTTAGTGTGACTATACCCTATTTAGTCATTTAAATTCCAATTTTCTCAGCTTTGTACTCTAATGCTTCAGATGACTGCATCATTCCCATTCTTATTTCCAAAAGCAAATTTTTTTTAAAAACTTTTTTTTATTTGAAAGACATATACAGAGAGAAGGAGAAACACAGAAAGAAAAATCTTCAGTCTGCTCCTTTACTCCCCAGATGGCTACAACAACTAGAGGTGATCTCACTCAAAGCTGAGAACCAGCAGCTTTCTCTAGGTCTCCCATGAGGATTCATGGTTTCAAGGATATGAACGGTACCCATATGGGATGCTAGTGTTTTCAGGCGGAGGATTAGCCTGTTGAGCCACCATTATGACTCCCCACCAAAGGCGATTCTATATTCTCTAATTTTAAAAAGATTTATTTACTTACTTACTTATTTGGAAAGTCAGATTTGCAGAGAGGAGGAGAGCTAGAGAGAAAGATCTTCCGTCCATTGATTCACTCCCCAGTGGCTGCATCAGCTGGAGCTGAACCAATCTGAAGCTTGGAGCCAGGAGCCAGGAGCTTCTTTCAGTCTTCCAGATAGGTGCAGGGTCCCAAGGCTTTGGGTCACAATCCACTGCCTTCCCAGGCCACAAGCAGGGAGCTGGAGAAGAAGCAGAGCTGTCAAGACATGAATTGGCACACATATGGGATCCTGGCACATGAAAGGCGAGGAGTTTAGCCATTAGCCTACCATGCTGGGTCCATATTTTCTATTTTTGTATCATCTTTATTTCAAAGCTGTAACAACATCACCATTCATCTGAAAATATTGTGAAAGACTTTTAAATTTTGTCTTCATTTCTTTAATCTGTTCATCTGAGGTTTTTTTTTAAAGATTTATTTTTATTATTTTTTTTATTGGGAAGGCGGATATACAGAGAAGAGAGACAGAGAGGAAGATCTTCCATCCGATGATTCACTCCCCAAGTGAGCGCAACGGGCCGATACTATGCCGATCCAAAGCCAGGAGCCTCTTCCTGGTCTCCCACGCAGGTGCAGGGTCCCAAAGCTTTGGGCCGTCCTTGACTGCTTTCCCGGGCCACAGGCAGGGAGCTGGAAGGGCAGCGAGGCTGCCGGGATAGAACCGGCGCCCATATGGGATCCTGGGCGTGCAAGGCGAGGACCTTAACCACTTGCGCCACCGCGCTGGGCCCTGTTCATCTGAGTTTTTAAAATTTTCCCGCAGAGTTTTTTTTTTTTTTTTTAAAGAATGACTTATTTACTTGAAAAGCAGTTACTAAGTGTGTGAGAGAAAGGGAAAGAAAAATCTTCCATTCATTTGATCACTCCCAAGCGGCAACATGATCAGGGCTGAGCCAGACCAAAGCCAAGAGCCAGGATATTCATTCACGACTCTCAAATTGGTGGTATGGGCCAGGTACTGGGGATATCATCTGCCCGTTTTTTCTGTTTTGTTTTGTTTTTTTCTCAGGATAACAGACAGGGAGCTCAACTAGTAGTGTTGACCGTCAGAAAGCAAGCTAGCTCTTATGTGGGATGGAAGTGTAACAGACAACAGCTGTTCTCACCGGGCCACAATGTCAGCCACTTTTGAAAGTTTTTGTAACAGATGCTTATTTTTGTTTTAGCTTTCAGGTCGTAGTATTTCTTTTCTGGTATTTCTGGGTTATTGACCACTTGAATTAAGCTGGGGTTCTGAGAAGGTGCTTGGGTCTTCTGTATCTACAAGCTAGGCTTATGTAATGGTTCTTTGCAACATCAGGTGAACTGACCACACAATTTTACAAAAAGATATGGGACGATTAATCTCTCTAGATCATTTTCTACTAAATGAAACCTTCTGGCCAACACTACTTTCCAGATTCAGTTAGGGAAGCCTGCTCTCTGGGCATTCAGAAGAAGATGGTTTAGCTAAAACTGTTGTTTACAGCACTGTACTTTCCACCTTCATCTGTGTGTTTTCTTTGTACAGGCTTACCACATGTTAAACTCGCTATTTTCAGTCAGTTTAATGGATGTTAGATGGCCTGGATTCCTGACATTGGAATATAAAATATGTACCTTTGTCAACATTTTCATCATCTTGCCAATGGAAGTGTTCTTTAAGAAAAAAAAAAGTTCTAATCCTGCATAGATATACATTTCATGAATGTGTTGAAAAGGATAGATAGGTAAAAATAAATAAAACAAAGAGAATCCCTGTTCTCTCTCTCCCTCCCTCTGTCTCTCACTCACACACACCCTACTTTTTTCAGATGCAGATTGTGACCAAATATTTCCAGTAACTCCCAGTTACTATAAACATGTTAAAGAAGACAGCAGATCTCTGAAGTAACAAGGATCCAAGCCAAATAAAGCCTTGCAGTTGAAGTCAACAGTTTTAGCATTGAATGGTATCCAAGATCAGCTCAGAAATATAGATGTTCTAGCCTCTTTATGAATAATAGTATTAATCAAAGATGCTGTATATGCATCATAGTTTAGAACTTCCAGCCAATCTCTTTCTTGCTTCTGTTTGCTAAAGCTTTTGCTTAAACCTGTGAAAGCAAATCCTTGAAGTACAAGATAAATCTGGATAAAAAGACAATGAGTTTTTTAGAAAGACCATTGTGCTTGTACCTGGGATGGTGGGAAGGGCTGAGACTGGGATGTGTCTTTTCTTTGTGTGTCTTTAAATGTGTGTTGATGCCAGAGAGTTAGTAGACATTAGGGTCTGGCATTATTTTTCAGCAACATTCTCATTATGCAGAATACAAAGATATCAATTATTCTGCCCAATTATTTTCTTTTTTCTCTCTCCTCCCCCATCCTGATCCACTCTATCTTTTCCACCTGAGCCCCACTCAATGCCCTGTATTTGAAACACAAGCACATAGTGAGAAAACACATGATTCCAAACCATAAGTTGCACAAATTTTTGGCTCCATCACTTAACTGGTGTGGGCCTAATTTCCACCTAGAAACCAGTGGTGAACATCATTCTGTTTTAATGCTGGGTTAAAACCCAAATGTAATCAAGTAAAAGTCATTAATATTCAGAGAGTTTAAAAGTATAGCAAGGACTTATAGGCATATGAATGGCAAATGCACTGAACTGACCTCATTAAGAAACACTGTTTGTCTATGTTTTAGCTTAATTTTCAAATACTTGCAGAAAGAACTCTTCAGTTCTGATTGAAAAGATGAAATTTGAAAAACATCATGTCTAATACTATGAAATAACAGCCAAATTTTATCGTTTACAATACTATGGTAACAAGTAGCATTCAGAAGCATTCCTTTAATTCCTCAAAAGATAAGTCAATTACAATAGCTTACATTTCGTATGTGTATATTCCAAACATTTTCTAATTTATGTATATTATCTCATTACATGATTTGTATGTATTATCTCATTAAATTACTAAAATAACCCTAGGAGGTGTGGTCTCTTCCTTACAGATGAAGACTCTGGTAGAAAACAACAGAGCCGGGTTTATTACACAAGCATTAATTCCCTGGGTCTGGATTTCTAATAAAGAGTTCAATAGAACTCTTCATTGGACTGTGTGCAATATCCTGAGAAAATTCTTAGGGTGAGACGAGAGAAAAGAATTCTTTATAGATGATGTAGTTCAAGGTCCCCTCAAGAGAGGAAATTGAGGCCTCTGTCGTCACTAAGATTCGCATGTGTCTTTGCTAAGCTGATGTGTTCAAAATTCAGTTGCTGCTCTACTTGTTCGGCCTGAGCCAGCTCTGGGTGGTATCACAACAAGGTGTAAGAGGTTTCCTGGCAACTGGAACAATAACCTTGGCCTGGCAGCCCTAGTCAATCCTCAGTTTTTCTTTGCCTCTACACATTTTTCTTTCCTTTGTCATATGTCTTCCCCCTCATTTTCCCTAATGTAAAAGAAGAATTAACGCTCTCCTTTCATTTCCTAAGGTTAAAAGTTGCCTTTAGAATCTGGTATTTTAAAGCCGCTGTTGTTTACTGAAATCCCCACCCATTCATTTCAAAAATACATGGAGATTTGTGCTTTTAGAAAGAAAACTAAAATCATATTTCATTCTGTTTTCTTATCATTGTGGAAAATGTGAGCATCACATTTGAGAAAAACTGCTTTTGGGCAGCTGGGGTCAAGGGTTCCTTTTCTAAGTTGTAGTCACAGTCTGGAAACCCTGATCCCACTTTACTGGCCTACCCCAATGCCAAGGAGGGTGAGTGACAGTGAAGTCAGGCATCAAGGACAAGAGAAGTATCTTCTTCGGAATGCTGTTTCTCTCACAGGTGAAACGTGAAATGAAATCCTCTCTTCTCCATGAAGCACTAGCCTCTCTGAACATGACATTAACTTCCACAAACAAGCAATGTGGCAAAGGGGGTGATTAGCTTAGATAGGCCCTAACAGCTGGGCTACAGGAGATTGAAGCGAGGTGGAGGAGGGGCACTACCCGGGCACTGGGTCTTGTAGTTGTATCCACAGCAGCAGCAGCAGCAGCAGCAGCAGCAGCAGCAGCAGATGAAAAGCTTCCAGAGATGGGGGCAGGGGAGAGCCCAGACTGTAAACATCTCTTGCCTGTTGCCTAGAAGCAGTGGCAGCAAACAATCCTAGATTTTTCAGAATTTTCTTTATGTGCAGGGCTCTGCTTCTTTTTAAAATATGCAGCCATTTTATAAGGTCATCGGCAAGCATGCGACATGTGCATATATCACAACTGTTCTTTAGCCACCACAGGTAATTACTTACATAAGGTGTTCCATTATTGTTTAACAAAACCTTGTCAATGTTAGTACATTAATCTGAGGCTTTTATAAACCTTTTAATGACAACTCTGTCTAGCCACTCAGATTGTAAGAATCAACAGAAATAAAAAGATCCTGCTTTGTTTATGGGGAAAATTTGATCATTCCTGAGTGGGAGATTTCTGAGCTGAGCTTCACTGAAAGACAGGAATCGTGTGTTATACTGGTCAAAAATGTGATAACAGCAACATTACAGGCTGCTTTTTCAGAAAGAAACTATCAGATACCATTCCCACACACACGTACTTGCAAGTGTACAGAGCAAGAAAAGGGCAGGGTGGTAATAGTGGAAGATTTTAATTACCTAGGCACAGGACGGGATTACATCAAGTGGAGGAAGTAAGGCGGGATCTGGTACAAAGCTCATTTCTAATTTAGTATGTGCATGATCTGAAAAGGAAGCAGAGAATGCCAGGGTTAGGATCAAATAATATTTAGGATGCAAAGACAAGCAACAATATAGGAAGCAATAATTACATTTTATTAGGCACACAATTTTTACCCCAAATGGGAGCTAAAGGTATTCACAGATAACATGGAGATTTAAGAAGGGACAATAAAGTGCATAATCGTATATTCCAAAGAAGACAAATCAAACTGAGTCATTGTCAGGACAAATAGAAAGGAGGCCTGTTTTCTAAATCTCGGCATCACTCAGAATGCCAGTCCCACTAATAGGTGGTACATTTGCTTAACGTTTTACAGGATCAAGGCCGGAAGTGATGCTTCTAGAATGATGCAGAAAAGTAAAGCTAAACTCCAGCTCTTTTTTTCAGGATCCAAAATTGTTAAAGGAATAGAAAAGCAAATCCTCTCTACTTAAAAGGGAACTCTGAAAAGGACCCAGAGTAGAACAAGAGGAAAAAATAAAAGAAAAAAATTACCAAATTGGAAGGCAAGCTTATTTTATGGCATTAAAAGCATACGACTGAGCAAAGTACCCATAGGGCCATCAGGAGAATGAGTGGGGAGTCAGTGACGGATGAGGCTGTGGTGGTTGAGAGCTTGAATGAATTCTCTGTCTTCATATTTGTGAAAGAATCTGAAGGTCATGTTCTGGAAACTAGGATACATTTTCTAAAGGGGGAAAAGTGAAATGTTAAAAGGATTTTATGATCACATAAGAGCAGACAGTTGGCCAATTAGAACTATTAGAAGTTAACAGGACACAAGACACAGATTAAGTCATAGAAATCACAAAAAAAGTACCAAGAAGCAGGAAATGCCTTCAGCAGCATTTCTTTATAGCTTACTCAGAAAGAGACTGGAAGAATCAAGAATCAGGGCTATGCCAGGACAAAATGCTTAAAGAAACCCTTAATCTAATCACCCATGATCTGAGTCATGCTCAAAAAGTGGATAGTGCCAGCGCTCATTTTGCAATGTTCCAAACTAGATAACCTAGTGCAGGGTTGTCATTAGTTTAACAATTCTAAAATAGTTGGCATTTTTAATAGAAATAGAACATTTATGAGTTATTTCAAAGTAAGTTACTGCTTCTGAATTAATTTGTTATTGAATTAATTTACAACGTGTCTACATTCAATGAGATAGTGTAAGAATAAAGAGCAGTCAATCCAATGACGCCCCCTCCCAAATAAAGGCAATCTGTATATATGAAACTGAAAGGAAGATTACAGAAACCACCATTCTCATTTCTAATTTCACCATCAATCTGCAGTTATTAAACCCATACTGCTTACAATGTGATAGGGAGGGAGGATGTGTGGAGAAGTTGCTGACTCCACGCCTTAGACTCTAGATTTATCACTGATTTATCCCATGTCTTTGCATTAGTCCCTCTTAGCACCTATCATGTCACTCTGTGAATATTTTTAAAAGATTTGTTTGTTTATTTGAAAGTCATAACTACCAAGAAAATAGCACACACACAGAGAGCTCTTCAATCTGCTGGATCACTCCTCAAATGACCACAACAGCCAGTACCAGAGTAGGCTAAAGCCAGGGTCCAGGAGCTTCTTCCAGCTCTCACTTTTGGATGCTGGAGACCAAGGACATGAGGCAACTTGTACTGCTTTCTCAGGCACACTAGCAGGAAATTGGATGAAAACTAAAACAGCTGGAACTCAAACTTGCGTCTGTATCAGATACTGACGTTGTGATTTACCCACTGTGCGGAAGTGTCTGCTCTGCCACCATATTATTTCTAAAAATAAAATATAAGGACCAATGAAGTGGTATAGCTGGTTAAGTCTCTATCTGAAACACCAGCATCCCATGTGAGTACTCTTCCTGGTTATGCTACTTCTAATCCTATTAACTGTCAATGTATCTGGAAGACAGCAGAAGATGGCTCCAGTGCCTGAGCTCCTGTCATCCAATTGGGAGATGTGGATGACATTCCTGGTTCATGGCTTTGTAAAAACCCAGTCCTGACCATTGCATCCTTGTGAGAAGTGAACCAATGGATACAAGATGCTCTATCTTTACCTAAGGGAAAGAATTTCAAGTGTTTTATATGCACAGTTTGAAGAGTATAACGATACGTCTTAATATATCCTCCTTCCCAATTTGCTCCCACCTTCCTTCCTCTCTCATTTTTTTTAATTTAACTAAATTGACATGCTTTCAATTTACCTTTTAGTCATAAGCTTAATCCTTCATTCAGGAAAAAACTTGAAAATAAGTAGATTGAAAAACTAGTGTTCCTCAAAAGTTTAAACAAGGGCTAGAAACAACATCTTGAATAGTTAGTTAGTTAGTCAGTTAGCTAGCTAGTTAAAAATAAACATCCATTGCGTATTCAATTGGTACAGAATATCCATTGACTCATCCTATAGAACTTGAATGCATAGTCACTGTTTTTATTTCTGTGTCTGTCACAGAGACCTACGAAGGAAGTTGGATTTTCATTGCTCCACTTTCTGTTACACCTGAATTCATAGTGAAGTAACAATACTAACACATGTTTCTCAATCTCAGTGAATATCACAAAGTAGGGCTCCCATAAAATGAGGAACTTGTTGGTGGGAGTGTAGGTTAGTGCAAACTCTACGGAAGTCAGTATGCTAAGAGTACTAGCAATAAGCCTGCTGTATAACCCAGCTATCCCACTTCTAGGATTCCTTCTCCAAAGGAAATGGAGTCTACATATGAGAAAGGGATTTATAATCCCATATTTAAAGCAGCACAATCTACCTAGCAAAGATGTAGAGACAACCTAAACGGGCATCAAAAGAAGAGTGGATAAAGAAACTGTTTTCCATCTACTCCATGGAATACTATTCAACTATTTATAAAGAATGAAATCCTACCATTTGCAACCAAATGGTCCCAACTAGAGACCATTATTCTCAGTGAAATAAATCAAACCCAAAAGGACAAATACCATATATTCTCTTTTATATAAGGCAATCTTCATGCAAAATGTAAAATCAATAGTCATTTCAGTAGTGTTTTTGCTACCATTCTGGGGTTTTAATATTTTTGTTTTTATTTACATTTCTTCAAAAGTAGTTTCTATTATTAAATTCTTTACCAAATTACAGTAATATTGTTTTCTTCAACAAAGGTTTTTATTTTTTTCAATTCTTTATCAACACATTGGTCTTTCAGTAGCATGTTACTTAACTTCATGTTGTTATAATTTTTTAACTTTATTCCTTTTTATTCTGTTTTATGGTTTGTCATTTAAGGAAATTCATAGTAACTGTGTAATAGAGACTATCATATCCAGATGTGAGAATACAATGCAGTATGCATCTCTCCTTCCAAATCAAAGATGGACTCCCAATGAAACTACTAAATATATCTTGACAACAGGATTCTGGACTTTTTGCCACTTTCCACAATGTCAGGATAGACTTAAATAGAAGAATGATAGATTTATTATTGCCTATGAATGACTATACTATTGCAATAATATAGCTGAAATCAGTGCGAGAAGAGGGTAAGGAAAATCCCAGAACTTATGGAATTGTACCATAAAACTAAAAATAAATAAATAAATAAATAAAAATAAAAAGAACGAAAGAAAAAAATAGCCACTTATTTCCTTTTTATTCCCCTTGCATATCCTTTTTTAGTATTTCTCTACATTTCTTCCTACACTGGACCAAATTCTGGTTTTTGGGTCCACCGTGATGGCCCAGTGGCTAAACACTCACCTTATACATGCCAAGATGCCATTATGGCACTGGTCCCTATTGTGGGAAAAGTGGGAAAAGGTTCCTTTCTCCCGGTTTCAGATCAGCTCAGCTGTGACCTTTGCATCCACTTGGAAAATGAATCAGCAGATGGAGGATCTTTCTATATATCTCCTTTTCTATAAACCTGCCTTTCCAAGAAAAAATAAATCTTAAAAAAATTTGCTTTTGGAAATATGCTTTAGCAATAATTCATGAGTATTATAAGGTATTCCAGCTTGCATTATTTCTTATTATGTCATTACTAATTGCAGAAGAAAATCTTTTCACTTTGTGTTTAAATTATTAAGTTGTAATGCATTCTTTTTCTTTCAATGTATACTGGTCAAATGAAGAGAAGAAGGTTAGAAAAATGCTGAGAAAATGAGGGATATCTGTTTGGAAGGAGAAGGAGGCAGGGAAAGGAGGCTAGGAGTTTATCAGTAGCTTTGAGAATATGACATTATAAAAGTATATTGGTTTTACTAACAAGGTAGGGCCTTGGTTCATTAGCTTGTATTTAGGATTTAGTTGCTATTCCACAAGATATCACTTTATATGAATCATAATATATAAATAGACCCTTCCTAAAAGGAAAACACATAAAATCTGTTACACTTATATTTTAAAAATTTAAATTTCCAACTGATACATAGAAATTGTACCTATGGAAGAATTACATGGAAACATCATATGGCCCCCATAAACATGTATATTTATGGTAAAAACTTTCCTACTACTTTTTGTTAAAAAGTACATTATTATTATCCATAGTCACCTATTATGTCATAGAATTCCAGAAATTTTTACTCCTAACTATAGCATAGTAAGAATTAACTAATCTTTTCCAAATCCTCTTTCCCACTGATTCCTGAACTTCATGCTTACTCTTCTAAGTGAACAACTAGAAAAATTGTATCTAATTATATCTATGTTTTTTCTTTCCTTATGAAATTCTAAGGCTACCAAAATATTAAGTTTAATAATATTATAATTATTGAGCAATTACTGTATTAGAAAGTTGCCAGTAAAAATCTGATCTATGAGTCACTTTAAATTTTATGGAGATATTAGAATACAAATATAAATTGGTATATAAATATAGGTAAACACACTTCAAAAAGTTCTTGGGAAAATGTAATTAATCTGGTTATTTGAAATTTTGAAGCCTGAGCATAATCTTGTACAACTCATATTTTTATAAACTTTTTAAAAGACCTGTTATATACATGATTTTCTTTTTCTTTTTTTTCACCATGAAATAGTGCAGCTTTTAATTCTAGTTTTCCACAAACTCTTTAAAAACATATGTATGCTGTATGTAATTAAGAGCATAAAGATAATTCCAACAAATTGCAGACAGAGGATAAGAACTACTTTTGACTTTTCTTCTGACATTTTGGAAGTCAAATTCATCTCTACTCACTTGCCACACCTCTTAAAGTAGAAAGACTCCTCCTTCTTCGAACAACTACCTACAAAATGAATCTTTAAAATCATCTCAACATAGGTTCTCTAGGAACGGTATGGAGTTCTACAGCAAAGTCTTATAAACAGCTGTGAAAGTAATTAAAACTCACCTAAACATTTTTTGTTAGATTTATTCCTAGATATTTCATACTCTTCACTGTTATTTTGATGAAGGTCTTAGCTCTTGACTTTTACCATGCCAAGCCCCAGCAGGAGTAAACCAGAGGCTGGAAGATCACTCTGCATCTCCCTCTCTCACCGTAACTCTGTCTTATGAATAAAGAAATACATCTTAAAAAAAAAAAGAAAGAAACTAAATGGCTACACATATATCAGGAAAAAAGCCCACGAATTTAGTCAAAATTTGTCAGAAGAAACAAAGGTCAATTTTATGCTTGACAAGGAGATCAATTCCTTAAGTAGGCATAGTGTTATAACTACTGCATACCCAACATTGGGGTAATTAAATCTGCAAAGGGGATGTTAATAGACACAAAGGGAGAAATAGATGGGAACGTAATAACAGTAAGGAACTTCATACTCTCTGCTTTCAACAATAGCTAGCTCATGCAGGCAGGAAACTAGTAATAGAACAGTGGACCTAAATGATGCTGTGGTTTAAATGAACACAATCAATGTAAGGAACACTATAGTAGCAGCATAACATGAATTCTTCTCAGGTGACATGAAACATTCTCTAGGATAACTCATATGTTGTCACAAAATAAATGTTAAAATTAAAGATGGAAATTAAATCAAAGATCTCTTTTTCTGACTACAATGATATTATGCTAAAAATCAGTAACTGAAGGCATTTGCTAAAATTGACTCTTCTGAACAATGAAAGAGTTAAAAGGAAATCAAAAGGGAAATCAAATCATATCTCAAGATAACAAATGGAAATAACATTTGTAAACTCATGTTAACTTTTTCAATGTTCCTCTAAAATACAATGACCCTCTTCCATTTCTGCCAATTCTGTATAATTTGGTCTGTTCTTAAAACTATTGAATTTTCCAGTTCTATCAATGTGTTCTTGTGTTTTAGGATTTCCATTCAGTTCCCTTTCGTGGATCCTATTAAGCTTCTCATACTGTTCATGCTTTGTTTTCCTAGCTTCATTTTTTTGTTGTTTTGTTTTTGTATTTTCTTGCAACTCATTCAGTATCGTAAGATGATTTTCTAAAATTAGTTTCAGGCAGTTAATAAAGAGCTATTTATTGAAGAAATTTAATTGAGCTTTTTTTCATTTCCTTTGGTAGGTTTATGTTTGCCTCTTTCTTATTCCCTGTAGGCTTGCATGGTGTCTATGCTCTGAATGGTAGAACTGCTTTTAGGATCACGGTTGAGCAGAATTAGAGCCAGGTAACATGGCTTCTGCTGTGCCGATAGCAGAAAATGCAGTGGGTAGATCTAATCTCACAAGCTCAAGTAAGTAATGGCTCAGAAGGACCTACTGGAACCAACAGAATCAATCCTAGACCCTTGGAAAGAAGGACAGGCACTGTAATCTTTTTTTTTCTTTGTTCATAGACAGTAGGTCTGTAACTAGGTTAGAATGCAGGTATTGTCCTTGAGGCCCCTGGCAAAGATCCCACTAGGTCACTTAAAGGGCCCTTGATGGGGCTGCACTGACCTTAGGCCACAGTTGGAGTAAAGGCTTAGGGCTATGTCGGGGCCCACAGTTAAACCCAGGAAATTGTCATTCGTTTTTTGTTTTTCTTTTGTTTTATTTAAGATTT
This sequence comes from Ochotona curzoniae, assembly GCF_017591425.1. Classification (NCBI taxonomy): domain Eukaryota; kingdom Metazoa; phylum Chordata; class Mammalia; order Lagomorpha; family Ochotonidae; genus Ochotona; species Ochotona curzoniae. The sequence goes on from NW_024467119.1 coordinate 41,928,935, forward strand.
ATTTATTTTTATTGCAAAGTCAGATATACAGAGAGGAGAGACAGAGAAGATCTTCTGTCTGATGTTTCACTCCCCAAGCACTCACAACGGCCAGAGCTGAGCCAATCCAAGGCCAGGAGCTAGGAACTTCTTCCAGGTCTCCCACACAGGTGCAGGGTCCCAAAGCTTTGGGCCGTCATCTACTACTTTCTCAGACCACAAGCAGGGATCTAGATGGGAAGCAAAGCAGGCCACTGGGATTATAACTGACACTCATATGGGATCCCAGCACTTGCCAGGCGAGGACTTTAGCCGCTAGACTATCCCTTTGGGCCGGAAATTGTCATTCTTGAGTCGTGACTCTCAGAGGGTTTAAGGTCGGTAAGCATTATCTCAGAGACAACTGTGAAGGGCTAGAGCTGGATTACAATCCCATTTCTGGTCCTACAACAATGGCTTAGCCTGGCAGACTTATCATCAAAGGCATATGTGACTGTAACTGTGATGTTGGTGTCCCATGTGGTGTCACTTTGAGTCCTGGCTGCTTCACTTCTGACCCTGCTTACTGCAAGCATGCCTAGGAAAGCAGTAAAAGGTGGCCCAAGTTCTGGGGCCCCTTAATTCACATGGGAAGCTTGAAAGAAGCTCCTGGCTCTGGCTTTGGACTGGTTCGGCTCCAGCCATTGCATCAATTTTGGGAGTGAACTGGTGGATGGCAGAGCTCTCTGTTTCTGTCTCTCCCTTTCTCAGTGTGTAACTTTCAATCAAACAAATCTTTAAAACAGTTTAAGAAGAAAATTATTCTGGTAATTTCTGGTAATTGGGTCTGAATCCAGAGCTATGTTTAGAAATCCTGAAATCTGGGTTTAATCCCGCTCTTTCAAAATATCTAGTTTAGGTTTAGGTTCCAAGAGGATTGGATAAGTTTTGCCTTGAATTCCAAAACTTCCACAGAGGCAGTGTTCTGTGGATGGCTTCAAAGCTTTTGCTGCTATCATGGAGTAGAACAGGGAGCAACTTCTTATTCTCTCGTCTTAGTCTGAAATAATCCATGCAGTTTATTTTCAAATCAGAGTTTATACAGAAGTTCAGAGAACTCCAATTAACATATAATTTCCTTATAGTGACATGACATGTTCATCCGCTTGCTCACTGTTGGGATAATGGGCTATCACTTTATCTTTATGTGTAGTTCTGACCACATGAAGGAGGAAATTTCAGTGAAGCTCTGCTCCTCTAAAAGAAAAATAGAAACTTGTCTACAAGGAAATTCTCCCTTTTGTGCTATTTCAAAAGTCGCAGTATTTATGAACTATATAAAAAAAATGATTTCCCCAGTTCTGAAGATGGGAACTCATAAGGTCAAGTCACGAACAAGTTTGGCATCTAGTAAAGAAATCTCCTCTCCTCTCAAGGTGATACCTTGAATGCTGTACCCCCCAGAGGGAAGCAATGCTGCACCTCACTTGGCAGAAGAGTGGGTGGAAGAGGATTAACCCTACCTTTAACCCCCTTTTACAGTTACACTCATTCATGAATGGGGAGATGCCTCATGACCTGCATACCTCCCATTAGACCTCATGTATCAATTCCATGTCATTGGTGAATAAATTTTAATTTGCAAGGAGAAATATCCAAACTAAAAACAGTACATGTGTCAGTTTTAAGAACTTTTGTGAATATTCATTTAAGAGTTAGAGAGAGATTGACTAATTGATTCCATCCATCTACTGGTTTACTCCCTATGTGTATACAAAGGCCAACGCTAAGCCAGGGAAAAACCAGGAGCAAGGAGGCAGTTAGTCAGGTCTCCCATGTGGGTGACAGGGTCCCAAGCACCTGGAACAACCTCTGCTGCTCTTTCCAGGTCATTAACAGAGAGCTGTATCAGAAATGGGGATCCACATGGGATGACCATGTAGCAGGAGTTGAACAGGGGCCCACATGAGATGCCCACAAAGGAGGAAACAGCTTCACTCACCACACCACAACATTAGCCCCTAGTTAACAATTTAAATCTCTCCCATTTATGTGTGAAAACAATGATTGAAAATAATTACAAAAAACTCACTTGTAAGGTTTCTTTAAAAATATTATTCATCCAGCCATTCACATGAATACTAGCAATATATGCCACTGAGGATATAGGTGTGTTATATCTCTGAGGAGGAGTGAATATCAAATGATGGAATATGCTGTAGCTGCATACAAATATTTTAATAGCTGTCATGATGTATTAGCCAGGGTCACAAGCAACGGAAATCACCTATGAATAATTCAAATAGAAAAGTGAATTATGGCTAAGGGGTTGGATGGCTCACAAATTTACTGATAAAAACCAAGATTTGAAAATCGGAAGAAACAAGGAATGTTTATTGGTAGCAAGGATCCCATCCCGAGGAGCACTCACTGCTACTATTCCCTGAAATGTCTGACCTGTAGCTTATACAAGTCCTTACCCTGCACTGAACCTTGCACAGCACTGCTGTCAACTGCACTGCTGTCCCTGGACACACAACCCTGAAAATCCCTCCACTGCTCTTTGCTGTGATGGTGAAGACGCTGTGATTGGTATTTGCTTGGGTCACTGGTATCATATTTAAAGTTCAGGGCTGCCAAATCAACTTCCTTGAGCAAGGAGAGCCTGAAACTTTTTTTTTCTATTTATCTACTATTGGACTCACAAATCTGAATTTTCTGAACCCAGAAAGAGTTCAAGTGCTGGGCAGTCAAATATATGCTAAACATCCACCATGTAAGTAGGAACAAAAAAAAAAATTTTTTTTCTGTGTTGCAACAGAAAGCAAGACTCGAAAATTAAATTTGGAAAGTTGCATATTTGAATGTAAGAACCATTCCTAGGGCCAGGGAAATGACAGAGAAGACTAATCCTCTGCCCTCTGTTCCTCTACGTGGAACCAGAATCACGTATTAGCACCAATTTGTTTCTAAGCTTTTCCACTCACAAAGCAGCGTATGACCCGGGAATGCAAACCTGCACCCATATGAGGCACCCAGAAAAGGCTCATAGCTTCTCCCTTTGAATCAACTCATCTCTGGACACTGGGGCCACTTAGGGAGTGAATCAGTGAATGGAAGACCTTATTTCTGTGTATAATATGCCTTTCAGTGAAAAAATATCTAAAAAAGGAATCATTCCTGTAAGTAAAAGTATTACTTAATGAGATAATGCATCTAGAAAAATATCGTAAACTCCCTGTCATTCTTAGAATATAAGCAAATGTTAATGACGATTAAAAACGTTTTGTAGAAACAAATTTCACAATTTAATTCAGGATTTATATGATACTATTGTTCTGCAGAGTCAGAAATATTACCTCAAATTGTTGCTTAAATGTTTCCATCATATGCTAGCTCATAGCCAGACTACTGTTACTGCTGGGTGACTTGGAGTAGCTGCAGCTCCTCATATTCTTAGGTATGCTCACTGAGCATAGTAAACTTCCAGCTGATCCATGGAAGTTGAATAAGTAACATGCCTACATCTCCTGTGAACGTTAAGTGGTTTGAAAGCTAATTCAAAAGATGTAAGTTTTATTCTTACAAACTTAACCTGCAGAGGTAAGAAGCAAGACCCATTCCTATCATCTTACACAAAAATCAGCTCTAAATGGAACACCCTAAATCTGTGTCCAGAAATCATTCACTATTAGAGGGAAACAGGGAGCACTCTGCAAGGTATGGGCATCGGGAAGGTTTCTAAAGAAAGTCACCAAAACACAGGCAGTCAAAGCCAAAGAAAGCAAATGGACTACATCAAATGAGGAAGTTGTGGTAGATAGGAAACTATCAACAGTGAAGAAGAAGCAATGAAATGGAAGAAAATCTTTGCAACACACAACCAATAGGGGACTAATATCCAGGATTCATATGGAGCTTCAGCAACTCAGTGACTGCAAAGCAAACCACCCTGTGAAGAAATGGACAAAGGGGATGAGCAGGGATATTTTTTCAAAAGAGCAAATTCAAATCATTAATAAACATATTAAAAAAATGTACAGGCTCCCTAGCCATCAGAGAAATACAAATGAAAAACCACTTTGGGACCCAGCAAGGTAGCCAAGTGGCTAAATGTGCTGCCTTGTACATGGCAGGATACCATATGGGCACTGATTCTAATCCTGGTGGCCCCGCTTCCAATTCAGGTCCCTGCTTGTGGCCTGGGAAGCAGTTGAGGATGGTCCATAGCCTTGGGACCCTGCATCCACTTAGGAGACCTGAAAAAGGCTCCTGGCTCTTGGCTTTAAATAGGTTCAGCTGTGGCCATTGTGGCCTCTTGGGGAGTGAATCATAGGACAAAAGATCTTCCTCTGTCTCTCCTCCTCTCTGCATATCTGCTTTTTCAATAAAATAAATAAATCTTAAGGAAAATGAAAAGAAAACCATTTTGAGATTCCACCTAACTCCAGTGAGAATGGTCAACATTCAAAATTCCACTAACACTACCTGCTGGCGTGGACATGGTGAGGGTGCAGGCTCGTACAACCACTATGGAAGTCAAGATGGAGAATGCTTAAAGAATTCCAAATAAATCTGCCATGTCACCCAGCTATGCCACTTCTGAGAATATATACATTCTGCTTATGACAAAGGGATCTGTAGTCTTGTATTTACATCAGGACAGTTTACACTAGCTGGAAACAACCCAGATGTCTGTCAAAGAGGAGTGGATGAAGAAACTGCGGTACATCTACTCCATGGAATACTACTCAGCCATTAAAAAGAGTGCATTTCTACCATTTGCAAGTGAATGGTCCCAAATAAAGACCATTATGCTCAGTGAAAAAAGCCAATCGCAAAAGGACAGATATTACATATTCTCTCTGGGATAAGATAATCCTCACGCACAATGTAAGATCAGTAGCTCTTTCAATACTGTTTTTGCTACAGCCCATGGGTTTTGATAATTTTGTTTTTATTTTCATTTCTTCAAAAAGGCTTTTTTCTGATTAATTTTCCCACTTATACATATGTTAATCGGTAGCGTTGCTTGCTCCAGGAAGGTTTTTTTTAAATTTTATTTTTCATTTCTTCATCAGCATATTGGTCATTCAGTAGCAAGCATTTAACTTCATGTTGTAAATTTCCTATTCTCCCTGTTGTGTTTTTTTTATTGTTAAAATTTAATTAATTACATATTGCATTATGTGACACCATTTTATAGGCACTGAGATTCTCACCACCCCTCCCCTTACCCTCCTCCCATGGTGGATTCCTCCACCTTGCTGCATAACCACAGTGCAAGTTCAGTTGAGATTCCTTCATTGCAAGCATATACCAAATATAGAGTCCAACATCTTATTGTCCAGACAAGTTCAATGGCTTCTTGGGGAGACCTTCTCTGTTCTGAAGGTAGAGCCAGCAGAGTATCATCCCGATCAATTAAAAGCTCCAACATGACATCAGCAACAATTTATAACATTATGGGATTAATTGATATAGTATTGAGTAACCATTATGTTAAAAATAAATGCAAGTTCTTAACTACATCCTGTGACTATTTCATTGACATTTCAATTTCAGTGCATATACAACCAGGCTCTAAACATCTTAAAATAGGTATAGATTACTGTTCAGCTGTTTTGTGTCTATCTTCATTATAATATTTAGCCTTTTATAGCACTGAAGCATAATTTTGCTGAACCTGGCTATTTTTTCGGGTAGTCTAGACTGGTTTATAACTCCAACAAGACATATGTCAACAGTTTAGTTGCAGAACAGTTTTAGGAGGGCTGTGCAGAGAAATCCTCAATGTCCTAGTGAGGAGTAACTAATATTTCACGTCTTCCTCACACCTTCTAGGGTGATGGAAGATTTCTCCGCTCTCCCATCCCATTACGGAATAACATAAGGAATTAAAAGTATATTAGGTTTTACAATTCTTTGATGTAGATCATGGTTTTTCATTTAATGGGATGTATAATAACTGTGTAACTGGAAATATCATATGCAGATGAGACGATACAATGCAATGTGCATCTCTACTTCCAAATCAAAGATGGACTCCCAGTGAAGCTATTAAATATATCTTGATAATAGGATGCTGGAGTTCCTGCCATTGTCCAAGTCTGCAATATTAGAATACACATGAATAGCAGTATGACAGACTTTGGACTGTTTATAAAGAACTATATTACTGTAATAATTCAGGGGGAATCGGTGGAAGGGAAGAGCTTTGGGAGGGAGGAAAATCCCAGAACCTGTGAAAATGTATCATAAAATAATAATAATAATTTAATCAAAAAAGTGAAATGGGAAAAATTTTAAAAGCCATATACATTTCTATACTATATTTATCTCTATCTGCACAAACAAGATCTATGATATATAATTTATGAGAAATTGTATGCTTATAAGAATTCCTATTTAAAAATTGAGGTACTAGTGTGGTGGATCACAAATGACAGGTTCAACGAAGCTAATGCATCTCCTCCTGTCATTTAGCTCAGAAAGTGCAGTGAGACTTTGTGCACTGTGTCCTAGCTACAGTGAGGTGAGTTAGCTGGTACTGGAATTAATTGTCATTTGTGATTATCTGTGCTTCAGAAAGGTGCAGTGATAGTATTGATATCAATCATGTGCTTATTCTGCTATTTTCTGGTATTGCATTAAACACATAAGTAAAACAGCTAACAATCACCACAGCAAAAAAGTCTGTTATCCCACCAACATGAGCTCCACTGCGCTTAGAAGCTAAGACACATGTTGTCTAATCTTCAGTTTCACAGATGCTATATTCTGTCATGAAACCAAAGCTTGGTTTGACTCCAGCATCCTACTCGCAGTGACTATCCCTCCACTCAGAATTGCTTTGCATCTTTTCTAATCACTGTGTCCTGGCTACTCTGTAATTTCTCTTTGGTCACCAATTGCTGCTCAGTTTATTGATGCATCCACAGAGTAAGAAGATATTTAGTTTCACAGCTATTACCTGCTACTTGGTACAAATATCTTTCAATCAATATTAGTATACAAGCCTCTCCTTAATGCTAAGTGAGCATGTGGGCTCCAGATTCGCATAGACGGATGTTTTTCATGTTCAGAATAATCCACAGGGAACACAAATGTAACATCTCTGAAGGCTGCTGAGTGTCAGTTAAATGGCAGGAAATCCACTGAGTGAGGTTTCAATGTCTTTTGGAAGATAGATCTGTTAACAATAGCAAAGAACTTTTACAAAGACCACTTGTAATTACGTTAGGTTTAAAATTAATGTGACAAAAGTCACAGGTCCCACTAAGAAAGCAAAAATACTCATAAGACATTGTCTCCTACCCAGTGGAAAATCTTTTTTACATCGTTCATGCCATGCGTTTTTGCACTTTAACACTCTCAGGAACAGAAAAGAGTTCTACTTCATGCTAGATGAAGAGCTTCCTGCTTCTGCTAGCACTGAGTTATTCAGGTCTAGAGAGTTGAATTTATCCACTTACCAGAGAGCATCAGAAAATAGAACTACATGTCTGCTACTCTGGGCATTATCTTTTCATTATCAAGGTATCTGGCAACTAAGTGAATAATGAGAGGATGCTTTCTAAAGTTAGAATAATAGAAAATAAAATTAGATATTATGAAATTTTTCCTACAAGTCATGGAAAAGACTCATGAATTATCCCTGTCCAATTACAGTAAGAACATTTCTAATAACTAGACTATACAAAGCCTTTCCCTCTCTCTCTTAAAAATGTTGAATTTATTCAATTCCTAAATGATCTATGTTTATAATTATCACAGCCCTTTAGCTCATGTCAGGTAAGTTTCACCAAAGTGATAAAGAACGTTCCAGTGAGGAGGGGTCACACCGTACTGAAAATTCAATGGTGGCTGCTTTTAACAGACTGGAAGTTACGGTAGAAGATATGGTTGCAAAACTGGGCCCACTGTTATGAAGGGATGATATGGCTTGGAACACCAGGAAAGAGATGGCGGCATTTAGGTTTAACAGTCAAACTGATGGAATTACTTTCAAGACAGCAAGATGTGAATAGCAGAATTGGGAATGGGGATGAGACTGTAGTGTGTGGTGCTTTTAGGGCTCTATTTCCAGTGGCTCTGAAACATCAAGCATTTAGAGGCAAAAATGGCAATCGCCAGCCAAAGTCTTACCAACATACAGCCAAAATGATCAAGAATAAAGTAGCAAAAGCCCGAGATCAACTGTTTCTATGGAAAGCCAGGCTTCTTCATCCAGTTTCTAGGTTTAGAACAGCTCTCACACCCAAAATGTCTCAAAGAGATGCAAAATCTTCACTAAGAAGGACTTTGAGACACTAGAACGAGTGTTTTTAAAGAAAATAAATACCAAAAAGAAATTCATTTGTATCAGTTGTTACATATACAAGTATTGCAAAACTTTGTTTTATATCTTGATCAAACCAACAATTAATAATTTTATTCTCTTCTACTTTTAATCATCTGTGATAACTTTAAAATTTATGGTGTATGGGTAAAATGACCATTTTCCCTTCAATCATTATGTATAGCCATTATCTATAAAACTAAAGTCTCTTTTTTCTTTTTACTTGTTAAACTTATGTTTTAAACCTTTTTATCTCATGCATGCCTTAACTGCCTAAACACAGGATTATGCCCCATAATTTGAAGCTTTAGCCTCCATGCCTCAGAATGTGACTGCATTTGGAAATAGAGCCTTTAAAGAGATAATTAAGGTTAGATGCAGTTTCCGGGTGTGCCCTTGTTCAATCTGACCCATGTTGTTAAAGGGAGGAAGAGACGTTAGGCTATGAGTGCCTAAGAAACATCATATGAGAGCATATCAGGAAGTCAGCCAAATGCAAACCAAGGAGAGACGGCTCAGCACACCAAAACGTCAACAGCTCCACAGAACCTTGAGAAAACCATTTCTAGTACTATATTATGGGAGTCCAAGAAAATGATAGAATCATGTGGTGTTGATTGCATCACTGCTGCTTATTATGACATGTTCATTTAACAAAGAGTAATTGATTCATTCATTATGCCAATGACTGAAGAAACAGAGAAGAGTGAGAAAAAGAACCTTTATCCATAAATGATTTTTCTTCATTTTTTTAAAATTTTATTTTTAAAACTGATTATATAATTGAATAGGATACATACTCTAATTAGGGTGAAGAGGGTCCAGATGTGGAACAAGGGGACTGTGATAAATGATTCAATTGTTTCTTTCTTTATTTTTTTCTCCTGTGTCCACAGTTGGGGATGCGAAAAGGGGATCCACTCCTTGCCGTCAAATTATGTCCAGCGCCTGGTGATGGAGACTGTCATTTAATGTCTCTTTAGGGACCTTGACGTGGGGAAGAATGTTCGAGGGTGTCACTTCAGGTATCCACAAATTTTACGGTCTTCTAATGAGAGAAGTGAATTGCCTGCCTTTCATGCAGAACAAGTCTTTACCAATATTCATTATCTTCCACCTAGATTTTACTTCAGATTATTGGGGGAGTCAAGAGATAATATTTGAAACTTGTCCTAAAGAATGGAAAAACAAGCGTTTTCTACTTTGTAGTTTTTAGAGGTCTTTCAATGAAGAGGCTGCGATATGAGCATGTTTTCAGAGGAAAGAAGGTACACGGAGTTCATTGAGTGACTGGAGCAGCTGCTCTTACTTCCTTAAATAGACGGATAAGTTGGATGGTGATATTTTGAAAGGTACGATATAGGGCCTGGAGCAATAGTGTAGTGGTTAAAGTCCTCGCTTTGCACATGCCAGAATCCCATAAGGGCGCTGGTTCCCATCCAGCTCCCTGCTTGTGGCCTGGGAATACATTCGAGGATGGCCCAAAGCCTTGGGACCCTGCACCCACGTGGGAGACCCAGAAGAGCTCCTGGCTCCCGGCTTCGGATCAGTGCAGTACTGGCCGTTGCGCTCACTTGGGAAGTGAACCATCTGACAGAAGATTTTCCTCTCTGTGTCTCCTCCTCTCTGTATATCTGCCTTTCCAATAAAAATAAATCTTAAAAAAAAGAAAGGTAAGAATACTATTTAAAAATACTACTAATATGCTAAGGTATGTGAATGATTACTCATTGAAACCCTATCTTTCTGCAACATTTTATCCAAGTTCCTCACTGAATTCTAATATCTTTTGTGTAGGAGAACTTTTGGCTTCAGCCAAAGAGAAATATGGCCTTTGCCCCTGTGTCTTTTCAGGTTATGCCCCAATCCTAGGAATTTTCTCAGTGATAAGAATATCTCTATAATTCATGTTAGGCCTCTTGACTGTACCTAATAATTCACACCAACAAAAAACACTCATGATGAGTCTTCAGACAGTACCTGATACATCGTGTCAATAGGATGACCTAGTAGTGGAGGTCCCTCCAGTCACATGATATCCCAACCTCCTGGGAAGGGGGCCTAAGGATGGAATTTATGCAGTCATTGTCCCATAAGTCATATCCTCATTGTAAAGCCCCACATGCAACTTCTGGGCACAGAATCTCAAGTGAGCTTCTGAGATTGGCAATACTCCTTGAATATTATCACACAATGTTACTGGGAAGATAATTCATTTGGAAAACAATGGAAATTTGGGATTTTTAATCTTCCCAGACTGTATCCTACCTTTCTTTTCACTTGATTACTTTTACTTTATCTTTTGTCTCTGTAATAAATAAGCTCCCAGCATGAATCTAGTAGGTGTTGGGAAGTTTTTTGTGCCTCTCTAGCACATTTTTACAGAAACTTTTGGTAGACTTGAAAGTCTGGAAGGCTAAACCTTTACTTTTATAGTAACACTAACAGTGTGGATTTCTCATTGGCAATTAGAAAGAGTAAAGTCAGGGTATGTCAACTTGTAAAAACAAGAGCATGAATATGGGCCCAGCACAATAGCTCAATAGCTAAACTTTCATCTTGCTCGTGCCAGGATCCCATATAGGTGCCACTTCATGTCCTAGATGCCCCACTTCCCATACAGCTCCTGCTTCTGACCTAGAAAAGAAATGGAAGATGGCCCAAAGCTTCGAACCCTGTACCATGTTGGAAATTGGGAAGAAGCTTCTAGCTCCTGGCTGGTGATCGGCTCAGCTTTGGCCATTGCGGCCACGTGGGGAGTGAATCATGGAACATCTTTCACTTTCCAATAAAAATAAATAAATCTTTTAAAAAATGCATGGAAATGTCATCTGTAGTGTGTTTTTCTGAAGAAGGATATGCATGCATGGAAGTAACAGAAGATGAGGTCATTAAGATAGGTACTTTATAAACTAGAAAATCTTATTTTATATAATTGTATTTGAAGTAGACAATCACATACTCAGAAAAAAATTATAACCTAATTAAATAACACAGTATTTGTTAGCAACTTGTATTGGAACTCCAATGTATAAGGAATTTAAATTCTTTGTGATATATATTAAAATATATTTTTAATTATAAATTATACATTAAATTTAAAATATATTTTAATATGTATTAAATTATGTATCTAATTTCAGAAGATGTTTAAATTTGCAAAAAATAAAAATTGTGAATAATATTAACAGTCCCCATATATACCACACTTATATTCTTCCTTTTTTTAGTCTTATAATTATATGATATATTTGTCACAATCAATGAACAAAATACAGCTTCCCCAATTTTTAATCCAAACTTTATTTGCCCTTTCGAATACTCTCAGTCTCTAGTAATCAGCCCTTCATGTTCATCTTGATTTTTTAACAATTGACGCACAACATGTTGCATTTATCTTCTGTCTGGCTTTCTCAACTTAACGTTATGTCCTTCAGCTTTGTGTATTTTGTTGGAAATTATATATTTTTATTTTTGAATATTATGCCATTTTGTATATTATTATATAAAAAGAATCATGCTTTATCTAATCACTTGATAATGAACACCTTAACTTTAATACAATGATTTCAACTATTTTTTTTTAAGATTTATTTTTATTATTTTTTTATTGGAAAGGCAGATATGCAGAGAGGAGAGACAGAGAGGAAGATCTTCCGTCCGATGATTCACTCCCCAGTGAGCGCAACGGGCCGATACTATGCCGATCCGAAGCCAGGAGCCTCTTCTGGGTCTCCCACGCAGGTGCAGGGTCCCAAAGCTTTGGGCTGTCCTCGACTGCTTTCCCAGGCCACAGGCAGGGAGCTGGAAGGGAAGCGGGGCTCCCGGGATTAGAACCGGCACCCATATGGGATCCCGGGCGTGCAAGGCGAGGACCTTTAACCACTTGCGCCACCGCGCCGGGCCCTCAACTATTTTTTCATACGTACCAAGTGGTGTGATTGCCAGATGTGATATATGGAAATAATTCAGAGCAAGGATAGATAGTAAATACACAACTCATGAAAGTGCTTTGTTTATTTAGAATGCCCCTCTCTTCAAAAAGAAAAGCTTTTCTATCAGTTAAGTTTCCCCAGAGAAGCAGGATCCATTGAACACAGAGATACAAGGAAGGAAACATATGATGAAGAATTGGCCTGATTATGAAAGCTGACAAGTCCTGTGGTCTTCTGTCTACAAGCGGTGGCATAACTGTTAAGTTCTAACCTTTAGGCCTGAAAGCAAGCTGGTCTAGTAATTAAAACCTAAACCAGGTTAGAAAGACTAGGCATGAAGAGTGAAATTTCCAACAATTGGGAAAGTGGCTGTAACACTTTTAGCAGAGAGCAGGTTCACCTCTCCCTTTTTTCAGTTCAAGTCCACACAGGATTAGATGGTGCCTACCTGTGTTGGTGAGGGAAGATCGTTTTCATTTCCCCTCAACAATTCAAATGCCAATGTGTCCTCGAAATATACAGATGTGAAGACTCCCACAATGATGTGTCTAAGCATCCCTTAGCACATTCATGTTGATACGATTACATATAATAAGTTGTCTATCTCAACAACTTATTTAACCTTCTTCTCATATTCAGTTCCGTATCTTCAAACAATGTAAGACTATTTCTAACCTTTCTAAGAGACATACATTTTCTGATGTGTGTATGTGTGAGTGTGTAAGTGTGTGTGTTAAATGACTTTATTTCAAGTCTAATAAACCATGCTAGGAGATAGGAACAATCATAATAAAAAATTTATCATTGCTTTATAATTCTGTATTGGCCACAGCAAGCATCATACCTTTGGCCCAAAACACACCCTATAGTGAATATCTGTGTTGCTTAAGGGAGTGAAAAGTAATATGAAAATTTGCCAAGTCAAAGCTTTCCAATTAACTATCATAGAAAATATTAATTAACAAATTATATTCATAAAATAATCTATCATTTCACACATCACTGAATGCATTTCTAACAAATATAGATAATGAAATTAGTACCATTCAGTTTCTTGTCTCCTTAATTTCTTCACAGGAGCCCAGTGGTTGCATTTGGAAGAAAATAAAGGTAGCACTGGCACTGGAAAGAATCTCCAACTAAGGATCTGTGATCCAGAGAAAAGATAAATTAATCCTTCCGCTTCACAGTTCTCACATTTATTTTGAGCGCATATTCTTTGAGATGAAAGTTTTACTTTTTTTCCCTCCCAGTTTTAATAGGGGAGATGTTCTTTGCTTATGGCTGAGAGCAACATTTATGGTATGGGAAGAAGCAACAAAACACCTTCCCACAAAATTTTTTTTTGGCTTTTGTTTCCAAAGCATAAGACCTGGAAGGGCAAAAAAAGGGATACAGGTAAAGCCAAATATTCACTTTTAAGAAAATTAAAAGTGAAAGACTATACTACTGCAACATTATGGAGAAAATTAGTGGGGAGATGGAATTCGGGGGGAGAGGGAGAGCCTATGGAATTGCACTATAAAATAATAATAATAATAATAAAGTTTTCACTAAAAAAAGGTGAAAACTTCTTTTAAATTTACTCATGACTGGAAAGAGACAGGACAAGAAAGGTTATTTTCTTGGAAAGCCAGAGCCTAGGACCCTCCTCCTGACTACCCTTGATTGGCAGCAAAGCCCTGACTGTGGGTTGAAGGGACTTCGCCAATCTCTATCAAGCATGGCAGAGAGAGCAGAAATCAGAACTGAGTGGGGGCACATTAGTGAGAAAAATGGATACAAATATGATAAACATGAAAACAGATAACATATTGGAAGGCTGTCCTTCCAACTCCCATTACTTAGATACCGTATAGGACTATGAAAATTTGATGTAATCACAGAGAAGCCCCAAATTTATTACTGCTTAGTATTAGGATTCCAACAGATCAGCAAGAATGGAATTTAAAATATTTTACTACCTGTTGGGCTAAGCTTGTGGTTATGAATTGAAAGCATATCATTAAATTTAAAGAAAATAAGAAAAGGAAAAGGAAAGACAATGGGAATGAGTGAGGGGATAGTGAGAGGTATCATTATGCTCTTAGAATTGCAGAGATGAAATATATTCCACTTATATAATTTAAAAAGTAAAAAAGTTTAAGATACCAAAAATGTAGGAAATGCAATGCTTATATTTTTTTGGTCTATACTTAGTATGAAAAAGTAGAAGACGCACCTTTAAAATTTCAAATGTAAATGATACATAAATATTGCTTTAATTACAGCTAACAATTATCAAAGAAACTATGAACGCATGTGCTACCTACTTAAACAATAAATTTAAATCCCCAAATATATATCCAGGTAAAAATTTAAATATGCCCATTTGAGCAGAAAGGATTGAAACGGTGAGAGGGGTAGAGTCAGAGTGAGAGCAAGAATGAGAGGGAAAAGGTAAGGAAGAGGGAGAAGAATAGAAAGAGACCAACCAAGAGAGACAAAGATAGAATTCTCCCATCCACTGACACCCCAGATGCCCAGGATGGCCAAGACTGGACTGTGTCTAAACACACAATGGAGACTCTATGCAGGTCTCTCACATGGGAGACAGAAACCCAAGCACCTCACCTGTAACCTCATTGCTTTCCAGGGTTCACATGCACAAAGAGCTGGAGTCAGAAGCTAGGGACAGGTGTTAAACCAAGGCACTTTGATACAAAATGCAAGCATTCTATCCAGTATCTTAGCTGCTAAGTCCAATACTGGCCTCCCAGTTACATTTTTTAAGAAACTCAGTACATTAGTTTTCCATTTCTATAATGAAATGCGTAAGTCAACTTAAGTTTGGTTCGTTGTCTGGAGGGTCACAATGGCGTTCTTGCGGTCATTCATGAAGCATCACAAATACTCACAAACAGAAATGGAGGACATTCATCTGTCTGTGCCCATGCGGTCTCTTAAGTCAACATGACTTAATAATAAGAATTCAACACCAATATACTACCTTATTCATTTCCCATCATATCTCAAATGTTAATTTCCAAACACCATAGTTACATTGAATCTCCATCCATTCAGATCCATTAATGTAAGACTTTGTTTATACCTTTTCAAGCATTATGCATCTGCTAACATATTCAAAATAGTAAAATCATCAAAATATAGCAGTAATAAGAGAAGTGGAGTAAGCCAGAGGCCTAGAGAATAATTCAGATAGTGCTTAAGTAAATAAAAAATAATTGGCAGTTTTAATATTGAAACAAGGGGGAATTCGTTTTTACACTTTTATTTTTCATATGTATATACCTGTTAATATATTTTGCATATTTATATTTTTTCAACTTCATAAATGAAAACCAACTTTCCAAGACTTCAATATTTTACAGATATATTCTTACAAAGTATTTTTCAGAAAACATCACGGCAGTCACAGTCAGTCTGCCAATCCTATGACCTAGAAAGATCCTGCTTTTTTAGCTTGACGTTTCAAAGAACAGAGATTAAAATAGAAAGCGAATTTCAAACTGGTATGAATACTAATATGAAATGACCTGTCTTTCCTATTTCCTGTCTAAACTACAGTGCCTCACTTTATATATTGTTATATATTATAGATATATATTGTTATATATTATAGTTATATATTGTTATATATTGTTTGTGGAATTTCAGCCAATTCTACATCCTATAGTCTGAAAGTACAAACCTGGGAAAACAAATTCACCTCAAAACACTCAAATCCAGGCAGTTACCAAAACTGTAACTGTGTGGAAGTAGAAAGACATGGTGACTGTAATGGAAGTTTGTAGAAAGTGCAAGAGGCTCCACGGGAGTTGTGCTTGATTCTGTCTAGAATAATGGATACAAAGGTTAAAAATAAGTTGATAAAAGGTATGTCTAGATTAATCCTTGAAAAACACATTGTGAATATTCAAATTATGCTTGGCACGACAAAATATTCCAGGTATAAGAATTTGCATAACCCAAAAGCAAAAACAGATGCAAAGATGTGCCTGTCTAGATATATTGAGGAAATAGGACATGCTTTGCATATGTTGTAAAGCAATTGCAATGAGGCAAGAAAATCTGGAAAGGTGGGAATATGATTTAAAAATTGAACTTCACTTAAAATATTTTTTAATGATTTATTTATTTTTATTACAAAGTCAGATATACAGAGAGGAGGAGAGACAGAGAGGAAGATCTTCTGTCCGATGATTCACTCCCCAAGTGTCCACAATGGCTGGTGCTGTGCCAATCCGAAGCCAGGAGCCAGGAACTCTCCTCCAGGTCTTGCACGTGGGTGCAGGGTCCCAAGGCTTTGGGCTGTCCTCAATTGCTTTCCCAGGCCACAAGCAGGGAGCTGGATGGGAAGTGGAGCTGCTGGGATTAGAACTGGCACTCAAATGGGATTCTGGCATTTTCAAGGCGAGGACTTTTAGGCGCTAGGCCACTGCACTGGGCCCCACTTTAAATATTTAAGTATCTATTTTTTGGAGCAGTTGACAAATTTTAGGTAAAGAGGAATGTTTGGCTGCAATTTTTACAAGTTGATATATCAAAATCTAAAGTTTTCCTTAGATTTTCTCAGATGCTGGTATGGAAAAATCTTCCTATCCTTGAAGCTAGGGCACTGTTAGAAATTATCGATTTATTTATAAAATCTTATCCGTTGTTTGGATTGCCTTCTGCAATCCCCTTCTCTCTAATACAAGCCCTGCTTGTTTCAAATAACATGGTTCCAACAGCTTTTGAAATGAATCTCTTCCTTTTTATTCCATGTTACTTAACTGCTAGAAAAATATTCTTTGTACCTATCTTTGATCAGAAACTTGCTCATGAACACATACATGTATATGTACATAATCATGAACTGTTCCCTCTCATCACACATGTTTTCCAGTTATCTAGGGAAGACAAGGAACATGTCTTACATATGATATGGCTCAGATGTCTTAGAACACAAAAAGACACGTTTATGACATCTGACTGCATAGGTTACCCATTGGCTCGGTATCCATGTCTCCTGTTAACTTACTCATTTTTTTAATTTTGTTTATTGACCAGAGGAACACAAAAAAGTACATATTTAATGTTGCTTTCTGTAGGAAGCCTTTTGTATTGTTTACTGTTTTTTGTTTTGTTTTGTTTTGTTGCTTCCCCCTCTGTGAGTAAATATTTGAAAACAGAGGCTGAGAGAGATGTGCAGCTAAGAGTATATATTATAAAATGTATGTAAGTGAAATTGTTAGTTTCCATTGCCGTCTCTGGAAAAGGTCTGATAGCATTACTTTATTTATGCACATACTAACTTCAAGTTCACCTAAGGGGGGGGGGGGGAAGCATCGGTATTTTCATGGTCTCATTGGAACCAGAAAACTTGAAAGAAATTCCCCACAACACTCAGCAGATTTGCCCTACCTGGTCTGGTGTAGAATGTTGTTAAGTGCCTCGTACTTTCCAAGTGCTCTGCCATAATACATGGATCAGCTTTCAAAAAATCTTGAGAGGAGCAGGAAAAGTACTCTGGCTTTTTTAAGTAGCAAAATATAATGCAAGAAATGCGGGAGGCAAAAGGATAAGGAACTTTACATTCGGAGTGCTCACCATCGCCCATGGTATTCTCTTCTCTGACACTGCATTTCTCACTTGGCTTAAGACTCTAGGGGCACGTTGGCATACAAATTAGGTACAAGAAAAGAAAGATCACCAGCAAGTCATCTTGTATTATCCAAAATGGCCTAGGGTTTATAGTAGCACATGCCATTACAGGATTTTCTGTCCTGTTCTTTTTCCCTAAAGCATCAATCAGCTTTAGGGTCACAAGTTTGGGTCCCCAACACCTTGCAGTCTGATAATGTAACTTATTTCTTTTATTCGTGCCAAGACCTCTGAACTTCTCTTATTCTCTGGGAAAAAGATAAGTGCCTCCCTGGTTTATCTACTGTGTCATTTAAAAATACCCAATAATGGGTAATTTATAAATGACAAAAAGTGAAGTTTTACATTTTTCAATTCTGTGAGGTCCCAGATCCAGCATAAGCAATTTTACATTCTTGATGCATCTTCATGCAGGGCCAGATCAAGCAGGGGAATCTTACTCCCTCAGGCACTTTGTAAAGATCCTGATTCTTGGGGCCCAGTGCAGTGGCCTAGCGCCTAAAAGTCCTCTCCTAGAACTTGCCAGGATCCCATATGGGCGTCAGTTCTAATCCCAGCAGCTCCACTTCCCATCCAGCTCCCTGCTTGTGGCCTGGGAAAGCAATTGAGGACAGCCCAAAGCCTTGGGACTCTGCATCCACGTGGGAGACCTGTAAGAAGTTCCAGGCTCCTGGCTTCAGATCAGCACAGCAATAGATGCTGCACTCACTTGGGGATTGAATCATCGGGTGGCAGATCTTTCTCTGTCTCTCCTCCTCTCTGTATATCTGACTTTGCAATAAAAATAAGCAAATCTTAAAAAAAAATCCTGATTCTTTCCTTACTAGTTGCCTCCAGGACTCAATCATTTCTAAAGGCTCCAACTCTTTCTTTAAAAAAAAATTTATTTATTATTTGGAAGGCAGACTTACAAAGAGGGAAACAGAAAGAGATAGAGAAAGGTAAAGAAAGAGAAGTAAAAAGAGAGAGGAAAAAAAGTATAGAAAAAGTATACAGAAAGATCCTATCCACTGTTTCACTCCCCAAATGGTAACAAAGGCAGACCTGGGCTGGTCCAAAGATGGGAATGAGGAGTTTCTTCTGGGTCTCCCACATGGGTTCAGAGCCCAAGACATCGGGCCATTCTGTGCTATTTTTCTAGGCACATTAGCAGGGAGCTGAAGGGAAGCAGAGCAGCAGGATTCAAACCTAATGACACCATCTATTGCTGTCACAATGGCCTTCAGTTTCAAACATATGAACTTTGTGGGTCCCTTCCGACCATAGCAATGTTCTTTCCTAGGTCACCTGCCATTGACTTCTGGCTGAAACCTTTGATGCCATCTCCTGCCTTCCTGCACTATCTCAGCAAAATGCCCAGGAGCATTTGATGCAACTTTGGATTCTTCCTTGGCTCCACTGATTTGCTCTACATTCAGAATCCTCTAGTAGCAGATCTCCCAACTTTCTCCTGCTGATTTCTTCCTAAAGTCTCAAATTGCTCTGGTTTTTAGCTCTCCATTCATTGGAGCTTTCAGGAAGGCCCACATAGCACTTCACTCTGGTCTTCCTGTGTGCTGGTGTAACCTTTTGCTTAGACTACTCCCACCATCTTCTAACAACATGAAAACTATTAAAGCTCTACATGCTCATTAAACTTCATTAACATGCTCTATTTTATCTTAAGTTATTCCTCCATCACAATTCAAAGTTTAATTACTGCCCTGATATCTTTCTTTGTGTCTTAGAATAAAAAGTATAATGGAATTGTTTATGCTATTAGATTTTTTTTTTCTAATAAAGAATCATTTCTGTAACTTAATCCCAGTGACAATTTAGGGCTGGGGAGAGGAAATCTCAGGAAACTGAAGAGCCTAGTAAAAAAAAAAAAAGAAAGAAAGAATTCATGTACTACCTCCATGCCAGGATACATATAGGTAACAGGATTTACTGCTTCTTTCCTGTTCTCCCTGACAGACAATTGTTGTCAGGATATGAAAAAGGCTGTTTTTCTTCCTGAGCTTAGCTCTGGATTAAGGGACCAATCACAACATACACCATTGTTTCCTGGCATTCTTTGTGGCCATTGGGCACAGGTGGGTCACACCCTATTCTTTTTATTAATGAAGGGACAGTCTCAGTAACACAACTTGCAGCTCAGATTAGTGCTTATCCTGATCTTTCATCACATACCTAACTATAGCTTTGCTAAGTCGTCTGTGATTTTAAAATTTATCCATGCATTTATATTCATTGAGCAACATTCCACAGCAAACATTTTGCCAAGCACTAAAGAGAGATTGAATTAATAGTCTTACTCTTTCACTTTCCCATAGTATCTCATACAACTTCATTCTTTCCTGGCTTCACAGTTAGAAGAACTTACCTTTTTGCACTTTATCTTTGGACTTGAACATGCAAATTGCTTTGAATGATGGGATACACCACACCTGACAGAAGTAGGGTTTCATTTTTCTTGTTCATTTGTTATTGCCATGACAAAAATAGACATTTTCTCAACACCCAGTGGGGCTTACCATGTGCCACAAGGTACAGAGATTCCCAAGACCTACAGGATGAAGTAAATCATGTCTTCTCATCGAATTCAAACATGTGTGGGTGAAAAATGAACACTCATGTTACAAACACTGACAAAAATCAAAACAGAGCTTTAACACCCTCAATATTCATAGTTTATTAACAAATATAAACAAATTATAGAAACAGAATATGTTTTAAATCAGTTTGAAGCAGCACAAGTGGGTACAGGGTCAAGAAATTCTACTTTGACCTTGAAAGGTCAGGGAAAACTTGTCCATAAAGGAAACAAGGTTGAACCACTTGGATGCAGGGAAGGGAGAAGCAGTGAGGATATTAGGAGAATACAGGCAAAATGTAAAATTGGTCAAATTAAGCATCTGTAGATGACAGAGAATTAATGCTAGAGTAAGAGGCACTGATAAACACTGATGTATTAAAGGGGCTAAGGCAGGAAAAGAGTTTATAAGAAATAAAATGAGATGAGCCCAGCATGGTACCCTAGTGGCTAAAAGTCTTCGCCTTGAAAGTGCCAGAATCCCATATGAGTGCTGGTTCTAATCCCGACAGCCCTGCTTCCCATCCAGCTCCCTGCTTGTGGCCTAGAAGGCAGTTGAGAATGGCCCAAAGCCTTGGGATCTTGTACCCTCGTGGAAGACCAGGAAGAAGTTCCCAGGTCCTGGCTTTGGATTGGCACATCACCAACAACCCTCACCAGGCCCATCCCCAGCCCTGGATAAAAAAATATATAAATAAATAAATAAATAAATAAAATGAGATAAAACAAAGAAAGAACAAAAGCATCAAAATCCATGCAATATAGTTTCTGCTGATCTTTGTTGGGTGAGATATGTCTCTTGTAGGCATCAAAAAGATGGGTTTTGTTTTTTAATGCAGTCCACTAAACTGATTGATGAGTTTAAGACATTTTCATGCAGGGTTAATATGAATGGGTAATCAATTGGTCCTGTCATTTAGCAATGGGTTGTTCATTGTTTGATTTTGTCTTCTGTTGTTATTTTACTGAGATGTTCTTCGCATTTGCCTTTGGTTTTGGTGGGTGACATTCTTCTCTGTCAGGAGAACATCTTTAAGTATCATTTTTACGTATATTCTTTTAACTATTCTTTACTGTGGAAAAATTTAATTTCATTTTCAAAGACAGAGGAAAGCTTTGATAGCAATGTTATCCTGGGCTGATTTTTTTTGTTTTGTTTTGTTTTGTTTTGTTTTGTTTTAGAATCTGGAATATGTCACTCCATTCTCTTCTGGCCTGCAGAGTTTCCTCTTAGAGGTCAGCTGTGAGTCTGAATGGGGCTCCTCTATATTATAATTGATTTTTTTCACATGCACATTTAAGGATCATTTCCTTATGTTTGATTGAAGAGAGCTTTATTATCACGTGTTGTGGTGAAGATTGCTTTTAGTCAACCCTGTTGGGAGTTCTGTGCCCCACCCCCATCTGGATAATGTTTTCCAATTCTTTCTCCAGATTAGGGAAAATTTCATTTATTATATCATTGAATAGAACTTTAAAACCAGCTTCTCTTTCTGCACCTTACAAAAGTCCCATGATTCATACAATTGTCCTTTTAATAGTATCTCTTAATTCTTGAATACTTTTTTTTTTTTAGCTTGACTCTGTTCAACTTCCAGCTTTTGGATTTATCCAAATGTTTGAGGGAAATGTTTTCCAATTCTGACTTTTTTTCTTCCTCACTCATTCTATTATTGAAGCTTCCAACAGAATTTTTCAGTTGCTCCATCTTTCACCCTTCCTCCTGTTAAGTGAGCATCAATAGTTTAGCTTCTTTTACGCCCCTGTAATCCACACTGAGAATAACAAATTCCACATAATTGTTTATTTATCCTGGGCCTCAGAAATATCACAATAAAGACACATGAAGCAGACCCAAATCTAACTGCAGAGCTGAAGTCAAGAGTGGTTCATTTACAGACAGGAAAACCCAGATAATATCAGGAAACCAAAACCCACCAAGGTTAAAGAATTGAAGACAAAGCATTTGTAATTATAAACCACAGAAAGGGGTATATAGACCTTTTTTAGCCAAAACAGACTGATAAAAGTAATCTCACATTTTTGTGAAACTGAAATAGCAGTAAAGTAAAAATCATTTTAGAGGAGCCTGGCATGATTGCCTAGTGGCTAAGGTCCTTGCCTTGCATGCATCGGTTTCCCATGTCGGCATCGGTTTGTGTCCCAGATGTTCTGCTTTCCTTCCAGCTCCCTGCCTATGGCCTGGAAAAGCAGTGTAAGACGACCCAAAGCCTCAGAAATCTGCACCCATGTAGAAGATCGCAAGAAACTCCTGGCTTCAGATCATGAGCACAACTCCAGCCATTGCACCCACTTGGGGAGTGAACCAGTGGCTGGAATTGTGGGCGATTGCCCCAGGCCCCGCCCTGCTGCCTGAAGGGTGTGGCTTACGCCTAACTTTTCTCATTTCCTGAGGCACAGCCTTCAGACCTACATGTGGAGTGTGACTTCCAACATGACTACAAGGTCAAGGGGAGTATACCTGAACATGACCTCTGACATCACCAGAAGAACTAGGGAAATAGACGCATCATACAGCCAATTACAGCATCTTTGGTGGGTGTGGGGTCTGCTGGAAGGCTCCCTCCTGCCCTGCCCTTCCTTACCCTTTAAAACCTGTAACCTGTACATAATAAAGTGGACATTTCTCACTAGCTTGTCTCTGGTGGTTCTTTCAGTCTAGGCTACCATCTGCCTCACCCTTGGTGACCTTGGGGCCTGCTGGCAGGGCTAAACCCCAAGATGGAATCTTCTTCTCTGTCTCTTTTTCTCCATGTAAATTTGATTTTCAAAAAAGAAAAAAGTCTTAAAAAAAAACTTATTTTAGAAATTGCAAACATCATACAACTTTTTATAATTATTCTACAGGACAGCATGAAATATTTTATGTACATATTTCTTGTTCATTTATCTACATTTTAATTAGAAAGGTGAGCATAAGGAGTAAAATATTAAATAATGGTAAGAAAAAAGTACATCAGAATTTTTGTAGCAAACCACCTTTGTGGTGTAGCTGGCACGGCTGTTGCCTACACTGCCAACATCCTATATGAGTGCTAGTTTGTGTCCTGGCTGCTGCACTTCCTACCCATCTCCTGCTATTGTGCCCATGCACTTCGGCCTCTGCACCCATGTGGGAAGTCGGGCTAAAGCTCCTGGTTCCTGGCTCCAGTCTCACCCAGTCTGGCTACAGAGTCCATTTGGAAACTGAATTAATGAAGCAGAGGATGAAAGATCATTGCCTCTCTCACTTCCTATCCTTTTATCCCATTTTTAATCTTAAAATAAAGAAATATAGCCATTTCTGGGATTTGATAAAGTGTACAGCGTAATGATTTACACAGTATGGGTCCTGAAAAAGGCATAAATACTACCACTGTTGATGTTTCTCCTAATTATGTTTTGCTTGCCTGGTTTTGTTTCTGTGGAACTTCATGTTTCCGTCTGACAGAAAAACGTATTATTAGCAAGGTGGATCATCAAATTAAACAACTGAATTAGGAAGCTGCCTCAAACCTTCATTATCTACGGGAATTTGGATAACTTTAAACTTTCATATTTCTTCATTTACATACGCTATGATGATACCCCTTTCAATCAAATTAAAATTAACTTAAATCACTTAAAAAGCAATTATTTCATCATATATGATTGCACAAATATTAGCTTTCATTATTTGCCCTTATTTCTAATGGTCTTTTCTTTTCTTCAGAAACTTCTACGCAAAATAGTTCAACCTGTCCTTTTTTTGGCAAGTGTAATTCTTCATATCATCTTCTAAATGTACAGACAGGCACACACACACACACTCACACACGCTCACACTACACCTCATAATTTCCCTGTTGCAAGAAAAATATGGATCTGAAAAGCTTTGCTCCATCTTTGTTCTATGGCCACTTCCCTGATGTTTCCATTGGTCCCGCAACAATCCCTACTCCTCATTCCCTAACTAATGTTTAACTCCACAGAATCCTCCTAGAAGCAATTCTTAAATAGGTTCTTTTCATAATAACATATATTTTAAAAGGCAGTTGTTATACCTGAGGGAATGCTTACTGCAATCCAGTTAATTAGAACATCCATCACATATTAAAAAAAGAAGGGAAAAAAAAGCAATGCTTCTGTAGGAACTTTCCTAGTCTCCCTGAATCTACATTGTACATTTTGTATCATTAAGGACACCAACAAAGTTATTACAATTGCTTTTTGACTTGTCAGCCTTCTCATCTGCAAGTTCTTGTGGGCATAGATTTGTGTTCATCACTCTTCATGCCCCCTAGGACGGTCTTCATTCATATTAAGTACTCACAGTCATGAAAGCTATAAAGAGAAAACACAGAAATGAAGGGATGAGACAGAAGAAAAAGAAGAAAGTGAAAACGAGAGAAAAGGGGGTGAAAAGAGAAACATAAAGAACTTCTCCTTCTTTCCCCAGAAAAGAAGGCTAAGAGAATGAGTTAGTATAACATCATCAAAATTTATTTTCCACCCAAATCTACATTTTGTTTGAAATCACAAGTCAGAATGTTCTCTTTTTCTCATCACAGTAATAAGCTATTCAAAAAACAGCAATCACCACAAAATGGATTTGAGGAAAAATGATAGATTCACTGACATTCCTTTTCTTTTCTTTGTGGTTCTCCTTCTTCTCATTCATTTCAAAGAAAGGCTTTGATTTCAATAAAACAAAAGTCTCCTCTAGCAAGAGACAGGGGAAGCATGCATCTCGTCTGCTTCTGAGACCTGAGAACAAGAAAACTGAATCCTTCCTTGAAAGTGTTTGCTTGTGCTTCACATTCTGGAAAGGAATTGGAGATGGCAAGTCTAGATTTCTTTGCAATGAGTAAAAGAAAATTAAAAATATAACAATGGGGGCTGCAGTTGTGGCACGGTGCAGAAAGTTGTCACCTGTGCACCAGTAGCCTAGGTGGATATTGGATTGAGTCCCAGTTTCCCCACATCCCATCCAGCTTCCTGTTAATAGCCTGAGAAAAGCAACAGAACATGGACAAAGTGTTTGGGTGCCCGCCACTTGCATGGGAGACCCAGATGAAGCTCCTGCCTCTTGGCTCCTAGCGTCAGCCTGGCTCAGCTGTGGTTATTGTGGCCTTTCGGAAAGAGAACCAGCAGAAAGATGGAAAATCTTTCTCTGTCTCTCTCTGCCCATCTTTCTCTCTCTTTAATATTGGAATAAATAAATAATTAAACTTCTTTTAAAGAGAGTAATGCATTTCAAAGGAGGAAAGAAGGGGAGAAGTAGAAGAGGCATTCAAAAATGCTCATAGCTCTTCAGCTGTTTCAATCCTGAAGTCACAATGCCTCAAATCAGGGCACGAAGGGACAGGGATTCACCCACCCCAAAGCATTCTTCAACACTAGGATGAGATTGTGAGTCATTTCCTTCTGGAAATTGATGAAATTCGAATAAAATTAAAACATATCCACCAAACCAGCAACTTGTCTTCTTTGGTTAAAGAATTACTAGATCAAATATTAATCAATAACATAAAAATAGGCTTCATTGTTCTTAATTTAAGAAGTTTTATATAAGTCTTTTGTAGGTGGTGGTTCAATTCTTTTTAAGTAATTACCTTTCAAACCTGTTGAATAAGTTTAAAGAAGTGGTGGTAGAAATAACTGGAAAGCAAAACAATATCCAAAGAGTAAATATAAGGAATAACAAAGCAAATTGAACTTTCTTCACAGCTCATAACAATGCATTTGTCTAAGGAAGAATGACTCAGTGCAGTACCACAAAATGCATAAAGAATCACTGGATTTGCATGTTCACAAACATTCATTTCTACTCCATAGATACATGAGTTCATCATGCTTAACATGGTTACTTCTCTGTTGTGGGCCTAGCAAACAAAAGCTTCTCAGTACATGTTATTGAAGGAACAAGCTCTAAGAGTGTGTAAATGATCTGTTGTGTCATTTGTTGGGACCTAAGCTTCTGCTGGGTTTCCAGTTTACACCCAGAATTGAATCTTCTGAAATGAGTTCAGGATAACCTCCTAGAGGAGAGCCTGCCTGCCAAGACTGTTGTCCAAACCAATTCTGCATCTGCAAGTGCCACGTGGATGGGGAAGACATTACAGATGCTGTCTGGATGCGTCCCAGGACTGGGCTGTCACCACGGACCAGTGTTGTATTTATTGCTGACAATGTAATTAACTGGCTAATTCCTTGTTTTTAAATTGGTCACCCTCGATGGACAGCTGCACTGAGGGTTGTACCAATCACGCCTCTGACAGGATAGAGCTCCGCAGACCCAGCTCAGCAGTAGAAAGCCTTTGTGAGGTCATCGCTTTGCTCTTCACAGAAACCAAGCTTCACTCTCTCCCCAGGGACCTGTACTGGGCTCCCTCACTCCCAGGAAATACACAGGATTTTTTCTCGAGCACTTCTTTTTCTGAAGTCAAACATGACGAGAAAAAAACAAATAATATTTTAGATTCTTTTTCCAGCAAGAATTTCTCAACTCCAAACTGAAAGAGTTCAATAGTCTCAGTGCATATTACCCAAATACAAAGAAAAAAAAAAATAGAACAGGCTTTCGAGTAATGTCTGTTCATAGCCTTTCAGCTGTTTTTATCTTGAACCTCCATTTAAATTCCAAATTAAAATTGAGGCTAGAGATAATGTGAGGGCATCAAAAGATTTCATTCACCTCTGTGTCTCAGAATCAACTTACACTTCTATTTTTGCACCATAGAGAATGAGCTATATTTATTTTTACAGAATGAAGATTAATTAATGCTTTTAATATATATATATATATGCTAAAGATGTAAGGACAATTGACTCATACGTCAAGCTCGGCTTATCAGGTAGTTTATCACAGGGCAGGATCAAAGATGCAGAAAGCCATCTTCCAACTAGTGCCATGCATCCTTAACTCACCTGGAGAGTGCGGCTCATTGTGCTTGCCTGCCCATAGGTCAGTTGACTTGAGAAAAGTCATGCTGTTCTATCCTTTACAGGACGAGACTTAGCCCATCTCTAACATGCACATGACAATCAGGAAAAACTAGATTTCTTATTATTAAAATAAAGTTATATGAATATACAATATAAGAGAACTGCAGTAGTTAAAAATGCCCGTAATCCTTACTTTAATTATCACGAGCATCGGTGTCCAGGATTTAACAACTTATATGTGAAAATTCCCTTATGTTTTCCTTTTTTACTTATTTTGCTAATTTCCCATTCTTGTTTTGCTAAGCAGACCAACATATTGCGATGAAATTGGGTTAAACATTGATTTTCCACCCTGACATTGCATTAACTTTTATAATAAACATCTTCACTATGTCAACCAGTGCTGTGTTTACATACTGCACCCAGCAGCCAAGTGTCTTGCTCCCTTTAGATACTTTTGCATTCCAGAAGGAATTTTATCTGGAAGACCAGAATTATGCATCTGCCATGCTTTTCAATTTTGTATTTGAGATTAACTGTTCCTTTTCCTACACATGCTTAAGGCCTTCTAAGAAATTTTCTTTCCAGTTTGTTTGCTAAGTGCTGGCTCAGACTGCAATCTAATAATGCATTCATGGTTTTTTTTGCCTAGATTTTCTCTGTTGCCCCTGTTATCTGGGGTCAGGATTCTGAGCCCTGACTTCCCACCTCCTCATCCTATTGTCTGACAACAATTTTTAGGCAGACGCTCAAATCTCGAATATTCTAGATTTAGAAGACTCAACTTTGTTGGAATGAAGCCAAGATCAGAGAAGCAATAAGCTCTGAACATTTGCTTTAATTACACGCTTCTAAAAATGAACTATTTCTCTTTAACTTCAGGGACTAAAAGCTTGAGCCAGTAGGTATGCTTACAGATCCTGATCAAATGCTCTCTCTTTTTAACATTATGTAGAATACATGCTTAGGGATTAGCTTTCCTATCTGCAAATAGAGTCGGCACTGCTTGTTTCCTTGGAACCACTGGCAGGAACCAAAGGCCAAGACAGCTGGGAGAGGATGCTCTATGAAGTGAAGCAAAGCTGTACTCCTGAATCAATCTCTCCCCTCTCTCTGTCTCTCTGAAAACCAAGAAAATACATCACAGAATGCAGGATTATCTTGCTAAAGGACATTTAATACCTCATTTCTAGAGATATAATCTAATAGTTTACTCCAAGAATCCCCTAAATTTAACAACTAAGGCAATTTTCAGCAATTTTGGATGCTTGAGAAAGCATCCTATCCAGCCTCACTGAAGATTAGCCAGCCAAAAAGCAGAGTAGCAAAAGTAGAAGTTGCATTAAAGTAACCCTGAATATTTTCTAAGAAAGTATTTACATTAGTAAACATGCTAAGTACATAACACACAGCATTTCAACATGTCATCCTAATGATGGCTATATAATGTTGTTTTTCTTGCTTTGTTACAGGAAACACAATGCTTTGATGGACTAAATAATATTCACAGTCACACATCTACCAGTTTAACAAAGATTATAACCCAAATCAGCCTGATTCTAAAAACTCTCACCTATTTGGTCTTACTGCAATACAGAACCATGTAGAAGGAGAGTAATAGAGAAAAGGGGTGCAGAATTGATGACAGCCTAACCTTAGGCTCTATGTGTTCTTTTGAGGCTGGCTTTTCTGTCTTCCCAGACTCATGGCACATAACTCGCTGTATCGATGTTTGGGAACAAAACCAAGAACAAAATGGTTTCTAGATAATAGCGCTCTTACTTTACTTACTTGCCTTAAATAAGCTACTGAATATCTTTCATTCTAATGGGAAAAAAATTAGACTTTTATGTGAGTTTTTTTAAGGATGAAAGAATGAAAGGACTTCAGAACAATCCTTTACACATAGTAGGCACTCAGAACATGTTTTCTTTGTCTGCCTTCATTTCAGTCTTATCTAATGTCTCATGGCCTCTTAAAAGCAGGTACAAGGTGAGGTATGGTTGGTAAAGCTGCTTCTTGCAGAACCAGCATCCTATATGGGAGCCAGTTCAAGTCCTAGGTGCTCCCCTTCTGATCCAGCTCCCTGCTAATGTGCCTGGGAAAGCAACAGATGTCCTAAGTTCCTGGCCTGCTGCATCCCTGTGGAAGACCTGGAGGAAGTTCCTGGCTCCTGGCTTTTGGCCAGCCAAGCTCCTATCTTGTGATCCTTTGGGGAGTGAGTCAGTAGATGTAAGATCTCTCTGCCGTGTTTCTGTCACTGTCGCTTTTTGTCTCACCCTATGGAACTCATTCTTGAAATAATTGTAACTAGAAATACTAAAAAGTAGATACCATGTAGTATGGTCCACGTTCACTTTTCTAGGTAAAGTAATTAACGTAAAGTTCGTACTTAATGCATCAAAGACATTGATAGCTAATGTGTTTAGGACTCTAATAGATGTGACAAATTAGTTAATGTTTCTCTTCCAGGTTGTGGACTGTTTCAATGTTATTCATTTAAGGTGTCTTCCAATTCCGAATTTTTTTTCTTCTGACTCACTCATTCCATTATTAAGGCTTTGCTCTATTGCGTATTTCATTTCTGTTAATTCAGCTGGTTTTGTTTTAATGTTCCTATTTCCTGTGTAACATATTCCTTGAATTTCTGCATGTGCTTCTTACTTTTTTTTTTAATTATCTGGCATTTCTGCAATGTTTTTCTCAGTTAAATCATAGACTTTTCCTGTTCTGTGGTAGGGATATTCCTAACCTCATTCATTGTGCCTATGTCTCTTCTTGTGTTCTTTTACAACTTTTATTGATGAATTCTCTTTAGGGCCAATTTTTAAGCTATGTTTTCCCAAGTCTAGAGGTTGGCTTTACTGGTCCTGTTCAGCCATTACTAGTGCCACTCCCTCCAGTGTGTTTCAATCCCAGCTGCCTTGCTATACTTCCACTACTGGACCCACAGCCCTGATTTCCGGCTCACCCTATTCACTCCCTGTGATTCTGTGCTGTGGTCATACCATTGCCTGCTCAACCTTTCTCTTGCTCTGGTTCCAGTATTACCGAGTACTAGGAAGTAGGCAACTGTGACACTAGCCTAGTTCTTAGGGTTGTCAATGGTGTCCAGTGCATTGATTTTTTTTTTCCCGCTTCATGCCAGAACTCACTGGCAATCAGATCCAGGTATAACTTGGACTTATTTCACATGCCAATTTTGCATTTTTTTCATGGTGGGACCAGTGTAAACCATTGAGCTAAAAGTGAATTCTTCCTTGGCTTTGTGCATGTGCAACTCACTGTTTTCCATTTCTAGAACCTTTTCCACAGTTCACAAAATGGCACTTTATATGGCTATGGTGGGGGGCCTAACTCGTGAAATCCACTCTGTTCCCACAACTGAATGCTTGGGCTTTGCCACTCTGCTTCTGAGCATGATCAGGTTAAACAAATCAGCAGCCCTGCAGTTCTCTGGGTTCACATCCTGAGTTCCCAGTAGACTCCACTTTCCACCACTATGCCAGTAAGTGCTGTTAATTAAGTCTGGGTTGTCCCCAGACCTACTTTGGAAGGAACCCATGCAATGCCAAGTTGGTGTTGTTTTCATGGTGGGACTAGCATAAAGCACTGAACCAGAAGTAAGTTCTCACCTGGTTCAGTGAATGCACAGCTCACTGTTGTCCCCACCCCAGAACCTTTGCCCTAATTAACAAAATGGCACCTGGTGAGGCACTGGTTGGAGTCTGGACTGTGAAACGCATTCTGTTCCCATACCTGAATGCTTTTTCTACTTTTGCTCATGGTCAAATCTAAAAGTCAGCAGAGCAGGCAGTTCTCTAGCTGGGTTTACCCCCTGAATTTCTGGTAAACTCCCCTTCCTACCTGGCTGCCAGTAGTACTCAGTCACTGCTGGCCTATGCATTCACTGCAGTCCTGCTATGTTGTCTTTGCTGCTTCCTCATGTCCGTGGAATAGCAGGTGTCCCTCTACCGTTGAACTGTCCTCTCTTATTTCCTGTGATTGTACCCTCTCTGCTTCATGTTGACTACTCCTTATCCTTCTGTTTAAACTTGTTCTCATCAAATTATGCCTTCTTAAAGCTCTTTATGACTGTTTTTTTTAATGCCAACAAAACTATTGGTACCAAAGTTTGTCTAGTTTTTCATAAGGAAATTTGCAAACCAGTATCTTTCACAAAACAAGATGGAAACAGAATACTGTATTATAACAAAACTGCATTTGTTCCAAAAATAAAGATTGGCTTAATGCCCTAAAATTAAGGGAATTTAACACATTAACAAAATAAAAAGGAAAAATTACATAATGATCTCAATAATGCAGGAAAAAATATTTGAAGTAATTAAGCTATACGGCTAAAATGCTTTATAAAACTAAAATTAGAAGAAAACATACCTATCTGAAAAAAAGTAATTATGAAATGAGTACCCTGAATATATTTTCTCCTGTATTTTATTTTACATTTTAATATATATTGTAATACAGGCAGGAAGACTAAAGAAATAAAGAAATAACTACATGACATAATTGAAAATATCACTAAAGAAACAGAACTCATTAAGAAAAGCCAACTATAGATTTTGGAGAAGAAATCTTCTAAAAATGAAACAAAAAATGCAATTGAGTACTTTAAAAGTAGAATAGATCAAGTGGAAGAAAGAATTTCTGATCTTGAAGAAAAAAATATTGAAATAACCAAGTCAGACAAGAATAAAGAGAAAAGAATTTAAATGAGTGAAGAAACTAATCACAATATATTGAATACAATTACACAACCAAACAGCCATTTTATAAGCATTCTTGAAGGAGAGGAAAAGGAAAATTTGATTGAAAAACTGCACAAATGACATAATATTTGAAAATTTCTCAGGTCTTAAAAAGATACATAAGACTCAAAATAGGAGAAGCTATAAGTACCCCTAACAACTCAACCAAAGATAGTCTTCATCCAAAGTATTGTCATCAAGTTGTCAAAAATTAGGCTGGGAACACGGAGCATTAGCCTAGCAGCTGAAGTTCTCTCCTTTAACGCGCCAGGATCCCATATGGGCATTGGTTCTAACCTGGCAGCCCCACTTGCCATCTAGCTCCCTGCCTATGGCCTGGAAAGCAGTTAAAGACAGCCCAAAGCCTTAGAACCCTGCACCCGAGTGGAAGACCAGAAGAGATTCATGCCTCCTGGCTTCAGATTGGCTCAGCACCTGCCATTGCGGCCAATTAGGAAGTGAATGATCAGACGGAATATCTTTCTGTGTCTCCTCCTCTCTGTATATCTGACTTTGCAATAAAATAAATAAATAAATAAATCTTTAAAACAAAAAGTTAAGCTAGGAGAGAATCCTAAAGACAAGAAGAGAAAAGCATCAGATTACATATCAAAGAAACAAACAAACAAACAAAAACTTCCAGCCCTGTATGTCATCACTAGTGAAGCTACTCTTTAATGTGAAGAAAAAATGAAATATTTTCCAGATGGATAAAATCTGAGAATCCACAATTCACCAGACTGTACTTAGAAGAAATTCTGAAGGATGTCCTGCATTGGAAATAAAAAGGAAATGATGTGTCATGATCAAATTCACCAGCAGAGCAGGCAGAATCATTATCAAATCAACAAAAAGACAGGTCTTTCCTCTTATCCATTTATATTAAACCTGAATTTAAAGGCAGAGTTACAGAGAAAAGGGAAATGTGTATGTGTGTGTGTGTGTGTGAGAGAGAGAGAGAATCCTCAATCCACTGGTTCATTGCTCATATGACTCTATTGGATGGGACTGGGCCATTCCAGAGCAAGGAGCCTGAAGTTTATATGGGTTGTCTATCTCTGTAACTCTGCCTTTCAACTAAATAAAATAAAAATCTAAAAAATAAAAATAAATTATTCCATCAAAACCCCCTGTAACCTGATAGCATTACTATTGAGCTATCTAAATAAATAAATAAATAAATAACAAAGAAAAAGCAATACCAGTGCTTTTCAAAATATTCCAAAATATTGAATAGACAGAACTCTGCAAAATTCATTTTGCACACCAGAATTACTTTGATATCAAACCTGAAGATACAGCATAAAAGTAAGCACAGACCTATATCCCTAATGAACATAAAAATTCTGAGCAAGATATTAGCAAATCCAATCCAAAGCAACATCAAAAATACGCATCGCAATCAAAGGGGATTTCTCAACAAATGTAAGGATGGTTCAATATTTGCAGATCAATAACCTTCATAAATCACATCAATAGAAAACAGAATAATTTGTTCATCTCAAGAGATGCAGAGAAAGTATTTGAGAAGATTCAACAACATTTTATGATTAAAAAAACCTTCTCAAATTAGGTACGGAAAGAATATTTCTAAAAATTATAATAGCTATATATCATAAACCAAGAGCAAATATCTTACTGAAAGGGGAAAAGCTGAAAGTGTTTCATCTCAGATTTAGCACAAGACAAGGATGCCTAATTTTCCTACTGTCATACATTATATGACTGAATGTTTTACCAAAATCCATTAGAAAGAAGAAAGAGATAAAAAAATATCCAAACTGGAAATGAGGCAGTCAGATTATTTATATTTGCATATGACATGGTTTAGAAAATTAGAAAATCTAATCACCCCACTAAAATTTTATTAGCATTGATAAAAAGCAATTCAATAAAATTACAGGCTATAAAATAAATATAAAGCAACAGATTTTTGACAGCTAATAATGAACTCAAAAAAGAAAAATTTCACTTAAAATAGCTATCAAAAATATCTAACATTTGATAATAAATTTAACTAAAGAAGTAGAATAACTCTACAATAAAATATATCAGACATTGATTAACTAAATCATGAAGGACACAAAAAATGGAAAGGAATTCATTGCTCATAGCATGAAAGAATCAATACCATTGGAATATCTATAATATCTATAGCAATCTGTAAGTTTAGTTCAATGTTTATAAAAATGGCATTTGTTACAAAATTAGACAAAACAAATCCAAAATTTACCTGGAGTCACAGAAGGCACAAAGTGGCCAAAGCCACCCTGAGTAAGAAAATTCAAACTGGAAGTATTACAATACCTGACTTAAAGGCATATAACAAAGCTATAGTAATTAAAACAGCATAGTACCAGTGTAAAAACTAACACAAACATTAGTGGAACTGAATAGAAAGCCCAGAAATTAATGCAAATACTTACAGCCAGCTGATTTTTTAAAGATTTATTTTATTTTATTGGAAAGTCAGATATACAGAGTGAAGAAGAGAAAGATCTTCCATCTGATGGTTACACCCTAAGTGGTCACAAAGACTGGGGCTGAAGAAAAAAAAAGCCAAGAGCCAGGAGCTTTTTCTGGGCCTCTCACATGGTGTGGGGTCCCAAGATTTGGGCCATCCTCTGCTGCTTTACCAGGCTACCAGCAGAGAGCTGAATGGGAGATAGAGTAGCCAGGATAAAAACCAGTGTCCACATGGGATCCTGGGGACATGCAAGGTGAGGATTCAACAACTCAGCCATCTCACTGGGCCTTATCCAATTGAGTTTTTATAAAATTTCAAACTCCATGATAAACGAATGGTTTTGGCAACTGAATGTGTATAAACACACATATATATCTATATATACACACACATACATGTATATAAATATACACACTCAAATATATATATACATATATGAATGAAATCAGATCCATGTCAATGCTATATATAAAATTAATTTCAGATGGATCATAGACCTAAATTGACTATATAGTTGCTGAAAAAAAATTGTCAGGAAAACACTTCAAGACATTTGCGTAAGAGATGATTTCTTGAAAAAGACCCACAAATTGCAGATAACAAAAGCAAAGCTAAACAAATGAGACTACATCAAGAGCATAAGCTTTTAGCACAACGAAGGAAATGATCAATAGGCTGAAAAGAGGTTCCAACAGAATGGGAAAAATATTTACAAAAGCTATCTTGACAACAAAGAATTAATACCCCAAATATATTGCCAACTTTAAAAAAAAAAAGAACCTCAACATGCAGGGAGGTTTAACATTAATATATCAATAAATGTAATATACCACACCAGCAACAGAAAAATAAAAACCATATTATCATCTCAATAGATGCAGAGAAGGCATTTGATAAAATACGATGCCACTTCATGCTAAAAACATTAAGCAATATAGGTATAGAAGAAACCCTATATAATGCAATCAAGGCAATATCAAAACTGAAACCTTTAATCTATGATCTGGAACTAAACAAGGATGTCCACTTTCACCAATGAAAGTCTAGAAGTCATTACCAGAACTATTAGTCAAGAAAAGGAAATTAAAGGAATTCAACTGGGAATGAGCAATTGAAATCATCTTTATTTTCAGTTGACATGATTCTCTACTTGGGAGAACCAAAAGGCTCAGTCAAGAGACTACTGGAACTCATAAGAGTCTTTGGTGGGGTAGCAGGATAAAAAATTAATGAACAAATGAATATAAATTGATGGTGACATTATACACAAATAACATCATGGCTGAAAAAAAAATTTAAGTACAGCTTCCTTTAAAATAGTAAAGAAAATCTTAAATACCTAGGAACTAGTCTAACCAAATATGTGGGACAGTTTTATGGAGAGAAATAGAAAAAATATTGAGAAATAGAGAAACTCACTATGTTCCTGGATTGGCAGGATCAACATCAGCAAAATGTCCATATAATCTAAGGTAATATGCAGACTTAACACAATCCCAATCAAAATCACAACAACTTTCTTCTCAGAAATAGAAGAGGATACAGAAGTTCTCGAAACACAAGAGACCATGAATAGCCAAAGCAACCCTGATGAATAAAAATCAAGCTGGAGGAATCACAATTTCAGACCTCAAGATATTCTAAAGAGCAGTGGTCATTAAAACAGTCTGGTACTGCTACAGAAACAGAGAAAAAGATCAATGGAACAGAAGAGAATCCCCAGAAGCGAACCCACAAATGGCTAAACTTTCATAAGAAAACTGAAGCCAATCTAGGGAAAATGTTTGGTCTCTTTAACAAATGCTGTTGGGACAATCGGATAGCAGCTTGCAGAGGTAAGAATCAAGACCCATACCTGCCATTTTATACAAAAATCAGCTCTAAATGGTTCAAGGACCTAAACTTGCACCCAGAAACCATCAAACTATTAGAGGAAAACATAGTAAGCATTCTCCAAGATATAGGAATGGGGAAATATCATTTGAGAAGGACACCAAAAGCATAGGTAGCCAAAGCCAAAATAAACAAATGGGACTACATCAAATTAAAAAGTTTCTGTAAAACAAAGGAAATTTGATCAACAAAGTGAAGAAGCAACCAACAGAGTACAAGAAAATCATTGAACACTGCGTAACTGATGGGGGACTAATACCCAGCATTTACATGGAACTTCAGAATCTCAACGAAAACAAAACAAACAACCCTGTGAATGGACAAGGCAAATCCACAGATATTTTTTGAAACAACAAATTCAAATGGTTAATAGACATACAAAATAATGCTCAGGCTCTCTAACTGTCAGGAAGATACAAATAAAAAGCACATTGAGATTCCACCTAACTCCAATGAGGTTAGCATACATTCAGAACTCTATTAACAAAATCTACTGGCGTGGACGTGGGAGAAAATTGCCCTCCTTCACTGCTAATTGGACTGTAGGCTTGCACAGCCTTTATGGAAATCAGCATGGAGAATGCTAAAAGAACTCCAAACAAACCTGCCATGTGACCCAACTATTCCACTTCTGAGAATATATCCAAAGGAAATGAAAACCTGCACTATGACCCAGCTATCCCACTTCTGGGATTATATCCAAAGAAGAAGAATTCTGCATATGAGAAAGGGATCTGTAATCATATATTCACAGCAGCACAATTTACAATAGCAAAGACATAGAAGCAACCCAGGTACCTGTCCAAACAGGAGTGGATAAAGAAACCGTGGTGTATCTATGCCATGGATACTACTCAGCCATTAAAAAGAATAAAATTCTACCATTTGCAACCAAATGGTCCCAACAAGAGACCATTATACTTAGTGAAATAAGTCAATCGCAAAAGGACAAGTATCTTGTGTTATCTCTGATACAGGACAAACTTCACACAAAATATAAGATCAATAGCCCTTTTAATTCTGTTTTTGCTGCAATCGTGGTTTGATATTTTTGATTTTGCTTTCATTTCTTCAAAATCATTTCTCTTCTCTTATTAAATTCTTCATTGACTCATAGATCAGACGGTAGCATCCTTTCTGCAAAAAGGCTTTTTGTGTTCTCTTGCTGCTACATTTACATATTAGTTATTCTGTAGCATGTTATTTAACTCCATGGTGTTGCATACTTTTTTTACTTTATTCCTGTTGTTGATTTTGTTTTATGGCTTTTCATTTAAGGTGAGTATAGTAAAGTCATAATAAATACTTTCGTAGAAGGTACAGTACAGTGTACATCTTTACTTCCAAGTCAAAGAACTCCCAATGAGACTGTTGGACGTATCTTGACAATAGCAGGCTGGACTGTTCTGCCTTCGTTTGTGTGCTGGCAATTTCAGACCACACTTGAATAGCAGACTGATGGACTTATAATTGCTTATGAAGGACTAGATTATTGTAATAAATTGGGGGAAATCAGTTGCAGGAGGGTATTTGGAGAGGTGATAAGAGAAATCCCAGAAGTTATGAAATTATATGATAAAATTAAAAATAGAAAGGAGAAAAAGAAATAAGTCAAAATCCAAAAGATAAATAGCATATGTTCTCTCTAATATAGGGCAATATTTATGCAAAATACAAAACAAGTGAGTAAACAGGCAAACATATATACTCATAAATTCTCATAGATGAACTGTATAATGAAGACTATCATACCAAGAGGTGATGATACATGGTACTAACCATGTCTATTCTCAAATACAAGAAGGATTCCCAATAAAACTGTGAAATACAATATGGTACTAGGTTTTCTATTACTGCCATATAACTATAATGCCAT
Source organism: Ochotona curzoniae (assembly GCF_017591425.1). NCBI lineage: Eukaryota > Metazoa > Chordata > Mammalia > Lagomorpha > Ochotonidae > Ochotona > Ochotona curzoniae. Next base: position 41,967,322 of record NW_024467119.1, read on the forward strand.
CATGATAAGCTTAAACAGAAGAATACTGGACTCGTGACTGTTACTGAAGGACAATACAATTGTAATAATATGGGGTACATAGTGAGGTTCAGAGATGAAGAAGGGAAAAGGGAGATGGAATTACCTATGCCTACAAAACTATTTCATGGAAAATCATACATACATACATACATAATTGTTTGTCTCTTTTTAAATAGACCTATTTGCTACAGAACTTCTATCATTTCTTATGCAAATAGTATTGAGGGTCTATAATCTACGATGTACTTTAGAATAATTAACAGCTAAAAGACAAAGTATTAAAGCAGATAAAGTAGGAGATTAGTAAAATACTTAACAATAATTTATTATGATTGATAAAATCCTAGAAATTTATGATTACAGAACATTCAGGAGATGTTAACCAACATGAACAGAGGATGATAAGAAAGATTGTCTAGAAAGGTGATGGCGAAGCTGAGTTTTAACATACGAGCAGAAATTAGCCCAAATTGAGTAATACTGGTAATCGCAAGGAATTTGAACATAAGCAAAGTGCTAAACTATGTTGTGTTCAGGAAAATATCAAGTGACTCAACAAAATCACCTACCTGCATTTGAATGATCGATGCTGCTCTATTTCCAATTTAATATTTACTTCCAAAGTATTGCATGTCCATTTGTGGAGTTAAAACTGCTTATCCACTTATTGACTCATCATCGATATAAAGAGAATGGATGGCACATACATGATTTATCAACCAACTAAATTCCACTGAGAACTGAAAGTGCCATGAATTTAAGACTTACTCTAACATTTTGCCTGGTAACCATAATCCTAATCAACTGAGATACTGTAGGGGGATAACTAAGGAATAGTTACATTGCACTTTAGTAAACTCAGCAATTATTTCTTAATCACAATCTGCTCATACAAGATCACTCACTCACATCTATAATTTTATCCTATGCAACAATGATGTGGTTGGAAAGGTGAGCCAAGAAACAGGCCTAAGGGAAACTTATTTTTGCTTTTTTTTTTGTACTGTGATCCTGCATTTCATGCATTGGTCAAGAATTTAAAACACATTTTATCCTGCAAAGAAACAAATTGCATTATTTTAAGTGAAAAATTATCATATTTTAAAATTTTTGTGCACTTTAGGATTATATGAAACTTTCACAAGAAATAATAAAGTCTTCTACCTTAGCACCATTCACCTGGAGTGATTGTTTTTCAATATTTCTTTTTTCTTAATTTGGAAAGGCAGATTTACAGAGAGGGGGAGACATACAGACACAGTGCAGAAAGAGAGAGATAAAAGGAAAAAGATAGAGATCTTCCATCCACTGATTCACTGATTCACTCCCCAAATGGCTGCAACAGCCAGAGCTAGAAGCAAGGAGCCTGGAGCCCCCTCCAGATTTCCCATATGGGTTCAGGGGCAGGACGACTTGGGCCATCCTCCACTGCTTTCTCATTTTGGGAAGCAGGGAACTGCATAAACAGTGGAACAGCTGGGACAGGAATCAGTACTGATGCCATAGACAGAGTATCAGCCTACCACACAGCCCCAGTTACAGGAATTTTTAGCTGTCTTTTAGACATACACCCACAAATACTTGACAACTTTAGTAACTCTACTCAACGGTAGTAAGTCTCTTGATAAATATTTTTTCTTCCCTGCAGAATTGAAACATTTTTTTTAAATTCAAAATTTCGTGAATATGAAGAGAAGCAGCCAGCGCCATCCTAGCTCAGGTCAGGCATGCAAACAGGCACCTCCAATCCACTGGCTGCTTTTGATTGATGGTTGGGGGGCGCAGCCTGTCCTGACTGCTTAACAAGCAGCTGGTGCCATCTTGCTCAGGCCAGGTTGTGCCAACTGGCCACCCACTGGCAAGTTCTGGGGACTTAGGAGTAAGAAATTACTGCCTAAGGACATCCATGGATAAGGCCACTGTACATGTAGGTGAGGAATGAATACCGAGGGACTCTCAACAACAGAGCCATTGTACTTATAGGTAAGTGAGGGGACTGAGACCTGATTGCCAGGAAGAGAGAAACTGGAAGATCTATATGGGTCATACTGATTCACCAGCCTACATGGGAGTCCTGACATGGGCTTGTTAGTGCAGAACATCAGACCGTCACACGCCAGCCCACATAAAAGATATGCCTGTCTAGCAGGGCTAGATCCCAGTACCTGACTGAACATTGCAACAGGGGATGGGTCACATTAGGCAGGGGCATGACACTAACCAGCACACATGAAAACCAGGTCCAGGGATAGATTCTGGGGGGATAAGTGGGACCAACCCTGTGGAAATACAAGTCCTACTGATTAGCTGTTGGTGATGGGCTGAACTAGGTGTGATCATGGAACCAGCCAACACTCATGGATACTGGGGCCAAGAATAGCCCGGGCAGGTCCAAGTTGCAGCAACCACATGCACATCCTAAAACAAAGTATGGAGTGGGCTGGGCTGCAACATTCACCAGCCCGCACAAAGACCAAGAGGGAGAGGCAGGCTATGCACATGTGAGTTCTGAGTCTGGGAGTTGGTTTAGTGTGGGAACTTGGGAAACTCCCTTATGAAGACATACCTCCCTTGGTGAGCACGTGGTCCAAACCTGGAGTTTGGGCAAGCTGGGCAATGTAGCTCCATTTGTTGGCAAGTATGTGGATTGGTTTGAGTCAATCAAACTTTATAGCACTGACATGTACAAAAACCAGGCTGCAACACATGCTAGGCTGGCTGTCACACTTACTGGTTTGCATGAGGCAGGAATAGGAACAGCCTGAATTGGGCCAGGTTGCAGCACCTGCCAGCAAGAATTGGGACTGGGGTAGGCCGGGTCAGGCGAGGCTACAGCAACCAAAGGAAAAGGCCAATACAGGTGAGGGACTATACCAAGTTGAGTCAGAGCAACCAATTGCCTATGCAAGATCTGTGCCCAGTTGGGGAGCTGAGGCAACACCCTGGCAGGGTTGTGGTTCCCATTGGGTGAATATGAGGGAGGGAGTAGGAGATGTGACCTGGCTTGGACATGGCTTCAATGTCTCTTGGCACAAATGTGGACTGGGGCTGGGGTGTGCCAGACTGGGCCAGACTATAGTACCCACTGTTGCCTGTGAGAGCCAGGATGGGTGTAGGACAGGCTGGGTTAGGTCTCTGACCCTGATAGCCATGTGTGAGCTGTATCTGGGTGTGGGCCAGGCTTTGGCTGGGCTGTAATACTCAGTAGTAAAAACCGGAATGGATAAGGACCAATCTGGAAAGGCCACTGCTCCTGCTAGGAAGGGAGGTGACCTAACTAGGGCTGGCCCATGGACACACCAGTGGATGTGAGATCTGGTACTGGGAGAGGTTCTGAGGGAGGAGCCTGGGCAACTCCTCTATTGGGACATAGTTCCTGCAGGTAAGCACAAGATCCACAATAGGGAGTAGCCTAGACCAGACCAGATAATGCTACCCACCAATATACATTTGGCACTAGTTGGGGGTAGACCAGGCTGGGCCATCTTATGTCACCCGCTAGTGAATCTGAGAATGAATGAAATGTAGGTCAGACTGGTTCAGGCTGCAACACAAGCCAGTTCACACAAGGGCCAGGACTAAGGGCCAGCTGGGTTAGGCTAGGCTGTAGTACGTGAGCTAGAATTGGAGGTGGGCGAGGCTCAGCCAGGCTACAGCACCAGCTAGCAAATGCCAAAGTGAGACAGACCAAGCTAGACTGGACCGCAGTGCCCAACTAGCATACATGAGACCTGGGGTGAGGGGTTGAACCTGGCAGGGGGCTGCATGGGGCTCCCATGCTGGATGACCACTACCACTGGATATCTTGAGAGTTGGGATGGGGGCAGACCAGGCCAGGCAGGGCTACAACACCTGTTGGCTTGCATGTGCACTGGATCAGAGGAAAGTCAGGCTGAGCCGATAGTTCTTACTGGTGCATACACAAGCCAGAGTGGGTGTGGGTTGACTGGGCTTTGCTGCACCATTAATCAGCACAGGCTGGCATGGGGGGGACAACTGCTCTCATGTTAAACTACAGAAACACCTGGAGAATGCAAGGTCCAGGAGTGGGCGTGAGCCCATTAGGGAGAGTGGATACTTCCCTCTTGGGTTGCCACTCTGACTGGTGAGCATGAGAACCAGGATTGGGGCAGGCATGTCTACACAGAGAGTGGCACCCTGCGCAGGTGTATGGGCTGGACAGTGGGGCTGGTTGGGTTAAGCTGGGCTTCAGTGCCAACTGACATGTATGAGAGCTAATTGGGATATGAGAGAAACTGGACCAGTCTGTTGTACATACTGGCAAGCATGGGAACCAGGGCATGTGGTGGGCCTGTTGAGGGTTATTGCACATTGCTCTGACTAGGCTGCAGCTCCCACTGGATTGCATGAGTGCCAAATGCACAGTGGGCAGGACTGGGCTGGGCTCCAACATTCATTGGTTTGCATAGAACACAGGGCTGGAGACAGAACTAACCCAGCAATTGCAACTATCAGAGTGTGCGACAGACTGTGCCAGACCCTGTACTGGCAAGCACACATAAGAATTAGGTCTGGGACCACCTCAGCTGAAGCTTTTGTGGGGATCCCCCCAAGTGAATCGCTGGACTCAGAACCCCAACCATGGAGAGAAAAATACAGGTTCCATGGTCAGACTATGGAGTGCATGCGTTAGAGCTGGGCCTCCTCAGTGGCTTCAAAGGAGCAGTGGACAGCATATCCAGGTGCACATGGAGGACATGGCAGGACATTATAGCCTGCAGAGGACACCTGGTACAACAGAGCAAGGAAGACAGATCAAACTGATCAACTACACCAGCCAAGTGTTGGCAATGAGTATCTGGGCAAACAGAGACTCTAAGGTGAACTATGTCAGTCAATGGATTCTGGAAAGATTTCATCATGCTGGGAGTGGCAAGATCAGCAGTATTTCAGAACTGTTGAACTATTAAAACCTCTTGAGTAGGACCCTTGGGGACCCTGGGATGGTGATGGGTAGTTATCCTCCATCCTAGGATATGGAGGCTGTTGAGAGGCTGGGTGTGGCTTCTCTGTTTCTCCCTTTCTCCCAGATGCAGGAAGAAGAGAGAGAGAGAGAGAGAGAATATGTGGAAATAGTAGTATCACCCACTTTCCTCTAGCCCTTGACCCTTCGCACCCTATTCAACTATGTAAAAGTCATCAAAAATTAAAAAAAAAAAGAGTTTCACACATGAAGTAAAAACTAGATATAATTTGTTGGGAGCAATTACAAGTTTGGAAAGATTTTTAAAAACCTGTGGCTAATATTTGCAATAACTGTGACACTAACTGACTGTCAAGGCTGCCACATTAAGAGATTGCTACAGCAAAGCTGCGAATGTCTGAATGTCCATATTCTGAATCAATATGTGTGTGCTGTGCTATTTATACTGAATGGTCCCTAATTTCAACCCATCTACTAAAAAGTACTCAAACTTCACATTTCGCCAATAGTATTTCTATGGTGAAATAATTGTATGCCAGTAAACAAGCAACACTGAAACTTGTAGTATACTTCCTCTCCTGGCGCTCTGCGAAATGGCACTCATGGCATTGTTTCCTGGGGATGATATTCCTTGCACCTTTCCTGGTCTCTATCACAGTGTTATGCATGTGCTTAGTTAAGTCCTTGGCAGATGGAAGGACCAGACTGTACACACTGGACTTGAAAATAGCTCCTCTCTAAGAAAATCATTAGACTCTAAGATATTTCTTGTTTTTCCAGTATCAGACGATTGCAAATTATAACATAATCATACAATAGAAAACTATGAAGTAATAGTAACAGACAACTACATGGCTTCATATGTCTGCATCCTGTGTGACACTGCCAGTTCAAGAGTGGCTCCTCTGCACTTCAAACCTAAGTTCTTGCTAATATGCCTGGGAAACAATATCAAAAATATCCTATCATTTTCTGAACAAGTGTGACAAAACAGGAGTATTCATGAAATTCCCAACAAAAACTTTTTATTCCATTACCAAGGGCTGGGCCTCATATCCTTGTCTTGCTCTGCATTTGAATTCTCAAAACACACTTCCTTTCTTATCACATGCTAGCTAATGCCATATAGAGACAATAATATGATTATGATTTTATGGACAGAGAAAGGAAGATGCTCGTTTTAATTTGCTTTAGGTAAAAGAAATCCTTTACTACTTCAAAACTATTCTTGTCAATGCTAGTTTGTATTGCGCATTGCTTTCATTAGTTGATCTCATTGCAATGATGTTTCTGTGATTCATTTGTATAATTAATTTTCACCTTCTTGATCTTTAATTTCTATTAATATTTTCCTATTTTTATTCTTTGGCAGGTAGAGAGAGGGTAGTGGAGAAGTATCTGTAACATCTGGGACTGGGCCAGCCTAAAGCTGAAAGTGGAAAAATCAATCAGATATCCAACATGGGTGTCAGGAGCTCAGCAACTTGAGCCATTATCATTTCTCAGGATTTGCACTAGCAGCGAGCTGGAATCAGAAGCTGGAGCTTAGAATTGAATTTAGCTACTCAGATATAGAAGGCGGGTATCTCAAGCGGCGTCTTTGCCATCCAGCCAAGCACCTCTCTTTGTAAATGGTTGTAAGAATTGTTTTATTTCTCTATATGTAAAATACTTCTATGTAAGAACTTCTGACAAATAGTATGTGAAAATCAATTATCTCTAGTTAGACAACTTAAAGAATATAAAATGGCAGGTACTATCTTTATAATTTAAGATTAAGATTAGTCATTTAACATTAAGATCCTCTAAACTGCAAGTGTACTAATAATTTATATGTCCTCTATTTTTGTATAAATCTTTTTTGAGACAGATACATATTTTATATTGCTTAAATCCCTTAAAGACAAACATAAACCAGAGTGGAATACAGAAGTAGATGCAAATTAAATTCACTGCTTCTTTAGTTTAGTGTAAAAGGGTTGTCTCCTCAGGCAGGGAGAAATAGCTATTCCTTCTACATTGAACATGAAATCCTAATATGGGTTCAGGAATGACCAAAATATGTCTCTATCTTGCTTTTAAGGCAACTTGTATTTATTGATTTTTGGCTTTTTTTAGTATTTATTTTGAAAGCATAAGTTACATAAAGGGAGAAAGCATGAATGAATGAATCTTTCTTCTGGTTCACTCTTCAGACATCTGCAATGATCAGGTGAGCAAGGACAAAAGTAGGAGCGAAGAGCTTCTTTGGATCTCCTGGATGGGTTGTAGGGGCTCAGGTAACCAGGCCATAATCTGCTATTTCCCCAGATCATCATTAGGGGACTGGATCAGAAATAGAGCAGCAGGGGGGGTCAGGCTAGACCCTAACACTGCCCCCCAGACAGCTTATAGTTCATTGAAAATGTGGAGTTGAATAGCAAAGGTTCTTCATATATATTCCCAATGTTAAAAATAATGAAATACGTGAATCAAAGAAGGAGGTTATTCCTTCACATCAGTTAAAATGCTCTGAGAATACTAAGCTAGTACCCACTCACGCTAGGTATATTTCATAGACTCCCTACTATATCTCAAATGCTGTACTAGGTTCAAAACAACACGAGGACAAGATAATGTTTCTGTCATTACACAGTATGTTCTACCAGGAAAGGAAAACAGTAGCAGATTAGGCTGGAGATCAGTCAACAATTCATCAACTATAGTAAGATGCAAATTTTATCCCAGGATATGAGGAATCCTTTGAAGCTTTTCAATAGGAAAGTTTTAAGATATAATTAGGATTGCTTTTTCAACATTAGCAGAAAAACTGAAGTCAGAAATACTATAACAAATTAACAAGTAGGGCAAGATTTCTAAAACTTGGAGGCATTCTAGATCACAGGTAGTTTGAAATGTTCCACTGCTCTTACAAGTTGGTGACATATCTTTATACCCCAAAGTTCAGGAACTGGCATGTAGAGACTATGTCATCATTGTAGTCTGATCTTTGCCTTAGTTAGGTACCAGTTGATAGCTTTGAACCTCTTAGTGGCTCAAACTCACTTGGTTACAACAGCATACTGTTAGGTAAGATTACAATCTATTTGCATATTAAGCTTGGTTGTAGTTTATTATATATGAGGTCCCTTTGGGCCAACTCATCATTCATATATGGAAGCTGATTTAGGTAGTTCAGCAGAAGGAATATACTCCAATCACCATAGCACAATACCATAGATCCAATGGCTTAAACAACAGAAATTTATTTTTTCAAAATTTAAAGTCTGAAAGCATGGGATCAAGGTGCCAGCGCAATCAAGTCTAAGGTGTCCCTTTTGGGTAACAAATGTCTGCCACCTCAATCTGTGAGGTTGCAGATGGCTTCTTTCTGAGCTGTGAGCTTATTTGGCATACACCCCTACACCCGCACTGCCCCACAGAGGAAGAATGCCTGAGGTCTCTTCTTATAATGACATTAATGTCATCCAGAAGGCCCTTTTTCATGAACCCATCTAATAATAATTTTACCTAAAGCCTCTATCACCAAATATCATCACACTGAGAGTTCATACTGAGCTTCAATACATGAAAGAGACGCAAGACATACGCACTCTACTCCTATCAATCAGTTTGATTGCCATGTGAAGAAAGGCAAGTATGGCTGCAAGAAGACCTGATCCTATGATCCTAAACAAGTGACAGTAAATGATGCATCACAGAGACTACATTGAGACAGAATAATAGTTTATTTAGGAATGTAACTAAAACAATCTAGAATATTTTTGGGATGTTCCCATCTGAGTCACATTTTGGAAATCATCTTGAAAAAAAAATAAATCACCTTAAGAATTTTGGAATGATGTTCATGTGACAACTTAGAGACCATCATAATAAAAAAATAAGCAGGATCCCAAAAGACAAGCACCACCTCAGTGTATGTGAAATTAACATCTTGACATTTGAATGATGTTTATAGATCTGGTCTATATTCCTGTTGACCAGTTGTCTTTCTACATTTTGCTTATTAAACACTATTTAGTGGAGCACTAAGTCTGTGACTGTCAAGTAAATTAAGTATTATTTCAAAAATTATGAAGAAAGGATGGAAAAGAGAGAGAGAATAATCAACATGGTTATATTCTTAGAATTTTATCTCTGAGTTACATGAAGTCTGTTATCTTTATACCAAAGTAAAGATATTAATAATTTTCCAGCATTTTAAAAGATTTATTTATTTATTTGAAAGTCGAGCTGCACACACACACACACACACACACACACACACACACACACACACACACATACACAGAAAGAGAGAGAACTATTCATTGGTTCATTCACCAAGTAGCTGTAACAGCTGAGGCTAGGCCACACTGAAGCCAGGACCTTCTTCTAAGTCTCCCACATGGATGGTGACTACCCAAACCTTTAAGCTATCTTCTGGAAATTTTTCCAGGCCATTAACAAGGATCTGGATCAGAAGTGAAGCAACCAGTCTTGGAAATGGCACCCCAATGAGATTCCTGCATTGCAGGTGGCAGCTTTACTTGCTTCTGCACAGAGCTGGGCCCCAAACTATTATCTTTTTAGAAAAGTGAAGCTGAAAAGAAAAGGTCAAGCACAGGTCAGCCTTTCTTTTCACTCTCTGCCTTTCCACTCATACAGCTTGTCAACTCTATGACTGACAGAATTTGATGAGCACAAATGGGTTAGTGAATTGGATTTCATGTAAACAGTTTCGAGGTTCCCATATTAAATTCTGTCCAAAAGGGTTGGTTATTTTGTTGTCATTCAAATAAGTAGACCAGGCTAGAATGAAGAAAACAGGACTCCAAGACAATGTAAATGTACAGTTGGTTTCATGTTTGGCTGAACTTGACTCTTTGGTAATTTCCTCCCAATACCACGTTCCTGCCATTGTTTTAAATCTCTTAACTTTTCCTAGGCAGCTCAGTACTTCAACTTCAGTGGACCTCAGCATTTTTTGAAGCAATATTGGCTTTCCATGAAATCATCACTCTTTTGCCTTTTTAGTTTGAATATACTTATTAGATTGGATGTTAATTCAGTTTGGGAAAGTAAGAAGGGAGAAAAACACAAGATGTCTTGTTTTAGCAAAGTCCCCTGATAGCTTTCTCAGCTGTGAAAATTTATCAGTTTCAACTGAATGTATTACCACATCTACAAAAGAGTTATGTCACAGCAGGAATTTTACTGTGAGACTGAAAATATGCTATTCCCAATCATTGAGAAAAATAATTCTTAAAGCTGTTGTGGATGGAATAACAAACTATGGGAGTTGCAGGAGCAAACGATCTGGCATCTGCTATCATTTCCCTATGCCCTGACAACACGGCCTCATTAATTCCAGCAGGCCCTGTTAAAAGGACAGCAGGAACTCAGCAACCCTGTTTCCTCACCCATTAACCACAGTGCCCTGACTACAAGATGGGCTTTTGCATGTAGCATTACATGATGCCACTCTGACTTTCCCGAACATAGTATACACACATGGTATCACAAGAAACTATGGCTTTAGCCAAGCAAGGCTCAGCTGCTTCCAGCCCACTGACACTCATTCCTATCACTCCAGAGTTAAAAACCAGTTGGGGAACAAAAAGTATACTTACGTGAAATAATTCCTGAACAATTCCAGAAATTGTAAAAATAACCTCTGTCCATTAAATGAAATGATGAAAAGGATCTTTGAGTGAACTCTAATCTTTCTGGCCTCATCATACTCTATAACACATGCCAAAACATTTCAAAGACACTCCTTTGGCCACAATTCCATTTTTGCTTTGAGAAAGGTCTATAAAGATGCTGCTAGCAAAACCCTCAGAACAGCTATGGACATAAATTTTATTAATCACTGAGCTATTCTTCTAAAATCAGCATGTATTTGTCACAGAAAGGTAGATGTGGAGTTCTGGAGAGTGAGCTTCAGAAACTAGATATGACCATTGCCAGTAAATCCATCTGAGCAAATGAACATCTAGTATTGTCTCTTGTGAAAGATGATACAGATATGTGTAAGCAGAAGTATATCCTAGAACTATAGGGACTACTCATGAAAAGCTCTGAATCCTTCCAGTGAATACAAGAGGCATAATTTCTGCCCATTCTAGCAGCACAACCAGTCACTAAATAGATAAACATACAGTGAATTACATGATTTGATCTGCTGATAATGGCTCCTCTATCGTCAGCACTGACTTATGGCAGAGCCCTGCTGGTCTCTTTGTGGCCACTCCACCTCAAGGGAGGACCATCAGGAATAAGTCACTCATACCCATATTCCTGGTTCACCCCCCACTGGCAACTATGCCAGCCCTCTTAAATTGCTCATCATGATGAGGGCACATCCCATTTTGTTCTGCACATGCCTGGAAATCATTTCCTTGTAGCTCCTAAAGTTAACAGTTTGTTAATTAATGCTCTTGTTTTCAGCCTCTTCTCTGACCATCTTCATTACCTTTCTACCAGTGCTGAGTACGAATGTCCCCAAGTTCACAGCATCCTCTGCAGCCTTCCTAAGTGGGAGGTCTGGTAACTTTCTAGTCCTTCCTCTTCACTGCAGCATTCTCTATTCTCCCTGTAAAATCATACTTTAACTCACATATGAACACACGCATGCAGGAAAACACAATGAAAATCTCACCTGTGAGTACCACAAATTAATAGCAATTAACATTTGTGTAATAATTACTTTGCACTTAGCACTGATCCAGTTTAATCCTCACAACAACACAATGCATTACATACATCCCTTCCTGTATTTTACTGATGCCCTTGAGGTACTAGGATTTTAATTGTCCACATGAAGATAATAAAACCTGTGTCTGTTCTCCAGATTTCATTCCATTAAGGACTATGTCATGTTGCTACCCATTATCTGCTATCTCACAATCAGCCAAGATTTTACCTCTGAGATGGCTACTTTTCCTCCATAACTAGGCTTGTCATCAATCTCACTAATTTCAGTGGATATGAAGGGCATATATTAGCAGCAGGGTGATCTTTGCTCTTTCCACCAACCACTCTCTCAGGATCCCATTAGATCTTGTCATGTCAATAACTCCATCTTCCAGATGTCTCACCATGTGACCACTGTCACTCCTCAAGATGCTCCTGTCTCCACTCCTGCCTTTGTTTTGTGGTGCTACATCTACATTTCCTCTTCATTTGCACCCTGTGTATTACTGCAATCACTCCATTTTATGCACTCTCTGTATCCTTACCCCCCTTTTCCCCTCAATATTTCTTACTTGGCACAGTTCTAATCCTTGTCATAGCACAGTTGCATGGCAAACTAATCCTCTGCCTGCAGTGCTGACATCCCAGCAGATAGAGTCCCAGCGGCTCTTCTTCTAATCTAGATCCCTGCTAAGGCCTGGGAAAATAACAGAAGTTGGTCCACTACCATGGGTCACTGCAGCCAAATAGGAGAGCGCCAGGAGAAGCGTCTGTCTCCCAACTAAGGATCATATCAGTTCTGTTTGTTGTGCTGGTTTAGAAAGTGAACCAGCAGATGAAAGATCTCTGTCTCTCTGTACCCCTTTGAAGTAAAACAAATAAACTTTTGACCTGAATTCATAATACTGTGCATCTGTATCTGAAGAAAAATGCAATCACACTTTGTATAAATTTATGAAAGCATATCTCAGCATTGCCTCTTAATCATATCTTCCTAACACCTACTGTCTCCCAGTCTCCAAGATAACTATGTTGCTGACCCTCTTTTCTCCATGAACCTAATGTGGCACTTATTTAATCTGTATAGGTGGTAATGATATCTTATTTCCTGAGAAAATAGAAATGTGGTTATATAGGTCATTTCATCCTTCCACCCTAAATCTTCAGCCATGCACATCTGCCTCCGAGCAATTTAAGCAATCTAAACTCAATTGGTAGTCTAAACCCATTGACAGCAACTTTTTTCTATTTACAATATAGTTCACTTTTAGTATTATTCACAATTCAAGATAAGTGTTAAAATGTAAATAAAATTAAATGAACCTATATTACGTTCAGAAATTTTCCCTCGCTGACTTCGGTATAGTTTTCTTGTCAAGAATCTATCCTAGTAGTTTAATTTTCTTTTCACAAAAGTAACTGTGCCTTGGTCAGCATAACTGAGTGCATAATAAGTGATATAAATATCATCACTTTCTTATTATATTCCCATAATGGATTCAGCACATAGAGCTTTCAAATTCTCAATCATGCATCTAGTCCAATTATATATGTATAACCTACAGCATACAGGGAGACCAAACTGCACCCTATTGTCCAGTGTTCCTGCAGACAATATAGATTTAAGGAGGCAAGCTTGACCTGTTCAAAGGTATTTATTGCCTATGACAAAAAGAAGAAAACAAAGTTTACAAAGTCAGAAACCTTTAGAAAAATGTATGCAGTTGTCTTCTAGAGAATTTGGTATGATCAATAACAACCTATTTTCATTTCCCATTACATGCCTTGAAAGGACGCAAAATTTCAGTTCTTACAGAATGATGGTTTGCAGTTTTTAAATTAATATTAACATTGGCTTCATAAATACTATTCATAGATAACATTGAATTTAAAAAATACAATTGCACTATATTTTGGGGAAGCAGGCAGAAAGGTTGAAACATCCTTGTTACACAGCAAAGTTTGTTATTAGGTATGTTTTTTCTTTCAGCCTTTTATCTCCTCAACAAAGCTGGGATCATAGTGACACAGGGCATGTTTCCTTTAGAAAATGTATATGAAAATTTACATGTCAACTTGGGGAAACAGGATAGAGCTGTAAAATGTTAAATCACTTGATACAGTTTATACTACATGCAAAAGCTGTGTATTCCAAGCTGAGAAATTTGTATGACTTACCTACTACACCCATGAATTATGTAACGTTTTCTTTTATTCTTTTATCCTTCCAAATGTCTTCTACACATCTTTAACTACTCACACTCTGACTCATCAATGACACAAGAATTAGTGGCATGCCTTCCTAGCAAGTCTCTTTATCCTCCAATCCTTACTACAGTTCACCAGCAATATATGCTTTCCTGAGCATCTCCAAATTACAACTGTGGAAATGTCCCCCACCTCGAAACTTGGACAATCCAGATTGCTTTGGTTGGTCTTGAACACATGACAAAATCCGGTCACACCCTTCAGGCTGATTTTTTCTCCAATTGAGTCTTGAATCTTTTTTCTAAACAAAAGGCCAATATCCTCTAGGCCACTAAAAATGTGTAACTTTCAATTCTTCACAGCTTTGTTTTTCTGTCACTGAAGGAAAATTCCTCTTCTCTTCTTGCACTTAAATTTAAGTCTGTCCTTCAAAGTTAAAACCCACTGTCTTTACTCGGATTTTTTAAAAAAGTTTTCTCTCCAAAATGCTCTTATTGTACTCATGATGTGTTTCATGAGAACATGTCCACCAAACTGTTCAATAGTTGATGCATTCATTCATTTTTGGCCCTTCTAAACTTCTAGCAGCAAGAACTGCATTCTATGGAAATTCTATAGTTCCTGCAAAGCAATCAAGCTATGGTAGGAATTTACTAGATTAACCAAGAGGTTTAGGAGCTATCAATTTACTGACTGATGATTTCTCAAAAATATTTAACTTTAATATAAAATATTTACCTGTTGTTTTTTATAAGTTTAGTATAAAAGGATATGTGAGGGCCCGGCAGCATGGTGTAGCAACTAAAGTCCTCGCCTTGATTGCGCCGGGATCCCATATGGATGCCGATTCTAATCCCGGCTGCCCCATTTCCCATCCAGCTCCCTGCATGTGGCCTGGGAAAGCAGTCGAGGATGGCCCAAAGCCTTGGTACCCTGCACCCATGTGGGAGACCTAGAAGAGGTTCCTGGATCCCAGCTTCGGATCGGTGCAGCACTAACCATTGCGGTAACTTGGGGAGTGAATCATCGGACAGAAGATTTTCCTCTCTGTCTCTCCTCCTCTCTGTATATCTGACTTTGTAATAAAAATAAAATAAATCTTTAAAAACAAAAAGGATATGTGAGTATGCGTAATAGAGATTTGTAGCCTTTCTTTAAAGGCTATTTATGTTACTTTTATTCCCTTAACTTTTTTTTTTACCTTTAAGAATATTAGTAATATTCTAGATTCAGTACAAACAGCAAAAACTGAGCAACGTGTTATGTAACCGCTGAATAACTAAAAGCATACTATGCTCAGAGACTTGAGTTTCACTTCGTGTCTTCTGCAAAGCTTCTCTATATTGCAGCTCTCTATATATTGATTATATCTCTATAGTACATAGGGCAGGCCTGGGAATATAAGTACTCAATAAATTCTTGTTTTGTGATTTGATTTTTGATAATTTATGCAATGTGATGCAATTTCTAAACTATGCGCCTAGATTCTTCAAGAATAAGATTCACATAGTGTTTCCTCAGCCATCCTTCATTCTAAGGTTGAGAAGCAATACAATTAAAGAGTAGATGACATTCTAATTTCCTGTTTTCAGAATTTACTATCACCTCAATAAGTAGTAAGCTAACAACCCTGCTTTAATATTTCTAGTAATTTCCTTTGGGTGGCAAAAAATTTTACAGGAAGTAAGATTTTTAGAAAACATTCATTATAACCCATTCACTTAAAAAATATCATTTGAGTCATACAGGGAAGCCAAGGCAGGAGTAAGCTCTGCCTCTCCACCTTCTCTACATTGTAATAATGAAAATAGCAAAATACCATGAGATCCTGGGGCTGAATGGAACTTACAGATGGTTCATTATTTTTTGCTTTAACACTTCCAGTAACTGACAAACAGCTCTTTCTGCAATTTAATATTGTTAAAAACTAGAAATGTTTCATTAAAGAGTGCTTATTCATATCTCATGTTGAATCAAATTTTTCCTTCCTAGAACTCTGGAGAAGTAGTTCTAACCTTGAATAACAAGAACCCTCCTATTGCCTGTGAGACATCTCCCGCAGCCCTCAAGTTTTCTCTCTGGTTCCTCTGAACGTCTCTCCTATAATTTGGTTTACTTCTGTTCTGAAAACAAACATACTGCACTTTTGCCTGTTGATCTATAAGAATATTTTCTGTTCAGAGAAAAACCAGGCTGGGCTGATTATTCCTACTGGTGCAATCTACAATTAGAGTGGGTGAGGGTTGTTGGGGCTTAGCCACAACATCAGCTGGCAGAAGCTGGCACTGGGGGCTAGTTCTGTCAAGTTAAACCACAGAACCACCTGAAGAGTGCATAGTCTGGGAGTGGGAGTGGCCTGGGAGGGAAATAATGGCCACACATACTAGCAAACCAGGGTAGGGGGCGGGCCTGGTGGGGGTTATTGTAGGTCGCTTGGGCTAGGCTGTAGCTCCCACTGGTTTATATGAGGACCAAGTATGCGCTGGGCAGAACCAGGCTGGACTTCAACACCCATTGGTTCCAGAGGAAGACAGGGATGGAAACAGAACCAACCCAGCAACTGCAACCACCAGCTGATGGGGTGATGAACTGTGCTGGGCCCTGTGCTTGCTGGCACATACAAGAGTCTGGTCTGGGAATACCTCAGACAAAGTTTCTTTGGGGATCCTCCCAATTGAGCTGCTGGACTCAGAATGCTAACCATCAAATGACAGAGAACAGAAAAAGGCAATGAACCACCTCAGCTGTATGTTGGCAACGAAAATACCGGGCAAACAGAAATGCTATGATGGACTATGTCGATCAGTGGAATCTCCAACAACTGCATCGTGCTTGGAGTGGTGAGAGTGGCAGCAATTATCAGAACCACTTGAGCAAGACCCTCGGACCATGCCCCACATCGGGGACCAGGGATGGGTGGGAGACTGAGTGGGGCTTCTCCCTTAAAATCTCCTTTTACATCAGATATATTAAGGAAACAATACGGAACTAATTGTCTTACCCATCTTCCTGTAGTGCTTGAACCTTTTTAACCTAATTATGTCAAGATTGTCAAAAATAATAAATTAATTTTTAAAAAGGAATACTTTCTGTTAAAGGTGACAAAAAAATCATGCAAGGTAACTTAAAGCTGGATTAAAAATTACAACAGCAAGGCAGTTTGGGCATAGTTCAATCAGTGCTCTGGATCCATTTTTCTGCCATTTGCTCTTCTCCGCCTTTATCCCTGCATTAACTTTCTCCCCAACTGACTTTCTTCATAGTTACTGGATGCCTGCCAGGAGCAATTAGTGCTGCATGAAGCCCCATTCAGCAGGAGAGGCAGGTTGTTTCCCATTAAGTGCTGGGAAAAAGAAAACACTGAGAGGTACATCAGTTGGGCACTGCCGAACCAATCCCTAAAACCAGGGGAATGCCATGCGCTGATAAGCTTTGGCCTGGATTAATTAAAAATAGTTACAGTGTAAAAGAAAACAGAAGCTTCCTGATTGTTTTTAGATAATCTAGGATGAGGTAAGTCCACTCAAACATTGCTAGTATCAACAGGACAAGTGGGACGTATTTTGATTACGTAGCTTCAAGGTCTGCCTGCTATGCATCTACAAATCTGTGATACTCAGGATGAATCCATCTAGTGTCCAAGCTCAGTGGGATAGTAGGAATCATTGTGATTGCCAGTTCTTTGGAAGTTTTCCTCTCTCAAGATACTCACCCTAAATTCACCTTCTTCTAAAGAGGTGTAACTTAGAGTCGATGGGTTGCAACAATATCTATTTTTAAAAATTCAGTATTGCCTTGAGGTGAGATTTTTAAAAGTCTCCTAAATGCATTCTTACAGAAATGGTTGTAGAAGCCAAAGCTATATTCATTTCCACTGTTAAATCTCCATATTGTGCCCTTTATATATTGTTTTAAGTACTAAAACATTGTTAACCCCCTTTTTTTTTCTAGAAGACAATGTATTAGCTTGCCCTTTCCAGACATTACTTCACCTAGACTGGATTTTAAGCTGTGCACAAACTAGACCAGGGACAAAGCCATGAGATGTACAATAAAAAGCCACTCTGCAAGACAACATCAAGTTATGAACTACATACAGTCTGCCCATACGCCTACCTTAACAAAATCCAGTCATATGTCTGCCTTTACCTGCAAGCACATATTTCTAATTTCATCAAAACCTAAGGAAGACACAAATGATGCAACCTCTTAATTCACTCAAATTTCCCAAGGTTTCTCAACCTACAAAAATTAAATGAAGTGAACCCGGCAAGAATACTTTTAATGCACTCATACTGGATCCTAGAGGTTGTCTCATTTTGTTCTAATATGCTCTAGAATAATCCATTCTAGAATGCTATTTTTTCTAGGATGTTATTAGAAATCAATATTGTTGATTTTAAAGTTTACAGCATCTACCCTTTTCTGCACTTGAGAAAATTGGAGATATATTCGCTCAGATCTCATCTCCTCATGACACTCCCTTTCTCAATGATTGCTGTTGGTTGCTGCCAGTCACTCTGTGATTATTCCTCCAAGTTCTTTAGACACCTCGTAATGCAATTTGTCTATGGCTGCAAACTTGCATTCATTTAAAATAGCTGAGTGACTTCTTATAATCTCTTCTTTTTATTTTCTCTGTGACACCACACTTAATGGTATTTGTCATTCTATTTTACAAAAAAAAAAGGTATTAACAATGCAGTGACACCAAAACATGTGCACAAGGTGTGTTAAGTGAGAGTGATTGCCATTCCCTCCTCAGTGACATTTTTTGATGATCACAGCCAGGACCCTCATTTCTTCCACTTGGTCATACAATATATAACAGCTTACTGTGAACTACAGTGTCTGTTCTGTTCTGATGCCAAATGTTTTATAGTGGCAAGAACAGACACAAAATAACAAAGGGGTGATTCTGCTTCCGGTCTGTGGCTGTTAACCTTCCAATCCTTCAACACAATGAGTTGATTCACCAAACGCTTATAATTGTGATCACCAGCCTTGTATTAATTCCTTCTCCCCACTGGAACTCTCCACTGCTCTCAGCCTTTCTGGTACCTAACTTTTTTCACCCATCAAGCTTCCCCCAAAGGGATTCAAACCTAGATTAGGCACTCTTTCTATGTCTTACATAAACTCATGGCATCTCTGGGATGGAATTCATATTATATTGTAAATGCCTATTAGCACATCTGGCTTTTACATTTGGTTGTTAAGTGTTCAGAAAGTAAGGAATTACTCTTTTCTGCAGAAGTGTTACTAGTACCAAATGAGTACTTAATCAATATTTATAGTTAGTAAATAAATTAAATCTACAAGTTTGTTAACTTCGGTATTTTTCATCAATTCTGATACACTCTCCTGAGTCTGTTTTGTTGTTGCTGCTATAGCAGTGAACTAGTTTCTTTGATAGACAAAAATAAACCTAAACTAAATCAGAAAAAGGCTTCTGATTGCATCTCAAAGTTGGTTTTAGAAAATCCTAGCAAAACTTTCATAGTAGAACTATTAGTTTATGAAAAAGTATTACAAGTCTTCCAAAAATAAGAGTTGCAAAACTCCTCTGTTAAATCACATCCTGGTGCCACGTAACTCAAATTGCAATCACGAAGAATGACATCAAAACCAAGGCATCACTGAGGCAAACTTTAAAAATTAATCCAAAATAGAAATGTTCTAAAACTTGAAAAAAGTAATATTATTAGTAAAAAACTTAAGAAAAATTCTTCTGACATATATACATACTTGAACAGAAAACCATGATCATTAAAAAATTCCTTTTTGGGGCAAACAAAATGTAGTCCTACAAAATAATACACAGCAATGAAAGTGAAGTGACCATCTTTTAAAACAGAAAATGTAACCAAGTTTTTGTTTAGGGGTTATTAAAAACGCATTTCAATCATTAAGAAAACTACAGGCAGTCCATTGGAGCCTGCAGAAGAAACCTGATACTGCAACAGAGGAAGGAAGACAAACCAAATTGATCAACTACCCCAGCCATGTGTTGGCAGTGAAAATCTGGGCAACAGAGACTCTAAGGTGGGCTGTGTCAGCCAGTGGATCCTGCAGAGATTTCATTGCAGTTGGAATGGTGAGATTGGCAGCAATTCAGAACTGCTGAACTATCAAAACCACTTGAGTAGTGCCCTTGGAGCATGCCCCACATCGAGGACCCTGGGATTGTTCAGAGAATGGGTTTGGCTTCTCCCCTATGTCTCCCCTTTCCCCAGTTACAGGAAGTAAAAAAGAGAATATGGAAACAATGATCTTACCCACTCCCCTGTAGCTCTTGACACTTTGAGCCCTAATGAACTATCTAAAGGTCATTAAAACAAAATAAAATAATAATAATAATAAACAAAAAAGGACCAGGCATGGCAGCCTAGCAGCTAGAGTCCTCGCCTTGCATGCCGCCGGGATCCTTATATGGACACCAATTCTAATCCCAGTGGCCCTGCTTCCCACCCAGCTCCCTGCTTGTGGCCTGGGAAAGCAGTTGAGGACAGCCCAAAGCCTTGGGACCCTGCACCCGCGTGGGAGACCTGTTGGAAGTTCCTAGCTCCTGGCTCTGGATTGGGTCACTTGGGGAGTGAATCACGGGATGGAAGATCTTCCGCTCTCTTCTCCTCTCTGTATACCTGACTTTGCAATAAAAATAAATAAGTCTTTTTTAAAAAAAAAAGGGCAAAAAGAGAAAAAAATAATAGTACAACATTTGATGGCTTAAAATATGTAATTTGATTGAGTACATCATAAATTTACAATGTATTTAGATTTTCTGTTTTTCCAAGGTTATTTCTAGTACAAGTTCCTGTAAAAACAAAAACAAAAAAAAACCAAAAAACCTCCCTAACATATTTGTTTTGTCACTTGTTTGGTGGTTCATGACATCTTTAGAACTAAAGAAACCCAAATAGTGATATTTCATATTTACAAAATAATTCTTTAATAAATAACAATGAATACATAGTGGTTTCTAAAAGAGTAAGATCATAGGAAATTTTCTTTCTACAAAGTTGTTGAATAGTTCTGGATTCATCTGATTTTAAAATTGTAACTAGATTTGACTCAGCTTGCTTGTTCTACATGAAACCACTTTTCATCTTCAATTCGGCATTGTTTTAAGCAGTAATTATACAGGTTTGTTGCCAAAGACTAAATGGATAGCAGCTACATCATTTTCCCATATCTTGGGCTGTGTCCACACATTTGATGATAAACTTTCCTGAGCATAGTTACAAAGTCAATTTATAAGCAAGGGGAGTGAGATTCAGATCTGTCAGTTGCAGTTGCTTTGATTAGGGTTTACAGAGGAAACTTGCTGCTGATTGATAAAAGTAAAAGTTATAGAATGATATTACTGTGTGTGACTATTCTTTAGACAAATGTACATATAGATTGTATATAAACACAAAAACGTATCTATGATACCAAAAACAGTACAGGAGAAATACTTAATATTATATATTGGTTGTAATAAATTTTAATTTTATGTTTATAATAATATACATGTAAATTTTCAAGTTATCTAATTTCAATAGAATCAAGATCTGCTTTCTAATTGTAAGCTAAGCATAAGTTACAGAGAAAGTTACTTGAACTCACTAAATATCAGTTTTCTGTATCATGAAATTAAATTTCTCCAAAATATCAATGTACAAGATTTGTATATTAGGGGCTTTTATTTTTTTTTGTGAGAAAGTTCTTGAGGACTGTGTACTTCACCACAATGGAAACTCGTAAGCACAGTGTAGTTTCTGGTACATGAAAACTACTCCAAGAAATTAATGAATTAATCATAAAATAAACAAAAATAAATGTATTAATAAATAATGGAATGAATACAAATTAGAATATGAATTGTGAACAATATATAACTGAACACTACATACTATATTGTTATTCTTATTGACTTGGTTTCCAATCATATATGTCTTGACTACTTAATGATAAATTAATAATTCTTAAAAGTAAGTTTAAAACTAAATTTTTAATACCCAGATGGTCATGTTTATCATTAACAAAGAAAGATGGTTGATAACAATAATACTAAGAAATATTTGAGGATCCAAGATAGAGTATACCACACTTATATACTCTAGAATATGAAAAGAACAATGGAAGGACCTCATTTCCAGGGATCTGGCAAAAATTTACACTAAGTGAAAAATAACGAAGATTATATGGGACAAGAGAGGAAATACAGGGCCAAGCACAACAGCCTAATGGCTAAGTCTGGTGTCGCAGCCGCCTGGCTCTCATTTGGGCACCGGTTCATATTCCAGCTGTTCCACTTCCCACCCAGCTCCCTGCTTGTGGCTTGGAAAACCAGTAGAAGATCACCCCAAACCTTGGGGCCCTGCACCCACGTGGGAAACCTGGAAGAAGCTCCTGACTTCTTGCTCCTGGCTCCTAGCTTCTGATCAGTTTTGCTCCGCCTGTTGCAACCACTTGGGGAGTGAACCAGTGGGTGGAAGACTCTCTCTCTCTCTCTCCTTCTCTCTGAGTATCTGCCTTTTCAACAGAAAAAATTAACAAATAAATAAATAAAATCTTTTTTTTAAAAGAGAGAGAAATACAGAGACAGCACTGCATCCAGCCATGCAGCTCACCCAGGTGCTATATATATCCAGTTGCTCACAGATTTCGCTGAGATGGACGTGCTGTCATCCACTGACTGTACCTCAGCCTGGTGAGCTGACTGGGGTCTGAGCAACTACAGGGCTTAAAGCAGGATTGCCATATTGCTTTCTGCTCTTCCCTACAGGGTGCCATATTCTGCAATGAAAGCATGTGTCAGCATGCTACTGAACTGTTCCTAGCAGCAACAGTGTCAGAGTCAGTAGATGTACAGCCAAGGACAGACCCTCTGCATCTCCCAGTTGTTCACACACTCTACAGAAGCTACATGTTCACTCCTGGGGGGCAACACCAGAAACAGCCCATAACATAACCTATTCCACAAAGGAAGAGGTAGAGAACAATTCCAAGAAACGATATAACAACAGGACTGTAAAAATTAGTTCTAAGTTTCTAACGTTTTTAGTCTTATTCTTTTGGTTCCTATTAAAACGATGACACACATCTGTTTTTTTTTTAATTCTTTATTTTTCATGACACATTTCCTTAGGCTCAAGGATTTCCCCTTCATTCTCCCCCACTCCCCACTGTTCTCCTCTATATTGTAACAGTCTAGTCTCTCACAAGCCCAACACTCTTCTACTTAACTGTATTCTGAGAATGTTCGTAGTAGAGAATGGTATAAAGTTCAGAGGGATGCCTGGAGACATCGATTCCTTAATCTCTTAATTTTTCTAAACTACCAATTTCTTGTATTTATCAAAAGATCCAAATAATAAATCTCTTACTTGTCCCTTACACCAACAAGTTTCCATTTTCCAAATTTGCAACTCTGAATTTTATTGATCTTTTAATAGAGTTTAGGTTTGTTTCCGAAACAAAAGTATCTATAAAGATGGGGTCACAGATATGGTATATTGGCAAAGCCACGGACTGTGGCATCATCATCCGTTATGGGTGGGAGTACAAGTCCTGGCTGCTACACTTCTTATCCAGCTGCCTAATTCACGTGAAAATACAGTGAATGATAGCGCAAGTGCTGGGAAAGTCAAGATTTACTATATCAAGGTGATATAGAAAGATCTTCTTTCTACTGGTTCATTCCCCAAGTGTCCAAAAGGGCAGGAGCTGACCGATCCCAAGCCAGGAGAGAGGAACTTCTTCCGTGTCTCCCTGGCTGGTGCATAGTCCCAGGGCTTTGACCATTCTCTACTGGTTTCCTGCCACAAACAGGGAGCTGGATGGGAAGTGGAGCAGCCAGGACATGAATCAGAGTCCATCTGGGATCCCGGTGTGAAAGGCGAGGATTTAGCCACTGAGCCTTTGTGCCAGGCTCCTAAATAAATAATTTAAAAAAAAAAAAAAGAAAGAAAAGAAAATATGTTGCGCTACTTCCTCATTTATTTATTTCATAGAATTCATAGATTTCTCTAGGCTTATTTAACAAATTATTGATGTAATTCCTGAAAATATTTTTATAACAGACATTTGCTTTGCAAAACTGAGTTCATTGAAAAAGTGTGTAATTTCCTTTACACTGAAATTACTGTCAGTTTGCTACCCTAAACTTGATTGTTTTCTTTTGATTTTTGAAAAATGTTAGTTTCCTATAAGTTACATTGAATGTGATCATGTTATTGACCCATTTCTTGAGTCTTCATAAATGATTCGATCTTTTGATTAGAAAATTTCCAGATGTCCTCTTTACCTTTTGAGTTTTAAAATTAACTCTAATGTCTATATTATTCTTTTATTATATACATAAAGTTATAATGTTATATATAATACAGTAGATAATATATAATTATATGATGAAATATACTGTTTTATTATATATTCATATAAAATACATGAATTTTCATATTTTTCCTTTTTCTCCCTTATGATTTTCTGGAAGTCAACTCTCATACACATATTTTCCATAGCTCCAAACTTCTGTTTTTCTCTTTTTTTGTCCATTACTCCTTGTTGATAACTTTCTTCTGAAGGTCTATAATCTTCAACTTTATTGCTACCCAATTGTACTCATTCTCATATTTTAATCTATCATTTCTTCAAACAATATTATTCTGTTTATTGTTTGTAATATTTTCCCTTTGAAAATATTGGCTTGCTTATATTTATCTTGTTTCTGATTTTATCCATTTTAATTTTCTTCCACCATGCTTTATGCAGCATAAGGTGGAGAGAGATATACCAAGTCTGGTATTTTCTAACTTTGGAACCATTCTTGTTTATGCCTCATCCCAGTAGTCAACTCCATCCTCTGGAGGCTTTGTTTTAGTTACTCTGTTGCTGGCAGAAATGCTGGGCAGGAGAAAGTTTTTAGGAGACAGCCAAACTATGTTAGCACATACTGCTTTTCACTCCCGAAGCTACCCAAACAAGGATGCCACTCTGCTGTTTTCCCAGCCTCCCGATTGGTGCTGGGTTGGCTTCTGTTTGCCACAGGCAAGAACCTCCTCTACAATGCACTGTGATGAAAAACAGAAATAACAAACTAAAGTTCTTCTCCAACCTTCTGCTGTCCCATTACTCACATCTTCTCATCTTTATTTATTTTTCCCCTTCCAATCAGCTTATGTCTCCTCAAAAGTTTTAGTATTTTTAATGTTTGTTTCAAAGAGTCAGTCACACTGGCATTTGTATCACATCTATAGTAGCATATTCAGGGGGAAAAAATCATCATGTTTTAGCCTGTTGACACCTGCTTCTCCCTCTACAACACTCAGTTTTTTTCATCTCTTACAGATCATTCCACAATATTCTATTGCACCTAGTACAGTGCAAAGGACAAAGATCTTAGCCATAATCCTGTTCTAACTGATCATTCTGTTTCATTGTAGAAGCAAAGTTATTTATGCAACTTTTTAGGAATTAACAAAGTTGTCAAAGTTGCAAACTTAAAAACCCTTATTTTATGATAAAAATCTCCAACAAAGCTGATAGAGGCAATAAGCAATCTTGAAATAAAATGAGTAGCAGCTTATATAAAGACAGATACATGAAAAAAAATAGCATAGAACACTATGAGAATTCAGGTATCTTTATTTCATATAACTATTAAGTAGTAAACAGTTTGGCAATGCCTTTGAGAGTGAAGGACCACCCCCAAATTCAACTTTAACTATTTCAAGTCCCCCAGAGCATGTTGAGACAATGTACGTAAGCAGGTTTTAAACTGATTCTCTTTTGCCCATATAGATTTTTAAGTATAAATGAGCTACTACTAAAAGGAAATTTCTTTCAGTTCAGTTTTATTTGCATATATTTATAAAGTTTTAAAATTAATCCAGAAATTGGTACCTTCATAGTCCCAATGTGATGGCAGGTTTGCATTTGTTGACACAGTAATTAACTTGAACTGCTATAAATTAACTCTGCCATTCAGAAATCTATTTGTCTAAAATGAAGGGTTTTGTTTTTCCTCCTTGCATGCAACAATATTTCTTTTAGTGCTTCAAAACTTTGAAACTATGTCTTTGGTCATCATAAAGGAAAATCTTCAAGGATTAATTGAACAACTGAGTGAAGACTTCTGGAAAATTACCACACTATATAGGTCATAATAGAAGGATGCAACAGCTAGAAAAGCTCTTAAGAAAAGGCTTTCAGCAGGATCTGAGAGTCAGAATGTCTCCAGGGTTTTACAAAGAGCAGCCCCCATTACAGATGGAAGGCCTGGCTTTAGATAAACAGAGCTCAGCCCAGGTGATCACTACACAAAAGAAATCGTGATGTAGGTGAAATTCGTGTCACTGCCCCATCAGCATGTCTCCCCACCAACTGCCTCTCCCTGAATTCTCCCTAGGGCATCCATTTCAAGCTTGGAGTTTTCCTTTCTCTGCAAACGCAAACTGATTTAATTGTACATTCATTCAGTGAACTATTTGTGGTACTGAAGAGCCAGATGCTATAGTTGTAAGATGCATAAGGCAGAAAGTATAACCTTAATAACTCATAATCTAATAGGGGAAAGGATACAAAATAAATGCAACCAAATGTGCTGAATACAATAATTAGGGTTAGAGTTTATATATAAACATGATCAAATAAGGAAGTTATCTTCTTTAGTTAAACAGTTCAGGGAAAGAATTAAGTTGGAAAAGGCAATTGAATGATTCTGGACCATTCGGGTGTGGGAAACAGGAATCAAGAGAAAGGGATTTCCATCAGATGTAACTGAATATGCAAAAAAAGAGAGAAATATAGAAAATCTATTCATATTAAAGTGTGAAACTGATAGGATATAAGACAGAGTTTCAGGCCAGAGAAATAAATCCATAAATTTTCAGAACTTGAAAAAATAGGAAAGTGATTTAACTGTATATGGAATCCTTCTAAGAACCCCACACATTCTATTTTGCTTACTCTCAAGTACAAAAATCAGTACCACCGCAAGATTTACAGTTTGGCACTCTCTGTCCTTCTATCTCTTTGTTTCTGTTTCTACCTAAACATGCATACTTACTCATACATTCACATAGACACACATTCACATATAGTGAACATCGCTTAAAATGGTCTATAAGCACTATGTTATCCTGAAGAGTGATCAGAACACTTAATTGCTATTACACTGATTAAAAAAATACCTATTCAGTTTCTTTTTCTACCTTGATACTTACCACATGCTTGGGAGTTGAGTAAAAACCAGCAGAAATTTGGGCATGATTGTCTTGTGCACTCCAGATAAAGCCAAAGGATGTTAAGAGCTGTGACATCTGGCTCCTCATTCCAGGCAACACAATTTCAACACAGTGATCCGTGTTTCCACATGCCAGAACTGCACTACTTATTACATTTTTAAGAACTATCATTGTGCTAGCATATTCTTTGTAGCAACCTTTTTTCCCCCTGTTAGAAACACTTTATTTTCTTGCTGTTTATGCCATATTTCACCATTCCTTATGAGGATAACTTCTATAAACTTCCTGGGAGAGAATTCTTATTAGTTGATTCATTTCTAGACCATAAAATGCAAGAGAAAAGTCTCAACTACCAAATATTTCATATAAAAATAAATGAATCACTTCATTTGCCCACAATGCTTAGTTTGTCCTGAACCCTGTGTGCTTAAACATAATTTTGAGAAACTGTATTTACATTAGGCAGAGAAGCCCCACAACAATCCATTTACCCCTAGAAGTTAAATTAACAAGATAACATATAAAACATTATCAGATACGATGAGAAGATTTTAAAAAAAATAAAAAAACTCTATAGGGTTACCAAGATAATTGAATAGCAAAAGACATCCCAGTGTTGAATAAGGAAATATAGTGAAAGAAAAGCAGAAAAGGTATACCCACCCTCACCATGGGAGAGTTAAAAAGAAGCAAATTGGAAATTCTACAGAAAGTGCAGAGACGTTGTAGAGTAATATGGTCAGAATAGCCATGTAGCAGCTAGTAGACATACCACAGCAAGGACTGGAGAAGACAGCAGATCCAGACAGAAAAATGGCATCCAACCATCACAGCTAGAGTCACTGACATTGTCTGAGGTAGAATCTCACAGGCCATAATGACTTGATATTTTAAAAAATAATTTTTTATTGTTTTTTGATACAATTTAGTTGGGGGTGGGCCCTCCCTTCTGTCTCCCCAAGGTTCCTCCTCTCCCTCTGTTCTCCTCTCTAAAATCATAATGTGTGTTCGTCATGATTTTTCCCAAGTCCATCATGCTTTCACTGGAGCATCTCCCAGCCATGTAGAAGAGTAACTTCATTGTCGGTTAATTTTATATTGACTTGGTATTCAGACAGAGCAGAGAGCAGAGTTCTAACAGATGGGATCAACCATGCCCAACTTATGGTATATCCACATACCTCAAGATATGCACTGCAGCAACAGTCACTTCATGAAATCACAGAGACATAGTTCAAAGATACACACCATAAGAGGAAAAACCCAACAGGTGCTGCCAGGAATGCTGAAAAATAAATGTAGAAATACAAGAAGCAAAACCCAGGAAGATATTTTGACTCACCAAGAAGAACACAACTCTTCAGTATTAGAATGTGAAAATGAGGAGATCGATTAAATGCCTGAAAATACATCAGGAAAAAATCGGTTTACTCAAAAGCATATAATACTAAATGCCCAGTTTCATAAAATAACTATTAATGGATCTGAGGGGAGACATAGCTCGGACACAATATAAAATTAGGTATTTTTAACACCCTACATTCATCAATGCAAAGATAAATCAGACAATTCATCAATAAACAGCACAGAGAATACACACTATAGAACAAATGGATCTAATAAATATCTACAGAACATCACACCTCACTGATGCAAAACATATATTATCACTGAATGCGGCATTCTCAGGGATGCATTAGGCCATAAAATAAATATCAACAAATTAAGAAATGAAATTAAATCATGTGCATTTTTCTAAGCACAATGGAAAGAATCAAATAATTGAAAAAAAAAGAAAATCTAGAAAATATACAAACACACAAGGATGAAACAGTATACTCCTGAGTGAAAAATGGATCATAGGAAAATCAAAAGGAAATTTAAAAAATTCCTTGAAATGACTAAAACACAACATATTGAAACTTATGGTATACAGCAAAAATAGTGTTAAGATGATAATATATAGCAGTAAGTGTCTACACCAAGAAATTGTAAGGTTATCAATTAGTTGAGTTAACAATTTTTATGGGCCCAGCGTGGTGACCCAGGTGCTAAATCCTCACTTTGCTAGCGAAAGAATCCTATATGGGTGCTGGTTCATTTCCCAGCTGCTCCACTTCCCATCCAGCTCCCTGCTTGTGGCCTGGAAAAACAGTAAAGGATGGTCCAAAGCCTCAGAACCCTGCTTCTGCACTGGAGACCTAGAAGAAGCTCCTGGCTCCTGGTTTCTGATTTGCTTAGCTCTGGCCAATGTAGCCACCTAAAGAGTGAATCAATGAATGGAAGATCTTTCTATCTGTATTGTCTATCTGATTATCTAAGAAAAACAAATAAATCTTTCTATAAAATGTGTCTGAAGGACCTAGAGAAACAAAAGCAGACCAGATTCAGAATTACTAGAAGAAATGTAATATAAATTAGAGAATAACTAAAACATAGAAATTAAAAATAACTACACAAAAGATCAGTGAAATAAAGAGGTGTATTTTTGGGGGTGGGAGTAGGAGTATGGGGAAAGCTCTATTGAGAAACCATTAGCCCAGCTAACCAAGAAGAAAAGACGGAGAAATTCCAAATCAAGACAATCAGAGTTGACAAAGAAGATTATACAAATGATATCACAAAGATACACATCGAGTCATTAGAAATTATTATAAATAACTGCCTGCCAAACATCTGAAAATCTAAAAGTCGGTAACAGATTTTGGACACATTTATATTATTATCAAAACTGAAGCACAAAGACATAGAAAACTTGAACAGGCCAACAAACAAGACTGAGACTGAATAAGTGATAAAGGGCCTTGCAAGAAAGGGAAATGCGGAACTGGGAGAGATTCATTGTTAACCACTACTAAACTTTCAAGAAAAAAACAATCCCAGTTCTTAAATTAAGGAAGACTTTTAAATTCATTCTATGATGTCCATATTAGTTCAATTCCATCAGTAAAGAAATACACACAATAAAAGGAGAACTGTAGGGTCAATATCCATGATGAAATTGGATGCAAAAATTCTCAATAATGACAAATCAAGTGTAACAACACACCAGAAACATCATCCACTCAGACTCTAGAAGGGAGTTATCTAAGGGCACAGGGATGGATCAACATAGGCAAATCAATAAACAGGATTATTGACATTATCAAAATAATAGATAAAGCCAATACTATTATCTCTATAGATTCACTAAGAGCCATTGATAAAGTATGATGATTAGAAAACTAAAAAATTGATATAAAAGGAACATAACTCAATACAAAAAAAAGCAAAATGTGACAAACCCTCAGCTGGTATTATATTTAAAGGTGAAAATTTGGAAATATTTCCTCTAAGATCCAGAGCCAGATAATAACGTCTACTCTCACCACTATTATTCAATATAGAATTTAAAAGGGATACAAATTGGAAAGGAGGAAGTCAAATTATCCTTGTTTGCAAATAACACAATCCTTTAGGGGAATAAAAAGACTGCACTAAGAGACTATTAGAACTCATTACAGAATCTGGCAAAGTTGCAGGATGTAAAAGTCAACACGCAAAAAATCGATAACATTCTTATAGACCAGCTGTTCTCTAGCTGAGAAACAACATATAAGATCAGTTCTATTCAAAACAGATACACAGGGCCCAGGACCCATCCGCCACCATCATGGCATGGTGGATGGGATTGGGAAGAGGCGAACTTGAGACCTGGGGAATTAAACTTCCAGCAGCCTGTTGGTTGCTGGTGGGTGCCAGGCCGGAATTGTCTCCATGCTCGTATTTCTACATGCAGAAATTTAAAACAAGATTCTTACTTTATACTCCATATAACAATATTATTTTCAAGTCAGTTCAATTCATTATATTGAGTAATTTCATTCAATATCATAATTATCTTGTTTAAAAGCCTTTTCCATAGAGATATACGGAAAGCTTCATTGCAGAAGTACGCAAAGAAGTTTCTATCTCTGTAAGAAACATTTATAATTATAATTTCTAATTTTATTTTCTTATGTAAGGTAGAATCAGAGAGAGAGAGAGAGAGAGAGAGAGAAGAGGAATCTTCCATCCATTGGTTCAATTCCCAAATTGCTACCATGGCCAGAGCCAAGGCAACCTGAAGCCAGGAGCCAGGAGCTTCCTCCAGGTCTCCCACAAGGGTGCACTGGTCCAAAAACTTGGGCCAATGCCCATTACTTTCCTAGGCACGTTAGTGGATAACTGTATCAAAAGTGGAGCAGCAGGACTTGAACCAGTGTCCATATGGGATGTCAGTGCTGCAGAGGCTTAGGCTATCATTCCACAGTACCTACTCTAAAATTATAATTCTACACGCATAAGCCTAGAGTATAGACTGGAGTCGATATAAATAACAAGAAATGAACTGATGCATAAAACACTCCCTTGATCTTCTGGTAAAACATATTTTTAAAACTTAGAATTCAAAATTCTTATTTTCCCATTGCACAAGGAGAACACCATGAAAGTCCTTTGTTGACATTCCAAGCATGCCAAGGCCCACCAAAGAAGAGCTAACACTATGACCTGCACAGCCACACAGAAGGAGCGTGGCAGGTGGCACCGCTCTTCCTTCAGCCACTTTCTCCATCTGACACAGTCCCTGTGACACAGGAAGCTGTTCAGCCTCTAATGAAATTGTAAAAGGAGCTATTTACAGTAAAAACATCTATAGTTAAGAAGCTTTTCCACAGTGACAGAGAACTTGGTTATTTACAAAATGTAACTTTGCTTTATTAGAGATATTTAGGAATTCAACCTCTCTTTTCAAATATTTGGTTTATGATGTTGAAATGGATTGTATGTTATTCTGTTATGTTTAAATTCCCAAATTTTTTGAATGTTTGATACTTTCAGATGCCCAATTTGAATGTCATTTACAGGGGAATATTTTTTGTTGCATTTTGATTCTCAAGATTCCCTGGACCCATAAGAACTTGGTGTCTGGAATAAAAACCCACATCACCTGCGCATTGATTGAGTATCTATTCCACGTTAGCAACCAGTCATCAGTCTCCTTGGAGCCAGGGCTTGGATCGCAAAATTCAGCCAAAGGCCTGACATAGTAAATAGTTTAATAATTCGCCTGATAAACAAAGGAATGTCCTCTCCTCAGCTATTTTGCCTATTTATATTCATGTGATTTCTGAGACTAGATTCTGTTTCCTAATTATATCATTTTCTTGTATTAGGAACATGTGACATGTTTAAAAGAGAATTCATGAAAACACAGAAGACAAAAAGATAAAAATTGCTTAAAATAGCATCATCCAGAGACAAATATTCTAAAGATTTTATGTATATCCTTCTTACATATAGTTTGAATCATATTTGTGTAAACAGCTATGTTTCACAAACTAATTTAAGCCTGGCTTTTGTTTATTTAAAACATATGGAGTATTTTTCCCATATTAGCAAATACCAATCTGGAAAATGATTTAATTATTCATTAGAATTCCATCATCTGGGCATGTGTGAATTATTGCCTATGATCTTCTTCTGGGAAAATTAGAAGATGCTTTACACATGGCAGATATTCAGTCATTATAGTGCAATTATAAAAATGGTCATACAAATTACAAAAAAGGGCTTGTGTATTCAAAATCTAAAAACTTTGAAAATTTATGTTGAGATTCTCTCCCACCATAAAAGCAATGTCTAGTTTTCCACTGGAACTTTCTGATGATATTACCTAGAATTATGTAACTCAGACTAAAGTATAAATTTCATATTTTCCCCTAGTCTTATTACCTCTATGGTTGATAAATGCTGGATATATTGTCAGAATGATATACTGCTCCACAGTTTAGAATATTTAGCAGTCTTCATAACAACCATGATTTTTTTTTAAAGATTTATTTTTATTATTTTTTGTTGGAAAGGCGGATATACAGAGAGGAGATACAGAGAGGAAGATCTTCTGTCTGATGATTCACTCCCCAGGTGAGCGCAACGGGCCTATACTATGCCAGTCCGAAGCCAGGAGCCTCTTCCGGGTCTCCCACGCGGGTGCAGGGTCCCAAAGCTTTGGGCTGTCCTCAACTGCTTTCCTGGGCCACAGGCAGGGAGCTGGAAGGGAAGCGGGGCTGCTGGGATTAGAACCGGCGCCCATATGGGATCCTGGGCGTGCAAGGCGAGGACTTTAACCACTTGCGCCACCGCGCCAGGCCCAACAACCATGATTTTTTGAAAGATAATTTTAACTGCAACATACTTTGGAATTATTGATGGTTTATTATAACAAAATAAATAAATAATGATGGTTGTATCCAAAAGGAAAAAGAGACACAAAATATTTCAAAACTTTCCAGTTGAAGAAAAAGTTTGTCAAACATTTCAAGTAAAAAGAATGCTACTTTCAGATCACAAACAATTCAAAATAGGCACCCAAAGTGTTTCAAATTCACATATTGAGTAACCAGTAAGGAAAAAAAACACTGTAAAAACTAAAATCACTTTAAATTAGAATGCTAACTATGTTTTCTTTGGTTGGTCATGATGGTATACAACACGACATAATTGAATATGCTGAGAAATTATGATTGTATTTGACACATATTACATTTCTGTCTATGAAACAAAGCATATAGGTCATCTAAGTGTCAATTATGAAAAGCCTATTTTTAACCACTCTGAATTATTGCATAAGTATAACTGTTGATAAAGTCACAACAACACTGGGCACAACTATAGTTTAAGGAAACCTTTAAAAGTCTGTAGGCGGAGGTAGATCCTTGCACATACTGATCTGTGTGAGGCAGAGGCACTAAGCCACAGCATCCAAGGGGCCACGACAAGTGAGGGGCTCTGCCAAGCGGAGACAGAACAACCACCGGCCTACACCTGCTCTATGGCAGGGCAGAGGCCCGGTTGGGGAAATAACAGGACACCCTAGCTGGGTTGAGTTTCCCACCAAGGAGCGCATGGGCTGGAACTGAGGCTACATTCTGATCAGGATACGATCGTAATCTCACTTGGCACAATTGTGGACTGGGATGGGAAGCACCAAGCCAGGCCAAATTCCAACACCATCTGGTGCTCTGGAGGACCGGGGAGGGTTGTATGACAGGCTAGGTTAGGTCTCAGCCCTTACTGAACCATGTGTGAGCTTGGTAGGGGTATGGAAGAGCCATGGCTGGGTTGAAATATCCAACAACAAGAACCAGCTTGGGTCGGAGGCCAGGCAGGAAAAGCCACTGTTCCTCCTAGGATAGCAGGCGAACTGAGTAGTGCTGGCTCATGGACCCACTGGTATGCACAAAAACTGGCATTGGGACAGGTTCTGGTGGAGGAGCCCGGGCAACTTCTCTGGCAGGACACAGTCCCATGCAGGTAAGCGCAAGAAGCACAATAGGGAACAACCCAAAACAGGCAATGAAAATTATCCCACTGGCATACACATGGCATGGGTTGGGGGCAGACCAGCCTGAATCTGTTCACGTTACCTTCTGGTGAATCCGAGCACCAGAACAGAGTGTGGGTCGAGCCAGGTTCAGTTGCAACACATACCAGTACACAACAAGTAATGCCAAGGTGAGATGAGCCGTACCAGATGTGGCTGCAGCACACAACCAGCACATGTGACAATCAGGGAGGAGGCAAAGCCAACAGGGGAACGTGGGTACCCCTGCTGGATAACTACTTCCATTGGAAAGTGTGAATACGGATGGGGACAGTTCAGACTAGGTAGGGCTATAGCACCTGTGGGCCTCACGGTGAGCTGACTGTTCTGACTGGTGCAAGTTAAAATTAGAGTGGGTTGAGGGGTGTTTGGGCTTAGCCACAGCGTTAGCTGGCAGAGGCTGGTACTAGGAGCCAATTCTGACAAGTCAAATGCCAAAACTACCTGGAGACTGCATACTCTAGGAGTGGGTGTGGCCTAGTAGGGAAATAGTGGGCACCTCCCTCAGAGTTACCACCCTCACTGGACAGCACGAAACCCAGGCTAGGAGCAGGGGTGGCTTGACAGAAAGGCACCTGCCAGTGGGTGTATGGGCTGGATAATAGGTTGGTTGGGTTGAACCAGGCTTCAATGTCCATTGACGTGTGCGAGAGCTACTTGGGATGTGGGACAGACTGGACAAGCCTGCAGTGCATACTGGCAAGCATGCGAACCAGGGTAGGGGGCAGAACTGGTAGGGGTTTTGGGGAGTCGCCTCAACTAGGCTGCAGCTCCAACTGGTTTGCATGAAGACCGAGTATGAAGTGGGTAGAATCGAGCTGGATTACAACACCCATTGGTTCACAAGGAAGACAGGGCTGGAAGCCGAACGGACCCAGTAATCGCAACGACCAGCATATGCATAAGCTGATTGGTGTGACGCACAGTGTTGGAGTCTGTACTAGCAAACTCACTCAAGAATCAGATCTGGGATCAATTCAGATGAAGTTTCTTTGGATATTTCTCGAACTGAACTGCTGATCTTGGAACCCCAACCATCAAGAGACTGTCAGCCAGTGGACTCTGAATAGGTTTCATTACGGTTGGGATGGAGAGATTGGCAGCAATCCAGAACTGATGAACTATCAAAACTGTATGAGCAGGACCCTTGGAGCGCGCCTCATGTTGGGGATGGGGGATGGGTGGGAGGTAGGGTGGGGCTTTCCCCTTTGTTACTCCCCTAACCCTAGATACAGGGAAAAATGATTATATTAGTGTGGAAACAATGATATTACCCACTTTCACCCTGTAGCCCGTGACCCTTTGTACCCTAATAAACTAAGATTATTAAAAAAAAAAAAAAAAAGTCTGTAGGCGGGCCCGGGTGGTACCTAAGTGGCTAAAGTCTTCGCCTTGCACACACCGGGATCCCATAAGGGTGCTAATTCTACTCTCAGCAGCCCCCACTTCCCACCCAGTTCCCTGCTTGTGGCTTGGGAAAGCAGTTGAGGATGGCCTGAAGTCTTGGGACCCTGCACCCGCGTGGGAGACCTGGAGGAGGTTCTACCTCCTGGCTTTAGATCAGCTCAGCTCCAGCCACTGCGGCCACTTGGGATGTGAGTCATCGGATGGAACATCTTTCTGTCTGTCTTCCTCTCCATGTATCTGACTTTCCAATAAAAATAAAATAATTTTTAAAAAAATCTCTGTAGGTGACCTTAAGAAAAAAGTCCTAAATGCAGAATAGGAAAATAGAAATAAGGAGGGGTATTTTATTTTGTATAGTAACATGAATACAGGAAAGTAAAAATGAGAAGGAGAAAAAATCCTTCCTGTGGAACAAATTGCAAACTGTTTTGTGTGATCCTTGCAGTCAAGTTAGTACATAAAGGAAATGCTGGTTTTTTTATTAATGCTCTTTTGAGAAACTAATACAAAATAAAAGATAACGAATATCTGTATGCAAAACATTATATAAAATTCTTGAATGTTTCCTGTAATCTACTTTTTAAATTAATTTGCCTATGAACTAAAATTCAGCTATAAAGAATTTGTGCAAAAATGTACTTTGGGAAAAACCTCATCAAAAATCTACTGCTAAATGTAATCATCTGAGTCATACTTTATAGACACTTCACGGTCGTTAAGAATTACCCAAAATTTTCTTAGCAAAAGAAAGAGGTTTATTTATATGTGAAACGATATTTCAGCTTTCTTTGGGCAATAAATTTGTTTTTGAACATTTCATTCCTGTCAATGATGTCATAAGCTAGAAAAGTCATTTGGTGTGAGCCCTGTATCTCGTGATTAGCAAATATTTCACACTGAAGTCATTATAGCAAGGACTGGCTGGACATTATTCATCCTCCTCTCTTTCCCTGGCTTCTAAAAGGACCACGTGTCTGAGCTCCCCTTCCCTCCATGTTGGCCATATTGCCCAATTCTGTAGGAGTGTAGAAGTATCCTGTACCCACTGCGCTGGTCAGGAGGCATGGCTAGCCAGGAAACTACAGCAAGGCTTTGCAGACAGCAGTATCACAAGATAAAAAAGAGCCACAATTCTTATTCATGCAAAAGGCCACACATTAAACATCTAAACTGTGATATGGTATAGAGAAAATGCTTAATGTTGCTAAGTTACTGGGAACTGAGATTGTTTTTATGGCAGAGCATTAATTACCCCAAATAATAGATTTGTCCTTAAAAGCTTTTCTGTTGACACTTTCAGATTTTTAATTTACATGCAGATTTGGTACACTGCGACATTTTGTGCTAATTGTTCCCTTTAGGAAGTTGGTAAATTTTAATGTTGGATTAAAAGAAATAACTAAAGCAATAAACGGCTTGACCACACCTCATTGTTAAGAGAACAACTTTGCTGGGCCCAGCGCAGTGGCGCAAGTGGTTAAGGTCCTCGCCTTGCACGCCCAGGATCCCATATTGGCACCGGTTCTATCCCAGCAGCCCCGCTTCCCTTCCAGCTCCCTGCCTGTGGCCCGGGAAAGCAGTCGAGGACAGCCCAAAGCTTTGGGACCCTGCACCCGCGTGGGAGACCCAGAAGAGGCTCCTGGCTTCGGATCGGCATAGCATTGGCCGTTGCGCTCACTTGGGGAGTGAATCATCGGACGGAAGATCTTCCTCTCTGTCTCTCCTCTCTGTATATCCGCCTTTCCAATAATAATAATAATAAATCTTTTAAAAAAAGAGAACAACTTTGTAATCAGGAAAGAGTTGTCAATTGCACAGTTTTGTTTCTCTTGGATATCAGTTTTTTAAACCACATCAATACTGAAGTATTCTGAGAAATGTTATTTCATTTGATTCACAACTAAATGATGATATCACTTTCTTATCGCTGACCAAAACCAGAAGCATTACAAAGAAAACTGCTTACTTTCTTATCATTCAATCAAATATTGTATATGAGTAGCGTAGATGTTTCAGAATTGAAATGTACTTTCAGTACTATACAAACCTCGTGCCTGTTAGCTAATAGTCTGTGCTTTAAGAAAAATAAGATTGTTAAATAATGACCCAAAAATGATTGGCAGAGAACTGGGGTTAGTGATATAATGTCTTGAATGCTTAGATACGTTCTTACCTGTAAGAACTGGCAGCAATATAAATCACAAAGCTTTCAAGATTCACAAACCGTTCTAACAGACACTGGACAGTCAGGTGAAAGCTGTTATTCGACTTAGTTCTTGCACAACAACTTCCTTCCTACTTGTGCTAGCTCAGAGCTAGGAGTACAGTTAACCCAAAGATGGCAAATCCATATCTTGTCAACAATTGGAATTGAAGCCTGGTGTGTAATGATAAACTCGGTTATTCTAGCCATAGAATCTGATGTTGAAAGCATGCGTAAGGAGAGCTACAAATGCTGAATTTAATTAGAACCATGAGAGATCTTGTTGGCAAGCTGAATTTATAAGGGAGAGTTGATCCTAGAGATAAGAAAGATTCCACCACAAAGATGCTGAAAAAAGCAAAAAGCTAGAGCTTCCTGAGCCTTAATGCCTATTGTGAACTACTTAAGTCCTGATTCTATCAGACTCGCTTCTGCGCTCTTGAAGAAATCCTGCTTCTCTGACAAAGATACAAAGGAGTAACTGTTTTATAACCAAAAAAAAAAATCGTAAATGAGATACAAATTCTTTAACCAAATATCTTTGAAAAATATAAAATTTCATGAGAATAAGTCAAAAACTAATAAAATTATCCATTTAAATAGGATATGCATATATATGTGCATATATATCTACATATATAAATATCTATATCTACATATCTGTATCTTTATTCTAGGACAAATATACATATATGTATATTTATATACATATAATAAATATGCATGTGTACCTAATAAATATTTAAGATTTTAAACCAAAGTAAACCTGTCTTCTATTCCAAATTTCATAATTTTTGTAGTATCTTTTTGTGAGGAGGATATACATTGAGATATATATTGAGAGAGAGAGAGATAAGTGTCCTGTTATAATATTTATTATATAAATATAATATAATATTGTAATATTATAATATTTCAGTTGAGTCTGGTACATTATTATATATAATGTTAAATTTGGCCAAGGGCTTTTGGTTTTTTTCTTTTTTGCATTCCAATATTTTCCACATGTTTTGTTATTACAAATACTTTCTAATTTCAACAGTCTTAAAAGTTATTTTTAAACCATATTTAAAGTCATACCAGATGTATTCAACCAGTTTTACAGAATGGTCAGAATTTTACTCTTTCCATAAATTCTTACAAAGTGTTGATTGATGATGACAATAATTACTTAAATGGGTTTCTAAAAGATACCCATAAAAGATATTGGGCCCTGTGCAATGGCTTAGTGGCTGAATCCTCACTTTGAAAGCACCGTGAACCCATTGGGCATCAGTTTGTGTCCTCATTGCTGCACTGTCATCCAACTACCTGCTTGTGGCCAGGAGGGAAGGAGAGGATGACCTAAAAGTTTGGGACTCTGTAATCGAGTATGAAACCTGGAGGAAGCTCCTGGTTCCAGGCTTCAGATTGGCTCAGTTTCTGTGGATGTGGCCATTTTATTGAAAATTTCCCGTTCCAATAAAAATAAATCTTTCTAAAAAGAATTTGCATATTTTGCTAAAATGACAAAAAGAATTATTGAAACATAAAGGGAAGGGAAGATATCGGGTGATGCTTTAAAGCTTTACAAAGTAATGTTGAAATAAAAAGTTAAAGTGGCTTCTGTGTTTAATGACGTAAACTAAATAAAGTCATAAAAAATATCTGGTAAAAACTTCTCTCAGTATATATTAACTTTAGTTTCTTATTTCTGGTTCTGCAAATCAAAATTAGTTACAGTTTAGTCCAGGATTCCCAGTATCATTAATCTCATGCATATCAAAGGTCCCTTTTGCTTCCTTACTATCCTCTCAACTCCCCAACTTAAATTAAACATATGTAATCTTGTTTCCTTTAGTACATGATTTAGCCAGTATCATGCAGCTCAGATTTGGATACTGGAAATTGTCCTTCAACACATCTCTGCAAGTACCTGTTTTGTTTTGTTTTGTTTTGTTTTGTTTTGTTTGTTTGCCATTGAATATGAGTGTGCCTTTTGGTAAATCAGCTTCTCTTCACAACAGTTATCCTCTCCCACCTAATCTTTACATTATGTGTTATAACCATCCACTTACCCTCACCATCCCCCACCATCTGATGGCTTCACTTCTGTGTGATCTGTCATTGTGTTTTAAAGGAATCAAACTGTATGCTTATACTTACATCAACTCAAAGAACTAGCTAGTTGAATGTCCAATTGCCTTCCTCCTGTTGTGTGTTATATACTCCATGCAAGTGTCTATATGTAATTCTAATCATTATTCAGATAGTTGACCTTTATGAAAAAAAAGACTTATTCCTTTATGTTACATTAAAGGAATAATAAATTACAATAAATTGCTAAGATTTACCAAACAATCAGCGTGTCATTAGTTACATGTGGTCTGTTACATTTGGAGCATGTATCAACACCTGTTATATAATCATGTTCTCTAGTTCTAGGCTGCACATCTTCGCTAAAGTTTAGCATGTAGCAAGGGATAACAATCAAGGGAAGATGCCACCACAATTCATTTTGAAAAGAAAAAAGAGGATTAAGACTGGGAGAACTGTTAGATTTAATGTAGAAAGCATTTAATTCAAATGTGGATTTTCCTTGCAATCTCTTAGAGAATTACAATTGTTTTATCAATATAGTTAAGCAAAACAAATGAATGCTTCAATATTTTTTGTCTAACGTGACGTAGACGTCATACCACCCCTACTACTTCCTCTTTTGCCTGAGTGTCTTCATGAGTTTGATCATTTTGGCATCTTTTTGTTGCTTAGCAGATGAATTTCTTTTTCTTATAACATTTTAGCTACATTTAAGTTGCTTTTTGTTAGGCAATAAGTGCTATTATTTTTAAATCACAGTGAAAGTAGGACAGTGCTTTCATCTTAGGGCTTTAAATCCAGCATATCCTTTTATCCCTCCCTCTACGTTCTCAGCAGCCTCTCTAATTCACAGATCTTACGTAACCTGGAACCTGGCTATAGAAGAAACTGAATTGATTTCACTGAGATTCTAGAGTCAGAAGAAACAGCACTGCCCCACTGAAGAATTCACTGGGTTGAAGAACCAGGATACATGTGCTGCTGGCCACTTGGCTAACTCACAGAATGCTCCCATTCTTTCTTCCTAATCCTGTTATACAGTTAGCTATATCCAAAATGCTTTCCCATTATTCAGAACAAAGGCATTTCAAGGAGAGAGAATGTAGCCAATGAAGCCATGATCATAGCTCCAGGAGGAAGGGGGAGATTTTTACTACTGACCATATCAGCCAGTTTCCTGTCAATCAAGAGCGGTAGATGTCACTATCAAGGACCCTCACAGGGTCCCCAGCATGGAGACCCAGAGGCTAAATCTTAAGGGCCTTGAACATGCTGGGATCCCATTCCCCATCTACCTCCCAGTTGGTAACCTGAGAAAGCAGTAGAGGTTGACCCAGGGCCCTTGGACCCTGTATTCATGTGGGAGATCAAGAAGAAGCTACGGGCTCCTGGCTTTTGATCAGCTCAATTCCCACAACTGTGGCCACTTGGAGAGTGACGCAATGGAAAAAAGATCTTTCTGTCACCTCTCTGTAAATCTGCCTGTCTAATCAAAACAAATCAATCTTTAAAAACAAATAGCGAATGACTCTAACAGAACAGCCTCTCCTGTTAGAAAAACAGTGTCCTTGTAGAGGTCCATTGATGTGGATTGATGATATTTGCATTGCATATGTTATTATGTTAATGTTATTATCTATGGACATTATTTTGTGTGAGTATTTTTGACTTATAATCCTTATTTGATCTAAGTTTTAAAAACCCATAATCAGCTGTTGGGGGCACTGACAATTTCCTGCCCTGTGATTGGCCCTTTTCCCTGATTGGTGTGGCTTGGTGCTGATTGGACAGGATTGACAGATAAGCGGGGGACTTGGCAAGGGAGGGTCTTCAGCATAACAGAATTAACCAACATAGTGGTTTTTAATGGAAGATCGGAATAAAGCGCCTCAGAGACTCCCTCAAGTGTTGGGTGATTTCTTCCGTGGGACGGAAGTCCCCGATATTTGGTGCTGTGACTCGGATAGAAGATAATCAGCCATATTCTGCTCCCCCTACATTATTTTGCAGTGTTATGATTGCTCAAGCATTAACATCATTATTTTGCATAAGTTAAGTTCTAAAAGGGATAAGTATCCACAGATTATACTGGGGCTTATTTTAGAAAACTGGAGTTTTAGTACATGATATTCAAATAATGCCCACTGAAAAGTTAACAATCAAGCAATTGAATGCTATGTGATCAAGTCCTTGAACAAGTGGTTGCCTGGGAAGATGCAATCCATGTAATCAACAAATAAACCTCAAGGAAGTCATATAAGGGACTGTTGGCACCTTGACAATCTATTATGATAGGGATTTCATTAAAGTTTGGAAAGTATATATTTGACTTAAGTTTAAACTGTTGAGAGCTCAGAAACAGAAAAAGACACACAGTAATTTTATTGTGTTAAAAGACTGCTTTGTTGAAATACCTGCTTTCTGCAATAATTATCCTATATAAACCCACATATAAAAATAGCTACATTTGCAGATTAATCAATGATAAACATGCACAAAGAAATCATAATCTTAACTAAACATTCCATCTGTAAATCATTTTTTTTAGTAGAGCACTTGTTGAAATTTCTAAAAGCAAGCTTCCTTGACTTCTCACTGAAAATAATATAGTGATTTTCCAATTTACCTTCTCACAAGTCGTGGATTTACCATGCTAAGAAAATTGGGTTTACCATATAAAAAAACGCAATTCATGGGTGAACTATTTGAACACAATCTAAATAGAAATGAGTCACTGAATATTTCAAAAAAGCGTTTAGTTATAATTATTCAGATTAAGAAATATTCAAGAAAACTATAGGTAACTAATGATAACCCAGTTTTATTAATCTCATATACTGACTGAGCTATAAGTTTGCTTTTGTTCAACAAGCATTATGGTTAAACATAAAGAACAAACTCTTAGTATTCTGTATTATATGCTATATAAAGAAAAACAATCTCACTGAATCAGGACCAAAAGCATATGTCAAGGATATTTAGCTTTTAGAAATGCACTAGTAACAAAAAAACTTTTAAAAACTTGAAGTCAATTTTAATTATTCATGCAAGTATACAAAAGTAACACTTAAGGTGAATTTTAATATTTAGGAGATACACGGAGTTATGTCTTCATATTAACTTCTACACATCCTTATGAATGCAGATAAGAACATTC
Source organism: Ochotona curzoniae (assembly GCF_017591425.1). NCBI lineage: Eukaryota > Metazoa > Chordata > Mammalia > Lagomorpha > Ochotonidae > Ochotona > Ochotona curzoniae. The sequence goes on from NW_024467119.1 coordinate 42,010,660, forward strand.
AGAGTTGTGTAGAACTACTGGTGATTTTTAAGTGTCTTTCACTTTCACACTGAATACCAAAGTGTTTTATTTATTTATTTTTGTTGGAAAGTCAGATATACAGAGAGGAGGAGAAACAGAGAGGAATAACTTTCATCTGATGAATCACTCCCCAATTGGCCCCCAATGACCAGAGCTGAGCCAATCTCAAGCCAGAAGCCAGGAGTCTCTTCCAGGTCTCCCACACTGGTGCAGGGTCCTAAGGCCTTGGACCATCCTCGACTGCTTTCCCAGATGAATTCCCAATGAAGCTGTTGGGCATGTGTAGACAATGGGACGCTGGATTCTCTGACATTGTCTGTGCCAACAATGTCGGGGTACACTTAAATAAGTGAATGATAGAATTATGATTCCTTATGAGGGACTACACTAATGCAGTAAAATGGGGAACATCTGTCTGGGGGTGGGAGTTTGGGGGAAAACCCCAGCCTATTTGTAATTGTACCACATAACTCAAAATTGAAAATAAAAATATATTTTAAAAATGTAATGAACTATAGCAATATTTATTTCTAACAAGATTTTACTGGCACTTATCAAAGGCCAGACATTGTCTGAGGCATTGTGAATATAGTAGTAAAACAAAATAGTCCTGATTTGATAAATCACGCATTGCACTGAGAAAACAAAAAAGATGTGCAGAATGGATGGCTTCATATTGTGATAGAAGCTATAGCAAAGAGAGAGAGATTTGGCAAAAAGAAAGGACAGTTCCTTCAGAATGGAAGTTCCTTTAAACAGGGCCTTTAGGAAAGAGGCACTCGGATTCTTCCTGAGTAATGAGTCAAGCAAACATTCCAGGTTGTCAGGTCCTGGTGTTAGAGTGAAATAAAGAAGCAAGAGACACGATCTATCTATCCTTCAAGGGGATTTGAATGCAAAGGAAAGGGAAGAGGATCAGGCTTCAACCATTACAAAATTAAATACACTGCTCCAATCTGTAATGAATGTGATAAAGAAAAATCTAATATTTCAAGGGGATTGTATAACAAAAAATAAAACTGACCTCTTTTTATTCAGGTCCTTACGACAATGTACAAAAAAATTCACTCAGATGAATTATTATGGGGCAGTTAAAACCTTGAAATACATAATTTATTCCTTATAAGGAATTTATTAATTTAAAAAGCATAGCAACAGCCAGGAAGCCAGACTGTTGAGAAAGAGACAGAGAGAAAGAGAAAATGAATATGAATCTTCCATCAGCTGCTTCACTCTCCAAATCAGCCAAGCAGTGGAGGCTGAGCCAAGCTGAAGCCAGGAGCCAAGGACCCCATCCTGGTCTTCCACATAGCCAACAGAGGATCAAGTACTTGGACCAACTTTTTCTGCTTTCCCAGTGACGTTAGCAACAATCTGGATTGGAGCTGGACCGGTTGGTATTCCATTCGGTGGTCATAGGGCATCCTGGTTTTGCAAAAGGCAGTTTAGTCCTCTGCTCCGCGACAATCATCCCAAGCAAGACAGCCGTTGTTTACCTTCCGCATTCTTAGAACTAAAACATTCAGAATTTTAATCTTTCAGCACATGTGATCGCTTTTAAACTTTCATATTTCCACATCAGCGGGTTCCGCTTTCCTCTGATGCTCTTCCGTTGTCTTTCTAACTCTGCTTACCCCGGGTACATTTAACTGGTTCTCTTTCTCTTTAGCAATATATCTGAAAGCAAAACAAAACAAAATAAATAATACTTTGGCCTGAACAAAGCACTTTTGATGTTCCCTGGCAACTAAGGAGGCTGTTTTCTCTGGGTGGGCCACATTTGTTTTATTATAGCTCAATGCTTATGTATGACAGGCTTAGCAGAGAACGGAGGTGGGAGATCATACAGCAATTTGAAGGGTCAGAACTCGGATTATCACCTGCCTTCTTTTGCAGAATATCTGTGAAAGAAATGTTGTTGGGTAAAAGGAAACAGCGCTGGGAAGCAATGGTTTTCTTGGCAGATGATCATCTTAAGAGAAGGTGCTAAATTGGTAACTGTAGAAATCTGTTGCTAAAATGTATCTGCTGGGGGGAGGGTAAAGCAAGGAGAGAAAATTGAGAAGCAGGATGAAAGACAGTACATGAAGTAAGATTAACAGTGGGAAAATATTCCTTAAAAACAGTCTGTTCGACTGATGGAATTATAACTCCTTCTGAAGGACTATTGTAACAATGTGGGAAAAATCAGTTCGGGGGAGGTAGGAATTTGTGGGAGGGAATTCCAGACTCTACAAAGTCGTGTCATAAAATTCAAAATTAAAATTAAAATTAAAAAACCAGCCTGTTCAAAGAAACTAGGATTTCAAGTTAACAGCAATGGTAAGCATGGTAAATATTTTTGAAGTTCTTGGGGCACCATGAAGACCTTAATTGGCCTGATTTCTTGTTTTCCACAGTTCACAAATAATATTCTGTGTGAACAAAATGCTAATACAAAAAAAAGATATCTTAGCTATGTTTAAGTAATTTGTTTTCTTATCAGTTATTTCTCTTCTATTGTTCCATTGGATGTGCAATAGGTCAATTAAACTCTTCTGTTTTACGTATGTGAGAATTCGTGACATATTAAAATTGTCTCCTAAATGCCAGATCTGATTTTCTGGTATCATTCTCTTAATCTGTTAATGAGAATCTGAAATCAGGGCAAGGCCAGAAAATGGTAGACAAGGATATTTTGGAAGGGACTTTAAGTTAACATCTAAGAAAAGATAAATCACATTTAATGAGTGAAAATATATCACCCCAATTACCTATCCCAGCAAAGGGGCAACATGCATACTGCTCTTAAAAAGGAAGAGGAATAAAAACAAAAACAAAAGCAGAATATTATTGTTTAATTTTCATGGCTGGGCAGATTAAGCCACTATTTGTAATGCAGCATTCTATAGTAGAGTAGAGGTTCAAATCCCAGCTACTCTGCTTCCAATCCAGTTTATGTTAACATGCTGAGGAAGGCAGAGGAAAATTATACAATGATTTGGGCTCTTGCCGCCAAAGTTGGCAGGTGGTTTCTGACTCCTAATCTTGGCCTGGCTCACCTGTAGCTGTTGTGGCCCTCTAGGAAGGGAACCAGTGAATGGAAAATTACTTTCCTGCGTCTTTCCCTCTCGCTGTCACTTTGTCTTTCAAATAAATACATAAATCTTAGAAAATATTTTTTGCCTTACTTATAATTGAAGCTCATTTTTTTTTAGTTAGGGGTATGCATGTTTACAAAAACTCCATCAGGGCTTTCCAATAGTCCCTATTAATACAAAATAATTCTTTTAACTTCATTATCTAGAGGAATCCAACAACCAACAGAAATATACCATTAACAAGCATCAAAATAACAATAAGAATAAATACTACTTAGAATTGCTAAGAATTCTATTGAAGGGCCCGGAGGCATGGCCTAGTGGCTAAAGTCCTCCCTTGAACACTCCAGGATCCCATATGGGTGCCGGTTCTAATCCTGGCTGCTCCACTTGCCATCCAGCTCCCTGCTTGTGGCCTGGGAAAACAATCAAGGATGCCCCAAAGCCTTGGGACCCTGCACCTGTTTGGGATACCAGGAAGAAGTTCCTGGATCCTGGCTTCGGATCAGCATAGCACCGGCCATTGCAGCTCACTTGGGGAGTGAATCATCAGAAGGAAGATCTTCCTCTCTGTTTCTCCTCCTCTCTGTATATGGGAAGTGGACCGCCGGGATTAGAACCGGCGCCCATATGGGATCTTGGCACATTCAAGATGAGGACTTTAATCACTAGCCACTGCGCCATGTCCTAGATAACTCTTTAAATATATATATGTAAAAAAATAAAAAGAATAATCAATAACAAAAAGTTATAAACATATAGAAAACTCTCAAATGTTTGGATTCTAAACAATGTAGTTCTAAATAATCCATGAAGCAAAAATGAAATTTTAGTGGAAATTAGCAAAAATGTTGAACTCACTGAAAATAAGAATAGAGCATGTTAAAATTTTTAAGAGTTAGTTGCAGTAATAACTTACAGGAAAATTTATAGTATTAAATTCTGTGTTAGAAAAGTAAAAATAAGGACCACCACGGGGGCATATGAAATTAATCCACAACCTGCACACACTGACATCCTATATAGATACTTGTTTGTGTTCCAGCTACTCCACTGTCAACCCAGCTCTCTGCTGGCCCAAGGTCTTTGGCCCCTGGCTCTCGGCTTCAGATCAGCTCAGCTGTGGCCATTGCAGCCATTTGGGGAGTGAACCAATAGATGATCTGCCTCTCTGCTTCTCTTTCTCTCTCTCTCTCTGTAAAGCTCTGCCTTTCAAATAAAAAATAAGTAAATATTTTAAAAATGTAGAACATGCCTCAAAGTAAAAATTTCTCAAACCTATAAATAAGTGAATAATTAAAGAAACTAGAAATAGAGAAGCATGCTAACTACAAACCATTTACTTTTTTGGATGTGTTTTATTAGTGTGAAAGGTTACAGAGAGAGAGAGAGAAATCTTTCATCTGCTGATTCATGCCTAAAATGGCCACAATGGCCAGGCTTGGGCCAGGCTTGGGCCAGGCCAGATCCAGGCACTAGAAACTTCATTCGCGGTTTCCATAGGAGTGCATAAGCCCCACCACTTGGGCAGTCTTCCTCTGCTACCAGGAATATTTGCAGAGAGCTGGATAAATAGCAGAGCAGACAGGGATTGAGGCAGAGCCCATGAGGTTTGTCAGCATCCTAGAAGACCTAACCTGTTATACCTTAATGCTGGCCCAAAACTATGCACTTTAAAAAACTGGGCAAAAGTAAGAGCAAAAATTAATGAAAATAGAAACAGAAAAGTAATGAAAACGAGAACTAGTCCTTTAAAAATTAAAAAAAAAAAAATACACCTTTAGCCAGACTAACAAAAAGTCATCCTCAGAGAACTAGAGAGAAAGAGAAGAAACAGGAAATATCATACTATCTGATTTGAGAACTACCTATAAAATTATAGTAATCAAGAAGAAAACTTGATACAGACATTAGTGAAATAGTAAATGGAGTCCATAAATAAATCAATTAATTGGATTTGTGACAAATATGTGATTGCAACCCAGTATAAAAGTCAGTCTTCTTAACAGGTGGTGTTCAAATAATTAAATGTCCTTGGCTAATCTATACCTCATACCATATACAAAAATCCATGCAAAAATATAGCATTGATCTCAAAACTATATAATTTGAAAGACAAAAGCAGAATATCTTCAGGACTTTCAGATTCATGAATTTTAGATACTCCAACAAAAATGTAACCTCAAAAAGAATAAAAATACTATTAAATAAAGCATATCAAAATTAAATGTTAAATATACTGCTAAAAGAATGAGAAAAACAGGGGCCAGGTCTATGACGTAGTGGGAAAGTCCTGGCATGCCCTATGGGTACTGGTTCAAGTCCTGGTTGCCCATTTCTGCTTGCTATTAATAATATGCATGGGAATGTTGTGGAGGATGGTCCAAGTGCCTGGGCCCATCCATCCCTGGGAGACCCAGAAGTAGCCCCTGGCTCCTGGTTTCCCATTTATCCACCTAGCTCTGGCTATTAAGGCCATTTAGGGAGTGAACCAGCAAATAGAAGGTCTCTCTTTCTGTCTCCCTCTCTGTCTCTTTATTTCTCTGTTTCTCCCTCCCTCTCTCTGTTTTTTACTCCCTTTCAGATAAATAAATAAAGATTTTAAAAGAATGAAAAAACAAGTCAAAGCCTCCAAGTAAATATCTGGAGCTCACATTGTAACAAGCAACTTGTATCCTAAAATATAAAACAGATTTTCTAACACAACAGCAATCAAATAAGCAAAACAGTAAAACAAACTGGCAAAATATCTAAAAAAGCTGCTCCAATCAGGGGACCATATGAATAGAACACAAATACATGATGGAATACTTCACTCATGCACATCAAAGTCAGCCCATGTGGGACCCTCCAGACCTATCATGGGAGGCAGAAATGTCACTATCAATTGCTGAGAAAGACGTAGAACAAGCAAATCTCTCAGACATTGGTGCTACACGTTGGCAGACAGTTTGGAGGTTTCTGATAACTTTAAACATAAATGTACCATATGGCCCTGCAATCTCATTTCTAGGTATTGACTTAAGAAATGGAAACTTAGCTTCACACACAAAAAAAACCTGTATGTATTTATAGTAGCTTGTTTTGTAGTCATCCACATATCCTTTAAATGGTAAGTTGGTACACAAAATGTAGTACATACATGCAATAGAATACTGTTTGGCAATAAATAGAAATAAACATGGAACGTGGATGAATATTAAAGGAATTTTAAATGTGAAAGAAATCAGACCTCCAAGGCCACATTTCATATGTTTCCATTTATATGCACTCCAAAAAAAAAAAAAAAGCAAAAATACCTACACAGAAACCAGACCAGTTTGAAATGGGAGAGATTTGCATATTGACTACAAAGAGCCAGAACAAAAGCAATGCTAGGATGGGGGTAATATTTTGTAAGAAAATGTGATGATGAATATGTGTCTGTCAAAATCTCATCAACCTGTACACCAAAAAGACGTTCACTGTGCATAAATGTAAAAAGTCAAACATGACATTGGGGAAACCCAAGGAGGAACACAGGCTACTACAATGAACTTCAAGGAATTAAGCATAAATTACTTAGCCACACTGAAGAAAGTAGGCAGTAAAAGTCACTTTGAATAAAAGTGTTTTGATTCCTAATAAAAGGCTAAAGAAGCAAGAACCATACAAAATGAAATTGTCATGATAAACATCTTTTACAGATATATGGTTTAGCATTCATGAAATTACATGTATATTAGCTGTGATTAAATGAGTGAATGTAGTGGCAATAACAAGAGTCAGGTGGCTCACTGTCAAGAAGTTGCAAACGAAGGGAGAAGGCTAGCATAGTACTGGCATTCATCTCAAGTATAAAATGTAAATTGTTACAACCACTTTGGAAAACCGCTTACCTTCTCAAAATGACTCTTTACATTCTCTATTATGCAATAATATCACTTGCACGTTTATGACACATAAAGCAATATTCATAGGTACATTAGAGAACACGTAAGAATGTGCATGGCAAAATCATTTAAGATAGCAAAAACTTGAAAGCAATCCCAGTGTTAATGTAGTAGAGTGATGCATCTTAGCATACTCACACAGCAAAATACTACACAGCAAGGAAAACAAACGGAATGCTGCTGTGTAAAGCAAATGCTGTGATTCCATCAGAAGTACGTTAAAGCAAAAATTAAACACAGAAGAAAATTCATCGTATTCTTATGTTTATAGGAATTTTAATACTAAGAAAATTCATTTGTAGTCAGACGAGCAGCTACTATAGCAGAGTCTCCTGAATGAGAGAAGACAGAGGATTCTCTGCACTGCTGGCAACCACCCAGTTCTTCAGATGGTGTAGGTGTTAAGATACCCTCACATACACATAATCTCTGTGCATGTCGGATGTATACATTTTAATAAAATGGTTGCTTGATTGACTATAAGATAGCAGCTTCTTTCACTCATCTTTTGAGAATATACAAGGGTTGTCATAATATAAGAAGACTAATTAGGTGAACTTCAAATTATATAAAATTAAAATATTTTATAAAGTTTTTTTTCAAGAAGAAAAAAATAAGACTAGATAGCAACAGCATGTCAATGATGAGACTGTTCTGTAGCCTTAATGTTCCTTAGGAGTGCATTCTTTAAGGACAAAACTTCAAGATTGGGGCCTGGTGCGATGGCTCAATGGTTAAATCTTCACCTTACATGCGCTGGGATCAAATAAGGGCTCATGCCCCAGCTACCCTATTCCCCATCCAGCTTCCTGTCTGTGGCCTGGGAAAGCCATAGAGGTTGGCCCATAGTCCTGGGACCCTGCACCCACATGGGAGACCCAGAAGGAGCTCCTGGCTCCTGGCTTTGGATCAACTCAGCTCCAGTCATAATGGCCATTTGCGGAGTGAGCCAGTGGATGGAAGATCTTTCTCTTTGTTTCTCCTCTATAAATCTTCCTTTCCAATGTAAATAAATAAATCAAAAAATAAATCAGGGTTGATAAAGAAACTGCAAGATTGGCAAAGAATTAAGGAAGAATACAGAGTGGAAAAAATTGAAAGATGGATGTGATTAGAAAATACAAAATAAAATGGTAGAAAAATTAGAAATATCAACAATTAAAGACAAAGGAACCAAATTTCTCCAAAAGGTAAGAATTTTCAGTATGCAAAATAAATACCAGGCATTGCTTTCAAAAACACAAACTTAAACCATGAATTATGAAAATACTGATTTCCAAAAGTTTGGAAAGAATGGAAATACATATCAACCAAGGTAAAGCTCAATATTTCTGTTAATTTTTTAAGATATATTGCATTTTTTATTGCAAGGTCAGATAAAAAGGCAGAGGAGAGACAGAGGGGAAGATCTTCCATCTAGTGATTCACTCCCCAAGCAGCCTTAATGGCCAGAGCTGAGCCAATCTGAAGCCAGGAGCACAGAGCCTCTTCCAGGCCTCACACACAGGTGCAGGGTCCTAAGGCTTTGGGCCGTCCTCAACTGCTTTCCCAGGCCACAAGCAGGGAGCTGGATGAGAAGCGGGGCCACTGGAACACGAACCAGCACCCATATGGGATCCTGGCACATGCAAGGTGAGGCCTTCAGGCTCTAGGCTACTGTGCTGGACCCATCTGTGTTAATTTTATGGAACAGCAAAAAGAATTAGTAGAGAGAAAATATGGGAAGTAAATCTTAATTATAAAATTCAACATGAACAATATAGATGTTCAAAACTAGCAGCACAGCATAAAATAGCCAAAAATTATAACACAGAAATATACTTGAAATGCTGATAGCAAAGGCTCTCCCACTGCCTAACAACATACCTCTTCACATCCTTCTTAGGCAAAACAGAACCCTCACCAAAGAAGCCTTGGAACATTGCTCATGAGAACCACGTAGTTTACATCGTTCTCAGGCACAAATGAACCACTGGAAACGAGGGGTGAGTGTGAGGAAATTCATACATATATTTATACATATATATATAATCACAATAAAATTGGTGCAAAACAGAAATATATGTATAGATTTTTAAATCATGCATTTTAAGATGTTAAATATGTCAAAATTAAATTGATAAAGAAAAAATCAACTGAATGAGAATTTTGAATTGGTTAGTCATGAAAGTGCTTCATATTCAGACTTCAAGACATAACAACCAGGAGAGTTCCCAAAAATGTAATGAAAAACAGAATTTTAATTTTATTTTGGTGCAATTAACTTATTGAATTTCATAAATACATTATCATCCATGGAATTTTTTTTGTCTTAAATGTGTGACACCATAGAGCAATTGTAGAAAACTATTGCAAAAAACTTAGTAAGAACAATAAAATATTTCCAAGTTAGTTGTGAGAAGATATAAGTGATAAGAGAGAAAAAAAATTGAAAGGATTTTGTGTGAAAATTTTGCATCAAATTTTGTCCTTACATATAACTTTTTAGTGTTCTTTATTTTTTAAAAAATTGCTTGGAGTGTCATTTGCTGAAGAACACTGAAAGATGTAAAAAACTATTTCTGCGTTTGGAAGATTATCCAAGCTATAATGAAAAATAAAGACTGACTAGTAGAAACAGAGATTGGAAAAATTTAGGCTCAGTTATCAAAGGCAGTCTTCCACGACTGGTCCATCCTTTCATGACTGGGCCAACTCAAATATATGGGTCTCTGACTTTTTAGGATTGAGAAAATAGGTATTGCCAGGTTTGATGTGTACAGGTTTAAAATGCATGCCCTAAAAGGAAGACTCTGGCTTTAGATGGATAAGAAGCTAGAAATGAGCTTTCTGCGGGCATGAGGTGAAGGGGGGAGGCAAGCTGTGTTTACCACACTGCAAATGTCCCAGGGGAGGGAAGCAAGCATGTGAGAGTAAAGCAGTAGGAAGATGAATCTGAGAATGCCATGATAGAACCAGAGTGAGTGTACACAACACACATAGAAATCAGAGACTTTTAAATTTTAACCTCAGTTAAGAAAAGAGAGTGAGAGGCATCGGGCAGTTTGTATCCCCAAAGTTCTGAGCAAGACTCCAAATGGAATGGTGCGTTAGTGTCTCTGTAGGCTCACTTCCTAAAACACTGTAAACTCCTTGGTCAAAGTTCCAGGAGGAAGTGGATTCCAACCACAGTTGCTGCAGTCAGCTTGAGTTGCCCCAACACTTAATAGGTGTTTTGCTTAGTTTAAAATATGTCAACCTTCTAAGCTTTTTCCCACTCATACAGAGAACTGTGTAATTTCCAGTTTCTGAGATGATTATCAATAATATAGAAAAGTGTCTAGCATGATCGGCATGTGCCATATCCTAAATTGTTCATAAATCATAATTTATCATTATGATCATCACCTGTTGTACATTACAGCCATATCTACAAGTTACAGGCATTTGTAAGTACTTGTACAATCGCCAGTACTTTATCACACTGATACGTGATGAACTGCTACCCCTTATCCACAGGCTATCAGATCAGTGATTTCACTTGCTTTACTGTGTCCTGTTGACTAGTTACAACTTCCACTTCAAAGATGCCTCATGTTGTCCACACTGATACAGCCGCCATACCCCTGAGGGGCAGTGGGGAGAGACAGTAGGACAGTTGACAGCCTTTCATGTTGTCTTTTATATGCTTGCTCTAATTCCTCTATACTGCACTCTGTTTCCCTTTTTTCATCCTGCTCTTGATTCATTGATTTATCAAACATTTACTGGGTACCAAGGTACTAGCTAGGACACGAAGGGTACAAAGTTGATAAATGCACAGTGATGGCCTTAAGAATGCCACAGTCCAGTGTGAGCTGCAGGTGTAAGCTGTATAGAGATGCTAAGAGAGGGTTTCCATGAGACATTTGGGAATAACACTCCTGGGGCAGGCAGAGTGGTTGCACAAAGCTAGCTGGACAACTTTTGAAAACTCAGATAAGGAGGTCACTAGCCCATGCAGTAGAGGTGTAGATAAGAAGGAAGAAAGAGGAAAGAGGACCCCCTGGAGACTGAGAATTTATATAGAGAGATTCCAGCACATAAAGCCACAGACATTGTCTTAGATCTTTTAGGGGAGGTTTAGAGAAAAAAAGAATGATATTCATGGGTAAGTAATATAGTTTCTTAGAGGAGAATATTTGCAAAGGAGCTGAATCACAATATGAAAAGCATCAGATCTCATATCTGAGTGCCTAATCACAGTCTCAACTACTCTGTTTCCAATGTGCACCCTGAAAGTTAGTCAGTGATGACCCAAATCCATGGGTTTCTGCCACCCATGTGGGAGACTCACTTGGAGCTGTATGCATGTCCATTTTCTCTCTGTCTTTCTCTCTCTATCCTCCACCTCTTTCTGCCTCTCAAGCAGTATTTATTAAAGATGTATTTCTTCAGTGAAAAGAAAATCTGTTTCGTTTTGTTTTCCAAAAATCCCTGATTGCCTAAGGCAAGGGCTGTCTATCCACTACAATTCCTATTGAAAAGATAAAATCTTTGAAATTCCTGTCATGCTATATAGAGATGATCTGAACAAAAATTATCATGTCATATTTAGTCACAAACAGGAAAGAAGGTTTGGTTTGGCTGGGGTTAAAAATGTTTTCTATGTACTCTGCTTTGTTGTGGTGTAATGAAGGCATTTTACCAGTCTCTTCTCTCTGCCAAGAATGTCATTGATAGCAAAACCCATCTCTACCTTTGCATTGAAAATGCCTTTATATTCCTTCTAATTTTTTTATTTATTTTATTTTTATTACAAAGTCAGATATACAGAGAGGAGGAGAGACAAAGAGGAAGATCTTTCATCAGATGATTCACTCCCCAAGTGAGCACAACGGACAGTGCTGTGCTCATCCGAAGCCAGGATCCAGGAACTTCCTCGAGGCCTCACACACGGGTGCAGGGTCCCAAGGCTTTGGACCATCCTTGATTGTTTTCCCAGGCCACAAGCAGGGAGCTGGATGGCAAGTGGAGCAGCCGGGATTAGAACCGGCGCCCATATGGGATCCCAGCATGCGTTCAAGACAAGGACTTTAGCCGCTAGGCTACCGTGCCAGGCTCTATCCCTTTTTTTAAAGAAAGAAATAAAAATAATAATAATAAAAAAGACTTTGATCACATCATCTGCTTCACCAAAAAGAAACATTACAAGAAAATAAACCCAAACTAGGCCTGGCATTGTAACCTAGTGGCTAAAGTACTAGCCTGGAACACACCAGGATCCCGTATGGGCATCAGTTCTAATCCTGGCAGCCCCACTTCCCATCCAGCTCCCTGCTTGTGGCCTGAGAAAGCAGTCAAGGATGCCCCAAAGCTTTAGGACCCTGCACCCATGTGGGAGACTAGGAAGAGGCTCTGTGCTCCTGGCTCTTGGCCCCTGGCTTCGAGGGGATCCACTCAGTTCCAGCAGTTGCAGCCACCTGTGTGAATCATCAGATGAAAGATTTTCCTCTCTGTCTCTCCTCCTCTCTGTATATCTGATTTTCCAATGGGGGAAAAAAAATCTTGGGCCCAATGCGGTGTTCTGGCAGCTGAAGTCCTCACCTTGAACATGCCAGGATCCCATATGGGTGCCGGTTCTAATCTTGATGGCCCTGCTGCCAATCTAGCTCCCTGCTTGTGGCCTGGGAAAGCAGTTGAGGATGGCCCAAAGCCTTAGGACATTGCACCCAAGAGGGAAGGCCTTGGCACCTGGCTTTGGATCAGCTCTGCTCCAGCCATTGTGGCCACTTGGGAAGTGAATCATCAGACAAAAGATCTACCTCTCTGTCTCTCCTCCTCTTTGTATATTTGACTTTTCAATAAAAATAAATAAATCTTTTTAAAAAGGAAAAGAAACCCAAACTAATGATAGCAGTCAGCAATAATACAACCCCCTTATTTTTGCTTTAACTCAACCATCAGAATGGTGGTCTGCACATATGTTGTTGTTGGAACACTTTTCCCTTAAGAGTCATGAGCAGGTGCTTTCAAACTCCAAGTCCCCAAATGTAACTTTATTATAGAATAAAATTGAGAAAAGCTGCCCATCATATTTCTAAGAAATAGAAGATGATGTTGATTTTGATGGAAGAAATGATAAAACAAATTTATATTTAAATTATATGTATATAAACACATATGAATATTTTACTGGATTCCTTCTTATCCTAAGATTCTCCTCCCACTTCTAACAATCCACAAAGTTATTGTGGATTTGTATTATCTCCTTATTTCTAGCAAAACAAATCTAGAAGAAAGTAGACTTTTTCAGAATCCACAAAACTGACTGGAGTTCCCTTGCTGGTAGATGTTGTATTCCAGAACAGGAAAATTAAAGATGGAAAGCAGAATATATTTGAATATTGTGTAAAATAGCTTTTGGTTGCTACAACTAAATATTTAGTATAATCTAACTGTAAAGGAAAGTCATCTATTTCAGCCTGCATTTTGGTAGCTTCATAGTCCTGCAAGGCAGTTCCGTTGTTCTGGTGGCGGATGAAAGCAGCAGACAGTGGAGTGAGTAAAGAACAAGTCACACAGTGAGCCAAGGAGCAGAGAGACACAGGGAGCATGCTGTTATGGCGTTGCTGTCTTTGTGGCCTTTCCTCATAAAGCCAGATGATTTATTCGTGGGAGCTCTATACCCACAGCTTAATCTAATCACTTTTCTACAGTTCCCACATTCGTAAACCATAATTGGATGAAGTTTTTTCCTTTAATTCATTAACTTGTGAGCCTTTGAAGGAAATACAATCTAGTATTCAAATCATAGTAGGCATGATTTTCTTACAAATACTTACAGGTCAAATATCCTAATTTTTGGCTTCTTCATAGGGGTATTTTTTGTTGGAAGGGTTAACTTGGATATGTGCCATCGTGATCCAAAAATTGGCATCAGTGACTATTGTGAGTATTAGATATGTGTCCATTTTCCACATATGGTATAAATCATATATAAATCATAACTTTCTATCCTGTAGAACTTTATAATTTTAAAGAAAGTGATAAAAATGAAGATTTTTTAAAACTATAACACATTAGATAAGAAAGCATTTTGTGATACCTTTTGAGAAAAGATTTCAACTTCTACATAAAAAAATTTAAAAACAGATTAAATTAATTGGCTAGTTTAATTTAGTATCTAATATTGAGGCACAATAAATGGTTTCATTTTAATATGTGTGAGATATGAGTGTTCTAGCGTATTTAATAGGATGAGTCATGTCAGATTTTGTGACACTATTAATGTTTGCATAGCAAATATTTTCTGACTATTTGTATATAATTTTGAAAATGTTTTTAAATCTCCATCAGTCCCAACCATGTGGTATAATCTTGCATGCAGACCACTCAGGCCAAGGAACATTAAATTTAATTTATGCAAAAGTTAAAGGTGGAAAAGCATGAAATTGCCTTAATGTATTTTATGACATTTTCTGTCTCCTAGCTTTTCGGAGCCCTTCCAACCCGGAATGGTTTGATTGCCTGTGTCAGGATCCTCCCATCTCCCAGAACTTCCCACTACATTCTGTTTAGTGAGATTTGACATCTATCATGCATGTATAGCCTATTTTTCCTTGGGCCACAAGCAACACAACGGAAGGAAATGTTGACCTATTTGGCTTGATATTTACTTCAGTAAAGCTACAGTCTGTGCGCAAGGTTCAGTCTTGGTGATTCATCTCTTCAGAAGTATGTGTGTGAAACAACAAAAGATGAGTCAACTCATTGAAAAAATCATTCAGCTTGCTTCAAATGGTATGCAAGGAATTGTAAAGTATAATAAGCCTTTTATTAGCTTATATATTATATCCAACTCCTGAACCATCAGTTACTAGTATAAATTGTGTGGACATGTAACATTATTATGCACACACCTCAATCTCTGGGACTAAAACTGCTATATTCCAGCTGTATCATTCAAGAGCACTTCTGAACAATTTTAAAATCCCACAGAACAAGAGTTGACTTAAGGCAACTTATTTAGACATAAGTGACTGGAAATGAGATTATGGGTTGACCACTGCAGAATTCATTTACTGACCAAGTGTAAAGTGTTATAAGAAATATTTGAATTGGACAGAATAAGCACTCCTTTCTTCATAAAAAAATATTTAAAAATTCTACCAATTCTTTCTTTTCTGATGTGATTATTCAAATAGTATTAGTCAAATGTACATCATTGTACAGATGCTTTTGAGTTTTCTGAGACAGTTTAGCAACAAAATATATTTGAAATATTTGCAAAGGATGATAATAAAAATAAAAGTTACAAACAGTAAAGATGAAGAACTCAACATTATTTCATTAAATCCACTGCTATTTTTAAGTTAGTAATAAATTAAAACTAAAGATTAATTTAAAACTAAAAGTTAATGCTAAATGCGGACTCTGTATGTCCATATTGTTTCACAGTTTAATTCTACCCAACTGATAGGTCCTTGCTGTTCTTTTTCTAGAGATTTGTTTATGTCAAAGACAGAGCGGGAGAGAGAGGGAAAGAGAAGGAAAGGGAGAATGTGAGAGAAGGAGCAAAAGATGGGGAATTTGAAGAAGAGAAACGGGGAGGCAGGAGGGAAGATGAGAAGAAAAGAGTGGGCGAGGGAAGGTGGATTTGCACTTGCCCTCAGATATAGGATACTAACATAGTAAATGCACCACAATTCTAGTCCAATAACACACTTAAATGACTTAGTTATTTTTCTAGACTCAAAATTCATGGAAAACTGTTAATGTGTTAAAGATCAGAAAGTTGCATCATTAGAAAAATATGGAAAAAATATTCACTGAAACATAAAATAGGTGGTTTCTGTATTTGTAAGCATTTTATTTGTTTTCATGTTTAATTTTATGAACCTCACATCCATCACGCAAAACTGAGCAAATAAGATAGTTCCCTAGTGTAGAGTAGAAATTCAGTAATTAAGTGTGGACTGGATGACTATTGCGTCTAAACAATCCAAATAAAATTCAGGAATTCCCATAGTATATACACCATCTACAGCCAAAACTTCTTACACCATTTTTTCTAATCTAGATGAATGAAGCTGGGGGTAATTTCTAACATCCCAAAAGAATAGAAGTCAGAAGTGTGATGGCAAAAGCTTCTTGAACTCTGGCTCTACATTTTATGGTCCAAATAAGGAATATTGAATTAACTTATAGATTAGCCAATTATAAATTTCTTAGAAAATCAATAGCAAAAAATGATAAATCTAAGATTAGATTCATTAGCTGATTTCCTAATCTTTTCCTTATGGCTACATTTAACTTTGAGGATTGCCTAGCATTGCGAAGGAAAGACCTTAAGGCATCCAATAATTAAATCTAATGAATAACACAAAGAGGGAAGATTAAAAAAACATATTCTATAGGGTCTGTCTGTGATGGAACAAGCCAGTAAACAGCAACAAGCTCAGGACATTTAAAATAATGGATTGAACATATTTTGGCTCCCACAATTCATTCCAATATATAGAATATTAGTTTTATGTTAACAGTTAATGGTTGGGAGAATCAAGATGGCAGAATAGGGTAAGGACACGTTTAAACGGATGGAAAAACATTTAATCAGGATGAAGCAGAGAGGACAGACATATTCAAAGAAATAAGAAAGGACAGAACAACAGCAGAGGGGTACCTGGAGACTGACAGACACAAAAAAGCAACAGACACAATGGTGTGATGTTGAAGTGACTGATACTCCAGTGGCATTCCATGAACAACCATCTGAACTCCACCAGCAGCCAGAACTCCACCAGCAACCAGGTGGGAAGGGACTTACACTGGGAGCTTGGGAGGTGAACCCAAAGAACTGTCTATCCTGTTTGTCCGTTTGATTTGACCAGGAGCAGAGACAGAGCACCAGATCACAGATGGGCAGTACAAGAACAGGGTGGATTTCACTGCCCAGTCAGCTGTCTAGAGCTGAATTGGGCGCTGTTTTCCATAAGGAGGCAAAGGCAAGGGAAAGGACTGAGCTGGGAGTGAACTCATTTCTGACTCAGTGAACAGCAGCAACATGGCATTCTACAGGTTCCACCAAAAACAGGTCTGGGTAGCCCTCAGATCTGACAGCCAGCAGATCAAGAATCCTAGTAGTGGTATATCGGACACTATTTTGTACACAGTGGCAATAGCCTTAGGACTGCAGGGGACAACAGTGAAATGTGCATGTGCTGATCTTGCAAGAACTCACTGAGCTCTTGCACTGGTCCAGCAGGAAAATAATACCAACTGTGGCATCATACGGGTCAAAATAGGTCCGTGTGGCACCCAGACCTTATGTCCAATAGGTTCTGACAAGATCAGCGCCACCAACAACCTAACTATATAGGACACCTGGTGTCTCAATAATCCTGGGATCTGCTCCAAACGGAACTGGGAGAAAGGTTGCAGAGACAACGGTGCAGCCTCAGAACGCTATCACAGGAGGTAGAGAGTGGTGAGCCATGAGCTGGGGCTACGGAGACAACAGTGGAAATCTAACATAAGAACCCAGACCTGGAACTCACTGGAGGGAGTGGCACAAGTGGCTGCAAGCAAAAAATTGTGTACTAACTGCAACAAGTAAAATCACATTGCATGGTGGGTCCGAGGATGGGGTGTCTCATGCCTGGATCCCAGACGACAGCCACCATGTACACATGGTGAGCTGTCCCCGGGTGGCCAGTGCGCCATTTGGTGCCAGGCCCCACCTGCTGGCCGCCAGGCTGGAGAGCTCTAGGGTTTTGGTTCTTTGAATCGCTGCTTAGGTAGATCCAGCATTAATCCACTGTGCTTATAAGACGTGAATCAATCCTAAAGATCCCCAATGACCGTAATTCTTCCTTTGTAAAACTTGTAATCACTGAACAATGCTAACCACCAAATACCAGCCCATGCAAAAGCCATGTCCTTCAGAATCATATCCTGTTAACTGATATGATGATGGCTCAGGAGAAGGGTCACATTAAGCAAGCCATTACATTAACTAGCACTAGAACCATAACCGGGGGCAGATTCTGTGAGATGTGTGGGCCCAACCCTGTGGAAATTCTAGCCCCACTGGTTAGCTCAAGAGGTGGGATGGTGGTGATGGACTAAGCTAGGTGTGACCAAGGAGCCTGCCATCAATCACAGGTAAAGGAATCCCCAACAGTCTGGACTGGTCAGGGCAGCAGCACCCAAATGGGCATCCAGGATAGGGATGCTCATACAAGGATAGCTCATACAAGACCAAATGGAAGGCCAGACTTCGCCGGAACACTGGCCTAAACCCACTGGCATGTATGAGAACTGGGTCTGGGAGAGGATCAAGTGGACAAATTTGGGAAACTCCATTGTGAATCATAGCTCCCGCTGGTGAACATGTGGTTCAGAACTAGGGGTCGGACAAGCTGGGCAATGTAGCTCCAACATTGGCTAATGTGTCAATTGGTAATGGAACAGAGTAGATCAGGCAGGACTGAGCAAACCTTAGCCCACAAGCAAAACTAGAAACCAGGATGGAGCACAGGTCATGCCAAGCTAGGCTCTTGTACCTATTGGTCTGCACAAGATAGGAACACTAAGCCACAGTGTCTAAGGCAGATGTTGGGACAGGTGAAGGATTGAGCCATGCTGTGTCAGAGTAACCAATGGCATGCATGTGATCTATGGCTGGGAAGAGGCCCGGTTGGGTATCTAAGGGGACAACCCTAGCTGGGTTGAGGTTCCCAGCAAGGATCATGTGTTGGAATGGGGGCTGCATTCTGAACGGGAAACAGTTGTAGTCTCCCTTGGCACAAATGTGGACTGGGATTGGATACACCGAGCCAGGCCAGACCACAACACCCTCTGGTGTCTTGGAGCACCAGGGTAGATGTAGGATAGACTATGGAAGGTCTCAAACCCCTACTGAGCCATGTGTGAGCCATATGTGGGTATGGACAAGCCATGGCTGGGCTGAAACATCCAACAGCAAGAACCAGTTTGGGTTGAAGGCCAGTCAGGAAAAGCCACTGTTCCTGCTAAGACAGGAGGTGAACTGAGTAGGGCTGGCTCATGGACCCCCTGGTATGTGCAAAATCTGGCATTGGGAGAGGTTCTGATAGAAGATCCTGGGAAACTCCTCTGGCAGGACACAGACCTGGCAGGTAAGCACAAGAAACATAATAGGAAACAGCCCAGAACAGGCCATGGAAAGTTACCCACTGGCATAAAATTGGCATGGATGGGGGAAGACCAGGCTGAATCTGTCCACGTCATCCACTGGCAAATCCAGGTACCAGAACAGAATGTGAGTTGAGCCGGGTTTGGTCACAACAAAAACTAGTGCACAATATGGAATACCAAGGTGAGGTTGCCTGTGCCAGAAGTGACTGCAGCACCCAACCAGCACGTGTGAGAACCAGGAAGGGAGGGGGCAGAGCCTGCAGGGGAATAAGGGGTGGTTCCTTTGCTGGACAGCTACTCCCGTTGGAGAGCATGAGCTGGGTTGGGGGCAGACCAGACTAAGCAGGGCTACAACACCTGTGCGCCACATGTGGACTGTATCAGGGAAAAGCCAGGCTGGGCTGATTATTCCTACTGGCGCAAGCAAAAATTACAGTGGGTGAGGGTTGTTTTGGCTTAGCTGCAGCATCCGCTGGCAGAAGCTGGCACTGGGGCTAGTTCTGTCAAGTTAAACCACAGAACTACCTGGAGAGTGCATAATCCAGAGGTGGGAGAGTCCTGGGAGGGAACCAGTGGGTTCCTCCTTCTTGGAATACCACTTCTACGGGAGGGCACAAAAACCAGGAGAGGGGCAGGGGTGGAATGGGGTGTGGGACAGACTGGACTACTGCTACACATACTGGCAAACCAGGGTAGGGAGTGGGCCTGGTGGAGGTTATTATGGGTAGCTCCAACTAGGCTGCAGCTCCCACTTGTTTATGCGAGAGCCGAGAATGTGCAGGGCAGCACCATGCTGGACTGCAACACCCATTGGTTCCAGTGGAAGTCGGGAGTGAAAACAGAATCAACCCAGTGATCACAACCACCAGCTGATCAGGGCCATGGACTGAACCGGGCCCTGTACCTGCTAGTACACACAAGAATCTGGCCTGAGAACACCTCAAAGTTTCTTTGGAGATTTCGCCAATCGAAATGCCAGACTCAGAACTCTAGCCAAGGAAAGAAAGAAGACAGAACAGATCAAACAACCATCTCAGCTATATGTTGGCAGTGAAATACAGGGAAAATGGAGACTCTATGATGAACTATGTCAACCAGTAGATTCTTCAAAGAGCTCATAGTGCTTGGAGTGGCAAGATTGGCAGCAATTTGTAACTGGTGAGCTATCAAAACCACTTGAGCAAGACCCTCAGAGCATGCCCACATCTGGGACCTGGGATGGGTGGGAGATTGGGTAGGGTTTCTCCCTTAAAATCCCCCTTTAAACATGAAGGAAACAATATGGAAATAATACTCTTACCCACTTTCCTATAGCCCTTGAACCTTTTTACCCCAATTAACTATGTAAAGATTGTCAAAAATACAATAATTTTTTTTAAATATAATAAAATAAAATCACATTGCAGACCTGTGGGTGACACTGCTTAGGAATCTGCCCCAAGGAGAACACTGTGCTAACAAGAAGTGCAATGACCAAGAGCAAAAAACAGACAAAGGCACAATGAATATTACTGAAAACGCCCCCGCAAAGGAGCAAAACCCTTTGCCAACCTCAGATTTAACTGAGGAAGACATCGAGAAAATGGGGCACACAAAATCCATAAGACTCATTTAAAAGCTTCTGATCAAAAATGAGATCATGCAAGAGTTCAAAGAATTTAAGGAAGCAGTAAAGCAAATCAAGGCTGATATATCAGAAATGAAGAACACAGTAGAGCAAATTAAAAGTACAATGGAGAATCTCCAAAATAGACTAAAGCAAGCAGAAGAAAGAATCTCAGAATTGGAAGATATTTCATGTCATCAGGGGGAAACATACAAAAAGCTGGAAGCAGAGCTGGATCAGGCCAAAAAAAGTATTCAAGAATTGAAAGACACTACTAAGAGGCCAAATATAAGAGTCACAGAAGTCCCAGAAGGTGCAGAAAGAGAAGCTGAGTTTGCAAATGTATTTAATGAAATAATCAAGGAAAATTTCCCTAATCTAGAGAAAAAATTGGGAAACAAGATCCAGGAGGGCTACAGAACTCCCAAGAGGCTTGATCAAAAGTGATCTTCACCAAGACACATGATCATCAATCTCTTTTCAATTGAACACAAGGAAAAGATCCTTAAATGTGCACATGAAAAAAAATTAATTGACATATAAAGGAATGCCAGTTAAACTCACAGGAGACCTCTCACAGGAAACTCTTCAGGCAAGAAGAGAATAGAGTGACATATTCCAGATTCTAAAAGAAAAAAATTGTCAGCCTAGGATCACATATCCAGCAAAGCTTTCTTTTGTCTTTGAAAACGAAATAAAATTCTTCCACAGTAAAAAAAAAAAAAAAAAAAAGCTAAAAGGATTTGCCTCTTTCAAACCTGCCCTACAAATGATACTTCAAGAAGTTCTCCTGACAGAGAAAAGGAATAGCACCTACCAAAACCAAAGGCAAATGGGAAGGACATCCCAGTAAAATGACAACAGAAGACTAAACTAATGAACAACCCATTCCTAAAATGACAGGACTAAAGTACCATCCATACATGTTAAACTCCAAATGTAAATGGCTTAAGCTCAACCAAACATCATAGATTAGTAGACTAGATTTAAAAACAAAACAACATCTATTTATTGTCTAAAAGAGACACACTTCACCAACTAAAATCAGCAGAAACTACATTGCATGGATTTTGTTATTTAAACACTTTCTTCTGATTAAATCATTCAATGACTCATAGATCATGCAGTGGCATCATTTTCTTCCAGACGGTTCTTGATTTTCATCTCCAGCTACACGTTAGGCATTTTGTAGCATGTTATTTAACTTCTTGCTGTTGTTAAATTTTTTTTTCTCCCTGATGTTGAGTTTGTTTTGTGGCTTTTCACTTAAGGGGATATATAGTAGCTGTGTAATGGAGACTGTCATATCTAGTAACATGTCATTTAACTTCATGGCATTGTAAATTTCTATTTTTCTTTTTAGTATTGATTTTGTATTATCAGTTTTCATTTAAGGGGATGTACAGTAGCTGTGAAATGGAGACTAACATCCAAATGTGAGGATATAATGTAGTATGTATTTCTACTTCAAGACAAAGATGGACTTACAATGAAACTGTGTGCTGTATCTTGACAATAGGATGCTGGACTCTCTGCCATTGTCCATGCCCACAATGATGGACATAGGACTATATATGAAGAACTATATTTTAGTAATGATATAGAGGAAGTAGATGGGGGAAGGGAATTGGGGAGGGGATAAGGAAAATGCCAGGAGCCTATGGAACTATGTCATAAAATGATAACAATAATAACAAAATGTAAAAAAAAAAAAACAATTCATGGTTGAGAGCTAATGGTTGTTGAATTAGGATAGAGATGTGATATATTGTGGTGACTAGGAGCGAGGCCAGTTGAGGTCTTTAAGTCACTGGGCACTTAACTTGATTCTGGAGGGTTAGTCTCATTAGAGGGCTGGTTAGGTAAGCTAAGTTCAACCTTGCTTTCCTCTGCTTTCTGGCTCACATGGAATCATTCCTGCACCCATACTGTTTCATTGACAACCTCAAGCCAATGCCACAAAATGAGGAGCACTAAATCCTCACCATGAATCTCCAAAATGTAAACCAAAATAAATATTTTATAGCCTAGATTGCTTCTCTCAGATATTTCGACTAAATAACAAAACACTAAAATGTTAACTCATGTGCGAACACCATGGTAACTTTCCCTTCAATCTCTTTTCTAATCCAATTTATATTTAACTTCAGATTAGGAATAATATAAATTCCATTTTGGCAAATGTTCTTTTGTTCTATAAGGGAAAGTCTCAATATTTCATTACAGTAAAATGTCTCTATTCTATATAGGCACTCTGGTGGCTTTGAGGCTATAAAGCTGTAGCACAATGAGACCTTGGCAACAGAGCCTCATGCCTTCAGTCTTACACTTATATCTCTATTTCATCTTCCTCTAGCTGTGGATCAATCCCAATTCACTACTGTTATTCCTTAATAATAATCTACAGCCCTTTAGGGCCAGTGCTATGATATAGCAAGTAAAGCTTCAAGCCGCAGTGTCGGTGTTGCCTGTGTGTTAGTTTGAGTCCTGGATGTCACACTTTCAATCCAACTTCCTGCTGATATGCTGAAGAGGCAGGGGAAGGTGGCCCATGTGCTTGGGCCCCTGTACCCAGTGGGAGACTCAGATGATGTTCTTGGCTCCTGGTTTTGGACCAGTTTAGGTCTGGCTGTTGCAACAATTTGGGGAGTGAACCAGCAAATAGAAGATCTGTCAATATCAGAGAATGTAAGTATGTTAGATAACTGCCTGTTTTTCTGGTCATTACATGTGGAGGCCTGTGATCATATTCCTGTCCAAGACTTAAAAATACAGAAGAAGAACCTGGACAGACAGGCAAAGAACTTGATAAGAAACAGATGTTGATAGAAGCTGTCTTTCACTGGTAAGCAACAGCCACACTGAAGCATACAAAATGAAGTTTAAGGACCCACTAATATATCTAAGATTTAGTAATGTAGAAATAGAACCTACATTCCTTGTGTGTTGTTAGTAAGACCACATAAGCTCAATCAAGCATTCTTTTTATTTTTATTTTTTCTTTCATTTATTTCTATCCAATAAGGCATGAAGCTAGTAAGTATTAGTATAGAATTTTTTCTTTTTGTTTTAATTCACTCTTCATTTTTTTCTTTTTTCCCCCTGCACTAATATCATCATTTTTCCCCTGTATCTTGTGTCAGGGAAGAAATAAAGGGAGAAGCCCCACTCAATCTCCCATCCATCCCAGGTGCCCAATGTTAGGCATCTCCAAGGGTCCTGCTCATGCAGTTTTGATAGTTCAACAGTTCTGAATTGTTGCCAATCTCGCCATTCCAATCAAGATGAAATCTACTCAGAATTCACTGGCTGACATATTTGGGTTCTGAGATGAGCATTTCAGTTGGAGGGATCTCCAGTGAAACTTCATCTGAGATGAGCCCAGAACTGATTCCTGTGAGTGCTTGTCAGTACGGGGTGTGGCTCTATCTGTCTTTCACCCCAATCAGCTTATGCATATGTTGGTCATTGCAATTGCTGGGTCAGTTCTGGTTCCAGGCTTGATTCCACATGAACCGATGGGTGTTGCAGTCCAGCCTGATCCTGCCCACTTCATATTTGACCCTCACACAAACCAGTGGGAGCTGCAGCCAAGTTGAGATGACTCTCCATAACCCCCACCAAGCCTGCTCATTACCCTGGTTCCCATGCATGCCAGTTTGTACCACAGGCTTGTTCAGTCTGTCCCACATCCCATTTAGCTCTGGTACTTGTCAGTGGGTGTTGAAGCCTAGTTCAATCCAACCAGCCTACTATTCAGCCCACACACATGCTGGTGGGTGCCTTTTTGTCTAGCCAGCCCTGCCCCTGTCCTGGTTTTTGTGCTCTCCAGTGGGAGTGGTAACCCAAGAGGAAGGTGCCCACTAGTTCCCTATTAGGCCACTCCCACTCTCGGATTATGAACTCTCCATGTGGTTCTGGAGTTTAACTTGACAGATTTAGCCCCCAGTGCCAGCTTCTGTCAGCTGATGCGGTGGCAAAGTCCAACAAACCCTCACTCACTCTAATTTTTGCTTGCACCAGTTGGAACAGTCAGCCCAACCTGGCTTCTCCTTGACCTAGCTCATATGAGGCCCACAGGTGTTGAAGCCCTGCTGGTCTGGTCTGCCCCCATCTCAACTCTTGCTCTCCAGTGGGAGTGGTTGTCCAGCAGGGGAGCAATCAAGCATTCTTTATTCCTCTTTGGAAAATGCAATATGATTGTCCTCCCACCTTTCGTTGTCCAGCCCCACAGTACTCTGCACACTCTGACTGCTTTGCTCTTTCCTGCATACACTAAGACTACTTGGATTTCTACACAATCCTACTTCCTCTAGTACACATTTAACTCCTCAGGCTCATTCTTGTCTGCCTCTTTTCTGGCTCATTTGTAATTTAGCATCTCTAATTTTATACATTTTGTAAATTTTTTCTGTGTCATAAGCACTGTGATATGTTAAAGCAAAAATTTTGAAACCCATGTGTATTTTTTCATGATATGCAGCTCATGTGAACTTTAAAAAATCAATATGCATGTGTTTCAAATATTTTTGTATTGAAGCAAACTTATTTTTTTATTTCATGTTTCATAAAAAAAAAAACTTAAAATCTCATTTCTACTATTGTAGGGGGGGATGCATCCAATGTGCTAAATACTCAATGAAAGAGAAGTTATTTCCTCAATGTTTGTTCTTTATGAATGCCTACAATGGAAAAAAGGATATAGTAGTAAAATACATTTGGAAAGATTTTATAAGGTTAAACATGTTCAGAGCCTTAATATACAACTAACAATGGTTTATGGCTAAAAAGAAATAATAACAGTGAGTTCATCAAATTTGCTGATATTTTAAGAGTATCTTATGCAGCTAGTGTTCTGCAGCATATATTTAAAAAAAAAAACTCTAAGAGCTAGCCCTCATCAAACTCTTTGTCCAAATTATATACTATATATACGGAGCATGTAAAATAATTTCAAGTATCTATATCTATTCCAAAGGCTTAGCTTTTACCCTGATCATTCCTACTCCAATTCTAGACAGTTTTTCAGTTTATTTGAAATGACAGTTTTCTCCTTCTCATTCTGAACTTTCATTAAACAGAGCTGATGCCATCGTTGGATCTACCAGGCATCTGAATTCACACTGCTACAAATGGTTTTCACATCTGTGAGGTTGGTCTAATCATGAGGTTGCAAGTACCTTCAAGACACATCCAGAAGTTTCTTAGGTTTTGCACAATATCTTAAGAGTACATTATCTTAAAAATGATTATAGCAACAGTAAAGGAGTATTTTTTGCTCCCTTGCTTACAGAAACACTGAGAATTAATAAGAATCTGATAAGTGCTTTGAGCCTCTTTTGCTAGATCATGTAAATTAAAAATTGTTTTATATAATATTGTCTAGGAATTTGCACGTCAGATGATTTGCGATTATATAGTCAGTGAAGCATTAATTTATTTGAGAAACAGAGTTTCCTATGAGTAAGTATGTTTGTGTTAGATAGCTACTGGGTCCAATGACTAAGGCCTTAACTTAATAGTTCTGGTTCCTATGAGTGGTTGACTTGGTGAGTAAGTTACAACTTGGGAAACTCACACCCTGTAATGCAGTACCCAGCTATGTCCCTGCTACCATGCTTTTGATCTAATTTCTTGCTAAGGCATATCCTGGGATGCAGCAGATGATGGATTAAGCACTTTGGTTCTTGTCACTCTTATGCAAGACCTGATCAGAGTTCTGGGTCAGCGCTGGGAGTGAATCAACAGATGGAAGATCCCTCTCTGTCAATCTCTCCCTCTCTTTGCTACTTAAGATTTTAAAAATAAATATAAAACAACTGTCAGATGATTAATTTAAACTTTACAACATTACCTCCAGAATCAAGAACAATGAGACTCGGAAGTCTAGAACAACACCCCCATTAGCTGGCTAAACAGCAAATTTTTAAGGTGAATAAAACAAAATCTAGCTTGCAATAGTACTGTGAAACTTAAATTTTCCATTAATACTCTGCTATATGGTATTTTCCTGATATTTTTGCCTTTTTTCCCTAATTGAATTCTTCTCTTTTGAAGCTAGAATTTCTTTTATCAATACTGTTATTAACATTTGCATTCCTATTTTTAACTCCTATTTCAAGGCATGCCTTGAAAACATTTTGTTGAAAGCAGTTATTTCCCATGTTTAGAATGCTGCAGTTCAGTAAAATAGAAAAAAATGCTCCTGTTGCATTAGTAACATAAGAACAAAAATGTATTTTATCACTTTGAGTATGTAAACATGCAGAGAACAGAAAAATCAAATAATAGCATTTAGAGGAGACATTGTCTAATAGACCCAGCAGAGAATTAGGATCCAAATATATCTGAGCTCCAACCTTGACTTCTGCAGAGGTTTCTACGTCCTTGAATCTGTGACTTCCACTTCGTGGAAAAGAAAACTTGAAAAAAAAAAAAGAAAGAAAGAAAGAAAAAAAGTACCAAGTGTGGGAGAATAGGGATGGTGGTTGGAAGTGTCACAGACATTTCAGCATAACTTAAAGCAAAATGTTCACCTTAAATATGACTCTATTTTATTTCTATCAATATCTGTCACAAAAGTGATAGTGTTATTCAGACTGCTGTTATTCTAATTCTTTTGTCTCCATAACCCGTGAGCCTAAATGTTTTCTGGGTGTAAATAACTCACAGGAAGGTACGGAGTCAGCATCCTTCCTTCTCTTCCTTGTTAGTCCATTGGTACACAGCTATGTATTCGTTAAAGAGATAGCTAGTTCAGGAACCAGCATACACAGACCTCCTGGTGCCAAGTTGCTCCAAGGGCTTGACCAGGTTGAACATATTCTATTACACACTATCACCATCTGTGATATTTGGACAGGAAATAGAACACATGGCACCTCACCAGCAACTTGCATAAACTTGTCATTTTAATTAATCGAAGACCATTTGTATGAGGGCTTATACATCACCTCATGAAAAAATTATCTCTTCACATCACCAAGCCATTCCAAAGCACAGCCCGGAAGCAAAGGCAGTGCAGTCTGCTCCACTGTATTTTCAGCATTCAGCAAAATGCTTGTTGTAGAGAAAGGACCAAATCTATGTTTCTTTGCCTAAAAGTTTCTCTGCATAAATGCACAGGCAATAATATTTTCCAGACAAATCAGGGGAAAGCTAAAAGGCAAGGACTAGGATACACATCCTCTACTGTTTGTTTTTAAAAGTGTGGCAAATAGGCTCTACCTTACCCATCACTCTTTTATTCTTGCCATTTTACATGGGACAGGATGGAACCGTTGCCTGGCAATACTTTTCCAGATGCTGTATTGTGGGCAATTGCTCCTGAATCTGTCTACTATTGGTGGGTGTGGCTTAGAGTTTACCTCCCCACGGCCTGAGGCACAGCTTCCTATCCTATACATGGAGTGTGACTTTTGACATGGCTAGAAGGTCAAGGGGAATACATGTGGAACATGACTAGATGGTCAAGGGAAATAGACGTATTGTATAGCCAATCACAGTGTCTTTGGTGGGGGGAGGGGAGAGATTGGCCAGAAGATGCGGTCCTGCACTCCTCTTTCTTACCCTTTAAAAGCTGTAACCTGTAGAATACCAGGAGAGTGCAAGATTTTAAAAAAAAAAAAAGTTTTATCCTGTGCATAATAAAGTGAACATTCCTCACCAGCTTGTCTCCGGTGGTTCTCGTGGCCAAGGAATACCTTTTTCTTACCCTCGGGGACCTCGGGGCCTGCTGGCAGGCCTAAACCACAAGACTATTTTGGTGTCCTTGAAAAAATGCAATACATTGTCTCGTTGCTGTCTCTCTTCATTTTTCCTATAGGCCTATTATAGAAGTGTGTATTCCCTTTCCATAACAATGGCTTCACAGAATTAACCTGCGCACCAGTGGAAAGCTTCTTTCAATTATTGCAATCTTTATCTTGCAAGATAACATTCCCAGCCCTTCACTGTCACCCCCATCTCCATCTAATGGGGATCACTGCTTTCATCAGAGTCAACATTCAGCAGCTTGGCCCATTCTGTTGAGGTTGCTTTGAACGGTCAAAGATGGAACTTCAGTAAATCATTATAGCTACTTCCCTAAAAGCACCCTTTTTATTTGGGTTTTTTACATAAAGATACCGCCATATCTCTAGAATTTAAAATATGTACATATTTCCAAATTAAATCCTTTTTAAAATTCATGAGGTTCTTGGGGTTCTATATATAAACTGAAACTATTAGGGAATAGACTTTCTTCCCAGAATATTTCTTTGTTGGACCTCTTTCCTTCCCTGTCTCACTCAAATGAGATAAAGGCAAAATGTGACTCTCTCCTGGGAGCTTAGATTTACCAAATGTGCAATGGAAAGCCCCACATAAAGCTTTCCATCCCAGACACAAATGCATGATGCTTTTAGCAGGAAGCAAGTTTGTACACAACTGGATGCAGGCACTGGTAACATGGGGTCCTGTAACAGGAAAGAGCAATGCCTTACAACTGTGATTTTAAGACTATTTATTCTCATCAAAAATTTAATTGAGATTTAATCACCATTATGAGAGATGAGGAAGAGGGAACACCTGGGACCTTGAAGACAAGATTAGGACTCTGCGTTTATGATTTCATCCATTCATTATTTGATTTATGGATTAATATGCTAACTAAAAAGTAGACTTATATTCTCCCTTGCCATGGGAAGCCCTTCATAACCTTGGGACATCATCAGTAATAATTTCATAACCAGATGATGACCTTGGACCAATACCGTAAGAAAAAAGCAAATAAAACACTTAGTCTTTTGTGAAGCCTGTCTCTCAGATAAGCCATCTGGCATAGCTATAGACATTCCATCCCCCATCACATATCGGTGAAGATAGTTGTTAACTTCAGTGTGGATATGGGCAGAGAGAGCATGAATAGGCAGGAGCTCTGAGCTCGGTGGTAAAGGGGAACAGATTAAACAAGATAGTCTTGCACTTTGAAAAGCCTTAATAGAATAGACTGTCACCAAAACTCTCTTTGGAAGCGCTTTGACATTTTTCCTTCCCCTCTATGCTTTGATAAATGAATTCCTTTTTTTATTTTCAGACTGAGACCTAGAGTAGAGAGATGGCCATGTAGGAAAAAAATAGAATGCCTGTGGCATGGGCTGTTCACTGAGGCTGGGACAACTGACACAGCAGGCATTTTAAACCTGAGAGGATGAGTGCTGCAGGTAGGAGTTCAGCCTAAGAACATATTGATGCAGATGGAGAGAAAAAAAAAACTTAGGAAACAGATGAGCAGAGTATAATCTAAAATGCTCTCAAACTGCTAAGTGTCTATGGAACTAGAAAGAAAGGGTGAGAGTGAGAGGAAGCAAGAAGAAGCAGAGGGAACAGTAATTTGAAACCAATGTGTCAATGTCAGCCACAACATTGAAAATACAAAGTAACATGAAAGAAGGGTCATGAGAAATTAACAAAGAACAATAATCACAGACTGATAGCCCAAAGAAAGATTTCAGTTTCGAGTGTCTTGTTACAGTAAAAACATTAAAGACAGGGGATATACAGAAATGGCAACAAAATGACAAGTGAAACCAACGTTTCTAGCTTTAAATTGTGGTAGAAAATTGTTTTTCATTAGAAAGGAAGGGGTAATTATTGAGGTATCTAAAACTGAGTTCTGAGAAGACAGAGAGGAAATGACTCTAAAGCAAAGCAGCACATGGGCAGAAAAGAAGAGAGGCTATAGAAGCAACTTATTTGCAATAATTACTGTGGTCTGCAGCAAGGCCACTGATGTCGAATGGGTAATATCGAAACACTGAATATAACTCGAAGGGTCAAATGAGCACTTATATATTTGGCAGGGATGAGGGAGGGGTCTCTCGGGCACAGAACCTGCATCTAGAGATCGATGCATTCATCAGGCAATGTGGCTGCTTTCCTTCCTGAAATGCGAGCTGCTCTCTCTCTCTCATTAAGTTAACACACTGATCTGGCAGAGCCACATCCTGGAATCCTGAGAACATCAGCTTCTGTCTAAACTTTTCAGTTCTTATATGCTTAATTTGGCTTAGTCAGCTTGATGGCAAGTTTGCAATATTATAAATATGCATATGGCCTTGTATCTGCCACCCATCTGATCCTGAATTATTTCCCTATCAGAGAAAAAACATGAGCCAGACCGGATGTGTGTCTGGGCAGAGTTCCAGTTTGAGAGTTCAGGTTTGTTCTTAGCAAATATCAGAGAATGTTGACTGTTTATATAAGTGGCCAGACCCCTTGAACCTGTGACCTTTCTGGAACCACCTGATTAAGTCGTGTCCTCTGAGGGAGGAAAGAGATTCACAAAGCAGTTCAGATGACATCCAGCTTTACTATAATCACTGTTATAAAATAATTTGACACCTAAGTGGCTCATAGTTGAGGAGAAAATCAACATTCGTTTTTTCTAGGAGGATATGTATGCCCTTTCCTGAACACTGAAGGATGTAACAGCACAGAAACATCCCCATCATGGTAGGTATTCAGGTCATCTCAATTCATCCTTAGAATGTTAATTTCGCAGCAAGAAGTGTTCCTCCTCCCCTCAAATAATTCAGTCTTCATGTTATCACATGACACAGCCCAGATAAATTTATCTTCTCTTCTAAAAATCATAATCTCATTCTGTCTTTTCATAGACTCAACCATCTCCTACAACAGGTACATCCAAGATGACTGAATAAGGTATGCCATACAAACTTCAGCAACTTTGCTACATGCAAGGAGCAACCTAGGAACCATGTTTCCAGGAAACATGATGGAAATTTTTGGTGAGGTAAGAAAACTAAGACTCCATGGACCAAGGGAAGAGAAGACAGAGGCACTGCTACAGATGTTTTCTTTCTGTGTCAAGGTAGAAATTTCTATGTGCCATGCCACTTGCAGTTTTGAAGTAAAGGGAATTCCACAGTCACCCACAGATTATTACTTCAGTCTATAGAGCTGGTAGGGGTCTGAGCTACAATCCAACTAGAAGCAGGGAAGCCATGTTGCTTTCTCCCCATCTCCTCCCACAGAATACTGTCCTTGTCAGCATAAAGTTGCATAGCTTGCCTCTGTTCCTCTCCTACCAGCATCATAATCAGAATCAGAGTAATGCATGGAGCAAAGAGCATATCTCCAAAACTCTGACACTGTGGGACTGTGCGGGGAAATAGCCCCGGAACTATACTCACACAATCTACAATACTCAAGGGGGTTCACAGGAAAATCTGGGGGTTAACATTAGAAGCATCCCATAAAAGAAATCTTCTCCCACCCTGGGAAGTCTGGGTCATGATTCCATGACACCCCACAATACCAGGAACACAATGATTAGTTCTAAATTGAATGTCATTGGACTCTTCTTGATAGAGCTAGCAAAAAATGTACCAAGCATCTACCACTCTGGAATCACACCTTCCAGAGCAAAATACCCTGTACACTTCTCAGTTATCCTGTACGTCTGAAATAGGGTCCCAGGGCTAGAGCTGTTTGCAGTATAACACAAAGCACCAGTTGGATTCTCTTAGAAGGATTTTCCAAAGGGCTCATATCACACAGTCCTAGAGTCACAACTGATGGCATATGTCAGGGCATCACTAAGATTTGTGAGGACAAAGGAATAGCCATTTTTTGTCTTGAGCACCAAGAAAAGGACCCCAAATAGTGCAATAACAAAGAAGACTGACACTAAACTCTGTGTGGGCCAAAGAAACCCTTATTCATCTCAAGGCCACACTTCTATCCCTAAAAACTGCAGCAGACAATAGCAATGTGTCACTTACAGATGCAAGAAAAGACAGAAGAAATCGGTGAAAGGCTGTACTTCTGGGTTCACTGAGAATCAGTCACACAACAAGCCACCGTAAACTCTTCCCCAGCAAAACCTACTCCACAAATAAGAAGGGATGATTACAACAGATGCACAGAAAGAAACACAGGGACATGGGAGACAGAAAGAAGCCGGTTAGCATCATGTCTCCAAAAGAATGCAATAATCCTCCAGATTTAGATCCTGAAATGAAGAACACTTACATATGTGTAGTACACACACACACACACACACACACACACACACACACACCAGATAGTTTTAGATAGATACAGATATAGATATAAATACAAATGCAGATACAGATATAGGTGTCAGTATAGAATTCAAAATCATTACTGTAAGGAAATTCAGTGACATGCAAGAGAATACAGATAGAATAAAGAAACAAGAAAATCAATGAGTGACATGAATGAAAATAAAGATAAAACTAATACAGCAGAATTAAATAAATGGAAGGCAATGTAGCATGGTGGATAAACTCCTGTCTGTGTTTTTGCTTTTGATATGGGTCCCAAGTCAATTTCTGGCTTCTCCACTTCCAGTTCCCTGCTAACATGCCTGGGAAAGCAACTGAAGCTCTAAGTCTTTGGGGCTGTTTATCCATGTGGGGCTTCACTCCGATCCAACCTTTACATGAAGCCATTTGTGGAGTGCACCAGCAGACAGAAGCTCTAGCTTCCGTCCAAAAAAAAAAAAAAAGAATAAGAAATGAGAAGAACCAAATAGAAATTTTGATAAATTGTGGAGATTCTGAAATATTCGATCAATGAAATAAAAATTGTGATTGAAACCTTTAACTGGAGGAAATCAAGAATTTCTGACCTACAGTACAAAACTTTTGGAACTAACCAAATCAGATCAAAATGAAAAGAATCAAAAGGATTGGAGAAAGCTGAGGTGAAACTGAAACCATTGAATATTCAAGTATTTGTATTGCTTTTGTTCCAGAAGGAAGAAAAGTCAAAAGGCATGGAGAACCTGCTTGTTGCAATAAAAGTTAAAAATTTACAAAGTCTTGAAAGAAACATAGACATCCAGGTACAAACAGTTCAAAGAACACTAGGAAGAATTATCTAAAAAAAAATCTCCAAAGCATAATGTAGTCAAATTGTCAAAATGTACAGAGAAGGAGAGAATCCTAAAGACAGCAAGAAGAGAGTATCAAGATACATGTAAAACAAAGCCAATCAGATTATCATCAGACTTCTCAGTGGAAACTCTACCAGCCAAGATATATTCAAATTTTTTAAAGAGAAAAACTTCCAGCCAGGAATATTATATTTAGCAAAGCTATTCTATTAAAAGCGAGGAAAAATACGGTATTTTCCAGATAAGCAAATGCTGAGAGGATTTCCAAGCATCAGATATGCTTATAAGAACTTTTGAAGGGTTTTGTGCATTACAAGTACACATTAAACTCATGACAACAGTCAGGTCACCAAAACAGCTGGAAGAATCAATGACAAATCAACAAAATTACAAATCTTAGTTCTTGTCAATATAACCCCGAATGTAAATGAATTATATTAAGCAACCAAAAGTCTTAGATTGCCTGAACAGATTAAGAGGAAAAAAAGGCTTTTTGTATGCTGCCTCCAAAAAAACTCGCTTTGCAGAGATGAAAACAGACTGAAAATGAGAGGCTAAAACAAAATATACCAAATAATAGCAAAAACAAGCAAGAGTAGCTACCCTGGTATCAGATAAAACAGACTTGAAATCCAAAGCTATAAAAAAGAGATAAAGAATTTAATATTTTGATAAAAGGTTCAATTCAACAAAACACATACCAATCAGAAATATATATGCATCCAAAGCAAAGCCACCCAGAAACACACACCAAATAGACCTAACGGGAGAGATAGACTCCAATACAATTAAAGTAGGTGACTTCAAGAATTCACTCTCATTGCTAGACTAATTATCAAAGCAGAAAATTAGTAAAGATACATGAGCATTGAAAGACAATGGAGCAAATGCACCTGACAGACATTTACAGGTATTGAGAACAGAACACACACGTTCTCATCAGGATGAAAAACAACAACAACAACAACCAAAAACCTCTCCACAAACTATGCATTCCTCAAAATTAAAAAGTCTATGTATAAAACTAATCAAAAGCCAACATTACACTGATTGAGGAAAAACTGAAAGCATTTTCCCTTAGATCTCTTCATTTCACAGCCTTGGTCCTTTCTTTAATTACATTTCACTGAACTGATTAAAATGACATCCTAACTGGCGATCCAGACTCCAAACCTGCTTCTCTCCACTTTACCCATTAACAAGATGTTCTTTAAATCAAACCAGATCCAGTATTACCTTACTTAAACCACATCTCTTATTACCATAACTATCCAAAATTTCTCCATTTTTACTTTCGCGTTTGATCTCATCCTCTGCCATGGCATCGTAATGCTCCGTCCAATCCTTTCTGACTCTTGAAATGTCCTTGAGGACAGAGACTTCCAGTGCCTTGATTATATCACAAAGGATTTTTCACTTTTACAACACTTTTTCTGTCACCCCAATTTACCTATTTACCTAAAAACCTTTTCTCATACCTTCAGGTTTAGCTTCAACATAGGTTGTGGTCAACTTTTGTACATCTCTGTGATAGCAGGCCAAGTTGGGTGTGTGGTAAACTTCAGTCTCAAAGCTCTTTGAAAGCAGATTATAACACATCATGTATGGTCACTGCATGGTTTGTAACGCTGTCTTCACCTTCAGATTCTGAGCTCTACCAGGTCATTGATGATGTCTCATCTTTTTGGCCACCCAGAGGAAACTGACTGAAACATGATAGACAATAAATACTTGGGTCAATAAGGAATTTTGCTGTTACCATGAGAAAATTTAGAAAAGAAATTCATGTGCTAAGGTCTTAACTTTTTAGTTTAATCATATAATTTGAGAGGAAAAGATGCATATAGACAGGACAAGGGAGTTCCAAACGATTGGATCACTCTTAATATGGCTAGGGCTGGTTCAGGTTACAGGTCAAGTCTAAATCCTCAAACCAGAAACTCAAAGTTGGTTTCTAACAGGGGTGGCACAAGTCCGATCACTGAAACCAATACCACTGCCTCCCAAGGTCAGAATTTAAAATGTAAAGCCTGCAAAAGGTGACCACGTCTTGAGGACAGAATCTTCACAAGAGGAGTATTGCCTTTGTAAAAGAGAGTGCAGAAAGATCTTCTGTCCCTTCTGCCACAAATGCTGTGTGTGAATGAACAAAAAGGCTTTCAGTCGTCATTATTATACCATTACCTTGACCTTGGACTAGCCTCAGATCATGAGGTACACATATACGGGTATATAACCTGGCCAAACTATGGAATTTTGTTATAGCAGCCAGAGCAGATTAACTGTGCATTTTATACACTGCAAGAAGTCAAGAACGAGGTAGGTCTGGGCAACTTTCTTTAAGCTTTTAGGAAAATTCCCATGGATTATAGCCAAAAGAAAGTTTTTAATCCACACATACCCTCCTGCGAGAGAGTGTAAAGAATTTAAGTTTTTGATCAAATGCTTACTAACCAACCCCAGAAGGTATTTTAGAGGTGTCTAGATCTGAATTTTCTTAGAGAAGTTTAATAGTAGCAACACATGTGGTATATGTAGCATTTTTTCCTAAGTGTTTCCATCTTTATCTTGGCATATATTTTTACAAGTCGAGCCAGCAGATATGAGAATATACTGAGATTTCATTTAGCAGATGAAGAACCCAAAGACTCAAGATGTTAGGCAGTTTTCTCAGAATTATACAATGTGTCAACAACCAATTGGTTTCCACTTTCCTAAATCCCTACTTCATGTTCTAGCAATCTAAATTTTTATCTTTTTACTAAAGCATTCTTTCATTTTTTATTTTATTAATGCACATCTTCATTCACTTTACAAAGACTGATTAAGGGCTCTCATAAACTAGAAAGAATAATCAATTTAGACTTAAGGGGCCTGACCTTGAGTTTTTACACAAAGGTAAATAGTTTAATGTGGCAAAATATAATTAAAAGAGCACCTGGAGTTGGAAGATCTAGACTCAGTCCCAGCCCCACTGCCTCCTGGGTAAGTGATCTTTGGTAAGTCATGTCACTACTCTAAACCCAAGTCCCTTTTTCAATAAAATGGAAGTAATAGCACTGCATAACTCATTGAAGCCTCATAAGATGGAGAATGTGAAACCACTTTATAAAGCATGAAGTCACATTGCTATAGAAGGACATTGAGAGCCTCTGTTTTTACCATGTGCAAGGAAATGCTCTAAGTATTTTATAGACTGATTTTAATCCTCATGATGATTCTGTGGAGACAGTATTATTAGTCACCTTATACAACTGAAAAATGAAATAAATGAAGAAGTTAGTTATCCAAATTCAAACAAGTGGAGCTAGAATGAAATCTGCAAAATACAATACCTTCACCACTTAGAATAACGACTTCCAAACAAACGCACTGTGCATGTTTTTGTTCTAGGGTCTCAGGAGGTACTGCCCATTTTACATATATCTTTGGTCCAGTGTGGTTAAAAAAGATAACCAAAGTCAATAAATGCAGCCAAACCAACATATAAATACAGATAAGACTCTGTCCCACAGGTGGACCTACCCTTGTTTCCAACCAGATGATGGTTAAAATTCACCTGAGCCAGGTCAATTGCGGACCAAGAAGCAGACCTGAGCTTAAGTACAAGATAATTATTTCCACACTTTATCTGCTTCATAGGAATCTCTGCCTTATTGGAAGTTATGATGCAGTCTTACTATTAAATTGCTGCATTCATCATTTTAAATCTGGGAGATGATAGGCCCAGACTTATCTTTCACTGATCTCTTCTTTTCCTCTAACAGTATTTCTCTAAAAGGGACTATCTATTTCACAGCACTGTATAGCAGATAAAGCAGGTAAACAGGTGCCTCGATCAGGAAATGGTAAGTCAGAGCAAATCATGGAGGAAATCTCTTGAGAGTGTTTGCAAAGGTTTTAGAAGGCCTACATTGGCAAGAGGTAGAAACGCTAAGTTTTATGTTGGCTCCTAGTTAAAAATTTACCAGTATCCGGAGTATTTGACAAACCTGAAATGTAATATGATAATGTTATCAGCATTTCATGGAAGAATTGTTCAGAAACCAGAGAATTGGAACAGAAATCTCTACCGTTCCTTAGCAAGGTCAGATACTTCAATTTCTTCCCTTTCTATGCGGCATTAGGAGCCAATGGAAAAATCATAGGGCTTTGGAATCAGACAAAACAGTTTTTAAATTTGGCTCTACCGTGTGTTAGTTGTGTGATCACAATATGTCACCGAAGCTTTCTGAACTAGCCCTGTACATCTATAATTGCATTTGTAATGGCCACTTCCTAAGCTGTTTGTGAAAATGCAATTTTATTATGTAGCAATGCATCCAAATGCTCTTGAAATACAGAAGTCTGTGCCCCTCTTTACTGCTTTCTGTTCCCTTAATAATAATAATTAAAAAGCTCAGCTAATTCTTAATAAAGAATAAAACTGTAAAAAAACATTATTTGTTTTTTGAAATAAGGATTTCAGATCTTCAGAACGGTCTGGAATTTGGGGAAGCCAACAAATCTAATAAAAAGGCTTAAAGTGTCAAACAATTAGGTTAAGAGTTAATGAAAACTCTGTATTTATCTTCCACACATCCGGTGAAGCATTTAAGATCCAGTGGACGGTACATGTCCTTGCAGAGTCCATCCCTTCAACTTGGTAAGAAAAGAAGAACTGCTCAAATCTTTAGCTTGTAGGAGGAGATATGAGATAAAATGCAAGAGGAGCTTTGGTATAAAGAGGAGCGGAAAACACGATTTGCCCCTAGGGAACGTCAGCGCTCCTCTGTCTGACTCTTCACTCACACACAAAAAAATACTGAGAAATTTCAAAGTCACTGGGTTAAAAGAAAACTTTAAAACAGCCAGGGTGCCTACAAAGCAATCCCTATTCTGCCCTGAGTTATGTCGAGAGCAGCTTGGATCTTCACATATCTAATACAGTGTCAGAGCCAAGCCAGTCCCAGGATTATCATGAATCTTGTATGAAGGCTAAGTGTGGCTTCAGCCTGACACCATTTGAGGGGTAGGGATTGGAACCCCAAATTTAGCCCTATGCCCTGCTCATGGCTCCAAGGGGAGGAAGCTCTGGAGCAAGCTTCATTGGCTGCCCAGTTGGAAACAGCCAGTGTGCCGTAGTAAAATCTGCAATACAGGCCAGTACAAATAGAGAATCTGCTTCTAAAGAGAAAAAAATAAAGTGGATGCCATTATATTTTGAAGAAGAAGAAGAAACAGTACCAACACAAACAGCAACAACCAATGATGAAGCCAGATGAAATTAGCATTTGCATAAAATCCTGTCAGAGCCCCTTTTGGAAGGAAAACAACTAAATATTGTTAATGAGCTTGAGCTTTCTGTTGAGTCTGTTTCATCCAAAAGAATACTCCTAAAGATGACATAAAAATTTAGGCTCTAGTCTTTAAAAATAAATAAATAAACTTAAATTCACGATTTGGTACATTCGTTTCTTGAAGTTGCTTACCTGATGAAAGGCAAGGGTCAGATCTGTGAAATACACCCTGCAAGTGCCTAAAAGGCTTTGTGAAGTCACGGAGGGATCCTGAAAGTGAGTTCAGCAAGATGAACACCAGTGCATCTTAGAAGATTTCTAAAGAGCTTATAGATATCTACACATCAAGTACATCTATGCAATTTCTATCTTCTTATAGACCACAGTTAAGAATAGAGGTTACATCAGAAAAGAATGAGAAATGAAGAGTAATTTTAATTTTCCTACTATACAATGTCTTACAGCTCATTCAAATATATAATCATATGCAGCATTTTTTTTTTCATTTCTAAACAATTCTCTGAAGAAGAACTCCCATTTTTTTTAACAGATAAGAGAATTGGGGCTTGAGGAATTGAAAGTTCTTTGCCAGGGCAAATAACTAGAAGAGAAAAATTAGGACAAAGTCAATTTCTCCAGCCCTTTGATGCAGCTGGTAGGCAAAAAACATGGATCCAGTATGCAAGCTACATTGCTCCTTGCTGTAAAACGTTTCTTGTTCCTCATCCACTAATCTCTCATCCAAGTATTTTTTCTTACCTCATATTATAAAAGTCATATACTTTTCAAATTTACAATGTTATGACTTGGGGACAAAAGAAACAACATTTTCTGGAAAGATTATTTGGTAAGATTGTTTTCAAATCATTATACAAATGCCTTATAAGTTGCAATTTGCTTGGTCTTATTGGACTTATGTGTTTTAAACCATAGCTATTTTAGGTAATATTTTTTAAATACACAGTTGGTATATTTCTGCACAGAAGGTGGTAAGTTTCTGTTTTTTCAAGGCTACCTCTGAATCCAGAACAACAAGTTTTATAATTTTTCCCGTGTACTGTTAAGAAGAATTTGATTTTTTTCCACTCACTTCCAAATGAGCAGAAGAATGAAACACAAGAAATTCCATTGTTCACTTTGTCTCCTGTTGAGCAGGGACATCTGCTTGTGAAAGCAGTCTTATGCTTTGGAATTGTAGGAATTTATTTCACATTTATCACAAGCTTACCCATGTACAAGGAAAAAAAAGAAAAGAAAAAAGAAAAGAAAAGAAAAGAAAAAAGAAAGCCTAGATTTGATCTCCCTGAAAAAGTGAGTATTCCATAAAGGATTTTGAATATGTACATCATGCAGGACTCCTACCATACTGTTTTCCTTTTTAAATTTTAGTTAACTAGAAAGAAGGCAGTTTGAAGAAGTAACATTCCCCTTTTTGCTGTTTAGCTTCTCAGGAAACGAGGGCAGCTCTGATGGGCCCTGCATCACTTACACCCAAATCTACAAGAAATGATGTAAACCTCCTCTTTGCTCGCCTTTCTATCCAGGAATAAGGGGAGTTCAAGGGTAGCGAGTCAGAGCTACCAAGAAGAGACAAAGAGGAAAGCTCTATAAGAAATGAAGAATAAAGTGTAAAATATTAGGAAAACTCCATGAGAATTTTCTATTTCAAAATACCGTGCATGATCAAATCAAAACTCAAAAAAATCCAGGAAGGATCCCATAGTCACTAAAGAACTATCAAATAAACACTGCATTGGCCGTGTGGAACTCCCCAAATTTCTGCTTATGAGTCAAGCACTGTGCCAGTGCTAACCAGATGAAAAGAAAAATCATTAGCTCTAAAGTAAACAAAGAACATGCTTCGAAGATATCTGCAACCTCAGTGTCAAGCACTGTGCCCGATACTGAATAAATTCTCAACGAATTTGAGAACAACTGAGCTGGTGATATAGAATGAGCAGGAGTCAAATAGGTGATAAGATTAGGAAATGTTTTCCTGGCCCTTCCTAAGAACAGAGAGACTACAGTAGAGTAAGGTGATTTCTCGGAAACTTAAGGTAGGGATTTAAAAATATATGTATTTATTTTTATTGGAAAGGCAGATTTACAGAGAGAAGGAGAGATAGAGAGGAAGGTCTTCCAGCTGCTGTTTTACTCCCCAAATGACAGCAATGGCCAGAGCTGATCTGAAGTAAAGTCAGGAACTTCTTCCAGGTCTCCCACATGTGTGCAGGGTTCCAAGGATTTGGACAGTCCTCTGCTGCTTTCCCATGCCACAAGCAGAGTTGTATCAAAAGTGAAACAGTCAGGACCTGACCTGGCTCCCATATGGGATGCTGGCACTTAAAGTGGAGAATAAGGCTGTGAGCTGCAGTGCTAGCCCTAATAAGGTAGATTTTATATGTGGCTGAAATGCTTGATTTCAGTGAAAAATCCAGAACAGTGAAGCTACAAAGATATATAGGAGTATATCTTGAAGATTATATAGACCAGCCTGAGAAATAAGAGTACTTTTAAGGGAAAACATCCCCTTACTTTCAGAGATTGAATAAATCAATAATTTCAATATTTTATATATATAGGCTACCACTATGAAAGTACGAAGAGACAATTTGATCTCATGTGATCCTTGAGTTTTGGATGAACAAAGAAAAAAACCACAGCTTCTCTAATTGCTTGGAGATAGAAAGTGGCACAGTGTTGAAAAAAATCAAATATTCTGGAGATGTGGCGCTAGAGCCAAAGGAATAATGGTGATCAGACTATATTGGTACTGCCTACCAAAGTCAAGTGTTGTGTTTTATGCTGAAATGAATGGGGAAACAAGAGAAGACTTTAAGCAGAGCAGTTATTTGTGCATATTTCCACTTAAGGAAAATCAAAATAGCATGTGCCTAAAAATCCACTAAAAACAGTTCACCAGGTGACAGTAAGCAACACCCCGATGCTATTTTGGAAATCATATTGTATGTTGTTGTTATTGTGTTGTTATGGTGAAGAAGAGGTAGTAATAGCATTTACCATTGGTCCAGCAATGTTGGAAATCTTGCATTGCCTATAATTCTGAATAAGGAACTATTTGCCTGCATCCAATAATACTTTCTAATTTTTCATTGAATATTTAAGTATGTGGGAAAGTCTTATGTAGGTTAGAAACTGCCAGTTTTATATAATAAATAGTTTTTCATTGTCTCAATATATACTGAGTTGAATATCAATGCAAGCAGCATATAAATTAAACTACATTTTATTTTATGCTTTTGGAAGTTTATCAAGAATGCATCACCATTTCTGAATCAAAAAGGCATCAAGGAAGCATTCCTTAGCATCTCTGTAGTGTTCCTGTATGGATTGGCACTTGCAACTGTTGTGTTCACAAAGCTTCCACAGGCACAAGCTTCCAGACACAGCTTAGGTATCCTGGTCTCCCCAATGCATCTCCTATTACCCAGCCTCTTTTCCAGTCACAAAACCAGCAAATGACACCTTTCCAGAGGGTCTTAAATAAAAAAGATATGCAAGTCATGTGAGACAACTTGGGAGATAATTTTGAATTGGGAAGGAAAATGAAATTACAAACTGGAGAGTGCATGAAAATGAAAATAATTTAGGAGATAAATTGTCAGACTCAAGTTCTACCAAGCTGGTACAGGGTCAGGACAGGATCCCGAACTTACTTAGTAAGTTCCTAAAAAGACTGTAGTAGATGCTGAAATCATGGAACATTCTGGAAGAATCACAGTACTGTCTATAACCTTCTCTAAGCCTAACACTCTGTAAGTCTATGCTGTCAAGAGCAATGACACTAACAGATCTCCAACCATCCCTTTCTTAGGATCACCCAAATCTGTGTATCTGCTTCCTGACCTTGACTCCATTATAAGAGATCAAATGAGTCGCATATGTTAGTGATCATAAAACATGGCTCTCAGCAACTCAAAAAAGCAGCATCGTCATATTGGCAAGGCATTCACAGCAGCGACATTAGTATTCATAGACATCAATAAGAGAGTAAATGGTCAGAATGACTCAAAATATGCAATGTACATCATAGCAGGTGAATAAGAAAGTTTGGCCAAGCTGCACTGAAATTTACTCCATGACAAGTGCAGTGCATTTTCTCCATGGCTGTCATAGATTTCATGGATCCTGAGAAATCCAGCCATTTTTAGAAATCCCATGAAATTTACCTTTTCACTCAAATCCACATGAAATCAAAATTTTTCCCTACGAGTCCCCATAAAATTGGCACATTTCCTCAGAAGACCCCATGAAATTATAAAGAATATTGCAGATTCTGTGCTTCTAGCTCTTGTTGGCACATCTTAAAGAGACAGGGTAAAGATTGCAGAATTATTTCATTTTTCTGATATTTACCAACAATCCAGGGAAAAAAAAAAACGAAGAAGCCACTGTTAAATAATTTCCAAATGAAACAGAACTTGAATTTACTCTGCACAGACAGAAAGTAAAGGAAAAATTGAGTTAGTTGAAAAGCAGGTAATATTGTAGAGAACATAAAGAGCTACCCTAGTATTCCTCTTGAGTAAAACTGTCATGTTACTCATTTTCTAATTACACTTAACCAATAAATTACATAAACTTGGATAGTCTGGAAATTTCCAGAAAGCCATCAAATTTAGGACGTTAGGAATAAAGGAATTATCCTCGTTGTATTCACATTAGCAAATTATCTATTTAAATCAA
The DNA here is from genome assembly GCF_017591425.1 of Ochotona curzoniae. NCBI lineage: Eukaryota > Metazoa > Chordata > Mammalia > Lagomorpha > Ochotonidae > Ochotona > Ochotona curzoniae. The sequence continues at coordinate 42,054,348 of NW_024467119.1, forward strand.
AACAAAATTTCCCCAAAATGAAAAATCAGTCATCTCTTCCTAGATATATTTCCTAGATATATTTGCAGTTGCAAACAATGTCTAAGTCAGAATAATAACTCAATGCAGTTTTAAGATTCAATGAGAAAAGTTAAAAATCATAAATGAAAAATACAGATACTTGTACTAAAAGTAGTATGTGTCTTTCAAATAATACAGAGTGAATAGTCAGCCTTTATTCTTCACCAAGGACAATCAAATGTGGAAAAATTTAAAAGAACCCCATGGTAGAACAAAGCAAAATTGTAGCCATAGAAGGCTTTAAATTATGACATTTATTCATTATGAAAATTCATATTCCTAAAGTCTCAGACTCCTAGTTTTACCTGAATCTGAAAACAAGCCCTCAGTTCTAAACACTTCCACTTAAAAGGCTGTTTCCTGAGTGTAAGCCCATACTCCACCCTGAGGAGGAAGGTTTGCTGCAAATGCATCCTCCTATACGTAATTGGGCTTCCGAAATATGCCTTAGCACCGTTATTTCCAATCATGTGAATATTTACACTGTTGTTATTCATTGACAAACACAAACCCAAACAGGTGCCAGAATGACCAAAAGGAAACAATATAAAAAGGAGAGGTACTCCAAGCTGTCAGAAATTTAAACAACACATATAACTACCCCCCTCCCAAATAGATGAATGCAACTACAGAAAGGAAAGAGTCATCCAGCTTGTTCTGATATTTAGAATTGGGATTCTAATCTAGATGGGAGCTAGTGTGCTGTTCTGGTAAAAAAAAATATCAGCGTAGAAAGAAAAGTGCTTCTCTTGGCTCCTCACCAGCATTGATTGGATTCCCACTTAGGTTAGTCAACCTGCAGATGAATCAACTTATTTTCTGTCATGATAACCTTTCGGGCTCTCTGGCAATGCATAGCACATAGAACATAGGGTTGAAAATCATACGAATGGGCTTCAAATCCTGACTTTGCTATTAAATATCCATGTGACCTTATGTGCCTCAGTTATCATCTCTGAGCTTTATTTTCCTTATCTGTGAATTGGGGACAATAATCCCCATTTTTTGACAACTTTGTCAAGAAACATTCCAGAAAGGTTGAGCTACATTTTCAACTGAACTATACTATGCAACTGTCTGGATTTTTCTTGGGAGAAAATTCTGTGAGCAAACAATCCCTGGCAGTATCCTACTGATGCCCAAGCCAAAGGGTGACGCTCAGAAGTTTAGGAAAAAGTATTTGAACTTGACACAATAAGCACACGTGTCCATCAACAAACCATTCATTGTGCTCAGATCCTTAATCTAGAAATAATAAGATAACAACATTGATTTGGAGGCTTCTTCTGTTATGAAAGAATTTGAACAGTGATTGCCTAAAACAAACACATACTGTTGGCAAGATCTCAATAATCCAGAGCTTCTTACCTTTTGATAAATTAGATGGACCTATTAATGAAGTTATGTGGTTGATTGTGTTATTTTTCTCACTCTGTGGATGAGGAAACAAAGACTCAAAGGCATGTAGCTGCTGCCTAAGAATCAGCCAGTGAGGAGGTGATGGAATGGGATCAGGACTCCAAGAGGTCTTTGCTATCACATTACAAGGTGCCATCAGATGCTGGGCTTTGTTTCCACTGATGTTTAACAGCGGCTTGCGAAAAATTTTGATAATAAAGAGATTATCTCTAATTTTTATTAACAAAAAGACAATCCAGAGTTGGAAATTAAAATTTAGGAATGTCCAAGAAAAAAAATGGAAAATAAAGGAAGTTTTATCATATTTTACTTTAAGAAGTTAGAATCTTCTGACAAGGGACAGGGATTTCCATAATTAGGAATTATCTGTGACTAGTTGAAAGTGGCACTGCTGCTACTTTTCCATATGTCTTTGTTTAGACAGAACAAACAAATGAATAAAACCCAAACACCAACTGCTCTGAAGAACCATGTGCAGAAACTCCATGCTGGAAGAATGAAGGAAATGAAATACCAAGTAGATGGAGAAATGATAGGCAAGTAGAAATGCCATTCATTCCAAAATCAGGGACCATGGATGTCTGTCTCAATACTTTTAAATAAAATGATTGCCTGGTTGAAATGCAGCAAAGTTGGACTGGCATTTAACTCTACTATTTACTTTCTTTACCAAACTTTGGAATTTTAAAAATGAATTTAGAAGAGACAAATAATATGGTCCTGGAGTGTCAAAGAAGTGTCAGAAATGTTGAGTTCCAAGCAGACATTTACCTCCACTGACCTGAGGCTCTGCCTTTCATAAAGTTACTGTCCAAAGTCACTGAGTCATGCTTATTTCACTCTTGACTCTAGATTAGTGATGTAAAAGATAGCCAAGGTCTTGTTTTACATAATGCACAGCATAGTCCATTATTGTATTTTTAACGTAAGTGAATTCCACTTTGGACTATGATTTCATTCCTTCCACTGGCTGACTCACCTTAAAATGTTTTGAAGATGGTGGATTTGTTCTTGCATTGTAGAAAGAAACATGAGTGTCTACTAGAAGGGAAATTCAAAAACCCCATCACTTGGGTTACTTAGGATTCTCAGGGAGAAGAGAGGCAAGTGCATGAAACAGGTGAAAAAAATGTAAGAGGTTCTGAGGAGCACCAGCGTGAAGACCCCAACTGAATTCCAGCGGAGATTGCAGTTTCCCTCCAGTTGGGACGGATGCTCAGCTCAGGCAAGGGATGCTCATCTCATCTGCTTGCTCAGGAGGAATTGCCTTTATCAGCAGCACTCACCTCTCCTGTCACCCACCTCTCTGATACCCATTGCAGGCTGTACTCAAAGCAAGAGATCCTGAAGTCAAAACAGAGTACTTTCCCCTTTTATTTCTTGTGTCTGACTTTTATCTTCAGCTGACATGACTTAGTCTGACAGTGCTTTCACTTTAAAACTTTAAAAAGTTTGAAATCCTGGAACATTATAATGATTTTTGCTTGGATTTATGCAAATAAATACACAGCATTCATAGTGAACTCTAAGTTATTGTGTTCAATTAAACAAATTAAATCATTTTACAATGTAAAATTGATCTTTTTCTATCTTCATTACTAGGCAAGTCTGGCTAAAATAGTACACGGACTGCTCAAAAGTAGCTATTACTTCAATTATGTAAGTTGAAAAACAAAAGCTTTTGAATAAACGAATCATCTACTATCCCAGACTGAAATTTTTACCAGGAAAATGGTGTTACATTTTTAGGGTCACCTGTTAATTATTATTTATAATTTGTGAAATTGCTGTCAATTACCATTTGGTTACAGGATCTAGTAAAAATGATTTTCTGCATAACAACTAATTAAAACTTATTAAAAAATTAGGTTGTATCACTGTGTAATAAAATTATTTTAAATGCGACAGTGTAATTTAGATGTACTTCTAAGTCAATAGTAAGATTGCAATGAATCATTGAAACATGCAATAACTTGAAACCTCAAAAACATTATACATGGCATGATTAAATTCATGTGAAATGTCAGGAAAAGGCAACACTGTAGAGGAGAGTCCAGTGGACATGAATCAATGTGTGCCTACGGCTGGTGAACGAGTGAGCACTGGCAGAAATGGTTATTAAGAAACAATGAAGTGGTGAAAATGTTCTAAAAGTACATTGTGTTTTTCATTGAATGCTAAATTTAATAAAACTCCATAAAATGTATGCATAAAACCCATGAACTATATTGCAAATTACACATGCATAAAGCTTTGAGAAGACCTAGGCTTGTTCTATTCTCCTTTTGCTAAAACTTCATGTATTTTTCTGCATTTTATTCCTGATCATGCTAGAACATTTTTCATTCTGTGATCTTCTACAGAAAACTGACCCAAATATAACATCTCTTTATATTTCCTTCCTTCTGTCTGCCTGGCTTACTCACTCAGTCATTCAGTTATTCAACAAAAACAAGGTGATCATCTACCAAGTATCAGAACCCAAACTAGGAGATGAGAATTCAAGATGAATTAGGCATCTCCTAATGCTGCTCTCCTCTCGTAATCTCTGTCTTCATTTGTAGATGTGCTTACCCTGCCTTACTTGCTTCTACTATCTATTCCATTAAGAACAGCAGTTTTTTAGTTGTTTCAGTGCTGTGCAGAAAGTCCTACCCTGAAATCTCATTCTTTTATGCCTTGATGGATGGATGTTTGAATACCTAATTACTTTTTTTAAAATATCAGTTAAATATTTAATCAGTCAAATATTTATTCATTTGTTTCTTACAAAAGAACACTCCAGGCAATGCAAATAAATTGGGACGAAGGACTTTTGCTTTACTCAACAATACCTCCATCATTGCCAGCTAAGGAAATTCCCACTTTCTATAGAGATTGTTTTATAGAGAATTTTATAGAGTTTTCACTTGACGTTCTTTCATGTGGATGTACTAGAGACAGAGAAAAGGAAAATGACAAAGGAAAGAGCAAAATAATGAAAATAAACACAAAGAAGCTGTCTAAACACTTTCAGCTATCATCAAAATGCCTGCATTCTACATCAAAGTGCCTGAGTTCAAGTCTTAGCCCCACTTCCAGTACTTGTGCACCGATAATGTCCGCTCAGGGAAACAACAGCAAGCGTCACAAGTGCTGGGATTACTGTGCCCACATAGAGGATTCAGATGGAATTCCCAGAGAATAACACAGTAAATCACTCAAAATCAGGGAACAACATATGCAAAAGTCATGTTCAGGATTGACACACAATACAGACACTGATAACCGATGGCACATCTAGAGGAATGTCTGTACAACTGTAACATCCCCAAGAACTGAATAATGAAAGAAGCATTCAGTAGCCAAAACGTTATACTTTGTTTTATACATAATAGCCATCTATTGAAGGATTTTAAGTAGGCAAGTAACATAAAAAGACCATGTCCAATGAAAACATTAAGGTGTGCAAATGATAGTTTGTGATGTGTGTGCTTTATCAGAAGCTGTACTGCACACCACAAAGAAATATCACTGAGAGATGACATACAAACAGTTTTGAGGGAAAAAAAGGGTCTTTGAAAAATAGGAAGGTAAAAGATTGATTATAAGGGATTGTACAGGAACCCTTTTGGGATGTTGCACTATTAATCAAAGCAGCAAAACCTCAAATTTTATTGATTAATAATGAGGTTAAGGCACATGCTCAGTTTGACCAGAGAAGGCCTAATATTTTCATGGAAGAAGAGATACTACATCAATGATTTCTATACTTTATGTTTGATATCTTCAAGTGCACTTTCTTTTGTTCATTGAACTCTTCCTTATTTTTTAGAATGTTGAGATCTTTTTTAATTTTTTTTATAATCTTACATAGCTGATTAAGGTACAAAGGGTCAAGGCCTTCAGGAAACTGGGTAAGACCATTATTTCCACACTAATATCATCATCCTCCCCCCCCCTCCAACCCCCCTGTATCTGGTGTCAGGGGAGAAACAAAGGGAGAAGCCCCACCCAGCCTCCCACCCATCCCAGGTCCCTGATGTAAGGCATGCTCTGAGGGTCCTGCTAATGCAGTTTTGATAGTTTAACTGTTCTGAATTGCTGCCAATCTCGCCATTCCAATCAAGACAAAATCTATTCAGAATTCACTGGCTGACATAGTCTCTGCACGGTTGAGGTTCTGAGATGAGCATTTCAGTTGGAGGGATCTCCAATGAAACTTCATCTGAAGTGATGCTAGACCTGATTCTTGTGGGTGCTTGCCAGTATAGGGTCCAGCACAGTCTTTCACCCCAATCAGTTTATGCATATGTTGGTCATTGCAATTGCTGGGTCAGTTCTGGTTCCAGGCTTGATTCCACATGAACCGATGGGTGTTGCAGTCCAGCCTGATCCTGCCCACTTCATATTTGACCCTCACACAAACCAGTGGGAGCTGCAGCCTAGTTGAGATGACTCTCCATAACCTCCACCAAGCCTGCTCCCTACCCTGGTTCCCGTGCATGCCAGTATGTACCACAGGCTTGTTCAGTCTGTCCCACATCCCGGTACTTGTCAGTGGGTGTTGAAGCCTAGTTCAATTCAATCAACCCTGCTATCCAGCCCTCACACATGTTGGTGGGTGCCTTTTTGTCTAGCCAGCCCTGCCCCTGTCCTGGTTTTTGTGCTCTCCAGTGGGAGTGGTAACCCAAGAGGAAGGTGCCCACTTGTTCCCTATTAGGCCATTCCCACTCTCGGATTATGAACTCTCCATGTGGTTCTGGAGTTTAACTTGACAGATTTAGCCCCCAGTGCCAGCTTCTGTCAGCTGGTGCTGTGGCAAAGTCCAACAAACCCTCACTCACTCTATTTTTGCTTGCACCAGTCGGAACAGTAAGCCCAATTTGGCTTCTCCTTGACCTAGCTCACATGAGGCCCACAGGTGTTGAAGCCCTGCTGGTCTGGTCTGCCCCCATCCCAACTCTTGCTCTCCAATGGGAATGGTTGTCCAGCAGGGAAGCCCGCATTCCCCCTGCCGGCTTTGCCCTCTCCCTCCCTGGTTCTCATGTATGCTGTTTGGGTGCTGTGGTCACATCTGGTCTGGCTCACCTCACCTTGGCATTCCATAATATGCACTGGTTTGTGAGTTGACTGAACCTGGCCCGACCCACACTCTATTCGGTGCTCAGATTTGCCAGCAGTTAATGTGAACTGGTTCAGCCTGGTCTGCCCTCGACCCATGCCAAAATGTATGATGGTGGATATCATTCTTTGGCCTGGTCTGGGTTGCTCCCTATTGTGCTTCTTGTGCTCACCTGCAGAGACTGTGGCCCAACAAAGGAGCTTCCCAAGCTCCTCCATCAGAACCTCTCCCTATGCCAGAGCTTATGCAAACTGGTGGGTCCACGGGCCAACCCTGCTTGTTGGCCTTCAATCCATTCTGGTTCTTACTGTTGGATGTTTCAGCTCAGCCAAGGCTTGCCAATACCCAGACACTGTTCATATGTGGTTCAGTAGGGGCAGAGACCTAGCCTAGTCCATCCTATATCTACCCAGGTTCCCCAGAGCAACAGATGGTGCTGGAGTCTATCCCAGTTAGGTGCGCCCAGCCCCAGGTCACACTTGTGCCAAGGCAGATGGCATCCATATCCAGACGAGAATGCAACCTCCACTCTGGCTCCCACACTCTCCCCTGGGAACCCCAACCCAGCAAGGGTGCACTCTCACAGCTCCCCAACCAAGCCTATTCCCAGGGCTAGATTGTACATGTGCCAGTGGTTGCTCTGACCCAGTTAGCTTAGCCACTCACCTGAGGTTGACAGAGAGGAACCAGGTTCTAACGTCTCTACATAACCAAAATTTTGAAAGACATGAATTGCTAACCTAGACTCAGAACACTGCCATAGAAATCATTGAAGAGAAGTTTCAGAACATCGCCTGCCAGTTGGAGGGTTGAATGATGATTGAATTTTACTTTTGAGGAGGTGACTATCTGGGATGACTCCTCCATTTCCCCGGACTTTCCAGAACAGATCGTATTTTAGTGCATATGATATAGTTCTAGCCTCTTTGGAAAGTTAATGTTTTGTAAATTTTCATTAGATAATTCTCAGAAACTTCTTTCATATGTGGTTTTCCAGCCTTCAGTCTCAGTTAGCCAGTCGGGCCCATTTCTTCTATGCATATTTTTGCTTTTTTATTTGTGACTTCATTCATGTTCAATAAGACATGACTATCTCTAGTCTTCTATGTTTATTTCCTGATTTTAAAAAAGATCTTGTCACCAACCCTACCATAAGCACAAATGTAAAGATTGCACCAAGTGACGCTAGTGGAAATAGCTTCCTCTTCAATGCTCAGATAATTCATTTCAGTACTCTGCCACTTTTCCATACTACAGATGGACATTAAATAACATTTAAGTGCTGGAGATTTAAAATATTTTATTTAAAATTTCATTTATGCAGATTTTGTTGACTCTGCTTCTTATCCATCACTCTCAATATTCTGGACAATGAGAAAATTTTCTTTGAACAAAAGAAAGTGGGCTTCCCCAACCCCTCAAAAAAAAAAAAAAAAAACCAAAACAGTACATAAAGTACAAAAGTCATCAATGCAACATCTTTCTTTCTATGACAACATTAGAATTTATCTGGTCTTTTATTACTCATTGATAAAATCAGAATTTCAGTTGATTTGAAAGACAGTGCAACATCCCAAAAAGGTCTTTTATAGAGTTTCTTAAAATAGATCTCTTATATTTTCTTATCATTGAAGGACTTTTTTTCTTCAAAGCTGTTTGTATCATATCTCTTAGTTCCATGCCTTTGTAGTGTGTAGCTTGGCTTCTGATAGATTGCACACATTGTCAAACTATCACCTGGAGACCCTGATGTTTTCATTTCACATGGTGTATGGCCCTTTGACCCTACCTTAGAACCTGGTCAGAAGTACAATGTCAGGTGAGAGATTCTCTGAGCCTCAGAGTTTCTGATCAAAGTAAAATCTTAAATAAATCGATCTCACATAAGTTTTAAAAATGGATAAAAAGAAAAGAGAAAAAAATGTAAAATTTTGGTGTCACCTGTGAAAATTTCCTGTTTGGTTTGAATTTGTATGGAAATGTCTTAAATTCAGGTTCCAGAATGCTGTTTTGCCTCCATCCTTACAAAGCATTTAAGGTAGGGGACCTGGGAAAGTTTTCCAGTAATGGAAACACTTGAGCATTTATTGTGCGATCAAATACTTCATTTAAAAATAGTTCTGACATGTTATTTTCAAAATGTATCTGAATATAAGGGGAAAGAAGTTTTCTCCGAAGAACTCAGGTTTAAAACTGGTGGTGAGGCGAGCCATACCAGCTCCCGGAAAGCACTCAGGAAACTAGTATTGGAGTTGTATTTCCTAAAAACCACCACAACAACAACACTAATGAATACTCGTTAACAGACAAGAAATGAGTGAAAAAGGTCGAAGAAATAGACGATAAATTGCGGAATAATTTCTCATCGGCAGCAACATCATTGAGAAGGACTCTTTAATACCTAGAGAACAAAGCGGAAGGATGATACTTTGTCTGCATGTTTCTTCTCTGAGCTGGAAAGCAGAAAGATAAGGATATCAAGTGAGTTAGAAACACAGCAGGTGCACAGAAGCCTTGAGATGAGTTGCCCTTTCACAAGTACTAAATGGATAGTGAGACCCAGGTTAGAGGTCAATGTCTTTCCTCTAACAAGGAGCCAGAAAGAATAACGAGGTGAGGCCTGAAGTAAAAGCTGCAGGAGTCAGGCTCTGCGTGTCATGGAAATGTTATCATTTGTGAGGAGAGCAGCAGATAGGTTCAATGCAATGCAAAGAAGGACAATAAATCACATTTTAGGCTTGACTGGGGCAGAAATTTAAAATGGAGTAAAAACACACTAGTGCATATGCAGTACTATTTCTGTCTGTCTCTCAAATCTAAGAAATATTCTTTAAATGTAATTTTTGAAGTGGAAATCATGCTGCTCCCTTCTAAATCAAAACTAAAATATTAGCAGTGATATCAAAACCTGTCATCTTTTTAAAATTCATATTTCTGTTTGAGTATCTGATTTTTTTCACTCATTACAGGTAAGTTTACTAGCAAAAGCTTAATTTATTCCATTGCAGTTCAGTGTGTCTTCTAAGACCTTACAAAGTATGTAGTATTACATTGACTTGGATTGTCTGCTTTGAATCCAAAATCTGTAGAGAAAGAAAAAAAAAAGAAAGAATGGACATACTCATTTTTTCCATGTCATGTAAGAGATTAATAAGCAATTAATATTTTGTAACTCAATCTGTGCCAAAGACTTCTGGTTTCTTCCAAGGACAAATTTAATAAAACTGCTGTAAATTCATCAATTAAAAACATTTGTTCATATTTTTGTTTTATTTCTACAAAAGAATAAGGATAAAAACTTAAGCAGTGTCTTAAGTGGTTTAAGATTTTTTGATCAGATATTATCATTAGCTAAGAAACTTTGTCTATGATGTTGTTCAAAGAAACTGAAATCATCATAAATCCTCTCCTAACCTTAGAAACCAGGATCTAAAACAAAATTGATATGCTAATATTTTATTAGTGGGGGCAATCCAAGTAGAGCAAGAATGAAAGAACAAGCGAGGCAGAGACAAAGAAGAGCAAGTGCAATGATCTGCTATTAAGAAGGTTACATCTTGGGCTCGGCTCAGCAGCCTCTCAGCTGAAGTCCTCGCCTTGCATGACCCAGGATCCCATATGGGCACCATTTCTAATCCTGGCAGCTCCACTTCCCATTCAGTTCCCTGCTTGTGGCACGAGAAAGCAGTTTAGGATGGCCCAAAGCCTTGTGACCTGCACCTACATGGGAGACCCTGAAGAGGCTCCTGGCTAAAAAAAAAAAAGGCTACTACAGCTCCAAATTTATTTACTCAGTCTTCTGGGATGACCCTGGAGAATCATATGAATTGTGGTTTCTCACATAATCTGCAAAGTGAAAGGCAAAGAGGAATATATGTTAGGTATCTGTCTGTTTGCCGTGTCCATGGGACTTTTACCCCCTCGCCCATCCAGGTTGTGGTACCAGCATATGTAAGAGTCAGTGACACTACAGCCTGAGTCCAGAAGAAGAGGAATATGTAGCATGGTCAAGGCCAAGGCATGTGCAAATAGCTTTCTGAGAGGGAAAGGAGGTCGCCTGTGGAGTTTCAGGAATGGTCATTTCTGCCAGAAGTGTGTCATGCTAAAAGCTGTGGTGGACAAGAAGGATCACAAATGGAGTGAAAATCTGTCAAGGAAACTTATTGATTCCAAAAGTTTTTAGTTCAAAGTTAATTACTCTAGTGCAGTTGTAGTTGAATTCAGGAAACAATCCCTCTGAAGGGTCTGGGGATCACTTCTGCTTTGACAACAAAGAACAGTTGTCAGAATGGCCTTTGCCCGTGTTAGCTGTGCCCGTCGCCACTGGTTCTAACATGGCCTCACTTGTTATAATCTCTTACAAACATGCTAAAACCTTTGAAACAAGTTCAAAAAATGACATTAATTTTATAAATGTCATTAGGTAAACTTCAACACCAGCTGATCATTCCTTCTTGGTACAATTCCTACAGTGTACACCTTCAATCACTTAATAAAACTAAAAAAAAAAAAAGTTTGCTTTCCAGAAATTTGGTTTGATTCACTTTTCTACAAAATACTTTTTATCTATGAACTAACAGATATTGTGCTTAAATCCTAACCTTTCAGATGGAAAATATGGTGTTACAAATTAGAATGGATCTTCTTGTCACCTAAGCCTGCTTTTGAAAAAGGAAGAATGAAAACTCATAAATACCGTATTTTCAATAGGAAGTTTCTCTGAGTACCCCTGGACAAATCCTGTTCTAAAACCCTAAAGCAGTATATTCCAACTGCATGGAAATTTGTCCTCAAAGGAATAGTCATGCCCTATCCCTGTTTTCAAACACTAAGATTCACCGTCATTTCTAGAATGAGATTGCAGGATCCTGACACAGCTTAAAGACCGAGACGGCAACATCTATTTTTGATTGTGTTAACCTGTGCATAATTATGTAATTATCTACTAAAATCTAGTCAGAGTGTTGCATATCTAAATCATTAACTTTAACAATTGACAAGCTGCTTTGATTAGTATTTTCATAGCGTAGGGTAACATACTTTTGTCGGCTTTCATATGATTAGTTATGATTGGGAATTTGTTTATGCAAAATGTTTTCATTGCCTGTTTGCAGAAAAGGGAAAAGAACTAAGGGCTGGGGAAGTCGTGTGCCTCCCCCAAACAGATTCCCTAATGATTTGAGCTCAGTGAGAGTCAATGATGAGAACATACATAAAAGGTACATATTATCACTCCCCAAATGGCATGTAATTTTAGTGTCAGATAAGAAGAATCCCTAGAGAATTCAGTTTGGGGAAAACTGTGCTCTCCTTTGGCAAATTAGACAAACAAGGGCATCAATGTACATGGTATCAACAGACTGTCACACACAGCTCCCAACTTGGCCAGGCAGCCCCTTCTCACAGCATTGATCAGGACAGCTGATCTTCTAAGGAAATGGCATGTCAATATATTTGTTATTTATTTTCTAGCAGAAACAAAGCAGCTGCAGCAATTTTTGAGAGAATTATCTGACATGTCTGATTTGCTATCAGTCTGAGGTGCTATTGACTGTACACACACAATTTTATTAAGTTGGCATCTCCAAATGCAGCTAGCTATTGAAGTTGAGAAATCCTTTAATTTCTTGGCTATGATGGGGTTGTGTGATGCCAAATTTCAAGTCTCTATGGATGACAGAAAAGTTCACAGGACACGAAACATTGTTTCTTTGGGCAAATTCATTGGATCATTTGTTTGAAATGATTATAAAAAGTGACTTGGAGAAATTTTAAAGTAAAATTAAAATCAAAAATAGTCCACTGGCTACTATGCATGTATTACCTTTCCCTTTTGAAGGAGTTTAGAATGGAGGAAAAAGTGTGATTTTCTCGGAGATCAGATGGTGAGACCAGTCTTCCAAATGGACCCACATGTCTCTCATGATTCTTTCCTTCATCTATGCATTTTTATGATGTTTATAATTTATGGTATTCCTCTCCAAAAGAGAAATAATATTCTCAGTACACTTTGCCTTTCAAGAGCAATGAAGAATTCTGCACCATGTGAGAGGTTTTTTTTTTATATATCATATTAGGCATGTTAAACTTCACAATCAAAAAGTGTCTATCTCTCAAAATCAGGCATCTCTTTCTCCATGTCCCACAAGCATGAACATCTGCTCCATCTTTCACAATGAAGACTCTTCCCCCAATCAAACGCACCACTGTTTTGAGATCATAAGCCTAATTACACTGTTTTAAACCTTCCTGATTGAGCACACATCCAGCAACACTGCTCCCTCATTACAGCTTTAATCTTGTCTTTCTACACCTCTGGATATAATTTAAATGTGAAATATGTCTTTCAGAACTTAAAGTCATTATCTAGCCCCATTATTATTCTATTTTGCATTAATTCTATCTTTCTTTCCATTATTTTATCATATGATTTTTGCTTTGGAGAAGAAATCTCATTCTGCATCTCTTCTAGTTAGTTATTTTTCCATCACAGAAAGAGGAGTGATATTGATGTTTTATCATGTCTTTTGCTTTTTAAATTGTCACTCCTTTTCACTATTAATGCTAGTTGTGTCTCTTTTCCAAGGCCTAGGTAAATACAACTGCTTGTAGCATGCTTAGGGTAACAGTTCACATTCCTCTGTCAGAAAATGACAATAAAATTCTGTGACAACAAAAACCATAAATGAAAATGAGTTGGAAGTCACCTGGATTTTATAAGTTAAATGCATCAAAGAGTCCTCTTGCTAAACAATATACTCTATGGTACTATTCCACAGCCTAAAGGACTAAACTGTATGAATTTCAGCCTGCTTTGGGATTTTAGATTTTTCTTGAGCCACAACATATCTGGACTCTATTCCTCAACTGAAAGTCAGATCTGGGATGATGCTGAAAGAGGGCATTAAAATGGAATCTGAAGTCATGACAGATGCAAGGATGTTGTGAGAAATAGCCTAAGGCCCAGCAAAGGAGAGAAAAGGGGGTATTCTCTAGAAGATATAAAATACAGGCATTTGCTTATGGTGGTTAGTAATAACAAGCTATACTTATTACCTAGCATAGTTGCTTTGGGCACCAAATAAGTGTCAAAAACAAAAGAAAACAAAGCAGATCCCTAACTCAGTATGTCTTTGTTGAGGATTCTTGTCCTGAACACCGTAAAATGATCAGTTACACCCATAGACTGTACCTCCTGGAACAGCCCTTGATGCAGTTGTGATGAAATATGTTTCCAGGCACTGCTAAATGTACCCTGGATGGCATATCTGCTTCCAGATGAGCATCTCTGTTCTAAGTGTTTCTGTCTACTATTTTTAGCATTTTAAAATCATGAACATCCTCAAAACCTTCTCCCACAGGATGTACAACAAAAACATAATGGTCCCTAGAGTTTAAACATTCCTCATGTGTGACCCATTAGTAACAGTTAGCTAATGCTCAGTCATATGACCAGTAAAGGAAATTGATGAACAATGGTATTATGCACTTACAAAAACTCAAGCGGGAGACAAGGGACAGAGTTCAACAGGCTAATCTTTCGCCTGCAAGCACTACCATACAACCATACAAGCTTTTTTAAAATAGGTTTTTATGGGTTTTTGTCTCCACTGGTCCACATCCCATCCAGTTCTCTGCTTATGTCCTGTGAAACCTGAGGAGAATGGTTCGTGTCCTTGGGACTCTATATCCCCATAGGAGACCTGGAAGAAGCTCCTAGCTCCTGGATTCCACTCCAACTTGGCTCCAGACATCACAGCCGTTTGAGGAGTGAAGATCTTTTTCTGTTTTGTATTCCTTCTGTACGTCTGCTTTCCTAATAGAATGAATTAAATCTTTAAAATATTTTTTAAAATAAAGGCTTAATTATAGCCCCATCCTACACGATTTAGACCGTAAGCAAGCACAGGTCCAGAATTTCCTCCCTGTACATTAGGAACACTCTGGGTACAATCACACAGTCATCTTCATCCAAAGAAATGTTCATTTTATGTATATGTGTATGTGTATATACATATATAATATTTATTTATTGGAAAGTAAAAGAAAGAGAGACATCTTCAATACTCTGTAGGAAATTTAACACCACTTGATTTAATCAAGAATGGTTGACATTATGTTTAGTGACATAACCTAGTTTCTTTTTTCTCTGATGCACAGCAAATAATCTAGAATACAAAAAATACCTAGTAGTGAGACAGTTACTTTGGGATATGATTGTCATTTTTAGCCTGTGTTTTTACTCTGATGAAACTGTGGTCCTCCTTCTTTTCCTGTTGAGTATCATGATTAGTGGCGATGTAAGCCTGTGAACAAAGAGTGGATTCAAATTATAACTTTGTAAAATCTGGTGAGAGGGCAGGGAGGAGGGAGAAGTGTGGAGTGGGAGCATACAAATGAGGACAGTGTGGTCATCTTCCTGGGACTGTCCCCACAGAGCGCAGGGAATCTGCGCTAGGCTAGACCTCAGAAGCGGGAAAGCAATCATTTGACACATTCCCAGGAGCCTGTCAGTTTTCTCACAGGCCAATGAATAGTCTTGTCTCTGCATACAGATGATATTGTTTCCAACTTAGGCAAATAAAAGATCCATGATAAATTTCTCCTTCATCTAAAAATCCCAACCACAAGTACTTTGATTTTCCACAATCCTTAAAAACATGGTCTTGATTTTAAGGACCCAAACACAACTAGATGAGAACAATACACACTTACAAAATGAAATTTGTATGTAAAGTTTTGCATATAGTGAATTTATTTTCAAATTTGAAAGCTATACTACTATCTAGATGATAGAAACGATCATTTATCTAACATGAGTTTTACATTTCTAAGGGCCATCTGGCCTTTCTCTTATGGATCATATAAGCTTTTCTATATTCCTTAGGAAACGAAAGGTTCTAAAAATCATAAAAGTTCCTGTTATTTCCTAAACAGCATGCAAAGCTGTTGCATAATCTCAGAAAAAGATAGACAGGACAGACCTTACAAATATATTTAAATCTCTGAAATGTAGACAAGAATATGTAAATTGAAAGTAAATTTATTTTAGTGAACTGGCAAGAAGGGAAAAAATATAGGGCCATATGTTACCATCAGTTTTGCTATGCATATTTGGGGGGAAGCTTCTTAAGCCAGGCATTTTTGGGCCGTAAAATGTCTTCATAGGTAACCGCAAGCTGACAAAAGTGTGGAAGTTACCAATAAGAATGATGTGTTTGTTAGATGTATAGAGTCAGGAACTTTGAATAGAACTGATGGAGATGAGGTTGTGATGATTTTACGTAAGTTAAAATGGTATTAGTAAGGGAAGGAATTGTGCTTCAAGCAGAAGTTTCTTGTCTCACCTTCTTTTCCCCTATTGGTCTCCCGCCTTCAAAGAGGAAAATCTAGCTGCAAAAATGTCTAATGTAAAGAATATGTGCTCCAATCACCTACCTATTCTAGGTGCTAAAATGTTTTTTCTTTCACAATACAAATTATTATAATACAAATATTACAATACAAATATTATAATATACATAGTATATTACACAGGAAGTTGCTCTGAGTTCACAATTAGTCACATAATAAACTATTTGAATTTCAGTACAAATGATAAACCACATGAAAGCAAGGCTATAACTACTCTGGTTATAATCTGGAGAATTGTGCTTAGATCAACATCTGCTATTCTGTAAGTACTCAGTAATGTTTTAAACAAGAGAATGAATACAGTAAATAATGACTGCTTTGTGTGTCATTCTAGGAGGTTTCTGTATTTTAAGTCAATAATTATTCTATGTGTGTGGGAGCAGGGTAGGGAGGTATGTATGATTTGGGTGCTGCATCTTTCTATAAAAGATTAAGGAATTCTCAAAAATGGCATGATTTTATGTTTGTACATTCCTTTAGTCTTTAGAAGTGTCTTCCTATGGATTATAACAAATGATTTGAAAATCACAACTGTATCAGAAAATAGTGTTCTAACAATTTCTGAAAATGCTGGCGTGCTACTAAGTGGATCGCTAAACCTATATTTCCTTTTTTAAAGAATTATTTATTTTTATTGAAAAGTCAGGTATGCAGAGAGGAAGAGAGACAGAGAGAAAGCTCTTCTGTTCGATGATTCACTCCCCAAGTGAGCGCAATGGCGGGTGCTCTGCCAATCTGAAGGCAGGAACCAGGAACTTCCTCTGGGTTTCCCACATGAGTACAGGTACCAAGGTCTTGGGCTGTCCTCCATTGCTTTTTCAGGCCACAAGCAGGGAACTGGATGGGAACTGGGATTGCCCGGATTAGAACTGGTGCCCATATGAGATCCTGGCGTGTTCGAGGCAAGGACTTTAGCTGCTAGGCCACCACACTGGGCTCCTAAATCTACATTTCTTCATTTATTAAGTAACTATATCACAGCTTTATAGGGTTCCAAAAGCATTATGTTGACTCATTTTTATAAAATTCTTGGGCAGAATATAAAATAATGAATAAATGTAATTAATTACTAGTAAAAGCATCCTCACAGACAACAGATGAGCATATAAATTACTCACATATTAACACTTAAGCAGCCTCCACACTGCAGTATTTTGAGTTTTAAGTTACCAAGTACAGATAATCAAGGGTTCTGGGTTGCAAACCTAACTTTAGTCAGACTCCCTTAAGACTTGCTTTAACGCATAAACATTGGAACCATCATAAATACCTAAGTTTTTCTTTCTATCTTAATATTCCATGATTTCACAATAAAAAAAAAAGACTAATGAAGTATCTAGAGAAAAATCAAAAAAAAAAATGAGACAAGAATGGGGGGAGGGGGCGAATAGTAAGAAAAGAGAAGGGAGCATGATTCATTTTTGTCATATCCATCTTATGGACTATTGACTCAGCCTTCATTCTAGTCATTACTGAAGCAATCAGTGCTACTCTACTGAAATTTTACTCTAAAATGGGAGATATTACACGAGATATTACAAGAAACCCATCAAATAGAAATAAACAACCTAATTGTGGGAAAAAAAAAAAACCTATAGCAGAAATGGAAAACTTTCACCAATGAGGGACAAAATCTGATGTGCAAAACCCCCTCTTTCATGCCTACTCTGGGTAAATCTAAACAGTTGCCCGGAGTTTCTCAGATGCTCAGGAGAGTTGAGGCCCAGTTTTACAACTCAGTATGTGGTGACAGAACCTCACCAACACATATCCACAGGCTGAAAGTCAAAGGAAGTAAAAATATATATTTATGCTAATGAAAAGCAAAAAGAGAAGTGACCATATTAATATCAGACAGAATGGATATTAAGACAAAAGTTGTTCAAAAAGGCAAAGAAGTTTATTATATAATGATAGGCAAATATGTGTGAAACAGAATACTACCCAGACATAAAAAAGAATGAATTCTGCTTTTCACATTAAAATGGATGAAATGGATTGGGGAGGAGGCGCCCTTGTGGTCTGGCGGTTAAAACTTACAGCAGCCTTCTCCCTACTGCTGGTGGGTGCAGGCAGGGGCCATCTCCTTGCTTGGAGCCCTGATTCCAGCTACCACATACACGCGGTGAGCTGTCCAGCGGCCAGCTCTAAGGTTTTGGTTCTTTGAATTGCTGCTTAGGTAGCTCCATGTTGAGCTCACTGTGCTTCTGCGATGTGAATCAATCCTAAAGATTCCCAATGAAAGAGTAACTTTTCCCTTTGAAGGTAAGCAAGGGTAATAAGACCTGGTAGGTTGGAGGAGAGGGAGCAGATGATCTTTATGGATAACACTCATGTACCAAACTCCTTTATATCCTGTGTAGAACTTGTAATCACTGAACAATACTGACCACTGAACACTAGTCCATGCAAAAGCTATGGCTCAGGACTTGTCTAGCAGGAGCATATCCTATTAGCTGACATGATGATGGATCAGGAGATGGGTCACAAGGCAGGACCATGACATTAACTAGCACACAAGAGAACCATATCTGGGGCTAGATTCTGTGGGGGATGTGTGGGCCAAACCCTGTGGAAATACTAGTCCCAATAGTTAGCTCAAGAGGAGATGGGTGATGGACTAAATTAGGTGTGACCAAGGAGTCTGCCATCACTCACTGGTAAAGGAACCGACAACAGTCTGGACTGGTCAAGGCAGCAGCACCCAAATGTGCATCCTGAATAGGGTGTGGGGTACAATGTTGACCAGCTCATACAAGGCCAAATGGAAGGCCAGACTATGCTGGACACTGGCCTAAAACCCACTGGCATGTAAGAGAACTGGGTCAGGGAGTGGATCAAGTGGAGCAACTTGGGAAACTCCCCTGGCAGGTCACAGCTTCTGTTGGTGAACACAGGGTCCAGACTCCAACACCTTCTGGTGTTTTGGAGGACCAGGGTAGATATGGGATGGACTAGGCTAGTTCTCAACCCCTACCGAGCTATATATGTGGGTAGGACGAGACATGGCTGGGCTGAAACATCCAACAGCAAGAACTAAGTTGGGTTGAAGGCCAGTCAGGAAAAGCCACTGTTCCTGCTGGGACAGGAGATGAACTGAGTAGTGCTGGGTCATGGACCCCCTGGTATGTGCGAAGTCTGGCATTGGGAGGGGTTTTGGGCAGCTCCTCTGGCATGACACAGACCCTGCAGGTAAGAGCAAGAAGCATGATAGGAAACAGCCCAGAACAGGCCATAGAAAGTTTCCCACTGGCATACATTTGGCATGGGTCAGGGGCAGACCAGGCTGAATCAGTTCACGTCATCCACTGGCGAATCTGAGCACCAGAACAGAGTGTGGATCGAGCCAGGTTTGGTCGTGACAAAAACCAGTGCACATTACGGAATGCCAAGGTGAGGATACCTGTACCGGGATGTGACTGCAGCGCCCAACAGCACGTGTAAGAACCAGGAAGGGAGGGGGTAGAGCCAGCAGGGGGAATAAGGGGAGGTGTCCATGCTGGACAGCTATTCCCACTGGAGAGCATGAGTTGGGATGGGGGCAGACCAGACCAGGCAGGGCTACAACACCTGTAGGCCTCATGTCGACTAGATCAGGGAAAAGCCAGGCTGAGTTGATTGTTCCTACTGTTGTAAACAAAAACTAGAGTGGGTGAGGGTTGATTGGACTTTGCCACCGCATCAGCTGACAGAAGCTGGCACTGGGGGCTAAATCTGTCAAGTTAAACTGCAGAGCCACCTGGAGAGTGCATAATCCGGGAATGGGAGTGGTCTGGGAGGGAAATAATGGGCTTCTCCCTCTTGGGTACTACTTCCACTGGAGAGCACAGAAACCAGGACAGGGGCAGGGCTGGCTAGACAGAAGGGCAGCCAACAGCATGTGTGAGGGCTGGATAGTTGAGCTGGTTAGATGGAACTAGGCTTCAATGCCCACTGACATGTATGAGAGTCAAATGGGATGTGGGACAGATTGGCAGCAGTTCATAACTGTTGAACTATCAAAACCACTTGAGCAAGACCCTCAGAGCATACCCCACATCAGGAGCCTGGGATGGGTGGGAGACTGGGTGGGGCTTCTCCCTTTACCTCTCCCCTTTACCCCAGCCAGAGAAAAAAAAAATGTATGTGGAAATGATAGTCTCACCCACTTTCCTATAGCCCTTGAACCTTTGTGCCCTAATTAACCATGTAAAGATTGTCAAAACATAATTTTTAAAATGGGGAAAAATGGATGAAATGGGAGACAATTATACTTTGTAAAATCATCTACTTTAAAAAACACTAATATCTTACTTTCCCTTACTTGAAGTAACTTATGTACAGACAAAAGACAAACGGTAATGCATAGGACATGAAAGTGACGTGTTGAGGTTTGGTTATGGATTCTAGCCCTTGTTCATATCTTGATGAGCTGTGTTCTATCACTGCTTCTTGAATTCTTTATCTAGGTATGGGTTGAGTATATGGTTTTAAAGTAAATTGAATGTATATTACTGAAAAATCAGTAGTAAATAAGAAAGGAAGGAAGAGATATGATGTCAGAAAGGGTTGGAGAGCAGGTATCATGCTCATATAGCCATATTATGAAATACATGAAATGTTTCCATTTACACAGATTTTAAAATTTTAAAGCAAAATATGGTGACCAATTCATTAATGCATGTTTATTGACTTTTCCTTTTTGTGGGCCCAGCACAGTAGCCTAGTAACTTAAATACTCACCTGGCAACCACCAGAATCCCGTATGGGTGCCAGTTTATGTCCTGGTGGCTCCATTCCCATCCAGCAAGCTACTTGGAGCCTGGAAAAGCAGCAGAGGATATCCCAGTGCCTTGGGACCCTGCACTCACATGGGAGACCTGGAGGAGGCTCCCGAGTCCTGGCTTCAGATCAGTTCAGCTACAGCCATTGCAACCACTTGGAGAGTAAACCAGCGGACAGAATATCAGTCTCTGCCTCTCTTTTTCTCTGTAAATCTGCCTTTCCAATAAAACAATTCTTTTTTTTTTAAAGATGTACTTTTTGCATTGGAAAGGCAAAGTCACAGAGGAAGAAAGGAGAAATGGAGTGATTTTTCCTCCCACTCGTTCACTCCCCAAATGACTGCAATATTTGAGCCCTGCTGATTTGAAACCTCAGCTGCTTTCCCAGGCCATAACAAGGAGCTAGATAAAAAGTAGAACAACCAGGCCCCAGATGGATACCCATATGGAATGCCAGTGCTGCAGGTGGCAGCTTATCATATTACTCCATGGTACCATGGAGCTCCCTAACCCACCACTCCAATTCCTTGGAGTCACTTTCTTAACTAAACTATCAGTAATCTATCAGTCCTTCCCATGAGTTATATTATGGTAGTGGATCATGAACTGAAGAACAAGTATTCATGGAAAGTAATTCCACAGGATGAGACTTGGGGAATGGATCCCTCATCAAACAGCAATATAGACCTTGAGGTTATCAAATAGTCTTGCATGTTACACCGTCTCAATTATTGAGACTATAACCAAGGTTTATATGATGAATAACAAAAATCGTAAGAATCTCAGGCATTAGAGTTCTCAGTTTCTATATTCATAGGCAGACTGTGCTAGAAATTAAGCCCTGGGCATAGTGTAAGGGTGGAGTTACACAAGAGATGAAATACATTTATCATATATCTTTTATATGATAATGCAAAAACCTGACAGAAATATCAAGTCTATTGTAATATCTGAGATGGGAATATTTCATACTATGATTTTAAACTTTTAGGTTAGGTGGAAGAAAATCTCTTGGCAACAAAGCATTTATTTTCCAGGAATTAATATTTTTGTTAGTAAACTTGGAGGCCATCTCACTATGCTGCTAGGATGGCCCTTTGAAGCTTGATCTAGATCAATAGATAATACAGATACAATATAGGTACATAATATAGATATGCAATATAGATATAGTAGATAATAATAGGTCACATAGACATGTCAGAAATGCTGTAGCCGAGGGTTGAGAAAGCAACAAGAAGCCCTAGAAATAAGAAACAGTTAAATGGGTTTTCATTAGACCCCATACCTCAAAGTCTTCTAGCTGCCATTTCAATCAAGTAGTCTGAAGGATCTAGAGCAAGTCAGAACATCCCCAAACCTTAACCTAACCTTCCAGGATAAAAAGACAGGTTATTGTATCTCACGTCTGTGCTATAAGAACACAACATATAGGAACCTGCTTAGACTTAATACACAGTGAACATGAACTTGTACATATATTTTTATGTACTTCTCCAACCAACTTAACTGATAGAGCATGAAATCACCAAGTCAACTGCATTTAGTCAGTTCTGAGCAAGAAAAGGACTACTGGGCCCAGCGCGGTGGTGCAAGTGGTTAAGGTCCTCGCCTTGCACGCCCGGGATCCCATATGGGCGCCGGTTCTAATCCCGGCAGCCCCGCTTCCCTTCCAGCTCCCTGCCTGTGGCCTGGGAAAGCAGTCGAGGACGGCCCAAAGCTTTGGGACCCTGTACCGGCGTGGGAGACCAGCAAGAGTCTCCTGGCTTCGGATCAGCATAGCATCGGCCTTTGCGCTCACTTGGGGAGTAAATCATCGGATGGAAGATCTTCCTCTCAGTCTCTCCTTTCTGTATATCTGCCTTTCTAATAAAAAATAACAAAAATAAATCTTTTTAAAAAAAGACTTATAAAAGAAAAAGACTACTATAGTAGCCCCTAACTCCAATGTAAGCTGCGTTTACATTTGAAGTATAACACACTGCAGATATAATACTTGTAGAGATATTTTTGCGGTGGATTCTCATGCAAACTGTGAGTTTCTGACAAGATCCAATAAAATAGTCAGGATCCAAATAACGATTTTCATCTTAACTCCTGGCTTGCTGGTAATCCTGAAGAAGACCACCATATCCCTGTATTACTGGTGAACAGGCCACCAAGGCTGATATATTCTGAAATGAATGTTATCCTAACTACTACATGACGGGTTTGGATGACTTTAGCCAGTGACCCTGATGTGATGAATTGTGTACAAGGAAATGCAGAAATTGTAAGAACACATGCAGAATTCAAGCTCTCCTACTTCAGTTGTACCAATACCTTTTCTCAGCTAATGTCTAAAATTTCAGTTCAAATAGAAGAAAGAAAAAATATATATGTGTGTGTGCCTAATTCACCAATGGGTAATCTTAATACATTGGCAGTAAACAAATGTGGACCACTGAGAGAAATCCTCAATAGATCTTATATACTCCGATGTTCTAGACCAGACAGACCTATTTTGTTGAGCACCTACAGCAGCAATCAAATCAGACCCTGTATCTATAATCACCAACAAGGAGGTTCTATCAGATGATTTCTGGAGGTTTATCCCTGCTTATGTTCTACTCTAGTCACTGCTGCAGCTCAAAGAGGGAGCCTGATGTAACCTCGGGTCATTTTTGGGAAAGCCAGGTTCACTTTCCACAAGAGCAGCCTGGAAGAGAAATCAACCTAATGTTCCATTAGCAATCCTTTCGTTAACTTCTGAAGAACTTTGACAAAAATGAGAAGGCAACCTCAGATTAGCCAATTATTACTCTAGTTATGCGGTACTGGCTGGAATACCTCCAGATTGGAGTTTAAGCAAACCCACCAGGTATTATGTGAGCACAGCTAGAAAATGCGGCCCCACAGTTGGGGGCCTCCCAGCACTCTCTTCTCCAGCTAAAATTCTCCATACAGACTATCTGTACACAATATTCTGCCTCTGTTTTTCCTGCTGTTTCCAGCTAGAATGGGCCAGATTGGTAAGAAGAGGGAGTATAATGCCTCAACTGCAGACCTGTCTATGGTATTTAGTAAGTCTGGAATATATAAACTCAACATTAGAAATAGCTTTGAACTCACAATCACCCTCCCTCCCTGATCTCTTGAAATTTAACCAAGAGATTTTTGCATCAAGAAGAAATGAAGTTCAACTGTTAGAGCTCCACTTAACTGCTTTCTCCATTGTGATTCAGTCATCAGGAATGTACTTTAGATAGATAGATAGATAGATAGATAGAAATATTGATATTTACAGAATGTTCTTTCCACACTAGAAGCCAAACCAAAGTGTGTGGGTTTAATCACTCTAAAACTTCATGGTGACCTTCTGAATCAAATGTCTATATCCACTTCTACTTATAGGAAGTATAAACATCAGAATATTCAACTTGACAAAGCACACACAGTAAGTGAGAAGTGAGGATATTAAACTAAATAAATCAGCATGCCAACTAGCTGCCTTGTAAAATGTTTCTATGAAATTGGACTAAATTAATCAAAGCATGGGGAGCCCAGATATGCTCTAGTTTTTGCAAATGGATCTAATTCAGTGGGGATCACCCAAAATTATCTTCTACTAGGAGGTCAGGGTGTCATTAATCATTAATTCACTCATTATAAAATATTCATTTAATGCTTAACTTTGCAAAATACTGAGCTGGATATTGGCGATAAAACAACAAAAATATCAAACTCACGAAAACTGTAACGTAGTGGAAACCATTTCATTTTTACAAATTTATGTCTAGCAGGTTTGCTTTTTATGTTTATGATTTTTCTAGTTTAAAAAGCTCATCTTTACTAAATGTTGTTTTCTGCTTCTGCTTAATCAAATGTTTTCTCCTTTGTCAATCATTGTAGTAAATTACAATGCTAAATTTTCTTTTTTAATATTTTATTTCATTTTTATTTAAAAGCAGATGGAGACAGAGAGTTCCAAACCTGTGGTTCACTCTTCACGTGCCCACAACAGCCAGAGATGGGTTCGACGAAAGCCAGGAGACAAGAACTCAATCCTCACCTCCTACACAGGCAGCAGAGAATCAAGTAAATGGGAAGTTACCTGCTGTTTCCAAGCTTCTCAGTGAGCATTCGCACCAGCTTGGGATGGAGAGGTTTCTCAGAACTCAAAGTCTGGTGCGCAGACAAGATGTAGGCATTCCGATCAGCATCCGAACCATTGTAGCAAGAGCCACCTCACCGCTAGATTTCAGGTGTTTGCAACTCCTTCCATTTTTCAGAAGGAACCACCTTAGTTGTTTTTCATAGCTGCCATTATCTGCTCTTATGTTTTCTGAAGTATTAGTTATCTATATCAATGATCAATGGAAATATTAAATGAAAACTTCCGTAAATAAATAATTCTAAAGTTTTTAATTGCATGCTATTTTGAGTCACATGACAAACTCTCAAGCTCTCTTGCTTCATCACATTCAAGATATTAATCTTCTCCCTGTCCAACATATGCATGTTGTGTGTACTGTCCAACCTTCACCTAGAAGCTGTCCCTATTATCATATCAATTGTCAACACAAAGTTGTGTTCGAATAACACTTATTTTACTTAATAATTGTCCCAAAGCATAAGAGTACTAATGTGAACAACTCCGATGAACAAGAAAAAAAAATCAAAAAATGCTTAAATAAAAAGATGAAAATTCTTTGCAGCAGGAAGTAGAAAGAAGTCACATGCCAGATGAGACCATCCAGACCTGCTGAGGTCTGGGCCACAGCTTCAGGCGGGCGGCACCAGCATTGCCCACCCATTTCTAATTAAGAGACCACCAATGGGGAACCTTTTACCTGTAGGTTCCCAGCCAACAAGGTGGGGTCAAGCAATGCTTAAAATCCCAAGACCCTTCCTCAAACCCTTGGCGTCTCTCTCTCCTTCCTCTTTCCGGCTTTCTCTCCGGAGGTGCTTCCCCTTCCCTCTCTCTTCCCTGCTCACCTGGTCCCTTCGCAAATAAACTTTTCCATCTGCAACAGATTCCTGGCTTTTTATGGCTATGCTAAGCTGAGGAAAGAACCCACCGGGCATTTCTGGTAACACCAAATTTGCTATAGTTTACAACACAAGAATTTTTGAGATGGTATATATTTTAGTATAGCATGCTTTATAATTGTTCCGTTTTATTATTAGTTATTAGTTAACCTTCTGACATTATTTAAATCTTTCATTTGAACTGAATCAAGACCTTGATAAAATTTTGATACATTAATACTTTTTAAAATTCTCATTTTTTTCTTTTCTCACCTGCCAAAATCTGAAAGATAGGCTCTAGTTTCACTTTCTAGAGATTTATTCAAGTCATCCAGATTTTCAAATGTAGTCAGATATAGCTATGTTTCTTTTAAAATTATAATGGTTCCAGTGGTTTTTTGCTGTTATTTTTTAACTTGCACACTTCTACAAGATTTTATAAATTTTGGTCATTCTAATTAGTTTTTTTGAAAAGCAAATTTTAGGGGCAAATGTTTGGTACTTTAATCAAACTGCCAACAGAAGCACCATATCCCATATTGGAGTGCCAGTTTTTCAAGTCTGGGTCCACTTCTGATGTAGATTTCTGTTGATGGGTACCCGGAGAAAGTAATGGCGTGAATAATTAGATTCTCCCCACCAGCTGAGAGAGCTGGATTGTATTTCCAGCTTTTGGCCTCATCCTGGCCCAGCTCTAACTATCATTGGCATTTGTCCAGTAAACTATCAAATGGAAGATGGATAAATAGGGGCAGGTGCTGTGGCATAGAGAGTTAAGCTGCCACATGCAGCTTCCACATTCCAATGGAAGCCAAGTCTTGTCCCAAGTGCTCTACTGCTAATCCAGCTCCCTGCTAACTTGCCTGGGAAGAGGATAGGCCAATGTAGTTGAGCTCCCCCATTCATGTGGGAGACTTGGAATAACTTGCTGTCTCTTGGCTTGCTCCCAACCCAGCCGCAATCATATAGCCCCTTGGGGAGTAAACCAGGGAATGGAAGATGTCTCCCTCTCACTGACACTTTACCTTTCAAATAAGTAAAATAAATTGAAAAAACTAAAACAGATCATGCTTGAGATAATCTTTCAAATAAAAGTAACACTTTTAAAGAAAAATTTTAGTTTTGTCAATTTTCACCCGGTTTTTCCCTTGCATCATGTCTTATTCTTTTCAATATTATTGCTTTCCAAATATCTTATAGATTCATTATGGTATTCTTTTACGCTTGTTAATCTCTTCATGCTTTTAATCTAAGTCTTTATTTCAAATATATTTAAAGGCACCATTATTCCTCAACACAAATGTATTTTAATTCAACAAAATTAATAAACCATGTAAGTCTAAATGTTTTCCCATTAAAATGTTGTCCAACCCAAGGATTACTTAATAGTGTGTTTATAAGCTTTCCTATGTAGGCAGACAATTATAAGCTATCTGCTCACTTATTGATAGATTTATTTATTTATTTATTTATTTGAAAGGCAGAGTGTATGAGAGATAGAAACACACACACACAGAGCAGAGAGAGAGAGAGAGAATAGTATTTTCTACCCACTGGTTCATTCCCTTAAATGACTGGAACAGCTAGAAATGAGCTAGGCCAAAGTCAAAAGCCAGGAGCTTCATAGGGTCTCCTATATAAGTGGTACAAGGACCATTTTGTGCTATCCTCTTAGGCAATTAACATGAGGCTGGATTGGAAGTAGAACATTCGGGAATTTGAAATGGTGCTCACATAGGATGTCAGTTTATCAGGCAGTAAATTATCTTACTGCATCACTACAAAAATACATATATTCTTACTCTTAAAAAAAAGAAGGTATAATTGACATTTTATTGTTAATTATATTTAGAGGGAAGTTTGGTATATAGTATTCATTTTTCCAGGGAGGTATTGTGTCACATCAAGCTGAGCCTTCGTCTGAGAGGCTGGCATTCCATATAGATGCCAGTTTGAAACCTGGCTGTTTAACTTCAAATTCATCTCCCTATGAAAGCACCTGAGAGAACAGTTGAAGATGGCCCAACTCCTTGGACTCCAGCAGCCATGTGAGTGTCCTTAAAGAAACTGGCCTCCTGGTTTTAGGTTGGTTCAGCCATTGCCAATGAGGCCATTTGGGCAGGGAGTCAAAGGATAGAAGATTCTCTGTCTCTCCTCTTCTCTCTGAAACACTATACTTCAAATAAATAAAAATAATTCTATTTTTAAAAAGTTTCCATATTTCCTACTTTTTGCAAATGAAAAAAAAATACAAATTTTAAACAGTTGAAGGCTGGTTTCAGGAACCACGGGTTGAGTAATTTATTAACAATGGCTTGAAACTTTTCCATATTAGCTCTAGAAAATTCACCCACCTTTTATCCTGCCACACTCCTCCCCACCACCCCCCAAAAAAGAAAACGGGAAGGTTGGCATGCATTTGACTTCCCATTCTGCAACAATAATCTGACAGTCATCCACATCTAATTCCAGGAACAACGTAATGCAATACTTTTCAGAGAGGGAATGAAACAAAGGCTCTATTTTTTTTTTTTTTTTTGCATGATCCAGGCACTGTGCCTAAGAATTTGACAGCAACAAGTTCATCTCCTGCAGCATGTCCAAAACTTCCTGAAAAGCAGACTTGCTGTTGATCTACTCACCGTTTTGATTACTGGGGTCTGATGAGCAACAAAAGAATAGATAGAACTGGAGGGAGCCTGTAGCCTTATTTTTGGTTCCTTACATATTGTCAGAAATAGTTTATATACTCTGTATATATAAGCTATTTTGGAATTCACTGAAAAATTCTTTGTGGCTAATGATATGAATAGTTTCTAAGAATGTTCTAAATTTTCTGAAAGATAATGTAATATGTGTTGAATATTTCAGTTATTATCTTTAATTATAAGATCTATACCTAATTCTTTCTAACAAATTGTTTTTGCTTAGTCTGCTAAATAACCACTTTTACATATTTGAAAATATATATTACCCTTAGCTGAGATTCATAATCAACCTGGTCTTTTAATTCAGTCTTATTTGGAAATATATCGCATTCTTGAAATGTCATGACATTTTCCCCAGTGAGGCAATATTCCCTTGGGGGACTCAGCAATGTTAACTATTACTGTCCATCACAGGGATAATTTCAAGGCATAAGCCTTAGTTTGAGTTTCCTTACTAAATTTAGGAATGCCTAAGTCTAAGAAAGGCTGAACGTCTAGTGTGGTGGTCCCATTTCTGTTCCCATCTCTGCACTATCACATTCTGCTAACTCTATATAGATAACCCAGACTTCCATTTTGAATAGCTCTTCCCCAAGTTCTACTTCGTTTCTGTTTTATTTTTTTAAGAGCTTTATTTTATTTATTTGAAAGGCAGAGTTTCCAAAAAGGTGAAAGGAACTGCTCAAATAACGGCAATAGTTAGACCAAAGTCAAGAGCCTATCTGTGCTGTCTTAACATCAGCAGAGAACTAGACGAGCAATGGAGCAGCCAGGGCTCAAGTTAGCACTCACATGTGATGCCAGTGTCACAAACAGTGGCTTAATTCATTGCACCACAGCATTAGCCACAACTTCTACATTTCAGGACTTATACTGCAATTATCTGATTTACTGAATGTGAAGAACCTCTCTTGCAGATGGGAGCACATACAGGGGATTAGCTATCCAACTACCATTTGGTGTTTTTCTCCCAACTTCATCTAAATTCTATAGCCACCATGATGCAACTCCTCTCTTACAGTTAGCACTATGAGGATTATGCTCTGTCAGCTCGTTAGTGATGTCTGGAAGAAGAAAGTTCTCAGGGAAATACTAAGAAAGATCTATCTGAAGCCAATCAACTGTAACATTTGATGGTCTGACCTTTCTCTACTGTAGACTACTTTTAACCTTGCCGTTGGATGAAGAACAAATTTGTCTCTTCAAAAACTTCTTGGGGGCCCGGCGCGGTGGCGCAAGTGGTTAAAGGTCCTCGCCTAGCACGCCCGGGATCCCATATGGGCGCCGGTTCTAATCCCGGCAGCCCCGCTTCCCTTCCAGCTCCCTGCCTGTGGCCTGGGAAAGCAGTCGAGGACGGCCCAAAGCTTTGGGGCCCTGCACCCGCATGGGAGACCCGGAAGAGGCTCCTGGCTTCGGATCGGCATAGTATCGGCCCGTTGCGCTCACTTGGGGAGTGAATCATCGGACGGAAGATCTTCCTCTCTGTCTCTCCTCTCTGTATATCCGCCTTTCCAATGAAAAAAATAATAAAAATAAATCTTTAAAAAAAAAAAAAAAAAAAAAACTTCTTGGTGATTTTTTTTTCATTTAATTTAGGAATCCTAACTATCTCACAGAGTACTGGTTTCTTCTATACTGAGTTTCAGGAGGGAGTGAGCAGCTGAGTTACTAAGCCATCACATCAGAAACACACTTTCAGTTTGCAATTCAAATTCAGTTATGTACCATCTAAATTAGCATGGGGAGTTATTTGTTGAAAAATAAAAATTACAGTGTATATATTAAGTATTTGGAGTTGTATCTGATCAATGGTAATGCTAACATAATCACCTATTATTGTTAATATATTTGAATTAAATGCATTGTGTAATAAGTGATTCAATTGACCTATAAGAAATAAAGATTCTTCCTACTGCTTCAAAAATAAAAGACTCTGTCCCAAAATTAAGTACCCATCATTGTAGCTCTGCCCTAACTCCATAAGGTTTGAAACCCTAACAGAATCAGGGTAGGGTACATTAAATGCTATAAGACATACTTCAATAGGGTGCACATTTCCTAAAAATTTCTCCAGATGGCAGGAAATATAGATAAGTACACTATGTAAGCCCTAGATGAAACAGGGAAGGAGGGAAGCAAGCCCAACACATGTTTCCTAAGTGGTAGAATTCAATTACAAAGTTAAAAAATGGAACTTTAGCAACATTAATATGCTGTACAAGTTTCATCTGTCTTGTTAAACTTTGAGTAAAACAGAGCAAGTCATCACTTGAGCAGAAGACCTAAGCGTGCTAGAGGAAGCTCAACAAGTGAGGCACCTCCAAGAGGGAGGTCAGTCTCAAGGTAAACAGTGAAGATAATCTAGCTAAATGTCTTTTGTAAGGTCATACACTCCATACACTCGGAGAGTTCTGTGACTTTTTTTACAAATTCTTGCCTACCTTTTAAAACAGGATCCTAATCAAGTAACTGTCTTAGCTACCAGGTTTAACAGCTAATGCCAAACAAGTAAGAGTCAACATTTCCAATAAACACTTAGAAATACAAGACGCATTGGTCAACTGCGTTATGCTAACAGTGCATTATCTGGGGTAAGGACCATCTCCGATACTCATCTGTTCATTCGGGTTGCAACACTAGCATTGGCAATAGCCTGTGTCAGTGATGCCAGTAAGCAATAATCAAACTCAGCTGACCCCCCACCCTTAAAATCAGTCCTTTCCTGTTGTTATTTCATCTTCATAGTTCCCTGAGAACTTTCTCCTTCCAGTTCAAGCTTTTCTTGCTGATACCCAACCCTAAGAGGCAGCAGGTTATGGCTCACATACTTGGGTCCTTGCTATAAAGTTCTTGACCTGAATGAAGTTCCAAGTGTTTGTCCCAACTTTACATTTTAATTCAACTCTCTGCTCTTCAGTATTAAGTATTTTTTTTAATTTTAGTATGTGATGCTTTATTGGATACATATAAAACATTTGATGATAGGGACATGAAAATTTAAAAAGGGGAAAAGTAGAAGGAAGAATGTGGAAAGAAAAAATAATTGAAGATAAAGGAATCTAAGGAGGGATTCAGCCTATTTAATCATGTCTAATAGACTGGCAGGATAGTTTCAACAGAGTTTTAATTTCATAAGCATCAATGAGCACACTAGAAATTTTCACCAAAAATGAATATTAAATGCTTAAAGAGATAGATATATTTACTTTGACTCTGTTTTCTACAATGCATATATCTATATAGCAACGTATTATATCACATGAATCTGTATAATTTTTAAGGTTGAAAAACCAGACATGATTATCTTGATCCAGGAAAAAATATGAATATAAGTGTAGAAGAATAAAGTGTAAGTTCTTCAAGGATTATGGGTGAATTCCATAAAGAGCAGGGAGACTGCATGTAAAAATTTATTTATTAAGTAAAAACACAAAGTATCATCGGGAGGCCAAGCAAAGGTATTTCCAGACAGGTCATGGGATATAATACTAACAAATTCATCATCCACCTTCCTGTAGGAAGGTACCTCTGGTATCACAAAGATCTTACAAGGTAATTGCAATAATGAGGTCATGGTAAACGCATATAGAGATTGCAGTGTGCCAGCGGAGAAGCCCTAGTGCCCCCAAAAAACTAGAAGTACCCAGTAATTCCAGTGAGGCCATTACAATGCATTGGAGCCTTTAAAAATTGCACTCTAGGAATTAATCACAATGGCCAAGAAAAAAAAATTGAATGCCAGAAGTAGTGGCATAATACCCAAAGTGATTGAACTCATTCCTTAATACATTTGATTTGACCCATTGGGCACTTGTTGCGAAGTCCTATGTGAACAAAAAGGAAATTCCCCTGTGAACTGATAAGACTCCCTCTGTAGCCACAAACAGATGGAGTCAAAAGAAATTGCAATTAGCTGCCAGCATCAATCCATAAACAACATTGCTACACACCAAGTCTCCAACACTCAATTAAGCATGAACGTCGGACATATTAATGAGTCATATAAAATCTATTAGAAATAAACATACATATATCATTGTCCAACAAATATTTATTTCAGATTCATATTTTTACCAGTTCAGCTTGACGTTAGTCAAACTCAACATTTTATGGAAAACAAGCTGCTTTCCCACTTATTTTAGTAATTTAAATCTGCACTCAAACTACATTTATGGTACTTTTATCAGTGATTTGTATGTTTTCCCCAATTTTTCTTTTTTATCTAATTTATGATTTGTGTTCATATACAGAGAACATATAATACAAATCTCACAGATACAATTCCAAGAATAAAATGACACTTGGTTCCCTCCATCCATCTTTCTGTCTTTCCGCTTTTTGTTTTAATTATTGTAATAACGTATGTTCAATTTATTTATGATAGTTTCAATGATTCCTCTAAACAAAGAGCTCTGCAACTAAAAGGCAACTACATCTCTGTTTCACAGGGGTAAACACAAGAGCCATAGACAATATTCAAATAACAAAAAGCTCAATATACTTATTTTTGCTGCCCTGTACATTGGCTACAATCTTTCAGAGAAGACATATAGTATTTGTCATTTGGAACCTGGCTTTTATCACAAAGCAAGATCTTCAGTTGCATCATTTTGTTGCAATAGATAAAGAATTCTTTCTTTTTTATGGCTGAATGGTACTCCATTGTGTATGTGCAACACATTTTGTTTATCCAGACTTCTGCTGATGGATAGATACTTGGGTTGATCCTACACCTTCACCATTGTGAAACAAACTGCTATAAACATGGGAGCACAGGTGGCTTTCTTATGGTGATTTGTTTCTTTTGAGCATATATTCAACAGCTAGTGAGAATTCATGGCTGGATCATACGGCAGATCAATTATCAAATTTTGGTAGGAAGTCCAGCATTCTGTGGTCATCTTACATTTAAGAGTTTCACTGACAGTTCACTTTTTATTCAGAAGTAGAAGTACATGCAGAAATGTGTCCTCACTTTACAGTATACTTGCCTCACTATACAGTTCCTCTTTATAAATATGTGTGTGTACGTATTCTACCATTGTCTATACCTATAATATCATTATACACTTAAATGGAATGATGACCTTGTGACTGTTGTAGGACTGTATTATTGCTATAACACAGGGGAAACAATGGGGCAGTGGTAGGGGAAGAATGGAAGGGAAATCACTGAGCCTAAGAAACTATGCTATGAAAAATGAAAACTAAAAAAAAAAAGTTTTCAACTTTTTCTCTTCAAATTTTTATTATAAAGTCAGATACACAGAGGGAAGGAGAGACAGAGAGGATGATTTCCATCTGATGATTCACTCCCCAAACAGCTGCAGAGCCAGGAGACCAGAGCCTCTTCTGGGTCTCCTACATGTGTACAGGGTCCCAAGGCCACAGGCTGGAAACTGAATGGAAATTGGGGCTGTTGGGATTAGAACCAGCACCCATATGGGATTCCGGCATGTGCAAGGCAAGGACTTTAGTTGCTAGGCTATGGCACTGGGCCCTAACTTTTGAGGACCCTCCATATTGTCTTCCATAATGGTTTTACTAATTTGCAACCCCATCAACACTGTTAAAGTACCTTTTTCTCTGTATCATTGGCCACAGTTGCTATTTTCTAGCTGGAGCAAGGTGTAACCTGATCGTGACTTTTACTTGCACTTCCCTTTTAACTAGTAATTCTGAACATATCTTTCTGTTCATGGTCTTTTCCCATTTGCTAACTGGATTGTTTGCTTCATTATGTCTGAGTTTCTTAATATTCTTAGGTATTGTGCATATTAATCCTTTATCAGATGTAGTTTGCAAATATTTTTTCCATTCTGTCAATTGCCAGCACCAGGCTGTTTTTTCCAGAAATATGTATTCCTTATTTTTCATTTATTTCATATTAACTTATGTCAACTTCATATGCCTTTCTTTCTGTTTTCTTTAGCTTTATTGTGTTGATTTACCCTAAGATCTTCTGATACACATAAGCTCATTTCATAGACTTTTATCTTAAGTACTTACTGCCATACATTTCCTTGATAACATCTTTTAACTCCAACCCAAAAACGTTGGTGTGTGTGCTTTGTACTGTAATGGGAGGCACATTCTCAGATCTCCATATCCAAGCTAGGCTATGAGACACAGCTGACAGCCTATCTCCAGTTGCTGCACTCTCTAAGCGACTATGGCATTCATGAAAGCCCCATTTCCCCAAGATACTCTTGGTAGTGAGCGAATACAGCAAGGGTACCCAAGAAGGGCCATTGTGACTAGACATCAGGCTCCTTTAGCACAGCCTGGACCTGGGGACTGCCGCCAGCTTGACCTAGCCTTACTCACAAATAATTTTAGATTAATAATCTGCAGACTTAAACTTTCTGGATTTAAATGTGTGGGAGAGAATTACTATATTTTCCTGTGGGTGTATCAATGGATTTGAAAGAATGTTCATTTAGAATTTAAAGTAAGTTACAGCGTGCTTTTGGAATACATTGCTATAATTCTGGAAGCAGCAATCAATTTGTACTATTGTACCTATAAACACACTTATCAGTATTTGATCAATGGATTTTGGAATATACTATGGCTTATCTCGTGATTCTAAAGTTACAAAGTATCTACAAAATATGAGTTCCTGTGAAAAAAGAGAGATTTGAAAAAATTAGAAATTACTTTGTAGGGACACCTCCAAGGGCTTGTTCACCCTTCAACATGGTGGTGTGCCAAACATGCCTCACTAGGTGGGACACAAAGATTAGTTATGCCTCACTGGGGTATTGGGGATTTCTCTGCACACCCATCCTAAAAAAATGTACTCTACGGGCCCAGCGCGGTGGCGCAGTGGTTAAGGTCCTCGCCT
The DNA here is from genome assembly GCF_017591425.1 of Ochotona curzoniae. Taxonomy (NCBI): domain Eukaryota; kingdom Metazoa; phylum Chordata; class Mammalia; order Lagomorpha; family Ochotonidae; genus Ochotona; species Ochotona curzoniae. Next base: position 42,089,673 of record NW_024467119.1, read on the forward strand.
TGCACGCCCGGGATCCCATATGGGCACCAGTTCTAATCCCGGCAGCCCCGCTTCCCTTCCAGCTCCCTGCCTGTGGCCCCGGAAAGCAGTTGAGGACAACCCAAAGCTTTGGGACCCTGCACCCAGGTGGGAGACCTGGAAGAGGCTCCTGGCTTCGGATCGGCAGATTGGCATAGCATCAGCCTTTGCGCTCACTTGGGGAGTGAATCATCGGACGGAAGATCTTCCTCTCTGTCTCTCCTCTCTGTATATCTGCCTTTCCAATAAAAGAATAATAAAAATAAATCTTTAAAAAAAAATGTACTCTACCTAAACTGATAACTGTATGGAATCAGGTTGAATATAAACCAAAACTGAAATGTCTATGAAGAAGTCACAGGAAGTAGTTAAGAAATCGCATCTTCCTATCAACATACTATTAACCAATACCATGTCAATTAATGCCACAAGGTTGTAAATGGCTGTTGATATTATGTCAGGGCCTTTAATTGATTGGGATGATACTTTGCTGGCTTTACCTTCAGACCAGAGATGGTCTCACCAAGAAATCGTTGAACCCACTAGGATAATAAGACACTGGACTATATGCTTGGAAAATACTTCCAATGAAAGAACCTCAACTGAATTTGAACTGTGGTAACGCAGCAAGGTGGAGAAATCCACCATGGGGAGAGGGCTTGGGGTGGGGGGAATCCCAGTGCCCATAACACTGTGTCACATAATGCAATGCAATTAATTAAAAAAAAACATGATGGTGTGCAATGTCAATTCAAGGGCTCTATAGATTGTATTATCCAATTCCAACGAAAAAACCTCATACAAGGGAAAACAGCCTTAGAAGTTTCAATGTCTCCTATAGAGATTTTATGTCCCTCTATAGGGAGAAATCAAAGCTGAAAGCAACACTAACCATGCAAACACAGAAAATAATCAAAACTGGCAGAGCTGACAATTCTTTCTTTGCATAAGGGATTTATGTGAGCCTTATATGAGGTAAAAATAATGACACTTCAATCAGCCTTAACATGAAGTCAGCCAAGAACATCAAAATTATTAATCAGATAATTTACTATGAAAAGTAACAGTATAGCGGGGCAGGGGCAGGTGAGCTAGTTAGTCAGCAGGTTAGTCCTAAACCTAGTGGTACCAACATCCCATATGGGTGCCAGTTCATGTTCCAGCTGCACCACTTCCAATGCAGCTCTCTGCTAATGGCCTGGGGAAATAGAGGAGAAAGCCCCAAGTCTATAGGACTCTGCACTCAAGTGGGAGATCTGAAAGAAGCTCCTGGCTTTGAATCAGCTCAGCTCTGGTTGTTGCAGCCATTTGGGGAACGAACCAGTGATTGGAATACGTTCTCTCCATATCTCTCCTCTCTGCAAATCTGCCTTTTAGATAAAAATGAATAAATCTTTGAAACAAGCAGTAATATAAAGTTTGCCTAATTGGTTATTGTCACTTTAAGTAATAAGCTAAAAAAAGATAAAAGCAACATAATAAGCAAAATGCTTCTCAATAATGTTTATTTCATCTTTGTCTAAGTCCCTTTAATTTCTATTGCATTTATTTTATAGAGCACATAATATATTTATAGTCTATAAATAAATTAATATACTTTATTTAGAGTTGAGTGCTCACAATATTTTCCCTAGTGAGGCTATGTAATTTTAAAAATTAGGAACACAAATTTATTAGCAACTAAACCACCTAAAGTGTTGAGCCAATTCTGATTTATCATTGTTTCTGTCATTGAGTCTAACTTGAAATTTTGTATAAGGCAGAAAATCACTATGTGGCAACTTAATACTTTGTTTTTATTCATTTTCAAAACTAGTCTTTTCCCACTGAGTCTATTTTTTAATTCATAGTGGGGATTTTGAGAACTGTTCCTTTGTGGGTCATTTAATCTATTCTCAGAAGGTTGGTAAGATGTGGTTAATTTGTCCCTAATGGATAGGTGTCAAATGCTAATTTGAATATAATTAATAAGGATGAACTTGCCACTTCCCTTGATGATTTGTGCTGTTGCTTAATCGATCTCACATTTACAAACTTTCCTCTTATTTCTCTTTTATTTCCCTGCCAAAGTTGGAACTCATTGCTTCCTTTTCTATTGTCATTGACTAATGAGAATTTTTTACTGTCCTGCCAGCAATATCCTTCAGCCACAACAAACTGTCAGGTGTCCCCTCTGCTTTCTTTTCTCCACATTCAGAAATGTGCAGCCCCACTAACTTTTCATGATACATCCGATCTTTCCAGAATTTTCCCTGCCTTGTGCCTGTCTTCTGAATTTCTATTACTTTGTCCATAGAGAAAAAATTGCATTCAATATTTGTTAATTACCTGAAAATGAGAGGAAAATGTATAGTGCTATGCATAATTTACTTAATTTGTTAGAAAGTAGGCATAACATTATGTTGGGGAAATAGGTTTGCTAAAAGTTAATTATTCAGTTACATAAAAGACCACGTGAAATGACCCTTTTTTCTGCCTTTATCAAAGAAAGGCATTTCAAGGGTCTGATACGTTATACAGACTTGTCTAAGTTCAACTTTTGGCATAGAATTATATGTGCAATGAATCTTTCTGGAGAAGAACATTCATAGTTGTCATGGTGGAGCTCCTGCCCCCAAAAGGAAAAAGAATAGTAAGCAGATTCTAATCCTGCGTTAAAATTATGGTAGAAAAGTGAATTATCTGTTTCCTTTTTTGATGTTCAATTTTCCTTTGTGAAAAAAGAAGGTAATTCATAAAGCTGTGTATTTTAAGTAATGTCTAAATGTGTGTTATGAGGATTTTCAAGAAATATGAGGTCAGTATTGAGCTATGAACAGAGATATATTTACAAGCATTATTTTCTTTCACTATTTTTTATCTCCCTTGGAGGATTCCATGCATTCTCGCATTGAGGATATTAGGGGTAAGGAGAGGTGAGGACTGAATCAGAGAATCTCTTTATGTCAGTTACAACTTTGGCAGTTGTATGGCCAGCCCTTCTTGACCACTCTCACATTGGTAGCAAACATCTTTCACATTTATAAGAAATCCTTTAAACAGGGCTGAAATTCACCATAAAAGCTAATCCTAAGAAAGCAGTCAAAGGAAACTAGAACTACTTCCAACCATGCTCTTACACACTCTCTTCTCTAAAACGTAGTCCTAAGGCTCCTCATCCATCTGCAAACATCCCCATGCATCACCTTTCAGCAGTAGAAACCCCATCACCAATATCCAAGGAAAAATGATCCCAGTAACCAAGAATACACTCGCAGTTCCTATACCCACCACGTCAGCTTACAAGCAGAGGGAAGTTATTATATCAGAAGGTTAAAGTGTCCCCAAATGCTCACGAAAGCCAATGTATAAAATTTATTCTTTCTTCATTCACTCCCAGAATGGTCCTGAGATACAGTTACGGGTATTTGCAGCGAATAACACTAAGTCAGATGAACACCACAACTCATTTGCCTTTGCTTTCTTCCCTGAGTTAATCATTTGTTCTTCACTCCTGTGCTGCAGAGTTTTCCCTATAAAATAACCAAGCATTAGCCATTTAGCTCCACTCTCTGGGGATATCTGACCTGGGATACATGTTACAAAAGACAAAATGCTTTGCAGTTACCCCATCATAACAACTACTCAATATAAACCTCTCAAATTAGAGATATCACCTCTTACGCTGACCAGAAAATTTCCATTTGTTCACATAGGACTTCACACCAAATGCCCCAATGGGTCAAATCAAATGTACTGGGAAATGAGTTCAATCACTTTGGGCATATGCCATATGAAGATGCAGCAATAAGGAGCTGTCATGGAGCTAGCTCCATGTTACAGTGGTTTAAGACTCCACCAATCCAGCTTCTCATTAATGTACCTGCCCCTGAGTGGGACACCCAAAAGATGATCCAAGCTTCAGGTTGGCCCAGCTCCAGTCATCATGACCATTTGGGGTAGAGAATCTGTCTCTCCTCTATCCATAAGTCTTTCAATAAAAAAAGTGAATAAATGTTAAAAATGAAAAGGAGCCATCCTGAAACAGAGAGAGCAAACTTTACTGGATACTGAAACTTCCAGCTGCTTGATCTTGGAGTACCTAGCCTCCAGAACTATGAAAAATAAATCTCTACTCTCCATAAATTGTTCCATGTTAGGTATTATGCTATAGTGGCATAAGATTAAAAAAGAAACAGAGAACACTGCAAAATGAAGTTCCTCAGAGAATAGGAACTTAAAGAATCAAACCAACTGTATTTGCAAGGACTCCATAAAAAATGATTGTTATTCTGATTATATAGCTTCAGTACAAAAAGAAAAATAATAATGAAACAGGTGATTCCTTACAATTATTAAAACATTGAGTGCAGAAAGGAAAAACTTCTTTGACTCATCAGTTGTTTGTTTATTTAGAACTGATACATATAGGAGTCTTTAATAGGTAGGAAAAATAGTCGCTGTGTAAATATGATAACCAAAACTTTTAAGGAGTAAGCAGTGTTGTTTCCCAGGAAACCAGATTACATGGGTGGATATCACAATTTGCAAGAGCAGAGAGGTGAGGCTGAGGGCAAGAAGTACTAAAGAAACAAGAAAATTGATGAGGTCTACTTAGATCTTAAAAGAATAGATGTGAAAAGGTGGCTGAGGGGAGGTTACAGGAAAAAAACAAAGAAAAGTCTACTCAAGTTGGTTTTTTTTTTTTTTCCTTCTGCATTAGCCACACTTGGCTAATAACAAAGAGAAGAGCTTGCAAAGTAAATAAAAATTGGTACTGCAAGAAACAATGCTTACAGAAAATGTCCAGGGATAGTGTGTGTGAAAGAGTGGGGTCTTTGAAAACAGTGATAAAGGAAATCTTATTCCATATTAGTTACCTTGCAGATCATAAGAAGCTACTTTAATAAAAAGTAAGAAAAACTTACTAAAGTACAGAAATGCTAGCTTGGGCAGCACATGTATTAAAGTACACAAGACATGCTGTTTCCTTGAGTGAAACCTAGGAAGGTATTTCACACTTCCTGAAGTGGACAAAAGGAAGCAACAAAGAACAGCCATGAGAGGGAAAGCAGTTCGTTCCTAGGAAGATAAAGTTTCCAGACAGTTCATCGTTAGACTAACTGACCATTAGACTGGTGGAACTCGGCACTGGGACAGGGTTACTTACTGATAAGCAAAGGTGCTATTTTGCCAACAGGCAATGATTTTTTCCTTACTGCAACTCTCATATGGCACCTTCCACCGTACTCACAGCTGGTTATGATATGTCCCTTGGTCCCTTGCTCTCCATTTCATTGTTGCTGGCATCATGAGGGACAAAATTTGTGTTTTGTTTTGTTTTTATTTATGCTCATTCTGTTCATTAATATTGAATTTCTAACATGGTGAACATTATTAAGCTTAAACCACTCATATATCTTTTAAAGCATTTTTAAATGTACATATGCCCATACTACGTGAAGTTGCAAAAATGTAGGTTTCTTAATATTTTGTAGGACTAAGTTGTATTAACTATTATCAGTGTCTGTACCCAATCATAATGAGAAATGTGTATCATTAAGATCAAATAGAAGAAAGATAGCTCTGAGCCCTTTAGTCTAATTGGTTCTAGGACTCATCATAAAGTTTTCATAACATTATGCTATTAAATGTGGCAATAACTCATTACTGTTCCAAAACTGTATAACAGAATGTATTTAACAATAGTTTGAAATGGTGTTCCGCCATATAGATGTAACACAATGTATCAATTAAACTGTTGATACAAAATTGAGTTCAATTCTGCTTGGGGCTACTATGAACAAAACTATTATTAATATTAGTGAAAAACTATTGTGCTTGCTTACGTCTTCATTTCTCTTGGGTGTATTCCCACCAGCTACCAACGCAGTGTAACATTTTGGTTACTCACAATGTGTGAGTCCAATGTGCATCACATCCTCAATAACATTGAGATTGCCAAATTTAGTTGATTTCAGATATTCTACTGGAAATATTGTGCTAACTCATTATATTTGTTGCATACCCTTGATAGTAATGGTGAATATCTTTCCATGAGCTTTATGAACTTTTGCATGTCTTCTGTTTTAAAATAGCTGCTTAAATTTCTGCTTATCATAATTGAATTCTTTCTTATTAAAATTTTAAGACCCCTTTATTTATTGTGACTACAAATGTTTGCAGCTTTAAAGAGAACTTCAAAAAGTTAATATAAAAATGGAATTAAGGGCCTGGAGTGATAGCATAGTGGTTAAGTCTTCACCTTGTGACTATCACGATCCTGTATGGGTACCAGTTCCTGTCTCAGCTGCTCAACATCTCATCCAGCTCCCAGACTGGAAAAGCACTAGAGAATGGCCCAAAGCCTTGGGACTCTGCACTAATGTGGGAGACACAGAAAATGTTCCAGCCTCCTAGCTACAAATCAGCACAGCTCCAGCAGTTGTGGCCTCTTGGGGAATGAATCAGCGGACAGAAGATCTTCCTCTATGTATCTCCTTTCTTTCTTTACATCTAACTGTCCAATAAAAATAAATAAGTCTTGAAAAAATTGGATTAGGAGATAACTTTATTTTGATGTAAAATATTAAAATCCAGGCATAGCTTTTTTATAGTATGCATTGTCTATCAACTTTTTAAAGATTCCTTAAATTTGTTACAATTTAGCTTGCTTTTCAGAAATGCCTAATTGTGTGGGTGCAATATTTTATTTCTCTTTATTATTTTCTTCTTTCTGTTGCATTCCTAGTGTCTTCATTACCAAAAAAATTCTGAAGAATTTCTCCTGTGATTTATCTGTTTTTAGCTTTTAAGTCTGTCAAATTACTTTTACCGCCAAATGAATACTCAAGCTTTCCAGCATCATTTGCCCAAAAGATTATCCTTGTTCTGTAAAATCATATTGATGCCTTTGTTGAAAGTACATTACACAGATGTGTGAACCAACCTCTGAACTCTCTTACATTGATCTGGAAGTCTGCCTTTAGGCAAATACTTTGCTGGTTTGTTGCAGCTGTTTTAAATCTTGAAGATAAGTATTAAAATCTTAGAAATTCAGTCTTATTTCGAAATTATCTTGGCAGCCTTAAATCCTTTTTATCTCCATATTGACTTACAGAATAATTGTGCCAATGTATCAGTGAACACATATATTTAAAAACCTGTTAGGAGCAGGTGTGCGCTTGAGGGTAGCCATCATGAGGGGACGCATATCCCACATCGGAGTGTGTGGTTCAGATTTCATGCCTCTGCTTCCAATCTAGCCTCCCACTAATGCACACTCTGAGAGGCACCAAATTATAGCTCAGTTACTTGGTTCCTACTATGTAGAAGATCCAGACAGAGTACCTGGACCAGGGCTTTGGCTTGGTCTAGTATTTCACTTATTCCATGAACCGATGAATTAAGACACGTTCATTCTCTCTCTCTCTCTCTTCCCATTTCCCTTCCCATATTTCTCTCCCAGTTTCCTGCTCACTCTCTTCTTTTGGTATTTTAAAAGAGTGAAACTAAAATTAGTACTCAACTATAACATTGTCATTTATTGAGGACTATTAACTTCTCTTGTCAATGTTTTATAATCCATTGATTCATTCTACAAATTATCATAATATCTTCAGTTTGTCCAGGTAAAGTTGTGTGTCCAAAACTTCATCAAGGTCTCTGGCATGGTTGCCTGGGACCCTAGCATTTGGGCCTTCTTCTGCTGCTTTCCCAGGTGTATTAATTTGGAGCAGGATTGTAAATTCCTTAACTGGCACTTTGATATGGGTTCCTGATATCTTAGGTAGCAATTTACTATACTATGGGTTGCTGATATCTTAAGTGTCAGCTTAATACACTATGCAATATGAGTCCCAGTTTCTGTTGTTTTAAACCACATTTATAGTACTTTGGTGTGGTAACACTAGGAAATGTACACTATGTGCTATTTTGGATCCTCGATAATCTGTGCCTTATAAAATTACTGAGGGGGGGGCGTGTTCTTCCATATAGCATGACATCAACTCTTCATAAATGTCTTCTTGTTGTTGTAACTCTTAGTAGGGCCATCTCAGCACTGTTTATTTTAAACAATGCACCAATTGCAGACTTGGCAAACGCCTGCCTCAAGGGTTGTCCTCAATTGTTGGAGCAGTGACAACCTCAATTCAGGGCGCCATCTAATGCTGAAGTTATAGAAGTGCCCACAGGCTCAGAAATAAAGTCAGATTTTAAAGACTGTAAATTAAATTTCTTTGACATAGGACTATTTGAACTTTCCATCTCTTCAAGTAGATTTCTATAATTTTACATTTCATGAAACTTGTCCAATTTATAAATTTTCCATCATAAGATAATGCTCACTAATAATGTCTTGATAGCTATAATAAATGTAGGATGCATATGAAATACAAAGAGAGTTACTACCTGTCTTGCTTTTTAGTGGTTAGGATGCAGGCAGCAACAGTTTGTCTCCCAGTTGTTAGGATCTATCACTGCACCCTTATTACCAAACCTGAATAATTTTTTTTTTCCCAGTGAAATGGCAGGTCTTAGAAAGCACAAAAGATCTACTTCTCAATCTCTGGCACACTTATATCTTTCCAAGTTCTCCAATTTCCTAGCCATTTCTAACTTAATATATCACATTCACTTGATATGATAAATGTGATGGGTCACTACGGAGATCCTCAAGATGTTCAAATCAGTATGATCTCCTCAAAGTATAAGATAACAAGGAGGTATTGCAGTAGTTCCAAAGCAAAACCGTAAATGAATGAAAGCATTCAGACTCACTTCTTAACTTGAAACAAAAATAATGAATTTTCTAGGCCACTGGAACAGATTGTGTACTCAAGTCCTCAATAAGCTTCTCCAGCTTGAAAACACACGAACACACACAGAGAAGACAGATGTTACAGGAGCATTCTACAGCCGCTTGGCAGGACTATCCAGTTGCCGCAGGCTCAAGACTAGAAGTGTAAACAGAGATAGGATAGGGACTTCCCAATATGTCTGTCCTTTCAGACTTAATGGCTTCATTTTTTCCCATCATTCTTTCAGAATGACAGGTCATGTGTCTGTTCTTAGCTGGGTGGATTGAGGGCAACAACAAAGAAGCTTTGGAAATTCCTCTTAGTATTCCTCCTTCTGATGGTCCTTACCTCACATGCATGATGAAGGGTTACTCCAACTACTAAGTGCTAAAATGAATGAATCCGGATACTCACCACCTAATCCCTAGACCTATCAGCCTATTTCACTTTTATGGAAAACAACTTTGCAGATGTCGGTAAGGTAATGGCTCTTTGAGATAGGAAGAGTGGCCTAGTTTATACAGGTGCGGCTCAATCTAATCACATGATCCTTGGAAGTATGGAGTTTCTTGCTGGAGTCAGAAAGATATATCAGAAGAAGTAGGACAGATTTTTAAATGTGAGAAAGATCCAACATAGTGGTGCTAGTATAAAGATGGAGAGGGAAGGTGACAACAAGAAATAAACATGCCATGAAGGAATGAAGGGAGAGTCCTGACATCCATCAAGGAAATTGAACCTCAGTGTTTACCACCATGACGAATTCTGTCAATAGTCTTGGTGTTATCTGTGCTTATTCCTTCCCAAAATAAAGCCTCAAAGAATAATATGATGCTGCTTACCTCTTGATTTTGACCTTGTGAAACCTTAATAGCCCTAGTCGAGCCACGTGCGTTGGACTTCTGACCTACAGAGAACTTCTGACCTACAGTTAAGTAATAACTCATTGATATTCAAACATTTGCTGCAGAAAAATGAAACAACTACAATTATATTCCTTAATTCACGGTCAGTCAACAAAAGAGCTATAGGTTCCTACAGGAATAGGAGACAATGTATGAAATTATTATAGCAAGAAAAGTGAGACCATTATAGCATATGAGTGCTATGCAATTACAGGAGATTGTCTCCTACGGGCTAGGTCAATGGGTCTGAATCTGAAAATCAGTTCAGATTTGGAAACTGAGTGAGAATTACTAATATTTTGCCAGGTTGTCATCCTTAGTCTACAGCTCCTCCATTTGTGTAACATTTTGGTTTCAGATGTTAAATACCGTATGCTTGTTGGTTTGCCAAATTACTTTCCCCCTAGGAATATCACGCTTTATTAAACACCTCCACAATTTCCTGAAGCAAAAATCCTGTCGGCTGCTGATCTTGCTGGTAATTAAAGGTAATTGCAGCTTCCGAGTTTCTGGGGATTAAGTGGTACCTTTTACTTCAAGACTCCCAAATCCCCACGGATATAAATAACCCCAGGACTATAACCACATTTCCTTTCTTCAGTCCTGGCCCAGAAAGGCAAGTCTACAGTGAACTGCTCAGCAACGCTGGCGTCTTTCATCACGGTGTTGCTAACAGCCTTGTAATTGGTAAATCCTTTGAATCTTCCTAAGGAACTAATCGCTTGCTGGGACTTTGGGGCTCCCATACCTAGCGCAGTATTCTCACTCCTTCAGAATCCATATATTCTTTTCCTCACATACACAAGGACAATTTAACCATTTCTGTACTTCACTCAGTGTTGACTACCTTTTCTTAAGAGCTATCCTCACAGAGCTCGTTCATTCCTGAAGATCTTGGTGTTCAGGATAGATTCCACTTTGCCAGTGAATAGGATAGCCTCAAATAACCATCCTACCACCTGATTAGAAAATGCCTGATGTCAGCTTATCTTTAATGAGAAGTAAAGATGTACATTTGCAAGGGATTCAATGATACAGGGAACAACAAAAGGTAGAAGGAGACTGTACCATGAGGCAGATCTGGCAGCTGTAGAATGAAAGATAAAAGTAGAGCCATCTCGGACTGTATCACATTTTAGGGAAAAGGTTCCACAGAGATCATTGGCAGTGTTCCAGCCAAATCCACGTGCTAAAGAAGTCTCAGAACTTACTGTATTAGATCCACTTCCCGCTCTCTCTGTGATCAGGCATTGGCTGGGAGCAGATTGTGGGCACCATGCCCTCAGCATAAAGCAATGACAAGTGCAGAATGAAAGTATCTGTGAGCTCATTCAGCATGCTCCTTGCAGCAAGTTATCGGAATAGTACATTTCCGAGTCCCACATGACCATTGATTTTCTCCTAAGTGTGGTTTCATTTTACTGCTTGTTTGTTCTCTGACAAATGTTCTAATTTGTTGGACCTTACAAATTTCATATTTCTGTAAAATGAGTTTTGTTTTATTTCTTTAAAGACTGGCAAACTTTTAAGGTACCTACATAAGCTCCTTTTAAATTTGTCAGTGTAACTCCAAAACTTCATGTTTTCTGCATATTACTCATGTTACGCTATATATTTTATCCAACTCAGATCCTTAAGCTCTACTCTCTATCTTAACATTTAAGGCAATAGGCCATGCGTGGGTTCTCCATTTCTGGAACATAGTCTAGAAATTATGAAAACGTATAAGACTCTGATAGTAGCTAGATTCATTTCTCATTTCCCTCTCTCAATTCTGGGATTCTTCTTCTCCAGGCCTGAAATGTTTACTTCTTATATTGGACATTCTTATATGTCCAGAAGGAAATTAATTCTGCACTGCCTTTCTCAAGGTTAGAATTACATATATGAGTTTCTTAGAGTTTTAAAAACACTGTTTTTAATTTTATGCCAGAAAAAAAATGCTCAATTTTATCTGAACGTATTTTAGTTTCTCCCTGGCATAGACACACAGTGTGTATATTTATGTCTGTGTGTGTGTGTGCATGTGTGTCTTGAATCTCTTTCTCATATTTTCTGTCACTCATGGTATTGAAAATACAGAGCAAACATTTATGTGAATATTTTCCTGGGGAATGACAACCCCAAAAGAGAGGTTGGGAAAACTACAGAAAGAATAAATAAATAAAGCAACTCCTGGACTCAGAACCCTAACCAAGAAAAGACAGGACAGAACAAATCAATCAACTACCCCAGCCATATGTTGGCAGTGAAAAACAAGGCAAACGGAGACTCTATGATGGGCTATGTCAATCAGAGGATTCTTCAGCAACCTCATCATGCTTGGAATGGTGAGATTGGCAGCAATTTGTAACTGTTGAACTATCAAAACCACTTGAGCAAGACCCTTGGAGCATGCCCCATATTGGGGACCTGGGATAGGTGGAAGATGGGTAGGGTTTCTCCCTTTACCTCTCCCTTTACCCTAGATACAGGAAAAAATGTGAAAATAATAGTCTTTAAAAAAAGATTTATTTATTTCTATTGGAAAGTCACATATACAGAGAGGAGAAGAAGATCTTCCATCCAATGATTCACTCCCCAGGTGAGCACAATGGCCATTGCTGTGCCCATCCAAAGTCAGGAGCCAGGAGCTCTTCCGGGTCTCCCAAGCAGGTGCAGGGTCCCAAAACCTTGGGCCATCCTTGACTGCTTTCCCAGGGCACAAGCAGGGAGCTGGGTGGGAAGCAGGGCTGTCAGGATTAGAACCGGCACCCATATGGGATTCTGGGCATGCAAGGCAAGGACCCTACGCACTAGGCTATCACGCCAGGCCCTGGAAATAATAGTCTTACCCACTTTTCTGTAGCCCTTGAACTTCTGTGCCCTAACTAACTATGTAAAGATTGTCAAAAATTTAAAAAGGAAAAAAATAAAGCATCAAAATCTGTTTATTGAATGAGACTCTAAATCATTAAAAACAATTTCAAGATTTGTTAAATTATAAAATCGCCATAAGATTGTATGGAAGAATTAAAAAGTCAAATTACAAAGAAAGTGGAAATAGTGTTTAACATGAAGAAAGCAGACATCATGTAAAGATCCTTGAAAAATATAGGGAAGGGGATGTTGATAACATCAGTATTAGAAATATGTGATTCCCACCAAAGCATTGGGCTTTTGAAAAACTCTCTCACTAAGACAGCACAGAAGCCATTGATAAGTTATAACAGCAGGTAGATCTGGTAAATTTAGAGACAGTAAGACAAGGATACATATATACAAAAGTAAGCCAAAACAGAAATGGCTCCAATGGGACTATGAACTCTATGAGGTCAGCAAATGTTTCATTTCTGTGTGTATCTTTTAAATATCATGCACAAATTGTTAACCCAGCAAATGCTGATGGAATTAGATTTGCTGACTTGATTTGAGGCATTTTTTAATAAAAGGAAGATTCATATTCTTGTGGAATACATGAGAATTTGATGGATAAAAGTATTGGGTAATATATTTCCAAGGACACAAGAGAAATGGGTGGAGAAAAATAGACTTGATTAGTTTGTAAAAATGACTGATTTCTTATCCCCCGTGCCCCACAAGAATAGATAAAAGACACTACCATGGGATATCCTGAAGGAAATATTGTATTCCCAGAATCCAGAAAGCTTGTTGAAGAAGCTTGCTTCTTCCTCTAATGTGGACTACATCAGAAAATCTGAAACATGTGTCTACAAAGGACAAAAATTGCAAAATGGAAAATATCAACATATAAAAATAAAAGCTAATATTTTGATGTGTACTTTATTGTGGAATATTTGCAACCTTTCAAATTTGTTATTTAATATTGAAGTGAGAAAAGAGGACTGAGAGCATAAAGAGAACAGGAATAATTTTTTGGTGGATTATGAAGGAAGAAGAGTAAATATGTTCACTGAGCAAGCACTGAGAACAGAGCTAAAGTGAACCCCACAGTTCCCAGAATGATTCTGTCTCTTCAAATTATATACTATTCCTCTAAAAGATAAGCTAATAAGTAATGAAAAATCATTATCAAATGCATTTAATTGGGTCATTTAATACTTTTATATAAACTTACTAGCTTTCTGAAATTTCTTGGTTTGTTTACATCAATATAACTTGTAAATAACTTGATATCCTTGACTTTTTTTTTTTTTGCTGCTATTCAGGTGTTCAGTAATTAACTTCTACTCATCAATGTTTTACTTTAAAGAGATGCTATTGAATCAAAATGGCAGAATAGGGTAAGGGCACATTTAAACATACGGAAAAACAATAGCCAGGGTAAAGTACAGAGGGCACATTCCAGGAAATAGAATAGGACAGACCGACAGCAGAGGGGCACCTAGAGACAGATGGACACAAGAAAGCAGTGGGAAAAAAGGATGTGGTATTGCAGTGACCAGATACCACAGCAGTATTCAGCCAGTGGCAATCTGAGCTCCACCAGCAACCAGGTGCAAAGAGGTGTTCACTGGAAATTAAGGAGGTAAACCCAAAGAACTGCCCATCCTGCTGGTTTATTTGATAAGACCTGGAGCAAAGACAGAACAGCAGATCCCAAGCAGTCAGGGTGGGTACAGAGTGGAAACAAAGGACATAATACAACAAACCAAAAATTCAGTGCAAAGTCTCAATAGTAGAATGAAGGAGGCAGAAGAAAAAAATCTCAGAATTGGAAAATATCTCTTGCCACAATGGTGAAACACGCAAAAAAGCTGCAGGCAGAGCTGGGTCAAGCTAAAAAGTATTCAAGAATTAAGAGACATTATTAAAAGGCCTAATTTAAGAGTTCTGGGAGTTCCAGAAGGTGAGGAAAGAGAAACTGGGTTTAAAAAGGTATTTAATGAAACAATAAAGGAAAAACTCTCTAACCTGGAGAAAGAACTGGGAAATACCATCCAAGAGGGACACAGAACTCCCAACAGGGTTGACCAAAAGCGATCTTCACCATGACACACAATAATCAACCTCTGTTCAGTTGAACATGAGGGAAAGATCCTTAGATGTGCATGTGAATAAAAATCTACTGACATATAAAGGAATGCCAATTAAACTCACAGGAGACCTCTCACAGGAAACTCAACAGGCAAGAAGAGAATGGTGTGACATATTCCAGATTCTAAAAGAAAAAATTTGTCAGCCCAGAATAACATCCCTAGCAAAGCCTTCCTTTGTTTTAGAAAATGAAATAAAATTCTTCCACAGAAAAATAAAGTTAAAAGAATATGCCTCTTCCAAACCTGCCCTAAAAACGATACTTAAAGCAATAAGATGATGGGCTGTCTGACAATGTCCACGCCTGTGTTGTTAGTAAACACTTATAACAGCATGATGGACTTGTGACTGTTCATGAAGGACATTCATTGTAAAACTACAGAGGCAATCAATGGCTGGGGCATGGGGTGAGGGGGTTTGGGAAAGGGCATAGCGGACCCCACAGTCTATGGAACTATACCATAACACAAAGTAGAAATTTTTAAATAAAAAAAGATGTTCTCTTGACAGAGAAAAGGAATAGTGGCTACCAAAACCAAAGGCAAATGCTAAGAACATCCCAGTTTAATAGCAACAGAAGACTAAAATCGATGAACAACACATTGCTAGATGACAAGACCAAATTTACCATGCATTCATATTAACCCTTAATATAAATGAATTGAATTCATCAATCAAGCATCATAGATTAGTTAGACTGGATTAAAAACAAAACCCATCTATTTGTTGCCTACAGGAGACGTATCTTATCAACAAAGATCAGCAGAAGCAATACCTCACAGATTTTGATTTTGCTTTAGTTTCATCTTTTCAAAACTCTCATTAAATTCTTCAGTGTCTCGTAGATCATACCGTAGCATCATTTTCTTCAAGAAGGTTCTTGATTTTCTTTTTCATTTCTTCAGTGACATATTAACATGTTATTTAACGTCATGGTGTTGTAAATCTCTTTTTTTTTTCTTCCTGTTGTTGAGTTTGTATTGTAGTTTTTCATTTAAGGGGATGTATAGTAACTGTATAATGGAGACTATCATATCCAATAGCATGTTTGTTTAACTTCATGGCATTATAAATTTCTGTTTTTATTCCTGTTGTTGATTTTGTTTTTATGGCTTTTCCTTGGAGGGTGGGAAGAGGTGTATAGTGACTGTGCAGTGGAGACTGACATGTCCAGATGTGAGGATATGGTGCAGTGTGCATCTCTACCTCCAGAACAAGGATGGACTCCCAGGGAAACTGTTGGATGTGCCATGATAATGGGATGCTGGACTCTGCCACTGTCCACACCTGTAATGATGGACTTTCAACTGCTTATGAAGAACTATACTGTTGTAATGATATGGGGGAATTCAACAGGGCAGGGGATTTGGGAGGGTAGTAGGGGAAAACCGAGTGCCTACAGAACTGTATTATAAAATGAAAATAATAATAACAATAAAGAGAAAAAAGCTTGGAAAAAGATGGTATCAAGACAATTATTTTCTCAGTGTAATAATTTCAGTCTTCCAAGACAAACAAAACTATAACAGTAATAAATTTCTACTTCTTATTTTATATAATCTGTAATAGAATTTACTAATCATTATTATTTATATAATCACATATAACTAACATCTATTCCATTTTCTCAAGAAGGGTGAAATTAAAGTCTGTAAAATGAATGTAAACAAATAATCGTAAGTGATGGTAGCCTGAGAGGCTTTACATTAAAACAATGCATATAGAACAAGGCACTAGTCAGCCAAGCTTCCTCAGGAGCAAATATGGAGGTTGGTATGTCAAATTAGTTTGCATTTGTTGTTGTTTACTTGTTTAACTCAATTTTTATTGAGCCTGTGACCTTTGGAAAAGAGATGGAAGTTAATCACAAAAAGAGAATATAGGAAAGGGTCAATTAATATAGAAACTGAACATTTTTTCTTAGGAATTAATTTTGAATATCCCAAATACTTAGGGTTGCAAAATAAAAATAAAAACTCATTATTAGTCCTGAGCAACCAAAATTACTACCTAAGAATATATACTAATCTCTAATATGCAGTTTGATATCTTGAAAGCCTGAAAGCCACTTTTCACTAGATTGTAAAAATCGTGGAATTAGGACCCACACAATGTTTCAGTGGCCACATCCTTACCTTGCATGTGCTGAAATCCCATGTGGGTGCCAGTTCCCATCCTGGCTGTTCCACTTCCCACCCACCTCCACATTTGTGGTTTGGAAGAATGGGGAGGGGACAGTGGGGGACAACCAAAAGCCTTGGAATCCTGCACCAATGTCGGAAACCCAAAAGAAACCCCTGATTCCTGACTTCAGACTGGCTCAGCTCTAGCCATTGCAGAACCAGTGGGAGTGGACCAGTGTGTGGAAGATCTTATCCTCTGTCTCTCCTTCTCTCTGTGAATCTGACTTTCTAATAATAACAATAATAATAACAATAATAATAATAATAAATCTTTTTTTAAAAGATTGAGTTAGCCTTCTGGCAGTAAGAAATTATGGTTCTTTTTTAATATCATTAGTTATATTCCCAGGAACTGTTGTTAGTGGCTTTTACTCACATTGGATTATTTCTCTGTTCTTTCTTTCTCTTCCACTATGGCACCTCATACCCTTAGTGAGAAAACATAAGATAAAAATCTAAATGCACACAATGGTTAATGTTTTAAGTAAAATAGTCCCAATTTTAAGATACAGTTCCTTATTTTCCATCTATTTGTAGCATCTGTAAGATAAAGTAAACATACCTATCTACCTATCTTAGATAATCCATATCACACAGATATATTTAGCAAAATATTTGCCCTGGAAAATTATTGTTATACAGCAAAAGTGGTATATGTTTCACAATACAATAGCTATGCCAATACAAAACTCCTTCATGGAAATTAATCTAGGATTATCCTGGAGTTAGCAGTTTTCTTACTGATTTAATTGATAATGTTAAGCATATATGAAATGGAAGATAACTGTCTCACCCCACCTTCCTAAATTGATTTCATAATCGATTTAGTTAATGGTATTTTTGTTTCTTAAAATACTCCATCTTCTTGGTTATAAAGTCAGTTTCTGTATGGCTTTCCAATCCTTTTATTTTTTTCTTCTTACCTTCTCCAAATGAGCAAATCAATGCTTTTTTCTTTGGAGTTGCTTAGCAGACACATTTGCAACTGTGAGAATGTTGTTATATTGCCCTTGGTCTCTGGTTGCTATTAAAATCTTCTCTCTGACTTTTTATGCACTGATTTTGATTGAAATAGCCTTTGATGTGGGCAGGTATACTTTCTTTAGCTTGGAAACAAGGCATGCTCATTTTCATCTGAGGATTTATGTATTACTGGATATTTTGAAGTTTTTGTCTTTTGATTTGTTTTTCTGATTCGTTTTTTCCCCTGTTATTTCTCTTTTCTAGATGTAGTTAGTAACACACTTTAACTTCCCATTCTATACTGTGTATACATTGATCCTGGGTACCTCAGTGTTAGCATGTGTATGTATGCATACGTAACATACTGGTACTGTTATGTCTATGCATGTGTACATGCACACATGCATAAAAACTTCAGTTACTTTCATTTAAATTATTTGGTTACTTGTAGTATGCTGGTCTTTCATGGTATTTTCTCTTTTAACTCTTATCATTGATTATTCTTAAATTCATATTTTTTCCATTATAGAGAAATTAAGGGTGTAATTTGCTTTTATTGTATCCAGTAACTCATCCAGGGGCAAATAATTTCTTCAAGTGACCTTTAATTAATATTTTGGAAACTATTTTCAGCAGGGATTACTTCCCCATGCCTTAACATGTCATAAAAGGATCCAGTCTGGGACTGATATTTTGTTATTTTTTTCAGCTCAGGATTGTCACCACAAGGGACCCAGGAACTGATAGCGGACCCCCACACATCCAGAGACATGTATATGGAAAACTTCTTGTCACTGGCTTGGACTAAAAGTTTAAGGGTTTTTTTCCTTTTTAATTATTATTTTATGATACAGTTCCATTGGCCCCCAGTATCACCACTGAGTTCCCCCATATCATTATAACAGTATAGTTCCTCATAAACAGTCATAAGTCCATCATTAAGAAGACTAAGTTTTAGAGTGCTTTTTTTCTTTTTTTTTTTTTGAGGGACAGCCAATTGAACTTGCAAACTCAATATGTAACTTCAGTACTTCTTTCCTCATGCAAACCCAGGGTCATAATGTCTGCTCCTGCGTGAATATTAATACACCAGGTACAACATCTTAAATCTTATAAATGTACTTTGTATCTCTACACCAACCTATAATAACCAACAAATGTATTATTCTGTCTCTTTTGTCTCTTTGCTGGGTGTTTTTCTTTCATTTCATTGGTCTTCATTGTTCTGGCTATAAAAAAATGAATGGCCAATAAAATTTTCCTGTATAACCTTTATTTCTCAGTTTTATTTCAAGTAGTCTATATGAGAATAACAGTCGTGGGAGCCATACACTGAGAATCATAGATTTCTGAAATTTACATCCTTCTATGATTGCCCCTTCACTCTTCACCCCTCAACATCAGCAGGATTTTAGACACTAAAAATAAATTTCTATCATTTTCAACCATGGAGATACCAATATTTACTTCTTAGAGTTGCCAATTATAACTAACTTCATGATAGAAATTTAAAAGAACCCTTTCTGTTGACTACCACATCTTTGCTTTTCTATTGATACTGATCCAAAGTAAATGACCAATTCACTGTTTCTGGAAGTTGCTAGCAACAGAATTTTAATGAAATCCTCTTACAAAAGGATATTATTAGCAATCACTGCATTTTTTATACATCTTTCAGAGATCCCTGGAGCAAAGCCTTCATATGAAGCAAAATAATCATAGTAATTTTATTATATACCATAATTTAATGAATAATATTGTTTAATAGAAATGCAAAACCATGTTTTTCAGAAAAAATTGTTTCTGCAATGCAAACATTATGAATATATCAGGATAATTTCATAGGACAAATTAAGAAATCACTTGGTACAAGGCATCCATTTTGTTTTCTAATTCCATAGTTACAAAGGAAAAATGCTTGGAAAAGACTAATGATTACCTCTAACAATAGCAGGAAAAAAAGTCGGCAATCCATTTCTTTTCTAAATCTGACTGGCTTTATGTATAAAGTAGAAAGAAATGTCTTGCTTTTGCTTGCATCATCTATCCATCAATTAAAAGCAGGTAAGTTCCTATTATGACCTCTTGTCATGGAAATTTGTTTTGCTCTATGTGTTTTTGGAACACATTTTTCCAAAGACCAAAGGACTTTCATGTTCAGGATTTTCAATGTCATCATAAAGCCCTAACCAACATCATCAGATGTGTTTTCTGGTAAAGTCTATCTTATGACCAGCTCTAAAAAGCACCAAATATGCTATTTACACATTTTTTTGTATGTTATAATCTATACATCTGAAATTTGCCTTCTGTGAATTTCATCTCTCTTCCTATCTCTTCCGAGAGCTTCCAGTTACAAAATTATGTCTTACCGCTGAGGTAGCCAAGCATTGTACAGAAGCAACTGCCAATGTAGTGTGCGAATAAAAAAGTCATATGAGAAGCATTCAGTCTTAGATTGTCATGGAAGGCCATGCTGGCTAGACAATGTATAACTCTAGAGAATACCAGATATGTGGGTTATAGCATACAATGGAATGGTATGGTGTACAATTTTGTGTGGTAGCCCTTCCCAATGGCATACGCATTAGAGGCTTAGTATTCTTCACCCACTCCATGGATGTAATTGAAATCTTTATATCATTGGAACCTGTATTTATGTCAGCTAAAGGAATTAGACCTCTGAAATTATCTCCAACAATCAAACAATTTGATATTCTACTTTTTCTTTCTAATATTTTAATGCCTTTATCCAAACCAAGTCTACAGTTAAATCTCTCAAAAATGTATTCTCCTTTCCGCTTCATTTTTACACTCTTTTAATAGCTCCACGCCATTCTCACAGACATACCATACACTCCTTCCTCAATTACCTCAGGAATACAGTAACAGGTGCTCCGTATCAATTCCCTAGTTCCCCATGTTTTTACGTAATGGACATTACAGCCCACAAAACCTGAATCAAATCTGTCTTGTTCTAGCCAGTTTGATGTTTCATTCAACACTCATTCTATTGAGTGTATAACATGGTCCAGATGCAAACAGATTTTTTTCTGTCCCAATGAATGTCTAGGATGAAGATAAAGCTAGGGCACTCATTAATATCATAGGAAATAAGAACCCAGGTGAACTATAATTTTATTAAAAGTGCTAAATTCAGAAAACCTGGCACAATGAACATTTATGCCACTGTACACGCATGAACAGTGGTTCTGAGCTCTCAGTGGGTTCTGCGACCCTGTATTTGCACAGGGATAACTTTTACCCTACTTGCCTCAGCATTACTCCAAACTGATCCAGTCTCCTCAGAAGTAAGCCCTTCCAGTGTCCCCATAAATAGTCACCATTACCTCCTGCCTCATATAGAAAACAGAAATCATCCATACATTTTCTCAGTTTTTAAGTACAAACACTATACATTAAGATATGTTTTCACTATGTTGTCTTTTCAGCTTCATGGAAAACCTGGCCCTTCCTCATATGCAAGACCAAATTCTCCAATCATGCTTTTTCTCAACCCCTTCCACATTCTATAGAGGTCTTATTTCAATAACAACCATCACATTTTACAACACAGCAGCCTGGTCCCTCTCTATTACCTTATTTCCTTCTGCATAAAAATTTAGCCATGGTTTAAAAAAAATCCCAGAGAACTGCTAGGATTAGAACCAATACCCATATGAGATCCCAAGGAGCACTCAATGAGAGAACTTTAAATGCTAGGCTACTGTACTGGGCCCCTTCCATTCCTATTTTTATTTTACTTTTCAGGAGGAAATTTCCTTGACAAACCAATACTCTAGATTTTTAATTCTGTATGCTGTTAGGTATCTGAATAAGTTTATAAATAAGGAACAATAAAAAATGTGATTAATTAAAATTAAAATGTGATTAAAATTAAAAAGATGATTTTATTTGAATGAAGAGAATCCACTTCTAAAACTCGCTTCCTAGACTTTATAGTCTCCAAATCTATATTACTTTAAGAAAATATCTAAACTGAAAGGCAAAGATGTTTTTCACCATTAGAATACTCTAGAGAGTAGTATCAATACAGCTGTCTAGAATAGTCGCACTTACTACTTAAATAAAAAAGCAACTAGATTTTTTTAAATTCTAGATAGATGAAAAAAAAACTGTCCATGTACCTTAGGAAATCAAGGGGAAGATTATTAACTACTTCTTAGTTGTAATAGATTGAGTAATAAATAATAATTATTTTAATTTATGAGATTAACTCTTCCATAATGTTTTGACAACAATGATATTCTGCCTATCAGCATGATAGAAAATTTCCAGAATTTTGTAAACACTAGAACAAAGTCATATAGAAACACTATATAATCTAGCCCTTTCTGTCAATATCATGAGAAAATATGTGAAGTCTATAATTCTGTGAAATCAAACCCAAATTTCTAAAATAGAAGCATGAAAAAATGTCCTGTATCTCTAAGCTAAATTCAGATGTGAGAAATCTATGCACAGCACAATAGCCTTAAATAAGGAATTCTGCAGATGAAATAAACAAGAATTGGGGTATGGCAGTCATTTTTGTTGATTACATCATAGCCCAAATTTAGAAAGTCTATCATGTTACCATGGAAACTGTTTTTGCTTAAATGCAGTTGTAGATATTCTTTTAACAAAAGTTAAATTAATTATAGTCAGCGTACAATGTTGGAAATATTTAAAAGCCTAAAGAATAATTCAGTGTGATTACAGGGGAAAAATAAGTAGACTACTAGCAAAAGAATACACGATCTTTTATTAGAGCAAAAATTGAGAATATTTTCAAACTGAGCACCAAACATGTCAGGAAAACACTCCGAATAATATGAACTGAAAATAGCAGCCAATCCAAATTAAATAAAATCCTACTTTCTAATGAGAGTGAAGCCGTGAACTCTTTGGTGTCTGTTTTTTGACAAAGGCTGAGGTATGCGCATTAATGTTTCTAGGGGCTGCCTAGCAGATAGTAAGCATCTAATAATTATCATTTGTCTAATAATGATGGAATGAATAGCAGAGAATGTAGCCATTCTATAGTAACAATATTGGATTCAGTGACTCAATAAACAGTATTGGTTTTCTTTTTTCCTAAACCACTTAAAAAATAAGAGATAAGGAACCAGCTTTATGTCATCGTGAGTTAAGCTACTGCCTGTGGCACTGGCATTCCATATGAGCACTGGTTGAAGCCCACATTGCTTTACTTTTACACAAGTTCTAGCCTGAGCCTGAGTCCTGGCATTTGAAGCCAGTACAGTAAACCATAATGGATGGAAGACAGTTTGCATTCAAATGTCATCTCTCTATTTCTCTCTCTCCCTCCCTCTGACCCTCTCCTTTTCCTACCATAGCTGACACTCTGTCTTTCAAACAGATAACATAAATATTTAAAGAGGAAAATAAGGCAAGCAGCATTTTTAGTACAAGTGCCATCTCTAAAAACATTACTTCTAATATTGAACAATCTGAACATGGAGGATAGAACTGATATCTGTAAAGCAAGTTTCCCAACTGTGACCGATTTTAGCAGACAGCAGCACCAGGCCACAATACATGTTCTTATTTGGAGGACTGCATTTATAAATATGACCAGGTAGAAAATACATACAACTTGAGAACAAGTTTCCAAACAAACATGAAAACTTTTTAACGACTGAACTAAATATTCAGTGTACTCCAAAATGTATCAACCATGTAACCTCCCCATTCTCCAGTTCAAAATGATATTAAAATGTAGCAATTACAGAGTATTCTGGAAGCCATATAAAATATTTAACCCTGTGAAGCTGATGAATTCTACTCAAAGCACTCAGCTTTGAAGCCAAGGACCAAAGCAATGGTAAGAATTTCTGGACAAGGAAACTTAGGGTGGGGTGCTCAGCAAAATAGGAATTAAATGCACAAATCTAGAACAAAGTGAGGAGGGCACAGTATACTCAGCAAACCAGAAGAAATCCAGGAAAACTAGAAGAGAGTGTGAAGATGAGAAAACATAGATTCTGTTAAAGAATTAAGTATGAAAGACAAATAGGCTCCCATTGTAAAATAAATTACTTTGAAAGATAAAAATGAGGAAAAAAGACTAGAATTTAAAAAAAAAAAATGCTTTGGGGGAGCAGCACAGTGGCACAGCAGATTAATCCTCCACCTATGGCATCAAATATGATCTGCACTTCCCATCCAGCTCCCTGCTGATGACCTGGAAAAGTGGTGGAGGCATCCTGGTACAGGCACAAAGAGACATGTAGACAAAAGGACCATCACAGAAGTACCACAAACTAATCTGTACATCTACAACCAGCTAATTTTGACAAAAGAGCAGATTTCAATACTTGGAGAAAGAACAGTCTCTTCAACAAATAGTGTTAAGAATATTGGATCTACATGTGCACAAAAATGAAATAAGCAGCCACCTCAAATTTCATACAAATCAACACAAAATGGATCAGGAATTTAATAAGATTTGATACCATCAAACTGCCAAAGAAAAACATTCAGGAAATTCTGCAAGATATTGATATAGGCAAAGATTTCTTGGGGAAAAAAATCCCAGAAACACAGGAAGTATAGAAAAAAAAAAAACCCCAAAAGTTAATATATCAAACTAAGACGCTTCTACACTGCAAGGAAAAGATTCAACAAATCAAAGAGCCAATTCACACAATGGGAGAAACTATGAACAAATCACTCAGTTAGTAAAGCAGTATCACCCATGATCCATAAGAGCTTAAGAAACTCAAAGATAACAAAGCAATCCAGTTAAGAGAATGGTCTAAGAACAGGAACGAGCAATTTTTGAAGAATGAAGCGGTCAACAGTTCATATATTTTTTTAATTTTACTATTTATTACTATCATTATCATCATCATTTTATGATACAGTTCCATATGCCCTTGAATTTCCCTTATACCCTCCCTAATCCTCTCCCCTCTTCACTGACTTCACCTATATTATTACTATGGTGCAATTCTTCATAAACAGTCATATGCCCGTCGTTATGAACTTGGACAATGGCAGAATCCAGCATCTTATTGTCAAGATAAGGTTCATTGGGAATCCATCTTTAGTCTGGAAGTAGAGATGCATACTGCATTGTATCCCCATTACACAGTTACTATGCCTCCCCTTAAATGAAAAGTCAGAAAAAAGATCAATAACAGGAAGAAGAAATTAACAATGCTATGAAGTTAAATAACATGCTACTGAATTATTAATGTGTCACTGAAGAAATGAAAAAGAAATAAGAACTTTCTTGAAGAAAATGATGCTATCATATGATCTATGAGTTATTAAGGAATTTAATGAGAGTTTGGAAGAAGTGAAACTAACAAAAAAATCCAGATTTTTGAGATATTGCTTCCACTGATCTTTGTTGGTAAGATACATGTCCTGTAGGCAACAAATAGATGAGTTTTTTTTTTTAATCCAGTCTAATTAATCTATGATGTCTGATTGATGAGTTTGCCATTTATATTCTGGGTTAATATGAATGCATGGTAATTCTGTCCTGTCATTTTAGCAATGTGTTATTCATCAATTTAGTCTTCTGTTGTTATTTTACTGGGATGTTCTTCACATTTGCCTTTGGTTTTGGTGGACACTATTCCTTTTCTCTGTCAAGGGAACATCATCGTTTGTAGGGCAGGTTTGGAAGGAGGCAGATTCTTTTAACTTTTTTTTTTTTTACTATGGAAGAATTTTATTTCATTTTCAAAAACAAAGGAAAGCTTTGCTAGGTGTATTATCCTGGACTGACTTTTTTTTTTTTTTTTGCCATTCTCTTCTGGCCTGCTGAGTTTTCTGTGAGGGGTCTCCTGTGAGTTTAATTGGCATTCCTTTATATGTCAATTGATTTTTTTTTTCACATGCACATTTAAGGATACTTTTCTTATGTTCAGTTGAAGAGAGATTGATTGTCATGTGTCCTCATGAAGATCACTTTTGGTCAACCCTATTGGGAGTTCTGTGCCCCTCCTGGATCTTGTTCCCCAATTCATTCTCCAGGTTAGGGAAATTTTCCCATTTATTTCATTAAATACATTTGTAATCCCAGCTTATCTTTTTGCACCTTCTGGGACTCCCATAACTCTTATATTTGGTCTTTCAACAGTGTCTTTCAATTCTTGAATAATTTTTTTTTGGCCTGATCCAGCTCTGCTTCCAGCTTTTCTTTTGTTTTCCCCTGGTGACAGGAAATATCTTCCAATTCTGAGATTCTTTCTTCTGCCTCCTTCATTCTGTTTTGAAGACTCTCCACTGTACTTTTAATTGCTCCACTGTATTCTTCATTACTGATATATCAGCTTTCATTTGATTCATTTCCAGTGTGACGTGACATATTTCTTAAATTCCTTTGACTCCTGCTTTACATGCTTCTCATTGTTGATAAGATGTTTTATAATAAGTGTTTTGAATTTTGTATCCCCCATTTTCTTGATGTCTTCTTCAGTGAACTGTGAGGTTTAAAAAGGCTTTTGCTCTTTTGCAGGGGAGTTTTCAGTACTATTTATTTTGCCTCTCTCTCTTCTTTTGCTCTTGGTCATTGTATTTCTGGTTATCAGATTTTTCTCCTTGGGGCAGTTTTCTAAGCTGTGTCACTCACAGGAATACAGTTTGATTTTACTTATTGCATTTGGTACCTGATTCTTTGTTTGCTGTCACTTGTGCCACTTCCTCCCACGAATTTTATGTCTGGGTTCTTGTGTTAGACTTCAACCATGGTCTCCTTTTCCCCACCTCCTAAGGCTGCGCTATTGTCTGTACAACCTTTCTCCCACTTCTGGTTGGAGAGTTCCCAAGATTAGGGAGACACCAGGTGTCCTTTATAGCTAGGTTGTTGGTGGTACTAATCTTGCCAGAACCTGTTGGCCATTAGGTCTGAGGGCCACAGAGATGCCAGAGTTAGTATTAATTTCTGTGTGGGATTAGTGCACTGTACCGAAATCAGTGAGTTCACACCCAGTTCAGTGCATACGCAGCTCACTGTTGTCCCTGAAATCTTAAAGCCTTTGACACAATGTACGGAAAGGTGGCTGATGTACCACTACTAGAGTTCTTGATGTGCTGGCCATCAGATCTAAGGGCTACCCAGACCTATCTTGGGTAGAGCCTGCAGGATACCTCGTTGTTGCAGTTCACTGAGCCAGAAATGAGTTCACTCCCACCTCAATACACATACATTCTAGCCCATATTCTTTTGCCTTCTTAAATAAAAATGGTGCCAATTCAGCTCTAGGGGGTGGACTAGGCTGCGAGATTCACCCTTTTCCCACATTGCCTGTCTGGGACCTGCTGTTCTGTGTCTGTTCCTGGTCAAATCAAACAGACCAGCAGGACAAACAGTTCTTGTCTGGGTTCACTTCCAGACCTCTCTGGATATGCCCCATTTTGTTGCTGGTGGAATTCTGAATGCCACCACAATTCAGATCACAACTCGCTGAATTCAGCTGAGTCATCATTGGTCACTGAAATGCCACACCACTCTCTGCTGCTTTTCTGTGTGTGTCAGTCTCCAGATACCCCTCTGCTGTTGTTCTGTCCTCTCCTGTTTCATGGAATGTGTCCTCTCTTCTTTACACTGGATAATTCTTCTCTGTTTAAATGTCCTTACCCTTTGCCCCATCTCGATTTTCCTCTCATATGGATTTTGTGTTTTATTTTGTTTATGTAGTTCATCATATTAACCAGATTGCATATATCAAACCACTTTTGCATCATAGCGCGGTCACAACTTGATCATGGTGAGTATTTTTTTAACACGCCATAATTCTGTTGAGGATATTTGCATCTAGGGACATCAAGAATATTAGCCTTAGCTTTTTTGGTTCTAATTGCTGCTGTTGAGTTCTTATCTTGTTCTGGTATCAGAGTAATGCTGGCCTTGTAGAATGAGTACAGAAGAATACCCTGCCTGTTTTTTTATATTCTTGAATAATTTAAGAAGAATATGTTTAAATGTTTGGTAGAATTCTTCAACAAATCCATCTTGGTCTAAACTTTTTTATGTCTGATATTTTATTATTGATTCTTGATTGCTGTCAGGTTGTTTAGGTTTTTTTTTCTTTTTAATTTCATCATAATTTAATCTTGGTAAGGTATATGTACTCAGGAATTTATTCACTAAGTATAACTACTTTAACTGGGTTAAATTTAGTAGTGTACATTCAGCAACAATTGCATTATCTAAATTCAACTGTCTTCAAATTCACTTGTGTGAAATTTTTCTTTTTTCTTTTTAAAACTTTCTTAAAGGTTCTTCCTTTATATAAGCTGAAATTTAAAATTCACACATATCTCAACACAGATTTAGGAGATAACTGATCCTTCTTATCCAACCCACCCCATTCTGCTTGCATTCCATAGGCACCTTCATCTTTTCTTTCTTCTTTCTTTTCTAATTTTACAGTAATATGCTTTCATCTCATTTCTCAATCACAAGTTTAACACTGCATTAGGCAAACATATCAAAACCTATTAAGAAGAAAATAACAGTAACAACTACAAACTAAAACCAAAACTGAAAAAAAAAAAATTTATTCCTCAGTGTGACAAGCAAAGGTTTAAAAAGTAATCAAATCCCAAAATGTTACTCTCACACCAATAGGTCATGTTTCTGTTTCTATGTATTGCTTATCACAGATTTGGGAAAACATGTCATATTCGTCTTTTGGAGATTGCCTTTTTTTTTCTCTAAGCATTAGCATTTTCAGTTGCATTTCTTGGATTGTAAAAAAAAAAAAAAAAAAGTATTTCATTCTTTTCATGACTGAGCAGTATTCCATAGTGTATATAAGCCACATTTTGAAAAAAGATTCATTTCTATTGGAAAGAAAGATTTACAGAGCGAAGGGGAAACAGAGGTGTTCCATCTGCAAGCCAGGAGTCAGGAGCCTCCCTCAGGTTTCCCACATGGATGCAGGGTTCCTACTGCTCCTTTAAGCCACAAGCAGGGAGCTGGATGTTAAGAGGAGCAGCCTTGGCATGAACTGGTGCCCATATAAAATCCCGGCACTTACAAGGCCAACATTTAGCTATTGAACCAATAGCTATTGGCTGTTGCACTTTATTCAGTCATCAATTGATGGTCACTGGGTTGTTTCAACACCTTAGCTATTGTGGATTGAGCATATAGTTCTCTCATACACCTATATCATTTTATTTAGATAAATTCCCAGGAATGCGATGCCTGGGTCATATAAATAAACCAAATAAACCTATCTTTAATTGTATTTTTTTCATAAACTTTAAAAAAACCTTATACATGTTTTTTCCATAATACTTTAAATACACAATATTAGAAATATGAGCATGTCCTCAAAGAAATTTATACGTATGCCAAATAACAAATGAAATAGAGAAAAAGAGGGCCTGGCCCAGTAGCCTAGCAGCTAAAGTCCTCCTTTTGAATACACTGGGAGCCCTACAGATGCTGGTTCTAAGCTCAGCAGCCCCACTTCCCATCCAGCTCCCTGCTTGCAGCTTAGGAAAGCAGTTGAGGACTACCCAAAGCCTTGGGACCCTGCACCCACGTAGGAGACCACCTGGAAGAGCCTCCAGGTTCCTGTCTTCGGATTGGCTCAGCTTCAGTTGTTAATCATCTAATGGAAGATTTTTCTCTCTGTCTCTCCTCCTCTCTGTATATCTGACTTTGAATAAAAGTAAATAAACCCGTTTTTAAAAACACAAAAATAAAATATGAAAAAAGAGATCATTGAAAAACTAGTAAGATCTCTCAAAAAAGAACTCAGTCCCAGAGTTAGAAAATGATCAAAAGTCCCAGGGTTAAAAAAAATAATAATCAAAAGTAATAATTTATCATATTCTAATAATAATTGTATAAATAGAGCACTAAAAGAAAAACAATACTAGTAAATCTTTATTTTACTCTGTCACTACAATGTGATACTTCAAATACCAACAGAGCTGAAAATAATAAATGTAATCATTATAAAAGAACTTTTATAAAATAACTACTTAGAAATATTTGAAATGACCTTCAGATGTGTAAATATCAGCGTATTTCCAAAGTTATAACTTAAAGTTCCAAAATTAATATGAAACATTAATTCAAATAAGTATTCTGAGCAACATTTGAAAACACTAACAAGAAGAAAGAAAAAATTCATCCTGAGACATATCTCCAGCTGTTACCACAATTGTTCAGTGTTGACAGAATGTCCATGGTGTATAAGGTGTTAAACTTAGCATGCTCACAGCAGTTCTTGAACCTCGGGATTTTTATTTTACCATGGATATCACTAAACAAGTGTAGTATCTATATAAGTTGATTTTTAATTTAATTTATATTTCTGTCTAATTTCTAGTTCAGTTTTGTTCAACAGACTAACAATGCCTAACAAATCAGAATTTTATTTTGGGTATTATATCTTTTTGGCTTTCCTTTTTATAATGAATACTGAGAAAGTACTTTTAGAGATCATCTTTTAAACAAAAGGAGCGGCAACACATGCTTTTATCTTCTCCTTCAGCTGCACCTGACGTGTCAAATGTGCAACTCTAAGCCATCCAAATAAAGGTATGTCATAAGATGTCCAGGAAATGGGGCTTGGTGTGGTGGCATAGCAGGCCTATGGTGCTGGCATCCCATATGGGTGCTGGTTCTACTCCTGGCTCCTCCATTTCCAATCCAGTTGGCTGCTAACGTGGCTGGGAAAGCATCTCTGAGCAGCAGAATATGGCTCAAGTTCTTGGGCTCCTGCACCTAAGTGGCAGACCTTGAAGAATCTGTTGGCATTGGCCTCGCCTGGCTCCAGCCATTGTGGCCATTTGGGGAGTGAACTAATGGATGAGATATCTTTCTGACTTTCCCTCTCTCTTCCTATATCTAAGACATAAAAATAAACAAACAACAAATGGCCAGGAATCTACACATCTCCTCTCTCTCTCTCTCTCTCTCTGTCTCACACACACACACACACACACACACACACATTAGATGAACATGGATGTCATTCCATATCTAGAAACTAAACTAGAAAAGAAAAAGAACACAAGGTTGTGAGGTTGTGGAAAAATTACACAAAGACAATCTGACTAGAGGCCATACATGATCTTAGTACTCACAGGATAAATCATAAAGTTTATTTGAAAGAAGTTATGAGATACTACTATACTTTGTCATAATTTAGTTTTCATGTTTTTCATGCAAAGTAAAAGAAACCTATTGACAATACAGCAAAGAAACTTGAATGTACAGTGAGAAAGAATGCCATGATTAAAGCCATTGAGTTATGGCCATGACACAACAACAGGAAGGCTTCACAGGACATTGGCTGTGTTCCCTGTGCCACTGAGGATTCAGAACTAATCTAGATATGCAATGTTTATGATATTTTAGTGAAGTGTTATTTCTTTTCTCTCTGCACATAGTCAATATTTGTAAGACTCATGCTCTTACAGAAGTCTTTGAAGACAACAGTGACACTCAAGCTACATTAGGTTTCAGAAGGCTGAGCCAAAGCTACGTGTTTGTAGATTGGCCTATATAGAACAGGTAATGCATCCGATGGTCCTACCCTTTCCACCCAGGTAAATGTTAGAACAAACTCTCCCTTTCCCCACTGTTTCTTAGAATCCAAAGAACTCAGCTTCAGTTCCCTTTTCTTCATGTGTATAAAATGAAAACCCTGCTAATTCATCTCCAAGATAAACCTCAGTTTGCTACAGTTTCCCTTACATCTTGGATACTTTTCTCCAGCCTTAGACCATGTGGCCATTTTCTGTTTTCATAGAAATGACTTAATCCAGTGTGGTGCTGCTCTCCTAGGAATCAGGAGAGTTTTGTATTTGCATTTTAAGCTTACTTAAATTCTAGTTTTCCCTGGAACGGAAATAGTGGGCTCGTTCCTCTTAGGTTACCACTTCCACGAGAGGGCATAAAACTAGGACAGTGGCTGGGGTAGAATGGGTGAGGGACAGACTGGACTACTGCTACACATACTGGCAAACCAGGGTAGGGGGTGGTCCTGGTGGGGGTTATTGTGGATCGCTCCAGCTAGGCTGCAGCTCCCACTGGTTTGTGTGAGGGCTTTGTACGTGCTGAGCAGAACCAGGCTGGACTGCGACACCCACTGGTTCCAGTGGAAGACAGGGATGGAAACAGAAACAACTCAACAATTGCAACCATCAGCTAATCAGGGTGATGGACTGTGCCGGGCCCTGTACTTGCTACCACATACAAGAATCTGGTCCGAGAACACCTCAGACAAAGTTTCTTTGGAGATTTCCCCAATCAAAATGCTGGACTCAGAACCCTAACCAAGACAAGAGAGAAGACAGAACAGGTCAACCAACCATTTCAGTTATATCTTGGCAGCGAAATATGGGGCAAACAGAGACTCTCTGATGGACTATGTCAATCAGTGGATTCTTCAAGGACCTCATAGTGCTGGGAGTGCCAAGATTGGCAGCGATTCATAACTGTAGAACTATCAACACCACTTGAGCAAGAACCTCAGAGCATACCCTATATCTGGGACCTGGGGAGGGTGGGAAATTGCATGGGCCTTCTCCCTTAATACCCCCCCTTAAACATGAAGGAAACAAACAAACAAACAAAATATCTGTTGTAGATCATTTGGTATATTTTAGACCATCTGAAGTATTTTGTCATTCTCTAAATTATAAGTGGCACAAAGATTAAAAAGAAACTGTCTCTTTCCTTAAATTACACAAGATTCAAGAAAGAGACAAGAATTAGAAAATAATTAAAGAAAAAAAATTAAGTAGGAGTTATGACAGATAAGCACACAGCCATGCAAGCACGTAGGCTCGGTTGGTCAAACCCAGATTTGGAGGTTAGGACAACAGGAACCACTTTCTGGGGAAGGTAACAGCTGCGCGGGGGGGGGGGGGGGGGGGGGTTCAGGAACATTCCACACAGGGGAGAGCTCTGAAAGAGTCGGTGTTTGAAGGAAAACAAATAACTTTTTGTTTCAGGACATTTCTAATTTGCAAACAAAAATTGTGAAGTGAAAGTTCCATATACACCATACCCAGAACCCCTGTTGATAACATCTCATACCAACATGATATGATTAGTATAATGTAGCACAATTGATGGACTACACCCAGCTTCCCTTATTTTGCTATCCACACTCCTTCTGTCCCCCTGTTCCTTTCCAGGCTCCAGCGATCCACATCCTGTGGCGAGATTCACTTTTGGATCTTTTAACTTCCACAATTGAAAGATGACACATTTGACAACGTATGGCTCCAGTTGCATCCATTTTTCTGGAAATAACCTATCTCTGGTTATAGGTTTTAAAGCACCTTGTGACCTAGTCAGGGACAGAGTGAAGTTGGGAGGTTGGGTGTGGCTTCTGCCCTTGTCTCTCTCTACCCCAGAAATAGGAAGAATTCATAGAAGACTTGGAAACAATTATCACACCCACTTTTCCCTAATGCTTGATCCTTCACCCTAATTAACTATGCAAACATTATCAAAAATAAATATTTTTAAAAATAAATAGGACAGCAGGAATTTTACTGGTGCCCCAATATGGGATGTGAGTGTGCCAAGACTCAGCATAATCAGTGGCATCACCACATTTACCCTAAGGCTTTAACCAATTTTATGAGATAGATAGATATGTGTGTGTATTGCAGCACAGTTTTAATTTATGCATATCCTAATTTATGTTGGTAGAACATTTCTATTGCCTTGTCTGTACATAGTTTGTTCAGAACCATTGTCCATATTTTTCAAAAGCTGAATCATTCTGTATGGTATTGATCAATTTCTGAGAAAAAAAATACATTTGAAAGATGAATTAATTATCTAAAACATGACTCGCAGATGTTTTCCACTATGAATATAGCATGTGACTGTGGTTTGTATGTTGAATGTCCCACAAAGTCTCTTGTGTTAAAGTCTTGGACCCCAGAGTGATACTACTGGGAGATGAGGGAACATTTAGGAGATGGGACTTTGTGGTACATGAGTCACGTGGATACTTGGTAGCCCTTGGGAGATGATTGTGCTAAAAACCTCAGCTGTATCTTCTCTCCTTCCAACACACACACACACATCCTCCACCTGGGTTGCCCCCAAACCTTCCTCCACCCGCACGCAGTGCCTTCTGCCATGGGCCCTTAACCAGAGCCAAAACCTACACCATGCCACTTAGATTCCTAACATCCAAAACTATAAGATAAATAATCTATATGTGTATTTAAAATAAGATTTGTTTATTTATTCATTCATTCATTCATTCATTCACTTAAAAGGCAGAATTACAGAGGGAGGAGACTGAGAAAAAGAATCTTCCATGTGTTGCTTCACTCTCCAAATGGCTGCCACAACCGGAGTTAGGCCAGACCAAAGCTAAACAGGAGCCTAGAATTCCATACTAGCCTCCCACATTAGTGCAGTAGGAAGTTGAATCATCTTCTGCTGCTTTCCCTGGCAGATGATCAGAGAGCTGGACCAGAAGCAAACCAACGAGGTTTCAAACTGATGGTCATATGGGATATTTATATTTTAGAGAGCAGTTTAACCCACCGCTCCACAATGCCAGCCCTTCTGTCTTATTCTTTACCCTAGTCCCAATCTTAGAGAATATGTCTTACACAATCTAATAACTACATATTTTTTGCATCTATACCTATTTAGCCTTTGCTCTTTTTGTTTGTTTAATAGCATATTAGTTGTATTTGTACCATCACTCTTCTAAATATGTGTCTGCTTATCTTGACTCTGCTTTCAAAAGTAGGGTACTTTAGGGTATGATTATATTTTATTTTTCTTTACATAGTGCATTGTCATTATAATCAATATAGACATATGATATATAGGGGGTCTCGGCTGTGGACCACCCACCCAGGTACCATGGTATAGTGATGGCATTCTCAATAGAGAAGTATCGAAGGCAGTAATGGTGAACTTGTGCATTTGCTAACAATCAAGCACAAGCTTGTACAGAACAGGTCCAGGGAGCCAAACCTCAGGGTAGAAACAATATTTCTATTGGATATAAATATTACATATTACAAGCCTAGCCAATCAATACAGCTGTCACGTATTTTCCAGGTGGCACTGTGTACCCACCACAACTTTATGTAACCCACCACATCCTGGAGTTGTTTGTTACAAGACTATCACAAGATTACTACAGGTGGGTATGGGCCAGAGTAGGTAAGGGGAGGAAGTGATCACTTTATTGGAAAGTACCCAAATTACCAGAAGAGGTTGAGGGGGAGGGAAATACCCGGAGGGCTTTGGGCTTCTTGCTAAATGCCTCAATGGGTCCACAAGGATCTCAAGGTGCTGTTAAAAACAGAAGGATCTCAAGATTTTCACTGAAACCAAGGGGGAGTCTTAAGTCTAGACATTCACCAAAACCTTGCTCCCGCTGCCCCTTGCATAGATAAAGTAAGCCGAGACCCATCCCAGCACTCGCTGGTGCACAATGATATGCATGCAAACAAGTCTAGAGTTTAGCACATAGTGCAATAAACACTGCTGAAATTTTTTCATTGGCACAAAAAGAAAAAAAATCATTAAAGGAATGGGCATAGGTGGGCTTTGACTAAGTAGAGAAAAATACTACAGTACAAGGGCAAAAAGATGAGGATCAGATTTAAAGTGGATAATTAAAGTGCTTAAATGAAAACCATTTGAGGAGTATTTTAACATTGGAATAGGAGGCAATGAAACATAAATACAAAACACTGACATTATCATGTAGTTCCTACTAGAATTGCTTCTTAAAAAATATATTGAGTCAATAAATTAACCAAATAATATGTTACAGTGATGGTACATAGGTAGTTCTAAAGTGTGAATTGAAATCAGAGTGTAGTAGTTCAGCACCTGTGAATATTGCAGTCATAGGTTCCACAACTAATTATTTTTAAAATACATATTGGTCCAGAAAATAATTTATCCTGTAGGTGCAAAAATGAATCCAAAGTTGTACATACTCAAGCATTTTAGACAATTACCAATAGAGGGCAATAGCTTACACAAAAATTAGGTCTTGCTCTCTAAAACAAAAAGATAAGCTATCCTAAGTTTCCAAAACATAGTGAATTTAGTAACTTGGAAATAACAAAAAAAAGATTTAATTTGATGATTACATATTCTAACAATGATATTTCATGTAAGTAAGTATAAATATGTATTAACAAGCTGGAGCCTTGAATGCAAATTTATTAAAACAAACCAGGCAAAGTAATTATCAGCAGTAATAATATTAACTAGGCAAGGAAAGTAACAATATTTTTAATTTGGCATTTACTCCCTTGAGATAATTTAGTTGTTTCATGATTGTTGTTTAAAGATTGATTGATTTGAGAGCACAGTTATGTAGAAAAGGAGAGAGAGGGAGGAAGAGAAGGGAAAAAATAAAAGAGAGGGAAAGATATCTTCAGTTTTCTGATCATTTCCCAAATGGCTTCAATGGCTCAGGCCAGGCAGGGCTTCATATCATCTGTTAAAAATATTATTTAATTTTATTTGCAAACAAATTTTGTGAAAAGTGCTAAGAAATGAGAGTAGATATAAATGCAATACTAACCTAAATAAATTTGTATTGTGTGTGTATTAAATGTATGTGTATTAAATGTGTATTAATGTTAAATTAAAGTAACTACAATTTTCAAACCCCATTACAGAATCTGTTCTTGTGCATGCAAGTTATCTGTTGATGTCCATTTGGGGTATCAACCAACAGGTGTAATGAATGGAAGAGCTATCTCTCTCTCTCTCTCTAAATATATATGTATATATATGTATATATGTATGTATGTATATGTATAACTCTTTCAGATAAATAAATAAGTCTTGGAATAAAAAATAGAACTAGTATAAGTTACTTTTGTCTTTAGTAATGCACCATATATTCACATATTTTAAGGACATCGTTACTATCTTCTAAAAGGGATCCTTGTTACTTAAAAGACTTCTAGTCAATAAAGAACCACATATGATTTTATGAAATACAGTTTCACAAGATTTTAGATTTAGAGTATTATCATTTACATGTATCAACTTTAAAATTTAGATACAAACCTAAGAGATTTTGTGGAGAAATACACTTATTTTTTTCTACAGCCATAACAGCTTCGAGATTGTGTGAGTTAACATTGTGTTGTCATGAGATGCCCAAGGTGTCAACTACATGAAAAACCAACAGAAGGCAGAATTTTGAATTCTAATACATCATTAACAGATCGCACACAATACCACCCTAGTATCATCCCCATTACCATATTCTTTTTTTTTAAGATTTATTTTTATTATTTTTTTATTGGAAAGGCGGATATACAGAGAGGAGAGACAGAGAGGAAGATCTTCCGTCCGATGATTCACTCCCCAAGTGAGCGCAACGGGCCGATGCTATGCCGATCCGAAGCCAGGAGACTCTTCCGGGTCTCCCACGCAGGTGCAGGGTCCCAAACTGCTTTCCCAGGCCACAGGCAGGAAGCTGGAAGGGAAGCGGGGCTGCCGGGATTAGAACTGGCGCCCATATGGGATCCCGGGCGTGCAAAGCGAGGACCTTTAACCACTTGCGCCACCGCGCCGGGCTCCATTAACATATTCTTAACCAATAAGTAATAAGTTAGTCCCTGAACCCAGTATATCTCTAAGTTAGATATGAGGCCAAACACTGATGTTCCATGTTTCCTACATTACTAAATGGAAATTAAAATGTATGATAAATCTGTAACAAAGATGGTCATCAGGAGAAGAAAGAGAGCAAAGACCACTAGTCAAGCGGGGTGACATACTAATGGGTGAGAACTTTCAAAGAATGACAGACACCCACCGAACTATCGATTCAAAAAGCTCATTGTCTTAGATAGCCACAGGGCAAAGTACTTACCTTCAATACTGTTACCTAATTCACAGTCCACAAAATTTCATCACTTATGCTAAGAGTGTATTTGATAGCTGTATTTTTCCAGTTCAACCTAGGAGTCTACACTACCATTAGTTGTTGTATCTCTTAGTATCTTTTAATTCATAACAGTTTCTTTGGTTTCTATTTTCTCAACCTTGATGCTTTTAAGAGCACTGTTTTGTGTGTGTATGTGCAAACTGTCAATTTGGGTTTGCCTAATGTCTCCTCATACTCAAATTTAGATAACTGAATTTTAGCAGAAAATATGACTCATGAGTTTGACATAAACATAATGCTGGGCATTCCCTGGCACATCAAGTCAGGAAATACATAATATTGACCATGCTAAAATGGGTAATGTTAACTTTGTTATCTTGTTTAAGATGCTTCCTGCCATAGTCCTGCAACACTAGCCTAGCAGCTAAAGTTCAAGCCTCAAACGTGCTTGGAACCCATTGGGCACTGGTTCATGTCCCAGCGATTCCACTTCCATCTAGCTCCCTGCTTGTTGCCTGGAAAAGCAGTTAAGAATGGCTCAAAGCCT
Source organism: Ochotona curzoniae (assembly GCF_017591425.1). Taxonomy (NCBI): domain Eukaryota; kingdom Metazoa; phylum Chordata; class Mammalia; order Lagomorpha; family Ochotonidae; genus Ochotona; species Ochotona curzoniae. The sequence goes on from NW_024467119.1 coordinate 42,127,938, forward strand.
TGGGACCCTGCACATGTGTGGGAGACCTGGAGGAGGTTCCTGGCTCCTGTCTTTGGTTCAGCTCAGCAGCAGCCATTGCCACTACTTGGGGAGCAAATGAATGAACAGGAGATCTTTCTCGCTGTCTTTCTTCCTTCTCTGCATATCTGACTTCACAATATAAGTAAATATTTTGTATTAGAAAATATTTGCATCCTGTCAGATTTTTTAACTAGAAAGTTAATTATTCTCTCGGTGAAGTTAATAGTTTGTGGAGTGACATTTTAGAACACATGAGTTTCCTATCCCCCATCAAATTCTCACTCCTAAGTTATAGAATCCAACAATTATACCCTAATAATATTGGAATTCCACAGTTCTTCACTGGGAAGCTGTCTCATGACATTTTTTTTACAATATATATATTTATTTGAAAAAGAAAAAGAGAAAAACCTTCTACCCACTAGTTCATCTCTTATTATAGAAAATGTCTCTTCAACAAATGGTATTGGAAAAACTCAATTTCCACATGCAGAAGTTTTGAAACAAGACCCCTACTTTATACCTCCACAAAATCAACTAACAATGGATCAAAGTTCTAACCTTCAGATCTGAAACCATCAACTATAGGAAAACATGGTGGAATCACTGACCATATAAGCAGATCAAGAAACTTAATACGGACAAAACAGACAATCCAGTTAAGAAGTGAGCAAATAATATGATTAGGTCTTTTTCAAAGGGTGAAATACAAATGACCTACACACACTTAAAAAATGCTCAAGATCATTAGTAATCATGGAATGCAAGTGAAAATCGCAATGAGGTATCACCTACTCTCAGTAAGAATGGCTATAATCCAAAATATTTTAAAATAACAAATTCTAACAACAATGAATAAAATGGTACCCTTATACACTTTTGGAGGAATTGAAAATTGGTATGCCTGTTATAAAAAACAGTATGAAGACACCTTAGGAAGCTAAAAACAGGACCTGGTGTGATAGCTTAGTGGTCAAAGTCCTTGCCTTGTATCACCGGAATCCCATCTGGGGGTCAGTTCTTATCCTGACTGCTACAGTTCCCTTCTAGCTCCCTGCTTGCGGCCTGAGAAAGCAGCACGGGACGACCCAAAGTCTTGGGACCAGCACCTGCATGGGAGACCCAGAAACTCCTGGTTCCTGGCTTCGGATTGCTCGGCTCCAGCCATTGCAGCTGCTTGGGGAATGAAACAGCGGATGGAATATCTTTCTCTCCTTCTCTTATTCTCTCCGTCATTCTGTAAATAATAAATATATCTTTTAAAAAAAAGAAAGCTAGAAATAGATATAGCATATGATCCAATTATTCCACTAGTGAGTATGCATCCAAATGATGTGAAATTTGCATATGAAAGAGTTGCCTGAACTTTCATGTTTATTGCAGCTCAATCCACAGTATCAAAGATATGGAAATAACCTCATTGTCCATCCAATGATGATTGATTAAAGAAAATAATGTAAATATGTGTGATGGAATATCACTCAGTCAATAAAAAAAGGAAGCACATTTATAACAAAATGGACATATCTGGAAATTGTTATGCTAAATAAAATAAGGCACATTGAAAAAAATACAAATATCATGTTTTTTCTTACTTATGGTAGTTATAAAACTTGTGAGAGTGACATACCATTTGGTAAATAGTTGTAAATACTGCTTCACTGAATCATACCACATAAATGACAATATATCCTTCCATGTTAAAAAAGAGAGAAGACAGGACAGGTCAACCAACCATCTCAGCTATGATGGACTATGTCAATCAGTGGATTTTTCAAAGACCTCATAGTGCTTAGAGTGGCAAGATTGACAGCAATTCATAACTGTTGCAATACCAAAACCACTTGAGCAAGAACCTCAGAGCATGCCCTACATCCGGGACCTGGGGAGGATGGGAAATTGGGTGGGCCTTCTCCCTTAATACCCCCTTTAAACATGAAGGTAACAATATGGAAAACATACTAGTATTATCCACTTTCCTGTAGCCCTTAAACCTTCTTGCCCTAATTAACTATGTAAAGAATGTCAAAATAAAAATTTATAAAGAAATAGATAGCAATAGGGACTCCTGGGGTAGTGGTAATATTTTGTATTTAATTGGAGTGTCGATTATAAGTGTGGCCAGAGGAAAAAAAAATCATTTATCTTCACACTTTTTGTGCATTTCTTTGTGTACATGCTATATTTAAGTAAAAATGATTTGTGAATAAATCGAGATTTTTTTTACATTCTAGAAGTCTCTTATTTCTGTTTACACTGATTGTACCAGGAATTCATAGGGAACGGGCTGCAGCACACCGGCTCCTTTTCGTGGCTTCTGATGACATGAGCTTTCCAGGGCGATGAATCTGGGCGCTTGAATTACACCCAGCTACCTCTCTCTCTGGCTTCCTTGTTTTTCTGAACATTTACCTTCACACATTTTAGAAAGCTGTTCAATATTCACAATCATTCTCTTGGCAAAAAAAAAAAAAAAAAATCTTGCCCCTAACTTCTTTAATCCAATGCCATTACACCACTACATTTTTTTTTTTTTGTACATGTGTATTCATGTGGCCAAATGAAGAACTCCATGTTTTTGGAAATACCTGGAGGACACATTCTTTGGAGGCTCCTGTCTTTCATTTTGTCTCTGTCATCTTAGTCAATTACAGAAAGATGGTGCTTCCAGCTGAAAGGAAAGTTGCAGTTAGCTCTTAATTTTTTAGACTTTTTTCAATCAATTATTTACTCCATTCTCTGTTTAGATTTGCACCTCCCTCCCCCAATTTTCCTAAGATGAAATGTGAGTTGATATTCACTATAGATATTTCTTCTTTTCTGATGTATGCATTTCATGATACAAAATTATATCCAGGCACTGTTTTTATTACAGCACAGATTTTTACAAGTTGTATTTTCCTGATTGGTTGAAAACATTTTAAAATATCAACTGATCCTTCTTGGATATCTGTGTTATGTAGTTTGATCTTCCAATATTTGGGGATTTTCCAAGTATCTTTTTCTTGATAACATTTAGTACAATTTTATGATAGCTAGAAAATATTCTCAGTATGCCCCATATCACTGTAGATTTGTTAAAGTATGTGCTTTGGTCTAGAATGGGATCTGTATTGATCAAAAATGTCTGTCCTACTCCTATTCCACAGAGGGTTCTATTAATATTAAATTGCTTCCATTGGACATGTGCAGATGATCCTCAGAGGAAGGAGCACAGCTTTTGAGTCACTCTGCCAGGTCCACTCTTGATCCATGCTGCATGGCCTGTATCCACCACTGCCATAGAAGTGGAAGTGGAGATTAGCTGCCCAAAGCACAGCCAGATCTACACATTATACTACATGAGGATGCTTTAATAAAAATGGAAAGATATTTTCTTTATCACAGATTTTCTTATGACATTGCTGTCTGTCACTGTAGTTATTTGCATGTAATCAGTCAGGACCTTGTTACAGGAAGTCCACTGAAGTTTTTGTATGGCTTCCATTCATGTAGGTTTACCTTCCTCCTGTAGCTTTCTGCAATATTATCCCTTTAGATTTGGCTTTCTGCAGATTGAATCTGAACTGTCTAAGTGTGCCTGCTTGGTTTTAGGTAATTATCTTATCTGGTGCTCCCAGAGCTTTTTGAATCGATAGTTTGGTGGGTGTCTGTCATTATTTGAAAGTTCTCATCCATTAGTATGTCACCTCTTGGCTTGTGATCTTTGCTCTCTTTCTTCTCCTGATGACCAACTTTGTTACAGATTTATTTGTTTGAAAGGCAAAGTTACAGAGAGAGGGAAAGACTGACACACAGAGCTCTCTTGCATTTATTTGCTGGTTTCTTCATCTGTGGCCACAGTGACCTGCAGCTGGACCTAGCCAAAGCCGGGAGCCAGGAACTCCATGTAAGTCTCCCACATAGATGGCAAACCCATCTATGTGATCTGTGTGATCTATCTTGTGTGATCTTCTGCTGATGTCCCAGGAGTATTAGCAGGGAGATGGATCAGAAATTGAGCAGCTGCTACTCAAACCGGTGTTACATGGGATGCCTGCGTAGTGAATGTCAGCTTAATTCACTACGCCACAGTGCAGGACCTGCCTGCTAATATTCTGATTACACACATTATAGATGTATTTAACTGTTATTTCATTGCATTCCAGTTTAGAATGTTTCTACTAACTTATCGGCATGATCATGATAGTCTATTGATAGTCTATAAAAGCTATTTTAATTGTTTTTAATTTTTGTTGATGTGGTTTTTATTTTCAGCATTATCTTGATTCTTTCTTTTTTTAAAAAAAAGTATTTATTTTGTTTGCAAAGTCGGATTTCCAGAGAGAAGAAGAAACAGAAAGATCTTCCATCCACTGGTTCACTCCCTAGCTGGCTGCATATTTTCCACCAAAGCTTTCAACATAATAATCATGGTTTTCTTTATTTTTCCAGCCTGGTCATTCCAACATCTGTGTCATATAAATCTTGTTTTGATTGTCACTTTTCTTGTAATATGTATTGAAAAATTTTTGAAGACCAAACATTTCAGATGATAATAACTGGCAGAGAGTCCTTTAGTTTGAGGATTTTGTTAACCTGGTTTGTATCATGCTGCAGTTTTTTATTTTACATTTATTTGGAAAGTCAGAGTTTCAGAAAGAGAGACAGAGGAATACACACATACACAAAGAGATCATTCATCTGCCAATTCACTCCCTTGACAGCCTAATTGGACAGCCCTGGGCCAGGTTAAAGCAGAAATGTCATCTCCCACATGGGTGATACGAGCCCAAACACCTTTCCCGTGTTTTCTGCTTTTCCCAGGACATCAACAGGGAGCTGTATTGAAAATGAAGCAGTTGGGACAAAACCTGAGCCCACATGGCATTCTGCTGTTACAGGCAGTGTCTTTCTTGGCTACACCACAGAACTAGCCCTCTATGCTATATCTTTTGTTATTTTTTATTTTATTATTTTTTTAAACTACAGTTATAAGACACTTTAATTTTTTATGGTATCCTTAGGTTCTCTACATTTTCTCTTTTTCATTCCATATTCATATTTTATTGATTTTTTTTGTCAGTTACTTCTGTCTGTATTTTATTTCTTCTCGAATTTCAATTATTTTTTTCCTCCTACCAATTTTGGACTTTGATTATCATTATTTTTCTAGATCCATAATACGCATTGTGAAATTATTTGTTTGATATGTTTCCAATTTCATGATGTAGGCACTAATTTCTATAAAATTTCCTCTTAATATTGCCTGCTGTATCCTATAAGTCATGCTGTCATCATCTTTGTTTCTAGAATATTTTGGTTTTCCTCTGGGAACTTTCAGGATTTTCTCTTTGTATTTGGTATTCAGTAGTTTGTGGAATTTCACATTTTTTTTTATTACAGAGACATTAAAAAAAATGAGGTCAGATAGTGAAAGACAGAGAACAAATGCGTGCCTGTCTCCTGGTTCATTCCCTGGGTGCCTGTCAACACCAGTACTGAATTGTGTCAAGGTTAGAACCACGAATTCATTGTGTCTCTCAGTATGTCCTGGATCCACTCACCTGAGAAACCATCATGATTTCTCTGGGCTTGAATTAGCAAGAAGCTGCAAGCAGAAGCCAACATCAGCTATTCAACCACACACTAGCCTTTGAAAGACTGACATCTTAAGCCAGTTTTCATACATGTAGCACAGTGTTTACTGAACTTCCTGAACATGTAAAATTAAATTTCTTCAACATTTGAATATCTTGAGATCTTTATATCTTCAAATATTTTGTCTTCCGTAGTTTATCATTTGTCTTTTAGTCTCTCCCTAACATACATAAATTAGAAGAATGTCTTGTATACTCGTTTTGTTCCTTCTACATTCCTTAAATTTGGCAGTTTACAATTGCATACATACTGAAGTTTTACTCTTTTGCTCTCTTTTCTTTTCACACTCTTATAAGCCTTCTACTAAAGTTTATAACCTCAGTTACTGAAGTTTTCTCTTTCAGAGTTTCTACTTTGTGCTTGGTTACAGTTTTGGTTGATTGAGACTCTCCACATAATCGTTCTTTATGATTATTTATTTTATTGAAAATGTGTAGGATGTCCAACTGGATTTTGTATATATATTCAATAGTGAAATGATTAAACATCCTAAGCAAGTTAATTGGTAAGACAGTTGATGATTTTGGCACTTACGATGTTTTGAAATGATTAATATGAACACCTTTCTCTCCTTGCTATCAGTTACCTTTGGATTTTTCTTTTCACGTCTTTCTTTCCTTGCATTCTGGGCACAGTAGGTATTATAATGTAGTGCTTCAAGATTCTGTTATCCTTCTCTGAAGACCATTGACATTTGTTCCCATGATAACTCAAATTCAAAGTACATCTTCAAAAATAAGCAAAAACAAAACACATTGTCTAAATATAAAAATAGGCATAATAATCACCCTTTATTAAAATCATAGGCTATGATTTACTCACTCTGTGATCTTCAGACTCTTAAAACTTTTTTTTTTTAATTTTGGTTTCATTTGTGACATAAAGCTCATAAACTATCTACCTATGTGTAGATTAATTGCACAGTAAGGGTTTATAAACCATCAATTATTCTTAGGTGTGATCATTCTAATTTTTCATTGTCTGTACAGCAGCAGTTGTTAAAGGTTTTTCATTGTGCCTGTCTTCAACCCACTGCCAAATCACTTCTCTTTGCCAACATCCATTTCTTCTAAGAGGGGCTATGTGACACATATCTGAATATGAAATATAAGCACAAGTTGATTGAAGGTTTCAACATGAATTTTGTGGCCTGATAGAAGCAACAGACATGACCATCTGTTCCTCCAGTTACACTCCATTGTTAAAGGAAGGCCTAATATGTTGAGCAACTACAATCCACCTACAAGGAACAGGGCAGAATCATTCAGATGCCAGTTTCAAAAGCAATTGAGTTTTCATATTTTTCCAACTGCTACTTTTCTCTAGATTTTTATGGTATTAAGAAAAAGAACACCTTTATTGAGTCAATGGTTCACTAGCTATTCAACTACTTGCAGCTAAATGCATTTCTAATTCTTACATCACGGAGTTATTTTGTAACTCATGTGTCAGTGCATATAAAATCTTAGCAGAGTCTAATACCTGGTGGTAATCAATTAACATAATTATAATTGCTAATTATAATCTAATTTCCTTTTTAAATTATTTGAGTTGGCTTATATTAACACATGCAATCCAACAGAGAAAATAAAAAGGAAAATAAAAGGATAAAATGTTAAACATAGTTACAAAAATTAAGCGATAAAGCATAATCTTAAACACAAACACAGTTGACACAAACAGTTCCAAATTTGACTCAAGTCCTTACAGGTACTGGAGAAAAGCCTGTACCTATAGCCACCTGATTTTAAGATTCAAGAAAATCACAGTTCCAGACCTCAAGACATGCCCCGGACAGTGGTCAGCAAAACAGACTAGTACTGGTACTGGTCCAGAAAAGATCAATGAAACAGAATAGAAACCCCAGAAGGGAGCCCACACATATGCACCCAGATAATCCCTGCTTGTTCCCTGGGAAGGCAGTAAAGGATGACCTAAAGCCTTGGGACTCTGCAATCACGTAGGAGACCCAGAAGAGGCTCCAGGCTCTTGACTTTGGATCAGCATAGCTCTGGCCATAGTGGGGAGTGAATCAGCAATGGAAAGATTTTGTTCTCCGTCTTTCCTCCTCTTACATATCTGACTTTCCAATAAAAATAAATTAATAATAATAATACTAATAAATCTCTTTGAAGAACGAAGAACTGAAAATAAAAAATATCAAAACCCATGAGATGTAACACAAACAGTACTGAAAGGGCTATTGATCTTACAATTTGCATAAAGATTGCCCTATATCAGGGAGAACATATGATATTTCTCCTTATGGGATTGACTTATATTGCTAAGTATAATGGTCTCTGTTTGGGACCATTTGCAACTCATAGAATTTCATTCATTTTAATGGCTGCGTAATATTCTGCAGAATAGATGTGCCACTGATTATTTATGCATGCCTCTTTTGATGGGCATCTGGGTTGTTTCCATGTCTTTGCTATTTTATATTTTGCTTCTGTAAATACAGGCTTACATATCCCTTTCTCATATGAACACTCCATTTCCTTTGGATATATCCCCAGAAGTGAGACAGCTAGGCTATATGGCAGATCAATTTTCAGTTCTCTTAGCACTCTCCATACTGACTTCCATAGTGGTTTAATAGCTTACATACACACCAGCTGTGAGGGAGGGTACCTTTCTCCCTGCATCCACTCCAGCAGGTTTTGTTGGTGGAATTCTAAATGTAGGCCAATCTCATTGGAGTTAGATGGAACTTCAAAAGTACGTTCATGTGTATTGTTCTAACAGTTAGGGAGCCTGAACATTTTTTCCTATGTCTATTAGTCATTTCAATTTGTTCTTTTGAAAACCGTAACTTCCATTGCCCATTTCTTTATAGGATTGTTTGTTCTGCTGTTGTTGAGTTTCTGAAGCTCTTTGTAAATCCTGCATATTAGTTCCCTATCACCTCTGTAGTATGCGCAAACACTTCCTCTCATTCCATTGGTTGCTACTGCATCATGTTAATCATCTCCTTTGCTGTACAGAACTTCTCAGCTTGCTGTAGTCCCATTTGTTTATGTTGTCTTTAACTGTCTATGCTTTTGATGACTTTCCTAAAAATTGGTACCAATACCAAAATCTTTTGGTGTAATTCCTTTGTTTTTCTACGTGAAAGACACGTAAGAAGCTCCTGGCTCTTGGCTTAGGATCAGCTTAGTTCTGGCCAATGATGTCACTTGGGGAATAAAGCAACAGATGGAAGACCTTCCTCTCTGTCTCTCCTTTCTGTAAATCTACATTTCCAATAAAAATAAATAAATCTTTAAAAAAAAAACTTAAAAGATTTTGAATTTCAAATTTTTAAAGGAGGTATCTCAGTTATTGTTCAGTGGCTGGGTTTAATAAATTCTAGTAGGATGCCCAGGTCTCAAGTGATAATTTTATTTCACAGTTAATAGAGAAGAAAAAATTTGCATGACAAAATCATTTTAAACATTATTTTCTTAGTCAGAAATCAAAACAAAATCTTAAAAGTTGTCTATAGTAATTTTGTGCAATAATGATTTCCTTAAACACTTGTTATTTTGAGGAAAATGCAAACTTGAACATATCAAAAAACAATAGCATAACTAACTCTTTACTTAAACATTTGTAACTTGATTAATCATCTGTAACCCTGGCAATATCCAAGAAAGCAACTTCCATGTAAACAATACAGAAATATCCCTGTATAATAAATGCTCAAACACATGAGAGAGAAAGAAGGTTCTCTCCAGAGAGGCAAGATCGTTATTCACAGGATCGGTCCATCCAGCAAGGAATTGCTTTAGGGAAATAGCAGCTGCTCTTCTTAAAGTGTTCAGAATTGTCAAATGAAAGGATGGATGGATTTTCTAACATCATCCCAAAGTAAATCACAACAAGATTTCTTTTTTTTTTTTAAGAAAATTGGGAGAATTTCTAGCTGCCAAGAAATGTGCAGGGCGGCAAGTACTGAATGTTTGTGATTATTCATTAATTCACAGTCAACAAAAACAAGGAAATTGTGGACATTTTTAGGAGAGAAAAGCAGACTAAAATGGATGTCAAGGCAAAGAAATAGGGAAGCCAAAGCAGTGGATGTAGTCTTTGATCCTAGAGTTTCTTTATTTTATTTGGCTCCAAGTGAGTCCATAGCAAAGGTTCAAAGTTGAGGCTGTAAAAGAGCATCACGCCCGTGACACAGAGGCCAGGATGGATTCTCACAGCCCTGTTCCCAAGACACCCTGGCAAATGTGCCATCCTCAAAATAAACAAGCATATGGCAGAACTTCAAATCATGGATTTCAATTATGTTCTCCTATGTACAGTTTTTTCTTAATTATTAGGCTTAAGGCATCATTCCTTGAGCTTAGAGCTGCTAAATTAGCACAAACAAGTAAAACATACTCCTTTTCTATTTCGAGATTGCTTCAGTGTTTAATGGTAAAGTCTATATGAAGAATTAAAATCCTTACAAGTCTTAAAACACGATTTGGACGTGATCCCTCTCATGTCTCCTAATTCATGAGATCAGGACACCAAGGGCAGAGACCATTTGGTTTGCCTGAAACCTTGCTGTGAGAACAAGAACTGGTCATGTTCAGTTATCACAACCTCCTGCAGAGCTGATAGGCCACCTTGAACTCTGGTATCAGCTGCTCCAGATGCATTTTGCACAGTTTTATGAATGGATGCGCCAACTAAAAAGCATCCTAACCTGATGATTGTTTGTAAGCCATTTTCCATGCACTCTGTTCCTAAATTAGATTTTGGAACAATTTTGCAATCCCTCAAATTCTGTAGTCCATTCTGTAGTTACGTGTTTTTTTCACTTTAAAGATTCCGAGGACTATTTCTGCCTGCTTTTTTTTTTAAATATCAAGAAGTAAATGGGAGAAGTGAAGAAATAAAAATACAATGAGCTTTTTCAATAATATCTATACTTTCTAAGCATGTATATTTTTACAAGCAGAATGTTATATCCATGAGATTACAGGTCTTGCCTATCTTATTCATTAATTAAGTTCCAATATTTAGGGCCTGGCGCGGTGGCGCAAGTGGTTAAGTCCTCGCCTTGCACGCCCGGGATCCCATATGGGCGCCGGTTCTAATCCCGGCAGCCCCGCTTCCCTTCCAGCTCCCTGCCTGTGGCCTGGGAAAGCAGTCGAGGACGGCCCAAAGCTTTGGGACCCTGCACCCGCGTGGGAGACCCGGAAGAGGCTCCTGGCTTCGGATCGGCATAGTATCGGCCCGTTGCGGCTCACTTGGGGAGTGAATCATCGGACGGAAGATCTTCCTCTCTGTCTCTCCTCTCTGTATATCCGCCTTTCCAATAAAAAAAATAATAAAAATAAATCTTTAAAAAAAAAAAAAGTTCCAATATTTATTTTTGTGTCTGGCATACAGTTGACACTCTATAAATATTCCCTGAATAAATAAATGTTACTTTTCAGAGATGCATTATTATGCATTTAAGCCATTTTTCCATTCATGCCAACAACAGACGTTTAAAAATTAAGAAAACGAACCACCACAGCTGCCACAGAGAGCTTAAAGAATATCACCCAGCAGGTGCAAACTGATGTACTCCTACATTTTTCAGGAACTTTCAGTATTTATGTCTTAGACCTTCCCTGAATTTCAGGAGGACACTTCATTTGTGTTTTTTAAATAAATATGGAATTAAACAGGTTAAAAAGTAGCCCCAAGAAAACAACAAAAAAATCATCAGGGGTAATATTGAGATACAGCCAGTGCAGCCAGCACTGCTCCTCTTTCCAGCTCCCTGCTAGTGGCCTGAGAAAGCAGCAATAGATGACCAAAGTGGTTAGCCCCCTGCCACTCTCATGGGAGATCCAGGTGCAACACCAGGCTCCTGGCTTCCACCTGGGCCAGCCCTGGTCTTTACCACCTTTATGGGAATCAACAAGCAGATAGAAGATTACACATCTGTGTGTGTTTCCCTACCTCTCAAACTCTTCCTTTCGAATAAATGTTTTTTTAAAAAAAATTCCCATCTGTTAGTCCTAACTACTCCTTTGTGAACTTTAGAGTAAGATTTGTCTAGAAAAGATGATTTGCTATGGCTTATTGATTCATTGAAGGGTATGGATAATCTTCCAAAGTAAGAAACATCTCCATACTTTTAGAGAGGATATTGAGATTGGGTCTACATTTAAGAATAAACATATTCCCTTCTATCTGGCACAGGAGCTTCAGTCTATGATAGAAAATTTACTTTTAGGAACCTCTTAAGTTTTATGTAAGTAAAAAAAATTAGTCATGACCTTTAACAATTAGTCCAAGGTCAGAGTCTATTGTGTTTGCCACCCCAAAGCTGGCCTCACCTTTGCAACCTGCGTTTCATCTTCCAAAATACAGCACCCCACCCACACCAACATTTACGGGGGTAGACGAAGGTCTCAGTTATATTTATTTTTTTGAGGGCCTCATTCATAAGGCCCACTCTGGCTGTGCTTTGGAGAGTCAGAGAGATGTTAGCAGTGGAGCTCCTCCCTTCCCCCTGCACTGCAAGCAGCAGCACTCAAGGAGTTAATCACTTCGAAGTGTGCCGGTAATGCATTCCTGCCACAGCACTCTTCAGCTCTCCAGAATCCGATTGCTGAAAATGTCTCTACATGGAGACATTCATTCCCTGCTCAACAGAAAGGGTGGTAGCCAAGGCCAGGGTGAGTATAAAAGAAAAAAAAAAAAAAAGGAAAAAAACGAGCTTACAAATGTGGAGCAGGACATGTGGGTTTTGTTTGTTTGTTTGTTTTCATGGACTCAGAGAACTCAAGCTTCTACATGGCAGCTTGAGATTTGGGCTACCATCGTTCTTTAACATGCACACAAAGAATAACAATTTGCTTCTTGAATCCTGCCGGCTGGCAGAGCTCCTGAACAAATTATTAGAAATTATGTGGATGAAGAAGATTCAGTCTCAGTGACGAGGCTGCTTGAAACTGCATACAAGCAAGTATGTTACATATACTCAGCATTGCCTCCACGTTCTGGCATTTAATGGGTTACAATCAAATGACCCCAAGCAATTAAGATTATAAGCAAAAATACGCCTAAGATATTTCAGTGAAAGTATAAGCTTGCTCTTTGTGCTGAGTAGGAAGAGCACACATTGGAAGCTGAAAGAGAAGGAAATGGATTTTGGAGAGTGTATTAAGCCAAAATAATGCACTTGTTCTGATCATCCCGGTTCCTGTGTCTCAATAATTAGAAGCAGGAATACCCTTCTGTGGATTGGAAAAGCCAGTAAGAGGGAGACTTAAGTTAAGCTAGCATACATCAAAAATAATTGACAATGGTTAGGCTTCATTGTAGAGAGGGCTGCACTGGCATTGCAGCCACCAGCCCACCACCCACCTGAGAATTATTATTTGAAAAGGATGTCAGAGGATTATAGAAGATCCTTGTGTCTGCTCCAATTAGGATCAACACTTCTGCTGCTGGCTCACCAACCATTCAGCATGTAATGATGAAAACATATTGACCCCTGCTGGAAATGTGTAGAACTGCAGTCTTTTGCCCGGTTGGCAAATTGACCTAAAAGGCAGGCAATCCTTCAGCTATCAGTTACTGATATCAAGCTTAGGGCTTGTGGTTGTCTTAAAGTAGTCTCTAGAGAACAGCACTGATACAAACATAATTTGTCAATTGCAAATACTACTTTAAAATATTCTGTGATCCCAAAATAATTAAAGCTTCTAATGATAAAGCCTAACGTTTTCTGTTTGGAGTTCAGTATCTTGTCTCAAATCACAGTAACAGGTAACTAGAATCAAATCTGGGTCTTTCTATTGTTATCCAGACTTCAGACTCACAGACCTCAAAACACATTATGTTTGAAAACACATAAAATCTAGTCAGTATTCTTCACATTGAATCTGTTAAATGCCAATTGAAAATTGAAGTAAATCTTGAAAAGAAAAATGACATGTAACAAAAAATTAGACAATATCCTCAAAGTTTAATAATTATTTTGTTTCTATTTTCCTATCGCAGGGATTTATTCTTATGTACAATTTCCTCCTTAGTTGCTTTCCATACGAACAAGAGTTTTATACTTGCATTGCTATTTCAAAATATTACCAATAAACTCTTCTTTATATGACATCTTAGAGAAAAACTCAAGACAAAATCTCAGAGAAACAAATTTTTTCCAATATGCTTGGGTAACCAAGTGTCTGGCCAAGTGATTGGACGATGAGGAATAGCGAACTCATAGAATGTACGACTTGCTGTTTTCTGCAACCAAACCTATTCGGATGACACCGATCTGAGCAGTCTGTGTTGAGGGTTACAGAGGTAAATAATTTCTTGACAAAAGTCAACAGAACAATTATATCAATGTCAACAAAGTTAGTATGAGCTGTCTGGAACACATTGGCTATGATCCACTAACATGCTCCTTAAGCAGGCCTGGCCCTGAGGTTCAATGTTTGGCCAAGACCCAGGCCGGATCACTTAGCCTGGCTCCATTCAGTGTTTGCTGCCACATCCCTAAGCCCAGTCAACTGTTCTGAATATGCATGCTAGCAATCAAATGTAAAAAATGTAAAATATAACAAGCACTATTCTCATCCCATGTAAAGAATACTCGGAGTGCACATACACGTGACATGCAATATTCAGATTGTATTCTACACATAATATTCTAGTATTCATCTTAATATGATGCCCCTTATTTTAAAAAAAAAAGTTCCAGAATCAGATAAATTAAGTAATTCCTTATAAGCCAATTGCATGGCCAATATCATTCTGGCTTTTTTCACAGTGATAAAAGAACGGAGTCAAAATACTTACTGCAGAATATAAACTCTGTAAAAGCAGAGACATGATTCTTTTATTCCCTTCACTAACCCCTAAGACATTGCCAAGGACAATGATTTACAAATAACAAGCATTTATTAAATATGTTTAATTCATGAATTACACATTTTTAAATAGTATCGTGTGGCTTGTATTCTGATGTCATCTTTTTCCAACAAGAGTACTCTAAGAAAATTACTTCATTTCTACAGTCTTTTTTTCCCAATGATAAAATGAGAACAATTACATCTATAATCATAAAAAATAAAATGCAACATTACATATGTTTAAAGTCTTCAAGAAATTCGCTTGTCTTCTTAGTCTCAAGAAATATTTCACAACAAAGGGAGATTTATCAGAAGAGTGGGGGAGGTGTCATGAAGGTGGTACAATTCAGTAAAAAGCAAAGCATGGCATTAAAGAGGAAGTAAAGGTTGATAGCATTTGTTAAAGAAAAAAAATTTGGGAGAAGTCACGTGGATTATTATATAGATTATCTTAATCAGAGACAAGGATGCTGAGAATAAAGGAGATATATGAATAATCCTTTAAACAGGCGAAGAAAATGGGAACCGGCTTGATTTCCCAGAAATATTGCTGTCAGAAAGACAAAAGAAATATTGCTGTCAGAAAGACAATACAAATAGGAAATGGAGCTGAAATGGCTGTGAGTCATAGCAGCAGACATCTTAAAAATTTCCCATCCACAGCATTTACACTTTACATTTGTTCAAGAAATGGAAAAAAGCAGCAGTGAAACATAGGAAGATATTCCAAGCTAAATTAATCATTAAGAACAGAAAACATCTACTGAAAACGGCTGCTTGTGTTATAAGGAAAACAGACTGAAAGTCACGAGTTAAGTATTTCCCTGAACTTCTCTGGGTTGCCATCCGATTTCTTGCAGCTCATTTTCTAAGATGGACATATAATTGGAAAAAAAAAAAAAGAAACCTAGGAGGTGAAAGATGGAGAGAGCTCATATAATACGTTTTAAAATGTTCCTCCTGACTGAGCAGGCTGAGCTAACACAGGACCACACAGCACTCTGGCTTCACTCAGAACCCTCAAGCCTGGCTGACATCATTTAGGACACGGGCAACAGCAAGACATGCAGACATTAAGCAGAGATGCTGACAGGCTGTGCTTAATGCAGTCCAGGAAAGGACTGACAGAACCACTCCAACTTTATCCTGTCTCCATACCTTGTGGTAACTCGGGTCTTATGACATTGTCCTCTACTTATTATTTTCCAGAGAAAACGTAATTTATATTCAAACACTATGCAAAAGGGCTAAATGTTCATGTTCTATCCACCTTGGCTGTCTCCTCTAGATTCACCCTATGTCTGACGATTATCCCTTATTAGCCTAATAACTACAGAGATAGAAAGCACCTCAATTCTTTTTCCTTCCTGAGACATTCAGTGACAGGCATACAGGTGACTAAGCTGTGAAAGTTATATTTATTTTTTAAAGATTTGTTTATTTTTACTGGAAAGACATATTTACAGAGAGAAGGAGAGACAGAAAGAAAGATTTTCACCTGTGAAAGTTATATTTATAATCACTTATTTGCCTGCTAACTGAATAAAATTTAGGACAGGATGTGAAAAGCATGGGAAAAGATATAATTTATATCTTTTTAACAGCTTCACGAATTACAATCATAAAGGTTGCAAAATTTATCAAAAGGAAGGCATGATCAAAACAGGAGAGAAATGCACAAAACAAAGTCAGTGCCTTTAAGTGTGAACCCAGCCATTATTCCAAGGCAATTCTGGAGGCTGAGGCTAAATCATTTGGACTTCATCTGCAAGATGACATTATTCAGCATTCTTCACTTTTAGCCCTTCCCTATTGTCACCTGAACTGTCTAGTGCATTAATAGAGCCTTGTTACTATTTAGGTAACTTCTCTGATTTGTGGGTTTTTTGGGGAAAACTTGGAATAATTCAGTTTAATGAAATGCAATGTGCATACTCAACAGTAGGCTTAAATGAATGGTCAAAATCATTCCAATAAAAAAAAAAGAATTTTTCCTTCCATTTCCATTCAATGTACCATATTCCCTTTGTATACATGAGTCCTAATTGCCACAATTAATGGGAAAAATAGGAGAGTGAATATCTGTTTAAAAAACAATGAAATTCTAGAGATGATTCTACTTGAGTGTTGTCCATAAGCCACTGTTCTGAAATATGCTCATACATATAAACATTCACCCATATGTTTATATGTATGTACAATATATGCAAAATATATGAGGACACTTCAAAAAATTAATGGAAAACAAAATTAAAAGATAAACTTATTTTAGTGCAGAAAATTTAAATTCATTTTTTGATAATATGCATTTACATGAACTTTTTGGAAGCCCATCACATATAATATATAGAGGGTATGTATTACATACTCATTTTATTTTTATATATGCAAATATGTATATTATATATGTATATGTATTCTTGGAGAAAGTACCCATATCCATCCACTCTCTCATCCAGTCACATCAACTTTACTTCTACTATCTCTTTGGAATCACTTCACTTCGTTTTGTACTCACCTGGTACATGGGACTTGAATCAGTAATTTCCTCCTCTAATCTACTCATCCACACCAGCTCTAATCAGCTTTGCACAAAACAGCCAGAATGACTTTTCAAAACGCAGGACTGAAAGTCTAAGTAAGTGGCCCACCTGGTTCACCCTTTTTTGGCTTCCCATTGTTCTTGGCATGAAGATAAACTCCTCTTGTTAAGTTCATGCGGCTGTTTGATCTGCTTCCCACCCACATTCCCAGCCTCTCTTGTCCGTTCTACCACACTTCTTTCGGCTCCAATCACTGCCATTCTTGTTTCCACTGCTAAGCTTGCACCTCCTCATCCATCCTCTCCCTCAACTCACACACCAGAGGAAAACATCTTCCTTGAGGAAGTTTTTCCACATTGCCCAACTGTTTCAAGTCACCTCACATTAGGACAAGCCTCCCAAGTACAGCATTAGTCAGCTGCAATGTTGCCTGTGTCTGTTGATGGGTTGTTGCCATTCCTCTGTAGAATGTGGTTACAGCTGTGGGCGGGGGCAAACGGGCACAGGCTTCTGCTCTCTCACCATTACAACCCCAGGCTGAAATGCAGGAATCATTCATTAAACAATTTTGAGTGAAGGATGGAACAAGTGAATTGAGAAGACATAAGCTCTAACCTTGTAGCTACATCTTCACCATCTAACTTGTCATAAATTTGTGAAATTTTATTTTTTTCTTTACAGTTTAAAGTTAATACTTTAAGATTTCATTAGAAAAAAATGGCACACTTATTTTCCATTTTCCATTATAGGAAAAATAGAAATGCTTGACACATATTTGACTGAAAGGCTTGCAACTACTCTTTTTTGAGGATTAACTATTCAATACCTACTTTTAATATCTATTTTCTGTGTTTACTTTTACTACCCAGTTCAACATTTTTAACACATAAATACTCAAATAATGAGGGGCATTGCAATGTATGCACATATTGAAAATAATCATGGCACAGTGAAATAGCCCTAAGATTTAAATTTATCAAATGTACATTATACATGAGGTAAGAGTGAGTGAAAAATTTTAAAAGAATTTTTGTGTCCTTTTTCATACCTGTATCAACCCCGGTATGCATATAATATCCATAATAAAATATTCTCATTCTTCTAAGAACATGTGCCTTTAAGTGATTCCCATCCATTCCCATGCAGAATGACACATAACCAGATATGTGAATATATATAACATGTTGTAGCACTTATAAAGAATGCAAAAATGTGGTCCCAGCTGCTGGTGGGCCTCAGGACGGGGTGTCTCATGCCTGAATCCCAGACGACAGCCACCATGTGCACATGGTGAGCTGTCCCCGGGCCTGCCTGGGCTCCGGTGGCCTGCTCCCTTTGGATATAATACACTATAAAAAAAGAAATGCAAAAATGTGCTACAAATGGTTTTTAAAATGATAGTCTAGATATTACTCAAACACAGGACTTTAGCTTTAAACCATTTAATAAGTATAAATCTAGCCTTGAACGGAACTTGGTTTGCTCATCCATACCGCCTACTTTTCCCTGGTTGCTTCTATTGATGGCTTTCTTTATGCCATAACCAATATTCTTCTGATACTCCTTTTTTAAAAAAGTAACTGTGAGGGGTTTTAGTAGTTATTTATTTTACTTATTTTGAGGGACAGAGGAAAGAGACAATGAGTGTGCACTCTCATCCACATGCCTGGAATGGCTGGAGCTCAATCAAGTCAAAACAGGGAACCAAAACAAAATTTGTATCTCTCCTTTGGGTAGCAGGAACTTGTGTCCTGAACCATCAGTGCTGCTTTCTAGGGACCACAGCAGCAAAAAGATGGAGTCAGGAGCCACAGCCAGTATCATACTCGGTCATTCAAATACAGGATGTGAGAATTTAACCTGTATCTTAATCCTCTAAGTGAAATAACTACCCTTCGAAGACAATTTTTTTTTTTTTTAATTTTTGTCCTTTGGCAAATTTAGGAAATTGTCTTTAAAAGTTTGCAACGGGCCCCAGTGCAGTGGCGCAAGTGGTTAAGGTCCTCGCCTTGCACGCCCAGGATCCAAAATGGGTGCCAGTTCTATTCCAGCAGCCCCGCTTCCCTTCCAGCTCCCTGCCTGTGGCCCAGGAAAGCAGTCAAGGACGGCCCAAAGCTTTGGGACCCTGCACCCGCGCGGGAGACCCCAAAGAGGCTCCTGGCTTCAGATCGGTATAGCATCGGCCGTTGCGCTCACTTGGGGAGTGAATCATCAGACAGAAGATCTTCCTCTCTGTCTCTCCTCTCTGTATATCCGCCTTTCCAATAAAAAAAAATAATAAAAATAAATCTTTAAAAAAAAAGTTTGCAACATTTTCTCCTATATATTACACCAAAAAAAAAAAAAGCACTAAAACTTACAGATGAATACAGAAATCTGTGACATATAGTTTATACTTCCTCCAGTCCAACGGTCCCCGAATGTTGTCACTGAAGTTTGATAGCATATTTAAAGCTGTACGGACACATAATTTGGGCTTCATTTCTGTCTGGGACTAGCATCAAATTTTGCATAGCTTACACTTACTAGAAAGAACTATGTCATCTTACTCTTTTCCTAAAACATTCTTTGCTTTTTCTGTCATTTTTCTTTGACTAATCCGTTTTAGCACATTGTTGTCTGAAAGGGACAAAGTGAACCATAGGGATTCTCATCTAAAGAACCATTTCTTATAAGAAACACATCACCTCTTCTGAAAGCAATAAAAAATCTGAATTAAATATGAAAACTGCAGTAGTAAAACAGAAAATTGAAATTATTGTCTTTGCTTGAAATAAGAGATAGTGCCAAAAGTGTTAGCTTGACTATGAACAATTTATTTAACCTTCTCAATTTTCAACTTTCTTATTTGTTAAGCATAAAAATAATAATATCTAGCTCACAGACTTACTATAAGGACTAAATTATGTACGATATAGATTTAGCTCTGTTGTTGATATACAGTACATTAAGTACTCAATAAATGCTATGATTTATTAACTGCTTCTGAATTAGTCATATACTACTTTGCATCCATTCACATTCATACATAACATCTACTGTGATAACAAACATTTAATGGTTTATATATATGTAAACATATTTATATATGTATGTTTATATGTACGTATATATGTAAATATATGTGATTTTGAAGAATAATAATTAAAGGTGATCTATTATTATTATTACAAGCATTATCATTAGAAGTGTAATTCTTATGAATGTATAAGTACTAAAATAATCATCTTATTGCAGTGGAGTTCCCTGACCTTCTTGTGTTTTGGTATATTTATCTGGAAAAAAGCTACCAATATTAAAATAACTGAATTGGAGACTTCTGGGCAAAAAAAAAAAAAATGTTGCCAGCTCCTAGCGTGGGTTTTAAGTGATCCAGGCTGAATGTCACAGTATTATATGCTAGCCATTTATATATGTAATAGACTATTATTGAGCACATTCCCCATGACAAGCATTTTTCTTGGCCCCAGAAATGGAATCGAGAACAAAA
This sequence comes from Ochotona curzoniae, assembly GCF_017591425.1. Classification (NCBI taxonomy): domain Eukaryota; kingdom Metazoa; phylum Chordata; class Mammalia; order Lagomorpha; family Ochotonidae; genus Ochotona; species Ochotona curzoniae. The sequence continues at coordinate 42,148,469 of NW_024467119.1, forward strand.
CAGATGTGGTTCCTGCCCAAACAGAATGAGTGCCACATGCACAAGGTCTGCAGCATGGACAAGGGTAGAAAAAGTTTTCAGTGTCTCCGGGACTCCTGCATCAGGGTTCAGCCCTAGCAAATGACAAAATCATGCTGAACTGCTCAGTGAAGCATCGCCAGCAGCAAGCCAGAACTGCGATGGCATTGGACTTTGTCGAGAAACTGGACCTGTTTGCCTATTTTTCATTAGTGTGCTTAGTATGGAATGAAAAAAAAAATCACTAAAATCTCAGACATGCATTTGGATATGGAAGCAGCTTCCCAACATGAGGAGCCAGGGGGAGGCTCTGGGAGAACAGGCTTCTCACAAACCCTTTGTGTTCAGACTTGTTTCAGACAGGCTAAAATTTTTACAAGAACAGGTTTCTTATTATATTCCTTTTACCCTCCTGGACTAAAATCAGCTGGCTAAGAACTGTTAGAAAAGTACCGAGCCTCTTCAAAGCTAGAGTAAAAAGGAATTTTATTGAAACATTTTACAAAAAAATTCGACACATATATTTGTAAGTGTGTGCCTGCATAACAGTCTGTGCATATTTCAGAAGCTTTCTTAATATACAGACTCCAAAAATATAGCTAAGTCAAATCAAATGTCAAATTTTAACACCTGTTACAAATAAACAGGCTTAACAAAAACTTCCTTGGACAGGTTGATGACAAGATTTAACCCACTGCTGAGAGTCAAAGAAATAATTTAAACAGCAAAATATTTTAGACAATAAACTGTCCCTCCAATCTTCACACCACTATGCCATTATTCTTGGAACAATTTAGAACTTCCAGGAATAGAAAACATGATCAAATTGTTGTTACATTAGTTTTCTCTCAGTAATACCAAGACTTTTACTTGAGAAAATTTTTAATAAGAAATAAGTTTAACCTACTGAGAAATAAGAAAACAATGATAACCTGCTTTGAGAATAAACTTTTTTACTTCACAAACTTATCAGACTAAATGCCCTGTGATACCCTTTACCAGAATAAATTGTTAATAGTTATCCAGAAGTCATTTGTGAATTAAATGTGTTTTTATCAATCCTGATCTATATCAGTAAAGCCTCTAGCCTATATTGTGTGTATTCTTGCCTGTAACTTAAGCCTTTCCCACATCCCTTTACTTCAAAACTAAATTCGTAGCATCTTATGATCAGAAGACTTTCCTGAACCATCTCTTTTTCACTGACATCCTGCTTGTGTTTGCCGCATAATTTCCTCCCTGCCCACTTATCATCATGTGCATCTTTCAGACAGCATCTTCTATAATTCCCACCACGAATTTGATACCTGTCTAGCCTTGCAGTCAAATGTATAGGCAACAGTGAGGTGATGCATTTCTGCCTTTTCATCACAACAGCTGCTTCTGATAGGAAAAAACATGTTCTGAGATGCAAAGTTCTGATTCTCCATTACATTAAAACTTTGGTATTCGTAAATTTGACATGTGAGATGTTGACAGTTTTGCACACATCCTAAAGGTTTACAGTATTGCCAGTTTCTTGTCTAGGTAGTACCTTTATCATGGAGAAGCATGGCAAATGTTACTTCAGCTAGATGATCAATGTTAGCATCAACAATAAATCAGATTGATAGTATGTATCCTTAATATATGTGATGGGATGGTCACCTCATTTCTGTTGTTTTCTCTCATGGACATATAAATACAGTCTAATCAAGAAAAGCATATAAAGACAAATCCCAACTATGAGATATTTTATTAAACACCCATCTATTGCTTAGGGCAGAAAAAAAAACATTAAGATCATCAAAAACACAGAAAATGTAAGAGATGGCCACAACCAGGAAGAGCCTAAGGAGATAGTGATGGAATACAACGTACCGCCATGCCTGGGACCCTGGGACATAAAGGGACCTTGGAAAAAACCAGGTGAAGCTTGAATGTTGAGTTTGCTAACATGGATTTTTACAATATAGATATCATTATTGTGACAAAGGTACCACCATAATAAAATAGACATAGGGTATAGAGGAATGTTCTATGATTTCTTTGCAACTTGTCAGTAAGCCTAAAAATGTTCTAAAACAAAAGATTTGTCTTCAATGAGTCTGCAATATCACAATTAAATAAAAGATACTGGGAAAACAATTAAAAGATAATGGGAAAATCATATTGTCCCTTGAGGACTATGTAATAATATTAATGATGTAAATAATGGTATCTTTTATTGGACACTTACAAGATGCTGACATCATGCTAAGCATGACACATGTTAGTAACTCATTTCATCCACACAAAAAGCCTGTGAGCTAGGCAACATCATCCTGTTAAGCATGAAGGTGTTGAGATGATGGAAGGGCTGTCAGAGTGCTGCTGCCTAACATTGGCCATCAGAGAAAGGGCTGTTCAAGGAACAGAATTTACACTATATGACATTTCTCAACTTAGATAACCATACTCAAATATCGGAAAGTTCTGGTGAAAAGATCATAAGAGGATGAACTACTACTTACAGAAAAAAATACAGGAAAATATCATCCTGTTTTTTACTTTAATCTTTAGGTATATTTGGAACTGCACAGCAGAAACTGCACAAATCTGGAATGGGCATGTGGTGACATATTCAGTCCTAGAGATCTGAGTCAGAGCTTACAAATAAACTGGGATTCACAGTAGCCAGTGCTTACTAATGAATGGTGACTGTATGCAAAAGCACAGAAATCAATGCAATATGAGGTCGAACCAGTCATGAGCTGAACTCCTTTCTATAGAATTGGATCAGAAGCCAATGTTTCTCTAACACTTTACTAAAAGCCTGAGAATTTGGAGAATTACCAGTCACTTTGAACCAATCAGTTCCATGGATTTTCTGCTGGGGAAGGAAAGGGAAGTAGCAGCTACGAACTGGAGAACACAGAGGAGGGAGAAGACAGTCTGCAGCAATCAGCGGTCAGAAAACTGAACAAGAAAATGTGGGGAAATTCCCAGCATGAATAACAATAGATAGGTCAGGAACAGCAGTCTTCGGTCATTCCCTGGTTTGCTCTAGTCAAATGCTGTTCCTGAAGGCTTAATGAAGAGTAAACAGAGCCAGCATAGGCTCTTGGCAGCCTGTGGCATAACTCATCTTAGAAACAAACAGGAAAGTGTGGTGGTATTTGGTACAATGCCTGGGTTTGGGTTCCAGTTCTATTTCTGAGTCCAACTTTCTGCTAACACCACTTTGGGAGGTGGCAGGTGATGGCTCAAGCACTTGAGTTTTTGTCATACATGTAGAAGACCGGGACTGAGATCCTGGGCTCTGGTTTCAGTATGAACCAGTACTAATTGTGGAGAGAATTTAGAGGATGTACCAGCATCCTGTGAGTTTTACTTAACCCCTGGCCCCTGCTGTACTGTATGTATGTGTGTGTACCTGTTTTCAAATACATTTTTTAAAATTAAGGAAAAAAAGGAGGCAGATGTTGTAGTGCAGTGAATGAGATCCTATATCCCATAAAATCCCATTAAAATCGGCTAATGTGCTTAGGAAGGTAGCAGTTGATGGCCCAAGTATTTGCAGCCTTGTCACCCACACGTGAGATCTCCATGGGGTCCTTGGATCTTGCTTCAATTCACTGTCATTGTAGTGAACCAGCAAAAGATAGATCTCGCTCTTGCTCTCAATCTGTGTGTATGTGTGCTACTGTCTCCAATAAATAGTTACACCAAATTTTGAAAAGAAAAAAAAAAAGAACATATAGAATATTACTGAGTTCCAATTTTGAAGAAATCAGTAGTGTGGTTCCTTCACTAGAATTCCCCACACGTTAGTCTCAATAAGTGTTTTGTTTACTTATCAAATAATTGTGAACCAGTGAGTTTCATTTACAAAATCCTCAGTAAGAGGATGTTGGGCTATTATTTCTCCAAAAATAAATGGTTAAATACCAGAAAAGCCCATACAATGCGATAAAAACCTTTACTGAATTTTATTTCTGTTTATTTTTTAGCTATCAAATGATAAACTTCACCAGACATTGGACAGTATATGAGCTAAGCCATTAAGTATAAATGTTGACTCTTCATGGGTATATGCATGTTGAATCTAAAAATTTATTTTTAATTGATTCTGGGAGCTCTTTTTGAAGTTCAGTAAATGCTTCAGAAATCAGTTGGAAGTCCACAAATGGTAATAGTATTTAGCTCATTTCAATGGAAATGGTCTCATTAACATGCCAGCTGCTAAAAATGCATGAGCCCAGTCATGTCCTTTGCCTGCCTCAAGGAAAGAAACCCTATTTGGCACAGTTTGGCTGTGAAAATAATCCTTGTTTAAATTGTTAACCATTGCTCCAGTGCTGGCCCATGGCAGGAAACTCAGGCCCCTTTCCTCCCTCCCATATAAGCATCTTCAAACCCCCATTAGCTAGTTTTTATATTATCAATGCAAAACAACTTTTCTGATTACATTTTAAACTAGTTTAACTGACTCTAGCAATAGACACCCTTCTCAGTGCACTGTCATAGTTTTGAATATCAATCTCGGAATGCAGAACACCAAAGTTTTCAGGAAAGTGAACCTTAAAACCCCCAAAGCAATGAACAAAATCAGACATGACCTCAGAACAGATATTCAGCAAAAGGAGCACCTAGCATGCAGTAAGCCATTCTGTAAGATGGCCTGCTATATAAGAAATAAGTCAAATCAAATTGAAAATTTAAATTTTCATCTCCCAGTTGTAAGACTTGCTTTAAGGTGAAATGTTTCAAATTTGTATTTAGTGTTTTAATACACTAGGGCATTTGGAAACTGTCGTATAGAACATGTTCTAAGTTAAATAAATTTCAGGGTGTGGCACCATGATTTCTCAGGCTCATCTTCCACCTTCAAATGCTGGCATGCCATGTGGGTGATGGTTCATGTCCCATATGTTCTACTTCCCATCCAGCTCCATGCTTGTGGCTTGGAGAAGCAACATAGGATGGCCCAAAGGCTTGGGACCCTGCACTCATGTCAGGAATCCAGGGAAAGCTCTTGGCTCCTGACTTCTACTCATTCGGTTTCAGCCATTGAGGTCATATAAAGAGTGGACCAGTGGAGAGATAACCTTTCTGTCTCTCCTTCTCTCTATAAATCTGCCTTCCCCCCCAAAATTAGCAAATCACTAAAAAAGAACTTTCAACAATTAGAGAGTTATACCAAAATTGCAAATAATGGCAGATCTTTCCAAAACTGCAGCTGGAGCTTGCATTATCATACCTTCAATGTTAAGTTTATAGAACCGTTCATTCAGCACCAACCTGACTTGAGCGCGTTGAATCAACAGCTAAGCCACAGTCCAGAAATACACAGTCTCAATTAGGAAAAGCCGTACAAAGTGAAGCAAAGACCATTGTAATTACACTTTGAGATGAAAATGCAAAGAAAATCCTTCCCATTCCCCAGTTTCGTTAAATATTAAATGCCAATGGTTAACATTTCAAAATACTGTATAAAACTGCTTTTACTTTTTCTTGGAAGAATCAACTGTGAGTATATCTGAAACTTGACAAGTTCTCTAAAAGCAATTAGTAGCTTCCTTTTCTTAGTTAGAATGTGAGGTTTCACAGAAAGTTTTCAAGTTTCCTTCCCATGTCTTCTATCTAATGCCTCAAATCCAAATGGCAAGTAGCCAGATAGCACTGAGCTATTAGTGTAGAAAACCGGAATTCTTCACATTTAAAAACCCAGCTCTGCCACTTGCACTCCTGGCACCAAGAGAAAAGAAAGAGAAAATGGAGGTTGGGGGAAAAACTGTCTGACCTTGGGTTACACAAAGACTGCTTAGAGATTCCACAAAATCAAGATCTATAAAGACACAAATTGAACAATTGAGCATCATCAAAATTTTAAACATCCTCTTCCAAAAATCTTTCTAAGAATCCTATAAGCACAAATTAGAAGCCGTACTCGTCTGCCTATGGACACATGATGAAGGTGGAGACATCGTCTTTCCCATCATCTCTAACCTCTGTGCCCCCTCCATCCCTGAATGTGCTTCTATTATTTGATTGCCTTTTAAATAAATTTGACAAAAAATACTCCAACAAAAGTGAAAAGACCAGCCACAGACTAAGAAAAATATTTTCAAGTCATATTTTGATGAAAAATTACTTATAGAGTTATAAAGAATTCTCAAAATAGTATTTTAAGGGGCAAAATATTCAAGCAGCTGTCTCCCCGAGAAGTGATACTGATTGTAAATAAATGGATAAAAAGATATTCAACATCATTAGCCATTAAGAAAATACAAGTTAAAACCACAAGGTGTGGACCTGGCGCGGTGGCGCAAGTGGTTAAGGTCCTCGCCTTGCTCTCCCGGTATCCCTTATGGGCGCTGGTTCTAATAATGGCGGCCCCATTTCCCATCCAGCTCCCTGCCTGTGGCCCAGGAAAGCAGTGAGGACAGCCCAAAGCTTTGGGACCCTGCACCCGCGTGGGAGACCCGGAAGAGGCTCCTGGCTTCGGATCGGCATAGCATCGGACCTTGCACTCACTTGGGGAGTGAATCATTGGACGGAAGATCTTCCTCTCTGTCTCTCCTCTCTGTATATCCGCCTTTCCAATAAAAATAAAATAAATCTTTAAAAAAATACCACAAGGTGATACCATGGTATGCCAAACAAAATAGGCAAAATGTTAAAACCTAATATATACAATGTTTATATGAGTGTAAGTCAATGGAAGCCTCATATAAATTAAAATTGGGACCCAGTACAGTAGCCTAGAGGCTAAAGTCTTTGCCTCACACACACTGGGATTCTGTATGGGTGCTAGTTAATATCCCGGCACCCTACTTCCCATCCAGATCTCTGCTTATGGTCTGGGAAAGCAGTTGAGGACAGCCAAGGCTTTGGGAGCCTGCACCCACATGGGCGTCCTGGAGGAGGCTGGAACCTCCTGGCTTCAGATCAACTCAACACTAGATGTTGCAGACATTTGGGAAATGAATCAGCACAAGGAAGATCTTCCTCTCTGTATATCTGACTTACAAATAAAAATAAAATAAGTCTTTTTTAAAAACTTAAATGATTTGGTGACTTTGGAAAACAGCTTGGCAGTTTGTTAAATAGATATCCACTCCTGGATCGTTAAACAAGAAAAGTGAAAGAATTGTCCACAAAGATCTGTATGTGGATATTTATAGCAGATTATTTTCATAGTAGTTTTAAAAAAGTAGAAATAGTCTAAATACCATCACACAAAAGTATATAAGCAAATGAGCCTTTATCCATTTAATAGAAGATACTGTTCAACTAAAGCAATAAACTACTGGAACACAACAATGTAGATGAATCTTCAAAATAAGTAAAATGAGCATCATGATTTTATTTCTATAAAATTCTAGCAAATGTGAAACAGCCTATAAAAACATACAGTATATCAGTATAACTTGGAAAAGGGGAAGGGTCCAGACTGTGAGGTGGGTGAAGAAAGGAGGGTTATAAAAGGAAACTGAACCCTTGAGAGTGATAAATATGTAAATTATTATGATTGCAACGATGGTCTCAGGAATGTATATATCTGTAAACTTACTAACTGAACACTTTATAAATGTGCACGTTAATTGATATCATTTGCATCTTAATAAGTTGTAGTTTACAAAAGAGAAAAATAGAAAAAGGAAAATATTCCTCAGAAACAGTATATCAGACAAAAGAAGTGTAAATCAAGTAGCCTGCTCTGGGAGCACATTAAACTTCCTCCACCCTTTCATCAAAAACTCTGCAAATGGATAAGCCAGCCTTTGGGGCGTGCAGACTTCATGGACAGCATACAATGCAAAAGCAGCCAAACGATTCATCACCTTCCCTACTTGCCCAAGACCGTCTGATGAGTACCATGCATAGACTTGATCTACACTCTTTCTCCTCTAAGTATGTAGGCTGAGAAAACATGGGAAAAAATACACACTAGAATGAGTTTACTACCAGGTTCTGCAGAAGTTCACCTGTCCATGCCTTCTGAACCAGTTGTGATGTTGATAGTGATGAAGATGATAAAGCTTTATAGTTTTTCTCTAATAAATTGCTTCTATTCTCAGATAGGTTCAGCTTAAGACATTTTTATCAGGTTATATGTTTTGACATCCCCAATGCACAGAAAAGACCCACTTTTTCTTATTTCTGTTCCTTTTGTACTAAAGGTGCCAATGGCTTTAATTAGAAGATAAGAACTCTATGCCAATTGGCTGCCACAAGTAATACCCAATGAGGCTGCCCAATAGAGCTGCTGGGCCAAAGACCCCAAGCTCCATGTTGGTATTTGGCTTCCAACCAGCATTCACACCACCCGAGAAGCATCAAAAGAAAGCTAAGATGTCTGCAATATGTAGAGCTATTTTCTTGTCTTTAATGCAGTTCAGTTCATAGCAGTTTGTGCTATCCATGGTGAGTTTTTCCTACATATATAAACACATCATTCTTATGTCCTTAACAGATGTAGTAATAAATCCCTTACTGGCAATTGACCCAGAGCTGAGTTCTGTCTCTTGTACTATAATCGACTCCCTGAGCTAGCAAAGGAAATGCTGCTAGGGCCGGATTCTTGATTTCAGATAGAGACTCCACCTACCCTGAGCTCCAGCCCCTACCGTGTAATTAGAAAGTAAACATGGAGGTTTTAAATACCACTAAGCCATTCCTATTTTACATAAAATCAGAAAACAGCATTAATACAAGCACCAATTTTCTTAAAATACAATCCCCTCTCAAATTTGCAGCTGCTTTTTCACTATTCCTGAAACATTCAAAATGCATAACCTATTGATGCTTCCAGCATCCTGTGTGTTTTTCAGTATAAAAACATACTCCAAGGACTACAGTGCCTGCAGTGGGTAGGTCCCCTGGAATCCGGGCCAGCCAAGGGATTTGGACAGAACAAATTTGTCTCCAGAATCACCACAAATATAGTGCCACTCAGTAATTGGGCCCTTGCTCCTGCATTTCCTTTTCCAGTGCTCACAGCATGTACAAGTCTCTCTTCAACCTGAAGATGAAAGGACTCTTAGAAACCTCCCAGACCAATTTAACATGATTCCAACCTAAACTTCACATACAAGGATACACTTCAAGTTTTATTAAAAAGCTGCCCAGTTCACATTTGCTTAAATTACTACTGATTTTGAAATGTAAGCTATTCAGTTACCCTCTGTCTCCTATGATTACTTAATTATTTGACAAAATAAAAGTTGCCAATAGTTTTGAAAAATATTTGGCACATATGCTGAAAAGGCTCTGATTACTATGCATTTACTCTTCAAAGTACAAGTTTAAAACTTTATTTTTATTCTACTTATTAAGAAATTTGGAATTCTCCTTGTTGACAGAGAAAGGAAAAGTGAAAAAGCAAGCAAAAGTATAAATTTCACAGGGTATAATTCCTCAAAAGGCTCATATACAGTAGTGAAGCCATTTTCTGATAAGTGAAAACAGCTGTTTAGTTAATAAGAGTTAATGAGAAAGTATGCCAAGTCCACATTGGCATGGCCTTTGAATCCATAGAACATAGGAGACGATGTGGCTGTCAGATCTGCATCAGGTACCTTTGTTATTGAGTTTAAATATGATTAACCTCACCTCGGGTTACAATTTATAGTTGTAACTGAGTAAGTAAGCAGCATTGTTTTTCTTCTACCATATTACTGTTTTAAAAAATAACAACTTCAGCTTCATTTGTTTGAAAAAGGGAGGGGGAGAGATTTTCTTACCCACTGATCACTCTCCCAAATGTCTCCAAAAACTGGGGCTGGGAAAAACTGAAGCAGAGATCCCAGAACATAAGTACAGTCTGCTGATGTTTTCTGGGGTGTGTTTAGCAGGAATCTGGAATTGCAAGCAGAGCTGGGACCTGAACCAAAGAATTTGGGCATCCCAAGTAACATCTTCCCTGTCCCCAGACAGCACCTTTAGCATCTGTATTGGCATGGCCCAAATTCTAAGAGGGGAAAAAGGCAGTCTCCTGAAAAACAGGAAAACTTGCTGAAGTTACAAGTTGACTCCCTATGGCACTATTACTTTGCTCCTTTTGTTTCTGCCACTATTTGAGACCTGCAAGCCCTCATTGCACATCTTGATTATAATATTAGAGCCTCACAATCTAGTCTGGTAACAGTAACAACTCCATGAACTGAACATCTGCTATGTGTCAAATACTGTATTAACATTTTCTTCATAAGTCATACAACCCATCATCCCTCTAACAATCTTGTCAGTTGTCAGTGTTAGTATTATCTCATTTTATACATGAGAAATCTGAGATTCATGGAGAGAAAATTATTTACCAACAGATATACAGTACTAAGTGACCGAGAGGAGCTTCAAGCATTGGCCTGTCTGTGGCTAAAACCATTGTGTATCTACCATGATTCACATTATTCCTTCTAGAGGAGTTAGAACGGCTGTCAAACTCTCCCTGAAAGTCAGTATGTTTCCTCCATTTCTGCCACCTCCTATTTTATGAAGCAGCCATCACTTCACCACCACTGTATTTATATGACTATAGTGACTAATAATAATAGCTAATACTAAAAATACAACCCATGAATGGCTAATCAAGATGTGCTTTGGTTCTTACCAGAGAAATAGTTCTACAATTAAAGATGCAGTGAATCCTTGTAATTTTATAATGCCTTGGCATTCATTTTAAATATAAGTTGTACTTTCTCATATTGGAAGCATGGAACAATGATACAAAAAAGGTTTAAAAGGGTATAACTACACTAACGTAAGCTGCTCTGGGATATGAAAAGAACAAAGTGGGAACTATAGGAGTTGCACAGCAGACATTCTCAATAAAGTGAAACTGGACCAATGAAGACCCCGTGGCACAAGCAGAGACAAAACAAAGATGAGACTGAGCCAGCCTCATGGCACAGTCAATGCCAGGCCAGAAGCCAGCACCCTGCCACGTCCAGGTAGGAAGAAATCAGTGCACCCACCAAAGGGGAATTCTACAGCAACAGCTTTAGTAAGAGGTAATTTATAGCATAAGTTCTTACATTGAAAAAAAAAAAGAAACTTCAAATTAAGATCTAAAACACAACAAATCAAACCCCAAATTAGCAGAAAGTGACAGATGATATTGATCACAGAGAATATAAATGAAACTGAAATGTAAAACACAATATGAAAGATCATCAAAACAAAGTTTGTTAAGTGTGCCAATGCAATACAAAGCAAGTTAACCCTCCCTCCTATGGTGCTAGCTCCCCATACGAGCACTGTTTCAGGTCCTTGCTGCTCCCCTTGTGATCTAGCTCCCTTTAATGGCCTGGGAAAGCAGTGAAGGATGACATAAGTCTTTGGAACCATGCACCCATGTGGGAGATCCAGAAGAAGCTCCCGGCTTCCAGCTTTGAATCAGCTCAGCTCTGGTCAGTACAGCCATTGGGGAGTGAACCAGAGGATAGAAGTAAAGTACTCTTTCAAGTAAAATAAATATATATTTTTATTTTTACAAGGAAAAACAATATATATATATGCATCTAGCCACAATAATAAATGAAAAAACTAACAAAATTAAGAATGAAAATGAAACATTGTAACATGCAATACTGATATGCGAAAGATGCATAACTGGAGCTGAAGCTGTGACATAGCAAATAAATCCTGCACCTGTGGCACCACTGTCCCCTATGGGAGCTGGATTGTATCCTGGCTGCACCACTTCTGATCCAGCTCCCTGCTTAAGTCCTTGTCCTCAGAAACCACCTGGGAGACCTGGAGACAGTTCCTGGAACCTGGTTTTGAATTTGTTCAGCTTCAGACAATTCAGCCATTTGAAGAGTGAACAGTGGATGGAAGATACCTGTCTCTCTTTCCCTCTGTAAATCTTTCAAATAAAATAATAATCTTTTTAAAATGCATAACTATATGCTAATAAATTGAAAAATCTCAAAGAAATTGACAAATCCTTGGATGCACATAATAAAAAATTAAATCAAGAAGACAGATAGACCAAACGCAGTCATAGTAAATAATGAGATTGCAGCAGTAATCAAAATTATTACACCGAGAGAAACCCAGTTCCTGTTGACTTATTACAGAGTTCTGCAAAACATGCAAAGAGGAACTAGTTCAAATACACTTCAAATTATTCCAAAATGTTGAATCGGCAAGAACTCTTTCATGAAGAAAAAAGCAGCTTTATGAGACTAGCATTTCCTTCATACCAAAACCAAAGACACAACACAAAAAGAAAGCTACAGAATTATAGTCTGTGTGAACCTAGATGCAAAGATTCTTAAAATTCTTGCAAATCAAATCCAAAACCACATCAAGCCACATCATGACCAAGTGGGAAATACAAGAATGCTTCAACATTCACAAACGTGTCACAAATTACATCAACAAAACAAAGACCAAAAGGCACATAGTCATTGCAATAGATGCAGGGGAAGAAGTAGCTAAGAGTCAACATTCCTTTAAGGGAAAAATCTTCCACAAATGGAGTATAGAAAGATCATTCTCCAAAATCATAGCGGTGTGTATGGTGGCATAGCAGGATATTCCTATGGTGGTGATATCTCCTGTGGCTGCCAATTCACATTCCAGCTGCTTCACTTCTGAAGATCATTGTTTATGGCCTGGAAATCAGCAGAGGGTGTCTCAGGGCCTTGATTCCCTGTGCCCCCATGGGAGACCCAGAAGAAGCTCCTTGTTCCTGGTTTTGGATCAGTTCAGCTCTGGCCATTGTAACCAGAGTGAATCAGAGGATGGAAGATTTTCCTCTCTGCCTCTCCTCCTCTCTGTATATCTGACTTTCCAATACAAATAAATAAATAAATAAATAAAATATTTTTTTAAAGATTTATTTTTATTATTTTTATTGGAAAGGTGGATATACAGAGAGGAGAGACAGAGAGGAAGATCTTCTGTCCGATGATTCACTTCCTAAGTGAGAGCAAAGGCCGATGCTATGCCGATCCAAAGCCAGGAGCCTCTTCCGGGTCTCCCACGCGGGTGCAGGGTCCCAAAGCTTTGGGCCATCCTCGACTGCTTTCCCAGGCCACAGGCAGGGAGCTGGAAGGGAAGCGGGGCTGCCGGGATAGAACCGGCGCCCACATGGGATCCCGGGCGAGCAAGGCGAGAACCTTAACCACTGTGCCACCGCGCCGGGCCCAATAAAATATTTTTTAAAAAAAGAATATGCAAAGAAAACACTCCAAGACATCAGTGTAAGGGATGAAGTTTATTTCTTTGGGGGAGGGGATATGATGACTTATTGATCAAGACATCTAAACCACGGCAACAAAAAGTAGAACCAAAAAAATGGCACCTGATCAAACTCAGAAGCTTTTGGAGAGCAAAGGAAATGATCAACAGAGTGAAGACATGCCCAACAGAATGGGAAACAGTGTTTGTATACCACCCATCTGACAAAAAGCTAATAATTCAAATATATAAGCAGGTTTTAAACATCATCAACAAAAAGCAACCAACACAGTTGAGAAATGGGCATAGCCATTGTGGTAAGTAGTGTGCAGGTTTCCTAAAAACTTAGAAATAGACTTGCTATATATGATTCAGCAATCCATCTAACAGGTATATATTCAAAAGATGGAATATTATTAAGCTTTTAAAAAGAATGAAATTCTACTATTTGCCGCAAAATGGGCACAACTGGAGGACATGATGTTGAATGAACCTAGCCAGAGTCAGAAAATAAATACTGCATGCTTTCCCTTACATGTTGGAGTTAAAATTAAAAAAATAAACCAGAAAAAATGCTTGCGTGGATCAGTATTTTTACTATTATAGTTTTGTAGAACTTTGTTTTATAGATTTTCAAACACAAAGTTAAGAATGCTATACTACTGTAATTTCAGTAATCTGTGCTTATTTTAAAAATTACCATCTGTGGGTGAAATAGTTATGTTTCCATTCACTTATTTATTGATATTTAATTTTTTATCTGTATTCAAACTAAGCTGCAGGCTTTTTGCTTGATAAATTTCTTATTCAGTGAAGTACTATACCATTTTACTACAATTTAAATTTAAAATATTTTATCTCATAAACTAAAAAAAGGGAAATAAAAAAAGACAAAGAAATTATCACTTTTCTTAGAACTGTATCTACAAACCACATTACATCTGCTAGAAACTAATTAAAAATAAAACACAAAGGGGAGGCGACCTTAATCATCCTTCACACAGCGTCTAGCTCTCCAGTCACTAATCTAGGTCCCTGTCTGATGTGAGTGCCTCCCTCTGAGACAGTCACACACAACACAGTGGACTCTCCCTACTGACTCCAATTGCACACACTGCAGAAACTTCTCAGATAGGCAAACTCCTGGACCTCACAGTTGCTTACTTTAACCTCACAAATTCAAAGTTGCCATGGGAAACCTGCCTGAGAAACACACTGAAAATAAAGGCTCGGTAGCCGTTAGGTCTCATTGTCCCTTTCCCATTCCCAATACACTGGTTGAGGATAAATGTTATTAACAGACTCTGTCCATTAGCCCTGCAGTTCATGCTGCTCTCTGTGATCTCTAAGTCTTAACCACAACTCTCATTATTTCGTGTGTTTTGTTGGGATGCGTCTTCTGCTTCTCCTCTGACAAACACATCCAGGTTTAACTGTACCCTGGTCACAGCTGTCCTAGAAAGTGGCTCTCTCGGTAAGAACAAGCTAAACATAGATCAAACATGAGTCACAAGGGCATTTGCCAGTATAAGCACATTTCCTGTGAGAGTGACACAAGGCCGTGAGTCAGATACATGGGTCTAAAGTTGTGAGAGATAAGGGAACGTTCTGTGAAAGGTATGCCATGCATGGTTACAACCTCCTCCCAGGAGCCCTACCAGAGAAGAGGTCAGATTTATGGCCACTCTCCAGAGAGAAAAATCAAACTGAAATGAAAAGCAAATACAGAAGACAGTCCAAAATACAACACACAGTAGAAAGAGGACAGTTAGATGTAGATAAAGGGACAAATTTCAAAAGTTAATAGGGAAAATCTCAGGTAATTCAAGAGTTAGTTTTGTTTAAACAGAGGTGGTAACATAGATTTCATAGTAAGTCAGAGAAAGTCTGGATTTGGGGCAAGAAGATTCAGAAGTAGAATACCCCAATAAAAGCTGTTGATGATGGGTTATTTCCTCTACCCCTGTCTTCACATGAAACTTACAGCTTTTGCTACACAGAGATTCCTCCCACATCCAGGGATACCTGAAATCCCAGATGATTTTCCTGAATGTCTTTTCCCACACAAACTTACCTATGATGAAGTTTAACTTATACATTAGGCATAACACAACATTAACAAAAGTAAGTAATAATGAAATTGAGACAATATCTTACTCAGAACTGAGTGAATACAAAATCAGTCCCACTCTAATCTTCCTTATAACTTATGTCCTGTGCTCACCTTCTTTGTGATGCTGTAACACAAAGCCTACATGGCCAGATGAAGTGAACTGAATGGTAAAAGAAGGTGGCATGGCACCCGACTACCCTTGACATTCTGATGATATATCAGAAACCGGATTCTCTAGCACGTGGGTTTGTGGTATAGCGGACTAAATCACTCCCTCCTACATCTACATCTCATTTCAGAGTACCAGTGTACTATCTGTCTGCTCTCAATTCAGTCCCTGCTAATGAGTCTGGAAAAGCAGTGGAGGAAGACCCCTACAGTGAGTCAGGAAACCTAGATGGAGTTTCAGGCTCCTGGCAATGGTCTAGCCTAGCCCAGACTGCTGTGACAATTGGGGAATTGGATAAGATTTTTCTTTACTTCCTTCTTTCTAGCTATCTCTCTTCCTCCATATAATTTGCATATTAAGTACATAATTATTTTTAAAAAAAGGATCATCTGCTTAGGTTGACCCTGGATCAATAAGCCATATAACATAGTAAAGGTAGCATACACAATGACAATAACACTGGATAGAGAGAATCATGTTCCGAGTGTCATGTAATTGGATTTCATCAGGCTACTCAGACTAGCACACAATTTAAAATCTATGAATTGTTTATCTAGGGAATTTTCTTTTGAATATTTTTGGATCATGATTGGCCATGGATAACCAAAGCTGTAAAAAAACACATCTTTAGCTTAAACAGACTACTGTACTCAAGTGTTATTTTCCAATCTTATATAATTTATTCACCCTTTTAAAGGAAAAGAACTGTCAGAAAACCTATACATTATATATTATTTAAATATAAGCCTATGTTTATAGAAAATTAACATTAATTTAAAATCGATCTGTGTATATTAAATGCACCAAAAAACTAGATATAATCAAATTATCAACTCAATATTAAATGATGTATAATGCTTTCTACTAAAACCAAAGTGCTGTTGTTTTAAATAAGAAATTTTATAGCCTAAAATCTTGTTCTATAGTTAAACTTTCTGCATGTTGACTTTAGTAATCTAATGAACAAAATGTCTTTTACTTGAGGCAAAGTACATAATAGAATAAACATTCTTTGTTGATACTTTAACATAATTAAAATTTTATCAAAAGTCAAAAGCAGTCTTCCTTCACATGCCAATTGTAAATAAAATGTGCTCAACACCTATGTAAAAATGCTTTTTTAGTTTAACGGAAAGTAATTTTAGTAATGTGTTGTAAAGGTGAGTACTAATTTTTTTCTAAAGTATTTATTGTACTTGGAAGTCAGAGCTACAGACAGGTGAAGGGAGAGGCAGATCTAGATCTTCTGTCAGTTGGTTCACCTACGCAAAATATCTGCAGTGAAAAGATTGGAAAACTAGCCTGTTTTGCCACCGTACTAACCCCAGGTTAGTACTGATTTCAGTAATCAAGATAAAGACTTTAAATTATTTTCTCTTTTTTAATATTCTTACCATAAAACAGATAGGCAGCCATGACTCCTACAAGGAAGATATGGTTTAATCAAGAACCCAGGCTGGGGGCCAGCTATGTGTGGTACAGTGAGTTAAGAACCTGCTATCATATTAGTGTCCCATATCAGAATTTCAGTTCCTGTCCTGGCTGCTCCAATTCCAGCCCAGCTCCCAGATAATATATCTGAGAAACTAGTGAAAAATGGCCCACGTACATGAACCCTGCCACTCGTGTGAGAGACCAACATACACTTGCTCACTTCTGGCTCCAACATGGTCCAGCCCTAACCATTATGGCCAATTTGGGGGTAAACCAGAAAATGGGTGATTTTTTTCCCATGTGTCTTTCCTTCTCTATCAATCTCATTTTCAAATGAATAAAACAAATCTCAAAAATGGAAGAGTCCAAGCTGCCACTCTCTTTCTGTTCCATCATCCTAAGTCATGCCTTCATCTTTGGAAATTACATTCCAGCCTAGCAAAATTCATGCTAGAACTCCAATTTGTGTACCTGCACAGACTGCAAAGACAGAACAAATGCTAAGGGCAAAATGGCCTCCCCTCTACTGATCAGGATTCCTGTAAGTCTTCTTATACGTTCAACACTCTCTGAGTATTTTCATTGACATTTCATTTGCCAAAATGGTCACATGGTTAGCTCTAGCTACAAAGAAAGAAGAGAAATAGGTTTGCTGGTTAGTTTCCAGGCAACAATGTGCTCAGCTTTATTACTAAGCTGAAAAAGGAAAAATGAATGCTAAACTAGGCAGCCATCAATTTCTGTTGTGTATTCTGTTTCTTTCTGAACAAAGGATTTGAAAAATAGAGAAAATGAAGCACACTGGATAATCACGCAGAGCCTACATCAAGTAAGATCAGAGATTCATTCCTCATTCTGTGCAGAGATTTGTCTTTAGCTGGCAATAGACAAAGGACTATTTTATCCTTTTATTATTCTGCAACTATACAGCTTAATAAAACAACTGACCCCTTTTTTGAATAAGACTGCCGGGCTCAAACTAGAGTTGACCAAAGGCTACAAAGAGGCAATAGAGAACACCACCTCGCTTTGGGTGTGGATGGGGGGCAAGTCATTCAAATGGGAAAGGTAGGAATTTCTGGAGAACAGCAGCACCAACAATGAAAGTTTAAATAAAGGCATTGAACTTGAGACTCCATAGGCATCTTCCTACTTTTAATTAAATTTCTGTTAGCCGTCTGCATTTAATTTTCTTTTTTCAATTTGATGTCACGGGTATCATGTTTGTAATATTCCATAAAGAATAAACATATTAGACTACATCACCCTTCCTGCATGAGAAGAGGTAAAGAATAACTGTGGTCTCAATTTTCCAGAACAAAGTAGAATATTAACATAAAAATGATTACTAAAGCAATGGCTTTATGAGGAGTATTTCTTTTAGGTTTTCTTCTGTCTATCTTTATGCAAAAGCCTGGCATGAAGTTTTTGGGGAAGTAAACTAGGAATTTACTTTCAATACCACTCTACCACCACCATCAAAAAGAGAAAATAGGATTTAAAGGAGCCAGCATCATGGTGCAACAGGTAAAGCCAGTGTCTATGATGGAGGATCCCATGTGAGGGCTGGTTTGTGTCCCAGCTGCTCCACTTCCAATTTAGCTCCCAGCTAATATTCTGGTAGCAGAAGGTGGCCCAAGCGTTTGGTTTCCTGATATGGAGGACTGACGAAGTTCCTGATTCCTGGCTTCAGCCTCGCCCAGCCCTGGCAATTGTAGATATTGGTGGAAGATAAATTAGCAGATGGAAGATCTCTCTTTCTCTCCCTTACTCTCCATGACTCTTTCTAATAATTTTTTTAAAATGTGTATTTTTTTTTTTTATCTTCAGGACCACAGGAACTACTGAGAAAATAAGACAGTGATACATGAAAAACCATAGCTCAATACACATAAAGACAAGTCTCTGTGGAACTAATCCTTCTAACACCTACTTTAAAATTTGAAATGTGGCTTAAGAGGATTTTTCTCACAAAGTTCAAAGCCACTGTCAAGTCTTTTCCCTCCTTTTGGTATAATGGTCATCTCCTCAAACCTCCTTCCTCAGCTAAGCACATTGGCCTTCTTGTTACTGTCTGGTCCTTTCATGCCTCAGCAGCGCCCCCACTAGAGGGCAGGAAAATGCATGAAGAACCTGAAGGACCATTTTCTTTTTTGTAACTGGGTCTGTGTTCTCAGTTAACACACATAATAGAGAATAGATTCCGCTGGAATTCCAGAGACGTTTTTCAAATTCCAAAATTCTAAATTTTTGACCCAAGCTTTTCCCAGCAAATATGTGATTTAGTAAAATCATTCTGACTCTTGAAGTGTAAATAACACCTTTGAACAGAGTCTCCCATGCACATGAGGAAAAGGACATTTTGTGACAAAATGTCAGTTGACTATAACATTCGTACATTCAGGAGGAAGATGAAAAACAAAGATATATCATTTTTTATACAGTTTTATAAACAAGTCCTAAGTTGTTGAAAACAATAAACAAGATTTTGCTGCAAGTAGCAAGTAACATACTTATCCATAAAATGCAGTCGTACAATATCAAGGTGTAAAAGAAATAAAAATATAAATAAGCCACAAGTGCGTAGTTTAGAAGTTATTGCAAGTCCATACAAGCTTTTCATGCAGTCTTGGCCATTTAAAAATAAATACCGCCCTTAGTTCTGGGTTTGAATACAAGAAAAGATTCATACTATGTTGTTTCTCCAGAAAATACGTATTAGCTGTCCTTTCTTTACACTATGCAGCTATTGTCCCTTTTCTGGGGCTTCTTAGGAATGAACAACCTCACTGTCACATGTGGTGCCTTTCCACCTACTATTGCATAGGGTTAAGTACCTATTGATTTCTGTGAATGGAGTTCGGGATTCATTTTTTGAGGTTAAACATACTGTGTTGAGAGCTGAAAAGGTGCTGATGTAGCTGTGGTGAAGACAGTACCACTAAGGAAGGTAACACCAACATACTTTGCCCATGGAGCCAAGTGTGAAGAAAAACTACAATTAGCTTTTGCTGCTTTTCAGCAGAATCGACATTTGCATTTTAAATTACATTTTGGTGTATTCATTTTCATATTCCTCTTGGCTTTTAAAACTGGAACAGAGATTC
The DNA here is from genome assembly GCF_017591425.1 of Ochotona curzoniae. Taxonomy (NCBI): domain Eukaryota; kingdom Metazoa; phylum Chordata; class Mammalia; order Lagomorpha; family Ochotonidae; genus Ochotona; species Ochotona curzoniae. The sequence goes on from NW_024467119.1 coordinate 42,168,465, forward strand.
CTGACAAAAACACTGCCTAAGACTGGCATTTATTAGGGGGGAAAAAACACATCTTCATGATTTTTTTTCTAAAATATTCTTTTGAGATTCCTTATTTCAGAAAGTCATGTTGACTGGCAGATGGAGAGAAAGCTGCAAGATGGTTTTGGAGATTCTAGGAATCTTGGAGCCTGGATTTCCATTTTAGTATTCAGCTCCTTGCTAGTCAGTGAGACTCGATAGCACACTATATGAAAATGTGTGCAACTATAACATAGATTATACTCAGTCTTCTGAGGCACGCTGACAATTATATAAACTTTCACACCAATAAGTTTATTGAAATAGAATCTAACCAAATTTCTTCTCTCTGAAATTTCTGCACTTGATCTTAGCCAACAGGCCGAGAAGCAATCTCTCTGAAATTTCTGTAGAGGCTTTCTTTGTACATATTATATGCTCTCTGTTCCCTGTCCTCTTAAGAAACCTATATGTCATTGATTCACAGTGGTCTTCTCCCTAAGTGGTCATTAGCTGTTAGAACAAAAGGAAGAGCAAAAGTTCACATGATTTGGGATATGATGCCATTATTCTATTATTCCATATTCTTAGCAATGAGCCAGTAGCCTCTGTTTAAGCATTAATGCATTTGGTATTCTTGCACACTCTTTGTCCAAAGTCAAGAACATTATAAACGGGTAAACAAAACAAAACAAAAATTTTCTTTTTATTTTGTTGATAATAAACAGATTGTTTTGTTTTAAAACATGAAAATTGAGCTGTTTCAAAAAGGAAAATATGACAAACAAATTGTCAGCTTTCTAAAAGATAATGCAGAAATATGTTCTCTTGATTAGATCAAGTGTACTTAAGTCTGATGTGGTTGGCTATTTCTAATCTTCTTTATCTCTAAAAATCAATGGTTTCCTGCAACAGTTTCTTGTGGTACAATGACAATGAAATATTTTAGGTCTGAAGTACTTTTACTTTCATTTGATTAAAAAATATTAGAAGGGATTTGGACTACACTTGCCAAAGCAACACAGTCAAATATTTAATTTCAAAAAGCTTACATTCAATTTAGTAAAAGAGTAGGTAGGGGATTAGTTAAAAGAAAAATGTTTTCAATAGTTTAAGTGCTAAGAAAATCAATAAAAGCATAGTGGTGAATTCGAATGATGTGAAAAAGGTGCAAGTAATTTAGATCAAGAAAAATTGACTCTGAACACTACAAGAAGGAGATAGCTAGGAAAAGAATGGAGGGTCAGAGAAGTTTTTCATTTTTTGTTTTATTTTAAGATCTGCTTATTCTTGCTGGATGTCAATTTTTACTAAAAGACAAAAAGAAAAGAGTTCTTCCATCTACTGGTTCACTTCCCTAAATGCCACAATGGCCAGAACTAAGCTATCCAAAGCTATGAGCCAGAAGCTTCTTCCAGGTCCCCCACAATGGTCCAGAGAACCAAAGACTTAAGCCATTCTATGCTGTTTTCCCAGGCCATAAGCAGGGAATTGGACTGGATGTGGTATACCAGGGCACAAACATACACCCATATGGGATTCCAGCACTTTGTGCAAAGGATTAGCTTGCTGTGCCACTGTGACAACCACGGGATCAGAGTTTGAAGAGAGAATGTGGTACCACTTTCTAAGAAATGATAAAATTATATATAAATCTCAAATACTTATCTAATGACCCAGTGCATGGGCTCTGGTAGCACTTATTTTCCCAGTTTTTTTTTCTCAGATAAAAACAATCTGACTATTAAAAAAAAAGAGAGGAAGAAAAAGAAAAAGAAGAAGGATTTTGTTTTGTTTTGTTTTTTGTTGGTATGTTTTAAAAAAAAGCTTCCTGGGTTTGGCATCTAGCAGAACTAAAGTCACAGAAGTGGATGCCCTCATCTTTCACCAGAGTGTCTGTTCTAGGTCCTAGCTACCTTGCTTCTGACACATGGAAGGATTTCAAGTGCCTGGCTTTATAGACCTGGCTGTTGTAGAAATTTGGAAAATTAATTAACAGATGGAAGATACCTCATCTGCACTTGAGTAGAAAGAGTCAAGAGTTCTAATTCTCATTCTTTGTCTTTGATCTAAATAAATTTATAAAAATGTCTTAATCTTTGTACTTCATTTTGTCCCACGAACACGTTATCATTTTTATACACTAATGACACTGGCATATAGAGAAGAAAATATTTTGTGTGTCAACAAAACTTAAGTAACACATTATGATTATGAATTCTTCTAAAGACAACTATAAGTAACAAAAATAAGCCAAAGGCATCACAAAACCAGATTTCAAGACATATTACATGCCATTTATAATCAAAGCAGCATGGTACTGGCAAAAGAATAGACACGCGGACCAATGGAACAGATTTTTAAAAACTCTAGAAATTAATCCAAATATTTACAACTAACTAGTATTTGACAAATGACCTAAATATCATTTCCTATAGAAAGACAGTCTCTTCAACAAATGGTGTTGGGTAAATTGGAGCTACACACACAGAAATGTGAAACAAAATCCCTACGTTGTACCTTACACAAAAAAATCAATGTATAATGAATCAAGGTTCTAAATCTAAGACTCACTAGAGGAAAACATAGGGGAATGTTGCAACAACCCTGGCTTAGATAAAGACTTCTTGGATAAGACCCCAAAACTCAGACAATAAAGGCAAAAATAGGCAAAAGAGGTTAGATCAAACTGAGAAACTTCTGTATATCAAGGAAGCACTCAACAAAGCAAAGAGGAAACCAACAGATGAAAGAAAATATATGCAAACTCTATATCTGATAAAGGTTCAATATTCAGGTTATAGAAGCAGTCCCAAAAAGCCACCAAGAATAGACCAAGCAATCTAGTTAAGAAATGGGCTAATATAATTTAAAAATAATAATAAAGACAAGTAATAGAGTGATAAACCTGCTAACACAAAATGAAGAGTTGTCATAATCAAAAGAGCATGGCAAAATGTTTTCCTGATTCGAACAAGAAAAAATGGTGCCTCAGTACCATGGAAACTCTTCACTGGCTGGTAGCTGATATGAGCAAATAGTTGTGAAAGGTTGGAGTACAAATGGCCAACAGTCACATGAAAAATGCTCAGTCTCATCAGCCATCAGAGAAACATAAAGGAAGCCCACACAGAGAATGGTTATCATTCAGAAATAAAAAGTTAACAAATATTGAAAAAGATGTCTAGATAAAGGTTCCCTAATTGTTGGCATGTAAACTAGTGCAACCATTACAGAATATGGTATAGAGATTTCTCAGAAATCTGAAACTAGATCTGCCATTCTGAGCCATTCCACTCCTGGGAATTTACCCAAAGAAATTAAATAGGTGTATAAAAGTGCTACTTGTAGCCTCGTGTTCATAGCAGCTCAATTCTTAATACCTAAGATGTGGGACAACCCAGATGCCCACCCACTAATGACTGGTTTAAGTAATTGTGATTGATATATATTGATATATGCATTGATATATATATATATCATATATAAATATGTATAAATATACATGACACACAAAAGAATACTTACTCAGGCCTATACAAGAATGAAATCCTTTCTCAACAGAATTGTAGGCCATTATGCTTAGTAAAATAAGCCAATTTCAAAAAGACAAATATTATATGGTTTCCATTATCTATGATAATTACTACAGAGAGTACCAAAAACAAGTAATGTATATGAGCAAAATTGAGTTTTTGAGATTTGATTATTTCATAGCCCTTGTCTATACTCTTGAGGGACAGCGGATACTATATCTATTACTTCTGGAATGTTTTATTTAGTGAAGAATTAAACTTATAATTATAAACTAACTTAAAAATATGTCATTCTAGAAACCAGCACAGTGGCATAGTGGGTAATGTGGCTGCTTGAAGCACTGGAATCCCAAATGGAAACCAGTCCAAATTTCAACAACTGTACTTCAAACCCAGCTTCCTGCCAACATGCCTGGGAAGAGCAGTAGAAGATGACACAAGTCCTTGAGTTCCTGAACACATAGAATACCCAGATGCAGTTCCTGGTTCCTGTTTTCAGCTAGACTCAGCCTTGTCCATTGCAGCCAATAGGGCCTATTTCTCTCTCTCTCTCTCTCTCTCTTTCTTCCTCCCTTTCTCTTTCTGTAACTCTTTCAAACTAATAATTTTTTGTATGTCATTCTAAAAATTACAAGAAAAATAAGGGAAAAGGAAGGAGAAGAAGAGTAGTAGTATGACAAGGAGAGAAAACAGGATTAGAAGTATCATTATACTTTCAAATTTGTATAAATGAAAGACATGAACTTTGTTCCCCTTGTACTTTATTTAAATCTGCTTCATAGTTCAGTAAGAAAGATTACTAAATAATGTAAACAAGTCAACTAAGTTGATTTTATGGCTGGTTTTGGAAGTAACATTAAAGGATTAGAAAATAAAATTTAAAAATTTACATAATTAATTTTATTATATTTTTCAATCTAATAGTGAGGCAAAAAAAAAAAAAGGTGCACTTAAACATATGCATCCTATGTGAGAACCCCTCGATTCAAATTCCTACTCTGCTTCTGGCCCAGCTTCCTGCTAGAAGGTAGAAAGGACTTAACTCTTTACTACCCTTATGGAAGACTTGGAAGCAATTTCTGGCACCTACTTTTGCTCTGGTGTAGATCTGGCTGTTACAGCCCTTTAAGGTTAGAACAAGCAGATGGGCAATTGATACTGCTCACTCACTCTCTCTCTTCCTCTTCCTCTGCCTTTCAATAAAGAAGATACATTTCTCCTCTTCTTAGCAGTGTTACTTTGTGCAAACTTTGTGCACATCTCAATAGTGACAGTTTCTGCTTCCATTCTGGGGAAGAACAACAAGTGAGTGCTATGTGAATAACCATTTTGTGATATGGACTAAATCATATTTTTTACAGTAGAAATAAGCCAGATACATGAAAGTTTTTGCTTCCTGTTCTGATGGGTCTCCAAATTCTACTCTGAGTTTATGAGGATGGCCATAACAAATAGAGCAGAACTGTTTCCTGCATACTTGTTCTGAGAAACTGATTAAGTTGATTTGGAAATACTTAGATAAAAGCAGGTTGAGAAAACTGTGTTGGGTGTCTAAATAAACTTTCTGATTATTCCAAGATTTTGATTAGAGTTTCTAAGAAATTGCAGCCAAAGGACCTTTTGATTTCATCACAACCAGAATTTAGTTAAACATTTCACCACTGTCATTACTTTTTAAATTGAAATTAAATAAACAACATTCCAGAGCAAAAACTATTCCAGATATATTTTCTTTTCTCCTCAAAACATGCATTTCTTTTTCAGATGCCACTAATTCAGTTAGATACAAGCATTCTTGTCCTCCTCAACTGAGTTTAAACCCGAAAACGTTCCTCCTGCAAGGTGAGTCAGCCCTCACAAGGTCTGACCTTGCATTTGAGCTTTGACTGCTCTTTTCACACCCACTAAATCATCTTATGTAATCTCTTCACATATGACAATCCCAAATAAAATGTGTTTGCATTATGTTATTCTGAATATTCTCTTTAAATGTTCACTCAATGACTAGTAGCAGTTCAAAGTCCATATGTGATTTACAATCTCGGGGTAATCTCTGGTATGTAAGGAACCAAGGAACATCATTTTTTGCAAAGCACCTGTCTACATAAACAATTAATTTAAAATGTTTCAAGGGCCCATGGGCCCATGTGTGGCAGAAGGATTTAGTGGAGAACGTTTAAAACAATGGGTGGAGAAGATGGACTTCAGTAGTTTGCTCATCAGGGGCCAGGGAAGAGTTTCCACGGCACTCGGCACCATTTTTTCCTGTTCAAATCAGGAAAACATTTTGTCATGCTCTTTTGATTATCACAACTCTTCATTTTGTGTTAGCAAGATTACCACTACAGTGCTTCTCTTTATTGTTTTATTTAAATTGTTTTCATTGCAAGGCATATCTATAAAGAGAAGTAAAGACATAACAAAAGAACTTTCATTTGCTGATTCACTACCCAAATGGCTGCAACAGTTGGAGCTGAGCAAGGCAGAGGATTGGCCAGTTGAGTTATCATACCAGTCCTATTTTTATTCTTGACATCCCAGAAGTTGCTGGCAGTTCCTGACCTAATTGGAGTTCAAAAATCACCTCTTTTTCCTTCTTTTTTATGAGAGCAAAAAAAGTTGGAATGCTGTTATAATCTACATGAAATCTACTATTATTGGGAGCAATGTAGTTATTCTTGCCTCTACAATAACCTCATATTATTTATAGAACGCTTGTTATGACCTCCGTTGTCGTATTTCCTCAAACATCTAGCCCATGTGTATTGGCTTCCAATGATGACTAGAGTGTTCCTGTTCATGATGCCAGCCATCACACAAATCTAAGAGTTAAAGGGCTGTATTAATTTTCTTCTCATGTTAAAGTTGCTGCTTAGAATTTTCTAGCACAAATATAAATTAACACATGTTTTGTTCATGTTTTGCTTCTCTTAAATTCAAATAATAATTAACTAACTCATCACCAGAAGGTCAATGCTGACCAAACTCATGCTTCCGTACACCAATACACTGAGAAAACAGGAGAGGAGCTTGAGGGAATTATAAAAACTTATGGAAAATATGTGTATGAAAGGACTGTCTGCCCGTTAGCCAGGCATGACCGACCAGCAGCATGAAAGAGCATACTGCCATTATATCAGCTGGAAGCAAGAGAAGCCATGATTGAGATGGGCTTCCAAGCTTTTGCTGTTATGCACCCTTTGCTAAGCATAACTTTCAATGTCATTCCTGCAATTAAAATGAAGGAATCCCCAAATAAAAGACCTTGGCAAATGCACATGGAATACTTAAATAGACAAACTGATAAAGAAAAGGAATGAGGATGTGAGGGCGATCTGGCTGCTACATCTGTCACCCCATTGATCGCCAGGGTTGATTCGGCTGAAATGGCTGGCTAGGGGGGTGTCCCCTTCCTCCCTCACCGCTCCATGTGTGTCCCTCCCGAAGCTGCGCGCTGGGTAGAAGAGGATGACCATCTCTGCTAGAGGAGGACCGGTCTTCAGTCAAGGGTATACGAGTAACTGTGCTCCCCTGCCAGAACCTCCAAACAAGCTCTCAAGAAAAGGAATGAAATCTCATCTTTGAATTTATTCCTTTTCTTGATTTTCTAATTTCAACAGCAATTATGTGATTTGATTTTTTTGGAAAAAGATGTCTAATAACATGGAAGGAACAGATTACAGTGAGTGAGACCATTGTTCTTAAACTATCTGGAAGGCTGACAATTTGACTTGTGTAAACGTGTTTTTCCCACCACTATGCAGACCTACACATGAATGAAAACCAAGCAGTGTCTGGTTTTACCTTCTGAATGTACCGATTTTATGACAGCAGCTGCTGATGTTCTGGGTCAAGCTGACCTGTTTAACTATCTATAAGTTTATTATGATAACATTATCTTCCAGGGTTGCATGGAGTATGGTTATAAAAGGTGTCTGGAAAAATGCCAGATGGAGCCTGAGTTTTCAAGGAAGCTTCTTGTTTTCCCTCAGTTTCTAACACCCATTCTGAACTATGAGATCAGAAATACTGTATATTTAAATGCATCTGTTGTACAACTGCGGAGTTCAGAGTGCTCTAGCAAGGGTGGGTAATCACACAGATGGTGTGCTTCACGACCAAAACCACTTGCTGTAGATGCCACATTCAGAGAGAACATGTAAATACTTGGCAGAGTTAAGAGAGTTTTCAGAGGTGTTATATTCATTTAGAGCATTACAGCTTTGGTGGTGACAGCTTCTCATTTGGGGCTAGCAGGATTAATTCTTCCTTTTTTATTTTTGCTTTTGACATTCCAGAAATTGCCACAACTTCCTGCTCTAACTTGAGTTCAAGTGTTTTTCTTATCTACTCTTATTGAAAGGGATTGCCGTACCACAAGAATGATGATGGAGAGAGACAAGGACAATCAGAAAATATGGGCCTCTTGACCTCCCTTAGAGATTTTGCATTTCTTTTTTAATGTCTTGTTTCTTTCAATAGATACCACCAGCAGCCAATGGTATTTTTTAAGCTCACATTGGTTATGACATTTTTGTAAATTTATACAATGAATATTGATCAATTCAATAAACATGCAGCATCTCAATTATCATTTTTTTGTGATGACTTTCAAAATCTTCTCTTCAAGTGTTTTTTGGACTATGTGATACAATATTATAAGCTATACTCGTTCTCTGAGGAACAGAGCACCAACATTTGCTCCCCAGTCTGTGACTTTGTACCCATTAAGCAATCTCTTTTCATCTCTGTCTGACCTCTGGTAACGACTGTGCTTCTCACTAGTTTCTAGGAACTCAGCTTTTGTTAAGATTATACATCTGAGCAAAATCATGTGGTATTTGTCGTTCTGCGTCTGACTTGTTTAACTCAACATTATAATCTCTAGTTCCATCCATGTTACTACAAATAACAGTATTTTGTCTTTTTTATGGCTGACCAATATTCCAAACCACATTTTCCATATCCACTCTATCCACTGGGAAAAATAAAGGCTGAACAGCATTAGCTGGCAGAGGCTGGTACTAGGAGCCAATTCTGACAAGTCAAATGCCAAAACTACCTGGAGACTGCATACTCTAGGAGTGGGTGTGGCCTAGTAGGGAAATAGTGGGCACCTCCCTCAGGGTTACCACCCTCACTGGACAGCAGGAAACCCAGGCTAAGAGCAGGGGTGGCTTGACAGAAAGGCACCTGCCAGTGGGTGTATGGGCTGGATAATAGGTTGGTTGGGTTGAACCAGGCTTCAATGTCCATTGACGTGTGCGAGAGCTACTTGGGATGTGGGACAGACTGGACAAGCCTGCAGTGCATACTGGCAAGCATGGGAACCAGGTTAGGGGGCAGAACTGGTAGGGGTTTTGGGGAGTCGCCTCAACTAGGCTGCAGCTCCAACTGGTTTGCATGAAGACCGAGTATGAAGTGGGTAGAATCGAGCTGGACTACAACACCCATTGGTTCACAAGGAAGACAGGGCTGGAAGCCGAACGGACCCAGTAATCGCAACGACCAGCATATGCATAAGCTGATTGGTGTGACGAACAGTGTTGGAGTCTGTACTAGCAAACTCACTCAAGAATCAGATCTGGGATCAACTCAGATGAAGTTTCTTTGGATATTTCTCCAACTGAACTGCTGATCTTGGAACCCCAACCATCAAGAGACTGTCAGCCAGTGGACTCTGAATAGGTTTCATTACGGTTGGGACGGAGAGATTGGCAGCAATCCAGAACTGATGAACTATCAAAACTGTATGAGCAGGACCCTTGGAGCGCGCCTCATGTTGGGGATGGGGGGATGGGTGGGAGGTAGGGTGGGGCTTTCCCCTTTGTTACTCCCCTAACCCTACATACAGGGCAAAATGATTATATTAGGGTGGAAACAATGATATTACCCACTTTCAAAAAAAAAAAAAAAGAAAAAGAAAGGCTGATATAAATTTTAATTACTGCAAATAGTGCATCAAAACATGGAAATCCAATGCATGTATCTCTGATGTATTGATTTCATTCCTTCAATAAATCTCTAGAAATGTGATAACGGGATTTTATGCTATTTCTATTTTTAACTTCTGGTGAAAACTGGAAACCATTTTCTAGCTGTACTAATTTATATTTTCACCAATAGAATATAGGAATTCTTTCTCAGTGCCCTCCTTCACTGCTGATGAGAGTACAGGCTAGCACAACCACTAGGAAATGGAGAATACTAGAAGAACTTAAAATAAATCTGCCATATGACCCAGCTATCCTACTGCTGGGAACACATCCAAAAGAAATGAGATCTGAGTATCAAAAAAAGGGATATGTAATCCCATATTTATAGCAGCACAATGTACAATAGCAAAGACATGGAAACAACCCAGACAGCCATCAAAAGAGGAGTGGATAAAGAAAGTGTGATATATCTACTCCATGGAATACTACTCAACCATTAGAAAGAAGGAGAATCTACCATTGGCAGCAAAATGATCCCAACTAGAGACCATTGCACTCAGTGTAATAAGTCAATCCCAAATGCACAAATATATATTTACTCTAATATAAGGCAACCTTCATGCAAAATATAAGGTCATTAACCTTTTAATATTGTTTTTGCTACAACTCGTGGATTTTAATATTTTTGCTTTTATTGTTATTTCTTCAAAAAGAGTGTCTTTTACTAAATTCTTCACTGACACACAGGTCAGACAATAGTATCATTTCCTTCAAGAAGATTTTGTTTTATCTTTCCATCTCTTCAGCAACAGATTGATCATTCAATAGCATGTTATTTAACTTCACAGCATTGTAGATTTTCTAACTTCAGTCCTATTGTTGATATTGTTCTATGGCTTTTTATTTAATGGGATGTATCATAACTGTGTATTAGAGACTATCACATCCAGGGGTAAAGATACACTGCAGTATGCATCTCTACTTCCAAATCAAAGTTGGACCCCTAATGATACTGTTAAATAATTCTTGACAATAGGATACTGGATTCTCTGCCATTGTCCATCGCCATTGTCCATATCTGCAATGTCAGAATACACTGAAATGGCAGAATGATGGTCCTAGGACTGCTTATGAAGGGCTATACTATTGTAGTAATATAGGGCAAATCAGTTGTGGGGGGGTTGAGAATTTGGGAAGAGAAGTTCCAGAGCCTATGGAATTTTATCGTAAAATAAAAAATTAAAAAAGAAAGAATTCTCCTTTATCTACATCTTCACCAGAATTTTATCATTTTTTATATTTTTATTTTAATTATTTCGTTGGAGTTGAGTTGATATCACACTAGGATTTTGATCTGCAATTCCCTTATGATGAATAAGATGGAATATTTTTTCATACACTTGTATATACATATACCAAATTTGCCCATTTTGAAATCAGATTGAGTTTTGCTTTTGAGTTTCATGAGTTCTTTTTTTTAAGATTTACTTATTTTTATTGCAAATACAGATTTACAGAGAGGAAGAGACAGAAAGATCTTCTGTCTGCTGGTTTACTCCCAAATGGCCACAACATGAGCTGACCTGATCCGAAGCCAGGAACCAAGAGGCTCCCCAAGTCCCATGCAAGTGCAAGGTCCCATGGTTTTGGGACATCCTCTACTGTTTTTCCAACCAAAATCAGGGAACTGGATAGGACATGAAGCAGCCAGGACACAAAATGACACCCATATGCAATCTCGACAAGCACAAGGCTATAAGTTAGCCACTTAGCCATCGCACCAGACCCTTATGAGCTCTTTATATATTCATCCTTTATTAGATAAACAAATAGGTTGAAAATGTTCTCTCGGGCCCGGCGCGGTGGCGCAAGTGGTTAAGTCCTCGCCTAGCACGCCCGGGATCCCATATGGGCGCCGGTTCTAATCCCGGCAGCCCCGCTTCCCTTCCAGCTCCCTGCCTGTGGCCTGGGAAAGCAGTCGAGGACGGCCCAAAGCTTTGGGACCCTGCACCCGCGTGGGAGACCCGGAAGAGGCTCCTGGCTTCGGATCGGCATAGCATCGACCGTTGCGGCTCACTTGGGGGGTGAATCATCGGACGGAAGATCTTCCTCTCTGTATCTCCTCTCTCTGTATATCCGCCTTTCCAATAAAAAATAATAAAAATAAATCTTTAAAAAAAAAAAAAAAAAGAAAATGTTCTCTCCTATGTTGTAGGATATGCAGTTTTATTAGTAGTATTTATTAATCGGAGTGTCCCAGCATCTTTGTAAAACATCATTCAATACAAAACATAATTACATATATGGGTTTATTTCTGGGTTCTCTTTTTTATTAGTCTACGTGTTTTTATATACTTTGCTATTTTTATGACTATAGCTTTATAATACATTTTGGTTTTTGTGGGTTTGTGGTTATTTATTCAGAAGAAAGAATAGAGGAAGGGAAGAAAAGAGGGAGATAGTGAGAAGAGATAAATGGAGAGAGACAGAGACCAAGAGCGAATATCTACTGATACATTACTCACATCCCTGTATGCCCAGAACTGTACCAGACCAAAGCCAGGAGTCAGGAACTCCTTCCAAAACTCCCATGTGGGTTGCAGAGACTCAACTATTTGAATCGTCGCCTGCTCCCTGCTAGGGTGCATATTAGCAGGAAGCAGGAATTGAGAAGAGTTCCTGATCTCAGACCCATGTACTCCGACATATTAATTACAGGCCAAAAGTCCTCCCTTTTCTGTATTTTGAAGCCAAGTGAAATGATGCCTCTAAACTTCTGTTTTTCACCATTTCTGTGGCTACTCATGGCATTTTACCCAGCAGTAATTGAAATTTCTTAATTTCTTTTTCATATAGTTCACTATTGGTTTTCTAAAAAATACTGTTGGTTTTGTATTATTTTTAATCCTACAACTTTAAAAAAAAAAAACTTATTCTCCTAATTCTGTTTTTTGCTAGACTCTCCAGAATTCACTATGTGATCATCTCACCTGAAGCAGGAACACACTGACTTCCTCCTTTCCTATTTGGATGGCCCAGATCTCCTCTCCTTGCCTACCTGCTCCGGCTAAGACATCTAGTACCACGGTGAACAGAAGTTATAAAACTAGTTACTATCCTTTATCATGTTTTCAGTCTCAAAGGAAAACCTTTCAGCTTTTCTCCATCAGTAGAAAACTAAGCTTTTAAATGCATAATGTGAAATTGAACTGCCCCACCACTTATTTGTTAACCAGATTATCAATAGAGTATTTGCTCAGCAAAGTCCACTCAGTATCAGCGTCATTCCCAAGATTTGAACCACCACACCAAGCGCTATGCCAAGTAACAGATTTGGAGAAGGGACACAGCTGAGGAAGATTAGAAAACACAAGATATGAGACATTCCTGAAGTATGGGGAGAGGACAAAGGACAGGAAGTGGCAAGGAAGTCTGGGAGAGTTAATTAACAGCTGAAAGAAGCTGAAGAAAGATATAGATTATGCTCAGGATTGTCTGGAAAGAGCATGAATTAATGCAGCCTATGACTCTTACGATGCAAATGGTTATGGCTAGTTCATACAGCAAAAGAGAGAAAGATATCAAAAAAAAAAGTATAACTATCTCAGGCATCAAGTAGGGAAAGATGTAATATTGTAACTCCCCTAAATAGTTCACAGACAAAAATATGTACCAATAATCATAATATTAATCAAGTAGGAAAATAGCCTAAAACAAGTGGACACAATAATATCATGGAATTGCAAAAGAATGAGCTTCTGTCACCCTAACTAGTCATGGTCGAAACAGCATTCATGTTGAGTGTTAATTAAATGAACATGTGAATGGTAACTCAAGAGGAATAAAAAGGGCACAGAATTTCCAAGGCCCATGCATTCTAATTCTTTTGCACACAGAATAGTAACTGGTACATAACAGCCCCCTTACAACATGCATTAACACGATGAGCAACTAAAGTCAACAGCTGACTGAAACTTAGTAATACAAGGCTGAAACTTTAAGAACATGCTTCATACTTGAAACATAGTACTGACAACCCAAAAAGGGAAAATGTATAGCAAAATAGTTTATAAAACTAACCAGCTAACAAAGAAATAAAATGTAATAATAAGGAAAAGAAAACCAGTAAAATGTGAGCTTAGAAAGTTCAAAAGAAGGGCTGACACAACTGCCCAACTAGCTAATCTTCTGTGTTTTAACATGTAATATTTAAGTAAAAAATGGACCACTATAACAAATAATTGGAATTGGAGCCCATGTTGTGGTGTTACAAACATGGTACCAGCCTCCCTTATGGGTGCCAGTACAAGCCTTGATTGTTCCACTTTCAATCCACCATATACATATAATGGCTTGGAAAAACAGCAAAAGGTGGTCCAAGTGTTTGGGTCCCTGCATGCATATGGGAGATTCAGAACACTCTCCTTGTTTTGGATCAGCCTATCACTGGCCAATGGAGCCATTTTTGTAGTAAACCAAAGGATAGTATGTCTTGTCTCTTCTCTCTCTCTCTCTCTCTGTCTCACTCTTTCTCTTCTTCCCTCCCTCCCTCTCCCTCTCTGCCACCACAATCCTTACTCTTTCTGTGACTCTGCCTTTCAAATAAATACATAAAAAGCTAATTTCTGCCTGTACAACCAGCATTCAGTTCATGGCTATTCCACCTCCCATCAAGCTTTCTGTTTGTAGCCTGGGAAAGCAGCCCAGGGTAGCCTGAGGCCTTGAACCTTTGCATCCATGTGGGAGATACAGAATAAACTCTTGGGTCCCAGTTTCAGACTGGCTCAGCTTTGGCTGTTATGGCCATTTGGGGAATAAACCAGCAGATGGAAGACCTCTCTGTTTCTACTCTCTGTAAAAAATCTGAATTTCCAATAGAAGTAAATAAAGCTCTCCCACCTTCTTGGAATCTGTGGAGGCCTGCTGGGAACAGGACTTTTAGACAGTAACAATGTCTGGAAGAATGAGGTGCAAGGTCATTTTAATTATACTGCTTAAAATTAAAGGTGTTTACACCCAGGATGAAACTGAATTCTAACTTGGGCAAAAGGTATGCCTGCATGTACAAAGCAAAAACAACACAGTGACTGCTGGCAGTAATCTAACAAAACCAAAAGAATCTGGGGAAAAGGAAACTCGGACTCATGGAAACATGGCATGGTTCCTGCCAAGTTCCAAAACCACCTGCCTGAGAGGACCACTGGACACAGAATGCAAGTGATGCTGTAGCCCTCAAGGATTGAAAGTATTGAAAGTCAATAAAGTAATTAATTAAAATTTTAAATAAATAAATGGAGTTAGATATAGTTTTTAGCATATATATATAGTAAAAAATTTTTCTGAAATATCCAAGAAGAAACTTCTAGTTTCTTCTAGAATATTTGAAAGATGCAGTTTCCAGGCCTCCAGCAAGTGGTTTATATTGTGATAGAAAAAAAGCCATTAAACTTCGTATCACAAAAGTTGGAGCTGGACAGCCAAATGTCTGCACAATAGCACAATGGTGTCATCAAAGCCAGGTCAGTTTCCCCATTGCCCATCCGTGAGTCAGTAGATTCTTATCTGGGTCATGTTTACATGTGTGCAAGAAAGCATGAGGCATGATGTATGGCCCTAGCTTTGTCTCTGCTTGATCAGAAAAGCAAGTTTTTCCAAGAATCCTCCTCACTTAACCCAGCAGGTGTCCCCCAACTCTAATTCATCAGAACCAGGTGACTCAGCCACCTTTAACTGAGAAACTGAACCACAGTGAGCATCAACTTTAATCTGTGATGAGACATTGCTTAAAACTGAGCGTGAAGTCTTTTTTTTTTTACATTTAATTTTTTTATAGGAAAGTCAGATATACAGAGTGAAGGAGAGAAAGATCTTTCATTCACTGATTCAATCCCCAAGCCCCTGCAATGGCCAGAACTAAGCAGACATGAAGCCAGGAGCCCAGAGCCTCTTCCAGATCTCCCACATGGGTGCAGGGCCCCAAAGCTTTGGGCTGTCCTTAACTGCTTTCCTAGGCCACAAGTAGGGAGCTGGATGAGAATTAGGGCTGCCGGGATTGGCATCCATATGAAATTCTGGCATGTGCTGTAAGGATGAGTCCATGCAAATATAAGCTAATATTTTCTTTATTTTATGTCCTATATTTGAAGCCAAGCTGTCAAACAACATGGAGAGATGGGGTGAAGAACAATTTCTACCTTTTCCTGATGATGCTAAATCAAGTGTGGGAAAAAAGAAGAAGATACAGCAGGAATATTCAAGGAAGTAACTGCCAGTAACAGGGTCAGAGACTGACCAAGCACACACCAGGGAGTGAGAACCCAAGGCCACACACATTTCTATAACACATTACCCAGCTCCACTACTTCTGATGAGAAGGGTCAATGCGTCTGACATGAAGGCACTGGCAGGAGAGCGCTTTCATTGAACTGTCAACTAATGAAGTAGTGAGAAATTAGCAAGCCCTGTAATTTGCACGCTAATTCTCCCTAATGCCACCTGGGGACTTCCTGCAGGCAGGGCCACAGAGGATCAGGAAAGGGCATCCCATAACCAGCAACCAGCAGCCAGTAGCCAGCAAGTACTGCCATTCTCTCCTTGCCAAGCAACACAGCAGCCCAGCTTGTTCCCATTCACTGCTCAGCAAGCATTTGGCAGGCTGCCCCCCAAATATGGGCAAGCCTCAGGATCAGAGCAAAAGGAAGACAATGAAGGGAATTGTAAGAGCCTCCTAACTTTTGGCCCCTTCCGTATGTGCCCTGTCTCTAAAAGTTGACTCACGGGGCATACCTCGACCTTCTCTTAAACGAGCAGGCGCTCCCTACTCCCCCCACCTCTGCAAGTCAATTGACGAATATGGTTGCTGTCATGGACACTCTCCCTGAATGGGACCCAGATAGATACACAGCACCTAGAGGCAGCCATCATGGCTTAAAACATGCCTTTTTGTCCTTCTGGGCTTCAACACATCTTCCACTGACAGGAATGTGGCTCTGCTCTTGTGCCTGATTTTTAGACTCCCCAGTGATGAAAGAAGAAGCAGTTCTCACCCTGCAAAAAGTGCCAGGAAAATGCAGGAAAGGACTGTCTTAGGCTACTGGCATCTCTCAGGCAAGAGGCCAAATCCACAATGTGATTGTGTGTAGAGCTGCCTCCCTTATTATAATCATAGATTCCCTTGTACACCCTCTGGACTGTCAGATGAATAAGGCTGCATTTCAGCTCCCTCTGGTAAGCCAGGGCTGATTTGAAAACCATTAGGAAAGGGGAGAATGTTACAGTCTTCTCCATTTCTCTAGGGTCACAGTGTAATTGTGTGGTGGGAGGAACTGGGCCCTAGAGATGGCATGACAGTCACTTCTCATTACTTCCCACTTGGTTCATTACATCTGTAGACAGCAATTGCCCATGTATGCATGCTTCCATTACACAGAAGCATGTAAAGTGCTGTAGACCTTGTGTTGCTTTCCAATGGGTAGAAAGCTATTTATTCCAAGCATATACCTTTCCCAGGGTCCATGCCACAGAAATAGAAAGCAACAAAGGAATAGATTAGTGGTAATTAATACAGAACCAGACTCTGTGTGTTCATTCATACCCAGTGATGTAGGTACACTCATATGTGTGCATGCAACTAATATATAAGGCTTCACACAGAAAACAGAATGCTGGCTTACCAGACCACTAAAGCTAAGTTTAACAAGCACAGCCACTCACTGAGCTGTACTGTACATGGCTTCTCTGTATAGGCTCTGTAGCCTGGCAGAAATGACAGTGGTGATTTACAATGCATTCAAATCACCTGGGTCTCAAGTGCTGATCTATACTCAGTAAACTGGAAAAGCTTAGGAACCAAAACACTTAACATGCATTCCTAATGCTGGGAGCCTTTTAATACATTTTCAGAAATACTAGTTCACATGTCCTCTTTGATTTTATCAAGCATTGAACCATACATTGTTAACCAGAGAAGTTAGCAATTAATAGGCTGGAAGTCTGTGGCCTTGACTTTGTAAACTGATTGAATTCATCATAAATTGTAACTGCTTTTGAATACGAAAATTAATATCTCTCTATATAAACTTACCACAACTAATGGCTCATGCACTTTGGCATCTGGTTTTAAGAAGACATCGCTGGGGCTCGTATTGTGGCATTGCAGGTAAAGCCACTATCTGCAATTGATATGTGTTCCATTTCGTGTCCCAGTGACTCCACTTCTGATCCAACTCCCTGCTAATGACCCAAGTACTTAGTCCCCATTCACACCAGACTTGGACGAAGCTCCTGGCTTCAGCGTGGCCCAATGCTGGCCCTTGCAGCCATCTTGCGAGTGTGCCAGCAGAAGTAAAATCTCTAACTCTGTATTTACCAACTCTCTATATTTTCCTTTCTTTCTAGATCTCAAATAATGAATATTTTTAGGCAGAAGAGGAGGAGGAAGCCACAAGGATGACACCCCTTTCACTTTCAGACTCATACACTTACTGGCTTCACTAATCCATCCTTATTCACTTACTCAATTGCAAAGTATCTTATCTGGATTAGCAACTGGCTGAAACATTAGGAATATCAGTAACCGAAGACAATGAAAATTCTCTCCCTTACAGGTTTATATCCTAGCAAGGTGGAGACGGATTTTTTTAAATCAACATTATAAAGGCATGCAGTCTCTTAGCAAGTTAGAGGAAGGTGAATATTATAAAACATAGAACAGGGTCAACAAGGAGGAAGAGTATGAGAAAAACAGAGTTAGAAGAAAGCATGATTTTTAAAAGCTCAGTAGAAATATGGCTTTTGAGCTAAGTATTACAGAATGCAAGGGAGGTATCCTTTTTCGGTATGTGAAGTAAGCGTTCAAGGATAAAGAACAGTCAAGACAAAAGGAGCTTCTTCTGTGTACAATATGAAAAGTGGGCAAGAACAGGGAAGCGAGAGAAGAAGCCCATCCAAACAGGCAACAAGGACCAGATCTGTCATGCTCCTGACTCCTACTCTGAGTGAAAGAAGAAGCTATTCCAGCACATTGAGCAAAGGAATGAGATTACATGGCACATTTCTAAAGGACCAGAATTTCTTGCACACTGATTAAGTTCTGAGTCCTACTCCCTCATCCAGCACTGGGCTTGGGGCCAGGTGTCCAAGCATGAACTAAACATAGACCTTGCCCTCAGAGTCTCTGGGCCTCTGGGCACAGATCACTGCGGGTCAGAAGGTAGATCTGTTGTCCTTGCCTCTTAAGTCATCAGACTGCTCAGTGTTAACCCCAAGATGTCAGCATCTATGCACTGCCCCATCCTGGCTTTATAGTAAACCACAGGTCAGCTCAGTCAGGACGGTGCCTAGTCTGCCCTAAGCAAACTGTGCAGCCCTTGGCAAGACATTAGTCCTGCCCCCACCCCATTCCTTGGCATCTCCATCTGTTTACACGAGTCTGTAGAAGTATCTTTTTTCTTTTTTTAAGTCTGATGAGATAACCAGCCCTGAGAGCTTTAGAGTGTAATGCAAAGCTGACAATTTTAATTTTCCCTCAAATTATCATACTCTAAAATAAATAGAGTTGAGTAGATTCTCCAGTTATTCGTTCTGGCAGCAATGCCTCTGCTGAAGACAGTGTACAACTTGGCAGACCAGAAGTGAAGAGAAAATTATCTTAGTTCCTGGAGATGAAACCTGCTAGTTATCAACCACAGAAATTTCTAAGAGAAGGTCTTCTGGGGGAGAGCCATTTGCAGTAACAGTCTCCTTTTAGAATTTGAACTTGCTTGCCTCCTGCTAACTTCTTTCGGTTGAGAAAGGATGTGAAGAGTCACATTTCATTTCTGCTTCAAACATAATTCTGAAGGATCTGACTTGGCTTGCTCTCCTCACCTGCCAGTCATCAACACACACTTACGAGGCAAGCCTTTCATTCTGAAGACACAGAAAAGAAAATGACAGATTTTAAGAAACCTTGCTCAGTAAACCAGCATTTCTCTTAGGACTGTGTTTGCCTTCAGTATGCATATGTAGCCTTTATGAAGAGCAACACCATTTTTATCAAATGCTTGGGATGGAACCTCATGGAAACTGGGGAAGGTTGGGGATTTGGCAGGCACTTGGGCAAAGAGAAATGTCATTGAGTGCGATGTTAGCGTGCGGTCGGCACTGGAGCTAAGCCGCTCCAGAGGTTTTCCCTTTGTCTTGCTTTCATGGTTCCTCTAAATGCAATGTCCTACTCTCAGCCAAGGCAGCAAAATTTACAACATACTAATTAATGACAAGCAGCTTAGCTAGGCAATTTTGTCTCTGAGTATGTAGTTATATTTTTAGAACTTTCTTTTTTTTTCCTGTTACCTTTCTTCTATCAGATTTTCTAGTGGCATAAAGGAATAGACGGAACATAGAAAAATCTCACATGGCTAAAGCATGATTGATTTTATTTAAGCAATAATAAATAAGCTATGTTAACGTATCCTTACCCATAGCTGTATTGTTTTGATCAGATTTGAGCTCAAAACAAAGACAAATTGAACAGCAAGCAAAAACTATAAATTATAAAGGAGAAGTGTAGGTTATAGCAACAAATAGTTTTGTCCCACCCTCACTGACCAGCTTATTTTGAAAACTCAAAAATGAGATTATTTTTTTCCCCTGGCCCAGATCATCCCAACCATGAACTTGCCCATCTCCTGCTTTCAGGATTGTTGACAAAACAAAGTCACATAACACTGCTTACTGGGCAACCTGACAAATCCATGATATCCAGCATCAACTTGACTACGTGCTACTGGCAGTGCTTTTATTCGTCCTCACTCAGCTCCATTTCAAATTTCCCACACAGCTGTTCCAAGTAATTAACATGTTCTATAATCCCTTCACTCTGAGCAGATGACCTTGCTAATACAACACAGAGGAATAGAGTTCTTATCCATCCCTTCCATCCAGACTGAGCCCTGGGAAGATTTGCCTCTGATTCCTCTTCCACTGAATCATGTACAGTCATGCCTTCTGATTCTGGAATGTTGGGTCCCATCTCTCAGATATATTTTGGGACTCCCCTCCCCCAAGACATCCATCACTCTCTGTCTAATCCTTCTGCATTTTGGCTCCTAGCCTTAGGTCTACACAATTGCTAAGCCTTATCATCAGGCACACACACAAATGGAAACACAGATACAGAATTCTTTCAACATTTCAGCCTCTCACTCATGCTGCCAATTACCTTGTACAGCAACTATATTTACATGACAGTTTTCAACTGGTCCAGCAGATTTTAATCATTATTGTGGCATAGCTCTCTTGAGATTCTGATTAGAGAACGTGAACTTCTCTCCAGAGACACGTATATATCCTAAGTCAGGTTGCTCATGGAGCCCCTAAAAGAGATATTACGGTCACTTCTCATTATTTCCAATTCTAATGCCTCTTCTGGGCACACCAAATGATTACGTTCCTTGCTACTTTGAGATAAGTCACTGCTCTGACCAATTAAACGAGGGAGTGGAAGTCACGTGGAAGATTTAAGAACTAGGGTGCAGTTGGCCATAGTTTTTCTTGCTCTGTCACCTGAACCGCTGAGTTCTACATACTGACTTATCCACCACACAGGTCTGGGACTGAAGAGGATGTACAGCTGAGCTGTATCAACCACAACAGACACCTGCAGTGAGTGAAAAATATTCCTAATCGCTTAGAGAACAGGGACTGGGGAAGGTGAGGGTCCATTAGTGTAACTATTCTGTTTAATATTGGGTGCTCTTCTGAGACGTGAATCCAAGTTAGAAAGAGCCTTTGTAGGAGACTTTGAGCTACCTTCCTTCCTTTCCCAAATCAAAAAATTATTTTCACCTCATGTTCCTATACCTTCTGTTTTTACCTAGAAGATGCCTTTCTGTTATTTTTTATCCTTCGCTACCCAGGCATTTCCTCTTTGGACTTTTCGGTATCTGCTCTAGCCCCGGTCGCACCTTTTACTTTTCCTTCACAAAATGTTTCACTGCCAGTAATGATCTTATTTTCTCACCCTCTCAAATTCTGAATTTGTAACTCAGAATTCTTGATTCTATGATTCGACAACCAATGTCACACCACCTGAAAAACATCTGAACTTAATGAAAAAAAAAGTATATGCTACTGTTTTAATCTGCAAAATACAATAAAAACAACCATGAACATCTTATTATAAATCATACCTTGCTAAACTATGTTAATAGAAGAAAAAGCTCCAGCTAAAAATATTAGAGAGATGCACAAATGTTTGGATGTGCTACAAGGATAAACCAATGACCCCTGCTAGGCAGCTGGGCAGTCATTAAAGTTCAGCTCAACGTTTGGGTTGTTTTCAGACTGTTGGAGCCAATTGATCAAAGAACCTTTGGTCTCAAACTATTAAATAGTTTTGTAATTGATTACTTTGCGTTTCTGTCTTGTTTTTCTTTCTGTTAGTGTATGTGCCCAGTGATCTTTCAGAGCACCTATAAATATTAGTCTTGAAATTTCAGAAAATATTGAATTGTTAATTCCTTACTTTGCATCCAAATATATAGGTATAAATCTTTGTCACACAGTAAATAATCAAGTCAGTCTTGTCAAATGAATGAACAGATAAATAAAATGCAGACTGTAAGATTAATAAAAATATATTCTATTTTACTGTATATAATAATAACCTTACAGGATAGTAACTGTTCTATTTTTTAAAACCTAAGGTTTTTTTGTGATATGATTGTCATTCTTCGCTTTGTTTCCACTCCTATGAAACTGTGATATTACTGCCTTTTACTTACTGAGTAGTATGGTTAGTGGTGAATTAAGCCCATGAATACAGAATAGATTAATTCCATTTTTTATTATTATTATTATTGTTATTTTCCATTTCACAATTTTGCAGGCATAGGGCTTTTTCCTTCTCATCGCCATTCTCTCCTCCGACCCCACGCACTTTCCCCTGTGTTTTATATTAGGTGTAGTCTTGCCTCTAACTTTCTATTATTTATGTGGGTTATGACACTGATGGTATAGGCAATGGCAGGAAGTTTAATATTTTGTTGACTAGGTATATATAGAAGTTTCAAATGGAGCCTATTTTTATTCAGTAGTAAAAATGCATTCTGCCAAGTTTTCTTTGATCCCTGGTACACCATTATACTAAATGAAATGAGACAATCCCAAAGGGTCAAATATCATATGTTTGCTCTAATATAAGACAACCTCCGTCAAAAATACAAAATAAAAAATAAAGGTAAATAAGCACACACTTGTAATCTCATAAATGAAGGATGTGATGGACACCAGATTATTTTTTTATAAATCTAAGATTTAATCGTATTGACTCTGCCATGTGTAAAATTAAAAGCTTATTATTTGAGAATGTTAGAAACATGGACCTTGAAATCAATACTTAAATTTACCACTTCTATTTTCTTTGAAAAAGATGTTGAATGATCTTGACATTCAAAATGATGTTCTGAAGTTCTAATCCAGTTTCTCCAAAATACAATAGATTTCTGAATGATTGTCACTAGAGGTGCCAGTATTATGGCATAGTAGGCTAATATTCCACCTGTGGCACCAGCATCCCACAGGAGTCCCACTTCCTGCCATGACTGCTGCACTTCTGTTCCTGCTCCCTGCTTTTATGACCTGGGAAAACCAGAAGAAGATAGCTCAAGTCCTTGAGTCCAGCACCCTTGTAGGGAATCTGTAGGCAGTCCCTGGTTCCTGACTTCACATCAGCTCCAGTAGTTATGGTCATTTGGGAAGTGAATCAAAAGTGTATATCTGCCTTTCATGTAAAAATAAGTCTTTTAGAATATATATTCACTAGAAATCTACATCTTTTCAGGTACTTCAACATCCCAGGAAGAGGGCTTGGTGTCTTTTGAATTAATTGTTAAATAGGATAAATTTTAATCTTGATAATAGCAACCAAGCAAAAATATTATACAATGACTAAAGAAGCAACTGCCAATAACAAACCTAAATGGTTTTTATATACTTTTCCATAACCTGGTTTAATGTTTGTTTTCTTTACATTTTCTCTATGGCAGTGAGCATTGCAAGTGTACTTACTTACAATATAGAATATATTCTGTTCACTCTCTTTTTAAGTGATATCCACATTTTCTCATAGGACTTACCAAATTCCTATTTGTTACCTAAACAAATAGGAGAGGATAGCTGCCTCTTCTTTATTTGTAAATTATTTCCTTCCAATTAAATTTTAACCAAGTGTGTGTTAGCTACTACCCATCGTAAGGGATATGAATAGTCAGATGGCATTTAAAGTCTATGAAACTTGACATGCAAATGTTCGTGTTCACATGTAAATATGGGGAGGGTAGAAGGTCCTTTTATGGTTTTGTAAACAAATCAGCTCTTCTCTGAATTTTTCATTGGTAAAAGACAACTTTAAATGAAAATTTCTGTTCTACTAAAGAATTTCTGCCAAACAACTTTAGGTTCCTCAGAAATAGTTGCTATAGAAATGCAAAAGGGACAAATAACATTGAACTATGTGACCAAAAATTTCAACTGGAGTAGGACAATGTCAAGGTTTATGTTTAATAACTCTGACTGTATGTATTCTTGACTTTGTATGCATTCCAAAATGAATGTGCTAAGAACCAAAAGGGAGAGATCTTGACTACTGAAAATAACACATCAAAATAAAAATATGTAAGCAACCATTTCAGATAAGAAAATCAGAAAGATTCTTTTGTGGAAAAATGGTGAAATTTAGTGACTGACAGATTCATAATGATGAAATTTAGTGACTGATGGATTCAAATGGTGCCAACGTCTAATCTTCATTTCATATTAAAGTTCATTGTCTGAAATAAAAGAAAATGAGACTTCCTACAAAACTTCGCAGACAATTTGGCTCAAGAGTAAATAATTCTTTGAGTTTCCACATCTTTTGCTTTTAATTTGCTAAAGAGCTTATTTTAAAACAATGCTTATGACAGTATTTGAGATAACAAATATTTGTATGTTTGTTAAAGAAAATTCATAAGATAAATCCACTAGAAACATTTTACTTTTGTTGGCTTGTTTGGGCATTATGCTTCAAGTAATGAATTGCTAAATAAGCATTTGATAAATGGATGTAGCTAATGAACAAATTTTGATAGTCATATATGTTTTACCAGAAAGAAAAAAATTCTCTCAACGTGAAGCCAATGTAGCTTTAGGAATTAAGTTATGAAATTCATACACTGCATTCTAAAGTCAAATTAATACTATTTTGAAGAATAAAATATTGAAAAAACAAGTATTTTCTAAATCATAATATCAAACTTAATTTTTGGTTATCAATAATATCAAATCAATCCACATAAAAGAAATAAATTAGAGGGAAGAAGGGAATGAAAAACAAACTCTTTCTCTGAAAGCATAATAAAATGTTAGTCACCTCTCTGAGACAAAATAAAAAACAAGGCTCACTAAACCAAATTCTTCCTGATCTGACTAGGTATTTGTCACCAGCCCCAAATCAATCATGAGCCAGGAGGCCCCAGAATGGAAGCATGAAAACCCCAGCTACCAGCCTGGAAACTTCCCCACACTGTATGCATAGCCAGCATAGCCCAGTAAAACCAGCAGATATCTCCCCTGGGGTGACATGAGTGAGCAATCATGTCATGTTGAGCATTAAATAAGTAAAAAAACAAAACAGCACCTGTACAGCACAACAGGGTAATTACCAATCAAGTCACTCTATGAAGAGGAGGACAACTCAGAGCTAACCACAGGACATAGTCATTTTCCCAAAGCCAGTAAGAGCACCCCCGTCCAGCCAGGTAGAAAAACTTCTTTGCGCCATGATGCCTCCAGATATTCAGGCATTCAGCCTCACTAAATTTTGACTGGGTTGCATTGACTTCATCAATTTATGTTGCCAAGGAATCAAAGCATCTTAGATCAGAACCATATATAACGTCCTTTCTGAAGATGATAGTATGATTTTGATACACTTGCTATTTTATCCTGTTTCAGCAATACTGCCATTAAAACTATATCTGAATCAGCATCTTAGTTAAGTGAGCGTTTGACCTTCCATTTGTCAGAGTGGAAAGCATGAGCTGTGACATTGGATAGACTGAGGTCAAAGGTGACCTGAAACATCCACAGCTCTAGCTTTTCCAATCCTGCCTGCTTCATTTTTTTTCATAAGACTGAAGGACATTCATCACTCCATGATCTGAGTTTTATACTAACACTCCATCAAAATTAACTTAGATATTTAAAATTTTTAGCAGTAATATTAAGAATTATATATATTTAGGAATACTGTTTAAGGTTATATGTATTAATTGTGTGATGTCCAATTAGAATTAATAAAATTTATCTCCTTAAATATTTAATTTTAAGTGACAAAACAGTCAAAACATAATTTTTTAATTTTTAATAAATATACAGACTCATACAATTACAGTCACCCTACTGTGCAATAGAACTCCAGAACCTCTTACTAGTAGCTCTTTGGTTACTGCTTAGTGCCTGATAACAACTCATTCCTCATCCTTCTTTATCCTCTTTTCTCCTCAACCTCAAGTAATCACCATTTGCTCTTTTTTCTTGAAAGATTTATTTATTTTTATTTATTTATTTTTAAGTGAAAATCAGATTAACAGAGAGAAAACAGACAGAGAGATCTGTCTTTCATCTATTGATTCATTCTTTAAATGGCTACAGCCAGAGTTAGGCTGATCCAAAGCCAAAAGTCAGGAGCTTCTGCTGGGTCTCCCATGTGGTTTCAGGGGCCTAAGCATGTCAGCCATCCTTTGCTGTTTTCTTAGGCCAAAAGCAAGGAGCTAGATGTTAACTTGAATAGCCAGGACATGAATCAGTGCCCATATGGGAATGCCAGCACCAAAGATTGAAGCTCAGCTTACTACACCACAGTGTCTGTCCTCCTGCCCCCCACATTGTGCTTTTAATATCTAGGAAGGCAGCTTTAGACTCCACACATGAGTGAGATCATGTGGTAGGTATCATTCTCTGATTGGGTAATTCCACTTAACAAAATGATTCTTGACTCATCCATATTATTTCAAATGGCATGGTTTCATCTGCTTTTATGGCTATGAAACATTCCATTGTGAATATGCACCACAATGTCTTTAACATTTATTAATATCAGGCTAGACTGAGGGCAGCCAAGGCTGGACAAGGTAGCATTACCTGTCTGCATACATGTGTGCTGGGTCTGGGGGAGGGTGCACTGAGCCTAGCCACAACAAGCATGTGTATGCACAACAGGCAGATGAGATGAGAGATGAGCCAGGATAGGCCATGCACATGCCACAAATGCAAAAACTAAAGCTGGAGGTGGGCCCAGTGGGTTTACAGAGAGTTACCCAGAATAGGCCACAGCACTGCTGGTATGCATAAGGACTGGGCCTGTGGTGGGCTGGACTGGGCTAGGCTGCAGCACATCACCTCACATGAGAGATGGTACTAGCAAAGGAACTGACCGGGCAGCTACATGTTGGTATGAGCATTGGTTGGTGCAAGTGACATACTGCACTGGCTGGCACATACAAGAGTCAAGTCTGAGGTGACCCCAGGTAAGGTTTCTTGGAAGACTCCCTAGCTAGATTGCTGAATTCAAACCCAGCCACAGGGAAAATTACAACAGATATTGTCTGGTCTTGGAATGCATGTATTGGAATTGGGCCTCGTTAGTTGCTGATGCCTGTGCAGTGGACAGCATGCCCAAATGCACATGATAGCCAGTTCATCGAGGCAACTAGAGAACATTGAATAATGCTTATCAGAGGATGGAAAGCAGAATAGGCTGGACAATTCTCCTGGCCAAGCTTTGCACCAAGTGTCTGGGTCTGTAGATGGATTAAGGTGGAATTAGTTAGCCAAGAGTCCTTGGGAAGATTTTTTCAATCATGGTGCAATGAAGCCAACAACATTTTAGAACTATCAAAACTACTCCACAAACACCTTTGGAACCATTCCCTTCCCCAGGTGACGGCAAGGAGTGTCTCCACCCCCTTCCCACTCAGTGGACATAGGAGAAAAAAAGAAAGAAAAAAACCTGAAACATTTGTCCCACCCACCGACTTTCCTCCATATCTGACTCTCCCCACCCTAATCAGAGACCCACATGGGCATACATACCTCTCAGCTATGTAAACAGTATCAAAAATAAAATAATTTTTGAAGATTAAAAACTACATTCATTCATGGAGCGGGTTGAATTGTTTCTACTTCATGGAAACTATAAATAACATCACAATATTTACAGCTTATCATATTTGGCATCTTTATTTAATTCTTCATCAATTCTTCATTCTTCAGACAGCTTTCTCATTTGGTACTTATGACCTTCCCTTTCCTTTCATTTGTCCATTATCGTTATCAATCCCTCTTATAGATGCTATTGTTTAAAGAAACTCTGTATTCTGTTGGAATTGGCTTCCCAAATTTTTCATCAATTACTTCTCCTTCCCCATAGTTTCAGCCAGCAGCTGTTTGCTAATAGGTACCTTACACATACCTGCTTCTTAGTCCTCTGTGAAAGCTCTTTGCCTACAGATTGTTCTTCCCTGCTGGAGACTGGGGTGTTCTTAATGTCAAAGATCTACCCTACTTCAAGAGGAAAACGCAGAACACAAGACTCCCCTATTCTGTTCTAATGGTCCACTCATATGTCATGCTTCTTGGTTCTTTAAATTGGCACGGTACCTGTCTTGAAGAAGTCATGGCTTGCTCCTTTATCATATTCTTTTTTTTTTTTTTTAAGATTTACTTACTTTTATTGGAAAGGCAGATTTATAGAAAGGAGACACAGAGAGAAAGAACCTCCATTCACTGGTTCACTTTCTTTTTTTTTTATTAATAAAATTTATTTTGACATTCTTTACATACTTAGTTAGAGTAAGAAGGTTCAAGGGCTACAGGAAAGTGGATAATACTAGTATATTTTCCATATTGTTACCTTCATGTTTAAAAGGGGGGTATTAAGGGAGTGGTTCACTTTCTAAATGGCCACAATAGCCAAACTGAGCTAATCCAGAGACAGGAGCATCTTCCAGGTCTCACACACAGGTGCAGCATCCCAAGGCTTTGGGTCATCCTCCACTGTTTTCCCATGTCATGAGCAGGGAGATATTTATTGGATGGGAAGTGGAATAGCTGGGACTAAAACCGGTGATTATATGGGATGCTGATGCTTACAGGCTGAGGATTAGCCCCGTTGAGCCATGTGCAGGCCCCCTGTGTTTCTTTTTGGTCTCACACTACCCAAGTTCAATGCTGTATATGTAGATCAGTGTTAAGAGCCTCTATATTATTCAGAAAATTCTAACAAAGTATAACAAAGCACTACAAAAACATTTGTAATAAATATTGCAACAAAATACCCAGGGGTATACTACAATAAAACTCACTGTTTGATGCCAGCATTGTATTACAATAGGTTAAGCTACCACCTGTGACGCTGCATCCTACATGAGCACCAAATCAAGTCCCAGCTGTTTTATTTCCGGTCTAGTTCATTTCTAATGTGCCTGGGAATGCAGCAGATTATGGCCCAAGTGTGTGGGCCCCTGTCATCTACCTGAAAAACTTCAGTGGAGTTCTTGGTTCATAGCTTCAGCCTGGCCCAAGTGCAGCTGTTGTAGGCAGTTGAGGAATGACTCAACAGAGGGAAGACGTGTGTGTGTATGTGTGCACACGCACGCACATGTGTAAATGTATGTGCCTCTCTCTGTAATTCTGCCTTTCTAATAAGTCTTTAAAAAAGAAACAGAGGCCACATGTTTGCCTTTATTTAACCTGTAATTTTTTTTCTCTTTTTGAACCTGTCATTCATACTGTCTCAACACATGTGTTGTGAAAAATTGAACTTGCATTATTTTTAACATATTGTTTACTCAATAGTATGTCAATTAATTCCATAACACTGTATATCATTGCTGATGTTTTGTTGGGGCTTTTAACTGACCGGGATTTTACTCCGTTAGCTCTGCCTTCAGACCAGAGAAGGTCTCCCCAAGAAGCCGTTAAAGTTATCTGGACAATAAGATGCTGGACTCTGTGCTGGGTATGTGCTTGCAATGAAGGAATCTCAACTAAATTTGAACTGTAGTTATGCAGCAAGGTGGAGGAATCCACCATGGGGGGAGGGTTGTGGGAGGGGCGGGGGAAATCCCAGTGCCTATAAATCACATAATACAATGTATCACATAATACAATGTTATTAACAATAAAAAAAAAAAGATACTAAAAAAAAAGAAGAAAGAAACAGAGGGCCTGGCACGATGGCTCAGTGGCTAAATCCTCACCTTGCAACTACTGGGATTCATATGGGTACCAGTTCATGTCTGGTTTCTCCACTTCCCATCTAGCTCCCTGTTTGTTACCTGGAAAAACAGCTAAGGATGGCCCACGGGTCATTTATGTGGGTGGCCTGGAGGAGACCCATGTCTCCTGGCTTCAGATCATCTCAGTTCCAGCCATTGTGGCCGCTTGAGGAGTAAACCAACAGATGGAAGAACTTTCTCTCTGCTTCTCCTCCTCTCTGTAAATCGGTCTTTCTGATTTAAAAAAAAAAAATCTTTAAAAATAAAGAAAAAAACAAAGAATTACTCCTTGCATGCATTATAATCCAGAATAGATCGTCACAATCTGTTCCATTCAAGTAAGCAGAATTCTTTAAGACAGTAGCTACTCCATCTGCAGGGAACTCTGAGTTTCCCAGGCAGGTCTATGCATCTGACTGTGGGCAAGACAACTGTAGGTAATATGTGGTTCCTTGCCAACACTATGTACATGCTGGAACATAACCAGGATAATGGCAATTAAAACTTTCATTTGAGAGAGGAAGTCATGGGACGTGATGCTGACAACTTCTTTGCAATTCTGAAATCCTGCTCGGCAGAATTTACACAGTCTACAACCCTGGGAAAAGGGTGAGTTGCTTGATTAAACTTTAATTCTGTTCTCTGGGCAGTATTCCTCCTTGATTTTTCCCCTTGATAATTCTTCTTTTTAGGAATTCTTATTGTTTGTTTATTCCCTTAGGCCACAGCTAAAATGAACATAACCATAAGCTGGAACCTCAAAAGATGACTTTTTTTTAGTCAAGTTGTCATAAGTATTTTAATCAGTACTTTGTATTCCTTAACCGTATAGGATCTAAGTGGGTTGCTGTTTTATTTGCTCTCGTGTAGAAGTCTCAGGGCTTTCTCTTTTCTGTCCACTTTCCAGCTCTGTCCTTCTCCTGATTTAATCCTTGCACAGAACTAAATTATGTTGTCCAACTAAAAAGTCTTACCAGACTTCAAGGCATCCCTTTGGGATCTGGAAGCAGTTAGATTTCTAGGCACTTTCCACTCCAATTCCTCGACTCTTTCTATTGCTTCATACCCAGCTTGAGAATTAGCTAATTTTTCTGAGATCATGTTTCTTGAAATATGTTTTTCCTTTTATTTTGAAAATTTGCATTAATATGAAGAAAACAGATCTTATATTCCATAGGTGGAATTCTGAGGGGATAACCACATTTTCCTCCCTAAAGCCACCTTTCTTCCCTTATATTCTCTACTCTTTGCAAAGTCTTAGGAAGGCAAGAATGGCTGTTGCACACTAACACACTCGGAATCATCTGAAATGCAGCCTCTGAAGCACTGGCATTCAGTGCACAGCTGCTCAACCCTGGTAATCCTAAGAACCCTTTTAAGTTATTTTTCTTACTAACAGATAATTTGGTTATTTTACTTCTTTTTGCATTTGCTCAGGTGGCATAAAAATAATGATGGATAAAACTGTCAGTGCTTCAGCACAATTCAAGACAATATCACCAAATGTATTAAAATATCTTCTCAGTATATATTATTTTATGTTGTTCACATTTTCACCACCATGCTCTCACCATTTTTTCAAAATCAGCTTTACTAAGATTGGTCTGATGAGACTGTCAATATTATACATTCTATTAAATGTCAACCTTTGAGTAAAAGACTTTGAAATACTCTGTGGGACCAAAAGAGAACGCGCAAGGCACTTGTGCTCACAGCCAAAAACAATAGTTATCCTGAGGAAAGCATTCATGATTGTTTGAGATGTAAACTGAACTCATCTCCTTTCATGGAACACCGTTTTTACTTGAAAGAACAAGTGATAAACAAAATATGGTTATTCAGACTTGAGTTTTTGGCAGTCATTTTCTTGAAAATAAATGAAGTGAGCCTGTCGCTTGAACGCAAACAACCTGACAGTGTTTGTTGCCAATGATAAAATTTAAATTTTCAAGTGAAAA
The DNA here is from genome assembly GCF_017591425.1 of Ochotona curzoniae. Taxonomy (NCBI): domain Eukaryota; kingdom Metazoa; phylum Chordata; class Mammalia; order Lagomorpha; family Ochotonidae; genus Ochotona; species Ochotona curzoniae. Next base: position 42,200,195 of record NW_024467119.1, read on the forward strand.
TGAGAATCTTGGAAAACATTTATCTACCTTCATGAGTATGACAACTTTTGAATACTTGAAGACTTTTTCACGAGCTCAGTAACAATATTAACAAATGTGATTGTTTTTGAAATATTACAGAATGAAATGTGCCAATGGCTTACGAAAGTGGGGTAATATTTTTCAGATAGCCACTGCTAGATATTATAAACCCGTGCATAGGTAAAACATCCATTTAATGTATAGATAAATACATGGATTTTAATGTAATAAAGAATGAAGAGTTCACTGATTTGGCTTCAGAGTCCAGATTTTAATAAACTTTTAGGAAATGACCACCTGTTGAGTTATGATATACTATCAAAAACACACATGGTCTTCTGAGAAGGCTGTTAAAACATTCCTTCAAGAGAAAAATTGTTGATCTCCAACCAAAAATGCCAGCGCGTGCCTGAGAGGCCAGATTGCTTCATCCACTTCAGCTAAACCAATAGATCACAACAAAGTAAATTAAATTAATGATGAGTATGAAAGGGATCCTTTCCTAGAATCTAATTCTACAAGTTTGACACTACTCTTAAGTTGTAAAATAGGAAAAACAGACAAGCTCCCATTTCCTTCTCTAGTGTCTTTTCTGACGCAGATCCTTCCATTCAAGGAGCACACTATGTGGAGAAGCACAAGCGAGGAGCACTGAACAACCTATGATAACCACGCTCAATGTGTCTACCAAACGACAGTTCTGCAGGCTCTTTAATGACCAATGCTTTGGGATCTAACACTGCATGAAAGTATACCACACCCACAATGTCAGCAGAGCTCTGCAACCGCCTATCCACCCGTGGGTTACATTTACGTGGATCAACCCACTTGAATGGACAAACTTTGTCTGATCACAAGAACCGGGGTGATGGAGAGGGAAATTCATCTGTTAGTAAGCATTAAATTGATTCCACGAAACTGCTTGTTTTAATTTGCTGTAATGTTTTTCTTGAAGACGGGATACTGGTTTCCTTAACACACAACCACAATGTCACGGGACAGTCAGGTGCTCCATCAAGAATCATACACTATTGAATTAAATGGACAGGGATCTTACCCATAAATAGTTACAAATTTCTGTGAATCTAGGTGGTTTATGTTAACCACAGTGCAAACATCAAGACATTCTACTCAGTAATATGTGTTACATTTGGACTATAATCTGCTAATTTGCTGTTTATAGAGAATACTTTACTAAATTATTAGTGACTAGTATAGCGGCCAAACCATATTGCAGAGACTAATTTTAATAAATTTTCAAGAATTTCTTCATGGATTTTTGGAGCTACTATATATAAAATGCTAAACAAAATTTTCATAAAGAATCATATAGAATGATTACCAGATTGTGGACAGAATAAAGTTTTTAAGATTTATTTTATTTTTATTGCAAAGTCAGATATACCAAGAGGAGGAGGGACAGAGAGGAAGATCTTCCGTCCAATGATTCACTCCCCAAGTGACCACAACGGCCAGTGCAGCACTGACCCGAAGCCAGGAGCTCCTCCAGGTCTCCCACACCGGTGCAGGGTCCCAAGGCTTTGGGCTGTCCTTAACTCCTTTCCCAGATTACAGACAGGGAGCAGGATGGGAAGTGGAGCTGCCGGGATTAGAACTGGAGTCCATATGGGATCCAAGCATGTTCAAGGCAAGGACTTGAACTGCTAGGCCACCATGCGGACCCCAAAATAAAGTTTATGTTGACCATAAAAAGGTAAATAATTTTTATATACAAATATGAGATGTTAACATGGGATTTCCTTCAGTATTTTCATTTATCTTCTAAGAATGTTTATCCAGTGGGCACTGAATTCCTACCATCCTAGTGATTTTGTTTTCCTATGCAGATAACCAGATTTCCAGTGAGCGTTGATTCTATATTGTGGAGCTTAATCTAACCACAGTGGCACAAAGCAACCAGAGAATTACCTGCTAGGAGAAGCTCTTTTCACATCTAAATCAATGATCATGAAAACCAATCAATACATTGTCACGCTGAAAAAATTATATTGAGGATAAGGAGCCTACAGATTGCAATGGTGAATTCATAATTATCCAGCAATGAGGTTTATAGCTTCATTCATTCATTCAATAATCAGGTCTACAAATATGCCTACACTTCTTGTGCTAAACTTCATCTATTAGGCTTCTAAAGCTTTCCCTTTTTTATGCACATTTCAGAAACCAAGGAAGCAATTGCATCTGAATGAAGCAATAATGACAAACCTTATGAAGCAGAAAGAACGATAATTCATACACCTAACATAGGCCTAACATAGGAGAGGGGGTAATTGGCAATCTATTTCCAAATGGAATATGCTCTGAGCCATCACAAAAATTCTGTTGCTAGGAGAGTGTCCAGTTTGGAAAATAATGACTATAAATCGGTAATGTTATAAGGATGCTCACCCCTGGGGAGAACAAATGGGAAGCCTGTCTGGAGTGACTTTAAAACAACAAATCAAAAAGTATTCTTCTCCCATAATAAGAAATACAGATTTGGCATTAAGGACTGGTCCGGCAGATCCACAAAATCAAAAAGATTGATCTCATTGATCTTGCCCTCACAATTAGTAGAACTACTGCATCTGCAATTACATCTCCTTTCCAACAAAGAAAGAAGGAGCGATATCTGAAATTAGTTTTACAGGAAACTTCCAAAAAGCTTGTGTTTATATCTCTTTGCCATGCTTGGATTCCAGTAACCTCTGATTGGGTGGAGAAAAACCAGAAGGAAACAAAAATAAGGACACCAGATGCTGACTCCAGAGACCGACCTGACAGCTCCCTCCAGACTTGACACTCTGAGGAACTAGCACAGGCATTGGTGTTCTCCCACTGAGCACTGAAAATCTTGAAAATCTTCAACATCCCATTAGGAAGTAATAGAAGTAAGTGACTCCACCATCTTGTTTAAGCACAAAAACAAGGTGACTGTACATAATGCAAGATACTGAATGCCACTTTATTAGTAGTAGCAGTAGTAGTATTTCATTGGAGATTCATATTTAGAGAGGAGAGCCTGAAGGAAAGATCTACCATCCACTGGTTCCCTCCCCAAATGAATGCAATGACGAGAGCTGAGCTGAGCTGATCCAAAGCGGGAGCCTACAGGTAAATGATAGTAGATAGGTTAAATAAATTGTAAATTTCTGTGATACTAAAATAGGAAAAAAAAATTAAGTAACCTGGGCAAGTGTTCAAACACATGACTAGATTGAAAGCATAAATTAAAAGCATGTGATTAATTTTGCTTTAATTATATGTATGTGTATGTATATATAAAGGTATTCCTAAGAAGCCAATATATGGAGCAGCTGTCTCTGGGGATTATGATTTTATTTTCTTCTTTTTATTCATCTACATATTGCAAACATTCTAATGAGAACATTTATTACTATGTAAAAATAAAGAAGTATTAAGTAGAGTTTTTAAACAAATGCTACTATGTCACCATTGGATAAAATATTCTGTTCAATTTTTCAAATACAAAATTCACTTGTTGATTAAATCAAACAAGAAAAGTCCCTGTATAAAAGATTAGCTCTTTTTCCTTGACATGTACCAACACAGATACCAAGCCAAGTGCCGTTTTTGTTCTGAGAATCATGAATGCCCCCATCCTTCAAAGCTTATTTTTAAAATAATTATTCTAATTATCTTCTCTACACTTATACTAGCTTACAGATAATACAGTATGCATGTGTGTGTGTGTGTTTGTGTGTGTGCATAAACTTAACTCTTCAAGAACCAAACTTATTAACATTGCCAATATTTCTCTTATAAAGTATCACATTGCACTGTTGTCTCGATGGGTCTCTGAGAGCTGCATAATCCTTATGTTTACTTGGAATGTTTGCTTTAACATTTACTTTTCTGTAGTGATGTTTTTAGGCTGACACAATGCTGCCTACCGCCAATTGAGCAGTGATATTTGGAGAGAGATGATAGGTGGGAGTTAATTTTGGCTCTTTTTTTCTTTGAGTATTTTCTTTAAAGGAGAAAGGATCTTTAAAAGTCATCAAAAACCTGTGCCTTAATTAACTTCCACAATAATAAGAAAAATTAAAATATTGATGAAATGGGAAGTTGAACATCCAATTTATCAAAAAAAAGCACAACAGCTACCCTGCGGTTGGTTGCCTGTTAGTGCTGAGATTATTTAATGTCATTATCTTATTTAACTCTCACCAGAATCCTACAAAGCAAGTACAAACATCAAAGTTTTGCAGATGGATAATTTCAGGTTCACAACGTTTATGTAATTTGAATAATTTGAAAGTTAAAACAATTTGAATGAAATCACACAGCTAGAAGGAAAAACTGGATTTGTACCCAGGACTTCATAGTTATATTCTACTCTTTACACACCCTGAAGTCATACACCTGGGAAGAGTCTATGCTTTTTTCACTTGTTACTTATTGACCAACTTAGAAAATGTTAAGAGCTTTGAATGATAAGATAGGATAACCTATGTCAAGAATTTGATATGAATTGACTGGGATATATTTTTCTGGATGTACTCATATTCCACTTCTACAAGGCAGATTGGCTATCAAAGTGGCAGGGATCAGCCAGATGCTGAGTAAAGCTACTTGCAGGATGAGAAAAAGAGGTTGCTTGGTACTTCTCCTATCCCTCAGTCTCACATAGTCACCTGCCTTGGATATATGCTTTATCACATGTCAGCACTGACACCTGATTTTGGTCAGCATCATCACATCTGTATCTTGCAGTTTTTAATAACATTTAAACTAAAAAGGAAAAGTATATCTAAAGTAAAGTACATGTAAACTAAAAAGATCGAAGTTTCTGTAAGATGTTCCTCTATTCCTATGCAACATTAAATAAATTGGTTTCCCTAGCTTCCTTTGACAAAATCTAAGTTCTATGTATCAAAGTTATATCAACTAAGGTCAAAGTTATACCAGTTAAGGATTGTCTCTGTGTCTGAATTTAAGCAGTAAGAATATCAGATTATGACACTGGGGTAGAGAAATAACTAGTTATAAGTTTGTATTGTCTTAGTCGTCACTTCAAGCTACTGTAACAAAAGTGCCATAGACTTGCAGCTTGAGCAACAGAGCCTAGAATACAACAATTAAGGTGTTGCCATGGCTGAATTGTGACAAAGGTCCCCCTTTGGTTTAAAGTATAAAGTTGTGACATTCTAACAAATATTTTATGTATTTTATGTATTAATTTGTTTTATATATTTTTATCTTTATTTTGCATGATACCATTCCAAAGGCTCAGGGATTTCCCTTCCCACCATCCCCAACCACCCCTCATACAGTTTTCCCCTATATTACAATAGTATAGTCCCTCAATAAATCTTTTTTTTTTTTTAAAGAAATGCAGGGAAAGATAGACACAGTTGTAACACATATTAAGCAGATGGAAGTACAAATCTTCTTCCAAGACTTTTGAGAACAGGAATGTTTTCCTAAAAATGTGATATGGAGTGGAATTAAAGGTAAATGTAAGAAGTTATAAATCTTGTACTTCACTAAGAGTGTACCTGACTTACCTTAACACTCAAGGGGCTGGGGCTGCAGTGTGTGGGTTAAACCACAGCCAGCAGTGCCAGTATCAAACATGGGCACTGGTTTGAGTCCTGCTTATTCAACTTCTAATCCAGCTCCTTGAGTTTCCGCCACTTATATGGAAGCCCTGCAAGAAGCTCTTAACTGCTGAATTCCACCAGACACAATTCATTCTCTCTGTGTCTATCTGTGTGTGTCTATCTGTCTGTTTCTCTCTCTCTGATTCTCAAATAAATACAATGAATGTCTCATCAAAGACTCTGCTTACTCCTCACATGGGAAACCAAAACATCAATGTACACCTATAGGTTGCGTTAGAATATATTTCAAACCACACTCAGCTTTACACCAACTTCATTAAACCACTTAACAATTTATTTTAACCTCTCTTATGCAGAACACATATTGCTAACAAAATGTGTAAATTAGTCAAAAGAAGAAATAATTATTTTTACTAAAGTAAAATTATTTCTGAAAAAGCATGGTTAAAATTTACCACTCCTTTACCCATATTACCTATAATTGTGCTTGGCTAGAAATTGTTGCTTATAAACCAGCACACTGTAGGAAAACAGAAACAGCTTATTGCACATTTTCATGAAAAATCTGTTTCAAGATTTGCAATTAGCTGCTAGTCATTAACTGAATCTAGATTCTGGTAGGGAATTTTTTAAAATTCAGGCTAAACTAAAATTGGTTAAAATATCCTCATTCCTATTTCAAGTTTAAATTCCCCTACCCTATCTGCTTCCATCATACAATAGGAAAGGCAAATAACAGTTAAACTTAAACTCAAAACTCAATAGATCACAACTGATCTGAGAGCAAAGCACTGGAACTAGTAAGAAAACTTTCTGTGATCATAACTCACAGCAAGAAAATTAAACTTTCTGTATTTGTAGTAAATTATATCAGGAATACATGTAATTTCCTATATAAATGGTGAACAAAAAGTTTCCTCTAAGGCGTTACATTGCATTGAAGGGAGGCTGCCATTTCTGCCATACTCAAAAAAGACGATGTGTTGACACATGGGAAAACAATAACTAGTGCATAATGACAAGCACTAAGAAAAGAGATTTTAAAGAAACTTGATCAACAGGATGTGGCTGTTTTCTATACGATGTTTCAACAAGCCAAATAAAACAAGAAGGCACCTGTGGCATCCAAATTCTCCAACCCCCATTGACAACACACACACACACACACACACACACACACACACACACAAACAACACACACATCCAACTTTTTCAACAAGCTTCTCAAACACATTAGCTAGAAGATAATAATCTACACTGAACAAGACCTAGTGTTTACGCTCCCATAAAACAAGCCAGAACTTCTCTAACACAGGGAAATTCTAAAGACTCTTAAGTTAAGAATGCCTGCATCTAGACAGCTGGCAGAGTCTCCAAATGTTAATCCCATCCCCAAAAAGTGAGCATAGTTGCAGTCCAGTTACATTAGACACGTAAGATGATGAAAACGGCACACATTACTCTTGGATCCAGTCATCCAAAATTAATGGGCTTATTTATATATAGCTTTGCTATTTAAAAGATATTTGAAAGCAGGCAAGCTTAAAATGCTAGAACATGTCATGTCAAGCAACTTGGAGAATCCCATCACTGATGTTATTTTTACCCTGAACACGCAGTTCACATTTATTATTCCAAAAGGGAGATGCATAAGCATCCCCTAGCACATAAGAAATTCTAATCCAAGACTCTTGATTTATAAGAAAGGTGTTACTCCTTTTCTGTAAGCAATACATAAACTCCAGAGAGCCAAATCTCTCCCTAGCACATCATTTCTAAGAAGGCTCTTCCCACCTCCCTTCCCTCTTAATAAGCGTAGATTTTCTTGAAGGATTTCTATGTTTACCTCAATAAACACATAGGTGATTTGAAAATCTTTGCTACGTTCATTACACAATTCCTAATGGACCACTGTCATTCATAAAGAATTCAGCACTTTTCAAAACAGAAACAAATTTACTTAGTACAAGCACAAACATAATGTTAGCTTCTTTGTGGGAAATATTCTCTGGGAAAACCCATTAAACTAGTCCTGAGATAAAGGGTACATACAGAGACCAATGTTGTGGCTCAATGGGTGAAGCTGCTGTCTGCCACTCAGGCATCCCACTTGAAAGCCAGTTTGAATGCCAGTTACTCCACTTTTCATTCATTTCCCTGCTAATGACCTAGAAAAAGCAGTGGAAGATATTCCAAGTACTTGGGCCCATGTCACCCATCCACATTGGAAACCCAAATGAAGCACTTGACATGTTTTCCCCAGCCACTATGGCCATTTGGAGAGTGAACCATCAGATGGAAGGTTCCTCTCAGTTTTGGGCGTGTTCTCTCTCTCTCTGTCTCAACTCTGACGTTCAAATAAATAAATAATTGAGCTTTTTTAATTAAAAAGGAGCACATGTAAATGTTCTTTTCTTACAGTATTTTCATGTTTGAATAAATAAATTCTAATCTCATTCTACTACCACTAATTATTCTGGGAGGAAAATGATGGCTCAAATATGATTGTCCTTTCTACCCATGTGGAAAACTTAGAATTCCAGGCTCCTGGCTTAGGCCTAGCTAGAATTGACTTTTGCAAACATTTTGGAAGTAAACCAGCAGATAGAAGGCCTCTTTTTCTTTCTCCCATTCTCTTCATTATGCCTTTCAAATAAATAAATAAAATTAACAAAGAGAGAGCAGAATGGTGATACAAGAAACCTGATACAATGCTTTTAGGTAGGCTAAATCACCAGATACTTTTAAATTATGATGTAATCAGTACTTGTACCTGTCATTGCCTCAAGCCCTGGTTCCTGTTGATTAAACCTGTCTTAGCTATGGTTTCACAATTGTGCATCTAAATGTGAAATAGCCAAAGGGATTCCACTCCCTGATTAACAAGGCTTAATGAATCACCACGTTTTCATGCTTTTTCATAGGAAACCAGCATATTATAACAGTAACAAACCAAGGATTAGTTTATTTCTCCTTTTCTGAACATGCTCTTATGCACTTTCATCTATGAATAAGGAAGCCATAATAGCCTATAATTTTCATAAAATAACATCTGTAGTAATCACATTTCTTGCAAAGACCTAGAAATGATAGCACATATGTGAAATCAGCAATGATGGGACTGGCGTTATGGCACAGCAGGGCTAGCCACCTCTGGGAATATCCACACCCCACACCTGAGTGTTGGGATCAAGTCTTGCCTTTGCTTCATACTCAGCTTCTTACTAACCTGCCTAGAAGGGAGCAGATGATGGAGCAAGGGTTTGAGCCTCTGCCAAATAGAATTTGTGGCTCCAGGCATTGGCCTGGCCCAGCTCCAGCTGCTACAGGCATTTGGGGAGTGAATCAGTAGAAAGAAGGCCTCCCCCACTACCCTGCCACAGCCCTCCAACTCACTCTCTGTCTTTGGTTTAATATTTCTGTCTTATAGATAAAAATTTCCCAACCTCAGATCCTAATGGAATTCTGAATCCATACAGTCTGTTCTACAAGAGATCTGGTATCTGGTAGGCAAATACAACCATCCATCATTTCTTACATTTACTTGGTTCTTCTGCTAAATAAGTTGCAAAAGTATATTCTTTAAGGCCTTTGTCACAAGCATTTTTTTCAGGATGTAAAACAGGAATACTGTGACTTTTTAACAAGTACAATGCAGTTAAAACTCTAGAAATGTTCTATGGTATTTTACAACCTAACACTCAGCTTCTTAACTGGAGCCTCATGCTAAATATGACATAATTTTTGAGAAACCTAAACTCCAGTCCCTTCAAGGCAATGCCACGCACTCCATTTTTGTCTCCTCCACAAGAGACTATAAAAAGCCCAACAACAATGTCCCCACCCAGAGGCTGTCTCTACAGGGCAGCGGCATGCTCATTTCTAGGAAGTGATGAGTGACAAGTCTAAGTGGCAATAATCTCTATGGTCTTCCCCCTTGATAAAGAGCTACTTTCCCATTCCTGTGTGCAGTTAAAAATCATATTTCCATAATTGCTGATCAAAGTGACAGATGTCACTCGAAATACTCCTTCTCTCTTGCCTCTGCATCCCACATGGACATAATGCCGTATTGAAAACCACAGGAACTCCAGTAGAAAATGGAAAGGCCGGCAAAGGTGGAAAGACATATTGGAGGCTTTAAAAGAGCGTATATTCATAAATGAAAGTGATGCCAGTAGTATCCTATCCTCTAGCTTTTGTCTGAAAAAAATATGTTTCCTGTTACCTGTAACAAGACTATACTCTCCAATAACTTCAGTGCGATTGGGCAGTCTTTATCGCCCCAAACACAACCAAATGATTCCAATGCCTTCTGTGCTCTTTTTTTGCACACTCATTGTTGGAGTATATATTCTAACTGATTTGTAAGAAATTTTTGTTTATTAAGGATAATAGACTTCTGTCAGACATATATGTGGAAAATATTTTTCTCTACTAGCTGTTTAGCCTTGATCTCACTTGGACTGTATAATCTGAATTATTTAATTTTCATTGTTACATTTATTATTTCCTAACTTGCTATCTTTTCTCCACTTAGCTATGCATATGCTAAGTGTTTAATAAGCATTAGTTACCTAAACTGGCTGTTAAAATGTGAGGTTTAAATTATCTATAACTAGATTAACCAAAAAGTATTCTCTGACTGCCTATAATATGTAAGACATAGTGTTACAATTCATCTAAACTTGAGCTTTCATTTATTCACTGCATCCATTCTCAAGTAACACCTTGTGCTTTGTATCTATAAAGAAACACGCATCTCAATACGAGCTTGATATGCAGGGGGGTTGTTTAGAGGCTTGGAACAAGCTCTTTTGCTGCATTTGATACACAGTCTGACTCACTGCTAGTACTCAACATTATTTAATTATATGATATGGGTATCATTTATGTTCTCTGACATTGTTACAACTTTATTCTCTGTTTTTGAAGGGCTTGAGATCCTATAATAAAATTGGTTTGTGGAAGTCGAGGTACATCACACAAAGTTTATCAGTCAGTTTATTTGCCAGGTCATATTAGTAGTGTTTTCTGCTCAAATACAGATGATGTGCTTTAAAATTCTGTATTCTTATCACTGAGGTGCAACACAGTAAAATTCATAATTTACTAGAATAAATTACTTTCTAAAAACTTTTTTTAAATGTATGAAACCATTTTAATTCTAGAACATGGGGGAAAGGGTCTTTCTTTCCTACAAAAAAAAATTTTTTAATGGCAGTTTTTTATTTGTTTTGCTTTTTACAAATCAAATGAGTTTTAGGTCATTGTCTCTGCCTAAGACCATCCCTCAGCTAGAAATTTTGAGTTAAAATTTTTTAACCCATCGTAATTGAAATGGCATATAATGATTCAGAGAAAATTAATTCCAAGCTCATTCATATGACTGGTACTTGAAAGAACAAAGTCAAATGTCATAAGATGATCAAGTTGACATCTGTCACCTATCAAAATGTTCAAAGAACGTGAAAGAGGCATTTGGCACAAGGCTAAGAAGCTGCGTGTAACACCCACATGCCGTCAAGGAATGCCTGGGGTAAGCTCTCAGCTCTGCTCACAAAGCCAGCCTTCTGTGCAAAAGCACATCCTAGGACACAGCAGGTGAGAGCTCAAATATATGTGCTTTGCCACTCATGTGGATGAGTTGTAGTGAATTCAAGTATCTTGGTTTCAACGTCTTCAGCTCTGGCTGTTGCAGGTATTTGTGAAGTGAACCAATAGATGAGAGATATTCTTTATCCTTACCTTTCCCTTTAGAATCAAAATTATATTAAAAAAAACTCTAAAGAAAGAGTTTTTGATTTTTGGAATTTTTCCTTAAATCCCTTAGCTTACCAACCTAGGAAATTATTAAGTTAAATATTAAAGCACAGACTCCACATTGAACTCTGTTCCTCCAAACTTTATTTCTTTTTCTTTTTGTAACTTAAATGTGTCTTCATAATCAACTGAAATCACACAGAAATACCTTTATTGAAAAACTTGCAAAAACTCAGAGTCCTTCAGGATGAATAGTCTTTACTTAACTCCACCTTTATCTCATTCCTGGACATTTATCCCATAGAAATGAAGAGTGAGTAAAGGCCAAAAATTGGAAACAACCCAGATGTTCTTCAGCTGGTAAATGGCACACCAAGCAGCTGCACCTATATGCAATAAAATATTATATTAAAATAAAAAAAAAACCATTGGTGCATACAACAAACTAATGAGTCAGTAGAAAATCACACTGAGCAGTAAGAAGCTATGCCTAGAGAGATACAAACAGTATGATTACATTTGTAAAATATTCTTGAAGTGATGAAATTACAGGGAAACAGAACACCTTAGTGGCTTTCAGGGAATTAGAATGGGAGAAGGGAAGAAGGGGCAGTGTGAATGGTTTAGGCAATACTAGGAAGCCTTGTGGTAATGGAAATACTCTATATCTTTTTTATTGTCAGTCCCTGGTTGTGCTATGCTAAAAGAATTTTGTAAAACATTACTACTTGGAGGCAGTAGATAAAGGGATAGATAGATAGATAGATAGATAGATAGATAGATAGATAGATAGATAGATAGATATTTAGGTAGATAGATAAATATTTAGTTAGATAGATAAATGGATCTCTCTCTATATATATATAATTTCATGTAAGTGCATATGAATCTACTGTTATCTCGAAATCAGAAGTTCAAATTTACTACCAAGCATCTCTATCTCCTTGTTTTCAGCCAAATCCGAAGCTAGCATATTCCCTGGACTTGTGACTTTTAGGAACAAAAAATAAAAATATTCTCTATGTTTAGATTAATTCAAAAAGTTTAATCAAAGTTTAATTGAGTGTAATATAAGAAGATACCTTTCAAACATTAGAATCACATTCAGTATGCAAGGCTTCTAGTTCTGTAAACAATGTAGTAGAGGTTAGCTTTTGCCATGACAGAAATAATTTATTAAGGAATTTTGGGTTTTATTTTTCATGTTTTTATTATATTTTTGACCATCTTTACATAGTTAATTAGGATAAACAGACTCAAGGGCTACAGGAAAATTGGAAGGACTATTAGTTCCATATTGTTTCCTTCATATATCTGAGGTAAAGGGAGATTTTAGGGGAGAAGCCCCACCCAATCTCCCACCCGCCCCAGGTCCCCAATGTGGGACATGCTCCAAGGGTCTTACTCAAGCGGTTTTGATAGTTCAACAGTTATGAACCGCTGCCAGTCTCGCCACTCCGAGCACAGTGAGTTCGTTGAAGAATCCACTGGTTGACATAGTCCATCTTAAAGTCTCCATTTGCCCAGTTTTTCACTGCCAACATATAGCTGAAGTGGTTCATTGACTTGTTCTGTCTTCTGTCTTTTCTTGGTTAGGGTTCTGAGTCTGGCAGTTCACTTGGGGGGATCACCAAAGAAATTTTGTTTGAGGTGCTCCCAACGAGATTCTTGTGTGTACTAGCAAGTACAAGGCTCAGCACAGAACATCGGCTGGATCAGCTGGTGGTTGCAATTGCTGGGTTGTTTCTGTTTCCATCCCTGTCCTCCACTGGAACCAATGGATGTTACAGTCCAGCCTGGTTCTGCCCAGCACATATCGGCCCTCACATAAACCAGTGGGAACTACAGCCCAGTCAGAACGACCCACAATAACCCCCACCAGGCCTGCCCCCTGCCCTGGTTTGCCAGTATGTGTAGCAGACTAGTCCAGTCTGTCCCACATTTGGCTCTCATACATGTCAATGGGTATTAAAGCCTAGTTCGATCTAACCAGCTCCACTATCCAGCCCTCACAGATGTTGTTGGGTGTCTGTCTGTCTAGCCACCCCAGCCCCTGCCCTAGTTTTTGTGCTCTCCAGTGGGAGTGGTAACTCAACAGGGAGAAGCCCACTATTTCCCTCCCAGGCCTGTCCCACTCCCGAATTAGGCACTCTCCAGGTAGTTCTGTGGTTTAACTTGACAGAACTAGCCCCCAGTGCCAGTTTCTGCCAGCTGATGCTGCAGATAAACCCAAACAACCCTCACCCACTCTAATTGTAGTTTGCACCAATAGGGACAGTCAGCCCAGCCTGGATTTTCCCTGATCTAGACCACATGAGGCACACAGGTGTTGTAGCCCTGCCTAATCTGGTCTGCCCCCATCCCAGCTCACATTCTCTAGTGGGAGTAGCTGTCCAGCACGGGAACCTCCCCTATTCCCCCTGCTGGCTCTGTCCCCTCCCTTCCTGGTCCTCACATGTGCTGTTGGGCACTGCAGTCACATGCCAGTGGATGACGTGGACTGATTCAGCCTGGTTTGCGCCTGACCCATGCCAAATGTATGCCAGTAGGTAACTTTCCATGGCCTGTTCTGGGCTGTTTCCTATCATGCTTCTTGCGCTTAGCTGCAGTGTCTGTGTCCTGCCAGAGGAGTTGCACAGAACCCCTCCCAATGCCAGATTTCGCTCAAACCAGGGGGTCCATGAGCCAGCCCTACTCAGTTCACCTCCTGTCCTAATAGGAACAGTGGCTTTTCCTGACTGGCCATCAACCCAACTTAGTTCTTGGGGTTGGATGTTTTAGCCCAGCCACATCTCGTCCTATCCACATATAGCTCACACATGGCTCAGTAGGGGTTGAGACCTAGCCTAGTCTGTCCCACATCTACCCTTGTCCTCCAGAACACCAGAAGGTGTTGGAGTCTGGCCTGGCTTGGTACGTCCAGCCCATGTCTACACTTGTGCCAAGGGAGACTACAACTGTATCCTGACAGAACACAACTCTCATTCCAGCCCATGCACTTCTAGTTGGGAACCTCAACCCAACTAGGGTGCTCCCTTAGCTCCCCAACCTGGCCTGTTCCCAGCCATAGATCACGCACATACCAGTTGTTGCTCTGACACAGCTTGGCACAGCCCCTCACCTGTCCTGACCCCTGCCTTAGACACTGAGGCTTAGCATTCTTGGCTCACGCAGACCAGTAGATGCAAGAGCCTAGCTCAGCATGCCCTGTGCTCCATCCTGGTTTCTAATTTTACTTATGGGCTAAGGTTTGCTCAGTCCTGCCCAGTCCACCCAGTTCCATTACCATTTCAAACATGGGCCAGCCATTGGAGCTACTTTGCCCGGCTTGTCCAACCCCCAGGTCTGAACCACATGTTCACCAGTGGGAGCTATGACTCACCAAGGGAGTTTCCCAACTTCCTCCACTTGATCCACTCCCTGACCCAGTTCTCTTACATGCCAGTGGGTTTTAGGCCACTGTTTGGTATAGTCTGGCCTTCCATTTGGCATTGTATGAGCTGGTGAATGTTGTAGCCCGGCCACCCCACACCCTATTATGGGTGCACATTTGGGTGCTGCTGCCTTGAGCAGTCCAGACTTTTGTCGGTTCCTTAAACTGTGATTGATGGCAGGCTCCTTGGTCACACCCAGCTTAGTCCATCACCACCCTATCTCTTGAACTAACCCATGGGGCTAGAAATTCCACAGGGTTTGGCCCATACATTCCCCACAGAATCTTCCCCCAGATATGGTTCTTAGTGGGCTAGTTAATATAGTGGCCCTGCCTAATATGACCCATCTCCAGACCCACCATCATATCAGGTAATAGGATATGATCCTGCTAGCCAAACCCCGAGCCTTAGCTTTTGCATGGATTGGTGTTCGATGGTCAGTATTGTTCAATTATTACAAGTTTTTCAAAGGAAAAGTTACTCTGTTGTTGGGAATCTATAGGATTGGTTCACACCCCAGAAGCACAGTGGATTCAACATGGAGCTACATAAGCAGCAATTCAAAGAACCAAAACCCCAGAGCTCCCCGGCCGTGTGGCAGCAGGCAGAGCCTGGCAACAAATGGCAATCTGACTGCTGGGGACAGCTCACCACACACGTGCGATGGCTGGAGTCAGGGATCTGAGCATGAAGACGCCCCAGCTTGAGACACACCAGCAGCCAGCAGGCTGCTGGAAGTTTCAGCTCCCAGGCCCAAGGTCGTGCCCTTGTCCAAATCCATCCCTCACCCAATGATGGTGGTGAGTAGGCCCTGTGCCTGCCCAGGCCCCCAGAGACTCCCCCGCTTGGTGTATTCACCCCAAAGGGAGGAGCCCCTGGAGCCCAGGCAGGCCTGGGGACAGCTCACCACATGCACACAGTGCTGGAGTCAGGAATCAGAAATTTTTGTTTATAAAGGATAATAGGCTTCTGTCAGACATATATGTGGAAAATATTTTTCTCTACTAACTATTTAGCCTTGATCTCACTTGGATTGTATAATCAAAATTTTTAAATTTTCATTGTTATATTTATTATCTTGGTTTTTGCAACTCTTTTTCACGATGTACTGACAATGGCCTTTCTACCTCTAATCATAGGCTTAATGTCTGGCTTATTTCTGTTACTTTTATTTCTTTTTAAAAACAATTATAAGTGACATAAAGAACATTAGGTAGTGATTTTTCCTAAACTGTTACATATAAAAAATTTTCCTCACTGATCAAGATATTTTCTGAAATGCTAAAACTCAATATGTAATTGAATATCTTTCTTCTTGATTATTTCTTACTCACTACTACACTGCTTCAATTTCAACAATTTTATGACACATTTTATCATGTATTCAGGCAATGCACCTTAATATTTTTGTTTCTTTCAGCTTTCATATGTTCTTCAATATCAAATTTAGGATTGTTTTGTCATATTCCTCACCATCTTCACAAGAAAAAAAGAATCTTAATTATTGATACAATACATAAGCTGCAAATTTAAACATGGGCAACCACTTTTTAAGACAAGTAAGCCTAATTTAGGGACTGATGTTGGTAGCCCTTATGGATGCTCTTCTTTAAATCCCAGCTACTTGAATTTCCCTCCAGTTCCCTGTTAATGCAAATGGGAAACAGCCTAAGATGGCCCAAATACTTGAATCCCTGCCACTGATTTGGGAGACTCAGATATTGTTCTGGGCTTTGGCCTGCCCAGCCCTAGCTGTTGCTACCATTTGGAAAGTGAATGAATGAATTGAAAATCTCTCTCTTCCCTGCATCCCTCCCTATTTCTCTGCCACTCTCCTTTTCTCCTTCTCTCTGTAACGTTTCCAAATAAATAAGTGAATCTTTTTGTAGAAAAAAAAAAGGAAGAAGTTCATTTTTCTACATTGTTTTACTATGCTAATTTAAATTTTTTATGTTCAAATATTATATTTATACCATGCAGAACATTCCAATTTTATTCAACTGATACCTGATTACTTCCTGTTAAGGTTATTTCTGGATATTGACTATTGTAAAGATATAAATGCGAATGAAATAATCTTCTTTTGTATTTTTGGCATAAGAACATAATGTGCATATCAAAAAATTACCAAATTTATTTATTTTTGTAACCATTTTTCTTAATAAATATCCCTACTTAAAATCCTTGCATAAAATTTTTTGACCTGTTAGATATACTTTCTTTTTCAATATATTCAAAATTCAATTGATTTAAAATAATTCAGGAACCAAGTAAGTAATCAGGTTCTCACTCAAATTAGGACATGTTTTCTCCTAGAATTTAAATATTAGCAAAAGCAAGGAATCCAGTGGCTTTATAAATCACTCCTTGTTTTCACAGTTCTTCTCTGTTTTACAGTTTCATTTGTCCAATAAGAGCATGTACTTCTTTTACAAGGCTTGTTCCAAGCAAACACATTTTTGTTGTTACTAGTGATTCTCTAAAACCAAATGTTATAATTTAAAAATCGTAAAAGGAAAAGCATCTCATTTGGTAAGTCACAGTTTCTTCCATCAGGTTCATAGCCTGTGATTAACAGTGCACATGAACTTGGCTCTGTGATTTTGTGTTTAGATAATGATTGAAATCCATTAAACCAACCTTTTATGATTGATGTCCTGTCAACCTTTTATGATTGATGTCCAGCAGATTCTTTTTATAGGAGTCTGATTTGATCTGCAATGTCTTGGAACATGTTTTTCCAGCTATTTGGCTTTAAGCTAATGCTAATTACTAGGGATTAGCTCACAATTTCTGTAGCATTCAGAGACATTACAATCCTGTCTCCCCTAAAACTTTTCATGGAGACGAACCAATGGACTTTCTAGAGCATTCCCTGCATACAGCTCAAGTGACTGGTTTGATTTGTTTATTTTCATTTACTTCCTAAACAAATTGACACAGATCATCAGTCTGCGGGTTCACTCTCCAAATGGCCCAAAATACCCAGTGTTAAGCCAGGTTGAAACCAAGATCCCAGACATCCATCTGAGTCTCCCAAGTAGGTGGCATGGAACCTGGTACTTGAGCCATCATCTGCTGCCTTCTCAAAATGCATCAGCAGGAAACAGAAGAGCCAGGACCAGAACTGTCACTGCAACATGGGATAGGCATATCGCACCTGAGCTGTACGCTGACCTACTTCCCCACAACACCCATTATGTTTTTGTGGTAAATTTTCATTTCCTCGTATCTTATCTCCCCATACCACTAACATATCCTTGAGAAGAGAAAGAATTAATGCTAGAAATATGACTAAATATCAAGTTAGTTTAATTGCTTTCAACATATTTTCTCAGGGTAAATGTTTTTATTTATGGACACTTATATACTCCTAAAACACATACTTCATTGTCCAACAAATGAAAATCCATATTAGTTATACAACTGAACATTTGAGTATCTCTTAAATAATACCCATCTAAGTGAAACAACAGTTTCTTTCTGTTTAAGTTGTCAATTCAACAGTAAAAACTCATTGTTAATCAAGAAAGTTGAAAATTTTTTTGTAGTTTTGAGAATTACAAAAGTTTAACCAGGTTTTGCTTCATTTTTTTTTTCATACAATCCTAAACTCAATATGCCTCTCGATCTGAATCAATTTTTTTTTCAAACTCTCTCCTGGTTTTGAGTTCTTCCACATCTTTTCAAGGTCTTACCTGTTCTGAACACGACCCACAAAGCAGACACATATATATTTCTCTCTTTGCCTCAGTGAAAGATATGGCCATTTTGGGTCATTGGTCTACATAGATATTAAATCGTTAAACCTCAAAATATAGTAAGTATTCTGGGTTTTCCTTGGTCTTCTATCTGTCCATTCAGCAGCCAGTCATCATAGTGCCAATGATAATAATGATATTTTCTTATCTTCTGTATTCCACATGCCCTGGCACTTGGGGTCTTAAAGACCTCTGGTGTGACAGAAATTTTGTGAGACAGCAAAGGGCTTATCTGGGAGCACAGTTCTCATGCATAAATCAGACTATCCAACTCTGTAGCTCCCACCTCCTTATCTTAACTCACATACCCAGCCAGTAAGTATCTTGCCCTAAATCCTCTTAGTTACTAGGCAATTAAAGATCAACTTTGGAGATTGACATCATGTGATTTGAATTTTATGCACAGCCTTTGACTATACTCCTCAGGAATAGTAGGTTGTTTCTTTTTTTCCTTCTTGCTCTGTGTTGATGTCTTTACCTAATGGAATATTAAGCCTGTGATTATGAAGTGAAATGAAAATGTGTCATTATGGGCCCTGCATGATGGCTTAATTTGCTAACTCTCCTCTGCCAGCACTGATATTCCACACAGGTGATGCTTTGTTTCCCACCTGCTCCACTTATGATCTAGCTCCTTGCTTGTGCCCTGGGTAAAAAACAAAAGTTGGCTCAAAGTCTTGGGACCCTGCTCCCACGTAGGAGACCCAGAAGAAGCTCCTGGCTCCTGGATTGAGACCAGCTCAGCTCCGGCTGTTATGACCACTGGGGATTGAAACAGTAGATGGATGATCTTTCTCTCTGTCTCTCCTTTTCTTTGTAAATCTCTCTTTACAACAAAAACAAATGCGTCTTCAAAGGAAGAAAAGGAAAGGAGAGGAAGGGAAAGGAAAAGAAAAACAAAAAGAAGAGAAAGGAAAGGAAAATAAGAGAAAAGAAAAGAAGAGAAAAAGGAAAGGAAAGAAAAGCCATTGTAAAAATTAGGGGGAAAAATGAGAAAGGAGGGAGTTTGGTGGAGAATATGGACAGGGTAGAGTAGAAAGTGTTGCTATGCTCCTAAATCTGTATTACAAAACATATGAAATTTGTTCACTTTTTTAAAAAAAGAGATTACCCTTGTAGCCCAAAGCCTGTGAGAATGATTCAAACCAGTCAATCCTAAACTGTTAATCTGCAACTTCCCCTCTTCTTCCTCAAAATCCCGTACAAAGGCTTTGGCCTTAACCATCCCCTGTGCCATTTTTCTGCATACTGGCTTGGTGCTTTCCATTTTGGCCCTAAATGCCAAGTGGCAACTTCCTCTCTAGGTCCTGATATTACTATTACACAATTCTTTCCAAGCTTCATTCTTTTAAAATTTATTTATTTTTATTTCAAAGGAAGATTTTACAGAGAGAAGGATAGAGAGATCTTCTATTCACTGATTCACTCTCACTTGATCTTAGCCAAAAGGCCGAGAAGCGATGTGATTCACTCTCTAATTGGCTGCAACAGCCAGAGATGAGCCAGTCCAAAGCCAGAAGCCAGGAGCTTCTAACAGGTCTCCCACTTGGGTGGAGGATCCAAGAACTTGAGCCATCCTTCGTTGCTTTGCCAGGTCATATGCAGTAAGCTGGATCAGAATTGGAGCAGCCAGGACACAAACCATCATACCTATGGAATGCTTACACCACAGGTGGAGGGTTAGGATAATTATATCACTGCAGCAGCCCCTGATGCTTCTTCATTCTTGCCTATTCCTGTGGCAACATTGACTTTATCTCATCATAGCCAACATGTACACTCTTGGAACTGCAGGCCCAAGGCTAATATTCTTGTGTAAAAGGTAAGCCTTTGCCTGCAATGCCAGCTTCCCATATGGCCACCAGTTAAGCTCTATCTTCTTCATTTTTGATCCAGCTCCTTGCTAATGTGCCTGGGAAAGTAGCAGAAGATGGCCCAAGACATTGGGTGCCTGTACCCAAAGACAGACTTGAGTAAAGCCTGTGACTTCAGCCTGGCCCAACCTCAGCCATTGTGAGCATCTGAGAAATAAATCAGAAAATGGGAAGATTTCTTGCTTTCTCTCTCTTCCTTGCCACCTCTCTCTCTCTCTGTATAATAACACTGCCTTTCAAATAAAAATCTGTTTTTAAATGCTGTTACTATTTTTACCATTATTTTAAAAAGAATGAGACTGTGGCACAACTTTAAATCACTAGCCAAAGAAAACACAAGTCAAGATGCTAAGCCAGGCAAATTCCAGTGGACAGTAAAAGCTCCCTGCTGCCTCTGGCTGCCTCTGCTGCACCTAGAATAGTGCCTGACTATTTGGCTGTTCTTAGCATGGAATTCATGTACCACGAGCACAATTGTGTATTTTCACCATATTCTCAATGGAAAATAGCCATGGATTTGCAGACATGAATCAGCAAGTCTGCTCTGCTTTGCTGTCACCAGTTTAACCTTTATTTGAAATTTTACCTACACTTTTTCATGTCTAGAGTTTGTATTTCTAAACACCTTTTAGTATCAGTATTTTGCTTGTATTCTGGTCAGAAACATCTTCAACATTCTTGTGGAGCTCCACATATCTAGTCCCATTGTTCCTTAGATATTTAGAAGAAAGAAGAGATACTAAAGGAAATGTAGTAAAAAAACAAAACAAAAAAACCAAAAGCACAGGTAAAGGGAAGGTTTGAGTTGGGAAGATGAGAATTATTCCTTTCCCCTAAGCTGCACCATGTTAAAGTTACTTTAATTCATTAGGGTTTCCAGCGCCACAGGAATCAGAACTCCCAGGGTAGCTGCTATGCCCAAACACGGTAATCAGCATGATCTGATATATAATCAAATATTACAGTCCCATGCTTTGATAAAGTAGGAATCAAAGCAAAAGTTACCAACGGTCTATTCGATTAGCCCCTAGAGAAACAGAGCTCAGCGTGCTCTCCAACAACCTTCTGACTCCAGAGCTGATCTCATCATCACGCTTTTTTTTTTTTTTCAAGGATCTTTTGGCAGAATATCAGAATATTTGCACAGGATTCTTAGGCAAGAATTTGTGTGTTTGCCCTAGATTGAGATCGTGAGTGAGGAGAAGGGGAATCCTCACTAATTAATGCACGATGCTTTGTAGGCACCAGTTCTGCCTTATGCATATTTAAGGTTTAGTGTCGATAAGAAAAAGTATATTTGTAATAAATATTTGCCACACAAACAGAAAGATAAGAAAGTCTGTTAGGGAAATCTACCAATGCCCTGTTCTCTTGTCTGCAAGAAGGGACTTCAGGAATAACACTTCTTCCACCTTCCACACATGCCCTCTGTATTTTCTAAAAAAAAAAAAAAAAGGAGGCGATTCAGCCAGCTGGACAGACAAAAGCAGGGGGCTATGTAAGTGCAGTTCAGCCTTGCCGGACTTGCCCTTGCAAATGTGCAGAGAATAGAGGGACTTCATTAGGGCCACAGAGGACCGTTCTGGCTATCATGAAGAATATCCTGGAGAGCCCAAGGAAGGTGTACTAACGCAAGTACTTACAAAGCTTTCAATTCAGACCATGCCTCTCCAGGACACTAGCCACAGGTATGTGTACAGGCTTCTGTCAAAGCCACTGGCCTTCTCCAGCAAAACCTAAACTTTACATGCTAAAGAAACAAGGGTTAAGCCCAGAATCCCTTTTCAGAAGGATCTCTCCACTCTCTGGAATGCCCCAGTTCCACAGCGCTAGGGTAGCAATTCTGAGTGTAGCTTCTTTGCATCATTCCGATGGATCAACCCAAAACGTGGTTATTAGAAAACACACTCAGTTTTTCCACTATGAAGGAAAGCACCTAGGTCACATACCCAAATCCAGTCCAAATAGTACCCATTTGATCCTAACCCAGCTGCTTCTGCCAGTTTCTCAATTGGCTTTGAAGCTCAAACAAATTGCAAAGTGAGTACCGACACTCTACCTCTTTAAGCCTGGACAAAATCCTTTCAAAGGTTATCTCAAAAGCCATAAAATACTGCTTTGTTGTACTAGAAAAAAAAATTAAAAGAAAAAAAAAAAACCTTAAATTTCATTCTGTCTCCCTTTGCCCGAAGTTTATTACCTGATAATAGCAGGTGGAATTACATGTCCTCAACCTACCTGAATTTCACTTCATTGTTGAACTCACAGAATTTTAGAGCTAAAAGTAGATGTTTGGATTTCTGAGTATGTATCTTGCACAAGATCAAAGTCAGCACTGCACAGAGCCAAAATTGGAGCCCAAACCTTTCCATTCCCAGTTGCCATCTCTTTCCATTGAAGTAGTCTTACTACTTTTGTGCTGACCTGATTGTGTTTGTGTCCTCATTTATTTTAAACATATGCAGGTACTTTAAAAAGTTAAAATGGGCCCTGCACGGTGGCCAAGTGGCTGAAGTCCGCACCTCACACACTCTGGGATCCCATATGGACACCAGTTCTAATCCTGGCAGCACCATTTCCCATCCAGCTCCCTGCCTGTGGCCTGGGAGAGCAGTTGAGGACATCCCAATGCCTTGGGACCCTGCACCCGCGTGGGAGATCTGGAAGAAGCTCCTGGCTCCTGACTTTGGATTGGTACAGCTCTGGTCATTGCGGTCACTTGGGGAGTGAATCATTGGACAGAACATCTTTCTCTCTATCTCTTCTCCTCTCTATATGCACCTGACTTTGCAGTAAAAATAAATAAATCTTCTTTAAAAAATTAAGGTAAATAAGTTTGGTACAAAAATGTAGAAATCCTTGCATAATGCATATTTTTCATGAACGTAAAAATTGTGCCTATTTTCAGGGTAAATATCTCTATCTACTTAAACCTTTAATATTTCAGGACTGATGCTGTGACATAGCACACTAACCTGCTGCCTGCTATACTGGAATTCCACATGGGCTCTGGTTTGAGTTTCAGCTGTTTTCCTTTCAGTCCAAGTCCCTACTATCACATGTGGGAAAGCAGTAGAAGATAGCCCAAATATTCTGCTCTGTGTATTCAGGTAAGAAATCCAGACAAAGTTCAAGACCCTTTGACCTGGACTAACCCTCAACTGTTGTGGTCATTGGGGAGGCAGTCAACGCATGCAAGGTCTTTCACTCCTTCTGCAACCCTGTCAAATAAACAAACTGGAAAAAAAATGGGCCTGAACTGTGACATTGCTGGCCAAGTTGCTACTTCCTGCTAATGGGCTGGGGAAACAATTGAAGATGACTCAAGTGCTTCAACCACTGCCACCCACATGGAATACAGATGGTACTCTTGACTCTTGGTATCAGTATGACCCAGCTCTGGGTGTAGCAGCCCCTGAACGATGAACCAGCAGATGGAAACCTATTCCCTCTCTCCCATCTCTCTCTCTCTCTGCATCTCTCCTTCTCTCTCTGTAACACTGACTTTAAATAAATTAATCCTCTGTATTTAAAAAATTAACATTTCTTTATTGCAAAAAAAACATTCAAAATCCTATCTTACTACTTTTTTTTTGGTAGAGAATTATACACTATATTGACCTCATCTGTAGTTAAACTTTCGTGCAAAAGGATCTCAGAACTTCTTATAATTTAGTACCTATCAGTCAATCTTTAATCACCTTTCCTATTCCAGCTCCTCCCCCACCTCCCAGTAACTACCATGACACTTTTACCTTTTATTTCATAACTCTTTTCAATATGACTCATATGCATGGATTTTTTTTTTAATTTTGCTGACATGAACTTGTCTTTTAATTCCATTCTCATGTACTTTTTGAAGTACCCTGATATGAAAGATGTTTTGTTCTGGAAGTAGATACTGTGATAAACCAAAATACATAAAAGACTAAAGCAAACTTATACCATAAAAAAAGATTAGATTTCCTTTTCTTTTATTGATGAGGCAACTAAAGGCCATGGGCAAAGCACGTCAGCGGGCCTATTCTACTGCTGGGTTGTAGCTCTTTATGTTTCCCTATACATCCAGCTCCACTCTGATCACTGCAAACCAGATCTGACTGGCCAGCATCATGAAAAATTCTTGATATTTAGGCTTTGGTATAAAAGGATAACTCATAACCCACTGTGTCACATTACTCACTATAGGTGTTTCTGTGGAACAATTTTGTTTCTTCCTAAAGCACATCAGCTACCTTTTTGGTAACGATTCCCCACCTAGTACAATTATGAAACATCACACTACTATATAAAAGGTTATAAATATTACACATTAATCCAAGATTTTAAAAACCTATAAATTTTTTTTATTAATTTTATTGTTGTTTACATTGTATTATGTGGTGCAGTTTTATAGGCGCTGGGGATTCCCCCCACCCCTCCAATACCCCTCCCCCCATGGTGGATTCCTCCACCTTGTTGCATAACCATAGTTCAAGTTCAGTTGAGATTCATTCCTTGCAAACACATGCCTAGCATAAAGTTCAGCGTCTTATTGTCCAGATAAGTTCAGTGGCCTCTTGGGGAGACCTTCTCTGGTCTGAAGGTAGAGCTAACAGAGTAAAGATCCGGTCAGTTATAAGCCCCAACAAGACCTCATTTTTTAAAGGAAATGTTCCCCTGGGCCTGGCATGAAAACCAAGTAGTTAATCCTCATTTTGCACATGTCGAGATCCCATATCGATGACAGTTCGTGTCCCAGCTGCTCCACTTCCCATCCAGCTCCCTGCTTGTGGCCTGGGAAAGCAGTTGAGACTTCTGTACTTGGATCACACTGTTAATTTCTGATCATCAAGCATTGGCTATCAACATTTGAACCACATCAACTCCTGAAATTTGACTTCTTAAGCAGTTCAATAGAGGATAGAGGCAGAAAGCTTTCTAGTGGGTTATGAGTTGTCCTTTTATACCAAAACCTAAATATCAAAAATTTTTCCATATGCTGGCCAGTCAGCTAGAAAAGAGAAGATATTTATTTTTCAACAAGAAGGTTAGATTATGTTTCTTGTTCTTGAAATAAACCCTTTTGAGTCATGTTCTTTGGGAACTGATATGGAGTCTGAGCATCAGGCAGGAATAGCCTGTGCTAAAAGAAGTCTGCTATAAGCAACCATTTGAGAGTTTTGTAATCCTACAAGTTCTAGAAAATAAACAGTTATCATAAAGAATTTCATCTCAAAATTGGGAAATAATTCATAGTCCCATTTGAAAATGCACAGCATATTTCTAGCCTATCCAGAGAATGACCAGACACACAAGAATGACCATTAGGAGTAACCTTACACTAAATGCCGATTTCATGGCTGGTGCCTTGAATTAGCAGGTTAAGCCTATGCATACAATCATCCCACATGGGTTCTGGTTCAAATCAGCTGCTCCACTTGTGATCAGTTCTTGTTAATGTATCTGGAAAAGCAGTAAAAGATGGCCCACGTCCTTAGGCCCTTCATTCATGTGGGAGACCCAAAGAAAGTTCAAGACTCTTGGCTTCAGACCCACCCAGCTCTGGCCATTTCAGCCATTTGGAGAGTGAACAAACACAGAGAAAATTTTCTCTCCCCTCTCTTTTCCCCTCTCTTCCTCCAACTCTCCTTCTCTCTCTGAAATTTTGTCTTTTAATTAAAATATGTTTTTTTTAAACAAATAAACAATAAGCAAAACACTAAGTTTTTTCTGAGAAGGAAATACAGGGCTGCAAATGTTTCCTATCACACACACAGATGTAGTATGTAATCTCACTGAGATTCAGTTTTGTGGAACACTCCGGAAACATGGAGTCTACCAGCACTATCTGGAAGTGGAATAGTCAGAATTATATTGTAGCTTTTAAACCAGAACCATGCAGCAGGAGGTATAGTTTTACATGCTAAAATAAAAACACAAAAGCCTCTGGAAGCAGCAGACTAAACTGCCAGATTTCTTTAAATCACCTTAAAATGTCCAATTGACTGTGTTTATATTTTCTTAAATCCAGACTGTGAATTGCTGTTATTCATTAACTAATGTCCAAAGTCTGTGTTTTGGTAAACAATCCACCTTTATCATTTAAATCTCATTATTTCCTTCTTGTCCCAACTTCTCAAAATATCAACCATTTTCTTTTTTATTCAAACCAGGAATTGACAAATCTAACTATTTGCCCAACCTCAATATTCAGAATGTCCTAAGTAGTTGGAGTAAACCTAATCATCTGTCTCTTAAATGAAATTTTTTAAAAGCTGGTGCACCAGTTAACCAGCAATGTTTTTTTTTTTTAAGTTGAACTGATTTCATAAATATAAACCTGTATCCCCAGCTATAAACAACTGCCTAGGTAGCCTTGTACGTAGGAAAGCATAACCGTGAACCAGCAATGCTTTTATAGAAGGAAGTACTGGGGAATAGTTTTACCAAACTTAAAAAAAAAATATTAACCTTCACCATCCTTAAGCTGCTAGAAACTTGGCAAGTTCCAGTTCCACCCTTTCATGTTACTGATGACAAAGCTAAATTGCACAACACCCAGCTTGTGAGTAGCAGAGATGAAGCAAGAAGTTGACATCTAATGCCCACATCAGTTTATATGCAGGCATATCTTAATTTCAGTTGAATTTCCTTTTCCTGTCCGATAACAAGTCGCCTAATTTTATAAGAAAGCACTAAGTTCATAGTAAAAACTGGTTTCAGGATTTACTGATTTAATTCCAGGAGAATGAGAAGGAAGTTTGAAAGATCACTGGAATAACGCACAGCCAGGCGCAGGGGGTGTGGGAGTGCAGGAGAAGCCTGAGGGGTAAAAGGACAAGGCAAAAATAATAAACATCTGATGATTTCACCCTGGGAAAAGCCTATATTTGTGGAGTAGGAGGTGGATAAAAAACATTAATTGCCACCTTGGGTTTCTTCCTCCAAGCACTGTAGAACTAGTTTTTCCAGTTTAAAGAAAAGGATCAAACAAGCTACAACTGCCAAAGGTATGTTTCTTGCCTTCTGTATCTATGTGTCCCTCACACCCTCCCTACACCACACTGGTGTCTGGGCCCTACATATAGATCAAACAAGATAGCAACAGAAAAGTAAGATGTGGTGTTGTCATCAGGAGATAGAAGAGCTGGCAGGTACGCAAACACTAGTGTTTCTCAGTCACTGAGGTGTCTTCTGCCAGCACACCTGTCCAGTCTATAAGAGGGCACTGCTTTCCTGGATAGTGCTGAGAGTATCCGGGGTGCTCCATTGGTCATGCCCTCCAACATGGATTCTAGATTGCCTTCTCTTGTGATTGTTCAAAAAATAGCCCACAGATAGCTCCATGAGCCTCTGCATTCACAAGTAAATGAAACCCTGTGTTTATGTTATCACTGCTGTTGCTCAAATGCAGCGTACACCTCTACTTCCAAATCAAAGATAGATTC
This sequence comes from Ochotona curzoniae, assembly GCF_017591425.1. Taxonomy (NCBI): domain Eukaryota; kingdom Metazoa; phylum Chordata; class Mammalia; order Lagomorpha; family Ochotonidae; genus Ochotona; species Ochotona curzoniae. Next base: position 42,228,066 of record NW_024467119.1, read on the forward strand.
CCAAGGAACCTGTAAAATGGAGAGTCCAGGATGCTGGATTCTCTGCTATTGTCAATACCTACAGTGTCAAAATACACATAAATAGCAGAATGATGGATTAGAGACTATTATGAAGGACTATACTTCTCTTTACTGTGGAAGAATTTCATGTTCAAAGACAAAGGAAAGCTTTGCTGGATACATTATCCTGGGCTGACAATTTTTGCTTTTAGGATCTGGAATATGTCACACCATTCTCTTCTGGTCTGCAGATTTTTACAAGAGGTATCCTGTGAGTTTAATTGACATTCCTTTATATGTCAACTCATTTTTTTCACATGCATATTCAAGGATCTTTTCCTTATGTGCAATTGAAGAGGGCTTGATTATCATGCGTCGTGGTGAAGATCACTTTTGGCCAACCCTGTTGGGAGTTGTGTGCCCCTTCGCTATTCGGTTTACCAATTCTTTCTCTAGGTTAGGGAAATTTTCCATTATTGTTTTATTAAATACATTTTAAACCCATCTTCTATTTCTGCACCTTCTGGAAGTCTCATAACTCTTATATATGGTCTTTTAATAGTGTCTTACAGAGGAGAATGAAGATGACGGAATAGGGTAAGGACACATTTAAACGGACGGAAAAACATTTAAGCAGGATGAAGCAGAGAGGATATATTTCAAGAAATAGGAGATAACAAAACAACAGCAGAGGGGAGACTGGAGACACAGGAAAGCAGCGGGCACAGCGGTGTGGTGTTGCAGTGACTGATACTCCAGCAGCATTCAGCTAACAGCAATCTGAACTCCACCAGCAACCAGGTGGGAAGGGACTTTTACTGGGAACTTGGAAGGTGAACCCAGACAAAGAAGAACTGTCTGTCCTGCTGGTCCATTTGATTTGATCAGGAGCAGAGACAGAGCAGCAGACCCCAGATGGGCAGTGTGAAAACAGGGTGGATTTCATAGCCCAGTCAACCCCCTAGAGCCAAATTGGGCACCATTTTGCATAAGGAGGCAAAAGCAAGGGAAAGGACTGAGCATGTGCTGAGCTGGAAGTGAGCTCATTTCTGACTCTGTGAACGTGACATTCTACGGGTTCCACCCGGGGCAGGTCTGGTTGCCCTCAGATCTGACAGCCAGCAGATCAAGAACTCTAGTAGTGGTACTTCAGGCGCCATTTTGTACACAGTGGCAATAGCTTTGGGACTGCAAGGGACAACAGTGAAATGCACATGTGCTGAGCTCAGGAGAACTCGCTGAGATCACTGGATTGCACTGGTTCCGAAGGAAAATAATACCGACTGTGGCACTGTATGGGTGAAAATAATTTCGTGTGGCACCCAGACCTAACGTCCAACAGGCTCAGACAAGTTTTGCGCCACCAACAGCCTAATTATATAGGGCACCTGGTGTCTCTCTAATCCTGAGACCAGCTCCAACTGAAAATGGGAGACAGGTTGTAGAGACAACGGTGCGGCCTCAGCACAGTAACACAGGAGGTGGAGAGTGGTGAGCCATGAACTGGGGCTGTGGAGACCATGGTGGAAATCTAATATAAGAACGCAGACCTGGAACTTGCTGGAGGTTGTGGCACAAGTAACTGCATGCAAAAAAGTTCTGTACCAACTGCAACAAGTAAAATCGCATTGTAGACCTGTGGGTGACACAGCTTAGAAATCTGCCCAAGGAGAAGACTCTGCTAACCAGAAGAACAATGATGAAGACCAAAAGAAGAGACAAAGGCACAATGAATATTACTGAAAACTCCCCTGCAAAGGAGCAAAACCCTTTGCCAACCTCAGATTTAACTGAGGAAGACATCGAGAAAATGGGGCACACAAAATCCATAAGACTCATTTAAAAGCTTCTGATCAAAAATGAGATCATGCAAGAGTTCAAAGAATTTAAGGAAGCAATAAAGCAAATCAAGGCTGATATATTAGAAATTAAGAACACAGTAGAGCAAATTAAAGGTACAGTAGAGAGTCTCCAAAATAGAATGAAGCAAACAAAAGAAAGAATCTCAGAATTGGAAAATATTTCCTTTCATCAGGGGGAAACAAACAAAAAGCTGGAAGCAGAGCTGGATCAGGCCAAAAAAAGTGTCCAAAAATTGAAAGACACTATTAAGAGGCCAAATATAAGAGTTACGGGAGTCCCAGAAGGTGCAGAAACAGAAGCTGAGTTTGCAAATGTATTTAAACTCCTTCCAGTGAGTTTCAGGTGTAGATTCATGTGTTAGACTTCCACAATGATCTCCATATCCTCAGCTCCTGGTTCAACATTTCATCTTCTGTGATCCTGTGCTGTGGCTGCACTTTTATCTGTACAACCTTTCTCCCACTTTGGGTTCAAGCAGTTCCCAGGATTTGGAAGACACCAAATGTCCTAAATATTTAGGTTTGGTGGTGTTGATATTGCTAGAACCTGTTGGTCATTATGTTGAGGGCCACATGGACCTATTTTGACCCTTATAATATCTAGGTTGGTATTATTTCCCCTGTGGGACCAGTACAATGTACTGAGCTGGAAGTGAATTTGCTCGATCAGCTCATGTACGTCTCACTGTTGTCCTTCCAGGCTCAAAGCCATTGCCAGACTGTACAAAATGCTGCCTGTTGTGCCACTGGTGGAGTTCTGGTTCTACTGGCTGTTAGGTCTGTCGACTACCCAGACCTATTTTGGGTGGAATCTATATGACATCACATCCGTGCAAATGCACTGAACTAGACATGAGTTCATTCCCAGCTTCATGTATGCGCAGTCCCATCCCATAATCTTTTTCTCCCTACACAAAATGGTGCCCAGTGTTTTCTCTGGTGGGCTGTTAAATCTACCCTGTTCCTGCACAACCTATTTGGGGTGGACTGTTTCATCACTGCTCATAGTTGAATCAAATAAATCAGCAGGATGAGCAGTTCATTACCTGAGTTTGCCTCCCTGTGAATTCCTTTTCAAACCTGGCTGCTGATGGAGCTCTCAGTTCACTGCTCACTGACTGCTGGGGTATCTAGTCTCTGCAACACCACACCATTGTCTCTGCTGCTTTCCCATGTCCATCTGTCTCCTGATGCCCCTCTGTCATCAGCCTGTCCTCTCCTAGTTGCTGGAATGTGTCCTCTCTGTTTCACCCTGGCTAATGATTCTCCATCTCTTTAAATGTGCCCTTGCCCTATTCTGCCATCTTGATTCTCTGGCCCTTTTAACTTAGTAGACATAGCCTAGACATGGCAACAGAAAAATGTAGGAACTGAACCCTACATACAATTCATGAACTATTTTCCACAGCAGGATAACTATGGAAGACAACAGTAAAATTTATTGAAAATTTTTCCCCAATAACATAATTTTGGGTGACAACGATTAGTTCCCTATTTCAAAATAGCTAGAGAAAGGATTTTGAATGTCTCCAACGAAAGATGATAGATATGCCAATTACCCTCATATGATCATGACACATTATACACATGTGCTGAAATACCACACAACACTCCATAAATATGTATAATTACCATGTCAATTAAAAACATAATATATATTTTTATATTCACTATAAAAGGCCTAATAGAACTATTAATCTCTTAAGCCTCAGCATTTATCTGACATGAAGTTTTCGGAAGATACATACAATTTCGAAACCAAAAGTATGTTTTCAAAATGGTCTTCTGTCTTCGTAGGGAATTTTCAAATCACTATAGGAACACTTTCCAAGTGCACCAAGCAATGCCAAATGCTCTAGACATGGTTCCTTCATGATAAAGGCTAGTTTTCATCTGACTTGGGGAGAAGAATTGATTTTTCAATCAAGGTCCGTAAATGTCTTTTCTATTTTTCATAAGGAGGCAAAATATACTCTTCATTTTACATGTAGACAAAGGTTGAGCAGGATGGGTGGAAGCATGGAGGTCTCTCCAAGCAGGAGTCAAGTCTTCATGGCTTCCAACTCCCATGAGGTGAACAAGTGGGCAGCACCAGCCCGTGAAACTGATCCAACAGGGTTGATTAACAGAGAAAGTAAGTGTGATCAAAGACGAAATTAAAAGGATCAAGTTGAAGTATCACAAGGAGGTGGGGAATTGGGGCTGCCAATGTCATGAGCATCTCCGGTGGGTGCCGGCAGAAACCCAGCTGCTCTACTTCTGATCCTGTTCCCTGATGTTCTGCCAAGGAAAGTAACAGAAGAAAGTAGCAAATCCTTAAGCCCCTTAAACCCAGAAGAATCTCCTGAGTTCTACTTTCGCTCTGTCCAGCCGGGAACACTGTGGTCATTTGGGACATTGGGGGAGGGGTTGTAAGTCAGTGGATGGAAGATCCCTCACTCTGTAATTCTCTTTCCAACACGAAAGAAGTGAGGAAATAGCACTGTGAGGTAAGAAACGCAACAGTTGTCAAAATAATGAACTTACAAAGTGAGAGAGTTAGGAAGAGATTGGAAGCAGACAGAATCAAGGATGAGTAAACTGGAAAATGTCTAAAGCAGAAGAGACGAATCAAAGGCGCAGCAGCTGAGCCCTTCTTCCGTCCTTTCAGAAGAACTTTTGGTACACAGACATGTTCCCACGTTTTCATTGGCCTAATATGAAATTCACAGATGTTTATTTTCAGGAATCCAGGCTCAATGAACCGAAAAGAAATCCACCCTCAGGAAGAAAGCAGAACTTCCCGACCTCAGCAGGCTCTCAGCCACACCGGAAGAGTTGTACAAAATTAATCGTTTTCATTTGATTTCTCAGAATTTTTTAACTTTGCCAGTGGAAATTTTCTTAATATGCTTGTTTTTTATGTTAACACTTTAACTCAACAGAGTTGTTATTACATCTCTGGAAGAACATCTCAAGTTTTATGGCATTTTTCTCGAGGAATTGAACTTCGAGGCGTCTTCCTATGCTTGCAACTTTCTTTAATTTCCACTTTGAACCTTTTATGCTGTCACAAGGGGAAATGCTGCATCAGTGTTTCTTTCCTGAATCAACACTTTGATTTCCAATTCAAATGTTCTCCCCATTGAGAAAGACATAATTTCCAATTCTACATGGCTAAACAGAGGCTCAACGAAACTTTCCCACCGCTATCAAACACTGTGAAAAAAAAAATACTGACTTAAAATATTGAAGGGAAATGACTGGTTCCTGGGTAAAGCATGACAAGCAGAGAAAAATAAAATGCTTCACATGCAAATATTCCTGCTAAATATAATTTTGAGGAAGATTGCACCTTTGCCGTCACATATCTGATGATCTAGAATTCATATGAAGTGATTTTCTAAACTGCTTAAACTTAAATATTAAGAATATTTGCAATTCTAACTAAAATTATTTTTAGAATATCCCCTTGCTCAAAAAGAAGTGGACCAAAGCAATGATTTATTTCCTTATTTCCAGATGTTTTCAATTTCTTTTTTTTTTTTTATGCTCCAGAAAGATTCCCTCACTACATGAATCTGACTGATAGTGAATGTTATCCTAAGACTTCAAAATATATGCATTTAAAGCCAGCATTGTGTGCAACAAATTAAGTCTCTGCCTACCACTCTGGCATCTCATTTTGGCACAGATTTATAGTCCTGGCCACTGCACTTCCCATCCAGCAAGGATTCGATTCCTGGGTAGGCAGCAGAGGGTGGCCACAGTGTGAGGGGCTCTGAAACAACTTCCTGACTTTTTCCTATCCAATCCTCCAGAAGAAGTTCCAAGTTCCTAACCTCCATTTGGTTCAACCCCCACCATTGTGGCCATTGGAAGTATGATGATTTTCTGTCTCTCCTCCTCTTTTTTGTAACTGCTTTACAAAATAAATAAATATCTAAAAGATTATATATCTACTTCAACATTATAGTACAGTGGAAAGGAAAACCGGTATAGACTCAGCTGTAAAAACTTTTTTTAACAAAAAAAAAGAGGTTAAACAATGAATATATGTGAAACAAGTGTCTTCTGAATGACTTTTCCATAAACTAAACTCTCCAACCTTCACTTGACACTACATACATTGGTAGTTACCTTAAAAAGAAGAAAAAAAAAATAGAGGAAGAATTTAGTTCAGTTGGGTATCTTCTTTAAGATTTATTTAATTTTTATTTGAGTTATAGACAGAAGTTTATTATAGTATAAATGCTTATTATAGTATAAATATTTCCAAGCAACCTAAGACTTAAAATCACTCTTTCTCAGTCACTGTACAGATTTGTTTTCTTATGTCAAGATTAAATGAAATATATTTGAACTTATTTAGTTAGCTAACAAGTTAGTTGGCTGATTACTTGAAAGGCAGCGAGGAAGAGAGATCTTGCATCTTCTGGTTCATTCCTCAAATGCCCACAACACATAGACTGGACCGGGCTGAAACCAGAAGCCAGAATCTCTGCATCTGTCTCCCAGTTGGTGGCAGAAACTCAAGGACTTGAGCTATCATAGACCCTTGTGTAGGGGCTGGATGGCAAGGGCAGCCACGACTTGGACTGGCCCACTAACATCAGGGCACAGGACGTTAACCCAAGCAGAAGATTAACTCACTGAACCATAATATTTTTCCCCAAATAAATTTACTTTAAAATTTGATACAAAATTCTGATGGTCCATTGGCTGAGAAGTGAAGATAGCATTTAGTGCCTGATTTGAGTTTTGTCTCTGCTTTCAATTCCAGCTTCCTGAGAATGTGCACCCGAGACGCAGTAGGAGACAGCTCAAGTACCTGGGGCCCTGCCAGCCAGAGGAAGCCTGGATTGGACTCTGGACTTCTGGCTTCAATGCATGACCTACCCCTGGTGTGAATAACACTTAGGAAGTGAATCAACAGACAAAAGCGTTTTCTGTCTCTCTGAATTTTAACTAAAGAAATGGATACATTTTTCTAAGATTTGCAAGAAATAACTATGAAGATGCTGTTTATGCTACTTAGGTCATGTTGCTGATTCAGTATATCAGTCTTCATAGTTGTTTCACACTTATTTAGAGATATTTAGGCAAAATGTCATTAGGGTTTCTAAAGCCAAATTTACTAGGGATTCTTAATCCTCCATTTCCCCCAAAAATGTCACTAACAAATCACTTTTGATGCCAACTATGACAGTCGCTTCCCCAGCCTGGGGTTCATAGCTGTCCTACCACTACTCAAGCAGCAGTTTTGAGGCAAGTATGAAACTGAATCAAAGAAACCACAGAAACATTTATTTTTACAAAGATATCTGTCCTCAATCCTGATTTTTTATTTATATTTAGTTAAACTGTTTACACTTATCTGTGATAACAAGCTCCCTTGCGTCCTGTATTAGGATAGTTAAGATAAGCATGCATTACGTCTGTAAAACTGGAGTAATTATTTGTTTATTCTCTGCAAGACTATGAAACTAAACATTCTAACATGCAAACCTGGTCATGTCATTCTCTGGCTGAAATCTCCTCATTGCTGCTAGCTCCAGAATAAAGGGCAAGACACTAACTGTAACTGGCCCAGAACTTACAAAAGACTTCCTGTCTCTTTCTCTCCCTTCCCATCCCTAAGAAGACACACCAGCCTCTGTCACGACTGTTCTGGATTTTGGGTGACAGAGAACTTTGTCACACAAAGAAAGCACAGGATAAGAAAAGGGACCTGGAGTTACTGGGTGCACGTAATAAAGAGATTAAAAAAAACTAGAGGGCCCGGCGCGGTGGCGCAAGTGGTTAAGGTCCTCGCCTTGCACGCCCGGGATCCCATATGGGCGCCACCGGTTCTATCCCGGCAGCCCCACTTCCCATCCAGCTCCCTGCCAGTGGCCCGGGAAAGCAGTCGAGGACGACCCAAAGCTTTGGGACCCTGCACCCACATGGGAGACCCCAAAGAGGCTCCTGGCTTTGGACCGGCATAGTATCGGCCGTTGTGCTCACTTGGGGAGTGAATCATCGGATGGAAGATCTTCCTCTCTGTCTCTCCTCTCTGTATATCCGCCTTTCCAATAAAAATAAAATAAATCTTTAAAAAAAAAATAAAAAAAGAACTAGAGTCGGGGCAAGAAGGAGGATTAGAGCTGGATGGCAAGAAAACCCCAGAAGCTGAGAGTCAGGGACCATTTTGTAGTGTTAGAGAATAAGAAGACTAGAAAACAGGATTTGGAGGGGCTCATGGAGACTTTAATCATTTTTTTTTCAGTATAACTATGGTAAAATTCTTTTTTTTTCACTTCTTTTTAAATTATTTTCATCATTTTATCAAACAGTTCAATAGGCCCTGCGATTTCTCTTTTTCCCCTCCCCAATTCCCTCCGCCTTCACAGAGTTCCCCTATATCATTACTATAGTACAGTTCTTCATACACAGTCATATGTCCATCATTGTGAGCATGGACAATGGCAAAGTCCAGCATCCTATTGCCAAGATATAGTGAATACTTTCATTAGGAGTCCATCTTTGCCTGGAAATAGAGATACATACTGCATTGTATCCTCACATCTGGATATGATAGTCTCCATTACACAGTTACTATATATATCCCCTTAAATGAAAAGCCACAAAACAAAATCAACAACAGGAGGAAAAAAAAAAAGAAGTTTACAATACCATGAAGTTAAATAACATGCTACTGAATGACTAATGTGTCACTGAAGAAATGAAAAAGAAAATCAAGAACCTTCTTGAAGAAAATGATGCTACAATTTTTTGCTTTTAGAATCTTGAATATATTGCTCCATTCTCTTCTGACCTATGGAGTTTCCTGAGAGATTAGCTGTGAATTTAATTGGTATTCCTTTATATGTCAATTGATTTTTTTTTTCACGTGCACATTTAAGGATTTTTTTTCCTTATGTTCAATTGACAAGAGCTTGATTATCATGTGTTGTGGTAAAGATCACCTTTGGCCAACCCGGTTGAGAGTTGTGCGTGCCTGCTGGATGTTGTTTATCAATTCTTTCTCCAGCTCAGGGAAATTTTTCTTCATTATTTCATTAAATACATTTTAAACCCTGTTTTTCTTTCTATATCTTCTCCCACTGCCATAGCTCTTATATTCGTCTTTTCAACAGTGTCTCTTAATTCTTTAATATTTTTTAGTGTGGCCAACCTCTGCTTCCAGTTTTTTGATTGTCTTCCCATTGTGACAAGAAATATCTTCCAATTCTGAGATTTTTTTTGTCTGCCTTTTTCATTCTATTATTGAAACTTTCCAGTCACTTTCTAATTTGCTCTGTTGCGTCCTACATTTCCAATAATTTGGCTTGATTTTGTCTCAGTGTTGTTATTTCCTGTGTGAAACATTCCTTAAATTCCTGCATGTGCTTCTCCTTGTTGATCAGAAGCTATATAACAAGTGTTGTGAATTCTGTGTCCCCCATTTTCTCGATGCCTTCCTCAGTTAATTCTGAGCTTGGAAAAGACTTTTGCAGGGGAGTCTTCAGTAATATTCATTGTGCCTTTGCCTTTTCTTTTGGTCTTGGTCATTTTGTTTATGGTTAGCAGATTCTTGTCCTTGGGGCAGGTTTCTAAATTGTGCCACCCACAGGTCTACAGTTCGATTTTACTTGTTGTGGTTGATACACGGCTTTTCATTTGCAGCCATTTGTGCAAACAAACTCCCTCCAGCTAGTTCCAGGTCTGCGTTCTTATATTAAATTTTCACCATGGTCTCCGTATGCCCAGATCCTGGACCACCACTTTTTGTGATACCTGCTGAGGCTGTACCATTGCTTGTACAAATTTTCCTCACTTCCAGTTGGAGCAGTTCCCAGGATTAGGGAAACACTAAGTGTCCTGCATACCTAGGTTGCTGGTGGTGCTGATCTTGCTAGAACCTGTTGGCTATTAGGTCTGAGGGCAACCCAGACCTATTCTGAATTGTAAGATGCCAAATTCGGTATTATTTTCTGTGTGGGACCAGTGCAATGTGCTGAGCTCAGTGAGTTTGCTCCCACCTCAGCATCTGCGCAGCTCACTGTTGTCCCTGCAGCCTTTGACACACAGTACAAAATAGCACCTAATGTGTCACTACTAGAGTCTCTGATCTGCTGACTGTCATGTCTGAGGGATACTCAGAACTATATTAAGTGGAACCTGTAGAATACCATGCTGCAGCTCACTGAAGCAGAAGTGAGTTCACTCCCATTTTAGTGCATGTACAGGTCTGTCCCATAACCATTGCCTCCCTATACAAAATGGCACCTGATTCAGCTCAAGGGGGTTTTGGTTGTGAAATCCACCCTGTACCCGCAGTGCCCATCTGGGACCTGCCGCTCTGTCTCTGCTTCTGGTCAAGAACAATAGACCAGCAGGATGGGCAGTTCTTTGGGTTCACCTCTTGACCTCCTGGTGAACATCCCTTCCCACCTTGTTGCTGGTGGACTTCCAACTGCAATGCAATTCAGATCACCACTTACTGAATGTTGCTGGGGTATGTCACAGTAACACCACACCATTGTGTCTGCTGTTTTCCCTTGTCTGTCAGTCTCTAAGTGCCCCTCTGCTGTCATTCTGTCCCCTCCTGTTTCCTGAAATATGCCCTCTCTGCTTCACACTACCTAATATTTTCCTTCTGGTTAAACATGTCCTTACCCTATTCTGCCGTCTTGATTCTCCCCAAGTGTAGATATCAATTTTAATGATTTTTAAGAAGTGCAAATAAAGATCAAAAATGCTTACTGAATTTGATTGGTTTGCTTTCACTTCTGGGCTGAGCTTTAGAAGAAGCTGAGCTGGGGGTACCCTTGGTTCTATGAGGATTATAAGAGCTATGAGGTGGGCTCAGAGCAATGGCTCAGTGGCTAAATCTTCACGTTGTGGCTACTGGGATCTCTTATGGGCACAGGTCATGTCCTAGCTGTTCTACTTCCCATCCAGTTCCCTGTACTCACATGGGAAACCCAGAAGTTCCTGGCTCCTGGCTTTGGATCAACTCAGCTCCATTTGTTGCAGGTGCTTTGGGAGTGAACCAGCAGATGGAAGATCTTTCTCTCTGTATCTCTTTCTCTCTGTAAATGTGTTCCTAATAAAAATTGATAAATCTTGAAAAAAAAATAAGCTATAAAGTGGTTTTCATTTGGTTGCCATGACTTTTTCTGACCCCCTCACACTCAGTCCAAGAGTTGTCAGCAATTCATTTACAGATTTTATCGTGATTTTTCTTACCTCTGAGTCATCATGGTTGTCCAGCTACACTAGGCCAGATTCTAGAGTATCTTCAAAATCAGTTTAAGTATTCACCCTACAAGGAAGTTGTCCTTCCTACTCCTCCCACAGTCACAGTTAATATCTGATAGATGCAAAGCCAAGAAACATAGAAAACACATTTGCCTTATCAGTTTGTTTATTTCAGTCTCTCCCAATACACTTTCACTGGGAGCCAGATGATGGATGATACTGAAGTGAGCCATGTACAAAGCTTAAATAGGAAAAGGAAAACAACATGACTTCAAGAACCAAGAAAGAATACAAAATGAAGCTATTTAACAAAATAAACAGCAGAAAATGATTTGTGAAGAAGCCGATAAACTGGTGTATGGTGCAATGCTGAGCTGAGGATAGATCCTCTAGATAGGCAAAGATGGCAATATTATAACCTAACAAACTATGATCAGACCTGTTACAAAATTCCCAAAGATGGCACTGAGGGGAAAATAAAGTATTGTCTTCATAAGCATTTCAGATTTCATCTCCTAAAAATATGCAATAAATTACCTTCAAGAACAGATGGTGACATGATTGCAGATATCCAAACTTTACTCTAGAAAGTGAGTCAAATCATAAAGAAAACAACAGGAACAGGAAAAATCCTGCATCCTAGTTAACATTGATTAAAACCCAGCAACATAAAATGCATCCAGTCATAGATGTTTTTCATGGTTAGATGACTATATACTGTGGAACTCAACTATAAACAGAACCACTGTTCTATATCCAGAAACCTTTCTGTAAAACTTGGCTGTCGGGCCCGGCGCGATAGCGTAGTGGTTAAGGTCCTCGCCTTGCATGCCCGGGATCTCATATGGTCGCCGGTTCTAATCCCGGCAGCACTGCTTCCCATCCACCTCCCTGATTGTGGCCTGGGAAAGCAGTCAAGGAAGACCCAAAGCCTTGAGACGCTGCACCCACATGGGAGACCCGGAAGAGCTCCTGCCTCCTAGCTTCAGATTCGCTCAGCTACAGCCGTTGGAGTCACATGGGGAGTGAACCACGGGATGGAAGATCTTCCTCTCTGTCTCTCCTCCTCTCTGTATATCCACCTTTCAATAAAAATAAATAAATCCTTAAAAAAAAAAAACTTGGCTGTCATCCCTTGATGACACCACACAATTAAATACTTAGCACAGCAATATCCAGAAGCACCTGAAAAACAACCTTGCATCTTCCTTGCAAGTTTCATGAAATTGCCTCAGTCTACATTACACATGAGACCATAGCTGAAAGTCCAGGAAATGCGGTGTTTCATTTCCCACCTCTTCTATACAGAAAGGCACACTAAGAAAAAGTGAAAATATGTGTACAACATCAGTCCAGCAGATCATCTGCAACAAGCATGGCATCACTAAATGGATTTTGCTTGGATGCAATGCTAACAAGCTAATCCTGAAGTGATACTCAGGAGTAAAACCACGATTTTCCTTCTCAAAGAAAAGTTTAAAAGATAGCTACTGCATATACATATTGTAGAACTAGCATGAAGCTGCCACCAGCTCGCTTGCTGTTCTCTCACCACAGGAGCAATAGTACTTCATTCAGACAAAAATCTTAACCACAAATGAAATATTTTCTCATAGGGTTTCTCACTAATGTAGCAGATTTTTTCCCAACTATACATACATTCTCCTAAAACATAAGAATATTCCACACTTCTACCAGCAAGTTAGGGCTGGAAGTAATAATAGTTTATACCTGGAGTATACAGATTTCAAACAACCAATTAGATTCTCTTTGGTTACTTTTATCTTTCCCCTTCCTACTCTTCAAAAGCTGATAAATGACTGGTAATTTAACTAATTTCATTTGACTAAACATGTTAAGTTTTAAAAGGAAGATTCCAACATTCATCATCTAAATTCTTAACAGTGAGTTAATAAGAGACAAGATCTTAAACGGAAACAGTGACATATCAGGCTAATCCTCTGCCTGTGGCATCCCATATGGGGGGCCCATTTGTGGTCCAGCTGCTACATATCTGATCCAGCTCCCTGTTAATTAATGGCTTGCAAAAGCAGTGGAGGATAGCGCAAGAGGCTGGGCACCTGAACCTTCACGGAAAACCCAGAGGAAGTGCCAGACTTGGGATCAGCCCAGCTTCCATTAGTGAAACCATTTGAGGCATGAACCAGCAGATGGAATATCCCTCTCTCTATCTCTCTATATAATTCTGCCTTTCTTATAAAATTAAATAAGTCTTTAAAAAAAATAACAAGAAGCAATAAGGTAATTTCTATGAAAATTTTAGAAGCAAAACAGAAGTGAGCCAATAATTCGATATTGCATGCAATAGGGAAAGCTGATGCCTATGCGAGGCATTCTATGTGCATTGCTTTGATTCCGGGCTACTTTGTTTCCAGTCCACCTCCTAGGAAAGTAATGGAAAATGAATCAGGTGCTTAGAACACTGACACACACATGGAAAATCTGGGTAGATTCCTTCTGGATCATCCCGGTCAATACAGCCATTAAGGGAGTGCATCAAAGGATAGAATGTATTCCTCTCTCCCCATTTCAATAGCTCTGCCTTTCAAATAAAAAATTATTTTTTAAATAATTTCATAATTTGTTACTACACAAAAACAAAAACAGTCTTAGATATGTCCTCAAATTCTTGTAGCACTTCTGAGAAAATTTTTGGAAACGTTTCAGCCAATAGCCAACATAGAAGAATGTAGCTTTTACTTTCTATTGATGTATAACTTGTGAGGCAACAGGTTGATAGGTCAAGTATTTGGGTCCCTGCCACCCATGACAGAGACCAGGATTGATGTCTACACTCCTGGCCTCAGCTTGGCCCAGCCTTGGTTGTGGTGGGAGTATCTAGAGTGTTAGCTAGCAGACAGAAGATATTTCTCTATATACAATTCAAATAAACAGAAAAATTAGCAACCTATGAGATGAAAGATTATGAGTTCGATGGCAAGTCACAAAATACTAATCCAGGACTTTCTCTGCAATGGAAGCCTTTCTAGACACACACAACTACTGGGATGTAAGACTATTGATCTAGGTTAGTGGACCATGTAACAGTTCTCTTAACCAACAAGATATTTTCTGTTTGTTCTTATATATTTTTTTATTTTCTAATATTTAATTTTTATTTATTAGTATTAGCATCATTTTATGATGCAGTTCCATAGGCTCCTGGGATTTCCCTTATCTTCCCCCCTCCCCCAGTTCCTCTATATCATTACTTAACTTTTCTTTACTGTGGAGGAATTTTATTTCATTTTCAAAGACAAAAGATTTGCTGGATATGTTATCCTGGGCCAACAATTTTTTTCTGGCATATGTCACTCCATTCTCTTCTTGACTATAGAGTTTCCTGTGAACAACCCATTCCCAAAATGACCTTTAGGTATTTAAAGGGAGTCCCAGAAAAATTTCCTTCAGAGACTGAAGACATATGTATAAAGTTACTCTAAAGTTTTGTAAAAATATTTGTTAGTTCTTAAAAGAGACACTTGTATGGCAGATGTCACATGCATGAGCCCTAGCAGCCACATGGGAAACCCAGATGGAATTCCAGGCTCCAGGCTGTAGGGTAGCCCAGCCCTAGCCATTGAGACCAGTATTTGAGGACTTGAGGATTGAACCAGCTGAGCGAAGATTGGACCTCTCTTTCTGTAATTCTTTCAACTACATAAATACATCTTTAGAAAAAGAAATACATACATCCACATTATCTTTTTAATTTATTTATTTAAGGTTGCAATTCCGTAGGCTCCAGAATTTCCCCTCTCATCCTCCCCAAATTCCTTCCCCCACACTGGTTTCTCCTATATTATTATAACAATAAAGTCCTTCAAAAACAGTCATAAGTCCATCATTCTACTATTTAAATGAATTTTGACATTGTAGGTATAGACAATGTCAGAGAGTCCAGCATCTTATTGTCAAAATACATTTTATAGTTCATTGGGAGTACATATTTGGTTTGGAAGTAAAGATGCATAATACATTGCATCTTCACATCTTGATACTAAAGTTTCTATTACACAGTTCCTCTGGATGACCATATGTACATGCATGTTTATCTATACATCTATTGATCTTGTATTTTGCAAGCAGATTGCCTTATATCAGAGAAAATATATATTTGTCATTTTGGGATTAACTTATTTCACTGAGCATATTGATCTCTAGCTGGGATCTTTTTGTTGTAAATGGCTGAATTTTATTTCATTCTTTTTAATAACTGAGTGATATTCCAGAGTAGACATAGCACAGTTTATTTATCCACTTATCTTTTGATGGGCATGTGGGTTGAATCCAAGTCTTTGCTATTGTAGTTTGTGTTGCTGTAAGTACAGAATTACAGATCTCTTTCTTGTATGCAGATTTCACTTCCTTTGGATATATTCCCAGAAGTGGGATAGCTGGGTCATATAGCAGATCAATTTTTAATTCTCTAAGCATTTTCCATACTGACTTCCATAGGGTTTACAAGCCTACACTCTACCAACAGTGAAGGAGGGTACCTTTCTCCCCACATCTACTCCAGCATGTGTTGTTAGCAGAGTTCCAAATGGAGGCCAATATCACTGCAGTTAGGTGTAAACTCAAAGTGGTTTTCATTTGCATTTCTCTGACAGCTAGGGAGTCTGATCATTTTTTTATACCTCTGTTAACCATTGAGATTTGTTCTTTTGAAAAATGTCTGTTTATTTCTTTCATCCATTTCTTCACAAGTTTGTTTGTTTTGCTGTTGTTGAGTTTGTGGAGCTCCTTGTAAAGCCTGGATATTAGTCCCCTATCAGTTGTGTAGTGTGTAAAGATTGTCTCCCGTCCTGTGGGTTGCTTCTTCACTTTGTTGATGGTTTCCTTTGCTACACAAAAGCTCCTTAGTTTGATGTAGTCCCATTTTTTTTAATTTTGAGTTTGACTGCTTGTACTTCTAGTGACTTCTCTGAGAAGTCTTTCCCAATGTCTATATCTTGGAGAGTGCTTCCTATGTTTTCCTCTAACAATTTAATGAGTTATGAGTGAAAGTTTAGGTCCTTGATCCACTTAGAGTTGATTTTTATATAAGGTAATAAGTGTGGGTTTGTTTCTTACTTACTTCTTGTCCCAACAGCATTTGCTGGAAATCCATATTATTTCTTACAAAATTATACTACCCTCCCCAGACAAAACTCAAGATACACCAATAAAAATTTTAAAAAAAGAGTTTGGCAGAAGTGAAGAGGAAAATTTGGAAGTCATAGGAATTGCTAGAATTATTTTTATTTTTACAAATTTTGTCAGACATAAAACTATGCATATATGTAGGGAAATATGTATTTCATTACATATATAATGGTTCATTGGATATACATATAATATCTCATTTGATTTATGTATATACATATATATGCTTCAATTCATGAATCTAAAGTATGACAGCCAAACAAAATAAATATACTTATCCTTTCAATTGTTTAGCATTTCTTTGCCATGAAAGCATTCAAAATTCTATCCTCTGGGTTTTTTTTTTAAGATTTATTTATTTGTATTTGAAAGTCAGATATACAGACAGGAGGAGAAACAGATCTTCTATCAGCTAATTCACTACCCAAGTAGCTGTAACAGCTGGAGCTGAGCTGATCCAAAGCCAGGAGCCTCCTCTGTGTATCCCATGCAGGTGCAGGGTCCCAAGGCCCTGGGTCATTCTTCAATGTTTTCCCAATCCCTAAACAGAAAACTGGATGGGTAGTGGGGCAGCTGGCACATGAACACACCCATACAGGATCCCGGGCAGGTAAGGTGAGGACTTTAGCCAATAGGCTGTTGCTCTGGGCCCTATTCTCTAGGTTGTTAAAGTATATAAGTAAATAAACATTGTTTAGTCACCCCACTATGCAATATAAATTCAGAACTTCTTATTCCTATCTAGCTATAACTGACCTTTT
The DNA here is from genome assembly GCF_017591425.1 of Ochotona curzoniae. Lineage (NCBI taxonomy): Eukaryota > Metazoa > Chordata > Mammalia > Lagomorpha > Ochotonidae > Ochotona > Ochotona curzoniae. The sequence continues at coordinate 42,245,083 of NW_024467119.1, forward strand.
CTGTCACATGGCAACCACATTTATAATATTTAACTCTGTGAAATCATTTCTCTGTTAGACTCCATGTATGAAAGCTATATTTGTCTTTCTGTGCTTCCCTTATTTCACTTAAAATAATGATATTCAGTTCCAGCAGTGTTACTGCAGTCGACAGGACTTAATCCGTGTTATGGTTGAATTAAAATCCAATCCATGTATCTACCACATTTCCTTAAGTTGTTTCCATTTCTTGGCTGTTGCGTGAATGGTGACGCAACAAACTTAGGAATGAACATGCCTTCTGGACAGGTGGATTTCATTTTTCTTGGATATATTCAGGAATGGAATTGCTCAATCACTTGGCAGTTCCATTCTAAGCTTTTTAATGAACCCATACTATTTTCCACAATGGTTGTACTAATTTACATTCCCAACAACAGTGAGTAAGCATCCCCTTTCCTCCACCACCAATGTTTTATATTTGTATATATGTATATGTGTAACAGCCAATCTAACTGAAATGAATGGAGTAGATGAGTTAATGGTGACTTAGATGTGCATGTTCACTCCCCAAGTGGCCAGAGCTGACCTGATGTAAAGTCAGAAACTTCTTCTGGGTATCATATGTGGATATAGGGTCCCAAGGCTTTAGGCCATCCTCTACTGCTTTCCTAGGGCACAAGCAGAGAGCTGGATGGGTAGTGGTGCAGTCAGGACATAAACTGGTACCCTCATGGGATCCAGAGGCTTGGGAGTGGAAGATTAGCTAGTTGAGGCAGCACACCAGCCACGGAGTAGGCATTTTGCATGGAAGTTGAAACACCACTAGGAACAACCCAACCCTAAAGAGTACCTGGATTGGCTCTGTTTCCCATTCCTGCTGCTAATGTACACCTTGCGAAGCAGCAGATGATGGCTGAAGCAGGTGAGTATGTCCCTGTTACTCATGGGGAGGTGGGAGCATGGGAGTGACTTTCTTGCCTCCAAGTCTGGACCAGGCCCAGTTATTGTGGACATTGCGGGAGTGACCCTAACTTAAAGAAAGCACTGGAGTTTTCCTAAGTGTTGCTTATTTCAACCTCATTTCATCTTCTCTCTTTTTCCCCTAACAACAATTATTTCAACTGGAAAATACTTCAAGAATCAAATTTCGTAGTCTACTAATAATAGAACTACTAATAACAATCATATACTGAACATGTGTTAATGCCAGAAATGAATCCAAGTGTCCTAATTCCAAGTTAATTTTTTCCATTGTAGTGTATTTTCCCACTCTCTATTTCATCTCCCACCGTCCTAAATCTGCTTGCTACCCAGGCAACCAGCCATGGCAGAGCATGAATTCTTGCCGAATTTAGCCAGGTCAGAAAGCCCCATTTCATAGAATGACTCTTCTGTGAAACTGACTTACTTTCTCATTGGATGCTGTTGGGTTCTTTCCGGAGGAGAGAGAAAGAAAAGAAAGACAAAAACTGTGAAGAGATAATATCAGAGGAGAGCAGCTTCAGTAACTAAGTGTCCTACCACCCTATGAAATCTGAGGACTTGCCACAGGAGGCCCAGGCTCATAGACCTGGCCCATTTATTCCTCTGTTTTCAGCATTTGATTACACATTAGAAATGCTTGGTGGAGTTTTAAAATTCCCCATGCTCTGGTCAATTAGAGCAGAGTCTCAGAATCATGATTCTAGCAGCTTCCCAGGTGATTCCTAGATGCAGCATCTCCTTTGAAACAAGCCACATGTTAGCTCTTCTCCGACACCACGGCTGAACAGCTGTGATATGAGCTTTCTGGGTGGCTAACAGCTGAACATGAAGTAACCAGGGCAGTTCTTTGGCAGTAGTGAAAAAAGCAATATTAAACAGTCACCCAGGTAATTGTACAGCCTTCATTATTTCTTCCAGTTTTTTTTTTCTGCTTTTGTCCTCTGTAAAATTGTAGACATAAAGCATTCTTGTTGGCAGGATTAATACTGTTTGTCAATAGAGGTGAGTGTCACACCATTTCTTGGGAGTTCACAGTGAGTCCATAAAGATGAAATAAAAAATTCTCAAGGAGAATGGGAGAGAAGGCGGAAGGGAAAATCCTTATGCTTTTAGCATTGTGTCTACAAGGCATGGAGCAGTGGCTTAACTGACTAATCCTCTGCCTTAAAGCACCAGGTTCCCATTTGAATGCTGGTTTGTATCCCAGCTGCTCCACTTCCCATCCAGCTCCCTCCTTGTGGCCTGGGAAAGCAGTAAAAGATGGCTCAAAGTCTTAGGACCCTGCACCAGCATGGGAGACCCAAAAGAAGCTCCTGACCTCTGTCTTCAGCTCAGCTCTGGCCATTGTGGCCACTTGGGGAGTGAACCAGTGGATGCAAGATCTTTCTCTCTGTCTTCCTTCTCTCTGTAAATCAGCCTCTGCAACAAAAATAAATAAATCTCTTTAAAAAGGGAAAAATGTATCTATAACTCATATTGAATGCTAAAAAGCTAACTAAAATTTACATAATTTAAACAATTGAAATTCAGGTAAACGTGCTCAATCCTTCCATAGGTCTGCTAAATTACCTGCTTTGTCTATTGACCAACATTTGGTCCTACCAGGACTCATCCAAAAATCCCTAGCTGGGAAAAATCTGAAGATGCATCATGAAACACGCATACAAGTTGCTCCTACCAGCTCAGAAATACTCGGCTAGCTTGACTGTCATGAGCTGGCTGGGATCTGAATCAAAGAAACAACCCAGAAGCCAGTTTCCGGGGGAAGGAAGTATGCAGGGAGGAAACGTGTGTGTGTGTTTGCGAGTCCATGATGTCACATTGGAACCCATCAAAAAAAAACATAGCCAAGCAAATCTTTGATGTCAGATAAGTAAGGCAGTCTGTGTTTCATGTGTATTTTCATAATCAATTGGAAAAGGCAGCATGAGGCAATGTTTGAAGCCAAAAATCAAAACCTGTGACACTAACAAGGCCGATGTTCATGAGGAAAGTTTTTAAACCTCTCTTAGCGTCAGCTCTCTCACCTGTAAAATAGGAATAAAAGTATCTACCCCAGAAGTCGTTTAGTGTCCAGTATAGTAGATGGAAATAGTGGAAATTCAATCAGTAATTGTGACAAGAGGAGGGCAACAATGTATTTGCTGCAGCAGTAATAGGTGTTATTAAAAGTTTATGCACAGAAAACAACATACATTCCAGTCTGAAAACTCTTTTAGTTCTGCTCTTTTTGCTAATTTTGAAAGTTGGTCATGAAACCTGCTCACAGGCATATAATTGAAGCTAACGATTGCTATAATATGATTCCTTTAAGAAAGGCACTGTGGGTGCTAGTACAATGGCCCAATTGGCTAATCCTCCACCTCCAAGCATGGCATCTCTTGTGGGTCCCCATTTGTGTTCCCAGCTGCTTCATTTCCTATCCAACTCCCTGTTTGTGGCTGGAAAAGCAGTGGAGGATGGCCCACGTAGTTGGGACACTACACCCATGTGGGAGACCATAAAGAAGCTGCTAGCTCCTTGCTTTGTATAGGTTCAATTCCAGCTATTGTAGCTACTTAAGGAGTGAACAGTGGAGAAAGATCTTTCTCTCATTCTCTCTATAAAATCTGCCTTACAAACAAAACTGAATAGATCTTTTTTTAAAAGAAAACATTTAAGTTCTTAAGTCAATGAAAAAAAGCTAAATCAAATGACCTCAAGTTTTAAAAGCAATGAGGAAAATAAACTGTAATAAATGTGATATGAAGCAGGGACATTAATACAAAATTAGCAAATCTGAAATAGCAAAATTTCTTGCTGCAAATAAGTCTTTTACAAAGTGCTTGAAGAACATAACAACCTGTCAAAAAAGGTCTACAAAATCTTTTCTTCCAGTAGCTGTGTTTCAAATCAAATGCTTTCATTGTTTCGATCAAAGAGAATGTGAAGTGGCTGTGTGACCTTGGGAATGTTTCATAATCTCTCTGAGCATCTGTTTCCCCATTAGTAAAGTTTGGACAATAATCATGGTGATGAGTTGTTATTTAAATGGAACTACTACTCTGATGGCACATGTGATGCAATTAATACAGTCCCTACTGCTTTGATGTTGGCTATCATTTTTATTTATTACTGCTGGCATTAAAGTGACTTAGTGGAAGGATTTAAAGGCATATCAGAGAACAATAACCTGGCTAATTTTCAAAAACCGAGTCTGCCACAGGATTAGTTTTAGAGCTCTCTCACAGGCTCCTGGAGTCCTGGTTTATTTCCAATGTGTTAAGTAGAAGGTACTAAGCTACAAGGATTTGAGTGCTATTTTCCCCCCCAAAAAAAATTTATTTGTTTATTTGAAAGGCAGAGTAAAAAAGGGATTTTTCCATCCTGTGATTTATCCCACCCCATAAATGGCTTCAGCAGCAAAGAATGGGCCTTGCCTCAGCCAGGAACTCAATCCAGGTCTCCCCAACGGGTGGCAGGAATGCAAGCACCTGTGTCATCGCTTACAGTCCCCCAGGAACATAACAGAGAGCTGGGCTGAAGGTGAAGCAGTTGGGATTGAAACAGTAGGTGCTCTGACCCAGGATGCAGGCATCCCAAGCAGCAGCTTAACATGATGTTCCAGAACACCTACCCTAAACCAGCAGATTTTAGTTTAAAAAAAAAAATAGTTAAGCTAAATACTGATGTGTGTGTTAGGCCAATTTAAATTGTTTTTCCTGGAATCTACTTATTAGTGCACCCATCCTTAGACAATGATGCCAGAGACTGGGAAACACAAAGCAAGCCTTTCCGGTGTTTTGTTTTGGTTTGGTTTGGTTAGGTTAGGTTAGGTTTGGTTTGGTTTTTTAGTTTGTTAACAATTTATTTGACATCTTAAAATTTTGTCTCTAATATATATAGGAATACTTTTGCCCTTGTTGTTCTTTTATTATTTATTTGTTTGTTTGTTTGTTTTATTATTCTATGACATAGTTCCATAGGCTCCAGGATTTCCTTTTTCCCTCCCCAATCTCCAGCCCCCCACCACAACTTCCCCCATATCTTACCCATAGTATAGTCCAACATAATCAGTCATAAGTCCATCATTCTGCTATTTCAGTGTATCCTGACATTGCAGGCATGCATGGACAGTGGCAGAGTCCAGCATCCTGTTGTCAAGATACATTCACTAGGAGCCCATCTTTGATTTGGAGTAGAGACACACACTACATTGTATCTTCACATCTGTATGTGATAGTATCTACTACACAGTTACTCTGCATCCCCTTAAAATGAAAAGCCATAAAACAAAAACCTTTCTATTTTATTCACTTATTATCAAGTATTTCTTCAACCCATATTTAATCAACTACTAAAACAACTCCTGAATTCCATTTATTTTACACTATAAGATTTAGTTCTCATACACTAAGTAGAATAAGTATTCCTGATCAGAGCTTTTGTCTGAGTGATAATAAAATTCCCAATACAGGAAACTGATATATAGTAGCTTAAGCCAACACCTGAGATGCCAACATACCATATGATAGGCCATTCTAGTCCTGGATGCTCCAATTCCCATCTGGCTCCTTGCTAATGCACTTGGTAAAACAATCAATGATGGCCCAAGAGGTTGGACCCCCGCCACTCATGTGGGGGACCTGAAGCAAGCTCCAAACTCCAGGCTGAGCCCAGACCCTGGCCATTTGGGGCATGAGCCAGGGATGGGAGATCTTTCTATGTCTCCCTCCCTCTACCACTCTCCCTCCCCTGCCCTTTCCTCATCACCTCCCCACTTTCTCCCACTCTTCTCCACCTTCCCTTGCTCCCCTCTTTCTGCTCCTCACCACCTCCCCTGGCTCTCCTTCTGTCGATCCCTCTCTCGTTCCCCTCTATCTGTAGCCCCCTGTCACTCTGCCTTTCAGATAAAGCCTTTTTGAAACCCCAAACAATTCCATTAGTGACTCACTATGACCTTGAATTTCTGCTACACTTTCAATAGGCAGAAGAAAGATCTTGAAAGACTGAGTGCTGATATTGAACCCCTTCATCCTAGAATGGGTATTTTCTGTCAACATTGACTTGGCAAGAACTAGTTATATGGTCCCTTCTACCATATAAAGAAAATTGGAGAAAGTAGACAAGTAACCACTTGACAGAAACAACTCTGCACTAAGGAAAAGAGGTTTTGATTCTGTGTTGTTTATGCAACCAGCCCTGTGCTAAGAATACAAATGCTGTGGGTAGATCAACTTTTAAAATGAAAGTGATGCCTCTTCCTATGGAGGCTACAGGCTAGTTCATTTGTACTTAGATAAAGAACGCTGTACCTCTGACTCTGTTTTCTCCTCTTTTATCATCTTCACATCATTCTCCTCTCTGGTTACATGAAGAACTACACTTCCCAGAATCCTTGCACAGGATCACTCAAGGTTAGATTTTACCAATGATGGAGCCACAGAGGGTTTGAAGAAAAGCAGCCATTTTTCTGAGACGCAGCTGTTTGCAGGCAGATGAGATCATTGTTGGCAGCACTCCTTGGCTCCCAACACTTCTCCAAGGAATCACCTGCTATAAGCAGGCAGCTGAGATCATCAACAAAAGTTTCCAGTGGCTCCAGCTGTCTGAGAATAACTCATGTCAGTGTTGCATAGAGCTGGGATTCTCGGTCTAGCTCTCCTGCAATCCTGCACTTGAAGATTTGCTGAAAAGTAATCAAGACCACTCCACAGCCCTCCTCGTGTTCTGAACTGCCTCCTTCCTGCCAAAAATACTAGCATGATTTATCCTCTGAACAGACTCGGGATGAAAAAGTTCAGTGCATTTATTCAGAGAAATATTTTCTTGTGCTGTTACAGACCAGGCCCTCCAGACCCTGTGCTAAAGGCCAGACAATGCAGTGAGAGCCAGATACACATCCACCTTCATTGTGCCTATTCATAATCTCTTCAGTGAAAAACATATTAGAAAACATGATACAGCCATGAGTATATATTCTGGCATGTGCTTTAAATGAAATCACAGGGTACTAAGAGGGAGAACAGGAGGACTTCAGTCCAAAAGGATAAAATGAGTTGGCATGCATAGACTCCCACTCTCACCATCAAATTATAAGAAAAAAAGTAAGAGTAATTCAATGCTACATTACTACTCAAAAAGAAATTTGTTGTGAACCTTAAATATATAACAAAGTATATCTAGTTATAAAGATATAGAAGCATGTCATAGGTAGTTAGAGAACATATTTCATCCTTGACTCAGGATTTGTATCATTAGGTTAAAAAAAATGGGCTGTGATTGAATTTTGTGTCTATATAAATTTTGAAATTTAAGAATAATATTCATTCAGAAAAGAGCTGTAAGGTAAAATGGAATGAGTAACTTTTCTGGGCAATTCGGGACTGGAAAAAAAGTTAAATTGTTGACACATAAAATTCTATCAGCCAATGGCTTGAATTCATAGTTGATGGTTAATAAATTAATCTAAATTGGAGAAAGATAAGTGCTTATTATTAGAATGTGAAATAGTGATAACTAGAATTCTAATAGCAACTTGGAAAAGAAAACAAAAATGTGACGACAACCCTCACACTCCATTTTAATGATATCTAGATCCCACGGAGAGTTTTGATTTTGAAGACCTTACTCTGCCATGTGAAGAATGAAAAGGAAAGGAAACAGAAGGAGCCATTTGGGTGTCTACTGCCATAATTCAATCAATCAATTATGATTGGAAGTCCTTCTCTGTACTTACCACTATTGCATTTTATTGAGATTTGGGATCCTAATATACCCATCACAGTATTTTCTATATGTTTAAGTCCTATTGCAAAGAAGTCTCAGTAGCTAAATTTCTTTTAAGATTCATTTATTTTTATTGCAAAGCCAGATATACAGAAAGGAGGAGAGACAGAGAGGAAGATCTTCCATCCTTTGATTCACTCCCCAAGTGGCTGCAATTGTCAGAGCTGAGCCAATCTGAAGCTAGGAGCCCAGAGCCTCTTCAGGTCCCCCACATGAATGCAGGAGCCCAAGGCTTTGGACCTTCCTCAACTGCTTACTCAGGCCACAAACAGGGAGCTGGATGGGAAGCAGGACAGCCAGGATTAGAATTGATGCCCATATGGGATCCCAGTGCATTCTAGGTGAGGACTTTAGCTGCTAGGCTACCACAACAAGCCAAGTAGCTGAATTTCTGCCACATAATACCAAGTGCACCTAAAATGATCACTAAAGTTTCCTCTGATGATTGCCTTATGTACGTATTTTCCAAACATGCCGTGCTATGCATCCCTACTGGAACATAAACAGAGGTACTTCAAAACACTATGGGAAATGGGCCCGGTGCAATAGTGTAATGTTTAAAGTCCTCACCTTGAACCCGCCAGGATCCCATATGGCGTTGGCACTAATCCCAGCAGCTCCACTTCTCATCCAGCTCCCTGCTTGTGGCCTGGGAAAGCAGTCGAGGACAGTCCAAAGCCTTGGGACCCTGCACCCACGTAGGAGACCCAGAAGGAAGTTCCTGGCTCCTGGCTTCGGATTGGCACAGCACCGGCCGTTGCACTCACTTGGGGAGTGAATCATCAGAAGGAAGATCTTCCTCTTTCTCTCCTCCTCCTCTCTGTACATCTGCCTTTTCAATAAATAAATAAATAAATAAATCTTTAAAAAAACACTATGGGAAATTGAACTTAAAATAAGTTTATCATGTTGCAAAAACAAAAATCTATACACCGCTTTTATATAAAATGCTTCCATGAACTTTATGAAAAAGATTCATTTATTTTTACTTGAAATACAGATTTTACAGGAAAAAAAAATAATTAAAGGAGAGAAAGAGAACTCTTCTATCCACTGGTTCACTCCCCACACAGCTGCAATAGCTAAAACTGAGCTGATCTGAAGCTAGAAGCTTCTCTCTGGCTCTCCCACACTGGCATTGGGGTCCACGGGCCTGAGCCATTCTCCACTGCCTTTCTAGGTGATAAGAAAAGGCTAGGGAGCCCAGGTAAGTCTGAGCAGCAGAGCAGGTACCTTCTCTCCTAGTCACATGACTGTGACTGGGAGAACCTGTGCCATGACAGGCTGCCTGTTGGGGATCCTAGCTCCCCATGTACAGCTGCTGGGTTGGGGGGTGGGGGGAAGGGTCCTGGGTTTCTCCAAGCCAGAAGTCTGAGTTCCTCCATCCAGAGCAACTATGCTGGGAACAGATCTTGGATGCCACTGGGCATGCTCAGAACCATGGCTCCGCCTACCACTGCCATCTTCATGGGTGGAGTCCAAGCAAATCCGAGCAGTGGAGCAGCTACCTTACTCTCCCAGCCACTTGGATGTGGCTAGGAGAACCCATGCCATGCCAGGCTGCCTGTTGGGGACCCTAGGTCCCCATCTACCACTGCTGGGTAGGAAGAGGGTCCTAGGTTTGTGAGGGGCCAGTGTACCAACTGGCACCAGGCTGTGCCTGCTGACCACCCAGTGGTAAGCTCTGGGGTCTTGAGGGTCTGGAATTACTGCCTAGAGACAACTGTGGATAAGGCCACTTGTACTTGTAGGTGAGAAATTAATCCTGAGGGACACACAATGACAGGGACAATGTACTTGCAGGTAAGCAAGGGTACTGAGATCTGGTGGTTTGGCAGGTAGAGAGACCTGAAAATCTGTGTGAGTCAGGCAGATGCACCAGCCCACATGGGAGTCCCGGGTTGGGCCTGTTATCATGTAACATGATTGACCACCAAGTGCCAAGGCACATGCAAGCTATGGCTGGGGCCTGTCTGGCAGGGCTAGATCCCAGTACCTGAAACTGAATGTCGAATCAGAGAATGGGTCACATCAGACTGGGCCAGGACACCAACTAGCAAGCAAGAGAACCAGATCTGGGTGCGGATTCTGTCAGGCACAAGTGGGCCCAACCCTATAGAACTATAAGTCCTGCTGGTTAGCTTGAGATCTGGGATGGTGATGGGCTGAACTAGGTATGACCATGTAATTCACTGGTGCTGGGAACAAGTGGCACAGTTTCAAACTGCAACACCCACATAAGCATCCTAAAACAAAGTGTGGGGTATGCCAGGTCAGACCAACTCATACACAGGCTGGGACAGATGGGGCAGGCCATGCCTTGTAAGAACCAAGCACCCACTGACATGTGTGAGATCTGGGTCTGATTGTGGCCCAAACGTAGGAACCTGGGAACACCCCCCACCACCACCACCACGTGAGTTGTAGCTCTTGCTGATGAGCATGTGGCTCAGGCCCGGGTTTCGGGCAGGCTGGGCAGGGGAGCTCCATCTGTCGATAAGTGTGTGAGTTGGTTTAGGAAGGGGATGGCCAAGAAAACTATAGCCCACTGGCACCCACCATGGACCCACCAGTGTGTGTGAGATCTGGCATTTGGAGAGATTCTGATGGAGGATCTTGCAGAACTCCTGTCAGGACACAGTCCCTGCAGGTGAACACAAGGACCAAGAAAGAGAGCAGTCCAGATCAGGCCAGGTTATAGTACGCATGGGCTTACCTTTGGCTCAGGTCAGGGGCAAGACAGGCTAGGCCAATTCATATCACCTGCTGGCAAATCTGAGAGAATGATGTGTGGGTCATACCAGATTGGGCTACAATACCAGCTACTTCACATTAAGGCCAGGACTGGGAGCTGGCTGGGCTGGCTAGGCTGTAATCCCTACCTACGTGAGCTAGAACTAGGACAGCGCAGGCCAGGCTGCAACACACACTGGCAAATGCTAAGCTGAGGTGGGCCATGTCAGACTGGGCTGCAATGCCTAACCAGCACACATGAGACCCTGAAGAGAGTGTATGAACCTGGTAGGTGGGCTGTACAGAGCTCCCCTGCTGGGTCATTATTCTCACTGGTGAGTGTGAGATGGGATGAAGCAGACCAGACCAGAAAGAGCTACAGAACTTGTTGGCCTGTATGCAAGCTGGATCATGGACAACCCTGGCTGAAGAACTGTACCTATACGTACATGTATAAGCCAGAGGGGGTGTGGGTTGCTTGGGCTTTGCTGCAGCGTCAGCTGGCAGATGCTGGTACAGAGGGTGAAGAGCAAACTCAGTCAAGCTAAACTGTTGCACCACCTGGACAGTGTAAGGTCCAGGAGTAGGAGTGGGCCCAGTATGGAAGCACCTCCCTCTTGGGTGGCCACTCTTACTAGTGAGCATGAGAACCAGGACTGGGATAGGCATGTCTAGACAGAGGATGGCACCTGCCAGCAGGTGTGTGTGCTGGATAATGGGACTGGTTGGGTTGAACCAGACTTCAAAGCCCATTGACACATATGAAAGTTGAATGTGATATGGCACAGACTGGAGCAGAGTGCTGTACATACTGGCAAGCATGGGAACCAGGGCAGGGGGCAGGCCTGGTGGGAGTTACTGTTGGTTGCTCCAACCAGGCTACAACTCCCACTGGTTTGCCTGGCAGCTGAGTGTACAGTGGGCAGGATCAGGCTGGACTGCAACACCCATTAGTTTGGATAGAAGACAGGGTTAGAGACAGAACTGACCCCGTAATTGCAACTAGCAGTGTACATGTAGGTCACTTTGGGCAATGGTCTATGCCGGACCCTGTATTGGTAAGCACATACAAGAATCAGGTCAGGGATCACCTCAGATGAAGTTTCTTTGGGAATCCCCCCAACTGAACCTCTGAACTCAAAACTCGAACCATAGAGAAAATTGCAAGTTCCAAGGTCTGACCATGGAATGCATATATCGGAGCTGGGCCTCCTCAGTGGCTTAGTTGGAGCAATGGACAGCATATCCAGATGAACATGGAGGATATGGCAGTACACCAGAGCCTGCAGAGGACACCTGGCACCATAACAGAGGATGGAGGACAGAACAAATCAATCAACTACCCCAGCCAAGTGCTGGCAGTGAATAACTGGGCAAGCAGAGACTCTAAGTTGGTCTATGTCAATCAGTGGAGTCCGGAGAGATTACATTGTGCTTGGAGTGGCAAGTTTGGCAGTAATTCAGAACTGTTGAGCTATCAAAACCACTTGAGCCGGACCCTTGGAGCATGCCCCACATTGGGGATCCTGGGATGGTTGGGAGGCTTTCTGTGGCTTCTCCCTTTATCTCTCCCCTTTCCCAGACAAAGGAAGGGAAGAAGAGAATGTAAAACTAATGGTCTTACGCTCTTTGCTCTACACCTTGACCTTTCGCACCTTAATCAAATATGTAAAAATTATCAAAAATAAAATGTATACAATAAGAAAAATGGTGAAAAAGAATAAGAAGAAGCTGGACTGGAAGTGGAGCACCTAGGGTTTAAACTGGCACCTATATGGGATTTTGGTTCTTCAGGCAAAGGATTAGCCTATTATGCTACAATATCAGCCCCACATGGATTTTCATATTCTTTGTACCAAAATAATTTAAATTTTAATTCCATTTTCCATAATATTTTTGAAACTCACTTGTTTTTCTTGCTTCCAACTGCCCTTTTCCAAAAAAGAAAATCCAAGTTGACTGTTTTCTGGTTTTTGATGTAAGGACCCTCAGATCTATGACATTTCTATAGGCAACTGTCTGCTCTCCAGGTTTTGCAATGTTGCCCTCTTATGACCAAACTCCAAGTATAACATAGCAGTAGCATGAACTCTAGGATGCATGAACATAAATCTTAAAATTCTGAACTATCTCAATCTTAAGGTTTTTAGGCTTAATTGTGACATTATACTAACTTTCTCAGCTTGTATTTTATAGCTATTTTGGTCTTTTTCATATTCTTGGAGCAAGTATTAAGTTTACAGATACCATCTTTCATTCAGTATTTACTGGAAGTCAGATCCATGATAAAATCGCAAAAACTTCCAAAAGAATTAGAGGCCATTTAAAGATCTATTATATTGATTTGAAAGGCAGAGTCAGAAAAGAAGGGAGAGAGATAAGTCCTGGATCAGACAGAAGACAGGAGCCAGGAGATTTTTCCAGGTCTTCTCGGTGGTTGCAGTGTCCCAAACACTTGGGCCATTTTGTACTGCTTTCTCAGGCGATTAGCAGGACACTGGATCCAAATGAAACAGCCAGGTCTTGAACCAACATCCATATGGGATATAGTGTTACTGCTTCATGACAGTGCTGACCCTGAAAAGTTTAAAATATTGGATGAAAATTCTTCCCTCCAGGAAATTAGTATGCCAGTTGGGAGCCAGTGAATATGAACACTAGATATTGGTCCAATAATATATTTTTTTCTCAAGTGATGACAAATACCAGCTTAGCTATAATGGTTGCTTTAATCCCAAATCTGTGCCAAATACAAAACATGTTCTATTTCTTAAATTATTATAATCAAACTGAAAATATGTTGCTAATACTAACCTTCATATGAACAAATAAACTCAAAGAAGTCAGGTGATCTCACCAAGATCACATAGATGATATGCTTCAAAAGTAGATTTAGATCCAAGGCTTATTCCATCACGCATTTGCTTCTTACCCCTTTGCTTGGCAAACTTACTTCCTAACGCCTGTGAATCACATTAGATCCAGTCCAAAACCCATTATGCTCACTTGAAATACATTCTAAAAAGGAATATAGTAGAATGAATAAATACAAAAACCACAGACTTCTTTCAACGTTCACGATAACTATGACTAATTTATTCAAGCTGACTGAATATTGTCTTAGAAGGAATGATATTAGACAGAAGAAACTACAAAAATACTCTGAGGCTGTACTTGGGCTCATTGGAAAAAATCACTGTGTTTGATTTGTGCTGTCTCCCCTGAAATCAGAATAGCTGAGCTATAATACTTATACCATGTTGTTAGCTGTCCCTGTGCCTGGGAGTTCATGACACATGAGTTATGATTGCCCAATGAAAATGAGGATGAAACTGAATTCCTATATCATTTTATCTGTCCTGAACTACTAAAATAATTCTATCTTCATTGCATTTTTCAGCCAGTGATACAACAAGAATAAAAGCTGAAAGAATATACCAAACCTCCATTTTCTACCACAGAAGTCACTTCCTTTTGAACAAAGATGTGACTCATGTGACTAAGACAACAAAGTTCATACTTTATATTTGTTAATTCTAATATGTGAATTGAAATATTTGATACTCCATTGGGTTATTATAAATAATTAAATATGTTCAGGATAATTTTGTGATATTTTAGTTTCTAAGATTTATGAAATCTAGCATAAAGAATTTCAATGACATGTACCATAAGTATAGAATGCATACTGGATTCTGAAGATAAGTATACATAAAATATTTGTAAGATGTCTCATTAATACCTGCATTAATTACTTGTTGAATATTTTGGACATGTCGAGGTAAGTCAAATAGAACTATTCAAAATAAATTTCACAGGCCAGGTGTTTCACCTAGCAGTTCAAATGTCCATGTCCCACAGCAGGCAATGATGGTCCACATGGGAGACCTGAATTATGTTTCCTGCATCCAGCTTTGACCCAGCCCATCCCTGGTTATTGTGAGTGTTTATGGAAGGAACCAGTAGATAGGAGAGCTTACTTGCTCTCCATCGCTTCCTCTGCCTCTGACTAGAATAATTTTTAAAGTGTATTTTCACATGATTCTGTATTCATTTTAATACAGTAATGAAAAATTTTAAATTGCTTGTGAGTTTTACATTTTCTTTCTCATAACCATCAGACCAGACAGTACAGATCACAGTAACATAGGCAATTAGGGCAGGAGTGGAGTTTTTACTAGTATAGATGACATATAAATGGCAGTCATTCTTTGTCAATTTTTCTCAGTCTACCTTTTTTAATCATCACTCCCTCATATGTCTTTTTAGGCATTATTCTAATATCTAAAATGATTTTTCCTGTCCTGCCTTTGATAGTTTATCCCTTTATGAGCGATATTTTTCCCACCAGGAATTCATAGCTTAGATGAGTTGGTACACGTTAACTGACTGGAGGCCTCGTGGGAACAGAATGCACCACTGACAGTGAGAAGGAAGCACAAGTAGGAGACAGAGATAGGAGGAAAGAAGTAAATTGAAGAATGAGAAGACAAAGGTGTCATGGTGAAGATTTGATCTAGGGTAGGAAGAACAGTAGTTACTGGCCATATTTCTAACATATACATGGTCTTGCTTATAGTTTCACACTACAGAGAAAAATGTACCATCCACTGGCTCATGCCCCAAAGCCCACAATAGCTGAGGATGGTCCACGACTAAGTCAAGAGCCCAGGACTCAATCCAGCCAGCTGAGAAAATGTTCAAGTTATTTTGGCGGCTCCATCTTCAAAGTGAAGATGAGTATCACTGCTTAGAATCACAACTGAACAGCACTCTGACTCAAGCAAATTTCTGATCCAAGTTTAGCCTCACAAATCAGCCCTCTAACCAAGAAAGTTTCCTCAGCTAACCTGTTGCTTTAAGTCTATCCACCAGCTGGAAATGATACTTATTAATTGACATTCTAGATTTTAAACACACCCATTGCATGCATTTAAACATAGCGTGTTATAAATCAACCTACAAAGCCTTCCTGTTCTCTACCTGCTCCTTTACTTTCTGTCTCTGTATTTACGTTGCTATCTTTCAATAGTACCTACGCAAAAGCCGAGACTTGAGGATTCTTACTTCCCTTGGCCTTTCCATTAAACCAGCCATACTCTATTGACTGCTACATGTCACAACACTCTTATATCATTACTGCTAATATCTTAGTTCCTTATCAATCTCCTAACTTCTACAAGGTCTCTGTAACCATTTGTTGTTTCTTCAAATTAAATATTGCCTTCATCAGGACTTTTGAAGCTCTGACCAACACTGCAAGAAAACCTAGCCCCAAGCTTAATGTTTCTTTTGCCATTTTCCAGCTCCTGTTTGGCCATTGTGTTGGCACTCCCTTTGCACAGGTAGACTCTCTGTGTCTGCTGTGATATAAATGGAAAGGCACTGACCAAACCCCCCTTCTAAGAGGGACTTGCTATCTAGCTGGGGGAGTTTATTCACCAGCATCTTCCAGTTGTGAGTTCCTTTAGCAACTGCCTCAACTGCTGAGATGCGACTTCCCTCGTCATACTGTCACCAAGGTTGCATGCACATGATGATAAGCAGAGGAGACCAGCTACTTTGGATCTGTACAGGTCAGTTGTGGGTGCTTCTCATTTGGTTGCTCCCTGCCAAACTGGCTGAGACTTTGTCAAAACTGTACCACAATTCAAATTCTCCCTCTATCCCGTCATACATCTTCTTACGCCCTCTATGGAGACTGAGCCCTGGTAAACACCTGCACTCATGCTTTACTTTCCATTCATTAGTGTGGTGTCTAGCTCCAGAGAATCAACTCTATATGGGGCTACATATGGCTGACAGCTAGGACTCCAGGGTACCCTAGCTTGATATCCACTTCAAGAACCAGCTTTCCTCTTCTGGCTATGCTTAGAATCCTAAAATGGACTCTAATTGGGCTTATTTGATTCATCTTTGATTCCCTGGACTGATTACTAGGACCATGGCAGGCCATCAGGACCAGAAAGTTATCCAAATGATGAAAAAAGTTGCCCGTGTAACAAGGCTTTTTCGAAAGTACAGAACTGAATCTGCTTTTCCTGTATGTGAACATCATCAACTTTTCCCATCGCCTACAAAAGAATGGTAGTGAGAAACATTCAGCACAATGCAAAACACCATAAATATCAAGACATATCTAATGTCCTTCATTACTGGGAGCAGTAATACTTTAAAATACTTTCTGCCTCAAGTAGGGGTTATTTGTATGAAATCATTTCCAGAAAAACACAATTGTTGTTTTTGGTTCGGTTGTTTCAGTGTGGTGCAGAGAGCTAACATCTTGGCAGCTTCGAGGCTTTTCATTCAGGGTTATAACACAGCTGCCAAGGTTATAGCCAATCATGACTTCATTCCAGGTGGAACAAACCAGAAAGGAAGAAAATATAGGGGTCAGCGCCATGTCAGAGTAAGCTAAGTCTCTGCCTGTGGCACCGGCATCCTTTATGGGAATGGTTCAAGTCCCAGCTGTCCTACTCCCTACTAATGGTCTGAGAAAGCAACAAAGGGTGGCTCAAGTTTTGTGGCCCATGCATCCATGTGGGAGAATCAGAAGAAGTTCCTGGCTTCTGTCTTCAGATGAGCCTGGCTCTGGCCATTACAAACACTAGGGGAGCAAAGCAGTAGATGGAAACTCTCTCTCTCTGGCACATAGCAGCCCAGTGGCTAAAGTCTTCACCTTGCACACACTGCGATCCCATATGGCCAACGATTCATGTCCTGGCTGCTCCACTTCCCATCCAGCTCCCTGCTTGTGCCCTGGGAAACAGTCAAGGATGGCCCTGCACCCACACGGAAGACCTGGAAGAAACTTTTCGTTCCTGGCTTTGGATCAACTCAGCTCCAGCCATGTCAGCAACTTAGGGAGAGAACCAGTAGGATGAAGACCTGCCTCTACGTCTCTCCTTCTCTCTATAAATCTGACATTCCTATAAAATTAATAGATCCTTTTAAAATGTTCATTTACTTATTTATGCATATCCAAAAGAGACAAAAATAGATCTTTCATCTATTCACTAACCAAATGCCTGCAAAAGCTAGGGGACTGGCTCAGGCTGAAGCCAAACCTAGAACTCCATCTTGGTCTCCTATAAGGAAGGCGTGAACCCAAATATGATTAGGAGGAAACTGGAACCAGCAGCAGAAGTTGACTCAAACCCAGGCACCTCAAAACAGGATGTGTGTATCCCAATTTTTATCTTTTCCTTTAAGATACTATGTATTTATTTGAAAGACAGAGTGGCTGAAAGAAGGAATGAGAAATCTTCCATGCACTGGTTCACTCCCAAAGGCCACAATATCTTAAGCGGGCCTGGCTGAAGCCAAGAGCCAGGATATCCACCTGGGTCTCCCACCTGAGTAGTAGAGACTCAAATACTTGGGCCGTCTTTCATTTTTTCTCCAGGCACATTAAGAACGCGCTAGGACAGAAGCAGAGCACCCAGGACTCAAACCAGTTCTCCAACATGGGATGTACTGTGCCACCACGCTGGCATCTCAAGCAGCATCCTATCTGCTGCATCAAATGCCAGCCCTTAGTCTACAGTCACGGCCTCCAGAAGGCATAATGCCAAACAGCTTGCTCCTCTCCAGTGTTCTGCAGACAATTCATCTCAACATGCTCAAAGATCAAATCACCACCTTTTAGCTTTCTCAGTTTGGAAAACTGAAAGCTTTTTAAATTAAAATTTTCTTCAAAAATGTTTTTCATAGTTGAACTCTGGTTGTTTACCCAGGGTACGCTGTATAAACAACAGTATCACTTCTTCCTCTTGCCAAAAGACGGAAACTAGGCAGTATTCATCTTTCACAACTTTTGTGTGCTCATACACATAATTGGGCACTTATAGAACTCTTTACAATGTTACAAAATGGGAAAAGTCCATATACCCTGAATACTAACAAGTTCCTTAATGATTACTAAGGCTTGCATATAACACATGGACTTATTCTAATAGCCTCTGGGTTATGTCTCAGCTATTTTGTTACTTTAGTTATCACTTGCCACATGGTAAATTGCCATTAAGATTCAGCAATATAAGAATCAAGACTATGAATATCTCTTTCATTGTAAAGTCCCTTATACTTACAGCAAGTTCTACTGTCAAGTGGAAATTTTTTGAAAGAACACATGATTACCATCGAAATGTAAACAATGCATTGCTAAAATTGACATTGAAGTTTATTGAGAATGTACTGTGGGCCAGAACTGTGAGGATGTATCGTGTGCCTTTATGTACTTTCTGTTTTACTACTCAGACTCTATCAAGTAAAACCATTACCTCATTTTATACACAAGCAAACGTTAAAACTTGAAGAAATTCAGGGTATGGGGCCAGCTCTGCGCACAACATAGGAATTCTCCGCCTCCTTGGGCCAGCATCTCATCTGGCCATTGGGTCCTGGGTGCTCCACTTCCAATCCAGCTCTCAGCTTTCGGGTTTGGAAAGCAGCAGAGGATGGGCCAAATCTCAAGTTATATTGGAGACCCAGCAGAGGCTCCTGGCTCCCGACTTTGGATGACTTCAGCCGCAGTCTTTGCAGGCTTTGGAGAGTGAGCCAATAGATGAAATACTTTGGCCTTATGTCTCTCCTTCTCTCTATATAAAATCTGCCTTTTAAATAAAGATTACAGGGGTTGACACTACAATTAGGATGTCCATCTCTCACTTTAGAGTACAGTTTCCACTCCTGGCTCCAGCTCCTGACCTTTTGCTAATACTGACTCTGGGAAGCAGAAGTGATGATTCAAATGATAATGTTCTTGCCGTCCATATGGGAAAAAAAATGGATTGCATTCCCAGATACCCAGCTTTGTCCTAACTAATCCCAGCCAGTGTGGGAGAATAGGCATCCTCTGAGTATGTGCATCTCCCAGTTTCTCTCAAATAAATCAAAAAGCAAAAAATTGGGGACCAATGATGTGGCATACAAGATAAAACCACTACCTTTGATGCTAACACCTTGTACTGGTGCTCGTTTATGTCCCAGCTGCCCCAAGTCCAATCCAGCTCATTACTAATGGACTGAGAAAGCAATAGAATAGAGATCAAGTACCCGGGCTCCTGTCACTCACAGGGCAGATCAGGAGGAAGGGCTGAGTACAGAGCTGGCAATTGTGGCCATCTGGGGAGTGTACAGCAGTTCTCTCTCTCTCTCTCTCCCTCCCTCTTATTCTCTCTTCCCCCACCTCCACCCCCATAATTCTGTCTTTCAAATACATAATTTTTTTTAAAAGGCTTATACTCAAAGATAATAACTACTGAGTGAACAATCCACTCCTGATCCCATAATTTTAATGATTTTAAAGCCCCCAAATTTGTTATCTTTTTACTCTAGCTGTAGGCAGGTTACCTTTTGCCTAGGCAAGTATTACACTGCCAGGAGAAAAGCAGGTAATAGCTGGCAGGCATCCTGAGCCTGGTTAATGACAAATTCCTGTGAAGCATACCAGTATGTCAGCATAGTTGCTTATTCTACTTTTTTATTTAAGATATTTGGCTAGTAGACAATGACACATGGGTCTGCACAGAAACTAAGGATGAGGGTGGGTCTGGAGTAGATTATTGGGGATTGCTCCAACTACACTGCAACTCCCACTGGTACTATGAAAGTTGAGTGTGTGGTGTTCAGGGTTGGGCTGAGGTTTACATATAAGATGGTGCTGGGGACAGAATTGACCAGGTGACTGCAACCATCAGGGTCTATGTAAGTTGATGTGGGAGATGGACTGAGCTGGATCTTGCAATGGCTGGCACACACAGGAGTCAGATCTGGGGTCACCTCTGCTGACGTTTCCTTGGAAATTGCACCACTGGACTCAGAACTTCAGCCATGGGGAAAATCACACGATATGTTGCCTGACTATATAGTGCATGTGTCAGAACTAGATTTGCATGTTGGTTGTTGAGGCCTGTGCAGTAGATGGCATGCCCAGATGCTCGTGGGGGACATGACAGCCAGTATATTGAGGCCTGCAGAGGACATCTAGAACCATGGAAGACAGAACAAATTGGTCAGCTCTGCCAGTCAAGTTTTGACAGTGAGTATCTGGATGAACCAAGACTCTAAGGTGGACTATGTTGGCTAATAAACCTTGGAAGGATTTCATCAATCTAAGAGCAATGAAATCAACAGCATCTCAGAACTATTGAAACCACTTAAATAGCACTCTCGGAACATGCACACATCACGGACGGTGGAATAACATCGAGTGGCCCGCCCCATTCCCAGGGACTGATGCAACTGGACTGCAGGAAGTGGCCCTCTCCCTTTTCATAGATGCAGAAAGAAAAAAGATTAAAGGCAGTTATATCACCCACTTTTCCCCATTCCTTGACCCTCACCACCCTAATCGATGGTCCACATGGGCCTGCATCCCTCTTAACTATGTAAACATAATAAAAAATAAAATGAATTTATTATTTTGAAAAATTACCTTTAAAGTTATCTTTAAGCTTAAAAATAATAGCTTGAGCATAGGCCTGGCACAATAGCCTAGAATCTAAATTGTCACCTTGCGTATGTTGGAATCCTATATGGGTGGCTGGTTTATGTCCTGGTCGCTCCACTTCCCATCCAGCTCCCTGCTTATACCCTGGGAAAGCAGCAAAAGATGACCCAAAATCTTAAAATCCTACACCTGTGTGGGAGACCTGGAAAACCTCCTGGGTCCTGGTTTTGGATTGACTCAGCTCCAGCCATTGCGGCCACTTGGTAAGTAAACATACAGATCTTTCTCTGTCTCCCCTTCTGTCTGTAAGTCTGCCTTTCCAATAAACATAAATAAATCTTTAAAAAAAGAGAGAGAGAGAAAAGCTTAAGTGTATCTTGATGTCTTTCAAAATCACGTTGTCTTATTCCATTATGTTTTATTACAGTCAAACTTCTGTAACAGGTCATTTGAGTTCAACCAGGAGTGGTGTCTCAGAGTTGCAGCAGGACTTGTCTCATGCCTGCTGCCTCTACAGCGTCTGCTGTGGTCTGTATAGGATAATAAACTCCCCTTAGGACTATAAATTAGCATCTGAATGATCTCTTTCCTGAGACATGGGTTTAAATAATTACATAGGTTCTTTTGTTTTTGCTTTTGTTGTTGTTGTTGTTTTTATTTTGTTTTGTTTTATCTGTCCAGCAGAGTGACCGGCACTAAGATTTCTGCAGAAGTAAACCCCAGTTTTCAGAACAAATTTATTCTATGGGCTCCAGGACTGAAGCACCTGTGAAAGAATGTATAAAATATCACAAAACCCACTCTTATTTCTGCATGAAACACATGCACAACAGTTCATTTTCTTGGCAGTTTGGGGTGAGGAGTCAAACAATTTGGATCACTTGGCCACATTCCCCATAAACAAGAGAGCAGAGCTATGCTCCTTGCAAGGCAACGGGAACACAGATCTGTGTCATGTTGGAGTAGAAAGTTCTCTCCTCTGTTTATTTAGAAAGATGAGAAATGAGGCACTCAGGCAGACATGTAAGAATCTGAAAACAAAGATTGTATTGTTTCTACATGATGTGTAATGAAAATTCCCTGGGCAAAAAAGCGTGGCCAGAGAAGGTCTGACTTCTGCCCTTTGGACACTTGCACACATGGTTGGCCTGTGGTGTTATCCAAGAATGTGGATTCCAGGCAGGTTCCTGTCATCTCAGAACTAGTGGAAATGCCTCCTTGGGTGTAAACCATGCCAACAGTCTGAATCTTCAACCCTGCTTTCTTCCTGGGAGTCTGAGGTTCAGGAAATAGGCAGACTCTACATGATTAGCCCCCTGGACTCAGTGTCTATAACAAGCAGCCCTAGCTGGCAAAAGTCAACACAGACTTGCCAGAACTCATTGCTACAGAAATTGAATGTATCCTATGTGGTTCCTCTGGGAGAGGATCTCTGCACATTGTGTGCAATTTCCTAAGACTTCACCCCTGTGACTTTTCCCATTGCTGGATGTGTATCCCTGTCTTTTGCAAAGCTAATTCAGTCATGAGTACCATTGCTTACAAAAATCTTATGTCTTCCTAGAGAATCAGCAAGCTTGAAATAATCTTGAGGATTTTCAACATAGCAGTTAGCTCATTATTACTCAAGATCTTCAGTCTCTCACATATCTTATCTTATGATGAGCACAAGTACCATTTTAACCCTGGAGAAAATGATGATGAAAAAGGCACAGCCCCTATTGAAAAACCTATGATCCAAAGGAGCGACTGTCACTCTAGGCTGATGTTGTCTCTCAGGGAGCAGTTGTCAATGTCTGGAGATGTTTTTTTGTCACCATGGGGACTACTGGCATCAATTGGGTAGATACCAAGTATGTTAATTAGCATTCTTTGACAAAACAAAATACCTTCCCTGCTGCAGCCACCATAAAATGCTATCTGGTCCAGAATATCAGTAGTGCAGAGACTATGAAACCCTAATCTCATGGGAGAGGCATGTACTTTAAAAAATCACTTTAACACAATCTAAGGTTATTCAGTGACTACTACAGCTTCAGTAGTCTTTTCCTTGGTACTACCTTAGACATCCAGCTCCATTGCGAGGACCTAACCCATCACCTACCATCTTTTTACTTTCTTTCGTTGTCAGAATCTCAATCCCTTTGATAATACTGAATTCCGTAGTCAGTTACAGTAAATATTCGCTTTCATATCCCAAACACAATAGTATCTATCTCCCTTTGTAGACCCCACTTAGACAGTCATGATACTAACTAGATATTGGCCTATCCTTGCTCCAACCCGTGACTCTATAGCAGGAGCTTCTTCCAGGTCTCCCACACAGGAGCAGGGTCCCAAGGCTTTAGGGCCATCCTCCACTACTTTTCCAGGCCATAAGCAAGAAGAATGAGTAGTAGAACATCTGGAACACGGACTAGCACCCATAAGGGCTCCCAGTGCATGCAAGGTGAGAATTTAGTCACTAGGCCACTGGGCCAAGCCCTACAATGTCCATTTCAAACAGTCCTGAAGCCAGTCCGCCTGTTTCTACAAACATTCTGGAATGAAACATAATTTTGAATGTTTTTTAAGAAAGTAAAACCTCAGTTGTAGGCAACTTCCTTGGTTGCCTTGTACTTAGGCAAGTGTTACACTGCTGAGAGAAAAGCAGCCAGTAGCTGGCGGGCATGCTGGACCTGGTTAATACTAAATTTGTGTTTAGTATACCAGTATCCCAGCATAGCCGCTTATTTTTTTATTTTTTTAAAGACACATGGGAAAAGCAAGGAAGGCTGGGCTGTGTCATGCCACCCCAGCTTCCAGGCAGAGTGGTGCTTCAGATGACCCAGGGAAAGGGACCTGAGGATGTATTGGAGTGGGATTGGCTGAGGGCATATTTGACAGGGGAGAAATGACTCCTGGGGTGTTTCAAACACAAGGCTACTGCACTGCAAGGTAGGGTGAGGGAGCTAAGATGGAGTGCTTTAGAGGGGGAGTAGCAGAAGGCATGTCTGAGTCAGGCCCAGGCACTTGGCCATGCTAGAGAGCTGAGCTGGGTTAAACAGCAGCTCTTGCCACCCATTGATGCATGCAAAAACTGGGCCTTGGGGCATGCTTGTCAATGCTATGCTGTAGTACCTAACAGTAAGTGTTGAAGCAGAGGTCAGACATGTCAAGCGGTACCTACCAGAACATGACAGAACTGGATCGGGGACAGATTCTGTAGAGGACTTGCAGGTTCACTTCTGTGAGATGGCAGCACCTGCTGGTTTACATGAAGAGCTGGTGTGGTATCTGACAAAACCAGGTAGGACCACAAAACCCACCTGATAAGAACACATTTGACACTCATAGGTGCTGAGGCTGGAAAGAACCTGGGTAGGGCCAGGCTGCAGCTTCTGCTGTCTAGTGCTGAGACTATGGGTGAGTCTTCTCAGATTGGGCCACAGCACTCTTCATCATTCACAAGACCCAGGTGGGGCGAATTCTTTAAAAAAAGAAAAGAAGTTTTGGAGGCCAGTATGCATGCTCAACTGGTTAATCTTCCACCTATATGGGCTCCAGTTTGTGTCCCAGCTGTTCCTGGGACAATGCCCCTGATTGCTACCTAGGAAAGCAGTGGAGAAGAGTCCAAAGCCTTGGAACCGTGCACCTATGTGGGAGACCAAGAAGAAACTTCTGCTTCCTGGTTTTAAATCAGCTCAGCCAATGGGAAGTTAACCAGCGAATGAAAGATCTTTCTGTCTCTGTCTCTCCTCTCTGTCAATCTGCCTTTCCAATAAAAATAAAGCAAGCCTTAAAAAAAAATAAAAAAAAAAAAACAGGTAAATTCTCCCTAAACATAAAACATGTCTTTTTCTCTCTGTAGTTACTATCTTAGACCAAAAATTTGCAGGTAAGAAAATCAGTTAAGATTAATATATTCATTAGAAGTGCAGAGTTGCACAAACCCTACCAATGCAGACTGGCATACACTAATAGGAAGAACTAATCATAAGCTTCAAAATAAAAATCAGTCTGAGCTCACATTGTGGCACAGTAAGTTAATTCACTACTAGTAATGCAAGCATTCCATTGATCCAGCTCCCTGCCAACACACCTAGGAAAGCAGCAGCACATGACTCAAGTATTGGGTCCTTGCCTGCCATGTGAGAGACCAGAATGAAGTTTCTGCCTTCAACCTAGCCCAGATTCAGCAATTGTGGACATTTGGGGAGTAAATAGGAAGATGAAAGAGATCTATCTTTGTTTCTCCCCCTTCTTTCTCTCTCTCTCTCTCTCTCTCTCTCTCTCTCTCTCTCTCTCCTTCTAGCATTTTGCTCTGCCATTCAAATTTTTTCTGTGTATCTATTTGTTATTACTTTTATAATAATTATTATTTTATTATATAGTTTCATAGGCTCTAAGATTTTCTGTCCCCCACTCAAGTCCCTTCCCCTATCCCATGATTTCCTCTCGAGTATTAAAATAAGTAGTCCTTCATGAACAGTCATAAGAATCATCCTACTACTGAAATGTTTCCCAACATAGTAGGTATGGACAAGCTCAGAGAATCTAGCATCTTACTCTCAGGTTATATTCAATAGTTTCACGGGGCGTCCATCTTGGTCTAGATGCACAGATGCATTCTACACTGTATCTCCACATCTGGACATGTCAGTCTCTGCTGCAATACTACTATATATCCTTAAATACAGAGCAGATAACACAATCCACAACAGAGATAAAAACAGAAAGTTTACATCAACATGAAATTATGCTACAGAATGTCCAATGCATTACTACGCGATGAGAAAAATCAAAAACCTTCTTGCTGAAAATGATGATACTGAGTGGGCAGAGTCCAGGTAAGTCTGTTCAGAGGTGCAGGTGCCTGAATCTCCCAGTTCCTATGGCTGGGAGAACCCGTGACACACCAGGCTTCCTGCTGGGGATCTTAGCTCCCCATCCACCGCTGCCAAGTGGTGGTGAATCCTAGGCGTGTGGGCCTGGCAGCAAACTCTGGGGTATTGGGGATCTGGAATTACTGTCTAGAGACATCTATGGATAAGGCCACAGTATATGTAGAAGAGGAATAAATCCTAAAGGACACTCAACCACAGGGCCACTGTACTTGCAGGTTAGTGAGGAAACTGAGACCAGGTTGTTTGGACGGGAGAGATTGGAAGATCTGTATGGGTCAGACTCATGCACCAGCCCACCTGGAAGGCACAGCTTGGGTTATCATGGAACATGGCTGATCACCACATGCCAGTGCACACGAAAGCTAGGGCTGGGGGCCTGTCTGGGAAGGCTAGATCCCAGCACCTGATAGTGAGTGTCGGATCAGGGAACGGGCCACATTAGGCTGGGACATGACATTAACCAGCACGTGCAAGAACCAGATCCAGAGATAGATTCTGTGGGGAACATGTAGACCAAACTCTGTGGAAATGCAAGACCCTCTGGTTAGTTTAAGAGTTGAGTTGGTGATGGGCTTAGTTAGGTGTGACCATGGAACTTGCCAACACTCACAGGTACAGCAACAGAGAAGTCTGGGCAGGTCCAGGCTGCAGCACTTGCATGTGTACCCTGAAACAGAGTGTGGGGTTGGCCAGGCTGCCACATTCACCAGCTCATTCTAGGCCAAGGTGGAAGAGCAGACTATGCCAGGCAAGGACCTAGCACCCGCTGGCATGCATGAGATGTAGGAGTGGATCAAGTGGGGGAACCTGGGAAATTACCCTACAGCGTCATAGATCCAGCTGGTCAGCACATGATCCAGGCCTGGGAGTCAGAAAGGCTAGGCAAGGTAACTCCAATTGTTAGCTGATGGGTATGGGTTGGTTTTAGAAAGGGGCAGACCAGACAAGCTCATTAGCAAGGGCAGAAACTGGGCTGCATGGTATCACAGCAGGTGGAGAGTGGTGAGCCAGGAGCTGGGGATACAGAGACCATGGTGGAAATCTAACATAAGAACCCAGACCTGGAACTGGCTGGAGGGAGTGGCACAAATGACTGCAAACAAATAGCCATGTGCCAATCACAATAAGTAAAATCAAACTGTAGACCTATGGGTGATACAGCTTAGAAACTTGCCCTAAGGACAAGAATCTGCTAACCAAAAATACAATGACCAAGAGCAAAAGAGGAGAACAAGGCACAATGAATATTACTGAAGACTCTCCTGCAAAGGAGCAAAAGCCTTTGCCAACCTCAAAGCTAACTGAGGAAGACATCGAGAAAATGAATGATACAGAATTCCAATCATTTGTTATAAAGCTTCTTATCAACAAGAAGCATGTAATACAGGAATTCAAGAAGTTTAAGGAATATGTCACACAGGAAATGAATCAAATGAAAGCTGATATATCAGAAATGAAGAATACAGTGGAGCAAACTAAAAGTACAGTGGAGAGTCTCCAAAACAGAATGAATGAAGCAGTAGAAAGAATCTCAGACTTAATTGGAAGATATTTCCTGTCACCAGGGGGGAAACAAACAAAAAGCTGGAAGCACAGCTTGGTCAAGCTGAAAAAAAAATATTCAAAAGTTGAAAGACACTATTGAAAGGCCAAATATAAGAGTTATGAAAATCCCAGCGAAAGCTGAAAAAGAGAAAAAAGAGAAGCTGAGTTTTAAAAATGTATTTAATGAAATAATAAGGGAAATTTTTCCTAATCTGGAGAAAGAATTGGGAAACAAAATCCAGAAGGACACAGAACTCGCAACAGGACCGACCAAAAGCCATCTTCACCACGACACATGATGATCCAGTTCTCCTCAATTGAACATAAAGAAAAGATCCTTGAATGTGGTCGTTAAAAAAAAAAATCGATGACATATAAAGGAATGCCAATTAAATTCACAGGAAACTCAATGGGCCAGAAGAGAATGGAGTGACATATTCCAGATCCTAAAAGCAAAAATTGTCAGCCCAGGATAATGTATCCAGCAAAGTTTTCATTTGTCTTTGAAAACAAAATAAAATTATTCCACAGTAAATAAAAGATTCGGAGGGAAGAAGAGAAATCCCAGACTCTGTTGAACTGTATCATAACATTATAAAATAAATAATAAAAATTTTTAAATAAAAGTCACAAAAATGAATGCATGTAACCCTTCTGTTTATTGCTTATGTGGATGATGCATATTAATCAATAATTATTTTAATAAATGGAAGATGTTCATCTTCAAAAAATAAAATAAAGAGAAATGTGGGGTCAGAAGCATTTGGCACAGTAGTTAAGTCACCTCTCAGGATGAGGGTGTGATTTGAGTCAGTTCTCCATTTCTCATCCACAGTATATATCCTGGTCCGCTAAGCAAGTAGAGGATCAGACAGATCACCTGTCACAGATTTTTCTATCGCCACTAAGTGAAATGAAATTGCTCTCCATTTGAGTAGATCCCAGCATACAAATGTATCTACTCATAAACTAATTTTGGGCTTTATTTTCCTGAATCTTATTTGAAGCATATCCCCGGCAACTAAAGTTGTGAGTGAAGAGAGAGGTTTCTGATGCAATATTCTCAGATGAAATGGTAGTCTGGGCTACTTGCTCATGTAGCTGGACTTTTCCCTCTGCTGATACTCAGTACAGTGTACCACTTCCAGCGCACAGTTGTGTGTTGTTGGACCCATGTGGTTATTCGTGTCTGAGTCTGACCCGCTTTAACTTCTGATGTGTGTCAGGCTCATGTTTGTAGATACATGTGGTATATACCTTCCCTGCCATTGCCCAGTAGCACTCTGAGAGTTACTTTCAAAAGGCTGTTAATTCCCTTACTGACTTTGGTGCTGATTTGGTAATTCTATGATGCATTTGAGTATGAATATTTTTCAGCTCCCATATTTGGAATTAATTGGATTTGTCAATTGATGTCTAATGATAATAATCTTTCATAATTTCTGAAAAGTTCTCAACCATAATTCTCATAATTCTCACAGCTTTATTCATTCTCCTCATGATGGAATTTCAAATGCTGCAAGTAAGCACATACCAATATATTCATGTTATTCTGTTCATTCCGGTGTATTTAAACCATATTTGATACCATCCATGTCTCTATTGTTTTTATATATTTATTAAATAATCTATTCAGATTTGTCCTTTTTCCAATTTATTCATTTTTTTCTTAATATTTATTTGTTTTTATGGAAAAGGCAGATTTACAGAAAAAGGAGATACAGAAAAATCTTCAGTCCACTGGTTCATTCCCAAAATGACTATAATGGACAGGAGCCAGGAAACTTTCCCAGGTTTTCCACGTGGGTGCAGGGTCATAAGGCTTTGAGCCATCCCCTACTGCTTTCTCAGGCCACAAACTGGGAGCTGGATGGAAAATGGCGTATCTGGGACCTGATCCGTATGGGATCCCTTCACATGCAAGGCAAGGGTTTAGCCACTGAGTCGTTGTGCCAGACTCTACTAATCCCTTTCTTCAGATGTGTGAAATCTGTGTAACTAATCCACTGATTTTTGTTTTCATTTCTAGAAGTACTGCTTTTAGTTTATGCTTCTTCAGATTTCTCAGATTTTATTTGATTTATTGAAATACATCAGTATATCTTTATCTTCTGTGTCCTGGGGAGTGAACCAGAAGATAGAGAATGTCTTTCCTTCTCTCTGTGTCTCTTTTTCAAGTAAAATAAAAATAAGCTTCAAAAAAAGTCTTAAAGCATATTTTTTCCCTTCTACTAAATAAAGTGATTGGAGACTGGTGATTTTTAATGGGATTTCTCAAGAGAAAGGGAGGCAGTGTTACTTCTAGTAAATGTGCAGGGCTTGTAGCCTGTTGTGACCCCAATTTCATAAAAGGGATTAGACTCTAAGATTAGTCGGTTTCAGAAAGTTTTTTTTTTTTTTTCAGTTCTCTGAATTTTAAAATCTCACTAAAACCAGTGTTCATGTTCCCACCATATGGTTAATACCCTCAAGGGGAAAAAGCCTGTTTTGAGTGTTCCCAGTTCACTTATCTGAGTAGACAGATAGACCACAATGTCTGGCCTACTTATTCCTTACTTCCTGCCAATTAATGAATTTCATCAAAGAATATTTTTTGTATTTTATCCAGTGCTTTGTTCTGAGAAAGACTATTTACTAGACAGCTAATCTGCCCTTATTCCAAAATCTCTTTTTTTTTAATATGTCATTTTATTGAAAAATAAATCTATGTGGAAAACAAAGTGATAGTGATAGAGAGAGGGACAAAGAGAGGTATATGTACTAGCTCACTCCCTAAATTGCCATTAGCAACTAAGGGTGCTGGACCAGGACGCAGCCAGGAGCCAGGAACTCCATCCAGTTCTGCAACATGGGAAGAAGGAATTCAAGTACTTCAGCCATCATCTGCTGCTTCCTAGGTGCAATAACAGAAAGCTGGGTTAGAAGCAAAACAGTTAGCATTCAACCCAGCTCTCTGTTAAAGGTGTCACAAACATGGTTTAACCTGATAAACCACAGCGCCTGCCACCCCCCACTCCTCCCACCAAAAAAAAATCCTTTGGTCTTTCCCCACTTACCTGTCAGTGTTGTAACATAGTCATAACCTATGTTATAAATCCTGTGATTACAAGTAACAAAAAGGGGCCTGGTGTGGTAGCCCAGCAGCTAACGTCCTTACCTTGCATGTGCCAGGATCCCATATGAGCACCGGTTCTAATCCCAGTGACCCAATTCCCATCCAGCGCCCGGCTTGTGGCCTGGGAAAGCAGAAAAGAACAGACCCTGCACTAGTGTGGGAGACCTGGAAGAGGCTCCAGGCTCCTGGCTTTGGTCCAGCTCAACTCTAGCCATTGCGGCTGCTTGGGGAGTGAATCATCTGATGGAAGATCTTCCTCTCTGTCTATCCTCCTCTTGGTTTATCTGACTTTGCAATATAATGAAATCTTAAAAATAAAAAAAAAGTTGACTTGAGGACTAGTGCCGTGGCTTAGAATGCTAACCTTCTGTCAGTGGCACTGGCATCCCATACAGGTGTTGGTCCTAGGTCCAGTTACATCACTTGAAAAATAGGTCCTGCTAGTTTTGGGGGGAGGAACAAGCAGCAGAGTATGAGCCAAATTCTTGGATCCCTGCAACAATGTGGGAGATCCAGAAGAAGCTCATGACTTCCATATTCAAGCCATTCCAACTCTGGCTATTGTAGATATTTGGGAAGTAAACCAGCACATGGGACATTTCTTTTTTTCTCCCACTTTCCCCACCATAAATCTGCCTTTCAAATAAATAACCCCAATTGTAGGCAACCTCCTAGGTTACCTTGCACCTAAGCAAGTGTTAAACTTCTAGGAAAAAAGTAGCCAATACCTGGTGGGCTCTCTGGGCCTAGTTAATGCCAAATGTGTATTAACCACATCAGTATACCAGCATAGCTGCTTACTCTTTTTCTCTTTCTTTCTTTCTTCTTTTCCTTTCTTTTCTTTTCTTTTCTTTTTTTTTTTTTTTTAATAGGTAAGTGCGAAAAGTGGGAAACTCAGGCCAGGACACACCACCCGGCTCCCACGTGGAGGTGTTGCAGATTGACCTGAGACGGGGTCTAGGGAAGTATTGGAGTGAGAAAGGCAGTGGGTATATACAAACCTGGGGTTTGGGGTGGGCCTGATAAAGGTAATTGGGGTTCATTCCAACTAGGCCATAGAACTGCTATGCATGAGGACCAGGTCTGTGACAGGCTGGCTTAGCTGGAAGGGAAACAGCACCCATTGGTTCATGTGAGATATGGGGCTGAGGTAGAACTGACCAAGTAGACATAGCCACAAGTCTGTGCATTGGATGGTGCAGATGACAGACTGAGCCTGACCCTGCACCAGCTGACACACAGCTCACTCCAGGTGAAATTTCTTCAGGAAGCTCCAAAGTAGACTGCTGGACTCAGACACTGGTCACAGAGAAAATTACAGGATGTATAGTCCAACCTTGAAGTGGGTCTCTTTAATTACTGGTGCTTGTACAGTGGACACCATGTCCAGATGAACACAGGGGACATGATGGCTAGCTCATCTAGGCCAGAAGGAGATGTCAATTCCCTCATTAGAAGATGGAAAGCAGGGCCCGGCGCGGTGGCGCAGTGGTTAAGGTCCTCGCCTTGCACACCCGGGATCCCATATGGGCGCCGCCGGTTCTATCCCGGCAGCCCCGCTTCCCTTCCAGCTCCCTGCCTGTGGCCTGGGAAGGCAGTCAGGACAGCCCAAAGCTTTGGGAACCTGCACCCGCGTGGGAGACCCGGAAGAGGCTCCTGGCTTCGGATCGGCATAGTATCGGCCCGTTGCGCTCACTTTGGGAGTGAATCATCGGACGGAAGATCTTCCTCTCTGTATCTCCTCTCTGTATATCCGCCTTTCCAATGAAAAAATAATAAAAAAATAAATCTTTAAAAAAAAAAAAAAGAAGATGGAAAGCAGAACAGGTTGGACAATTTTTCTGACCAAGCTTTGCAGCATTTTCCCGGTCTGTGGATACACTAAGGTGGACTTTGCCAACCAGTAAACCTTGGAAAGATTTTCTCAACCCTGGAGCAATAAAACTCACAGTGTCCCATGGCTATCAAAACTACACAAGTAACACCCTCGGAAAACTCTTCCCCACATTGGAATCCTCAGAGCATCACAAAGGGTTGTCCCCATTCCTGGGTACTGATGTAGTTTGACTGCAAGGAATGGCCTTCTCCTTCTTCCTCTGGACATAGGAGAAAAGAAAAAAAAAAACACCAAAGTCTAAAACGTGTCCCACCCTTTTTCCTCCATACTTGACCCTCCTCATCCTAATCAAAGACACTTATTGGCATACTTTCTCCCAGCCATGTAAACAATATTAAAAATAAAATTTTTGTAACTTTTTAAATAAATAAATAATCCCTATTTAAAAATACTATTCAACTGACTGTAGTTCAAAAGTAGTTGAGGACAATACATATGTTCCTTTTAAACAATTTTATTTATTTAGTTGAAAGCCACAGTTATACAGCTAAGAAAACATCATTTGTCCTCTCGATCTTCCTACCATTCCCATTCTGACTCCTTTCACCTCTATTTCATACAAGTACCACTCAAGTCCCAGAAGCTTCATTTCCAATCCTGCTCTCTGCTAACACACCTGAAAACACACACACACACAGAGAGAGAGAGAGAGAGAGAGAGAGAGAGAGAGAGAGAGAGAAAGAGAAACATGACCTAAGTAATTGGACTTCTGATATCCATGTGGGAGACCCAAATGAGGCTCCTAGCTTTAACCTGGCCCAGTCCCATCCATGTGACCACTTGGAAAGTGAGCCAATGAGTAGAAAATATTTGTCTCTTCTTTCTCTTCTACTCTCTCTGTTCCTTTCCCTTTTAAATAAATGAGAAAAACTTTCACTTATATCTCAGAGGCAGAACTGAATCACATGCATTCCTTGGAAACCAATGGCAAAAATGCCCAAGATTAGGCCCGGCACAGTAGCCTAGCAGATTAAGTCCTCACCTTGAACTTGCCAGGATCCCATATGGGCACCAGTTCTAATCCCGGCAGCCCCTCTTCCCATCCAGCTCCCTGCTTGTGGTCTGGGAAAGCAGTCGAGGACGGCCCAGAGCCTTGGGACCCTGCCCCTACGTAGGAGACCCGGGAGAGGCTCCAGGCTGCCGGCTTCGGATTGGCTCAGCTCCAGCCTTTGCAGCCGCTTGGGGAGTGATTCATTGGGTGGAAGATCTTCTCTGTCTCTCCTCCTCTCTGTATTATCTGACTTTCTAATAACAATAATTTTTTTATTTAAAAAGTGCCCAATATTACCATATCTAATTTTTAGACCTAAATTTTTAGGATAAAGTTTTACTGCACCTGATGTCAAGAGTTCTACATTGCTGCGTGAACATGTGGATTCTGTGAACAAAAACTAAGGCATTAAAGTAGTAATCCACATCTGCCGTAGCACCTAGCACTCCCAGCATTGAGCCCCTCCTGCTGCCATTTCCCTGTCAACAGTCCTCATATCCTTTAAGCCTAAGCTTCTGGTTACTTTCTTCTAAATCCTTTAACATCATTTCCACCCATGGCACTTGCTCTCTGCTTGGGCCTCAATCTCTAAGACCTATTGAGTGTGTGCCTTTTATCTAAGAACTTTTACTCACTTCTCTATGCTGTTATTTCTACCTCCTACCCTGCAGTGTAAACTCCTTGAGAATAGGGATTGTGTCTTATGCCCTAGCCATACTGTATGGCCAATCTGTCAGCGTTAATGAGCCATCTTGTTACTTAGTTCTCTATAGGAA
This sequence comes from Ochotona curzoniae, assembly GCF_017591425.1. Taxonomy (NCBI): domain Eukaryota; kingdom Metazoa; phylum Chordata; class Mammalia; order Lagomorpha; family Ochotonidae; genus Ochotona; species Ochotona curzoniae. The sequence continues at coordinate 42,279,213 of NW_024467119.1, forward strand.
TTTCTCTTACAGACATCACTTCGGCATTTACGCTAAACTCTAGTCCCACGACCCTGGTTATGCCTTAATCTTATTTATTTGTTTTTAGATCCTGCTAGCTATTCTCACACAGAAACTCTATTCTTCCTCACCTCTTACTGTTGTGGTGATTGGTGGCAGGTTATCATTTCTGCTATTGGTTTAGATGATTGAATATTATTCTACCTTCTTGCTTCTCCAACAGTCATTTTTCTGACTCTTGCTGGTTCCTCTGTTTATTCATCCTAAACATTTTTGGTACTACCTCCACCACTATGATGTGTCCTCACCCCCAAATTTTCTTAGTTATGCAGCTTATAAAATTTGAAGATGAAAAAACTGTCCTTAAAGCCTCTAGCCAACTCAGTATCCGTTCATGTTTACATTGTTTTAGTCTTATTTTTGAAATAAAGCAATTCCATCCAGATATTGGCCTTTAGGAGACTTGATGCAGGTGGAAGCCCACTTAATGTAGAGCAGGTTTCTTTCCATTAGAGGCAGGTTGAATGCCTCCCACAAAATAGGTAATCTGGACTGACTTCTTTTTGTCACTCTCAATGAGTGCTTTATTAGTTTCCTTTAGAAAGATTGTTCAATGTGAAAACAGACTTGTTTTTGAGAATCAGATCCATCTGATGATACTTTATTTTTTCCCCACAGAACAGATTTTAAAAATATTTTTACTTTAATGATATATTATCTAGATTAATCCTTTATAAAAGTGAAATGTCTGTGTGCTAAAACAAATGAACATTTGGATGCGCAATTGATTAACCAGTTTTCAAATAATTAACATTTTAGATTTTGCATGTGCATTTGTTGCTCATTTGACCATATAATAATTAATTAGCATTAATTATAATAGATGGCATTTTAAAACTCTGCATCCATATTATAATAGAATGACAGCATTTTACATCACAGTTTATATTTTAATCAGACAGGCACTCACAAGCAGAGGACGTGAATTTTCAAGGTGAGAGACTGTGAATGTCAACATTTTGATTAATGAGGTGTTATAATTGTTTTTAATGCATTTATTTGGTGGTGCATTCAGCAAAATTAATCCTGATAGATGAAATGTGTTTAAAGAACTGCTTACAAAATGAATGGTGTCTTCATGCTAATAGAGTTATAAATGAACAGAAGAAAAAATGAAGATGACTTTAAAAATGAGTCAAGTGAAAATAAATGCCAGATTAAAAAATAATTCATTGTGTATATCTAGAGAGCCAGAAGAACTCAGCTGTAAAGATTTTGACTTACAGGGGCTGGCACAATGGCTCAACTGGCTAAATACTCGCTTTGCAAATACTGAGATCACATATGGGCACTGGTTCCTATGCCTGCTGCTCCACTTCCCATCCAGCTCCCTGCTTGTAGCCTGAGAAAGCAGCTTAGCTGTTCCAAAGCCTTAGGCCCCTGCACCCATGTGGAAGACCTGGAAGAGATTCCTGGCTCTTGGCTTTGGATCAGCTCAGTTCCAGTCATTGAGGCCCCTTGGGGAGTGAACAAGCAGAGGGAAGAGATTTCTCTGTGTCTCCTTCTCTCTGCAAAGCTGTCTTTCCAATAAAAGTAAATTTTAACAAATAAAATAACAAATAAATGCATAAATAAATAAATAAAGCTACTTAGAAATGGCTATCCTTCGATGTATGTGTTAGATAAAGAAGAAGCAAAATCCTGGCTATTCCACCTCCAATTTAGCTTCCTACTAATATGCCTGGGAAGGCATCAGATGAAGGTCCAAGTACTTGGATACCTGCCAGTATGTAGGAGGCCTGCGTACAGTTCCTGGTGCCTGGCTTTAGCCTGTGCACACTTTGGCTGTTGAGCTATTTGTAGAGTAAACCAACATGTTCTCATTCTCTCCCTCATCCTCACTGTTGTTCTCATTTTCTGTGCCACGCTGCCTTTGAAGTAGATAAATCTTTAAAGAAAGGAAAAAATACACAGGTAAAATCATTTTAAATAGAAAGTAAATATAAAATACAACAACAAATATAAAATTGTTTCATTAGTTTCAGAATTTCAGGTAATATTTTTTTAAGATTTGTTTTGAAAGGCAGAGTTGTAGAACAAGAGAGACCTTCCAGATGCTGACAAATTCCTCAGGTGGCTGCATGGATGGGGCCTGAAGCTTACTCCAGGTCTCCCACAAGGGTGCAGGGTCCAGGCGCTTGATTCATCCTCTAATACTTTCCCAAGGATATTAGAAGAGAGCTACATTGAAAGTGCAGCACCGAGAGAGTAAAGATGGCAGATTTGGGCAAAGACACCTTTAACCAGATGGAGAAACATTAGCCAGGGTGAAGCAGAGAGGGCCCATTCCAGGAAATAGGAAAGGACAGACTGATGGACACCTGGAGATTGACAGACACGGGAAACCAGTGGAGACAGCAGGCCTATAGAGCTGTATCATAAAATGATAATAATAATAAAGTGTAATAGCTGGAACTCAAACCAGAGGACGTACGCAGTGCTGGCACTGACGGAGGGGGCTTAACTCATTAGGCCATGATGCCATCCCATAGGTAATTTTCTTTTCTGACTACTAGTTATATGAGTGTGTTAAGTTTGCGAAAAATTCCATAAATTTCTCAAACTCCACAATATGGTTTAGGTGGCTTTCTATAGGCATAAAAGTTTACTGAAAGAATCAAAATATAATTTTGAGACATGGTTAGGAATTGCCACGCTGTTTCGGGCCCATTCTGTGAGACTTCAAGTGAACCACGGTCTACCTTTGCAAATCCCTCCTTTTCCATCACTTTTGCCCAAGTTTCCCCTAAACCCAGATTTTCATCACCTGAGGCTAACTTTCCTGATTCTGTCTCTTGAAGACTCCAACAAATTCCTAGAGTGCATCAATGTAGCCACTGCTATCAGTCTCTTCACTGAAATATGTTTACCTCAGTACACTTGAACAATACTGGCAGGAGAAAAAAAGTCTTTGTGGAATGAATATTTTCTTTCCATCTTGAGATTCACCACACATATTTGTTTATTAAAACATCCAATGGGTCCTTCAGTACACATTTTCTAAACAAATTTGTCCACAGAAGTCCTTTTTTTTTTTCCTCTTGTCGTTTCTTCAAAAATTCAAATATTTGTGGAACCCCAAACACTCTTTTCTTTACTGGTGATAAAGCCACGAACTCCAGGAGTTTACACCCTTAAAGAGGAAGGCAGACAGACTAAAATAGTAAATCATTTCAAGCGTAGTAAATGCCATGATGAAAAATTAAGCAGGGTATGGAAATGAAATGGTGACAGTTGGGTAGGAGGTACAGTAATCTACAGACTTGGGAAATCTGCCGCAGGTAAATACTTACATGCTAGCCAAGGTGCCAAAGTCCTACCAAATAGAAGGTTTGAAGAAATCCTTCACTCTCTTGATTCTAATTAATGTGTTTAAATACGTACAAAGACACTCCCTACCAGACTTTGAAGAGCAGAGGTGTTATGGGATTACCGGCCAAATACAAGGAAAGGCAGCGTCATCAATTCTACTTCATGAGTGCTCCTTACTGCCCTCCTCAGGTAATTCTCCCTTCCCTTAAAACTGGAGACATGGGATGTTTACACACTTTCTTGAGCTGAAAGATCTGTATTTACACTGTTTCTCATTAGCAGAAGACTGGCATAATTTTTCATTCCACAAAGATTTTCATGTTCCATGCTGTTTTTTGTGTCCACATCCTTTTATTCATCCACTAACTCACATTACCTATTAAACACTACTATACATGCAGGTCTGTGTTTGGAGCTGAGAAGATAATGGCAAATGTGACCCAAAAGATCTTGATAACACACAGTGGTTGGAAAGTTAGGTACTTTCCCTTCACGATGTTCAGCCTCTGTCTTAAGAAATCAGTAAAGGCTAAGGTGGGTGTTCTGTGCAGTGTTTAAGTCACCACTTGGAATGCCCACATCCCATATCAAAGTGCCCGGTTCAAGTCCCAGTTCCTCTTCTTCCAGCTCGGCTTCCTGTTTGTGTGTATCCTGCAAGACAGCAAATGACAGCTCAAATGCTCGGGTCCCTGCCACTCTTAGGACACCCAGATGTGGTTCTTGGCTGTTGGCTTCATTGTGACCCAGCCCTGGTTGTTGCAAACGTTTGGGGAATGAATGAGCAAATGGAAGATGTTTTTCTGTCTCTCTCCCTCCGTGTCTTTCAAATAAAATAATAATAAATAATTTTTTTAAATGATAAAACATCACACAGATATGTAACTAAAATTTGTTTCTGACTTGCTCTAACCACAGCAAACACAATAAAGAATAAGGTACAGGTCTGGGATACGCTTAAAGTCTTCATCCATGAAGCCTTGGCATGACTTATAAATATTTAGTATAATGATTTTGCCAACCAACAGAAATACAATATCATAGAATTCGTCAAACTTTGTCCTAAGAAAGGCCTGCCAACAATGTCACTTATACACACTCATCGGACCTGAGACAGGACCCTCAGAAGTGGCTAAAATGGGGAAAGCAGCTGTTCTAAGCCACTACCTGAGAACATGTGACTCATCTGAAGCAGAAGTGGTCACAATCAGCAAGGCCAGGAATCTGAAACAATCAGGGGCAGCAGAGAAAGTCATAATGATTACACTGATGAGTCATCTGCCATCTGCTTCTCATCCAGAAAAGATAAGTCAAAGTACAAACAGTCAGGAGTAAAGCAATACCAAGAAAATGCAAAACAGGCTGCTCTACAATGATAGAAGGAAAGATACAAGGCTATGAGAAGCTACCATCATAAGGAGACCAGATTGATTCAGAACTTCACTGAGCAGGCTGAACAGGTTTTATGAAACCCCAAACCTTCAGTTAACTGATATGGCAAAGAGAAGGAGGCCTAAATATACTTTGGCCAACTGGAGAATTGGACGCCAAGAAATTCAAGAAGTGAGATCCAGTTTAACAGCTTGTTCTTCCCACTCTACTTGCTGGCTAATCTCAGAATGCTACAGGCACTAAAAGGCCCTGAGGAGAAAACTCCATTCCAGAGAAGAAAATTAATCTGATGGTGTGTTTGCGGTATCTTCTTAAGGTCCCCTTACCCCTTATGCCTCTGAAATGCTTCACTTAAGCTTCCTGACTTGAACTGAAACTGTTTTATGTTCAGTGGAACTCCTTGTTCCATTGCTCTTATTTACATTGCTAGCTTAGCTCTCATCATGAGACACTATGGGACAAAATTTGTATGCTTATCTTAGTAATAGATGACAAACTCCTTAAGAACACAAGCAGTAGGTTATTTATCTCTCATGTCTTTATCGTTCAGCATAGTTCCTGGTCCAACTGCGACATTCTAAAATTAGCAATGAATTGAGTTTAATTAAACTGCCCCTTAATGTTTCATTTTTGGTCTTTGTCCTGTATAAAATAGGACTTTGGTTCTAATTCTCCTACAGAGCCCCATTCAATAACATTTAGAGTCTAGCTGTCCCACTCAAAAACTTAAGTAAGAGAGGCAAGGATTGCTATTCATCCATTCATGCTGTAAATCTTTCTTGAGCATATACTAAATGCTACACACTGTGCTGGGGACTTAAGATTCATTAGCAAGCAAACCAAGATCCCTGTCTTTATATGATGCTTTCATTCAAGTGGGAGGCAAAAATAAGAAATAACTACAAGAGTACCAGTAGTACAAATAGGTTCCAATGTACCTACATGGCAAGTGCCATAGAAAAGAAACAGAGGCAAAAGATTGGGAATGCCTGGATATAGGATTCAGGGTGGAGTAATTTACTGAACTGAAGAGAATAATCTGGGCCCATCACAATAGCTCCATTGGCTAAATCATCTCCTTGCAAGGGCCAGGATCCTTGTGGGCACCAGTTGGTGTCCCAGCTGCTGCACCACCCATCCAGTTCCCTGCTTATGGCCTGGGAAAGCAATGAAGTATGGCCCTAAGCCTTGGAACTCTGCACCCACATGGGAAACCTTGAAGAAGCTCCTGGCTATAGGCTTCAAATCGGCTCAGTCACAGTCATCCAGGGAGTAAATCGGCAAATGAAGGAGCTTTGTCTCTCCTCTCTGTAAGTCTACCCTTCCAATAAAGTAAATAGATAAATCTTTTAAGAGAGAGAATAATCTGAATAAGCTTATTTGACCAGACTTGAAGGAGGTGGGTACAAAGTCTGAATATTACAGAGAATGTTGGTGTCTTTTTCTCCCAACTGCACAGAGGACTTCTAGCCAGTGCTGCCTTAGAACTCAGAAAACATAATCAGCTTGGCAAGTTACAAGAGCACTTGGTTGTAGCTTACATGGCAAAGTTCAATAGTTTTAATCATTGTGTTACTGTTGAAATGGTAAGAGATTGAGGACAAAAGGAGAAGAAATGCAGCACTCAAGAATGGGTGAGGGGTGGGGAGGACAGGAAACACTGATCTGAGATCAAGAAATCTGGAAATCTTATGGTTAGAATTTCCACATGCTCTTTCCTGTGATGTTGTTAAGAATTCTAAAGTTAACGTACAAATTTACTGCTTCTTTGCTGCCTCTAAGAATGGCTTGAGCTTTTTTTCCCTTTAATATTTGTCTTTAAAAGGCAGAGTTACAGAGAGGAAGAGGCAGGGACAGAGATCTTCCATCTATTGGTTCATTCCCCAAATGACCACAATGGACAGGGCTGAAGTGGTCACAATCAGCTAGGCCAGGCTTCTGGAACAATCAGGGGCAGTAGAGAAAGTCATAATGATCACACTGATGAGTCATCTGCTTCTCATCCAGCAAAGGTAAGTCAAGGTATAAACCCAGGAGCCAGAGTTTTGTCCAGATCACCCTCATGCATGCAGAGGCCCAAGTACTTGGGCATCTCCCCCTACTTTTGCAAGCACATTAACAAGGAACTGGATCAGAAGTGGAGCAGATGGGAGTCAAACTGGCACCCTTATGGGAGAGCAGCACTGAAGTATGACTTAACACACTGGGCCACACCAACAGCAATCTCCCCCTTTTCTGAAACAAGATTTCTTTAGGGTGACTTTCATCTTTTTTTTTTTTCTGTATTTTTGTGGTAACCAAAGGGAAGCAACTGAGAGGCTCAACCTTGTTGGTTTAATCTATACTGATCTCACTACATGAGATCACTTCCTTTGGTCTTCTTCAATGAAAGTGAAACAGAAAATAAGGCACTGTTGTGAATGGCTGCATTTGCTATTGGAGAGCTTGGGTTCCAGTCCTGGCACTGCCCCCTTCCAGCTTCCTGCCAGTGGGCATCCTGGGAGACAGCACTTGATGGTTCAACTACTTGGGTTTTGGTCATCTATGCAGGTGACCTGGATTATAACACAGATGCCTGTCTTTGGCCAAGTACAGACTAGGCTGTTGCAAGCATTTGGGTAGTGAACCTGTGGATGAAAGATTTCTATTTCTTTCTCTCTGCCTTTCAAATGAGGATAGATAGATAGATAGATAGATAGATAGATAGATAGATAGATAGATAGATAGATAGATAAAATACATTCATTCAATTAAAACTGTTACATTGCTGACAAGTTTCAGACATTGCCTGTAAATCTAGTTTAGAAAGATACAATTATAGCAATAATGCGAAGCCATCCTTAAAAACTATTGGAATATTGCTGCACCAAAGCCAAAACAAAATAAACACAGGTTACAGCAAAGCAACAACAGTTCATATGCTTTAAAAAATCATCACATGCTTTTAAAAATCCAGTCACTGTTTATCTAAGGAGTCTAAAGAGGTGAAACTTCAATTATCTCCTCACTGATTATTTTACTACTGTCATTGTCTTTCCGTAAGTCTTAAATCCTAACAACACTAAGTCAGTTCCTCTGATTCCTGTTAATAAACTGGTTACACTAAATGGATATCTAATCATGCATATTTACCACCCCATCACTATCTGCAAGAGAACAACAAGGAGACCTCACAAGAGTCAAAAGAACTATGTACAGTGAAGTGAAGCCTTAAGACAGAAACTAAGAACAGCCAGTGAACATAGATGATAGATAAGTGGTGATCTGCTTGTGGGAGACAACAGTTTCAGAGGGAATCATTCAGAATGTTACTGCCTTCATCACTGAATCTTCAATGAGGTCTGCCTGTATAATGCAAGGCACACAGGCATGGAGCAAACTTTCCCATTGTTAATTTTCCCTTCAAATATTCATAATAGTTTTGCCAAATTTGGCCAAAACTGGGAACCCATAATCAAATCCATGACTCTCAATGGGGTGACAGCCCAAGCTCCTTGGGTCATCCCTTCTGTCTGTATGCAAGTACTCTGAAATGGGAAGTAGCCATCCATAGAGAACATTAGCATACCAAATGCCCATCTCAGCTTTATATATCACTTGCAGTAATTCCCCAGATTTTCAGCTATCGGCAACTGCCTAGGTTGCATTGTACCAAAGCAAGTGTTACACTCCTGAGAGAAAAGCCGCTAATAACTAGCAAGCATCCTGGATCTTGTTTTTTTTTTTTTTTAAAGATTTATTTTTATTATTTTTCATTGGAAAGGCGGATATACAGAGAGGAGAGACAGAGAGGAAGATCTTCCATCCGATGATTCACTCCCCAAGTGAGCGCGCAACGGGCCGATACTATGCCGATCCGAAGCCAGGAGCCTCTTCCGGGTCTCCCACGCGGGTGCAGGGTCCCAAAGCCTTGGGCCGTCCTCGACTGCCTTCCCGGGCCACAGGCAGGGAGCTGGAAGGGAAGCAGGGCTGCCGGGATTAGAACCGGCGCCCATATGGGATCCCGGGCGTGCAAGGCGAGGACTTAACCACTTGCGCCACCGCGCCGGGCCCATCCTGGATCTTGTTAATGACAAATTTGTGTTAACTATACCAGTGTGCCCGTGTAGTTACCTATGCCAGCAGGAGCTGGGACTGGAAGCAGACCAGGTCAAACCAGGATGCAACACCCACTATGAATGCTGAAGTAAGGCAAGCTATGCCAGTCCGGGCCAAAACTCCCACCCAGCATGAAGGGTAAGCCCAGGAGGGTAGATGCTGGAATTCCCCTACTGGACTACTGCTCCCACTGGTGGCATGATGTGGGACGGGGGCAGACCAGGCTGGGTAAAACTGCAAATCCTGTTGTCCTACATGTGAGTTGGGTTAGAGGAAGAGTCAGGATGGGTTAACCGTATGTATGCACTGGTGGAATGCATCAACCAGAGTAAGAGCAGGCTTGTAGGGCTTTGCTGAAGCATCTGCTAGCAGGTGCTGGAACTAGGGGAAAGTCCTGTCAAGCCAGACCATAGACCCATTCGGAAAATGCAAGATCTAGGGCTGGGAGTGGGCATACTAGGGAAATTGTGAGCACCTCTATGACAAGGTGCAACTGCTACTGATGAGCATGAGAACAAGGAATGGGGGCAGTCCTGGCTGCACATACCAGAATGCACAGAAACAGAGGATGAGGGCAGACCTGAAAGGTATTATTGGGGATCGCTCCAACTAGACTGCAGTTCCTATTTGTGTGCCTGGGAGTTGAATGTGTGAGGATCAGAATTGGGCTTCACTGCAGCACCCATTGGTTTGCTTATGAGACGGGGCTGGGGACAGAACTGACCTGGCAACTGCAACCACTAGTGTGTGTGTGTAGGCTGATCTGGATGAGTGACTGAGCTGGACCCCACACTGGCTGGCACACAGGAGTCAGGTCTGAGGTCACCTCTAGCAAGAATGTTTTGGGTATCCCCCCAGTTGGATCACTAAATGCAGAACATCAACCATAGAGAAATCACAGGATCATGGAATTCATGTGTCAGAATCAGGTCTCCATGGTTTCTGAAGTCTGTGGTGGGTGGTGTGCCCAGATGCTCATACAGGATATGGCAACCAGTTTATTGAGGCCTGCAGATGATGTCTAGTACCATCACAGTCTGAACAAATTGGAAAGCTCTGTTGGTCAAGATTTAACAATGAGTATCTGGGAAAATCGAGACTCTAATGTGGACTATGTTAGCAAATAAACCTTGGAAAGCAATGAAATCCATAACATCCCAGAACTATCAAAACTACTTAAGAGGTACCCTCAGATCATGCTCCACATTGGGGACCCTGGAATGACATTGGGTGTCCTTCCTCTATTTCCAGGTACTGATGCAACTGAGTTGCAGGGAATGGCCCTCTCCATTTGTCTCCCCACTTTCCACTGATACAGGAACAAACAAGGTGATTGGAGGCAGTTGTCTCATCCACTTTCCTCCATTTTTGACCCTCCTCACCCTAATCGATAGTCCACATGGGCATGTATCCCTCTCAACTGTGTAAACATCATCAAAAATAAAATGAATTATTGTTCAAAAACTCTGAAAACTGAGTTAGCTCAAAATACGTAAACCTCCTGTAGTCAGTGTTTGGTATTATACCATAGAATGTTTGCATCAATAAACAGATTATTATTGCCTCTTCTGCACGAAAGTTGTAGATATAAGAATAAAGGAGAGAAAGATAAACATAGCCCTGTTACACTGTTTTCTTTGTTTTTCACTCACTCAATTCTATGCTGCATGTTTCATTGTCAAGCCTATCCTGTTTCCATTTCCAAATAAAGCATTCCTGGAATTTACTGTATCATTTTACCAGCCTGACCACACTTTCCTATTGCTTCTCATGTTCTGTGCACCCTTGAATAATGCTTCTCCCTGCATACTGTTTATTGTGCCTGTCTAGGAACTAGAGAAGAATGCTGAATCTTCAGCACCTGCATATCTTCAAAAAAAAGTTAGACAGACCAGCAAAGAAATCAATGACCAACCCATTGTTTGAGCCCAACATTAGGGACTTCCCCTTTTGTATAAGCTGAGTCACATGTTTCCTGTTGTCAACTTGAAGGCTGTCCGTTGATGTATGATACAGCTATCTTGCTGATGTATAAACCCAGACAGGCAGGTTTCCTTGCATTTGTTTGCCTTACCTTGGAACCTTACCAATTAAAAGCTGTCCACTGGCCAAAGGAGATAAGAAATGGTTTATTAAAGCTCAGATACTATGCTGAATGAACTAATTTCTGACGATTTTTTTTCTGTTAAATGCTATCTGAGGGTTCTGCCTTGTATAATCTCACTGATTCTGACAGAGGTTTTGGAGATGTTTATGTGCATTTTATTCTTGATATCTATTCAGTTGACACATGCTTTAAAACCACAGATATATATGATTGGATGGTGAATTGCGAAAACAGGAAGCCAAAAAATGGAGTCAACTGTGAAACAACCAGAACAATTGAAGCTTTCTGTTTAAGTGCCAAAATGGGAATGCTGTTATGCAAAAAAACTAACAAAGTGAAATTATTAATTTCGGTATAATTCCAGGAGGAAGAGTAAGCATTCAGACTGCTCTATTTACCGTCTTCCTAGTACCTGAAAACCAACAATATGGTTTTACATCTTATTCTACAACACTGCCACTCAAAATGATAAAATCTCTAGAATAAAGAGAGAGCTGTAGTGACACTTTGGTATCTAAGAAATATTTAAGATAATTTGGAGAGGGAGGGGCATTGTGGTTTAGTGGGTATTCCTATAGATGCACTGGTTTCAACCCCCAACTCCTCTACTTTCTATTCAGCTCCATATTAATGACCTGTGGAAAGTAAAAGAAAATGACCCAGGTACTTGGGATCCTGCAACACAAGTGAGAGACTGTGATGAAGCCATGGATCCTGGTTTCAGCTTGGCCCATATCTGACCACTGAAATCATCTGGGAAATGACCAGTAGAAGATCTTTCTCTGCCTCACTCTCTGTAACTCTTCTAAGTAAATAACTAAGTTTTAAAAAATAATAACTTTTGTCTGAAAAATCCCCATCCACAATGATATTCCATATTTTTAGATCCTTCAATATTCCGCAATTATTTATTGAACATTTATTCCAGGATAGTCAGTGTCATAAGCTTTAGTGTTATGAAAGTCATAGTAAATATCCTTCTTGGCTATAGGCCTGTGTTTATTATAAAGAGATTTTTCTTGTAATTCCTCAACATTTCCAAGCACCAGTCTTCTGGGGTATTTGATTCTCCATAATAAACATCCTTTACTAAATTCTTTTTATTATTATTATTATTGGAAAGGCAGATTTAGAGAAAGAAGAAGAAACAGAAAGATCTTCTATCCATTGGTTTACTCCCCAAGTGGCCACAACAGTTGGAGATAAGCTGATCTGAAGCCAGAAGCCAGGAACTTCTTCCAGGTCTTCCATGCAGGTGCAGGGTCCCAAGGCTTTGGGTCTTCCTCTACGGCTTTCACAGGCCACAAGCAAAGAGCTGCAAGAGAAGTGGAGCAGCCAGGCTATGAACCAGTGCCCATATGGCATCTCTGTGGTTGCAAAGGGAGGATTTAGCCACTATGGCATTATGCTGAGTCCCATAGTACACTTCCAAAGGTTATCTACTACTGATGTAAAGAGTGAAAAACTATAAACTGGTAGATATACAGATCACAAATGTTAGAATGAAATAAATGAGACATGTTTTAGGCAAATACCAAGACATACTACCTCATAGGATATCATGAATTTATTAAACTTTTCAAAGATTTATTTCTTTTTATTTGAAAGGCAGAGTTACAGAAAGATGAGGAGAGACAGAGAAAAAAAGGGTTTCCATCCACTAATTCACTCCTCTAATTGGCCACAATGGCCAGAAATGGACTGGTCTAGAGCCAGGAGCTTCTGCCAGGTCTCCCATGTTGGTACAACAGCCCAATCACCTGAGTCATCTTCTGCTGCATTCCCAGGCACATTAGCAGGAAGCTGGGTCAAAGCAAAGCATTGTGCCACATTGCCGCCGCCCTCTGGGAAAGTTTTCTAAATATTACAGTGGGACATTTTAATGTCATCTTGTTGAATAGATTAACAATGTTAACTTATTAACTTTAACAATGAGATCTTGTTAGTAACAAGATCGTTGCCACGTCTATGCTACTCTACTTACCCTTCAACTACCATTCTTTTTAAATTTTGTTTTTACTTGATAGAGTTACAGAAAGATGGAGAAACAGAGATAAAGAGATTTTCCATCTACTGGATCACTCCCCAGATTGTTGTGACAGAGCCAGAGCTGGGCCAATCCTAATCCAGGAGGCTGGAGCTTCTTCCAGGTCTCCCGCATGGGTGGGTGCAGGGGTTCAAGGCTTTGGACCATCCTCCAGTGCTTTCCCAGGCCATAAGCAGGAAGCTAGAATGGAAGTGGAGCAGCCAGAACTCAAACCAGCATTCATATGTGATGCCGGTGCCACAGGTGGAGAATTATCTGTGACATTACTACCCCAGCATCTAAGAGACTGCTTTTCAAAGGAAGTGCTTTTAAAGAAGTTGTCAGTCTAAATTGTGTTCAAAAATTGGTTTACAGAAAGTTAAAAACAAAGCTAGGAGAAAACATAAAAACAGACTAATCCTTTCATCTCAAAGATAGGGAAATATGCACAAACCAATAAAGGCACTTCTAACCATGCCACCATTTACTGAGACCTAGGTGTTTAGACCTTTGCCACCTTCCTGGGAGAGTTGGATGAAACTCCTGACTCCTAGACTTGGCGTGATACAACACTGGCTGTTGCAGCCATCTGAAGAGTGAACCAGTAGCAGAAGGTCTCTTGCTTTCTCTCTTAATCTGTCTTTCCTCTCTCTGTTTATCCCTCTGTCTCTGTAACTCTGAATTTCAAGACAAACAAATAGATCTTTAAAAAGAGGGGGGAAAAAAAGCAAGATCTCAACACCTGGCTAGCACCGCTTGTCTCACATTCTTTTGTAGATAGAGATGAAAAACAGTTCATCCAGGATCAGCCGTTATGGGTGGCAGGGATCCCCAAGTATTTAAGCCATTACTTGGCACTTCAGAGCACAAGATAATAGGAAGTTCAACTAGGAAATGGAGTCAGAACTGGAGCCCAAGTACCTCAAAACAGGGCATCGAAAGTGATATTTCAAATGCTGTGTTAAAGCCCATCCCTGTATTAATTTTAAAGTCATGAATGTAACTAAAGAGATGTTAACACTTGTTATCACAGCTCTAGATCATTGCAGATGTGTTTATCAACCCCATACTAACAAAGCAGTGTTTGTTATTGCTTAATAACGATGGAAAATGAAGAAAATTCCTAAGAAGGTCCTCCCAAAGAAGTATCCAGAGAAAATAGCAATAATAATACAAAGTATTCAACTATATAATTTCCAAGACTTCCATTTAGCTGTATAGTCAAATAACACTATTACTCATTTCACAGCTATAGATCAATTTGCTCATGTGTGAAACCTATGAAATATAACCATTTTCTCTTCAGATGAATGATTCTGGCGTGAATTACCCATACAATTTGATAAAAATACATTATTCCAGATGGACTCCAGTTGCTGGGCAGATGGAAATATTTAAGTAAGATCAAAAACTTTATTATTCTAAATTAGGTAGGCAAAGAGAAAAAGTATAAGAAACATAGCTATAACCCAAACAATTTTAAGATTCTTGAGTTTTCTTAACTATACTTATAGGATGAAAAAGAAAAAAACTTCAAAAAAAGAAAAATTGATAGCATACTTAAGCTTTCTGAAGTCCTACTTTTACAGTCAACTTTCTATTGATAAATTGTAGCTATTGTAAATATACTTGTTATGAAGTCACTTCCCATTTTTACAGACTGAGTCAAGCTACCCATAAGCCCATGGTTTTTCTCTCTCCAATGAGTTGAACAGGTTTCCACTGTAGACATACAGTTTCTGGAAGTATCATGAATATGGCTGTGGTTGGTGACATAGAAGTCTAGGCTCCCAGTTTACCTGTGTTCTCTGACATTACACATGACATTTTAGACACAGAGCTATACTGGTTATAGTGTGCCACCTCTGGTACCCTCTCCAAGCTGACCACCATCTCTATAACCAACTGTACCCACTACAGCATCCTTTGGAAAACAAACTAGTGAGAGAAAGATATCTCTCACTATCTGTCTCTGTGCCTTAATATTATGTATATGAATACGCATACATAAATGCGATAATGTAATGTTTTAAAAATTGTGTTAAAAACAGCCTACTAATTCATCATTATTGAGAATAAGATATGAATATCATATTAATTTATGTTACATTGAGTCAAATAGGAAAAGTCAAATAATTCAATTTTTCTGCTAATTCTCCAGGGATTAAAATACCCTGTATCCCATGGGATTCACATTATGAAGGAAAATCCTCTCAAAAGTCTTAGCACTCTTTGTTGGAAGGCAGTTATACTCACCACTATAGAAAAACAAAAAAATAACTCTTTGTTGGGCAGTGACTCAGTTTGCTAGTCTTTGCCCTTCAAATGCCAAGATCCCATATCGTTATTGGTTTGTGTGGGCTGCTCCACTTCCCATCCACCTCCCTGCTTGTTTCCTGTGAGGATACGGTGCAGTGTGCATCTCTACTTTCAGATCAAGGATGGATTCCTAGTGAAACTGTTGGATTTGTCTTGACAAGGGGATGTTGGACTCTGCCATTGTCCATACCAGCAATGTTGGACTTATGACTGTTTAGGAGGAAATATGCTGTTGTAATGATATGTGAGAACATGGGGGAGGGTGCAGAAATTAGGGGAGAGGGGAGGAGAAATCCCAGGACCTATGAAAGTCTACCATAAAATGATAATAATATGATAATAATAATTGTTTTTAAAAATAGCAGCAGAAACATTTTCCCTCCAAAAAAAAAATAAAAATAAAAAAGAACTTTTTTATGGATTAGCCAATAAAATTGTATAAGCGTTCTTAAAAGTGATGAATGTTGAGCAAATTTTGATAAAAGAGTGCCTAGATGAAAGAAAGAAAGAAAGAAAGAAAGAAAGAAAGAAAGAAAGAAAGAAAGAAAGAAAGAAAGAAAGAAAGAAAGAAAGAAAGAAAGAAAGAAAGAAAGGGAAAGGAAAGGAAAGGAAAGGAAAGGAAAGGAAAGGAAAGGAAAGGAAAGGAAAGGAAAGGAAAGGAAAGGAAAGGAAAGGAAAGGAAAGGAAAGGAAAGGAAAGGAAAGGAAAGGAAAGGAAAGGAAAGGAAAGGAAAGGAAAGGAAAGGAAAGGAAATAAGGGGGTTAAGAAATAAGAAATAAGGGGTTGATTTTCTTTTCTTTCTTGGCTAACAAAAAATGTGGGTTATAGGAATCAATGAAGAATCCTTATCCTTGGACATTGCCACTGAGCAAAAATGACCAAATGTAAGTGTAAAGAGTGCATGTGAGATGGGGAACAGACTACCAAGAGTAACAGGGGCAATTTGCAGTTCGACCCTGACACTGGCGTTCGGCGTTTGCAAGAATCTGGGTGAAGAGCACAGGCTTTGGAGATAGGTCAGCCTTAGTTTGCATTCCATCGGTGACACTGAGCCGTGTGACCCTTGACAAGTTAACCTCATTTCCTTTTCTGTGTGTACAACAGAAATGATAATCATGAGAATGAAAAGCAAAAGGAAAAGTAAAGCAGTGAGTGCATGGCCAGGACAAAACAAACACTTCTCAAAGAGAAATTTACAAAGAGAAATTTATCCTCGTTATTATTTTTGTTATTCATACAACTCACTACTGCATGTGTCTGAGCTGAATGATAACAATATCTGGTACTCACACAGTTTAATGGATCTTTGTATTCCCACAGTAACTTCCATCTCACAGGATCAAATATTAAATCTTGCCTGTTTTACTTATATTAATACAGAAAGGGACACATGCAAAAGGCTAGTTATTTTCAATGGCATCAGGAATTAATTCCACATACACCAAGTTATGACTAAAACCTTCACAGAATCTAGGTCTCTTATTTTCTAGGAATCTCAGATTTAAATGGATCAGAGTATTTTTTTTCCAATGGCTAAATATTATTTATTGGCAATGCAGGTCGGTGCTGCTGATGTATTACTCTTTCAGCAAGTGTTTATTTTGGGTTTTTCTTTTGTAAAAATTGCTCTCAAATTTTCTAAATGTGAATTTAAAAATCTGTCAGTCTCTGCATCGATAACACAAAACAGATTGCAAATGTAACAGAGGCAATCAAGTCCAACAAATCCTAGGAGAGTGCCAGCAGGCTTAATATTAGGACTGCTCCTGTTCACAGGCTCTGCTAATGATGGAACAATTGTTGGTGCTGATTTGTAGCTGGCATTGATATGCAGACAGCAACACTTTCATCTAAAACCCAGCTCTAAATTTTTTAATACTGTCAATGTATTTGCTGTGTCTGCAAAGAGCAACTCCAAAGAATCTTTCTAAATAATAAGAATTGGGAAGATACAAGCATCATCTTTAATATGAAATCCTGAGTAGCCCTCGGAATATACAGCAATCAGTGCTTCTCTTTGTCATTGTTTGTCTCCTGCTGGGATGCTAGCATCTTAACAATCTGTAAGAATCCATCTCTAAATACAGCGTTGCAGTGTTGCAGTGGTCACTGTTGAAGGGAGTGGATGCTGATTGCCAAAAGATATTACAAAATCCGAAACTCATATCTATCATTTTTTATCACACACACACACACACACACACACACACTCACACACTCACAATATGTAAATGTGCTCCAACTGCTGTTCACATTTACTGTGGAGACTTTTTTTTTTAATCAAACGGCACCTGCCTCTCTTTCACAGAGATGCCTGCATACGAGGATAAGTGCATATAACAAAAGCTGCGAGTGTGGCAGCGGCTGCATCATTTTCTTGGAACTTGCCATTATGTTTCAGGTCAGAGATGGAGGTTTGGTGCAGGAAGCGAAGCTTTTAATATCAGGTGAATGGGTTTTTCTAAGAGGTTGGGAAGCTCTGGGTCTTAGAGAGAAAAATGGTGCTTTAAAAATAGTCACATTTCTTTTGTAGTGTAATTATCAGTGCATGACGAATCATTTTTTATTCTGTTCCTGTGGGCAGAAGGAAATATCCCTTCCCATCTCTGTGGGATGACCATTTTAAGAAGGCAGGATGTTCCCACATTTAGTCAGCTTCTGCAGAATATATAATTTTCCTAGAAAATTGATCCTCAAGCAGCACTTTTAAGGGAGGATGTGAAAAGGGTGCAAATTCATCAATCCATCCAGAAACTATCTGCCATATATTTGCTTTTTAAATGGGTGGTGCTGAGTAAAGAAAAAAAGTGGGGGTTGTTGTTTTTTTCTTTTAACAATTCCTATTGCAGAATATTCAGAAATGTTACGTAAATGAGCAAATGTAAGAAGCAGTAATAATTAGCTTTGCTATCAATAGAAAGGAGGGTGAAAAAATAGGAAGAAATAGAACAATAGCTTCAGCTAAGCCACACTCTGACATTGATGATGAGAGCCCAGGTAAATCACTTAATTCCTTAGAGTTTCCCTTTCCTCATAGATAAAGGGTTGTTGTGAATAGGAAATGCGAAAATATTAAGGAATCTCTTTATATACTGTGAGGCATTTTAGTAGCATTGGGAAGAAAAGGAAGAAAGATGACGGTCATAACAATATTGCTTTTGTATTTTTTAAAAAGTGATTTTTACCCTAAGAGTTGAAAACAGACAGACAGTACAGCTAAAGTAATGTTCTCAAGCTCTGGACTGGGAAAAGCGAAGACCCACAAGCCCCATAATCCCAAATAAAAAGTGAAGTCTGCTCTGACTGCACAGGACTCCAGGATACATTAACACACGTTCTTTGAAGGAAACGCCTCAGACCTTGAAATAAAGTTGCATCCTTCTGAGAACCTTTTTCAAAAAGCAAAGAGTAGGCTAATAAAAGCTATAGGTTTCTGATCTTTAAAGCATCCATGGAGTTTCAAAAGACCATTCGCCACAAAACTAGAGATCACATTCACTTGGAATCCTCGGGTTTCTTCTTGAGTGTCAATTGTCCATGTGTTTGTATATCCTTATGGAGTTCCCCAATCAATGGCAAGCATTCATTACTGTATCTTTGCTCCAAAACCCATAGCTTTTTTTTTTTAAGATTTATTTATTTTTATTGGAAAGGTGGATATACAGAGAGGAGGAGAGACAGAGAGGAAAATCTTCTGTCTGATGGTTCACTCCCCAAGCGACCACAATGGCTGAAGCTAAATCAATCCGAAGCCGGGAACCAGGAGCTCTTCCGGGTCTCCCACACGGGTGCAGGGTCCCAAAGCTTTGGGCCGTCCTCGACTGCTTTCCCAGGCTGCAAGCAGGGAGCTGGATGGGAAGTGGGGCCATTGGGATTAGAACCGGTGCCCATATGGGATCCCGGCATGTGCAAGGCAAGGACTTTAATCACTACGCTATCACGCCAGACCCAACCCATAGCTTTTCATTGATACAAAAATTAAAGGTTTTTAAATAAGATCTTTGAAAAGTTTCAGGAATTATGTATGAAAACTTATTGTGAATTTCTGCTTCTGAAACCAATAATAACAATTTTTAAAAAGAAGAATGAAAGAAAGTAAGAAAATCAACTCACTTCTAACACTGTCCCACACTCACCCGCAGGAAAAGCTGTGAGATAACAAAGCAGAGCAGCTGGTGGTCACAAACGAAGAAACTAGAAGAACTCCTCCAGTTAGATGGTAGAGAGATGCAACTAACAATTCTAACTGCCAGTTCTTTCCCTCCTGTGACAGTTGTGCACTGTGTCTGCTTAGATAAGCTGAATCTCTATTTCCCAGAATTCCCTTTCTTACATATTTCTGGGCTAGTGTCAGTCAGAAAAACTTGCATTAGATTTGTGAGGAAAAGTAAATAGTATCTCCTGGCCAAGCTTTGGCAGCAAATACCTAAGTGTGTGGTTGCATTAACTTGGACCAGTAGACCTTAAAACGATTTCCTCAACCCTGGAACAGCCAAACCAGCAATATCTCAGAACTATCAAGGACACTCAAGTGGCACTCTTGAAATAGTCTTCCCCACACTGGCATCTCTAGGATGACATCAGATGACTGTCCCTAATCGCAAGTGCTGATATAGTTTAGCATCAGTGATTGGTCCCTTCCCCATTCCCCCACTCTGGATAGGAGAAAATGAAGTGGGATGAAGCATTTGCCCCACCCTTGTTCCTCCATGCTTTGACCCTCCCTACCCTGGTTGGTGGTACACATGGGCATGCATCCTTCTCAACCGTGTGAACAACATTAAAAATAAAATATTTATTAAAGAGATAAAGATGTTTTAAAACAATTTCTATATTTCCCACACTGTATCTATCAGACAATGTGCTAGGTTATACCTGGGACTGTGAGCAAAACTGAACTTCTGCCATTTCAATGATATTCGGCTTCTTTGGTGAAAATGTAAGCAATATATGTTTAAAACCTTTACAAGATACAAGAGGATATCATTAGCAGACAGCAGCCCCTGGCTCCTGGCTTTGGATGGGCTTAGCTCTGGCCATTGCAGCTGCTTGGGAAGTGAACCAGTGGATGGAGGATCTTGCTCTCTGTATCTCCTTATCTCTGTAAATCTGCCTTTCCAATAAAAATAAATGAAAACTTTTTAATGTGTCAAATAAATTAAAATAGTAGCTGTAGTGGACAGAACAGGCCACCTATTGATTAAAAACAAAGAGGGGGTCTGGAGCCCCAGCCTTGTGGCTGTGTCTGAGGGTATCCATGCATGCCCAGACTTCCTGCTGGGGATCCTAGCTCGCCATGCAGAGCTGCTGGGTATGGGGAGGACCCTAGGCTGGCCAGGCCTGAGGTCTGAGAATTTCTTCTGTCCACAGAGACCATGCAGAGGATGGATCTCAAATAATTCTAGGCATACCCAAGACCATGGCTCTGCCCACCACTAGCATGTTAGTGGGTGGAGTCCAGGTAAGTCTGAGCAGCCATACTACTTCCAGCCAAGTAGATATGGCTAGGGGTACTCATGCCAGCCCAGATTTTCTGCTAGGGATCCTAGCTCCTCATGCAGCACTGCTAGGCAGAGGGAGGGTCCTGAGCTTGTGGGTGGCCAGAGTGCCTACCAGCGCCGGGCTCTGCCCACTGGCCACTTGGTAGCAAGCTCTGAGGCCTTGGGAGTATGAAATTGCTTCCTAGGGACATACATGGATAAAGCCACTTGTAGGTGAGGAATGAATCCTGAGGGCCACCCAATGACAGGGCCACTGTACTTGCAGGTAACTGAGGGGACTGAGACCTTGTGGTTAAAAAGGGAGAGAGACCTGAAGATATTTTTGAGTCCAACTGATATACCAGCCCACATGGAGGGCCCAGTTGGGTTTGTTAGCATAAAACATAGCTGGCCACCACATGGCAGCACACATGTAAGCTATGGCTGGGGCCTGTCTGGCAGGGATAGATCCCAGTACCTGACAGTTAGTGTCAGATCAGGGAATGGACCACATTAAACTGGGCCATGACACCAACCAGCACGCAAGAGAACCAGGTCCAGGAGAGGATCCTGTGGGGGATATGTGCACCCAACCCTATGGAACTACAAGTCAGCTGGTTAGCTTGTGAGTTGGGATGGTGATGGGCTGAGTGAAACATGACTATGGAACTTGCAATGCTCACAGGTACTGGGGCTGGGAACAATTAGGGCTGGTCCAGACTGCAGTACCCATATGAGCATCCTATAACAGCATATAGGGTGGCCCGGACCACACCAGCTCATACGAAAACTGGGATGGATGGGGCAGGCCATGCTGGGTAAGAGACAAGCACCTGCTGGCATGCGTGAGATCTGGATCTGGGAGTGCCCTGAGCAGGGGAACCTGGGAAACTCCTCTAGTGGGTAATAGCTCCCAGTAACAGGCATGTGGTCTAGCCCTGGGTGTTGGGCAGGCTGATCCAGGGTAGCTTCATCTGTCAGCAAGTGTGTGAATTGGTTTTGGAAGGGATGGACTGGGTGGAGCAGAGCAAACCATAGCCCAATGGCAAGTGCAGAACCAGGATGGAGTGCAGGTCATGCCTAACTAGGCTGCCACACCTACTGGTTTGCATGAGTCAGGGATGAGAGCAGACTGAGCAGATCCAGGTTCTAGCACCCGACAGCGAAAGTTGAGACTGGTGGCAGGCTGGGCCAGGCCAGGCTGCAGGAGCCGAGGACAAAGGCCAAGACAGAGGAGCAGCTATGCCAAGCTGGGTGAGAGCAACAGGAAATGAGTGAGATCGGTGGCTGGAATTAGGTGTGGTTGGGGAGCTAAGGAGATGCACTGGCTGGGTTGTGGGTCCCACTTGTGAGTGTTGTGGCCAGAGTGGTGGCTGCAGTCTGATCAGAATACAAACGCAGGTCTCCCTTACCATGGGTGTGAACTGGTCTGCAGCGTGCAAGACTGGGCTATACTTCAACACCCATTGCAGCTCGTGAGAATCAAGATGGGTGTAGGATGGGCTGGGTTAGGTCTCTGTTTTTACTGAGCCATGTGTGAGCTGTGTCTGGGTATGGACCAGGCTAGGCTGAGCTTGGCATCCAACAGTAAGAACCAGAATGGGTGAGGGCCAGTCAGGAAAAGCTACTCTTCCTGTTAAGACAGGAAGCGAATTAAGTAGGGCTATCCCATGGACCCACAGGTGTGTGCAACATCTGGTGTTGGAAGAGATTCTGATGGAGGAGCTTGGCAACCCCTCTTGTCGGGACACACTTCCTACAGGTGAGTGCCAGAACCAAGAAAGGGAGCAGCTCAGACCAGGCCAGGTTATGGTACCCATAGGCTTACCTTTGGCTCGGGTCAGAAGCAAGACAGGCTAGGCCAATTCATATCACCTGCTGGCAAATCTGAGAGTCAGAATGATGTGTGGGTCATGCCAGATTGGGCTGCAATACCAGTCACTTCACTTAGGGCCAGAACTGGGGGGCTGGCTGGGCTGGCTGGGCTGGTTGGGCTGGCTGGGCTGGCTAGGCTATAGTCCCCATCAGCATGAGCTGGAATTAGGGACGGGCCAGGCTAGGCCAGGCTACAGCACCCACTGGCAAATGCCAAAGTGAGGCAAGCCATACATACCAGACTAGGCCACAGTACCTGGCACACATGAGAACTGGGGGAGAGTGTGTAAACCCGGTAGGGGGTGCTGCAGGGAGATCCCTGCTGGGCCAGTATCCCACTGATGAGCATGAGAGCTGGAATCAGGGGCAGACCAGGCCAAGCAGGGCTACCACAGCCTACATGTAAGCTAAATCAGGGAAAAGCCAGGCTGGGCAGACTGCACCTGTTGGTACATGAATAAGCCAGAGGGGGTAAGGATTGGTTGGGCTTTGCCGCGGCATCAGCTAACAGATGCTGGCACAGGGGGAAAACTCTATTGAGGTAAACTGTTATACCACCGGGACAGTGTAAGGTCCAGGAGTGGGAGTCGGCCCAGTATGGAAACAGTAGGCACCTCCCTCTGGAGTGGCTACTCCGACTGGTGAGCATGAGAACCAGGATTGGGACAGGAATGACTAGACAGAGTGGCACCTGCCAGCAGGTGTGTGCCATGGATAGTGGGCTGGTTGGTTTGAACTAGGCTTCAATGCCCACTGACACATATAAGAACTGAATGGGATGTGGGACGGGCAGGACCAGTCTGCTGTATATACTGACAAGCATGGGAACCAGGGCAAGGGGCAGCCCTGGTAAGGGTTATTGTGGATCACTCCAACTAAGCTACAACTTCTACTGGTTTGCCTGTGGTGACCCCAGACATGTGTGTGGTGGGCAGGATCAGGCTGGACTGCAACACCCACTAGTTTGCAGAGATGACAGGGTTGGAGACAAAACTGACCCAACAATTGCAGCCACCAGCATGTGCATAAGCTGATTGGGGTGACAGACTGTGCCAGACCCTGCATTGGTGAGCACACACAAGAATCAGGGCAGGGATCACCTCAGATGAAGTTCCTTTGGGAATCTCCCCAGCTGAGCCGCTGAACTCAACTGCAACCATGGAGGAAGTTGCAGGTTCCATGACCTGACCATGGAATGCATGTGTCAGATCTGGGCTTCCTTGGGGGCTTAGATGAAGCAGTGGCTAGACAGCATATCCAGATGAACATGGAGAATTTGACAGTACAGAAGACATCTGGTACCATTGCAGAAAATAGAGGACAGAACAAATCGATCAACTACCCCAGCCAACAGTTGGCAGTGAATAACTGGGCAAGCAGAGACTCTAAGGTGGTCTATGTCAGCCAGTGGACTCTGGAGAGATTTCATTGTGCTTAGAGTGGCAAGATTGGCAGCCATACAGAACGGTTGAGCTATCAAAACTACTTGAGCAGGACCCTCGGAGCATGCCCCACATTGGGGACCCTGGGATGGTTGGGAGGTTGGGTGTTGTTTCTCCCCTTTTCTCTCCCCTCCTCCCAGATACAGGAAGTAAAGAAGAGAATGTCAAAACAATGGTCTCACCCACTTACCTCTAGCCCTTGGCCCTTTGCACCCTAATCAAATATATTAAAGGTCATGAGCGGAGAGAACATGGCGAGGAGGACATGAAGCTGGAGTTGCAGACTGAGACCAGGTGCCTGGAACGGCCTCCCAGGAAGCCATCGAAGCATGGCAGCCGACCTTGAGCAGGTCACCGATTATACGGAGGAGAAGGAGATTCAGATTTCCAACCCAGAGATGGCCATGTTGGTCATCGGAAACAGACACTCCCAGGAGCAGGAAGCTAAACAGGAGCAGGAGAAGAAACCGGCAAAAGTCACAGTCAAGAAGGAAGATTTGGAGTTGGTAATGTCAGAGATGGAGATCTCTCCGGCAGCAGTGGAACAGAGCTTGCGGGAACACATGGGCAACGTGCTAGAAACTCTTACTGAGCTAACCAATTGAGGAGTGCTTGCTCACACATACTTAATGGCTTAACTTATTGCAATAAATTTTTTTGGTCTTTTAAAACTATATACATATGTAAAATGTGTCAAAAATAAAATTTGTATAGCAACAAAAAAGAAGGGATTGATGTTTGATTTATTTTTAAGTAACCAGCTAAAGTGCTCCCATTTCATATCCATGTGCCTGGGCTCAAGACCCATCTCCACTCTTCATCTAGATTCCTGCTTGTGCCCAGCTGGAAGACAACACAGGATGGCCCCAAACACTTGGTTTCCTGCTGTCCATATGGATGATTGGATGGAATTTCTGCCTGTGGCTTGTCCCAGGCTCAGCTGTGGCTGGCTTTGGAGAAGTCAACCAGAGTAAATTCTCTCTCGGTTTCTTCCTTGTTCTTGCCCTTCTTTACCTTTGAAATAAAATAAAAATAAACAAAAGTTTCAAAACAACTGAAGAAGAAATACAGGCTTTTATTGTGAAAGTAACACAAAATGACAAAGAAATGGAGAATATAAACAACATATCAAAGGATATGAAGAGGGCCCGGCACAGTATCCTAGCAGCTAAAGTCCTCACCTTGAACTTGCCAGGATCCCATATGGGCACCGGCTCTAATCCAGGCAGGTTCCGCTTCCCATCGAGATCCCTGCTTGTGGCCTGGGAAAGCAGTCTACGATGGCCCAGAGCCTTGAGACCCTACACTTGCGTGGGAGTAAGTAAGCTCCAGAAGTAGCTCCTGGCTCCTGGCTTCGGATTGGCTCAGCTCCAGCTGTTGCTGCTGCTTGGGAAGTGAACCATTGGATGGAAGATCTTCCTCTCTTTCCTCCTCTCTGTACATTTGACTTTGCTATAAAAATAAATAAATCTTCTAAAAATTATTTTTTAAAAAGGATATGAAGAACGGAACAAGAAATCCTAACATATCTAATCATTACTTCAGATGCAGAAAATTAAGGAAGATAAATATCCCAAACCATAATGGTTGTCTTTTCTTAAAGTCAAAGTTTCAATCCTTACATTCCAGGAGCCCAGTAAGTCATACCAGTGTTGAAAGCAAGGAAACGCAAGTTTTATTTGGCAATAAGTAAAATTTAATGGCAACATAATTTGCAACATTTGGCTTGGGTACCAATGTATCATAAAAGACAAAATGAGGTTTTAAACTTCTTTGAAGTCATCAAAGAGGGGTAGAAATGAGGCATTTGTACTCAAGAACATGCCCAAACGGGTGCTGGAGCAGCCCTCCCAGGACCATGTCTGGGTTCACCACAGGCCTGGCCTCAAGCACTAAAACCTGCATTTTATGGCCTAATATTTGGGATTATCTAACTGGACATTTTTTAACTTTTTTAAATTTAAATTTTGATAATGATTACATAGTGAGAAGGATGGACGCCCATTTGCAACACTGATTAGGGTTGAAAGGGTCAAGGAATGGCGAAGGTGAATGAGACCACTGTCTTTTTCTCTTCCTCCTCCTTCTTCTCCATCATCCTGTGTCTGGGGGAAGAGGGAATGGAGGGGAGAAGCTGCACCCAGCATCACAACCACATCAAAACCCAGGGGTAGGGGACAGCCACCTGATATCATCCCAGAATCACCAATATAGAACATGCTCCAAGGGTTCTACTCAAGTGGTTTAGGTAGTTCCAAAATGCTGTTAATCACATTGCTCCAAGGATGAAGAAATCCTTCCAAGGACCAGTGACTGACATTGTCCACCTCAGAGTCTCTATTCACCCAGATATTTGCTGTCAAAACTAGGCTGGGGAGAGTTGTCCAATTTGTTTGGTCTCCATCCTCTGCTATGGTATTAGATGTCCTCTGCAGGTCCCAGTGAACTGCTCTATCTCCCATGTGTATCTAGGTATGCCATCCACTACACCATCTTCAGTAACTGAGGAGGCCCAATTCAAGCTTTTTTTTTTAATTAAGGCAGTGCTCTGTCCCTGGTATGGACCAAGTGTGGCTGTGCTGTAGCACCCAATAGTAAGAACCAGAATAAGTGCAAGCCAGTCAGGAAAGGCCACTGTTTCTGTTAGAATAGGAGATGAACTAAGTCAGGCTGGGATATGAACCTACCAGTATGCACAAAATCTGACATTAGAAGATATTCTGATGGAGGAGCTTGGGCATTCCTCTGTCGGGACATAGTCCCTCCAAAATCAAGGTCCTGACCGTCATCATCACTGCCAAATTTCCTTTGTACTTCCCTGCTATTATATGTCTGAATCCCTGGTCCTAGGAAATTACTAATCTGCTTTATATTTTTTTAAGATTGCTTTGTTTTTATTGGAATTGGGAATTTACGGAGAAAACAGAGATGCAGAAAGATCTTTCTTGCATCCACTGGTTCACTCCCCAATGGCCTCAACAGTTAAGTTGATCTGAAGCTAGGAGTCCCTTTCAGTTCTCCCACATGAATGCAGAGGCTCAAGGACTTTAACCATCTTTCTTTTTCATTGCTTTGTCAGGCCACAAACAAGGAGCTGGATGGAAAGTGGAGCAGCCGGAACACAAACTGTCACACATATAGAACCCCAGTGCAAGTAAGGCAGGGATTTAGCCATTGATCCATCACACACACACACACACACACACACACACCTCCCCCATTCCCCCAGATCTTTCTCTCTGTATCTCCTTCTCTCTGTATATCTGCCTTTCCAAGAAAAATGTCTGGAGCTGGCACAGTGGCATATCAGTGGCAAATCCTCACGTGTCTGTGGCACCAATGTCCCATTTACATATCAGTAACAGTCCTTTCTGCTCCCAGGCTAATGGCCTGGGAAAGCAACAGAGACCTTGGGCCCCTACACTTACATGAGTGGCCAGGAGGAAGCTCCTGGCTCCCAGGTTTAGATGTGCTCAGCTCTGGTTGCTGCAGCCATTTGGAGAGTGAATCTGTTAATGGAAGAGCTCTCTGTATCTCTCTGTCTCCGGCACTAATCTTGCTCTCTGTTACTCTATCTTCCAAATAAAATGAACAAGTCTTTTTAAAAATGTCTAAAATATGACCCAAAGCCTTGGGACCCTGCACCTGTGTGGGAGACCCAGAAGAAGCTCCTGGCTCCTGGCTTAGGATCAGCTCAGCTCCAGTCATTGAAGCTACTTGGGGAGTGAACCAGCAGATGGAAGATATTTCTGTCTCTCCCTCACGTTGTAAATCTGACTTTCCAACAAAAATAAATATATCTTTTTAAAAATGTCTAAAATAGTACTTCTCCAAAAATATTGCTTAACAGATATGGGTTATGTTTAGTTACATAGGTTAAAAAGATTAACTGGATATACTTACCTTTTTTCTCTACAATGAAGAGAGATTTTCATGTGCTCTGAGAGATGTGCTTCAGCTAATGGACCCGGAAAATACTGTATAGCTCAACCAGAAGCAAATTGACAGAATTACATTGTTTTTATACTCTTAATTAGTTTGCACTTAACTTCAGTACTCATTTGTTATTAAAGGTACCATAATGGATATAAGTTAAAATTTACACATGTTTAAGAGTAAAATTTTTTTATTTATCATCAAAACTGATACTATACAAATGTATTCAGTTGAGTCACCAAACCATAGCTACAAATATATCAAATGATTGGTGTGCATGACCACTTAAGCTTTGTAGGACTCTTAGTATTTCATTTTAAAAGGAATTCTAATCACATTGCTTCAATATTTTATAGTACAAATTAATTCTTACACATTTATAATTTTCTAATGATGTTGTATCACCTTTGAAGTTTTAAATATATTAATTTTGTTTACTGGAAAGGTAGGGAAACAGAAAAATCATATGACAGAAAGAAATGTCCTGCACAATAATTCACTCCCCAAATGGGTACAAGAACCAAGGTTGGGTGAAAAAGAAGCCAACAGCCTGAAACTCCATCCAGGCCTCCCACGTGGGTGACTAGGGCACAAGCACTTGGATCATCTTCTGATGCTTTCACAGGAGTATTCGCAGTACTCAATATAGGACCTTGTGTCACTGGCAGTATCTTAGCCCACTTCACCACAACAACTTGGTTCACTACTTTAAAATTTCTTTATAAGCATATCATGCAAAAACTTTTAAGCACAGGAAAAATCAAAGTAAGTTTTATTACCATTTTTAAAACATTTATTTGTTTTTTAAATAATGGTTACATGGTTGATCAGGGTGGGAAGGATCAAGGTTTAGAGAAAATTGGGTAAATTCACTGCTTCCAAATGTGTTGTTTTTTCTTGTTATTTTTAGAGGAAGCGGCAAGACAAAGCGGGAAACCACAAACAACTTTCCACATGTCCCAGTTTTCAGGGATGAGGACCTGCCATTTCATCTCAACCCAGAGTCTCAGTGTATACATATTCCAAGGGTTCTGTCCAAGTGGTTTGGATAGTTCTGAAATGCTGTCGATTTCACTGATCCCAGGATGATGTCACCCTCCAATGCCATTGGTTCCATTTACCAAGATTTTCTACTGTCATTACTTGTTTGGAATAGTTGTCCAGTTCTGTTCTGCTGCTATAGCACCAAATGTGCTGCCATATTCTCCCTTTACAACAGGGCCTGTGTCCACTGCTCCACCTTTTTCATTAAGTAGGACATGTTCTTGCAGGGCAGTCCAAGGACCCGGGCTAGGTGTCCCAAGCATCACTGGATCCCCACCCCTGGGGCTCACAAACCCAACATTCACCTAGTAGGTGATCCCCAGGGCCCGGGACAGGAGACCCAAGCCCCACCAGATTCCCCACCCTTGGGGCTCATAAACCCAGCACCCACCTTGCAGGTAGGCCCCAGGACCCATCCCAAGTGACCTGAGCCTTGCTGGATCCCCACCCCTGGGGCTCATGAACGCAGCACTTGCCCAGCAGGTGGGACCCAGACAGGAGACCCAAGCCCCTCCAGATCCCCCACCCCTGGGATTCATGAAGCCAATGCCCACCTAGAAGGCAGGCCCCAGGTTATAGGCCAAGCGACCCACACCCCACCGGTTCCCCTATCTCCGGGGCTCAGGAACCCATCCCTTACCACACAAGTAGGCCCATGACCTAAGCCAAACTACCTGAGCCCTATCAGATCCCCTGTCCCTGGGACTCATTTACCCAGCCTCTGCTGGGCCCAGGCTGGCATGACTTGTCTCACCTCAGCATCCACAGTTTTATTGCACAGCCTGGCCTAGTCTAGTCGGCCCCCTGTTTCAATTCCTGTTGGTGGGTGCTACAACCTATTCCAGCCCAACTTAATTGCTGTCCCGGTCCTAATGTGAACTGGCTGTTGCTGCAGCCCAATCTGGCTCCTCCTGCCCCCTGCCCTGGTTCTCAGATCTGCCAGTGGGTGTTATGTGCTGGTCTGTCCCCAGACTGATCTACATGTATGCTGGCAGGTACTATAACCTGGCATGGTCTGGACTGCTCCTTGCCTTGCTTCTTGCACTCACCTGCAGGGACTGCATCCCAACGAAGGAGTTTCCCAAGCTCCTCCATCAAGTCTCCTCCAAGTGGCAGTTCTCATGCACACCAGTGGGTTGTTGGCACAGACTGACTTTGTTTGCCTCCTATCCTGACATGAACAATGGCTTTGCTCAACCAACCACACCCATTCTGGCTCTTGCTATTGGCTGTTGCAGCCCAGTGCTACTTGGTCCAAGCCCAGACACAGTTTTCACATCTATTTATTTATTCATTCATTCATTCATTTGAAAGGCAAAGTGTCAAGGAGGAGGGAACTGTGCACGTGGAACATTGCCTCTGATATGAACAGAAGGTCAAGAAAAATAAATGTATCATGGAGCCAATTATAGTGTCTTTGGTGGGTAGGTGGCCTGTTGGAAGATGCCCTCCTGCCCTCCACTTCCATAATCTTTATTATTTTTTTAAATATGGATCACTTCACAAATGCATGTCATCCTTGCACAGGGGTCATGCTAATCTTCTCTGTATCATTCCAATTTTAGTATATTTGCTGCCGAAGCGAGCACACCATAACCTTTAAAACCTGTAACCTGTGCATAATAAATTGGGCATTCTTCACCAGCTTGTCTCCCCTGGTGCTTGCGGCCAAAGAACACCACTGCCTTATCCTCGGTGATCTTGGGGCCTACTGGCAGGGTTAAACCCTGAGGCTGTCTCCCAGTTATTAGCTTAGCACCTTCACAATTTTTACCTTAAGATTTATTTTTATTTAAAAGGCAAATTTACAGAGAGAGAAGGAGAGATTGGGAGATCTTCCACCTGCTGTTTCACTCCCCAAATGGCCAAACTGACCAGAGCTAGGCAGACCCAAAGCCAGAAGCCTGGATCTTCTTCCAGGTCTCTCACAGGTGTGCAAGGGACCAAAGACTTAGGCTATCTTTTGCTACCCTCTCAAGCATACTAGCAGGCAGCTGGAGAAGAAGTAGAGCAGATGGAACTCAAGTTAGTACCCTTTTGGGACACTGGTACCATAGGCAGAGGCTCAATCTTACTATGTTGTGGCACCAATTCCTCATCGTCTATTTCTATTTAAGCAATTCACCTTAGATTGTTTCTCATTGTTGTACTCCTAATTTGACCCTAAATGTGAAACTACCTTTTAGTTTAACAGGAATAACTCTCAAATTTTAACCTAAGATTAATTTCTCATCCAAAATTCAATCCTAAATTTCCAAAGGACTTCAGGACATTTCTACTAAAATTCATCCTTTCTCACCACAAACCAGGCATAACCAGAATCTATGTATTTATTGAAGATTTACTTTTAAAGATTTTTAAATTTTTACTTGAAAGGCAGACTTCACAGTGAGAAGGAGGGGAATGGGGAGTATCTTCTATCCACTGATTCACTCCCCAAATGGTTGCAGTGACCAGAACTGGGCTAGCCCAAAGCTGGAGCTTTTTTGGATCTCCCATGCTGGTGCAGGATCCCAAGTTCTTGGGTCATCCTCTGCTGCTTTTCCAAGTGCATTGTCAGAGTGCTGGACCAGAAGTGGAATAGTCCTGATTCCCATGCAGGGTGCCAGCATTGCAGCCAGCAGCTTTTCCTGCTATGTCATAGCACCATCCCCTGTCAACTGGATTAATGTAGAATTCTGTTAACTAGACCACTTCCCTTCTCATTTTCTCAACTGAGTAGTTGCAACCGATTGTGTGGCTCTTCACACAAAATTGGCCAAACATTGCTCTGAACTTCTACTAATTTCTGTTCTTTTCTTTGTGTGTGTGTGTGTGTGTGTGTGTGTGTGTGTGTGTGTGTGTGTCCAATGGCTGACCAAGTGTTATCAATTTCAATTCAGGTGCTTGCCATTGCTAAGTTATTTTAATATTCTTTTATCTCCCTGTATCCATCCTAATGTAGTCTGCATACCTCAGCTAAATTGAGCATTACAAAACACCATATTAATTCTATCACTCACCCACCAGTAGTTCCATAGTGACTATTATGGATCTGGTCATTACAAATTCAGCATCCCTCTTCCAACTCACTTCAATCCACTCAACAAAGTCAAAATAACACTCTTTCCAAATCATCTTCCCCAGCTGAATGCACCTTCTATTCCTTCTCTTACTTCATTTCAGAATCTCCACATGCAGGAATTCTGCCTTATTGCTGCTAGCTCTGGTACCAGGCACAGTGTCTGGAGAATGGTAAACATAGGATACCATGCATTTTGCCTTCACTTCAGTCTCTATACTCCTACCCAGGATCTGCTCCCTATGCTTTCCTGTCTGCCCAAATCTATTTGCTCTAAATTTAGTTCCTCCCAAACTATCCTAAGCTCTTCCTTTGTATCATCCACTATGTACTACCTTCATGTCTGAGTAGGAAAGGAATTAGCCACAGTAATTCTTGAAACAGTAAGAACAGGCCATCTATTTAAATATGCACAATTTATAAAATTCTCTAACAGCTCACGGTTATACTTCAGGGTGCTTTTATTGTCTTTGATTTTGGATTTGTCTACAGTTCTATGGTTTAGTAACAATTGGGACTTAGAATGATAATTCCAAATCCTAAATCTGTAGGCTCCGACTCTCAAGACTCCAAATTCATAAAGCTAAGAAACCTCAGTGAGTTTTAAAAGACTTTATTCTAAAATTTTTTAGCAATTTAAAGGTTATATTATTCTAGTAAGCAAAAAAAGGTTATGATAAAGATAAGCACTCATTCATAGGTTATTATTCAGAGCAGAATAAACTAATTTATACAGAATCCAAAAATTATAATCTGTCTTTTCAATGCTTATGAACAAAATTCCGCATAAAATATAGACATCCCTGGAACCAACTCTTTTAGGGGCCACTGTTGTGGTGCAACACATTAAAACCATGTCTGAGGACTGGCGCCATTGCCTAGCAACTAAACTCCTCTCCTTGAACACACCGGGATCCCATATGGGCGCCATTTCTAATGCTGGTAGCCCCTGCTTCCCATCCAGCTCCCTGTGTGTGGCCTGGGAAAGCAGTCGAGGACAGCCCAAAGCCTTAGGACCCTGCACCCGCGTGGGAGACCCAGAAGAGGATCTGGGCCCTTGGCTTCGGACCGGCACAGCATCAGCTATTGCAATCACTTGGGGAGTAAATCATCGAACGGAAAATATTTCTCTCTGTCTCTCCTCCTCTCTTTATATATCTGACTTTACAATCAAAATAAATAAATCTTTAAGAAAAATAAAATAGTGTCTGTAATTTTATCACTACATATGGGTGCTTGCTTGAGTCCCAGCTACTCCACTCTCTCATCCTTGCTAATGCATCTAGGAAAGAAGTGGAAGATGCCCCAAGGGCTTGGTCCCCTGCTACGCCTGGAGGAGGCACAGACAGAGCTTCAAGCTCCGAACTTCAGCCTGGCCCAGCCTCAGTCATTTGTGAGTAGGGTGAGGATAGAAGAGAAGATCTCTCTCTCTCCATCCCCCTTTCTATGCCTTTCCCTCTCCTTCTCTGTATAACTCTGTCTCTCCAGTAAATAAATATTTAAAGAGAGAAAGGGAAAAAATGAGTTTTTTTTAGCCTCTGTAGCCAGAGGCTCTTCCTCCACCCTGTGGTGCAGCAACTATATGGGTGCCGGTTCATGTACCAGCTGCTCCACTTCTGATCCAGCTCCCTGCTTACGGCCTGAAAAGGCAGCAGAGAATGGCCCAAGTCCTATACCCATGTGGGAAACTTGGGAGAAGATCCTGACTTCGGGATCAGCTCAGCTCTGGCCGTTAACAGCCATTTGGAGAGTAGACCAGAAGAAGGAAGACCTTGTCTTTTCCTCTCTATAAATCCGCCTTTAAAAGAAAAATAAATAAATTTTAATTAAAAAGAAAAAGTTGTACAGTGGAGCAATTTCCTACCAGCTTCAAAAGGCTGATTGCTAAACATTAAGAAATTTTGGGGCTCGGCACAGGGGCCTAGTGGCTAAAGTTCTCACATTGAAAGCGCCAGGATTCCATATGGGCGCCAGTTCTAATCCCAGCAGCTCCACTTCCCATCCAGCTCCCTGCTTGTGGCCTGGGAAAGCAGTCGAGGACGGCCCAAAGCCTTGGGACCCTGCACCTATGTGGGAAACTTGGAGGAGGTGCCTGGCTCCTGGCTTCGGATCAGCGCAGCACCAGCCATCGTGCTCACTTGAGGAGTGAATCATCGAACGGAGCATCTTTTTCTCTGTCTCTCCTCCTCTCTGTATATCTGAGTTTGTAATAAAAATAAATCTTTAAAAAGAAAGAAATTCTGCAAATCATGTCTTAACTGAGTAATAGTTTGATATTACTCATCATATGGCTGTTTTCAAGCTTTCTAATGCATACACAGAGAGAACACAGAATTGCTATAGTGATTGACAAAAATAAACGTTCATGTGGAAATTACTGTGTTCCAGGCAAAGTTCGAAGCAGCTAACAGATACGCAGTGATGTGCTAAAGTAAGCTAGTGCTGGCTAACAAAAGCTAGTAGTACACATCTTCTCACCTCCATATTCACTTACATCACATTAGTAGCTTAAAACAATCCTGGAGGGAGTTGTTGTTGTTTTTTAAGATTTATTTATTTATTTGAAAGTCAGAGATACAGAGAGAAGGCAAGACAGAGAGGAAGATCTTCCATCCAATGGTTCACTCCCCAAGTGGCTGCATCGGCCAGAGCTATGGCAATCTGAAGCCAGGAGCCAGGAATTTTCTCCAGGTCTACCACAAGAGTGCAGGGTCCCAAGGCATTGGGCTATCCTCGACTGCTTTCCCAGGCCACAAGCAGGGAGCTGGATGGGAAGTGGAGCTGCTGGGATTAGAACTGGTGCCCATATGGGATCCTGGTACATGCAAAGTGAGGACTTTATCCACTAGGCAACTGCACCAGGTCTCCCCTCCTCATTTCTGCCATGGGGGAGAATTTCTGCCAAATGAGGAGCTAATGAGTGAGGACGTTTTATGCAAAGATCCTATTATTAAACAATCACCAGCTGATCCTAAATTAGATTTTGAAAGTCAATACACTAACTGTTGGATTCCTAGCACATTGCTCTGCATAGTTTAGTCAGGAAGGAACCCACTTGAGTAAAGAAAGGGCAAGTAGAAATGTGAGATTACACCAACTAAGGAAAGGTGTGACTGCGGTAAGATAGACCCACCTGGGAAACAATCACTCATCTTCCCTTCCCTCAGGAGCTGTGGAAGACAGCAGTGTTGCCTTGTTTGCCAGATTGTCTTTATCGCTCTGGCGTCTTAGTCCTTCCTGTGCTGTTTCAACAGAGCACCTGAGTCTGGGTGATTTACAATGAACAAGGATGCACCACTCCCAGTTCTGACGCCTGTAAGTCAAAGACGGTAGGGCTGACATCTGGCAAGAGCCTTCTTGCCACATCATCCCATAGTGAGAGGCAAAAGGGAGAGAGAGGGAAGGTGAGAGAAAAGAACAGAGGACACATTTGTCTTCAAAAGAACTCAATGCTATGGAAACTACACTAGACCATTCAGAGAAGTCAAAAGTCAACCCTCAAGGTCTAATTACTTCTTGGGGCCTGGTTAGAAGGCTCAGAGGTTAAATCCTTACCTTGCAAGTGCCAGGATCCCATAGGGGCAACAATTCATATCCTGACCACTCCACTTCCCATCCAGCTCCCTTTCTGTGGCCTGGGAAAGCAGTTGAGGATGGTCAGAAGCCTTGGGACCCAGCATCCACATGGAAGACCCAGAAGAAGTTCCTGACTCCTGGCTTCCGATCAAGCTCAGCTTCAGACATTGTGGCCATTTGGGGAATGAACCAGCAGACGGGAAACCTTTCTCTCTGTCTCTCCTTCACTCCATAAATCTGATCTGCCTTTCTGATAAAAAATAAATAAAGAAGAAGAAGGTATCTTTCCTCTGGAGCAAGCTTTTGGCACTGTGGTTAAGACGCTGCTTGGGACAACGTATCTGAATGCCTGGTGTCAGTCCAAGTCTTCCAACTCCAGTTTGTACCTAACTCACACCATGGAAAGCAGCGCATCATGGTCTCAATAGTTGGATCCCCACCACTCATATAGATGACATGGACTAAGTTCCAGTCCCCTACCTTTGAGTAGATGTACCAACAGATGAAAGATCTTTTGCTCTTTTACACTCCCTCTCTCTCTCTGCGTGTGTGTGTGTATGTCTGACTTTCAAATATAACCCCACTTCTTAATATTAGTACTATGCCAATTAAATTTCATCATGAGTTATGGAGGCGACAAGCATTCAAACTACAGTATGGGTTCTCTCCATGAAAATCAGTTCCATTCAGTTTCTTGAGAATCAGTGACTTAGCAGGGGAACCCTCTACCATCAGTAAGCAAGTACTTTTCAAACTTGGTCAACTGCACAATATAACATGGGTTAAGTTCCAAAGAATACTCCAGTGCTAACATAGTAAGGAAAGGGTGGGAAAAGTATATTTAAGAGCAAGGGAGAGAGAGATGGAGAGAATAAAAAAGGAATTAAAAATGGCATATTGGGTAGGGCCAGTTCTGGAAGAGATAAATTTCCACTATAAATAGGGCTTCCTTAATGTTTTGAAATCCAGTGCTTTTTAGTGCTGCTTTTTTCTTGGAGTGGGCATAGGGAAGGGTAGTGCCTGCTTTTGCCACTCTTCCTTCCTTCCCATAATAATCTAAGGGCATGGGCGGAAGTACTCTGGGCTAATACACATAAGGAAAATTCCGAAAGTCTTCTGTCATGTGTCTGGAAGTGGCTGAAAAAGGAGAAACAATCTACATGTCTGGGACTCAGGAACAAAAGTTAAATTTCAGTTCAAAAAAGAAAAGAAAAATGAAAAAAGAATTAGTTCAGAGTTATGCTTCCTTTGGGGGAAGAACTGTCCAATGAATTAGATAATCTCAAAATTTGGTTGCAGAAAGAAAAGGCCAAAAAGTTGAAGGAGCAAAATGAGAACAGTAACAAATGATAAGTTATCTTCCACAAACAACAACTACTGGGTCTCAAGAGGGGAAGAGGGAGGGGCACACTAAATTAGGAAACATCTTCCCAGAATCCCAAGGCCTGCCAGCTGCTCCATTTGCTTTGCCCTGGACCATTGTCTTTCTCTGTACATCCAAATTAGCATCTGCAGTCATTCTCCCAGAAATAAAGACTTGGGCTCTGGGCTTCATTTTAAATACCCAGTGGTCTTGAACTAAATTTATATCATGAATGTATAAAGGTTGATTATCTACACACATCACTTTAACAATGAAACTAATACCCCTTGGACGAAATTCTGCTTTGTAGTCAACAGGGCTGTGGTTAGGTTCTTGTTTAATTGTCTAGCATTTGTAACTTTAAATGCTTTAAGCATTTTTTTTGCAATGTACTATTATAATCTATACCACATTGAGCATCAAATTATTAAGCAATAAAACCTGCAGCTAATTTGTAACAGGAGGAGGGATAGAAATGGAGTTCTATGGCAAGTGTCATGTTCCTGCCCAAATTGGAAGAGGGTTAGAGTCTCGTTTTTCTTTCCATCCCTAACTTCTCTCCAATATGGGTTTTTCAACCTGCATTCTGAAGAGAGCGCTCATTCCAGGGAGAAAATCCAAAAACCAGGATGATCCCAGAACTACACGTGTGCACATTAGGGCACAACTCAAAGTGATGGCCATACTTAGTGAGTCAACTTCTTTGATATGTCGGTACCATCTAGCAGCAGCAGGAGGGATGGT
Source organism: Ochotona curzoniae (assembly GCF_017591425.1). NCBI lineage: Eukaryota > Metazoa > Chordata > Mammalia > Lagomorpha > Ochotonidae > Ochotona > Ochotona curzoniae. The sequence goes on from NW_024467119.1 coordinate 42,317,045, forward strand.
TCCTCATGCAGTGCAAGGGAATGTAGGTAACTTTGGTGTTAGATCATCACAAATCTACACAACTTAACAGATAGACTGAGACCACCACGGACAGCCAAGGTAGATTCTCATAGTGTTTGGTACCTGGAAAAGCTCTATAGCCTACAGATTTCTCGTGTAACACTTTGGATGTATTATGCTCTTATAAGGCATTAAAGAGGGAGATATGTAGAAAGAAAACCCCACCCTACCAGAGTATGGAAGACTGTAGGAGGACATTGTGACCCTGGAAGGTCAGCGAGCACAGGATTGCAGTTCATCGGACAGTATTTGTATGAGAAAAACAAAATGGCTATCTTTGTATAAACAGCATGTAAACGAGAACACTTGGTGGAATATACAAAACAAAAGAAATTCCAATCAAGAGTAGGGAAACAGTTGATGGGTTTGTTGATGAGCTCAATACTTCATTCCTTATCCCATATGGTCTCTCAGTGTAGAGATACCCCTAATAAAGTCTGATATCCCTAATAAACTTCGGCTTTGACCATCAGTCAGGGTCCACTTATCAGCTCTGTGCACCAAGTCCATCGCTGCGGGACAGCAGCAGAAGACCAAGAATTATTTAGAGGAATCAAAAGGCACTGAATAGAGAAATTTTATTTTTCTTTCCCATTTGAAAATTTTAGATGACTCAGGCCTGGCATGGTGGCCTAGCAGCTAAAATTCTCATCTTGAACATGCCGGGATCCTATATGGGTGCTGGTTCTAATCCTGGCAGCCCCGCTTCCCATCCAACTCCTTGTTTGCGACCTGGGAAAGCAATTGAGGACAGACCAAAGCCTTAGGACCCTGCACCCATGTGGGAGCCCCAGAAGAGACTCTTGGCTCCTGGCTTCAAATGGGCTCAGCTCTGGCCATTGCAGCCACTTGGGGAGTGAGTCATCAGACAGAAGATCTTCCTCTCTGTCTCTCCTCTCTATATATCTCACTTTGTAATAAAAATACACAAATCTTTAAAAAAAATTGTATGTGACTCAAGTCTCATTCATAACAAATCAAAGATAATGAATCTGAAACAAGAAGCAGACAGCTCAAGGAAAACAGACAGTGGTCCTCTGAAAATGGTGACCCACCTTTCATGTGGTCCTGAGAGGAGAGCCCATCCTGGATGGCTCAGATGTCCACCTGAACAATGCCAGCATCTCTAAGAGTACTAGATAAGTTAACTATGTATCTAATATCTGGTAGTATCTAATATCCTAACACTATGTTTTCAAATATTGAAGAATGAGCATTTACTATAGCAGAAAACTAATCTATGGAAAATAGCTCATGGGATGGTCACAAATGTATGAAAAGTAGCTGTCATAATCTCAGAAGCTAAAGAAAGCTTGGAAGCGATCCTATCAATTCTAGACTTCAGAGGAATTGACGTACTCATTCCATCGCAAGCAAAGTCGTAACGGCTTTTTGTTGGTAGACTGAGGATTGTCAAGAAAGGGTGACGTAACCAGAGGAAGGGCTATAGCTGGACTCTGCACTGACCTTGCAGTGTGCAATTTGAAGAACCAGATATAAAATACAATTAATAATGCGGAAACATTTCTGGCACTTGCCCATGACTACACCTATGTGTGGATGTGTGCACAAAGAGTTTCCAAAAGTGTGAGGAAGGGAATGAGCATCTGGATCAATGGGTAAGACATCATGTGAGGAGCCAGATGGACTATTGGGTGGTTAGGTCTTTGCTCCCTGGTGGGGTTACTTTTTAAAAATAAAGAACCTTGTTTCCACCCATTTTTCACCCTTACAGGAACACATTCCCCCTAGCTTTGTCTCTCATTCTCCTTGTGGGAGAGGAAAGGAATAATATCAGAATAATGAATTCCCATCACACACAGTTGTCACGATAAAAGCAAGGAGACATAGCTGGTAAGAACCCCCAGCTTTGAGTTACTATCCAAGAGACGGTGCCTGAGTTTTCAGCTTATCAGAATAGGAGGAGGAAGTCACCAGCCAGACCCTTCTGACAAGAAACTACACTGTTCATTGTGAGTCCCCCACCCCTGAGATGATGCATAGAAGACACCTCTTTCGGTAGTGACTGGAGGGCGCTCCAAGAGAAGAAAGATCCAAGAAAATGCTAGAAGTGATATCTTTGTAAGCGCAGTTCAGGTGAGCAGAACAATGGCCAACAATCAACAAGAGGGCAGGGACAAAACTCCTCAGAAGGCCACAGAGGCAATCCTGTTTTAGCTTGCTCTATAAATCCTCACGTGATCATCCTCACGAAAGAATTACACAGATTTTCACAAACTCATACCTAGCCTTAAGAAAGAATGAGAAAAAAAAAAAAGGCACGGAAAGCACAAAATGAAAATTAGTTAAGAAAGCCAGCAGTCAACAAGAACCAACTTTGTCTGGGTAGGCCCCAGTTTCTCCCTGAGGTAGCATAGCAGCTTACATTACAAACAGGGTGTGCAAAGCGTGAGTTTGCCTCAGAATGCCTCTCCGCGGCCAGCCTGGGGAGAGGAAACCCCTCCCCTTTTGTCCTTAGTTCAACCCTGGAGATTCTCCCTCTCTGCGTGTGAGTCACACGGCCACGGCCAGGGCCACACATCTGCCTGCAGAGCTGGCGCCCGGCGGGGAGTGTCAAGCTCCTCTCTAACTCTAACAAGGAGAAAAATCAGCGCAAGCACGTGTCGGGAGGCTTGCTGGCCGCCAGCAGCAACAGTGGAGCACTGGGTTCATTTTCTTCTCCAGGGCTTTTTTACTGTAAAGAAAATCAGCCTCCACGGATTAAGAGAAATGCAAAATGTACATCCCTTCCCTGAATTTGATCTCTTTGTTTCCACTTTAGTATGTCGTGGGAAGTTTCCTGTGAATAGGTAAACAAGCTTTGTGTTCATTTTAATCGTTTTTCCCTTCTGTTTCCAGGCTCCAGTCAACCCCAGCACCCACTCAAGCTCTGGGGGCTAGAAAACAATCGAGTTGTGCATCTAGTCTCTCCATTGGGAAGAGAAAGTCCATGAGTAACTAACAATGCCTTGGCCTAAAGCAGACTCCTATTAACTGCCCCAGGAACTAATTCTTCCACTGAATTTGTTTAAGAAAGAAAAGAAAACCTTTAACTAAGTCACAGTTTAAAACTGAAAATTTCTTCTTTTCCTGTTAATTCTGAATATTGTGCCTCTAGTTTTCCTTTCAGTAAAGCAGCTGTTTTAAAGTATCGCTCTTTTACTTTTTTAAAAGATTATTATTATTATTAGTTAGTTAGAAAGGCAGATTTACGGGCCCAGCACCACTGTATCCTAGTGGCTAGAGTCCTCGCCTTGAACGTGCCAGGATCCCATATGAACCCAGTTCATGTCCCATCCAGCTCCCTGCTTGTGGCCTGGGAAAGCAGTTGAGGACGGCCCCAAGCCCTGGGACCCTGCACCCGCGTGGGAGACCTGGAAGAAGCTCTTGGCTTCTGACTTTGGATTGGCTCAGCTCCAGTGGTTGGAGTCACTTGGGGAGTGGATCATTAGACGGAAGATCTTCCTCTCTGTCTTTCCTCCTCTTTGTAATAAAAATTTAAAAATAAATATCAGACTTTGTAATAAAAATTTAAAAGTAAAAGGCAGATTTACAGAAAGGAAATGATCTTCCATCTACTAGTTCACTCTGCAAAGGTCAGAGCTGATAGAATCTGAAGCTAGAAGCATACAGCAAAGAGCCAGGTCTTTGGGCCATCCTACATTGCTTTCCCATTGCCATGAGCAGGGAGCTAGATGAGAGGTGAAGCAGCCAGGACATAAACTGGTATGTATAAGGTACCAGTCAATGCTGGCATTTGAAGGTGGAGGATTAGCCTTGCTGTGAATTGACCAAATCTATCCCAGAAATGAGTCAGAGGCAGACTCCTAGACGCTCAGGAGTCTTTATTCACAGGCTGGCGCCAACCCGTGGATTGTCCCATTCCACCACACATGGAAGAGGGGAGCAGCCCTGACCAGCCATATCCAGGGGATTTTAACCAATGATCATTGAATCAACTAAGAGAGTGCTGGCACAGGGTGCAAATCAAGCTTACAGCAGTGCACAACACAAGTGATCCAATCAACTGCAGTTGCATGCAACGGACACCCAGTTTTAGTGTCAGGTACTTCATTTTTTAATAAATGATTTATTTATTTATTATTGTAAAGTCATATATACAGAGAGAAGGAGAGACAGAGATCTTCCATCTGCAGGTTCACTCCCCAAGCAGCCACAGTGACCGGAGCTCAGCTGATCCAAAGCCAGGGTCCAGGAACTTTTTCTGGGTTTCCCACATGAGTACAGGGTCCCAAGGCTTTGGATCATCCTCTACCGCTTTCCGAGGCCACAAGCAGAATGCTGGAAGAGAAGTAGAGAAGCCAGAATATGAATTGGCACCCATGCTGTATCCTGGCACATGCAAGGCGAAGACTTCAGCCATTAGGCTACTGCACCGGCAGTATCATTCACTTTAAACTATTCAATCAGTAAGAGTTGTATCCCACCTAGTAGCGAACAGCAGAACCAGGCAAACAGGACCTTCCAATTCTGTTTACAGGAAGCAATTTAGATCAGTCAGTTTACTGCTTACTGCCTGAGCTGTAAAAAAGAAAAGCAAGATCTCATCTTGGAATGAGATAAGCACTCGCTTCTCTATCAGGAGTTTCCAAGAACCCAGATTATGGCAAAGGTCAGCTTATGGACATCCAGAAGTGTTTCAGAAGACCTAACCTTACTGTCAGCATTTTCTATAGTCTGGGTTGTCACAGACTGTTAGCCACAAAACCAAGCCCAATTTTTTTTCAAAAATCATGTATTTATTTGAAATGTAAAGTAAGAGAGAAAGGCAATCTTTGATATGTCGATTTACTCTTCAAAATGAATCTACAGGGCCCAATGCAGTGGTCTAGCAGCTAAAGTCCTCGTCTTGCATGTGCCAGGATCCCGTATGGACACCGATTCTAATCCCAGCAGGCTCCATGTACCATCCGGCTCCCTGCTTGTGGCCTGGGAAGGCAGTTGAGGATAGCTCAAAGCCTTAGGACCCTGCACCCGCGTGGGAGACCTGAAAGTAGCTCCTGACTCCTGGCTTCGGATCAGCTCAGCTCTGGCTTTTGCGATCACTTGGGGAATAAATCAACACATGGAAAGATCTTCCTCTCTGTTTCTAGACCTCCCTGTATTACTGACTTGGCAATAAAAAAATAATAATAATAAACAAATCTTAAAAAAAAAAAAAAAACTGAATCAACATCCAGGGCCGGACCGAGCCAAAATCAGGAACCACAAACTCCCTCAGGTCTCTCCCAAGGCATCTCCCATGTGGTGGCAGAGCCCCAGAAGACTTGTTTCTACCACTGTTCCCTTCCCAAGCTCAGGGAGCTGGGTTGGAAGAGCAGCTGGGACTCAAACCAACACTGATATGGAATGCTGGCATTGGAAGCAGAGGATCCACTCACTGTGCCATGACACCAATCCTTCAGTGGAACACTTTGAAAACATTGCCATATTCAGTGCTCCTAGTTTTGCTCCAGGCAGCTGATTTCTAAAAACTCTACTCTGGCTTCTGTCCATACTACCTTACTGAAAATTACAGAGTTCAGCAATAGCCTACTTATAGATACATACAGCAAAACTTCCTGAGTATTTATTTCATTGAATTTCTCTGTGGTGTTTGGCAATACAATCCGCAATCTCCTTTGACAATTTTCTAAAAGATTTATTTATTTTTATTGCAATGGCAGATATACAGAGAGGAAAAGAGACAGAGAGGAAAATCTTCCATCCATTGATTCACTCCCTAATGGCTGGAACTGAGCCAATCTGAAACCAGGAGCCAAGAGCCTCTTCCAGGTTTCCCACGCGGGTGCAGGGTCCCAGGGCCATATTTGACTGCTTTCCCAGGCCTCAAACAGGGAGCTGGATGGGAAGCAGATTAGAATCGGCACCCATATGGGATCCTGGCACGTTCAAGGTGAGTTCTTTAACCATTAGGCCGTCGTGCTGGGCCCTTCTTTGACAATTTGCTGATGTTTTCCATAACACTGTGCTCCCTTATTTTATTTTTAACTCCAATATTATTAATTCTTAGTTGTTGTCTTCTTTTTCTTTTTCTTCTTCTTTAGATTTATTTTTAGGGCATGGCAATATGGCTCAGTGACTAGAATTCTTGCTTTACATGTATCATGACCGCGTATGGATCCTGGTTCATGTCTCAGCTGCTCCATTTCTTTTTCAGCTCTCTACTTGTAGCTTGGGAAAGCAATAGAGCATCACCCAAAACCTTGGGACTCAACACCCATGTGGAAGAACCAGAAGAAGCCCCTGGATCCTAGTTCCTGGGTTCCTGGCTTTGTATCGGCCCTGCGCCAGTTATTACAGCCAGCTGGGGAGTGAACCAGTAGATGGAAGATCTTTGTCTCTCCTTCTCTTTGTAAATCCGCCTCCTAAATAATTCTTCATCTGCCCACTTAATGCAGTTGTTATATGAACAATTCCTAGGCTGGAATTCCTGCCAAACTCCCACCTCAAGTGTCTACACCACATGTTTGTTTCCCTGGTTCAACCATGGCATTTTACAACACCACAGGACCTGGGTTAGCCACTCCTGCAAGAGCAACTCACAGAGGGGAAGCCAGAAAGTAAATACTCTTGCCAGCTGCCCTTTTCAGGTGAGTAATTCTCTGGGGGCATTCTATGTTCTTCTCAGAAGTCCCCCTTTACATAGAGCCCTGGCCTTGGCAATGTACCCTTTACTGGCTCTCGCTCCGGACCTTGTCTCACTTCCTCTACTTCACCACCCTGCTTTGTGGTTATATTTTTTTTAAATATACTTAATTGTTACAGCAGTTTCCAATTCATAGCTAAATTGAGCAAAAGGGATAGAGTTCCCTTTTTCTCCTGCAGCACACACATGGAGTGTCTCTATCAATATCCTCCACCACAGTGGCACACATGTTACAATCTGTGAATCTCCATTCTCACATCATTATCCCCTGAAGCCCATAGTTACATTAGAATTCATGCTTGGTGATGTATATGTTATGGATTTAGACACATTCACAGTGGCACACATCCACTACCACAGGGTCACACAAAATAGTATCACTGACATAAAAATACTCAGTGCTCTTCATCCCTGCTTTTCCCTGGCCCCTGACAACCATCACTGTGTTTCTCACTTTGATATTTACAGAATTTCATACAGTGGGAATCACAGAATACACAGCCTTTGAGACTGGCGTCATGCTCTTACTATGGCATGATAGCTCACTGCTTATCATTGTGGAAATATGTGACTCTGCATGCACCACAATGTGTCCACTCACTGAAACACATCTTAGTTATTTCCAGGTTGTGTTAATTAAGCAGATTGTCTCTATTCCAATGATACCAATAATTCAGTTACTTGGAGTAAGCAAGGTGCTGATAAGATCTAGCCTGCTATACAATTCATTGACTAGGACTCTCACCCATAGGAAATGTGACAAAGTATGAGAAAAGGCAAAGCACTGCACTGATTAATATTGGGCAATTGTAATTCTAAGCAATATGGAACTGATTAGCTTAAAAATATCCAACAAGTCTTCATGAAATGTTAGCAGGGCTTGTAATGGAAACAGAGTTCTAGGGTGGGGCCAGCGCCCACCTCAGGAGAAGAGTCATGGAAAGGTTCAAAGAAACCTTGACCTTAGACAGCCAGATAGCCTGAATTCTGAAAGACCAAATGTTCAGACCATGTGAAGAGATTACATGTGCAGCCTTGAGAAATCTCCCAAGCTGAAGATACACTCATTGCAGGGAAATGGAAGACGGTTATTTGATGATGCATTTAGAAACCCCAATGTGCAATGAGTGTTCTGAGGGTGTTATTTGAGTGTCTTTATTTTTCAGGATGTATTTATTTTTATTGGAAAGGCTACTCCCAAACTGTGGGCCAGCGTGGTGTGTCCACACCTTCCCCACATCTCTTGAAGAGAGAGAGAAAAAAAGTATAGATGCAACTATGCTGTCATTTAGAATCAATCAGTCCTAGAATGCCTGCAAGCCACTGGCTACATTTCTCCCAGACTATAACACTTGCTTGGTACAAGGTAACCTACAGCTGGAGCCAATAAAGAGGTCTTACAACACACACACAACTAGAATAAGTATTTGGTGATATTGGTGAGATAGTTCTTAGGATACTATGTCCCGTATTAGACCCACTGAATTCTAATCTTGGCTCTGTTTCCAATCCCAGCACACTCTGGGAGATAGCAGCTGATGAGTCACTAGCACCTACATGGGTGACTTGGATGGAGTTCCTGATTCCTGATTTCAACTTGGTTCAATCCACACCATTGTAGCCATTTAAGCAGTGAAACAGTGAGAAGATCTCTCCAGTTCTCTCTCTCTCTCTCCCTCTCTCTCTCTGCAACTCTGCCTTTCATATAAATAAGTAAATCTTTAAACAAAATGAAATTAAGGATAAGCCAGAGTAAGTGCAGGCTGGTCAGGTTTGTCACAGCATCCACTGGCAAGTGCCGGGACTGGGTACAAGTTGTATCATACTAGCCTGCAGCACCACCTGAAAAATGTAAGCTCCAATGCTAGGAGTCGACCTTGTAGTGGAATTGTGGACACCCATCTGATGGTTTTCAGTTCCCACTGCTAAGCATGAGAACCAGGGTTAGGTATAGGCCTGACTGGACAGGTGGCAACACATAGCAGTATATGTGGGGACTGGATAGTGGGTTGATTGTGCTGAGTTAGACTGCCACACCAATGGACACATACAAGAGCCAAATGGGATGAGGGAGGAGCCAGATTAGTCTGCTGCACAAACTGGCATGCCCAGGAATCAGGGCTGGAGGTGGGCCTGATGGGGTTATTCAAGGTCACTCCAAATAAGTGCGCAGTTCCCACTGGTGGCCTGAAAGCCAAGTGTGTGGCAGTCAGTTAGGCTGGGCTGCACCACCCATGGGTTTGCGTATGAGATGGGGCTGGGTCAGAACTGACCTGGAAACTGCAACCACCAGTCTGTGTGTATGCTGATCTGGATGACAGACTGAGCTGGACCCCAGACTGGCTGGCACACACAGAAGTCAGGTCTGGGGTCATCTCTGGTGAGGTTTCTTTGGGAATTCCCCCCCACAAATACACATACACACTTAACCACTAGACTGAAAATTCTGACCACAGGGAAAAATCACGGGATTTGTGATCTGACCTTGGAATGCATGTATCAGAAGCAGACCTCCTCAGTTGCTAATGCCGGTGCAGTGGACAGCATTCCAGATGCTCATGCAGGACATGATAACCAGCTCATTGAGGCCTGAAGAGGATGTCTAGTACCATCTTAGAGGATGGAGGGTAAAACAGATTGGACAACTCCCCTGGTCAAGCTTTGACAAGAAGTATCCGGGAGAGTGAATGCTCTAAGGTAGACTATGTCAGCCAATGGACCTTGGAAACACTTCCTCAACCTTGGAGCAATGAAACCAATAGTATCTCAGAACTATTTAAATCACTTAAGCAATATGCTTGGAGCTTTCTTCACATTGGGGACCATAGAATGACATCAAGTGGCCATCCTCTATCCACAGGGACAGGTGCAGTTAGGCTGCTGGAAGTGGTACACTCTCCTTCCTTCCTGAAACCCAGATACAGCAGGGGAAAAAAATTAGAAGTAATCTCACCCACTTTCTCCCATACCTCAACACTCCCACTCTAATCAATGGTCCATGTAGGCATACATCCCTCTTAACTGGTAAACAACACCAAATAAATAAATAAGCAAATTTTTAAAAAATGAAATTGAGGGACCTATGGCCACTTGGCAGCGTAAGTTATTCCCTAGAGAAGAGGCCGACTGTAACTTGTTACTTGTAGGCTGGCAAATAATTAGGAGACACGAATGCCCATAGTCCCTCTATCTCATGTAGAGTGGAGCTTATGAGGAGCCAAAAAAACCCTAAACAAAGATCCACCCCATTGATTTATATAACATTCTTTAGGTATATTCTCTGTAGGTAACACTCATCCTTAATTATATAAGACTTATTCTTATTAGAAAAATCAAAGCTACAGCTTTTCGTTTTTTTAAAATGTTTTCAAAACAAATACAAATGCTGGCACTGGGAGCTAATTCTGTCAAGTTAAACCACAGAACCACCTGGAGAGTGCATAATCCGGCAGTGGGAGAGAGACCTGGGAGGGAAATAGTGGGCTCCTCCCTCTTGGGTTACCACTCCCATGGGAAGGCACTAAAACTAGGACAGGGGCTGGGGTGGCTAGACAGAGAGGCACTCAACAACATCCGTGAGGGCTGGATAGTTGAGCTGGTTAGATCGAACTAGGCTTTAATACCCATTGACATGTATGAGAGCCAAACGGGATGTGGGACAGACCAGACTAGTCTGCTACACATACTGGCAAACCAGGGCAGGGGGTGGGCCTGGTGGGGGTTATTGTAGGTCGCTCCAACTGGGTTGCAGCTCCCACTGGTTTATGTGAGGGCCAAGTATGCGCTGGGCAGAACCAGGCTGGACTGCAGCACACATTGGTTCCAGTGGAAGACAGGGCTGGAAACAGAAACAACCCAGCAATTGCAGCCACCAGCTGATGGGGATGATGGGTGCCCGGCCCTGTACTTGCTAGTGCATACAGGAATCTGGCCTGGGATCACCTCAGGCAAAGTTTCTTTGGAGATTTCCCCAATGGAACTGCCAGACTCAGAACCCTAACCAAGAAAAGACATTGCACAAAACAAGTCAAGCAACCCACCTCAGCTATATGTTGGCAGTGAAAAACTGGGCAAACAGAGACTTTAAGATGGACTATGTCAATCACTGGATTCTTCAACGACCTCATCACACTTGGAGTGGCAAGATTGGCAGCGATTCATAAATTTTGAACTATCAAAACCACTTGAGCAAGTATCTTAGAGCATGCCCCACATCTGGGACTTGGGGTGGGTGGGAGATTGAGTGGGGCTTCTCCCTCAATATCCCCTTTACCTCAGATATATGAATAAAACAATATGGAAATAATAGTTTTACCCACTTTCCTGTACCCCTTGAACCTTTTTACCCTAATTAACTATGTAAAGATGGTAAAAAACCATAATTTTAAAAAAGAGAGAGAAAAAGGAGTTAAACATGCTATCCCATTTCCCCTGCTTTTTCCTTTGAATGGGCCTTCATTTTCCCTGTTCCCAAAACCAAAAGTTTACTTTTATTAAAACTAAGTGCATTGGGCCCGGCGTGGTAGTCTAGCAGCTAAAATCCCTGCCTTGAACACGCCAGGATCCCATATGGTTGCCAGTTCTAATCCCAGCAGCCCCACTTCCCATCCAGCTCCTTGCTTGTGGCCTGGGAAAGCAGTTGAGGACAGCCTTGGGACCCTGCACCTGTGTGGGATACCAGGAGGAAATTCCTGGCTCCTGGCTTCAGATTGGCTGTGACCACTTGGGGAGTGAACCATCGGATGAACAACCTTTCTCTCGGTCTCTCCTCCTATCTGTATATCCACCTTTCCAATAAAAATAAATAAATCTTAAAAAAATTTTTTTTGCTTGAGTATTTATGAAAAACATGTAACATGCTGATCTACAGCAAGGATGTAGATTTTGGGAGAATGTAGATAGTGTGCTGTTTAGAGCCCTTGGAAAGTAGTTTACTTAAATGCGCAAAGCTTATTCTCCTCCCTCTTTGCTAACTTCTAAGGAATTCTATTACTATCCGGTACTTGACTTATGACTTCCTTCTGGATCCAAAGGAAACCATCTTCATAGTTGCGGATTAGTTTAAAGCAAAATTTCCAACCACCTGTAATGCAAAGGAGAGATTCACTGCTTTTGTTTTTAAGCATTCCCAGGAAAAGTTTCCCAAAGTCGTGTAGTTCTTCAGGCTCTGCTCCCAGCTGCTGCTTGAACTGCTGCTGCTGCTGCCGACTCTTGCTGGAACCAGCCCTGCTCCCTTACCTCAACTTTTTTGTTGTTGTTGCAATTTTATGTCCTTTTTCCTTCCTCCTTTTTAATCACTAGCTAGTTAGTACAAAAAAAAAAGTCTAGGCATTAATCCAATGGCCAACAGTTAAAGAGGAGAAGCACTCTTTTGCTGGATTTCAGGCAATGTCAAGAAGGCCACATTTATTGACTTTTGGTGTTTTCTTGTTTATGCTTTTAAGAGGGAGCCGGCTCTGGATGAGCCATGATACAGCAGGGGAAGCCTCCATTTGTGGTATCCAATACGTCTTTTTTCCCCGATTGCTCTAATTGGCATCCAGCTCCCTGCTTATGGCTTGGAAAAGTATCAGAAAATGAATGGTTCAAGTCCTTGGTCCCCTGCCACCCATTGGGAAACCTGGAAGAAGCTCCTGGCTTCTGGCTTTGGGTTGGCTCAGCTCTGGCTATTGAGGCTATTGAGGGAGTGAACCAGCATATGGAAAACCTCTTTTTCTGACTCCATTTCACTTTGTGGCCTTGTGTTTCAAATATAAAAAAAACAAAAATTCTTTTTTAAATGGTGGGAGAGGGGAGCAGGGACAGTGCCATAGCCTAGCAGCTAAAGTCCTTGCCTTGCATGCTCCAGGATCCCATTTGGGTGCTGGTTCTAATCCTGGCTGCCCTGCTTCTCATCCAGCTCCCTGGGTTCTGTTTCTGACTGCAGCTTCTTAACATTCCTGGCTCTGGGAGGCAGTGGTGCCAGCTCAAAGGAATGGACTCCTGCCACCCATGTGAAAGGGCTTGATAGAGAGACCTGGCTCTCACTTTCCACCTGGTTTTTGAGGGCAGATGGGAACTCTGGGCCTAGTATCAAGCCATGCCTTGAATGTGCTGGGATCTCATATGGGTGCTGGTTCTCATCCCAGCAGGCTCCATGTACCATCCAGCTCCCTGCTTGTGGCCTGGGAAAGCAGTGGGGACTCTGCACCCATGTTGGAGATTTGGAGGAAGCTCCTGGCTCCTGGCTTCGGATCGGCTCAGCTCTGGCTGTTCGGGTCACTTGGGGAGTTAATCAGCGGGTAAAGGATCTTCCTCTCTGTCTCTCTTCCTCTATATATCTGACTTTGTAATAAAAAAAAATAAATCTTTAAAAAAGGCAGGAATTCTGTGTTAAGGAAAGAAAAGAAAGAAATACAGATTGCATATTTTGCCTGTAGAACAGGGGCCTAAAATCCGAAAGAAGTGTTTGTTTCAAGTATTAGATAAAATTTCTGAAATAGACAACTCCTTGGTTACATAAATTCACCTGTTAGGGCAAATGAAGGATAAGTAGACTAGTTTGGCTATTCTGAGAAGAATGCTAGTTTACACCTGTAACATGCTTTCTTAGCAACTGCATTTGCTACAATCAGCTGTAGTCATGGGACCCTTCTCTTGCCACTGTAAAAGCTGGTCTTCCTCTGATTTTCCACCCCAGAGTTCCTAGTAACCTAAGACTCAAAGCTCTCTGGGATTTATAACTTAACTCTTTGAAAAAATTTATTTTATTTATTTGAAAGGTGGAGTTGGAGGAAGGAAGGGTAAGACAGAGAGAGATAAATTGAAAAGAAGTCTTCCATTTGCTGGTTCACTCCCCAAATGAATGGTCCCAATGTCCAGGACTGTACAGGCCAAAGCCAGGAGTTTCTTTTAGGGTTCCCCCTTTACATGGATGCAGAAACCCAGACACTTGAGTCATCCTTTGCTGCTTTCCTAGGTGCATTAGCTGGGAGCTTTGTTGGAAATGGAGCTGTCAGATCTTGAACTGGAACCCACACGGGATGCTGATGCTGCAGGTAGTGGATTAACTCACTTCTCCACAATACTGGCACTGTGATTGAGCTCTTAGACAGTTGGGTTTTAGCTACATTGTGGGTTGATTAGAATTTCTGAGATTCACAGAAATCAGCCATAGATATTGTGAAGCTGTATGCTTCAGTCTGAATAGCTATATTGATGTATCTGGCCGACATGATGACCATGACGATGTGTCGTTTGGTTGTTAATGCTTCTGATACAAGAACATTGGGAACAGATAATTTGTTGTTGTGTTTTGGTCTTGGGTTATCAAACAAAAATGAGAGAAACCAAAGGATCAAAGTGGCATCTGGGGACAGAGGAGATATTGGCAAAACTAGCCAGGCTATTTATGAAGACAGATGGCAGGCGAGCAAGCATGAGGTCACTATAGCTTAATTTTAGAACATCTTCATCACTCCCAAAAGATACTTGATAGCTAGGAGGAATCGTTCTCCATTCCTCACACTTCTCCCTTTGCCATCCAGCCTCATGCTGAGCAAGTACAGATGCTCGCTCTCCAGATTCGACTGTTGCAGACAGGCCACACACATGGAATCGTGCCATGTTTGTCCTTTAGTTTCTGACTTCATTCAGCTAGCAGAATGTTTTCAAGGTTCCTTCAGGATGCACCAGGCACTAGGACTTCATGTCTTTTACTGCCAGATAATGTTCTATCATATAGATGGCTATACTTATAGTATATTGGTTATTCATATATCAGTTGATCAACATTTGGAGTATTTATACTTTTTTTTAGATGGGAATCTGCACTTTCCTCTCTCTTTAATTAAGTATTTATTAGTTTCTCTGTAAAGCCAGATATATAGAGAGGAGGAGAGACAGAGGAAGATCTTCCACCTGCTGGTTCACTCCCCAAGTGGCCGCAATGACCAGAGCTGAGTCGATGTGAAATCAGGAGCGTCTTCCGGGTCTCCCATGAAGGTGAAGGGTCTCCAGGCTGTCCTTGACTGCTTTCCCAGGCCGCAAGCAGGGAGCTGGATGGGGAGCGGGGTTGCTGGGATTAGAACGAGCACCCACGTGGGATCCCCATGCGTGCAAGATGCAGACTTTAGCCGCTAGAGCATCATGCCACCCCTCCTCCCTTTTTCATGACTTATTTATTTTTATTGAAAAGTCAGATATACAGAGAGGAACAGAGATAGAGAGAGATATTTTCTGTCTGATGATTCACTCCCTAAGTGGCCGCAATGGCTGGAGCTGAGGCAATGTGAAGTCAGGAGCCTGGAGCCTCTTCTGGGTCTCCTACATGGGTCTGGCGCCCACATAGGATGCCGGCACTTGCAAGGCAAGGACTTTGGCATTAGACTACCACACTAGCCATTGACTCATCATCTACTGCTTTTACAGATGCAAAGAGCTGCATTTGAAGTGGAACATTTGGGTCCAGCAAGGTAGCCTTGTGGCTAAAGTCCTCACCTTGAACATACCGGATCCCATATGGTTGCTGGTTCTAATCCCAGCAGCCCCTCTTCCCATCCAGCTCCCTGCTTGTGGCCTGGAAAAGCGATCGTGGACATCCCAGGGCCTTGGGACCCTATGTCCCAAAGGGGGACCCGGGAGAGGCTCCTGACTCCTGGCTTCGGATTGGCTCAGCTTTGGCCATTGTGGCTGTTTGGGGAGTGAATCCTTGGAGGGAGGATCTACCTCTCTGTCTCTCCTCCTTTCTGTATATCTGATTTTGCAGTGAAAATAGATAAATCTTAAAAAAAAAAAAAAAAAAAAGGAACACATACAATTGAGAGAGGGAGTGAGAAAGAATAAAAGCGACAGGAAATGGGTTTACATGAACCTGTCTCGCCTACTGACAGGGTGAAAATTCTCTCTAGGGTTGCTGTAAGATCTGGGAACAGCACTCCTGCTCTGCCAGAGAACTTAAGCCCTTCAACTGATTAGATAAGGCCCACCTACATTGTGGATGGTGAATTTGCTTTACTCCAAGCCTCTTGACTTAAGTATAACAATCACATCTAAAAAATAACTTCACAATGCCCACTTCAGCAGCACATATACTAAACCTGAAATGATGCAGAGCAGATTAGCGAGCCCATGTGCATATTCATGACACATTGCATATTTAATAAACAAGGAAATGCACACACACACGCCTTCACAGCATTTTCTAGTTTTGTTTTAGCTGTGCAACAGAATACCATTGCCTGCAGGATGACACAGAATTAACCATTACAATTGTCTTTTCATTTTCTTTCTTTTATTTAAAACTTTATTAAAATAGAAAAAAGAATGAAAACAAACACACAAAAAAGATTTTCTTCTTTTTATTGGAAAGGTAGATCTACAGGGAGATGGACTGACAGGGAAAGATCTGTCTGTTGATGGCCCAGATGGCCGTGAAGGCGGGAGCTGAGCCCATCTGAAGCTGTGAGCTTCTTTTGGGTCTCCCATGTTGGTGCAGGTCGTAAGCAGGGAGCTGGATGGGAAGTGAGCAGCCGGGATATGAACCAGAGCCCATACGGGATGCAGGAGGTTGCCAGGGAGGATTGGCCTATTAGGTCACAGCGCTAGGCCCAGCACACGCAAGACAAGAACTTTAACCTACTGCACAATGACATTTTTTTTCCCCTTTTCTTCCTTCCTTTCTTAAGGTTTTTTTTTTTTTCCCCAAAACATTATTGGGACTGGTGCTATGATGTAGCGAATAACACCACAACCTGCGGAATTGGCATCCCATGTGGACATTGGTTCGAGTCTTGGCTGCTCCACTTCTGACCCAGCTCCATTCTAATGTACCTAAAAAGCAGCAGAGGCTGACCCATCTGCTTGGGCCTCTACATTCATGTGGGAGACTCCAAAATAAAAATCCTGGCTCCTGGCTCTGAACTGACCCAGCTCAAGTGGTTGTGGCCATTTGGGGAATGAGCCCGCTTCTGAAAGAGGTCTCTTTCTGTGTGTGTGTCTGTAACTCTGCCTTTCAAATAAATAAACAGGTTTCAAAAAAAGAAAAAAATGATTTATTTATTTTTCTTGGAAAGATCCACAGGGAGAAGGAGATATATGGAGAAATATCTTTGTCTACTGGTTCACTTCCTAAGTGACTGCAGTGGCTGGAGCTGAGTCAATCCAAAGCCAGGAGCTCCTGTAGAAGGACATTGTGACCCTAGAAGGTCAGCAAGCACAGGGTTACAATTGATAGGATAATGTTTATATGAAAACAACTGAATGGATAACATTTGCATGAGAACAGCTGAGTGGACAAAACAAGAGTTCCAAACAAAAGTATAGATACAGTTGATATGCTTTGTTGATAAGCCCAATAACTTTGGCTTTTTATCAGTCAGAGTCCACCTGTGTAATTATCATTGGCTCCCTGTATCAAATCCATCCCTGCAGGACAGCAACAATCTCCCTCACCGGATCAGGGTCCAAAGGCCCTGGACTGTCCTCTATGGCTTTACTAGGTCACAAGCAGTGAATTGGAAGGGAAGTGGAGCAACTGGGACACAAACCAGAGCCCATATGGGATCCTGGCATTTGCGAAATGAAGACTTTAGCTACTAGGCTATCATGCTGCCCCGCTTCATTGTCTTAAGAGTAACATTTGAAGAGCTTACATTGAATAGAGGCCACAAAAGAGGACATTCTGGTTTTATTCCTGAATTTAAGGTGGACTGTGCATTCGGTTTTCTGTCATCAAGTGTGTTGAGAGCTGCAGATTTTTTCATAGATGATCTTTTTCAGGTTAAAGAAATTCCCTTGTACTCCTGAATTTTATTCGGAAGTGTGTTAGTTCATTGTCTGTGCCTACAATGTCATGATGCACTTAGATGGCAGAATGATGGACTTTTGACTGTTGCTGAGGAGTAATGCAGTGGAAACCAGTGGGAGAGAGGGGGCAATGGGGAGAACGGAAGGGAAAATCCCTGAGCCTATGGAATTATACCAGGAAATACAAAATTTATATGTTTTTAAAAAACGAGTTTAGCTTTGTCAAGTATATTTTCTGGATACGTTATGATTATCAGAAGTTTTTGTTATAAGGTCAGTTAATAACTGCACATTATGATTCAAATAATATATTTGATATTATATTAATCAGTTTTGTTGATATTAAATCCACCTAACATTCCTGAAGGAAGTCCCACTGTTTACATGGTGCAGGATTTATTTATCAAGGATTAATTTACTAGTACCTCACTAAAGAGCTTCATGTCTATGTTCACAGATTTTTTTTTCTCTAGTTTTGGTATCAGGGTAATGTTGTACCCATAGAATGAAATGGAAAATCTTTAATATTTTGAGTGACTTGTAAAGGATAGCTGTTAATTCTTAAATATTTACTGTAACTCACCAGCGAAGCCACCTGGATTTCAGTTTTTCTTTGTGATATATATTTTTTTTAATTTTATTTTTATTAGAAAGTCCGATAAACAGAGAGGAGGAGAGACAGAGAGGAAGATCTTCTGTCAAATGATTCACTCCCCAGGCTGCTGCAATGGCCAGGGCTGCGCAGCTCTGAAGCCAGGATCCTGGAATCTGCTCCAGGTCTCCCGCGCGGGTTTAGAACTTTGGGCCATCCATGACCGCTTTTCCAGGCCACAAGCAGGGAGCTGGATGGGAAAGTGAGGGCTGCTAGGATTTGAACTGGCAACCATATGGGATCCCAGAGTGTGCAAGGCAAGGACTTTAGTTGCTAGACTACTGCGCTGGGCTGTGTGATAAGTTTAAAAAACTATTTATTTGCAAGTCAGTGGTTGAGACAGAGAAATCCATGTCTGTTAGTTGACCCCTCATATATCTACAACAGCTAGGGCCGGGCCAGTCTGAAACCAGGAACACTAAGTTCCATCCAGCTCTTCCTTGTAGGGGACCCAAGCACTTGGCTCAGCATCTACTGCCGTCCCAGGCAGAATCCAGCAAGAAGCTGCAGCAGAAGGGGGCGTACCTGGGACTGACACTGGCACTCTGAAATGGGCTGGCTGTAGGTGTTCTGAGTGACTACCAAGGCGTCGTATCCCAAATGCTTGCCTCTTTGTAAGACATTTGAAAATTACTTGTTGTAACTCTGTTCTGCCAATTTTGTTGTTATTGAAGCAGTTTATATATTTTTGTAAGAAACTGATTCCACTAAAATTATCTAATTTGTTGACAAACATTTATTAACGGAACTTAAAAATACAGGCCCAGCATGATGGCTTGATTGGCTAAACCTCTGATTGAGGGAGAAGCCCCACTCAATCTCCCACCCACCCCAAGTCCCAGATGTGGGGCATGCTCTAAGATACTTGCTCAAGTGGTTTTGATAGTTCAACAGTTATGAATCGCTGCCAATCTCGCCACTCCAAGTGCGATGAGGTTGTTGAAGAATCCACTGATTGACATAGTCCATCTTAAAGTCTCTGTTTGCCCAGTTTTTCACTGCCAACATATAGCTGAGGTGGATGATTGACTTGTTTTGTCTTCTGTCTTTTCTTGGTTAGGGTTCTGAGTCTGGCAGTTCCATTGGGGAGATCCCCAAAGAAACTTTGCCTGAGGTGATCCCAGGCCAGATCCCTGTATGCACTAGCAAGTACAGGGCCGGGCACCCATCATCCCGATCAGCTGGTGGCTGCAATTGCTAGGTTGTTTCTGTTTCCAACCCTGTCATCCACTGGAACCAATGTGTGCTGCAGTCCAGCCTGGTTCTGCCCAGCGCATACTTGGCCCTCACATAAACCAGTGGGAGCTGCAACCCAGTTGGAGCGACCTACAATAACCCCCACCAGGCCCGCCCCCTGCCCTGGTTTGCCAGTATGTGCAGCAGACTAGTCTGGTCTGTCCCACATCCCGTTTGGCTCTCATACATGTCAATGGGTATTAAAGCCTAGTTCGATCTAACCAGCTCAACTATCCAGCCCTCACGGATGTTGTTGAGTACTTCTCTGTCTAGCCACCCCAGCCCCTGTCCTAGTTTTAGTGCCCTCCCATGGGAGTGGTAACCCAAGAGGGAGGAGCCCACTATTTCCCTCCCAGGTCTCTCTCCCACTGCCGGATTATGCACTCTCCAGGTGGTTCTGTGGTTTAACTTGACAGAATTAGCCCCCAGTGCCAGTTTCTGCCAGCTGATACTGCTGCGGCTAAGCCCATCTAACCCTAACCCAGCATGTTTAAGTCTTAAAGGAGAATTATAGTTGCATTACAGAAAACATTTAAAAACTTTTGTATGGGGCCTGGCGGCATGGGCTAGCGGCTAAAGTCCTCGCCTGGAATGCCCAGGATCCCATATCCATATGGGCGCTGGGTCTGATCCCGGCAGCTCCACTTCCCATCCAGCTTTCTGCCTGTGTCCTGGGAAAGCAGTCAAGGACCGGCCCAATGCTTTGGGACCCTGCACCCGCGTGGGAGACCCGGAAGAGGCTCCTGGATCCTGGCTTCGGATCGGCATAGCATCGACCGTTTCGCTCACTTAGGGAGTGAATCGTCGGACGGAGGATCTTCCTCTCTGTCTCTCCTCCTCTCTGTATACCTGACTTTCCAATAAATAAATAAATCTTTAAAATAAAAAAACTTTTGTATGGACAAAATCATTTCACAGGTCCTGAATATTAGCCCAGTGGCTAAGTCCTCTCCTTGCATGCTCTGGGAATCCATATGAGTGCTGGTGCTAATCCTGGCTGTCCCACTTCCCATCCAGATCCCTACACATGGCCTGGGAAAGCAGCAAATGATGGTCCAAGTGTTGGGGCCCTTGCATCCTCCAGGGAGACCAGCGCGGAATTACGGGCTTTTGGCTTTGGCTGACCCTATCTCTCCCCTGTTTCTTAAATTTCACTTTTTATTTTAATGAACTTAAAAAGTTCTTGATTAGCAACTATACTGTAGTTATGTGTGTTTTATATACTATAATACTATGTTTTGAATAGTAATCAGTTCTTATAACCCATGCAAATATTTCAGCTGCAGTTTTACGTGAATGATTAGTGAATGGAGGGTGGAGACGCAATGCAGCCACCTAGGGAGGGACTGGTGGAAGGTTATCAATGCTTCAAGGGCTTGTCCTTTGCAAGGGTGTTCCCAGGGGCTTGGCTTACTATTTAGGCTGAGAGAGGCCCAGCTTCTCCTTGTGCCTTGTGCCTCACCGTGAGATTTCTCTCTTGGCCAGCGCTCCAGCTTCTGACCGCCGGGACAAGCCTCCAGACCGCCAGAACCGTAAGCCAGTTTGACTTTTTCTTTCCTAAAAATTCCTCGGGAAGCTGGGGTCACAGAAGGGAGGCATAACTGTTAAGGAATTTGTTAACTGCCAAGTGCGGAGGAAGGGTTTGGGAGAGATCAAAGAACGCCGAGAATCCTGTAAGCAGAGTGTGGTGTGTGGGGTGTGATTCTGACACGGCTCAAAGGCTGCAGTGCTGGTGAGAATGTGGCCACTAGGGGGTCCATGTTTCAGATGAAAATGACAAAAGTCTTGGACGTAAAGGTCACTTACACTAGTGGCAGAAAAGAACCTGGCTTTGTGTATGCGTGTGTCCTAAAACCTGGTAGAAGAGTGTGTTTTATTTTTTTAATTTTTATTGGAAAAATCAGATTTATAGAGAGGAGAGACAGAAAGATCTTCAGGCGCTGGTTCACTTCCCAAATGATCCAAACGGCCGAAACTGAGCTGATCCAAAGTCCGGAGCCATTTCCCAAGGCTTTGGGTCACACTCCACTACTTTACCAGGCCACAAGTAGGGAGCGGGAAGAGAAGTGGACCAGCCAGGAGACGAACTGGCAGTTATATGGTGCCCCGTGCATGTAAGGCAAGGACTTTAGCCACTAGGCTACTGATCAGGGCACTGATGGAGAAGATTTTTAAGGAAGAAGACCACAAAGTGTTAGGAGGCAGCATGGGAGATGTATGCATTTGGTCTTCAGGGAGAAAAAGGAGCAAAACGGGCAGAGTGCAAAGATTTAGAGGTGTCTTAGTTGGCTGGGAAAGGACTGAAGGAAGTTTGAGTACAGGAAAGTGAAGTGGAGAAATCTGTTAGTCAAGAGGTAAATGCAAGTCAGAGGAGTTGTATGGCGGGAGGGGAGGAAACCTCTGGGGGCATTCCTCACAGGGCCTCAGGGCTGGGAGGGTGGAGCTATTTCCTGAAGCCCTGGGGCCTGCTCTGGATTCAGGCTTGCTTGCATGGTTCTTGGAGGCTTCTGCAGTTATGGCTCTAGGAAGTCCATGCTGGGCTCTTGCCATTGCTAGATTGTAGACAGGGAAGAATCCAGAGATGAAGAGTCATGGTGGCTTCTGCAGAGCTTCTGAAGGGAAGCCTGGGGACACAGGCAGGGACACGTTATGGTGAGATCTCACCGAGTGCAACGGCTAACCAGACTTATTTCATAACTATTCAACAACTCATGCGTCTAAGTGACTTCAAAAAGCTAATGTGGGGGGGCGGGGAGAGTGGAAAAAAATTAATGTAAAATGGGTTGAAATTTTGGTGCACAATTAAAATCGCATATGCATGTTAGGAGAACCTCAAAAAATTCACGGACTGCATTTAATGTGTAATTATTTCAAAACCTTGAAATGTATCTATACTTAAATTATATTTTTTAGGAGCCAGTGTTGTGGCATAGTAGGTTAAGATACGATCTGTAATTAATTAATTAATTAATAACAGGTATACCAGACAGGAGCCAATTTGAATTCCAACTGCAGTTCTGATCCAGTTCTTTGCTAATATGCCTAGGAAATCATCAGAGGACAGTTCAATGCTTGGGTCCCTGCAACCATGTGGGAGACCATAGTGAAACTCCTGTCTCCTGGCTTCCACCTGGCTCAGTTCTGTCTGTTCCAGGCATTTGAGGAGTCCGCCAGATTTCTGTGTGTGGTGTGTGTGTTGTCTCCCCTGCTCTGTAACTCTGCTTTTCATAAAAATCAAATCTTTAAAAGAAATAAATCATGAAATCAATAGTCACAGTGAAAATCTTAAAGATTGTTTTAAGTTAATATTTATTGGAAAAGCAGAGTGACACAGAGAGGGAAAGACACATCTTCCATCCTCTTCACTTCGTTAAGGGCCTCTGGGAACTCCCCAGGTCACCCATGTGGCTAGCTTAGGCCAAGTACTGCTCTCCCGGGCGCTCTGTTGGGACATTATCTCAGGGTTTTGGCCTGCCAGCAGGCCCAGAGGTCAGCAAGGGTGAGGCAGACAGCGGCCGCAAGGACCACTGGAGACAAGCTGGTGAGGAATGTCAGCTTTATTATGCACAGTTTACAGATTTTTTTTTTTTTTTTGGCTTGTTTTTTCGTTTGTTTTGCGGGCATGGACCTTGCCAAGAGTCCAGCATCTCATTGTCCAGATAAATTGAGCAGTTTCATTGGGAGACCATCCTTGGTCTGAATGTAGAGATAGGTTACAGATTTTAAATGGTAAAGAAGGGGAGGGCAGCAGGAGCTTCGCGGCAGAGCCCACACCCACCAATGACACTGCAATTGGCTGTATGACCGTCTATCTCCCTAGATCTTCCGGTCATGTTAGAGGTTACTTCTAGGTGTACTTCCCTTGACCTAGCCATGTTGGAGGTCTAGGCTTGAAAGCTGAGCCTGAGGTCATGGGGAAAGTTAGGTATAAGCCACGCCCCCCAGGCAGCAGGACAGGAGCCTGGGGCAATTGCCAACAACATAAGGGTGCTTAGCACACTGCTGCAGCCTCAGCCTCTAAGAGTTAGTTTTTACTTGAAGGGGACAGATAGGGAGTTCTCATCAACTGGTTCACTCTCAATATATTCCCAACCTGTGGGATTTTTTTTTCAAAGCTTTATTTACTTGAAAGTCAGAATTACAAAAAGGAGAAACACTTCTCTTCATGGTTGGAGTTCTGAGATCAGCAGTTCAGTTGAAGGGATCCCCAAAGAAACTTCATCTGAGGTGATCCCAGACATGATTCTTGTGTGCGCTTGCCAGTACAGGGTCTACCACAGTACCTCCACCCATGAAAAGAAGTACAGGTTCCATGGTCTGACCATGCAGTGCATGTGTCAAAGCCGAGCCTCCTCAGATGCTCAGACGGACAGCATATCCAGGTGCACATGGAGGACATGGCAGTACATTGGAGCCTGCAGAGGACACCTGGTACCTCAGCAAAGGACAGAGGACAGAGCAAATCTATCACCACTAGCCACATTGTTGCCAGAGAAAATCTGGGCAAATGGAGACTTCTCAGCCAGTGGATTCTGAACAGATTTCATTATGCTTGGAATGGTGAGATTGGCAACAATTCAGAACCATTGAACTATCAAAACCACTTGAGCAGGACCCTCAGAGCATGCCTCATATTAGGGACCTGGGAGGGTGGGAGGATGGGTGGGGCTTCTCTCTTTATCTCCTTCCTTACCCCAGATACAGGGAGGAAAAAAAGAGAGAATGCTGAAACAATGGCCTTACCTACTTTCCTGTAGTCCTTGACTCTTTGTGCTCTAATCAACTATGTAAAGGTTATCAAAATAAAAATAGTAATAAGTGTTTTTTAGAAAGAAGAAGCAGAACAACCTTTAATCCTCTGGATCTCCTCAAATGGCTAAAATAGCCAGGGTGGGACCAGGCCAATGACAAAGAGCCAGAGTAGCTATCAGGTTTCCTTACCAGTGCACATATGGGATGCCAGAATTGTCTGAAGCAGCCTAACTCTGTATTGCACAATGCCAGCCCCAGCTATTTATTTTAAAGATTTTTTTCTATTGGAAAGTCAGATATACAAAGAGGAAGAGAGACAGAGAAGAAGATCGTCCCTCTGCTGATTCACTCAACAAGTGGCTGCAACAGCCAGAGCTAAGTTAATCTGAAGCCAGGAGTTTTCTTCCAGATCTCCCAAGTGTATACAGGGTCCCAAGGACTTGGGCCATCCTCTACTGCTTTCTAAGGTCACAAACAGGGAGATGATGGGGAAGCAGGGCCACTGGGATATGAACCAATGAACTCATGAGATCCCAGTGCGTTCAAGGAGAGGACTTCAGCCACTAACCATGGTCTGGTTAGTGTCCCCTAACCATTTTTTTTAAAGTTTGTTTTTGAAAGTTGCAGAAAGTTTGTGTGCTGGCTCAAAGGCCCAGCCCGCAGTGCTGATATTCCATGTAGGCACCACACATGTCCCAGCTGCTCCACTTTCAATGCAACTCCCTACTTACAACCTGGAAAAGCAGTGGAGGATCAATCAAGTCTTTGGGACCACAGGGAAAACCTAAAAGAAGCTCCTGGTTTCTGGCTTCAGATTGGCTCAGCTCTGGTCATTATGGCCATTTAGGAGAGTGAACCAGCAGATGAATTTTCTCCTTCCTTTTCTGTAAATCTGCCATTCAAGTAAAAGTAAATATGTATATTTTTAAATTGGGTTTAAAAAGAAGAAAGATAAAGCAAGAGGGAGACAGAAATTCTCCTTGGTTCACTCCCAATGTGTACAAGAGCCAGACTAGGCCCAGGTGAAATAACAGGGGCATTATCTGATTCTGCCATGTGAGCGGCAGAGACCCAGTGCTTGGGATATCTTAACTACTTTTCCCAGGCCAGTGACCGGGAGCTGGATTGGAATGGGAATAGCCATGACTGAAAATAGTGCTCATGGGATGCCAGCCCTTGAAATTTGTAATTTACACAGTACTAACGACCTATACACAATGCATACTAAAATCTCATCAGTTGTCCAAATGTTGGTGCTCTTTACATCAGCCCCACCCAACCCTGCCTGGAACCAGCCCTGGTCTCCCATGTGGGTCGCAGGAACCCAACCACTTGAGTAATCATTGCTTTTGAACCCGCCACCACTAGAGTCTACATTAACAGGAAGCTTGTCAGGGGAAAATTAGGGCACTTCTTTGTGCAACACAGGCATCTTGATGTCTGTCCTCAATTAAACAACTGCCCTTGCTCCCCAGGAGCTCTTTCAGTACTCTCAGACTTTAGTATTTGGAAGTAAAATAATAAGGCATCTCCAGTTTTCTTAACTATTAGTGGGGAATGAGGCTATAACAATCAATATGGCAAAATGTTGACAGCATGGATGAAACATCCACAAGAGTCTTAAAAAGTTGGTGGAAAAAATCTATACATGGGCTTTTATTTCATGTTCCATGCCACAAAATATTGAAGTATTCCTGTACAAGTGTGATGTCAGAGGTTTAAAGTTTCTTAAAGTATGAAATTGAACATTGTCCATGCATGTTTTTGGTTAAGTCGTGGAAAAATACATGTGTCAGTAAGCTTTTCCAGCCGTGCGAAACTCTGCATTATCTTCCTCCCTTTCAGTTTTATCAAAGAGAATGTGTGAAAGTAGCTGCAGATGCGCCTGAGCACAGGCTTTGGGGAGGTTAGCACTTTGTAATGAGAACCATGAGTTTCCTACTGCCAGCCTGGACAGGGGCGGTTACTTTGTGGTATTTATTGGGTAATAGCGAGAAGGAGAAAATGGGAACCTCTAAATGCAAATGAACCCTGTGGTCTTCACATTAAAAATTTAAAAAATAAGCTGGCACAGGGGAATTTCTTTTCCTCGATTGAAGTAACAATGTGATGTCTTGATTGGATAAGCAAGGAGGGGGTAATTACAGATACAGTCATGTTTCTTATGTGTCAGGCAGAAATGATAGAAAGTAGATGGGTGTGGGTAAATGAATTAGTGTTTTCATTAATTTAAAAATATGGTATTTCAAAGGCAAAGTTACAGAAAGAGGGTCAGAGATCTTTCATAGGCTCGTTCACTTCACAATTAGCCACAATGCTAGGCCTGCCCAAAACCCGGATCCTGGAACTCCATCCGCATCTTCCACATGGGGGGGCGGAGGACTAAGTACTTGGGCCATTTTCTGCTGCCTTCCCAGACGTATTAAATAATTGTATTGTTTTAACTATATAAAAATCTGCTCTCTTCTAACCTAAAAGGTGAAACGTGTTAAAGGAATCATCCACAAAAAGGGGCGAAAGCTTGTTAACAGGGAGTTTCTACCACATTAGGCTTCAAATTATAGTGAAGGTGCTGGCCTTGTGACCAACCCTCTTACCCACCAAGGCCCCTGGGAAGGCAGCAGAAGGTGGCTTAAATGCTTGGGCTCCTGCCACTAACATGCGAGACCCAAATTGAATTCCACCAATATAACAAATGGAAGATAAATTCCATCTGTCTCACCTTCTCTGTCATTCTGCCTTTCAAATAAATAAAAATAAATCTTAAAAAAAAAAATAGCAATAGTGAACAGAAGTGGTATCCCCATACATGCTGATTTCAGGAGCCAAAGCCAAAACCGTCTGCCATCTACCACGTGGGCGTAGGGGCACAGGGACTCCGACCAGCCTTCTCTTGATGCCCATCTGGGAAGGCTTAGCATGCTCTAGCACCACCCAGCACAAAATAGAGGGTAATTTCTCACAAGAGAACAATTAGGAAGAAGGAGCTAAGTGTTGGGAGGAAATATCAAATAAGATGGTCATCAGAATATCTATTTTACATAGAACCATAATAAAACAATGTGAGTGATAGATAGCAAGATAGACCTTAGCCTATATATGCCAGAGGAACTATATTACAAAGTTGACTATTTTTGTTTTGTGTGGTTGCATGGGAAGAAATGTAGAAGGTCCTTCTTGGAAGCAGAGCAGCATTTGCACATGAAGAGACTCCTTGTTGAATGACCTTAAAGTAGATCCCAGCCCATTCCATGGAGCAGTTTAGGGGAAATCTTCCCAGCCCTGCACCAGGGAGTATACTAGGTCCAATAATGATATGCTGACAAAAGGGGAGGATTTTAACAGATTCCAAACCCAAAAAGATCTTACAAGAAGGAGAGCAGAGAAAGGGCTCAGTTCTGAAATGCCCCCTTGGACTATCAGGTGTATTCTCTTCATTCTTCTCTCCTACCTGGTTAACTCTCTTCACTGTCTCACTTCAGAATTCCACCTCAACCTCTGATTCACTCACCTCAGATAAGAGTAGTAATAGGTAAGAAAGGGGGAATAAAGAACATTTTCAATAATGATGAACATCAAATAGTAGTCTTACCCACTTTCCTGTAGCCCTTGAACCTTTTTACTCTAACTATGTAAAGAGTGTCAAATATAATAAGAAAAAATTTTTTTAAAGAAGCAGTTGGGTCTAAACATGATCAAATTAAGGCACATGAGACTTGTCTGTAACTTCCATTATAGCCACAAGATTGGATGAGTAATATTCTTGAATACCTCTTCCATGTCCTAGCTCTATCAATACAGGAGATATTACACTTGGAAGATTTTCAGAGAGCTGACATTTTAGATAACTTAAATTTAATTTCTAGTTTCAGACAAGTCAATTATGCAATCATAACAATTGTTACAAACTTCTTATACCAACTAGTTTCATTTTCTAATTTCAGCTATAATCAGGAATGTGAGAGTGACCCTAGAAACTCTGGAACAAGCAGAATTTGTTACTAAGAAAAAAGTACACGGGTAATATTCTGCTTGTATTTGGCAAGCAACCTTGAGCATTTATACTGAACAAGGCTGCATATGAATACAGTGTACAGTGTCTTTAATCTCAATATATTATATTGTATTAAAAGATATGCATGAGTTAAATAAATTATAATGACCCAGTAAATGCATACAAAATAGGATCCAATCAGAAGGTATGTGAATAAACTCAAAATCCTAAAAGCTTTGTTTCAGCAAGGAGTATTCTTTTGGTTTTCATTAGCAACTTACGTCTTGAACTTTCAACACTTCATTAACTGAAAGAAGCAACTGGGGCAATCTCTGTTGCAATACCATGACAGCTATTTTTTCATTCCCATAGTCACTAACTGACAGCTATAAAAGCTGTAGTGCTTACAGATTCGTTGAGAAGCTTAAGGCTTAACAAACTCACCCTCTTGCTATCAGGAATGTAATTAGACATTTGATGTCACTCCCAGGTTAATTACAATGTGAGCATCTCATTGGAGTAATAAATGGAACTTGTTGCTCTTGCAATGGGGAAAGGCAGTGCAAAATAATTCAGCTTGCTCTTTCTGATTGACACTCAACAAAGCTAGCTATTTGGCAGGTCAGCCTGACCTGGGTTGTGCCATGAAAGGCCACATGGGGCAACTGTGGAAGCAAATCTGTGATCCTATCCCAAGGGTCACACAAATATTCTGAGCCCATTGAACAATTCCAGTCTTCCACATACAGAATAGACTGGTTTCTACCTGATATGAAAATAAATGATTTTCCACTTGTTTAACTGGTGAAGTATTTAATTTTGAAACATTTCGTTGAAGGTAATCTAAAATATTTCCAAAAACCCAGGAATGTGAATAACAGAAAAGTCTTACCATAAAGGGTCATAGGGCATACACAGTTTGTGTCTCAAGTGTATTAGAAAGCATTTTCACTTGAGCTTATCAGAAGTGATTTGTAACTCAAAAAAAAAACGACAGTAAAAAGTAATTTTCCTAGGATTGCCTTTTGACATAGTAACGTTTTGATAAATATTTCTTGAATAGATTTGACCGATCAACCTAGGAAAGTGGAATCAAATTAGTATTCATTTCTTGGTAGTCTCTGCAAGTTGCAGTGGATACCATTAACTTGTTTCTTAGCCATTCAAAGTTGTGTTCTACAGAGCGGCATCATTACCATCAAGTGGGAGCTTGAGATCTGTAAAATCTAATTCCATAAAAACATGAGGCTAAATAGAGAGGTTGATTTCACATGTAGAGAAGATGGGACTTGCCTATGGCACAGTAGGTTAAGCTGCAGGCTCTAGTGCAGGTGTACCACGCCCTGCTCCCTGCTGATACACCTGGGAAAACAGCAAAGGGTGGCACAGAATTTGGGCCCCTGCCACCCATGCGGGAGAGCTAGAGTTCAAGCTCCTTTCTGGACTCTGCCGCATCTATTGTCAGCAATTGTCCTTCTGTAACTCTACTTAAAAAACAAAACAAAACAAAACAAAATGGTCATTTCAAAGTTACTTCCCTTGTAAGCAGGAACAGGAACACAGAACAACAAAAATATGACTGATTACTCTCAGATTGTCTTCAGCTTGTTGGTTTGTGTCAGGTTCCAAGCAGAGGGAACTTTATTGTCATATTAAAACTAGGCTATTGAGCTATTTGTCCTGATCTCTCTGAAAGTCAGTTTTTTTTTTCACCTCAAAGTGAAGCAAAGCCATTTTGCCTCCTGTCATGCTGCCTTGTGCCAATTAGGCCTCCTGTGATTTCTGCTTAACAATATGAATGAAACACATCTGCTAAGTCAGAATGTGCACTGTGCCATGGGGCCATTGTGGCCTAGTGGGTAAAACCACTGCCTGCGACACCAGAATCCCACATGGGAACCAGTTCCAATCTAAGCTCCTCTACTTCTGACCCAGCTGCCTATAAATGGCCCAAGAGGAAACCAGAATGAATCTCTGGCTCCTGGCTTCAGTCTGATAGAACCTTGGCCATTGTGGCCATTTGGGGAGTGATTAAACAGGTGGAATATCCCTCTCTGTAGCTCTGCCTTCCTCTCTGTCTGTAATTACTTTTCATAAATAAAATAAAATCTTATAAAATGTGCACTGTGAAATTAGAGAGAATCTGTCTTTGATAGGTAAAATTGTCTTAAAACTAATGTCAAAACCTATTTGACTGGAAATACAAAGTGTGTAGAGGAAGTAAAGATCTATTTATTTTCATTGGAAAGTCAGATTTACAGTGAGAAGAGACAAAGAGAAAGATCTTCCATCTTCTGGTTCACTCCCTAAGTGGCAGCAACAGCCAAAGCTGAGCCAATCCAAAGCCTGGAGCCAGGAGACTCTTCCAGGATTCCCACGAGGGTGCAGGGTCCCAAGGCTTTGAGCCATCCTCCACCGCCTTCTCAGGCCACAGGCAGGGACCTGGAAGCGAAGTGGAGCATATGGGATCCCAACACATCCAAGGTGAGGACTTCAGCCACTAGGTACTGGGTCCTTTTTGTTTGGTTTTTAGATGTATGTTTAAGGTAAAGACAGATCTTCTATCCACTGTTTACTCTAGGATCCGAACCTTGGGAGACAGAATCTGGATCTTGCATGTATGTGTGGGGACCCAAGGTTTGGGACATCTTCTGAGTTCTCATGCCACTTAAAATATAGATGTCACAGGTAGAGTAGCAGAGACAGATCTTCCATTTACTGGTTTACTCCCCCAAATAGCCAAAACATCCAAGGTCGGCCCAGGCCAAAGCCAAGAGCCCAAAACTCCGTCAGGATCTCCTACATTGATACCATGAACCCAAATACTGAAACTATTTGAGGTTTGCCACAAGTATTAACAGAGAGGGATATAGCAGCTTGAGGTCCCAGTGTGGTATCCTTGTGGCTAAATCCTCACCTTGTAACCTCTAACCGCCAGGATCCCATACTGACACTGGCATCCCATACCGGCAACGGTTCATAGCCGGCTGTTCCAGTTCCCATCCAGCTCCCTGCTGTGTCCTGGGAAAGCAATCAAGGATAGTTCAAAGCCTTGGGACACACATGGGAGACCAGGAAGACACTCATGGCTTGGGATCAGCTTGGCTTTGGCTTTTGGCAGCCACTTGGAGTGAATCAGCAGATGAAAGATCTTTCTCTCCTCTGTAAGTCTGCCTTCTAATAAAAATAAATAAATCTCAAAAAAGAGCAGCTTGGGAGGTGGGGTACATGGATAGGGAGAAGGAGGAGTTTCTTGATTTCTTATAGTTGTTTACAAAAGAGAAAATCAAAACAGGATAAGAAAGAAATCTTCACTTATGATAGCGAAGATAAGTAACCAATGATCATAAGGAGCTAAGGTCTTCCAACACTCAAGCTGTGTACACCACCCAAATCTCCTCACAGCTGAAGGCTTGGCAGACCAAACCACCTCTTGCAGGAGACCATGACACCCTCTGGAGTTCACCTGTGCTCCAGCTTCACTCCATATCCAGCCGACTTGGCCCTATCCCGAGTACCACCCTCCATCTCCATCTGACTGGGGGCAAGGCTCCCCCTTGGGTTTGCCAATAGGCAAAGCTGAATCCGTTTTGTTTCTTTAATAAATCTTGCTTTCCCACTCACCTTTATATACATCTCCCACCTGTATTCCTATTTGAAAAAAATTAATATTGCTTACCAAGTTGAGGGATTCATGTCCATATGGGCCTCTGACAAAGTCCGTCTTAGAGTAGCCACAAACCCAGGAACATACTGCAAAGCTGAGCCAGGAGAGTGGTCCAGCCTGTTCTGCTTTGCCCCTGACGAGGTACTTGATGTCCTGCTCACATAGATGCGCTCCCAGCTATATTTCTATGCACGTGTCTTGGGAAGACATGAACCTGGACTAAATCTACCGAGCAGTCTTGCTGAACCCAGCCGCAATCCTGATACCCACAAGAGGTCTTATTTTCCACAAATTAATCAGCTGCACGAAGCCCTTCCTGCCTTTCCACTGCCTTCCTCTCTACTCCAGCAGGAACATGAGACGTGTTCCTTAGTCGTCTGTAATTTAGCATGAGCAGTATCAAAAGCATTTGTTTCGGAATACACCTTGATTTTTAGATCAGAAAGACTTCAACTGATTTCTTACTTAAAAAAAAATTATTTATTTCTATTACAAAGTCAGATATACAGGGAAGAGGAGAGACAGAGAGGAAGATCTTCCATCCGATGATCCACTTCCCAGGTGAGTGCAATGGCCAGTTCTGTGCCAATCCGGAGCCAGGAGCCAATGTCTTCCTCCAGGTCTCCCACACGGGTGCAGGATCCCAAGGCATTGGGCCATCCTTGACTGCCTTCCCAGGCCACAAGCAGGGTGCTGGATGGGAAGCAGGGCTGCAGGGATTTGAACCGGCACCCATATGGGATCCTGGCACACTCAAAATGGGGATTTTAGCTGTTAGGCCATGCCGCCAGGCCCACTTTTTTTTTTTAAGATTTATTTTTATTTTTTTCCATTGGGAAGTCAGATATACAGAGAGAAGGAAAGACGGGAAGATCTTTCCGATGATTCACTCCCCAAGAAGCCACAACGGCCAGAGCTGAGCCAATCCGAAGTCAAGAGGCCAGAGACTTTCCTGGTCTCCCACACAGGTACAGGGTCCAAAGACTTTGGGCCAACCTCCATTGCTTTCCTAGGCCAAAGCAAGGGGCTGAATGAGAAATGGGACTGCTGCAATTAGAAGTGGCATCCAT
Source organism: Ochotona curzoniae (assembly GCF_017591425.1). Lineage (NCBI taxonomy): Eukaryota > Metazoa > Chordata > Mammalia > Lagomorpha > Ochotonidae > Ochotona > Ochotona curzoniae. Next base: position 42,349,931 of record NW_024467119.1, read on the forward strand.
ATGGGATCCTGGTGCATGCAAGGTGAGAACGTCAGCCACAAGGCTACCTCAAAGGCCCGATTTCTTACTTTTTTTTTTTTAAGATTTATTTTATTTTTATTGGAAAGTCAGACTTAACAGAGAGCAGGAGAGACGGAAAGATCTTCCATCCGCTGGTTCACCCCCAAGTGGCCACAACAGCAGCAACTGAGCTGATTCAAAGCCAGGAGCCAGGCGTCTCCTCTGCGTCTCTTACATGGGTGCAGGGTCCCAAGGCTTTGGGCCATACTCTCTGCTTTCCCAGGCCACAAGCAGGGAACTGGATGGGAAATGGGCCCACATGACACAAACTGGCACCCATATGCAATCCCAGAGTATGCAAGGCGAGGTCTTTAGCATTTGTTTCTTGATTCGTTGGGACCAAAAAATATTATCTTTTACTTTCTTTCACACATTCACTTCAATTATAGTTCACTATCAATGGAGAAGCAGACAAGATTGCATTATTTTCTCGAAAGGGATTTGAAAGAAGGTTCATAAAAATCTGCTTTTAGTTTTTATGTAAGTTTAAATTTCCCTCTAATATATTAAACATCCTACATTAACTTACTAGGGAGGAGGCACAGAAAGTCATTAGAGGATTTTTAAAGTACTTATATATATCCTTACAGGGTTGTTATGACATTATTTAAGCAAAACATGCTAGCAGGCATAGTGATTTGACTTAAGGAACATTAGAAAATACCTCATTTTTCCTATCTCAAAGCTATTGCCTTTAGGAACTTGTTTGCATATTATATAAAGAGGCAGAACTACAAAGCCTTTTGGCTTCAAGACAATCTTGATGTGGTGACTTACACACATGTTATCGGAATCTTCCCACACCTCTCACTAAGGAGAGGTTTACGTCCAGTCCTTTTAAATCAAGACTGGCCCAAAGATCAAGAATGCTCTCTTGGAAGCAAGCCAGCATGTGCCAAGTGCAGCTACCCTGAGACGATCACAGAAGGAGGGTCACAAGCTGTCCTCACAGTGGGAAAAGTTCCCATGAAGGAGTACAGAAGTGTCACAGCTTCCTGGAACTTGAACTCAGTGCAACTACTGCATGCAAGTGAATGAATGACAATGACCTATGTCAAGATTAGACATAAGCTATGCCTGCTTTTCTGATCAGTAGACTCCTGAGAAAAGAATGATTGTTTGAAGGGGAATATTCTGGTGTGATTTGTTATCCATCAATAAACAAAATAACAGGAAGACTAGAACACCCAGAAACCAGCCTCATGACTGTTTCCCACATGGAGTCTCCTGCAGCACCAGTCTTACCTTCCTGGCCTGTTCAACTGACTCCTGAACCCTCACTGGTAGATGCTCACAGAAATCTCCAGTCAAAACTCATGTGGGCAGTGATGGAGGAGGGGGAGATGAATGGTCTGGCTGTTCTCATCACATTGCTCTTAATGGACAGAAGATTTTGCATTGATCTGTTCATCCACATTTGTGATGGAAAGGTCTTAGTTTCTTAGTTGAATAGGGATCAGCATAGGTCAAGGTAGTGTTTGATTCTGCAAGCAAAATGGACACAGCCCTGTGCTGCTCTCATGGGCTCATGTCACCAAGCATGGTTGGTATCTGGCCTGATAGTTCAGAATATGTAGTGACCCAACCCACCATCCTTTTGCTTAATAAATTGTCCAGAGTTAAAATGTAGGTACTCCTTGCTCACACAGTACTCTTTGCTCACATGGAAATTGAAGGACCTAAAGGAAAGATTGAAAGATAGTGAAATTTCTTGTTTGGGCAAAACAAGTAGGCCTTTGGCCTAAGGGTAGAATGCTAACTCTGTAAATATGTGGAATGGCCTGAAATACTACACAAAGGCAGAACTTTGAGCATAATATGGCTATTAAGGTCATGTGACAGTAAAGAAGGAAGAGGGTGGTGCAAGAAGATGCACATAGCATGTAAACAGGAGGTAGGTGTCTACAAAAAAGAGGAAGGAAGAAGAAATTTTGGGAAGTATAGGAACTAAAAGGCCCTTGTTCGCAGTATAGTTTGGTATAATTCTAATACTTAAAATCAGTGTTTATACAACAGGCATAGATGCATGACCAATATTTGAACTTGTCACGGTTTGTGTGCAGAAGCCTTAAGATTTTTTGAACTATCCTTTAATATGAATTGGACTGAAATTTTCTTCTGTTTTTTTTTTTTTTTAATTGGAAAGTCAGATATACAGAGAGGAGGAGAGACAGAGAGGAAGATCTTCTGTCCATTACTTCACTCCCCTAGTGGCCTCAGCTAGAGCTGAGCTGAACTGAAGCCAGGAGTTCAGAGCCTCTTCCAAGTCTCCCACACGGGTGCAGGCTCCCAAGGCTTTGAGCTTTTCCAGGCCACAAGCAGGGAGCTGGATGGGAAGCAGGGCTGCTGGGATTAGAACTGGTGTGCATATGGAATTCCAGCACATTCAAGGCAAGGACCTTAACTGCTAAGCTACAGTGCCAGGCCCTGGTCTGAAATTTTAACCAAAGGCTATAGAATCAGAAAATTCATTTGCAGAAATACTTTATAAAACCATAATCCTAAGTTTTGTCCTGTAGTTTCAAGTCTTTCTCAAGTTTTTTTTCCTAGCCTCATCATTTTACTCTTTCCTCACAAATCAGTGCTCCTAACCTGCCTTGCTTGCTCTTGTGTCTCTGTAGGTGGAATTCCTCCATCCAGCCCAGTTCTTCCTGTGGTCTTTCAGATTTCTGGTACCAATATATAATACACCTTCTCCCAGTTACTCAGTCAAATCCAGTCCTTGTTGTAGAAGGAGTTTGGAGATCACATCAAGGTCACAAATTCACTGACCCTCAAATGACGAGAATTTTCTGGGTAGAACCAACTAGTCATGAGCTCTCTTAAAACTTTTTGCCAACCACAGTAAATATCACCAGCTGCCTGTTAGAATGTATATTATCAAAAATAAGAGTTAAGAAAAATAAACCCTTGTACACTGTTGGTGGGCTATACATGTAGCCATTATGAAAGTTCTTTTAAAAAGAACCAACATGTGACTCAGCAAACCCATTTCCAGGTACATATCCAGAGGAAATAAACCAGGACATGTACTTGATTCACTGCAGCATCCGTCACAATAGTCGAGAAAATCTATCCATCAACAGATGAATGGATAACAATGCATAACTTAGTAGCTCATAGTGATTTATTGCAAAGCGATAGAAAAATAACCCTGGGTGGCAGGTATTTGGCACACTGCTAAAATATCAGAGGCCCTGGGTTGGAATCGTGGCTCAAGCTTTTTTTTTTTAAGATTTATTTTAATTGTTACTTTTTTATTGAAAATTCAGATATACAGAGAGAAGCAGAAACAGAAATATCTCAAGAAAAGTGAGAGACAGAAATAAATATCTACTAATGCAATGTAGTGACTTTATTTGCTTTATATTACTGATTGCTAAGATTTATCATGATCTAGAAAGACTGTTAAGTTCCAGGAAGGAAATTGGAGATCAATGGGTCTCAGTAGTAGTAACCTTTGGTACAGCTTTAATAGTAAAACTTAGCTTGTGCTCTTTTGTAGAAAGAGATAAGTCAATTACCTAGCTTAATCTTCAATATTTTGGGACAATTTCTTTTTTCCTTTCCCTTTTCCTTTTTTAAAAGTTCCTTTATTTGGTAGGCATAGTGACATTTCAAGATCTATGCCTTAGTAGGACTAAATTCTAACTAATTAAATGATAATAAAGAATTTCCCGAGCTACATACAGGTTTTCATCACAGTATTGATAGATAGCCTACACAATTTCTCAGACTGCTTAGATCAGAATTCTCTGTGATGCTTACTTAAGAAAGCCAGATTTGTAGGTCAGGTAGGAGTTCTGAGTGCAGGATCACAAATTTCATATGTAACCTATGAGTGGCTTGACAAACTTTGTGGTACAGTGTGCTACATCAGTCAGGTTTGCCTGGGAGAAGAATGTACTGGTTCACAAAACAGAGGAAGCTATTAGCTACTCAGTCATCACCACTGGACTCCCTCCCCTTCAACTCCCCTCTGATTCACTTTTCTCTCTCATAGCCAATTTCTTGTGCAACACCTGTTTTTGTTTTTCCCCCTCTCTCTTTCTTGGTTGCTAGTGACTCCAGCACTGTATTTCCACAGCATCAGCCATTGCAGTAAAGTTGGGTTTCCCCAACAACAGAAGCAAAAGTCCCAGCATTAGCCTTATTGGTTGGTACTCATTGGCCAGACTTGGGTGGTGTATTTCTGTCTTCGAATTCCTGTGGGATTTTACTTTCTAGCTGGTCAAGACTGAGTTAACAGTTTTGGAGGTAAAAGTCAACCTGCTTATTTTTTGGCAAAAGGAAGACTGAGTTGATTATGTAAAATAATGATTATGAAAAAAGACTTGAGGTAGCCTACTAAGTGTTGTATGATCCGCTAACTGCTTGTTACAGTTCATGTGTTCCCCAACAGGTCACACTGATGGCTAGTGGATTACTACTAATGGATTAAGATTAGAGTTAATCTAATAGCTGCATCTGAAGAAAGCCCCTCTGGAAAGGGATTAGTTTGCTAGGGGTGTAGGTCCATGATTAAACCAAGGTGATAACAAGCACTGGGACAAGGAGTTGGAGCATGTTATCTGTCCTTCTGCCTACAGGCTCCCCAAGTGTTCATATCTGCCTCATCCTGCAGCCTCACAATGAGGATATGGAGCTTTTTCTGTGAACTTTAAAGCTATAAGCTCGAATGGACCTTTGTAGCCAATTCCTTTCAGGTGTTTGTAGCAATGAAACATTGACTAACCTACCTTCCCAGCCTAATGCTGCGTTATTTAACCTCGGATCCAGCCAACCATCATCTTTTGTCATGTTTCCTTATACTTCCAATAAGCAATTCTTTGGCAGAGAACAAAACTTGTTCTCACATCCTATTTGTTTGGTTCATTTTTTGTTTGTTTTTCAAAGGTCAGCTCAACAATCGCTTCCTCAACAAACTTTTGGTTGACTCATAGAGTGGAATGTATCTTTCCTTTTATCTTCCCCCACAGCGTACAAATTTTTGTAGCTTTTTTCATTAATTATAATTATTTAAGTGAGTCATTGAGTTTAGCTCCAAGGAGAAATCTTTCCATAAATTTTCAGTCATTGAATAAATAAATGAAGTGCATGAGCAAAATTGGGAAAGCTGAAGAGTTTGATTTTGTTAGCCCCATTGGCCTATTGCACGTCCCGTTTTTCTGAAGCACACTTACTCTTGTACACGAATGCCAAGCTTTCCTTCTGTTGGTTGTTTATCATTGTTTGACAGAAATGAGTGGTATGACTACAAGGGATTTTGGAAGCAAACCTTTTCAGTTAGGCCTTTCTGAAGGTTATGTTGTGATAGTAATGGTGATGATCTCAGACATTTGCTCTCCTAATGCCTCAAACAAGGATTGGGGCAGATTGAGCCTGGGTGTGTGGAACCTAATCTAGACTGCCTTCATGATGGTCAGAATCCCAACACTTGGCCATCATCTAGCCTTCCAGCATCACATTAACAAAGCTTGAACTGAATGCAGGGCTAGGACTCAAAAACCTAGGATCTCAGTTGAGACGCAGACATCCCAACTGGAGTCCTAAGCACCACACCAGATGTCCAACTCAAGATGAGTCATGTTACTCAGTAGAAAGTATTCCCCCTATGAAATGAAATATAAGAAATAGCAATTTAGTAATCATTTGCTAACTTTATAGATATTTATACTTTCTGAGCAGAAACATATTGCATCTCCCTAGAATGTATGAGGAAGACATGAAGCATGGCCTATTAGGATCATAACTGGAACTCATGGACAACAGACTTGAATCAGCATTAGACAATAGCAAAACTACAAAGGCATATGGGGGAAATCGAGCGATCCTGACAACCTCTTAACAGGGGGTCATATGCAAAGAGTAGGGGGAATCCCAGAGTGGAGCAGGTGGACAGTAGGAGGCTTGTATCCCAACCCTGAAGACTCCTAGATCCTCACCAAGAACTATCTGTATGGGCACCAAGGACTATATCCCAACTGCCAAGGAGACCATAGGGAATTGGAGTGCTTTCAGAGGCTGAGAACTCTGAGGTCACCTCCCCCATCTGGATCTACCACATGGGATGGAAGAAGTCCAAATGCTTCCTTGTAGGATCCAAGGACATTGGAACAACAGCCAGGAGCCCTGAGCAGTCCGCAGAAACAGAACAGTAAACTTCCTTCAGGACTAGGGAGGGGAGCTTTCTCTGGTCCTTGCTTGGTTCCAACTTTGGGTCCCCGCCTTCTCTAGCAATGACCATCAGGATTGCTCCAGAAACCCCTCAAATCAAACAAACAAACAAAAAAAATCTAGGATAGAGAACAACAAGGAAAGCTTAGAATCATACAGGTAACAGTCAGTGTGGATTCACTTATACCTTACTAGGTGGAACACCAAGATTAGTTCCTTCTCACTAGGGTACTGACAATTTCTCTGCACAGCCCTCCTAAAACTGTTCTGCGCACCTAAACTGTTGACATGTCTTGTTAGAGTTATAAGCCAGTCTAGACTACCCTGAAAACAGCCAGTTTCAGTAAAATTATGCTTCAACGCTATAAAATGCTAAATACTATAATGAAAATAGACACGAGACAGCTGAATAGTAATCCACAGCCATTTTAAGGTGTTAGAACCCAGTTGTATATAAACTAAAAATGAAATGTCAATGAAGAAGTCACAGGATGTGGTTAAGAACTTGCATTTTTTTAAACATATTGGTTACTCAATACTGTGTCGATTAATTCCATAATGTTATAAATTGTGGCTGATGTTCTGTGGGGGCTTTTAATTGATACTCTGCCAGCTCTACCTTCAGACCAGAGATGGTCTCCCCAAGAAGCCGTTGAACTTATCTGGACAATAACATGCTGGATTCTTTTTTTTTTTAAATTTATTTTTATTATTTTTTTATTGGAAAGGCAGATATACAGAGAGGAGAGACAGAGAGGAAGATCTTCCACCCGATGAGTCACTCCCCAAGTGAGCGCAATGGGCCGATACTATGCCAATCCGAAGCCAGGAGCCTCTTCCTGGTCTCCCACGCGGGTGCAGGGTCCCAAGGCTTTGGGCAGTCCACGACTGCTTTCCCGGGCCACAGGCAGGGAGCTGGAAGGGAAGCAGGGCCGCCGGGATTAGAACCGGCGCCCATATGGGATCCCGGGCGTGCAAGGCGAGGACCTTTAACCACTTGCGCCACCGCGCCGGGCCCAACATGCTGGATTCTATGCTTGGTATATGCTTGCAATGAAAGAATCTCAACTGAACTTGAACTGTGGCAATGCAGCAAGGTGGAGGAATCCACCATGGGGGGAGGGTTTGGGGCGGGGTAGGGGGAATCCCAGTGCCTATAAAACTGTCACATAATGCAATGTAGTTAATTTAAAAAAAAAAAAAGATTGATGGTTCCCTACTCCCGAACTCATGGTGTTATCATGTGATCCCTTTTACACTGTCGTGCCTTCTGCTGTGTGATATAACCGAGGGACCCCACACTGTTGCAGAATAGATGTAGGTGCCAGGCTCTTGAACCTGTTAAAGTGTAACCTAATTTAGCATCCCTTTACAAGTTACCAAATTTGGGGTGTTGTACTATAACAATGGAAAATGACAACCAGTGTGGCACATCACCATACTGAAGATGTAAAAGAGCTGGAGTAGGAGCGAAGAGGGCACAATGAAATGAAGGCTTGGCCTATGGGCACAATGAAATGAAGGCTTAGCCTATGTCAATATACTAATTTTGGAGAGGTACAAGATGAGAATTTCCTTAGTCCTTGGAAGTGAAGCTTCGCTCTTGTCTAAACTATAAACCTGTAAAAGAATATCACATTGAACAAAGTAGCTCTGCTTCTTCAAAAGGCCTATCCACCACCTCAGCATATCAGAGTATTCTAACACTCTACCTGAAGCAGGGATTCAATGCCTGCTTCTAGTTTCTATCTCTGCTTTCTTGCTAATGCAGACCCTGGGAAATAGCAGTGATGACTCAAGTAGTTGAGTCTCTTCCTCCCAGTGCCCTGCTTCAAACTGGCCCATCTCTGACTTGCTGCCATTTGGGAGGTGAGGCAGTGGATGGAAGAACTTACTCTGTCTCTCACTCTCTTTACTTCAAACAAACAAACAAAATCTTACCTTTCAGTGATCCTAAAGGATTTTTCCTTTCACTGCCCACCTTCAATTTGCTGTCTTCCGACAGCATTGAACCATGCTCAAATCTTTGTCATCTTTCATTCTGTGCTCATTCCCATGTCTGCTGCAGCCACTTTATCTCTTCCTCTCATCTTCAGCTGAGCATCTGCACTATCTCTGCAGCCTCAGTTCCTGTTTATCCTTCAAACCTCAGGCCATCTGACTCCCATCATCATGACTCTTTGGACATACTTGATTGTAGTGAATACCCACATGCTGCATATCTAGGGGACACTTCTCATTACTTGTCTTAGGTGACAATTCAATAGTATGTCCTAGTCAGGGTATCCCTTCCTTGATATCTTGGTTCCCATTATACTATCTAACTTGATTCTTCATTTTGGGGTTTGTGAACCTTGAATTGTTCCTGCTTCTCTCCTGCAGTTCTAGTTCCTCCGCACCCCTCACTCAGTGTGTGATTTCTTCATGCTGGTCCCAGGCTTGCACATCCTAGTAGCCACTGAACAGCTCCATGTGGATGCCTCAAGTTTGTTCATCACTAACATTTTTTTCTCCCACACCACCCAAACTTTCACTCCTAGATTCTTCTAGTAATTTTTGTCTCCATGGAAAGTAACCATCAACCATTTCACTGGTCAGTTGATAAAGTTAGGCACCATGCTTGACCCTGTCTCTGCCTCAGCATACCCTCAGGGAGTTATGTTGCTGAATATTTCTGTTTTTCTATTTCTTATTGCCTAGTCAATCTTTACACCATTCTGACTTTTACAAAAGCAGCTTTCAGTGCCCAGTTGGGATGTCCTATATTCTAATCTTGTCACTGCAACTATAGAAATCCAAGTTCATATCTCATTTTCTTAATCTGGTCAAATATCCAAAATCTTACTGTCAAATCTTTCTATGATCTATAGGAATTCTCACAATCAGACTCTGGCAATGTGCTATGTCTTAGTGCTATGAACTCATCCTCTTGGCTTTCTATATAGGTCTCTGATTTCTTCAAACTTGTCTTGCTCTCCCATATGCTCTCAAGCAATCTTTCACTTCTTAAATTTGAATAATTCTAAATCACTTTTATATAAAATGGAGAAAGGCATACTTATTTGGAAGGCAGAGTTACAGAAAGATAGGGCAATAGAGTTCTTCCTCTACTGTGTCATTCCCCAAATGACTGCAGTTGTCTGGGCTGGGTCAAAACTAGGAATCCAGAATTCCTTCCTGATGTGGTTTGCAGCAGTTGCACATACCTGGGTCATCTTCTGCTGTTCTCTAACCATATTAGCAGAGACCTAGATCAGAAGTAGGGAAGTGAGGACTGGCACCCATATGGGATGCTACACAGGCAACAACTTAATCTACTGTGCCACAATGCCCACCACCCAAGTCATTCTCAGGATCTCAGCATAAATGTTACTTGCATGGATGCTTCCTCTGAGCCTGAAAATGTTAAACAATCATCCAGTTGCATTTGCACACTTTTCTTTATATAATCTAAGATGTTTTGAAGTTACCCTTGTATATGACTGGGAGGACAGTCAGGCATTGTATCACTAGCATATCACTGAAAGAATGAACTAAAAAGCTTGTAGAAGTGAGGCAAGTGAGTCAGAACCACCCACATTTAATTTTAAACTCAGAATAAGGCTTAGAAAATAGACTGGGAAATGCCACCGCTAAGGTGATACAAGAAGGAAGAATACCGATTCTTGTAGCATCCTTGGAAGAAAGGTCCTGTGGTGGCATTTCCATCCACTTGTGGCTCTACTGTTTCCTGAGCAGAGGAAATTGACACAATTGACTCTGAATCCGATGACACTGTTGATCACAAGTGTGAAAATTCAAACATAAATGACACATAAGTTACTTTAAACTTCACCATAAAGCCCGTGAAAAAATAGAATTCATGCTGTGGAAAATGGGGTTAAGAATCCTTTGTCTCTGAAAACATTTCTGAGAAGGTGTCCAGACTATTGCTAGTTTTCATTCATCTTAAATGCTTTGGTAACTTAGCCTTCCACCCCAATTCATAACACACACCTTTTAGGAACAAGCAATGCAAAGCATCCATACTGTAAAGTGGCACCACTCTTTTGTGTGGGTATATTATTTTAATTTTATTTTTTATGTTTATACAAAACATGATTAAGGTGAGGAGTGGGGAGACAAGGGGAAAAGCCACACCCAGCATCCCAACTGTCTCAGTACCCAGGAATAGGGAAAGGCCACCTGATGTCATCCCATGATCCCCAATTTGAAGCATATTCTGAGGGTTATGTTGAAGTGGTTTCAATAGGTCTGACATGCTATCACCCTTGCCAATACAAGAATGAGGAAATCCTACCATGGTCCATTGGCTGGCACAGTCCACCCCAGAGCCTCCATTTACTGTCACCCACATCATTCTACACACACACACTGATAATTGCAATTGCTAGGTCAGGTCTCACTCCAGCTCTGTCTTCTTCTGCAAACCAACGGGTACTCAGCCTGGCCCAATCCTGCCCATCACACAATTCCCCATGTACACCTTAGAGAGCTGCAGCCAGTCAGAGCAACCCCCAATAACTCCCAATGGGCTGTCCCCCCACCCTGGTTCTTGTGCCTGCCAGCATGTGCAGTGGACCGCTCTGGTCTGTCCCACATCCCATTCAGATCTTGTACACATCACTGGGTATTGAAGGCTAACTCAACCGAACTGACTCCACCCTCCAGCCCTCACTCATGCCAGGGGGTGCCAGGGGGTGCCATCACCTGCCTAGCCAGACCCACCCCCAACCCTGGTTCTTGTGCTCACCAGTGGGAGTTGCAACCCCTTAGAAGGATGCCCTGGCAGCTCGCTCCAGATCAGATTAGCTTTGGCTGTTGTGACCACTTGGGTAGTTAACAAAACAAATGGAAGATGTTTCTGTCTCCTCTGTAAGCCTGCCTTTCCAGTAAAAATAAATAAATCTCAAAAAAATGGAGATGGGGAGAGGGATATAGATCTCTCATCTGCTTGTTCACTCCCCAGATGGCCACAGCAACGAGGACGGGGACAAGTCCAAGGCTTCATTTGAATTCCCTATATGGGTCCAGGGTCCCAAAACTCGAACCATCTTCTGGAAGACAGTGGGTTAAGACATTTCCATTGACACCGGCTTCTGCACCAGCTACCCAAGTGAGAGACCTGTATGGACGGAGTTCCTGGTCCCTTATAACAACGGCTCCATCCCTGGCTGAAGGAAGCATCTGGGGGAATGAACCAGCAAATAGAAGACCTTAGTCTCACCCTCTCTCTGACTTTCAAATATTTGATAGAAAGCTAAGTGAGAATCGGCTTATCAGGGTCAACTTTGTGAGTGTGCCCCCTATGTTACACAGGGCCTGTGCTCAGCAGACCCCCACGTTGAATTTAACACTGTGGTTGCCATCATGCAATTGTTACTTGTAGGAAAAAGAGCCTAATTCACCCCACCTCACTGTTTCCACCCTAAATATTGTTTAGGAAGATGTATGTCTTATGATTTCTGTTCCTTACCTCTCGCTTGCTTTGTGTTCCCACTGCCCTTCATTTCCTGTTCCTCCAAGCATCAATCTTTGTAGTTTGAGAAGGGTCTAATCAAGAATTTTTAATTTTTTCATGCTTTTGAGTAATTTTGTTCTTCCTAAAATGCTTTTAAGAAATAGGCAAAAAAAAAAGTAATCTTCCCATCCTCTGATTCTGTCTCCAAATACTGGTGTCAGGTAGGGCTGAGGCAGGCCCATATTAGGGGCCAGGGGCTCCTTCTGGACCTCCCAGACTTGTACATTAACAGTAACCCTGATTAGAATGTGAGTATTTATGACTTGAAGTCATGGGACCCTGGTGTCCCTCAGGCGCTTTGACTGCTATGCCAAAAGCCTGCTTCCCTAAACATTCACCTTATTGTAACATTCTCTTTGTGAATGAGCAAAAGCAAAGTAGAAAGTCCAGTTGATCAGAGCTTTTCTGTCCCCAGGAAAGAATTACATTTGGCTCATTTGTTTCCCTTTGGTTGAAGAAAAATTGTTTAGAAAGATCTGAGTAATAGAATTGATCACCTGCTGTGTGACCCCAGGCAAGTGACTTAATCCCTCTTTGATTTTCTCATGTGTTAAAAACACATGATCCTTTGTTAAAATAAATTTCAAAAATTATAGGGGTCATATATTCTAACCTACTAGAATACTAAATACAAAAAAGGCTTTCCTTTTTTGGCAGAATATTAGCCATTCTAAACTCCAATCCTGGACTCTTGGGTACTGACTCAGACTTACATGAATCTTTCCAGCAAGTGTGTCAAGCTTAGTAAAGTACAATCTACTTTACACTGATGTCTCGGAGTCCTCACTCATCAGTGTTCTGACTTGATCCTTTCCAGGTTTTTAAATCTGTGAACATTTTATAATTAAAGAAGGTGCAGTGGGCCTGGTGGCGTGGCCTAACAGCTAAAGTCCTCACCTTGAATGTGCCAGGATCCCATATGGGCTCTGGTTCTAATCCCAGCAGCTCCATTTCCCATCCAGCTCCCCACTTGTGGCTTGGGAAAGCAGTCAAGGACAGCCCAAAGCTTTGGGACCCTGCACCTGCGTGGGAGACCCGGAAGAAGTTCTTGGCTTCTGGCTTCGGACCGGCGTAGCACCGGCCATTGCACTCACTTGGGGAGTGAATCAACAGATGGAAAGATCTTCCTCTCTGTTTCTAGACCTCTCTGAATATTTAAAAAAAGAAGAAGATGCAGGAAAGCATTATTCATTAAAGAGCACATTGCCATCACAGGAGGAGTACCACCACCACCCCTGCCCCACCTCTCACTCTACCATGGCCATCACCAACCCAGGGGAAACAATCTTCTCCAGGACTTCTCACTTCCTGACATGTCCCTCGCAGCCTAAGATCAGTGGTGGTGAAACTATAGAGAAATGAAACTCAAGGGCCCACAGTGAAATGTTCCTTTGGGACTTCTCGATGTTTTCAATTACTACGAATGTGTTTCCTTTTCTGCCTTCTACGCCAGCCTTTCTGCTAGGAGCTCTGTCTTGTGGGTCCCTGGTTGGCTACAAGTTATTCTCTTGGGGATAGATGCCACTGAATTGTGGAACAATTGCCTGGCAATCAACCCATATTCAGCTTAGAGGCCTGCTTAATTACTGAAATGCCAAGGAGGTTTTCTCTCAAATAGTAATACTGTATTCTAAGAAAGAATAAAGCAAAGTCAGTAAGGTTCTATAAATCAGTTTTGTGGGCCTCTCATTGTCTCATGGTTTCTGAGTTGGCGCTGAGTCAGATTTCATTAGCTTTTCTCACACACTTTGTAAGATTTAAAAAAATAGGTATTACATAGAAGTTACCCTCATTTCTTGTTACTTCATTCAGAATATTTGCAAAGGAAAAAATTTTTAAATTTGTTTTCCTCTCTGACTCTTCCACGAAGAACTGCACTACTGTTTAGCATGGCCTCATTATACACTCAAACTGCTGCATTTGGCATTATTTTGGAAAGAGAAATAAGACTATGTCAAGCTGTCAGGATTCTAGGAAGGCTCTCACAATATAGCAAAACTGAACAAATCCCAAAGTCCTTTACAACTTGGAGCCAGGCAACTCCCATTACTTTCTGCTGTCGCAGGGCAGCAGTTTTTCATCACTGGTCTATTCCCTCCACATCTTTCTTTTTCACTACTCATAATCAGAGTCATTCATCAGTTGCTAATTATTTGTCTCTTCCTCAAAGTTTTTTTTTCCGCTAACACTCATGAGAGTACAGAAGGATTTAATCAACCTGCACTACCAAAGGGCGCCCCCAGCAGCTTTACTGGACCTCTGCCAACGATGGCAAAGGCTCCTCGGCGCTGCAAAGAAATACACAATGTTTGCATTACCGGACGCTCTGTCTGAGGGAGCACATTGTAGTCCTATAATTAGCAGGTGCAGGAACAAGGCTTTGATATTATTTCTGCATGAAGTTGAATTGTAGATCTTGGGAAAGACTCAATCAATCCCCAGCCCCAACTCATTCCTCAGAATCTTCAAAAGAGTCCTGTGGGTAGAGGGGAGGAACTCAGTTACACAGAGTTTTAAAAAGCACCCTTTCATATCACCAATCAAAAGATTTGATGATGTCCCATTCTGAATATTTTATTCCCAAAAGTCCTATGCCCTAGGACCAATTTCAGTAGATGGCGCTCTTTCCACCTGCCTGCCGCCTTAGTTGGCGGAATGAACCCTAAGTTTAGGACTCTGATCAAAGGTGCCATGCTCTCTCAACACATCAATGGTGCACACATACGGCAGAACTTGGGTTTGCAAACAGTTTATCGGTGGGTAAGGAACATGTTAACACTGTTTGGCGAGGAGGGACTTGGTAGAATGCTTACTCATGCAATGTAATCAATCTTCAACATAGAGTTCAACCAGCCTAACTTCTTGGCACAAAACTGGAAATTAAACAAGGGAAAAAAATCCACACAAGAAAAACTAAGTCCATATAGAAAAGGAAGTCATGTATGAAGAATAATGATGGTGTCTTTATTATGGGAATAGCACAGATGTTTCTATCTGCTGACCTGGGTGAAATCAGTACATAGCTTGAAAAGACAAACCTTCCAGCTCTTTAATCCCAACAGTGTTATGCAATCCTTAATTCTCAGGAAGATATTACCTAACTTACTTGCTTGTAATAAGCATAGAAAAAAAAGTGATAATGGAAAGCAATTATTGCCATGCTTGGTACATAGCCAGTTTCTAACAATTGCCAGTTTTTAACAACTGCCTTTGGAGTGTTAAGGCAAAGTAAATGTCACGAGAATAGAGAATTACTGTGTTTTGAAGGGAAGAGTGGTATGCCAGTTAGCACAATAGTAAGAAAACAATTTAGATGAAAAGGAAAACTTTGGTATGAGGGTAAGGAAGGCCTTTGTTTCACAAAAGTTAGGTTTGGGAGGTGCTCATTTAATTTGTGTGTGGGGAGGAATTGTATTAAATGTCTTTTAATAATATTGAAAAAAATTAAAGGGAAAGTAACCAGATCATATAAGGTCAGGAAAAGCATAAATGGAAATTGTATTAAGAAACGAGATTTCTGTGGCTGGCTGCTCCATTTACAATCCAGCTCCCAGCATAAGGCTTGGAGAAAGTGACCCAAGTATTTGAGTCCCTGTCACTCTTGTGAGAGATCAGCTGAGTTCCTCCTGACTTGGGACTCTAGCCTAGCTTCGCCCAAAGCACTCTATTCTGGCCATTTGGGGAGCAAACCAGTTGATGGAAGACTTTCACTGTTCCCAGTGTGGTATCAAAATGTGTAGCCTTCTATTCTAAACATGAAACTTTATACAATGATATCAAACAAACAAATCTCCCTCCCCCTCAAAAAGCTCCTTCATATTGATGACTGCTCAGCTGTTGGAAGGTGAATTATGTTTAGTTTTTAGCAAATCTTTATAATGTTACAGCAAAATTGTTTTCAAGGAAGGAAAATAACAGACCATCATTTGTTCAACCACCATGCATTTTTTTAAATGTATTCCATTTATTTGAAAGGTAGTATTAGAAAGGGGACGAAAACAATGAAAGATCTGCTATTTCACTCCCAAATTGGCCACAATAGATAGAGCAGGGTCAGAAGAAAATCACGACCCACATTGGTGTCTCCCAGGTGGGTGTATGGTTCCAAGCACTTGGGCCATCCTGCTGTCTTTGCAGGTGCAGTAGCAGGGAGCTGGATAGAGGTGGGGCAGGAAGGATGCCAATGGAATTTGCAGTGGGATGCAGGTGTCTCAGGCCTGGGCTTTACCAGTCACACCACAACACCAGCCCCTCAACCATTACAGTTGTTACAAAAAGCCATATTGTTTCTGCTAAGAAAATCAATTCGTTAAAGAAAATTTACTATTCTATTGGTGAGGTAGAAAATAAGGATGCCCTTATTATGTTTTTTTCTGCAATAAACTACTGCTGTCCTAGTCTTTCATGGACAGGAACAGACAGAAAGCTGTCTTAGAGATGAAGCAACTGAAATGGACAGTAGGTTCCCTGGTTGATTTTCTAACACAGAACAGCATGTTGTGAAACTTGTTCTGTTAGTCTTTTCTCTCTCTTATGAAGAGGGGAGGAATTCTCTGTATAAAAGCAGTGTTATTCTCTCTAGTTGGAGGGAGAAACTACGGAATTTGATATGATTAACTATTAGCAGGAAATTATCTTTCAGTATACATTGTCCACATCTATCGCAAGAAGAAGAAATCTCAAGAATGGGCACAGTTAATAAAAGCTGGCTCTGAATTATCTGTACAAATGTGCCCTTAATGTCCTATGCACACTTTATCCTTCCTAGTTTAGAAAGAGGCTAAGAAAAGTTTTAAACAACACAGTCTGCGTGTTTTACCCTGAGACCTTCCCAAGTTGAGTTTCTACTGCTGTTAAAAAGTCACAGCACCAAACAGAAATAATCTATCTTCTCTTAAATGAACAAATGTCATGGTGGTTAAAGAAATGGTAGGGGTGCAGAGAAGTTGGCAAGAAAATGCTGTAAAATTAGCTGCAACCCAAATATGATGCCAGATCGACAAGAGCCACCTGTTACTTCAGGAAGGGCTTTGAAAAGCTGAAATGAGATGGAAGTGACCTTAAAGATCAGTTTCCTGATTATAAATACTTAAAATACATGTATAAAGTGTAGGAAGACATGTAATTACTCATTTCTACAGGCATGGAAGTAGGTGCTTTGTAACTGATCATGGTTAATAACTACCCGGACTTATCTAGTGTCTTAATGTATCCTCACAACAACCCTGCTGTTTTATTGAGTGTTTAAGGGAAGTCACACAATAAGAGACACATCAAAAATCACACAGTCGGCCCTACTCAAGCTCATGCTTTCAAAAGCTTTGCAAAACTTCGCAGCGTAAATGTGTGTTGTGGTCTCTGTAGAACTTGACTTTTAAAAGTTAGAATAAATCACAAGGAACCTTCCAAACAGTTTAGAATTTGCCATTGGAAATTGCCAAGACCTCAAATGACCCATTAGTGTGCAGCAGAAAAGATGGAAATGTATGTTTACATGAAATGCTAAGGTGGAAAATGAATGATTTTGCTTAGTCTATGCAAAATCGGAGACCTTAGTCAAGTTTGTGTCAAGATGGACTAAACAATGTTTTGCTAGGTCACACTTTGAACTTCCTTTTTGGTAAAAATGTGATACATGTTAAGGATTATCTTCAACAAGTCAAAGAGGAAAGGCCTCCCTTCACTGAGCCCCCCAAATTGGGTTATGCAATAAAACTAGAGTATTGTGGCTACAATATTGTGCCTCCGATACAAAGAAATGTGAATGCCTGCGAGGCAAAATTGGGAGTGCAGATTCCAAAAACTACTGCGACTTCAAGTGATTTGTTTTGTGATCTTCAAATGAAAAGTTGAGACATAAGAAAAGAATCTGTAAAAGAGAAGTAAAACAATCCAGCCATAGAAGAGAAAGCTGCAGTGGATGCGCGCACTAGGTTCGGGAACATGGGGGGGGGGGAGGGGAGCGCACGTTCTTTACTGGGAATTTAGATCAACGCACGGGTGTAAATTTCCTCGAAAAAGGGAGGCGAGATTTGAAAGTGCAGGTTTCTTACTGGAAGAGGAGAGGGGTCATTGTAGGGGGGGAGGGGAACTCTTTCCCTCCCCTTCCCAGCCCACGTGGCCAAAGTAAACAGAAGGTGGGCAGGGGCGGAGAGAGCGGTCAATTTCCTAATTTGTCAAGTCTTGGAAAACACAGGCCCCCAAAGCAGAGGGCAAGCCCTCTGTAATGGTGCCGGTGCGCAGCCACCAGCGTGCTAGGAGAGACAAGGCAGAGGGGCGCGCAACACAGAACGCGATGGGGATGCAGTTAGGTGCAACTGGGTGGTCGAGGGCGGGTCAGGGCCAGACCAAGGGCACAAACAAGTGAGGCCCTACCTGCAAACAAGGGCAAGGCTGGCGCGGACGCCGAGGCCCTGGTGCGCATGGGGTGAGGAGGGCAGAGGTGTGAGCCGAGACCTCCAATGTGGTTGGGCAGTGTGGAACTTACTCCCGCAAAGTTTGCAAGGGAAATTTGACATCAGCTGTCCTTGCCCAGGAGCCCACACCAACTTCCGCTTCGGTGCCTGGCCCGCCGCTCCCTCTAACCCGGTGATGAACCCTAGCTGGGGGTCCCCGGTCCCTGGGACCTAGCCGGTCCTCCCGCGCTCACTGGAGCGTACCGCTCTCCGCCCTCCACGCCGGGCTACACGCTCGTCCAATTTGTACCGCCCGGCGTGCTGCGGCGCCGGGTGCCCAGAGGCTTGCCGCCGATTCCCGGGAGCTGGAGTTGAGGGACCCCTAGGGCGGCCGCAGGAGCTGGGCGGAGAAGCAGGAGGCCGTGGTGGAGGATGAGCGCCAGGCAGAGGAGGAGGAGGAGGCGGTGAGAGGAGAAGGAGGAGGAGGCTGGTGCGGAGGAGGCGGAGGCGGTGGCGGTGGCCCGGGCGGAGGAGGAGGCGAGCCAGCGGCAGCGGGGAGAGCTCGGGCGGCCGCCGCCGCCTCCTGCGAGCGCCGCGCGCCCAGGCCCGGCTCGCATGCGAGTCACGTCCGCCCCCTCGGCGCGGCCGCCCCGAGACGCCAGCCCCGCCGAGTGATGAGAACAGACGTCAAACTGCCTTATGAATATTGATGCGGAGGCTAGGCTGCTTTCGTAGAGAAGCAGAAGGAAGCAAGATGGCTGCCCTTTAGGATTTGTTAGAAAGGAGACCCGACTGCAAGTGCTGGATTGCTGCAAGGCTGAGGGACGAGAACGAGGTCAGAGCGCTTCTCTTTCGCTGCGAAACTCTCCCTTTCCTCCCCCGCTTGCTTTCTCTCGGGCTTCCAGGGACCGGGGAGCCAACCCTGGAGTGTCACCCACAAATAATACCAAGAGGGAAGAGGGAAGCTTCACAAATTACTGGAGCCTCCTCAACATGGCTGACAAATATAGTTTTAATCCCCCCCCCCTTTAAACCTGCAGTTCAGTGTTCCCTTCCCTCCTCCGCTCCTGCTGCCCCCTTCCCCAAAACTTACCTTTGTGCCCCCCGACTCGCCGCCTGCCCGACCTTTTTAAGATCTGGAAAGTGGGGTTTCTGGGTTTCCCTCTGAAATAGTTCCCTCTGGGGGAGGGCACTACTTTTCCCTTTAATCCTCTCCCCCCTCTGCTGCTGGCGAGTGGAGCGTGGTTCCCCAACCGCCCCGGAGAGAGCACTGACGGCTATGTTTGGTGTTTCTTTTTTTCTTTCTTGTTGTTGAAAGCCCTTTTTCTCGGCTTCAGGAGCTGGGACTGGGGCTTGGCTTGCGTCTGCCCCTTCCTTGTCCCCATTTTTGGGGTGCTCTGGGTGAGTGTCACGGTGGCAGAGTGGGGAGACGCACAGGATGGCTCTGTGTGTGTGTGACTGTGAGAGTGTGTGTGTGTGTGTGTGTGTGTGTGTGTTTTCCTGGAGTCCGCGCGTTTTGTTAGTTGCCGCTGAGTGCGCTAGGAGAGAGGAGTTGCTGGGCTCCCCCCACACGCGACGGGGATCCACTTTTTCTTCAGTAGACACGAGATCTGATCCGGGCTGCGCCTGCTAGCCTGAGCAGTGTGCGTTCTAGAATGGGTGGGCAAATCTGTGTCTTGGCTTTGTGCTGCTCCCCGGTCAGTGACAGGCAAAACACAAAGGCAGGCGCAGGCCCGGGGAGGGGGGCTAGCCGCCAGGAGGGAGAGTTGCAGCAGACAAGGTCAGGGGTACCCAAAGCAGCGAAACCCAATCCTGGCACCCAAGTGCGGGATAGTTTGCTAACAGTCCCCTCCAAATTCCTGCCTCCTTTCTTTGGTCTGTGATTGCTCTGTCTGTTCTCTACTCTTTCCTCCCTCTGCAATCACCCCCCTCCACACACACACACACACACACACACACACACACACACACACACACACACACGCGCAGTCATGCCTGGCTAATGTTCTGTAGTTACCTATGACAATCAAGTGTGGCCTGGACTCCTGGAAAAGTCGGTTACATTTTCTGGCTTACAGTGGCTAGTTTGTGCGCTCGTGGTATACTTTTAGTTGCATTGTTTTCCTCCCCTTTCTGATGCTTAGGAACTGAAATAGGTTCCTGTCGCTTCCCTTTCCCCCCGTTATTTGCTTGAATTTTACTAAAATGTTTGCATGACTCTGGAGTACATGCTATCCATGAATTTGAAAATCCCTCGTCACACGCTGTACTTTTCTCTAATGAGGGACTCTAGTGGCAAATGTGATTCAACTTTTCATCAACGAAATTAGCCAGCATAGGAAATAAGGTTGTATGTTGGGATAGTTGGGAATCCCAGAGAAAAAGACAGCGGTTTGGCTTGGTTTAAGACTGCCTGTATTGTTGTCTGTCTAATGAAATTCCATTTGCATCCTAATAGTTGAAATACTGAAAGCTAGTTATGGGTTTTTTTTGTATGTTTGTATATACATCTCTAATAGGTTTGAAATAGAATACATTCTTCTTTAAAAATGTTAGTGAAGGATTGGAGGTTTAGTGAAGCATAGCGGTATTTTGACCATTTGAAGACAGATTGAAGTAAAAGAATAGTAATGGACAAACCTGGACCAAAACACATTTTTTTAAAAGTTATCCTCAATAGTTTACTGTGTAGGGACATCTTTCTTTTGATCCTTGGAAAAGCAGTTAAGGCTTTAGTCATTGATAGGTTCTTACTCATCATTACGAGGAGAAGCATTACTCATCTCTGGAAGAGAAGCAGGTCATTGGTGAGTTCTTATATGCCCTAAAATAATAGAACATGTAGCATTTTAGCATAACTTCTGGCTACTGGTTGGGAAAACTAGTTACCTGTCCAGCTACTCAGGATTAAAAATAAAGCAGTTGCTTTTGATACTAGCCTATTGTTGATCTAACTTGTAAGGGACAACTTTCCAAATGTTATATTGTCTTCAGGTATTCAATTAATAATTGATACAACATTTCTTAATCAAGTGGATCTGAGTTGCATAATATTCTTAAACACTGAACCACAACAATAATGTTCATTGTTAAATTAATCGTTACTGAGGAATGATCTTGGAGTGAAGAAAGTCTCCTGTTTTACCAAGCCCTTCTTAAAGGGTTTTGTTAGAGCTGGAATTGTGCTGGTCCCTGTCAGGAGCCAGAGGGATTGATAGGATTTTGATGTAGTGATAGAAGGATGTAGAAATTGACAGGTCAACATCACTTCCAGAACAAGTGAAATGCACCTGCTGAGGAGTTTGGACAGACTTCCAAAGTCCTTGTTGCATACTGGAATTATATTGGGTAACAAAACCTGAAGTCAGTGTTTTGGTTTCACTTGTGGAAGTTAGAATTTCCCTATCAATTCCTCCAAGACTCCACCCACACACAATATTGTTAGAAGCCAAATGTCACCATTGAAATGTGTTTCCTTATTTGCTGACCTCATTAACAAGTTCTTGTGATTCACTCAAAGACACACCTAGTACAAATTCTTACTTTCCGCCCTGCCCAGATCCAAGTTAGTAAATTCTTGTGTATCTTTTGAAATACTTTCAAATATGTGTAACATTGTGAAATGTCAGTGCTTTAAAAAGACTAATCTTTAGAAAGTATTAGATTTGCTTTTTAATGTTTTTCTTCTAGTGCAAGTTCAATTGTTGTATCAGAATTCCGTAGGCTCATAGCTAGGCTTTTGTTTACTATCACACAAGTAGACAAAAACCATTGCACCAGCTGTTTGCATTGGTACATGAAAGCAATATGTTCTCAGTAGTAATGAAGCCAGTACCTGCAGCAGGAATATATACCACCCATGCCACCCTTATAATTAGAGTCTAACTTTTGGAGAGTCCAGTTGCCAGGTAGAGCTGGTGGTATCTTGCACTGAAGAACAGAACCATGATTTTGCCAAATATATCTCCCAATTTCCACTTGTTCAAGGAGGTTGTATGGAACCATTTGGTGTATAATTGGAAAGAAGAGTACCAGAAAGGGAAGACATGCAAATTATTGTGACTACAAACCAAAAAGAATTGTATATATCTGGCATTATCATAACCCCACATTGTATACTGCAAAGAACCTGTGATTTGAGAGATATTTGTAGGGGACATGTACAATGGCTCCATTAGTTAATCTTCCCGCTTCAAGCGCCAGGATCCTATATGGGCTTCAGTTCCTGTATGGGTCCTCCACTTCCCAACCAGTGTTCTGCTTGTGGTGTGGGAAGACAATAGAAGATGGCCCAAAGTCCTGGGACCCTGCACCCACATGGGAGACCTGGAGGAGGCTCCTTCAGATCATCTCAGCTCTGACCATTGCAGCCACTTGGGGAGTGAACCAGTGGATGGTCTGTCTCCTCTGTGTAGATCTGCCTTTCCATAAAAATAAATCTTACAGGAAAAAAAGAGCTTATGTGTGTTCTGATCATTCCTCCACTGTTATGACATAGTTCCAAGTGTCCTGCTTCAAATAGACATACGTAGTAGGTGAAGTTTCAATTTTGGAACTCGGTGTTTTACACTCAATAGAAAGCTAAATTGGGATGAAAATTTTTGAAGGACAATTACAGACACAATAGCAACTGGGGATATCTTAATTTTGAGATTCAGTCAATGGCATAGAACTAGTCTAAAACACATTGTCATTAACTAGAAGATATGATTCTATCATGTATAGTCTTGGTAATGGTGATAGTGACAGTGACAAAGTCCTTAAAAGTCATCCACTGAAACTATTGGTTCTCAAATTTACGCTGGACCTTATCATTTGAAAAGCTTTGTGAAACTGTAAATGGAATAATATGATGTATCTCTTGCCAAAAAAAAAAAATCCAATGTACAATCCAAATGTCCTCAATGGTAACCTTTTGCAAAATTTGGTGTAAAATCACACCTGGTCCCTGTTACTAACAATCTCTCCCAATTTTAATTATCTAGTTCTTTTTTTTAAGGACCATGATTGTCTATCAGTATTAACACTGTCAGAATGGTAAACGATACTAATACATCCACAGAGTGGAATACTGCACATCAGTAAAGGAATTCTTTACTGAAACAGGAACATGTATGATTCATATTTATACGACTAAAAGTAGCTTATTCATATTTTGGGGCTGAGGGAGTAGGAAGGGGGAATTGTATTACTTAAAAGGATGATTTACATAAGTTGTGTCAGTAAAACTGTTGCAGAACTGCTTATCATTTGGTACTTTGTAGCCTTGTGGGGCTATGGCTGCAGTGAGTTATGCACTTGGGTTGCCTATTTCTAAATGGGTCACATGAAATTGCTCTCCTGATCCCTGGACAAAGTGGGAAGGGATGTAGAATGATAGTGGCA
Source organism: Ochotona curzoniae (assembly GCF_017591425.1). NCBI lineage: Eukaryota > Metazoa > Chordata > Mammalia > Lagomorpha > Ochotonidae > Ochotona > Ochotona curzoniae. The sequence goes on from NW_024467119.1 coordinate 42,373,469, forward strand.
CTCTCATGGACACTCCTTTTTGAAATTTTGAAAACAGTCTTTACAGTAATACGAATGAAATGGCCGGTGAGTGAGAATTTTAGCACCAGTCCCTACGAAATTATGACTTGCAGGTCAAATGTTGGGTTCGTAATACTTGAATTTGTAAGCTTACTTAATACTAGATAACAGGCAAATGCTGCAAATGTTGGATTGCTGCACATTATTCTGTATCTTGAGCATGACTGATAACTGGGGTGGGGAGCAGTCACTGAGCTGGATGCATTGGACTTTAGGGTTCAGGGACAATTATAACAGATTACACTCAATAAGGAAGTATTTTGGCTTCATATTACAGCGATTACCACTTTATGTACTGATTTCAGAATTCTACTTTTATGATTGATCATGGCCCTTACTTGGAAGTTCATTGTCTGCATATGTACATGAAAAGCACAAGCTGATTGGTGATTGTTAGCAGAAACAGGTTCCTAGCAGAGAAGGGAGAAGCTCACTTGCTATTATCCTTTTTTGTTTCCTCTAATACTTCTGTGAGCTGCTTCAGCTGTCAGTGGCTTTTGGTATGAGTTTTCAAGTTTATTCATTTTGATGGATTGTGATATCTTTGTTCTTTGATTTACAGTCAAGAGTCCCTAAATCTGTTCACAGAAATTAGTAGTATTTTGATAAACTGATTTTTAATTTTGCTTTTTATAGATAGATTTCTGCACCATATGCAGAAGGAAAAAAATTTAGGTCACAGGTTTTGCTGGTGAACTGCTACAGAGAATTGCCTGTGGTCAGGTCTAGAGCTGCAGGCAATCTGCTGCTCAGGTGTGCCCTCTGAACATCATACTGTTGTTTTCCATTTGCTACTGCCATCATTCTGTGGGTGCTGGAAAGTCATGATCATTGTAATCACAATTGTCATGGCTTATTATCCATCACCACAAACACTCTCACTTATTTTCATAGCAGGTTATTAAATGAGCATGGTATTAAATGTATGTCTACGTCCAGAACATATTTAATGGAAACCATTCACACAGCTCTACGGTGGACCTGTATTACGGTCCATTCTCCTGAAATTGGTATGTTTTTGGTTCTACAAAGGCTTAAGTAATGGTAATGAAAGTCTTACACAACATTTTATAGTTCTTTTTTTTTTTTGATTGAAAAAGATATACCAGTTGTAAGAAAAACTTTAATTATTAGTTGTGCTGCTTCTAAAGGAAGACACCAGAATCTGAAAATAATACAATGCCACACCTAGATTCCACTGTCTTGTTCCTAGTCATTTATTTTTTTAAATCTGTTTTTTCCCTTTCAGCACTTTTCCCACTTATGTTTGAAGTCTGTTTGAAGTCATAATTTTCATATTTGCCATTGGCTAGAATGTTCTCAGGTCTTTTATAACCTTTTATGATTTTTTATATTTTTAAAAACAGTGCTTCCATCCACCCTCTAATTAGTTTAGATGGTTATTAACATTTTGCTTTACTGTACACCTCCTGATGTAACAGGGAACTTCCTGCAAATATTTCTGGTAGTTTGTGAAATTACCTTGAGCATTTTAAAAAGTGAATTCTGTTCTTAAAATTTCATTTCTACTTTTAATAATGTTTATTCACTGGAAAGACCTTGTTGGGAATAGGAGATGTGAGATGTGCTGGTTCAATCCCCCAATTGCACTTAATGGCCAGGGCCATACGAGAATCCCACATCGGTGTCAGGAACACAGGTACCATCCTATACCTCCCAGGTGTGCTAGCGGGATGTTGGGTCAGAAGGTAAAGTAGCCAGAACTCTAACAATATGGGCTGCATGTATCTCAAACTGCTGTTTACTTCAGCGTGCCACAATGGTTACCTATAGATTCTTAATGTTCCAAAAATAAGTGAGGTGCATCTGGCTTTTCCCCTTTGGGGCTACTTCCTGCTTATATGTCCCATGGCTGAACTGTTTGGTTATTGGGAGTCCTCTGCCAAACCTGGTCTCTAGTGTTCCAGGCTGCTACCTGGCCCAACTAGGGGAATGAACCACCCTTTAAACTCTCCCACTGCCATACTCTCTCCTTCTCACCCCCTCTTTTATTTTCTGGTCTTTCAGATGAAAAGAAACAGTTTTTCTTTGTAAAAAAAAAAAAACCTATGGTTTTGTAGGTATAGGGATTCCTCTCTTTCCCTACACCTGCTGCTTATTTCCCCTCCCACCATTTGAAAATAAAAAATATTTTTTAAAAGGAAATGAAATTGAAATTATTTTCTCTCATTGTAGCTTGTAGAAAAACACTGGCTAGCCTTGTTAATGACTAAGATTTATTTATGCTGTCTGTAATTAGCATTGGAATAAGTGGTACTTTGAAAATCACATTTTTTCATATTTTGAAATTTAACTTGTTCAATCTTAAGAATTAGGAAATCTTACAGGCATCAGCTAATTCAATGTCATTTATTATAACACATGTAAAACTTACACAATTTAAATTTACTGCTGACAGTTTTTGCTTCATTTGTTAGTGTGTTAATGGAGCATCCTTTGAATACTGTATCAAGTTATAAGGATGTTTTCACATCTGGGGTAACAAAGGAGATATTGGCAACTTCGTTTCTGCAAGGAAGATACTTCCTTGCTCTCCAGTTGCACAGGCTTCTGGAGCAGCATTGGACACGTGGGTTCTGGGAGCGTGGCAGTGTTATTTACAAACACCATCTGGGAATTCCACGGACACTTACCTAACAGGCCAGAGGGAGTCAGCCTTGTGTGTCTGTGGGCATAGAGATCAGCGCAGTGACAGGCAGGGAGTGTTTGTCTGGCTTTGGGGTCATGATCAAGGTGTCAGGATCCAGCCAGCAGTGCTAGTGTCCTGCCAAAGCCTCAAAGGCTGTGCCTAAATACAGGATTCATCTTTTTATTTCCTCTGCAACCAACAAAACCACGCATGCCAACTCTTCCTGGTGGTTCGAGGAAACTGGTGCCCTGTCCATGAGGATGAGTTACTTAACTAGGATGGCCTGATGTGCATTTTTGCCTGCACCCCTGTCTCCCTCCCTCTTCTCCTTTGTAATTCCCTTTTACTACATTCCCACAGCACCACCTTCCTCCGCACCCCCATTAAACACTTAACAGCCATTAAGACCTGGGGTGAAACAATAGGGTCTGAGGTCTCTATACTTAGGGGCCTGTTTCTAGTTACTAGTGTTTTGTAGGTTTTTACTTAATTTGCATAAAAAGCATAGCATTAATTTAAATGTAATCTTTTGCAGGTATACATTTGGGTATTATCAGTTGTCAACAAAGTGGCTAGAATGTTTAAAATCTGAGCATGTTTTGTGATTTTAGAAGCCATCAATGGTCATCTTAGTAGCTTTTTTGCTTAACATGAGCGAAATTAGATCATAAAGTTGCCCTGCATAACATTTTTAAAAAAGAAAAATATCTGTCTTTGTGGTGCTATAGATAAGATTTTCTGAAAAAAAAAATTTTTTTTACCAAGAATAAAATCTAATTTTCAAGATAACATTTGCTAAAAGAGAAAAAGAGACAAATTAATATTACTCAGTGCTACATTTATCAATACAATGAGATCTGGGGAGGTTTTTGTTTGTTTTTGTTTTGTTTTGTTTTATCCACTGTTTCACTCCCCAAGTTGCCACAATAGCCAGAGTTAAGCCAGTGAGGAGCCAGGAGCTTCCTCTAGGTCCCCCACGTGGGTGCAGGGTCCCAAGACTTTGGGCCATCCTCGACTGCTTTCCCAGGACACAAGCAGGGAGGTGGATGGGAAGTGAAGCAGGCAGATCTCAAATCCCATATGGATTCTTGGTGCATGCAAGACAAGGATTTAATCACTAGATTATTTTTTTGAAAGGCAGAGTTATAAAGGAAGAGACAGAAACAGAGATCTTTTCCCAAATGGCCAGAATATTAGCCCTATTTTCTCAATTTTTAATGAAATTTATTTTGTATTTAATAGTTAAAAGCTTCCTATTTTCCCAATACAATGAATTATATCTGTTGTAGGTTACTGGCTTTTTTGAACTAGAAATGGCTTACTTCTCAGTCACTCTTCACCCAGTAGTGTGTATAAAATTACTTAAGGAGTGTTCTTTCTTGAGTAGCAGCACAGGGCCATGTCTAAACACTTGCATATGTTACACATTATGTTATTTTAGAACACCCATTTTTCTCTCTTCCTAGAACTTTGGACAGTAAATCATGAGGCTAGAAGTGTTCCGCATTTACTCTTCTTAGTTATTGTATTTTTTTTTTTGCATAAGGGATGACTGAAATACTCTGTTTTATCATAGAGCCAGCATGCAATACACAGGGATTCATTAAATGAATGAGTTTCTTCATAAAGATGAGACTGAGTGGCCATTTTCTTTGTATTATAAAATGCCAAAAATGATAAATGTGACAGATGGACACCAACAGTTATGGTACATTTTAGGGCATTTAATCCCTTTCCGTTTAGTACTAAGTATTTTGATCTGTAAATTAAGTCCTGTTTTGAGTTAGAAAAGTCTGTCAATATAATTATAAAATGAAACAGTCATATTCCAAATACCATCAAGGTACACATACTTAACGGTCTTTGATACAGACTGTTCATAAGGTCTTACGGATATCTAAGGTGTTAACTACTCTACAAAAACAAACTGCTGGCCTTCACCTCATCGCTGCAGTGTTGCCCAGGAGTTTAGATTGTCCATGTGTGCAAACACGGTTCTAGAATACTGAGGACTAGGAAATGGAGTGAATTGGTTCATGAATATTGATGCTGATTACAGAGAGCATGCATTTGTAGTGGGGAAGGGGAAGCCTTGTCTATTTCAACTATCATTAGTATGGGAAAAGAGCTTTCCACTTTGAACTTAAAATAGTAACTTTTAACCCAGACAAGTGAGTAAGCACTGAATTGTTCAAGGTGTAGAGGTGAGAAAGCCCTGTTTTCTGTTCTCACCAAGCTGACTCAGCTGAGATAGCAACTTACCCATTGCTAACCCTCTGTTACATAGCTGAACAGAAACCAACAGTGGGTCATAGAGCTGCATTGGTTTTTCTGGTTTTTCTCACCCAGTGATTCTGTCCATATTTTAAAAATATGGTATTCCTATTATCTGTAACACTGTCTACACAGCTTCTTTACAAAGCTCAAAGGAAATAGATATTATAAATAATTCATAGATTTTGAATAAAAATTTTTTTTTAACAAAAAAAGATTGACTTGCTTGAAAGGCAGAATTAACAAAGATTCTTGATAGAAACCATTCCCCATCTTGGGCGATATTAGACACTGCATCAGAAGTGAAGTGCTTTACTCCCCAAATGGCCAGGATTAGACATAAACCAGGACCAAGGAACAACAACCTAGCTGCAGGTATTCATATTGAATGCCTGTGTCTTAGGACTGTAAGACCCCTACATGCCTGTTCTTTTTGCATCATGTAGTGTTCTTGTTGCATTAATATAATAAAAGTGTAATGTCCTTAACCAGTTTACTTTATTTACTCTGGACATACTTCATCTATAATACATCATGAGCTACCAAGAGAATCAAATGAAATAACATTCATAAAACATGCAGTATATTACTTGGCAAAATTATATTGAATATGTATTTGTTCATTTCTACAAACTGTATGTTGAGTAGCTATAGATCAGGAAAGAAGAACAATTGCCACTGACTATATATGAATTGTTCATAGTAAGCTACCCAACAATAAATATTTTCAAAGCAGATTTCCAGGCCACTAGTTAAAGGTATGATTGATTCCTTGGTTGTTGGGGTGGTCCTATGTAAAGTTGGGTTGCAATTCTTAATATTGATGTGATAGGCATTATGCAAATTACTGAAGAAAAAGAAAAGGTGAAGATTTTGTTTCCATTGTTTTTACTGTTTTGAAGAGCTCATTGTCTTCTGTTCAGAGTAATACTTGTCTTTTTGAGGTACAATGAAAGGGCACATTTCCATATCAATGGTAAATGATTTCTAGGAATAAAAAAGATAGCTTGCCATGCTTTACTTATCCCATATTCCATGATAATAATTATGCAATCAAATGATTGATAGACCCTTGATTGTAGGAGGACTGCCAGGTTAAAGAGCATATATTGTTTTGGAAAATAACATAAAAGACATTGTGATTGGTTACTTCTATACAGATTTATCTTATCCCCAAAGCAATATATTTGGCTTTAAAACTATTAATGTTTCAGAGTATGCTGACATGTGAAAAACAATATTTGTCACATCCATCTACCATTCTGACTTCTGCTGACTTACGTCTAGTTTGTCTAGAGCTAACTTGCATGTTACTGTGTTAGTAACATGTTACTATGTAACATAGTGACTATGTTACTCAGTTTTGTGGTTGCCTATTAAGATTTATGTTATTTATTTGAATGGAAGTATTACAGAGAACTCACATAAGTTGTAATGAGATTATGATCATAGAATTCACTTTCACACCAAATAGTGTGGTTTAACATAAAAAGGAAGAAATGACCCTCTGATAGCCACTTATCAAATTAGTTCCTTAATCTGATTTTTTAAAAGATTTATTCGTTTTTATTACAAAGTCAGACATACAGAGAGGAGAGACAGAGAGAAAGATCTTCCGTCCGATGATTCACTCCCTAAGTGACCACAATGGTTGGCGCTGTGCCAATCCAAAGTCAAGAGCCTGGAGCTCTTCTGGATCTTCCACATGGATGCAGCGTCCCAAGGCCACAAGCAGAGAGCTGGAGGGTAAATGGAGTTGCCGGGATTAGAACCAGTGCCGATATGGGATCCTGGTGCATTCGAGGTGAGGACTTTAACCACTACACTGCCACGCTGGGTCCCCTTAATCAGATTTACAGAGAGAAGGAGAGACAGAAAGATCTGTCTGCTGGCTCACTCTGCACGTGGCCACAATGGCTACAGATCAGCTGATCTGAAGGCAGGAGTCAAAAGCTTCTTCTGGGTCTGCCACATAGGTGCAAGATCCCAAGGCTTTGGGTCATCCTTTAGTACTTTTCCAGGCCACAAGCAGGGAGCTGGATGGGAAGTGGAGCAGCTGGGACACAAACCGGCACCCGCATGAGATCCTGGCACATGCAAGGAGAGGACTTAAGCCACTAGTCTACCACGGTGGGCCGAGCTCACAATTCTTAAATTCTAAATGTTTCTTTTGTTCTTGATTGAAAAAATAGATTTTCTTCTCAGATTTCTAAATTGTAGCATTGCTGAATGAATTTTACTTGGTCTACTGCTTCTGTTTTCTCTTGCTTGGATCAGTATTGCTTTGCTCCATTGTTTTTGCTACTGTTTTTTTCCCTTATTAATTGGTGTACACCCCTAAGCTTTTTCTTCTTTCCAAAACTGGTGTGTGTAAAGAAAACAAGTCATTACCTGTCAAGTGCCTGTCCATTGTTGTATCTACAATCATAATTTCAAAGGCATTTTAGGAGATGCTGAGCTTGTTAACTTATGTAGTGTTGTTATGATTGCATTGCATTAGGTCACATTCTTCTTAGTCAGATGGTTGCTGGAGCCCTTATCTTTTCAGATGGGGCCAGAATGTTGCTCTTTGCAAACGCTTCTCTCTCAACAGTCAATGCTTTGGTCACTGCAGCAAGTTTTGTTTCTTCATCTTCATTGTGTCTTGGATCTTCAGATGAGTTTTTAGTGAATGGTCCTGTCATCTTGATGTCTTGTTGACTTTGCAATTCTAGTCACTCATTTTGATTTGTTTTCAAAAGTAGTACTTTTTTGTGGTCAGATCATGTAGTATGAATTATATTATGCAGAAAAAATGTGGAATTAAAATTTTGTCTTCAGCATCACTCATAATCCAGAAATCCAACCTCAAGAAAAGTATGTGTGTAGGTGTACAGTGTGCAACGTGACTTTTTCTTTATTCTTAAATAATAAGAATGCTAGAGTCCATGACTTCCAAAATTTGGCAGTACAAAAGATTTTCCGAAAGCTGATTCATAAAGGTGCTTTTTTTTTCCCTCCAGAACCTAGATACAGGGAATGAAAGGTCTACAAGAGAAGCAATAGACAAAGGACACCCCATTGTTTGCAACCTCTTCAAGCCACCTTCAGGTGTGACTTCAGTGTCACCAGAGCCCTCTCAGAAGTCTCCCTGTCTCTGTCTGTGCTCTTCTTTTTCAGTATAGTCATTCACCCACATCAAAGTTCAAACAAGAATGATAGAAGTCTTTTCATTTGCAGAAAATATTGAGGAAAATGCCAGAGCAAAATAAATACTGCATATACTTCTTTGTATGTGAGAGCTAAAATTAAAAGAAGCAAAACAGCAAAAAGAAATGCGTATGTATTGGATGCAGTTCTCAACCTGTGTTCTTTTATATTTTATTTTTCACATAGTTTATACAAATAAGAGCAACACATGTCTGTGTGGTCCTCCGTTAGGGTGGAAGGGTTGAGGTATGGCGCAAGGGGGTACACAAACGTTTCGTTATTTTCTCCTGTGTCAGCAGGGATGGAAAGGGTGGTGCCCATTCCATGTTATAAATCTACATCAGCCTTTTCGGGGATGGGAGATAGTCATTTGATGATGCCTTAGAAACATTGTGGGGGAGTGTGTTACTTATGTCGTTTTGATAGCTTTGGTTGTACCAGGGTTGAGAAGCTTCCTAAGGTCTGCTGGCTGACCAAGTCCACCTCAGTATGTATCACATTGCAAAGCCTGGACAGGAGTGGGCCAACCACAGGCCCAGCTCTCACCCTCTCCAGTGGGAGCTGCTAAGCGAGAATCCCCAGAATTCTCCCAGCAAGCCTGTTCCCAGGCCTGGTGATTATGCTCTGAGGCAGGTGCTGCATCTTAGCAGGTGGGTTTCCTGAGATCTCCTGCGAGGGCCCTGCTCTGCATGTCTGCCCTCAATCCTGGCCTCTGTATGCCTTTGGGTGCTGCCCACTAGCCTAGCCCAGGTGAGTTCCACGTCATTGCCCCTGGCTCTCCACAGAAACTGGTGGTGCAGCAGTCCCACAGAGGCAAGCCCTCAGGTCCTGTATAGAATCTGCCTCCAGATTCTGTTCTTTGGCATTCTCTTGTGCACTGTGGCCTAGCCCAGCCAGGCATGCCTTCCAGCCCCAGCTTTTGCGTCTGGTGGAGCATAGGTATCCCACGTGAACAGATGCCTTGGCTTGACCCAGAAGTGAGTGGCCTCAGTTTCCCCCATCTAACTCCCTTTCTCAGTTCCCTCACCTACCTGTGAGTGAAGTTGGTGGGAGCACCTCGGAAAGTTAGTCCTCCCCAGTCAAACAAGCTTTTATCTGCTCTCACTCCGATGTGTTCCCAGATCTCCTTCCTTGGGCAGTCTGCAACCCTGAGACCAGAATGGCGTGTCTCAACCAAATTTTCCCTGCCTTCCTCACCTATTAAAAAAAAGAAGGCAATGATGCTGGCACACTGGTATAATCAACACAAATTTGTCAGTAAGCAGGTCCAGAATGCCCACCCGTCTTGGTTGTTTTGCCCTCAGCAGTGAAGCACCTGTCTAGGTACAAGGCAACCTAGGCAGTTGCCTACAGCTGGCAGGGGTGGAGGTGGGGGAGGGGTGTCAAAATTGTTTTACATCTCTGTTAAATTAGTAGAAATTATAATTGTGTGGTTCTAGTGGTTTTGTGATTTTATTTTATGAGTGAAATTATGCATCTTTATAGCTCTTGACTTTTCTGGGTGGACTATGGAACCAGGCATTCTTTGAGTGTAATATAAATGAAAAATATAAAGTTGGTAACTTACACATGTCATGGTGCTTCTCTTGCTTGACCATTCATACATCCTCATTTTGCTCGCAGTACCATCCAATGTCCTGAAGAACTGGCTGCTCTATAGATTTCTTCTGATTCTTCTCATTCCAGTAACTTGACTTGCTTGTCAGGAATAAAGTCAGGCTCTTTTTCCTCCAGGTCTTTGTACTTTGCACCAGTTGCTGGAGATATCCATTCCTTGTGAACTCTCCCTCGTTTTTAGATTCTGGCTCTTCTAATGGAGATCCCATGTTGTTCACTGTCAATCTTCACTGCCAGAATTAACTCGATTTTAAAAAAGGAAAAGTTGGACCTGGTGTGATAGCGTATTGGTTAAAGTCCTCATCTTGAACATGCCGGGATCCCATATGGATGCCAGTTCTAATCACGGCGGGTCCTGTTTCCCATCCAGCTCCCTGTTTGTGGCCTGAGAAAGCAGTCAAGTACGGCCCAAAACTTTGGGGTCTTGTACCCACGTGGGAGACCTGGACAAAGCTCCTGGCTCCTGGCTTCGGATTAGCTCAGCTCCAACTGTTGCGGCTGTTTGGGGAGTGAAGTAACAGACAAAAGATCTTCCTCTCTGTCTTCCCTTCTCTCTGTATATCTGCCTTTCCAATAGGAATAAATCAATTTTTTAAAGGGTAAATTATTTTCTTCTCTGCTGCCTTCAACAGGTGTGAGTTCATGGAGTTCAGAGACATGGCTTAGTGATTTATATCTTCCTGTGCACACACATGTACACATACAGTGATAGCCACACACTCAGTATTTGTGAGCTTAGATATGGATAAGGGAATACAGTTTTATTTTTTTAAAGCGCAGTAATATAATTATGTTCTGATCCACATTGCACGCTTTATAAAACGTTAATTTGGTGAGTTATTCACTGATTCTCAAATGCTTAGTGGGGCCAGGCAAAGTCCAGGAAACAGCAACTGAATGTGTTTCTTGTATGGATGGTGGGCCCCAGGTGCTCTTTGCACACAGCAGGGTTGGAGAGCACAGCCAGCTAGGACCGTAACGTAGTTACTTCAATATAGGATGTAGACATGCCCAATAGCATCTTGGTGAAAATTTGTAGCATAGCTGTGATATTCTCCCAGAGATGAAGCATACACAGCAGCAGCAGTACTCTTTTCAGTGTGATTTGTAAGCCCCCTGAATGGGAATTGGGAATTCCAGTTTTGCTTGGTTTGATGTGAGGAGTCCCCTTCTTGCCATCTGATTTTCATTTAGAAAGTGAATGCTTGCAATAGAAAGTTATATGTAGTCAGATGTTACATTTGGATGACCTGATTTCTGATCGTGCATGACGTCATGCACAGCTCTGGAGGTGACGTAGCTACCTGATGATCTGGCATAAACCTGGAGTGTGAAGTCATTTTATCTCAAGTGGCACTTGGAAGGAGGGTTGACAACCCACTGCGGTGAGTCCCCGTGAAGCAGTGGTCTCTTTCAGGTTCTGTAGGATTAGAGATTTTCCTTCCCGGCACTCTGACTGCTTAGGTGAAACAGCATGCATGAACTAACCATTGTTCATTTGATTGTTACCTTTCTCCTCTCTTGTTCCTCTCTGGTCAACTGACAATACAAAGACATTGTCCCTGCACATCTGCAAATATAAGAACTAAGATATTGCAACATTTGCTTAACATGGATTAGAATGTTGATTATACATGGCTTACAGACTTGAACTTCCCCCTCATGGTTCACTCCCCGAATGGCCTCAATGGCCAGGGCTGAGCAGATCAGAAGCGAGGAGCCTGGAGCTTTTTCTAGTGTCCCACAAGGGCGCAGGATCCCAAAGTTTTGGGCTGTTCTCGGCTGCTTTCCCAGGCCTCAAGCAGGGAGCTGAATGGGAAGCAGGGCAGCCAGGATTAGAACCGGCACCCATATGGGATCCCAGCACGTTCTAGGTGAGGACTTTAGCTGCTCCCCACGTTTTGAGTCGTTTTTTGGTCAGACCCTACATTTATTGATTTCCCTAATTACCTGTTAATTCAACCTACCTTCCTTGGATGTTAGTGTTAAGATACAGTCCCTAATCCTATGACTAATCAGGCTTGTTTGTATTTTACTTGGGTTATTTTGAAGCCTGGTCAATCATCTGTTCTAAACCCTGATCTACCTGTTTTGTTTAGTGGATAGTATGTTTTGTGTGTGCACTTGTGAACATGGCAGTGCCCAAAGGCAATTTAGTCACAAGTAATGTACTTTGAGAGGAGTTTGCTTTCCCAGGAAATTCTTGGTGATGTTTACTTTGCCATGCAATAAAGATTTTTTTTTTGTGAAAACACCATAGCATACTTTATGTGTTTCTATTTACTCTGTCACTTTAGAACTGGTGGTTCACATTTGAATCTTCATTTTTGTTTCTAGAATTCAGAAGTTGCTAAGTAACTTTAATCCTTTTCAACAAAGGACAGTCAACCATTTCCTGCTGTCTTTAGATTCTGTCTCACCTGGAAGATCCAGCCAATCAAAGATGATGAACAAATTTCTTAAATGTGCATGTCTGCTGGTTCATTTGCCCAGAGGTCCTCAGTGCCCTAGCGGCTAAAACTGCTGCAGTAGAACTCAATATGAACACTTTGGTGGCCAGAGCCATCACCATTGCTGGCAGAGTACACATATCAGAAAGCCAGAGGTGTGAACCCTCCCTTGGATACAAAACTAGCACTATGATGTGCAGTGTGTCACTATAGTGGTTGAGCAAGTGCCCACCTCTGCTATTCTTAAGCATTTCTAAGAAGTCAATTTTTAAGTAGCAATTGTTTCATAATTTTTCCAGGAAGTTTTACAATATGAAAATACAGTATAATGTAATGATAATTACTTTAAGACTCCACTATTAATTGCATGTGAATTTGCACTTTCTCATACTAAATGTCTCCTGGGGGGGAATATATAAAGTAATCATCTCATTCCTTACATAAAGACTGAACTTATTTAATGTTGCTACACATTGCATAATTTTCATCTTTACATTTTCATTTCTCCCATAGTGTTGTTCTCAAGCCATACACAGTAGATTTAAAAGGGCTTGTAACACTGCTTTGTTCCTTTTTCAAGAATCCCTTACTTAAAGATTCTAGAAGCAGTGAGAGCTGATGCATGGCAAGAATGGCTGTGCTGGCACTCCCGGAAACAGTTCCAAGGTGGCTGTCATTGTGGGACCATGAATACCACTATTCTTTCCTAAGGACTCCATGATCCTTCTCCAGCAGGACCCTGTGCTTTGAAATATCACCTGTTAAATTATCATTCGTGTGTATGTTAACAATTATTTATCTTAACCTGGTGATCACTAACCTCCTTTAAGAATTATAATAGGACCTGGTGCGGTAACCTAGTGGCTAAATCCTCACATTGCATCCACCTGAATCCCATATGAGCGCTGGTTTGTATCCCGGGTCTTCCACTTCCCATCCAGCTACCTGCTTGTGGCCTGGGAAAGCAGTTGAAGACAGGCTAAAACCTTGGGATGCTGCATCCACGTGGGAGACCTTGAAGAAGCTCCTGGCTCTTGGCTTCGGCTTTTCTTGGAGAGTAAACCAGAGGACAGAAGACCTTTTGGTCTCTCCTCTCTGTTGGTCTGCCTTTCCAATAAAAAAACAAATCACTTAAAAAATTATGATAGAGGTATTTTCTGAAGTCTAAATGACACTTCCAATTTGGGGAAAGATATTTGTTTTTAGTAAATGATATATTCACAAAATACTAATTTGACTTAATATCTTAGTTCTGAGTTACCTGTCTCAGAACATTCTTATTTGAAATTATTGGTTAGGGTATAGATGATTTATAATGATCACTTTCAAATAATTCTTTTTACTTCCTGGAATAAATTAAAATGGTAGGATGTAATAAGCCTAAATACAGAGAAAAGAAGAAATAGAGAAGAAAGATCTTCCATTCACTGGTTCACTCCCCATATGGCTGCAATGTCTTTGAACCAATCGAACACAAGCTTCCTCTGGGTCTCCCATGTGTGCAGGGGTCATTTTCCTCTGCTTTCCCAGATATGTTACAGGAAGCTAAATGGAAAGTATAGCAGCCAAGACTCGATGCAGGCCATAAGCAAGGATTTGGACTATAGGTGAAGCAGTCGAGGTACAAACCAGCACCTATATGGAATCCCAGCCATGCAGGAAGAAAGCTTTTAACTGGCAGCCTTATGCTTGATTTTGGTGAATTCTAAGGAAACCAAATGTTGCTTTGGATTCATTCATGAGTTTTATTTGAAATAATGTTATTTGTATTTAAGCTACTTGTGTTATAAAACAGCATATATTGGACAGTATCTGAAACTTCAAAGCCTGGAAGCTGTGTTGGAGCAGAGGTGATACAATTTATCTTTTCTGGTTACAAATCATGAATTTATCAGTCAACCCTGAGTGGCTTATATTTTGATAGCTCTTTGTGTATACTGCCTGAGTTTGCTGATAGGACCAATGGAATAGAAGGTCTTCTAAGATGAGTGGAATCAATGTCAACCTTATAAACTTTAAAGTCAGTGTAAAATATCTTTCCCACTCTGTTACTTAGCGAGTCTCAAATGCTTAAGTAGTGGGAATGACAATTTCCCTTTTTAGTACACAGTTCAGCCTGGCATTATCTCAGAGATCAGATAGGAATAGATTGTTTCTGAATTTCTTTTCTTTTTTTTTTTTTTAAGATTTGTTTATTCGAAGGAGGTGGGACAAGCTGAACATAGGAACCAGGAGCTTTTTCCGGGTCTGCCACATGAATGGTCCAGAGACGTGGCCATGTTCTCTTGTTCTCTAGGCCATTAGGGTGCTGTATCAGAGGACAGGCAGTTGGGACTCACAGGTGAAAACATAACCTACAGCATCACAGTGCAGTCACCTGGCCTGATATTTTCAGTTTCCATCTATTGTGGTTTTCAAAGAGGCCTCTTTTAAAAATGCCCATTTATTCAAAATTTACTATATCGAGTGAAAATCTAGATAATAGTGCTAATGGAATTGAATACCTGTGCCCGTCATGGTCCTGTGATTGTTCAACAATTCCATTGTGTAATAGGCATTCTATGCTACAGGGTTTGTAACTGCTTGTTAACATTTCTGCTTTGCTGAGCAATTTTAGTTCTTTGAGACTGTTTATTGGAAGTCCCCCTGAGTAGAGTAGATTTGTTTTGCAAAAGCTTACTAAAGACTTCCTTGAGTCACTATTTTGAGAAACGAGCATGGAGTAGATAATCAAGGATTTCTGGTTTATTTGTAGAGTTTAGCTTCTATGTAGCAAGGTGTGGTAGCCTAATTGGTAAAGTCCTCTCTTTGCATGTGCCGGGATCCCATATGAGTACTGCTTTATGTCCTTGACTGCTCCACTTGCCTTCCAGCTTCCTGATCGTGGCCTGGGTAAGCAGTTGAGGATGGCACAAAGCCTTGGGACCCTGCACCCACGTGCCCCTGGCTCCTCACTGGCTTGATTCTGGCTATTGTGGCAACTTGGGGAGTGATGAACCAGCGGATGAAAGACTCTTTTCTCTGTTTCTCCTTCTCTCTACAAAACTGACTTTAATAAAAATAAGTAACTCACCAAATATCTGACATTCTGCAAGACCACTTCTTGTTGGGCCCTATTGGAATCATTTACTTGCAGAAAGAAAGATGTTTGTATGTGAAAGAGTGTGTATGTACATTTGTATGCTAGTATGCAGAACTCTGGGCATACCTTGCTGACGTCATAAGCTGCTGTTTTAGAACTTGGTAAGTCATGTGAAAGGGCATTACGGTTGATGCAGCATTGCAACAGGAAGGAAACACCTATTGATAGGAAACTTTGAAGAGGCATGCATGAGGGCACAGGAGAAGCATGAAAGGGAAAGACTTGATTCAGCACTTGATTCATAGCCCAGCTCTTAATGGAAGAGGTTCATGATATTTGATCTGATGTAGGGGTGTATTGAAAGGAGAATTTATTTATTGCCCAAACAGATTTCACTGCAAGATAGCTAACTATTACTGAACACCAGTTTATATGTAGAATAATAAGTGCCTAGGATAACTGTTTCCCCCTTTCCCGGCTCTTTACATGAATACGGTAGGTAAGAACCCAGGCACTGGTTTCTATACAGTGTGTGTTAACCAAGGTTCACAACAGAGATTCAGTGATTGAGGATGTGTTACATTAACTGTTTGTTTTTTGAAGGTTTATTTTTATATGAGAGGCAGAGTTACGGAGAGGAGAGACACAGAGATCTTTCTGCTGCTGGTCAGGTCCTGAAGTGGTCACACTGGCTAAAGCTGAGCTGACCCAAAGCCAGGAGCTTCTTCTGGGTTTCCTACATGGGTACAGGGGCACAGGAAGTTGGGCCACCCTCAGCTGCTTTCCCAGAGTGCTGTGTGGGAAGGGGGGCCACCGGGAAATGAACTGGAGTATTATTTTTGATGTTGACATTGTGGAAAATTGCAGAGAGCAATGAGTTGCTCACTGAATAGCCTATTGTTACTGTTTTCAATAAATATAGCACATGTGGGTTGGTTGGGCTTTACCACAGCATCAGCTGGCAGAAGCTGGCACTGGAGGAATGGGCCCAGTAGGGAAACTGTTGGTACCTCCTTCTTGGGTTGCCACTCCCATTGGTGAGCATGGAAACCAGTACTAGGGGCAGGCATGGCTAGACAGAGTGACACCAGCCAGCAGGTGTGTGGGCTGGATGGGTTGAGCTAGGCTTCAGTGGTCATTGACATACACAAGAGCTGGATGGGATGTGGGAGGGACAGGATCAGTCTACCGTACATACTGGCAATCATGGGAACCAGAGCAGGAGGCACTCCAGGTGGGGACTATTATATGTCGCCCCCTACTAGGCTGTAGCCCCCCCACTGCTTGATATAGCTAAGTGTGTGGTGGGGAGGACCAGGTTGGACTGCAACACGCATTGGTTTGCAGTCAGGACAAGACTGGAGACAGAACAATTGCAACCACCAGTGTGTGCATAAGCTGATTGGGGCAACAGACTGTACTGGACCCTGTATTGGCAAGCACACACAAGAATCAGGTCTGGAATCACTTCAGATGAGGTTTCTTTGGGGATCCTCGAACTGAATCGCTGTGCTCAGAACTCCAATAATGGAGAGAATTGCAGGTACTATGATCTGATTGTGGAGTTACCTGTGTAAGAACTGGGTTTTCTCAGTGGCTTAGATGGCACAGTGGACAACATAGTCAGTTGCACATGGAGGATATGACAGTTGTTAGAACCTGCAGAGGTCACTTAGTACCATAACAGAGGATGGAGGACAGAACAAATTGATCAAGTACCTAGTCAAGTGTTGAGCAGTGACAAGATGGGCAAACGGAGATTCTAAGGTGAACTATGTCAGCCAGTGGGTTCTGGAGAGAGTTCATCGTACTTGGAATGGTGAGATCGGCAGCAACTTAGAACTGTTGAACTACCAAAACCACTTGAGCAGTGCCCTCGGAGCATGCCCCACACTAGGCACCCAGGGGTGGTTAGGAGGTTGGGTGTGGCTTCTCCCTTTATCTACCTCCTTCTCCAGATACAGGAAGGAAAAAGGAGAAATGTAGAAATAATGGTTTTACTCACTTTCTTGTAGCCCTTGACCCTTTGCACCCCAATCAGCTATGTAAGGATCATCAAAATAAATAAAAATTTAAAAATGTTTTTCACAATACAATTCCATAGGCACAGTGATTCCTCCTTCCTGTGCATTTACTTCCTGCCCCCATATTAGTACAATAGTACAGTTTTTTAGCAACAGTCCCAAATCCCATTCTGTATCATGACTTGTAGGTACAGGCAATGGTAGAACATCTAGTATATTAGTTTTATTGGGAATCCTCGTTTTATCTGGGATTAGAGATGCATATTGCAATGTATCCTCACTTCCTCACGGTGATCTGTGAAAATGTATACATATGCATGTTTATCTGTACGCTTTTAACTTGTATTTTGCATAAAGGTTGGCTTATTTCACTGAGAATAATGGTCTCCAGTTGAGACCATTTTGTTTGAAATAGTAAAATTGCATTGTTATTAATCGTAGAGGAGTACTCCATGGAATAGATGTGCCATCTGGGTTTTTTTCCATGTCTATATAGATTGTGCTGCTATAAATATAGTGTTACGGGATGCTTTCTCACACAAATTTTACTTCCTTGGGATCTGTTGGAGGGATGGGATAGCTGGGTCGTGGAGAGCTCCATTTTCAGTTGTCTGAGCACTCTATACTGATTTCCATAGTTGCTGCACTAGCCCATATTTCCACCAATAGTGGAGGAGGGTTCTTTAGATGCTTTTTTCTTTTTAATTCTAGACAGGACAGAAGAAAAATAAAGATAAAACACTACTGCCTTTTTCCACATTTGTTCCATAAATTGATGAACATACCTGCATCTTTAAGACATGAATGTTTTCTTAACTTGACCTGCCTCATGCCTGTTTGGTATATAATATTCCTTTCTGGAATTATTTAACTGTTTAATCTCCTCATTCCTTCAGGCACTGAGTACTGTAAATGAGACTTTCTCCATTGTTGCTTCCCTGCTTTCTGTCATTGCCTGTACCATTCTCTATTTCAGGCTGATATAACTTTATACATAATCCAGTTTATTGCATATGATTAATTGTAATACCCTAATCTTCTACCAATTCACACTTACCAAGATGGTTATAATAATTCAAAGCATGTGAACTAACAAAATGGAAGAATTGGAACCCAGATAAATTACATAAGATAAATTACATCAAAGAGGTACCTAGAGAATCACCATATGATCCAACAATTCTCCCAAAAGATTTGAAAACATGTCTGTTGAAAAGACAAATAAACACTCTTGTCCATTATAACCAGGGCTTATTTATGGGTAGTTTAATATATATAGTATGCACTACTGCTATAGCAAGATGGGTATCCCATATGGGTCCTTGTTTGTGCCCTGGCTGCTCCATTTCCAATCTAACTCCCTGGATTTGTGCCCCCCCCCCCATTTTATTGGAAAGGCAGATATACAGAGAAGGAGATACAGGGAGAAAGATTGTTTGCTAGTTAACTCCCCAAGAAGCTGCAACCGCCAGAGCTCAGCTGATCCAAAGCCAGGAGCCTCGAACTTCTTCCAGGTCTCCCATGTGGGGTGCAGGCGCCTAAATCTTTGGGCTCTCCTTGACTGCTTTCTCAGCCACAAGCAGGGAGCTGGATGGGAAGCGGGGCCACGGTACACTGTCACCGATATGGGATCCCTGTGCATGCAAGGCAAGGACTTTAGCTGCTAGGCTACTGTGCCAGGCCCATAGTTTTGTTTCTCAAGTTTTTATTCAGTGATCAACAAATTAATGTTCAAGGGCTTGCACTAATGAGTCTAAATCCTTTTTCACTTTACATTAGTAGTACCAGTGAGACAAAATATGATCCTAACCTTTAAGTTGGAATCCCTGAGCAGAGAACCTCATCTCGGTACCCCATATTTTGAAACCCAGGTTGAGAAGTAGCAGATGGCAATGATGAAATCGGTGGTCCTCAAGCCTAACTGATGATCCACAGGGATGCTTAGGACAGAGAAAGCGGCTATACAGGTTACACAGTAACTATATGCTGTATTGATTTGACAAAGATTATCTAACCATAAATGTTAATAATAGACAAATACCCCATTATGTATCTAAAACAACCTAACCTGAACAGACTAAGTATGTGCTTTCCTAGCAGGTGTCAGTGTTTAATACATTTTGCTAACTTTAAGATTCAATTTTTTTTTTCAGGCTGGCAAACATTCAGCAGCAGGCCCTCTCAATTGTCTTCTCAGCCTTGCTCCTGTTGAGTTGCCACACTTGGAGAAAGCAGGAGATGGGCTCAGCAGTGGCCAACAGGACATGATCCAGGAGGAGCAGTGAGGGATAAAGCTGCTGGTAAGGGGACGGGGACACTTGACACATGGTTTATTTACTATACAATGTGAATCTCTTCCAACCTTCAGTTGTTGCCTGAATGTTTATTGAAGATTTTCATTAGAGTGCCAATGCCTGTTAATATCTTTTTTTAAATCCCACTGGGTATTTTTATTGGAAAGTCAAATATACGGAGAGGAGGAGAGACATAGAGGAAGATCTTCAATCCATTGATTCATTCCCCAAGTGGCCACCATGGTCTAGTGCTGTGCCAGTCTAAAGCCAGGAGCCCAGATCCTCTTCTGGGTCTCCCACACAGGTTCAGGGTGCCCAGGCTTTGGGCTGTCCCCCATTGCTTTCCCAGGCCACAAGCAGGGAGCTTGATGGGAAGCAGGGCTACCGCGATTAGAACTGGTGCCCATATGGGATCCCCACACATGCGGGGCGAGGACTTTAGCCACTGTGCTAACATGCCAGGCCCTGTTAATATCTGTAAAAGTAAGGATGAAACCAAACTGTAGGTACAATCTATAAGCACTTGCGATAGAATCTCCTTCTACCCCTTACTTGTGATGAGCAGGGTTCAGGGTGGTTTGCTGCTCTTACAGGTAGGCAGGTCTCATCAAATGTGTGCCTTTGAGCCAGCAACTTGATCAAGAGGAAATGACACCCCCTGTGTGGTTTTTTTGGTATGACGTTGTGAAAATACACAGAAGCAGTGACAGGCAGATAATTGAGCTTCAAGTTCAGTCTTTATGTGTTTGGCCTATGAAATATTTTCAACGTGCCAGCTGTCTGTTTCTGGGTCTGTTCTGCCACCCAGCACGACCCTGGTCCTGAGCAGTCCATTGCAGCATGTCCTCAGTTAAACTCCCATGATTCCTAGATGGTGCCAGTTGGAAGCCCTGGGGCCAGTGCATCTGCCTAGATTACCTTTGCCCCGGAATGTGAAGTCACTCTCAGACAAAAAGAACTCAGCACATTTGTAACTCTCAGAATGAATATTTTCCCTTGCATGTTAATATTTTTAGAGTAATCATTGTCACTGAAAATAGACTTCCTCTTTCTCCCCTAAAGCTGGAAAATCTTAGGTAATTATGAATAAAACATCTTTTGCTTTTCCCCTCCTCCCCGAGTGACTGCTTTACCGCACACCGTGAAGATCATGGCTACTCATTCAGTGCTTGTTCTTTTGAAGATGGAATTTTCATCTCTGTAGTGAAGATTTTTCTCTTGGAACTGAACGGTGGAAAGGAAGTGTCAATATTTGTTTAAAAAAAAACCCTACAAAATAAATTACTAGCAGAGTTCAAGAAATCAAATACTGCTTGGGAAGAGCATTTTGCAACCCTTCTTTCTGATTCTTTGCCTGTCTTCCCAGTTTTTCCCACCTCTTGCAAAGGCTTGGTTTTCATTGAGCTTTTGTCAGATGGGTAATCTAAGCTTTATTTATTTTTAGGAGCAAATAACCACAGGAGTTCTTTTTTGTACATTTAGGAGGGGTTTGCTTTTTGACTTTCAACCCAGCCAAAAGGAAAGCAGATAATAGTAAATGATTGGAGTGTGTGTGGAGGGCGAATATTTGGCCTAGTTTTTAAGACACTAGTTAGGATTCTCGTATGACATTGGCATGTGTTTGTTCCCCTCCCAGCTTCCTCTTACTACGGACCCGTGCAGGTGGGGGTGCCGAGTTAGGTGGGTGACAGTGACTCAAAAAAAAGTTGAGCTTTCCTCTGCCACCTCTGAGGTGGTGCATTTGCAGGAAGTCAGAATTGGAAGCCTTGATTCTAGTCACACACAAGGCATCTGAAGCAGTGTCTAAGCCCATCGAACCATCCTGCTTTCTGTTTCAACACAGAAATTCTTTCAGGAGTCCTTTTATACACGTATGAAATTTCAGGCACATTTGCAATAAGTGGGGCTGTTAAGTCACATAATTGGGTTCCTGCCACACCCATGGGGGTGTCTGAGTCCTGGCCTGCTGGCTTTTTTGAGCAAGCATTTGCGAATTAAACCAGTGAATGGAAATTAGCTGAGTATCTCTGTCCTTCTTTCTCTCTTGCTCTATGTGTGTGCCTCACATAAATAAAAAGCATTTTTAAAATCTTATTAATGCAAAGAAAATTTCCTAGAAACAGTCCTTCCTTCGTTGTTTCAATTATTTTGATGAGATTTTTAAAAATGGGATTTTTAAAAATGATTATTTGAAAGGTAGAGAGAGAGTATGGACCAGGACTGAGCCAGGCTGAAGCCAGGAGTTTCATTCATAAAGAGTCCCAAGGACCTGGGCCATCTGCTGCTGCTTTCCCAGGTTCTTTATTAGGGGTCTGTGTATAAGTCAGCATGAACCAGTTCCTGCGTGGGCTTCCGGTATTGTAGGCAGAAAATTACGTCTCAACACTGGCCAATCCTCTTGACAGAGCTGTCTGCAACCCCTGCTTTTCCATGGTGTTTCTGTAAGAAATGTTATTTCTCCTGTGATGTTTTGGTGGTTCGTGTGTAGAAGGTTTAGTTGTTCCTCATGATCTTTTTACATTTAAAATACAGAATGAAATTAGTGTGTTCTCCCCCCCCCCCCCTCCCCCCACCAACCCCCTTTGGTCTTTCACACTAAAAGAAGCTTTTCTTATTGGCCTGCAAAATCATTTGCAAAATAGGATGGCGTGATTGTTAATCCTGATCAGGTCATTGATTAATCCCCAACATTTAAAATCCCACCTTAGCTTTAATGGGAACTGAAACCCATAGCCATGAGCAGTTTATCCTTGAGTCACAGAGTTCATTGGATCCAGTGGACTTCATGTTTTCTGCCACCTGCATTTTATTTTTACTAAAATGTAATTATCATGTGAGCAGAAATATGTTTAAACAATAACATTTTTTGGAAATAGTGCTACGACATTGCTTATGTATCTACCTTTTCTGTGATACATACCACAGCATGAGACAAGTCGAAACTGAAGTGTGTGAACGCTCAAGCTCTCTTCGTGGCATCTTGTGTGGTCTCAGTAATCCGTAAATCCCAGGAGGCCCATCCACATTCTCTCATGGTTCAGCTGAGAACTTTGGCAATTCCGGAATCCACAAATAGCTCTATGGCATTTTTTTAAATTAATGCATACCCTCATGTGATGTGACCTTTGGGTCTGAAACAAGTAAGCGGTTCTAAAATAGACTGCACCCTATGAAAGTAATTTTCATCACTCTTATGTTTCAGTTTCCTCATCAAAAGGTGAAGTATCAGTTGTGTTTATTGATCTCATAGGATATTTTCAGCAGAAATGAGAGTGATGGGGAAAATACTTTGTATTGGGAAAGTGAGTTACAAAGCCAGTAAACGTTTTCAGATGTGTATCCGGCCATTCTTTTCCTCAGTTATGGAGAGAAATGGGTTCTAAGGATTTTTAATGTTTGGAAAATAATTGTCATTTTCTAAAGCAGTTGGTGAGTTGTCAACCAAAGGTTTGTGTAATCCTTTGGAGGTGTCTCATTGGGAAGTTTAAAATGTAGTGGTCATCATAAGTTTTGAGCCCGTCTTCAGATAGATGCGGTTGGCGTGCATGTGTGCGTTCACACGCATGCTGTCCATCTTTCTGTTCTCTCCAGCTTTTTTATTGATAGCTTTGAACTTCCAGTATAAAAACTATTTTTTCTTGCAGTGCCTCATGCCTTCTGGCATGCATGCAGAAAGAGAAGGGCGAGACAAGAGAAAGGTTTTTGTCACTGGCTCACTCTCAGAGAGGTCTCGGTGGCTCCCCCAGGGCTGCTTTCACTGGCTCACTCTCAGAGAGGTCTCGGTGGCTCCCCCGGGGCTGCTTTCAAGCCAGGAACCAAGGATCTCCATCTGCACTTCCCAGATGGATGCAAGGGCCCAAGCACTTGGGCAGTCTTCTGCCACTTTGATAAGAAACCTTATCAAACCTTAGCTGGAAAGGTTGGGGTCATCACTGCACTGTTGCAGGAATTTTGCTGCCTTCAATGCTTGCATTTCCATATGCGTGCCCACTCGAGTCTTACTGCTCCACTTCTGATCCAGATGCTGCTAGGGCACCCAGGAAACAGTGGAAGATGTTCTATATATTTGGACTCTTGCAGCCACGTGGCAGAATTAAAAGAAGCTGTGAGCAGGACATTTGGGAAGTAAGTCAGTGGATGGAAGATTTCCCTGCAACACAGGCCTTTAATGAAAAAAAAAGTTTCAGGAGAGTGAATATAAGAGTTGAAATGTGTGAAATGTAATTTCAGGTAAAAAATGTGCAGTTTGTAATAATTACTTAGCAGGAACTGAGGACAACAGCATAACAAGGAGGTTAAGGGATGACCAGGATACACAACAGGAATATTAGCTGGTGTTCCTTTAAACTAGTGGGTTTTTGCATTATGTTCTTTTGATCTCTAGAGTTCACAGAGCTGCTGTGGGTCACTGTGAAGAGCTGTAGTTGGTTATAAACATGTTAGGTCATATTCAGCTCTGCACTGACCAGATGACCTTCATTGATGGATACTCATCAGAGGATTTTAAAGGATGTACCCAGGCAGAATAAAAAAGTAGGATGCCAACACTGTGAGGCAACAAGTCAAGTAGCCGGCATCCACAAATGCTAGTTCAAATACCAGTGGCTGCATTTCCTATAATAATTCCTGTGAAAATAGTGTATGATTGTCCAAGTGTTTACTACCCTTGTTTTTAAAGATTTGTTTACTTATTTTTTAAATCAAGAAGTAGATATACAGAGAGAAATATTTTTCATCTACTGGTTCCCTCCCCAAGTGGCTGCAACAGCTGGAGCTGAGCCGATCCAAAGCCAGGAGTCAGGAGCTTCTTCCAGGTCTATCACATGGGTGCAGGGTCTCAAAGCTTTGGGTCATCCTTTCTTGCTTTCCCAGGCCACAAGCAGGGAGCTGGCTGGGAGCAGCTGGGGTACAAACCAGCACCCATATGAGAGCCTGGCAGATGCATGATTAAGATCTAGCACTAGGGTATTGCCCCAGGCCACCTTGTGCCATTTTTGTATCTCAAACATAATACTTAAGTGCAGTCATTTGCTTCTGTGTTTTATTTGAAAGGCAGGTTTACACAGAGAGAGGAACATTTTCCATTTGCTGGTTCGCTCTCCAGATGAGCCAGTGCAAAGCCAGGCACCATTCTCTGCTGCCTTCCTAGCACATTTACATCGAATTGGATGAGAACTATAGTAGTCAGAGGGAAAAAAGTAGCCATGCTTAATTATAGACACAGGCAAAACTCAACATACCGAGGCACCAGCCTCTCTGAAATCCTTTAAGGTTGGATTTTTTCTTTCCTTTTTTTCTCCTAACAGAGTGTCTGAATTCTGCCATGTAAGAATGAGTTCAGCTTATGATCATTTTCAAGCCTTTTATTTCTCTTTGCATCCTACCTTTCCCTTCTTAAAATACATTAAGAACCTGCCTTTGAGTGGGTTTTCAAGAGATAGAGGCCTTCCATTCACTGGTGCACTCACCAAGTTGCATGCAATGGCTGGTGCTGGGAGCTTCCCACTTTTTTACAGGGACCAAGGATCTTGGCCATCTTTTGCTGCTTTCCCTGGTGCAGTAGCAGGGAGCTGTTTTGAAAGTAGAGCAGCCAGTTTTTAAACTGATGCTCACATGGGTTTCCATAACTCCAGCACCAATTATTGCTTAGTAACAGGTTTTCATAGATACACATCACTTCAGTCATTGCCAGTAATGTAGAGTTGATGATGTAAGTGAAAAAGTTTGTGTAGGTGCTCCTGGTGCTCCTGAAGATTTTAGATTCTGGAACTAATTCCACACAGAAACAGTGTAAGATGCAGTTGGACTGAAGGATTGTTATAGATAACTTTTGGATGATTACCTTTGCTTTAGTGGCTATTATCAATATCAATAGCAATTTAGCTCCTTTGAAATATTTTCAAAGAAAATTTTAAAGGAAATTCAAGGAAAAATGCATGCCATATACAGATGCTGTGCTTCATTAAGACTATTTTAATTGTTACTTAGGTTACATTTATCCAGTATAATTTGTACAAATTAGTTAGTTAGGTATTTGGGAAAAGAAATAATGGGCGATGTTTTGCTGCTATTTATTTCCTGACAAATAATCATAATCACTTGGGAATTGAATGTGCTTTGGCCCAGAGAAAAGTCTTTGTATATGTACCACTGCATGACGCCACCGAGAAGGGAGTGCCTTTCTTTAGGAAGTACATTTACCTGATTCATAATTACAATGCTGATGCTGCCAAACAGGAAGAATCAGAGGGGAAGGCGTTTGGCAGAGTGGGTTAGCCTGCTCTTAAGTTGCCTGCATCCCATATTAGCTCGAACTCCATCCAGCTCCCTGATTTGCAACATCAGAGGTAGGAGATGAATCCCGGCTCCATATGGGAGTTCTGGGATTCTGTCCATTCCCAATGCGGGTTATTGAGGGCATCTGAGTTGTGATCCAGTAGATGGGAAATCTTGATAAGGAAATTTCGAATGTTTTGGGTGAGTTCAGTTTAATTGTAAGAATATACATCCTCTTCTGCTGTTTTCACAAGCACATTGAGAAGGGAGCTTGATTGGAAATAGGAAGTCATGACTCGAACTGGGATTTTTGCACCATAGGTGAAAACATAGCCTGCACTATTGAACCAGCACCCATATAGGATGCCAGTGCTGCTGAGCAATTGCACCAGTCCCTAGTCAGAACAGTATTTTTAGGGGTCAGGTATTGAAGCCCAGCAAGTGGGTTTCCCTGGGACTGGAGACACCTGCATTCCATTTTGTAGTGCCAGAGATTAAGTACCATCTCCACATCGGTTCTAGCTTTGTGCCTATGTGCAACAGGTTACCCCAGCCCTTGGCCTCAGGCTAGGAGACCTACGTTGTATTCCAAGTGCCTGGCCATTTGCTAGGTGAACCAGTAGGCATGGGATTAGTCAGTCTCTGCCTCTCTCCCTACCTTTCAATAAATAAACTTATCTGATGCACTTGTATCTATAATAGTATTAGTGCTTTCTCAGAATGCTTATTAGCATAATTGTTTAAGACCTCATTGTCTTTCTGATTCCTGGAAGGTCTGGTTGTGTGAAATGAGCCTGCTCTGAGCAAGAAGCCTGGTTAGCAAGGAGTCCAGGCGCCCACAGGCATTCTGTTTGAGTTTGTGCATCTTTCCCTTACCCAGCACTGCTGCTCCTGGATTACGTTATTTTGGTTTCCCATCTCTTAGCATTAAGGGGGGGCAGAGGACTAACACATGTTGCTCAAAGCAATCCCATGGCACTGCTGAATTTCTCTTCAATGTTTTCATGTCCCTAACAGCTATGGTGCAGATTTGGTAGTTTCAATTGCACTGTCTAGTCGTGTGTGTTTTTTGTATGTACCCCAGTGTGTGCTCTCAGATTATGGTGCTGGAACACCAGCTGGAACTTTCTCTCTTTTCTGTACACCATGCCACAGTTGGCTTTATATGTGATTTTGCATTAGTAATGCCCTTTTATGTGACTTCATCTATTTTTTTTAATTCTTGAAAAATTTTGTATCTCAGTTAGCAATTTTGCCTCATACTCATTCTTGTGCTAATATGCTATGGTTTTTGTTTACTTCTATAGTTATTAACTATTTACTTGAAAGGAGGACTTGGATATCTGCTTTTACGCTTGCATTCCTACAAGTTCTGTAACTTAATTTATTCATGAGCATGTTAGAAATTAGCACCTTAGGTGGCTTTAATATTGGATAATGCTTTCGAGGAAATTTAAAATAGAAGACAGGCTTTCACTAAGAGAGAATAAATTAACACCCAGTCTCACAAGGACAAAAATAAGCCAAATCTTTGAAGCAGGTTTTGGGAAGAACTTTTTCTACATTGCAAATTTGAGTTCTACTTAGCACACACAATTATAGAGCCAGAATCCTTAACTGGTAAGTATTACAAGCACTATCATACCTCATATGGAGAGGTGTCATAGTAATTATTGCTTTCATACATGAAGAAAGTCATATAATAATTCATTTTGTGACTTCATGAGTCACATAAGACCCTAATTGATGTGAAGTGGAGAGAAAGAGATCTATTTTTTTCAAAGAAGATTCTGTTGTGTACAGTTCTTCTAGAATGCTGAAGGAACAAGTGAGACAGAGTTCAGATCATGTTCTGTTTTGGCCACAACTTCAGTTAAGACATCATAGAAAAGAACTAAATGATCGGTCATGGTAGTCTGTTTTGATGCTATTACTTTTTTGGTACAGAAATCGTGGATACCAGCATTATATAATTGTGCATTAGAATAAGAATAAATTTCACAGAAGTAGAACAAATTTCCTGTTTCTCTGCTGGCTAGTAATATTTTCTGTTCTTAGGGGAAGTTTTCCACTGTAAGAATAGTCTCAGTGGCCAACCATGGCTGAGATGCTCATCTTCCTTTTAGTACATTTTGGGTCCTGAAGAATTAATTCCACAAGCTAGTAATTTGGAATTTTTTTGGTTGTTTGTTTTTCTGGTTGGTTTTTTTTTTAATTTGTTGTTGTTTATTTTGGCATTTTTGTAAATGATAAGAGATACACAAGGACTATGGATTTCTATGGGAACTAGTTTTATCTGTCACTTAACCTTTTTATATTTCCTGAAAGTTTTTAGTCATTGAGAAGTTGCTGAACATGCCCAATTTTGATTACTAGCTTGTAACAAGAAGACTAAAATTGGAGTGGGTGACTTGGTAGAGTTTCCAATTAATTTCAAAGTTGAGGATTAATTTAGCATGAATTCTGTCCTTTAGTGTCATTCTTCTTTTTGACATCTTGACCTGCCATTAGAAGGAGGAAACTGTTGGAAACTTGTTACCAATTAAAACCTTCCACCAGAGACCTCAACTGTCAGCAGATACCATCTCAAATTCAAGCCGTGAGAAGTGTTTTTAGAGTGAAAAAAAAACCCAAAAAAATGGGACAGAGCTATTACATTTTGCCATCTGCTAGAAAACATTCAAAGTTTCTTGCCAGTTTAATTAAGTTTGTTGTTTAATGAGTTAGAACCTGCTCAGTGGTTGTAGAGGTCTCAGCCATGTTTGGGCAAGGACTTCTGCAATACAAACTGAAAATATAGAATGAGGATAAACGTTTCCACTCCAAGAGGCAGAGATATAGACCGTCCACATAATGGTTTATTCCTGCAATGTCAGCAACAATGAGCTGTTTTCAAGTCTCCCATGTGAGTAGCAGGGACTCAAGTAATTGAACTGCTCCCAACTCAAAACTTCTGCACTGTGATATCCCTCCTCCCCCCCCCCCCCCCCCCCCCCCGCTGGGATGAACATGTCCATTCCCCCGGACACTTGTCCAAACAAGATTAGTGACAGGTTTCTGTACGAAAATTTAGATAAGGAGGAAGCAGGAAATGTCTGCTTGCATTGACTGAAGAGATGCGGGCTTCAGTTGGCTTTTATGCTGAAGAATAGATAATAGACAAGTATCACTAGAGGCGAATCTATGTAATGCATAATCTCAGTACACATTCGTAGAGTAGGAGTAGTATCAGCCAGCCATGGGGATTTCTGGATCTGAATACGGATTCCAGCAACAGTAAGAATGTAGAACCAGTAGTGCTTGGTGATTGACATGTTTCTAAGAAGGCAAGAAGCCATATAGATATTGCCACTCATTTTGATAGGGAATATAAAAGGTGGGTCTGAAGTAAGAAATGATCTGGATTTGGGTCATTTAAAGTGGGAAGAGCAGTGACGTGTACCATTTGAGTCCATAGGACTAAAATGGGTCATCCAGCAGCTGGTTATCTTACTGTCTGGGCCATCTTTGAGGTCATTCGAACTCTGGGTTTTGAGACCCCAAATCGGAGCCAGCTTCTCAAATTGTACTCTATTGGAATTATTCCATTGTGTCACTTGGCTTTAAATACTGTCCATCAGCTGATAGAACTTCTTTGATTGCATATGAAATAAAGCTAATTTAAAAAGTTAGACTGTCTGAGACACTTATGAGCTACTTCAGGGATGGAGTGGACCAGGAGGTTAAGGACAGAAGACCATCAGCATCGCTAGGATACCTATGAAATTGTCAAGGAGTGGGGGTATGTATACTTCCCGGAGCAGGGGTCATTGGACTGATGGGCAGGTTAAATTTACAAATGATGGAGCAGTGGTTTCCCCAAGTTAGCTATGCCATTTCATTCTTTCCTCAGAGATTTCTGACCCTTAATTTCTGTGGTTACTTGCTGCTGATTGGGAGTTTGCTTGTTTTGGCATCAGGAAATCTCATGGAATGCATAACTCTTGTGAACTATAAAACCTCCATTCAGTGACTCTCACATCGTTGTCATTATTCTGAGAAGTTGTTGGCAACAGATGTGTCGTGATAATACGGTGCATGTACTAAGGCCAATCTGTGTACCCCACATGTGCTGGCCTGCATGCCCTCTCCCTACCACCTCACCCAGGAAGCTCCCAATTTGGCCCACTCCTAGGGCCATTGCCCATACCAACATGTGTATTGGCCTTAACTGCAGAGGCCTATGACAATAGCCTTTCAGGCTGTTCAGGCCCAGCCCCCAGCCCACCAGCATAGGCAGGATCAACAGTGGCTACGGGGCACAGAGTAAGAGAAATATCTTTCATCTGCTGTTTTACTTTCTAAATTCCGGCAGAAACTAAGAGCTTAAAACTCCACCTGGGTCTTCAAGTACATGAGTAGGGCCCAAGCAATTGAGCCATAATCTGCTACTTTCCCTAATGTACATTAGTAGGAAGGTGCTAGGAGTGAGCAGAAGCCCAGTAGTCTGGGCACAAGCATCCCACTGGTACAGCACCTTCCCACTTTCCCCCAGGCTTGCCCACTGTAGCTTAAAACCACGTGTTTTCTTGCTGATTGAGAATTATTTATGCATTACTTAGATATTCCAAATCAATTTATATGTCAATGCTGTTGTACTTTACTACCCTAACAGAAATTCTTCCAGCTCATTTTTATTTGAAAGGCAAAGTTACACAGAAAGAAGAGAGAAGTCTTCCATCCACTGGTTCTGCTACCGAAACGGTTGCAATAGGCAGCGATGAGCCAATCTGAAGGAAGGCAGGGAATTGAATAGTCCTCCTTTGGTTCCTCTGTACTCTTGTCAATAAAGTTTATTTCCTAATTAATGTTTATCAGCTCTTGTCCCTACTTCATTGTCTTTGAAACCAGACTGTCTTGTTCACCCTCTACATCCCTAACCCTGGTGATCAGATGAATAGATGGCTGTTCGCATCTAAGTTTCCAAAATTGGGGCAACCAGACCAATCAGCATATCCAGGAATTTCCTGATGATCAAGGAATAACAAGCAACTCTTAAGAAGATAGATCCGTAAAACAAGTCACAATGAAGACTTAATAGCTAAGCTAGAGCTTTAAATCTGTGTCTCAATAAGTATATCCTAAAGGGTTGTCCTTTGTAGAACTAGAGGGAATGAAGCTGACTTTCACAGAAAATGCTACAGGAGACCATTTTATGAAATTGAATTTTCTTCAACTGAGTAACATTTAAGTGGAAATGAATGACTTATTTCAGTGTTTTATGATCATTTGCCAGGCTATGAAATATATGTTCTAGAAAATTACTGAAAAAGGTTTTTAAGTTTGCATTTGATATATATATCAAATATATATATATAATGGGAAAGCCGGAAATATTACACAGCACACTTTAATTTTAATTACTTAAAATTTAGCTGGGAGGAGCTCAAAGATTGGGAGTTGTATGGCCGGCTTCCAAAAAAAGAGGGGGGAGGAGCTCTGTAAGATTCAGAGTTATGCAAGTATTTTTGATAGAGAAGCAGAAAGAACTAGAACATTTTCCCAGCACTGCTTCAGTCTCCTTACTTCCAGCATGGTCTCCGAACACTAACTGCAGTGCAGATGGCATCAACTGTTTTTGCTTAGCTGCAGTGGTTTTCTGCATCTCTTCATGCTTCAGCTTTGTCACAAAGAGAACATCTAAACGTGGGAAAGAAATTGCGTTAAGTTTTGAAATGGAATGCTAAATAGTTTGGGGGATTCTAATGCACATCAATGAATGGCCTCAGTAACCTGTTTTCTGAGACAGTACTCTTCAGTGTAAACGTCTCAATTTTTTGTTCATGTGTGTGATGTGACTTTCCCTGTTAGCTACACACCAGCTTTTTGTTCTCCACTCAGAGAAGCTGGATTTTGAGCCTGTATATATAAATTAACTGTGTCAGTAACAGTATAGAACTTCACTGTGCTGTGTGTATTTTGAAGTAAGTGCACATGGAGATAGGAGTCAGTCCTCTGATGCTGACAAACAGATCCTAATGTGAGGAAGAGTGCTCTGAGGGGTGCTACTTGATAATTGTGAGGCAGCACAGACTTCAACTGCAACATAGCTGAGAAAACCTTTCCAAGGCCTATTGGCTAACCAAGTTCACCTAGTGCATTCACAGACCTTGAGACATGTTGCAAAGCTTTGCCAGGAGAGTTGTCCAACCCAAGACAGGGCAACTTGATGTCCTCTTCTGGCCTAGACAAGCTGGCTGTCACATCCTTTGTGTGCACCTGAACATGCTGTCCACTGCACTGTCATGAGCAACAGAGGAGGCAGGACAAAGCTCAAAGCCTGGGACCCAAATACATGTGCTATGAACCCAGGTGTGTATCAGCATTCTGATATGGGATTGACACAACTCTAGCAGCATTGGCACAATAGCATTGTGATACACTCAGAAAATAACCAAAATACGAATTGCTGGTAAATAGGAGGAAGACCAATGAAAGGTTGTCATGGTAACAGTTGATTAGGATTGCACAGATCAGCATGAAGATGAAGTTGTTCAAGCTTGTGCAGAACTTCTCAGAAACACATTGGCATGCCTTTGCACTTCATGCTAGGGAACGAAATATTTCTGAGAATCAATTCATGAATACAATATGGCACATAGTTGCCAAAATATTTGTTTCAAGAATCTGTGGTATGGAGTTTGTTATTAGTTTGCTTCACACTAATATATGGCAGCACTCGCTGTGAATGCGACACCTTCTTTTTGAACTTTTGTATTAATGTTAATGCTGAGCAGACGAGCATTCACACAGATTATAGATCATCCACAGCATCTTAAGTTAGAACAATTTCATTCCAGTCTGCATTCTGGTCCTTGCCCTAGAAGTAGGGAATGTCACACTGTGTATGTCTTCCCACTCTGAGCTTTTTGTGACCTTTCCCAAAGATTGGGCAGGAAGGGGATAAAATGGACCTGGAGTTCCTTGTGTGAGAATGTGTGCGTGTGTTTGTGTGTTCATATTTACAACTGCAGTTTAGTGGAATAAGTCATCTTCGCCACAAATTCTAAATAATGAGAATTGGAGGAAAAAAAGGACAGACGCAGAAGATAGGATTTCAAGCTAGTTTCGTCAGGATTTTAGAGTACCATCCACATGTGCATTAAGCTTGTCCCTCACTTTCCTTGAACTAAGGATATAATTGACACAAATTATGACCTGTTTTAGTAGGAAGCCAATAAAGTAGTTTTGAGAACAGTGTCATTCACATAGGAGTCAAATATATTATCTTTGTTCAGTGTTTTGCGTGTCTATGTAATTTCTACCACCCTGAGTTAATAACAGGGTCATAGCTGCCAGGAAGAGTGACAGAGCTAAACACCAGTTGACACAGAAATGCTTTGGCCTTATATGCTGCGGTCTTCACAATGACCCTGCCTGCCACTCTTTGCATTGATCAATTAACAGGATTCACCTCATGATGGTATTTTATAAAAACTGGAATATTGGAAGGTACAGGGAATGATTTATCACAGAACAAATCCCTTACAGAATGGCAACTGTATAAGTTTGTTGATTGGCCTTCTCTTATTTGAAGGAAGCTAACATGAGATTTAAATCATTTTTCCTCCTATAGCACTCACAAAAACCAACAATATTAAAAATGCAAAAACAAAAACCCCTCTTTGCAAATGTTGAGCTTCATCTAGGGTTTTATGTGGCGAGAGATACAGCTTCCATTCGTGAGTAATTCAAAGAGTCAAATGGTGCTGAGGTAAATTACGACCCTCCGTGCATATTGGTGAAATGAGAGGCTGATCCATTTGCACACTAATGTGCTATTTTTAAGTCATGCATCATAGCATCTTCAAAGAGGCCTGTCATAATTATGATGGATTAGACTGCAGAGTCAGTCCTAGTTGCAGTAATTGTTTCACAGATGCTGCCGATGCGACTTGAATTCATAACAAATTGTCAGAAAAGCGGGAAAACTGCCGTGGCTGAAAAGTAGCTACCTTAGTTCTGGCAAGCAAGAATGTTAGCTGGTACTTGGTCAAAAGGCCAGTAGTTTGAACTGAAAGAAACGTGTTTCTTCATGATGTAGAATATACGGGTTGACATCAGTTTCTCCTCACCTTGGTTCCCCTCCTGGTGCACAGATGATTATCCTGTGGTATTAGCCGAAACCACAGACCCATCATGATATCATTATGTTACATTGCTATGTTAAATTACCTGATTATAATTTGACCTTTCAAATTTACAAAACAATTGGTTGTGTTTATTGAAGATTTATTGGAGTTCTTTTTAATACTCTGCTTTATAAGGACTGCCAGACTATTAGGGTAAAAGGATAAACATAAATAAATGATATAACTTGTTTCTGAGTTATGACCTTTTCCTCAATTAACATTTAATTAACCTCTGTCATTTAGGAAGAAGATGATTTTTATAACTCTCTTCACGTTAAAAAAAAACCTCAAATTGTTTTTTCAGTTACACATCTAGAAGTTTAATTTACCTTGTTACCAGGCAATATGGGTAGATATCCTCATGTTAGCATTTTATCACAGCACACTAATGCTAAATGCTATAATTGCCTTCAGATGTTTTACCAAAAGCCTGATCATTTTCCTCTTACGAACTACATAGCTAAATAATGAAGAATAAGTAAAAATGCAACAAAGGAGGCAGAAATAAGGGCAAGAATATCATTTTTATAAGTATCATTTATCTATAAATCATATATTCCAAATTTCAAATAAGTAAAACATGTTTCGATTATAACTAAAAACAAGCTCATAGAATGAGAAAAATAAAAGCCACCCGCAGGATTATGCAGTGGCTATCATGATGAGCTCCTAGACGGTTGTGGGTTTAACACTGTGGTTCTGTTCCTTTCATGCTTGGTCCTGGCTTCCCAGGACCCATATGCCTGGGTTCATATGTAACTCTGAATCCTTACTGAGTCCCTGAGATAATCTTATACATCATTAAAACACATCAGTCATTTCGTGATCACTCAGGTCAGTGTCATTTAGGATGTCTCAGCCATCGAAAGTTTAAAGTGCTACCTAGTGATTTTGTCAGCTGGACAAGGCTGGGTATAAAAAAGGTCAGCAAGTAATCGGCATGCATTGAACCTCACAACGGAGAATAGCGAGGAAATCTGTGATCCCTCCCCTGCAGCCACACGGACACCTGGGCGTCTGATGCCGTTCTGACCCTGTACACCTGGCAGCAGTGGGGGCTCCTCCTGGTGGAACTCCCAGGCCAAATCCCAGCTTGTTTCACTTGTACAAGCTTCCTACTACTGCTTCATTGCGCGATTTGACTGAACAACTCAGGGAAAACACACACACACACACACACACACACACACACAGCCTTACACGCTGCTTACTTATTTAATATAAAGAATATACAAAATAATGCTGGTGCAGCTTTGTGTGTGAAAGGGGTGCTCTTTCTAAGCATACCCACTTCAGTGATCTCTAAGTATATTCTAGAATCTGCCTAAACCTCAGAGAAACTTTTGCTGCAATTCTGATACTAATAGACTGAGTGGGAAAACCCAGCAAGGCTTGTCTGTTCACATTCTTCTTGACCTCCCTGTATCGCATTTTTCTCTCCTGGGTCTCAGGCAGGAGTCTTATCTACCATAAGAAAAGTTAGGTCAGTGTACATTAGGATTCCCAAAGACTCATATTGGGAAGGAGTTCTTAGAAGCATGGATGGAAACATGTAACATCACAGAGAAATTTCATATGAGTAAGAGATTAATAATCTTCCAGTAGATCTTATTATATAATTAGAAACAGATCTTGATAGCTCTGAAGAGCTTATTGTGAAATCTTTTTTGAAGTTTAGCTGGAATTTGGCCCCTGGTGCCAGCCCTGGCCTCTCAATGAATATGTCAAATAAGAGCCTCTCAAGGAATATGTTAAAAACAGCCTGTGCCTGTTTGAGATGGTAAGTAAATGGTTCAGCATGCAATATTGCCATAAAGACTCTTCTCCCTATTTTTTAAATATAACTTTTGATCATTTCTTTTAGAAACATAATGCCTTATTATGATTGCAAGTCTATATATTTTTTATTTTTTCATTATTGTTATATAAACAGCAAATTTACAGAGCAAAGTGACCCTCTGGTTTACTCCCCAAATGGCAGAAACAGCCAGAGCTGAGCCCATGTGACACTGAGAGCCTGGAGCCTCTTCCTGGACTCTCCTGTGGGTGCGGAGTCCCATGGACTTGAGCCATTCTCCACGGCTTTCCCAGACCAGAAGCAAAGAGTCATATCAGAATTTAAGCAGCCAGGACATAACTCAGTGTCCATGTGGGATGCTGGCACCACAGGGTGGAGGAGTAGTCTGTGAAGCCATGGTGCCAGTCTTACCAGTTTGTATTTTAAAATCACTTTTTGTTCTAAATGAAAATAATGATTAGTGAATCATTGGCATATAATGAATTGCTATGTATAAATCTCATTGATAGGCATTACTTTCATCAGATTTATTTGTACAAGGATTTTCTGTCCTTTCACCTCTATACAAGTTTAATCCCTATTCTTCAGGTATTGAGAGAGTAGAAACTTAAATCTGACTGAGATATTTGGAGGTGAGGCCCTGGGGAATTGATTAAGACCTGATTTCTGGTAACATTGAGTGAAGAGGGGAAGAGACCAGCACGCTGTCTCACCATATGACAGTGTGCTGTGCTGTCTCAGGACTCTGTCAGCAAGGAGCCACCAGCAGGTGTAATTCTTGTGACATCTTAGAGAATGGTGTATTAGCTAGCTGAAATAGTTTATGTAGCATGAAGGACAATATATCGAGAGGGCTTATGAATTTTTTGTAATTATATAATAAATCTGCATATTTGTGGGCATTTTTGTGGGGCATAAATTTTTTGCAAGGAATTGGTTTATGTGGCAAAAGAGCATCTTTTTTAGCATTTGGAGAGCTAATTAGTCTCTTTCAGACTTGTGATGCTCTTTACTTAGGTAGTAGTGCCCTCATGTAAACAAAAGCCTCTTAAATCAAATTTTCCTATGTAGTATATCCACAATAGTATAATTTTAAATATTCCAAAAAATTTTAATCTTTAAAATGCTATGATGGGTCACACTTTCTGCACACAGGACTGAATAACTGTTTGTGGCTACTCGCTGTTATGTTGGATGATGCATATCTACCTTTTTTCCCAGATTTATTTATTTTTATTGGAAAGGGAGATATACAGAGAGGAGGAGAGACAGACAGGAAGATCTTCTATCCGGTGGTTCACTCCCCAAGCTGCAGCATCAGCTAGAGCAGAGCCAATCCGAAGCCAGGAGCTTCTTCCTGGTCTCCCCCGCAGGTGCAGGGTCCCAAGGCTTTGGGCCATCCTTGACTGCTTTCCCAGGCTGCAAGCAGGGAGCTAAATGGGAAGCAGAGCAACCGGGATAAGAACTGGTGCCCATATGGGATCCTGGCACATTTACGCTCCAGGCCTGCATATCTACCTTTTAATGTTTAGAAAGAAGCAGATATAGTAGAAACATCATGTTTTCTCAGTCAATTAACCTATTATTTATAGCGTACCTAAAGCCTATTGCTATTAGTAAAAAATTGTTACCAGTTTATTTTATAAATCATCATTTATATGAGGGAATATTTCACTTAAAAAAAAGGTTGATGAAAGCGTTTCTGAAATTTGTTCTTGCTGTATAATTGTCCTACATAGGATTTACAGTTGTATTGAATTTTGTGGGCTGTCCCCTTGCCTTGCATATTTTCCTGCTTTTATTGTCAATTTTTAGGAATGGTGTGTGTTAACTTTTATTTTGCAGGCATACTTTTAGCCATTAGTACATTTTTTTTATATCAGGACAAAAGACCTTAATCAGTCATGAGATTGTTAAAATTTTCACGGACTTTCTTTATCTTTTGCTTTTTCTTTTAATTCAGAGAGAGATATTCCATCTCCTGATTCACTTTCCAAATGGCTGCATCAGTGAAAGTGTGTTTCAGTATTTCTAAGATGTTGTTGTTGAAGTACAAAATGAGAGATGGTTGGAGCAGCAGCTAGCTAGAAAGCTGCATAGGAAAGTCTTTTTATATCAAGCAGGAGTACTCAGTGGAAGTGGACAGCTGGCTCTTGAGGAAGAGTCACCTACGAAGGGCATGAGTCAATGAAGGACTTGGGAAATTGGTAAGAATGAAGGCAGTGTGGCCTAATCTCAGCTAAAAAGGAATGCAGGCAGGGCGGGGGCAGTGAAAGGAGATAAGGAGTAGTAGCTACCAGGACATTCTTAATTAAAGGGAGCCCCAAAGGAGTAGGCAAAAGTGCAGTTGGCTGGGGCGGGGCGCTCATCATGAAGCAATCATCTAAGGTAATATATGTAACAGACCTTTAGCATATGAAGTGCTCTACCCAGTGATTTTAATTGTTACTGGCATTTTACAGTTGTTAGGGGAATGCAGTTAATGTATCAGTTGATGACATTGTCCATTCCTGCTCCCTGTGTTTATAAATGTTTCCAGCCTGACTTGTACATAAATAATTATCAGTATACATACAATGTGTATGTATTCCTATACTATTTTTCATAAGATCTGTAATTAGTGCTTGCAGTGTACTAATGCATTTCCATTATTGTTTCTCTGTGTTTTAGGATTCATTCAGAGGGCAGCCTTGTGGATGGCCCCGAAGTAAAGCCTGATGGAACAGGATAGAACCAACCATGCCGAGGGCAACACGCTAAGTCCATTCCTGATACCGTCACCTTCTGCAGTTTGCCAGGCAGAACCTCTGGCTTTAAACCTCCAGAATGGCAGCCCGTTACCCGAGAGAGCTCCTCCAGAGGTCAACGGAGACACCCAGTGGCAAGCCATCAGAAGTCGCCAGGGAACAGCCAATGTCAAGGAAAGCCAGAAGAGTCCGGATTTTATGCAAGGGTATTCCACGTGTTTCCAAAATGGAGGAATAAAACACACAGTTAGTGAATCCTCTCTGTCTGGGCTCCCTCATGGCAAAAAACGAAAACTAGACCAAAAGGCGAATGAAGAAAGAATTTACTTCGGGGAAAGCCATGAACAAAATCCAGGGGAAAGCAGCAGTCAACCAAATGTCTCCGCTTTGAATGATCACGTCGAATCTGCAAGCTCTGCAGCCCAAGACAGTATCGTTAAAGATCTGGCCAGTT
Source organism: Ochotona curzoniae (assembly GCF_017591425.1). Taxonomy (NCBI): domain Eukaryota; kingdom Metazoa; phylum Chordata; class Mammalia; order Lagomorpha; family Ochotonidae; genus Ochotona; species Ochotona curzoniae. Next base: position 42,412,555 of record NW_024467119.1, read on the forward strand.
TCTCATCACGCAACACCAGTGGGTCAGAAAGACCAGAGCTTCAGATTCTGAATGAGCAAGAAGGGAAAAATGTTAACTTGCAAAACCAGAACATGGAATTACTTGTTAAAAACAAGGCAGTGCTAATGCCTAATGGTGCTACAGTTTCTGCCTCTTCCGTGGAAAACACACATGGTAAACTCCTGGAGAAAACACTGTCTCAATATTACCCAGATTGTGTTTCCATTGCGGTGCAGAAAACCACATCTCATCAAAATGCCATTAATAGTCAGGCTCCTCATGAGTTGTCCTGCGAGGTCACTCAGCCATTGCATACCTCAGGGCAGTTCAATTCCTCACAGACCTCGAAATCTGAGCTGCCTCCAGAGCCAGGTGCAGTGGAAACCGAGGCCTGTGATGCTGATGCTGGCAAACCAGCTGCGATGCTAGGGACCTGTCCATTTCAGAAACCAGACCAACCAAAACAGCCAAAGGCCATGCTTGAGATATGCCCATCTCCTGCAGAAAACGAGGACATTCTAGGAGCCACAAATCTGTTATCTGAAGAATTCGGTTCAGGTTCCAGCAGCAGTTTGCAAGCTCCTGGTAGCAGCTCTGAGTATTTAAAGCAAAATGAAATGAATGGTGCTTACATGAAGCAGATCTCAGTGTTCACTAAGGACTCCTTTTCTGCCACTACCACATCACCATCACAATTGCTTTCTCCGCCTCCCACTCCACTTCTTCAGCTGCCTGCAGAACGAAAACAGAGTCTGAATGATGTAAATTTGGAAGAACACCCTCACCAGCCTATCCGAAAGAAAAGGGCACTTTTACAGGAAGTAAAGCTAGAGCGTCAATCTGACACGCCAATATGCCCGAGTCCTATTCCAACTACACACACATCTAATTCCTCTCTGATACTTGCAGAAGGGCCTCAGAATAACTGTGTTATCAAAAATGGCAAACAGACCCCTGGGACAATGACAGTTCCATTGAATTCTGAAAACATAAGACCAGTATCAGAACATTTAAAACATAACCCAGCCTCTCTTACTAGCAGTGGGGAGCTACAGGACCACTGCTGGAAGATGGAGCAAGAGATTCTGACAGGTCGAGAAAAGGGAAAAACACAAGATCTTGTGCTTCCGATGCAGCATTATGTGAAGCCAGGATGGATTGAGTTGAAGTCCCCTCATTTTTCTGCATCAGAATCTCATCCAAAATGTGATGATACATCCCTGCGGTCAATTCTTCAGTATCAGTGCAACTCCTCCAATCAGATGGCCTCTACACAATACACTGGAAATTCCAATGTGCCTGGGGAACTCCCCAGGCACGCTTACATCCAGAAATCAAGGCAGCGAGAACAGAAGTCACCAATGTACCCAGTTGAAGTGAATCAGTGTCAAGGTGCAGCGGACCAACACCTTCAGTTTTCAAAAGCCTCACAGCAGGTGCCCTTCTCCAAGACAAACCTTTCACCTGCCACTCACCTGCAGTCACAGTGTGACCCAAAATTTCATTTTCCACAGAAAGGAGATTTTCTCACCGAAAAACTCATGTCACCACTGTTAAAGCCACACTTGAATCAACGGGCTTCAGTGACTGAGCCGTTTTCAAATTCACAACTGTTGCCTCAAAAGCAGGCAGCACAAACACAACCATCCCAAAATTCACATCTTCTGCAATGCCAACAGCAACAGAAGTTACAAGTAAAGAATAAAGAACAAACGCCCCAGACTGTGGCTCATCCACAGAGCAACAATGATCAGTCGAGAGAACGGTCATTCTTTGCCCATGTTAAAGTCGAGGAATGCTTTCATGGTGAAAATCAGTATTCAAGATCAAGTGAATATCAGATTCATAATCCCCCAGTGGGATCGGAGCATGTGCAGCATACGAACAGTAGAAATTCTCCCTATGGACAGGTGAAATCAAGTGCAAGTAACGTGCAAATTTCTTATTCACACAGTACACACACAGTTCCAGAGAATAAAGGACAGACTGTTTCAAACTTGGCCCAAAACGAGGCCCAAACCTTGGATCACATGCAATATTTTCCAAATAATGTGACTGCAAAGCAGAATGCTCTTCACAGGTGCTTTCATGAACAAGAGCAGAAACCTCAACCAGCTTCAGTTCTACAGGGATATAAAAGTAGAAACCCAGATATGTCTGGTGAGCTAGCCACACAACTAGCTCAGCCAAGGTACTCGATGCATAACCAAGCTAATGCTTTTCCTGTTCCTGAGCAGGGAGGAAGTCGCACTCAGACCCCTCCAGAGAAGGACCTGCAAAAGCATGCTGCTTTAAGGTGGCACCTGTTACAGAAGCGGGAACAGCAGCAGCAAGCGCAACAACCCCAGACGGAATCTTGCCATAGTCAGGTGCTCAGGTCAATTAAGGTTGAACCTGGATCCAAGCCTCATTCCTGTATGCGTTCCCCATCAGCACAGGCAGACAGTAAAACGTGGAAAAAGATAAGTAAGCAAGAAAATCTGCCTTCAAGCTGTGATAACATGCAGCAGAAGAGTATTATTGAGACGATGGAGCTGCATCTGAAGCAGTTTCAGGTCAAATCACTATTTGACCATAAGGCTCTTGCTCTGAAATCACAGAAGCAAATAAAAGTTGAGATGTCAGGCCCGCTCACGGTTTTAAGCAGGCAGATCACTGCTATGGATTGTGAGAGCCGCACTGCAGCTTCAGATCAGCTAGTTACTGCCTCAGAAAAGACTCCAACCAAAACAACAGCTGGTTCTCTTCTCAATAGTTTCTTAGAATCACCTTATACATTTCTAGATACTCCGATAAAAAATTTATTGGACACACCTGTCAAGACTCAATATGATTTCCCATCATGCAGATGTGTAGGTAAGTGCCAGAAATGTTTTGAAACACATGGTGTTTATCCAGAATTAGTAAATTTATCTTCTGTTATGGGATTTTCTTTCTTCATATAAATCTTAAATCTGGCAGCAATTTGAGAAGGCTCATGAAAAGCTGACTCTTACATATAATTTTATTTTGTTTGTTCTTTATAGTACAGATGCTTGTGCCATGCAAAAGAGAACTTAGCTTACATGCAGCTTTTCAAAAAATTTGTTCCTTTTTCCCCTTTAAAACATGTCTATTTCTAGTCTAATCTCTATCTGATTCTATCTACATCATTTTCTAGAAAGATAAGTAAAAAAAAATCACAGTAAAATGAGATGACTGCCATATGTAGGAGCTTTTTTCACTACATTGTTTTTATTATATGTTTTTGCATTAATGGGATAATGTTGTTTTCAGTTTTGCTGGGTTGTGAAATTACAATGTGAATGCTTTAGAGTGACTCACAAGAAGCCTTTGTAATTTATAGGCATTTCCAGTTTAAAAACTTGTCTTAGCATATGGGTGCAGATGTCATTGTAGGGAGAAGATATTGAGTTAGTGAGCATAAGGCTCCAATCCTTTGTCCATTGGGAGTGAAAGTGGGAGAATAATCCCCTACTTCCGTAATTTGGTGCATGGCTGTTCAGTTGCCACACATTGCCATCATAGATAACATTAGGTAAGTTACAGTCCTCTTCACCCATCCCTGTAATCCTGCCCTCCCTCTTTGTAGAATACACCAGGCGCTTCCTTTCACCTGATTTCCCAGAATTTTTTCCTCAACATAAAGTGCTCATATTGCACACAAATATGGATCTGGATTGATTATACTCATTTTCAAAATAGAATAATTAATTTTTTAGGAAACAACACTGTTCAGGGGGTGATATAGGAAAGGAACAATTTTTAATCTTTTAACCTCCCAGCAGCAGTCATGGTTACCTTAAGTAAATTTTTTTTTTCAATTTCAGAATTGGGTTATAGTTCATGCTACATGTAATATCTTCTAATACTCTCCCTCTCCCTGTTTTCTTTAATTCTACTCATTTTCTTCTTTCACATCTAAACCAAAATGTTTTTATCCAACACCTAGCATGTACATATACTTAATTATTTGGCACATTTTCTAATCGATCAGTCCATCAATTTACTCATTTTAAAGAGAAGAAATTTTGAAAGTCACTTAGGGCCCTTTATGTGCAGTTGGGGGATACGCTTTGTGGATGTAGCCTTTATATTTAGTATAATTGAGGTCTAAAATAATAATCTTCTATTATCTCAACAGAGCAAATTATTGAAAAAGATGAAGGTCCTTTTTATACCCATCTAGGAGCAGGTCCTAATGTGGCAGCTATTAGAGAAATCATGGAAGAAAGGTAATTAACGCAAAGGCACAGGGCAGAGTAACGTTTATCCTTTTGTATATGTCAGAATTTTTCCAGCCATCACACACAAAGCAGTAAACAATTGTAAATTGAGTAATTATTAGACCCAGCTCTTCCAGGGTTGCCAACACTACACACTGTGCTATTCACAGAGTCACAATATTTGACAGGCCTAATAGTCTGCTAGCTGGCACAGGCTGCCCACTCGGAGATTGAAGCCAGAAAACGCAGGCATGAACAGGAACCAGCCAACCAGCCTGGTAAAAGCTGCAGAGCGGACTCGCTCTGGCTTTCCTACTTGATGAGAAAGTGCAAGGGGGAAAGTATAGCATGAAGAAAGGAAGCATTGATTTACATGCATCTACAGCTGAGTTAACTACAGAGTGCAAGTGTGGAATATTGAATAAAGAGAGAATTTCTGTTGATAGTTCCTTTTCGCCCCATATCAATCATAAATCTTCAACTGTTTGCCTAAATGTACAGTTGATCCTGCATGAAGAATCTACCAGTGAGATAAGCCTTGTAGACAGGGTTTTCAGCTAGGTATCTATGTTTGCAGGTTACTTTTTAATTAAAAGGCAGGTAGTATGTTTGGTTAGTTATTATAGGATACCTTCAGATAGCAAGGGTAGTGTCTTACTCCATTTGCAAATGATTGATTCCTAGAGCACCATGTCTGAATTGGTCATCTAGCACCCTGGTCAGAGTAGTGAATTAATAGTGAGTTAATCTAAGCAGTAGCAGTAAGTAGTGCTTTGGTCATAAACAAGGATATGGAGTATTTCAAGAACTATATCCTAGATTTTCTGAATGGCTGGCTACTAATTATTTCCCAGATTTATTTACAAAATGAGAGAACTTTTGAGGAATAACTAAATAAAATCTGTATGACTTCTTACCTTTTAAAATAATTAAATTTAGTAAAGGGCATAAATACCATAAATTTTAGTAGACCGAATTTTGCAAACTAATTTTAAAATTTTATGTTTTAAATTATCTATAAAAATAATCTTTCCCATTGTTTTTCATCCAGCATATAGTTTATAAAGGAGTTTATTACAATTACCAGCATATTAAGACTGGGAAAAAGGGCTTAACAGATTTTATCGGGTTCGCCTGCGTGAGATTTCTGTTGGACAAAAAATAATAATATAATAATAATAATAATAATAATAAAACCTCTCATGATGTGGTTATAGAATGCCTCTCAAATTTGATTGCTAATTTTGTGTATGTGTGTGTGTGTGTGTGTGTGTATGTGTGTGTGTGTTTCTGTGGGTTTCTTTAAGGTATGGCGAGAAGGGAAAAGCTATTAGGATTGAAAGAGTCATCTATACTGGTAAAGAAGGCAAAAGTTCCCAGGGCTGTCCTATTGCCAAATGGGTAAGTGTGACTTCACAAGGCCCCTTGTCTTTCAAGCTTGGGCATTTTGATTCATGGGATGACCATGAATGGAACATTGCTTGTTTATATCATCTTCCTTCTGAAGATGAAACTATCATTGGAAAAACTGATTGACAGGAAAGATGCTTATTTTAGTGACTGCCCGAAGTCTAATGCTTGAAATGTGAAGATGTCTTTAACCCCTTATGATACCGTTATTTCTATATTTTACTATTTAAGAAAACCTTGAGCTGAGTCCTGCATCTATTTTATTAAGCTCAGGTCCAATAAGTTGCTCTTGTTGTTTCCAAGTATTTGCTGAATTTTGAGGATTGCTTTTGCTTCTTTGCAGAAACCAATGAATGCCCCCACTGCATAGATGGGCAGTGGGAGCCAATTGCAGGTGCCAGTAAATGTTACTCTAGATGTAGTGATATACACTGTTGTTATCTGCTGCAAGTGACCCTTGTTTTCTTTGGGGCGGGCCGGGGTGTCTGGGTCCGACCGAAATCCACACAGGTGATTCGCAGAAGCAGCCAAGAGGAGAAGCTACTGTGTTTGGTGCGGAAGCGTGTAGGCCACACCTGTAACACTGCAGTGATTGTAATTCTCATCATGTTGTGGGAAGGAATCCCGCGCTTCCTGGCAGACAGACTCTACTCTGACATCACAAAAGTCCTGAAGAACCATGGCACTCTCACCAACCGTCGGTGTGCTCTGAATGAAGAGTAAGTGAGGCCAGGATTCCTGCTCTTTGAGCAGCTGCTGATGGGAAAGAGTTGATGCTACATTTGTGCATTCACAAAATGAGCATCGAACTGCATGTTTCATAGCCATGTATTATGAATTCAAAATTGATTTACCAGTATTTTGCACACTCACACTATAGCCATTTGTTACCTGTAGCAAAATAGCCTCAATTTTGCCATAAACCTGAAAGTATTTGCATGCCATGAAAAAACTGTTGATGGCTATGGATGCATATTTTCAAGGATCGCAAATGAGAAACATACATCTCCATGTCCTGCCTGTCAAAATGCAGGAAATGTTACAATGGAACACTGCTCCTAAATAATTCTGTTCAAAAATAATTTTTAATTTTAATGTTTTGATACATGCATAGTAATTTAGTAATTATTAAATGACGTAGTAATCATTGTCAATTTTTAAATGTTGATTACAAAATTTAGCTGATAGTTCTGAATTTTTTTTTCATTTATTATCTCCTCTAGCCTTATTAAGGTTATTTGATACCTGTCTATTTAAAAATTTTGCTTCCAATTGTTCATTCAGAAGTGTTTATCAGTCTTCATACATGTGTTTTTCAGAGTATAGTAGTTTTTACTGTTAGTTCATTGTGGTCAGAAAAAAATGCCTTGCTTACTTTTTTAAAAAAGACTTATTTATTTTTATTGGAAAGTCAGATTTACAGAGAGAAGAGAAAGAAAGATCTTCCATCCACCGGTTCACTCGCCAAGTGGCCGCAATAGCAATAGCTGAGCCAGGAGCTGGAAGGGAAGTAGAACAGGCAAGATGCCAACTGGCGTCCATATGGGATCCCGGGGTGTGCAAGGCGAACATTTTAGCCACTAGGCTACCATGCCAGCCCCTGATGACTTTGTTTTAAAGCTTTCATGAGGACTTATATATACTTAACCCTTGACAATATTCTGTATATTGATGAAACCAACATGTACACAAAGGTTTTTAAATGAATTGTTCTTCCCCTCCACCTCCCCAGTGGGACTGTACTGTTGCATTATTCTAACTCTATTTCTTTGGCTAATTTTTTTCTCATTTTTTTAAACTTGACTGGATGACATATCTATAAATGGAAAGGAAATTTTCCACTATTCTATAAAATTGGATGTAACTGTGCTGATTGTGAATTGGTGACTATCTTTGGTTTTTATAATGAAAGGATTATTTTTACTGGAAATAATCACAGAGAGAAGGAGAGACAAAGATCCAAAGCCAGAAACCAGGAGCTTATTCCAGGTTTCATGCTCTGGTGAAGGGTCCCAAGACATTGGGCCATCAGCTGCTGCTTTCCCAGGCCATAAGCAGGGAGCTGAGTGGGAACTGGAGCGGGCAGGATATGAACCAGTGCCTATATGGGATGCTGGCTCTTGCGGGTGGAGGATTGGCAAGTTGAAATAATGTGCTAAGCCCAGCCATCTTTGTTTTCCAAAGATGTTAAAGGCTACTTTTTGTTACATAAGTGTGTCTAGTTCTCTTGCTTTGGGCTTCTATCTACCTGCGGTAACTTTTTTCCATCCTTTCACTTTCAGTCTGAGTATCTTTACTGGTCAGTGTTTGTGTCTTGCTAAATCATGCAATGTGATTTAACTGGGAAATTTAGACTATTTACATTGAGGTTTGTAATGATAGACCCGCAGTTAAATATTATAATGATTTATTTTATCTTTATGATTTGTCAATTTGCTCTGTGATATGGCTTCATTCTGCTGTATGTCTATTTGACATTGAAACATAATTCAGAATGGTAGCTTTTTTTCAGTATGTAAGTAGGAATTTTTTAAGTGCATTAGTGATTTTTTTTGACATATTTTAATTTTCAATAAAATGATCAAAATATTACCATCGTAATTCTAAAAAGTTCCAATCAGAGATGAGAATGTAAAGTTGAAAATGAGATCGGGGCTAAGTCACAGACTTAGAATATCAAACAGGATAGAAACCCATGATCTTGTTAATATTTTCCATTTTAGCTATTGAAAATTGATTCAGTATTGGAGGACATTACATTCAGGGAAATAAGCCAGACGTAGATGGGCATTTACTCTGTGCAATCACCTAGATGAGGAGGCTGAAAAATGTAGACTCAAGTAGTGACAACTAGGACATTGGAGTGAAATGATCAAGGATGCATGTTAAGCCCTCAAACTGGTTGGAGAAGCCAGTTTTAACATCCCACAGTATGGTAAGGTGACCAGGGTTAATATTGGCCCTTTACACACTTTATGAAGAAGCAGAGAAGAGAGTTTGAAGGTTGTAAATATAAAGAAATAAAAATGAGATGAAAATGCAAACTGGGCCTGGCATGATAAAATAGTAGTTAAAATCCTTGCCTTGAATGTGCCAGGATCCCATATGGGCACCGGTTCTAATCCCGGCAGCCCTACTTCCCATCCAGCTCCCTGCTTGTGGCCTAGAAAAGCAGTTGAGGACAGCCCAAAGCTTTGGGACCCTGTACCCGTGTGAGAGACCTGGAAGAAGTTCCTGGCTCCGGATCGGCACAGCACCACTGTTGCGCTCACCTGGGGAGTGAATCATCGGACGGAAGATCTTCCTCTCTGTCCCTCTTTCTGTATATACGCCCTTCCAATAAAAATAAATAAATTGTTTAAAAAAAATGCAAACTAACTTAAGTTTACCATTATATACTAGGTACACATTTTCAATGATTAGACAGTGCCTTATAAATACAACAGCCATTGACAATGTTGGGATCTGTAGAAAAATTAGTGCTAAGCCACTGTAATGGAAAATTTAGTTGGGTTTTTTTTTTAATCATGTCATTTCATGCCCTACTACCCTACGAGGTTTCTCCTGAATCGCATCCTTGGCTGCAGGTGTTAGAGCTCTTGCGTACTGAGCTCACTGCTTTCCAGGCTCTTTGTTGGGGAAAAATTGGAACCAGAGCTAGGAAGCGAATGAAGGATGCTTCTGTAAGGCAATCCATCTCTTCCCTTGGTAATCTGTTAACTAAAACTATTTAAGTTCACTATTCTTTCATACTTTCTAGGCAGATCAGTTGTTTCACCTTTGGGTTTTGTCCCAGTTAGATGCTCTGGTTTACTGCCCCTGGCACCTGGCAGAGAGTATGCTGATGGTTTCAGTAAAAATACCAGCAAATGTTTTGTTTTTTTGGGCAGTGCTCTGCTGAGTATGAAGTGTTTATGAATATTTTCAAACTACAAAACTGCATATTCTATATATATTAAATGTAATAAAACCCTCTTGCATAGTAAAAATGAGGTGAAATTTTTTTGTATTTTATGTGGTTATAACACAGCTTAATGGAGTTAGATTCACTTAGTTTTTGTTTGTGTGTGCATACATACACTCCACATGTGAATAGCAGCTTAATTAATGCTATCCATAGCCATGAACTTGATCCTTTGACTTCTCAGGAGAACCTGTGCTTGTCAGGGGCTGGATCCAGAGACCTGTGGTGCCTCCTTCTCATTTGGTTGTTCATGGAGTATGTACTACAATGGATGTAAGTTTGCCAGAAGCAAGGTCCCAAGGAAATTTAAGCTGCTTGGGGATGACCCGAAGGAGGTGGGTACACTTGTTGACGTAATCTTTTTGTTACTCCTAGAATTAAAAGGCTATTGATGAAAGGAACAGTGTGGTGTATTTTGTGATGAATCAACTTAATTTGAAGGCTCATAACTTATGAACTTATCTCAATACAGTAAACATGTTGTGTCAAAGTTATAGATGAAATTTCAACGACAAATTTTGGCCCTTTTATTGATTCCTTAAATGTTTAAAACTAAACCATATTTGTAATGCTTATAAATGTTCAGCAGAAGCACTTGAACATTGATTTCTCATTAAGTCACTAGTTTCTTAAAACGCTCATACTCCCTCACTGACCCTGCTCAATAATGTTCTTGTGAAATTGGTAGATGATTGCACTCAGTGCTCCAAACAGCTGGCAGACATGTATGTATTACCAAGCGAATAGAAATGTGTGCTGCTAACTCAAAGAAGACATTACCAAGTAGTTTTTGGGATCTGGCTGTATACTTGAAATTCATTCAGTGTGCACATTCAAGAGCATGTTAAGATAACAGTTTAAGAAGCATTCATGAAGTGCTATTATTTCATTTATTTTTTTTACCATGTTTATATATGTTTTTATGTTTATCACTTTTACATGAACATACTACAAGCAAATATAGGTTACAGAAAGGATGGAAATAGTAACATTAAACCATAAAAATAATTTTTGAAGTTTATGTTCTTTGCAGCTGGTTGGATAATGAGTGTCAAAAAGTAAAGCCTTCTATATGAAATGCCATTATTCTCTTACTTCCAGCTAAGGCCTAGTATTCTTAAAAATTCCAAACATTTGTACTCAAAACATAAAGTCAGTTACATCTAATAGAACAACCGGAATAGCACGTGGTAAAATAAGTGATTACCCAACTTTTCACTTAGAACTAATCTAAGATAGTCTATGTAGAAAGAAAACTCAGTGCTGTGTATATGAATGCAACTGTATGTGAAGTATTGTATAGATTTTAATATAATTATTCCTTTCACAAAGGAAGAGAAACTGGAATCCGATTTGCAAAACTTAGCCACTCTCTTGGCACCAACATATAAGAGACTTGCACCTGATGCATATAATAATCAGGTAAGTTTAAATCATCATTACTGATGACCTTGTTATCTGCAAAAAATAGTTTCAAACCAACAATTTCCCTTTGTTTTTCTATGCTTTCCTACTCATTTGGAAGCCACCGTAAAGTTCTGGCATGTGATAATTTTACTCTCCAAATGAGCATATTGGTGATCTTTTTAGCTATATATGTATAATGCACTCACAAATTTTATCTTCCAATTTTGTTTGGTAATCATTAAAATTAACTGGTGCACACTATTGATCATAAATTTTTCTACTTCCTACGAAGTCTATAAATAGTAAGTTCAGTATGCATATGTTGTTCAGGATAACTGCATTTTGTACAGGCATCATATTTCTGTATTTTCTGTTTGGCCTTGGCTTTGTGTGGTGCTTTTGAACAATACCTAACAGATAAGTAGTTAATTTGGTCAAAACTCTCTAGTGATGGAAGCAAAAAGATCATGTGTTCTTCACTATCAACAACAAAATGTCTTGAATAACAGCCACAGCTGGGCTCATCAGGAACCAGGACCTTCTTCATTGGTCTCCCAAGTGGGTGCAAGGATCCAAGAACGTGAGCCATGTTGCCGCCCTTCCAGGGCATACATAGGCAGGGATCTGGATATAAGGATATAAGCATGCTTATATTTCGCTATTCAATGTTTGTCAGTTATACATCAGTAATGCTGTAAAATAATTAGTAACACTGGAAAAAAGTGCTAGGTTCCTGCAACTCACACTGGAGACTGGGATGCAGTCTCCCCTTTCCTATGCACTGTTTTGCAGATTGAATATGAACACAGAGCTCCAGAGTGCCGGCTGGGTTTGAAGGAAGGCCGTCCGTTCTCAGGGGTCACCGCATGTTTGGACTTCTGTGCTCATGCGCATAGAGATCTGCACAACATGCATAATGGCAGCACCGTGGTAAGTGGTTTGACAACAGCTTGCCAGCACTTCCAACTCAACAAGTGTGCTTAATGCGGGTTGTGTGGTACAGCAGTGTTTTCATACTGAACTGCTGTTGCAAGGCGTCCTTCAACCTAAAAACATGAGAATCATGGAAATTTTAAGGGCTGATCTTAACCAGTGACCACATATTGCTAGAAACATGATTAATTAAGCAAAATCCATACAAAACCCAAAGTTGCAGCCTTTTTTTGGAAAAAGGCCTAAATGGAAAAATATGAAGTCCAAAAGAAGTCAAGTACAATAATGACTGGCAGTTTCTTAGTGCAAAGCAGCCCATGATGGAGACATCTCACAGTGGACAGGTCTTAGAATCGATGGCCAGTGTGAGAGGAGAAAAGCAGTGAGGATGTTTACGTAGTTGATCGAGGGTTAGTGAAAAATGGGTGTGATCGTTGTTTTCAAATTTTCTATTCCTCTCTCTCTGGAGGAGGAAGGGAGATGAGGGGAGAAGCCATATCCAGGTTCCCTACCATTGAGCAGGGTTCTGTCCCACTTCACTGCCTTACATCAAGGTGGCAGCAAATAGAGACATAAGAAAGATCTTTAGACTCAAGAGGAATTTGCCTCTGTTGGATCTCGTGCTCTGTGAATTAAATAGGGATTTACCTACATAGTAAAAGGTAACAAGATACTCAGAGGCCTGGATTTGGTAGGATTATTTTCCAAGTCAACCTATCATGACAATGTTCCATTCCATTGTTTCTTCCTAAGATTTCATCTCACTTTATGCTTAAGTACTGATTTTAGCTTGTCAGTGACATGTGACCAAGTCTCCTTTCACCACCTAGCTATCTTTCATGGAAATGTGCATGTCATTGATTTAGTGCATCTTGGCCACCAGCAGAAATCTGCCTAGTGTGTGTCTTTCCTTTTGGACCTCTACCTGAGATAGCTATTCTTCCCCATCAGGTATGCACCCTCACTAAAGAAGACAATCGAGAATTTGGAGCAAAACCTCAGGATGAGCAGCTCCATGTTTTGCCATTATACAAGATCTCTGATGTGGATGAGTTTGGAAGTGTAGAGGGTCAGGAGGAGAAAAAACGGAATGGTGCCATTGAGGTGCTCACTTCTTTTCGACGCAAAGTCAGGATGCTAGCGGAACCCGTCAAGACATGCCGACAAAAGAAACTTGAAGCCAAGAGAGCTGCCGCCGAAAAGCTTTCTGCTCTAGAGAATAACTCAAATAAGAGTGAAAAGGAAAAGTCCTCACGTACAAAACAGCCTGAAAATGCAAGCCAGGCTAAACAGTTGGCAGGTGAGTGTAATATGAAGCTTTGTGGATATGTGTTGTATTAAAATAGCCATTGCTAAATATTGGAAGGTAGCTTCAGTCACAGTTCTAATTCTGTACCTTTGGTGTTGAACTTAGTAACATGATACTACACCACCAAGCCAAGCTTGATGAAAAAGCTTACGTTTTATCCCACAACGGACAACAAAGCTTGAAGCTAGCAATGACTGGTGGCCCAAATCAGTTATTGTGGTGATAAACCGAGACCTTAAATTTTGATGAGCTCAGTGTTCTTAACATGTGTTAAACTTCCACAAGTGAAAATATCAATATAATTGTCTCTCAGTATCTCGGGTGCAACGAGTTCCTTATGTCATTTGCATTCTTCCATACCATAATTTGAAATGGCTTATAACACCTAATACAACAAATGCTATGTAAATAATATACTGGTTAGGATATTTTAACACTTACAGTGGTAGCAGTGGAACATTATTTAAACAAAACTGTTTAATCTAGGACATGCTATGCTAGTGAAATGTAGTAAGATTTTTTTGTTTTTGCACTCATCACCAAAAAGTTATAAAATCTATAGCCTTGTACATTTCTTGTCTGGAATACTTGACAGGCAGCATACTGTAGACTCCGATGTTTCCAGTAGCTGAATACTTGAGCAGGTGGAGAGACTCCTGTATATAAAACATTATCTGTTCCCAGGCATGTAACAGAAAATTAGATCAGACGTGGAGTAGCTGGGTTTCAAACAAACTCTCAAGTCTTCTATAACAAATATAAGAAATATGGGTGCATTTCAGGCTGTGGAGAAAAATGTGTATGCCATTTTTCTAGAAGGTTAGCTTTGGGAACGGGGAGGGTGATACACACCAATCATTACATTGTGACCATTGCTTCATGAGTCAGCATCTGCATTAGGGCACTTCTAGGCAATGTGATGGTCATAGTGACATGGCAGCATATTTTTTACATTTTTGTTCATTAACCTGGGAACGTTCCAGATTTTATTTCTAATGCTTTGATCACAAAACAATTCAGTGACCAATACTCTGACTTGGTCCTTGTCCTTCCTTAATTGTTATTGAATAATCTTGTTGGTGTTTATCATACAGATTTAAGCCTCCTTGTTAGCATTTAGAAAATACCATAAATATATGTGTTGTTATTCTCTTGCCCTTTTCACAGAACTTCTGCGTCTTTCAGGACCAGCCATGCAGCAGTCTCAGCCCCAACAACAGAAACAGCTCCCATTGCAGTCACAGCTGCAGCCTCAGACCCAGACCCAGACCCAGACCCAGACCCAGCCCCAGCCCCAGCCCCAGCCTCAGCCTCAGACCCAGCCTCAGACCCAGCCTCAGACCCAGCCTCGGACCCAGCCTCGGACCCAGCCTCAGACCCAGCCACAGACCCAGCCTCAGCCTCAGCAAAAGCCTCAGCCCCAGCCCCAGACCCAGTCTCAGACCCAAACCCAGTCTCAGCCCCAGCAGCAGCCGCCTCCACTGCCCCCACCGGCACATCATGCCTGGACCAGTAACCCTCCATCAGAGGCCACCAACTCTTACTCTTCTTCCGGGTCCACAAATGTGTACATGAGACGGCTCAACCCAGTGAGTGCTCACCCTAGTTCTTCACACACTTCAGATGTTTATGGAGGTGCCAATGCTATGAACCTTTATCCCACCTCATCCCAAGCCACAGGTTCCTATTCTAATCCCATGAATCCCTACCCAGCACTGTTAAATCAAAATAATCAATATGCATCCTTTCAATGTAATGGAAATATACCCATGGACAATTGTTCACCCTATTTGGGCTCCTATTCTCCCCAATCGCATCCCATGGATCTATACAGGTATCCAAGCCAAGACCCTCTCTCCAAGCTCAATCTGCCACCCATCCACACATTTTACCAGGCAAGGTTTGGAAACAGCCAGAATTATTCTTCTAAGTACCTGGGTTATGGAAACCAAAATATGCAAGGAGATGCTTTCAGCAACTGTACCATTAGATCAAATCCACACCACCTAGGTGGATTTCCTCCTTACTCCACTCATGAAATGGATAGCCATTTCATGGGTGCCACTTCTCGACTACCACCCAATTTGAATAACCCAACTGCAGAGTACAAAAACGGCGAACATCATCCATCTTCTCACATGGTTCATAACTACGGAGTAGCTCCTGGCATTTTCGACAGCTCCCCGCACGCTCTGCATCTCCAGAACAAGGAGAATGATGCTCTTCCCCACACGGCTAATGGGATGCCCAAGATGCTTCCAGGACTGAACCACCACAGAACTGCTGCTGTCCCCAGCAGCTCACATAAACCCAGTGATGCTAACAGTCAGGACAAGCAGGCCTTGGCACCAGTTCAGGCTGGGACTCCTGCAGCAGCAGAAAATGATGAGGTGTGGTCGGACAGTGAGCAGAACTTTCTGGATCCTGACATTGGGGGAGTGGCTGTGGCTCCAGCACATGGGTCCGTTCTCATCGAGTGTGCAAAGCGTGAGCTTCATGCCACCACCCCTTTAAACAATCCCAACAGGGACAAGCCCACCCGGGTCTCACTTGTCTTTTACCAACATAAGAGCATGAATGAGCCAAAACACGGCTTGGCTCTCTGGGAAGCCAAAATGGCTGAGAAAGCTCGTGAGAAAGAAGAAGAGTGTGAGAAGCACGGCCCAGACCACATGCCCCAGAAAACGCATGGGAAAAAATGCAAGCGGGAACCCACTGAGCCACACGAACCTTCCGAGCGCAATTACCTGCGCTTCATCAGAACTCTCGCTGAGAGGACCATGTCTGCGACCACAGACTCCACCATAACTACATCTCCATATGCCTTCACTCGCGTCACTGGGCCTTACAACAGATACATATGATGTGGTTGCTTCTGTCAGTTACCTCACTTGATAAGTCCACAACCAAACCTGTCTGTAGTTTCGTTCTCATGATGTGGGCAGTGGGGAAGAGGTCACAGTATTCCTGATGTGGTGGGAAAACCCCTGCTCCCCAGCAACAAAGGAGGGGATCTTACCACAGCACTTCATTTGCCCAAGTGGTCACAGATGGTGTCTAGGGAGAAGACCAAAGCATTCTATGCAAAAAGAAGGCGGGAAAGAATGTGTTCCACAATTTACATTGTTAACACTGGTTCTATTATGGGATGAGAAGAGATGTAAATGTGATTTTTTTCCCCCCTTACTACTCTACACATCTGTGACCAACTTTTAATAATACCAAGTTTGCATAGTCATAGAACACAAACAAGTACTGTAGAATCACAGTTGCAGGAATCATACAATACCATCTGGTGCTGAATATACAATGTACTGAAATACTGGAATTATGGCTTTTAAAATATGCAGTTTTTACTGTAATCTTAATATTTTATTTATCAAAATAGTTACAGAGTGTAAATGAATAGCAGCAAAACACTGAATTTGTTTGGATGTGCTAAGAAATGGTGCTAAGAAAATGGTGTCTTTAACAGTTGAAAATTTAATGCCTTTATTGTCATCAAGATGTTATCTGTGTATTCCAGTACCCTTTCAGTAATACGGGGTACCTTTTCATTCAGATTTTTACCATTGCAGATTCTTCACATTTTTAAAGGACTCTGGATTGCACTCATCCAGCGATGTCCTTGTAGGACAATAAACATATGTACATATATGCACACATGTATATGTGCACACACATGTACAAATATAAAATGTATAAATATTTTAAATGGTGTTTTAGACGCACTTTGTCTACCTAAGCTTTGACAACTTGAACAATGCTAAGGTACTGAGACTTTTTATTTTTAAAGTTTACTTTCATTTTAGAATGGAAAGTTGATGTTTTTTTTTTTTTTTAATGAACCAAGGCTTTTAAAGTATATTTTGCTTTTACCCATGCATCTGCTGATGAGCAACATGTTCATTTTTTAACACAGCCAGTTAAATCCTCCGTGGAGCTTACTGGATTTAATGGAATACATTAGTCCACACAACTTGTTTTCTGGTGCTCATCTCATGCTATACTGTAAAACAATTTTATACAAAATTGTATGACAAAGTCATTGCTCGAGTATTAGACTTTTCAAGAGTTTTCTATCATCTGCCAGTCATAATTAGCATGCTCCAGACACAACTCATTCACGTAAGCGTGTGCCATTTCATGGGTCTGCGTGCTGTAAACAGAACCGATGGCTGTCTGCCTTGGTGTTGATAATTATGTGCATTGTGCGATTGTCTTTTCTTAGCTTAAGTGTCCTCTTTACCAGAAAGATGGAGTGGACTGATGCCTGCGTCAGATGAATAAACAGGGTTAGTTCCATGTGAATCTATTGATTTAAAGAAACAGGCAGCTGGTTTGCTGTGGTGGTTTTGAATCATTCATTTGTATAAAGAATTGAAAGAGATGTATAGTAAATTAAATTGTAAACAAAACTTTTTTAACGCAATGCTTTAGTATTTTAGTACTGTAAAATTAAATATATACATACACACACACACACATATATATATATATATATGAAATTGAAGCAGAATTCAGATCCTGATGGTGCTACTCAGCCTGCTAAAAATATAATGTGAGCTAAGAATTCATAAAAGGTTTGAGTGACGCTCCTACTTGTCATATACCTCAGCACTAGTTTGGCAATAGGAGAGTGAGAATGACAGCTTACAGCATTGTGTACCATCACTGCTTTCCAAGTCTTTTTGTTTGTTTGTTTTAATTATTAAGAAAGCATACTTTTTTCAATACTTGATTTCTTAGCAAGTATAACTTGAACTTCAATCTTTTTGTTCTAAAAATTCAGGGATATTTCAGCTCATGTTCTCCTTATGCCAACATGTCACCTGTGTTTATGTAAAATTCTTGTAGGTTAATAAATACATTCTTTTTCAGGGATTTAACCCTTTTATTTTGAATCCCTCTTGTTTCACTTATATTTTTAATAATGTAACTAAAGCTAATTTTGTAAATTTGTTGGCTCTTTGTTAAAAGCATTTTAGAAATTCGGGGAATCTTTTGACTGTGTCAAGCAGGACAGAAACATTAGTGATTAGTAGAAAGCACTGAGTTGATAAAAGGGATAATTGTAAGGCAGGAGTCTGGCAAATGGCTGTTGGCCAGTGTTTTAAATCTCTGAATAAAGCTTTTTTGATCTTGTAATTAATGCAAGTGAATATTCCCTGGGTACTTCTCCAGGCAAAACACTTTTTGAGGTCTCGTGTGCAATAAACTGTACAATTACACTTTGGTTAAATACATTTTTGCTTAGTAGCATTTCACATCAACTCATCAAAGGAAGCCATTTGAGCTTTTCCTGTTTTCCATATACCTAATCCAAAGTGGTTACCGGATGTGATACAGAGTTGGTCATCCCTAATGAATTTTTGGTTTTTACATCATCCACTGTCATTTGTCAAACTGCTAGCAGCAAGAGCAAGAAGTGTAATTTGGCGAGTTGGGAGAGGTTAAGTAGGAAAGAAGAAAGGAGATTAAATGGCATGTTGTAAATATCCCATCTGTAACTGTATATAGCAAACCTGCCTCAGAATGAATGGAAAGCAGATGTACAGTTTGCTTGTATAGGAATATCAGGTTGACTATATAGCCATACTTGAAATGTTTCTGAGTGGTGTCAACGTTACTTGAATGAATTTTCATCCTGATTGACGCACAGTGGTGTATAGTTCACTTCTAAAGCTAGTGGTAACTTGTTAGGAAACTTTGCAGTTTGACACTAAGAAAATGAACTTCTGTGTGCATTTCCTATGCTTTATTTTTTTAACTTAGTTCACTTCATTTTCATTTTATAATGAAATCTAAGGATGGTTATAAATAATGTAAGTATTGTAATGTTATGGATGCAGGTTATTTGAAAGCTGTTTATTATATCATTCCTGATAACGCTATGTGAGTGTTTTTAATAAAATTTATATTTATTTAATGCACTCAAAAGTATTGTCTGGGAGTTTCATTACTGCCTGAATTAGTGTTACCTTAAAAAGAGAATGATTTGAAAAATATTTACTTTTTCTGTTTTGAAAGACACATCTCAGTGGAATTCAATGAACAGCAAGGTCCACTGAGCACATGCCTTTGTACAGAATTGTCACTGAAATACAAATTTGGTTGTTGGTGGAAACTTGAGATGCCCATGGTACCCTATCACTTTTGTCATGCATGGGCTATTTGTTTCTTGAATTTCTTTCACTTGAAACATGAAACCTTAAACATTTAGGGAGTGCCCTAGTGGCTAATACTCAGCCTGCAACAATATCAACCTATATAAGCACCTTTTGTAGCCAACATGAGGCTCAATTGGCTAATCCTCCACCTGTAAGCACCAGCATCCTATACGGGCTCCAGTTTGTGTCCTGTAGTGGAGAATGGCTCAAAGGCTTGGGACCCTACACCTGCATGAGAGATCCTGAAGCTCCTGGCTCTTGGCTCCAGATCAACTCAGCCCTAAGCATTGTGGTTATATGGAGAGTGAGCTAGTAGGTGGAAGATCTTTGGCTGTCACTATAAAATCTGCCTTTCCATTAAAAGGGGGTTATCGTCACAAACTATATGATAAATGATTATTATTCCAACTATATCAAGAGTTCAATAAACCACAACAAAAAATAACAATCCAGAGAGGAAACAGTCAAAATGACTAACCGAACATGGCAGAAGGGATACAAATGACCAACAAGTTAATCAAACAATTCTCCTTATTCAAGCACACAGGACAGCATTGAGAAGGACTGCTCCCAAGGAAGGTTTAAGGAAGAGGAGAAATCTCAACAGAGCTTTCAAGTATTTGGACAGGTGTAATGCACAGACTACCCAAGGGCTGTCTGTCTTGGAGCAAACTCCTGAGAAACTGTATGGGATGTACTCTTCCCCGTGTGAACAGCATTCTTCTGTAATTATCAAAAATAAAAGAACTTAGAGGCAATAGGGCAGAGGAGACAAAGAATTCTTTTTAATTATTTAATCTGATAAAATCACACAGAGGGGGAGATTTTCCATCTGCTGGCCTACCTCAACATAGTTGCAAATGGCCATAGTTGCAAATGGCCAGGCTAAGATTGAAGTCAGGAGCCAGGAGCTTCATTCACATCTCCCATGTGAGAGAAGTGACCCAAGCACCTAGGCCATCTTCTGCTGCTTGCCTAGGTGCAAGAAGAAAGAGATGGATCAGAAGTGGAGCAACTGGGAATTGATTTGGCACCCATAAGGGAAGCTGGTGCTGCAAATGATGATTTAACTCACTGCACCACAGTACTGGCCCTCCTGCCAACCCTTAAGATATATTTTTTTCAACAATCAAGATTTATTTTGGTCAGATTTAGGAGCACAGAAGAGCAGAGGCCTCACAAATGGAGAGCTTGCCACTTGTCCAAGGGACCACGGTTGGGGATGTATTTGACCCCACAGCCATCAGGGATGAGCCGCTTCTCAGCCACCATGTCTTCAAATTCATCCACATTGAACTTAGTAAAACCCCACTTCTTGGAGATATGGATCTTCTGGCAACCAGGGAACTTGAACTTGGCCCTGTGTAGGGCCTCAACCACATGTCCTTGTTCTGCAGCTTGGTGCAGATTGACATGACTTCGCCATGTGAGCCCTGGCGACTGTGCCCTGCGGCTTTCCAAAAGCACCCCGCATACCTGTCTGCAGCCTAGATGAGAAACAGTATGAGGTCAGAACCACGATTGGACACTTTGAAGGACTATCTCCAAGGTCCCTTAGAGCAACCCATACAAGGAAAAGGTAGCATACACTACCAAGGAGAATTACGTTTGCAGCCATTGCACACCAAGCACCCATGACATAAGGGAGCTGGTCGGCTTAATTAGCCGCAGGAAGATGTTTTAAAGGAATAATTATAAAGACAGGAGGAGAAACAGACACAGACACAGAAAGAGAGAGAGAGATCTTCTGCTTGTTTACTCTTCTCCCCAAATGGCAGCAATGGCCAGGGCTGTGCCAGGAGCCTAGAGTTTCTTCCAGTTCTCCCTCATTTATGCAGATAACCAAGTGCCTGGATTATCTTCTGCTTTTCCATGCACATTAACAGGTAGCTGGATCAGAAGTTGATCAGCCAGGGATCAAACCAGTGCCCAAAAAGCACATCAGTATTAACAGTGGATGTTTAACTGGCTATACCACATTATTGGTCAAGACAAAGTTTTTCTTTCTTGCTTGCTTTTGTTTTTTAAGGATTTGTTTGTTTGTTTGTTTGAAAAGATCTCTACAAAGAGATGAGTGACACACAGATCTTCCATTGGCTAACTCACTCCCCAAACAGCTGCTGGAGATGAGCCAATCTGGAGCCAGGAGCCAGGAGTGTCTTTCAGATCTCCCATTTGGGTGTAGGATCCCAAGACTTTGGACCATCTTCTGTTGCTTTCTCAGAGCATAAGCAGGGAGCTGGATTGAAAGTGGAGCATCCAGGTCACCAACTGGTACCCATTATGCTTGCAGGTGGAGGGTTGGCCTTTTGACCCATAGTGCAAACGCCAGTTTTGACTTTCAATGATTTCATTTCTGCTCTGTCTTCAGGTAAGTTACATATGCTCTTGGACACCATTGTTTATCAACCTGGAATAGTCACGTCTATCCCAAAAGTGGCCGTGAAAATTATATGAGCCAAGCATGAGAATGTGCCCAAGAGAATGCCCAGAGAAAAGTAAGTTTGAGTCTTCCAAATCAATTACAGGAAGCTTGGGGGACTATAAATTTTGCATTTATCCAGTTTAAAAATCATTTTTAAAGAGGATGCAGAACTGAAAAGGGAGAGTTGGGTGAAAGATGCCTTGTAAAAAAAAAAAGGGAATTACATCTGCAGAAGAGTAAAGGCCATGATCTGAAACCCCAGAGAGTGTGTATCTTTGAAAGCAGCAGAGACCTACAGTAAAGAAGAAACCTTCAACTGACAGGAAATTCACAACACCAAGAGAATTTACCCCACAGGATGAAAGCTTGAAATAAGAGAAGTGCAGAACATAATGGAAATATAGAGGGAAGGTTTTGTTCTCCTCCTGAACTAGGAAATTGAAAAATCTAAACCGAGCATGAAATTGTGGCTGAATCTGCCAAACTAGGAAGTAAGTAATTTTTTTCCCTTCTAAAGAGAAAGAGAGAGACACACACACACACACACACACACACACACACACACACACACACACAGAGAGAGAGAGAGAGAGAGAAAAGGAGAATTTGGTTGAGATTTCGAGACAGCACAGTGTGAGTGCAGACTTGCTGCTGCAGATGGTCGTCCCTGGTCTTGCTAGCTGATGTCTTCTGCAAACAGATACAAAAGAGTCAAAAGAAGTTAAGAGCGTTGAAAGGCTGCAAACCCTGAAGCAGGCCACATGTTGGCTCAAGGAAACCCAAATCAGAAAAAAAAAAAAATGTTGTTTATGAAGGTATATTTATTACAGCTGAGAACTAGGCAAAATAAACCCCAGGCTGAAAGATCTTTGCCTCCTGAGAAAAGTTCCGGAGCTGTAGCTCACAAACTGACAAGGCCATCCACTTTTCAACTGAACTGACTCAGACCAAAGTCACCACCCCCAACCAAAAAAAATTGAGCACAGCTGGCTGGAGCTGACCTCTAGCCGGGGCTGTGTCCTGTGACTGTGAGAGCCCATAGGAAAACAGGCTGTAACTGGAGCCAATCCTTTCTGGCTCTATTCTGCAATGCAGAAGCAGGGCCAGGCCCAGTTGCTCAGCTCCTCCAGCTCTGCTTCCTGACTCAGCCTCAGGCAAAGAACTGCAAGCAGTCTGGCTGTCCACAGCTCCAGACAGCACAGAGGTCCTGGGAAACTATGCTGTCACAGGGCACGGATGACCCTAAAAGAGCAACTCTAAATCAATTCCAGTCCCTCCTTCCCTAGTTGACCTAAATGCGCACTCACTTAGAGAAGCCTCCTAATGAAGTGTAGTGTGGAAGAGAAGAATTACAGTAGAGGTGAATCAAGCAGAAGCAAGGCTCATGAAGGGACTGGGATTCAGATGAGATCTCTTCAGTTAGGAGCTGGTCATTTAGCAGTACTCTAGTTAACATCTCTCCAAGTTTATCAGTGTGTGAGGCTAACGATGCTTAGCTCTCAAGAAACTGTTGAGAGAATTAAGTGACACCATTCATACATGTCACTTCTCAGCCACATGTCTGTCATTGTGTGCTCAACAAAATGAATATTGTTACAGGTTTTCTGTAGACGTGGGGTTTCCCCCTGTATTGATTCATTTCAAACTATTGTGTTTTTACAAAGTTTCCAAAAGCAACAATGTTTCAACTACAATCTCACTGAACAATCTGGATATATGGCAAAAAATGTTGAGCAAAAAAACCCAAACCGGAAGCACCTTATATTTTTCATCTAGATGTAGTTCAAAAACAAGCACAGCAAATTCATGGATTTATTCGGCATACTTGGTTCCATTTGCTGGGTGAGATGCAGCTTGGTGGTGAGTAGCAGGTGGGAGAGGGCATCTAACAGGGGATTTCTGCTTCTAGGTGCTGATCAATGCTGCTCCCATGTCTCAACCTGATTACTTCACTGCACCGACTCAAGAGGGATTGAAGGCATACAGTCACATGAAAGCTACCTTTTGTGTATCTCTGTCAAAGATTTCTAAAGATAATAATCTTCAGCTTTCTTCTGATAGGAAACCAGCCCCACTCATTCTGGTGCCAAGCACCATTTTAGTTGTAAGGAATTTGTCACCAAACTGTCATCAAACAAGTTAGAGATCCTGCTTTAGCTCCCACATTCAGGGAGATGGGCGAGGGTAACATAGCAAAGCAGGAAAAGGGATCCTAGGTAAGGCTCCTATCTGGGCTTCAATTTTCTTTATTTCATTAACATTTACTTATTTGCAAGTCAGAGTTATGCGAAGCAAGATGGAAAGGAATAGAGAGATCTTCCACCTGCTCATTCACCTCTCAATTGGCCACAACGGGTTGGGCCTGGCCAGAGCCAGGAGCTAGATAGAACTTTCACCCAGGTCTCCCACATAGGTGGCAGCACTTGAATCTTCCCTGCTTATCACCCAGACCATGAGCGGGGAGCTGCATAGGAAGCAGAGTGGCCATGACATAAGCCAGTTCCTATATCCTACTGCACCAATGAAAATGGCTGCTGTTTCCTCCTGAGGTTAGTGGACATGAAACATGTTCTGCCTGCTCTGGACGTACACTTGTGTATTCTCCACCCTATCACGAGGAGAAAAACTTCCATGGGCTCTCAGAGAAAACACATTGGAGTAATGTTCCCAGTGATGTCCTCATGGCAGATACCCGAAACTCTGTCTTCTCAACTCCCAATACAGCTTCCCACAAGTCCAGTTTCCTATGTTTCCTAGTGGGATTTAGTAATTACTTTCATAGTTTCAAAAATCCAGAAATCTTTAACAGTTCCTAAGAGTAATTTCAGTGCACAGAATAGTCAGAAATCTGACTTTCCTGGAGCAGGCAGTTATCCTGGCTGTCAAGAAACATGCATCCAACCTTGGGTTTCCAGTCTTCTTTCATTCCTAGGGCTGACTCCTGACTCCAGCTTGCTGCTAGTGTGGAAATGGAGAGGCAGTGGTGATGCCCACGTGATTGGGTTCCTGCCAATCAGAAGCTCTGGACTGAATTCCCAGCTTCCACTTCAGTCCCAGCTGTTGAGCTGTTGCATGCATTTGGGGAATAACCCAATAAAGAGCTCTCGCTCTCTCTCTCTCCTTTCTCCTATGTTCTCTCTCTCTCAAATAAGTAATTTTAAAGTATGAATTACTCACAACACCCCCAAATTATTCTGAAAATACTTTTCATGACCTAAGTTGAGGAATAATGGCAGACTAGGAAATTCTACACCCCATTTCCCCATAGAACATAAAACAATAACAACTAAACCCAATAATAAAATCTGCCTAAAATAACCTTACAGAAATTCCAGGAAATCAGATATACAGCATGCAAAAAATGCTACATAGGGAATAACTGGAAATTTAGTGGTATTTATGCATTTTGTCCCACCATGTCATGAGTGTGGAACAGGATTATGGCGTAGTGGGTTAATGCCATATGGGTACTGGTTTGAATCCCACTTGCTCCCATTCTGATCGCTCCCTGGAAATATGCTTGGGAAAGCAGCAGAAGATGGCCCAAATCCTTGGGTCCTTGAGCCCCAGTACAGCTCTGGAAGAAGCTCTGGGCTCCTGGCTTCAGCCCTTGTCACTATTTGGGGAGTGAATCAGTGGATGGAAGAACTCTCTCGCTCTGTGTTTTCCTCTCTATCTCTGGTGGCAGGTGTTTAGCTCAGTGGAGAAACTACTGCTTTGATGCTTGTGTCACATATCCAAGAGCCTGGATTCAAAGTGTAACTCCAGTTCCTGACTTTAGGTTCCTATCATTGTATGTGTTGGAAGACCACGAGTGATACTCGAAAATCTGAGTCACCGCCACCCAAGCAGGAGACTTTGGTTGAGTTCCTGGTTCCTGCCAGTGGCTTGACCAACGTCTGGACATTACGAGCTATTAGGGAATAAATCAATTCAAAAGGCAAAGCAATAAAGAAATAGGAAAAAAAAATCTTTATTGTGGGTTTCTACCCCGAATGCCCACAATAGTCAGGTCAGGGCTATGCTGAAGCTAAGAGTCCAGAATTTCATGTGGGTATTTCCCATGGATGGCAGGGATTCATGAACTCAGGCAGTCACCTCCTGCCTCCTGGGATGCACTGGCAGAAGGCTGGAGTGAAAGTGGAGTACTGAGGACTTGAACTGACACTCTGGAAAGGAATGCCGGCACAACAAGTATTCATTTAACCTACTGCATGGCAACATCAGTCCCATAAATGAAATATTCAAAAATTATTTTTAAAAGATGCTTAAAATTCTATCATTAATTGATTATATTATTTTAGAGATAACTACAGAACAGGCATTTGGTGTGGCAACTAAGACATTGCTTAGGATGCCTTTACTTTGTATCATACCTCCTGGGTACAGGTTCAGGCTCTGCTTCTGATGCAGCCTCCTGTTGATGCACACCCTGGGAGGCAGCAGGTGACGGTTCAAGTGTTTGGGTCCCTGCCACCCAACAGAAATCCATACGGAGTTTTGGACTGCTGGCTTCCATCTGCCTCAGTCCCTGTGATTTGCAGCCATTGAAATAGTAGATCAGTAAATGAAGATTTCTATCACTCTTTCAAATGAATTGAAAGCTAAAATTAATTTTAAAAGATAGATGCACAGAAATTATAAGTCTATAGTAATGATTATAAAGATATAATCTATGTCAATAAAAATGGAGGAAGCAGAGCATTAGAGCATTATATTTCATATATTACTGAAGATGATACTAATTAAAAATAGGTTGCTATATCTGTAGAATAACATATTCTCAAATGAATAATTCTCAAATGAACCACAGAGACAAATATCTATAAAATATGTGAGAAAGAAAATGAAATATGAATCAAAACTTCTCACTTTAAGAGATCATGTAAACACAAAGGAAGATAGTAATAGAACAAAAAGGGATAGAACATTAGAATACATACAGAACCCAACCTAAAATGCTGAATATCCTGTCCTATTGGTAATTATAGAAAGAATAAGGAAACTAAACTCCTTACTTAAAAGATACAGACCAGCAAAAATATACAAAAATCATTAGAATCTAATTATATATTTTCTTTAAAATTTTTAAAATTTTTTATTGGAAAGCCAGATTTATAGAGGAGAGACACAGAAAAATCTTCCATCTGCTGGTTCACTCCCCAAATGGCTACAATGGCCAAAGCTGAGTTGATCAGAAGCCAGGAAGCAGGAGACTCTTCTGGGTCTCCAGTGTGGGATCAGGTTCCCAAGGCTTTGGGCCATCCTCTGCTGCTTTCTGAGGTACAGGCAGGGAGCTAAAAATGAAGTGGAGCAGCTGGGATACGAACCTGCACCCATATGGGATCCTAGCACATGTAAGGCAAAGACTTCAACCACTGGGCTACTGCATCAGGCCCTAATTATATTTTCTGTAAGAGTTTTACTTTATATCTCAGGACACGCAAAAGTTGAAAGTAAAAGCATTGGGGCTGGCATAGTAGGTTAAGACACTGTCTACATGCCTGGACACACACGCCGGCCAACACGTGCATGTGGTGGGTGGCTCCTGGGCCCGCCAGAGCCCCATGGACTGCCCTTTAGTGGGGTAAGTCTCAGGACTTTGTGAAGGGGGTCCAGCCCCTCCCACTGCTCGCTAGAAGCTTGAGCCAGGGACAGGACCGGGAGGGGGTGTGACCTGGACCTGGGGGGTTAGACTTCCAGCAGCCACCTGGCTGTGGGGGGAGCTCTGGGACCTGGGGTGTCTCATGCCTGGACACACACACTGGCCATCACATGCACGGGGAGCCAGAAGCTCTGGGATTTTGATTCTTTGAATTGCTGCTTGGGTAGCTCCATACTCAACCCACAGTGCTATGGGGACTTGAATCAATCCTAAAGATTCCCAATGACAGTAAATCTTCCTCTGAAGAACGTGTAATTAATATTATCTCAACCTCAAATAGCCTATGCAACAAGATATTGTGAAATAACCAAAGAACCAACAATCAATGCGAATCAGACTGTTTATGACTAAAACAAAGAACTGTAAAACTTAATATACTTTTAATACCCTATGTTATTCCATAATGGAGCGGGAGAACAGAGAAATCTTCCATCTCCCTAGAATGTGTAAGATAGACGTGAAAGGGCCTGGCGCGGTGGCGCAAGAGGTTAAAGGTCCTTGCCTTGCACGCCCGGGATCCCATATGGGCGCCGGTTCTAATCCCGGCAGCCCTGCTTCCCTTCCAGCTCCCTGCCTGTGGCCTGGGAAAGCAGTCAAGGACGGCCCAAAGCTTTGGGAACCTGCACCCGCGTGGGAGACCCAGAAGAGGCTCCTGGCTTTGGATCGGCATAGTATCGGCCCGTTGCGCTCACTTGGGGAGTGAATCGTTGGACAGAAGATCTTCCTCTCTGTCTCTCCTCTCTGTATATCCGCCTTTTCAATGAAAAAATAATAAAAATAAATCTTTAAAAAAAAATTTTAAAAAGATAGACGTGAAAAATAACCTACCAAGATCATAACTGGAAACTCATAAACAGCAGACTCAAATCAGAATTAGACAATAGTTAAACTACAAAGACACATAGGGGGATTTAAGAGCGATCCTGACAACATCTTAACAGGAGGTCCAATGCAAAGAGCAAGGGAGGACCCTGGAGTGGAAAAGGGGGACAAGAGGAGGCTTGTATCCCAACCCTGAAGACTCCTAGATCCTCACCAAGGTCTATCAGTACGAACACCAAGGACTACATCCCAACTACCAAGGAGATCATGGGGAACTGGAGTGCCCTTGGAGGCCAAGAACTCTGCAGTCATCCACTCCCGCTTGAATCTACCACATGGGATGGAAGAAGTCCAAATCCTCCCTCACAGGATCCAAGAGCATCAGAACAACAGCCAGGAGCCCTGAGCGGTCCGCAGAAACAGAAGGACAGTAAACTTCCTTCAGGACTAGGGAGGAGAGCTCTCTCTGGTCCTCACTTGGTTCCAACTTTGGGTCCCCACCCTCTCTAGCAATGACCATCAGGATTGTTCCGGAAACCCCTCAAATTAAATAACCAAAAAAAAAAAAAATTAGCTGGGATGGTTGTTGCTTGTAGTCTAACTATTGTGAAATTCAATATTTGGCATTTCTGGCCACTCTCTGACATGTCTTCAAGAAGCTCATGAAAATGTATGTTAGGAAAAATCAATGTTTGGATTAAAAAAATTAACAACAAAAAAACCAAACAAGCAAACAAAAAATCTAGAATAGATAGACAGAGAACAACAAGAAAAGCCTAGAATCAGACAAGAAGCAGTCAGCGTGGAATCATTTATATCTTACTAGGTAGGACACAAAGATTAGTTACTCCTCACTAGGGCATTGAAGATTTCTGTGCACACCCCTCCTAAAACTGTTCTGCGCACCTAAACTGTTGCCATATGTCTTGTTAGAGTTATAAGCCAATCTAGACTTCCCGAAAAAAAAAAAAAAGCCAGGTTCACCAAAATTATGCTTTGACACTATAAAAAGCTAAAAACTACACTGAAAATAGACATGAGACAGCTGAAAATAATAATCTATAGCCATTTTATGGTGTATAGGTCCTGGTTGTATATAAACTAAAATCGGATTGTCAATGAAGAAGTCACAGGATGTGGTTAAGAACTTGCATTTTTTTTTTTTAACATATTGGTTACTCAATACTATGTCAATTAATTCCATAACATTATAAATTGTTGCTGATGTTATGTGGGGGCTTTTGATTGATCAGGATGATACTCAGCCGGCTCTACCTTCAGACCAGAGATGGTCTCCCCAAGAAACCGTTGAACTTATCTGGACAATAAGATACTGGACTCTATGCTTGGTATATGCTTGCAATGAAAAATCTCAACTGAACTTGAACTGAGGCAATGCAGCAAGGTGGAGGAATCCACCATGGGGGGGATGGTTTGGGGCGGGGTAGGGGGAATCCCAGTGCCTATAAAACTGTGTCACATAATGCAATGTAATAATAATAATAAAAAGACACTGTCTAGAGTGCTGGCATTCACATGGGTGCTGCTTCAAGTCCTAGCCATTCCACTTCCTATCTAGCTCCCTGCTAATGCATTTGGGGAATCTAAGGAGGATGGATTAACGTCTTAGAGACCCTAGAAGATAACTCTTAGCTACTGGCTTTGGATCAGCCCAGCTTTGGCTGGTGTGGCCATTTGGGGAGTGAACCAGTGGTTAGAAGGTCTTTCTGTCTCTCCCTCTCATTTTGAATCAATAATGAAACCTTTAATGATAAAAAAAAAGATACTTTTGGGCCCGGCGCGGTGGAGCAAGTGGTTAAAGGTCCTTGCCTTGCACGCCCGGGATCCCATATGGGCGCCGGTTCTAATCCCGCCAGCCCTGCTTCCCTTCCAGCTCCCTGCCTGTGGCCCGGGAAAGCAGTCAAGGACAGCCCAAAGCTTTGGGACCCTGCATCCACGTGGGAGACCCGGAAGAGGCTCCTGGCTTTGGATCGGCATAGTATCGGCCCGTTGCGCTCACTTGGGGAGTGAATCATTGGACGGAAGATCTTCCTCTCTGTCTCTCCTCTCTGTATATCCGCCTTTCCAATGAAAAAATAATAAAAATAAATCTTTAAAAAAAAAAAAAGATACTTTTTACAAGCAAAAATAGAGCACACAAACTACACAAATAATCTGCAAAAATCTATTATAAAAGATAAATGGTACTATATAATCATATAATCACTTTGCCAAGAAGACATGGCAAATGTAAACACATATGTAATAAATATCAACATTCCAAAATATACGAAGCAACACTGACAGAATTGAAAGGAGATATATGGGACCAATTAGTAATGGCTGTACTATAGAACACAGAACCCCAAGAGTGAACTCAGAGGTAAACACTGGGCCTTGAGTCATACCTATATGTCAACATTCTTCATGGTGGTGGCTGTTGCTCATGAGCAAGGCTGTGCATGTGTGGGGGCAGCATCCATATGGAGAATCATCGCAACTTCCACTCAATTTTACTGCAAATCTAAATTTGCTTTAAACAATAAAGCTTTTTTTAAATTATTAATTATTTTTACTTTTGATGATTTTTACATAGTTGATTAGGGTGAATAGGGTCAAGGGCTACAGGAAGGTGGCTGAGATCACCATTTCCACATTCTCTTTTTATCCTTCCTGTATCTGAGGGAAGAGGAAAAACAAGGAGAGAAGCCACACAAGCCTGTTATTTTTTTTTAATTTTACTTCTTCTTATTATTTTATGATACAGTTCCACAGACCTGAGATTTCCCTTATCCGCTACCCAGATCTCTCCCCCCTCATTGGATTCACATATATTATTACTATAGTATAGTTCTTCATAATCAGTCATATGTCCGTCATTGTAGGCATGACAGTGGCAGAGAGTCCAGCATCCTATTGTCAAGATATAGTTAACAATTTCATTGGAACTCGATTTTTGTTCTGAAAGTAAAGATGCATACTGCATTGTATCCTCACATCTGGATATGACAGTCTCAATTACACAGCGACTATACATCCCCTTAAATGAAAAACCACAAGCCACAAATTAGTGTGAATATCTGTATGTTAGCAAATTAGATTGCTTAGTTGAAATAGGCAAATTCCTAGAAATATATACAATGTACCAAGACTAAATCATGAATAAAACGATTGAACAAAATCTTGAAACCATTTGCTGTCACTAGTATTTCTACTAAACATTTAAACGATGATTACCACCATTTATCTCAAACTCTTCCAATAAAACTGAAAACTAACTCACTTTAGGGAACCAGCATTACCTTGATAATAAAGATATCACAAGAAAAAGGATAGTTTGATATCTTCACTGCATATGGATGTAAAATGCCTCAGAAAATTATCACCAACCCAAATTTAACAGAATATTAAAAAACAATTATCTCACAACTAAGTCAGATTTAATCATGTAATGAAAGGATTGCTTAGTATACAAAACTAACAGAAGTAATGGATGACATTAGCAGAATGGAATGAAAGAAAATGTAATAACAGTCAAAAACAAATAAACAACAATTAAAAATCTTTGGCAAAAATAATATTCAATGATGGAAGACTGAAAATTCTTCCCCTATCAGGAACAAGACAATAATCCTGCCTACACTGCTTCTATTCAAACCAATGGTAGATGTCTACTTCTAATCAGGCAAGAGAAATAGAAAAGGAATCAAAATTGAAAAGGAAGAAGTAAAAGAATCTCTGGTCCTAGATAATATAATACTGTTTATGTAAAACCCTGAAAATTGTACACACAGTCCAATTAGCACCAATAAGTGAACTAAGCAAAATTTTTAAGAAACAAAAACATACAAAAGTCCATTGCTTTTCTTAATGGAGGGGAAATAAAACACTAGGAAAGTTGAATGATTCAAAATCCATGAATCAGAAATCTTCTGCAAGCTCTAGAATCCCAAATATTGATGTGCCAGCATAGACAGACATGCAGACCAACGGGCTTGATCTTACAAACATGGGCAAATCTCCAAGAGTGGAAACTCTATTCAAGGGAAAGAGGATAGTCTTTTGAACAATGATGGCGGAAGACTCAATATTGCCACATAAGAGAAAGAAGTTGAATATTTTTATTATACTCTATTTAAAAATTAGCTTAAAATGCATCAAATATTTTTAAATATTTAAAAAAAAATTTATTGGAAAGGCAGATTTACAAAAAGGAGAGACAGAGAGAAAGATCTTCTATGTGCTGACTCACTGTCTGCAACAGCCAGAGCTGAGCTGATCCAAAACCAGGAGCCAGGAGCTTCGTTGGGTCTTTCTCACAGGTGCAGGGTCCCAAGGCTTTGGGAGCGGAACTAAATGGGAAGTGAAACAGTTGGGACATGAACTGGGTCCAAATGGGATCCACACACAAGGAAAGGATTTAGCAAGTAGGCTATCACACCATGCTTAAAGTTCATCAAATTAGCCGTAGCAGTTAAGGTCCTCCCCCTTGAACGCTCCGGGATCCCATATGGACACTGGTTCTAATCCCAGCAGTCCCACTTCCCACCCAGCTCCCTGCCTGCGGCCTGAGAAAGCAGTTGAGGATGGCCCAGAGCCTTGCGACCCTGCACTCACGTGGAAGACCCGGAAGAAGCACCGGGCTCCTGGCTTCAGATTGGCTCAGCTCTAGCCGTAGCAGCCACTTGGTAAGTCAACCATCTGATGGAAGATCTTCCTCTTTGTCTCTCCTCCTCTCTGTATATCTGCCTTGGTAATAAAAATACAGATTTTTTTAAAAGGTGCATCAAATTTAGTATATATGCTGCTGAAGTGAGCACAAATGCATTAAATTTAAATATGAGTTGTCAGACTGTGAATATAATAATAAAAACGTATTTGTTGGATTTGGCAATGAATTATGGGAGAGAATTGGCAAATCGTATATCTAATGAAGTTTTAATATATAAAATATGTAAAAATAACTTAAAAATGGAATTAAAGGATTTTTCTTTTGTTGCAAAAACATTTTGGAGTGTATGCAAAGTTTTTTGATGATGCATCTTTTACCAAAAAAAGAGATTGATTTATTTATTTTTATTGCAAAAACAGATTTACAGAGAGAAAGAGAAAGATCTTCCATCTGCTGGTTCACTCCCGAAGTGGCCACAATGGCTGGAAATGAGCCAATCCAAAGCCAGGAGCTTCTTCAGGGTCTCCCATGTAGGTGAAGAGTCCCAGAGTCTTGGGCAGACCTCGACTGCTTTCCCAGGCCACAGGTAGGGAGCTGGATGGGAAGTGCAGTAGCCACGATATGAACCCCCACTCCTATGGAATCCTAGCACACGCAAGACAAGGATATTTCCACTAGGCCATTGTGCATGCCCAAGCTGCACTTTTACAAAGAACTTCTAAACAATAACAACAACAACAAGAAATCAACAATCTAACTGAAAAAAAAAGAGTGCAGAAATTGAATAAATGGTTCAGTGAAAATAAACAAGTGGTCAATAAATAAATGGGTGATCATTGCTGATTCATTAGGAAGATGCAAGTCAAAGTCATGCACACCACTTCATGACCACGTTAGCGTGCTGCTTACTTTAAAAAAACGCCAAACTCCTGCCTCCCCTCCCCTCAAAAGAACCAGAAAAAATAAATGATGAGGATATAGAAAATAAATTGGAACTCTTGCATATTTTTGGGGGGAATGCGAATTCCTGCAGCTGCTATGAAAGATGGTATGGTAATCCCCAAAACACTAAGGATAACATTAGCATATGAGATAGCAAGTCCACTCGGAGAATATACCCCAAACTCTGAGAGCAAAGACTCCAACACTGATGCATTCATGCTAATGAGAGTATACACCACAGCCAAAAGGTAGCAGCAACTAAACTTTCCACTAGTATGTTAATAAGCAAAATACAAGCCTCTAAAACGGAGGACATCCTGATGTATGGTACGATACAGACAAACAAATAAGTGGGGAAAATGAAAGGATGAAGGGTATGGGATTCCACTAATGAGATACTTAATGAAATTTATAGACCAAAAAAAAAAAAAAATAGAATGGTGGTCACCAGGTGCTGATACTGGGAGAAATTGTTAATATTACTGGATATAGTGTCAAGTTGGGGAGATGAAAAATTTTTGCAAGTGGTTAGTGATGATGGCTAAGCAGTGTGAAAACACACTCAAGTAAGGATGAAATAATTCAGTTTATCATATACATTATATATGTAATTTATTACTACTATTTATATAAAATTTGCTACATACTTGTTTTATAATATATAAATTGTAAATTATGTGTGCATACTTTTTTATCTTTGTTAAATTTTTGCTTTGAATTTTTGAACTTTATTGTACAATTTCGTATAGACTGGATTCTTCCTCAAGCTCCCACTCCCCCAACATTTTTTCCCCATGTTACTACAA
This sequence comes from Ochotona curzoniae, assembly GCF_017591425.1. Lineage (NCBI taxonomy): Eukaryota > Metazoa > Chordata > Mammalia > Lagomorpha > Ochotonidae > Ochotona > Ochotona curzoniae. The sequence goes on from NW_024467119.1 coordinate 42,447,306, forward strand.
TAGTATAGTCCCTTATAAGGAATCAGAATTCCATCAGTCTCTTATTTAAGTGTGCCCCGACACTGGTGGTATGGACAGTGTCAAACAGTCCAGCATCCCACTGCCTACACATTTCCAACAGTGTGTGGACACATTTTAAATCATGGGTCTGGCATGGTAGCCTAGCAGCTAAAGTCTTCATCTTGCATGCACCTCGATCCCATATGGGCACCAGTTCTAATCCTGGCGGCCCCACTTCCTATCCAGCTCCCTGCTTGTGGCCTGGGAAAGCAGTCGATGATGGCCCAAAGACCTGGGATCCTGCATCCGCGTGGGAAACCTGGAGGAGTCTCCTGGCTCCTGGCTTCAGATCGGCATAACTCCAGCCGTTGTGGTTGCTTAGGGAGCGAATAATTGAGCAGAAGATCTTCCTCTTTGTCTCTCCTCCTCTCTGTATATCTGATTCTTTCCCCATTTTTTATTATAGTTTTGATAATCATTACATGACTTTTCAATAAAAATAAATCTTAAAAAAAAAACTGCAGTGGATCTGGGGTCTAGCACAAAAGCCTAGTGGCTAAATCCTCGCCTTTCATGCACCAGGATCAGAAATGGGCACCGGTTTGTGTGCTAGTTGCTTCACTTCCCATCCAGCTCCCTGCCTGTGGCCCGGGAAAGCAGTCGAGGACAGTCCAAAGCCTTGGGACCCTGCACCCGCGTGGGAGACCTGGAAGAGCTCCTTTCTCCTGGCTTCGGATCGGCACAGCTTCAGCCATTGTGGTCACTTGGGGAGTGAATCAGCTCTTGACTTTAGCCTGGCCCAGCTGTGGCTGTTGCAGAAATTTGGGAAATGAAGCAGCAGGTGGAAGTTCTCTTTCTCCTCATCTCTCATTCATCTGTCACTCAGCCTTGTAATATATTTATATACATATGCACATATATTATATGTAAAATCCTATTGGCACATTGACATCATAGTAAACACGGGGATTTTAGAGGTATTTGATGCCTCTAGGTAATCCGCACCGTGCTACAGAGCAGGCAGCTGTGCACCAGAGCAGGCAGCAGTGTCCAGTAGGATGGCCTTTTTCCTGACAGGGCTCAGTGCCGACTCCGTCGCGTGTCGACCACACAGCCAGGAGAGCTGGAAACAGCTCTAAGTACAATTTCATTCCAACTTGTACAGGCTTCCCAAGTTCCACAGCAGGTGGCAAGTGTCACTTTAAAGGACTATTTGATTGTTGACAGACGGTGACGGTATTGATGTCCGACCTCCAATCGCAGGTCAAGGCACAGAACTTTCCAGTGACTGAGCGCTCACCTCCCAGGCAGGCTGTGTTAGCCCTTACAGACTTGCCACTTATGAGACTTCCAAACATGTGGCTTAGGAAGGGTATTACTAACCACTAACCTAATGGGCCAAACACGTTTTATTTTATTTATTTTAATTGAACTGATCGACTGAGTTACAGAGAGGGAGAGAGATCTTCCATCTGCCGGCTCAGTCTTCTTGGGTCCTTGCAGCCAAGCAATTCGGTTATTCTCTGCTGATTTTTCAGGCATATGAGCTGGGGGCTAGCTCAGAAGAGGAGCATCCAGGACATGAACCAGTGCCTGCATGGACGCCAGTACTACAGGTCCTGGCTTTATATGCTATGTCGGCACTGGCCCCTGAACCAACTGCTTCACATGTATTAACTCCTTCAACCTCCACCAGCGATCCTTAAGGGGAGCACTTACAACTTGATCTTTTTTAGTTGAGAAAAACAGAACATTTAAATTATGCATTTCTGAAATATTTATTCATTTTTAAATCAGAGGAATAGAGGGAGAGAGAGCAAGAGAGGTCTTCCATTCACCAGTTCACTCTCTTAATGGCCACCACAGGCAGGGCTGGGCCAGGCTGAAGTCAGGAACCTGGAAATCCATGTGAGTTCTTCACTTCAGTGGCAGGGACCCAAGTACTCGGGCTGCCTTTTTAATATGGGATGTGAGCGTTACAGGCGGCAGGTTAGCCTACTGTGCCACAATATCATCCCTAAGTGAAAGGATATTTTGACTTAGATTTTAAATTAGGTTCTGTGAGAGAAACAGAACTTACGTGTTATCCTCAGGATTAAAGAACTAATCAGTGGCATGAGAGCTCGGCGGGAAGCAAGGCACATGTGGACTTTTCTGGCTGCTGCTCAGATGTCTTTTGCTTGAGCGGCTAATCCTTCACAGCGCCCCCAGGCGGCCACGTGCATATTGGTTTCAGCTGGTCCTGCGGCTCCTGCCCAGGGGTTCTTCAATGAAGTAGCTAAAACATAGGCCATTGTTTCCTCGTTCCAGGCCACGGAATGCGGGTCAGTGAAAACAAGAGGGTAGCCAGGAAAAGCCACACAAAGCCTCCCTCAGCTCTTGCCACAGGGATTCCTTGGTGATGGAATCGTATTGTAACTCCCTGAATGGGCGGCTCCTTTCTGACTCAGAATCTTCAGTGGAAAACCTTGCACTTGCGTGTTCCAGTACCTGGATCCAGCGCTGCTGAGCACTTCCAGCTCTGACTGACAAAAGTAAAAGCACGTGGGCGTGGGTGGCTCTGCGTCTGGCTGCAAGCCCTGGACAGCCCAGAGCCTCGCCCATGCCTTGGTGAGTCACTCACTCTCATGGTTACCATTCATAACTAGAGTTTTGGGAGAGGGAAAACCCCGAGGGCTGTACGGCGTGACATTCTCCAACGGAAGGGCAGAACGTCAAAAGGCGGCTCACCGAATCGGGCCGTGAGATACTTCCGCGCCGCCTCTTCTGAGTCACTGTTAATGTGAGCCATCTGGAGACAGAAAGAATGACTCAAAAGAGTTGATACCTATGCTGGAAAACAGTGCCAACCACGGAGGCTGAAGCAGGGAGCAAGGCAGAGACCAGAAGCGCCTTTCCTCTAAGTCAGAGCCGGTCTCCTTCTCCATCATGTAATAGAGACACCAAGAGCTGCAGGGAGCTGGCCACCCAACAGCAGCAGCTCCCTATCACTGGGTTTAAGAATGAGCCCAGACATAAAAGCACTCACTCTCACAATCCAGGATGTTCAGCATCTGTGCTGAAGAAAAATTTGAGGTGAGAAAAGTTGACTGGGTTAGAGGAGTCATCTTCCACCCTCTCGCTGTTGGCTCTCCTACTTGTGGATTCCATATGCCAATTACAAGGGAACCGGAGTGTAGGAGAGAAGAGGGGTGGAAAAGAGAGAAAGAGAAACAGGAGTAGCTCCTTTTCAGCTAGGAAGGCAGGCCATTCCTAACACCGGGAGGGCACAAGTCCCATTCCTCTTCCTCTTCCAATGGCTGCTGATTTGATAGAAGGCATCTAATCCTGACCAGGCAAGCACAAAGCTATGGATAGAATTATGCTGGAAGTTGGCTGCAGAGTGCTGGAGACGGTCACCAAAGAGCAAGCAGCAGCATCTGTGCAGCCAAGCACACCTGGGCTCAGATGCGACCCGCCACACCTTGAATGTGAACCCATCACTGGAGTTGAGAAGCCTTCATGCCTTCACTCTGACAAAGGAGGAATAGTGACAACCGTGGTGCAGGCTAGAACAGAATCACGCAACAGGAGTTATGGGAAGCAGAACACCAAGCAAAGGCCGACCTGAGTTTAGAAGGATGTTTCTATTCCAGTGTCAAATAAAAGCCACCTACACCTTCCTGTTCTCTGTTCCACCCCACCCAGGAACCGTCAAAACAAGTAAGCAGCTGAGACTCGAGACTCACATTTTCTGTGTGTTGCTTGCTTGTTTATTTTCCAGGCTAGGATAAATGAAACATGATGGAGTCGGGGGTGGGGGAGTTAGAGGGACATAGAATACTTCCATGCCAGCTGGTGGTTCCATTCTCCTAGGGTGTCAGACAGGTGGCCTCAAAGGTATGCTTTAACTGCCTTGAGGGGAAGGGCCATTTCTGTGGGTCTGGGCATAATTGTGCACATTCAAGGAGAAGAAGAGCCTGTTTCTGGCTCCTTGATGATGGTAGCTTGGATTAAGGAGCACAGAAAGCCTGGTGCTAAAAAGGCAAGCCCTGTCCCATTCTCTTGGATGGATGACATCCAGGGTCAGCTCTTGGCCTATAATCACTGCAGCCACACCAGGGCCATGCTAAGTGGAGTTTAAGGCTCTGCTCTCATCCTCTTAAAACTCTGAATGTCTTCCCTTTGAATTTGTATTTGTAAGTGAAGTCTGATGAAACCACAGAATATGTGCTGTGACCATGGAACCTGGCTCATGCCACCTGCCAAGGGTCAAAGAGTAGTGTGTTCAATCTTCCACCCCACTGCCCCACTAGGGCTTCTCCTGCCCTTTTCCTGCACTGCAGCTTCCTTCCACCTGCTGTGGGGAGGACATATGGGCTGGGTCTGGCAAGTACGGCAGGAAATATCCTAGTGCAAGACTCAGCTGAGGGTGGCCTCATTGACCTGATGTTCCTTAGAAGCAGCTGCCATGGGCTTGGTTTCGCATGGGGGGATCTCTCCTCCATCCATCCCTGACCCAAGGGAGAAGGCTCAAGATCCTCGGAGACCTCCTGTCTGTCACAGGTCAGGGCACCCTCCCTGGGAAAGACACAGACCTGGTCCGATCCTCCCAGACCCTGCCGCCTGCAGTCTGACTGCCCACTGGAATCACAGCCTTCTTGGGTGGCAGGTCGCAGTCCCCAAAACCTGTGAAGTTGTGTATTCGTCCCTCCAATGTGGACACCCAGGTCTGTGGTAGACGGCAGGTGTGTTTGTGTGGGAGACTCCGGGAGGAGACTCCTATCTCCTCTTCCTGACCTTTCTGGATCTGGCTGGCATTCATTTCTTCCAGGTAGATTGAGACATTCTTTGAAGGGGATGAGCCATGAAATTCCACTTGTATCATTTGGATGACCATACCTATGTGTCAGATGCTCTAATATTTGTATTTTACACCAGCATCACATAATATAAATGCAGATGACAAAATCCAGTGTGGATAATTCTCAGGTTTTTTTTATAACACTGAATGACAAATACAAAATATCATGCCAATCTAAGAGAGTTTACAAAAGAAAGGAAGTTAATACAAACATTTAAGGAGTATTTCCCCCACCCTGGCCTGACTTTTGGAACAAGGAGCTGCAGATTTTTCATGTTGCACAGCATGTATGCACCCTAACTATACCATCCAGACAAAGAAGTACTGGAGTCATTTTATGTGCAATTATCATTGGCTCACGCAGATCTTTAGAATTACAAAAATGTCCTATACCCCCAATGTCACCTCTCATAGCATTACTTATGCACAGATTCAGTGCTATTTATCTAAAATGCTTGGGACCAGGAATCATCCAGATTTTGGAATGTTTGCAGTTACATAATGAGGCAAGGGGATATTTCTGATGGCCCACAGAGCCTGAAGGTAACCTTACATAACGTAATAGTTTTAGTGATCCTGATTTTAACTCTGATCCATCACACGAGGTCAGGTGTGACACTTTGCACTTGTAGCATTATGTTGGCATTCAAGAGCATCAGATTCTGAAGCATTTGGGATTTTGATTTTTCAGAGTAGAAATGCTTGATTTTGTAAACTTTATGTAGCCCTTAATCAATATTTAAGTTCACTTACTTCATTCCTCTAAAACAGTACAATACTTCAAGCCTGAAAGATCCTTAGATTTTACTGCACAACTAAAAACCAGAGAATTACAGAATGTTTGAAATGCCCTCAAGTAGCACATCATCTTTTTAAAAAAGATTTATTTATTTTTACTGCAAACTCAGATAAATACAGAGAGGAGGAGAGACAGAGAGAAATATCTTCCATCTGATGAGTCACTCCCCAAGTGGCCGCAAAGGTCAGTGCTGTGCCGATCCAAAGCCAGGAGCCCAGATCCTCTTCCAGGTCTCCTACATGGGTGCAGGGTCCCAAGGCTCTGGGCCGTCCTCGACTGCCTTCCCAGGCCACAAGCAGGGAGCTGGATGGGAAGTGGGGCTGCTGGGATTAGAACCAGCGTCCATATGGGATACTGGCGCATTCAAGGCGAGGACTTTAGCCACTAGGCCATGGCACCAGGCCCACATATCATCTTGTTATGGATACAAGGATACAAGGAAAACAAGGGTGAATCCAAAATTCATGTCCTAATTCCTCTTCTGAACTTCATGCCCACAGCTCCTTCTGCTTGCGAGCCAAGCGCCTTTATTTGAGTGTCCAGGTACATCTGAAATTCAACAGGTTCAGTGCATCATCATTCTTTATCTTTTTTAATTTCGTTTTTTAAGATTTATTTATTTTTATTGGCAAGTCAGATTTACAGAGAGGAGGAGAGTGGCCACAACGGCCACAGCTGAGCCGATCCAAACCCGGGAAGCAAGAGCCTCCTCCAGGTCTCCCACACAGGTCCCAAGACTTTGGACCATCCTCAACTGCTTTTCTAGGCCACAAGCAGGGAACTAGATGGGAGGTGGGACCTCCGGGACATGAACCAATGCCCATATGGGATGCTGGCACATGCAAGGTGAGGATTTTAGATGCTAGGTTACTGCACCAGCCACATGTATCATCATTCTTATACTTTGAGTTTTGTTTCTTTGCTTGAGAAGCAAAGAGAAGCCAACACCCACTGCTGATTCACTCCTCAGCAGTGCAGCTAATAGCTGGAGCTCTGCCAGGTTGAAGTTGGGAGCTGGGATCTCAATCCAAATCTGTTTCAAGAGTGGCAGGGACCCAAGTACTCGAGCCATCACCTGCTGCTTCCCTGGGTAGCACGGAATGGAATCAGGAACAGGAATCAGGGCTTCAAACCAAACACTTCCTTATGAGATATCCCAACTAGGGACTGTATCCCCTAGACCGGTCTAGCCTCACCTCAGCACCTGTTACTCAAGCTAAAATTCTGAGCATCCTCACTGACTCCTTTTTCTATCCCCCACGTCATTTGGTTTTCATGTTTATTCATTACTCACCCACTAAATAGCAACTGATTTTATTTCTGCATTTCCTTTTCCTACCACTATCAGACAGTGCTGATGCTTACATCATGAATACAAATATATCAGTGAGTTGTACATTTAAAAACAGTTGAGATGGGAGTAAGCACCATGGTATAAAGGCTAACCCTTCAGCTGTGATGCCGGCATCCCACATGGGTGCTGCTTCTGATTCACTTTCCTACTAAAGGCCTGGGGAAGTAGGGAGGATGGCCCAAATGCTTGAGCCGCTGCACCCATGTGGGAGACCCAGAAGAGGCTTCTGCATCCAAAACCCATTATCAGCCCTCCTTCTTTTCCGCCCCTACTTCACACCCAATTGTCCTTGTTGTATATGTTTTAATGTCCTAGGCTCCTGGCTTCAGCTTGGCTCAGCCATGACTTTTGTGGCCAGGTTGAAGTTGGGAGCTGAAACAGGGACTGAGTCAACAGATGAAACATCTGTCTTGCTCTGTGTGTGTCTCTTTCCTTCTCTTTCTAACTCTATCTCTGCCTTTCCAATAAGTAAATGTATATATTTTTAAGAATAGGTTAGGGCCCGGCGTGGAAGCCTAGCGGCAAAAGTCCTCCCCTTGCACATGCTGGGATCCCATATGGGCTCCGGTTTTAATCCCAGCTTCCCAACCAGCTCCCTGCTAGTGGCCTGGAAAAGTAGTCGAGGATGGCCCAAACCCTTGGGACCTGGCACCTACATGGGAGACCCAGAAGAGACTCCTGGCTCCTGGCTTAGGATTGGCACAGCTCGGGCCATTGCGATCACTTGGGGACAGATGGAAGATCTTCCTCTCTGTTCTTCCTCCTTTCTGTACATCTGACTTGCAATAAAAAAAAAAATAATAATAACAAATCTTTAAAAAATGGCTTACTGGAATAGAGTTCTGCTTGAAGCATCTGATAATACCAATATAATCTGGCAGTGCTTATCAGATCTAATGAAAAATGCTATTTCATAGATTAAGAAAAATGTATTTTCTGCTTGTGTACACATTGAATTGCTATCACACATGGTTTTCATAAAAATACTCAGTATTAGAAAAAGACCTTTTTTTTTTTTTTAGATTTATGTCTTCTGGTTTTCATTTGGTTAACATTTTATATAAGTCATCCAGCCAACCTCAATTTTCTCAAACAAAATAATTCACTAGTTACTTTTTCATTGAACATGTGTTTTTGATTTTTTTTTGAGCTCAGGACTACTGAAAAGGTTTACTGCTAAGCAAAAGATCACCATCAAAAAATAAAATTAAATAAATAACTGTAGATTTACACCATACAGCAAATGTTGAAACTACTAACGCACCGAGATTCCTTTTTATGTTCTACTGCAAGCCCACCCGGCTTCCATTCCCAGCTCTTACTTCACGTCTGTTTTGCACTGACTGTGGCTGTTTTTTGTGTGTCACTGTCTCACCTCACTGGCCGGCACATCGGTCACTTCTTCCACTACCACAGACCAAGAGGACCCGGACATGCTTTCCAGCCGGCTGTTCTGTTGCGAGTGCCATGCATCCTGGTCTGGAAAGGGTAATGTCTTTCAGAGTTACCCGTGTGTTAATTCTGTAAATTGACAAAAATTCCAAGCGCAACAAAGAGTTGGGAGGAAGCTAGAAGTATAAGGCAGAATCCTTAGCATGTTAAAAATAAGACAAAACCACTGAAGTGGACAGGTCACTGGAACTGGCAGATCCTATTGGTCATCTTATTAATGATATTGTCCCACTGAAGCCAGGGTGATGCTCTTGAAATGAAATTTTATATTGTTCTTGGCTCCTTCTAACACTCCAACACCTCGGTGTAGCCAGTGATAACCAGCTCCCTCATCTTTCACCATTTCCACTGCACAGTGTAGTCCACCTGCTTAGAATAAGGATAAAAGAGAAAGCTGGGCAAGGAATCAATTTACTAGTGTTAATAAAGCATCCTGCCCCAATTTCTTTGTGGTAGCTGAGACCACGCACTGGTGGACCTCTGGCTTTTCTCCTCTCTGCAGCCTGTCTTCCACCAGGAGGCCTGCCCATGAACTTCGCATCTGGGCAAGGAGACCTTCCCAGCTGTCTGGTGGTACTTCCTCCTCTATTAACAATTTCTGCACTCTGTTATAATCTTGCCTGTTTCCTTCCAGGATTCTCTTGTTGAAACACAAAAACATGTCTGAGTCACCATTTGATGACTGAACATTAGATATAGTGCACATAGTTGGACTTAAAACTTCATGTAGGACCCGGCACAGCAGCCTAGCAGCTAAATCCTCACCTTGCACATGCCAGGATCCCATGAGGGTGCCAATTTGTGTCTTGGAGGGCCTGCTTCCCATCCAGCTTCCTGCCTGTGCCCTGGGAAAGCAGTCGAGGACAGACCAAAGCCTTAGGATCCTGCACCCGTGTGGGAGACTTGGAGGAGGCTCTTGGTTCCTGGCTTCGGATTGGCTCAGCTCTGGCCATTGTGGCCACTTGGGGAGTGAATCAGCAGACAGAAGATCTTTGTCTCTTTTCCTCTCTGTATATCTGCCTTCCCAATAAAAATAAATAAATCTTAAAAAAAAGAAAACTTGATATAAAATAAACTATAATAAAAGAGTACAGAAATAGTGCCAGATTTGCAGAAGATAAAGTAGTAAGAGTTAGACACATTAGATTTCATCAGATGTAAATTGGTTCTGAGTTCAAAGGATCTCAAACTGGAATGATCAGGATTTGGGTAGAGCTAAGGATAGGATTAGGATGAGATGACAATGTAGAGCTTGGGAAATGCATCTGGATTGAAACAGATACATAACCATATACATAAGAGTATGGGAAGGAACCGACAGCATAATGCAGCAAGGTAATCCTTTTTATGTTTTTTTAAGATTTATTCTATTTCTATCGGAAAGTTAGATAAGCAGAAATGAGGAGAGATGGAGAGGAAGATTTTCCATCTGTTGATTCACTCCCCAAGTGATCGTAACAGCCAGAGCTGTGTCGATCCGAAGCCAGGAGCCTGGAACCTCTTCCGGGTCTCCCATGCAGGTGTAGAGTCCCAGGGCCATTCTTGACTGCTTTCCTAGGCCACAAGCAGGGAGTTGAACGGGAAGAGGAGCTGCCAGGATTAGAACTAGTGCCCATATGGGATCCCAGCACATGCAAAGCAAGGACTTTAGCTACCAAGCTACCATGCTGGGCCCCAGTAATCCCATTTTTATATTGCTAGCATCCCAAGTCAGAGTGCTGTTTTTAATTCTGGCACCTCTGCTTTCAAGCCAGCTTCCAGCAAATGCAGCTGGGAAAGCATCAGAAGATAGCCCAGGTCCTTGGGCCCCTGCCACCTGCATAGGAGACTCAGATGGAAGGCTTGGATTCTGGGTTCAGCATGGGTCACACTTGGCCATTTGGAGAATGAATAAAATTCTGCATTTCATATAAATAAATTTAGGAAAAGAGAAAGGGAAAAGTAGGGGTAGAAAGAAAGAAGGTGGCGGAGAGACAAAGAGAAAGGAATGTATCTGTTAGAGATCCAAAAAGCATGACACAGAAGTGAATTAATGACTTATCACAGACCTGTCACCAGTCACGTCATTAAATACAGCATTCTAGTAATGACTGTCCCACTCCCTGTCTCTCTGTTGCTCCTCCCACTGACCTGGGCTGCCTTTCATTTGGAAATGAAGCACCCATTAAAGGCAGCCAAAGTGTTTCTTTCCTCATTAAAGCAGGCCACATTTTATCATGTGCTATCTGGTTGGTTGACCACGTGTATCTCTTTCCAGCCGTAATACAAAAGTTCATGCGCACATCTGTCCTTACTAAATACAAATGCACTTGACAATTTGGGAGGAGTACATTTAGCCAATTCAAATAGCAAAGGGGATAAAAAAAAAATGGTGAATTTCACAGTTCAGCAGTAAAAGAAAAGTACCCTGTTATTTAACTGACATGGCCAACAATTCTGTCTTGAAAAATATGCATCTGACAATTTTCTCTTACACCCAAGGATTCCACTTTCCACAGACCACAACCAGTAATTTTGCTCCTTCAGTGACACTGCTGACTATTGTGACTCCCACACACTAGATTGACACTTTGTTTTATTGGAAAAAAAAAGGTGAAGGTCACAGTATTGCATCCATCAGTCACCACTAAACCTTGACACAACTGAGATAACACAACTTAAATATTTTCCCTATTTTTAAATCAGGGCCTTTTCCCCTCAACTATCTTTTGCTTTATTGCAGTAAGAGAAAAAGAAATCTAGAGATGTCTGCCTCTGATCCCCAAATGAGTAATTCTTACAGCTTGCTTTCATCAGCTGTTTCCTATACCCACTGCTAGGACACCACTGTGAGTTATCTGAATGTGAATGATATGTTGATCACACTTCAGGAATGATTCCCAAGTATTACAGCAGAATCACTGGGAAATCCTGGTTTATTTTGACTGGGATAAAAGCATTTGGGACCTTGTGAGGTGGCAAAGAGATTTCTTTGGTTGTGAAAATTCAAATCTAGAAGACTGATGACTGACTACCACTGGGAAAATGTAATAGGAATGCAATCATGTGCTGTTAGAGCATGCAGACTGGATTCCCGCTGTAGCAGACCTAACGTTCTGTATGGTCCAGAGGACAGAATCTGGGAGCATCTCACTTTGACACTGACTTTCCTTTCATCTCCTACCCCCTCATTGCCTCTTAAGGCCATTTGGGGAGTGAACCAGTGGATAGAGATCTTTCTGTCTCTCCCCTGTAAATCTACCTTTTTAATACAAAAATAAACAAATCACTAAAAATAAAATTAAAAAAAGAAGAAGATAGAAGATGAAGGGTTTCTAGTCCTTGATTTGCTTTCTCAAGGCATCTACAGACAAAGGCAGTAGCTAAGTCTGTTGTGGGAGCCTGATGTGGGAGCAGGAATTCCATCTCTCAGACAGGAGCATTCTACACTGCGGGAGAGCTGCAATATCATCCTTGCTGTTTTGAGCTGGAAGAGGCATTTTGTGGCTCTTCAGCCAGAGGCAGTGGAGGGAACCTCAGTGACTGCCCTGAGGGCTCCTTTGTCATGGCTGTGATTGGGTCCCCCATGGTACTGGGGGTTAGCCACAAGGATGAATGGTCACTCTGTCAGTGCTGGCCCAGCAGACTCCCTGGAGCTAAAGACTAGGTGGCTCTTGAATTGCTCTCTCATAGTGGAATCAATTGAATCCTGCATTGTGACCATCAAATCCTGCCACCGTACATCAGGATCTCGCATCACCATAAAATATCAAGTGAAATTCTATGATTCACAACTTAACTGGCTCTATAGACAAGCAGGAATGGAAGGGGAGCCCCATTCCCCATTCCTCAACTCACTACTGCAGATCTATTTCACTTCATCTCTTAGGATAAAATGGAAAGACTTGTCAAATACATCCCTTTTAACAAATCTATCCTGATCTTTTAAAGTTTTGTTTACTTGAAAGGCAGAGTTACTCCCAGCTGTAGGCAACTGCCTAGGTTGCCAATTGTCTAGGCAAGTAATATACTGCTGGAAAAAAAGCAACCAATAGCTGATGGGCATTCTAGGCCTGGTTAATGCCAAAATTGTGTTAACTATACCAGAATGGCGATGACAGCATGGCTGCATATTTTTCTCTCTTCTCTTCTCTTCTCTTCTCTTCTCTTCTCTTCTCTTCTCTTCTCTTCTCTTCTCTTCTCTTCTCTTCTCTTCTCTTCTCTTCTCTTCTCTTCTCTTCTCTTCTCTTCTCTTCTCTTCCTTCCTTCCTTCCTTCCTTCCTTCCTTCCTTCCTTCCTTTCTTTCTTTCTTTCTTTCTTTCTTTCTTTCTTTCTTTCTTTCTTTCGATAAGTGGGAAGGCAGAGAACTCACAGACAAGATATACCACTCTGGTCCCCAAGTGAACCATATCAGTCCATAGCACAGACTAGCATGAGGGTGAGCCAAGATAAGGTAGGCCAGGCTGAGTTGGACTGCAACATCTGTCAGTTCGGCACCCATCAGAAAGAGCTATGGGTGGGTTGGCCTAAGCCAGGCTGTCACACCTGCTGACAAATGCCGAGACTGGGAGTAGTCCATCTCAGACTTGGCCTTAGCATCTAATGGCGCAAGCAAGATCTGGATCTGAGAGAGGGCCTGGTAGGGAAACTCTGGGGATTTCCTTGCTGGACTACTGCTTCCACTGGTAAGTGTGAGAGCTGGCATTAGGGGTGGACTACTCTGGGAACACACCAGGCTGGTCCAGGCTGCTGTACCTGTTGGCACACATGAGAGCCAGAATGGATGCAGGCCAGCCAACACAGGCTGTAGAAATAGCTGGCAAGTGCCCACAGTGAGTGTGAGTCATGTCAAGCTGGGCTGCAGTAACCCCTAACAGGTGCAAGATCCAGTGCTAAAAACACACCTGGTGGGGAACTGTGGGCACTACTCTGCTGAGTTGTACCTAACACTGGTGAGCACAAGAACCAGGGCTGGGAGCAGGCTAGGCTTAATAAGACAGCGGCATCTGTCAGCACAGGTAAGAACCGATTCTGGGGCGGGGGAGGGAGACAGGTCAAACTGAGCTAAGCTGCAACACCCATAGGTGTGCAGGAGAACCAGATGGGATATGGTTGGGTTGGTCTAGACCACAAAGAGACTGGCATGCACATAAATTGGCTTTAGGGGTGCAATTGGTAGGGGATTACTGAGGGTCATCCCACCTAGGCCATGGTACCTACTGGAATGCCTGAGGATTGGATCTGTGGCAGGTTGGCTTGGCTGCTCTGTAGCACTAGCTGGTTTGAGAGAGATATGGGGCTGAGGTAGAATTGATGAGGCAGAACTGATTAGGCAGCTGCATCCACTGGCATGTGCCTTGGCGAGTGCAGGTGACAGACGGACCTGACACTGCACCAGCTGGCACAGAAGAGTCAAATCTGAGGTCACCTCAGGTGAGGTTTCTTGGCGAACTCCCCAACTAGACCGCTGGACTCAGACCCTGGCCACAGGGAAAATCACAGGATGTGCAGCCTAATCTTGTAGTGTATGTATTGGGGCTGGACCTCCCCAGTTGCTGATGCCTGTGCAGTGGACAGTGTGTCCAGTTCTACATGGAGAAAGCAGGTAAAGTTCTACATCTAGGCCAGCAGGAGACATTACTTGTCATGTCAGAGGAAGGAAAGCAGAACAGGTTGGACAATTCTTCTGATCAAGTGTTGAAACATGTCTCTGGGTCCGTGGATGCACCAACTTAGACGTTGTCACTAGTAGACCTTGGAAAGATTTTCTTCATCCTGGTGTAATGAAACTGATAATGTCTCAGGGCTATGGAAATCACTCACATCACACCCTCAGAATACTGTTTCCCACATTGGGGTCCTCAAGGCATCATCAAAGGACTGTCCCCACACTGGGATCTCTAAGTGTCATCAAAGAAACATCTCCCATGTCTAGGTGCTGATGTAATTTGACAGCAAGGAGTGACCCAATCCCCCTCCTCCCATGTGGACACAGGAGGGGGAAAAAAGACTGAAACATATGTCCCACCCACCTTCCTCCCTATCTGATCCCCCTCATCTTAATCAGAGGCCCACATGGGCATGCATCCCTCTCAATTCTGTACAAAGTATTTAAAATAAAGTCAACTAAAAAATAATTGTATGAGGAAATCCAGTAGGCATATATCAGTACAGTGGCAGAATGAAGAATGGTACAATGGAAAAAAAAAAAAGGAAGGGGCAGAGTTACACAGAGAGAGAAGATGTGGGGAGGGGGAGGCAGAGAAGGAAATAGTGAGAGAGACAGAGAGGAGCCTTCATCTGCTGATTTACTCCCCACATGGCAGCAATGCTGGAGCCAGCAGTTTCATCCAGGTTTCTGACATATGTGGCAGGAAGCCAAGCATTTGAGCCATTTTCTGCTTTCCCAGGAGCACTAGTGGGAAGCTGGAGTGCAAGAGGTTTAGTGGCGACTTAAACTGTTGCTCATATGGGGATGCCAGCATTGCTGGTTTCAGCTTTATTCAGTTATATCAGTGTGCCTATCCTGATTTTGCTTTGAATTTGGGCCACTTACAAATATTAGAAGTTGGGGCTGGCACTGTGGCATAGTAGGTAACGTCCTGGTCTGTGACACCGATATCCCATATGGTCGCTGGTTTGAATCCCAGCTCCTCCACTTAACAATCCTGTTCCCCTCTTCCCTAAGGGCTTGGGAAAACAGCAGAGGATGGCTCACTTGCTTGGGCCTCCATATTGCCATGTTAGAGACATAAAAGAAGCTCCTAGTTTTAGCCTGGTCCCGTCCTGGCCATGGTTACCCTCTGCAGAGTGAACCAGCAGGGAACAGATCTCTCTCTCCTCCTCTCCCTTACCTCTCACTTGTCTATTGAAGAATGTTAGTGTATCAGCAGCACACTGGTTAAGCACTGTGGCTGTGGGCATGTGCAGCTCTGGATGGCGGGCCACACATTTGCAGTGCTTTTAACTTCTCATGGTCTCTGAGGAGCTCCAACATTTTTTACCTCTCAAATACTCACTAGGAGAATCTGAATCCCCAGTCAAAAGACTACAGGAAGATGTTTAATGAGTTAGAAAATGTGATTAATTTACTTTTCAAATCCATGAGCTTGAAAAAACAGAGATCTCAGTGTCTGGACTTCCTCAGGAACAGCAGAGCAGCCCTGAGTGGCTCGTGACCACTTCCTCTCTAAACACAGCTGAGATGACCAACAGTGGATGCAACAAAAAAAGCAAAGTGGCAAACAACACAGTGAGCCAGATCATCCCTCCAGAATTCAAGGCACAAGACAGAAGACAGATTCGGTACCATGATGGGTATAAAATGGAAGACAGGTGATAGAGAGTGGAACATTGGTAGCTATAGTGGACCATATGTTGATAACACTATTTGGAAAGAGATATACTAAGTAGCAGTGACACAGTCCAATGCTAAAGTGTAGTCGGTAAAGCCACTGCCTGCAATGCTGGCATCCCTTATGGGTGCTTCCTGTTTTTAACACACTAGGGAACAAACATCTCAATAGTATTTCCATTCTCCTCATCCTTACTTACAATCTGTACTTGTGAAGTTTCTGTATCATGGAAAATTGTGCTTTATCTGTGTAAAAGGCCTCTGAATTAACACTGTCACAATTTTACTAGATGCAGATCGTCACTGCTCCTGCCATCAAAGGGTGACATCACAGGAAATGTTACATATCAGGGCTGGGGAAGCACTGAGTTTCTGCTTTTTTGCCACCCAGCGTCACCCACACCCATTTTCATTCTCCGGCAGACACAGCTCAGCTTGCTGGTGAACAGCTTCCACTTGGCTAAGGAAGCCTACCCCTGCCTGTGACCAGCTATTCCCTGCCTAGTGCGTTTCCTCCTCTCCTCTTACATTTACCCCTCGATGTTTTTCTAGCATGTCTCACTTGTATCCTTACCATCATCAACATGCTCTATGATGCCAGGAGGAAGAACTGGACCGAGAGATGAAGGGCATGTGGACCAATCTCAGATATGTGTCAGTCAATCATGTCTTCTTTCCCCCTGGCTTTCTCATCTCTGTAAGAGTGAAGAACTTCCAGAGATGGCCTGTGAGAGCCTGTCTAGATGTTAACTTCATATTTCTCAATTGGAAAGGGTTTTTGCTAAATGTTTCTCTCATTGTATCTTATCTACGTATCCTTAGTCCTTAGTAAAATGCATAGTTGAAAGGCAAGAACATCAATGCTACATTTCAGTGTTCACAGTATAGTAAAGTGAAAAAGAAAACGTTGATTCTCCAGAATTCCTGGAGACAGAAGCAGATAGAATGACCTGAGGAGGGTATTCTGCCTTAGAGGAGGAGGGGTCATGCCGAGAGGACTGTACTATACTGTCCAGGGCATTGCCCGTGACACATAGACACTCAGATGGCAACAGGGACAGACAAACAGGCAAGCATGCTGGAGGAAGACTGTGTGAAAGGATCTCTCCTTCCACACGTCAAGTGTTCAATAATAGTGCCCAATCTACAAAGCCATGATCAACTGGACATTCTCATGGGAAATAAAAATGAAATGATGAAGGTGTCCTTATTGGCTGGTGTGGGTTAGATGAGCGCAGTAGGACTATGCTAGGATTGATGATGAGGCCGGGTGACCCCAGGAAAATAAGGTGACATAGCCACAGAAATGCCTAAGAATCTGCATGCATAAAACCTGGCATACTGGAAATCTGAACTAGATTCATGTACACCTTCCAAAAGCACAAGTCACAAGTGACATCTGGGTTATACACCTATTTCTGTATCAATAACCAGAGACACCACCAGTCTGTAATAAGCTAAATGTGTTGAATTATGAAGAGTTCCATAAATTTATACAAAGAGTTAATGTATTAATACTGTATATAGAAAATAAACAAGTACATAATAACTAGGGCAACACCAATTATAATGAAAACACTTCCCCTGAGTAAGGCAGAATGCCTAATGACACACCTCATGAAAACCTCTCTCTGTACATTAAGAAATAATTTGCTTTAACAAAAGGACTCAAAAATTATTTTTAGATCTATTCCAAAGCATTAACTACCATTAAAAATAATCTATAAATCTTTGCCTTTTAAACAGTTACAATATAAAAAAATTTTTACAATATCAGTAATATTGAGACAAAGTTGTCAGTAAAAGGAAATGAAAAAGAGAACCACTAAAATAGGTCAGCAATATTTGGGGCAACAGAGAGATTGAGTCAGAAGATGTTCCATGCATCTAATGACTGGGCAGTTTTTAACAGTTCAAGTTCACCTTTAATATGAAGTCTAACATTCCGTGTGACATCAGCCCTGTACCCTAAGCTTCCAACTACCCTTTCATCAAGAACCACTTGCAATGGCATCTAAGATGATTCATCTCACGATGCACCGACTCATCAGTAAAATTTCCAGGATGGTAGCCATTATCTTCCTATAATCATAAAGGTGGCTGAAAGGTGACAGCCAGCAAGGTGCAGAGAGGAATTATGCTGAAATTAATTTTAAAGAGCACTCCTTCAGCCCCTCCCCCAAATGAATTCTTACTTTCCCTCTAAATACAAAAGAAATACTACATATTTACAAAATCCAGCAATATAGAAGCGATCATATTCTCCTGTCTCCTCTTTTTCAAATAAGGACAGTAAGCCTGTCAGATCAGGGACCTATCCTGATGATTCACTTAACCCTTATTAGCTCCTTAAAGGCTTTAACTCCAAATGAAGGAATTCACACTGGAAACATTTCGCTCTGTATCATCTTCCCAATGAAGTTCCACAAAAGGCCTGGGATGGTGTTGTGGCACAGTGGGGAAAGCCACTGCCTGAGACAGAATCCCATATGGGCACCAGTTCAAGTCTCTGCTCTTTTGCTTCTGATCCAGCTCCTTGCTAATGCACTTGGCAAAGATGCAGAAGATGACTCAGGTCTACTGTTTCTGAACCAGGCCTCCATGAACCTGTAGCAGCTAAAGTTGTCATCCCTTTTCATTGCAGGTAAGGAAGTATGCCTCTTCTCCCCTACTAGGCTAATGAGTTTTTGTTTGCTTCTCTTTAATATTTATTTGAAAACCAGTGTGACAGAGCTAGGGAGGGACAGTGAGAGAGCAAGAGACAGAGAGGTCTTCTGTCTGTTCTTTTTACTCCCTACATGGTTGCAAAGGCTGGGGCTGGACCAGGCCCGGCCAAAGCCAGGACCATGGAACTTTATCCACATCTCCTGTGTAAGTTTTAGGGGCCCACACATTCAGGCCATCCTCCTTTGCTTTCCCAGGCACGTTAGCAGGAGATCAAGTCAGAAGTGGAGTGGCTAGGACTTGAATTGTTCCAACAGGGGATGCTGGCATTGCAAACCTCAGCTTAACTTGCTGCACCACAAGGACAGCCAGCAAACTTACTACTTTTAAAAGCAATTAGAGTCTTGTTATCTTTGCAAATGTTTACGTTTATTAGCTGTTCCAACAGCTTCTTGGCAGGCATGCATTTTTCCATTGTCTTTTTTGTATGAAATGGAGAGTCCTTTCTATAATAGAATATTGTCATTTTGTTTGTTAGATATTTATAAAGCAGATTCTTCCAAACTGAATATATACTTTGCTTTCTCTAAAGTTCAATATATTTATGAAAGTTTTGCCCTCTGAGTTTTTCCATAGGTGTCATGGTCTTTCTTGAAAATAGGTGAACATTGATTTATGCCTTTGAAGAAATGCAGCTGGGCTATAGGTTGACAGAAAGTGTGCACACGCACTCATTCACATTTCTCCTGATTTATTGCTGCAACCTGCTGAAAGGGAGGTGGCTGCCAGAGCAGAGAAGATGCTTCCTATCTCTGCAGTTTTGTTGCCACACCCTAACACAGTAGTCACAGAAATGCACAAGCCAGACACTATCCTGTCTACACCGGCACTTCACTCTGCTTCACTACTTCCTTCCTTCCCTGGAAGTCATGTCCTTATTCTAGAAGGCTTTTGCATTAATTGCTTAATTTCATCTCAGTGACTATGTACCATGATCCAGTTCTATTGGGGCAAATTTGGTTTGGACACATCTTTATCCCTTTTATTCCTGTATCATAGATTCCAAGATACTTCTGTGTTCACTGGTCTAGAAGATTTTATAGTCATTTTACTAAATTCTTCATCTTTCTTCTTACCCCTAATGACACTAGGGTGTTAATCAGGATTGTATCGACTACACCAGTCAACTGAACAGAACTGATATCTGACTATGGCATGTTCTTACATATTTTTCAAAAATCTTTTCACATCCTTCACATCTTACACATTTGTCATCCCATTTATTTCTTGGTAAGTTTTATCATTATTCTGTGTTGTTGCTTGCTAATTTATTATGTTTTTCTAGTAAATGTGGCTAGTATATGTAAAAGACATTGACTTTCGCATACTTTATACCCAGGCTTTTAGTGGAGCTTTTATTGGTACAAGTAGTTTTCCAGGTGATTAATTACAAATAAAATGTTGGTAGAAAAATGTAATTTAAAAAAATTTTTAAAGCCTTATGAAGACCTTGTCTGAAGATCCCCTCATTTTAGTCTTTTTGTTTTACTGCATTAAAGTAGGATAAAGGACTAAAGCTTATTACTATAAACAGGTAACTTTTTAAATAAGTAGTTTTCACGTCATACTTAAACATATTAATGCTGAAATTAATTGTTATTAGAACTTCAAACTTAACTAGGTGTCTTGTATGATTTGCTGTCTGCTGTGTTACCAGGCATTGTGAGAACAATACTGGTAATGATACAGACAGCCTCATCCTACTATTTCTGAGGCTACTGGGATGGATCCTATAGTGTTTATCTGTTAAGTTTTTTTTTTTTTTTAATGGCTACTGATTTTAGTCATTGTAAAGTTTATGCCAGAATTAATTCTCAAGTTTGGAAACTCGTGCCCAGCATATATTATATATTCAGTAGACAGTGGCTGAAAAAATGTTAGACATGAATGATTATAGTATCAAAGTTTAACGAAGTCTACACTACATAGCTTACATGACATCATATTGTAAGACTGTGTAAGAGCATTTAACACAAGTGGCAAACAAGAAAAGGTTGCAGATATGAAACCAGGTTTGAAATAAAATACAATAGCAACTTAGAGCTTAGAGTCTGGAGCCTGTCTTGTTGGGTTCAATCTCACCTCCACTTTTTGCTGACTGCCTGATTTTACTTCAGTACCACCCATGCTCAGCGTACACCTCAGTAAAAAAGAACAGAAGATGTCTACCCCTCATTGTTACTGTGAGATTTTACACTAAATATCTGGCCCAGTGCCTGGCCTAGAGCAGCTACTAAGTATTATAACTCAACAGAAGCTACCCAGTGACTGCTTCTCAAGCATTATACATGTTTTATTTTACCTGAAAGAAGGCATTCATCTTTATTTTTTTTTCTACTTGTGAGATGAAAAGAAAAAGAAAGCAATTTTTCAAACTTCTGAAAAGTAGTTCCTAATAGAAGATTTGCACGGGACAAACCAGCGAGCTGCCAATGGCAGCTTGACTGCACCTGATTAACCAGGGCTGTTGACTTTCTGAAGCTGCTCTTTCAGATCCCATCAACCTGGTGACTTAACGCAGCACAAAGTTATTAACTCACCCTGTCCGCAGGTCAGTCTGAGTGCAGCCAGCGTGATCTCTGCTTACAGTTTTCTCAGGCTAAGGGTAAGGTGTCTGCCAGGCAGCATTCCCTTCTGGAAGCTCTCGGTGTGACTCCACTTGCAGGCTGTTCCAGAGGTCAGTTCCCAGAAGCAGCCTGAGTTCCACCACACAGATGCCAGCCACACTGCTCGGCTTACAGTCCCTTCCCCTTGGAGGAGAAATAACTTTTTCTCCCTCTGACACTCCTGCCTTGCTCTTCTGCTTTTAAGGGCTCCCGTGAGTACACTGGACTCATCTAGGTAGGCTGGAATAGTCGATTGATTTTCTGGCCCATGAGCAAGCTAATCCCCATTGGTAAAAGTCTTTCCCAGCTGTGTGTTGCGTGGTGTTTGAATAGTCACAAGACAGGCTTCTTAGGACGCTGCCTAACACACCTGGGAACTTGGGGAGATTCAAATTCTTCTACTTTATCCCAGACTTACTGAATCAGGAAATCCGAAGAGGGGTCCAAGCTTGTACTTCAACACATTCTTCAGCTGATTCTGATTTGTGTACTGTGAAATTTGAAAGGTAAGTCCATGAATTAAACCAGATGATCTGACTTTAAAACTTAAAGGCAAGCCAAGAAAATCTGCTCTCAATTTGAAAGGAAATCTCTGAGAGGAACTCACTTCAAATCATTAATGCTTGACTCCATTAATTATAACAATGTTCACTGATTTCAGCTTTTAAAAAGATTTATTGATTTATTTGAAAGTAGAATTACAGAAAAAATGGAAAACAGAAATCTCCCATCTGCTGGTTCACTCTCCAAATAGCTGGTTCACTCATCCAGTGCTGAAGAGGCCGAAGCCGGGAGTCAAGAGCTTCATCTGGATCACCCACACTAGTACCACGGTCAAGCACTCGAGTCTTCTTCTACTGCACTCCCAAGCACATTAGCACAGCGCTGTATCGATGGTGCAGCAGCCAAGACTTGAACCAGTGCCCCAATGAGATGCTAGTTTCACAGGCAATGGTTCAATCCACTATGCTACAACATTGAACCCTGATGTTAGTTCTGCACCACCCTATCTCACCACAACCCTGCCCTTACAATGGGAATAGAACTCAGCTTACGTTTTAATTGACATCAAGGAAATTTTTGCTTCCCCAAACAAAAATATTTTTCCTTGTACTTTCTAGTTGTCCTTAAGCCAGGCTCTTGCTGTGGATATGGTGGATAATAGTTAAGAACACATGAGTGGGCCTGGTGTGACAGCCCAGTGGCTAAAGTCCTCACCTTGCATCTGCTGGAACCCATATGGGTACCAGTTCATTTCATGGATGGTCTACTTCCCATCCAGCTCCCTGCTTGTGGCCTGGAAAAGCACTAGAGGACAGCCCTGCACCCATGTGGGAGACCCAGAGGAAACTTCTGGTTCTCGGCTTTGGATCAGCCTAGCTCTGTTGTGGCCACACGGGGAGTGAACCAGCAGATGGAAGCTCTTTCTCTCTTTATCTCCTTCTCTCTGTATATCTGCCTTTCCAATAAAAGTGAATAATTCTTTCTTTCTTCTTTCTCTCTTTCCTTCTTTCTCTCTTTCTTTCTTTTTTAAAGAACACATCACTGTATCTACCTCCAGCCTAGGTGCTCCATCAAGCCTGAAGAGTTCTGGACTTTGAAAAGCCTTTCCAGGCATTACTCACCTCTTGTTCATGACTTGCCTGTTTGACTTTCTCTTTGTTTCTTATTTCTCTTTTTCGAGTTCCTACACACAAATTAAATGCAATTGATGCAGAAGAAACAGGTTAGAAAGCAAAAACTGGCTCTAGAATACCCACCTGAGGTTTGCTAACCAGCTGGGAAGGTTGTTGCTTAACTGTAAGAGTTTAAACAAAATTTTTTTAATCCCAAATAACTATTAAAAATGCTTTAAGGACATTTCCAAATGAAAGGAGAATAAAGTGGCATAGAACTTCCTTCTAAATGAAATGACTTAAGGTTGATAGAGCTGCTCTAGCTCATAATATAATGCACTTGCTTGAGTGGTAATGAGCCACCCTCACTTAAATTGGCCTGTTATCTCTGACATTCGGGGGTGTGGAATCAGAGCCAAATGGTAATCCTGACGTACAAATCACATATTTTTTTTTTTTCAGTTTCATTTTCTCTGCCTGGGGGAAAAAAAATCTATCAAAAACCCCAGAGAGTGGTGGGCATTTGATTGAACCTTTGATCCTGTCTCCCTCCATGGGCTCCAGATTCTGCATCAAGCTCAAAAGGTGTCACAACGCCAGTCTTCTAGGTCCATACTTCCACTCGAATATGTTGATCATAATTTTTTTGCCTTGTTGGTTTAAAAAAAAAAGATCTCTAAGGAGTGTTAGAGTATGAGACATGAGAACTGTTTTAAACATGTGATAGGAGAGTGGGTTCTTTCAATATATATTTTGAAAAATATTACCATGAAAGCCATTTCACTGTTAAACTTGTCACTTGCAAGAGAGAACATTTTAAAATAATATAATGTGGCCTTTCTCTACCCTTTTTGTCTCCCTTGTGTGCCTCTGAAGCAGATACACTGACAGTAGTAGCCCAAGCTTTAAAAAACAAAAGGCTCAACTTCAGCCCGTTGGTTAGACCCGGTTTGTCACCTGCCCCTGCGGGCGGTTCCACATGAGTATTACTGTTAATGTGCATGGCAGTAAATTGAGATTCTCAGAGTTAGGGTTAATCAAAATAATTTAGGTGATAGCAGTGAGCTCTCTGGAGACTCTGAGGCCAGAGCCTTCATCAGGAGCTGGCTGCACATCAGAATGGAAAAGGGGAAAAAATGTTAATGCCAGGGCTCACGCAGGAGAAATCTCCAGGTCTCAGCTGGCACACAAGCTCAATTATCGGCTTTTAGCTTAGTGCAAAGTCAGGCCCCTCCCCAAACCCCTGCTGCTGCAGGCATTTTATTGGCTCATTAAATCTAGGATTTTGCTTTTCAGCTGCAGCCAAATGCAATGTGTTATCCAAACAGAAGGTATGTATGATGAGAAGCAGTGGAGCTGACACATCACATGCACTTCCTTTTCCTTCCTCCCAGGCTCCCCTGACCCCCTTGCAGCTTCTTACAGTCACAGGATTCCCATGGAAAAGAAACAGAGAAAAGATCTACTGCAAGTCACAAAGACTCCAACGTCAGCCAGGTACTCAGAGAGAGACAGTGTTGTAAGCCTGCGTGTTAGTTAAAGCAATCAGACATAGTTGCTCTGCCAACTGGCTCAGGACAGTGACAATGGAGACTAGAAAGCATTGCATATCGCTGAAAAAACATCAGCTGTGTACCCTGCAATACTCCCAAGGCAGAGAGTCATCAGTGTGAGGAAGCAGCCAAGCTGTCTGATGAAGGATGACTTACTCCCTAAATTGATCTCCCAATGTAACACACCTTTAACTTGTTTTGGAAGAGTAACCGGTTCCATCCATCACAGAGACCAAGTTTTAATGGCTTAAATAAGTCCAACATATTCAAGTGGAGAAAACAGAATTCCTGAATACAGTCCCAAGATCCTGCCTCTCTTTTCTTGTAAATTATTTCTTTCCCTTTTAGAATTAAGCATCTTAGGGGGCCAGCATTGTGGTACAGTGTATGAAGCTGCCACCTATTAGGCCAACAGCCCATATGAGCATCGGTTTGGATCCTGGCCATTCTATTTCTGATTTAGCTCCCTGATAGGAAAGCAGTGAAAAATGGTCTAAGTTCTTGAGTCTGTGAATCCATGGGGAAAGTGTGTGGTGGAGTTTCTGGCTCCTGGCTTTGTGTTGCCCTACCTTGGCCACTTCAGCCATTTGAACCACTGGGAATTGAACCTCTCTCATCCATCCCTCTCTCTTTATGATTCCACCTTTCAAGTGCATCAACAAATTTTTTTTAAAAAATTAAATAAGCCTTTATAAATGTAATAACCTTAGAAAAATAAGAAATGCAAAGTAGTCCCTCAAACCATCAATCCTATTAATGAGAGGAGAGAGAGATAGATCTCCTAATTGCAGATCTCCTAGTTCACTCTCCCAATTTTAACAATCAGGGCTGAGCCAGCCCAACGCCAGGAACCCAGAACTCAATCCAGGTCTGCCATGTGAGTGGCAGGGCTCAACTACTTGAGCTGTATGACTGGCTGCCTCTCAGGTACACAGTGGCAGGAGGCTAGAATCAAAGAGCAGGCTGGACTTAAACCCAAGCACAATAGGGGGTGTGGACATTCCAAGTGGCATCTTAGCTGCTGCACCAATTCCCTACCCAACTGCTGGCATTCTAACGTAATAAAACACTTAGTGGGTGAACCCCTAGGAAACTATGAGAACATGCATAATAAAGCAAAATTATGCTTATATCTCTTGACCGAGGGATCCACAGCTGGATGAATCTATCCAAAATAACTGAATAAAAGAAAAAGTTATAAGCTAAATTTATGCAAAATTATTGAGCCCTGTATCAGCCTTGCACTAAATACTTATTCTACAGAGATGAATATGATATTATACATTTCAACCCAATGTATAACTGGGGGAAATTGGGACAAAAATATCACCAATGGGGGAGAATGGGACAAAAAGATGTGATGAAATAGACACAGCACTGTTTTGTGTGCTTTGCGTAGTAGTCACGCAAGAGGCTGGGGAAGAAATAAAAGAACATTTATGTAACACATATATTGAGGAATATGACAGCAGCCACAGCTAGGGCAAGTCAAAGCCTGAAATCTAGAACTCAAGCCAGATCTCCCATGTGTGTGACAGGGGCCCACGTACTTAAACCATCACCTGCTGCTCTGGAAAGTGGAGTGGGATGGGATTTGAACCCAGGAAAATCAAGGTGGGATGTGTGAGTCCCAAGCAGAGTCTTAACGACTACAGCAAACACCTGCCCCAATTTCTGAGTTGCTCCTAGGGGATGTACAAGGTTCTGAGCAGCGGCCACACAGATTTTTGCCTGTGCTCAGGATGTCCACAGCAGGGTTATGATTCCTTGTGAAAAGGCAGCCTGGCCAATCCCCAGGGATGAAATAACCTTGTCTATATGAAGAGCTCTGTCGTTAGCAGCAAGCTCTTTGTGACATCACATTTCATAAGAAAGTTTTGCTTCTTTCGCTGCCACAGTGAGGGACAAATGTGAGACTTCAAAGCTGAATGTGGAGGAAGGGTGGGATTTCGCTATAGCCAATATCAGTGACTCACTTCTGTACAACAGACTCAAAATACCACGCCCTTAAATGTAGTTTCTGGTTGTAATGAAATCTTGCTTATAGGCAGTTAGAGCCATAAACCAGTATCTAGGAAGCATTCTAAAAATGTTATCAGTAAAATGTAGTTTAAAGCCATGCAGGTATTAGATTTTTGTTTCCATTAATGGCTGTGAACTGTTTCTCCTGATACAAAAGGATTTTAAATATTCTTTCATAATACAACTACATAAAAGTAATGGCAATACCTATAAAAAAATGCACCATGGGCTCGGTGCCGTAGCCTAGTGGCTAAAGTCCTTGCCTAGCATACACAGAGATCCCATATGGTGCTGGTTCATGTCCTGCCTGTTCCACTTCCCTTCATGGTCCTGCTTGTGGCCTGGGAAAGCAGTAGAGGATGGCCCAAAGTCTTGGGACCCTGCATCTACATGGAAGACCCAAAAGAAGCTCCTGGCCTCAGATCAGCTCAGCTCTGGTTGTTGTAGCCACTTGGGAAGTGAGCCAGCAGACAGAGGATCTTTCTTTCTGTAAATCTGCCTTTTCAATAAAAATATACAAATCTTAAAAAAAATGCACAAAAAGCAGTATGTATTGGTACATAAGGAAGCCCATGACCATTACTAAATGAAAAAAGAACAAAATAAAGTTGTATAAATAGCATTTTTTATTTCTGCAAAAAAATGATAAACCTTATTGTCTCAGGAAAATAACTTTACCACTCTTAGAATATCTTCTTGTACTTTCAGAACAAAAATGAAAAAAAAAAACCTCATTATTTTAGAAAAAAATACCCATTCATTATCTTCAGCTTAATCTGGCTGACACTGCATAGCATTCTGGGGGTCTCTCTGTGAGCACAGTCCACACGCTGAGCGTGAGGCCAATCAGTTTGTCAATAACCACTGAGATGCTTTTACATTTACACCTGTAGAAATGTGCTTCTCTGATGTTTTGTTTTAATTTTATTTAATTGTTGGAGAGTTTATGAGTGTAAAATGTCATTGGGGTTCATGCAAATTAGTGCTTTTACCACTGGTATAAAAATAGAGATTATCACCTATAGTGGGAAATGATCACCTACAGGAGAGCATCAGGACAATACCCAGGTTGGAAGCTTCTCCCAGGAAGCTGTCTTTCTCTTTCAGCAAAAATCCCTTGATATGCAAATTAATGCAAGAGTTGTAAGGCAAGGCCTTGCCATGCAAGTCCTGGTGTTCTTTTAAAAATATGTTTATTTATTTGTTTGAAAGGCCAAGTTACAGAGAGAAATTAAGATCCCTCCTGTACTGACTTACTTCCCAAAAGGCGACAAAGGATAGGGCAGGGCCAGGCTGCAGCCAGGAGCTTGGAATTCCATGCAGCTCTTTCACACGGGTGCAGGTGCCCAAACACTAGGACAATCCCAGATGCATCAGCAAGGAGCTTGATGGGAAGCAGAGCACCTGGGACTGCTCATATGGAATGTCAGCACTCTAGGTGGTGGCTTAACCTACTCGACTTCATCAACACTTGATAGAAAGGATGACATGCCCAATGAAGACCGAGGGAATCTGAATCTGCAGTTTAACCCAATTATGCTTTTTGTACAAACATAAAAGTTGAAGAGAACTGAGTTTGTACCAGTGGATTGTTTGGCAATTAACATTGTTTTACATGAAAAAACACTTTAGATATTCATACTGTACTGTTCTTATTCATATTATTAGTTCCTATTTTAACTACTACAATATGACAATTTAATGCTGCTGTCTCAGTTATCCAGTTGTTTGCATTTTTAAAAACGGATCTACTTGCAGGAAACTATCTATCACTTGCACTGAGAAAGGAAAACACTGTAAGAGAGGGACTTTAAAGTAAGCCTGGGAAAAGCACAAATCACAAAATCAAAGATTCATGAGGAGGCGGGATCAACATGACCCATGGAACTGGCTACAGGAGGCAAAAGGAAGAGAAATTGCTCTCATGCTGGGATTACTGGCTTAGGCAAGTGGATGGAGGCTGGATTTCATCTGCCCATGGGAGATGTATGGGTTTGGAATGAAAAACCCTAAGTTCAAGTTTTGGACATGCTGATGGAAGTGAACTTTCCAAGGAGAGTTGTCTCAGAGACACTTGGACAGGCACACAAGGAAAGTTGCTCCAGAGACTGTGGGACACCAGTGTGAGGTCCTCAGCAGGCTCCAACAGCAGCTGTGCAAGGGCTGGAGACTCTCCTTCATCTTGACCCACCCTTGACCACTGAACAAAAGGAGCACCTCCCCGAGGTTCACCTTTGCAGTGAACATGCAGTCCCAAGGCACAGGGAAGCACCAAGAAACTACTTCTTGATGCCTGGAAGACAGCTCCTTGCAGTCCAGTGCTACAAAGTCTCTCCAGGGCAACTTCCGGAAGCCTGTGGCAGAGTAGGCTGGATCCAGGCAGGACAGACGCAGCCTATGCTCTTCTAAGCCAGGTGCATGGCTCCACTTCTCTTCCAGATTGTGCAGCAAAAAACTAGATGCAGCCATAGCCAGTCCACTGATACATGCAAGAAGATGCATTTTTCTGCATAAGGCATGCATCATGCTTTTCTAGGAGACATTTACTAATAACTGTGCTATTCCCTTTGCTTCTAAAATAAATATTGACCTTAGACTAAAGGAGAACTTAGCCCCAAAGGGAAAGTCTGTAAAGCTGCAAGAAGGAAATATATGAGGTAATGTCTCCCACAAGCATGAAACCACTGTACAATCTTTCAGGGAGAAGTTAGCTTTTTGCCTTTATTTATATTTTTGGTCTTTAAACGTGACAGTTCAGCAAATGAAGACATTATAAAATTTGGTACATTACTAAACTCAAATCAGCAAAGGATCAACAACTCAGTGTGCCTGAGTTTAGGTTTCCCAAAAAGGCACCTAGTTTACAATATCAATTATAGATCTCAGATTTATGGGGATAATTTTTCTTGTACATAGCACTACCTCTAGACACCGTAATAGCTGCAGAGGCAGAAGAAAAGCTGCATTCATACCCATTTCATAATGCTGCTTTAATTAAAGGGGGCATTCAAATGCTAAAAATAGGCAGCCCGAAGTAAGTAGGGATAAAACAGCTCTTGTTGGGTAGTAGCTTGTGTCTTGGCAGAGCATGGGAATATCAGGGCCTGACTGCTGCTTCTACTTGGAGCTACTTTCTCATAGCCAGAGAAGATATGCCTGCTCAGGGTAAACTTGAACTCGGTGTTTAGGAAGTTGCTTTAATCTGTGTCTGTCTTGCTCCTAGCACTCAATAATCTAATAACAACCAGTAAGGAAGGAAAAAATATAATGATAAAAAACAAATTGCTCTCTCTCTTTTTTTAAACACAGGAACTAAGGGAAAATGCCCAAATAATTATACCAGGTATGCTTTCATATAGATACCTGTTGAGCTACTCCCCGATGTCAGTAAGTATATCAGGCACAACAGAGATCATCGCAGATTCCCGCCCCTCCCCAACGTTCTCTCATTCTTTTCCCTCTCCACCTTCCCCTCCCCAGATTCTTAGAGTAGTATAGTCCTCCAGTGAAGTTACAAACTCAATATTCTGCTATTCACATGCAGAATCAAATTATAAGTATAGACAAAGGCAGACAATCCAGCATCATGTTATTGAGGCATATTTGTTCCCTTTATTTGGGAGTAGAAATGTATACTGCAAGTTATTGCAATTCCAGACCTCAAGACATACTCAGAGCAGTGGTCATTAAAACAGGCTAGTACCGGTACAGAAACAGAGAAGATGAATGGAACTGAATAGAATCCTCCAGAAGTTAGCCCACACACGTACAGCCAAATAGTCCTCAACAATAGAACAAAAAATAACCCAGGAAAAATGTTTAGTCTGTTCTAAAAAATGCTGTTGGAACATTGGCTATAAGCCTGCAGAAGAAGTAAGATCCCACCTCTTACTTAAAAAAAAAAAAATCGGCTCTAAATGGATCAAGGACTTATATCTGTATCCAGAAACCATCAAACTACCAGAGGAAAATGTAGGAAGCACTCTCCAAGATGCAGGCATTGGTAAAAACTTCTTAGAAAAGTCACCAAAGCACAGGCAGTCAAAGCAAAATAAACAAATGGGACTACATCAAACTAAGATGCTTCTGTACAGCAAAGGAAATAATTAACAAAGTGAAGAAGCAACCAACAGAATGGAGGAAAGTCTTTGCACACCATGCAACAGACAGGTGCTAATATTCAGTATTTACAAAGAGCTTGAGAAACTCAACTACGATAAAATTAACAACCCTGTTAAGAAATGGTCAAAGGAAATGAGTAGGCATTTTTCAAAAGAACAAATTCAAATGGCTAATAGATATATGAAAAAAATGCTCAGGCTCCCTAGCTTTTAGAGAAATACAAATAAAAACCACATTGAGATTCCACCTAATTCCAGTGAGATTGGTCTACATCCAGATCTCTACTCAAAATATGTGCTGGCATGGATGTGGGGGAAAAGGTACCCTATTCCATTGCTGGTGGGAGAGTAGGCTAGTTCAGGCACTATGAAGTCAGTATACAGAGTGCTAAGAACTGAAAACCGACCTACTGTTTGACCCAGCTATCCCACTCACAGGACTATACTCCAGATAAGTAAAATTTGCATATGAGAAAGTGACTTGTGACCCTATGTTTATAGAGGCACAATCCACAATAGTGAAGACAGTGGAAACAAATCAGAAGCTTGTTGAAAGAGGAGTGGATAAATAAACTGTACCACAACTACTCCATGACATACTACTCAGTCATTAAAAAAAAAAATAAAACCGAAATTCTACCATTTGCAACAAAATGTCCCCAACTCTAGACCATAATGCTCAGTGAAATACCCAATCCCAACACAAGTATCATATCTTATCTCTGATACAAGGCAAATTTTCTTGCATACCTGGAAGAAAAGTTTTCATGGGTATCAGACCCCTATGACTTCAACAAGTTTCAGAAAAACATGGTTTAAGCC
Source organism: Ochotona curzoniae (assembly GCF_017591425.1). Classification (NCBI taxonomy): domain Eukaryota; kingdom Metazoa; phylum Chordata; class Mammalia; order Lagomorpha; family Ochotonidae; genus Ochotona; species Ochotona curzoniae. The sequence continues at coordinate 42,478,551 of NW_024467119.1, forward strand.
TTTGCCCATCTGCTCTGTTGTCAGAGTCCACTGTTAACTCTGCAGGCAGTATTCTAGTCACCTGATACACATGGTCTCCTCTGGTCCTCATACTGTCCCTAGCAAGTCAATGAGTCACAGAGACACCACCATGCTTTCCTTATCCTCATTCCTATCATCACATCCTAGAAAGGGGCAGAGCTTCATATGAGAAGACCACAGGAAGACAGCTAATGTCACGTAAAGTGAGACAATCAAATTCATATATGTAAGAAGTTTCCATTACAAGATTATATATCATAACCAACATCCTAAGGAAGGCTAACACGGGATGCACTGGCATGCCTCTGGAGAAGATGAAAATATCCAGAGACAAAAGGCATTTGACTTGAAGAGAAACTGATTCAGATCTCTCATTGGTGCTTGAATGTATCTTCATTTCTGGATACTACCAACTTCTGAGGCCCACCATGCGTCCTGTACTTGGGGGCTTACAAGATACCCTGTATCCTTACAAACATTTCTCAATTCTTACAAAATTATCCTAAATAGAATAAAATATTCTAGTCAAGGGGCTAGCTTTGTGGCAGAGGATTAAGCCACCATTTGCAGTGCTAAGCATCCCATATGAAGTCATGGACCAGCCACCCCAGTTTCAATCCAGCTGCCTACTAATGGCCTGGGAAAAGCAGCAGAAGGTGGCCTTGGACCCTTGCTACCCACATGAGAGACCAGCATGAAGCTTCTGACTCTCCTTCAGCCTGGCCTGACACTGGCCATTGCAGCTATCTGGAGAGTGAACCAGTGCAGGGAAGATTGTGTGTGCACATCTCCCTCCCTCTGTAATGCTGCCTTTCAAACAAATAAATCTTTTTTAAAAATGAGATAATCTACTTAATACATTGAATACAGCACAATGGACTCTGTTAGTATTCTCATCCTCATTTTACAAAACACATCATTTAAAAAATGTTATATATTTAAAACACGCAGTTATGGACAGAAAGGGAGAAGAGATGGAGAGAGAGATCTTCCATCTCCTGGCTCATTCCTTAAATGGGTGCAACATCCAGGGCTAAGGCAGGCCCAAGTAAGTAGCCTGAAACACCATTGGTCCCATGGGGTGCAAAGGTCCACGCACTAGGGCCATCGACTGCTACTTCTACAGACACATTAGCAGGGCGGTAGATTATAAGTAGAGCAGCGAGGACTTGAACCAGCACTCATATGGGATCCTAGTATTGCAAGTGGAGGCTTTACCAGTAGGCCACCATGCCAGATCCACACTTGGGCATTTAAATAAGTTGCCTCAGACTATAGGATGGGAAAAAGTGGGATTCAAGTCCAAATCTGTATGACCTCAAAGTCGTGTTTTTCAATATTGCATTAACTTATATCTAAAATACCACACTTTGTTGTATGCTAAAGAAATCCCAAGCTACCAAGCTAGAATCTTTGTGATTTTCAGAAGTTCCTGGTGTCTTCTTAGAGTTTAAGAATCAACACAACTGCTCATTGGAAACAGTTACAGAAGATTCATATTTTCACCTACAATGTTAGGCCTGGGGAAATGGAACTTCCTGCTTCCTCCTCAGTTGGCTTTGTTAAAGCATTCCAACTTTAATTACTTTTACAGATCACAAACATCTCCAATCAGTTAGACTTAACTCTTCCCTCTTTTCTTTTCTTTTCTGATCAGTTCTTTGTGATTTATCATCACCAGTACATCCCTATTGTTGCCCTGCAATGACTATTTCCCAGAAGAAACACACACACATTTTTTTCTCTTCCTGAATAGCTATGAATCTGCAGTTACTCATACAGCCTCTCAACAGCTCAGCTCTGCAGTTTGGTGACTGGATTTTGACCCGGGAAGTGAGGTCTCACCATGTAGCTGTTCAACTCACAAGATTATGGACTCGGGCTGCTCTTTGATTCAGTGATTATTTGCATGGCTTATGATCGGAAACTTTTACTGTAGTTCAAGCAAAAAAAAAAAAAAACCGTTACTTGGTATATATCTATCAGTTTTGTTATTTAAATTTGTTGCACCTCTTACATTGCAAAACGAATGAGAATTTATAAAAAGCATCCAGCTGTTCACAAATCTATTAGATTGCCTCCTTGGTTTTTCTGTTCTGTCTCTCTCTTTTTTTTGTCTGTCTCTATGCTTTTTAACTAGTTTTAATCATAACAGATGTTGCTTTGCCTTTAGCTGTCTTGGGCCTAACTTGCCAGGAAGCACTGTTTCAATGTTACTAATTCTATCAGCATTGGAGTAGGCACACACCCCACAGAAGGTGTCCAGCTAGGCATTTCAGTTACTTCGTCACACAGTGCTAACTCTGGTGATCACTTAGGCTTTTGGGTGACAAGCCCACATTCACCTGCCTTACCATGAGTGTCGACAAGCACTAGCAAACGAAAATCCAGACTAGCAGCAGGACAGTTGGCCAGTTTTCCATTTGCCTGCTAGGAGACCAATCTGCGACTACTTCTTCTTTGACACTATTCTGGGTGGCAGCATTTGAGAATTTTCTTCTTTTAAGTAATCCTACTTAGTTGATTAGGGTACAAAGGGTCAAGGGCTACAGGAAAAGTAGGTAATACCATTGTTTGTATTACCTACACTAATATCATCATTTCCCCGCTTTATCTGGGGTCAGGGAAGAAACAAAGGGAAAAGCCCCACACAGGAGCATTTTCTTCTCACTTAACTTCAGGTCCAAGAGCAACAGGAGCAGCAGTCACGAATCCCTGCAATACCACCTTGCTTGCTGAAGCTGTGTCAGTGGGGCGCCTACAGGGCAAACGGAAACTAGAATTTGCAGCAATATACCAAGTCATGTGCCTTTGTCTTCTTTCCAGACAGGCCCCTGGGATATTACAGAAGAATCCAAGACTACTTTGCTCCCTCTGACCACAGCTAGGAGGTAGAAGGACTTGAGGCCCCTCTGGTTCAATAGTGGACACCTCTCCAAGCAGACTTCAGTGTTCCTAGAACTGTTAGGCAGAAATGTAAAACTGGTCAACCAACAAGCCTTGTGACACACATGCACCTACTTCCCTAATCCAAATCAATTCATTTCCTTATCAAACACCAATACATTTCCATTCTAAGATTCAAAAGAAACACATAACACCATACCCATGAGTGTGAGGAAATGAGAGGCATCCTGTGTTTCTTACCATGCTTATGCTGGTCATTGCTCAGCTTTTTCTTCTTCTTCTTATTTTTTAATTGTAAAGTCAGATATACAGAGGAGGAGAGACAGAGAGGAAGATCTGTCTGATGATTCACTCCCCAAGTGGCCACAATGGTCAGAGCTGTACTGATCCCAAGCCAGGAGCCAGGCGCCTCCTCCTGGTCTCCCACGCGGGCACAAGCGCAGGGTCCCAAGGCTTTGGGCCATCCTCAATTGCTTTCCCAGAAAACAAACAGGGAGCCAGATTGGAAGTGGGGCTGCCGGGATTAGAACCATCACCCATATGGGATCCCGGTGCATGTAAGGCAAGGACTTTAGCCACTAGGCTATTGCAGCAGGCCCCTCGGCCTTATTTTTAAATTAGGAGACTCACTCTGGCAGCTGCAGGGTGCTTCCAGAAGATTAGAATGCAGACCTTCACAGAAGAGGTCCAAATTAGGATGCCAAGTGCCCCAGAAAGATGGCTGTCATCAGGGACAGGTCCTTCTGAGTGTCAGGAAAGAGTCCGAACAGGTGAACTCAGGGCAGTGAACTCAGGGCCTTGGGGAAACTTGGTATCAAAGTAGCAAACTGTTTCTTAGTTTCAGGGTAGGGAAAAGGGTAAGAAGTCAAATGCCATCTGCATGTAACAGTGCTTCCTTTCCCCAAGAAAAAATAATCTAACATGAAATTGCATTTTAAAACCACCTATTTCTTCACGTGCATTTAGGTGCAAGTAATCTATTTTATCACTATCATCCCATATATCCGACCCTACATATGAATTCTTAATACTTCTCACAACATGTATTCTTTGTAATAAGATGCAAGGTGCTTTCAAAGAATAAACAATGTGTTAGCAAAAAAAAGAAGAAAGAAAAAGAATCTGGCTACTGCACAGTCAGCCAACATCGACTCCAGCTCCCACACCACCTGTTCTCTCTGGATTTCTGTGTCTGCCTTAAATCTTTCCTTCAATTCCATTAGAAAACAGTAATAAGCAGTGGTAAACCTAATTTGCTGCACTTTTTGTCTTACAGTATGGGAAACTACCCACACAAACAGATGTTAGTATAAAGAGAGTATTTCAAGAAGAATGGCTGGTTTATGTTCCTCCCAGTTGCTCAAAGTACTAACATATCATTAGCATTCAACACTGAAAAACTCAACATACATTCATTGTCCACTGTCAGGGTGTGTGAAAATTCGGCCACACATTTGTTTCTTTCCTGCATAGAACGTTGGGAACCACAGAAAGGGGACATTGCAAGAATGAGTCTAAGGCTGGACAAATACAGAAAAGTTGCTTGAATCGCAAGTGATATCTTTTAAAAACTACATCCCACATTCCTGGACTTAAAAGATGGATCCCCCAGTCACAATGACAAGAAACACTGCAAAGTGGGCAGTGGTAGGACTCAACAGTCCGTCAAGAAGTTTGCCCTATAAAAAGAAATCCCCATTGTGTTAAAGGTATCAACATTTTGAATAGCTGTCAGTTGGAAAGAAATCGATGTAGAGCACGGTAAATGATGTAAGTGGCCACTTCCTTAGGATGACACGCTATTCTTCCAGGCATGTAGCACCAAGGGGGAGAGGATCAGTGTCCCCCACTTTAGAGCGGGCAGAGTGCACAGGAAAGCAAACACAAGTCTGGCTTCAGCAGACCTAGTTGGAAGCAAGTTTCCATCACTCGTGGGCTATACGGCTTCAGGCAATTAATCTCTGGATTCCGCATTCCTCTCCATACAAGCAAAATTCTTTCCAGCCCACAAACTTCCATATTCTAAATCCTCCTTCAGAGTTACAGCAGCAACATGCCGTCTATAGCTGCTGCATTTGCCTCAGATAATCTGCTTTTAAGTGCTGAAGTATAGTCTGGAGCCAGTACTAATACTGGCAAGTATATTTGTTTTGACGCATAGGAGGAGATGCTGGAGTGGACATCGGTAACAATCAAACGATGCTTTAAGATCTTACCAAGCTTTCTAAAATTGAGTAAATTAGTTTATAAATTGTTCTTTAAAAACTAAAGAAAATAAGAGGAATGACATTTGATACTGTGGAAAGAAAAGGCCAAAGTGACTTCTGCATGAGAAAAACAGATCGAAATACAGTAATTAGAGTTTTAAGTGCAACAGATGCCCTTTAAAACGTTTTCTACCAGTTGAACTATTTATATCAGATCCACATGGGTTATGGCTTTCTCATTTTCCACTAAACATTATTCTTACTTATTTTCTCATTCTTTCCAGATTACTGTCTTCATTCTGAAAATCGAAATGTTACTTCTAGTTTCAAGTTCAGGAGGTCAAGTTTCTAACATGGAAGTCATTATCGATAATTACAACAAAATCCATGTAAGAAGCAACTCTGCAACAAGAATTCAGACCTTCAGCCCTGAGTCTATTTTTATTGTTAAGTTTTTCATATGTTTATTTCTGTCTCATAGTCTACAAAATTGAAGCAGTAAACATGTGGTGATCCGCCCTAGAAAGTTAAAACTGTTTTTCCCGGGGGCATTAAGGATTCTCAAAATGCCATCAATATCGTTAACAAGAAGATCCCTCCCAGAGCATCTTACTTTGTGGATATCAGTCACTTGAGAAAAGTAACACCAAATGGGTAACACCCACCACTCCTCAGAAACCACTAGCTATTTTAGGATAGTTTTAAAAGCTATTTTGTTTGGAATGCATAAAAAATGAGGTAGTGGTTATCAAGCTCTTTTCGACATTTTCTTTTCAGTAAGCATTTTACCTTTATCCAGGTACCATTTTTATCCGTATTTTTCTTGCTTGGTCTCGTGCATCTTAAAAGTTAATTCAAATTGTTTTCCTAAAGAACCAAATTAAGCTGTTTTGTTACTAACATACAGTAAAATACTTATCTCTGTGTGCTTAAATTCTGCCTTCCACAAAAACGAAAAAAAAAAAAAAAGAAAGGGGGTGTTGTGTTACATGTATACTATATTTACTTGGGAGGCTTCCCAGTAAGATAATAATAATTTATAATTTACAAGGATTTTTTTTAAAGATTTATTTTATTTTTACTGGAAAGGCGGATATACAGAGAGGAGAGACAGAGAGGAAGATCTTCCGTCCGATGATTCACTTCCCAAGTGAGCGCAACGGCCGGTTCGAAGCCAGGAGACTCTTCCGGGTCTCCCGTGCGGAGCCCCTGGAAGCGGGGCTGCCGGGATTAGAACCGGCGCCCATATGGGATCCCAGGCGTGCAAGGCGAGGACCTTAGCCACTGCGCCACTGTGCCACTGCGCCACCACACCAGGCCCAATTTACAAGGAATTTTTAAAACAATTCAGTAAAGATCTCCAGCTGTAGGCAAACGTCTGGGTTGCCTTGAACTTAGGCAAGTGTTACACTGCTGGGAGAAAAGCAGCCAGTAGCTGGCAGGCATTCTGAGCCTGGTTAATGCCAAAACGTGTTAAGTACACCAGTGTGCCAGCATAGTTACCCATTTTATTTTTTAAAAAATTTTAAAAGATATGTTGGGGGCAGATGCCGCAAACAGAGCATGGGGATCTGCGCCCCAGCATGCGTGGGCCCCGGGTAGGTGGGCAGGGCCCCAGGGCGGCACAGCACACCAGTGGAGGATTGGGCCTGGAGATCTACACGCTCATGAACATGGGGGTGCTGTGGATTGCTCAGGGAAGTGGATCCGGAAGCTAGGACTACTGAGCGAGAACATGACAGGTGAGGAGTGACTTTTGGGGGATTCCCACCAACCAGGTTGCTGCACTTGCCTGTAAATGAGGAGGCCGAGACCCGGTGATTCAGAGGATGGAAACTGGAGGACCTTTCAGGATCAAACCGAAACACCTGCCCATGTAGGAGAACCAAGCTGGGCTTGTTGGTATCAACCACCATTTACTGGCACTCACAAAAGCCATGAGGCAGGGCAGGGTTTGACCATAGTATCCACCAGTGAATGTCAGGGCAGGGAGTAGACAATGTCAGGCTGGGCCATGACACTAACCAGCCTGCAAGAGAACTGGGTCTGGGAGCAGATTTGTGGACTCACCCCTGTGGGTCTGCTATACCAGCTGGTTTGCTCAAGGGCTGGGAGTGGTGACAGGCTGAGCCAGTCATGAACATGGAACTCACCAACACTCATAGGTGCTGGGGTTGGGAACAGGCCGGGCTGGTCCAAGCTGCAGCATCCACAGGCAAACCAAGAATTGGGTGTGGGGCAGACCAGGGTGCAACATCCACCAGCACACACACAAAAGCCCTGACACCAAGGGCAGACTGCCAGGTAAAAGCCTAATACCAGCTGACACACATGAAGAGATTTGGGTCTGGGAGAGGGCCTGGTTGGGAAAGTGGGAACTCCCTTGGTGAGCTGTTACTTTAGCTGGTGAGTATGTAAGTCACCTGGGTGTTGGTCAGACTGAGCTGGGCTGCTTTACTTGTTGGCAGGTGTGTGTATGTCGGCAGCTCTGGGGGGGGGACAGATTGGACTGGGCAGAGCTAGGCCAAACAATAGTACATTGAAATGCATGGGAGACAATATGGGGTGCAGGCCATGTTGGGCAAGGCTAAGCTATCACGCTTACTGATCTGCATGAAAGCCATGGTTGGGAGCAGGTTGGGCAGGGCTAGAAGACAGCATCCACCAGAAGGCATTGGGACTAGAGGTGGGCCAGGTCAGGTGAGGCTGTAGCATCTGATGGCAAAGGCCAAGCTGGGTGATGGGTTATATTGGGCCGGGTTGGAGCAACCTCTGACATGTGTAAGAGCTATGGCTGGTACAAGCCTGGCTGGGGAGTTAATGGCACACCCCAGCTGGACTTTGGTTCCCACTAATGAGCACAAGAGTTGGAATGGGGGCAGTGAACTGGGCTGGACATGGCTGCAGCATCCCTCAGCATGGGTGTGGATTGGGGTGCACCAGACTGGCCTAGGCTCTAGCATCTGCTGGTGCTCGCAGGAACAAGAGTAGGTGTAAGACAGGTTGGGCTAGGTCTTGACACCTGCTGAACCATGCAAGAGTTGGGTCTGGAAGTTGGCTAGCAGGGTTGGGCTGCAGCATCCAATAAGAGATGGAATGGGTATGGGCTGGCAAGGCCACTGTATCTGCCAGAACAGGAGGTGGGCCAAGTCAGGCTAGGCCAAGAACCCACCAGTGTGTGAAATCTGCCACTGGAAGGTGACCTGATAGAGGACCTTGGGGAACTCTTCTGTCAGGAGACAGACCCTGCAGGTGAGCACAAGGTCTAAGGCTGTGGGACAATTCAGACTGGGCCAGGTTATAGTACCTGCCAGCATACATGTGGATCAGGTTGAGGGCAAGCCAAGCCGGGCCAGTTCATAACATCCCGTGGATCGAAGAACCACAACTGGGTGCAGGACAGGTGATGTTGGGCTGCAACACCATCCAGTTCACTTTAGTGCCCAGACTGGGGGCTATCTAGACCCACCTGCATAAACTGTGTCTTGGGGCAGATAGGGCAAAGGCAAGCTGCAGTATCCACTAGAAAATGCCAAGGTGAGATGGGCCATGCCAGACTGGGCCACAGTACCCACCAGCACACGGGGGTAGGGGGATAAGCCTGGTAAGGGGGCTGCGAAGACTTCCCTTCTGGACAGCAGGTAAGCATGAGAACTAGAACTGGAGGAAGATCAGGCTGGGCAAGGCTACAAAACCCATTGGCCTGCATGTGAGCTGGGTTAGGGGAAGAGCCAGGCTGGGCTAAGTGACCACATCCAGTGGTGCATGCATGAGCCAAAGTGCGAACTGGTTGGGCTTTGCTGCAGCATCAGCTACCACATGTTGGGACTCAGAGGAAGTCCTGTCAGCTGTACCGCAGAACCACTTGGCACAGTGCAAGATCAGGGGCTGGGAGTAGGTCTATTAGGGAAACTTGGGTACCTCTCTGATGCGCTGCAGCAACCACCAGTGAGCATAAGAACCAGGGCTGGGTACAGGACTGGCTGGACAGGCAGTGGCATTCACCAGCATATGTGTGGGATGAACAGACTGAGCTAGACTCCAACATCCATTGATGTGTACAAGAGCCAAATGGGAGGGGCTGGATAAGTCTGCTGCACATACCAGCATGTGCAGGAATCGAGGCTTGTGGCAGGCCTGGTGAGGGTTATTGGGGGTCACTCCAACTAAGCTGCAGTTCCTGCTTGTGTGCCTGAGGGCCAAGTGTATGGTTGCAGGGTCAGGCTGGGCCGCAGCATCCTTTGGTTTGCATTTGAGATGTGGAGGAGACAGAAGTGACAGGGTGACTGTAAACCCTTTTCTTCCCACTTTCCCCAGGTACAGGAAGAAAAAAGGAGACTGGAAACAGTGGTCTCATCCACTCTCCCCCATTTCTCAATCCTCCCCTCCCTAATCAGTAGTCAACATGGGTAAGCATCCTCCTTAACTATGTAAACATCATCAAAAGTAAGCTTATTCTAAAAAAAAAAACAAAAAAACCACAATTCATAATGCTAAGGGAAATGAGCCAATCCCAAAAGGTTAGATACATGTTTGCCTTAATTTAAGATGAAATGATGTCAGTATGGAAAATAGTACCTGTAAAACATATATATATTTTTTAATATATTGGTTACTCAATACTATATCCACTAATTCCATGACATTGTGGATTGTTGCTGATGTTATGTTGGGGCTTTTGCTTGGTTGGGATGACACTTTGCTGGCTCTACCTTCAGACCAGAGATGGTCTCTCCAATAAGCCGTTGAACTTATCTGGATAATAAGATGCTGAACTCTATGCTTGGTATATGCTTGCAATGAAAGAACCCCAACTGAACTTGAACTGTGGCAATACAGCAAAGTGGAAGAATCTACCATGGCGGAAGGGTTGAGGGAGGGGGAGGGGGAATCCCAATGCCTAAAACTGTGTCACATAATGCAATGTAATTAAAAAAAAATTCAATGAAGAGCAGGATTTTAGGTGACAATAATCCTGTAAGTAAAATAATTAAATTGTATAACCTGTGGCAGGCACAATGGCTGCAATGGCTGAATCCTCACCTTGCATGAGCCAGGATTCCACATGGACACCAGTTCATCTCTGGCTGTTCCACTTCCCTTTCAGTTCCTTGTTTATTGCTTGTTAAAGCAGAACAGGACAGCCCAAAGCTTTAGGACCATGCACCCACGTAGGAATCCTGAAAGAGGCTCGTGGCTCTAGGCTTTGGATCAGCTCAGCTCCAGCTGTTGTGGCCATTTGGGGAGTGAACTACAGGATTTACTCCTCTGCTCTGTAAATCTGATCCTTCTAATGAAAACAAATAAATCTTAAAAAGTTTTATAACCTAAGATTCATGAGAAGCTCTCTTAGAACAGTCATCAGATCCAAAAACTATTTAAAACAATCTTTAGGGTAAGGTGTTTGGCCTAACGGTCAACATACCACTTGCCACGTGGGAGACCTGGTTCCCATGATGGAGTGCCTGAGGTGCAGTTCCAGCTCTGCTCCCAATTCCAGTTTCCAGCTAATGCATCAGGGACGGAACAGGTGATGGCTCAAGTACTTGAGTTCCTGCCACCCATGTGGCTTTGGGTTGAGCTCCTGGCTGCTGACTTTAGCTTTGCTCAGCCCTGAATCTGGTGGGTATCTGGGAAGAGAACTAGCGAATAGAAGGACTTTTACAAATAAATAAATATTTTAGAAAGAAAATTAAATAAAACTGAAACAGCTGGTAGGTTAGATATGTTAAACCTTCTGTGGAGATAGTTAAAAAGAATACATTTTTACATTTTTCAAAGATCTTACACAAGTTTGGGAGCAGACAGCTACCCCTCTACCTGCAACAGCAGAACCCTGATGAGATGTAGTTCCTAGGCATCCACCTAACCTCTAGACACTTTATTGATAAGTGAAATTGCTTCTTCACAGGAGGTTCTATCAATTTTGTTCAGTAAACATGACTTGTCACTATGTGAAACAATAATGCAGAAATTTTCCTGATCAGTCTCTGCTCCCAATGAATTTATAATTCAGCAGGAGAGACATAAACAATCCTGACTAAATAGTACATTAGAGGAAAAGAAATTATGTATCCCCTTTTGCAAAGGAGGAAATAGCCGCCTTCATCATGAAGGGCCTGATTTTGTTTGGGCTGGGTGTTGAGCATGAGGAATAGCAGCGCGATCAAGCAGAAAGCACGCCAGGTAGTGCTCTGCTTCCAGCACTTGCTGTAAGGTGGCGCACAGAAGGAGCTGTAAACATTGGTGCGGTTGGACTTGCGGTGAGTCACACAGGAAAGGACAGCTAAGACAACGGCTGACCTCACAGTGGGCATGGCTGCTTTATACACCCTTGCACAGACCTGGCCCAAGGTACTAGCTTAAGTGCCCCACTCTCCAATTGGGGACAATTCCTACTTCAGGATCTGACACCTGCTCTTACCAATAATCAACTTCTGGTGGAGGGCCACTGAGACCTACAAGCCACGGAGTTTCAGCTGTTTTTAACTGGGTAGGACTCATTGTCATGCTTTCATGATGTTTTTTAAACTGGCTCGGTCCTACTGGATAAGTTACATTATTTATTGAAAGTTTTAATGTTTCCTTTTTTTCACTAAAAGAAAAAAAGCTAATAAATCATGAGGTTTCTTCAGGTATAGAAATGAGAACTGGTCAAAATTCGACACTTACAACTTTTAGACTATGAAATCAAGCCCAACTTTCCTATAAACACATATCCAAAGGACACTACTTCAAAAGTTTCAATTTTTATTTATTTACATATTATGTATGTTAAAAATTTTGTGAGAAAAAAAGATTCAAGAGGAAGTCAGCAAATACTTGTAGCACTGATATGAAGCCTTGGAGTCCGCAGAGATGAAAATCTTGATGGCAGAAGTTCAAAGAAATCACTCACTTGCCAAGGAAGTGCCATATTTGCTCTGCATTTCAAATAGGGGGAAAAGAGTGACAAGGAAGAGGTGAAGAAGGGGGAGAGAGGAAGGGAAGGGTAACAACAATTTAATCGAGGCTTCTGGGGAGCACTTAGGCAGATTAAAAAAAAAAGACACTAGCTTAGTACATCACATTTCTCCACCTACAGCTATTTTTCCTTTGCACTATCAAGCTTTGTCATTTGTTTAAGCGTTATGCAAAATTACATTAAAAATTCTGGAGTCTTCTCACTTTATTTTGTTCTGTAATGAACAATACAGCAGTGAGATGCCAACCTACAGATCTAGAAAAACTTGGTATTGTAAAATTTGATTGCCAGTCAAATATTTACAACAGGCTGTTCCTTTAAAGAAACAGTGGTAGCAAACCATGAAAGGAATACAGTGTGTTCTTCCTTGAAAACATGTCTATGGATTTTCTCTTTTCTACACGTATTACAAGCTGACTCACAGTAAATGGATCTCCATGCGTCTTCAAATTGCAAGATGCATATTCTTCAAATATTTCACATTAAAATCTTGACCTTTTGGTCAAAACTTTGCAATCTTTTGAAAAAAAATGATAAGTAAAATTTTTTTTTATTTTTAAATTTTGACCACAGAACATTTTCACTTTCTTCTCAAAAGAGCTTCAGATAATGGCAACAAGACAAATGGACTTATTTTTCACCTTGGTATATTTGTTTTAAAGCCTGTGGTTAAACTGACTCATTTAACTCATTTAAGAGAAAACAAAATCTCCCAGAATCATATATTTGGAGTCGTTTTTAAAGTTATCTGAACAGGGTTGAGTCTGTTCCACACACACACAAAAAGGTTACTGCATAATTAACCACTTCCTAGTCTTAAAGTAATAAGTACGTTACTATTCATTTTTAGAAATAGACATAATTTTTTCACTGTCCTTTTTAAAAATTTTGTGAAAATTTTTTCAAAATGACTTTTAAAACATTTTACTTAGTTTTAATAACTTTTAAGTTACTTAATTTTTGTTTTCACTTCTATAAACTAGGGAATTTACAAATCACACTGTTCCAAGATTCAGATTATACTATACCTTCTTCACTATTTTCTTTATTCCGTGAAGATGATAATTTCTGCAAAAACAGAGAAACCATTATAATGAATATTTATTTGCAAATGCCTCAAAAATGCTTTTTTTTTTCTTGACAGAAATAAGACAAATTTTATATACAGCTGTTTCCTAACCTGAAAGTAAGTATTTCTTTCACTGGTATTTCTCATTTTTTCTGATAAACAAAATAGAGTCAAATTTTACAAAGCACACCTGAATGAGAACTACTGAAGGTCTGGTAGCTGACAATATGGAAAGAGAACTTCAGCTGCTTCCATGGTTGAGGTCCTAAGAATAACAATCATACCCACACATATGCGTACGTATGTGTACATGGTAGTTAACACTCATGAAGGGGTATGGTATATAAAATGTTAACTCTCCTGGAATGAGCTTTTGGTGCAGTGTTAAGAGATCAGCTGGAATGCTGCCAACCCGATACGGAAATGTCTGGGTTTGAGTTACAGCTTTGACTCCATACTTGGTCCCAAACCACTCGTATGGGTGATTGAGTTCTGGGTTGCTGGCACGGCCAGCCCTGGCTGTTGTGGTCTATGAGGGATTCAATCAGTGGATGGATGGTCTTTCTCTTTAGCTCCTAAATTAAGTGAAAATAAACACACACGAATTTTTTATGTTTGAGGGCTGGTCAAGATTCTAGGAACACATTCAATCCATAATCCAAAGCAGAGAAGCCTATATAAAAGTCTTTTTCTGAGAAACAGGATTTTTTTTCCCTCTAATCAAGAACAATATCTTTATTCAGGTGTTTTAAAAAACAAGTCGGGAGCACAGATCCGAGGAGACACATCACTGCATTTCCACACACAGGCTAGAAGTTTCCTGAGCAAGGAATCCCAAGGTCTCGGATAGCTGGAACACGGTCTAGAATATGGGCCTGTTTTCTGTTAATTCTGTAAAGTTCAGTCCCTTTCCCTGCTTGTCCTGTCTTGAGGTATGTGACTAGACACAAGACAAAGCATGACCCTTGGAGAAGTAAGACCTGACCTGAGGCCAGGCCCTCCCTGTTCATGGTCAGGAACAATGACTACACAAGAACAAAAATTTAAATTTTAGCAATATTCAAATCTTCATTGTGATCTTTGTTAAGTGTTAAGTTGGAGCTTCTTTCACCTCCCTATCTCCTCCCACAGGGAAGGTCGTGGGAGCAATGACCTATCTGGAGTTGTAAGCTCCTGTGATAGCAACACATTCTGTCTCAGGCTTCTCTTGAAGTGGCGGCCGGGGAAGGAAAGGGAAGCATCTTCTTCAGAAATATGTCCATAGTGCATCCTGTTAAAATAACCCCCACCTCCCAATAGTTGTCCCTAAGTACTTGGGCCGTCTTCTGCTGCTTCCCCAGGCACATTAACAGAGTTAGACCAGAAGCGGAACAGCCAGGAATCAAACCAGCACCCAGAGCGGATGCAGCATTGTAGATGGTGGCTGAACTTGCCAAGTCACATGTTGGCCCCCAAATAAATTTCAGTGAACAGTAACTGCATATTTTGATGGGCACAGTGTGAAACGTCAATAGTTGTATACAGTGTGAAATGATCAAATCAGGTGTTTCCACTGTCAACTACGTTTGGGGCCTCTAAGCTCCTTCATTTATTCACAACACATATACTTGGTTATTGTGAACTGCACTCACCTATTATGCTAACACTAGAAACTTACTTACTCCCATCAACCTTTCACTTCTTCCTTGCTCCATTAATTACTATTCCATGTTCAGATGGAGTTTTTCTTTTTAGCTCCAACATGAAGGGAAGAACAGAGTATTTGTCTTTCAGCATCTGGCCTATTTCAACTAAAAATGGCTGCCAGTTCCACCCATATTGCTGCAAATGACAGACTTCGTTTCTATTTTATGGCTGAATAATATTCCACTGTGTACACAGGCCATTCATGTTTTGATGGACACACTGGCTGATTCACTACGGCAGCTTTAGCAAACGAATGAGAGCAGGTGTCTGAGGAGAGCACCAGTGGAATTGCTGGATCATATGGCAACTGGATTAACAGTCTCTCAAGTTTCCCCACACTATTTCTTCTAGTCATTCCACACCTTTACATTTCTACCTATAACGTGTAACAGTTCCCTGTTCTCTGCACGCTTGATGCCATGTGTAATGTTCTGTCTTTTCGATAACAGGATTCCATCTGGAATGTGTTGGTATCTCATCATGATTATGATTTGTATCCTGACCAAGCCAGACTACCTGAGACCCTAGGATTTCTCTCTCTCTTTTTTGTTTTTTTGCCTGTTCAGATCCTTTGCCCATTTCTGAGCTACAGTTTATTGTTGCAAGGTTTTCTGTATTCCTTATGTTTACAGACATCAATCTTTTATCTGAGACATCGCTTGCAGGAAGTTTTTCCTAATTTTCCTGTTCTCTTCATTCCACTGTTTCCTTTGCTCTGCAGAAGCTTTTGAGTTTGATATATCTCACTTCTGGAGTTTGGCTTACGGTGATTACTTTGTTGTCTCAATTACACACACACACACACACAAACACAAACACACATACACACTCAGGAGCATTCAGGGGTCATTATCTACTTCCACGGTGAAGATGTGCTTTGGCAAGTAATTTTCTTTCATGATACATTTATCTAGAATTTCCAAAAATTCTTCAGTTGTCTTCATGTCAGGGTTTTCAGACTCACCACTCATGCTCATATTATCTAATGAGTAATCATTCTTGAACTGTTTAAATACCCAGAAGTAGCTCTAAATTAAAGAAGGTCAGGTTCAGCTTTTTGTTTCAACATTGTTAAAAAATGCTGGCCTTTGCACTAATGGTCATGGTGCTCAGAGGAATACACTTTCCCAGCCAGATCATAACACATACCATCAGGAATTTCTCAGTATTTAGTATAAGTCCTTCTTGATTTTTTTAAAGAATGTTGTATTTATTTATTTGAAAGGCAGTTACAGAGATAGGAAGTGTGTGTGTGAGAGAGAAATGGGGGAGCGAGAGAGAGAACAAAGAGAGAGAGAGAGAGAGAGAGAGAGAGAAACAGAAATAAATCATTCATCCACTGGTTCACTTCCCAAATGGTTGCCATGGCTGAGGCTGTGCTAAGCTGAAGCTGGGGCCTGGAATTCCACCCAGGTCTCTTCAATAAGTATTGTTTAATCATCTTTAACTTCCAACTCAGTCTCTTGATACAGGCTTTTATTTGCACCATCAGCAGTGGACTTTGTAATGAATATGAGCCATGAAGTTGAACAAACCAGCAAGAGATCAGATCAAGTGCAAGAGAAAGTGATAAAACTTAGAGCTGGTTAACATAGGGTATATGAGTCTGCTGCCAAATAGCACAACATATGGTTTTATAATTAACTGTACATGATTTTTTTCTCTTCTCCAATAGAAGTGCATCCTAAAGCAATTATAAAAAGAATATAGTAGGGCCCTGTGCAGTAGTCTAGCGGCTAAAGTCCTTGCCTTGTACATGCTGGGATCCCATATGAGTGCTGGTTCATGTCCTGGTGGTTCCACTTCCCATCCAGCTCCCTGCCTGCGGCCTGAGAAAGCAGGAGAGGATGTCCCAAAGCCTTGGGACCCTGCACCTGCATGGGTGACCCAGAAGAAGCTCCTGGGTCCTGACTTCAGATCAGCTCAGCTCTTACTGTTGCGGTCGCTTGAGGAGTGAATCAGAGGATGGAAGATCTTCCTCTCTGTATATCTGACTTTCCAATAAAAAAAATTTTTAAAGAATATAATAAGTGATAATGGCCATTTATTTTCATTATCACACATTCTGGACTGTACATGGTTGTATGCGCTATACTTCATGTGACCAGCAGCACAGGTATGTTCACACCAGAGCCATATTACTCTTATTACATAAGAGTAATATACTGTGCTACAACTGTGCTAACAGTTATGACAGAAGGGAACAGGAAGTTTCCCAATCTATTTTTAGTTTTATGGGGTCACCATCAGATGCCACTTGTTGTTGACCAAATATCATCACGGAAATATGTATACACATTCCATTCATTCGATTTCTTCAGAGAATCTAACACACTCGCTCAGTTCACAAACTTCTTAGAAAAACTCTGATCAGATTTTATATTCTTTGCTCAGTATATGATATAAAATGTAAATAAAAAAGATCCCTATAAAAAGTTTTCTTTTTACAACATCCTCAACTGTTTACAAGGATTTCAAGACAAGAAAGAAAAAGAAAAACTGCTTAATCATGGTTGTTTTTAAGGATGATAAAACTTCGATCTGGCTGCAACAGCAACCCTGAACCATAAAAATTATACGAGAGTACTTCAAGTTGTTCATGGAAAATCGAATTAAAATAAAACTCATTTTGGCAGAAAAATTGAACATCTGTATAGGTTTTTTTTTTTTTTAATGGGCACTTGCTGTGAACTGAAGATCCCTGAATTGCAAGGATTATGGATTTCACATGTTTTGTAACAAAATAAACTTCACTTCTAATTCAACTTTACACAAAATTTTTAGAGCCCTGAGCTAAGGCATCCAGGAGTTAATGATCTTACTTTAGGGTGGGGGGTAAAAGAGACACATTAAAACAGATTATTTAATCATGCACTGTGTGTGCGATGGTGAGGCAGAACAGTCTCTCATCTAATAAATAATAATTGAACCTGCACTTTACAAAGGAAAACCAGAGTGTTTCATGGAGAAACTGTATCATACAAAATATCCAGACATGAAATAACTAGTCTCTGCTTGTGTTTACAGAATGTGGTTTTCTATGCAAAGCAAGTAGATGAAAACAAGTTACCCCACAGTGCATCTTTGTGCAACGTGACTGCTGTATTGTTACCCTTCTTTCCTCTCCATCCTTTTTTCCCCTTCCCTTCCTCTTCTCCTATCCTGTCCTCCCCTCTCCTCCTTTTTTCTTATCTCCAATTTCCTTCCTTCCTCCTTTGCTGCTTGCTTGCTCCCTTCCTTTCTTATCCCCCCCCATACAGATTTACACACATAAAGGATCATTCCTCCCTCCTCCTTCCCCTCTCCCTGGATCCCTCTCTCATTATTATCACAATGGCACAGTCATTCATTTCACTGTTTCAGTCTCAACTTTCTGATGTATAAATGTGTCATAACATTACAAATGTGGGAACAGGGAGAAAATAAAGTAACATAATGCAAAAGTACAATTAAAATAATAATAATGGAAATTCTGCTATTATTTGGGAGTAAAGATGTATGCTGTAAAGATGTATCTGTTATTTCCCAGTATGCTGACCTTTATTGCGGCCACTTGGGGAATGAACAGTGGACAGAAGACCTTTCTCTATCTCCTTCTCTCTGTAAACCTGCCTTCCCAATATAAACAATTTTTTTTTTGCTCTATTGGAAATGACTGGTGATGCTCATAAATAAATACTTAAAAATGAGTAATTTCTCACTAACCTAAAAAACATTACTATTCAAACTAAATGAAATCGGCATGTTAGACTGTTTTCTGTACTCCCATGTTTATAAAAGCTCCATTCATAATAGTTAAGGCATGCAATCAACCCAGACTCCCAATCTACTGATGGCTGCATAAAGATGTGGCATTATATATATTATAGAAAACTACTAAGCCACAAAAAGAATGAGACTGTGCCTTTTGCAACTAAATGAATCCAACTCGAAACCACTGCGCTTAGTGAAATAAGCTAGTACCCAAAAGACAAATACCATGTTTCCTATGATAGGTGATAATACACAGAGCACACACAAAAAAACCCCTGCTAAATGCAAGAGGAAAATCATGTAACTTAATATTGTTTACAGCCTTTGTCTGCACTCCAGAGGAACGGCAGGTTTTATTTTGTTTTTCTTCTACTTGCTTTGTGTTACTATCTTACCTGTTGGAGTGTTAAGTTTATGATTGTGAAATGTAATGAAAATATGTCACTGTAAAATTAGAGGGAAAAAAGGGGGAAGAGACAGGCAAGGAGAGTGAATCCTGGGAGGTGCTGCTATGCTTCTAAACCTGTATCATGAAATATGCAAAACTTCTTCACTGTATATACATAAATAAAATAGAAAAACTTTTAAAATAGGCAAGTTACTCTAAAACATTTATTATTACATACTATTTCAAAAGTAATTTCCATAAGGTTTTATTTATTCTTAAAATATATTTCTTGATTGGTAGAACACACTCAGAAAGTATTAAGCTTTTGTAGCAAAGGAAACAAGCATCATGTGTAAGTCCAATACTCAAAGATAATGACAATATTTGAATGTAATTATTACAAAATTTCCATATGAATATCTGAATTAGAAAACACGGAGTTCATAGTAAAGGCAAATACTAAACTCTTCACTGCTTAATGATTACCTGATTTTAAATGTAATGACATGTGCAACACTTTCTTATGAAAAATGGAACAAAGAAATGCATGCACACAACCCTAATGTGTCCTAAAACCACCCCTCAAGCTTGAATCACTGTCAGGAAGTTTCTGTTGTAAGAAAACTGAGGAAGGACTTATTACCTCAGCTTCGTTCTGAGCTAGGCTTGCCACCTCCTACAATGTGCATGTGGTACTGTGATGCTATCAACATAACTCTAAGTCAATGGCAGCAAAGCCCAAAGGAACCTATTTGAGGAGCATAGCCATTACAAGTCCTATTCCATAACAAACTACAAAATCCCTCCTCCAGTCATTAGTTTTCCTACTTGTAACTATTTGCCGTTAGCATTTTTTTTTTAAAGATTTATTTTTATTATTTTTTTCATTGGAAAGGCGGATATACAGAGAGGAGAGACAGAGAGGAAGATCTTCCGTCCGATGATTCACTCCCCAAGTGAGCGCAACGGGCCGATACTATGCCGATCCGAAGCCAGGAGCCTCTTCTGGGTCTCCCACGCGGGTGCAGGGTCCCAAAGCTTTGGGCCGTCCTCAACTGCTTTCCCGGGCCACAGGCAGGGAGCTGGAAGGGAAGCGGGGCTGCCGGGATTAGAACCGGCGCCCATATGGGATCCCGGGCGTGCAAGGCGAGGACCTTTAACCACTTGCGCCACCGCGCCGGGCCCTGCCGTTAGCATTTTTAAAATTAAAGCACAGATACACTATGTATACAGCCCTAAGCTAGTCTCTAGAATTCAGTTTTATCGTGAGCCCCAGAAAAAATGAAATGCACTACTGTTATTGAATGATAAGTATACCTCATTCATGTGAGATGATCATGGTGATGGAGCCACGTCAAGCCCTTCATTCACCTGGATCACCTGTTGTGCCTGTGTAGTGCCTATGTGGGGAATGCTGACAAATGTAGGCATGCCTTAGATAGATTACATATGGAGGTTAACAGCCAGTAGGATGAGCCTCGGTCTCCTGAATACTCTGCTCTATACTCCTCAGTTAAGATGACCTGACAGCAAATGTAAAACAACCATCCATATTTTCATACAACATTGTGGATATTATAGTATTTTACCTTTTTATCCAAAACACTGGCTGTTTCCGCATCCTATGCACCTGTACCATCATCTCTACTACATTACACTTTGTGTGTTCCAGGTTATTTCAGACTTTATTTAATGGAAATCCATCATTAAGGACTCAAAACCAACATGAGACCAAGGCTGCTGAAACTTCCTGGGAGGACACCTGTGTCTTAGATTTAAACACCTTTAGTCATTTGGGAGTTTTTCTACCACTGCTGTGAGCTTAACCAACGCACTAGGTCACCAGCTCATGTTCTGATCAACGTAAGATTACATAAGAAGTTTAGTTATTTCCTTCCTGTATTTACAAAAGCAATTACCATTATCTAAATTCTCATCCAATCAGTTCATTTAAAACATAAAAACAACTACTATCTGCCCTTGCTTGGATCATACTTCAGATTCAGTTAAAAATTGTAGATCAGAATCAAGATAATATTAGTTAGGTGCATATCACACCCATTGACTCATACATTGTAAGAACTTGAACAAATTTCAGATTGTGTAATTTGCCTTTGTACAACCCCAAAACTTGATTAAATCTGATTCTGAGATTGATGAATGACACTAATGTCTATAAGTTATTCAGAGCAAACAAAAGACAAAAGACAGTATTTTGAATACAGTACAATATTCAGTATAAAACAAAATGAAGAGGGCTAAAAAAATACAACTAAATAATTCTGATTCAGACATTTCAGGATGGTTGCAAAAAGAAGAAATCTCAAGCCAAAATGCTTTTAAGAAAAGTGATTTCATTGTAAGTTGATAATTTCTTCATGAGAACATGTTAACCAATTGGACTCAAAGACTCCACCCAACTCACTACGGGGGCAATTAAATGGCAGTTCTTCAGCTTACAAATTACTGTTGAGGATCTAGAAAGAGCTCAAGAAACTCAACAACAATAACAGCAACCAACCAGTTCAGATAAGAAATGCACAAAGTATATAAACAGGTATTTTTTCAAAGGCCGAAACATAGATGTCCAAAAGACACATGAAATAATGCCTCCCTATAACCCATTCTCACCAAAGTGCCCTAGTGATAAAGCAGGTTAAATTATCCCTTGCTCAGAATATTCCAATGGTTCCCCACCTTAACCACAGGTAGAAACACTTATCTTCACAGGGTCTTTCAATATCTGTCTCCATTCAGACTTCTTTTCATTTTTTTCTTCATATTTTTTACACATGCCAGGTATCCTGTTGGGACTGTGGTGTGGACTGCTCTTCCTCATCCTCATGTGATCATGGTGCGAACTGTTCTTCCTTCAGACATTCACTGGGCTCACTGCCTTATCCTCTGCAGACCTTGATTTTTCTCTCGGCCCTTTTCCTAATGAGGCAATCCCTGACCACTATTTTAGATAACTACCACTCCATTCCACTCCTGACACTTACTTAATCATCTCTTGTCTGCTCATTTTCCACTGTAGCATTTATTCGCAACCCACTCCACCACCTTAAACCATCGCTATTTTACTTATGCATTATTTCTCCAACTAAATAAGAGCTATAAAATGTACAATTTTTCAAAATTTTTAATACAATGCATTTCTAGCACCAAATCTTTACCACATCATGGGGAGGAATAAAAAAGCTGATGAATTAATGAGAAATAAAATCCAACATATCAACAACAGCCATAATGAACAACATTGAGAAATATTATTTGTTCCTTAAGATCTAAATTCAGTAGTTTCTATCTCATAATTCCTTAAACGTCTTAATTTATAAGAAAGGATTTTAAGCATAAAGTCCGTCTTGAACATGCTAGCAATGTCCTTCTCAGAATGTAAAATTTACTTTTAGTGTTCTCCAAATTCATCTTTAATTTAGTTGCCTCTGTGCACCATTATCAGTGAGGCACATACAATCCAAGGTTGTCTTCTTAGGATGGAGAAGAAAACCTTATAAGACAACTAAACTAAATGAAAAAAAAAAAAAAAGAAGTCATAGATTTCATTTTTTTTGAACCAAAAATATATCTATTCCAACAGCCAGTCCCACATTACACAAAGGATGATAGAAAACACCAAGGAGTGCAAACGTGTATAAACATCAACAAACATATTATTATATGAAACTAGTTAATGGCTAATTCATTTTTAGAAACATACTTAAAAATTCAATCAAAAGCTTTCAAACTTGTGCTGTAAATTCATTAAATAAGATAAAGTAAATTTCAAAGTAATGTTCTTAATTTTATGCTTCCCTAAAGGAACTGACACCTTTCATCACCAGAATTTCTGCTGGATTTCCCCATGATATTTGTAGGACAAAGGGATGCCTGGGCACGTGCCCGTAAACTTACCGATTCAACAAATGATCTTGCTTCCTCTGGAGTACAAAGAAAAGGACTATCACACACCTGAACATTTGTACTGGCAAAAGAAAAAAGAAAATATTATTAATCATATTATTAATTTTAATTATTTTTAATTTTAATCTTATTTAATTTTATGATTATTAGGCAGAAAAAGGAAGAGAAAACAACTCCAAAACCTCATAAAAATAATGCATGCTTTGATATAGCTTTGATATATGCTACTATATATAATCAATAGATAAATGAACTACTAAGCTAAACAATATATATCCGATTCCTTAAAAAATAAGGTAGATAAACTGTGGGTGAAGCAGAATGAGAAGGGTGGATGATAAAGCTCAAATCTCAAAAAACCATCCAGCAATAAATTTGAAAGTTTTTTGAGATAACAGAGATAAAAAAAATCCCATTAAAAGACTATAGAGCTGGGCCCGGTGCGGTGGCGCAAGTGGTTAAGGTCCTCGCCTTGCACGCCCGGGATCCCATATGGGCGCCGGTTCTAATCCCGGCAGCCCTGCTTCTCTTCCAGCTCCCTGCCTGTGGCCTGGGAAAGCAGTCGAGGACCGGCCCAAAGCTTTGGGACCCTGCACCCGCGTGGGAGACCCAGAAGAGGCTCCTGGCTTCGGATCGGCATAGCATCCACCGTTGTGCTCACTTGGGGAGTGAATCATTGGATGGAAGATCTTCCTCTCTTGCTCTCCTCTCTGTATATCCGCCTTTCCAATAAAAAATAATAAAAATAAATCTTTAAAAAAAAAGACTATAGAGCTGGAAAGCAGTGGAGATGACCATGTGGTGTTGCAGTGACCAGATACCCCAATGACAGCCAGCCAGCAGCAATCTGAGCTCCACCAGCAACCAGGTGGGAAGTGGAGTTCACCAGGAGCTCAGCAGCTGAATCCAGGCAAAGAACTGCCTGCTCTGCTGATTTGTTTGATTTGACCAGGAGCAGAGACAGAGCAGCAGACCCCAAACAGGAAGTGCAAGAACAGGCTGGATTTACAGCCCAGATCCCCAGCAGAACCACATTAGGTGCCATTTTGTATAGGGAGGCAAAGGCTGTGGTACAGGACAATCAGGACAAAACATACTCAGTTACACCCAAATTTGATGTTAAATTCAACTTTTAGTTAAATGAGAAACAATTACTTAAGTTTTCATTTTTGGCAGACAGTGATCCGCATAAAATTTAAGCAAACAAGCGAGGAGATGACCTAAGTGACAAGCTTAAGACAGTGTTTCTTTAGCTTACATGAGAAATGAACTTGGGCTGGCATTGTGGAGTAGCATATTAAAGCCACCACATGTTGGCACCCCATATGGCTTGTGGCTCCTCTCCCAGCAGCTCCACTTCTGATTCAGCTGCTCACTAACAGTCTCAGAGGGCAGAAAATGGTCCCAGCGGCTGAGCTCCTGTCATTTAGATGACAGACCTGGAATAATCTCCTGGCTTGTGGCATCAGCCTGATATAGCTCCAGTCATTGCAGCCATTTATTTGGGGAATGAACTAGCATAGTTTTTGTCTCTCCTCTCTCTAGCTCTGTCTTTCACATGCATACATAAATACATAAACCTTTTAGTTATGTTTCAAAGCAAGGAATTCTCAGGATTTGTGTTATGGGCAAGATGAACAAACCTTCTCAGCAATTTTAATAAAATGTTCATCAAGATTAAATAACTTCTAAACTTTTTAATTTTTTAAAAGAAAGATTTATTTACTTTAATTGGGAAGGCAGAGTTACAAAGAGGAGAGATGGAGGGAGAGGAAAGGTCTTCCATCCACTGGTTCACTACCCAAGTAGCTGCAACAGCTGGAGGCGAGCCGATCCCAGGCCAATTCCATCCACTGGTTCACTACCCAAGTAGCTGCAACAGCTGCAGGCGAGCCAATCCCAGGCCAGTAGGTAGAAGCTTCTTCCAGGTCTCCCACATGGGTACAGGATCCCAAGGCTTTGGGCTGTCCTCGACTGTTTTCCCAGGTCACAAGCAGGGAGTTGGATGGGAACTGGAGCAGCCAGGACATGAACTGGCACCCATATGGGATCCCAGGCATACAAGGGATAGAAGGTGAGGGCAAGAGTGAAGAGCTGAAAGGTGGATCTGAGACTTGAGTTCTGCTCTCTGATAAAGGATGTGAGTGGGCAAAGAGCCATTGAACTGCTGAGCCAAACACCTGCCCCCAAAATGGAACAACTATTGATTCTACCTGATTTCTCTTGTACTGTAACCTTTGACTCTTATACTACTATGCTCAAAAAGAACAGAGACAAGATATTCACATAAACATCCCTAATACCAGCACAGTACTTGGTAGTAGGCCATTAATCAGTATATGGGGAAAGAATGAATGGCTTCTCGGCTTCTTGTGATTCAGCAAAGTAGCCAATGAAGTGGAGCAAGACTCTACTGTCCAGAGCCACCGTGCTTATTCTGCTTTCTAAAGCTACACTTACCAAGAGCTGCTGTTTTTGTTTTCAAACTTGTTTATGTCAATTGTGCTTATCACAATTATTAACAACCTAAGTAGTAATTATGTTCACTGATCACAGGAATGTAGAGACTTCTGTGAACACCAGATAGGCTAAAACTACTAAGGTTAGTACCAGAGGTGCTAAAAAGCCTAAACAGAAGTGAGTCACTACAAAAGCTTGGGATCAAATTAGGAGGATTAGAAAAGAAGCTCCCAATCTGTAAAGTTTTCAATTGTAAAGGACACGAGGATTACAAAATTTTTACTGTTTATTCTAAATTATGTGAGAATATATAGAAAATTTTATAGATTGTATATTTAAAAGGTCTTGATTAATAAACATCTTTTAAATGATGTATGTATGTCACTGTTGCTTGACTCCTCTTAATCAACCATGATACAGATCATACAGAAAAGATGATTTTTTTCTAAGATTTCATTTTTATTGGAAAGTCAGATATACAGAGAGGAAGAGAGACAGAGAGGAAGATCTTCTGTCCAGTGACTCACTCCCCAAGTTGCCTCAACGGCCAGAGCTGAGCCAATTCGAAGCCAGGAGCTTCCTCCAGGTCTCCCATGTGGGCGCAGGGTCCCAAGGTTTTTGGGCTGTCCTCAACTGCCCTCTCAGGCCACAAGAAGGGAGCTGGATGCAAAGTGGAGCCGCCAGGATACAAACTGGCACCCACATGGGATCCAGGCACAAGCAAAGCGAGGTCTTTATCCACTAGGCTACAGTGCCGGGCCCAGTAAGACGAAATTACGTGGCATTAATTTTCTGCATGAAAACAACTAATTTTTATTTCATTCTAACACACATCACAAAGCATGTTTTAAAGATCCATTGCTTATTTGAAAGGCAGAATTACAGAGAAAAGGAGAGGAAGACCAAGAAAATCTTCCATCTGCTGGTTCACTCTCCAAGTGGCTGCAATGATTTGGACAGAGCCAGGAGCCTTTCCAGGTCTCCCACATAGTGCCGGGACCCATGCACTTAGTTCATCTCCTGCTTTCCTAGGCACATCACAGGGAAATGGATCATAAGTGGAGCAATTGGGACTTGAACTGGTGTCCATATAGGATGCCGGGGTCACAGGTGCTGGCTTTACCCCTCTATGCCACAACACCGGCCCCCACAATATCACAAAGGATTCTAACTAAGTACCTGATAGCTTGTCAGTCCTACTAACCTACAAGCCTGTGAAGAAAAGCAACCAAATCAGTTCTTACCATTACAGTGCCTAGTATCAGGAATGTCCACTGAACCAGCCCTAAGGATTTTTAAGCGCCAAAAAAAATCTACAACCCCCCTTTTTGAAAAACAAGTGATCAGAGAAGTATTACATGGTTTAATATTAATTAATTATAAGCTAACATTACTTATACAGAAAAGACAAATTCTTACCAATTGATTGCCCCTCCATCGCACTTCTTCATGAGCAGTGCTTTCCAGTGATCATGAGTAGATTTAATAACTTCAAGAGCAAAAGCCTAGTTACAAGCCAAAAACAAACAAACAAACAAATAAAATATTACACTGTTACACTACTACAGAACTGACCCTAATCTCATCACAGAAGTTATCTGTTAAAAGTATTAGTTCTGGGGTCAAGCAAACCTAATTCTGGCTTCTTATTTGTTCGCTCTATGACTCTAGGCAAGTTACATAAACTCACTTAGACTCAATTTCTTCATCTATAAAATGGGACATACGGTTAATTCACATCAGGAGTTGGAAAGTTAGGGCTAGTAGGTTAGATCCAACCTGCTAGCCTTTCTGGGCTATGCTACTTTAGTGCTACAATGGTAGAGTCTAGTAATTCTGATAAAACACACATGGCATGTAAAGGTTATGATAATTGCTATTTAATTTTTTTAGAGAAAAATATGCAATATCAGATCTAAAGCACAGAATTACCGCAAAATTAACAAAATATGAGGCATTAAGTCCCCATGTGGTATCTAATTTTCAAGTAAGCATACATCTATTAATTTTATCACCACTAAATCTTCACTAAGTCTAATTTTAAAGAGAGTTTAGATTATTCAACTGGGGAATTAGCAAATCCGCTTTTTTAAGGATTAATTTTAATTTTTATTTGAAAGGCAGATTCACAGGGAGAAGGAGACACAGATAAAGATCTTCCATCTGCTGGCTCACTCCCTAAATGGTAATCAAGGCCAGAAATGGGCCAATTCAAAGCCAGAAACCATCAGTTTCTTCTGGGTCTCCCACATGGGTATAAGGGCTGCTTTCCCAGGCCATAGGCAGGGAGCGGGATAGGAAGTAGAGCAACCGGGACACGAACCAGTGTCCATATATTACATAGTACCATAGGCAGAAGTTTAACATGCTATGTTATGGCACGGCCCAGCAAAGCTTCTTAATATGGTCAGGACTTTTTCCTTGTAATAATTCTAATGCCCAAAAAGTAAGATCAATAATATACGTCTCTTGCTAGGTATAAATAAAGGAAGACAGTCTAAGCAAAATTTGCTTTATTTCCAAAGCACACAGTTTAGATGTTTTTCCCAGAATGTTGCTTATTTTCCTTACATAGAACCCTTATTGACTAATTCAATTAATTCCTTTCTCCTTCACTGACAACTAAACCCATTATGAGAATAAAGAATAATGGGAACCAAGATCGAGTAACAATGGAAATTTTTTTCTGGAATTATTTGAAAGAACACGGTGAGGGGACAGGGAATGGAGAGGATTTTCTCCATCCCCTGGTTCACTCCACAAATGCCTGCAACATCAGTGGCTCAAACAGGCTGAAGTCAGGTGCCTGAAGCTCCATCTACATGGTCCACACTGGTGGTAGAGACATAAATACTCAAGCCAGCACCTGCTGCTTCCCACGGTAAACATTTAGCAGGAAGGTGAATCAGAAGCTGAAAATGGTACTCAATAACAGGCACTTACTAGAGAAGGTAGGCTATCAAGCAGTTACAATGCCTACCCCAGTAACAGGAAATGCAGCTTCTAGAGAATATAGCTGTCTCAGGCCTACTGTTGCTTGAGAAGAAGAATCACTTAATTCTCAATAAGGTGATGTTGGAGACAAGAAATCCAATATATTATCTAGATAATACAAAGGAAGATTTTAAAAATAAATTTATTCGGATAATTCTGGTTAAAAACCAGTTTCAACATTTGCTTAGACAGGAAAAGCCTTTAATTACAAACTGAAGTCCTATTTTTCTATCACGTTAAAGACAGACATTTCATTTTCTTGAGTTATGTTCTATTTCTTAAGATAGTAGTGATAAAAGTAGTGATAAAAGCAATGCATAAAACAAAAACGACTTTACTCTATTAATTCAAACTTGGCAAAACACCAAGAAATAATAAAGGGCCAAAAAAAGTATATTTAGGCAAGATTTTTATATTATAACAAACACAAAATGCAAAAAGTATTTTAGAAAAAAATTATTATAAAATTTTTTTATTCTTAAAAAAATTCAGTCGAAAGTAGTTTTACATTTGTATTGAAAAATCTTAGAGAAAAATCCTAAAGATGTTTTCGTTTTTAGAAATTTATTTATGTATGTGAAAGAGTGCCAAAGTGGGAATGAGACAGCAAATCTTCCATCCACAGGTTTGCTGTCCAACAACCAGGCCTGCTCAGGCCAAAGCCAAGAATAAGCCACTCCACTGGCTTCTCTTCAGGGGCAGGCAGGGCTCAGGCACTTGAGCCACTATCTGCTGATTCTCAACAGCACATCAGGGAGCTGGAACCAAAGTTGTGCGGCTGCAGCTTTAACCAGTACTCTGATAACAGATGTGGCAGTCCACAGTAGGGACCACAACACCTAGCTCCCTTCCAGGATGCTGAACTTTTGTTAAGGTCTCTCAAAAAAACACTGAGCTCATTAAATCGATTCTTGCACAGCATTATAGATTATACTGTAATTTTAAAATTTTCATTAACTTGTTTTATTTACTTAGAAATATATTTGATTTACTAGTCAAATTTTACTTATATAACTCACTTATATTTACTTTATATATTTTATATTTACTTATATTTATAATTTACTTATATTTTATATTTTACTTAGAAATCTATTTGACTTATTAGTCAAATTTTACTTATATTGCATAACTCACTTATATTTACTTTATATATTTTGTATTTACTTACATTTATAATTTACTTATATTTTATATTTTACTTAGAAATCTATTTGACTTACTAGTACTCACTTAAAGGTTGATTTAGAGTGCAGTATTTTTTTAAACAGAATTCCACATTTTAGACTTTAACTTTTTGCCTATTTTCTATATGTAGCCATGTTAAGAGATACTTTTTGATGACTCTGGTATTCCAACAGAAAAATCCTGACAGGAAGATAGCTTGAGTGCTTTCTGAATTACTAAGCAGGTTACTTTGGTCACAGCACAGGGTGCACTTACGAGGGGAATTCCTGTCAAACAACATCAAGGGCTGTATTTCAAACATGATTTGCAAAGTTAGAATGATCATAAAATTCCTTCATTTTATGAGAATATGGAGTTACACAGAGACAAACAGATGGAAACACTTATTTGTCGGTTTTGTTGGCTCACGTAGAATCCATAAAAAATTTTAGAATGATTAATGTTCTATAAAATTTAAATTAGCAGAAGACACTACTGAAGAAATCCTCTAAACAAAATAAGCATCATGTAGGTACAAGGAGGCAGATTCAAAGATAAAAGTTATTGTCACCTTGTTTCTGAATTCTCCATTAAAAGCAAACTGGTTTTCTGGTTTTCCATCTGGGACTTTATAAAATCTAAACCAGTTGAGAGTAGCTTCCAAGTACCCAGGTTTGAACTTCTTAACATCATCAATATCTGTAAGTGAAGAAAAAAAACTGTTTAAAAAAAAACACATAATAAGCATTTTTAAGGAGTAGATCTTTGTTTTGAGGAAGCCACAAAGCAATGGGCCTAGTCCAACAAGCACCATAATATATTATATTATAAACTCTTGGCATGTATCATATCACTTCCAGATTCATGTATTTTCATAAAAATAAAATTTTTCAATAAAAATTTTAAAAATAAAAATCGCTTTCCTTCCTTTTTAAAAAAATTTTAATAATCTTAGTTTATTAGGGTATAAAGGGTCAAGGGCTACAGGGTGAAAGTGGGTAATATCATTGTTTCCACACTAATATAATCATTTTGCCCTGTGTCTGGGGTTAGGGGAGTAACAAAGGGAAAAGCCCCACCCAACCTCCCACCCATCTCCGATCCCCAACATGAGGCGCGCTCCAAGGGTCCTGCTCAAACAGTTTTGATAGTTCATCAGTTCTGGATTGCTGCCAATCTCACCGTCCCAACCGCAATGAAACCTATTCAGAGTCCACTGGCTGACAGTCTCTTGATGGTTGGGGTTCCAAGATCAGCAGCAGTTGGAGAGATATCCAAAGAAACTTCATCTGAGTTGATCCCAGATCTGATTCTTCAGCGAGTTTTTAAATTTACTTCTTCATTTAGAAGGCAGAGATACAGAAAAAGCAACAGAGAGACACAGTTCTTCCATCCACAGGTTCATTCCCCTAATGGCTACAATGGCCAGAGCTGGGTTAGTCTAAAGCCAGGAGCCAGGAGGTTCTGCTGGGCCTCCCATGTCAGTGCAGCGATCCAAGTGCTTGGGCCAATCTCTGCTGCTTTCTCAGGAACACTAGCAGGGAGCAGGATCAAAAGTGGAGCAGCTGGGACTCAAAGCAGCTCCACACAGGCTGCCAGCACCACAGGTGCTGCCTTCATGCATTATCCCTCAGCATAGACCCTTCATATAAACCATTTAGTGAGCACTTTCAGAAGATGTGTTCACTTGTGTCCACATGATTGGAGGCCTAACCAAGGTAACCAACACAATCAAGTGCAGTGAGATTCTAACAGATACGCACAAGAACAGCAACATCACCTGAGAGTGTGAAACACAACAGTATAAAAGTGTCAGGTATATCACCAATCACTCAGAGCCAACAACACAGTCAGCTGACGACATGGGATGCCCAGTCCTTGATGGAGTATATTAGCTGAGTCCATTCCAAATCTAGCTTCCTGCTAATGCTCACTTTTGGGAGGCAGCAGGTGGTGAGTCACATGGGAGACCTACATTACACACTCTTCTCTCTTCTACGAGCCAGCACAGCCCCAGCTGCCGTGAGCCTCTGAGGAAAGAACCACTGAATAGGAGCTATGCTTTTCTCTCTGCAGAATTTTTTTTTCTTCAGTATGATTCCACAGGCTCAGAGATTTCCCTTGCACCTTCAATTACCTTTCCCCTTCCTCGACTGTTTCCCCAATATTATTACAATAGGATACTCCTTCAGTTATAGACAATGATAAAGAGTCCAGCATCCTATTGTCAAGATAACTTTTCATTGGGAGTCCAACTTATATTCAGGAGAAGGTATGCATACTGCACTATATATTCCCATCTTGCTATGCTAGTCTCATTACATAGTATTTTGTATGAATGGTGCCTTGTATCAGACAAAATATAAGATATTTGTCCTTTGGAGATTGGTTTATTTCACTGAGCACAAAAGCTATAGCTATACTATTAGACTGACATCATTATCTAGGCAATAGCAGGCTGGAAGTAGAAGTTACATTAGGCTCTGTGTTAAGAGAGTACACTAAAGTTGGATTAGAAAGGTTTCATATATTTCTAGAAAGACATTTAATTATTTGAAAGACAGAATGACAGACACAGAACGAGATCTCACGTCTGGTTCACTCCTTAAATCAACATCAGGGTCCAGGATGGGCAATGCTGAAGTCAGACTCTATCCAGGTCTCCCCTATGGGAGGCAAGGATCCAAGCACTCGGGCCATCTTCCATTGCTCTCACAGGCACATTAGCAGGGAGCTGGATAGGAAGTGGAGCAGGTGGGACTTGACCAGCACTCTGATGTGGGATGCCAAAATGGCAAGCAGTGGTCTCGTCTCAGATCCTTCATGCATATATAGCAAACACTTGATAAGCTATCCCCATTTGTCAGTGTTAAAGTGAGTTAGCCAGTAAACAGAAAACAGAAACAAATGACTGCTCTCATGCCTTACACAGAAGGAAGAGACAGAAAACAAAATAAATAAATGCTTAATATTTAACAGGTTAATTGGTGAAAACTCCCACAAAAGCCAGAGGAAAATAAAGCACAGTAAGGAAGGCAATATAAACAGGACAAGGTAGTATCTGAATGATATGCAGAATTTTTCCTTTCAAATTCAATAATAATCTTTACAGTTTACTTTTAAGTTCTATTAACATATAAATGCTTGACTTCACTTGAATAACATAAAATTATTACATTAATACATGAATAAACTCCTCCTTAGGCAATGTATCCTTTCCAGTACAAAATAATTCAAACAATACGACAAAACTGTCGCATAAGGAAAATTTAGCATGGTGCTTTTATACACAATATAAA
This sequence comes from Ochotona curzoniae, assembly GCF_017591425.1. Lineage (NCBI taxonomy): Eukaryota > Metazoa > Chordata > Mammalia > Lagomorpha > Ochotonidae > Ochotona > Ochotona curzoniae. The sequence goes on from NW_024467119.1 coordinate 42,511,390, forward strand.
GCACAGGAAATAACAAACAGATTAGGCCATTCTTCAAAAGCTAGAAAATTATGACTAAAGGCAGGAGATGACATCACACATACATCCTAACCCTAAGATCACATGGCTTTGTACTTGCTTATTCAAGTCTTGCGGGAATCCCCGCTCTCTAGATATGACTAAAAGGGCCATCTGCAGCATTGGATCAACAGACAAGAATGATCCTTTGCTCTTTGCACTTTCTTCTTGTCTGTTATGTGGAAAGGTGGCGAGTTACTCACATTTCCAAAGGCCGGACATTTCACACAAGGGAGTATGGAAAGGCAGAGGGCAAGGCAAAGAGAAGACTGAATGTGCTGCTTAGAGACGTCAAAATTCACAATTTACACATGATGTCAATGGGCTACGTATCTTTAAAAAACAGTCTTGGAGCAAATGATAACAATGTTACAGTGTGCTAAGAGAAAAATAATCTGAAGCTGAACAGAAGTCATAGTTGCTTTATTATGAAACTCAATATATATTTGTGGAACAACCAGTAAGTGATAGAAAATATTTAAGCATGAGTTTTGGAGATTAAGCGCTTCCACATTTCTGTAGTATACACTGTTACCCTGCATTAGAGACTTTGCCATAACTGGCATGGAACGTTCATCTTAGTGTTTCAAGAGCGAGTATCTGGCACCGAGGTTGAAGCCAGTTTGTGACACATGCATCCTACACAGCAGTCCTTGATTTCAGTCCCAGTTTTCCTGCTAACGCGCATAGTGGGAGGTACTCAGGTACCTGCAACCTAAGTCAGAAACCCAGACTGAGGTCCAGATCCACTGCCTCAAACTGGCTCAGCCCGAGCTGTTGTGGGTACTTGATAAGTCAATCAGCAGACTAAAGACATTTTTCTCTGCTTTTCAAATTAGGAAATTGTATTTTGAATAGCAAACTTAAAACTAACAGGAAAAATTATGTTTTTAAAGAACTGTCAACAAAATCTTTAAAAAAAATTTTAAAGGGGCCCAGTGTGGTAGCTTGGTGGCTGAGATCCTCGCCTTGCACATGCCAAAATCTCATATGGGTACCAGTTCATGTCCCAGAGGCGCTGCTTCCCATCCAGCTCCCTGCCTGTGACCTGGGAAAGCAGGCAAGGATGGCTCCAGGCCTTGGAACCCTGCACTCACATGGGAAGCATGGACAAAGCTATAGGCTCCTGGCTTTGGATCGGCTCAGCTCTGGCCGTTGCGGCCTCTTGGGTAGTGAATCAGTGGACAGAAAATCTTCCTCTCTGTCTCTTCTCTTCTCCTTACATCTGACTTTCCAATAGAAATAAATAAATCTTAAATTTTTTTAAAAATTAAAATTAAAAAAGAAATCTATTAAAATGACTCAAAAACAAGATTAAGCACTTCTAACCTACCCAATAAAGCACACAGTTGCAAAGCCAGGAACACATGGGCTGAACCCATACGTATACAAGAATCCCAGCAGGCAAGCAAGAGAGGTAGACTGTTATCTTCACTCCTGTTAGGTGAAGGATTGACCAAAGGACTTACTGTATATACTGCAAGACCAAGAGAAAAAACAGTCAAGTAAGAGCAAGAAGCATGATAGGAAATAGCCCAGAAGAGGCCAAGGAAAGTGTCCCACTGGCACACATTTAGCATGGGTCGGGGGCAGACCAGGCTGAATCAGTTCATGTCATCTACTGGCAAATCCGAACACTGGAGCAGAGTGTGGGTAGAGCCGGGTTCGGTCGCGACAAAAAGCAGTGCACAACAAGGAATGCCAAGGTGAGGTTGCCTGAGCTAGATGTGACTGCAGCATCCCACCAGCACATATGAGAACCAGGAAGGGAGGGGCAGAGCCGGCAGGGGAATAAGGGGGGGGGGTTCCCTTGCTGCACTGCTACTGCCACTGGAGAGCATGAGCTGGGATGGGGGCAGATCAGACTAGGCAAGGCTACAACACCTGTGTGCCTCATGTGGACCAGATCAGGGAAAAACCAGGCTGGGCTGATTATTCCTACTGGTACAATCTATAATTGGAGTGGGTGCACAAAAGTGCACAATCATAGTAAACAGTTACACAGTTTCTTACAGTAATTATCTGAGTCAACAATCTTATTCTAGGATATTTTCTCAAAGAAAATGAATCCAAGTATTTACATAAAGACTTATTATTTGGATGCTCACAACAAGTTAATTCATTTTAGACCAGAACTGAAAAACCCAAATATTTTCCAACAGATGAATCAATAAAAATGTGGTATACGAAAACAATGGAATACCACACAGTAATAAGACAGAACAAATCACACTGATGCACAAATATATAGAAAGCTTCAAAGCACCAGGCAAAGAAGTAAAAAACCAAAGAGTATGTTTCCTACATCATGAATAGATACATTGCTAACAAAGATTCCACTGGTTCCCAAAGCACAACAGGGTTTGCTGTGGAGATAGCACAGAGGCAGATGGAGATTTGGGGAAATAATAAAAATGTTCTGTATCATGATTGTAATAGTTATTAGACAACTACGTGAACTTGAAGAAACTCAGTAAATTCTTGCTGAAAAAATTGAATCTACACATGCAGAAGTAAAAAACAAGACCCCTATCATACACCTCACATAAAAATCAAACCTAATTGCATCAGGGATCTAAATCTATTATCTGATAGCATCAAATTTTACTAGAGAAAAACACTGGGGACACTCCACAAGACATAGGCATAAGGATAGACTTCCTGGAAAAGACTCAGAAGCACAAGCAATGAAAGCAAAAATAAACAAATGAGATTATACTGAGCTAAGAAGCTTCTCTCCTGTAAATGAATATGTCAATAAAATGAAGCAACAACAACAACAAAAAAAAAATAGGAGAAAACACCTGCAAATTATGCAACTGATAGAAGATTAATATCCAGGCTCTATAAAGAGCTCAAGAAGCTCAAAGCAACAATGTAGTTAAGAAATGTGCAAAGTTAAGAAATGAGCAGCCTAGTGGCTGAATCCTTTCCTTGCATGAGCTGGCATCCCATATGGCCACCAACTCGTGCCCCAGCTGCTCCACTCCAGCTAGCTCCCTGCTTGTGGCCTGGGAAAGCAGTAGAGGATGGCTCAAAGCCTTGGAACCTTGCACTTGCATGGGAGACCCAGAAGAAGCTCCTGGCTCCGGGCTCTGAATCGGCTCAGCTCCAGCTGTTGCAGCCCATTGGGGAGTGGACCCTGGACGGAAGATCTTTCTCTGTATCTCCTTCTCGTTGTACATCTGCCTTTCCAATAAAATAAATAAATCTTAAAAAAAAAAAGGGAAATGCACAAGGGACATGAACAGGTATTTTTCACATGATGAAGGACAAATGGCCAACACAAACATGAAATAAGGCTCAGAATCTGCGGCCATAAAGGAAATAAAATAAAAATCACTTCACCTTAGTGAGAACTGTCATCATAAAGAAATCAGAAAACAAGGGCTACTGGTGAGGATGTGGGCAAAAAGGTACCCTAATCCACTGTTGGTGGGAATGTAAACTAGTGCAACCATTATGGAAAGCAGAATGAGATTCTTGATATCTGAAAATAGATTCGCCATATGACCCAGCCATCCCACTCCTGGAACTAGACCCAAACAAAATGAAATCAGCACATGAGAGTCATCTGTACCTCTACTCTTAGAAGCAGCACAATTTACAATACCTAAGATATAAAATCAACCCAAATGATCATCAACTGATGATGGGATGAAGAGAACAGTGTACACGTGTGCGTGTATATGTCTACATATGCACACACATATATACACCATTATGTATATGTATACACACACTCTATGGAATACTACTCAGCCATAAAAAGAATGAAATTTTATCTTTTGCAACTAAATGGATACAGCTGGAAACAATTATGCCTGGTGAAACAAGCTAGTCTCAAATGTTAAATATCACATGTTTTCTCTAGTCTCTGCTAAATAATCACAGAATATCAAAATGTAAACTTTATATGTGAGATTAACATCTTGGGATTTAATTACTGTTAACAGCCCATGGCTATATTCCTCAGTAATAAAAGGATTTCCATTTTTTTTTCCTTTTTCCTGTATTTGCTGTATCATGGCATCTTTATCTTAGCTATTGGAGAGTTAAGTTAGTGAAAACGAAGAGAAAGGAAATTATGCCATTATAATAATTTGGGGAAAAAATAAGAAGGGAGAAAGAGGAAAAAAGGAGGGTGGCAGGAGCAGTCCCACGCTGCTAAATCTGTATCATGAAAATATGATATCTACGCTTTATATGAATAAAAAAGCTCTATTTACATAAAAAAGAAATTTTAAAAACTTAGTGAATGTTGACTTAAAATGGAGGAAACCTTACTGTATTTAAATAATACCTCAATTGAGTTGATAAAAACAATGAAATGAGAGTTCCAGTGATGAAACAATTCCTGCCCTGAATCATCAGGCAGATATGGTAACAAACAGGTAGAAAAATATGTGAAATCAAAGGTATTTTAAAGTATCAACAAAGTGATGTTGGAAAACCAAAAAAGGAGGTGATGTAATCCACTTCTTCGTCTCACAGAGTCAAAGATGCTTCACTCACAGGCGATATTTAAACTGGTGCTCAAAAGCTAAGCATGGGATTAGAGGTAGAAGTGAATTTCAGACACAGAAAACATCTGTTCAAAACAAGATGCAAGAGTGTGGCACATCTGAAAGAGGTGACAACTGTGAACACTGGATAAATATCTAGAAAGTCCGATGGGAGGATTAGTACAAGATTTTAGCAGCCTGGAAAATTTGGTATTCCCTGAAAGAAGACTTTCTTTTAAAATAAAATAGTAAAGAAACTTTCTTAAAATCAGGTAAGTTTAGAGTCTGGCATGGTGGACTGCCAGCTAAACTTCCACCTGCAGCATCGATGTCCCATATAAGCACCAGTTCACTTCCTGGCTGCTCTGCTTCTGATCCAGCTCCTTGCTTGTGGTCTGAAAAGGCAGCAGGTGAGGGCTCAAGTCTTTGAGCCTCTGCATCCATGTGGGAGACCCGAAAGAAGTTCCTGGTTCTTGATCTGCTCAGCACTGGCTGTTGTTGCCACTTGAGGAGTGAATCAGCACATGGAAAGCCTCTCTCTGCACAGTGTCTTTCAAGTAAAGATGCAAATTTATCTTTAAAAAAAGGTAAGTTTAGTAAGCAATGTGGAAATAAATTTTAGTGGCAGGAAGGTCTAGAGCAGAGAGGTATTACCATTACTTCAATGGGAAAGAAAGGTGACCAGCTTAGTCAATAGGACAGATTCAAACTTGAAAGATATTTCTGTGGTCAGATCACCTAGTGACTGTGGGACTGATTTAAGAGATATAACAAAGTTCTGAGTATTACACATATGAAAATAAAGTAGTATATATGATGCTAAACACAGCTGCAATTTCTAAATATGCCAAGATTTCACACACTAATGTTTAACATCAAAACATGTGAAAATATACATACTTTGAAGATATTTTCACTTTGTTCAAAATATTCATTTTTGGTTGAGCAACACCATGCATATTTGCATATGTTTAGTCATCAGTTAAAGGTTTACCAAGCACTTAAAAATTTTTGGTTCTGGAGGGAAATTAATTCTAATTACACACACACATTCATCCATAAAAATGCATCAGTGCACTAAAATACACAAAGAAACCTGAAGAGATACATATACTGAGGTGAAAAACTACTAGTTTCAAATACACCAGAATATCATAAAAGACCAACCAAAATAAACCTGAAACAATTAGGGAAGATTAATCTTGTATGACTTAGTACAAGGACACAATCACCAAATAACACAGTACTGGGATGGATCTAGAGGCCGATTGTGTGTAAGTAAGAAGCATTTCAAAACAGTAAGAAAAAAATATTTGTTTATTCAATGGTGTTGCAAAAATCCAATTTCTGGGAAAAAATTAATTCCACATAAATCAAAGACTCGACTATAAAAATAATGATATGTAAAAAAAACCCCAAAACATTTCTCCATAAGTGAAAAATTCAACAAGAACCAATACACTAACACCACATATAAAAAGACTAATAAAATGGAACAACTTCAAAACTTAAAACTTTCTAAGCCAAGAGTCCACAAACTTTAGACGGCAAAAGAGTGTTTGTAAACTTAATAATAAAGGACTAATACACAAATTATCCAAGCAACTTCCATATGCCAAAAGAATAATCGATTCAAATACAGGCAGTTCACCAAATGAAAACCAGTAAATAAAGACATGTAAAAAATAGTTCAGTTCAGTAACAGCAGAAATAAAATTTAAGCAATTTATCTGGCCAAAGAACATAAAAATCAGGTATTACTGAGGAAGTAATCTCACATGCTGCTGATAAGCTGTGAATGGCACAGTCACTGTAAGGGATAATGCAGAGGCCATCACTGGGGCACAGCACGTCAAGCTGCTGTCTTCAGTATGTGAATCCTGCATGGGACACGGTCAGAGTCCCAGCTACTCCACTTTCAGTCCAGCTCCTTGGTAACACAACTGGGAAAGCAGCCAAGAATGGCCCAAATCCTAGAGCTTCTACACCCACATGGGAGACCAGATTGAAGCTACTGGTTCCTGGTTTCAGCCTGATCCAGCCCCTATTATTGCAGCCAACTGGGGAAAGAATCAGCAGATGGAAGCTCTATCCTCTCTTTTTTAACTTGAATCAAAATATACAGATTCAATGCAATCCCTATCAAAATAACAATGCATTATTTACAATATTAGAAAGAATAATTCTAAAAATTCATATGGAATCACAGAAGATCCATATAGCCAAAGTAACCTGAACCAGAAAAGTGAGGCTGGGGGCAACATAATACCTGGCTTCAGAACACATGACAGAGCTATGATAACTAAAACAGCAACGTACTGGCATTAAACAGATGCACAGATCAATGGAACAGAACCCAGAACTTGGTTCACATACTTACAGCCAACTGATTTTCCACAGAAATGTCCAAGCCATATGGTGGAGTAAGAATAATCTCTTCACTAAATAGTGCTGACAAAATTGGATGTATGAATGTACAAGAGTGAGATTAGATTCAAACTTCTCACTATATACAAAGATCAACTCAAGATGAATCAGAGACCTAAATTTAAGACCTGAGACTCTGAAGCTGCGGAAAGAAAATAGAAAACATTCCAAGACACTGGTGTAGGAGTTGACTTCTTGGATAGGATTCCCAAACCACAAACAATAAAAGCAAAGCTAAAGTAATGGAACTATATCAAACTCAGAAGCTTTTGTAGAGCAAAGGAAATGATCACTAGACTTCCAACAAAATGGAAAAAATATACTTGGAAACCACCTCTCCAATAAAGAATTAATACACAAATTTAAAGTTCAACAACCAAAAAGCAACCAATCCAATTGAAAAATGGTCAAAGGACTTCAATGGCTAGCTTTTGAAAGAAATACATGTCAGTGAAGTAGTCACAGGATGTGGTTAGGAACTTGCATTTTCTAACATATTGGTCACTCAATACCATGTCAATTAATTAAAAAAGAGAGAGAGAAAGAAAGAAAAGTGGGGAAGCAGGGTGCCAGAGCCACCCCCATGAATATAAAAGGCCATCACAGGATGGCAGCTGGCCTAGGACCAGGAGGCGGGGTTGGTCTCGCCAGCAGGTAAACAAGAACCCATGGGGATAGGCTGATGCCCTTGCTGCGATTATGTCATTGCTACTGGCCTATCAGGCAGCGCCGAGTGGACCCAAGGGGAGAAGTGATTGGTCGAGGGCAGTATAAAAGCAGCCGCTAAAAGCAATAAGATAGACGGGAAGAAGAACAGCACAACAGAGAGGGGTACAAAAATGATAAGGCCTATGGGGGGAAGAGCTAAGGCTAACAGGGAGAAAAGCTGCAGAGAGTGGGCTAGAAAAGCAGTAGAGAAAAGCTAAGACGTACGGAAAGAAAAGCAGCAGAGAGGGGTACAAAAGCAATGAGACCTACAGGGAGAAGAACAGGGAGAAAAGCTAAGCAGAAGAATGGGGAGAAAAGCAGCAGAAAGGGGAGAAAAACTAAGACCTATGGAGAGGGAAAAGCAGCGGAGACGGGATAAAAAAGCAGCCGCTTTTGGCAATAAGGGGTCCGGTTGTGGTTCCTGTTATCCCGGAACCTCAAGAGTGTGTCTTGTAGGTAGTGTCACTGCAGGTCAGCAACAAGAAAGAAATACAAACATCCAATAAATAGCTGAAAAATTGCTCAACAACCTTTGCCATGAAAAATGCACATCAACATCACAAAGATATATCACCTCATTCTTTACCCAGAGAGTAACAAACACTGGCAAGGCTGTGGAGAAAGGGGAACACTCATACACTGCTGCTAGGATTGTAAATCAGTGCAGACCCTGTGGAAAACAGGGTGTAAATTCCTCTAAAAAGCTACAAATGGACTTGCCACATGATCCTGCAATGCCACTTCCACGTACATACCCAAAGGACTTGAACGGAATAAGTCAAAGAGATACCTGCACCACCATGTTTACAGCAGAATTCAAAATGGCCAAAATTTGTAATCACCAATCTTTCCATCTACAGATGAATGTATAAGGAAAATATAGTAAATATATGCATTGAAATACTATTCATTTATAAAAGGGGGGGGGAATTCCATTTACAACATAATGGGCTCAACTTGAGAACTTTATATTGAACGAAACAAGCCAGACACAAAAAAGATATGTTCTCCCTTATATATGGGAGTCAAACATTTAAAACACAAACAAAAGGAAGAACTGTCTATGTGCATCAGTGTCACCGAAAACAGCTTTGTAAAACTTTAATACTTTTGTCAAACAAGTGGTTAAGGACTTATACTACTATAGTTTCAATGATCTGTGACAACTTTGTCATTTAACGTATATGAGTGAAATGGCCACTTATGCATTCAATTATGCTAATAATAGCTGGTGTCTTCCTTATTTTCACTAAACTAAGGCCTTTTCTTTTTTTATTTCTTAAACTTTTTATATGGAGAGGTTTTAAGCCTTTAATTGTGGTTTAAGTCTAAAGTATATTATCTCAAAAGTTAAAAAAAAAAAAAGCCAACGGATGGAGAAATTGAAGGAGGACAAAAGGAGGCAGGGCAGGACTGTCATTGTGTTCTTTTTTTTTTTAAAGATTTATTTTTATTATTTTTTTATTGGAAAGGCAGATATACAGAGAGGAGAGAAAGAGAGGAAGATCTTCCGTCCGAAGATTCACTCCCCAAGTGAGCGCAACGGCTGATGCTATGCCGATCCGAAGCCAGGAGCCTCTTCTGGGTCTCCCACAAGGGTGCAGGGTCCCAAAGCTTTGGGCCGTCCTCGACTGCTTTCCCGGGCCACAGGCAGGGAGCTGGAAGGGAAGCGGGGCTGCCGGGATAGAACCGGCGCCCACATGGGATCCCGGGCTTGCTAGGCGAGGACTTAACCACTTGCGCCACCGTGCCGGGCCCTCATTGTGTTCTTAAAATTGAATCTGTTGTGAAGGAAATCAACAGAAATTTTTCAAAAGAATAAATTCAAATGACTAATAGACATTAAAAAAATGCTCAGACTCCCTAGCCATCAAGGAGATACAAACAAAAACCATACTGAGGTATCACCTAACTCCAATGAAATTGGCCTACATCCAGATCTCTACTCACAACATCTGCCGGCATGGATGTGGGGAGAAAAGGCACCCTCCCTCACTGCTGGTGGGAGGGGAGGTTAGTGCCGTCACTACGGAAGTCAGTGTGGAGAGTGCTCAGAGAATTTAAAAGTGACTGGCTATATGACACAGCTATCCCACTGCTGGGAACACAGGCAAGAAAAATGAGATCTGCAATATGAGAAAGATATCTGTAACCCTATATTTACAGCAGCATAATCTACAACAGCAAAGACATGGAAACAACCCAGAAGCTCATCACAAGAGGAATGGATAAAGAAACTGTGGTATATCTACTCTGTGGAGTACAACTTAGCCATTAAAAAGAATTAAATTCTACGATTTGCAACCAAATGGTCCAAACTAAAAATTAAAAAATTTTAAATTAATCTATACCTTTTGCTCACATGTATAGTTTTGAGTCTAACTACAGTTTATAACATAAAAAGTATGTTTCTAGCTGAAATATTGCTTGTTAAATTTTCAATCTCTTTTACTTGTTTTGTTATCTGATGTCATCATTTTAACATGCTAAATAAAACCAGCTGTATGAATCAATTATAAGACACTGAACCTGTTAATTAAAAGTTAAAACAAAAATGTTTTAAAAATGTTTAAATACTTTACACCATGGTTCAGAAATAGTATGTCTTTCAAGCTTCAAAATCTGTAAATTAGGTACTATTTATTTTCCTCATGTAATTTAGTAAGCCAGGGCTTTAGGAAGTTAAGTAATTTGCTCAGGATCTCTAAAGGAATAAAGTTTAACCTTAATATGTTAGCTTTAAATACAAGTTGGCAGGTGCATTTGTACGTGTATGCAAATATCAAATCTGATTAGGAAATTACATCTTTAAAGTATCTTCTAGGCCTGGCACAATGGCTCAGTAGCTAAATCCTAGCCTTGCATGTGCCAGGATCCCATATGGGCACCAGTTTGTGTAACAGCTGTTCCACTTCCCATTTAGCACCCTGCTTGTGGCCTAAGAAAGCAGTTGAGGATGGCCCAAAGCCTTGGGACCCTGCACCCGTGTAAGAGACCCAGAGGAGACTCCTGGCTTCGAATCAGCTCAGCTCCTGCTGTTGTGGTCACTTGGGGGTGAACCAGCAGATGCCTACTCTCTGTAAATCTCACTTTCCAATAAAAATAAATAAATATTAAAAGAACAAACAGAAAAACTTCTAACCAAATATATATTAAAACTGTTAGGAATTATTTTAGATCCAAGGCTAGGCTATGGCTTATGTATAACAGACTAATGGAATGGTTCAAACTTGAAGGAAATCCATTTTAAAAAGTCACTCAGGAACTGGATCAAACTGTTTTTTCATGTGCATCACTTCCTCCAGATCATAACATAAAATGAGGAAAGCTATAACTAACTGAGGATTTTCAACTTGAACCAGTAACATAAAGGCAATACTGGAAAATGGTCTTATGTCAAAATTTTGTTCACAGGCTGAGAAAAAAAAAAAAAAAACTGAGCAAGGAATTACAGGTTCCATGGGATTTTACCAAAGAGAGGGATGCAAATTGACTTGTACAAAGCTCTCCTTCCAGTTTCATAAATGCGGTTTTCACAGAGGTGAGCTTGCCACATCAGTCCCCTCGAAACCAAACCAGTGCAACTAAGAACTTGATATGCATAAGAAATAACAGTTCTATCCCACAACATACTCCATGTTCTCCACATCACAGCTCCAGTCTCCTGCTCAGAGAATTAATTTTGCTAATAGGTGGTGCTTTCTCTGGTTCTGGGAAAGATTTTTATGTTTTCCACACTACTTTGCATGTCACATTGAATACACATGGCCTAAGGAGCTGCCCCTTTCACTGGATTTGCCCTTTCTTTTTTCTATCCTCCCTTCCTATTCTAATTAAGTCAAAACCTGTAATAAAAACATAATATCATAAAAAGATAGAAATTAGCAGACTTGAAAATCAGTATTTCCAAATAAAAATAAATCCTAAATGAAGTGTTACTGGAGCTGTATATAAAAACCTGTTAGAAAACACTTGGCAGCTTTGTTCACAAATATAAATATTTATTACCAACTCAGAAGAAATTGCACATCCCCAATAAAATGAAAAGCATACAATTACCTTGCACAGAGTAGAAATTCAAATATTCTTCTACTCTAACCCTTTTATTAAGCATTTATCACAGTAGCTAAACACACAGGCTTTGGGGTCAGAGAAATCTACATTGAAGTTAAAGCTCCATGATTAACAGCAAGCCAAAGTACTTAGAAATAAGTAAATATCCTCCAGAAATCTATTTCTGATCCTTCATCTAAATTGTTATTTCTATGCGCACTAACTCTGAGTATAATTTAGGTATTTTACATATGGAAAATGACAGGCTGAACTTAAAGATGGGGAAAACTACAGGGAATGCTTATCAACTATAGGGTCAACCCCACAATCACAGAGATGAAGAAACGGCACTTTTGAGAGGTTATATAACTTTTCAAGGATTAGTAACCAACAAGCAAAAGAGGATTTCAGAATTGAGGCATCCCCTATACTACACCACATCACAGGAAAACAACTGAAATCTAAAAAACTCCAAGAGTCCACAGTTCAAAAAAGAGGCAACCGACTCACAGTAATTTAATTCTATTCTTAATTATAGTCCATTTAATTCAATTTGTCCCTGCTCCTTAACTGCCTCCTCCTACATGCCATCCCTCCACACCTACACCAACTATGGTAGACCTATTAATGAAATCAAAGGAAAGATCAAAGGAGCTAATTATCAAAATCTCATTGATCTAAATGATTTAAGAGCAACTGGTAAGCGCTTGCAGAGAGCAACATGGACCAAATCCAGAAGCGCACTTGTCTATTCTGGGACTTTTCAGAGGGGTGAAAAAATGGCAGCTATGACACCAGACTGGTTTTCAACTGCCAGCAGTGTGATTTTAGCCAGGTTACCAGTCATCTTCTCCTGCCTAAGTCTTCATCTGGGAGAAAAATGGTGGCAACATCACATCTTGATTAAAGTTTTTAAAAAATTAAACAAATTGCCTAAAAGAACCACTTAGCATAGTTACCAGGCATACAATGGTTACTCCAAAAATGTTAAAACTATATGGATGGGGCCCGGAGCGGTGGCGCAAGTGGTTAAAGGTCCTCGCCTAGCACGCCCGGGATCCCATATGGGCGCCGGTTCTAATCCCGGCAGCCCCGCTTCCCTTCCAGCTCCCTGCCTGTGGCCTGGGAAAGCAGTCGAGGACAGCCCAAAAGCTTTGGGAACCTGCACCCGCGTGGGAGACCCAGAAGAGGCTCCTGGCTTCGGATCGGCATAGTATCGGCCCGTTGCGCTCACTTGGGGAGTGAATCATCGGACGGAAGATCTTTCTCTCTGTCTCTCCTCTCTCTGTATATCCGCCTTTCCAATGAAAAAATAATAAAAATAAATCTTTAAAAAAAAAAAAAACAACTATATGGATGACAACAGGGATATGCTAACTCCTTTCCAGATCAAACAGAATATTTTACTGTCTTCTAACACACACAGGAAAGCAAATGGAACCCTATTATTTCTGCTTACAAAAGTAAACACAAATATTTTTCCTTAGTATTACTATGTCATTCCCTCTTCTCCATTCTCTACTCCCCCAACTTCCAGCCAAATCAGCAGTTTTAAATTATGCTTAGGGAGAAGAAAATCGGCCATCATATTCATGTGCTTAGTTTTAAAGTAAAAATGGTATGGTCAATAAAAATGTTTACTTAACAAACAAAAAAACAAGCCAAACAGATTCAGTTACATTTTTATTTCTGCCTTGAGAAACAATAATGTAGTGCCATTTGACTTCTAAATTCCCCTATGTGTAAGCTGAATTCTTAGATAAAAGAGATACAGAAATTCTGATAACTTCAGGACAGGTGTGATGTTGGCATTTATAAGTCTGACTGTAACAGTTCTAACTATATCCAAATTGGTCACATAATTAATTCATCCAGAATACATCTACTCTAATTTATTCTTATAAACTCAGTATTTGTTGTCTCATCTTCCGTATTTTGGAACTGCAAAGTCAGAGCCCAGGAATGATTCTTACAGAACAACAGACAACACTTTTTACTTGTTAAACACCTTCTGATGCTCATCTCCACCGCAGCACCAAGTCCTGAGCATCACGAACAGTTCTGACGCAGTGCAGACATCTGTTTCCTGTTTGAAGTTCTAAGTTACAGAAGGTGGTTTATTTAATGTAACCAGGAGAGTTAAACAAGTCCTCTTATTTCAACCTCTGTGAAGAGCTCTGAACTTGGTTATTTCATAACCAAGGACTATTATCCCTAATGGCCAATGCATTCCCTATAACAATTTAGGTGCCCTGGGAGTCTTATTAACTCTTCCAGGCCATTAAGGTACTATTTAAAAACATTAAGGCCTGGAATCTAACTACAGTACATTAAATGGTCTTAGTATTGAACATTAATGAGCCTGCCAAAGTGACCAATTTTCCATCACAGACACAAAGAATTTGGTGTCAAATGTTATTTGAGGTTGTCTTTATTATTATTATTATTAATTGCATTGCATTATGTGACACAATGTTATGGGCACTGGGATTCCCCCTACCCCTCCCTGAACCCTCTCCCCATGGTGGATTTTTCCACCTTACTGCGTTACCACAGTTCAAATTCAGTTGAGGTTCTTTCATTGGAAGTATTTACCAAGCATAAAGTCCAGCGTCTTATTACCCTAGTGGGTTCAACGATTTCTTGGTGAAACCATCTCTGGTCTGAAGGTAAAGCCAGCAAAGTATCATCCCAATCAATTAAAAGCCCCAACATAACATCAACACCCATTTACAATTTTATGGCATTAATTGACATGGTATTGATTAACAGTATGTTAATAGGAAAATGCGGGTTAATTACATCCTGTGACTTCTTCATAGACATTTCAATTTTTGGTTTATATTCAACCGGATTCCATACACCTCAAAATGGCTATAGATTACTATTCAGCTGTCTCGTCTATTTTTATTTTGGTATTTAGCTGTTTATAGTGTTGAAGCATGATTTTGCTTAACTTAGTTGTTTTTCGGATGGTCTGAACTGGCTTATAACTCTAGCAAGACGTGTTATCAGTTCAGGTACAGAACATTTTTTTTAGGATGGGTGTGCAGAGAAATCCCTAATACCCCAGTGAGGCGTAACTAATCTTTGTGTCCCACCTAGTGAGGCATGATTGGATCCACGCTGGCCATTTCCTGTCTGATTCTAAGCTTTCCTTGTTGTTGTCTGTCCATTCTAGATTTTTTGTTTGTCTGTATGTTTGTTCGTTTGTTTTGAGGGGTTTCTGGAGCGATCCTAATGGTCACCACGAGGGAGGGTGGGGACCCAGAGCCGGAGCCAGGCAAGGACCAGAAAGAGCTCGCCTCCCTAGTCCTGAAGGAAGTTTATTATTCTTCTGTTTCTGCAGACCGCTCAGGGCTCCTGGTTGTCGTTCTGATGACGCTGGTTTCTGCCCAGCAGAGTTTGGACTTCTTCCATCCCCTGTGGAGGCTCCAGATGGGGTTGGGTGACCTCAGAGTTCTCGGCCTCTCAAGGCACTCCTATTCCCCACGGTCTCCTTAGCGATTGGGATGTAGTCCTTGGTGTCTGTACTGATAGTCCTTGGTGAGGATCTGGGAGTCTTCAAGGTTGGGATACGAGCCTCCTCCTGACTACCTGCTCCACTTGGGGTCTCCCCCCTGCTACATACGCATGACCTCCTGTTAAGAGGCTTTCAGGGTCGCTCCTGATTCCCCCCTTATGCCTCTGTAGCTTTATTATTGTCTAGTGCTGACTCGAGTCTGTTGTCTATGAGTTATCAGATTTGATCCTGATAGGCTATATTTTACATCTTCCTCACACTTTTTAGGGAGATGGAAGATTTCTCTGCATTCCCTCCCCATTACGGAGTAACATAGGGTATTAAGGGTGTTTTAGGTTTTACAGTTCTTTGATTTAGATCATAAGCATTCTGACTCACATCAATTGTTGTCTTATAGATTACAACGTATTATCTTATTGCATTGGATACATGCCGTTAGAGATTGCAATAATATTACAATATATAGGTATTATTTTCCAGATTAACAACTTTTCATCTCAGATTAAGGCAAACATGTGGTATTTAACCTTTTGGGATTGGTTCATTTCTCTTAGCATAATGGATTCCAGTTGGGCCCATTTGGCCACAAAGAACTGCACTTAATTTTTTTTTTTTTTTGATAGCTGAGTAGTATTCCATGGAGTATATGAACCATAGCATTCTTACCCAGTACTCTGTTGATGGGCATTTCGGTTGCATCCAAGTTTTTGCAATTACTAATTGTGCTGCTATAAACATAGGGGTGCATGTTGGTTTCTCATAAAACAGGTGTTTTGGATATATTCCTAGGAGTGCTATTGCTGGGTCATATGGTATGCAGATTTTGAGTTGTTTCAGTATCCTCCATACTGATTTCCATAGAGACTGTACAAGTTTGCAGTCCCACCAACAGTGGAGTAGGGTTCCCTTTTCCCCACATCCTCGCCAGCAAGTGTTATTGGTGGTTTTTTGTATGTGTGCCATCCTTGCTGGCATTAGGTGGTACTTCATTGTTGTCTTCATTTGGATTTCCCTTATTGCCAGGGTCCTTGAGCATTTTTTCATATGTTTGTTTGCCATTTGGGTTTGTTCTTTTGTGAAATGTCTGCCCATTTCCTGTGCCCATTTCTTGAATGGTTTGTTTGTTTTGGTGTTTTGGTTGTTTTGAAGTTCTTTGTATATCCTGGAGATTAGCCCCCTATCACCTATGTATGTAGTGTGCAAAAATCTTCTCCCATTCTGTGGTTTGCTTTTTTACTTTGTTGATTATTTCCCTTGCTGTACAGAAGCCTCTTAGTTTGATGAAGTCCCATTTGTTTATTTTGATCTTGATTACTATTGACTTTGGAGTCCTTTTTAGGAAGTCAGGGCCTACACCTAAATCTTGTGTGTTTCCTACATTTTCTTCCAAGAGTTTGAAGGTTTCTGGGTGTAGGTTTAAATCTTTTATCCATTTCAATTTGATCTTAGTGTATGGTGAGAGGTATGGGCCTATCTTTTTGTTTCTATAGGCTATCATCCAGTTGTTCCCAACAGCATTTGTTGAATAGACCTTCCCATCTGCTTGGGTTGTCGTCTTTGTCAAAGATTAATTGCCTGTATCTATGTGGGTTTCCTTCTGTTGTTTCTATTCTGTTCCACTGATCCACTCTTCTCTATCTTTGTGCCAGTAGCAGGCTGTTGTTTTTTTTTAAAAGATTTATTTATTTATTGGCAAGTCAGAGATACAGAGAGGAGGAGAGACAGAGAGGAAGATCTTCCGTCTGATGATTCATTCACTCCCCAAGTAAGCGCAACAGCTGATGCTATGCCAATCCGAAGCCAGGATCCAGGAACTTCTTCCAGGTATCCCACATGGGTGCAGGGTCCCAAAGCTTTGGGCTGTCCTCGACTGCTTTCCAAGGCCACAAGCAGAGAGCTGGACGGGAAATGGAGTTGCCGGGATTAGAACCGGCGCCCATATGGGATCCCGGCACATTCAAGGCAAGGACTTTAGCTGCTAGGCCACGCCGCCAGACCCAGTACCAGGCTGTTTTGATAACTACTGCCCTATAGTATGTCCAGAGGTCCGGAACTGTGATTCTCCGTGATAAATTTCTATTCTTCAAAATGGTTCTAGCTATTCATGTTTTTTTGTGTTTCCAGATGAACCTATGTATCATTTTTTCGAATTCAATAAAGAATGTTTTGGGTAATTTGATTGGGATTGCATTGAAAGTGTATATTGCTTTTGGTAGTATAGACATTTTAATGATATTAATTTTGCCTATCCAGGAACATGGGATGTTGCTCCATCTTTTGAGGTCTTGTTCAATTTGTTTTTTAAGTGTTTTGTAATTTTCTTCAAAAAGGTCTCCTACGCTTTTGGTTAAATTTATTCCCAGATACTTCATGCTTTTCTCTGTTATTTTGAATGGTAACTTGCTGGTTAGATCTTCTTACATCTTGGGGCTGTTTGTGTACACTATGGCTGTTGATTTTTGTTCATTAATTTTGTACCCTGCCACTCTTCCAAATTCTCGTATAAATTCTAGCAGTCTCTGTATTGAGTCTCTTGGTTCTTCTATGGAAAGGATCATGTCGTCTGCGAATAGTGAAAGCTTGACTTCTTCATTTCCCATTTGGATTCCTTTTATTTGTCTTGTCTTATGGCCTCTGCAAGAACCTCAAGGACTATGTTGAATAGCAGCGGGGATAGCGGACATCCTTGTCTTGTTCCAGATCTCAGTGGAAAGGGATCCAGCTTCTCTGTTGAGCTTTTTGTCTCGTTGATCTACCTACTGGTGTTAATGGAGTATTCAGATCTCCCAGAATTATCGTGTGTTCATCTATATCTCCCTTTAAGTCCATAAGTAGTTGTTTCATGTAGCTTGGTGCATCTGGACTTGGAGCATAAATGTTAAGAAGGGTAATTTCTTCCTGATGGATCTTGCCTTTCAACAATATATATCGCACTTACCTGTCGTTTTTGATGTTTGTCAAGTTGAAGTTTATTTCGTCGGAAATTAGAATCGCTACACCAGCCTTTTTTTCCCCGTCCACTGGCGTGGAATATCTTTTTCCATCCCTTCACTTTCAGTTTCTTAGTGTCTTTTCTGGTTATATGTGTCTCTTGTAGGCAGCAGATAGTTGGGTCCTGTTTGTTAATCCAGTCTGTTAATCTGTGTTTTTTGACTGATGAGTTGAGGCCATTTGTGTTAAGGGTTATTATTGAGAGGTTGCGATTTTGTCCTGCCATGCGTGTGTGTCTTTGAGGAGGTTGGTTTCTGAATGTCTTTCCTTGCATGAGCTTTAATGTGGTAGTCTTCACACTTGCCATCCTTGCTTGTGGTTTGGTTTCCTTTTTCTCTGGAAGTAGTGCATTTCTGAAGAGATTCTGTAGAGCTAGTTTTGTGCTGGCATATTTTTCTAATTTCTCTTTGCTATTTAATTTCATTCTCAAATACAAATGAGATCTTTGCTGGGTACAATATTCTTGGTTGACAGTTGTTGTTTCAGTATTTGGAAGATTTTATTCCATTCCCTTCTTGCCTGGAGCGTCTGTTCTGAGAAGTCAGCGGTGATTCTGATGGACCTGCCTCTAAATGTAATCTTGTCTTTGCTTCATGCTAGCCTCAGGATTCTTTGTGTTCGTTGGAGGGGAGCTTGATTACCACGTGTCTGGGAAAAGATCTTTTTGGGTCAATCCTGTGGGGCGTTCTCTGACCTTTCTGGATTGGGACTGGGCTCATGTTCCAGGCATTTTGGAAGTTCTCCTGTATAATTTCGTTGAGCACTGGTTGTATGCCTGTCTCTCTTTCCACTCCTTCTGGGAGCCCCATAATTCTGATATTTGACTTTTTCATGTGGTCGTTCAACTCTTGGAATGCCTTGGATGCCTTGTATAATTGTGTCTCCAGTTGGTTAATGATTTGTCTGCTTTCATTCTGGGAGACTTCCAATTCAGATATCCTATCTTCTGTTGCAGTGATTCTGTTGGTTAAGCTTTTGACTGTGTGTTTGATGCCTTGAATTTCGGTTTTGAGTAATTTTGTTTCTGTAATTATGTGATTTTTGAATTCCTTAAGTTCCTCCCATCGTTTTTCGTTGTCTCTGAAGAGTATCATAATTATTTTTCTGAACTCCTTGTCTGGTATGTCTTCAATTTCTTCATCTGTAATCTCTGCGATTGACCAGGCCTTTTGGTGCGTCTTTTTTTTTTTTAAACAGTGGCTACTCCAGTTTTAAAAAGTGAAATTTATGTATTTAAAATAGCAATGTTGGAATTACAGGAATTAGAAACAACAGGTTTTTAATATTGGAAATACGTAACTGATGAAATGGCTGGTTTCAAATCTACCAAATCAGTTAAAAATCACACATATTAAAATAGGATATTACAGTCTACCTAAGTATGCACATACATGTTTATCAGGATCAAAGAAATTATTTCATCACACATGAAACAACCTCAAAACTCTCTAAACAATCATAACTTAAAAGGTGTATATTAATATAGTAAAAAGAAAATATATAAAACATATAAAAGGACAAACTTTCATAAACTAAATTAAAACTGACTTCCTCATCTTCTAAAAAGGGAAAACTGTAAAACTATGTCAACTAATAGCTTTTTCTTAAGGTAGTGGCAATGAATAGAAGAAATTTAAATTTTTACCTACCTCCTTATTTGAAAGACAGAGCCAGAAAAGGAAAGACAAAGTGGGAGATACCTTCTACCTGCTGAATGGTTCCCTCCCCTCACACTCCCATCCCAGGGCCTGCAACAGCCAGCACCAGGCCAACTTAAGCCAGGGGCTTAGAATTTCATCTGTGTATCAGGATTTCAAGTGCTTGAGCCATAATGTACTGCCTTCCTAGGCTTGTTAACAGGAAGCCAGATATACAGGACACAGAAGTCTCACATGCAGCTTAACTTGCTGGGCCACAATGCACAACCCATATTTAATTTTAAATGCATAAAGAACAATACGAAAGTACAGAAAAACATTCTAAAAATTCCTGTTAACACAGAGGCCCAGAAAATTTCCAGGTAGCTGCCTTTCTCAAAAATGTTTTTTAACCTTTTATCATCCTAAAAAAAAAAAATCTAACCAGTATAGCCAGGAAATTATCTAAACTGAAAAAACCACTTTTTGTTATCAAAATTTCAATTTATACACAATAATTCATATAAAAAGATGACATATTATATATGATCAAGTTATTTAAGTTGGCATAGTGGGACACTGGCTCTCCATTTGGGCTTCTGATCCAACTGCCTGCCACAGTGCCTTGTGAGGCAGTGAAGGCCCATGTGCTTGGGCCCATGCACCTATGTGGCAAATCCAGAGGAAGCTCCTGCCTCCCGATTTGGTCTAGCCAATCCCTGTCATAGCAGCCATTTGGGGAGTTAACCAGTGTACCTTCCTCTCTATGTAACTCTTTCAAAAAATAAATAAATCCTTAAAGGTGATTTCCCCAAAATATATTTCAGACATGTACAGAATCAGAGAATCAGTCTCCTGTGCAAATTACTGTAAAAATGTTAGAAAATATACACTAACAAGAAAGGGAAAAGGAAATGAGAAAACCTAAGAAAATACAGAAATGGGGTGGCTTCTGTAGTAAAGCAGGTTAAGACAAGCTTGGGATGCCCATAGCTCATACCACTATGCCTGACTTTAAGTCCTGCCTCCACTTCCACACCCTAGGAGACAGCAGGTGATGGCTCAAATACTTAGGTCCCTGCCAGTCACAAAGGAGACCCAGATGGAATCTGGGATTCATGGCTTCAGCATGGTCCATCTAGTGAGCAAACCAACAGATGGAAACTATCACCTCCCACCCCCACTCTATCAAACAAAGAAGTAGAACTGACTTATAAGGGTGAACAAAATAAACCCCAAAAGGAACATTATGCAGAAGACTCAGAGAACATCTGGTCCAAAACTGATTATTTAATAAATAGTATAACAAAATAATTGAATAATATGTATTAACATTGTAATTGCTATTAAATTGTCAGATTTGACGGAGACGAAACATGAAAGAAAAAGAACCTACCTTAAAGCACATAAATTTTGATAATGTAGAATTAACAGTGTATCTGAGAAAAGCTAGTTTGTAAGGGCAGAGAAGAAAAAGTACTCCATTGAATAGTCAGAAGTTTAATAATGTTTAATAGTTACTAGAATAGAGGATATATGGGAACATAATTAAGAAAAGTTTAAGATTCCTTCAAGTTAGCAAACTGAATCAATAATAAATATAAACAAAGAAATAGAGATTTAATGATATTACTTAGAGAATATAAATAACTACTTAAAAGCAATAAAAAATGAGAAATATCAGAAGACAGATGAGTACTACAAAGCAGAACTTTATTTTTCCTTTTGTAGACAATTTCAATACTTCTGAGTTTCTACTTCAAACTATATGATTAACTTTATAATTTTTTTAAAAATCCATCTAAAACCCTATGTTTGTAATTTTATAAGGTAAATATATGAAAAAAGATACAATTTTTAAAAAGTTGTTTGACATAAAATTAAAGATATTTTTTAAAGTATACAATAAAAATAAACAAAGTTTTAGCGTCTATCAGATATTGTTGACTTAAACAAATCCAAATGTCCATTTTTATCACATCACCATAGTATAGGAACTTTATATAAAGGGCCTGCTTGAGTCCATCAAAATTCTATTTATAATCTGTAGCATTATAGAAAATAACAAGTGATGTACTTGTAATATTTAAGTACCCCTGAAATGAAAATTTAGATGTTTTTAGGAGATGATTCGATTACTGTCATATGATGGAAAGGTATTGTTTATTATAATCACATCACACAAGCTGATCTTTTGAGAAAGCACATTTACAAAATTTAGGACAGTAGGAGCTGGCATTGTGATGTAGTGAATAAAGCCACTGTTCGTACTGCTGGTATCTGAGTCCAGGTTTGAGTTCAGCTGCTCTGCTTCCAATCCAGCTCTCTGCTTAATGCACGTGGGAAAGCAAAGGAGGCCACCTCAAATATCTGGACCCTTATGATCCAATGGGAGAGTCAGAGTTCTCAGCTCCCACCTTCAGCCTGGCTCATCCCTGGTTTGTTGTGGCCATTTGGTGAGTAGAAGGCAGATCTCTTTGTCTCTACTCCCTTCTTTTGGCCATCTCCTTTTCAAATAAATAACCACAATATTATTTGAAAAATTGGAGGCTATGTTGTGACATAGTGAGCTAAGCTGCAGCTTGGGACGTATGCATCCCATACAGGAGTGCGTAAGTTTGAGTACTACCCCACTTCCAATCCTGCTTCATGAGGGTGACAGCCTAAGTACCTGGGTCCCTGGTTCCTGGTATTGGTCCTTCCCAGCCTCAGTTACTGTGAGCATCTTGGTAGCGAACCAGTTGATGAAAAGGTTCTATCTCTGTCTCACTCTCCCTCCCCAACTCTCTGTCACTTTCATATCACTGAAAATAATAAATAAACCTTAAAAATCATGTACAAAACTAGGAAGCTTTTAACACCTGTAATTACTGAGCATCTCTTAATTTCTCATTCAGTGGTCCTTCCAACTTTAACAAGCATTAATAAGAACATAAGTCAGGCTAAGGGGTAAAAAACAAAAAGTAAGATCAGGCAAGAGTTCTGTTCACTAATATTTATTAAAGGAGCAGGACAAAGTTTGCCATCTGAGATAGACTAGAGGACAGCTGGATGATGACCGGAAAAGCTGGCAATGGTAAACACGAGGCAAGAACTGCAGTTCAAAGTTTTTTAGAGTGCTGTCTATGGTTAGCTGATTTTTAAGAAATGATTTTAAAGTCTCCCATCAAAGAGATCAAGATCTAACAGCTTTACTCCTGAATTCTAGAAGACATTTCAAAGAGGAATGAACTTCAATGATTATCATACTATTCTAAAACACTGGAAAGGATGTGACTCTGCCAAACTCCTAATGAGGCCAGCATCTTGCTGACATCAAAACCAGACACAGCACACACAGGCACAGACAACACAAACCACAGATATTCTCGATGAATCTAGATGCAAAAATTCTCAAAAAAAAAAAAAATCTGCAAACCAAAGCCAACACTACATCAAAAAGATCACATATCATGATCAAGTGGGGATTTATCTCAGAAGTGCAAAGGTGGCCCAACATTCAAAAATCAGCAAATGTCAAAAATCATGTCAACAGAACGAAGAACAAAAGCCATGTGATCCTTTCAATAGATGCAGAGAAGGTATTTTGTATTTCAAGACAAAAACCCTCAACAAATTATGGTATAGAAGGAAAATACCTCAAAGTGATAAAGGCCATATATGACTAAACAACAGCCACATTGTAGTCAAAAGGAAAAGCTGAAAGAATTTCTCCTCATATCTGGAACAAGACAATGATGTCCAATTTTACCGTTCTTATTCACTATATCGTTGCCATCTCAGGCAGCTAGTTCAGGGTCTCAAGCTTGAGAGTCACACCACACCCACCTAGTGGTCCTTTCTGCCCACCTGGAACTGGAGAGAGGGTAGTACTGTGTTGTTGTGTAAGCTCTCCCTCAAGCTCCCATAAAGGCCCATGATAGGGAGAGGCTCATTCTCTTGGTACGTGCTTCCATAGCTCTTGAGCTCCAACTTTTCGCCTTCCCTAGTACCTGCTTGATCTTTGGCTTCCCAAGGACAGGTAGTCCCTGAATATGGTCCCTGTGTGTCTGACAGATTCCTCACCCTCAGTTCACTGTTTGGGTGAGTCAGTGAAGGTCCTAATGCTAGATGCTTTGTAAAATGTTGTGTACTTTCAAGAGTTCAAGGAGAGGTGAAGCCTATCAGTAATGAAATGTGGGCAGAGAAGTCAGGAAAAGGTGAGTGTTGGCAGCTTTGTAAGTGTGTCCAGGTTGTTTGCTGCATGTCTCTTAGGATAGTTTATATTGTTGGGGAAGCTGGAACATGGGTTTTCAGCTTAATGGCCAGACTTCATAGCAATGACCATTTATTTCTCTCAGGTTTACATTTCAGACTGGATTGTCATATCAACTTGTCATTTGCTAATTTCTAGTGGGCCCTGCCATCACCCAGCTTGGTGAATAAAGATTCCTTAACACATCCTAGACTTGTCTGGCATGATCTCTCTCATATTCCACAACAATAGTACTAGAAATATTGATGAGAACTGGATTCAAATATGTAGTAGAATTAAGTTGAATTCCTACTTCTGAGCATGTAAAAAATCAATTCAAGATGGATCGATGATCTATAAGATCAGAAATTATGAAACTGCTTGAAGATGTTGAAGAAACAGTTCAAGAAACTGGTCTAGGTGATGGCGTCTTTGATAACACCCCAAAAGCACCAGCTTAAATACAATTAGGCAACTGTGATCATACCAAACTCAGAAATTTCTGCACAGCAAAGGAAACAATCTATAGAATGAAAAGACATTCAATAGAGTGGAAGAAAATATTTGCAAGCTACGTATCCAACAAAGGTCTGATACGCAGAAAATATCAGCAAGTAGAAAAACTCAAGATCAACAACAATCATCCCAGCTAAGAAATTAGCAAGGGGCCTGAACAAGAAGTTGTCTAAAGAAGAATACAAATGACCAACAAAAGTATGGAAACTTCTCAGCCATCAGGTAAATGTAAATAAAAAAACACAATGGGATACCATCTTGCCCCTGAACAATGGCTATTACTCAAAGACAGAGAATAGCACATGCCAGCAAGGATGTAGGGACAGGAACTCTTATACACTGCTGAAGTAAACATAAATTATGGAAATCAATCAGGCAACTTCTTAAGAAACTAGAAATGGAAGTGTCATACGATCCAGGAATAATACCCTTGCTTGGTAGATGCCCAAAAGACACCAGCTCCTATTAAAGAGATAACCACGTCACCAAGCAATAATTTAAAAAAATGAGTCAACCATGGCATCCATCATTACATGAACAGATACAAAAAATGTGAAAATTTTTAAAGTTATCTCAAGAATTAAAAAGAATTTTTACAGTATATATATATATATATATATATATATGTATATCCTTCCACTCCAATTAATAATATTCTATCATTTGCAGCATACTAGATGAAAATGAAGGACATTATTTGAGTAAAATAATCCGGACACAGAAAAACAAACACTAACAAATAAATCACAATTCAATTTGAACACAGAGTGCTGATTACTACAGACTAGAAGTGACAGAAGGAATAAAGGATTTAGATTAAAAATAGCAAAGTTGTGCTTCACTCAATAATTTTGACAAGAATGCTAACATAAGATGTTAGTAAGAGGAATGGGTAAAGATACAGGGGAAAAAAAGTTTCAATTGGTCACCTACGTTTATTGTTTTGTTCCTTAGCAATTTAATAACTTAGACAAAAGCATACTGGATTTTTTCATTCCATGGAAGAGGTTAAAAAAAATTAACTCCATAATACAAAAATGGTTTCTCATGTGAACTACTTTTAAGATCTAAAAATCTTAATGACATATTAAGTTACTTCTGTTTTCTGCAAAGTCACAAACCTACCATCAAATTTTGAGGCATCAGGATCATTCGCATTAATAGCAATTAATTTCCAATCCGTTTCACCCTCATCAATCAGAGCCAAAATTCCAAGAATCTTCACAGGAATAACCTCTCCACGAGTAAGAACCTTTAAGGAAAAAAGAGATTCACCATTTGCAAGGCTTTGCAAAATTTATTCAAACATCATAAAATTCATTTGAAAGATTAAAAGTACAACAGATTAAATTTTATAAAGCTTAGTAATTAAAAATGTAAACATAGTCATAAACCTGTCTTGTAATGTCTTTTATATGTAAGTAGCCTAAAACTTTCACTTCCAACAACCACGAATTTACCCAAAAATTTGCTTTCCTGTTGTGAATAACTAGAAAAAGAGGACAAATTTTATGAAATCATTTTTTCAGACATCAGACCAACACAGCAAGCAAATAAAGAGATCCTGTGGTTGCTCTGGTTTTCTACTCAATACTTGAGACAGAGGAACCCAGTAACAACACAGCGGTCACACCGTAACAGAAGCAGACTCAAAGCGGGGGAGGAATTAGGTAGCAGGCATCTATGGGACAGTCCATTGGAGATGACACATAATACCAGAAAGTCACAAAAGGGGTTCCTTTGAAACACTGAATAAAGACAAAACTGCACAACTGCAGGAAGATCGCAAGAGGCCAGGCAGAGAGTAACTGCTAGAGAGAATCAACTGAGTTTTTGCTGGTGGTCACACGTTACATCAGGAGCAGTTATTCAGCAAACAGCCAAAAAGTGGCATTCCTCACTGGTAGAATTAAACTAGTCTT
This sequence comes from Ochotona curzoniae, assembly GCF_017591425.1. Lineage (NCBI taxonomy): Eukaryota > Metazoa > Chordata > Mammalia > Lagomorpha > Ochotonidae > Ochotona > Ochotona curzoniae. The sequence continues at coordinate 42,537,963 of NW_024467119.1, forward strand.
TGAGTTAAGGGGATTTTAGTTCTGTCCTAACAAAGTTCTTTAAAAATGCCTGTAAACAATCAGGATCATCTACAATTTACAGTCACATCATCACAGCAAACATTCTTTAAAGTAAAACAACACAACTTTCGCATTCAATTTAACTTTCACAACATCCACAATTCTATTTACCAGTTGAAAAATGTAAAGTCTACGGGAGGGGGAACAAAATCAGAAAAAAAAATCAAGAAATAACAGATGGTAAAATCAACAGAAAAGAACTTTAAAGTAACCATTGTAAATATACACAGACTTGAAAAAATTTACAAAAATGGGGAGAATAAGAAATAATATAGACTCAAATAGAACTTTCAGAGTTGAAAAAAATACATTTGTTATGGAAACCAGATATACAGAGAGGAGGAGAGACAGAGAGGAAGATCTTCTGTCCGATGGCTTACATCCCAAGCAGCAGCAATGGCTAGAGCTGAGCCAATCCGAACCCAGAACCAGGAGCCTCTTCCAGGTCTCCCACATGGGTGCAGGGTCCCAAAGCTTTGGGACATCCTTGACTGCTTTCCCAGGCCACAAGCAGGGAGCTGGATGGGAAGTGGGGCCACTTGGATTAAAACGAGTTCCCTTACGGGATCCCAGCACATGCAAGGTGAGGACTTTAGGCACTATGTTACCACACTAGGCTCGCTAGATGGTCTTAATGATAAAACAGGTATCACAGAAGCCAGTCAGTTTAAGTCCTAGCTAATTCACTTCCAATTCAGCTTCCTGATAACGTGCCTGGAAAAACAGAGGAGGGTGGTTCAAGTCCTTGGGCCTTGGCTACCCGTGTGGGAGCCGTAGATGGAGTTCCAGGTTTTACCTTTAGTTTAGTCCAGATCTGGCTGTTACAGTCATCTGACTCTCCCTCTCTCAATGTAGTGCACCAAATAAATAGATAATGTTTTTAGTTGTTTTTTTTGAACAGGCATCACCAAGAATATTAGTAATCTTGAAGTTAAATTAACACAGCAGATATCAAGAATTGGAAAACATATTTGGCAATTTATGAGATACTATAAGGGCTCTAATGTCTAACAAAGTCAGAGCTGTAATAAAAAATCATGAAAACTCAACTAAAAATCTAAAGAAATCATAAATAGGCAATTAACAGGAAAAATAAACACTCTTTAGAAGTATAAAAGTGTACTCCAGCTCACTCATAACTACCTTGAGGTTTAAACCACTTCCCTGGTAGTGTTCCCATAATTCCTTCCCACACAACAGGCAACTGCTTCTGATATTTACCATCTTCTCCATGTTTGGCTTTCCCTCTTCTGGAAGGAATCTCCCTGGCTGCCACCTCTTGTTCTAGAAAGGGGACAACATTTCCTGCTCTATCCAGAGAAATCAAAAGTTGAAATAATACTTTTATTTCATTTTACTAACTAAAACAGGACCAGTGATTGTGGGAATGACACAGTACAGACAAATGTGACCAGAAGCTCATTATTCAAGAAAACTTTAGAGGCAAAAGGAAATGCAAAGATGAGCAATGGATGGACCAAGAGAATTGAGCCGACAGTAATGAGGCTAATGTGTCTCCCAACAGCAATCCACCTCCTATCGCTGTTGCCTATTTAGAAAGACCCTGGAATTTCCATTATAACCCATTCCCTTATACCTATCTACACAGCTGTATGTAACAGGTATTATTTCAAACTGAGAAGTTCAAACGTAAGTCATTTTAATATCTAGGGGTTACTTAATGAAAAAAATAAAAAATCAAGTTCATAAAAGTAAAAACATGACACACATTTTAAAAAACTGGCACACAAAATATATAACATAAAATTGTTGCAATTTGGTGCTGAAACTGAAGTTATTTACTGTATCTTTAATCTAACTTATCTACTAGGCCCAGAAAATCACAGCACAAAGACACCACTGTATAATATAAACTTGGTTCCTATTGTCTGGAGAGAGAAGATACCCGAGAATCATCCTCTCTCCCTTCTTTTTCCTTCTTTTTTTAAGATTTATTTCATTTTTATTTGAAAGGCAGAGTTATAGAGAGGAGACAGAGAGAGAGGGAGAGAGAGATCTTCCATCTGCTTGTTTACTCCCTAAATGGCCACAACGGCTTTAGCTTGAGCTGATCCAGAGCTGGAAGCCAGAAGCTTCCTGTGGTCTACTCATGGGTGTAGGGCCCAAAAACTTGAGCCATACTCTGTTTTCCCAGGACATGAGCAAGGAGCTGGATTCCAACCACAGCATGAACTGGCACCTGTATAGGATGCCGGGGCCAAAAGTGGAAGCTTAGCCTTCTAGGTCATGGTGCCAATCCCACTGAGAGTCCCTTTAAAGCTCTTCACAATACCTTTTCACAACCTATATTTATCAGGTACTACTAAAAAATAAAGTATAGGGTGCCGGCATGGTGGTGCATGAGCAGAGTAATTCTCTGTTCTACTTCTAACGCAGCTCTCTGTTTATGGCCTGGGCAAGCAGAGGAGCATGGCCATAAGCAGAGAACCTGGACCCATGTGGGAAACCTGCAGGAAGCTCCTGTCTCCCAGCTTCACATCAGCTCCGTTCTGGACATTGCAACGGATAGAAACCTTCTGTCTCTACAAAATCTGCTTTCAAACAAAAGCAAATAAATCATTTTTTCCCTTTTTAAGTCTGATGGAACAAAGCCTTAGTAAGCTAATCAGTGACAACAGAAGAATTATTAATATTGAAGAAATAGACAAAACACATTTTGTAAAAGGCTTAAAAAAGATTTTAAGAGAACCTGGAAATAGCAAGACACAAACGCAGATGTTCTATACTCTTAAAGTTGTTTCAGCAGTTTCCTCTTATTGCCAATGCCAGGCTTATATGTATAGTTTTTCTGTACTCTTTTATTTTTGAGAGTTTATCTGGTTATGGAATTCCACTTGAAGCTGAACTATGAACATATGTTCTAGAAAAAAGTTCTTGATATACCTTTATATTTGAAAAGAGAGGTATGGAACAAGAAAAGCATTATTCTGTCCCCTAAGTTGTTTATTTTGAGGAAAAAAAAATCATTTCAGGGCCTGGTTCCATGGCTAAAGCCTTGTCTTGAAGGTGCTGGGATCCTAAGTGGGCGTCAGTTTGTGTCTGGCTGTTTCTCTTCCCATCCAGCTCCCTGCTTGTGGTCTGTGAAAGCAGTAAAGGATGGTCCAAAGCCTTGGGATCCTGCACCGTCTCCTGGCTTCGGACTGCCTCAGGTCCAGCTACTGTAGCCACCTGGGAGTGAACCATTGGACAGAAGATCTTTCTCTGTCTCACCTTCTCCCTATAAATCTGCTTAGCCAATAAAAATAAATAAATCTTTTTTTAACATTAAAAAAATTATGATTTCAAGCCATAAGGTCTGGCAGTGTTGTGGCCTAACAAGTTAAGCCTCTGCCTATGACTCTAAAATCCCACATGAAAGTCGGTTTGAGTCTTGGCTCAGACCAACATTCTGATCCAGTTCCTCGTAGCAGGCTTTGGTGACAGGGTACATAGCAGAACTCACAGGAATCACAGATTGCTTCTAAAAGCAAATCAAATTGATTTATTCAATTTTACTGATAAAATCTCCTTTACTTTGCAACTGCAAAAACAATATAAGATCAGATGAGACTTTTACAGATAAGCCAGAATCCTGTCCAGGTGGTTCCCAAGTTCCAGCAGGATGATATAAACACTTTGACCTCACAAGCAACAGAAAGGAATAGTTCTGTTTAAAAAAAAAAAAAACTGTACTTATGTGCAAAGCAGAGTGTGACATACAGAGAGAAAAACCATCTAGCTCCTGGTTCACTCCCCAAATGGCTGCAACAGACAGGCAGGACCAAGTTGAAGAAAGAATCCTGGAGCTCCATCTGGCTCTTTCAAGGGGGAGAGGGTTCTCAAACCACCTTTTCTGGCACTCTAAGAACATGAGCAAAAAACTGCATATGAAATATAGTAGCCCAGGACTCGAGCCAGTTCTCCAACATGGGATATTAGGGTCAACATATTAAGTAGCAGCTTAAACTGCTACTTACATTAAGCAATAAACATTAAACATTTCTATATGTGTGGTTCTCAATCTATTATTAACTTCCAGGACTCTGCTTCTTTTCTTTGCCTACAAAACACAGTATTACTAAAGAAACTGTCTAGCACAATGTTCCTTAAGCACCCTTCTCATCACCAGGTACTGGGGTGTAAACAAAGAGAAGATCTCTCTCTCTAAAATAAATGGTGGAGGGAACTCCCATTTCTTTTACTTGTAATTTAGTACAAACCACTCAGGTCTCATCAACCAAGAAAGTAAACTGGGGCCCATGTAGCGGCACAACATGGCAAGCCACTACCCATGATACCAGAATCCCATACAGGCTTCCAAATCAGCTTTCAATTGAGCTCCCTGCTAAACAGTGTCAGAAAAGCAGAAGATGGCCAAGTGCTTCAACACGATCACCCATGTGGGAGACCCAGGTGAGGCTCCTAGCTCTGACATGGCTCAGCCCTGGCCACTGAAGCCACTTGGGGTGTGAACACTTGGATAAAGATTCTCTTTCTCTCTCTGATCATGAAATAAAATTTTAAAAAAAATTTAAAGGAATAAACTGTGTTTATACCACACGTTTTTATTGTTTTATTATTAAAGTCATTCTGTTCTTCCAAGGAAATTAATGTATGCAGTTTATTTTGTTACAAGTTTTGAGAATGGGCCCGGCGTGGTGGTCTAGCCTAGGAGTTAAAGTCCTCATCTTGAACACACCAGGATCCCATATGGACGCCAGTTCTAATCCCGGCAGCCCCACTTCCCATCCAGCTCCCTGCTTGTGGCCTGAGAAAGCAGTTAAGGATGGCCCAAAGCCTTGGGACCCTGCACCTGTGTGGGAGACTTAGAAGGGTTCCTGACTCCTGGCTCTGGATCGGCATGGCACTGCCCATTGCAGTCACTTGGGGAGTGAGTCACTGGATGGAAGATCTTCCTCTCTGTCTCTCCTCCTTTCTATATATACCTGATTTTGCAATAAAATAAATCTTCAAAAAAAAAAAGTCTTTTGGGAATCATATAGTTCACCATACTTGAAAAATGAATCAAGATTCTGAAACAAAAGCATAAGTAAGCCTCAAAGGTTTTAAGTATCATTTTTTTTTTTAGCTCTTGTGGAAAATTCACAAATATCCAGGGCTAAATTCTTCTTGCACCATTCCTCTAGCTGACCTAGGCTATCTCACACAATACTCATTATTATTATCATCATCATCTGTTATACAGTTTTGCATGTATATGGCTCCCTCCTTTCCCCTTTCCTAACTCCTTGCCCTCTGCCCCCAATATTTTACAATAATATGGTTCTTCAGCAGCAGTCATGATTAAGCTTTGCTTTCTCAACAGAAAAATGGAAAGCATAGCCCTTCTGCTACAGGGCTGAAGAGTAAAGGAAACAATATGTACATGAAGTAGAACAAAAGACCTTCACAGCTTTTCCCTTTGGTTTCTACAGGTATTTACCAGTTCAAACTTAGCTACTACTAATTCTCAGAAGCTAAATATGAACACAATGTAACAGTAGCCTATAACAATATTCTATGCTGGTTCAGAAACTGAACAAAGTGAAATTTCAACAACAACAACAACAAAAATAATCAAAGATGCTGGTGTCGTGCTGCACTGGTTTGAGCTATGGTTTACAAAGGCAAGTTCCTATACTGGAGCACTGGCTCAGGTTCCCACTGTTATGCTTCCAAAACAGTTCCTGGGAAATCAGAAGGTGGTCCAAATGTTTGGAGACCTGAATTCCAGCATTCTGAATCTGGCCTGCTGAAATCTTAGCCATAGTGGCAATGTGGAAAGAGAACCAATGATGGAAGAGATCTAATTGTCTTTTTCTATGAAACTCTGCCTTGCAAATAACCTTTTTTTTTTTCTTAAGAAAATGATGAAAAAAAAAAAAACCTGTAGAAATCTAGTTATGCTAAGAATGTGTTTCTCTTTCGGTGTAACAACAGCACAAACTCAGAGGTTTAACACAGAATAAACAAACCACCATTTCCAGGATCAAGAGGTGAAGCACAGCACAACTGGACTCTGTGCTTCATAATCAGCTCCTTGCAGCTGCTGAACTAAAGTTCACTCACTTGCCTCCACTCACTTGCTGGATCTTAAGTGGACCACACGGCATACTCACAAGTTGCCGCTTTTCTTGTCCTGTGCCTTTCCTCCTCCTTTGAACCAGCAATATCTTAGTTTTCCTCATATGAACCTGACTTCCTCTTCAGCCACCAGCCAAACAGCTCCTTGCTTTTAAGGACTTGAATATGTACGCTGGGCCTGCACAATAATCCAGGATGATCTGTCTGCTTTAGAGTAAACCGTAATATACCATTCCATAACCAATCACATGTACAGGATATAAGGACAAGAGTGTGCAATTTCAAGGGGCCATCTCCGAAAGTCCGCCTATCATATCTAATTATCCCAAAGGAAATTTAAAAGGAAAAATCTATCTCCAAGAAAAATTTCATATAAACTCTGCAACAAGAAAAAATAAAGTGGAAAAATACCCCACAAATCAAAATGTGCTACTACTATTTTCCACAGAGGTGTACAACATGAAAAGATAAAATGAACATTATATATTGATATTACAATTCAGTGTGAAGGAGTATTTCTTCTTGGTTTCATTACATAATTAAAATTTTCTTATACAATAAATATCAGAGGAAAAAAAGCTAAAATTGTGATGGAATTTGGATCAAAGATAAAACAAAATCATGTAAAAATAAGAAACATGATTTCATGGAGGGAAAAAAGTCCATCAGTTTAGTGATTATCAAATTGTAATAGCGGCCAGGCCTACAAAATGCAGAGTTCTAGAAGACAGCAGCAGTAGAGTCATGTGTCATTGATGGCTAGCACCGCCACAGAGGGAAGCAGTGCTGTGTGAGTCCACTGTTGAGCAAACATTGCAAAGTATACAACCACAAGCTAAGGTGGCTGATGTCAGTAAGACATAATCTTACAGATCTGCTGTTGTATGTATCTATCTACCACAAGCCAAAATGTCATTATGTAGCACAGAGCATACACATTTTACTGATTGGCAATTGCAATGCCAGAAATTAATTTTTCTTTTATGTTACATCTAATAATTTCTTTTTTAAAAAAAGGTTTATTTTTATTATTTTTTTTCATTGGAAAGGCAGATATACAGAGAGGAGAGACACAGAGGAAGATCTTCCGTCCGATGCTTTACTCCCCAAGTAAGCCGCAATGGCTGATGCCATGCCGATCCGAAGCCAAGAGACTCTTCTGGGTCTCCCACGCGGGTGCAGGGTCCCAAAGCCTTGGGCCGTCCTCGACTGCTTTCCCGGGCCACAGGCAGGGAGCTGGAAGGGAAGCGGGGCCGCCGGGATTAGAACCGGCGCCCATATGGGATTCCGGGCGTGCAAGGCAAGGACCTCAACCACTTGCGCCACCACGCTGGGCCCCCATCTAATAATTTCATTATGCTAGAATCTCTTGCTCTTGATTGAGAATTTCTTCCATATTTTATGACTTTCTGTTCTGCAGTAAACCAAAAGCATTCTCATTTGATCATTTATATTCATAGGAAACATAAGGCAATATGGTTCAGTAATTCTATACCAAATACCTACTATGTACCAAGCTTTCTGTATGAAATATAAAAATGATTCCAGGGCCCGGCGGTGTGGCCTAGCGGCTAAAGTTCTCGCCTTGAACGCCCAGGATCCCATAAGGGCGCCAGTTCAAATCCCGGCAGCTCCACTTCCCATCCAGCTCCCTGCTTGTGGCCTGTGAAAGCAGTAAAGGACGGCCCAAAGCCTTGGGACCCTGCACCCGTATGGGAGACCCAGAAGAGGTTCCTGGTTCCCGGCTGCAGATCGGTGCAGCACCAGCTGTTGCAGTCACTTGGTGAGTGAACCATCAAACGGAAGATCTTCCTCTCTGTCTCTCCTCCTCTCTGTATATCTGACTTTTTTAAAAAATCTTTTTTAAAAAAAGTGTAATTCAAATTAAATTAAAAAAATGATTCCAATATTAATTACCTTCATGTCAAAAATCACTCATATTTAATATATTTAGTCCTACTCTTCAGTAAAAACTCATCAAATTTTTCTTAGCCATTCCTTTGGTTTGCCAGCAACAAAGTTAGTGCTATTCAGTTAAATACTAGAAGTGCTAAAATGAGTTTACATTGAAACTGACTTGATTTAAAATAAAAGCATGTGACTCACTAATTCAACCTTATTAAATTAAGCCTATGTTATGTAACTGTACTGAGTTCAACATGGCACTAGGTGTAAGAACAAGTCTGCATTCCCAGCAAATATATTAGTATTATAGAAACACACACAATGGACAACTATTTTAGCCTATAGAAAGTCAAGAAAAGGGATCCAGAGGAAGTAATTCTTCAGTGAGAATATGAAAATGACAGGGGGAAGAGAAGCACAAAAAAAGGAAGTAAATAAAGTGAAGGGGCGGATGGTCCATTTTGCACTGAGGGAATACACTGCACAAAGGCCTAGACATCCCTGAGAACAGATGAATTAAATGAATTAAAACAAGGTCAACAAAACCAATAGCAATGAGAATAGAGAGAAATAGTTATAAGCTATTTAAGAACAGAATCAACTTCCTTGTTTTCTGATGTAAGAACTGAGAGGTGCATGCACGGAAGAAACTGAGATATCATTTAATGAGCCCAGAAATAATGAAAGGAATAGATCAGAGAAAAATAATTGTGTTTGATATGAGTTTAAGATGTCTGGAATATACCTTTGTGCAGATGCAGGCAGCTGCGTATGAGGGTTTGATGTAAAGTTGTCAATGTGATAGCCAAACCAAAACCATCAGTCCTTGGGATTGGATCGCCAAAGGAGCTCTTACATGAGAACAAGAGTTGCACAAACATAGGAACCTCAAGTTAACCAAGGAACAGGCAGACACAAAGGAGCATATCAAAGAAACCAGAAAGATGGACCCAGAATGACCACAAAAAATTCAAGATATGATAATACTTGTCATCAGTGAATAACTGACTTTGACCCAAAAAGGAAAAAGTCAACAGTAAAAAAACACTATGACAAATTTAAGTTAGATAAAGCCTATGGACCCAGAATGACCACAAAAAATTCAAGATATGATAATACTTGTCATCAGTGAATAACTGACTTTGACCCAAAAAGGAAAAAGTCAACAGTAAAAAAACACTATGACAAATTTAAGTTAGATAAAGCCTATCAAATAGGCCTACTTGGGTATGATTTAAATCAAATTAACAGATCTACTGGCATCAGTTCCATGGAAATAATTGGGAGGGGGTTTTAGTGGGTTAAACATTAAGTGAAAAGTAGAAAATGAAAACTAGTGTTGAAAATACTATTTCTAAAAGTTCTCTTGAAAAAAGAAGAGAAGCAGCATAAGGAAGGAAGCCAGAAATGCTAGACAACCAAGAGAAAGGGTAAAGAACTATCATCACTCAGAGTGGAAAGAACCAGATCTAGACCACAGCTTAGGTCCTGGTCTTAGGTAAAACTCACAGCTCTCAGAACAGCAGGAGGACATGAAGAATGTCTGTAGGCATAGGTAGAATGTTAAATCTGACGGAATGACGAGGGGTTCTTGTTTGCCAGTTTCTATGAGCCCTATGAATATGAAGATGAGATGCCCTGTTGGTAATGAGAACCAAGCGAGACAAGCTGACTGCACAAAAGCACAAAAAATATCAGCACTAAATGTAGCAGAAAACAGAATAAGGAGGAATTGATCAAAGACATATATAGAACTGATGGATAATTAATCTATGGGATTGTGGGATTTCTATCCCTCTGATGGCATCTGGCAGTCTAGGAACAGGTATACATTAAAGGTACACAACGTGAATTTCTTCACATTAAAGTTGTCTGGGTAACAGGCAAAGAAGCTGGATATGGAACTTAGCAAACTTTTTGTGTAAAAGGTCAGATGACAAATATTTTAGTCCATGCAAACTGTAAAATCTGATCTACAACTCAATTTATGTTGTGATAAAAAAGCAGCCACAAACAATACAAACATGAGTGGGAATGGCTGTGCTATTTATAAATACAAGTGGTGGCAAGATTATCCATGGGCCTATAGTTTACAAACCCTGGTTTAGGAAAAAGAAGATAAAAATGTAACAATAAATTGAATATCAGATGAAACAATAGATTCAAACCTTGAAGCACTGAAGAATAGAGGCTGAAACTTTATGGCATGAATGAAGCAAAACACATGTTAGAATTAACACAGTCTATAAAACAAACCTTTGAGCCTATTTCACAAACATCAATAGGATCGTTATCTCCACAGCAGTTTGTGCTCTTATCTGTTTGACGGGGATCTTCCCAAGTCTAAAAAAGAAGAGTTACAGGTTAGTATGCACTATAATATATATGTTCGTCTTTCCATACAAATTCATCAAGTTTTATAGACAACCGTACTCCTAGCGAAAAACCTTCAAGGCCAACACCAGCATGCCCATAAGAATCATTACAATTAAAACAAATTTATAGTATTTCCTTCTTTCTGTCTCTCAACTGTCTGCAGAATCACATCTCAAAGTGGGTGGTATTTCCAGATACACTCATCTTCCAAGTTTAGTCAGTAACTAAGGCCACACCTGCTCCTCAAGTTTCAGTTTGTTCTCACCGGCAATGCTCTTGTTTCCTTCTTCCCTCTGACTGCAACTGTGACTTCTAACATTTCTTGCTTCCTCTGATGCAGTAACAGCTTCGTGGTCTAGCTTTCCAGGTTTGAGAAATAAAACTACTATTTTCAAACTCATTTGCACTACAAGAAACTGTTTTCACCTCATAAACTAAAGAACAAGACATAACCTAGAAAAGAAACACACTTTTGCTGCATTTCATGCCAGTTAAAAAATGCACCTCACAGGTAAGCACTGTGGAGTAGTCAGTTAAGTCACCATCTGTAAAGTCGGCATCCCAGCTGCTCCAATTCTGACTCCCAACCCAGCTCTCTACCAATGTACCAAGCAGCAAAGGATGCCCCAAATGTCTGGACCCCTGCCATGCAATGGGAGACCTAGATAAAGCTCCTGACATGTGGCTTTGGCCTGTCCCAGCCCTGATGACCGCAGCAAACTGGTAAGTCAATCAGCAGATGAAGATCTCTCTTGCCAACTCTGACTTTCAAATACATAAACCAATCTTCACCAAAGGCTCTACCTATCTCATTAAATCTCAAAAACCAGGAGTAGTATAATAGGAAGTTGCTATCTATTTAAATACTTAACTATCTCTTAGACACCATCCCTTCTAAAAACTTCCTAATTGTTTGGTTATAAATGAAATGGCCAAAGTTCCATAAAGTAATTTGTCTTGAATTTACAAAAATAGGAAGCAGAGACTGTGTTCAAGATTCAGCTTATTATTATTACCTAGGATTTTACATTATCCATTATTTCCTCTTATATTATGTAGATAATTAAACATGAACTCCTATGTTAAACTTTGGAGCCCTAAGCTCCAATATTTACTCTTTAGTTCCAATTTAGTGTATCCAGAAATAAACTGAACCAAATTTATGTTTTTAAAAATCAACAAAGCCCAACAGCATTTTAGCACCCAAATCATAATATTATTTTGTAAAAAAGAAAAATAATAACTGTTAACACAGTAATTATATGTGATACTTTCTAAGGAACACAAATCTATATATGGATGTACTCCATGAAGAACAGATTGTTATTAATTCATTTTACTGATAAGTAAACAAACAAAGCTGAACCTTCACCTAGTTCACAAAATTTTGAAACTGTAGTTCTAGAACTCAGGCTACTAATCACTGTTAATGATGTCCTAACTTTGATGCTAACAGCAATTAAATGGTAATACTTTCACATATAATTTCATTCTGTTTCATGGTTCTTTTCTTTTACGTGACTGTCTGGGAGTGGATGGTTTTGTGGGTGTGAGCGAACTACATCAGAGTTCCTGGGTTTCCCCAGCTCTTGCTGCTGCCTTCAGCTTCCTGCTAATACAATCTGTGAAGCAATGGTGACGGCTTCAATAACTGTGTTCCTGAAACCCACGTGGGAGACCTGGGGATTAAGTGTCAGGCTTCAGGCTTTCACAGCATTTCAGTACCACTTGTTGCAGGCATTTGGAGAGTGAGCCAGTAGGTAGGTGCTTGCTCGCTCTCTCTTTCTCTTAAAACATTTATTTTCCTGTGGCAGTTACCTTCCTTCTGAATCTCTCACTGCTGCTTCTTTTTCCTCTAAGTATCAATCACCCATTCCTATGACAAAATATTTAAGTCCTATCTCTGGGTAGGATCAGGGATGAGTAGACATGATCAATATCATATTAATAAATGGTATACCACTTATAGTGAATGCCATATAAGTAATCATAAATGTATGAAAAAACCATTCTGGAACAGGGCTGTGATCCAAACCAGACACTCCAGATACAAAAACCTGAGAGGTCTGTGATACGGTGCAGCAGAATAAACTGCTGCTTGAGACTCTAGCACTCCATATCAGCTCTGGCTCAGTGCTCCTACTCTTCTCATACAGTTGGGAAGGCAGCAGAAGATGGCCCCATGTGGGAGACCCTGAGGGAGTTTCCAGTTTCTGGCTTCAGCCTAGAGCACACTTGGTTGCTGCAGCCATGTGGAGAACCAGTTTTTTCTGCACTATCAGCTTTACCAATCCCAACAGTATCATCACCACAGAGCACTCACTGTGGGACTAAACACCTTGCTTTGATCAGTTCATACAACACTCACAATAACCTTGTAAGAGAGGTGATAGGATCACCTAGATGAAGAAAAGGCCTAGAGGATCAGTCACTTGACTCAGGTTATAAACTACTTGGCTCAATGAGCCATATTTAGATAAGATCAAAATAATAAACACATCAACAACAGAAATCTTTAAGTCAAGGTTGGTTAGTCCCTAAAAATTATTCAGAGAGGTATCCTAAAAATCATGCAGAGAGCTGCAACACTGTAATAAAGATGATTTTAACCCAGGCTAATCTCAAACTTTGAAGAAGTTTAGGAATGCAGACTGTAGAAGTTATGAAGGTTAACAGTCTACACAGCCGAAGGTGTGAAATAATGACAGTAAACTGATAAAATCCCAAGTAGACAGACTGTGACTTAAGAGGAAGTTCAGTTGCTTAAATGTTCTCTCAAGCACATTTGGGTAATTGCTCTGAACAAACTTCCTGCTGACAGGACAAATAATTGGAGAAGAGCAAAGTTCAATATCCTTACTTATGAAACAGACACATCACACACAATGTATTCACTAATCTATTCATCTCACAAAAATATTTACTGAAAACCTACTCTGTACCAAGCACTAAGTTAGGCAAATGGTATAAAAACAAAATCTTTGCCCTTATTAAGTCTGTATTGCAGCTGAAAAAAAAAATTAAACATAACTAAATGGTACAACAGGTTACAATTTCTAACTGTTATAGAAAGGTTTAAAAAAAAGTGTGAAATAAGAAATGAAAATACACCTGACAAGGTTAAAGGCTTTAAAGGGAATATTTTGGACACCATGAAGAATTTGACAAAAGCATTTAACCTTAACAAAAACCATATACAGTAGGTATTTTATGCTCTCCATTTTACAAAGTGAGGCAAGGGAAAACAAAAGCATCACACCCAGGATGATATACCTGCTCCCAAATCCACATGCTTAATTATTCTTTCTGCCGCCTTGTTTAAAATCTCTTCTGAGTCTATACATGTAACATACAATATATTCCCTAGCATATAAATCCTTGGCAACTGTTTATAGACAAACAAACAAGTGAATTTAATCCAGACTTGCTTTGCTTTGGGTGTGTCTAGTTCCATGGCTTCTCTGGCCTTCCCTGTACTCACACGTCCTTCCTACAGCCTCCATTCATAGATACACAACTTTCTTAACCTTTCACTGTTGAGTCAGGAAAAAAAAGTATCTATTTAGGCAAATGGGAAATCAGAAAATCTGCTTTCATGATTCTAGCAGATATTCGCATTCTGAGCCCATTTCAAATAGGAATGTATCTGCATGGGTGGGCTAACTGAATCAAAGGCAGCCTGAACCTTTAGAAATCATTTCTCTTTTCTTCTCCAAGCTTATTCTAAAAAGGCAGCTGTTCCCTGCAGGCTTTATTAAGTAAGAATCTTTTTTTCCTTCATGTATTTCTCCAGATGCATCTTGGAATATTTTGCAAAAATGTTAAGATAAATAAAAACACTAACCCCAGTTAGATATATGGTCTAATGATTTTTGGAAACAAAAAGGCAGATGCTTCCCTGTGGTACCCAAACCTAGACTTCTGACTCGGCACATTCGTGGCGCTGTACTAGACAGGCATGCCGCCTTGGCATTATGTAGTCCTTGCTTATGGTTGCAGTGCTTTCTACTTAAAAATGACAAGTTCACAACCCTTAGTAATGCAACTTACCTAGCCACAATAAGACCTGAAAAAAAATGTAAAAAAGAAGATACTCATCTACTGAAGTTTAAGAAATAAAATTATTGTGATCATACATAAACATGTAGAAGTCTAACCTATCATACTTAAAGGCATGACTGTAAATAAAGCCTTCTCCAGAAAAAGAAATGTGTCCAAAACACCAAATGTGAATTTTGATATGCCTAACTCCAAGAACTTGAGTAAAGACATATTTATGGTTTCAAATAAAATTTACTGACACAATAAAACTACACATTAAAAATTTTCAAATTCACAAACCCCTGAAACTGACATATCCTCAGAACCAATTTAAATTCAAGTACTTCAAAGGATTTACAAGGCAATTTTTTTCAAAAGACAGGAAAGTTTTACCATTATAACAAAAATGTTACCTGAGGGAGAGCACCATAATTCCATATATAACCCTTGTGAGGGAAGATATTCGCTACATAGCGTAGCTTGCCATGCTTTACATCTTGTTTAATGGGATTCAATGGCTCCTTGGTGGCAATCTAGGAAAGGCACAGGAAGAAAAAGGGGAGAGGGGAATGAAAAATGGTTAGTCCTAAATCCAGCTAGCATTTTTAAAATCTACAGTTCTCAATATTCCAATTTAATGGTCAAAGATATTTTAAAATGAAACAAACCAGCTCTTATTCTTAAGTCACAGTACTGCATATGAAAAACTATGAAAACGATGATATTTTAGGCACTATTATTTATACATGCCATTATTTCTAACACATATAATAAAATCATTGAATGGCAAGGGGAAAAGAGTAACCAATGTATTTTTTTTAATCTGTTATCTAGGACATTTTACTACCATTAATCTATGACAATAAAGCTAACTAGAGATTTTCACCACGGGTTCAATGTGAGCAAACAAATTATTTTCCTCTAAGGTCTACAGCAATACAAGGAGGTTTACTTGTGCAAGTTTTCCCTAATATACCGCTGGAAGTCCCTATCAGAGCTATTAGACAAGAGAAAGAAAGGCATTTCTGTAGCAAAGGAAGAAATGAAACTGCCACTCTTCATAATATAATGTTCATATGCAGAACACTTTGTAAAGTCTCAACCAAAAAAACTTGTTAGGTGTCATTTTGTGTACTGAGGAAAAGGCTCTGGGGGTTGGCGGTGGTGCTGGAGGAACAACAGTGAGCTCCACAGGTGCTAACAGGGGAGAGAAACCCATGTCCAGCTCAGCACATTGCACTAGTCCCCAGACTAGCGGCCCCAGACCTAGTAGTTTGCAGCCCCAGACTTCAGCCAGTGCCACATCAGCTGCCATTTTGTGTACTGAGGAAAAGACTTTGGGGCCAAAGGAACAACAGCAAGCTGCACAGGTGCTGAGCCATGAGAGAACTCACTTCTGGCTCAAAACATCAAGCTGTTCTCAAAGACAAAATAGTACCAACCTGACATCCTATGAGTTCCACCCAAACTAGCTCTGGGTGGCCTTCAGACTTACTGGCCAACAGGTCCCAGCAAGACCAGCACCGCTGACAAGGGAGTAATTTAGGACAGCGACTATCTCCCTATTTCCAAGCACTGCTCAAAGTGGGAGTAGGAGAAAAGCTGTGCTGGCAATGGTGTGGTCATAGTACAGGATCACATGGGGGTGGAAACTGGTGAGCCAGAAGCTGGGGCTATGGAGACCATGGTGGAAGACTGTAAGAGTCTGAGATTGAAACTCACTTAAGGGGCCCGGCGCGGTGGCGCAAGTGGTTAAAGGTCCTCGCCTTGCACGCCCGGGATCCCATATGGGCGCCGGTTCTAGTCCCGGCAGCCCCGCTTCCCTTCCAGCTCCCTGCTTGTGGCCTGGGAAAGCAGTCGAGGACGGCCCAAAGCTTTGGGAACCTGCACCCGCGTGGGAGACCCGGAAGAGGCTCCTGGCTTCGGATCGGCGTAGTATCGACCCGTTGCGCTCACTTGGGGAGTGAATCATCGGATGGAAGATCTTTCTCTCTGTCTCTCCTCTCTGTATATCCGCCTTTCCAATAACAAAATAATAAAAATAAATCTAAAAAAAAAGAAACTCACTTAAGGGAGTGGTACAAGTGCCTGCAAACAAAGTACCAGGTACCAAACGCAATCAGTAAAATCGAATTGTAGATCAGTGGGCAACACAATTTAGAAACCAACCTTAAGGAGAGGAATCTGCTAACCAGAACAGCAATGAGCAATAGCAAAATAAGAGACAAAGGTACAATGAATAATACTGATGTCTTCCCCTCAAAGGAGCAAAAGACTATGTCAATCTCCATGGAAGACATCAAGGAAATGGGGGATAAAAATTTTAAAAACTTGTTACAAAGCTTCTTAACAACAACAAAAAGTACATATGAGTTCAAGGAATTTAAGGAATGTGTCACACAGGAAATAGCAACACTGAAGACAAAATCAAGCAGAATTATTAGAAATGAAGGACAAAATGGAGCAAATTAAAAATTCAGTAGGAAACCTCAATAATTAAATGAATTAGGCAGAAGAAAAAATCTCAGACTTGGAAGATACTTCCTTCAACAATGAAGTAAAAATATCAAGAACCTGGAAGAGGAACTGAGTCAAGCTAAGAGAAATATTTCAGAATTAGGGGACAGATTTAAAAGGCTGAATATAAGAGATACGGAAATTCCAGAAGGCACAGAAAGAGAAGCAGGATTTAAAAATATTTAATGGGGGCCTGGCACAGTAGCCTAGTGGCTAAAGTCCTCACCTTGCATGTACCAGGATCCCATAAGGGCACCAGTCCATATCCCAGTGTCCCGCTTCCTATCCAGCTCCCTGTTTGCGGCCCGGGAAAACAGCTGAGGATGGCCCAAAGCCTTGGGACTCTGCACCTACAAGCTCATTCTGGTAGTTGTGGCCACTTGGGTGAATCAATGGACAGCAGATCCTACTCTGTCTCTCCTACTCTATATATTTCACTTTCCAATATTTTTTAAAAAATATATTTAATGAAATAATACAGGAAATTTTCCCTAATTTGGAGAAAGAACTAGGAAATAAATACAGGAGGGGCACAGAACTCCCAACAGGTTTGACCAAAAGCAATCTTCACCAAGACACATGATAATCAAGGTCTCTTCAGTTGAACACAGGGAAAAGATCCTTGAATAAGTACGTGAAAAGTGAACACACAGAGGAATAGCAATCAGACTCACAGCTGACCTCTCAGAGGTAACTCTACGGGCCAGAACAAAATCGAGTGACATGTTCCAGATTCAAAAAGAAAAAAAACTGTCAGCTCAGAATAACTTCCCCAGTAAAGCTTTCCTTTGTCTTTGAAAATGGAGAAGAATTCTTCCACAGTAAAGAAAAGCTGAAAGAATTCACCTCTTCCAGACCTGCCCTACAAATGCTCTCCTGACAGAGAAAAGGAATAGCACTCACCAAAATCAAAGGCAAATGCAGAGAACATCCCAATCAAAAGACAAAAGAAGACTATATCAAACAAGGAACAATCCATTGCTAAAAGAACAGGACCAAATTATTATCTATCTATATTATTTCTGAATGTAAAGGTCTTAAACTCATCAATCAAGCATCACAGATTAGCAGACTGGATAAAAAACAAAACCTATCTATCTGTTGCCTCCAGGAGAGGCATATGAGGACACTAAAAGTGAAAGAATGGAAAAAAACACTCCAGGCTAACAGAAAAAAATGAGTTGGTAACCATTCTTATATCAAATAATATAAACTTTGACATAAAAATTACTGAAAGAGATATAGGACACCATATAATAATGAAAGGATTCATTCTGCAAGAAGAAATCACCTTACTAGTTTCTTAGAATGTTTTCTTTTTCATCTCTAATTTTACTCGGCTTTTCTCTCTTGCTTTTTTTGTTAGTCTGGCTAACTGTTTTGCTCATTTTAAAATTGGGTCTTGTTGTAATCCGTAGTTTTCTAGTTTCTATTCTACTTATTTTGCTGTGATTTTTCTTATTTCTTATTTTGTTAATTTTTTCTAATAATCCTTGAGATAATTGAATTTTTAAGCACCTAATGTTATAAATGTCCCTCTCAATACTGTTTTTGCTACATCTCATGGGTTTTGATAGTTTTTGTTTTTATCTTCATTTCTTTAAAAAAAGTTTTTCTTCTTAAAATTTATTCATTGACACATAGGTTATACAGTAGCATTATTTTGTTCAAGAAAGTTTTGGATTTTCTTTTTCATGTCTTCAGCAACATAGTGGTCATTCTATAGCATGTTATTTAACTCCATGTTTCTGTGAATTTTCTGGTTTTTTTCCTGCTGTTGATTTTGTTTTGTGGCTTTTCAATAAAGAGGATACGCAGTAACTGTGTAATAGAGACTACCATATCAAGATGTGAAGGTATAATGCAATACACATCTCTATTTCCAAATCAAAGATGAACTCCCCCAAAAAACTGTTAAATATGTCTAGACAATAGGATGCTGGACTGTCTGCCATTGCCCATACCTACAATGTCAGGATATACTCAAATAGCAGAATGATGGACTTATGCCTGTTTATGAAGGACTATACTCAGAGAACTGTATCATAAAATAACTACTGAAAAAATATTACAACTAATGGATAAGACAATAAAACCATATGACATGAAATACATACCAGAGTATCAGTAGCATTTCTACACAGTAACAACGAGCTACCGAAAAAAAGAAATCAAGAGAACAATCCCACTATAACAGTGATAAAGTTAAATACTTTCACTTAAGCTGAAAGATCTGTACAATTAAAATCATAAAATATCAATCAAAGAAATTTGAGGATGACAAAAAATAAATGGAAAGATATCCATGTTCAAGGACTGGAAGGAATTAACACTGTGAAAATGTCCACACTACCCAAAGTCATCTACAGATTCAAGAGAATTCTAATAAAAATTCTAACATAATTTTTGATAGAACTGGAAAAAACAACTCTAAAACTCAAGTGAACTTTAAGAAACACTGACCAGTAAAGGCATTCATGAGTAAAATACTACTACTACTATTAATAATAATAATAATAAAGATGGCAGCTTTACCTATTTGATTTCAAACTACAAACCTACAGTAATTAATGCAGCATAGGGTAAGTATTTGGCTCAATGGTTAAGATACCACTTAAGTTGCCCACATTCCACATGGAAGGGTCTGGTTCAATCTGCTGGTTCTACTTCTGAATCCATCTTATCTAGCTGATGGCTCAAGTATTTGGCTACCTGTAAAAGTCTCTTCCACAAATAATGCTAGGAAAAACAGTATCCACACGCAGAATAAAAGCAGACCCTAACCTGACACACAAAAATCAATCCAAAATTCATTAGAAACCTAAATGTAAGATCAGGGAAGTTTAAACTACTGGAAGCAAACACAGGAAGAAAATGACACAGCACTGGTCTGTGCAATGATCTTTTGGACTTGACCACAAGAATGCAGCAGCAAAAGCGTTTTATATAAATGGGATGGCATCTATAACTAAAGGCCTTTTGTAAGGGCTGGTATTGTGTTACAGCAGGAAAAGCTGCCCCACCTGTGACACCAGCATCCTATATGGCACCAGTTCAAGTCCTAGCTGCTCTACTTTGGATCTGGTTCCCTAATGGCCTGGGAAAGCAGCAGGAAGAAGTTCTTGGCTCCTGACGTCAGACAGGCACACTTCCAGCCTTTCCAGCCATTTGGAGAGTAAACCAGAGGATAGAGGATTTATTTTCCTCTCTCTCTGTCTTTGCCTCTCTCCATGTAAGTCTTTGAAAAAAAAATCTTAAAATAAATAAATCTCTGCACCACAAAGGAAACACTTGAAAGTGTGTGTAAAGAGGCAACCTACAAAATGAGAAAAAATATCTGAAAATCCTATATACAATATGGAATTAATATTCAAAATACATGAGGAATTAAACTTAACAGCAAGAAAACAAAATGCCTGATTAAAAAACAAGCAAAAGATCCAAACAGACATTTCACACAACACTTAAACAGTCAACAGATAGTTAATCAATGATTAGGAAACTTCAAATTAAATTACAATGAGATATTTTTCTCACACTTGTCAGAGTAACTATTATCAAAAGAGAGAAGCTAACAAGTAAGAGGTGAGGATGTGGATAAAAGAGAACCTTCTACACTGTAGGTGACAATATAAGTTAGCACAGCCACCCAGAAGCCTTGATGGACATTCCACAAAAAAATGAAAAACAAAGCTACCATATGATTCAGCGATACCACTTCTGGATATTTCATCATGTATTTGAAATTAGTGTGTCCCAAGTTCACTGCAGCACCACTGATAATAGTCAAGGTACAGACTTAATCTATGTGTCCAACACATGAATGGATAAAGAAAACATAGTATTCCACATGCACGGGAAAGAGTATTCAACCTTTAACAAGGCTATTCTATCTATCACCTGTAACAACATGGCTGGAAATAGAGAACATTATGCTAAGGGAAATGAGGCAGACAGAGGTAGGTAAAATCATTTATTCTGTTATATATATAGTCTGACATATGGAAGTCAAAGAAGCAAAGAGTAGAAAATAGTTACAGTAAACAAGGGGATAGGGTAAAAAGAGAGATGATGACAAAACAGTATGCTCTCAATCATGGAGAAGGATTAAGGATTAAGGATTATGGTTCTGTTTGTTTTAAGAACTATTAACAGTATGGAGAATATATATGGAATTACAACTATACCATACATTTCAATAAACTTCAAAAGTTCTCATCAAAAAACAACAAATATGTGAGGTGATGGAAATTGCTGATCAGCTTGACTAAATTATTACATGCTGCACTAATAAATCCTATTACTCTGTGTTCCATAGATTTAAAAGCATAAAATGTTCACAATATTTTTAAATCATAAAAAATGATAATCAGTGATATTTTCACACTATTATCCCATAAAACATATTCACACTGCAATTTAAAATAAAGAAAAAAGCTGCACTACACATACACACACACACACAATAATTGAACTTTTGTTTGAATGAAAAAACACTGCATAAATTAGAAAGAATACCACAGATTCTTAGATCTTAGAATAGAATAGTGGCAAGATTGGGGAAACATTATACATAAAAAAACATAAAAAGAACCTGGGCCCAGTATGGTAGCCTAGGAGCTAAAGTCCTCTCCTTGCACATGCCGGGATCCTATATGGCCACAAGTTAATATCCCAGCAGCCCCGCTTCCCATCCAGCTCCCTGCTTGTAGCCTGGAAAAGCAGTAGACGATGGCCCAAAGCCCTGGGATCCTGCACTCATGTGGGAGATCTGGAAGAGTTTCCTAGCTCCTGACTTCGGGTTGGCTCAGCTCTGGCTATTGTGGCTGCTCAGGGAGTGAATCAACAGATGGAAGATTTTCTCTCTCTGTCTCTCCTCCTCTCTGTATATCTGACTTTCCAGTAAAAATAAATAAATCTTTAAAACAAAATGCAGAACCTAATATCATTATCTTTCCCTACTAAAACGTTAACCAGAAAACCCTACTAGAACCTACTAAAATCAATGACAACCCTCCAAGTACAAATTTGAAAAAATGTACATCTACATATCAATATTTCAGTTACATACTTAAAGTAATATTTGCTACCATATCCAAAGTTGCAGAAGTTTATTAACTAAACACATTAAGCTACAAATAAAATTCCACTCAGAATCAGATCAGATTTTGCCCAAATTCTCAAAGAAAATAATTCTAAAAAGTAAAAGGTAAGTTTGGTAGGTTCCTGTTTCACGGAAAAGATGAAAATCTTAAAAATGCGAGTGAGGGGGCCCAGCACGGTGGTGCAAGTGGTTAAGGTCCTCGCCTTGCACACCCAGGATCCCATATGGGCTCTGGTTCTAATCCCGGCAGCCCCGAATCCCTTCCAGCTCCCTGCCTGTGGCCCAGGAAAGCAGTCGAGGATGGCCCAAAGCTTTGGGACCCTGCACCCGCATGGGAGACCCAGAAAAGGCTCCTGGCTTCGGATCGGCATAGCATCGGCCGTTGCGCTCACTTGGGGAGTGAATCATTGCATGGAAAGTCTTCCTCTGTCTCTCCTCTCTGTATATCCGCCTTTCCAATAAAAAATAATAAAAATAAATCTTTAAAAAAAATGCGAATGAGGGAACTGGAAGATGCTTGAGGAACGTTTTCCCCTTTCAAAGAAAGGGGAGAAAAAAAAATTCATGGCTGAATTATGCACCTAAGAAACCAGAATGGAAAACAACCAACCATACTCCGTAAAGCATATGCTCAGATTTGAAACTTTTCTTGTTAAAATTAAACTTCAAGTTTTCAATCATGCAATCATCACAAATTCAAAATATGTTGACAATTTGAAGCGTCTTTACATCATCATAAAATCATCACATTGATTTCACATTTAATATAAAATATCCATACCTCCATTTTAGCATTTGTCCACCGAGGTACTTCTACAACCATATTAAACAAATTCTGCAGTTAAAAAGAGAGAGGATATAAATTTTTTGAACATCTTTTAATACTAATTTCTAGTACAAGAATGCTCTAGTTTTGCCACCAAAAATTTTAAGAGTTTGCACACTATTTTACCTTTCTAATACCTGATATTCTTCTACTAAAAATTAGACAAATTACCTGGAAATAGCAGAACTAAAACTACCACATCACTGGCCACTTCTGCACACCATCAGAGATTCCTACATGCCTGGAAATGCCTGCACAGGGCAGTGACAGAGCCAGAGTGGGAACAGAAAGTAGGTTTTCATTTCTATTCTCCAACTAAATAAGAGTGAGAGGCTAGATTCCTAAGGTAAGCAAGCAGTTGCATTTTCATCTAACAAATCATTTCTGTCACCCACCACACAAAGCTTACAGGAAGGCCAACTGTTGTAAATGAAATCAAAACATACAAAATACTTTGAAGTAAAATAATTTGAAAAGTATAAGATCATGTTTAAATATAAACTATGATCATGAGGAAAAATGAAGGGTATCAGCAATTAGACTGATACATATCTACAATTAGACTGATACATATCTAAACTTAGCTTGCACAGCCAGTAATTTTAGATTATTTTAGTTACAAAAGAACTATTGCTTCTTTTTCTCATATCTGAACCCATTAGAGCACTTACATCAAAATACTCTGAGTCACAACAATCAGTAAAAATAATTATTCTCTGCAACAAGGTGGAAGAATCCACCCTGGGGGGGGGGGGGGAGAATCTCAGTGCCTATAAAACTGTGTCACATAATGCAATGTAATCAATTTAAAAAGAAAGAAAGAAAAAAATAATAATTACCCTCAGCTGTCCAAAGAAACTCTTAGGGTTGAAGTTGATTTGCATACTATTTTGCTATCAATAACTAGCATCTTATGCATGCACTATGATTTAAAACAGTACTACTTCAAGTGTGGCCTTGGACCAGGGTCAATAAGCAACCTGATTACTACTGGCTCATTTAGACATATTTACAGCAATTAGACACAGTGATTTTCAAGTCCACTGAATTGAATCATCAAAAACTAGAACTTGAATTCTACTTTTGCAGTAATACATTTTTAAAGTGTCAGCTTATAATAGATTAGAATAAATCCAGAAAACTAGTTCTTCACCACAGGTTGAGAAGCAGTGATTCAATATTCTCAATTGTGCCACACATAAAATCACCTGGCAGGCCTTAACCAAAAAAGAAAAAAAGAATCCTAAACTTCTACCTTTCATTCATTTGATTTCAACCCATGTGGTATGCACTGATTATTTTTAAAAGCTCTCCAAGCAATTTTAATATATAGCTGAGGTTGGTTTAAAGCATTACAACATCACAATGATTTCTTCCTGAAACAAAGAATGCTGTTAATTCAAATAATGCCATTTATGCAATTAATGCAAATATATACTGAACCACAGAAGCAAGGACGGTTTTATTAAGCACTTGTAGATAAGACTAAAGTTTACAATGGTAAAACTGTAAAGCTGAAGTAAGAGTCACAACAAAGCCACGAGCTCTCCACAACTCCTTCATTTCTAGAAAAGCCTCACTCCTATCTTAGCAAAACTTACACGCAGACCTGCTGTTACGTTTCATTTTTCCATTCCCTTTTATGAGGTACGGTACCCCTGCACCTGTCTAAATATATCTGAAGTAGCTATTAAAAAGAAAAGCTAAGTAAATGGCAGATGTTCACATAATTTATTCATCCCTGAAAATCTGGCTATAGGAGAACAAATGCTGAATACTCTGAGATGACAGACAAGACCAGGCTGGTGACAAGTGCTTTTTTACAATGACACCTATTAAACCACTCCCAGAAACTTGAGTTACGCTTAAAGAACAATAAATGAAGAACAGGTCTGAATTCGAAGCCAGTAAACCATGCCACTCCCTCCTGACAGCTTGTTCCTGACCACTAAGAGCATATTTGATGTCTTTCTTTCAAACTAAAAGGCATTCAGCTAACTTTAAACCAACAATGTTCTGCCAAAATTTATTAGCAAATCAAGAAAACAAAAGGGGCATAAACCAAATCAAAAGGCTGCATGTGTGGTTAGCATACTTAATTCCCCTAATCCTGTCTTCTTTTCCTCTTCTTCATGTTCACCTTATATTTTAGTTGTACAAATAAACAAGAGAAACTAGTAACAAACACAAAAAAGCAGTCAGTATGCTTTGCATGCAGGAACAAAACAAGAACTCTCGCAAAACTTCCTCTCTAACTCTCACACTTTCATATAAACTCAAATTAGATAGTCCCTAACATATGAATTGTGTTCTACGAATTAAATTTAAATAAGGTTATCTGGATAAAGGCTATGCTTTTGCCATTGAAATGACTGTTTAAGGTTAACACACAGACTTCCTAGGAACCCATAAAGCCTTGAATACCTGCATATATGTCCTTCCCACATCTGCGAAAGTAGTCCTCAAACTTCACGCTCAGTATATACCAGGGACACTTGCTCAATGTCAAGATTAAAGAGGTCCCACCAAGCAGAGACTTGGGTCAGGAATATGAAGTTTAAATGTACATTCTACATTTTCTAGTGGAGATTATTCAAGAACTGTTTTGACAACCATCAGTTTAGAGAAACAAAAGATGAGCAGCAGGCAAAAAGAGCAGAAATAAAACAACTTCCCACAAAAATGTGCAGAAGTGAACTCAAAGGCTGGATTCCTGAGTTTCAATTAAGGCAGAGAACAAAGGGAAATGGTGCCGGAAAGGGGAGGAAAAGCATGAAGCAGGGCAGGAGAATCCGTCTAGCACCAGCAGGATAAAAGGGCACCCACAGCAAGACACAGGGTGACAGAGTCCAATCAGTATCCAAGGAAAAACACTATCAAAGGTTTGACAGCTGCATATTTAAAGCATTTATTTAAAATACATTAACTTTTGTATATAATTGATTAATTTTTTCCTTCTCCTCTATTCCAAAGAGTCTGTTACTAGAGGGAAAATAGGTCTCTTAATCTTTTGTTTCACAGTAAGACAAAGAAGAAAACTAACTGACAAACTTCCAGGTAAAACAGACTTCAGACCACAGATCATCTACCAGAAAAAGTAAATAAATATGGGTTCAGGCCTTGATGCTATGAAATGGCAAAAAAGTACCTAAAACAATCCACAGAGAGCAGAGCAGAAGTCACCAGAGCTTTGGAGGAAGAAGAAAATGTGGGATGGTTCAATGCGTATGGAGTTTCAGCTCATGATGATAATTCTGGAAATGGGCACTGGTGATGATTATACAATGATGTGATATCATTTAATGCCACTGAATTGTACACAAAAAGAGGTTGAAATAGTAACTTTTATCCTTCATTAGGATTAAAGAACGGTGGTATCTACCCTAGTAGCCTCAAACAGGTATGTGAAGAACATCAGAATTACACCTGTGTCTTGCAACAGGAAAACTTCAGAGGCACTTTACAAATGCAAACTATCAGGAAGATCTTCAAGAGTGTATACCTCATATTCATCATTCCGTGCTTTCTTTGTAGGAATGCCATTTTCCTATAAAAGAAAAGATGATATTTATGATTGTAGTATTTCATGAAAGAATCCAGAGGCACTGCACAGCAGTGAAAAGATAACTACAGAGGAAGGCATCTGGCACAGGATGCCTGCATCCCACACTTGAATGCCAGGATTTCAGTTCTGAGTCACCTGGCAATTCTCACTTTTCCGTTAATGCTGCCCCGGGGGTATGGGGAGTGCTGCTGGTGATGCCTGAAGCAGCAGGGTCCCTCCACCCACATGGAAAACCCAGAAGTTTCTAGCTCCAGGCTTCAGCAGGATCCAGCCCTGGCTGCTGTGGGCATTTGGGGAATAAACTAGCAACTGAGAGATCTCTCTTTCTCTGTCTCCTTTTCAGTCTCTGTTTCTCAGATAAATAAAATGAATTTTTAAAAGTTAAAAATATCTACTAAACATTCCACTAAGAAGCTATACAAACATTTGACTCAAAAGGACACCAAGTGCCCACTGATGTTTTCCCTCAGTAACTGTATCCCCAGAGAACACAGCACAAAAGTGTTTCACAAACTATGTTATCAGAAAAGCTACATCTCCTTCAAGTTTATTTTCTAAGTTTTAGGAAATAAGCAAAAGCTCTGTTCGGTCTTAAAGGAAAGACTGGCAGCTTCTAGTGATTATGCTTAAAACAGTCATTTCATTATTGAAATGAAGCTCCAGGGAGCGTAGCTAACAAGCCAGGAAAGCACTTGCTATACCTCCCGTGAATTCCACCAAGGTGTGATAACTGTGCCACCACCAAACACTTTTAAATTAAAACAGACCACATGCTGGGTTGGGAAGAGAAACTGTGCCATTCACAAATGCTCACCAAGTACACACAACATTTATATACCAAAACATCTACTAAGGGAGGAATCAAAGTAAACAGAAAAATAATTATTACAAGTCAGCTCGAAAGCATTTCTGTTCCTAAATTACCACACCCCAGAGGACCAGGTGCAAGAGTGCTGTCACTGCTGCCTGAGGACTAGGGAATCATGGGTGCCCACCTCTGCATCCTTGGAATGCACTGACATGCCTACTTGATTCTGTACTGTTCTATCCTAAATCCCAAATCTCATATTCCTGAAACCCCAATCTCCTTAGCTGGCATATATATCCCTCAGATGTTCTCAGAATACTCTTAGTTCCTACTTTCTCCTTTCTCATTGCATGGCTCTTGACAACAGAGATCTATTACTATTGGCATCAGATGAAGAGTCTGCTAGGGTATATTCCTTATAATACCACCCATTAGTCACTCTTGATTTCACATTTCCCTGTTGTGTGTTTTGACAGCACTTAATATTAGGTGGCTCACTGTAGGTTGTCTCTCTCCTTCAATTGAATGGGAGCTACCTCTAGTTTATTCACTTCTGTATCCCAAGTGCCTGGAACAGCATCTGGCTCACAATCAGCAGAAAATGATTTTTTTGTTGAAAAAGTGAATAAATGAATGTAAGCGCTTTTGGACAAAAACAAGGAGACATGTTAGGTAACATGAGATTATTTAGGTTTGGTGGTTCACTGGCCAAAACATGTGTGCGTGAGTGTACACAGGCACACACATTCACTCATACAGACATACACGGCCACAGAGTTCCTCCTTCCCTCTCTTTGGTCTCATTCTCTCTTCAAATTCATAAGACTCCTTGGCCTATAGCTAAACATTTAGAAGTAGTGAGCTGGGGCATTACACAACAGAAGTAAAGAGTACAAACTGGTGGTAGAAGAGCTAAATTTAATAACTTCCACAGCAGACAAGACCTGTGGCCAGGAACAAATCACCTCATTTCAAAATAATAGCAGTTCCAGAAGGACAGAGATAAAGTATGGGGAAGCCTGGCTGAGGTCACCAGATTTGATGCATCCTCACTATTTTCCCCTTCGCCGATGTCACTGACAGGGTTAGAGGGCAGTACGGGCCCTGCTTCAGAGTTCCAAAACCTCATGAAGGACATGTGTGTGTGACACTCAGTCTGAGTGAAGTATCCCAAGGAAGTCAAATCACTCTTGCATCTTTAGCACCTTCCTGATTTCCTCACAGGTCTCTACCCCTTCCCTCATCTTCCAACAGTTCTGGAAAACCCAACCTCAGCGGCAGTCTTTGGCTTAGGGGTGAAGTCATGAGTCAGGAGGACACCTGAATCCTATGTCAGACTGCCCGCCTGGAGGTGAGGTCGGCTCTACTTCCGACTCTTCCTTCCTGGCACTGCAGACCCTGGGAGGCAGAGGACGGTGGTCAGTGGTTGGGATCCTGCCACTCACAGGGAGAACAGGACTGAATTTTGGACTACTGCTTTTATTGTGTTTTAGCCCTGGCCATTGTGGACAACTGGGACTGAAGCAACAGATGGGAGCACTGGCCATATTTTTTTCTGTCTCAGCTTTTCGAATTTATAAAAAGGAAAAACAAAAAAACTTCAATAAAAATGAAAACTCAATCCCATTAGCAAACCCCATTTTATCAAAACCTAGGATGTAGTCTTGGTTATTTACTTTACTCAACAGTCACCACTTGTATTCTTTTTTTTTTTTTAGGATTTGTTTATTTTTATTAGAAGGCAGAGTTACAGAAGGGGAGAGAGTGAGCGAGTGGGCTTCAGAGCTTCCATCTTCTGCTTCACTCTCAAATGGCCACAATGGGCAGAGCTGAGCCAATCCAAAGTCAGGAGCCAGAAGCTTCTTCCTGGTCTTGCATGTCAGTGCAGGACACAAAAACTTGAGTCATGTTCTGTTGCCTTCCCGGGCCATATGCAGGGAGCTGAATGGGAAGTGGAGCAGACAGGACATGAATCAGCATCCATACGGATACCAGCACCAAGAGGTGGAGGATTAGCTTACTACATGCCACAGTGCCAGCCCCAGATTTTAGGATTTTTAAAAGAAAAAAATTTCCAAATTAATGATGATCATTAGTATCTGCTGTCAACTATGTCATCTTGCCAAGTAATAAGAGAGTTCAAAATACCCCCAGTGATTACTGAAACCAAAATTGTACTTAACAGCAGAAATTTTCCACAACTTGGCTGACGTTCTTTACCCCCTTAACAACTGCCTAGTCACTTAGCTCCATAACAGTAAGTATTCAAACACTACCTTGTTTTCGCAGCCTTATTTTGCTAGTATCTAGTCTATGGAGTTTTAGCATGAGATTGGTGATCCCAAATGTTAGTTCAAAACCTGGATTTGCCACTCACCAGCTATGTGGTCTCAGACAAATTAATGAAATGCCTTCAGCTTTAGTGTCCTTGGAGAATATAATAGCAACTCATTAGAAGTTCATACTATATGTCCACATACATATATATAACATGTATATATAATATGTTCATATTATATAACAGCTAGCAAATAGAAAAGAACCCAAAAATGTTAACTATGTTATTTAGAAAATAAACCTCTAGTTGACTTCCTAAATGTTCACCCCTAAGCCTTTATATTCCTCAAATCTCAACTTCATGGCTCGCTGGTACCCTTTCCCCAAATCTTCCTAAAAGAATCCTATCCTTACACAGATTTTACTTCACAAAGAAAGCTTTCAGTTTTGTTATAGTAACTCTCTCTTACTGACCATTTTTAAGGCACATACTAGAAACGAGTATTCTGAATTTCCAAAACAAGTTAAAATATACCTGTTTAGGGTCCACTCTCAGAGGAATATCATGAAAGGGGGATATGTAGTGACCAGCTACATTCTCTGCAAAGGAAATAAAAACCAAAGTTAAAGCAAAGAACATATTCTTCCTTATTACAGCAGAAATATCTCATATACTTAAACTTACTTTGTTACTTTAAATTCAAGGTTTAATACAATTTTTAACACTTATTCCAATCCAGGACCAAAGGGGGATATAAATCAAATAAATTACATTTCAGTTATTACAATCATTTACTTCTCCCTGTGACTTAAAATTTCCGAAAGCAGACAGTTTAAAATGGATTAAAGCTCAAAAAGTAAGAAACCAGCAACATAATCTACAATACCAAATTCATGGAAACAACCTAGATGCCCGTCAAAAGAGGAGTGATTAAAGAAACTGTGGTATGTCCACTCCATGGAATATTATTCAGCCATTAAAAAGAATGAATTACACCATTTGCAACTTGATGGTCCCAACTAGAGACCATATGTTCAGTCAATTCCAAAAAGACAAATACCATATGTTCTTGCTGATATAAGGCAGCCTTCATACAAACTGTAAGATCAACAACTCCTTCCATACTATTTTTGCTGCAACCCATGGGTTTTGATATTTTTGCTTTTATTTTCATTTCTTCAAAAAAGTTGCTTTTCTCTTATCAAATTCTTCACTGACTTGTAGATACCACAGTAGCATCATTTTACTCAAGAGGCTTTTGTTGTTTTTCTTTTTCATTTCTTTATCGACACATCAGTTATTCAGTGGTATGTTGTTTAACCCCATGGTGCTGAAAATTTTTGTTTTAACTTCATTCCTATTGTTGACTTTGTTACATGGCTTCTCATTTAAGGAAATGTACAGTGATGGCCTAAGAGACGATCATATCCAGATGTGAAGATATAATGCAGTATGCATCTCTACTTCCAAATCAAAGATGGGCTCCCAATGAAACAGTTGGACATATTTTGACATAGAATGCTGGACCGTCTGGTATTGTGTGTGCCAGCAATGTCAGGACACAAATAACAAAATGATGGACTTATGACTGCTTATAGGACTATACTATTGTAATAATATCAGGAAAATCAGTCAAGATTTAGGAACTTGGGGAGGGGGGAGGGAAATCTCAGACAAAATGAAATTGTGCCATAAAATTTTTTTTAAAAAAGGTAACAAACATCAGGTTTTTTTTTTTCTTTTCAAATATGGAATGCTTCACAAATTTGTGCGTCATCCTTGCACAGGGACAATGCTAATCTTCTCTGTATCGTTCCAATTTTAGTATATGTGCTGCCGAAGCAAGCACAGGAAATATCAGTTTTTTAAAAATTCATTATTAAATAAATTGTGGTAAAATTGAAATCAAGTTCCCTGGGAGAAACCTAAGCAATTTCTAAAATCCAGCTCTAACTACAAATCCATGGGAAGAAAAGTCCAAAGGTCCCATGCAACTAAGAAAAAACAAATAAATTTACTGAAAATACCAAATTTCAATAACTGGATTAGCTTAAAAGTTGTACAGAGTTGCGGCACAGCAAATAAAACTGTTACCTGTAACAACAGCATTCCATTTGGATGCCAGTTCAGTTTGGTTGCATCCTAACAGCAATGAGCACATCTAGCGCCTTGACTCTGCTTTCTAAATACCACTCTCCAAAGAATACAAAGCAGGAATGGAAAACACGCAAAATGAGCCCTGAGCATCTTGTAGGGTCAGAAATTCACCAACTACTCAAACAAAAACTTATTAGTACATTAAAGTGATATTTTAATGTACATTAAAATAAACGAGGAATTTCTCAGGCGTCTAACAATTTGCACAACAAAATAAATTAGATCTCAAATGATAAAATATATGTACATGAATCTAGACTGATAGAATCAAGTGACTAAATTAATAAGCAAGCAAAGAAGACACAAATCAAGCCTGAGAGACTAAACCAGATTGGACATTAAAGAGAGATGATGACTAAAACTGGAACTGGATTCCAGAATGGAAAGCGAAGTGAAACCTGAATAAAATCTGGAGCTCAGTGAAGAGCCCTGTCCCATTGTGAGTGCCTTAGTTCTGAAAACAGCACAACAGGAATCAAAGATGCCAACATCTGGGGAAATTGGGTGTGTGGTACACTAGGATTCTACAGCTGTTGCAACTCTTCCAAATCTCAAATGATTCTAAGCAAGCCCTGACTAAACTGAAAAAGAGAGAAAAAAGTAGAAGCATAAAGACAGGCCTATATCGCACCACAATAATACTTTACGATTATCTTATGTATTTGAAAGGGAAGAGAGAGAGAGAATTTTCCCCCTGCTGCTTCACAGTCATAGTGGCAGAGCCAAGTCAAGACAAAGTCAGCAGCTGGGACCTCTCCTCTGGTCTCTAGCATGGAAGGTGAAGGCCCCAGCAGCTGGGCCATCTTCTACTGCCTTCCAGGCACATCAGCAGGAAGCTGGATTGAAGCAGAGCCGTGGGACTTGACCCAATGCTGCCACATGAAATGCCAACACCCCTTCAAGAGTGTATCCCTCTGTACTTTCATATTGTACACACTTAGCAGTAGAATTAAATTATGAAGGGAGCAGATCCTCTTCATTTTTTACTCTCACATCTGGAAGAGTACTGAGTACCTAATAAAATGCAATAATAAACCTACTATTGTACTTTCCACGCCAAATTGAACATGAATGTTTTTCTGCCTCAGCAGAAGGTAACTTCTGAAGCGCTTCTGCACAAAGTAGAGAAAAAGGTGAGAAAGAGTCCACAAGAAATTCACTATGATCAATAAAGTTTTTCATTCATCAAAACGATAAACTTTTAAAAATCCCTTCTGAGTACAATATCAAACATCAAATCCTCTGCCTGATTTTTTTTAAATTTTTTTTCTCTGCCTGATTTTTCAAAGTTATCTTTGAGTAACACAAGAACACAAGAAACAAAACTGCCAATTTTTGAATGATTATTTGCTTTTTTTGTGAATACGGATATTTAAAAGATATATTAATTTATTTGAAAGGCAGAGTTACAGAAAGACAAGGGGAGATCAGAAAGAGAAATCTTCAGGCCAAACACGCAGGATGTGAATAGCTCAGAGCCAGGAGCCTGGGTCTCCCAAGCACGTGACAGCCTCACCAGCAGGGAGATGGGTCGGAGTGAAGCAGCAGAGACAAGTGCCTGCCTGGATGTCAACAGGGCAGCGGCTTAACACACTACATCACAATGCTGGCCCCAAGGAAAGACACTGAAGCAGAAAATACCTGCACACTTTCTCATTTTCTTTTCAAATGAAATATGGTTCTGGGAACTGAAAATGGCTTTCCGAGTGGTACAGCCACTTTGAAAAACAATTTGGTGGTTTTTATAAAGTTAAATGTATAGTTAGTTAGCTTGTGCAATTCTACCAAGTAGCCAAGAGAAATGAAAACATGTTCATTCCCAACACCTCCAAGTAAATGTTCAGGGCAGATTTATTCAATATCCCCCAACTCTGGAAACAGCCCAACCAGTGAATGAACAAACCAACCATCACACCCACACAGTGGTCTTTTTACTCAACGTTACGTTACTCTTCAACAAAAAATGTATACACAACAAAATGAACACGTCCAAGCCACGCTACACAAAGTGAAAAGCGAGACTGAACCAATTCCATTTCCACAGCCTTATGGAAGAGGTAAAACTCGGGGGATAAATAATAGAACAGTGGCTGCCAGGGGTTGAAGGTGGAGCGGGTAGGAGGGACTCCACAAGCAACGTTCCGGAAGTGCCAGGGCTCGTCTCCATCTTCACCGAGATGCTGCTTCAACAAATCCACATGCCGCACACTAGGGCTGTTCACAAAAGTGAGTGAATTTCACTGCATATAAGTTTAAAAATAATGTGATACCTAAGAAAACTAGAAGGTAGTTAAGATACACAACAAGCACAAATGGAAGTGCTTGTCCCCAAAGCGATCGTCAATCTGTGACTGTTCTCTCTCTTTAAAGGAAAGAAAAGAAACCCCAAAGAGAAGAAAAGCACAACCTCTTGGCAGTGGACTTCAGTTGTTACATCGGAGGCCT
Organism: Ochotona curzoniae; assembly: GCF_017591425.1. Classification (NCBI taxonomy): domain Eukaryota; kingdom Metazoa; phylum Chordata; class Mammalia; order Lagomorpha; family Ochotonidae; genus Ochotona; species Ochotona curzoniae. Next base: position 42,572,129 of record NW_024467119.1, read on the forward strand.
ACCACTGCAGTGGAAATGAACAATAATCCAACTTTAAGAATCCTGGCAAACCAGGGAAGATTGTTATTCAACTAAAGGAGTTAAAAAAAAATTCCCAATTAGTTTGGCTGTCTTTATAGTTAAGAACAATCAATACTCTAGCATACAGTTTTAAAGTTAAATTTCCTAAAGTTTCAATCTTTCTGTGAGCTTGAACAAGCCCCTCCAAACTTATTGAAACGTAGTAAGAGGAATATTACTTACATCTGAGGAAAAAAGCAGGGCCACAAACTAAGTTCTGCCACTAACAATGTGTATGAGTGGGCACCTGGTTTAGCCATGTGGGACCCCACACTCACCCTGGAGAGGGTGGGGTCTGCCTCTGTTCCAGAGTTCCTTTCCACTTCCCACGACCGTGCGCCCTGCAGGGCAGCCAGCGATGGCACAACCAGGTGGGTCCCTGCCCTGCTGCCCACCTCAGACCAGGATACAGCTCTTAGCTCCTGGCGTTCACCTGGCCCAGCTCCACCTGCTGCAGACATCTGGGGAGTAAATACAGAGGAGAGCGGACCAGACTAAGCAGGGCTACAACACTGTGCGCCTCATGTGGACTAGATCAGGGAAAAGCCAGGATGGGTTGATTGTTCCTATGGGTGCAACCTACAATTAGAATGGGAGAGGGCTGTTTGGGCATAGCCGCAGCATCAGCTGACAGAAACTGGCACTGGGGGCTAATCCTGTCAAGTTAAACTGCAGAACCACCTGGAAAGTGCACAATCCGGGAGTGAGAGACCTGGGAGGGAAATAGTGGGTTCCCCCCTCTTGGGTTACCACTCCCACGGGAGGGCACGAGAACTAGGACCGGGGCTGGGGTAGCTAGACAGAGAGGCACTCAACCACACCCGTGAAGGCTTGACTGTTGAGCTGGTTAGATAGATCCAAGCTTCAATGCCATTTGCCATGTATGAGAGCCAAGGGGGATGTGGGACAGATTGGACTGGTCAGCCACACATATTGGCAAACCAGGGTAGGGGGTGGGCCTGGTGGGGGTTATTGTGGGCCGCTCTCATCAGGATGCGGCTCCACTGGTTTCAGTGAAGACCGAGTATGTGCTGGACAGAACCAGGCTGGACTGCAACACCCATTGGTTCCAGTGGAAGGCGGGGCTGAAAACAGAACCAAACCAGCAACTGCAACTACCAGCTGACTGGCATGATAAACTGTGCTGGGCCCTGCACTTGCTGGTGCATACAAGTATCTGGTCTGGGAACACCTCAGACAAAGTTTCTTTGGTGATCCCCCAATTGAAATGCCAGACTCAGAACTCAAACCATGAAGGGACAGAAGATGGAATAAGTTAATCAACCACCTCAGCTATAGGTTGGCAACAAAATACCGGGCAAATAGAGACGCTATGATGGACAATGTCAATTAATGGATTTTTCAACAACCTCATCGTGTTTGGAGAGGCAAGATTGGCAGCAATTTCAAAACTGGTGACCTATTGAAACCACTTCAACGAGTATCTCGGAGCATGCCCCACATGTGGGACTTGGGGTGGGTGGGAAACCGGGTGGGGCTTCTCCCTCAATATCCCCCTCTACCTCATATATATTTAGGAAGCAATATGGAAATAATAGTCTTACCCACTTTCCTGTAGCCCTTGACCCTTTCTGCCCAAATTAACTATGTAAAAATTGTCAAAATAAAAAATTTATTAAAAAAAAATACAGAGGAGAGACGGTTCTCCATGTATATTTGTCTCTCAACTTTTCAAAAAATTTAAATTCATGAAATGTGTTCTTAAATGTCACTAAATAAACATTATATCTGAATAAACAAATAAATATTATACACTGAAGCAGAAAATACCTGCACACTTTCTCCTTTCCTCACTTTCTCAGGACCTAAATAAATATCATATCCAAATACTAAGATAATGCCAATGTAAGTGTTGAAATTGTTTCCTAATCGCCAGTTTGGAAGGTAAAAAGAATATAAACGAATACATGGTTTTTATGAACTTGGATAGCCATATCTATAAGTTATTTGGATTGTGAAATATTATTCATAAATAAACAATAAAAAGAAAAATAACTTCTACTTTATATTACATATCTATAAATTTGCACTCACTTTAGTAAAAGGAAAATGATTGTGATTGCCATGATTTTTTTGTTATTCCATAATGGTCAAAAATCACACTGCATCCCTAGGAATAATTAATGTATTGTATGAGGTCGATAAACACACCCAAGAAAATGCCAAACCATGTCAAAATTTTCCATTCAACTGACCTGAAATTAGATTTTATTCCATGACTTGCAGCTATGCTTCTCTTGTGACAGCAATTTGTATCAGGATAAAAGTTTATTCCTTACACTAGGTAGGTGAGAAATTTCACAGCAATTAAAAACTTAATCTGATATTAATTATATATAAACATATGTATATGCAGAAAATATTTATATATTTAGATTGGAAGCATTAGCATCAAAAAAGCTTTATAGCAAGCACTAAAGCTAATTTTTTATTTTAGAGGCTTATGGAACTAATATTTCTGGCAGATTTATCTTTATTGGAAACACAAATTTACACAGAAAGAGAAACAGAGAAAGATCTTCCATCTGCTGATTCACTCCCCAAGTGGCTGCAATGGCCACAGCTGAACTGATCCAAAGCCAGGAGCCAGGAGCTTCTTCCAGGTCTCCCACACGAGTGCAGGGTCCCAAGGCTTTGGGCCATCCTCACTGGTTTCCCAGGACACAAGCAGGGAGATGGATGGGAAGAGGAACAGCCGAGAAACAAACTGGAGCACATATGGGATCCTGGCACTTAAAGGGGGGAAGATTAGCCAATTAAGCTAATTGCACTGGGCACAGATTAAGGAATCTAAAGGAGTTTAAAAATCAATTTCAAGGGGCTGCACTGTGGCACTACAGGGTGGACCATCACCTGCCATACAGACATCCCAAGCAAGAGCCAGTCTGAGTCTGGACTCAACTCCTCCACTCCTGATCTAGCTCCCGGCTAAGGCACCAAGGAAAGCAGTGAACAAAGACCCATGTGCTTGGGACCCTGCTATCCATGTGGGAGACGGGATAAAATTTCAGGATCCTGAAGCCTGGTTAGCCCTAGCCATCCTGGCGCATAAACCAGGAGATGGAGTGTCTCTCTCTCTCTCTCTCTCTCTCTGTCAAAATAAATGAACAAATCAGCTTCAATAGAGTTTCGTTTCTTCCACACAGATTACAACATTCTTATTTCATGGCATTTCATCTCCAAAACTAACCTGTTTTTCAGTTTTAGGGACTGCAAATCAAGTTTTTCTATACCCGTGTGATAATCACTATGTTTTATTACAACAACTCAAGTTCTAGTGATACAGGGAGCAGCTGAGTCACCTGGGGATAACAGTTTCTATACCTCCAAAATAGGGGCTAGTTCCCTTTGATGTGAGGATTAAGAGATTCACTGCCTAGATCAGTCTCCCATCAGCTGAGGGATCCAAGACTACCCTTACAGCTCAGTGTAAGTTCACTGTAATACATCAGCACGCTACATGACATGCCCACCATCCACCATAACAGGAAACATCAGAACATATACTGAACAGCGGGGCAGTAGCTGGATTCTAAAAAATCTCCACCTATTGTCCAGGCAGTCTGGAACGTTCCTTCGTCTTATTAGAATTTACCTCCTCTTTGATTAAATGACCCACATAATGTTAAACAATTCAGAAAAGGCTACTCCCTTCCATAGGAGCCTCAAGTGTGAATCTTGGCTTTCATAGTGCAGTGCTTACTGCTCACTCTGCTATTCTGCCTGGCTCCTGAATTCCGCCCAGGAGTGAAGGCACAGACCTGGTTACCAGGCAGTCCTCAGTAATCCTTTAAAACAAAATTTAAAACAGACTACAGGAACTCATACATTTAAGACTGAAAACATTTTTTGTGCATTATTCACACAAGTCTTACCAAGCCTAAATTCTGACCAAGTATAATTTCAAAAGCAGGTTTCAGTCTACTACACAAATGATGTAAAGAAAGCCTATAGTAATTTCAACGTCAGCGTATGCTTGAAATAAACTATGAAGCAAATGAATTGTTAAAGGGCAACATGATTCACTGTCAAGCCAAACAAAAGCAACTTTAATTATCCAGAACTCTGTTTCTCTAACTGAACCAGTTGTTTACCCCACAGCAACAAAAGTCCAAATTATGAAAAATGTAGTTCTTATTATCCGTTGAGAAAAATGTGAAATATAAATTAATGATTCTTCAAATTACAAACAAAGCCACTAAAGAAACCAAAGGCATATACACATGGCATGCTAGGTCTTCCAATGTATACACAACTAACCTCAGTGTAACTCCACAGCTAATCCAGTACTGCACTGTAACTTTGAGAACCAGCAATGAACAGATAAGCACATTTCAGAAACAGCCACTTTTATAACCACATCTCATTTTCATTACCCTTCACAGAATAGAAATTTTCATTCTGTATCTTAAAGGGGGAAATGACACAGAGTACGTTGAATATCTACCATGTGTGAGACACTGATAATCTTTACACAGTCTCATTTAACTGTCATGGTGATTGTGCGATATTATCAGTACTTGCCCCATTTTACACATGAAGCAACCAAGCAAGAGACGCCATCTGGTGACTTGCCCAGGATCATAAAGCCAGGACAACAACCAAAGGGTTCTCTTAACCCAGAGCTGTTATAAAAACACAATTGCTTCTCAAAGCTTCAGAAACCAACCCAGGCGGCGTTCTCCAAATCAAGTTTCACGGAGCACTAGTGTTGGTAAAATGTTAGCAAATGTGTGGAGAAATAAGTGCTCTGTCATTGAAAAGTTATATCAGAATTTTCCAAAACCTTAATGTACTTAATCTAGGAAGTATTCTAACTTACTAAATCATGAAATCCCATTTAAAGAGGACCTAAATATCTCACGGGGTTCTTGTGTTCAACACAGCACCTCTTCAAACACAATCGTTTTGCTCAATCTCATCATTCCATGGTAAAATGAAATAGGGGCAGAGCGGTGAAGTGACACAAGCCACCACAGCCCGGTTTCCCACAGGGCCAAGAGGGACATCAAAGAGGCTTCTGGATTTCCATGATATTCCTTCCCCTTTATTATCCTGTCTCATGTACCACTGTTTCTACAGCGTTTAACACTGATTTTATTTATATATTTTTAAAAGATTTCTTTTTTTAATTGCAAAGGCAGGTTTACAGAGAGAAGGAAAGACAAAAAGAAAAATCTTCCATCCACAGGTTCATTTTCCAAATGGCCACAATGGCTGGCCCTGAGCCTATCCAAAGTCAGGAGCCAGGAGCTTCTTCTGGGCCTCCCACGCGGATGCATGGTCCCAAGGCTCTGGGCCATCCTCACTGCCTTCCCCAGGCCACAAGCAGGAGGCTGGACGGGAAGAGGAGCAGCCAGGATACGAATCAGACACATACGGAATACCTTTGTTTGCAGGAGGATGATTAGCCAATTGAACCACTGCACCATCTATTGTTTATTGTGATTTTTACGAATAGGATTTAAGAGAAATCAGCTACACAAGTGCTAGTATTTCAGAACCTCCGCACAGATCTAGAAAATCTAGAAAAAGACAACAGCTACCAACATGAAGCTCAAAATCCATCTTCCACTGTACTAGTATCTCCGAGTATCTCTTAGTAGCTCGTTGGTCAGATCTAGAAAATCTAAAAAATATGTCTAACAACATGAAATAACAATTTTTAGCCAAAGAGTGCTATACTCATGTCTTGTTTGGAGAGAGAATTACACAGACACCCATTTCTGCTGAATCCAGTCTGGGACCACACTGCTCTTCACCTTAACCCAGTCCCTCCTACACGCTATGCCTTCCTACAAGAAAGTCCTGGGCAACGATGCCATCTGGTGGTTGTTTCAGGAGCTGTTCAAATTCAACATAACCTTCCCAGTAGAAACTTCACCAGGGGCTTAATATCTTTCCCCCAAATCACACTGCATTTCTTCCAATGTTATTTGCCTCAGTAAAATGTTTTCTTCGTTCCTGCCTTGCTTATCCAACTGCATCGGAAAAAAAAAATCTTACATATGGCATCCTACCATCAGAAAAACAATTCTTGAGTCTCAAGCACACTTGTAGCTAAGCAAATAAGAGCCTCCCCCCCCCATTGTGTATGACTTCAGAAAAGCCCCCAACAGAAGTTCTCTCCCAACACAACCTGTCAGAGCCTCCACCAGCCACACCTTGCCAGCGGAGGGCATCAGGAACACCAGGGCGGAGAGGACCTTTGGCGTCACTTCAAGGTCAACAACCAGATAGGACAGCTGAAGGCACAGACGCCCAGTCACCCGGGGCCAAGAGGTGACAATCACCTATGACTCCTCCAGGAAAACAGTTTCCTCAAGTTTTACCTTTTCCTTACTTAACAATCGAGACCTCAGGAAGGTCTTGAAGGTTGGCCCCATAACTTGTCCTTGGGAACAAGGCCCAACCGTGTCCAGCAAACTTTCCTGCCTTTTCTGCTATTAATATTGTCCGCGTTTGTTCTCAATCTGGAATCCTTGCACCAGATTATGCAATTGACAGCCACTTTACTGCTTAAAAGCTAACAGCCATTTTATACAGCTTTTAAGGAAAAATTGTGGCCAGCCATGGTTCGCATTATAACCTCCTGGACTGTAATTCACTCAGAAAATTTGAAGCTTCTTGCTGAGGTTACCAGCTCACCTGATCAACCCTGATCAAGCAAGAATGGGGGAAAAACACATGGCAGAGAGGCAAGGCAACGACCACTTGTGGATAAAAACACAACTTCCAGTACCAGCTGCATTACAAAACTCCCATAAAACACTCCTTAACCGCAGGACAACCATAAGCACTTTCCCAACAGCCAGGTGCCCTAAACTAACAGGTCGTTTATACTCGAGGCTGTGTTATTACTTTACAGGCAGGATTTGTGTAACTCTCACAGCCCTAATCTTACAGATGTAAAAAACCTTAGGAAACCCGTCGAGGGTGCAGAGTTTAGAACCTGCAGCTCCCCTCGGGGAGATCAGTGGGGCATGCCAAAGACGCCATTCCCACGTTACAGCAACGACCCCCTGCTCCACACCGCGGGCAGCCACCCAGAAGGGGTCCTCCCCTGTGCCGTACGGGACGGGGTGGCACGGCGCCGTCGCCTGGCCCGTCCGGTCACCCCGGAACCGAGCCGACGACGCTCCGGGCTGGGGGCGGCCTCGAGGGGGTGCATCGGCAGCCCCCCGCCGCCCGGGACCCCCGTCGTCCCCCGTGCCCCCGGCCGGCCTCTCCGGAGTGGCCCCTTGGCTCCGCCCATGGCTCAGGGCTGCCGGCTGGCCCAGGCCGGGGCGGGGGAACGAGCCCAAGGGGGCTCGGCCGCGCGTCACGCCCCGGGGCCCGGGCCTGTCACCACCACCCCGTCGTGGGCGGCTCTCGTCCCTCCGCGCGCGGGAAGACGGGCCCGACCGCGAGGAGACTTGCCGATCGGGGAGTAGTGGGAGAAGAGGCCGAAGGAGGCCGGGGGCGGCCGCGCTGCTTCCTGCGCCCTGCCCGCTCGGCTCCTCGGCCCTCCGCCAACTACTTACTGAAGAAGACGCGGTAGTCCTCCGAGTGGGGCTGGCCGCGCTCCTCCGTGCGGTACAGGGCCATGGCGCGCAGCGGCCGGCTCGCCGCCCTCGCTCCCGCCGCCGGCTGGGCGGCCGCGCGCCACCCCCGGCCCGTGCGCAGCAGCGGCAGCAGCGCGCGCATGGCGTCCACCGAGGTCCGAGCCGGCGCGGGGCGGCGCGGGGCGGCGCGGGGCGGCGCTGGGGCTCGCGGCCCGGGCGCACGCCGGCGCCCCCTACCGCCCGGACGCTCCCTCCTGCCCCGGGGCCCTGACCCGGATGCCCTGACAGGAACGTGACCGCCGGGCCCGGGCGCGCCCCGCGGAACGCGCGCCCTCTCTCTGTGCTTCTCCTTCATGTAACATTATTACCATTTTACTATGAGGGTCACATACTCTGTGTCAGGGGATGCTAGACTCTGGGCCGTGCAGGAGACAGGAGTCCTCACACGGACGTTGTTCTGGAAGCCTCCGTGTGTCACCGCGACGTGGGCTTACAGAATCTTAAAAAAAACACAAAACTTCATCAGATGCTGTCTACTCCCTGAAGGTGCTTATGGCTTAGGCGAAGTGGAAGTGACAACCCCCTCCACACCTCATTTTTTTTTTACTTGGGCACTTGTAGCGCATCTGGATATTTGCGATTTTTCATGTTTACCCTCTTCTGCCCTCTATATTGTAAGTAGGCCAGCACTGAAGCCTTGATAGTTCAGTACAGTAAAACAGTTGTTTTTTAAAATTTTTAATGTATTTCCTATTTATTTATTTATTTATTTATTTATTTATTTATTTATTTATTTATTTTTGAGAGAGAGAAAAATGTGCTGCATCTGTTGGTTCACTTCTCAGACGCCCACAACAGCCAGGGTCCAGCCAGGCCAAAGTAGCAGCCAGGAATTCAGGCCAGGTCTGGTGCGTGGCAGCTGTCAGCTGAGCCCGCACTGCGGCCTCCCAGGTGCACGTTAGCCACAACTTGCATGGGTCGAGGACTCCGTTCCCGAGTCAGGCACGCTGATAGGGGAAGCAGGTATTCCCTGGCATCTCAACCACCGGACCGAGGTTCAAAGTCCCTGTTGTTGAATTAAAATCTCAGGAGAGGGTGACATTATCCTCGGAACGGTGAAATCGACAGCATTTCAGAACTATCCAAACCACTTGGACAAAACCCTCGGAATATGCACACGTTGAGACCCTGGGTTGATAGCAGGTGGCGGTTCCTCATCCCTGGGTACTGGGACCTGTGGAAAGTCGGGAGTGGTTTCCCCCTCTGTCTCCCCGCTTCCCCCCAGGAAGAAGTAATAGCAAAATTGGAAGCAATGAATTCACACAGTTTTCCCTAACTCTCAATCCTTTCTGCCCTGATCAACCATGTAGTTATTATTAAAAATGAACAAATAAATAAATAAAAAAGGGGGGAGGCCCCAGAATCTCTGTGTACTGAATCTCTCACCAGCATCAGAAATCCTGACTCTGGCTTTTCAGGAAAGCATGCTGCCTGAAAAATCTGCAGTCATCGTCTCCACATTTCATCCTCTGTCCCCATCTCCAAAGAGGCTCCCTCCACCGCAGCGTAAGCAGTGACATTGTCAAGTGCTAAGGTCCAGTCCCAAAGTACGGAAGGAATGGGATAGTTTCAAATTAAGAATGAAAACTTTAACATAAAATGAAGTATTTCAGCGAGTCTATAAAAATGAAGACAGGAAAAGTAGCAAATTTACAAAAAGAGGCAAAGAAACGGGCATGTATGATCTTTGTTACAACAAAGTGAAACAGTTCTAAGGAAAAAGAAAAGACATTTAAATAGTTTAAGTACATTTAAAAACTAATAAAACTGACATAAGTGAGATTTTAACGAACATAATGAATATAAAAATTTATGAAATACTATTCTAATTTAAAAGCCTCTTATATTAAAATATCCTTTCATTGTTAACTACTTTATTACTAAGTCACAATAACAATCTGATATTACACTAGTATACCCTGCTGTCTTCTTCCACTATGTACTGCACAATCTGGTTAATAATGATAGTAATACAACAACTTAAAATATTGACTGAGACCAACACTCACTCACTCACAGAGGGCAGCCATCTTATGATGCTTGCTCTGTAGCCATCATTGCTTGTGGAGGGACCATCCAGTCATGCTCAGCATTTGCATGAACTAAGTGTTTGGAGATGTACAGGGTTCTCCCAGACGAGAGGCTATAGATATGTCTGCATTCCTGCTCTGAGGTACTTGACTTCTGTTATCAAGGTCACCCAGAGGATAAGCTTACTGCAGTAGCTCCAAGGTGACATCCTCATTCTAACGGCTTGCAAAGAAGAGAAGGTTGTACCCTTTCTGTTGTTAAGAACACTTGCCAGAAACTTCATGTGGTGCTGCTTGCATCACTTTGGACAATGTTGATTCTGGATTAGGAGCCACACTGCTGCAGGTGCCATAAACGTCACCTCACATAGTCCAACTTCTTTTGGGAAACCCTGGGCCATTGGGAAAAGCTGTGAGAGCTGTGCCAGCTTCCACTCCTGCTGTGAACGGGATTCAGACTGTGTCGTATAGGGCATCCAGGTCCTAATTTTATTCTGACATTTAAAGTTTGGATATTATTCTACCCAGGATCCAAAAAGAGTCTCTTGAAAATGTTATCACCAAGCACTTACACTATAGAATTTTTTCACATTTAAAAATATTTTATTTTGTTTTATGATATAGTTCTTTAGGCTCTGGGGTTGTCCATGCCCTTCCCCCAAAGACCACCCCACCACCACCATTGATTTTCCCTCTAGTTTTACAATGAATGTCCTTCATGAACAGTCATAAGTCCATCATGACACTATAGATTGTAGCATGAGTTTCTCAACACTGGTGGTTCTGTATGGTACCAGCTTAACAAAGCTGAGAAATACATAAGGCAGTGTCTCCCATGAAAAAGGAAGGGAATTTATTCTGCAAATATCACAGTACTTGTGTAATTTTGTTGTGTATGTATGTGAAAAATAAAAGTCTAATTGTTCTGCTAACCTTTGAAAATTAGACTTTCTTACTGAGACAAAGTTATGAGTTAATTTCTTACAATTTTTGCATTCTTAAAAAAACCAGTTTTCTATATACAGTAACCAGAGACATGGGATATTATTCTCATATATGAGGGAACAAATGTGCAATAAACGTTGGGGACCAGATTATAAACCTGGCTTGAGACTTGCTAAGTTTGAAATAACTCAGCGTTTCATTTTAGACGAAGCCGTTTTCACCACGTCTTCTCTGGGAAGCAGACCTTGGGAGGGAGTTCAGAGTGTGCAGTGTTTATTAGGCTGTACTCTTGGGAGCACTACTTGGAAATAAAGACAAGAAAGCAAGCCTGAGCAGAGAAGCCAAACTGTGAAACTAGTTAGAATTTGGAGCTAGACAAAAATCAGATAGTGTATTGCAGTTCTATTTCTGCTTTAAGCTGGCAAACATAACATAGTTAAACACAGTTATAGCTGTCACTCAAAAAAAAAAAAAACCTAATTTTGGAATTGTGGAGTAGTCATTTATGTTTTTTCCTTTATAAAAGTAGTAAATGTGTCTCTAAAATAAGCTATCATCTTTACCTACAATATGCTAAATAAGGACACTAAGAAATGTGGCAATTGCCTACATAGCAATGACTAGCTTTGGGTGTGGGTAAGGGACTCGGCATTCGACAACAGTGATGACAAGGGCTAGTATTGTTGTGCAGAGGGTTAAGATGCTGTTTAGAGTGCCCATATTCCATATTGGAGTGCCGATCTGATTCCGGTTACTCCACTTCTGATCTAGCTTCCTGCTAATACACCTGGAAGATGGTAGATAATAGCCCAAGTATTTGAGCTCCTGCACCCACAGGGGAGACCTGAGTGAAATCCTTGGTTCTGGCTTCAGCAGAGACCTGGCTGTTGTGGCTATGCAGAGAATGACTCAGTGGATTCAAGACTGACTTTTCTTTGTCTTTCAGATAAACAAATATCCTTTAAAAAGTAATGATAATGTAAAATAAAGTTGTTTATTTTCTAATTAATTTAGGGACATACAAATTGTGATATTTATTGATTATTAAAGCCCTTTATTCAAAAGAAAGGTTTTAAAACAATATTTCAGGGATTACCATATTATGTATTCCATATGAGAATCAGTTTGAGTCCCACCTTTGGACTGACCCAGTCTTACTGCAGCCATTTGAGAAGTGCACCAGCGAATGGAACATCTCTCTCTCTCTCTCTCTCTCTCTCTCTCTTTCTCTCTCCCTTTCCCTCCCTCTCTATTTATCTTTCTCTATAGCTATACCTTTCACTTAACTTTTTAAAAATAGCTGACAATGTTAACTAAAGTTTGTGTTGCTCCAGTATTTGTCCATGGTGTTTTTAAGTTCATGTCATAGTTCTATTCCTTCCTCATTAAACTACTGGTTGTTATCTGTTCATAGAATTGCTGTCATGACAATATAACCATGTTTAACTTTAGATCTTGAAATACATAATGTGTGTGTGCGAATACATATATATATAGATATATTCATATGTTACTGTGAAATTTTTTTTTCCTTGTTAATCTGAAAGGCTACCAACCATATGATTTCTACTATATGACATTCTTAAAAAGGCAAAAAGGTAACAAATGCAAAGTTACCCAAGTTGGAGCTGGCACTGCCTTGCGGTGGTTAAAATGCCGCCTGATGTGCCAGAATTCCATAGGAGGGTTAATTTGAATCCCAACTTCTCTGCTTCTCGTTCATTCTCTGCTAAGGTGTCTGGGAAAGCAATCGGGAATGGCCCACATGCTTGGGTCCCTGGAACCAGCATAAATTCCAGGGTTCAGACCAGCACCACCTGTTATGGCCATTTGGGAGGTGAACCAGTGGTGGGAGGATCTTTTTCTCTGCCTTTCCTTGTCCCTCTGTTTTTCAAACAGATCAATCTTAACAACAACAGCAGTGTAAGTGGGTAGACCCTGCCTGCGACACCAGTACCTCATAGGTGAAATAAAGTAAATAATGTGGGTGATTATGAGGTTCCAGTGTAGGTTTGATTGTGGCAAATATATGCTCTGGTGGAGGCTACCAAAGGAGAGAGTGTGTGCATCTATGGGGGGGTATGGGTAAAAAAAAATCTCTGTCCCTTCTTTTCAAGCCCCACACTTCTCAGAAATCATGAAGCCTATCAAACTAAAATCAAACAAAAATAAAATAATAACAAGTGACTGACTTCTCAAAAGCTACTGAACTAATGTCTAGCACAATCATATAAACTTAGAAATTGTTTCATATTCTGTTGACTATTTTCCTTTGTTATGTAACAAAAATCATTGTTTTTATTTTAGATTTTCAACTAATACTGCCTTGGTATTGGTACCTCTAGAAGCTCAATGAAAAGCATACATTTCTTCTTTGCTTGAATTGCCATTGCTTGAGCAACAGCGGACTGCTATATTCACAGCTTATTCTGTGAAATCATTAGTTCTTGTGTATTAAGCAGAAGGAGACGGCCATGTGACCCTTCCATGCTCAGTTCTACTCTTCTAGAGATTGTAACACACTCTGTTGTTATTTCCTATTGCTTTATTATCTCTCTTTTTTTAAAGATATATTTATTTTTTTATTGGAAAGTCAGATTTACAGGGTGAAGGAGAGACAGAAAGATCTTCCATCCACTGATTCACTCCCCAATTAGCCACACAGTTGGTGCTGAGCCAATCCAAAACCAGGAGCCAGGAGCTTCTTCTGGGTCTCCCATGCGGGTGCAGGGTCCCAAGGCTTTGGGCTGTCCTCCACTGTTTCACTGAACCACAAGCAGGGATTGAGCTGGATGGGAAGAGGAACAGCCAGGACATGTACTGGTGCCCAGAAGGGATTGTGGTGCACGCAAGGCAAGGAATTAGCCACTGAATCATTGCACTGGGCTACGGGCCTCTTAGCACCTGGTTAGAGTTCTGGCTATTTTGCTTCTGATCCAACCTTCTGCTAATGAACACTCAGGGAAACAAATGTTTATGGCTCAAATGCCTCAGTCCCAGCTATTCATGTAGAAGATCAAGGCTGAGGAAGGGATTCCTGCCTTTGGTCTGACCCATACAGGTGAAAAATCTTTCAACAAATTACGTAAGCCCCAAAGCCTGTTTCGTGTATAAACACAGTTATTGTTACAATGTTTTAATATGTACCCAGTATTTAGGTCAGCATTAGCGCACACTGCATTCATAGCTCTCCATTCACAGGAACTGCACATTTAGATGCAAACATTTGACAATTTCATGCATCTTTAATACTAGTGCCTGTGACTTGCATATTAAAATGCACGTAATTTTAACGTAAATTTCTTTCTTAATATAAGAATTAGCCGTCCTATTGATTTTTTGAACATTGTCAGTGTAGCAGTGTTTATTATCTATTAATGTCATTTTGATAAGGAAGGTGTTACAAAATATTTCTTTTTAAATGTAAGTTCTGTTTTTATCCATCTGTTGATGGACACTTGGGATGTTACCATCTTTTCAATACTGCTCTTATAAACATTCACATATCAGTTTCCCTGTGGATATATTTCTTCTGGGTCTATGCCAAGGAGCTGAATTGCTACCTCACAAGGCAGTCCTACTTTTGCTTCCTGAAGAATTCTGTTTTTGAGACATTTGTTCTATTTTACACTCCCACTAGCATATGTGGAGGCTCTTAGTTCTCCACATTTTTGCTAACTCTTGTTTTTTTATTTTCAGAAAAATTGTTATAGCCATTCTAGTGCATGTGCAATGGTATGTCATTGTGATTTTGATTTGCATCTCCTTAACTGCTAAAGAACAAAAATACAAGCGGCCAATAAACACACATCCAGTTAAATATATTGTTAATGTTAAAAATTCATGTGTATGTATATATGTATTTGAAATTCAGAATTAGAGAGAGAAGAGAGAGAGAGACATGGAGCTTCCATCCACTAGTTCATTCCCTACACGGTCACAAAGCTCAAGGCTATGTCAGACCCATGCCAGGAGCTTCATCCGGGTCACCAACTTGGGTCGCAGGGGGCCCAACACTTGAGTTATCCTTTGCTGCTTTCCCAGTCTTTTATCAGGGAGCTGGATTGGGAGCAGAAAAGTCAGGTACAAACCAGCACCTATTTGCAATGGTGGTATCACAGGTGGCAGTTTTATGCCACAGTGCAGCCTCATAATGTTAAGTTTCACATTAGGTTGTTTTTCCTATTTTTTTCTTGGCCTGAATAAATGGATTATGACATAGACACTCAGTGGAATATTTTTTCAGCCATCAAAAAGGCATATAGGGTGGTGATGATCTATAATTCTGATATATGAGTTATATGCATTATGCTAAGAAGCCAGATACAAAGAAATCACATATTGTATGATTCTTTTTATATGAAATAGCTAAAACAGTTAAGTCTATAGAGAACAAAATGAAATTAGCAGATGTCAAGGATGGGCGGAGGGAGGAAGAGGGAATGGTTACTTAGCGTTAGCTATGGGATATGCTTCTGGACCAATGAAAACATTTTAAAACTACAAGGAAGTAGTCTTCTATAATAATGAGATGACACTGTGCCAGTAATCTTATAGTCTAAAATAACTAATTGTGTGTATCATTTAAGTTTCAGCACAATTTTCAAACTGAAGAAAGTTGAGTCTAATAAGGTTGAAAATATCTGCCTGGCCATTTCTCTTGCATGCGTTCCAGTGGCTACCTTATTAACCCATGAAATCCTTTTCAAAATAATGCTTGCGGGCCCGGCGCAGTGGTGCAGTGGTTAAGGTCCTCGCCTTGCACGCCCGGGATTCCATATGGGCGCTGGTTCTAATCCCGGCAGCCCCGCTTCCCATCCAGCTCCCTGCCTGTGGCCCGGGAAGGCAGTCGAGGACGGCCCAAAGCTTTGGGACCCTGCACCCACATGGAAGACCCAGAAGAGGCTCCTGGCTTCGGATCGGCGCTCACTTGGGGAGTGAATCATCAGACAGAAGATCTTCCTCTCTGTCTCTCCTCTCTGTGTATCTGCCTTTCCAATAAAAAAATAATAATAAAAATAAATCTTTAAAAAAATAATGCTTGCAAATGTATAAAATAAAAGGCATAGTTGGAGACAAACCGGTTATGTTGAAACATATTTACAAACTATTTAGGAAAATACTTTGTTATCAGTAAAATACTTGCTTTTTTTCTGAAGTATTACATCAAAAGGCTGAGCAGCAGATCTAATAGCTACCATAAGTCTGAGGTTATGATACATGTCAGTGATATTTACAGACATCTAGTAAATGATATAATAATCATATGCCACTTGTATTGTAGACAAAAATGAGATACTACTAACATCACCACAGAGTTTGTTGCCACATTCTTAAATCTTTAACAAAAAGTTATTAAAAACAAATATTCACTTTCTTTTACAAATATAATTTTATTATATCCTCTCTACCCCAACTTGTAACTCAAAATTATAAACACTTAGTAAAGGAAATGTGTATATTCTTTCTCATTTGCTTCTAGCAGAGCTGAATAATCAGGGTGGGCATAATGGCACAGTAGGGCAAGCATTAGGAGGTCTGCATCCCACACAGTAGCGCATCCTGGAAGGCAGCACGTCCTGGAAGGCCGTCTGGTGTGCAGACTTGGGTCCCTGGCACTCACCTGTAACACCTGCATGGAATTCCGGGCTCTTCGTCTCAGGCCCGTCTAGTGCAAATTGTTGTAGGCAGTTGAAGGATGTATTTGTTGCTTTCTCTTTTGTTCTCTGAGTCTGCTCTTTAAATGAAAACATACTAAAAAAGAGAGAGAGAATAATGGAATATGGGAAAAACAAAATGAAAAATATATAACTGTTGTCTCATTAGATTTCTCTTAATTTAGACAGTCTTGATTAGTTTTAAATGTTCTCTTCGTTATTTTAAAGGAGATTCGATCCAATTGTAGTGAAACAAGTAATCCAAGAAACATATTTATTTAAAAAATAGACACATAATTGGCTGAAAGCCGAGAAATTGGTTTTATCTCCCCTGTGTCTGGAAAATAAAGGGTGCTGTGGTGGGGCTGTTATCAGCATGTAGAAATTATCTTATGACTGATTTTTATCCAAGAGAAAATAAACCCCTGTTCTAAGGACCATACACCTCTTATAAACAAGAAAAGGACACTAAAGCTATTTCAAACCATGTTCCAAAGCTGTGCACAACACTTTGCCATTGAGCTTTTAATTTTTTTGGTTGCTCTCTAAATTGGATGTAATAAAATGTATCTATCAAATAACAATAGCGTGTAACTCAGCTACATGTAGTGAGATGGCATGAAAAAAATCTGAAGTTTTACTTGATTAAGTATTATTACTGCTTCTAGGCTAAAATAATCATGAGAAATGTCAGCTTCAAATGACACAATATAAATCCCTTGTAATATTATAAATATATTAATCATTATAACACTCTAATCCAATTCAAGGATTGAGCTACTAAATGGGTAAATAATAGGTTCTGTGCAAAGTCTAATGAGACAACCCATTTTCTCTGCCCACCTTCTGGTTTTGTGTGTGTGTGTGTGTTTAGGTCTTGAGTAGTGGGAATTAATTTTGTTTTTAAATGGTTTAATGTAGGACTTCTGCTTTTTCTCATATATATATGTTCTGATTGCATGCAGTCATGAGTCTCAACTTGGATTCAAGCAGACCCTGGATTCCAAAGACAACTCCTTGAAATAAATTCTATGCTGTTTATTCCGAAAAAAAGTGTGGACCGGACTCATTTCTGTCAGACTTCATGTCCATATCAAAAGCAAAGTCAAAATCTCAGGTCTCAGGTTCTCAGAGTTTAAGCCTGCCAGCCGGCCGCATGGTCACCAAGGGTGAGGCAATGGTGCTTTTTGGCCATAAGGAGCACCAGAGACAAGCTGGTGAGGAATGTCCACTTTATTAGGCACAGGCTACAGCTCTTAAAGAGTAGGAAAGGGGAAAACAGGAAGGCATCTTCCAGCAGGACCCTCTGCCTCCTTCTCCCCCACCTACCAAAGACACAGTCATTGGTTATATGACACACCTATTTCCCTTAATCTCATGGTCATGTCAGAGATCATATTCCACATGTATTCCCCTTGACCTTCTAGCCATGTTGGAAGTCACACTTCACGTGTAGGTCTGGGAGTTGTACCTCAGGCCATAGGGAAGTAAGCTTTAGCCCATCAGGTAGCAGGGCAAGGGCCTGGGGAGAGTGCCCACATCAGAGGCATAATGGAATTCATAATTTGGGATCATGATGCATGAAATTCCTTAGCAATTGAAAAATTTCTCTTGTTTGAAAATTGTTTTTAGAAAGAGGAGACTTCTGGGGGGAGCTGGCACTTAGTACCAGCGTTAAGACACTGCTGCTCCACAACAGAGCCCATCCTAGTTCCAGTTTCCATTCCTCACTCCAGCTTCTCATCAGTGCAGACGCATGGGGGCAACGGTGATGGCTCAGATAACGGGTTCCTGCCACTCACACAAATACCTGGACTGAATTCCTTGCTCCCAGTTTGACCCAGCTCCATCCCAGCCATTTTGGATATTTAGGGATTAAAACAGAATATAGGAGCTCTGCTTGTCGTCTCTCAAATAATAAGTAATAACATTTTAATAAGAACTTTCTCCTTCACCCCTCCTTTTTTCTTTCTTCCAAGTTTCCTGAGGTTATTCTGTTTCTGCAAGGTCCATGCTCAATGTACCTTTTTTATTTACCCTTCTCTTCTCAGGCAGAACCCCTCCCTGTTCAGCAGGGAGCAGACCATGCTGTCCTCATGCTGTCTGCTCTTCTCATGCTGTCTGCTCTTCTCCTCACTCTGCCCTCTCTCTCTTTCTCTTTTCTTCTTCTTCTTCTTCTCCTCCTCCCCCTTCCCTAGAAAACTCTTTCTTAATAAGTTCACTATACATGCAAAATTTAATTCTAGTTCCTGGAGGGCCACTAGTCCAATACCATGGGATGCAATTTACACACTTCTATCAAAACAGAATATAAATTAACATGAAAAAGTTCATAATTAGAAAGTCACTTTGGGGCTAATGTGTGTTTACACAGTCTCATCAATCCTCCATATCCTGCTGTCTTGGTTTAATTGAATTAAGCTTGCTTTAAAGCAGTCAGTTAAAAAAAGGAAAAGAGATGTGGGTGGTCGATAAATGAAAACATTTTTTAAAATGTTAATTTCTCCTCCCCAGAGATTTCTACTTCTTGTTCCAATTTAAAATAAGGTGAAGGTAACAACATATTTTGTAGAAGAAAATCCTTTATACAACCACTGAGAGCAGTTTTATTTTTCCTGATTTCAGTTAAAATTTAATAACTATAATGAGCATTTTTACAAATGTTTTTCCAGCATTATGTTTTCAAAATTTCATTATTTTACATCCCAGTAAAATTGCTTAATATTTCACTGAATAAATTCAACAGTGAAAAATAACAAGATGCCAGTTTGGTGGAAACATGAATAATGTCTTTCAACAATAATTAAATCAAAACGAACATTTCACCCATGTACAACAAATTTTAAATTATAGTAGCATGACATTCTTAACCCTTGACTGGACGAAGTATAAAACCAAGTTTTACAGAACTATATTTGTAGCAATGCTCCCTTGATACTAAACAGCATGTTGTTTAATTTCCAAGTACTTATGAGTATTCCAAGGTTTTTATTGATTTCTACTTTTATTTCTTTTTTCATCTGAGAAGATACATAGTATGATTTAAATCTTTTAAAAGTTGCTGATTTGATTTGTGAGCTAACACATGATCTATCCTAGTAATGTCCCGTGTGTTGATATGAATGTGTCTGTGGCAGTGCAGTGCAATATCCTATCAATGTCTGTTAGGTCCATTCAGCATTACATTTTAATTGCTCTGTCTTCTAAAGACAAAGAAGAAAATACAAAATGATGAATAAGATGGATAAAAAAATCTAAATCGTGTAGATCACCTAACTTGACACTGGTTCACAAATTGAAAAAACAAAAATACAGAGAGGTTAATATAACCTTTCAAAGTTCTTCCAACTTTTTAAGTGCTCTGAAATGGGTTTATTTATTTTTTTTTTTTACTTTTTCCCTGTTGCAGAACTATTCACATGCTTTACCGTGTGTCTTGTAATTCCTCCCAATAGTATAAGTAGAAGTATGTCTTTCTACCATATGATTCTAGGTTTTTCCATGTGAGTAGTATGGGTGAATCAAATATAGAAGACACCTTAAATATGCTTGCTTTATTTTCTTTAGATTTTTTCATTTTTGCCATTTAACTAAAAGAAGAATGTATTCCAGATAGCTTCTTGACACTCAAATTAATGACAACTCAAATGAAATTAATGCTGTAATATGTACAGAAGGTCTCAACTGACTCTGACATGTAGCGTTCAGCCATACCCAATAATAGGTATTACCATATCTGAGATCAGTCAAAAAGCAGTGAATATACGTTTCCTCTTTCAACCAACTAAATTACTGGAAACTATTTGCTTTGTAATAGTAGTATAGTAAACTTTTTCCTAAGTTTTGGAAAAATTAGGAATGGTAGAATAGTTTGACTCTAAAATGTTTATATCAATTCTAATTTGTGTCACTTGCATCCTACAGAAAATCTCAAAGCCTTGACAGTAGATGGTCAAATGTTAAAATTAGTTGCAGTGTCTCCCCTGCTGGACCATCACTCTCATTGGTAGGAATGAGAGCTGATATCAAGTGCAGACCAGGCCGGGCAGTGCTGCAATATCTATTGGATTCAAGTGAGCTGAATCAGAGGAAAGCCAGGCTGGGTTGACTGTTCTTACTGGTGTATGCACAAGCCAGAGTGGGTGAGGGTTGCTTGGGCTTTGCCACAGCATCAGCTGGTAGATGATGGCATCGAGTTCAAATTCTGTCAAATTAAACTGCAGGACCGCCTGGAGAGTACAAGATCCGGGAGTGAGAGTGGGCCCATTAGGAAAATTGTGGGCACCGAAAGGTGAGCGTGAGAACCGGGACTAGGGCAGGCATAGCTAGAAAGAGTGGGCACCTGCCAGCAGGTATGTGGGCTGAATAGTGGGTTTGGTTGGGTTGAACTAAGTGTCAATGCCCATTGAAAAATTTGAGAGCTGAAGGGGATGTGGGACAGACTAGACCAGTCTGATGTGCATATTGGCAAGCACAGGAACCAGGACAGGGGACAGGCCTGGTGGGGGTTATTGTGGGTTGCTCTGACCAGGCCACAGCTCCTGCTTGTTGGCATGAGGGCCAACTGTGTGGTGGACAGGATCAGGCTGGGCTGCAACACCCGTTATTTTGTGTAGAAGACATGGCTAGAGATAAAACTGACCCAACAATTTCAACTACCAGTGTGTGTGTAGGTCGATTAGGGCAACAGACTGTGCCAGATCCTGTATTGGCAGGCACACACAAGGATCAGGTCTAGAATCACCCTAGATGAAGTTCCTTTGGGGATCCCTCCAACTGAACCACTGGACTCAGAGCCCCAGCTATGGAGAGAATTGCAGGTTCTATGGTCTGACCATGGAATTCAGGTGTCAGAGCTGGGCCTCCTCAGTGGCTTAGATGGAGCAGTGGACAGCATATCCAGGTGCACACAGAGGATATGGCAGTACATTGGAGCCTCCAAAGGATACCTGGTACCATAAAAGAGGATATAGGACAGAACAAATTGGTCAACTACCCCAGCCAAGTGTTGGCAGTGAATACCTAGGCAAACAGAGACTCTAAGGTAGACTATGTCAGCCAGTGGATTCTGGAGAGATTTCATCATGAATGAAGTGGCAAGATTGGCACTAACTTAGAACCAATGAATAATCTCTAAATACTCAAGCAAAATCCAAGGCATGTTACAAGGAAAACATAAAGAACTTTTGATTTAAAAAAAAAAGCCACAAGGAAGATAGAAGTGAAAAATTACCAGAACCAACTAAGACACAAAGGTAGAGTGCTTTTGCTGAATTCTTAAAGTTCTAAGTTTCAGGTGCAGAAAGAGTGGGGAAATGAATTCAGGACGAAGATGTGGTTCAGGGAATCAGAAGGTCAGAGAGATGAGCAGTATTGTGGGGGGCCCCTGGATTGAGGTTCCCAATGGGACTAGAGTGAGGCATCTCTCTTTACCCCTATGCTGGTGTCAGGAGTGGCAGTTCATGGTACACCTGTGGTCCAGGAAACGAGCACAGACCTTTGTTCAATGTTCAGGTGGACTGGTGACCCCATCAGGAGAGCTCACTGCTGAGAGGGGTGGTGTGTTAGAGCTACAGCTTGACAGGCTAGCTTGCGGCTGTCTCGCTTACTACAGAATCCCAGTTTGGAAGTGTTTTAGATGGCTTCTTGACTCATTCTCGAACCACAAAGAGAATCCTCACCCACGGGAGAAGTGTTGTGAAGCTGTTTTCCCAGAAAGGCTTTCAGGGGTCTTGGCAAAAAAAAACCCCAAGTGTTGGGGTCAATAAATAAGCAAAATTCAATTTTGAAAGAAAAAGTGTTGGTTCCTCTTCTGTCCTCCCTGTTGCCTGTGACTTTTTCAAGAGGCTATGATAGGAGTGCAAAGAAATAGAAGATAAAATATGGTTATGTAGCTACTATAGTTTAGACTCATTTAAGTCCAGCAAAAAAAAAAAAATTGTTAACGTACCATTATGTGAGTTTGTTGGAACTTAAGTGAGCTTCCCAGAAAGTCGTTTTGAAAGGTCCCTTTCTAGATAGCCCAGCCTTGTCTCATGTAATGTAGGCATATATCCTTACCTTCATGATTATCTCATTCTAGCCTTGTATTTCCTCCTCAGCCATTTTGGGCACTTTGTCTAGCCTTCCCTTCAGACAATCACCGTAATTATGTAGGCTGTCTGTCTTTACAGACTTTGACTACAAAAGTAAGGGGGAAGTATCTTACCCTGTCCCTCAGCCAAAGGGCAGACAAATGTCATAGCACCCCGTCAGCTGTGGAAATAAGCAAAGACCACTCTGACAAGCGGTTCCACCGCTATTCATGCAGAACTTTGCTCTGGCAGAAGTCTCCTGCTTGCATTCAGCCGACTCCACCACAGCCATCAATCAGGAGAGTGGGAAAGCCTTCTAGTAGCTTCACACCAGAGATAGTTGGAGGAAATTGCCGTGGAGCATGTGACTGTGATAACTCCCCACAAGGGGGAGCCAACAGTAGATTGAAAGTGAATTGCTCCCCGCCTCCAGCTCCCCACCCCTCACCACTTTGGGTTGCAAAACTGAGGGAAAGAAAGACATTTGTAATAGAATGTTGTTTCCTAGTTGCTGAATCAAGCCTACCCGGGTTTATCTTTAGAAGTACCAGTTGTTTGAACCGATGAAAATCCTCAAATTGTTTACGCTGTCTTCTGTTACTTACACTCAAGGGCATGTTAATTAATCCCGCAGGCCTCGGTAGCTGCATGATCACTGAGTCGTTATGTTGTGATGTGCCATTGACTTGTCTGTATCATCTTTTAATGTTAAGTAGGAATTGTTAATCTTGTATACCAACCTAGCCCTACCCAGTACAGTACCTACTGGAATTCAGATACCTTAGCTAAAATAAACTGTCATGAAGTTTTCTTAAAATATTTTAACTTTCTTAGGATGCACTGATTTCCTTAATTCATTTGTTCTCTGCTTATAATACAAAAAAAAAAAAAATAGGGGAAATCATGCAAACTCACGCATATAACACCATCGTAAAACAAAGGCTTCCTTCAAGTAAGCTGAAAATTCTAATTTTGACTTTGTCTTTCTATTCAAAAACAAATATTATCATTATCTAGCAGATAGGCAGCCAAGATTTGAAAGCAAAATTGTTTCGGATGCTTTTCAACATGTGTGTAGAAAGAATTTTATTGCAATAGTAACTTTTTTGGTTCCTATTTAAGAATTCTTCTATGTTCTTCTGTATTGAAGAACTATACTATTTTTTTGAACCTGTAATTAATACTGTCTCAACCCATGTGTTTTGAAAAATTGAACTTGCATTATTTTTAACATATTGTTTACTCAATACTATGTCAATTAATTCCATAACATTGTATATTGTTGCTGATGTTATGCTGGGGCTTTTAATTGATCGAGATTTTACTCTGTTGGCTCTACCTTCAGACCAGAGAAGGTCTCCCCAAGAAGCCGTTGAACTTATCTGGACAATAAGATGCTGGACTCTATGCTTGGTATATGCTTACAATCAAGGAATCTCAACTGAACTTAACTGTGGTCACACAACAAAGTGGAGGAATCCACCATGGGGAGAAGGTTGTGGGAGGGGTGGGGGGAATCCCAGTGCCTATAAAACTGTATCACATAATACAATGTTATTAACAATAAAAAAATAACAATAGGTTAAAAAAAGATATGATATTAAACATATGACTAATGGAAAGTAAAAAAAAAAGAGTATTGGGGAAAATGCTGAGAGAGGAAGCGGTGAAGTGGTGAGAGAAAAGGGAGGGGGAGGGGAGAATTCCTATACCTTTAAAAATGTATCACTGAAAAGAATAATACTTAAATATACAGAAAATAACTATACAAAAAGAAAATGAGATCAGTTGCGTTTTGATTCCAGGTAAAGAGCTCCCCGTTTTTCTCTGTGCTTTGCTTTCTGCAATTTTTTTTTCCCTTCAGGCCAAAATCAATTCAAGAGTCCAAGCAATAAATTACAACTTTTCCTTTCATTCCAAACTATTAAAAGAGCAACAATAATCTTGTTTTAGAAAGGGTCAACTTAGTCATCACTTACTTATTCACTCTGTAAACATTTGTAGAGAATTTTTTTATATGCTAACCACCATTTAGCCATGAGGAGCAGAGAGATGAGTGGAGTACAACTTTTGTAGTCCCTTCCAGAAGGCAAGTCACAGTAACACAATGTTATTGAACTATAATATGCATAAATTAAATAACTGTGATTTGTGACAATGAATTGAAAGTTGACACACATAGAATTATCATATACATATGTGGAGAAGACAGATGGCTTCCTAGAAGAGTGATGTCATAGCTGAAGGTAAATTCTACAAAGTTTATGAAGAGAGCCAGAGCACGATGGCAACTGAGCAAGATGCTCTAGCACTCTCCCCACAAAGACACCAACTGGTTGGGACTTGTTGTATGCAAGATTAGCCTGTTGGGCTACAGCATCAGCGCCCCAAACAAATAAGTATTTAAAGAAGAGTGCAAGCCCAAACCACAATTAATCTAACCTTACTCTAGTTACAGTGTCAGAGAGGAAGATCCCATGCCTGATGGTTTACTCCTGAAATGGTGGCAATGGCCAGAGCTGACCCGATTCAAAGCCAGGAGCCAGGAGTCCAAAGTCTCTTCCAGGTCTCCCACACGGGTGCAGGATCCCAAGGCTTTGGGCTGTTCAACTGCTTTCCCAGGCCACGAGCAGGGAGGTGGATGGGAAGCAGGGCTGCCGGGATTAGAACTGGAACCCATGTGGGATCCTGGCATGTGCAAGGTGACAACTTTAACCACTAGTCTATGATGCCAGGCCCTCATGATATACATTTTCAAGGAAGTTTTCAAAGACTACTCATGTTTTTATTAATTGGCTAAATATTTTTAAAAATATGAGTGACACTGTAAGGTAGACATAAGTCTTTTTACTTGATAGAATTACAATTAATTTTCCCCTCAACTGAGCAGGAAACATATTAAAAACCATATATTTTACATTCAAAGTGTTCACCTTTGGACTATATCAACCAATGAATCTTAGAAGGGCCTCCTATCTTTGGATCATCAAAATTGACAGCATTTCAGAACTGTCGAAACTGCTTAAGCAGAACCCTGGGAACATGCTCCACATCAAGGACCCTGGTTGATACTGGGTGGCCCTTCCAATATCAATATCAGGTACTGGGGTGTTTGGGAGGCGGAGTGTGGTTTCTCTACTTGTCTCCCCCTTCCTGCAGAAACAGGAGGAAGAAAAAGAAAATCGGAACCAAAATACGTCAGCACCTGTGGATGGAAGATGATCATTCGATGATGCCTTAGTGACCTCAGCGTGGGGCAGAATGTTCTGAGGGTGCTACTTCATGGTTTTGACAGTTCTGAGATGTCATCAGCTTCATTGCGTCAGAGTTGAGAAGGCCTTTCCAAAGCCTACCAGCCGACAGAGGAGCAAAAAAGCAAAAGTACTGAAACATTTGTCCCATCCTCCTTCCTCCATTCTTTGATCCTCCCCACCCTAACTGCCTAACATATGGCAATCCCTCTTAACTGTGTAAACAACATTAAAAAAAATAAAATAAAATAAAATAAAATAAAATAAAATAAAATAAAATAAAGCAAAAGCAATCAGTGTTCGGGACCAGTGCAGTGATATGGTAACCTAATCCTTCACACTGCGGCAATGGCATACCATATGGGCACCGGTTTGTGTCCTGGTTGCTCTGCTTCTGATGCACCTCCCTGGATGTGACCTGGGAAAGCAGCAGAGAATGGCTCAAACCTTTGGTCCCCTGCAATCACATGGGACACATCTGTGGCTCAGGTACTGCACTGGCCTGCATGCATGACAGTCAAGTTAGAGGTAGGCTGGACTGGAAGCCTATAGTACTGGCATGTCAGAGCTCCCAGGGTCAGGCTACAGCACTTGCTGTTGCGGGAGGCCAATGATTTTTGCTGTCAGCAAGAAGCCCATACTTTCATTCCATGTAGGTCTCAAACACATCAGGATATCTGATCTTATGATAAGAACCCATGGATGTGTGGTCTGGCCTTGGAGCACACATTGAATGATTAAATACCTACATGGTTGCCTTCTGTGCAAAGAAACCAACAGCTCCTCAGAGTAATGATGACGATGGGGGACATAGCCACTAGCACTGCAGGAAAGTTGTCCAGCTTGTGAGAAGGAGCTATTAGGTAGCATAGAAAGCACAGAACCTTGTGTAGGAAATCCCTACAGCTGAAGCAGCAAAAGGAGCTACAGCAGGTCAGGATAAGTCTGTGCCTGTGCCCTTCAGCAAGCCTTCGAGTAAGAACCAGAAATCTCTGCACGGGGAATCACATGGTGCAGTTAGACAGCTAGTTTACGGTCATGAGCTAGAAACCACACTTCCTGTGTTCTTTGTAAATCCCATCTGCCTGTCTGTGAATCAAATGATCCCTCCCCAGAGATGTACTTCCTCTCAAACCAGGAATCTTGGGTGGTATCATGAAACTACTCCCCTTCCTAAGATCATATGAAGGTCGGGGAGATCTCTGTCTTCCTGTGGACACAGAATGGAAGACAGAAACCTTTCCCCTCCCAATGCATAAGAAAATAAATAAAGTGATTTTAAATAGCAATAACGTTATAAATAAAGGTGAGAAAATTAGTGAATGAGTTAGAGATTGTTAGACGTATTCCAGAAAAGTCTTACTGGACAGGTGGCATCTGAGCAGAGCCTGGAAGAGGGAACAAGAAGTAAGGAGAGCACCAAGGAAAATTGAAATAAGTCATCACTAGAAAATAAGCTTAGCATCTAAATCACTTGTGTTATATGCAAGTTTAATGTGTTTTAGGAAAGGTAAGAGAATTTGGTGTGAAACATTAGTGATCTGAAGAGATTTGTTTTCTGCAATGTGGGGTTGATCGGATATTGTAACACTGCCAACAAACACAAACGATAAATACATTATTATACACTAAACTTTAAGTGCATATCTACAAGAAAATAAGCCAACTCCTCATTCACCAAAAGCAAAGAGCACATACAGTAAGGTGATGAGGTCAAGCTTACAAGTTGCTATAGGAGAGATTATTACTGGTTTGGCAAATAAAAGTATGCGGTTTTGTGAAATTTCCATTTATATAAGGTTTACTCCTGAAATACCTAAAACAGTCAGAGCTGTGCTTGGGGTGAAGCCAGGACCAAGAATATGATTCCACATAAATGCAAAGAATACCAGCACCTGACTCTTCACTGATGCCTCCCCGGGTCTTCAATTGGAAAGCAGCTGGAGTCGGGAGCCAAAGCCAGGAATGGGAACGAAGCATTCCAAAAGAGGAGGACTAATGCCTCCCGTTTAGTAGGTTTTTCTAACCATATGAGGACAAGAAACAATACCATACACCCAATGAAGGCAAGAAATAATGATTCCTGCAGGGGCACTACAAAATTTTTCTACCAGTACAGGACATTCCTCCAAAATACAGCTTTCAGGAAAACAATAGCCTTGCTTATTTCATTCATTGCTATCTCCCTAGTTCTTAGCATGTTGCTGGCCAATGGTAAGAACTAACTAGATGTTGAGTGAAAGACTCTTAATGACCTGAGCTCTCAATGAAAAAAAAAATCTCTAAATTTGCAATCATTGGGACAGGAGAGTTTAGGGTCAACAATAATACATGCGAGACATTCAATCTATAAAGTGCTCCAAACTGCAACACTCCTAGGGAACCTAGAGGTAGAAAAACAATATACCAGCAATCAAGATTTTCTACAGAGAATAAGATTAATAAAAATAAGTTTAGAATCTAGACATGAGCCTATTTTATAACACACAGAAAGCCTTAGAGTAACAGTTAGCAGACATTATAAACACTTAATAACTTAGGAGAAAGATAATGGAAAAAATAAATGAGCCTAAAATTATTAGCTATAAAATATGAGAAAAACATGAAATGCCATTTTAAGAATAAAAATCATCTTGGACCTGGTGCAATAACCTAGTGACTAAATCCTTACCGTGCATGCACCAGGATCCCAAAAGGGTGCCAGCTCATATCGTGGCTGCTCCACTTCCCATCCAGATCCCTACCTATGGCCTGAGAAAGCAGTAAAGGACGGCCCAAAGTCTTGGGGCCCTACACCTTCATGACAGACCCAGAAGAGGCTCCTGGCTTTAGATCAGCTCAACTCAGCTCGGGCTGTTGCGGCCATGAAGATCTTTGTCTCTCCTTCTTTATGTAAGTCTGACTTTCCAATAAAAATAATAAATAAATCTTTAAAAAACACAATAAAAATAGATTGCCAGGTTAGAAAAGGGGGAAAGCCATTTTAAAAAATTAAAAATAGCCACAGAAAACTCTATGAATGGGTTTGATACTTAGATACCTCTGAAGAAAGAATTTGTGAATAGGAATCCTGAGTTGAAGAAATTAAATGTAGAGATCTAGCATGCGTCTCATAGAAGCCACAGAAAGGAGCCAATGTGGTGGTACAGCAAGCTAATCTTCTACCCTGGGTGCCAGCATTCCATTCTGGCACTGGCCTCTGTCCTGGCTGTTCCACATGTTATCTAGCTCTCTGCTGATGGCCTGGGAAAGTAGTAGAGGATGTTCCAAGTCTTTGAGCCTCTGCACCAGTGTAGGGAAACCCAAAAGAAGCTCCTGGCTCCTGGTTTGGGATCAGCACTGATTCTGCCCATTGTGACCATTTGGGAAGTGAACCAGCAGATGGAAGAACATCACTATCTCTCCTTCTCTCTCTGTAAAATACAAATAAATACATTTTTTAATATAAAAAAGAGAGAGGTTACAGAAAGAGAAATTAGAGTGATATAGAAACCATATTTGAAGAGCTAACATTGAAGATTTTTACAGAATTTATGAAAAGCATGGAACTTCAAATTAAGGAAGTACATGCACTTAACAGAATAAATAAAAAATAGGTGCATTAGGGTGAAATCATTTTATGAGGAGAACAGAAAGGAATGGAGAGATGGGTGGAACCAGATCAAATAGGGTCATGTTTTAAGTAGAGAATGGACATACATTTTGACATACAATGACAGTCATTCTGTGAAGAATGAATATAAAGTATTTAGACTGGAAATTACCAGACAAGTGGAATAATCAACTCCATACATAGTGATAGCTATATTGAAGTTGTAAATAAATAAATTTAGAGAGATGTGGCCTAATCTGACACATGTCTTAGTGACTAATGGAGGTCATGACATCCAAAAACACATGGAAGTCAATTTCCAACATAAAATTTATAGCCAAGAAAAACAGGAGAATGAAAAGATCAATCGATCTCCTGCCTCCCATCCTTGCCTGTCTCGCTTCCTCCCTCTTTCCCTTGTACTTATCTCCTTCCTGCCTTTCTCCCTCGCCCCACCCTCCCTCTCTCCATCTTTTCCTTCCTCCCTCTGGACTGCTCAAGGCAGGGTTTTTCATTGCACCTTGGCCAGAGATATTTCTTATGCTGAGCAGGTGCATCTATCCATCAACCTTCTTTGGTATCCCAGCTCATTGTGAATATGATTGATTTTCAAAACATTTGTCCTCTAGTCTAAACCATTTCTAAGAGTGTGGTCAGTCTATGAGGAAGTATAAATTTCCCTTAAATAACAGAGATTAGTTATTGTCTGAAACAGAACGTATGAAGCAATGAACATGTAAAATAATGAAGTCAGATAGCTATAGAAGTAAATTTGCATCAAGCGGTGGCTTATTGAATGAGAAAATCCAATCAAGTTATAAACTCTAGTATAAAACATTATAAAAATGTAAACTACAATTAAAATCACTTGCAGAACAAAACTATGGGAAAAGCATTTTAGGAAACTTCAGATCTGTCATGGAGGTCAGCTAGAGGAACCCAGAAGATTCTGTTTAGCATGGGCATTCTAAGTCACCTTGGAGTATGCTTGAATGAGTCTGGGGGAACAGTAAGTCTTAGATAATTTGAGGGAAGTTACTCTTCCTTATTAGCACTTTAATGGGAATTGGTTCTTGTGGACAGAGGAAATGCTGAATTAATCTGCTACAGAGAGGCACTTCGGTCATCTTTGCTTGCCGATGCATGAAGGACAGTAAGAAGCAATGAGATGGGGGAGAAGACATGAGAGAGAGAGAGAGAGAGAGATGCTGATTAGATAGACCTGGCATAACATTCATAAACTACATGTCAGCAGTGCACAATTTTTAGGGAAATATAAAGTCTTGGGAAACCTATAGGAAGCCTTAATTTATCTAAAATGATAAAAAAAAAACCCAAACAATATTATGTTATGATCTAGATACAGTTTGTCTTTGATTAAGTTATTATACACCTGTATTTGAAAAAATGTCACCCAAGGTCACAACAAGAAACCAGAAATACAGGTCTTTCTGTTTCATCATCAGCATGTGAAGTTACATTTATAAATCCCAACAAGACCAAGTCTCAGGATAATTCTTAGCCTCTTGCATGGAAGCCCCGCTACAAAAACAGGCCAATGGCAGGCACTGGGCAAACCTTTGTTAACTGACCTAGTAATTTGTGCTTTTACTTCAGTATACCTTCAAAACAAAACTTATTTTTATTCTATACATTTTATTTTATTTTATTTCAAACATAGAGTTACAGGCATCGAGAGAGGAAAAGATCTTTCATTCACTGGTTCACTCTCCAGATGGCTGCAACGGGCCAGACTGAAGCCAAGCACCAGCAACTCCGTCCAGGTCTCTCACATGCATGGCAGTCCAAGTACTTGAATTAACTTCTGCTGCTTCGCCAGGCGTATCAACAGGAAGCTGGATCATAAGTGGAACATCCAGGACTCAAATTGGTGCCTATAAAGGATGTTAGCGTTGCAACACAATGCTGGCTTTGAAAGACAAATGTTTTTAAGTGACATGATTTCTTGAAACAAACCAAAATAAGTCTCAATAAAAATGATAAGATGTGGGTCCAGAGCAGCAGCCTAGTGCAGGTTAAAGTGCTCCCTTTGCACGTGCCAGGATCCCATATGGGTGCTGGTTCTAATCCCAGCAGCCCCACTTTCCATCCAGCACCCTGCTTCTGGCCTGGGAAAGCAGCTGAGGTCAGCCCAAAGCCTTGGGCCCTGCACACTCATGGGAGACCCGGACGAAACTCCTGGCTCCTGGCTTCGGATTGGTTCAGCTCTGGCCATTGCGGCCACTTGGGGAGTGAATCAGTGGACAGAAGATTTTCCTCTCTGTCTCCTCCTCTCTGTATATCTGAATTTCCAATTTTTAAAAAAATCTTAAAAAAATAAATAAATAATTTAAAAATGAGAAGGTGTGAGGACACAGGTATCTGTCATCTGATTCATCCTGCCACCAAGCTGGATTTCTCTTGGCTTTCTGGTGACATCTTCTGGATCATCTGTTTATCCTCGGGTATCCCCACACTCCCAGACACATCATCATAAATCATGCCAACATCAGCACTAAATGTGGCTCTCGTAGCCATTGGTCACTGAGGACTAAAATTACATTTGTATAGATTCAACCTCTTTCCTTACTAATAGACTGAAGTGGCTATCTCATGGTCTACCCAAGACATAACTAAATGTCGTCCTATTTGACAGTCTGTAGAATTTCCCCATCAGAAACTCCTCTTTTGGGGCAACTGTGTCTCAATACAAAGTCTCTGAGATGTTTCTTATCGGTTGTTTTCTATGGCTGCACATGGTCTCTCTTATTGTGGATTGTAGAAAATATCCTATTTTCATCATGCAATGAGAATCTAAAAATACTTTGTTTCTTTGCAATGCTGTGTTCCCAGACTCATATTCAACCCTGAATGGTTCACACATCTTGTTTCTAAGAACATTAGAACACATTCCTGTTTTAAAGAAATTGACATGCATGCTTTTAGTTCATCCCTGGTTGCTCTCAGTTATTTTCAATCCACATAAATATCACCACAAGGAAAAAAGGAAGGAAATGGGCGTGCAAAGAATGCCGGCAGATGAGCTCCTTTCCTTAGAAGTCTATCCAAGCATGCCAGCTTGTAGCAAAGGAGCAGAAATTGTTCAACTCTCAGTGTGCTACAGTAAAAGGAAAAGAACAGTCTAGGCATCCAGACTCAATTTCCAGTTCTAGGTTTGCAAGTGCTAGGATGATCTTTCACTTTTTTATCTGTTTCTGAAAACAGCGAATTTGTTTTTTAGATAAAAGCCAAAAAGCTGGTTTCAGTAGACACTTGTTCTGACAGTCAGTTACTGCTGCCTTTTCGACTGACTCAGACTACAGAAAGGAGAAGTGTAAATCAGCTTCTTTGCCAAAAAAGAAAAGAAAAGAAAAGAAAAAAAAGTGGTCTGTGGTAGAAAGGGCACAGGCCAGAGCCCCGTATACCTGGGTTAGAATCTCATCTCTACCCTTTAGCAGACGATGAGAAATGAAATTACTTACCTTCCTTAAGCCTTGGTTCTGCAGAGCTAGACGCTGAATGGATAGACTCTGCTTCCCAGGATGGCACTCAGGTGATGGTCAGAACCTGTGAACGGCAAGGCACCAGCAAATACTCAAGACGTGCTCGTTACTGTTAGAGGAGCTGCTGTGCTTGCTGTGTGTATATATATTATATATATTGTATGTATAATGTATATGTTGTGTATATAATGTATATATTATATATATACAGAATTCATGCTTTGTTGGTAGTATATCAGAGTTGGTGCTGCAACACAATACTAAAAAATAATTTCTGAGGATTAAAGATCAAATTTTTAACTAAAATAAACCTAAATCTTTAATCTGTTAGCAAATTGTTTGGTATAAAATATGCTTGCTTACTGGTTTTAAGAAGAAAAGGTGCAGAAGGCAGAAGCTGCACCTGCAATGCTCGATGCTCACACCCTAAATAAGCATCAGTTTGAGTCCTGGCCACTTTACTTCTAATCCAGTTTCCTGCGAATGCACCTGGGGTAGCAGAAGATAGCATAGGTGCTTGTGTTCCTAGCACCCGTGTGAGAGCTCCTGGTTGGTGGCTTCTGCCTGGCCCAGTCCCAGCTGTAGCTGCCCCTTGGAAAGTCAACCAGTGGATACAAAATTGATCTCTTTCTCTTTCAAAGTAAATACATGGATAACCTTAAAATTATTGTTCAACTATTCACGTTTGTGTAAATCAAAATGACACAGGCATTATCTAATTGGTGTAAAGTTTCATGAGTATGGATCACAAATGAATAACAAAATAACTCTGTCCTAGAGTCTGCCAGGCTCCCTGCCTGTGGAGTCCCTTTCAGCAGCCTAACAAGGTTTTGCAAAGACTGAGGTGGTTAGAAAAGGACAGATTTTCCAATGTTATTTGCTACTCCAAGTGCAAACTGACCTAGTTATGGTTGCTATGGAGACCGTAATTTTGAATTTAATAACAGTTGCTTAAAGAGCAGCGATTCAGCCCTGTGATGCAGAAGCTCAACCTTGAAAAGTAAAGAAACTGAGTCAGAGAAGCTGGCTGCTTTATCCCACACCAAGGGAGAAGCTGAAGATTCACAGGCAAGTGGCAGAATTAGTTACGCCATGGCCTATGATTCGTTCAGTAACAAATATGTTTTTCATATTCTCTCAAGTCCTACTAAATGCGTCTTAGCAAAAGTGATTTACACTAGTCCTTGCTGCAATGATCAAAAACACAGTTTTTTTTTTCTGCTAGTCATCTATAACTATCATTTTTCACCTCCTACCTAAAAAAAGCACAGGTATCTTGGAGTCAATATACTGAGCTTTCAAAATAAATGGGTTTTTGTGAAGATGAAAATCAAGTAACATAAAAAGGAAAATGCCTGGAGAGTGATAGAACAAAGGATCATTTGTTTTATTTTGAGTCTCTGGGATCATTTGATGGTCATATTTTATGAATCTGCGGCATATAATTCTGCATATAAAGCATGGTACTGTGACATGCACATTTAAATATGCAACCATAATATGAAGATTTTATTTTTCAATAAATGATTCTGAATTATTCATACTAGCAGTTAAAAAAAAAAAGACCAGGAAGCTAACTGTTTACAACCAAAATAAAAACTACATATTGTTCTTTCTCATACTGAGGAGGTTGCTTAAAATCCATTTAGTGTAAGTTTCACTAAATTAAGATGCGGGAATTGGAGGCAGGTAACAAAAAATGTCTTCAACATTCTCTCTAGGAAAATGATAGACTAGTTTATTTCCCATGTCAGTTGTTTTGACCCAAGTTTCAGTTCTGCTGAATAGCTGCTAAATTAATTCTGGAAGATCACAATCTATCAAAGACTGGCTCCAGTGAGGTGATTTGGACACTGGCCTTGTTAAATAGGTGTTCGGTGATAATTCCAGCGGCACTTTTTCTTGTTCATGCGGTTGGTTTTGATCATAGTCATGCCATCCCATGGATGTGCAAAGATGTTTACCCTTTCCAGGGACAGCTTCCCCCCAACAACCTTGAAAATCTTGTAATGGATGATTCATTACAGCTGAGACAAAGGTCCAACTACAACCATATGTCATTGCTAAAATTACTTCAGTCAAGAGGATTAAAAACATGAGAAGGTTTACCTCCGTCCAGGCCTCAGCTCCCATCCATTGTTTGCTGACAGGGCTATTATGCTGCTGCTTGGCCAGTGCATCAACAGAAATTGTTGCTTTCAGGAGGCAAAGCCATGGATATAAAACCAGAGCTACACGATAGCAGGGCCGCTGTGCACAATTTATAGTTGAATAGGGAGCTCTCAATGCTGGCTTTATGGCCCTCTCACAAATGCATTAATGACCTCATCCTTGAGGAAATAATATTCTCTGATTTTCTTTTTGTTTCCAGATCCCTTTCCAAGAAAGAAGGTACCAATCACAGAGGGGGAAAATTGCTACAGCTTGCAGAGAAGCCTCTCCCGGAAATTGGTGAGGGGTGCTTTTTGGCTGCTATGCCTGACCCCCAATAATATCACACATTTATTGATCTCATATTGCCGGTCACAAGGGTTCCAAAGGCAAATACCCTTACGAGCTGATAATGTACCTGGAGTCACAGGACCTACAGAGCTCTCTGTGCTAGGGTAGAGACGGGTGACAAGTGGTTTGAGAGGCAAAGGGAGGCGACTGCCCTCTAGGGATGCGAGGAGAATGTTATAAGAGGAAGGGAACATTTAAACCAGGAGGTGAAGGATACACAGACTTTCTTAAAATGGGGAATGTCATTTTGAGAGAAACAGCTTGAACATAATCAGAAAAGAGAACAGAATACAGTGTAAATATGGGCATGTCAGACAGGATTGCATTCATCAAAACATCTACAGTAATGCTTTCTACCCTAATCCTAACCGTAACCCTAACCATAAACCTTAAGTGTGAGTGTGATATGTCTTTTATAAAGAGAGAGAGAGAGAGAGA
The DNA here is from genome assembly GCF_017591425.1 of Ochotona curzoniae. Taxonomy (NCBI): domain Eukaryota; kingdom Metazoa; phylum Chordata; class Mammalia; order Lagomorpha; family Ochotonidae; genus Ochotona; species Ochotona curzoniae. The sequence continues at coordinate 42,607,806 of NW_024467119.1, forward strand.
GAGAGAGAGAGAGAGAGAGAGAGAGAGAAATAGGAGGAACACCTGCAAGAATTATCAAAAGCTGGATTGTGCATAAAGAATCCTTTGATATGCCTGATGAGATTCAGAGTCATTGCTTTCATCCCAAAGGATGAAGAAATAGAAAATGGGAATTGTTTTTCAGTGCCTTGAGTGAAGTGAAATTGTGTATACTTTCTGTTTATCAGGTAGTTTTATCAAACAGCAGTTTTCAAACAGCACAGTGTTAAGGTCACAGGCTTTCCTCCAAGTAGGGTATCAATCTGAGGCCTTGTTACATTGTTTTTTAGATGTGTGATCATGGAAATACTATTTAACTTCTCCAAACCTGTTTCTGTATCTGTGAAATAGATATTTTACCTATTTTCACAGATAATATTAATTATATATTACCTGTACCTGTCTAATAGGTAATATAAATAGATATATTTCCTATTTTACCTACATATAATTCTATTCATTTATGTATGTATTTGTTTATTTGAAAGGCAGAATACCAGTGATGGGGAGAGATAAAGACAAATCTTCCACCTGCTGGGTCACTGCCATGTTGGCTCAACAACTGGAGCTGGAATAGATAGCAGTGCGGAGCATGGAACTCATCCAGTTTTCACATGAGTTGGCTATCACCCACTGCAGCAACGGGAAGCTGGATCAGAAGCGGAGCATCTGGGATTCCCACAGACACTCCAATGTGGGATGTCAGTATCACAGCTTAGTTCACTGCATCACAATGCCAGTCCCCCTTCACACATTACTTAATTGCTCAACACTTATACATTTTTCAGAAGTATCATTTCCACATGGTTCAACTTTCTTCCTTCAATGAAATATATTCCATTCTGGCTCCCACCTTTACCACTTTACTAAGTTTATTTGAAATCCCTATAAATTATCAACATTGTACCAAATTTAAATAATTATCTTCTATTTTTATCTTCTTTAGCTAATTGGCAGAATAACATTATTCTTTCAGAAAAAATGTTTTAAAATTTCTATAAAATCACATTCTATTGATTTTCTATTGTGTCCATGGTTGTTCTTTTCTGTTGTTTTGTCATTCCAGCTTTAAGTAGGATGTACAGTTTAATGACTCCGATTTTTTAAGATTTTTAAATTTTTATTGGAAAGTCAGATTTACGGAGAGAAGAGACAAAGAAAAAGCTCTTCCATCTGCTGGTTCACTTTCCAGGTGGCTGCAATGGCTGAAGCTAAACTCATTCAAAGTTGGGAGCCAGGAGCGTCTACCAGGTCTCCCATGTGAGTGCAGGGTCCCAAGGCTTTGGGTTGTCCTCAACTGCTTTCCCAGACCACAAGCAGGGAGCTGGAAGGGAAGTAGAGCAGCCAAGATTGAACTAGGCCCCATAAAGGATCCTGGCGCATGCAAAGGGAGGACTTTAGCCATTAGGCTACTGTGCCAGTCTCTGAAACCCAATTTTTAAAAATTTTATTTGTTGTTATTGAAAAGGCAGTTTTACAGAAAGAAGAAAAAGGAGGAGGAGTAAGAGAAAAAGAAGAATGGAGAAAGGTCACCCATGTACTAGTTCACTCCCCAAATGACCCCAACAGCTAAAGCTGAGCCCATCAGGTACCAGGAGCTTCTTTTGGATCTTCCACATGGATGCAGGGTCCCAAGGCTTTGAACCACCTTACTCTGCGAAGTGGATAGGAAGTGAAGTAGGCAGAATATGAACAAGCACCCACATGGGATGCCAGTGCTTGCAGGTAGAGGATTAGCCAGTTGAGTCATCACGCTGACCCTGACTTCCAAAGTTTTAAAATCTAAAATAGCAACTTTAATTTAATGAATCTAGACCCTTCTAGAAATTTTCTTTGCATATCATAAAAGCATCATAAGCTTAAGGTATCTTAGAATTCTTGACAACTACACTCTACTTTCTTCCTCTTATTCATCTTTATTTCTAGTATTAGATACAGCATCAACATCTTATAGTTATTCAGTCATAAAACCTATATTTCTTTCATTCCTCTTTATTGATTTACTGCAAATTATCTGCATTTTTTAACTCAGCTTTTCAAGTGTATTTTGAATTTATTAATTTTATCTATACTTACTGCTGATGTTTTCTTCACCTAGACTTTTATAACAATTTCCTTTTACTTTTTCTTCCTTGAATTTATTCATAATGTCACTCAAATTATGCTATTTCTAGTTTAGAATCAGGAGCTTTACAATCTACTATCACCCTTGCTCTTAGAATTCTGAAGTCAAGTATGCTAGATCTGAGAAAGATTTATGTATCACTCCATCTATTTTCTGCCTTCATAAAGATGCTTTAACTTATGACACAGTGCTTCAAACAAAAACAAAACCCCAGTGTCAGGAGCTTAACACGGCAAATAATTCTTTTATGTTCAAGCCATGCAACCATTGGAGAGTGACTATGGCCTCTGCTATGAGTCATCTACATTCCAGGACTCAAGTTGGTGGAAAAACCACTGACTGGAATCTTGCCAATCTCCATGAATGAGGAAAGAAAGTTATAATAAAATACACATAGCATCCTTAGCACTGATCCCAGAAATGACATCTGAAGTTTTTCAAAAATTTGTGGAAAACAGATTTAAGAGATAAGTTTCTTCTGCTGTCCATGCATTTTAAGACTTTTTACGTGAAATTTCTGAGGATCCCTTATGCACAGATTTCAAAAAAAATTTTTTTACACAAAAATAAATATGCTAGAATTCCAATTTTTATATATAAACTTCTTGAAGCCCCTGATATATACTTTCAATAAATATATTTGGCTGAAGCAAGTAACATGAACTGAAACTACATCAAGTAAGGCATCAGTTTCATATGCCTAAACAAAGAACAGAAAATTTCCTGTTAACTCTCCCTTATGTGTTACGGGTAAAGACATTGGGATCTAGAGAGATTTCTGTCTGTGGTAACATAATGAAGCTGATTTACATCATAGCCCAATACTAAAACTCAGCTTCGGATTTACCACATGAGTGCTTTTTCTAATGCTGAACCAAGAACCAACTGTTCCCTGTCCTGAATTAAGTGTGCTTAAAAGTCTTGATATCAATATTTTACTTAGTTAAGTAATGTAAGTTCCTTAGATTGAAGTATGTTCATACTTTTTCCAAAAACTGAACCTTGGGCAGGTTAGAGGTCGTATTTCTCCAGCATTGCTGGCTCTGTAGCAAGGTATTCCAGTGACAAAACACTCACCACCACTCTGATCTAGCAGTTCTTACTTCCACCACCCCCAAAAAATCTGCAGAAGAAATGTCAAGGAGGTAAACACAAGAACAGTGAATCTAATTATACACTGAACGCCGTGAGACCCCTTAGGTATGCATTCACTACAAGAACTCAGGTATGGCGTAGGAAAGTTGATTTTCCTCTTGCAACACAGAATGTAAAGGGAAATGATTACTGATGGTTTAGAAGCTCAATGATATTGGAGAACGTAGCTCTCTTAGACTTTTCGCTTGAACACAGCATGGCTGCGATTGCTCCATGCATTGCATGTCTGGTTAAGTCCAGAACAGGGAAGGTAGAACCAGATGTGATTACTTCTATTATTAGAGAAGCACAATCTTACCCAAAATCAATTTCCTTTCCTTCATTCTAAAAGACTGTGGTTGAGGTTTCACATGCCAGGCCTGGAGTTCAATGGCCACCCATAGTGGCAAGGAAGACAGAAATACTAGGAAACAGGGATCCTCAGGTGGCCAAGTCTAATGCTGTCTTGAAACCAAATCAGGGTTCTGAAGTCACTATGCTGCATAGGAGGAGTCTTTAAAAAATTCTTAGAAAATGCATGCTAGGAAAGAGCTATACATGGATTTCAATTTTTTGCACCAAAATAAAAATGTATTTTTAAAAAGGATCTATGTATTTGAAACACAAAGTAACGAGAGAGAGAGAGAGAGACAGGAGAAAGTTGGGAAGGGAGAGAGGGAAAGTTGAGTGAGAGAGAGAAATAGAGGAAGAGAAAGAGAGATTCTTTCATCTGCCCAAATTACCACAACAAACAGGGCTGGGCCATTTTGATCTTAAGATCCAGGAGCTCCATCCAGGTCCCCATATGGGTAACAGGAGCCCAGGCACGTCAGTCATCTGCTGCCTTCCCAAACACATTCACAGAAAGGATACTGGTTCAGAGTGATACAGTTGGGACTCAAACCAACACTCCCAAGTGGGCTCTGGGATCCCCAGCAGTGCCTTATTCTGCCAAGCCATAACACATGCCTCCAAATTAACCTTTTAAGTTCATTTTTGACAAGTCTATTATACCTTATATCTTTACAACTGGAAAAACATAAAAATTTTAATAAAAAGCTGCTACAGTAAGTTGTACTATGACATGTATTTAAAAAAAAACTGCATTCCAACAAGACCAATATAATAGAGAATTGTTTGAGTAAAGCATAGTTCAACATTTGTGTGTGATTTTGTCCACTTGAAGCACTAGGTGAATATGAAAACTGTATGCAGATGACTCATAAAAGAATCTACAAAATTGGAGCCCAGCACAATAGGTTAGTGGCTAAAGTCCTTGCCTTGCACGTGCCAGGAGCCCACATGGGTGCTGGTTCTAATCCCGAACACCTGCTTCCCATCCATCTCCCTGCTTGCGGCCTGGCAAAGCAGCCAAGTATGCCCCAAAGCCTTGGGACCCTGCACCCACATGGGAGACCTGGAGGAGACTTCTAGCTCCATATCAGCTCAGCTCTGGTCATTGTGACTACTTGTGGAGTGAATCAGCAGATGGAAGATTCTCCTCTCTGTGTCTCCTCCTATCTGCATATCTGACTTTCCTATAGAAATAAATAATTTTTTAAAAAAGAATATACAAAATTAACCGTTACACACCTCAGATACCACAAATGACCTCAGCTCATTGCTTGTATTACGAGCTACACTCAGCCACAAGTGGTTTTGTACAGCTCCTTCTGGTTAGAAAAACGGACCCTCCTCCATTTGACAATAACTAATACACCATGATCTTTCTGAGTCCCATGTCCATAGGCAAACAATAATTCTTTTTCAAGATAGTCACATTTTTTCCCGATGTTTGTGTTATTTCTTAAACATTTATCATGTGTTAATATCTATAGGCACTGGCACAGTTTCTGAGTATCATATTCTTAAGTTTTTTTATTTCTCATAAGCTGCATAGTTTTGTTTATTTTTAATTTTATTTATTTATTTTTTGGAATGGAAAAGAAACAGAAGGAAGAGAGATCTTTCATCTGCTGATTTCCCCAGCCATTAAGGCTGGGCCAGACTGATGTCAGAATCCTGGGTCTCCAGCTGGGTCTCCCCATTGTTTGAACTGCACAGTTCTGGAATGGTACTTTTTCTAAATACTGTATCTCTGGTAGTTACTATGTGAATTCATGTTTTATGTGTTATAGCATACGTTAGTATAGGACATATACAAATACAATACTAGAAAACAGTTTTTAACCTAAGTCACAAAGCTCATTTATGTCTCCAAGCCATATGTGCCTTCAAAAATATTAAATGTATTTGAGAGGACTAGCTGAAAAAAAAAAAAGACTATCGATTGTATTAAATAAGATTACTCAACATACCCAGCTGTACATACGTAGATGTGTCTATGGAGAATAGAAATGTGTTATCCCTCTTTTATGCCGATTATGCACTCTGTGTTCAGCCTACACCTGTTGAGCTAGGAACACAGTTTCCATCTGTTTTTCTCTCACTTAAAAATCTTGTCTAGCAGGAGTTGGCTAAGAATCAGAGTGGGCAGCACAGGGCTGGGTTTCAGCCATCCCCTTTCTAACAGGAAAGAATCCCTTCCCTCCACAGGGTCTCTGCTTTCTTCTCTAACAAGGGCGTACTACACGCACAAAACGCTGTGCTCATTCCCAGGGCTTCTGCGGACTTCCCCCTTGAGAGATCTCTCAAGGAAAAACAACTTCAATGGGATGAATGAAGGGCTCCTCACAGTTCCGCCTTTCTGCCGCCCGCTCCTGGTCCTCACCCCATCCCTTCCCGGGGCACCCCCTTTAGTTTCATTTTTCCTCTTTTTATTTTCCCAGGGGGAGCTGCCCTCTTCCCGGGCTCCACCTGTGAAAGGCACAGGGGAAAAGATCTTACAGAAACCCAACGCTGACTCTTCTGCTCTCGCTTCTCTAAGCACAAGACACAGGGCACACCAGGAAAAGCTCTCACTGCAGGCCAGGGCAGCCTGTGGAGAGCAAGGAGCCCAGCGGCTCCAGGCCTCTGCGGCCTCCCCCCTCACTCCTGGCACCTGCTGCCAAGCCTGTGCTAAACCCGAATCTTTTTATTTTGCTCAGGAATGCAAAGGGGCGGGGTGGGGGGTGTTCCTGTAAGACTGTTGTCAGTAAACAGTCACCGGTTATTTGATGTTTAAAGGCAGAAGCACTCCTTTGAGTACATACAGAACAGATGCCAATTCCCATAGGTTCACGGTGGTTCTGTGGGTTGCAGGTCAGTGACCCAAGCCAAAAGCCACACACAGGCACAGCCTGCCTCTAGGCAACAGACCGCAAGGCGGTGACCGGAGCACCTGTGCACACCCTTTGGCACTCACTATCCCTGCAAGGTGCAGGTCGCTCTGATGTGCACTCCCCTTCCTTGTTCATTCCCCCCACCCCACCCCCAACCCTCGGGCCTACACAATGGGATTTTTGTTTGTTTCAGGAGCACGTGACCGTGCAGTCCCTGCTTTGCCTAGCTGTGTGTTGCAGGGCTCTCAGGTAGCAGGTGGCACCTTCCCCCATCGGATTCTAGGCATCAAAAAGAATGACCTCATAGGGGTGGAGCCCTGGGACTCCAGGTGGCAGTCAGGGCCAGGTAACCCGGGAGTAAAGCTGTTTAGTTAGAAGGGGGCAGTTCAACCTCTTCCTTTAACCCCTAACCTGAGGCACCTTAGCAACCAGCCATTGCCTGCCGGCCTCGGAAGCTTGTCGCTGCCTCAGATGGAGCCCAAAGAAACCACTGGGAAGGAAAGCATGGGCACCAAGAAAAAGAACCTGACCTTCCTGAGGCCCAGACTGTACATGCTGGAGAGGAGGAAGACAGACACTGTGGTGGAGAACAGTGCTGCTGGGGACCACTCTGGTACCTTGAGGAGGAGCCAGTCTGACAGGACCGAATACAACCAGAAGTTACAAGGTAACCACATAAAAAACCAATCGCCCCGGGTTACTGCACCTCCAGCTCCGTTTCTTCGACTCTTTCATGCTGCAATGAAAGCACTTAAGGCAGAGGAGGAAATCTAACATTGCCTCTCCTCCCTTCAAAATAAGAAAGTGAGCGTATGTCACATTCCAGGAGAAAAGTGTTATCCTGTGGATTAATAGAGTCGATTCTGAATTGTTCTTAGTATATTGTCTTTTTTGGTCCAAGGAGGATAATCATTTTTTCCTCCTTTCCCTTGTTCGTTTCCCTTCCCCTCCCTGGAAAGCAAGCGATGTAGAAACGTATAGAAGATAGTTTATCTCCGTAGATAGGTGTGAGATGGCACACAATGAGATCTATCCAGGTAATTGAGCTGAAGTGTACTTGCGATCATCTTAAGTAGGGACAGGAAAGGACAATCAGGACTGTGAAAAATAAAGTACAGCATAGTCAGCAGGATGGTAGAACAGGATTTGCTGAAAATCACTTAGGTGAGCGTTGCCTTAGAGTGAATTGAATAATGCCCAATTACGGCAACACAAGTTTAGCATGCTTGTGTTGAGTGACTTTTGAGAAATAACTCCCCAGAAATCACTTGGGTATGGATCTCTGTGACAGGTGTAAGGTAGTTTGGCACAGTTGCTAGCATCCATCCCGTTACAGGTTTTGAATTATCACTCCTTGCCATTCTCCCTGTGAGTTTCCCTCCCTTTCTTACAGGTTATTCACTCTAGCAAAACTTGGTTGTGATGTTGATATTTTCTGCATGTTAAATCTCCCCTAAAGGCCCTGTTATGTGATTCCTGCAGAGCTTGGCTCTTCTGCTTTTAACGCAGACTCCCGGTTTGAAATCTCAAACCGCTGCTCCAAGCTCTTATTCTGCACTTCACAATCATGAGGTTAGGAAGATCAACAGGACATGTTTGCTCTTACCAGATCTCATTCCTCAAAAATGAATTTAGATGTGGTTATGCACACTAATTAAGTTAAAGGAAATGCACTTAAAGTAAATCTTTAAATATTATTACTATGAGCTAATGGTTTTATTTTAATTCCTAGTGGTTAAGCATTAAAATGCAGAGTCAGCTGTCTCCTTAAATAAAATTGCTAATGAAGAAGAAATGCTGTTTGTTATTTGAACTTAATTCTTCTTAAGGCAATGGATATGTGGGAATGAATTTTAGAGTCATATACATTTGGTTTGTAATCCCAGCTGTTTAACTATTAGCATCAATCTGTAACACTAATAATATCTGCCACATGGTGTTGTTGAGAGAATGACATTAGATAATTACATGAAACATCCAGGGCTGTGGTTGACACATGCATGGAATATGCCCCATGAATAGTAGTTACTTCAAAATTTTAGGATTATTTGGTACCTTTATGATAGAACAGGACTTGCCCTCTGCTAATCCACATTTGCATTCCTTGTTAATCTTTTTTCAAAGCTTTTTTGGTCCTTGAATAGAGAGACTAGTTACAGGATTCGGAAGAAGTTGATTGCTTTATCAGTAACCGTCTTCCTCTGTGTAAATTTCACTCATTCATTATCATTCTGGTTTTGATTTTTTGTAAATAAAATAAAAAATGGAAACAAAATTTGTTACTCACTAATGTTTACTGCTTCCCAAACAGGTCTAAAATATAAGCCTTTGTCTATAGATGTGCATTGGTTACTTTGGGGAACACCTTGGACTTCTTGTAACACTGATTATGTGGCTTTCCTGTGCCTGGTAAATTCTATCTTTGTCGGTAGAAGAAACAAACAGGAAGTTAATTCTTGTTCCTAGAACTATTTGTGCTTGAGAAGGATCTCAAGTGTAATAGAGCACACCAGGCCTGCAAATGCAGGGTGGCTTCTTGAGAAGTAATATTGTTTAGAAGTATCTCCTGTGGGTTACAGGAGCAGGAAAAAGAAACTATATGTCAGGAACTACAACTATAAAATCATTAAGAAGACATTTGGTCTTTATTCCAAAGGGACTGGTGGAGTAAATGTATAAATAATAAAATATGAAAATAAATAGTACAAAAGTGGAATGATACAATTAGAGATGGAGCCAACATTTCTATCAGAGAAGGTAATTATTTAGAGTTGGATGGAAGAAATTGTTCAAGTTTTGAGAGGTGAGAAGATGGGGAAACAGAGAGAAGGTACAGAACGGGAAGAGGAGTATATTTTACCTCTTCCTGCTATCTGTGTCTATGAAATTGCATATTTTCTTGTTGATTACTTATTATAGACTATTATTTGCCCCTTGCAAGCCTCTCTCCTCCTGTACTCAATGAAAGAGACTCAATCTATCTTGTAAACCATTCCATCTTTGCACTCTGCCCAGGATGCAGTAAGTACTCAGTAACTGCTACATAGAAGAGTGACATGAATGATCTGGCCCAGGCAGGGATGGATGTGAGCAAAGTTACTAAGACATAAAATAAGAGCTCTCACATGTATGTGTCTTCGTATGTGGGGATACACGCCTCCATTACTAAAGAGAGCCTTTGGTTAAAATGAACACATTAGACCCCCAATGCACACAATTGCCTAGATAAAAAGATAATTTCTGGTGGAAGTCTGTCTTATCACAAGCATACCTCAGTTCACTTCTTCTCTGCCATTCATAACAAGATATTTGTTGTAGCAACCTGAATTGACTAATCCATTTATAGCAACAAGAATTGCATTTCCCTTCTCGTGGGCTAGCTCAGCTCCTCATTGTGCTTCTACTCGGAGCCATAGAGAGCTGTCTTTAGTGGTTGAGTTATAAAATCTCAAGTAAAATTTTATATGAGAGTACTTCAAAAAGTGGATAATGGATTTCAAAAATTCCTTTTTGCATTAAAAATTCTCTTAGCTATATTTTCTATATTTTGATGTACTCCTGAGAATGTGTGTGCACATATAAGTACATACAACATATATTTTTTTTGCAGTAATTAAACCTTAAGTAAAATATCTGTTATTTAACATGTACCAGTCTTTATTAGAAATGCTAGTGATTGATATTATAATTATAGATCTCCTGCCAGTATGGGAGCTGAATGTTTCATATATTGAAGCTAAATCTCTAATGTAACATATGTGGAAAAGGGCCTTTGGAAGGCAATTATTTTGTAAGGATGGAGCCCTCATGAATGGAATTAATGATCTTGCAGGGAAAATAAGAGTGTGTCCCTCTCTGCTGTACATTCTGGGAGGATATGAGAAGGTGTCTGCCTATAAACCAGGAAGCAGGTGCTCACCTCATGAGGAACCAGATCCGCTAGGACCTTGATCCTGTATTTCCTAATCTGTAGGACGAAAACAAACATTGGTTGTTTAAGCTCTCTGGTCTGTAGTATATTTTTAATGGCACCTCTAACTGACCAAGATAGTTTCATTTTCTATGGCCACATTAAGCCTCTGATTAATTTTTTTTTAGCCAAGGACATTATTGCTTGCTAAGCTCCAGGTGATAGAGTGGAAGAGAATGGGTAAATTGCCATTACTATTGTCAGCAACCCAAACAAAAATTCTATCTTCACTTCATAGTAGGTCTGTAGTACCATTTTCTTTTTTAAAAGCTATGGTATCACTAAGAAAAGATCATTAAGAAAAGATTCATTGGTTTTATGAAATTCTGGCATTTCTTCCTGTGATAATTATAATGAACCACTCCACTGCATGAACTTTATACAAAACCATGCAGTATAGGGACAGAGGTTCAAATGATGTTTGGGTTGGTTAACTCAGGAGACTGCCTAATGAATAATGTTTATAAAGAATGTTGGCAACCTGGAAATAAGCTTTATGAGTTTGTTCAAGTCTGAAAGAAAGATGACCTAAAGTGAATGACCCTGCAGTCCATGCAGGTTTCTATTCCAGTACTACAAAATTATTTTATTCTTGAATATTAAATAGCTCCTTTCCTACCCTGTCTTCACTCATTCTTTAGTGAAACAGGAAGTAGCTGAGTCAGAAATGTGACACCAATACAAATAGGTGTGTGTTATAGTTTGAAGGATAAACTTTTACATAAGTCAAGGTACTTTAAAAGTTAAGCAGTTGCTGCCTCCTGGCAAGCATCGAAGCTTATTTTCCTTTTCATTTTCAGCAAATGCATCTTGTGTTGAGAAGGACCCTTTCTGTCAAATAAGTGTGAGTCATAGAAATCAGTGAAGTTTGTACTATTCTGTACTACCACCACATCATGATAGGAAAATTTGTTCTTTGTGTGTTTGAGGTGATTATAGGCAGAACTTTATTAAAGATAGCAAATACACTGCTTGGTGTACCTTTTCTTTTTCCATAAAAATTATGGATTTTTTTTTCAAAAAATAACTTGAAAGATCAATGAGTCAAGTAGAATGAAAAAAAGAGGAAAAGGCAGATCAAGTATGTCCTAAACATGAATAAAAATGTGCCTTAAAATAGGAACAGAGCTGGGAAAAAGAGAAAAGCACTCAAGCCACATTTATTTCTGTTTGGACAAGATAAGACAGAAGAAAACTTTGCTTATAGAATCACTTTTTTTTTTCTATTCCATAATCACATGAACTTCAGTACTTTTGTGGGTATTGATTTTCTGAGGAGAGTGAATATTTTGCAAGAAGTGCTAACCAAAGTCACCCCAGACACCAAGCAAGACTAGGTTTCAGGTTGCTGTTTAGTAGTGTCTCTCTACCAAGCCCTCCTCGGCAAGCAGGTGTGCAGTCCTTGGGGCCAGGGATACAGCCACTTTGGAACTTCTTTCTTCATTTTTAGCCCGTAACCTGGAACATACGATTTTCTTTCCAACAGGTTCCTCTAGACTGCTCCTGAGGTCTGCTTGCACCTCTTCCTTGCCCAGTCCTCCAAGGGCCGACTGTTTGGTCGTGTATGTGCCCTTAGACAACTGACCATGGGAAGTTTTGCTTTTTAATTTGATCATGCTGGCGTATTCACATTACTGGTGCCAGGGTCTTCTGGAAGCAGAGCCTGGGAGACTACAGGTCTCAGTACAAGATAGGCATGAATATATACCATCATGCCCCCTTGACAAATTTTGGCCTAAAATTTTAAGGGATCTCTGAAATTTAAACTGAGAATTTGCCGCCTGGATTGTTATAAATGTATATTTGTCGAGACTATATAATATTTTATTCAATAGCTTGCCAATTTTAAATGTATGGACATGGCATGTCAGCTTACAGCTTTACCCTTGCTCCAAGTTCCACAAGGGAGGCAGCTGTAACTGGTTTTAGCCATAATCATTGCTTAGAAAATAGCTCTTCTATGCTAGCTCATAGAAAGCAAGAGGGAGTGAAGGTGAGGAAAGGGGAAAATTCCAATTTCGTCTGCTAGTACTATTTTCACATGCATTGATATTTAATGCCAACATCTTCTCAGCTCTAATTCTACACTTGAGAAAAATAGGTGGAGCTGGGTATTTTGGCACTACAGCTAAGGCACTGTGTGGGATAGCTGAATCCTTTATTGGGGTTTCCATGTTCCTCCTGCTTCCAATCCCAGCTACCTGTTAATGTGCACCCAGGGAGGCAGTAGACAATAGCTCAAGTACCAGGTTCCCTGTCACCTGTGTGGCAAACCCAGATGAGGTCTTGGTTTCTAGTTTTAGCACTGTCCAGTCCCAGCATTTGGGGAATGAATTGCAGATGGAAAATATTTCTTTCCTTCTAACTAGCTATTATCTATCAACTCTTCCCTCTCTTTCAACTTAAAATAGGAAGCAAAAAAGAAAATAGATGATGGAGCTTGAATTTGTGCTGAGGCACTTTAAAGAGTTGCAAATTAGAAGGTACCTAATTAATTGACTAAGTAGATGTTGCATATTTATGGTTTACTGGGAGTTAGAAGTCAAATCAATTTGATGGTTGCATGTTTTGTAATGCAATGACATTCTTGGGTTATTGTGATAAAACATGACCCATTATTTATCACTTTGAAATATGCATGTTTTTCTTCTGAATTAATGTGGCCTGTCCCTGCCAGAGTGCAGCTGTTAAATAAATATCTTTTTGTTGTTTAATTATCAGTGAACAGAATTACAAAGTTAGGTTAATCAAACCTGCCCTATAATAATGGCTTAATGATCTCCATTTCCCACTTGGTTGAACATCCTGACATTCTTTATTCTTTAATTTTATGCCTATTGTCATTTCTTTGTATGTCAATAAAACCTAACACATCTGAAAAACTGAAAGCCCTGTTCTGTAGCCATAGTTGGAGCGAGGAGTAATACTTTTGCAAATAAAAAGAATGGAATCATATACTGGATAAGCAAGCAGCTCTATTTTAGTAGGTGATATTTCAACAGAATTCTATGAAGTCAGCCTAAATTGTGAGTGGTAACTTAAATGTAGCAGGAAAATAAGGCGTTACTATTAAAGGGGTTTGTCCAAGGTTGTTTTAAGCAATTTCTCTCTTGATTAATCAATCATAGAATAAATGAACTTTAGGATACGTGCATGGAAACCTTGACACAGGATGTAATCTTAGATTGTCTAACCCCTCCAGATCTTACCTAAAAAAAAAAAAGGCAAAGCAAAAGAGAACTTTAAACTCTGTGCTGTCAAGCTACTGGTGTTAAGTATTCTGAGTCATTGTAGCTCCTCTCAGAAAGTGTCTTTTCTGAATGCTTCTTAATGTTAGGTCTCCAGTGGCACCAGAAAAAAACAGTCATTGATCACTGATTCTGTACTTGCTGTGAAATGGCTGATGGGGGCATTGTTTAACCTCTCAGTGTTGCCCCTAGTTTATCCAGGGGAAAAATAAGAGGTACGTGTCCTCCCTCCACATAAAAACAAGCAAATTCCTTTATTTAGCCACAAGCAATTGAGAGTCAGATCTGTACCTGCTTCCTGGGCTTCACTGTAGCTATTTTCCCTGCTTAGAAGTTTCTTCCCCTAACTCTTTGCAAGGATGAATTCTCACAGGTGAAGCTCCGTTTACCCTCTCAGGGCATCCTTCTCGCACAGTCTGGCCTCAAGCAGCACGCAAAAGAACAAACAGTGTTCCTCTATGCTCTTAGATTGAGGCCTGTGAATTGGTCTGACAAAAGACATACTGTCAAGAAAAAAAAAGCATTTTATTTGACGTTAATATTTTTATATGATATAAGTAGAGGTTTTAATAGAAGGAAATGAGACGTTAAAGGAAGCAGTTAGACATGGGATCTCACGTACCATTTTAACAAGCAGCACTACATTGTGAAAATGTAACAAAAACAAAAGAAAAGAATGTGTAGGCTAGGGGCAGTAAAAGGCAAGAAACTTACTGGGAATCACAAGGAAAATATATGAAAGATAAGGGTTATAGTTAATAAGATTTGTTTGTACAGATTCATCTCACTGTCAGCTTCATCCACTAAGACAAGAATTTTCTCCTCTTCCTCATGAAGTCACCTTTATCGTGGAAAATTGATGAAGAAGGAGAGCAGAGAGCTCTTACCTCCGCTGTATTAAACACTTCGGCTCCAAATAATCAGTAGACTAAAGGGTCATCCTTAGGGGTGTGTGTTCTGTTCTCCTTCAAGTGTTTCCATCTCGCTGATTGCTCTCAAATTATGCTATTCTATTTCTGTGTTCCCTCTTGTAGTTGAAGTCAACTATATCCATGGAGTGGAGACGTGTCTCGTTTTAGCACTAAAGCAACGCTTGGCATCTGAGTGCTGCTCAGCTGAATGATTATTTACTGAAGGACTTAAGACTTATCAATGAGTAATGAAAGTTGTATTAATCATTATGAATGATGTCTGTCATTCCCTTTTCTCCACTATTGATAGAAGTCAACTTTGGGATTGACTGCTCTTCATGCTTTTTTTTTTTTTCTGTTGGGGATGGTAATAAAAACCATAATTTCAGTAAAATAATAAAATATTCTTTTTTCCAACCCAAACAGGTTCTCATTTTTAATGAATTTATTCGATAGCATTGACTAGCATGGGCCAGGCCTTAGGAATATATAACTAAATCAAAAGCAAACTAAGCCTATTGATTGACACATGTAGTGAACAAATAATGATGGAAATGGGGTTAAATACCCAGGGTATCCTGCATGTTGGGTTCTTGAGTTGCAGATTCTGAGATGGAGATCAACACGCAACAGGGATATCAGAAAACATCCCTGCTACCATCACCTGAGGAAGAGTAAGAATGTGTGAAGGACATGAGAGGGAGAAGCTGAGTTGTGACATGGTCTTACTGGAAGCCCTGACAGCTCTGCATTCTGCAATGGATGAGTTTTTTGAGTCATTGACAAGTGCTATAAAGAACACTTATCTTCCTAACATCCTTTAGGTTATCAGATAAGCACCACTGTTTTAAAAAGTGGGGGCACAGTGTGACTGGTCCGATGTGATGGCTCAGGGACTCAATCTTCACCTTGCACACACTGGGATTGCACTGATTGTTCCTGGCTGCTCTGCTTTCCACCCAGCTCCTTGTATGTGCCTTGGAAAAGCAGTAGATGATGGCCCAATGTGTTGGGACCCTGCACCCACATGGGAGATCTGGAAGAAGCTCCTTACTCCTGGTTTTGGATTGGTTTAGCTCCAACCATTGTGGCCACTTGAGGAGTGAACCAGTGGATGGAAGATCTCTCTGTCTCTCCTAATATCACTTCTGAAATGCCAAAAGAAGAAATACTGTAATCTGAATCTTGAAATTCAGTTAGTACTTTAAGGGTTGGAGGACACTCCAAAGAGCTTAAACATGTTCTAGTTTATGGTACAAGGCAATAAAGGTAATAAATCCAGCTTCCCTGTTCGGCAGGTTCATAAATGAAAACTGCTGTGCCCACACCCACTGAACATCTGTGCTCAGGCCATTATGTCCTCTCCTGTTCTTAACGACCTGGCAAAGAGATTATTGCCAGATATTCACAGATGATATAATGGAGGAGAAGAGAGATAAAGGCTGAGTGATCATACAATGAGCAAATAATGAAGTCAGAATTTTAGTGAAGTTTACTTAGCTCCAAATACGGTGCTTCTTCAAGAACTATGTTGTCTTCATTGCCCTAACTTTAGTTTTTTTTAAAATACTTGCTTTATGGTATGATCTTGAAGAATGGACTGATATAGATTAACTTTTGAACAGTTCCCCAGAACCTCAAGAGGTGTGTAAGTTTTATGATTACATGTATCTACAATCTCACAATAAACAGTGGCCAGCAAGTATTTTGCAATAGCTGTGTTATTTTATCTTTTAAACAAAACATTTAATGTGCATAGAAGTTAGGAAAATTCAGTTGCACTAAGTGAGGTCAACACTTCATAGAGTTACCTAGAATACTGATTATTTGGATGATCTGGTTCTTGGAAACCAATCATCATCACTAACTGGATAACACAAATGCAGGAGGACCTTTTTTTAATTGAAAAATTGGGTCAGAGTGTCCAACCACCTTGCTTCTAAACACTCCTCGTTGCTTGTTTTCATCTTCCTCATCAGTGACATCCAGAGAAATATGTGTACTGTACAAGATTTTTAATACCCATCCAAAGAATAAAAATGATTTTTTAAAATTTTACCATTTGGAAATATTTATATTTATGTGTGTTTTATATGTACATGAGGCACCAATATCACATGTAGGTTGGAGGTGTTGTGAACAACTGTTCAGTTGATACACAATCTAAGAGTTTGGAGTAAGGAGTCTGCATTGTGGCACAGCAAGTTGAGCCACAAGCTTTGACATTGCATTCCATATTAGAGTGCTGTTTCCAATCTTTTTTTAAATGTTTTTATTGGAAAGTGAGATATACAGAGAGGAGGAGAGACAGAGGAAGAACTTCCATCTGTTGATTCACTCCTGAAGTCATTGCAATGGCCAGAGCAGAGCTGATCCAAACCAGGAGCCAGTCGCTTCTTCTAGGTCTTCCATGTGGGTGCAGGGTCCCAAGACCTTGAGCCATCCTCTACTGTTTTCCCAAGTCACAAGTAGGGAGCTAGATGAGAAGTGGGACCACTGGGATTAGAACCAGCACCTAATGAGATCCTGGCAATGCAAGGCGAGGACTTTAGCCACTAGGCTACTGCTCCAGGCCCTGTTTCCAGTCTTGGTTGCTTTGCTTCTTGTTCAACTTCCCGCTAACATAACTGGAACATCAGTGGGAGATGGCCCAAGTACTTTACTTAGATCTCTGCCACCCACCTGGGAGATTTGGGTAAGTTCCAGGCTGTTGGTTTCTGCTTGGCTCAGTCATGGTCATTGTGGCCATTTGAGGGGTGAACCAGAAAATGGAAAATTCTCTCTCTCTCTCCCTCTCTCTCTCTCTCTCTCTCTCTTCCTCTCTCTCTCTGTCACTCTGACTTCCAACTAAATAAATGTTTTTTTAAAAACAGGAATTTGGGATGAAATCTTGATATGCTCTACAATAAGGAAGAACACTGAAGACATTATGCTAAGTAAAATAAGACAGATGCAAAAAAATAAATCTTGCACAAGTCCATGTTTATAAAGTAGCAGGAATGGTCAGTTCATAGACACAGAAGACAGAAGGGTAGTTGTGAGGGTCTGGGAAAGGGCTAAATGTTTAGCTACTGTTCAATGACTACAGAGTTTTTCTGGAAAGATTTCAAAGTTTGGAACTAGACTGACATGTACATTCAAAATAATTAACATGATAAATTTTATGTTACATATGAAGGAATTTCAGAGAGTTCATCAAAATATAAGCTAATTTCGTCGTGAAAAATTCTGACATCCATGTATGTGAGCTAGCCCTAAAAAGTTGATGAATAATGTAAAGTATGAAAAACTATATATCTTAAAATGTTTTTGCACTAAAATAGAATTATTTATTAGTCTCCCATATCTTTGGAAACTCCTGGGCTACCACACTGAGAAGGAACACTAAGCCTCTCCCAGGCTGTATTTGCATTTTCTTGTCTCTTGCCTGAGCGAGTTTTCCCTTGGACTGGTCTGCCTTGACGGATTTTGGTTCCTCACTTCATAGTGCTTGTCCTCACTCTGGTTGATGCATAAACCACAACTCATCTTTGCAAGCTTGTCTTCTGAGTCCTCACCCTCCATGCATTTGTACCTCACACCCTTGATGCTTATCTCATGTCTGTTATTTACCTCTCAGTGTCTCTTCACTCAGCTGAATTTCTTGATGACAGGAACACTTGTAACTTCAGCATCTGGGAAAAGCAAAAGATTTGGCATGTATTCAGTAATTATGTTTGCTGTGCTCATGAGTAAATGAATGAATACATACACCATCAATGGGTAGGGCAGCAATTGTGCAACAAAATCCCAGTGGAGAAAGCAAGCCCTTCCCCATGGCCTGTTCCAAACTAGCCTTGTCTAGCTCACTTTCTGCCTGGCTTCAGGGTCAGAGTGCCTGTGTATGGCTCTAACTCAAGGGCACCAAACATTTGTCCAATTTTTATTGTGGCTCATATTTCTCTTCTCTACATTTCACGTGATTAGCCTTTAAAATTCTGCCACCATTTGCAGGGAGACACAAAAAAAATGTACTAAAGGAGTGATAAATTATTGCCCTGGACATCGCAACACAATTTTATAAACAAATTGATGAATCAAGAGGTTATTTTTGTTCAGGACCAGATTCTAAGTAGAGTGATTGATCTCTCCCTTTCTCTCTCTTCTTTGGTAATGCAACCTATACATGTGAAAACACAATAATACATTTGAAAATACTCTCCTGAAGTTTGGATTGCTTATTAATGTCAAAACCAGTCATACATTTTAGATTGTCATTTTATTACAATGGTACTGTTTTTCAAAGTGTTCAAAACTAAATAGAACATGCTTAAAGTATGACAATTATACTCTCATTTTAGGGTTTGGTTCTGTTTTTTACTCTGAGCTTTTCTACACAAAAGAGGCAAAATTAGGTTCCCTTGTAAAGAATACTTGGAAAGCAAAATCAGAACTACCTGGAGAAAACTGAAGCTTTGTTATATTGAAGTTGTAAGCCAAATTTTTTATGTATTTGATTTTTACTTTTATAGAGTAGCTAAAATTTTTCTCAATAAACACTCCAGTGAGATTTTGAATTGTTATAAACATTCAAAAGCTCAAGTCCTGCATCTTTTTGGCTATTTGTTCTTATAAGAATGCAGAAATAGGGCCCGGCACGGTGGCGCAAGTGGTTAAAGGTCCTCGCCTTGCACGCCCGGGATCCCATATGGGCGCCGGTTCTAATCCCGGCAGCCCCGCTTCCCTTCCAGCTCCCTGCCTGTGGCCTGGGAAAGCAGTCGAGGACGTCCTAAGGCTTTGGGAACCTGCACCCACGTGGGAGACCCGGAAGAGGCTCCTGGCTTTGGATCGGCATAGTATCGGCCCGTTGTGCTCACTTGGGGAGTGAGTCATCGGACGGAGGATCTTCCTCTCTGTCTCTCCTCTCTGTATATCCGCCTTTCCAATGAAAAAATAATAAAAATAAATCTTTAAAGAAAAAGAATGCAGAAATAGAAGCAAAAATTCAGGCCTGATTTGTAGGGGATGAATTCAACTGGGAAGGCAGCAAAAGCTTGTCCAAGTGATTGGACCTCTGCACTCACAGGGGAGACCTGGAAGGAGTTCCACGCTTCTGATTTTGGCCTAGCTCAGCCCTGACTGTTTTGACCATTTGAAGAATAGATCAACAGATGGAAGACTGGTCTTTCTGTCTCCACAATTTTTTTAAAAAAATATCATTTTATTTGAAATGCAGGTAGACAAAGATATTGGTGTGCAATAACTGAGTCAGTGGACCCAAAAGAGTCTGTTTAAATTATCTGAGAGGGAAAACCAGCCCTCTTTCTAGTTTATCTACAATGTGTAAGATGTGGAAGGTGGTGAACTTCCTACCCCTACAAAGGTTTCAGAGAAGGGGGAGCAGGGAAGCAATGATGCTTAGTTTTCCCACAAATTATCCAAGTCCTCTGACCTCTAAATTCATGCATGATTGCCCCATACTGAGACACTTGTTAGCCCCACCTCCTTACCACAATTTAGCCTCTCATCTCCTTTTCTGACCTATTTTTCTGTTCAGCCGCCACCACCCCACCACCACCACCAATGCCTGTCTTATTTCCTTCACAATGTCTTATCACAATCTGGTTTCTATGTATTTCTTTATTATTCAGGTTATGGGACTTCCCTTTTACCACTAAAATATGTTTCATAAGGGCTGTGTTCTTTCTTTTCCATTGCTGACTTACTAGAACCAGATTTCTCAGCATTGATGTTTCTCATATTTCAGACGACGTATTTCTTTGTTGTAGGTAGTTGTCCTCTATGTTGCAGAAATCTTAGCAGGGTCCCTTCCCTCTGCTCATGCTAATGGCGCTAAATCTCCCCTATGCTGTTCTCTAATTGTGACAATCACAAACTACTAAAACTTTTTGGAGAGAATAAAATTTTCAAGTTAAGAATCACTGACCTAGTACAAGGCTTGACATAAAGAGAACTCAGTAAATAACGATTGAATGAATGAACAGATGGATAAAGTCAGTATTTCTCATTCAGGCAAAACTTTGCGTTTTCTTTTCTTTTTTTTTTTAACTTTGTATTTTCGAGATGATTACAACACAAAAACTGAATACGGTGATCACTTGACCAAATCATGCTCCTTTCTTTACTGGGCTTAGAATCCATCCTCTTTCACTTCTCTCCTGCCGAAGGCATGTTTTTAAAAAGACATTTCCAGAAAACAACCATGTAGTTAGCTCCTAATTGCTCTGGCTGTGCTACGCTGAATACTGCAGGTGCCCGTACATTCAAAACAGTGCCACTGAAGGATTTTTCAAACCACAGAAGTTTTGTTGAATTCCTTTTGGAAATCCACTTCTCTACTTTCTGCAGCAATTAGCAGTCAGAAGAAATAAGTCACATGCCCTTCGAACAAAGATAAAATATGAGTATTTTCCTGCCCTAATGATTGAGCTTTCAAATTTGAGCAGTGGAGGGCCTGCTCTTCAACATTCGTACTTGCTACTCTCCAAAACATGCCTGACGTGCAATTATAGGACACCTATTTCTCACAAAATCTGTTTGCTCCACTCATCTGGCCAGCACCAGATTGCCACTGAAACTGTGTGGAACTTACGCCAGTGAATTCAAGGCAATATCAACCTGATTTATTTTTAATATAGTTTATAGGGGCAGAAATAAAGCATAGAGAGGAACCAATAAAAAGCACTGTAGTCATATCTGAAGATCTGGTAACGAACCTGTCCTGAAGGAAATCCTAGATTAAATTGTAGGTGCATGTTTACACCGTATGGAGAGGAAAGAACTGAACTGATGGCGTAGGGAGAGGGAGATGGGCAGAAGAACTGACTCTTAAGAAGACCAGCCCTTTCTAAGAAATTAGCTTCTTTCTCCTATTTAATGAAATAGAGTGTGATAGCTGTTACCACCTTATCTCTTCTACTCACTCTCTCTCAGCATTCCCCGTTTCATTAAACAACAGCACTATTCAGTTAACCAAGTCAGAAGTTGCAGAGTCAGCTTTGATTTCCTTTCTCCTTTACGCGGCAGTGTGTACTCAAAAGTTGATTCTAATGCGAACTCCTAGGCCACTCTTGATCTGCTCAGTTCTCTTGATCTTGCCAACTAGACAGCTGAACTACCCATTCGCCCTCCTGGAAACTAGTCCAGCCAGGTTACTGGTCATTTTCTGTGTCTCTGTTTCCAGTTTTGCTCTCCACTTTCTGCTCCCAAATATAGTCCGATGGGGACCACCATCATCACGCCAGGAGAATCTGATCATGTTGCTTGTTAAAATGTTCCCCCATTCATATCAAATTGCCTTTAAAAAGCATAGATTTTTAAACTAGGCCTTCAGCATATCTCTGAAAATTTCTCTAGACTCATTTCAGATTTCCTAACATTTAGTCACACCATGCTGCTTTCACATCTTTTCTTGCCACTTGGCATTTGGACATAACGATTCGCTTTTCTCAGGACTCGGTCTCTGCCCACCTCATGCTATTTCTCTCAGACCTCAATTATGTGTCATTTTTTTCTGACCTTTGCTCTGTGTTATGCTTAAAATGGCCACAGTTGATTCTAATATTTGTGCACCAGTTTTAAAATATTCACTAATATCTTAAATTGAGAAGTGATTTGTTTGCAGAATCTTTTTAGAATAATTTTCTCATCCATCTTTTTTGTTTTGTTCAATTCTGAAGATAGTATTATCTCAACAACTGTTTCAAATAATTTTAAAGCATTAGTTTTCAAGTAAACAAACTCTTTAACTCATATTTCATCAACTTATGCGAGTTTAATTATATGGATGTGAATACAATAGACATCAGTTGAAAGGTTTAGGGAGGGAATGGAAAATATTGATTTGAACTATGATGATAATGCCCTGTCTTTGCTTTTAAAGTACTTCTGGCTTACATATTAAACATTTTAAATTATATTTTATCATTTGAAGGGGGAAGGGAAGAAAAAGAGAGAGAAAAAGAGATAAGCGTTCAGACAGATATTGCATCACATCCATTGGTTCACATTGTTGTAATGATTGGGGCTGGACTGATGGCAAGAGCTGGTAACTCAATCCTGGTCTCCCCTGTGAGTGACAAAGACCCAACTGGCCTTTTAGTCACAAGTCAAAGGCTTGCTGCATATGCACTGCTTGATGATAGAGATTATCGTTTTATTCACCACAATGTACACAACACGAAACATGCTACTGGCTCAAAATCCAGTGCACAATTTTAAAAACTGATATTAGATACAAGATTTCCTTAACTTAAAAAACCATGAACTTTGTAAAATTGCTATCTTCAAATTCTGATATTTTCTCATTCTTTTTTAATCATGAGCATATCTGTGGTTACAATGAAATTATAAAATAGATGCCAGATTCTTATACCTTATTAACCCTGTGTTTTCCAGTTAGAAAGCTTCGAAAGTTTCTCTGTAAATTAATTTCAAATAGCTGCCTAATCTGGTGTTTAGGATATGTGTATTGAGGCAAGTGGGTTTTGTTAAGCAAAATATGTATCAAATCTTAATGTTGGTAAATGAAATTATTAATTCCAATTCTCCTTCAATGAAAGGTAGGTAAAGACTGGATGCTCAGCACAGTGGTTAACATGCTTTTGGCACAACTGCATCCCTTTACTGGAGTGCATGGGACAGAATCCTGCCTCCATTTGCATTCCAGTTTCCTGCTAATGCACACCCTGGGAGACTGTGCTGATGAGTCAAGTACTTGCGCCCCTGCTACCTCTATGGGAGACCTGATTGGAGTTCTGCACTTCCTTTTGGCCAAGTCCCAGTTATTGTGGACACTGCGGAGTAAACTACTGACTGGGAGATTTCTGAATGTCTTTTGCTTTTCAAACAAATAAACAAACAAAATTTTAAAGTAAGCCATAAGTGAAGCTTCAATATAACTATAAAATCCATTATTTCTTATTAGAGTACATTGAAAAATAATATTAGCCAGGGAATTTAAATAAATAAGGACCTAGAATTTTGAAAGTATTAATAACCTATACACTAAGCAGAACATAAATATTTTAGTCATCATCATCATCTTTCAGATTGTTTTATTTGTGGTTTTTTAAAAAAATATTTATTTTTATTTGAAAGGCAGATTTACTGAGATAAGGAGAGACAGAGAGAGAGAGATCTTCCACCAACTGGTCCATTCCTCAAATGGATGATGTGGCTGGAGCTCAGCTAATCCGAAGCCAAGAGTCAGGAGCTTCATCTGGGTCTCCCACTTGCAGGGGCCCAAGGATTTGAGCCATTCTCCACTGCTTTCTCAGGCAATCAACAGAGAGCTGGATGGGAAGTGGAGCAGCAGGGACACCAATTGGCATCCATATGAGATACCGGTGCGACAAGCAGAGGCTTAGCCTACTACATTGTGGCTCCAGCCCAGATTTATCTATTTGTTTGGAAATCAGAGGTACAGAGTTGGGGAGAGACATTCCAACTGCTGATTCACTCCCCAGATGGCTGCAACGGTCAGTACTAGACCAGAGTCATTGAGGTCTCACCAAGGGGTGACAGGGACCCAAGAAATTCGGTCATCTTTTGCTTTTTTCCAGAATGTTAACAGGGAGCTGGATTAGAAGTGGAGCAGGTGCAACATAAACTTGCCTCACAGATCATGGCGACACCATAGGCAGAAGCTTATGCCATAACAACGACCTCTTCTCCATCTAGATTTTTAAACTTTCTCGAGAAGCACAGCATTTTCTTTAAATTCTCAGAAACTTCATTGCATTATGCTTTAAGTTTAGGATATATGGAAGATCACGAGACTTATAAAATTCCCTCCTAGGGTGAGTAGTGACTAACACGCACTTAGGAGCCAGAACAGCACATGTTTGGATTTATCTTGCGTGTATTTTACCACAATTGAAAAAATATGGAGAGAAGAGTAACTTTCTACAGGAGGACAGAACGAGTATTAAAATGACTGCTTTGGGAGCAGGCATTTAACTTGGCAGTGAACATGCCTAGATCTTCCATCAGAGTACCTGGATTGGATTCCCGGCTCCAGCTCATGGCACCAGCTTCCTGCCAATGCAGATACTGGGAAGCAGCAGCGATGGCTTAAGCAACTGGGTTCCTAACACACACGTATGACGTGTGCTCCCAGCTCCTGGCTCTAGCCGCAGCCCCAGGCTAGTCTAGGCTGTGGCAGGCATTTAAGGAATGAATCAGTGAATGGAGTGCGTGTTCTCTCTCTCTCTCTCCTCTTCCCTTCTCTGCCCTTTCTGTCACTTAAATTTGAAAAATTAAATTATCTAATAAGAAAGAGCCTTAGGATCAGATCATGCTTTTTCAGTAATATTTTTAACATTTTATGTTGAACTGTCCCAGAAGTCACTTTTGTCTGTGTATTTTCTAAGAGCTAGAAGGTGGGTATGACTATTGTTATCCACAACATCTATTCTTATTTGAATTGGCAGGCGAATATTCATCAAGGTAGATATCACTAACAATACTGTCAGAAGAGAAATAATATTGTTGTGACACCAAGGCAGCATTTTTATTACACACATTACCTTGAAATAACACTTTTGCTAGGAAATTTGTTGCAGCATACACATGGTGCTTGATAGAAAGAAGCCAAGCTAAAGCCCATTAGTTATATGTGCTGCACGTGATGTATGGTGGAACAGCCTGGGAGACACAGGGTATTATTAACTGTGAAGGTCATTCCACCACCAGTATAACATCTGGAACAAAGATGTATTTGGGTATGCTGTTTATCTAGACTTCACATCCTTATTTTTACAAGCCTTTCCTTTTCTATGTCGTTTAAAACTTTCATAAGGCTTAGGGTTTATTATTGTTTCTGTTTTGAGTAAAAGAAGGCCTATTTTGTTTAACTTGCCTTGTACTCTGAACCGAAGTCAAAAATATTTTGACTTTTTAACTATGATTGCATTTGACATTAAAATATTTGTCTTAATTAGTATAACAAATGCTAAATTTGTACTGACTGCCTTGTCTCTTTACATGCACTTTTATTTTTTTTTTAAATATTTATTTATTTTCATTGCAAAGTCAGATATACAGAGAGGAGGAGAGACAGAGAGGAAGATCTTCCATCCAGTGGTTCACTCCCCAAGCAGCCACAACGGCTGGAGCTGACCCAATCCGAAGCCAGGAGCCTGCTCCGGGTCTCCCTCATAGGTGCAGAATCCCAAGACTTTGTGCCATCCTTGACTGCTTTCCCAGGCCACGAGCAGGGAGCTGGATGGGAAGTGGGGCTGCCAGGATTAGAACCAGTGCCCATATAGGATCCAGGCACGTGCATGGTGAGCACTTTAGCTGCTATGCTACTGTGCCGGGCCATCCCTGTAGCTTTGATCTGCATTTCCTTTATGATCCATGGAATGGTGCATTTCGGGTGAGACAATTCTGCATCTGTTCATCAAATCTTGCTGTTTATTGTGTTGTCTGTCTGCAATTTCCTTACTCATGGTTGATATGATGATTTTATCCATTTTTAAAGGAAAGTATTGTGCTTCATATATTCTAATGGACTATCAATAGATGCTTAACTGTACTAAATTGTTATATTTTTGAGCCTTATTAATATACAAAGTCCTTTGTCTTTTTCATGCTTTTTTAAAATTTAAAGTGTATTTTGTCTTGTATCTGTGCAGCGATGATGCCTTTCCTTTGGTCGCTCATTGCATGAGCTATTTTTCATCCTCCCCATTTTAAAAAAAAGATACATTATTTAAAAATTTTAAATGACAGGGTTAAAAAGATACAGAGAGACATAGAGCAATGTCTACCATCCATCATTCACTTCTCAAATGGCCAAAAAGGCCAGAGCTGGGCTGGTTCAAAGCCAGAAGCCAGAAGCTTCATCAGGGTCTCCCACCTGTGTGTAGGGGCCTAAGCTCTTCAGCTGTCTTCTGCTGCCCTTCTAGGCACATTAGCACCGAAGTGGAGTGTACAGGACCCAAACTGGTGCCCCTGTGGGATGCCAGAATAACAGGCACCAGTTTGCACACCACAGGACTGTATCAGCTCCGATCCTTTCACTTTTAATCTCTTTGTGTATGGATATTTAAAGTGAATCTGTTATAGACAACATACAGTTACATAGTATCTTTCATCCAGTCTGTGAATCTCATCTTTCAGTTGGAGCTCTTAATCCATTTAAGTTTACAGTGATTATCAATAAGAAGGGAATTAACTTTTATCACCCTGCTATTTTTATATGCCTTCAAGCTTTTTTCTCGCTCTTATTTTCTAAATTACTGCTTCATTTTTGTGTTTGATGGATTTGTACTAAAATATTTAATTTCTTTGCTCATTTGCTCTTACATATATTATATACTCATTTTCTATTTAGCTACTGTGAGGATCACATTTAAAGCCCTAAAATTATAATACTCCAATTTTAACTTATATAGCTACCAACAACACCATGCAGAAACTCTGGCTCTTTAACAGCCCTGTTCCTATTCCTCCCGTTGCTGATATCACAAAATTACATCACTGCACATCGCATGTCCCAAAACATAAACTAATTACTTTAAAAAAAACACTGGACTATGAGATTTTGTAGAAAAATAGAGTTACAAAACATTATTATAACAACATCAGCTTTTGTAGTTGTCCATGTAGTTACCCTTATTGATAACTTCATTTCTCCACATGGTTTTGAGTCACTGTCTACTGTCTTCACTTCACCCTATAGGATTGCCTTGATCATGTCTTGAAGGGCAAGCAGCAGTAATGAACCCCAGTTGCTTTTGTTTGTCTGAGAATATGTTAAGTTCCTCCTCGATTGTTTGTTTGTTTGTTTCTGGACATAATTTCTTCATTGACAGGCTTTTTTCTCCTTTAACACTTTGAATATTTCAGCCCACTATTGTCTGAAGTCTCATGTGAAGTATATATTAACAGTCATATCAAGATCCTTTGTAAATAATATGATGCTTCAAACTTATTGTTTCCATGAAGTTTGACTCTAATGTGTCTTGGTAAGGGTCTCTTTGAGTTGATCTACCTTGTTTATTATTATTATTGTTATTTTTTAAATCAAATTTGGGAGGTTGTCAGCCACTGCTTCTTCATTTCATCTGCATTGCAGCTGTTTGGGGAATGAAACAGTGGATTCAGGATCTCCCTTCCTCTACCTCTCGCTTGCTTTCTGTGACTCTGTCTTTCAAATGAATAACTTTAAAAAAAAAACAATGAAACAAAAATAATCATTGTGGTATGTACGCTTGTGCCTAAAAATATGTTGGAAAGTTTCTATGCTAAACTAGGACACAGGTAATAATATCAACAGTAAAAATAACATTAACATAGAGCTTGATCTTATAAATAATAACAAATATTTAAGTGACATCTACTATAAAGCTGGCATTGTCGCATGCTTTTAACAACCATGTACTTGTTCAATCTTCAAAAGAGTTCTAACAAGTTTTATTAACATTATCCATTATTCTCAAAGCAGGAAACAGATACATGAAGAGTTAAATTTGCCTAGGTAAATAATTTAATAAATGACCAACATGTACTTTGAACCTACAAAATCCAACTCCATGCACTTAATGAAGTACTGTCAATATGATATACATACATATACATATATTGCTAGAAATATATCTTGTAATTTTAAAAAACAAAGTGATCATTTCTCCTTAAACCCAATCCAAAACGGTACTAGCCATAACAACAGTCACAATCTAACAAAAGGAAGATGTAGGTAATTCTAAACCAAACTGGGCAACCCATGAGGATTGCCTTCGGTTTAACCCATTACCCTCTTACTTTGGGGCACTTTTTCATCTCTCCAAGAGACCAGGTTTCTCCACATGCACATACCCCACCCTGATCAACCACTCAGGGCTTCAAAATCTGGCTGTGTTCTGACTCCTCTAACCACAGTGTACCCTACTTTCTCCCCCTCTGCAATTTGAATGTACCTGACCATTCTTTTTAGAGTCATACCTTTTTCTTGACAAGCTAGTAACTGTAACATAATGGGATAATTGTTTTGCTTTTGGTAAAGTTTTAGATAATAGATGTTCCTCAATTTATGGTGGGATTCTGTCCCAATAAGTCAATCTTATGTTAAAAATGTGGTAAATGGGAAATATATTTAACACCCCTTACTTGCTGAACATGATACTACTGTAAATTGGCCTAACTTTATAGAGCTCAGGTCATTTACCCTAGCCTACATTTGGGTAAAATCACCTAAAATAAAGCTTATTTTATAAAGGGTGGAGTATCCATTTAACTCTTTTTGCATACTGCATTTAAAGTGAGAACCAAACTGGATATAGGGGTACATTTTCACACATTCATAAAGTTAAAAAAACCTGCCCATCAAACAATTATACTTTCATTATCTTATGCAGGTTATAGAAAGGTATTCTGCCATCTGAAGAGTATAAAGAAATTTAACATTTGTTTTGTTTTGCTGGTTGCAATGAGCTTCTATGTATTGCTGACCACATGATCCAACTTTTTTTTTAAACCCTATGATGGAGTTATTTGTAATTTATGGCTGAGGAAAATTTTGATTCTACAGGGACCATTAATCTGGAAATCATATTCTCACTGCTAAGGGGGACAGAAGAGCTGGTACTGGATTAACTTTTCCACACTGCCTCCTTTTATATTAAGCTCCTTACTCAGGAATCTTCTCAGATGTTATCAAAGAAATCTGTGGCTATCTGAATGAAAAACTTATCATCAAAGCTATAAAAACAAAGGTTGAGGATCAAAGAAACAGGATGGATAGAGGGGAATTAGGTGCGTGGCTTCGTCTCTGACACATAGTGGCATGTTTGGATGGAACAATTTACATTTTTTTAAACTCCAGTTTGATTTTGTTTTTGATAGACTCCTTTAGTTTATGCCAACTACCAGAAAAAATAATCCTCCCTAAAATTTGGCTTCTCTTTTTTCATTAAATACCAAGCTTCTCTGTTGCTCTCTCCAGAAATAAAAGATTTATTTCTCACTGCTGCTCAAGTGATATGTATTGGTTATATTGTTTTGTTACAAATACGTTTATATGCAAAACAATATAGTCAAAACAAACATTTTAAAGCAGAGAACGGTCTTATAAAAACAAAATGTGTCCACAGTGTGTGGTGGAAAGTTTATTGGCTTAAGAAATGTAAACTTGAGAAGTGTTTAAGATCCGCCCATAAAATGATGCAAGTTAAGTCATTGTTCCTGTAATAAACTCAAGTTAAAAGAGCAAACAAAGATGTCTCACCAGGTTACTCAACCTTCTTGAGGAGGCTTTTATTTGTGAAGGGTGAAGTTTCTAAAGTTCCATGTCATGACTGACACTTTATTCAACCCGCCCGATTCCTCCTATTGGGAGTGAACAAGCTGTTGAGCAGTGTTAGAAAATCTAAGCATTTGTGACAAAACCCAACACGGTCCACTTTAAAGTACAGCAACTGCAACATTTGTGAAGTAAGTTGAACTGACACTACAATTGATTCCTGAGGTTTAGTACTGAAAGAAATCTGAGGGCATATTTTAAGGATATTCTTTGCTAAATATCAGGGAAGACTGTTTCCCTTGCTTGGCTTCCAACTAATTGATTGATTACTTTTGTAATGCACAAAGACTGTAGAAGCTGGAAAAATAAACACTGAACAGAAGATTTCAAGTTGCTTTATTTTCAAGATAATGG
The DNA here is from genome assembly GCF_017591425.1 of Ochotona curzoniae. NCBI lineage: Eukaryota > Metazoa > Chordata > Mammalia > Lagomorpha > Ochotonidae > Ochotona > Ochotona curzoniae. The sequence continues at coordinate 42,638,094 of NW_024467119.1, forward strand.
AATGTATTGTCAGCTTCTTACTAGTGCTGTTTCTTTCTGTGTACTATTTTAAGTATTAGAGGAGGAATGAAAGACATTTTAAAAAACTTTTTGACAATCTTTACATAATTAGGGTAAAAAGGCTCAAGCGCTACAGGAAAATGGGCAAGACAATTAGTTCCATATTGTTTCCTTCATGTATCTGAGGTAAAGTGCAATATTGAGAGGGCAACCCCACCCAGTCTCCCACCTGCCCCAGGTCCCTGATGTGGGGCATGCACCGAGATTCTTGCTCAAATGGTTTTGATAGTTCAACAATTATGAATTGCTGCCAATCTTGCCACTCCAAGCACGATGGGGTAGTTGAAGAATCCACTGATTGACATAGTCCATCATAGAGCCTCCATTTGCCCAGTTTTCCACTGCCAACATATAGCTGAGGTGGTTGACTGACTTGTTTTGTCCAATGTCTTTTCATGGTTAGGGTTCGGAGTCCAGCAGTTCGATTGGGGGGATCCAAAAAGAAACTTTCAGGTGTTTCCAGACCAGATTCTTATATATACTAGCAAGTACAGGGCCCAGCACAGTCCATCACCCCAATCAGGTGGTGGTTTTAATTGCTGCGTTGGTTCTGTTTCCATCCCTGCCTTCCACTGGAACCAACGGGTGTTGCAGTCCAGCCTGGTTCTGTCCAGCACATACTCGGGCCTCACAGAAACCAGTGTGGGCTGCAGCCTAGTCGGAGTGATCCACAATAATCCTCACCACACCCGCTCCCTGCCCTGGTTTGCTAGTATGTGCAGCAGACTAGTCCAGTCTGTCCCACATCCTCTTCTGCTCTCATACATGTCAATGTGTATTAAAGACATTTATAGTTCCTTAACAAGAAAGGCCACCCTGTTATCACCGAAACGGTGAACCAAGAGTACATCATTAACATTCATAAGCATATTCATGGAGTGGGTTTCAACAAGCATGATCCTTAGGCAATCAACGAGGATGAGGACATGCCAAACAAGCTCTCTATTTTGTTTCTGTTCACCTGTCACCACTCTTAAAAACCTACAATGTGGATGAAAAATAACTGCTCATTAAAATTGTTAAACTGCAAAAAGGCTAAAAACAACACCCTGCAGTCCTCAGTCTCATAGTTCCACCAATCATATATATCTATATCTATATCTATATCTATATCTATATCTATATCTATATCTATATCTATATCTATATCTATATCTATCTATATATCTAGTAATTCTTGGTTGTACACCTTAAATATAATTTTCAAAATTTTCTTAACTGTTGTATATACTGCCTACTTACTATGTTTCTCTTCATGAAGCGACCTGCCTCCTCATTCTGTATCTAAAATAACCTACAAAAATACCTGATTGCAACTTATTCTGTAGGTTCAAGGCATTGAGAGACACCTTCTTACTCTCAAACAAAAAAATATTACAAGTAAGCATCCCACAATCCTCAGAATAAAGAATACTTTTGTATCTGCAAAACACCTCAATCATTCATTCTCTTCCTTTCTTTATAGTCTGTCTTCTTATGGAGTTTATGTGGGTTATTTCTTTGGTATTGAGTGGCTCAAGCTTTGCAAAAGCAGTGCTTTTAGATGCCATTTGTCAAAATGAGCTTGTTTTCTAATAACGGAAGACTGATGGTCTCGAAGCATTTTCACCTGCAAGTCTGGATTGTTCAAAAATCAATTTGCTACAACTTGATGTCAGAATTGCCTTCACAGCATTCTGTACTGATATTTGATTAGTGGATCTTTGCCCGAACTTCTGAAGTTAGTGGGCCAGGCAGAGCGTAGTGCTTGTTGCTTTTTCAAGTGTCTGTTTCCATTCCTAGGGTAGTCTCTTTACATTGGACTGTTCATTGTTGTGCTAGAACATCGCCCCAGGTATTTCAGCTTTGTTTTTGGAGTCAGCTATGAAAACACTTTTCTTCTTTTTCACTTGTATATGACCTGTTATTTATTTCTCCTTCTTTTAAGATTTATTTTTACTGGAAAGTCAGATTTACAGAGAGAAGGAGAGACAGAGAGATCTTCCATTTGCTCCTTCGCTCCCCACGTGATTGCAATAGCCGGAGCTGAACCAAGCAGAAGTCAGGAGTCAGGAGCTTCTTCTGGGTTTCTTATGCAGGTGCTTGGTCCCAAGGCTTTAGTCTGTCCTCCATTGCTTTCCCAGGTCACAATCAGGGAGTTGGTAGGGAAATGGAGCAGCCAGGACATGAACTGGTGCCATATGGGATCCCAGCACTTGCAAGACAATAATCTAACCACTAGGCTATCATGCTTGGCCCTATTTTTCTTTCTTTTTTTATTAAGTCCTTTTTGTAAAGTTCTATATCCTCTGAAAGTGGTATCAACACTCAGGATGTGTCCTAAATCAGTTATTACAACCATGTTAATGTTAAAAGACTAAGATGAAGCTCTGAACTTGAAGCAAGTTCATTTACATACATATGTACACATACACTCTCTGATACCTACCATGGCCCTGATTTTTTAGTCTGTGACCTGATTTTGGCTTCCAAATTTTCGCACTGCTGTGGAAGCTTTTTCTTGGAGATAACTTAGCTTGAATACCTCATATAAGGCTTTCCATTTATTGCCACATCTTCTCAACTATGTGATTTTTTTAAATTAAAACTTTCCAATTGGTAGCTCAAGAATATTGAGATAACAAGATGGAAACAGTACTGCAAATGAACCATAGAAATGCTGAGTTGAAATTTGTTTAATTCACCACTGCCTCCCTCTTCATGGGTTCTCACTGTGAATTCTAAATAAAAAAACCGATCATGTGCCGTTGCTTTCTGTTGCACTCAGGTTTGGACGTTAACCACAAGGATTGAAGGGTACGTAATACGTAACTTCTTCATAACGGGGATGAACAAAATTGGGAGGTGTTTTACTTATTAAATGTTTTTGCCATATTTAAAAGCAAATATCCAGAAGTTCTGAATTCTATTTTTATATAGAGGGCTTTAACAAGTTTAAATAAAATACTCTGAAAACATTTTGTGTAGATTTCATTTTTTTCCCATCCAAATAAACTTACTTGTTAATTTCATTTTCTCACAAGCTTTTTGAAGTACCAATGTGCATTCTAGCTCCAGGCTGAAGAGCAGCTTCTTCGACGCAGCTATTCACCATGTCATAAGCTCTTAAAGAAGCCATGGCAGCTGGGCTGCATTTTATCCAATGATTATAAGCAAGTCATTCTCACCAGCATTTTTTGCTTGCGTTTTGTCCCATTCTGACATTACTTAGTAAAAACATGCCAAGGGACTCTACCTTTTCACCTTGCTGATAATAATCCTATGGTGGCCTTGCTGATAATCGAGAACCTTCAGCAGGAATGCCTCACCTGCACGTATTTTCGTTCAACAGAAAGGATGACTCCACAGGCCGAGTGTTCCACAGCAGAGCCATCATCTCCGGAGGATGAGCACCAGATGAAGAGGATGATGGCCAAGCGGGCGAAGATCATCAAGGAGCTGGTACAGACAGAGAAGGACTATCTCACCGACCTGGAACTGTGTCTTAGGGAGGTAGTGCAGCCCCTGAAGAATAAGCAGGTAAGTGCAAATAGAGGGTTTTAATGTTTCCGTTTTTTTCTTTTCTTCCTCCATCGTAAATAAACTCACTAGCATCACATCATTGAAGCACCCAAGTGTAAAAGGGGAACACAGTACCTCTTTTCCAGGGTCTCCAGGCTTGGCTTCCCACCAGGGACAATCAGCCCTGCCCTTTTCCCATTACCAAGCCATTGGCCAAGGAAACTTTTCTAAACTTGGGAGAAAGGGAACCCAGAGCTTTTGCTACTTTGGAATTTCTCATGTAGTCTTCTTTGGACTACCATTGTATTGCTAACAAAATTTGAGCAACAGGCTTTCAACCAAGCCAGGAACAAGATATTTAATTGAATTTTATGGTGACCATGGATTTAGAAGAGAAAGACATGCAAGTTCCAAGATCTACTAACCTGAGAATTCAGTTTATTTCCAGTATTTAACTATTCAGAGCACCAGTATCTACACTCCCTTGTGGTGCAGACCTACCGTAAACTCTTCTTGGAAAAATGGAAATCCCAGCCACTGTCCCTGTGTTTTCTCTCTCCTTTTTTCTCTCTATACAATCTCCCAGCCTCATCAGTTTTACATAATTTTGATAATCATTCGAACAGCCCATAACATGTATGCTCAACTTGCTCTTATCCAATGATATTTCCTCAAATCCATCGTTGCCCTTCATTTTATGTCATACCCAGAAGTGGTGATCACCAGCAACTTTACTCTCTTAAATCAAGACTTCCTGCCTTTCCTGTTTGCTTTTTCTTAATCTTAACTCATAAGCAATTATGAGAACTGTTACCTCAGATGCTGACAAATAAAAAGTTTTCAATATAATGTTAATAGGTGTTTATTTGGCATGCTTAAGGTTTTTTGTTTGTTTGTTTTAGAAAATATTTATTTATGTTACTAGCAAAGTCAGAGCTACAGAGAGAGGGAGGGTCTTTCATCCACTGGTTCACTCCTCAAATGGCTGCAGCAACAGGAATTCAGTTGATCTGAAGCTAGGAGCTCCTTCCAGGTCTCCCATGAGGGTACCAGGGCCCAAGAACTTGAGCTGCTCTCAGTGTTTTCCTAGGCCATAAGCAGGAAGCTGGATTACAATTGGAGCAGCCAGGACATGAACCAGCACCCGTATGATATTCCAGCACTGGCAGACAGAGGACTGGCCTGTTAGGCCACTGTTCCAACCTTAGAAGGCTTACCTTCCCTCTCAGCGTTTTGAGTTACTGTTCTCAGAATTCTAGTTCACATTTCCTGTGCCGTTCCATTTGGATTGTTTATTTCTCTTCGTTTAAGTCTCTCCCAGAGCTGTGTCTCTATTCCCATTGTAGAATACAGTTTCATCCTAGTGGCCTGCTGCTCCTACCCGTTAATATGGTGACATCGGCTCTGTGAAGGACTGGCAGGATTTTCATGTTGAATCTTACTTTTTCCCACTGTTAATGGCTTTCTTTTCTTTATCCTTTTATTAAGGAAAAAGCTCAAGAACTCATGACTTCCGTAACCATTTATGAGCACTGCGGTAATTAATTGATCTCAACAATTCATTAACTTTACCTTTTCCATGTGAATTAGCTCCTTCATAGTCTCACCCCCTCCTAGCTGTTTAATTACCTTGGTCTTTACATAAAATCCACCTGTCATCAGTTAGTGTAAAAAATTTGTGTAAAATGACACAGTTGCAGGTAATCATGGAAACAACTCGCAAACCATGCTAGACTAAACCTGAGACACTGAAAGTAAATATTGCCCATGTCCAGCTTAGACTAGAAGTCATTAAAAAGCCATCTGACCCATCATCTTCTTCTCTATGTGAAATTGAACTTAAACCACACTGAGTGAAAACAAGTCATTTTATGTTATTTGAAAATAGAAAAAGAAGGTGAAAACTGAAGAATGCCAAACGTATCTGGCTTATCTTAGTTGTTAGAATGTGTAAGTATTCAAATGAATGACCAGACCAAGCCCTTGACTGATTAATTCTTCTGTGACATTAAATGATTACAAATCTTCCTCATTTTGAAAAAGGTTTCTCCCAAAACAGTCTTTCCCCTGATAGAATACAGGGTTAAACTCACAGCTTTATCTTCTTTAGTAGCAGCATTGCGTAAAGTTCTGCAAGGAAGGCGAAAGTTACCCATAACATTCAGTGTTGAAACACATAGTAGGGAAACAGGTTCCAGTTATTTATTATCCAAATGGGGTGATAGGAGACTGTTTCTGGCAGCATTTCAAAATAAATCAAACCAGAGCAATCCAACAATGGAAAAGGGTTATATATTTAAGGAAAGGATAAATATGTGATTGAAAGAATAGAAGAATTTAAGTACATCTTTTTAAGTCTCCTAATTTTTTTAAATCAGTCTTTCAACTTCCGCTACTTAGTTTCCTTCCCGAAGGGCAATTGCCAATGTGTGTCTGCCTTTACCTTCCCCAGAACATTTAATTTAGAAAGGTATGTGTCTGAATACACACTTGGTAGATTTTTTACTAGATTAACAGCAAATAGTTTATGTGTTTTATTTTGAATCAATTCGTACTTATTCTAATTGAGTACATTATGCTTGAAATCATTTGTATATCCTGAAAAGTCTACAGTTCTACATTGATGAAAGTTCAACTGACATTGTCAGTTGAAATTTAGATGCACTGTATGGCAGTAATTTTGTAACTTACTTAGAAAAGTATTTAAAAATAAATAATCATCCATTTTTCTATCACTTAGAAGCAAGCACTATAATATTTTGGCTTACTGTTCACTGTAATATTTAGTAATTGTCTGAAATTGGAATTATGGTAAATATACCATCATGGACTCGCCTATCATGAATATATTTACATGCTTTATTTTCAACCACAAGTATCAAACATTAATTTAAATGAAAAAATATTTCACTTACTAGGGGACCACATACTTGAGAACAATGGTAATACTTTCTGGATTCAGAATCCCTAAATTTAAATTTGTCCACCAGCATTATTGCACATTGCTGGGTTAACAGTGGAGAGTGTTGGTACTACGACTGCAAGGACAAGTAAAGCAAGTGACTCAAGTGACATGGCACAAGGGATTGACACCTGGCAAACCTTTCTCTCTGAGTCCAGAGGAGGACAGACAAGGCCTGGGGCAGGAATGCTAGGACGGGCAAATGAGGGGAGGCACCATAGGTCCAGGTGCAGTCAGTTCCTGCCTCTGGCCTCCCAGCCACCAATTGAGAGGGTCACAGGTGACAAGGACTCACCTATGACAATGTGGTAGAGATCAACAAATCCTTAAAAGACACTACAATAATAAAAATACCACTCAATACTGTACTGTAAATGCACATTTGTATATAAGAAAAACATGATCACAGTCCAACTGATGACACATAAATGCTAAGCTATATTTGTTCCACTGTAATTCAATGAGCAACTTCTGCTTCCCTTTGGACTTTATTGCTCTCAATGGCTCTCTTTTCAGAGAGAGAGTCAAAGCTTCAGCACATGTTCTGGGACTCTTGCTGAGTTCCATTTCCTATTCTCTCCCAAGCCTTCTCCAGCTGATTGGGCACACGTGCTGTCTGTCATGGTACCTGCAAGCTAGGTTGCACCCATCAGCCCAGCCCCTGGCTGCCTTGTCATGTGAGTGACACTGCCAGAAGTTGCCCTATGCCTGATGGCTCTGTAGCCGCTCTGAGGGCTGCCTTTGGCTTTCACATTCAGTGTTGCTGTGTGGATGGACACTCAGATGACTCAGTTCTCTCTGACTCCCCTCCTGCTCTCCTTCTCCTGCCCTGCTGCTCAGGCCCCTGACTGTTGGTAATGAGAATCCAGGCAAGGAAATGTTGCTACTTTCATTCAGCAAATAAAGAACTAGAATTATAGTAACTCTCTGGAGTATAAGTTAAAAGGACCAAGACAGAAAAAGTTTATTTAGTAATTATCAACATGTATGCAGCTTTCAGAGGAGTGGGAAGACAAAGTGAGAGTCAGAACTGGATATATCAAAGCTGTCTGTAAAAATTTTGCCTACATATCAATTAGAGGAAAATGTATGCAAGCACATATCTTTGGTCGTGAATTTTTAACATCATGGAAGAACTTGGTCCAAGTTATCCTGTCTGTTGTCACCTTCACCAGAAGACTATCACTGCTTCCGGAGACAGGCATTAGTTATTTTTCCTTTATAGACAACTATGGAAACTCAATTACTTTTCAAAATCCCATCTTTTCCATGGAATTGCCCTGTATTAACTAGAATTGTGGTACTGAGTTCTCTCAGACATGTCATACTCTGTTTATAACATGCCCTACTCCCAATGGCTGTATACTCTAGCTTGGCAAGACGTAGCTCTTAGGGAAGACTAGGTAAAGAAAACAAATTCTTTAAACTACTGCCTGTGATTCTAAAATTAATAAAATTATTCTAAAATTATTTCAAGACAAAAAAGATTACTTAAAAATATGCTCTTACCTTCTCTATCCATTTTTTTGTCTTTGATTATTTTTTTAAAATATACAAGACTGATGGGTATTTGGTGCAGTAGTTAAGATGCTGTGTGGGATAGAAATGTCACATCCTGGGAATGGAGTCCTGGCTCCACTCACAGTTCTGTCTCTCTACTAATACACTCCCACGGTGCCAGCAGGTGAGGACTCAAATACCAGAAAAACTTCCTTGCTCCCAGATTCATTCCTAATCATTGCTATTGTGGACATCTGGGGATTGAACCATTGAATGTGAGTCCTCTCACTCAACCTCTGTGTCTATTTCCCATGAAGATTGTTTTAAATTAAAAAGAGAGAAAGCAATACAACATGCATATATACGTACACTTCCTGTGTGCCATCGCTCTTTTTCTTGCTATACTTTGAATATCAGAAATCCTTCTGGACTGTAAGACAAACTCAGAGTCAAGCAAAGAAACCCCTCTTTCCACTTCTTTACCAAAAAGATTATGGAGTGTGGAAATCCAAGCTAGGCTACTGATATAAAAATACACGGTTCCCAGAAAGCAGACCATAAACAGGAATTTTGATCACCATATTATATTAAATTTTGAAAAAATCAGAGCAATTTCTGCTATCCATAATTGAGCAATGACTCAAATGTAATATACTTCAGTTTCTGCTTCTGCTTTGTAGTAGCTTTTTTGAATCCAGCATGCTGGCTTTACGAGATTTTACTCTTGCTAGAAATCTGCTTAAATATTGATAGAGATATTCTTCAATCCTTCATAAATGTAAGTTTTTATAGTGTATAAGGTCGCATCATGATACAATCCTATTATCTATATGACCAGGTTAGCAATCCATGTTTTTCTTGTTGGTGGAATGGTGCTGGTGTCATTTTAACTAAAAGCTGTTTTTTATCTCTGGGTGGAATCGCAGCTTTTGTTATATAATTGGATCATCACTCCTCTAAAGCCAGGAACTTGAAGTCAAATTAGAAAAGTAAAAAACAAAACAAAGCAAAAAAAAAAAAAATCTTAAGGAAGGAAGGTTCCTTTCCAAAATGTTTCTGAATAAGAGACAAGTCAAGGAAGTTTGTAGTTTTGAAATGTTAACTTCAAAATAAAAGTCACATTGAGCAAGTGATGTGGTTGATCACAAATTGCATGGATATAAAATATTTGCCTCCTTCTCGAGTACCGATACTGAATCATGATCCTTTACTTATGTGGCCATTTCCCTTAAGAGACACGTTTTTGTCTTATCATCCAGGAAGACACACAGTTTATTGACAGATTGGATTCAGATTTAGTTGGGTATGAAAATGATACATCAATAGTCTACTACGTGAAACTTTGGATTTATGGGAACATGATCTTTCTACTTGTTCAGAAAACCTCAAGTAAAAAAATGAGGGTTTTTGTAAAAAATATATAATCCTTATATTATCATTTTCTGATGGAAACTTCTTGTTGCATTTGTAAGCACTGTGTAAGATCTGTTTTATGGCAGCTTCAGTTTTTTCTAACTTTGATAATCTATAGTCCAGATCAGAACCTGCTGGGCCAAGTGAGAAGATAAATGAGTGCACATCCCGTTCAGTGCAGAGCTTGGGATGTCTACAATTGAAAAAGGAAGGTGAAATGTAGATCTCTTTTAATATCCAGGCATGTTATTCTTCAGCTTGGATAAGATATTACATTCATTCACACTCTCAGAACTGAGATGCAGAAACCATTATTTTAATTTGCTTTTATTTGTGAAGAAGGAGCCACAGACTCAGTGACTGATTGTGGTGATGATGTTATTAACCTCTCAAATGAATTGCAGCGATATGGGGCACTTTACTCAGGCATGTCTTTTGAGGGCCATAAATTCAGCTCCAAAGAATACTGCCAGGTCCAAAAGGAAACACATGGTAGGGAAATTCATGTTTTGTTAACAGGTCTCTAGTCAGGACACTTCAGACACAAACAGGGTCAGTGATCACATGAGTTTACTAATTAATTAATTTTAGGTTATTGGGAGTATTTGAGGACGTGATATCTATTCCTTGTCATCCGCTCACTACGACCCCCAGCTAGAGGTGCCACCTTTCTCATAATAGCTACAAAAAGCTAACTTGTAATGCAAAGCCATAATTGGCAAATGCAGACACTATGTGCAGTTAGAGTTCAAAGGAGGGGCAGATCATTGCCAGGCAGATTAATGGGGCAATATTTCATAGGGAATGTGATATTCTAATTGAATATGCAAATTACAAGATTAAATGTCTGTCATGTGCTGACTGCATGCAATGCCAGCTGCTGATTTCTAAAGGGAAATAAAACTAAGAAAAAATGTCTTAGTCTTGTCCTAGAAGAGTTTATAATCTGGCCACGAAAATGACCCATAAACAGACGAAAACAGAAATACTCATTTGAAGGCAGAGGTAGAAGTGATCATGATGTAAGGCGGTTCATGATGAGTATGCTAATTACACAGCAAACAATTTCTTGGGCATCAGCAGAAGCAGGCACTCACTTCCTGATCTGTTGGCAATGCTTCTGTGTCTTAGGACTGCACGTATCCTTGGCTCCTGCTCCACGCTCACCCCTCCCCATACCTTGCTTCTCTGGCTGCTCCTTTGCTGGTTGATATCCCCTCAAAACAGTAAATGTAGGGCTTTTGCTGTGTTGGGGATCCAATCTTGTTTTGTAGCTTTCAATCCCATCATTATGTTGCTGGCTTGCAAAGTGTTTTCCTCGGCCTAGATTTTCCCCTGAAATCCTGTTTTGCTGATCCAATTCCTCACCCAAATCTCTACATGATGGCCCACACGGCCTGCCAGATGTAACATGTTGAAAACTGAGCTCCTCGTCTTCCCTTTGAAACTTGCTTCCTGCCATGGGTTGAAATGTATGCCCCAAAATTCATGTGTTGGAAACATAATCCTCATGCAAGAATTGGGAGGTAGGCCTTAATAAAAAGTGACTGGATCAAAGGTGATCTTGTGGGAATGGGCTAGTTTTCTTGTCAATGGGTTTGTTATAAAAGCCAATTTAGCGCTCAGCTGGAAGTGCTCACTTGCGCTTCTGCCTACTACCAAGGGATCACCTAACAAGAAGGTCCTGGCCAGATGTGAATTCTTCAACATTGAGCTTGGTGGAACTCTAAGAAACACGTTTCCTGACTTACTGAGTTTGGGATATTGTGTTACAATAGCACAAAATGGACTGAATCTCTACCCTTACAATCTATCTCATCTCAGTAAGTGGTAGGTGTACCCCTCCATGCTCAGGCCAAAAAAGAAACAAGACCAAAACTGAAAGTCTGGAGTCATCCTAAGCGTTTATCTTCCTCTTACACCCTGTAATGGATCTGTCAGCAAACCCCACTGCCTCTAGAATGTATCCAGAATTGGAACGTATCTCAGCAACTCTATTATTTCCACTTTGGCTCAAGAGCCTTCAGTAATCAGCTAAATTCCTAGAATTGCCTGAAGACCATCTCTCTTCCTAAATCAAGCAGCTGGAGGTAGTGTGTAAAAGTACTAGTCAGATCATGGGATTCTTCTACATACAATCCTCCAGTAGCGTCCCACCTGGTTCTCATCAAAAGCCTACCATTCTTAAGCTAACTGATGACATTCCATTGGACTCTTTCTGACCCACAGTTCTCACATTAACTCATGAAAGTTTTAAGTATTCCTACTTAAACCATGGCACACGGAGTTAAGTAGATCACTCAAAACCACAGTTGGAATGTGGCAGAAAGGACTTTGAAACCTAGCAGCCATGTAGTTGGCATTGTGGAATGCTGGGTTAGATCACTGCCTGCAGTACTGCATCCCATGTAAGTGTCGGTACTTCCAATCCAACTGCATGCTTATTCACCTGGGAGAGCAGTGAAAGATGGCCCAAATGTTTGACCCAGATGAAATTCCAGTCTCCTGGGTTCATCTTGACCCAACCATTGCCATTGTAGCCATATGCGAAGTGAGATGGAAGGTTTCTCCTTTTCTGTCTCTCCTTTTCTGTAACTATACCTTTCAAAGAAATAAAACCAAAAAAAAATTTTTTTAAGTAGTAGGCCCTATAGACTGAGATCAAACACAATGTTCTTCAGGGCAGTGAAACACACATGAAAATTTAACTTGATAAACATGGACTTTTCTCCCTAGGTATCTTTCTCTTTTTTCATTTAAAAAAAGTTTTTAGAAATGTATTCAAAAGGTGGTGTTGCAGAGAGATAGGGAGACACAGTGAGGTCTTTCATCTGCTAGTTCAGTGTGCAAATGGCTTCAAAGGCTGGGACTGGGCCAGGTCAAATCCAGGCCTCCCATGTGAGTGCAGTGACACAGGTACTTGGGCCATGTTCTACTGCTTTCCCAGGCGCATTAAGAAGGAGTTGGATCAGAAGTGGGTCTCCAAGTGGTATCCCTGTGGGATGCCAGCATTGCAGGTAGTTGTGCAACTCACTAAGTCACCATTGTAGCCCCTTGTTTTTATGTTTTATTCAGTATGGATGCTAAATACTAAAGGCTAGTGAGGTTGAGATGAATCCAGCATGGGAACTGTCCCCTAAAATGTATTGTCTTGTAGGAGAGCAGGACATGCAGATGAATACTTTGACAATATTGTGACTAAGTATCATGTTGGAAGTACTTGCTAGTTACTACGGCAGCAGAGTATAAGCTTTGTCTCAGTGAATGCTGGATGAGCAAAGTTAGCCTATCAATGCAGAGAGGCAGCCTAATATAGAAGTTCTAGAAAGTCTGAATAAGACATGCCTACATTTGACCTTTGTTCAGAGACATAATTCCATCTATTACATTCTCAGAGCTTTGTTTCTTTCATTGAAGAAATACATGTTACAGCATTTCATAAGGGACAAATGGAATAAAATATATTGGAAAGTCTAACTTAATTCTTGACACAGAGACACTCAATAAGTAGCCATTGTTATAGCCAAAACACCAAACAAGCATGACTTGTGATGTAATCAAAGTTGTGAATTTGCTCCTTCCACTCTTCCAAAGGCACACAGTAAGAAATTCTGTCCCGCTTTTGGATGAATGCACTGGCAACCCCATTATTTTTGTCTCAAACTTACATGCCTTAGACCTTAAGTAGCAAACAATCTCAAAATTTATCATCTCAGATCTGAATCTAAACTCTCATCTGGGCATCAGCTCTCCCCAAATTCTTTCCCTGGACACTTGCAGTGGGAAAGAGGGGACCCAGCCTGCTTTCTCCCTGCTTCTCCCTTAGAGCAGCCCACCAGGTGGTTTCTGATGGCAAAAGACAGGAAAGGAGAGAGAAGGAAGCAGAAAGATGTACTTGCACTGGTACTGTCATAGACGGGCTGCTCATTCTTTGGCCCTTCCAAAGGTACCATAAAATGTGATTCCATTTCCTGGCTTTTTTCCTGATACGTCCATGATGCTGGTGGTGACATGAATTTTTTTTTTTTTCGCTTGAATTGACTTGATCCAGGTTGCTTGTCCTTTTCAGTTGGTGACTTGCAACTCTTTCCGTATGCCCTTGTTATCCCAGGCTGTCACTACATGTAAGTGTTCTGTCCCTCAGTCCCACAGGCAGAATCAGAGATGAGCTTACCCCAGCCCACATAATCAGTTACAGGTCCACAGGATTCATTCATTGTATCTCTTGTTCTCAAACTTGCAGCAATTCTCATTCTGCTCAGCTTAGATATAACTTTCCTTCTGCCATAGCCTCCTTTAGGTTTTTAGGCAAGGGTGTGATGCAGGAAGTTTTGAAGCCACTCACTGGAATTTCCTTAGCAAATTCTGCATGTGGAAAGCCATCTCATATTCTGCCTGGTACTTGGTAAGTAAGAGATGAAAATGCACAAGAGATGTGCTACTGTAGCTTTTTATTGCAGATTTTCTATTATGACTAGAGACAACCAGAGAATGGATACACTACAGGGACTAGAATGGTGTGTGTTATGAGACCAAACAGTGCCTGGGGTGTCAGATTGCAGGAGAAAAAGCAGGTTAGGCATGCTGAGTCAAGTCTTGCAGAGCATCATGTCAAGAATATGGAAAGCAATGAGAAATTCCCAGCTGTTTGCTTTTTAATCTAGGTAGGGGCAATATGAAATAGTAACACAAATGAAATTTTCAAATGACTAAGAACTGAAAAACTCCAGAATTAATGACACATATAAACTTCTCTTTTACAAATTTTGTCTCTGGTTCCTGTCTGATCCCAGGCTGCCATCTCACACTGCCCTCATCTTTCTTATGTACTGTTTCTTCATGTACCATATGAAGCAAATGTTCCTATTCTCCTCTCATTTTAACTCTTAATGACTTTTGTTGTAATGCAACACAATGTTTTTTAGTAATTTGAATTCTCTCCTAGTCTTTAGTTGCATTACTGAGAATTAATGCTTTGCAATTCTGACACAGGTGAGGAAAAATAGGTAAAATGTTGAGCCAAGTCATTCCTAACATTAGAAAGTCCTTTCTGATGTCCAATGTGAAAGATACAGATTTTCTGTTGAGAAACTTGAATATTATTAAGCTGTGATTGAGTTTGTAAGCAGGAAGAAGAAACCACAGATGTACCCATGTGCATATGCACATACAAACATTCATAGAATGAGTACTCAAGTGATCAAGCCACAAAAATATTGACCTCATTCACTGTATCAGCTGAATCATAATTCACTGTACCCTTCCGTATTATTTCTTCCCTAGCTTGTATATAATACATACATTTTTTTTTAAAAAATTCCACTTATCATTCCAGCTTTCAAACTAGTTTCTCTTATCTCTTTTTTTTTAAAGATCTGTTTTACTTGAAAGTCAGTTATGGAGAGAGAGGAAACACACACACACACACAACAGTTGTGTGTGTGTGTGAGAGAGAGAGAGAGAGACAGAGTGTGTGTGTGTGTCTTTCATTCTGGTTTACTCCCCATATGGCTGCAATGGCTAGAGCTGGGCCAGTCCAAAGTTGAGGTGCAGGAGCTTCTTCTGGGGCTCCCAGATGGATACAGGAGCCCAAGACTGGATCATCCTCTGCTGCTTTCCAAGGAACATTAGCAGAGAATTGGATCAGAAGTGAGGCAGCTAAAACTTGAACTAGTGCCTGGATGGGATGCTAGCACTACAGGTATAGAATTAACATACTGTGCCACCATGCTGATCCCATTATCTCTTCACAATATTACTGAACAGTTGATTCTATAGTTTAAAAAAATTTTTTTCTGAAACGGTCACAAAATGTACTGGACCTTTGGTTCATAACAGTAATTCCTAAAAGTATTTATCACCTGAGCTTTTCATATAAATTCAAATAGGAAAGAGTGACAAACATCCAGTTACTACTTTCCTAAATGTTTCTGTGTTTGGGAAGCTAGATCAAGTTAGAAAGAAACTTTTGGTGCAAGATCTACCTTTCATACAAGGCCATCAGCATGGGCACTTACTCTCCAACTAGCAGTTCAAAACCTTGAGATGAGCATCTTCACTCAGGCACGTCTCTGCTTTTACCACAGTCTCTGTTTTAATTTTCTTTACATCTGTTGGTTCAGCCCTTCTCCTTGCCCATGTTGAGGTGTCCATTCCAGAAGCACCCACCCTTCTTTCTGTAAAAAGACTGACTCTGCACTAATTCATAAGTCTGTCCACATAAATGTCTTCTGGGCTAAGATGTTTTTGGGAAAGCAGATAGCCTAATCATTTTGGTTGCAAGATTAGTTAATGATGCTAACTGTGATGTTGATTCAACTTGTAGTTTGATTCAGTTACCCAGTTTAGAATCCAGTTTCATAGTGAGGATATTTCACACATACAAATCAACAGTTTAGGGAAACCTGATGAAATAATGGCCAGTTTACTCTGGAAAGCTTTGTAGTCTCAAAGCCAACTGTCTGAGTAACTGGCGTTGTAATTAGGCAATTAGCCTAGCCCAGCAGTTGCTAGGGCTTCTTGCCAACATCCTCTTTCCTCTTGCTGTAACTGCTATGTCACGAACATTCCCCCTCTCAGCTTTCTCACTAAAAATAAACCAAGACCTAGTTGTTCCTGCACAGTGTTCCCATTGTGTCTCTGTTTTTGTATATATCATAAGGTGATCAAATTCTGGAAATACATCCATATCCCAAACTAATATTGTATGTGGAGCTGCCTTATAGCATGGAGAGAAGGGATCACAACCCTGTTAGATCTCTTCAGATTGTGGCCATAGGGAACTGGCCTTAGTAATGACTTGAATCAGTGCAGAGTCCAGAAATAGACCTTTTTGGGTTTGTTTTTCCTTGTCATGCCACTGGTTGAAATACAACACCACAACATGCTCTTGCTTCACCCAAAAGCTGTGCTTTTGTTGTTGCTTTTCTGTTTGTTTGTTTGTTTGTTTTCTTCAAAAGATATATCTGTTTATTTATTTGAAAGGAAGTTATATATATATATATATATAGAGAGAGAGAGAGAGAGAGAGAGAGAGAGATCTTTCATTTGCTGGTTCACTGTAGAAAGGCAGCAGTGGCCAGCCTGGGCCAGGTAGGAGCCAGGGTCCAGAACCTTTATCTGGTTCTCCCACATGGGTTGCAGGGGCCTTAATACTTTAGCTATGTTTCACTTTTCACAAGCCATTAGCAGGGAGCTGGATCAGAAGTGGATGCTGGGATGCAAACCAGCATCCCTCTGTGAAGCCAGCAACACAGTGGCTTTACCTGCTAACACTGTAACACTGGCCCCCACTCTCATTCCTGATGACTTGTAGAGCCCTCTGAGTGCTTTGAAGAAAGGGAAGAAACGGACCTGCTTTGAAACTGGGGTTTATGCTTAAATACCAAATGGAAACTGTGACGTATTTCCTGGAAATAGCTTTTAGAGGAACACTTGGTTGGTGGTCATCATCATGGCCGTCAAACACCAAGCCATTGATTTTCTGCCTTCTTCTGTGATTGTTGTGTATGTGCCATGGACAGGCATCCGGAAATTTCAAGTTGTGGGATTTGAGTCATCAAATTAAGAGAGTAGAAATCTCTTTCAGTTTAAGGCCAGGATAGTTATGTCCAATTGGGGAATTTAAAGTCAGTAGTGGTTAGAAGAAAAATACTGTTTATAATTTGCCAGCACTTGTTAAAATTTTAAACATATTATTCATTTTTACTCTGAAATTATAGAAGTTTTCATGAAGAAACAATCATGAATCGGAATGGAGATTTAGCCAGCAGAGTTATTGCTACAGTGCAAAGCACGAGCTCCCTGAATGTCAGATATTTTATAACTGCTTAAGGTGGCTGAAGTATTTCCACATAATGTTGGCAGTAGAAATGGTGCAACTGAAGAAAAGCAATGACAGAAAAAGATGCTAACATTACCATGTTTTGTTTTGTTTTGTTTTTAATTAAATGGGCATTGCAGTGTAGCAGATGAAGCTATTGCTTGGGATACTTATATTACAGAGTGCTTGGGTTCCAGTTGCACTTCCATTCCTGATCCCAGTTTCCTGCTAAGGAGCACCTCAGATCAACTACTTGGGTCCCTGGCACCCGTGTGTGATCCCAGTTGAGTTCTTGCCTTGTCTTCCTGGCCAGGGCCAACCGTTTGGGAAATGAACAGGTCAGCCACAACCAATACGTGTCTCTGATTTATTTCGTTTTTTAAATTGGCTCCTCTACTCCTTTTTGACATCTACTTCTGCATTTGTTTGTAGACTGAGTTTTTCATGACAAACATCAAGGTCAGGTTATGTTCCCAGAGATTGGCTTTCAGCTGAATTGCCTTCCTGCTTCTAAAATAAAAATAGCAAATAAGCATTTTTTTCAAAGGTTTATTTTATTTTGATTGGAAAGTCAGATATACAGAGAGGAAGATCTTCCATCCGATGATTTACTCCCCAAGTGATCGCAACGGCTAGAACTGTGCTGATTCCAGGAGCAATTCCTCCAGGTCTCCCACGTGGGTGCAGAGTCCCAAGGCTTTGGGCCATCCTTGACTACTTTCCCAGGTCACAAGCAAGCGCTGGATGGTAACTGGAGCTTCTGGGATTAGAACCGGCGCCCATATGGGATCCCAGGGCATGTTGAAGAAGAAGACTTTAGCTGCTAGGCCACGCCGCTGGGCCCGCAAATGAGCATTTTCCAAGTGCAAAGTTAGAGGGAGCCTTGGCCTCTGCCAGAAAATTTGCTGGATATATACCGATGACCAAGACAAACACAATTGTTAGTGCTTGTAGACAAAATTAAATAGGAGGTTATAAAATATCTAACTGAAATATTTTGAATAACCAAATTAGGCTTCAACTGTTTTTCTTCTTCATACTAGTTTGAATCTTTGCAGATCTGCTATTAACAGCCAGGAACAATGATTACAAATTTATTTTAGAGTCCCCCGAAATGGATCGAATGAATTACAGAGATCCAATAGAGTTAAAATTGTCAACTTTGAGCTGGGAATGCACCTACCCAGCACTGTAGTGGACATATTGGGCATTCAGATTATAGCCAGATATCCCAGAGGAAGACACAGCTTCAACATAGATACATTGCTGACAGTATGGATGCTGTATAATTATGAATTATATAGTAAATATGTAAATATAACATTCGCGATATCCAATATTACATCCCTTATATATACATATACATGTGTGTATATTTACATAGTTACATTTGTTTTATATCTATCTATATATATACATATATATATATATAGAGAGAGAGAGAGAGAGGCTTCAATATTAGGATGTTGGAGGAAAAGACCAGTTCTAGTACAGAGACAGAAAATACCTCTTTTAAGGATGTATAAATTGGGTTAAAATTAAAAGTATATTTGCCCCTTTGAATTATAAAACATAAATACAATCAAAACTAATTTCAATAAAAGATAACTTTTAACTTATATAATAAGGATATATTGTCTTGGCGTACCTAATTTCATCTGATCTTGAAAGCTAAGCAGGGTCGGGCCTGGTTAGTATTTGAATGGGAAAACAGTGTATACTTAGCACTAAATCTTTTTTCAAAGTGAATGTTAATCTATTTAAAATACAATTTAACTTAGGCTCTTAAAGCCTATTTCTAGGAAATTACATATACTTGTGTGTCTACGGATACACACACATGCATAGTTGCTTATGCTTCCTTGAATTTATATCAGTAATCATAAAATCAACTATCAATTTTAAAAGCCTGCTTGGGTCAGGCATTTGCTCCTTGGCATAGCAATGAGTGGATGTGAATTGTTTTCCTGATCCACAGAACCCCCATGGGGCTGCAGTTGCACATTTGAATCCAAGCCAATTGATGTTCTAATCCTTTCTGTCCTTCAGGATGAAATGGAACTAAATCTTTTTTTTTTAATTTAGTATTTTTAGCATTGAGCAAAGATTATAGATAGGATGCAGAATTACATCCTTGCTAAAAGGATTTGTCATCTTAATTAGATATGCAGGTACTATCCATGGGAGATGGATGATGTAAGCAGTAATATGGTAAAAAACTCAGGAATAAGTCAAAAAATCTAAACAGAGATAGCAAAGTACTTCTAGTATTAGTATTTGCCAATAAAGGACTAAAGCATGGTAGTAAATAGTCAATTTCTACTTCTAGCTCGCTCCTGAGTTTTTTACATCTAAGGTTGGTCATAGCTCCTCTCTTTGTTTGATATTAATTTCTTTGTCTTCAACCTGGCTCATATTTCTCAGAGAAGTTGACAGTGACAGTTGAAGTAATAAATATGAAAAACTTCTATTTCCTTAGAAGAAAATGTCGAACCAAGAATAATAAAGGGTGTGCTATGTACATTGCATCTGATCTTTTAACTCATGCAGCAAGTAAATTAGGGGATGAAACTTCACACTTTGGAACAATTCACCTCAAAAAATGATTGGACTGTAGGCCAGTAGGCGTCACAGTGCAATAAGCCACCACCTCGGACCAGAGCAACCTGTTCCCAGTCCTGGCTGCTGCCCTTCCGATCTAACTCCCTGATAGCGCACCAGGAAAGCAGGGAAAGATGGGTCACATTCTTGGGCTCCTATCACACATGGGAGATAGAAAGAGTGCCAAGCTCGTGGTTTCAGCATAGCATAGCCCTACCTAAAAATTGGCTTGGTAAAAAATCAGTATATTAAAACACTACCTATGATCATATGGATTTGATTATAAATGATGCTGGAAATTATCCTAAAGACAAGCCAGAAAAAGTGAAAATTTTCCTAAGATAGTTGAAAAAAATGACAAGTAAGACCAGTTGTGAAAGAAATGACTGACATAGCAACCCACCTTTTTAAATCGTATAATATGAAGTCAAGCCTCCACATTCAAGGATAAAATATCCTTAGCAAAATTTTTGTGTCTATTAAATAGACCAACAGATGGACCATACCTAAATGCATGCACGCAAAACTGAGTTGGCTGCTTTCATTCTCCTCTGCAAATACACCTAATACACTTAAAACTTCCATGGTTTGTTTTTTGGCTACTTAACTGTTATGAATGTGCAAGCGGTATAAAGATTATGTTGTAAATAAATGGCACCTGCTCACATTGCCTCCCATATCTCATTGCAGCCTTTACCACTGCGGATTTGCCCTTATTAGCATTGTTGGATTATGTAAAGAGATCTAACAGACTGAAGGGAAAATTTTTAAATAAGACCTTAATTCAGAGCACTTCTCACACTCTGTTCGGGTCGCTTGGAGAGTTGGCTCTGGTTCCAGTAACTTCCTATGCACTCAGAGTCTGGCTTTTGTTGTAATTCTTGGTACATAAGAGACACGCAATTTGTGATCAAATCAAAGCGAATGGATTAATAAATTATTAAAAGTACCATTTATGGAATCTAAGAATGATCACATCGGTTTTTTAGACTATGACAAAATTACAAAAAAAAAGATAAATTGCTAATTAGGAGAATTCAAATGCTTTCACTCGTATTTCTTCCAAAGAAACAATGCAAGAACCAAGCCAGTATGGCATGTTTAGTACATCGGCGGCTTAAAAGCAAATTTGGAAATAGTCCTTTGCCTAGGCTGAGTGATGGCTTTATACAGCTGTATATGCTGTGAAATATCCCATCATACACTCTAGCACCTATCTTCATAAAGGCAACTAATAAAAAATAATTAGGCTCACATTTTCTTCCCACTCTGCTTCTTCTAGAAATAGGTAGACATACACTCAGCTGAAAACGTATTCTAAATAAAGAAAAAGACAGGTCATTATCGCCATCCCAATTTCCCTGATGAAAAGCAATGCATGTATGCTAGCAATTCTATGTGAGAATGCTTGTGGAAATGGTTGCTGGAGAGGGAACGGGCCAGCCTGGCAAGTGCTGACCATTGTGCAGGAGCAGACAGCGCGAAGACAGAGCTCGTCTGCTGACCGGCTGTGCTCTTCTTGTCTCCTCAGATTGACAGGCTGGATGTGGACAGCTTGTTTAGCAACATCGAGTCTGTGCATCAGGTATCAGCCACGCTGCTGTCTTTGCTGGAAGAGGCTACAACAGACGTGGAACCAGCCGTGCAAGTGATCGGTATGTTTGTTCTCTTCTCAAGTTCTACTGTAGAGCAGGAGATAAGATTTTTATTGTCTCCCAGTGCTTTGATTTTTTTTTTTTACTCAACAGGCTTCCCAGGAGATGCATAAATGCTAAACTCATCATCAGCTCATTGTAATTATGCAAACTGTTGCTATTTTCAAATGGGTTTATATCTATTTGCCAACACCTCTGGAGCGCCACGCACACCATTTGTTTTTTGTTTTGTGATCTTCAATCCCTTTGCCTTCCAGATGTCCTTTTGTTTTGCTTTATGGCTTACTTGATTTTCAAATTATTGAAGTATTTTAATAGTTTTACTTGCAATATTTTTGAGAACTTCTACCCATGAAGCAACTGATTTTCAGAATATAAAGTTTACATTAGTTTATGTGATTTATATAAAATTCAATCAAATTTATTTTCCCTTGCTTTTACTTTTTCTCTGTTATTTCCTTTCTAAATAGGGTTTACTATCAGTCATAGTTGTATTTGTTCACCTACTCTAGTAAGACTTTTTTAAAGATCTTTTTTTTTTTATTGGAAAGTCAGAGATACAGAAAGGAGAGACAGAAAGGAAGATCTTCCCTCCAATGATTAACTCCCGAAGTGGTCGCGACAGCTGGAGCTGAGCCACTCCGAAGCCAGGACCCAGGAACTTCTTCCGGGTCTCCCACATGGGTACAGGATCCCAAGGCTTTGGGCCATCCTCAACTGCATTCCCAGGCCACAGGCAGGGAGCTGGATGGAAAGCAGAGCCGCTGAGATTAGAACAAGCACCCACATGGTCTGTGCAAGGCAAGGATCTTAGCTGCTAGGCTACCACACGAGGCCCAGATTTTCAAAACTTATTGGAATAGTGAGCGAAACTTCAATTCTGTTTCTTGGGAGTTTCAAAATACTCTTGAAGGCAGTTTCTACATCTAAGACATTACACATGTAGTGCCATGTGGGCTAATAGTTATTTTAAAATGTTTCTATTTCTCACATAGTATATAATATATAATCATTGTAAAAATTTTAAAACAAATTCCAGAAAACATAGAAAATCATAAATGTCCTCTTTTGCTCAATTCTATTTAGATACAGACAAAGGGATACAGATGTATATGTTTTTAAGTTATATCTGTCTTGTTACTGAAAATATGAATAATAAAATGGAACAAAGTTGATTTCCTATAGTATTTATTTGGGCTGATCTTATTAAATGTTTTAAATGATTACTTAACTATTTGTAATAATTTTACTGATAAAAGACTAGCTCATTTAAAAAGACTTTTTTTTTCCATTGGCAGGATTTAATTCAATCGCTCTTTATTATTAAACACTCCATGTAAATTGCACAAGTATTTTCTGAAATGATCACTTTAGTACAGATTCATTGGCTGCTTATCAATCCACTCAAGGAATAGTCATGAGGCAGCAGCATGCCAAAGGAAAAGGTGTTAAAAAGATGAAAAAGACCATTTTTGCCCTTTTTTTTTTAAGATGTATTTATTTTTATTGGAAAGTCAGATAAACAGAGAGGAAGAGAGACAGAAGGAAGATTTTTCCATCTGCTGATTCACTCCCTAAGCAGGGAGCTGGATGGGAAGTGGGGCCACAGGGATAAGAGCTGGTGCCCATATGGGATCCTGGCACGTTCAAGAAGACCTTAGCTCCTAGGCTACTGTGCCGGGCCCCATCTCTGTCCTAAAGCTTACAAACAGCTGCTTGAACTGGAGGTGTGATATATTTTCAAATGTTCACAGAAAGTGCAGACCTTGAAGAAACTATGTTTTTCAAATATTTTGTACCCAAATATGCTTAACCTTTTATTTGCATTTTTTCCATAAGCTTTTTGAAAGTATGAATGCACTTTCCGAGTAAATCTATCATAGTACAGAATCTTAAAAGACAGGAGGACGTTTCTGATGGAGAATCAAAGGATTTTTAATGAATGCCTCACGTGGGTTGATAGGTTCAGGTAGGATTTTAGCATGTAGGATCTGATTAGGGAAGCAACTCTACATGAAACAAAAATCCAGGGCCTGGTGTGGTAGCCTAGCGGCTAAAGTCCTTGCCTTGAATGCTCCAGGATCCCATATGGGCGTTGGTTCTAATCCCTGCAGCTCCACTTCCCATCCAGCTACCTGCTTGTGGCCTGGGAAAGCAGTCGAGGATGGCCTAAAATCTTGGTACCCTGCATCAGTGTGGGGGACTCAGAAGAGGCTCCGGGTTCCTGGTTTCAAATTGTTACAGCTCCAGCTGCTGTGACCACTTGGGGAGTGAATCATCAGATGGAAGATCTTTCTCTCTGTCTCTCCTCCTTTCTGTATATCTGACTTTACAATAAAAATAAATTAATCTTTTTAAAAAATCCTGAACAACAAATACCATGCAATGTCAAGTGCAAGATATGACTAGGAAATGATCAGTGACCAAGCTGGAATGAAGGATCCATGTAAAATAATTGGGAAATGAGAATAAAAATTTACGAGAGAAAAAAATTGTATTTAAAATGGAAATTTGGAATTACTGATCTAGTAGTAAAGGATTTTTCAACAGGTCTATGGTTGGCATAGAAAGAAAGTTATGGTTGGCATGAAGAGAATGGACAGGAGAACTTCAGTTCTGGACCAGAAAACAGGTTGTTACAAATAATATTGGTGTGTAGTCACAAGCATCCAGGCAAGTCAGATACAGTAAGAATAGAAAGTAGAGGCTATTACAAGAAAAATGGGGTGCAACGCATAAAAAGTGTTTAGAGGTTGTCAGGAGGTAAGGTCAAAGCCAGTTCTAGCTTTAAGGTGACCCTGTGTTTTGATTTACTTAACGGGGGTAGGGAACCTCTGTCCGGTGGGCCTAGGAAGGCCCCCAGTGTCCTTTGACCTGGACCTCCAAAGGCAACCACTATGGGACGAGAAAATCAATTAGGCTGTAAGTCAATTCCGTTTTTATATCACTTTAACTTAAAAATTAAGCATTGTGAATCCAATTAGACAGGCTAAAGTATAAGTTGATAATTTTGTGGAGCCACAAGTGTGTTAAGTATTTAAATACCCCATGGCAGAAAAAAAAAACCATTTTGCACTCCTGTTAAAACGTCACATTTTATTCTATTGTTAAAGAATTCATCCCTGTGTAGCATTTGATTTTTTCCTGTTATAGGAAGTATTGTTAATAGTCATTCCATCACAAGAGGTTTTGTGAGACCTCTGTCTGATACTCAAGCCTCTTTGTAAGAGCGTGTGCTTTCAATGGAGCTGTCACCATGATGCAGAGTGAACTCTGAAATATATTATGCCTCACCTTTCTTTTCTTGTCTCAAGAAAACTTAACATTTTCCTTTTGCTGGCCATATCTGCACCCCTGGCTGATGAAAGGATGAGCACCATAAGCTAGGAGCTACACGGTTCACTCTGTCTCATGGTAGCGGAAAGGGAAGTGGCGCTGCAGATCCTAGCACTCACTGAGTGTGGCAGCTCGTTGCGTCTTGGCCCTTGCTAGGAGTGTTCATGCCGTGACCTAGGTGAAGTGGGAGGCTGCCAGTCAGTGGGTTTGTGGGACGTGCTTGGAATTACAGATTAGATACAGGTGAAATATGTGCAGGAAAAAGGCTGAGGAGCCCAGCCACGGAGCATCTGGGTGCTCTTGTTATGATATGTTGATAATTTATTGTATAACACAAATCAACAACTACTTTGCTTATACTTATTTTATTTTGTAATAAACCAGTTCAGAAGCAAGAGCTTAATGTATTCATGTTTAGTCAAAATTAAAAATTGATTTTCTGCTTCTCAAGAAGTTGATGAACATATAACTTAAGCAATGCCCTCTACCATGTAGGCCTTTAATGCTATCACTGGCCATAAGCCATCCAGAAAACAGAAATATGTAGAAGTAGCTGCAGCTATGTCAAGAGCAAGTCGTTATTTTAAAAGACTGTGCCGAAAGTGAGGAATTAACACACAGCTGCTTAAGCTATATTTACATTTCACTCAATGCAGCAAAATCTTCATTAAGGTCAAATGACAGTTATCCTAAATCAATTTCACTCATCTGTATTTTTTTTTAAATCCCAAAGTTCCCCTAGACTTGCAAGCAATGGCTATCAATGAGCTATCATCATGGGCAGAAGTGTTTCTTAAATGACAGTTTTACGTTAGCATGAGCAGAAAAAAATAAAATAGCAACCAGCTAATTTCAATAATAGTGCAATTTTTAAAAAAATCCCCAAATCAAAGAAGAGCATTTGGAAGTTTATTTTGTAGAAGGTGAATTGTCTGATCTCATTGTAAATGCTTATATCATTAACTTACAAATGACACATTGTGACTGCAAATGGTAATATGAATACATACACTAGTTGAAAACAGCATCACAGTGAAACAATGATTTTTATCAAAAAAGTACACAAATGTGTACTTGGAATAATTGCACTGCTTATTTAATAAAACTGTGATCGTTTATTAAATGCAAAGTAGTTCAAGTTTCTATGTGGTTTTAAGTATACAAAATTATACCTAAAATATCTCATTTGGAGGTAAATATGATAAAGAATTCAGGAATAATCGTATGCATGACAACACACACACTTTGTATGCTACTAGTCTTTAAGCACTTTTAAAACTGCTTTGTTCTGTGAAACACCTTTTCATGAATCAGCCAAAGAATCTTGCACTAGCACTAGACTACTTTGCTAAATAAGACCTTTGAAATTGTTACATTTTTGTTCAGAATTAATTAGAAGTCCTTACTTACTTTTTATTGTTATTATTTTCCACAATACAGTTTGTAGGTATGGAGGTAATACTCTCCCCTTTAAGTATTCATATAGACTGGAATTCCCCCCCCGCCAACTCCCACCCCAGACACATTTTCCTCACATTGCTACAAAAGTATAGTCCTTCAATAAGGAGTCATAATTCCATCACTCTCTTATTTAAGTATACTCCAACATTGCTGGTACAGACAATGTCAGGCAGTCCAGCATCCCATTGTCTACGCATTTCCAGCAGTTTCATTGGGAATCCATCTTTCAACTGGAAGCAGGAATGCATGTTGCATTGTACCTCCACATCTGGATATGGTAGACCCCAGTACTCCATCACTATACATTTCCATAAGTGAGAAGCCATGAAACAAGCTCAACAACTGGTATGAGTTAGAACAACAGCTGCAACAACAAAAACAAATTACAGCACCATGAAAAAATGCACCACTGAGTAAACAACACATGGGTGACAGAAAGGAAACACAAAAGTCTCTTGGGGAAAATGATGCCACCATGTAATCCATGTTTTAAATATCTATTTATCTGAAAGGCAGAGTTACAGACAGAGAGGTAAACACACACACACACACACACACACACGAGAGAAAGAGAGATTCCCAAATGGCCATAAACACCAAAGATGCTCAAAGAGGAAGTCAGGAACCAGGAACTTCATCTGGGTTTCCCACGTCGGTGGCAAAGGCCCAAGCCTATTCTGCTGCTTTCCTACAAACATTTGCAGGAAGCTTGATCAAGGGTGGAGCAGCTGGTACTCAAAATTGCCTTCAGACGGGATGCTGGCATCACAAGCAAAGGCTTAACCTACTGTGCAACAGCACCAGCTCCAGTGTATTTTCTCAATTTGAAATATATAATTTACCAGTTTCAGCAGCAAAATAAATAATGCTGATAGTAGATTATAACAGAATTTAATAAATATCAATGAGTCCTTACTCATATAAATAGATGAGGTGAAAGAACAGGTTTTCATTATAGTTGTTGATGAGTAAGAACAGAGGAAAAGAGAATAGAAAATCATCATCAGGTTGTCACCACAACCAGAATTGTTGCAAACAAAATCCACTGGCCAATGTCACATTTAGTGAATGAAAATTACAAGAGAAATATACTTTTGAGAGTCTCAAATTTTCTTTCCAAGCTATTGTTATCATGATTATTTTAGCTGGGATTGGAAAAAGGTGTTACTTTTCTTTTCCTCATCAGCATTTCTTTTTTTTTAATCAACATAATAATTAGGCAAATTTATGGAGGTGGAGAGTGACTGTGATATTTTAACATAGGCAATAAGTACAACTATCAAATCAGGGTGTGAGCATTTCCATCTCCCTATCATTTCTTTAAGTTCAGAGTTTTCAATTCCTGTCTTCTAGTTCTTTGTAAAATACACAACAGGGTATTGTGAACTAGCCACTCTGTTGTCTTGTGGAGCCCTAGAATTGACTCCTAACTAACTGTATTTTTGAACCTGTTACGCCACCACTCTCTTTGTGCCCTCCCTCTTCAAGTACTATGAACCCCAGAGGGAAGGCTAATGATGAAAGAATGAGAATTCCCAGCAGAGACCACCTTTTCCAAGTCATTAAGGTTCAATAACACTACAGACACATCATGAACCTTGTGCACTGAATGGGACGCAGCATCATCTGTGTGGCACATTATCCCTCATCAGACACTGTTAGGCATCATTTGAGAAAGACATGAAGGGCACCGGACAGGGTAGCTGATCAATGTTCTTCTACGGTAAAAAGGATGTGAAAGTTAAGGAAAGTCTAAGGAACTGTACTGGACCACAAGAAACTAAAGAGTGAAATAAATGCAAGTGGGACTTTGAATGGATTCCGGAACAGTAAGAGAACATTAGTGTGGACATTCAGATAAGGTTAGTTATTGATACTGCATCAATATTAAGTTCCTTTGATAATTGTATTGTGATTATGTAATATACTAATAATGAAAAATCTGAGTGAGGAATATTTGAAAAATATTTGTACTTTTTGCAACATATCTATACATTTGTAATTAATTAAGGATAAAATATTAAGAACACAGTTTATAGGAAAAATTCAATAGAAGATATTCTTATTTCAAATTAGCAAATCCTTAATTACAACTTTAAGGAATGTTACAGGAAACTGAAAAATTAAAATACTACAGCATTATCTGTATAATATAAGCTAGAGTCTTCACTTTAATATCCTTACTCTTTGCATCTGGCCTTTTGCCTTGCTTTGACCAACAAAAGGAAAGTCTTTGACAATGTTATGACTGCTATTTCCTGCTCATGAAATAGGCTTGAAATTATCCAGCCTTTCCAAGTAACATAGCCAAGCCTGTGAGCAAGCACGGCTCCTCCTGCCCCAGCAGGCTCAGCAACTGACTGCACACGTGTGAGTCAAGCACAGTGACACCACATGGGAGACCAGCTGCCTCAGCAGAACCTTTCCCTTATAAGCAAATGAACAGTCATTGTTGGAAGCCTCTATCCTTTGGAGATTATTTTTTTTTACTCACTACAGTAGCGGCTGATGAATACAAACTCATAGACGATGAGGAAAACTTGATTTGGAAGGTAACATTTGAGCTTGGATTTGAGAGACTCAGAAAGGTGAAGGTTGAACCAATGGGTTTTCCAAATGAGAAGCAGATCAAGGTGTCAAGACAGGAGAGTATGGGAATTCAATGATAGTCACAGCTCAGTGTGGCTGGTTCAGATGCCTGTTAGGGGCCTTCCAATCACCTGTGTAGGTGTGCACAGCAGCACAGAGTTCCATAAAAACTTTCACCATAGCATTTAAGTCTCACAAGATAAACTGGTTTTGGTAAGATGTTTCTTTCTTTCTTTTTAATTTATTTTATGATACAGTTCCATAGGCTCAGGGATTTTCTTCCTCTCCTCCTCCCCAGCTCTCCTCACCCCACTGATTTCCCCTATATTATTACAGTGGTATAATCCTTCAAAAACAACCATAAGTCCATCATTCTGCTGGTTAAGTATATCCAGATATTGTAGGTATAGACAATGGCAGAAAGTCCAGCATCCTATTGTGAAGATATATTTAATAGTTTCATTGGGATGTTTTCAGTATCATGTGTTACAAAATGAAAAGTACAGGTGTCCCATTTCTTTGTCCTTAGAAGGCACAAATGAGTTTACGATTCACAGCTCTACTAGAGCACTGTCTAAGGGGAAAATTTTCCTATACCAAGATAATCCAGGAGGAGAATTTTGCTCAGCAACAGCCTTGGAGTTTGGATGAGGGTCAAGTTTAAACACAGAGACAAATACTTGCAGATGTAAAAAAACTCTGCTAAAAATATCTGGACTACCATGCCATGGTAGATGGTAGATTTTCAAATCTTAACTTAAGCAAATTGTCTAGATAAGAAATTCGTTTTAAACTGTCAGAGAAAAGATTAAGATGTGTCTCTTGTTTCTGCTTAAATTGAACTTTATTCTGTAACATAAAATATTGAGCAAGAATGAAATAAATAGGATGATAGCATACAACTTAACAACAAGTGAGTTTTAATAAGTTGATTGGGTGACATACTGGATTATCCTGTCACTATGTGTGTGATTTAGGAAATTACAAAATTTCACTGAATTTTTATTTTATTATTTTCATTTTGATTTTATCATCTAAAGGTATAGGCAATAATACTTACCCTGCATGGTTACTAATAAAATCAAATAATGTGTGATAGTATAATTCCTATTCTTAATAAATAATCAATACGTGGTATTACTAAATTGTGATTTTCTTAAGAAGGTTAAATTTGCCCATATTGGATACGTTTGGAGATCCTGATCATGTTTCCATCAACTCAGATTTGCTATGTGTAAGTGTGGTTTCCAGGTATTCCCAGTATCAGTGCCTCTTCAGGGTTCAATCTTTTAATATGGGGACCCATTTTCTTCTATGAAGGCAGATTTAATTTCTCCAGATCCATTTCTGCATTTGGTAAAGTGAAAAACAATTGAAAAAGGTGGTGCCCCAAAATGGCTCTCAATGGACTATGCTTCTTAGCAATATAGTTTGTTATTATTTTCCAAAATACTCCTGATACCAGAAGAAAAATATCATGAAGCTAAGATTTGAAGCTATAGTCACAGGCATGAAATAACTTTGAATTCTCATTTTATCTGAACAATTCACCAAGTTTTCTAGTATATTCTTCTTCATATGAGTATGAAAAAAACCTTTTTTCTCCAGGTAACTTAATAAAATTATTACGCAAAGGATACTCTTATTTTTATCTCATCACTGCATATCCTACTTGCAACCTGTATTTGGTTTGGAGTCTTAACTTGAGCTGGGCTTTTTGGGTGTCCTCTGCCGTTTTATTCCCAGGTTAGGTAGGAACTATGTGAAAAGGGGCAAAGGAGAATGGCTTTTCAAGTGGTACTGACTCTTCCAAATACATCTTTCTCACTGTGTCTCCTTACTTATTCTCCCATGGAGAAGAAAATGAAGAACAGGAGAAAGAATATGAATAATCTGGTGCTTTGGCAGCTTCCGTGACTGCTTTGTTTAGCCCTGGCAGCCAGTTCCCAGCCAGGCAAGAAAAGCAGACTGCACGAGGTATTCTTCGGGACCTGGATACCATCTGACTACAAAGCACTTCCATGTGGGGGAAGCACCCCAGAGTCCTTTCTCTTCAATACAAGTGTCACTCCAGGAAATGGTGCCCTTTGGCCTTTCTCAGGGCATCCTTCCTTTTAATCTTCTCTGTAGAGGGATGCCATTTCTCTCCACCATCCTTAGAATCACATTGCCCCCTTTTTTTCTGTTTTGAATATTCTATGAGCAAATTTCACTTAGAACTACAGTTGGCTTTATTCTGAGTTGTGTCTCAAAGTGAAATTTCTACTTGATATTTTCATTTGCTGTTAACATCTTAGGTGGTTTGTGTTTGATACTGTTGTGTGTTGTTGATCATTGTTAGCCGAAAGAGTATCAAGGGTGAGAATTTAGCTTAGCAGTTAAGAAACCAATGAAAATGTTCAGATCCCATGCTGGAGTACCTGGGTTTGATTCTGGCTCTTGACCACAGTTTCCTGATAATATATACCCTGGAAGGGAGTGGAGATGGCTCAAGTGATTGGGTCCTTGTCACACAAGTTGGAGACCTGGATTTCAAGTCTAGGTCATGTGTTTTATCCTACCCCAGCTCTGGACATTGCAGGCATTTGAGGAGTGAACCAGGAGACGAGAGCTTTTTCTTTCCTGCCCTTCAGCATCCCACTCTTTGCCTCTCAAATAAAAGCAAGATCTGGACACTTTCATTTATACCTCATTTCTGGGTTTTAATTACATGACCACACTAATTAAAAAGGAGGCTACGCACTATAGCTTTGTTTAAGGTAGGTAAAAAATTCTGTTACTTCAGAAGAACAAATGCTGCTCCTAGGGGACAATTAGTATGCTCTGTCACCCATAAACTTATTCAACCTCTGCAGTATTTCTCACATTGTGCTTGATTTTCTCAACACTGCTCTACTTTTCTCTCTTCCCACTGGCTCTGCCACCTTGAGCTTCTTTGCAGATGTGTCCTTCTGAACTCCCCCTCACGGTTTGCATTCACCAGCATTTGAGCTGCAAGACCTCCTCCCTTATAGGAAGACCACATCAAATTCGTGGCTTCTGCTTGCTTGGTTTTTAGATATGTGTATATTTCTCCCAGACACAGCTTTCCTCAATGCCAGACTCAAATATCCAGTTCTACGGGAGGGTTGTCCACTGAAATATACAGTAGGCAACTCAAACTCAGTACATCACATTAAACTCATCATCTTTCCCACATAAACTCTCTCCTTCTGTCATCATTGTTTACCTGCAGGATCACTTCACTTGGAATCCTGGCTTGTAAGCTGAGTTTTCCCTTTCATCTCTCACATATGTTCAAGAACCATCTTCTCCTCTTTGCCATCCTCCCTGATAGTGCTTTCATAGTTAGAGCATCTACTGAACATTTGTACATGCCAGCTACTACATTGCTGTAGGCACATTATATTATTTTAACTCATTTAATTTTCAAACAACTCTACTATTAGCATTATTCCCATTCTACTGATTGAAGAAATCCTAAAACAGAAGTCAATGAACTCTTCCAAGTGACATGCATCAGTTAAATGGCAGAACTAGAATTTGAACCCAGGCATTGGGCCAGACTGAAGCCAGAATCCAGGAACCCCACCCAAGTCTCCCACATGGGGTGAGAGTAACCTAACTACTTGACGCCCAGGGTGCACATCACCACGAAGGCAGACTCAGGAGTGCAGCCAAGATTTGAGTTCAGGCACTCTGACACACAGTACGGGCATCCCAAATGGAGTCTTAAGCCATGCACCCAGTGTCTGCCCCTCTTTTCTTGCTTTTGCTACTTCAAGGTAAGGCTATTATGTAATAGCTCAACCATATCCAAGTATGGGATACATACCCACCAGTGCTTTAAACAGCTTTATGATTGTACTTTTCACATTGTAGAGCAAACTAGAGTTTACACTTCTTTCTCCTTTGTTGGCCTAGACAAGTGCTTTGAGGGAAGTGTGGGTTCTTTGACACTCACCAAGTTACTTGGTCCATAGTGCTCACCCCCAAAATTGTCGAAGATAGCTCAACTAAAAAATGTAATTGCTTTATATGCTAGTTTCCTAAACAAAGCCCTGAATATAATTGACTTTTCCATGGTTACCTCACCTGCAAGGGAAATTCACTTGGAAGCAGATTCAGAATGACACAGAAACCATGTGGTTTGATATGGCAACTCAGTGGAATGGACATGAGGGTCTGGAAAGACAATGATTAACTTTCTTATCAGTAAGTAGAGGACTATGTAATATAGAATTAATAGTATCAGGATATTGAATATGTTTCATTTGCCTGAGTGCAGGGGTAGCTGTTATTAAATATAGCAACTAATGAAATGTAAAAGGGTGTGTGTTTCCTTTCTCCTTTGCACCGAAATAGCTTTTGGGGCAAGCCAATACAAACATTCATATAGAATTTTTAGAAAGAAGGACATGGTGCTTTTATTTATTTAATAGAAATCCAGTGCCTTTGTGTTACACAGTCAGAAGTGAAATTACCTTCACTGTTCAGTTTCTTATTGCTCCTAACCGTCCCTTTAAACCCACGGACACTGGGTAGAGCAGTTGTCCTTCCATAGGAAAGAAATGCAGCGGAGACGTGTTACCGTGGAAACAGAATCACTTTTGCTGAGAGACACCTCGCTTCGTCTGCACTATTATGAACCAGAATACATGGGGAGAACTGGAAAGGGAATCAAATATTCTTTCCTCCAGCATTGTATTTGGCCTTGGGCTGAATAAATGACTTTCAATTAGAGCACTTAAATATCTTTTAACTTTAATAATTACTATTCAAATCCCAACTGACTTTCACGTGGAAAAGAAGGAGAAAAATTCATTATGTCGTTAAGCACAGAGCCATAAATTCTCTCAAACTGAACAACATCTGTTACGAAAATAGAAGAGAATTTGCGATTAATGGTTTCACTGTATGTAGTGGCTTTGTTCTTTTTGTTTTTTGACTTTGTGATTTGATCATGTTGTGCATTCTTGGAGTGTCTACTGTTTTTTTTCTCTGTTTGTGGCATCTTCGTGCTTTATGCACATTTATAGCTCCTTGCATGAGGCAGTGTGCATTCAGATCCGTGTGCTCGACTTGCTGCTGAGCCTTCTACCCAGCCTGTCACTCACACCCACTTCCGGTCCTTGATTTCCCTGCCCCCTAGCAGAAGCCCACTCTCGGGCTAATTCCCAATTCTAAACTTAGTTGCTGGCCTGTTTCCTTTCCTAACTGCTCTATTTCTTATTGTTTGTACTGTTGTCTTGAAAAGAAAATCTGTAATATCCATAAGGATCAACTCCGTAAAATCCCAGAAGCATCCAAAGATGTTTGTTGTTTCCTTGTGAGATCCTAAAACAAGCAAAACCTTAAAACATGCACGTACACTCCCATTCACACACTACTTCACATTGTCTTGGAATCTGACTGTAATCACAGGACAATCCTCTATAGAGAAGAGAGATAACGTTTATTGATCAGATATAAATTAGAAAAGGACTTAGTGCTTTCAACAGGATTAGTCTTTTGGTTCTAGAGACAGTAAAGAAGGCTTAAGAGATGACTGATTTTACTGAGCAACTTAGTGCTGGCTATTTTATAGCCATCATCTAACTTAGTTCTCGAGTCAGTCTCAATGGTTATCTTGTTTCTGTTTTACAAAGGAATGAAGGTTCCAAGACACAATTTTCTTTTGCAAAGTAATTTCAAAGTCACCACACACACTCTAACTGGTTGCTGATTCTTTTGAACTGTATCAACTGGTAAAGCCCTCTGTTGAGTGGGGAGTTAAAACCCATGGGGGAAAAATGGTAAAAAAATATGACCTTCAGTGCTGGCTTTGGCATAGGACTATGAGAAAGACATTTCTTTCTTTCAAAACCGGATTTGTTCCTTCTCAAATAATATGATTGAATGACTTCTTATCTCTTCATATACATAGTGAGTTAAACAATTAATACAAGCAAACCATGTTGATAACAGTAAGAATACTATTTCTGTAAGAAGAATGAATTATCGTGTTACTATAG
The DNA here is from genome assembly GCF_017591425.1 of Ochotona curzoniae. Lineage (NCBI taxonomy): Eukaryota > Metazoa > Chordata > Mammalia > Lagomorpha > Ochotonidae > Ochotona > Ochotona curzoniae. The sequence goes on from NW_024467119.1 coordinate 42,673,008, forward strand.
TAGGTCCATAGCACTGTGGATCAACGGAACTATCCCAATCAATTCAGTCTTTAAATCATTGTGAAGCTCAGACTTGCAAGGGTTTTATGAGCACATTCAATCACATTCTCCTTCTGCAAGTCTCAAATCATCTCATATGGAACTGGACTGGGTAGAGCTTTATTTCAAAAATCATGGTTACAGAAAGATAGAGGGAGAAAGAATGAGAAAGGGAGACTGAGAAAGAAAGGAAGAGATGTCTTGCATTTGCTGATTGACTCCCCAGATGGCTGCAATGGCCGTGGCTGGTCATTATCATGGAGCTGGATTGGAAGTGGAACAGCCACTATAGCATATGAGATGCCAGTGGTGTAGAAGCCAGACTACACCACAGTGCTGCCCTTGGCATTCATTTTAAACGATGCAATGGATGATAAAAATCAGACTTATCCAATGGCTACATGAGCAACCACATACAGACCCAATTTTATTATAATAAGGGCAAGTTTTCATTAATGACTGGGTACAATTAGCCCATGCTGCTCCAGGAAAACAGTCTTCCTAAAGTCTTTTTCATAAGACTACCTAATTAATATTTTACAAAATAATGACCTTTTTACTATCCCTCCTACAGAAATATTTTGCTAAACTTCACTGCTTGCTTTCCAGAAACCTTAGGCAATGTTTATGAAATAAATGTTGAAAAATAACTTATCTACCACCTAAAATGCCATACCTGTAGTTAATTAACCGACACTGAGCATTTACTATCTGCATAATGAACACTGAACTTTACGTACACCACCATCTTTAATTTTTATAGTGAATCTAAGAAAATAAATCCATTATTGCCATAATTTTATAAATTAGGAACCAGGTTCAAGGAGTTAGAACAACTTGCAGACATCTCAAAGCCAGCCACCTGTATAGCCTGATCACAACCCTCTTGGGTTCTTCCCAAACTGGTCAGCTCCTAACCACAAGCTCTTAAGCACAATCCCACAAACCTATTCTAGTTTGCAAGGTCATCTTTGAGAAAATCCCAGCTCTCTTTTGCTGCCTATCTGTGTTAAGTTCTTCATTCTTTGCTCTTAAAAAATGGAAGAGGAAGGAAGGGAGGGAGGGATAGGAAAAAGAACAAAGGAAGAGGAGAGGAAAGGAAAAAGAACACATTCAGTGACTTTGTCTCTCCTGAGAGCTGGGTGCAGCAGGGGTTCCATCCAACTCTTTACACTGGCCAGCCTTGCCGAATAACGTGGGCTTCCAGTTTGATCTGACTTAGTCATTTTACTTTTGTCTTGCCTTTCTCAGGAGAAGTATTCTTGCAGATGAAAGGACCACTGGAAGATATTTATAAAATCTACTGCTACCACCATGATGAAGCGCATAGTGTACTGGAATCCTACGAGAAGGAGGAGGAGCTGAAGCAGCACTTGAGCGAGTGCATCCAGTCTTTAAAGTAAGACCTTTGCGAATGATGAATCCCAGCTCATCGCCGTTGCCTCACAGGGAACATCTTAAATGGACGCAGATGAAAGGGCTCACATAAATACTCACTTTGGGTGACACTCACGGCGCACTCTGCTTTGCATTACCTTGATGAAAAGCTGACGTGCCAGAAGCCCTGGGGAACAATTCTTGCTTTTTTGTGTGAGGGTTGATTAATATAGCATGGAATAGAAATATGCAATAAAAAACCCTGAAAAGTGGAAAAAGCCCTCCCCCAAGATATTGTGATTTGTCTGCTCCGACAGTTTTAGGACAGGTGTGCTTGAAAACAGGTGACCCAATATGAAGCGTGGAGCGTAGGAGCACTTACGTTTGGTGGAATGTCCTGTGACCCCTGAATGACTTTCTCTGTCTCCAGATTTACTGTGCGATCGAAGCACAGATTGATGAAGACTAGTCAAGTACTGCTAGCATTAGTTTATTTTTCTTCCTCATCCCTAAGACACTGGTGGGCATTGTTATGTAATAGGTGGTTTTTTTTTTCCCAAGAAGAAATATCTATTCATTATTCTCCTTTTAAAGTGACAAATAGAAAGGAGCAGTGATAAGATTTTTTTAAAAAAAGGCCTTACTATTCCATTACCAACTAATAACTCATTTACATTCTCATCTAATCTTATTCGTATGCATAAACATAGGCACAGAATGGAGCTGTTTCTAGTCAGTGAAATTGAAATCTGTGAGTACAGTTTCCTGCCACAGGAAGCTTGAAGTCCAAATTACTATCCTACTTCACACATTATCCCATGGTTTTCTTAGAGGCTTTTACCTTTAGTCATTTTACTGTCAGATGACCTTTTAATTAGGGAAGTAATTAAACACCAAAGAGAGTGATTCTGTTCAAATCAGTGCTTACTGCTCTGGTCCTCTAGCGTGCATCGTTTGTACACTTTGGTAGGTGCAGGGGGGGACAGGACAGAAACGGGGGTTCTAATGTGGTACAAAAGGTTTTTAGTTACATTTAAGTGCAGTTAGGAGACTGTGGAGCAAGAGTTTTCTGGCTAGAACTGGATTTGAAAGTAGGTTTAAATTGTGCATGATGCATTGTTTAGATACATACGTATATACATCCATACATAATTCATTAAAAATTCAGCTCTATTGCCCTCTACTGGTCTTTAAATTATTGCAACGTCAAACTATTTTCCATGTGATGGGGGGAAAATGCAGATATTCAAGTACGAAACTCCACACATGTGTTTCATTCTTTACTCTGGAGTTGTAGTTCTGGATGCCAACAACAGAAAAATAGACAAGACGTAGGTCCTGTCCACAAGGAGCTCAGCGGGGTCAGATGATCATGTAACATGTGATGAATAACCCCTACTTAATTACTTTTACTGCATTCAGTTTAGTTTCATGTCGGTATATCACTTCAGAGAAATGTTAAATTTTGATGTTGCATCCATTTTAAAAATTCATGTACTGAGAACAAAATCCTCTATGTGTGCAGGTACTTTTTTCCACAGGAAAAATAAAACTGTTATCCTGGGTTTGAACAAATAGCTTTCCTCTCTTAAACTGATTCAACGAGCATCCATCTTGAGAATGATTTATCTTCTTCAGTTTCTAAAAACTACAGCGAGACAGCCCATAGCAAGCAAACAACCAATCCACACATTAGTTCGTGACCCCCGTGCCAAGCCTGCCCTGGAGGGTACATGGTTACTCTCCCCTGAGGATGTGTTCCCAGTCATGCAGAGTGGAACTGCCTGTACAGGGGGAATAAACTTTAACATGTTACTCATTGATCTTTTGACTTCTAAGAGAAAGAATTAAGCCCTGCCAGAATATTCCACAAGGTACGATAGCTCAGTATCAGTCCCCTTGAAAATGAGAAAAAGGCAGAGGCAATTTTTAAACCTCATGAAGTCCCAATTATTGAAAATGACTTTCAGGCCCAGTAGCTTATTTAGTCTTTTTCTGCAAGCTTTGAGTCATGGCTGTGGTGGTGCCCCAAATTTTACGTATTCAGAACCATTCTGTTTTAAGGAAATAATTTTAGGCATTGGAAGGTGTTAAGCTTTAGAAAGCACAAAATCCAAAGGAAGTAATATTGGCAGAACTATTTCTTAAGGGAAAGAAAATCAAGATAAAATAGCTCAAGTTAGAGCCATTTTCCCCAAAGTTGCCTTTCCATGAAAATAAAGTTAGTGATGAATTGTACTGGTCTGCCTGAAGGCTGAGTGCACTAGAATTATTGACATTACTATAATACTGACCTCAATTGAGCTAAGCTTTAAATTCTGAGAAACAGGTTTTTAAACAGGTTTATAGGCCAAAGAGTGCCTGGAACACCCTAAGGGCTTGGTTTCCCTTGCCAAGTAATCAGTCAAAGCTATTACTGTCATTCTGCCTTTTCCTTGTGGCTAAATAAGGAGCCCAGGTGCGGTTGCCAATTACTAATGAATATTAGGTGTGACCTCCAGTCTCTGCCATGCAGGCGAATATTAGAACTGCTTGGTTTGGAGCGATATCTGCAAGACAGGTGGCTTCATGCTTCAGAAGCTAAAGCGGATTGCCAACCAACTTCTGTTGTATTTTAAGCAAAATTAAAATATGTTTGTGGAGGGCCTAATAAATATTTATCAAGAATGCTAGATAATGTAGAAAATATTTTCTTAACGTATAAGGAAATTTCTTGCCTTCCAGGAACACAAACTTGTTTGGAGAGATAAACAAAAAGTTATCTGGAAAGTATAATAATGATTTAAGAGTTAATTTAGATAACATGGTGGGTGCAGTGCATGACAATTTCTAACACAGTGGTAGACAGTCCCTGGTTTTGTAGAAAATTTGAGGCTCAGAAATTTCAGTTGATCTCTAAAAACCATTATATTTCAAGAGGTTAAATAATTTTGCATCCAGACAGTAATTTTGGAAGTGTTTAACAGAGTAAGGCAGTGTGAGTCCCCGGGCCCCACCTCCCAGTGATGCACATTGAAGGTGCACGCTCCTGTGCTCTGCCCTAAATCAAAGCCACAGCAGCACCTGTGGGATGGTCCAGAATGTCTACTTTTCATAAGCACTTTTTCTGGGTTATTTTTGATAACTGTTCAAGTGACAAGCTGCTTTAGAGGAATAAATCATGACTGTAGGACTCATCCACTGCTTCCATTCATTGAAGGAGTCATTTCAGAGCTTGGAGACCTCAAGGAAAACGAGACTCCACAGTCATCCAGAAACACAAATACACATCTTCACCTGTGGTCCACAGCTTGGACATTTGCAAGTTTTTTCTTACTCAACAAGGAATGTTTTCAGAGTTGCACTAGGAACTCCCTGAGACTATGTGAAATCGTGTGTTACCATAGTCTCAGAGGGCATCAAAGTTGTTTGCTAAGGACCTGATTACTTAGCCAGTTCCATGGTTATTGGAGGTTTCTGATCTGTATAAGGAAAATATATGAAAAAGAATGGCTAATAAATAGAAGCATGGGTATAACAAGGACGATCTGTCTATTGCCTCCTTTCTGTTTTTCTAGTTATAAATAGCACCACAGTCCCTGCTGAATTTCAGAGGCCCCTGAGGTTTGTACATTTGGCAATTAAAAAGCAAACGTAGAGGCTATTCCAAGAAACAATAAAGACATTTCTAACTTCACACCTACTTGTCATTTAGATTTATCTGTGTTCATCTCCTGACCAAGGCTATCATCCTCAGGAGGAAAACTCAGTTGCACTGCCCAGGGTCCATTGGTTGCAACAGGATTCCTGCAGCCTCTCCAAAGAAGCAAACAGAATAAAAAACAAAAACAAAACAACAACAACAAAGGAAGCAAGCAGAATGCTATTGCACACCACACAAAATCTAAAGGAATATCTTTTGACTTAATGAGCCTACTACATACTTCTAGTATTTAGAAAATTTTAGTTAATTTTATTTATTTGAAAGGTAGAGATAGGGCATGATTGATTTCCAATATGCTTGTTCACTCCCCAGCTACTCACAACAGTCAGGTCTGGCCCAGGTTGAAGCCAGAATCGTGGAAGTCAATTCAGGTGGCCCTCATGGATGGCAGACAACCAAACCCTTGAGTCATTACCTGTTAACTGCTAGGATGAACAATCGGAGGAAGGAAGATGAACTTAGAAGCAAAGCTGGGAGTTGGACTCAGGTGCGCTAATAAGGGATGTGGCAGTCCAAGTGGTGTCTTAAATGCTGCACCAAAGTTATTACTGACTATCCCTATGCTATTTTAATAAAGTACCACATGTACTTTTAAATGAAAATCACTTTTGGAAATTTTTTCAGTTCCTTGTTACATTACACGTCTGAACAATGATTAAATTCCTTAGGAACTGGAAAGGTGGGTCAAATTCTCGTGAGTCCATGAATGTAAATGAATAATTGTTTCTTTTTTTGAGTTTAATTTATTTTGTTCCTAAATAATTATATCGTTCACCTGTTTGTCTCCAAAGTAAATTGCATTTTTATTTTTATTCATCTTTGTCAAATTTTCTGATCTCACATCTATATGTCATATTGGGAAAATGCAATTTCTTATTAGAATGCAGGAAGATAGTTCTCAAACCAGCAGTTAATAATTGCCTAAAATTAAGGCAGCTGCTAATACTAAGGAGATTGTAAATCTGTGCTTGTGTGATTCCCATTTAGGAAGTCTGGCTTCAGCAGAACTTAGTTATTTCCAGATGCCTGGTAAGCCGCTGATAGGATGTTTCTGAAGAAGCATTGCTCCCCTTTGTGGTATTGTTTTCCTCGTGAAGGAACATCAGAAAGTCCATGGAGAATGGATTAAAAGTTTATTGTAGTACAAAATTTTTTGAAAGCCATGCATGACTTTTTTTCATAATATGCATTCTGCCTCCTTTTTCTGAAATTCTCCGCATACACAGGGATTTAAGGTTGTTTTACATCTAAACAAACAGATTTTAATTTCATTTGACTATGTAATGTCCACTATGTTTGTGTGTATTTGCTTGAAAGGAAGAGACAGGGTAAGAGAAGATACAGGCAGAAATAGAAGCAGAGAGATTCGTTCATCCTCTGATTTGCTCTCCCCAAAGGCCTTCCACAGCAGTTCTGGACCAGGTCAGAGCAGGAGCTAGAGACGCAATCTGTGACTCCTGCATGGGTGGCAGAGACCCAGCATGTTGAACCATCATCCACTGCTTCTCAGGATGTGATCAGTAGGCATCTGCATTGGAAACAGAACCAATGAGTAAACAAGGAAGTCTAATATGGGTGCAGGTATCCTGAGCAGTGCCACATGCCTGCTCTGGACCGTAAATCTTTTGAAGCACCATTATATATGGAGTACTAATACCAGTGGAAAAAAGATTACAAAATTGATATAGGTATTTGTCTTTTATTCCCCTCAGTCAATTTAAACATTTCCTTTGTAATCATGCAACCTTCCATTACCATGTTCCATAACGTAAATACTTAATTTGAACAGAATTTTCAAATCATAAAAAGTTATTGGCGATAAGCTGAACCGACGGTTTAAAATTTCTTTGTTATTTACTCGAAATAGAGGGAGAACTTGCCCATGCCCTCAGTTCACTCACCAAATGACTGCAACAATCTGATGCTAGGACCTCAATCCAGATCTTGCAAAAGTGTGGTAAGAACCCAGCTGGCTTTGCTGCCTCCACTTGACCCAGCAGCTAAGCTGCGACCGGAACCAGGCAGTCCAGCATGGGATGCAGGCGTATCAGATGGCATCTGAATTGCGGCACCACAAACCAGCCCCAAGAGTACTTAATCTTCTAGAAACTATGGTGTGACAATGGTATATATTCTGAAATAAAACTTTAGGGATATGGCTAAAAATTATGAGACTACTTCTATAGGATATCATGAAAATTTCAAAATAACAACTGGAACATTTTTATAATATTACCTCAGATATGTAGATTTACATCCATTTCCTTTTTTCTCTCTTACAGGAAAATATATGCACAAGAGTAAGTACCTTTTAAAACTATACATGTTTATGTGGTAAAATGTGATGTTTCAATGCATGGGTATATTGTTACTTTGGTCATATCAGGGTAGTTAGAGGTGAGGACTATAGTAGCACTTTTTTTTTTCTAACAGAAATCGGATTTAAAAATCATGAGGTAGTATGAATAATCTTGTCCAAATCAGAATTTTTAGTTTTTATAATTGAGTGTACTGATTTTAATAAATAAATGAATATTGTGAATATATTTGTCACAGACATTAATAGTACATCCTATTTCACTGTTACTCTATTTCCAACTTCTCTGAGAAGACCTTAAATATTAAATTATCACGTACCCCTTCTTGAACTTTTAGAGTAATCTTAATAAAAAATTGAATTGCATTTGCTGGTGCTAAGAACCCTTCAGGAGCTAGGAATCATCCTTCTATTTAGGAATCTTTTAGTGCATCCAAAAACATTTCTAAGAACATCATTTTAAAAAACAGATTAATACCATAGTGTTTTAAAAAAATATTTCATGGAAAATAATTCAGAAAATATTTGTAGGTTTTAGAGTAAAATATTAAGTTTTCTCTCATTCAGATCCTTATGCTATTCATGAAGCAAAAGTCATATTTACTTAGTGTAGAAGTGAAATATTAATAATAAATAGCTGACCACTAGGTTGGTGTAAAATTACTTTATAAAACAGCATACATGCATCTCCTGGAAAGTAACCACTTTTCTAGGAAAAAGTGTGTCTTGGCCAGTGTACCGCTGAAAAAATGATGCTAACTTACAAACAAAAAATTGCCAACACTTAAAATCTGAATGCTTGGCTTGGCATGGTCATTATCAAATATTTTGAATTCATAGTGTCTGTATGTGTGTGTGATATAAACTCCTGAAAGTTTACATAAAAGAATGTAAAGTTTATAAAATAGAAATTATATTAATGGAAGCCAGAAATGCTTGTCAGTGTTGCTTGGTACAGGGGAAGGAACGTTGAGGACAGGCAGAATTCAGAACTCACGGGGAGGAAGCAGCTTCCCTGAGGACACGGGGAGACCAAGCTTTGTCCTTCAGCCATGCAGGAGAGCCGATTTTTGAGAAAACAAGCAAGCACTGATTTCTCTGACTTCATCAATCTTTTTTTTTTTTTCAAAGGGAAAGGGAAAACAACAGGCTAGCAGATATGTGTAGATTGGTTTAGGAGTTTTCTGAGATCTTTAGATTTCGGAAGTGCAAAGCGTTTTTCTCCTTTCAACACATCCAGGCCTTCCCAGCGGCTCTAAGGGAACAGTTGATGGGGGTTGGGAAAAGAAATGCTTCAGTATAAAGCCGGTGGCCCTGACACTGTGCCAAGGACAGGAGTTTCACATAGCTGGGTCATTAGAGAACTCCCCAATGCTATGAATTCTGCTTAACACTTTTTTCTCCCTGAAGCATGGGTTTTTAACCAAAAGAAAAGAGAGGAAAGAGACAGAGATTAGGAGAAAAGGTAGGTAACCTTCTGAGAGCAGTTAGCATGCACAGACTCCCTTACAGAATATTAAAAAAAAAAAAAAAAGGTCATTCAGTAGTTTGCTACTTAACTTTATGTTGTAAATTTTCTACTTTTCTTTCTTTTGCTGATTTTGTTTTATGGCTTTTAATTAAAGGGGATATTTAGTAACCGTGTCATAGAGACTAGCATATCCAGATGTGAAGATACAATGCAGTATATGTCTCTACTTCCAAATCAAAGATGGACTCCCGATGAAGCTGTTAAATATATCTTGACAATAGGATGCTGGACTCTATACTGTGGTGCATAGCTACAATGTCAGGATACTCTTAAACAGCAGGATGATAGACTTACGACTGTGAAGGATTATAATATTATAATAATATGGGGGAAATTAGGGTGGGGGAAGATTTGAAGAGGGGTTAAAGGAAACCCCAGAACCCATGAAACTGTATCATAAAAAACAATTTTAAAAAGACAAAGAAAAACCCAACAACAGAACTCTGTGTTGGAAATCCAGGTGTTAAAAATGGCCTGTGTTTTCCCACCGTGTGGGAGTTAGTCCTGCTAGTATATTCTTTACATCAAGAACAAAAGAGGGAAAAGGCAATGACAGCATGTGGCCAGAGAAACACCAAAACCATAAACCATTTTCCCTCCCATTCCCTTTTCTTTGGGTGCTTCAAAGCACACGTTCTGCTACAGAAGGAGGTGAAGGGCAAGGTCACCTGCAGCATACTCCCTGGACTCTTCAGGGCTTAAGGCCAGGAGTGTCGCAAACAATGATGTATTTAAAGAGATGCAGGTTTTTAAAGGACAACCAAAAAACAGCAAAAGAAACCCTCTTACTTATAGCAGCTGAAAACTGACTCTGTGTGTGTGTTTTAACTATCTAAATTTTAAGAAGTACAGGGAAAACGGACGATAGCTTCATACACACCTACTGAAAATATGAGCCACCAAGGGGTCACCTTATATTTTCTTCCACTATCAACATTAGGTTGATGTGGGTGAGAGGAAATATTAATTTTGTTCTAGGGTTATATTATGAATAAAGGCAGACATTCTAAGTGCTGACACAAATAAAGCACACACACACACACGCGCACACACCTGAGCCTGGATTGCTGGCATACAAAGAAGTGCCTGTCCTAAGCGGGCCGGATAGGAAGTGAACAGTCAGGTGTGGAATGGGTGCCCATCACAGGATGCTTGCTAGCGCTGCACATGAAAGCTTTACCCTCCGTGCAACAACAGGGGCCCTCGTTTTTTTTTTTTTTCTTTAAACTTTCTTTCTGTTAAAACAAAGGGTACCGGGCCAGGCAGGATAGTATAGTGGTTCAAGTCCTCTCCTTGAACGCACAGGCATTCCCTATGGTTGCCGGTTCTAATCCCGGCTGCCCTGCTTCCCATCCAGTTTCCTGCTTGTGGCCTGGGAAAGCAGTCGAAGACAGCCCAAAGCCTGGGGATCTTTCTCTGTCTCTCCTCCTCTCTGTGTATCTACCTTTCCAATAAAAAGACATTCATCTTAAAAAAAAAAAAAAGGTACTAATTGCTAAAAGACCTGAAGAGTTTCACAAGATTAATTTAGAAAATAATAGATGCTTCTACTAACTGCCTTTAGTGTCCTCCACAGGAGCATATTGTGTTCACAGCACGTCGTCATATGGGTGTTTATCATCACGATTCTAAGAGCATATTTTTCCCCTTCCTGGGGCAGAATTTCCCTGTGTTATCCCTGTCTACGTGCACACACATACACACACACACTTCCTATTTCTCCATTCTCTTATATATCTAGGTGATACTTTGGTTAGATCAATAGGAAGTATTTGAATTATTAGCATATACATCAGTAACTTCCTTGTTCCAGCTGACCCGTGGAGTAAACTGGTTACTGTGTTTTTTGGACTTCGCAATGGTTGATTGCCTTCTCCCTTCTCTTTCTCTTCTCTCTCCTTCTCTTGTTCTTTATTTTTAAAATTTTCTCTCTGCTAATCATTACTGGGAATCTCACAGCCAATTAACTAAATAATCCTTCAAGACAATGGGAGGCAGTATGTCTGCTACCGCTTTCGTCTTCTTTATATATAAATATATATTTTATTTATTTTTTATTAGTTACATTGCATTATGCGACACAGTTTTATAGGTACTGGGATTCCCCCCACCCCTCCCCAAACCCTCCCCTTATGGTGGATTCCTCCACCTTGCTGCATTGCTACAGTTCAAGTTCAGTTGAAATTCTTTCGTTGCAAGCATATACCAAACATAGAGTCCAGTATCTTATTATCCAGATAAATTCAACGGAAAAAAAGCCAGGTTCAATAAAATTATACTTCAATGCTATAAAAATGCTAAATACTATAATGAAAATAGGCACGAGGCAGCTGAATAGTAATCATCTTCTTAAATAAGCTCTCCCGTGGGCTTTGAACTGGTAGAATTGGGATAGTTGACATCAAGCCCACTTATCTCCCAGGAATTCTCCCTCCAGCAGCCCGAAAATCGTTCATTTTGAGAATTCAAATGTAATGCTTCATCACATCCTACCATTCAGAGTTGCTATGAAAAATCTAGAGTTTATTCTGATTCCTAATAATTTGGGCTTGGTTGTTTCTCTGAAGTGTCTTGGAATCTGCACTTTGTTTCTAGTTGGCTGAAATCCCTTTAGTTCCTTGCTGTAACTAAATTGACTTGGAGTGTGTATAAAGGATAATAGACTTAAAATGATAATGTAGATAGTTGTAGCTACTGTAAACATGGAATTTAAAATAGTTAACAGCCTTGAGAAAGAGTAAATTGAAAGTAGCTAGCTGACTATTTTGGCTTCATTTGTTTTTCCCCAATTAAGAAATATAGATGTGATTTCTGTTCATTATTTGATTTTTTGTTTTCACATTTTAAAAGGTCATTCTTAGTTTCTCCACTGACCTTTTTTCATGTATTTGATGTGAAGGTCTTTGTAGCAAAGCTGGATGCTCCTAACAGAAAGCCATCTCTGCATAGTTGACTTTTTAACATCCTGACAATTATTCATAATAAGATTAGTACACTGCTTCTGGCATTAAATACTCACCGGAGGGGATGGTGTCGTGGCAAGGGGCTTAAAACACTGTGAAAAATATCTCATGTCAGAATCTGTGAGCATCTGTGGCTCCCAAATTTGTCAGATCCAAGGCACAGCTGTTGTGCCCATCTGAGAAGTAAAGCAGTGGAAGAAAGATCTGTGTGTGTATGTGTGTGTGTGTGTGTGTGTGTATGTACCCCAAGTCAGAAGATATCTATTTCCCACAATACTCCTGATTAGACGAACATGAAACAGAATCACAAATTAATAACTGTGCTAGTTTTCAGCCTAATGTGTAGGAAATTGTTGCACACTTGGTTACTTACTGTTGGGTTGGGACAGGGAGAGGCAGGTGATAACTGGCTTCCTATTGGGAAGATTTACACTGTGCAGGGGAGTCTTCTGCTTCACTTGGTTATCAGAACTGAATCTTACAGAGAGGGGTCAGTGAGGACCAACTCTGCAGACTGAATGCCAGGAATACAGCTACCTTGTAACACATCTTCTCTATTTTCTACCATTTGCTTGCTTGTGTGGTTCAATGTCAGAACATGATTGCTCATCACAGAGATAGTAACCAACAGTGTGGGTCTGGAGACAAAAGTGGGATGTTGATCAATTTTGAGACTTGCTAAAGGCTGTGATTGTAATGCTTTAAAGAGAAATAATACTCATTTATGGTTTTTATTATTTGAAGCACAGAATAAAACTGATGCTAAACAGGGCTTTCGAGGGAAATAGCGATACGACTTGGACTCTATTAAATGATTATCAAGGGGAAACACCTGAAATAGTTCATATTATATTATGAAGCATGATGTGGAAAATGGGCAAAAATTATGCTTTAAGTCCTGTTTGATGAACAGAAATATTATTGTTTTCTTTTAGGTTTCAGTTCAGTAGTAGAATCTCTCAATCTTGCTTCTTTTTTTTTTTTAAGATTTATTTATTTTTATTGCAAAGTCAGATATACAGAGAGGAGTGGAGATAGAGAGGGATATCTTCTGTCTGATGATTCACTCCCCAGGTGACCACAACAGCCAGCGCTGTGCCAATTCGAAGCCAGGAGCCAGGAACTTCCTCCAGGTCTCCCACACGGGTGCATGGTCCCAAGGCTTTGGGCCTGTCCTTGACTGCTTTCCCAGGCTACAAGCAGGGAGCTGGATGGGAAGTGGAGCTGCCAGGATTAGAACCAGTGCCAATACAAGATCCTGGTGTGTTCAAGGCGAGGACTTTAGCCGCTAGGCCTCGCTGCCAGGGCCCTCAATCTTGCTTCTTACTGTCATCATCTGTGAGGTCATATAGGAAGTTTCTGTAGTCAAATGGAATGATGAAAGGGGAAAATATTTCTATCAGTTATTTTTTTAAAGTCACAGAAATGAAAAGGAGTTTGTGAAACACATGTTAACAAACTGATATGCCTTATCTCTATCATAGAGGAAAACCGAACTTGCTGGACATGGGCTCTTTGATGATCAAACCGATTCAACGTGTGATGAAATACCCGCTATTGCTGTGTGAACTTCGGAATTCTACCCCTCCCTGCCACCCAGATTACAGAGCACTGGAGGACGCCTTTGCTGCTGTGAAGGACATTAATGTTAACATCAATGAACTTAAAAGAAGGAAAGATTTAGGTAGGAGCATGTATAAGGCATTCCACAATTGGAGTGTTCTGAGTGTATTGATGAGAACCAGAATATCAAAAGAGCTACAGCAGTTGCAATCAATGTGATTGCTTGAAATTTGCAGTTGTGGTGCAGGTGAGCATGTGGTTTGGCCTTGAAGCCTGGGAGAAGATTATGAGATTCCAAAAGTCACCAATTTTACCTTACCAAATAATAGTACGCTCATCCCCCTTTGTCCCTGCACTCTGTCGGCTAAAAAGACACCACAGCATTTAATCCTCCTATCTTCCTAAGGTGAGTATGTGGTAAAGGGAGACATGGCCAGGTAGACACAGTCATGAGAAGTGGCAGACCCCAGTGAAGGGCCCTTCCTTTGGTGTAGCACATAGAGAATGGAGACTTTATGGGAAATGATTGTTCTACTGATAGGAACAGGTTTATTTCTTTCTAGAATTATCAACTTCTTAACTATTTACAATGAAATTATAAAGTTAGTATAACATGTAAGTGCAAACTGTAAAACAGAAGGGGCACTTCCTGAATACTTCGGAAGAAATCTATCCCTAAACAGTACATTTGGATGGATCTCGAATCTTCCTTCAGGATGATTTATATCGTTAAATTTCTTCATTGGCTTTGTCCTTCCAATATTAAGTCTGGATTTAACATGAAGGTAGTGGCATAAATTGAGAGTGAACTGGTCCAAACACTTCATCTATCTTTGTTTCTAGTTTCTAACAGGTGTTCAAAAGCAATATATTATAAGCAAAATGAAGAGACACCACATGAAGTATTACTTCTAGAATATGCAATTGTTGATATTAAATCAACAAAATATTTTAATACTAAATCAATAATAAAGAAACAGTTTATAGAAAATTAAAAACAATTGTAAAATGCTAAACTTCACTAGTATCTAGGGAAGTGCTAATTAAAATAAACATGATGGAATATTCCCAGGCTAATGAATTGGCAAAACAACTTTATTGGATAGCACTAAGTGCTTGACCTAGTCTGTAGGGGAGGGTGCAGAATGGAATTGTTATTTTAGAGAACAGTTTGAGAATATCTACTGAAGATGTACACACCTGACAGCCAAAAAGTAGATTTCTAGCTATTTGCTGGAGAAAAATTTGCCCATGTGATCAAAGAGATGTGTTCTAGTAACTAGTATTGTTTATAAAAGAAAAAAGTCACATATTAGTCCAGGTAATGCATATAGTATGATACCATAGAAAGATAAAAAACAGTAAGAGTACTTATATTGGCAAATTCAAAAACACAAACTTGAGTTTAAAAGAAAGATAAATCAGCAAGTGGGAGAAAAATATGGGCAATACTTTATACAGCTTGAAAAAAATCATAATTCTATATATTTTATTCATTCATTCATTCACAGTAAAGGCTTAGAGATAGATTCAGATGGAACAGACCAGATAGTTTATGATAAAAATTCCTGTTAAGGATAAAAAATGGGGATCAGGAAATTTCCATAGTTATGCAGTTTTTTGAAGAAGCTGATGAGGATGTAAAATGTTAAGATCTGACAAAGCTGGGCAGTGGATGATGCTTGTTATATTATCACTTACTTTTTTTTTTTTTTTTTTTTGGTTAAACTGTGTAAAGAGTGAAGTGGTTCAGCTTCCATCATTTCAGTTTTCCAGGTTGTCCAGCCAACATTTTATTATGTTGTTTTCAAACTTTCTGTATTTTTTCATCATTCTTCTTTCTATGTTTCACCTCATCACATTGCCACCATTTCTTCCTCCTTCCCTTCCTGTAACATGTACAGGGCTAGAGTATTTTTTCAAACTTAATTATGTATCATGGTCATTCTAGTCATAGATGACTAGTCACAGTTATTCTAGCCTCCTTTTTACTGATTCTTAGTACATTCTTGATGAATGTACCATAATCCACTCAACCAATTCTCTTTGGATGAATTTTTATATTGTGCTTAATACCTGGCTGCTAGGAAAAAGTGATGTAGTTGTTCATTAGTCTTTATTATAAGCAGCAGATTTCTCTGTATGAACTGTCTGGTAACTGACATTCTGCTTTTCTTATTATTCAGCATTTGCGTTATAATCTCCCAACATGTTCTTTACAAAAACTGTTGGCTTAATAACTATAAATGGTGCAGAAGATTTCTATTGAGTACAATTATCTTTTCATTAGTTGTCTCAACACTGGATACAGTTGTCTTTTCATTATGAGTTGGATCTTGATACCCCACTGTAAACACCTCAGAAAATAGGTACAATTGAGTCTGAGAAGACAAGTAGAACATTTCTCTCTGCCATCAGGGATTTCCTGAATGCTGGAGCTAAATGAATCTTGGACTTTGAGGAGCTCATGTCTTTGAAAAGCTGTGTCTGCAGGTCAGTGGGATCATGGTGTGTGGGCCATGAGCAAGGCTGAGCCAGTGGCATCTGCAACAAGGGCCAAAGGTCATGTCAGTATAGTTATTGAATAGAGGAACTGGTCTTGACAACACTGCAGCGCTTGTTCATATACATTCCCGCATTCTTCCCTTTCAGTTCTAAAATACAAGAAGAATGATGAGGATGAATCACTTAAAGACAAATTGTCTAAACTCAGCATTCATTCGATTAGCAAGAAATCAAAGCGAATGACAAATCATCTAAAGATTCTGACCAGAGGAGAATCCCAGGTAATGTTTCTGCTTGGATCACACACTTGTTCCTTTTCCCAGGGAACATGCACACTGACGTTTTTATGAGGTTTTGTTTTTTTATTTATTTCTGTTCCGAGAGAGTCACCAATAATCAATGTAATTGTCCTACATGATTCTCTCACTCTCCCCAAACCCTGGGAGTGAGGGTGGGGGTGGTTCTGACCCTGTCTTAGCTGTAGTGTTTCTATTCAGAAATCCAACAAGAGGCAGATAAAGATGTAAGGATATGGAACAGAGCAATGACCCCAAGTCCTGAGAGTTGCCGCCAATTGGCACATAATCTCCCTAAGGCATTGTTCTCCGTGCACTTCTGCTTTTTTTTTTTTTAAGATTTATTTATTTTTATTGGAAAGTCAGTTACACAGACAGGAGGAGAGTCAGAGAGGAAGATCTTCCTTCCAATGATTCACTCCCCTAGCGACCACAATGGCCAGAGCTGCGCCGATCCAAAGCCAGGAGCCAGGAACTTCCTCCAGGTCTCCCACATGGGTGCAGGGTCCCAAGGCTTTGGGCTGTCCTCAACTGCTTTCGCAGGCCACAAGCAGGGAGCTGGATGGGAAGCGGGGCTGCCAGGATTAGAACGGGTGCCCATATGGGATCCTGGCATGTTCAAGGTAAGGACTTTAGCCACTAAGCCACGGCACCATGCCCTGCACTTCTGCTTTTAAAGAAATCTCACTTTCTTTCAGAGTTCCCAAGTGTTTATTTTTTTTTAACTATTAGAAAATTGGATGGATTAACAAGAGCTCTTAAATGTTGATGGGCATAAGAATTATCTGAGAAACTTAAAAGACAGTTTCTGATGGTGCAAGGGTGCAACCTGAAAGTCTGTAAACAGGTGTTTTGTAAGCAATGAGCTCAAATTAAGTGATCAATGAAACACACCGAGAAAAGTCATGGCCCTGAAGTAGTAACATAGCCGACTTTTAAAGCAAAATTAGTAAAAACGATTCCTTAGCATACTATTGGTCTTTATTTGTTATCCTCCTAATTTGCCTGTTTGATTGAACCAGAGGCAGCTGTGTGATGACTCAACTTTGTGTTTAGATAACTTACTGTATCTAGCTCACTATTTTAGCTGTTGCGGGTGGCTATGCCTTTGCATTGAGTCTTGTTTCTGATCACTTGAGTAGAAGTGGCCTCTTCCTTCTCTGAATGCTTAGGATGGTTACTCTCCACATCCCAGTTTGGCACTGTTCATAATTTGCAGGAGTTAGAACAGAACAGAAATTAAGAATAAGGTCTTTGGGCCCAGCATGGTAACCTAGTAGCTAAAGTCCTCACCTTGTATGTGCCAGGATCCCATGTGGGCCCCGATCCTGGCTGCTCCATTTCTCATCCAGCTCCCTGCTTGTTGCCTGTGAGAGCAGTGGAAGATGGCCCTGAGCCTTAGGATCCTGTGTCCGTGTGGGAGACCTGGAAGAGAGTCCTGGCTCCTGGCTTCAGATAAGATCAGCTCCTGCTGTTTTGGCTACTTGGGGAGTGAACCAGAGGATAGAGGATCTTTTTCTCTATCTCTCCTTCTCTGTGTAAATCTGCCTTTAAATAAAAATAAATAAATAAATAAATAAAGCAGCAAGATGTTTGTATTTATATAAATCTAAGTTTGAATGCCACCTCTTGCACTTAATAAATTTTTGTCTTTAGTTATATAATTTGAGTTCAATATAATCATGTGTACACTGGAGATTATACTGCTACTGTGCCATGAAATTTTTCTGAGGATTAAATTAAAATGCTTGAATACCAAGAAGTCACGTAACAGTGTATAGCACTTAATATGTGTTGCCTGTCATTAGTATAATAATGATCATCACTATTGTTTTGTGTCTTTGTCTCACATTATTAAATGCCTTCGATTTAATGAATTTCTTAGTTCCTGTGTGGTATAGACTTCTCAGTATGTGATGTATTACTACTTGTGGATCTTAATTTCTGTACTTTATAACTTTCTGTAAAATACCTTGCTGGTGAGGAGAAAATGCTGCTTTCAGAGTCCATCAGTTTTTAGAAACCGCAGTTTTCATTTGCAAACGAACCAATCGTGAATCAAGGGCTCCAACTACCTTCTAATATAATACCCCGCCATAAATCAACCTGGGGTCAGATCCCAAGCCCCAGAGTCCAGGCCGGAGGCTAAAGGCCAATGGGATGGTTCACGGTGGATAATCATACACTAACACACTCTGCCCTACCCTGGCTTTCCTGACTCCTTCACTTTCATTTTCTGCCACCTGACCCAAAATCGATGCTTCCTATGTGGCCCTGGGTAGCACCCAATGACTGCCCCTCTGGGACTGTGAGTGTAATTAACTTCTTCATAATCCTCATTCTTGTTCCCTCTGTGACTGCAATAACTTTACCATAACATTGCTAACATGTACATTTTTGGAACACACAGCTTGCATTATTCTGTGCTTACTTCTGCATTCTGGGGCTCTCACAACCTCTGAATTTAAAAAAAGGAACTATAATTTATAAAGAACATTCATGGTAGATGGTCACAGATCAGGCAAAGGATAATCAATACATTTCAACTTAAGACACCCACGATAAAATCAAGTTGGAAATTCATTTAAAAAGAGATGTAGATGCAGTACAAACAATCCTCCTATGATCTAGGATTTTACTTTTGACTCATGACAATTCTACTGAACAATCTAGGGTTCTATTTCAGAGCAGGTTTTTGTCTAAGCTGTTACATCCTTTAATATGTTACTCATCAGCTACTTTTATTTTTCAGTTGTGAACTAAAAATACATTATAGTTAAGGTGGCAGAAGTTGTTATTAATTAGATTTCCCTCTTAGTCTTTTGAGAGGATATCCGGTCACCAATGAAGCATTTCACTGTTAATCAGAGAATCAGCTGTGTAGGCTGAACTGGAGAAGAGATAAATATCAAATCAATCAGTTTTGCTGTTGTCAGCAGTTCAGATTAAATATTGGTAGAGTTAGGGTATAATGCCATCATCCAAGAGGAAGATTCTAGTCAATTCATCACACGTGTATTGAACTCTCGTGTTCCAGATACTATGTTAGAGAATGGGAACATGAAGATGACCAAGTATAGGTTCTGAGTACAGATTGCTAGGGTATAACTCCTGTTCTTGCCCAGTAATATGGGGAAGTTTCATAACAGAAGAGGTGACATTTCTGTCATAAGAACATTGCAAAGCATAGTAGCTTAAATCAAGTCATCATTTGTAGTCATGATATGAGTCCAGATGAGCTCTGCTTCACGAGGCCCATCAGAAACAGAGTTTCCCTAATTTTTAAATTTTTTCCCAGTTATATGGCCATCTCTGCCCAGTTGAAATGGGTCACTGCCCTGTCTTTAGTCAAGTCCCAAGGGAAATACAAGAACAAGACTCAGAAAAAACAACAACACTTGTGTGTCATATCCTATTTTCCTAAATCCAGTTACAAAGCCAGACCTAGCTGCAAGGGAGCCTGAAAAACGTAATTTCTAGTAGGGCAGGCATGCATCCAACTCAAAGTATAAGTATAGGTCTTATCAGTAAAAGCACTATAGGTGGCGTGTAAACCATTTCTGCCATACATCCTGAAGCTTCTTCTTCATGTGTAAAATGAAATCAATAATAATACCCATAGCATAGAGTTGGATAAAAATGAAAATGAACAAAAAAGGAAAACAGGTATTGCCACAGTATAAGACAAAAATCCTTAATTTTAAACATGTTAATTCCACCAATAGAATGTTTTTTCCATTTTTTATTATGTTTTTGACAATCTTTACATAGTTAATTAGGATAAAAAGGTTCAAGGGCTATAGAAAAGTGGGTAAGACTATTATTTCCATGTTGTTTCCTTCATGTATCTGAGGTTAGAATTTCTTAAATACTGATGTAGGTCTAGGGCAACACATGGGAAGAAACAATTGTTTATTGTGGGAAAAATATGAAAGGAGGGAATACTCACAGACAGAGTGAAGTTGAACTAGTGCTGAGATAACTAATAAATTTTTGTAATGCAGAGACAGGATGACAATACGTTAGCAAAAGAAAGGGGCAGGATAAAGTCCTGGGTACAGGAAAAGAGAAGTTGGTGTAATTCTCATGATATTATCCTTGAATGCCCTATTTAAAATTCTCCAAGTCATGGCCAAGATGTACGAAATAAAATATCTGGATGGGTTCCAAAAATCTACATGAATGTATGATTATATATGATTGACTGGGTGTGAGAGTGTTAAATTATAAAAACTCTGCTTCTTATTTAACCAAAGGCTTTTCAGATACACAACAGGGTTTAACAATTAGGTAAGACGTCATCATTGCTATTAAAAAAAACAGATTTGTTTATTTTTATTGGAAAGGCAAATATACAAAGAGAAGGCGAGGCAGAGAGGAAGATCTCCATCTGATGATTCACTCCCCACACAATGGTTGCAGCTGAGCCAGTCTGAAGCCAGGAGCCTGGAGCTTCTTTTTGGGTCTCTCATGTGGGTGCAGGGTCCTCAACTACCTTCCCAGGCCACAAGCAGGGAGCTGGATGGGAAACGGGGCTGGTGGGATTAGACCCAGTGCCCATATGGGAACCTGGTGCATGCAGGGCAAGGGCTTTAGCCACTAGGCTACCCCACCGGTGAAAATGTCACCACTTCTATCAATTCAGTTCTAAGATCAACTGTCTGAAATAAAACATATCTATCTATGTATATGAACCAAGACTGGCTACGGTAAGGACCCAGTGCCAAATAGAATACAGCTTATTCCATGAAACATCTGTATTTTCATATAGATTTGACGGTATAAAGTGACCCTGATCTCATTTTGCAGCCATTTTGTACGCTAAGAAACAGTTCTTCTTTAATAGTATTAATGACTCTGTGCTACTGGGAATTGTCAGAAACATTTAAAATGTGTGTTTTACTAAATGTTAGTAGATATGCATATAAAATGACAAAAAATTAAACAGTTTATGAACTGCTATTTTAATTCTGAGGAGCTATCCCTATAAAGGTACTTTTGCTAAGGTTATATGCCGACGTTCACATTTCAGTAAGTAGAGACGTAGCGCATTTCTTTAACCATGACCCTAGGAATGTTTCTATATAAGCTGTGTGAAATAAACTGAAATAAGGCATATAAGTAAAACAGCATTTATGAACCAGTAAATAAAATATAACTATTATATAACCCATATATATGTGTGTGTGTGTGTGTGTGTATAGTGTGTATATGTGTGTATAGATAGATAGATAGATAGATAGATAGATAGATGCGATTTATATATACCTATACAAATGATCACAAATACAGGAAAAAAATTACATTGCAATATCTACGGTGACTTAGAGAAGCTCTTTGAAAGCAAACAACAGCAAAGTGGACGTCATGACATGCTTTGCTATGCTAATTGAACATCAGTTGTGCTGTGTGCCAACACAGAGGGTAGTATGTTCTAAACAGTCTGCCAATCATACAAGGTTTTCATAGTAACAAAACACTTTTTTGTAAGGTTCAGAGCCAGTGTAATGTGCTTTGCTTTTTTTGAAAAAAAAAAGTTGTTTGAATTATGACTAAGTAATTCTATATATTATTTAGGTGAAAGACAATACCTTTAACAGAGAAGAAAAGCTATTGAGATCTTTAGAAAAGACTGTGAGGCATTCTGTGAAGAACATTTCCTTCTATTTACAACATATGCAGGTAGGTGCCGCACAGCTTCTTGCAATGTTTCTACAAGAATGCATTGATTTCCTTGGTTATCAAGGAAGGTAAATGTGATGACACTGTGTCAAACCTGGAAGGCTACAAACTACTCTAGAAAGAAGCCAAAAGAATGATTTGAATTTTGCTGTTTGTTAATCTGCCCCAGCTTCACCTTAACCCAAAGCATCATATGTCAGGATTTCAGCTCAGACAATTGCCACATGAACCATCAGCATGATTTCTTTATAACAGAGATGAGTTCATTAATACAAAATTGCAGGAATTCTATTTATTTGTTTGGCTGTACTAGCATGTTTCTGATGCCTAAAATAAATATAAAATCAGCACAAAGGAAAATAACTGAGCTATAAAATGTCATGAACTGCAATATGTAAATTCTCCCATGTGAATAAACTAGAAGATAAAATCAACCCTTCCTTACAAATTTCCAATATCCAAAGAGATTGTCCAAACCTTTGTGAGAATCCCTGATTTCCTGAGGCAATTGCAGTATACAATACTGTCATTCTGAGTAGAATTCAAAGTTGGGAGTTTCTCCTTGTGCATCTCATAGAGGAGAGGGCCTCCTTAACATCCCAGTTGTGGCTATGACTATGAGACATGGTTACTTAGTAAAGTGAAGTGCAAATTAGTTAGTAAATGGTGCCCTTCCATTTTCCTGAAGATTTTTATATTGGATAACTGCTTTTGGTGATAGATGCTTGAACACATAGATAAAACATCACACAGGTAGAGGATTAAATTGACAAGTACAATGATTTGAAGACAAGGTTCCACATTACATAAGGACAAGCAGCTTCCTGTCCATATGTATTATCTGATGCAAAGACTGATATTTTACAATCAGATTTGCTCATCTTTCACTAGAGGATGCTTTATGGGAAAAGAAAATGCAAGCCTGGTTACAACAGTCAGAGGACAGTGGGAACTCTATGTTATGTATCTTTCAAGGAAAACATGCTTCTTGGGAACACATACAGAAAAGTTTTCCTTTATTTCTTTGGAAGGCACAGGGACAGAAAGAGGGAGATGGAGGAAGAGACAGAAAGACAAACAGGCATTGTCTTCCCAGAAATTCACTCCTTCAAACCACAACATCTAGGGCTGCATCAGGCTTAAGCAAGGAGTCTGGGGTTCCATGTAACTCTCCCACACAAGAAACTGGGACCCAGGCATTTGGGTCATTATCCATTGACTTCCCAGTCATATTAGCAGGAAACTGGATGGGGAACAGACTAGCTGGATTTGAACTGGCATTCTCACATGGAATGCAGGAATCTCAAGTGGAGACTGAACCTGCCATCAGCCCTTGCTTAAATTTTCTATTTCCATTATTTGATTCAACAGAAATGTGAGCCCCTTCTCTAAAGAGAGCATACAATTCACTGAGAAAAGCAAATGACACAAACCAAAGAGGACTTTTTAAAAAAAAAAAAATAAGAAGTTTATAAGAATTGAATGTTAAAAGAATGTCCAATGAGGAATCTAAGATGCATGCTATTTAATTAGAGAGGGCCTCATACAATATTATAATAAAATTCCATGGGAGAAAAATAAAGGAAATTGCTGCAAAAGTAAGCTGGTTTTACAGAGTACTCACGATTTTGTTGTTATTTTTTTTACATCTGGACAGATTTAGTAGTGCTGACATCAGAACCTGTCCTCTTGATGACTATGTTATGTTCTTGGGTTCCAGGATGCCATGCCCTGTGCCCAGCAGAGTGTAACAGAGCTGCAGGAGATTTCCCACCACCAAGATGAGAAAGAGAAGGGCAACTGTGACGCTCCAAGCCATACCTCAAATCCATGTCATGACTTTGTAAGTTATTTGTATTTACCTAAAAATTAAAAAAAAAACAGTGGAATTAAAAGTGAAGCTGCCTCTTATTTGTTTTTCTGGAGTGGGAAATAAAATGTGCATTAAAGCAAGCACGAATGTTAAAATTAGTACATTTAAACAGGGGATTTAAAAAGTCAGTAAATATTTTTAAAGTGGATTAGTGAGGATTTTTACTAAAATTGAAATGACAGGACCCCGGACCATGTTTCAGGGGTTCATCAGAGTCTGTGTAGCATTTTAAAATCAATACTTATTTAAATCTTAATGAAATATATCACAGATTTTTTTTCTAAGTTAGAAAGCTGCAAGCTTCTTACAGGATTCACTCAAAATGTCCCAATTTCTTACAGAAGAAACACAAGATAATCCCTGAGAATGACTTTTATTAGCACTGGAAAGCAAAAAGGTTCTGAAAGTCAGTGTTTGTTATTTCTGGAATCACATATTTCTGTTCCAAGGGAAAATAGTTTTCTATTTTTTACACTTTTTTGTTGTTTGTTTTGCACATTAGCATTAGAGGGAGAGATATCTTCAATGAACTTTCTGAGGTCTCTCACGTTTCTGAACTGTCAGGTGGTATGACACAATCCCCATCGCCATAGAGCACCACAAATATGCATCTTGGTTTTCTGGCACTGGGAAATAGAAAGTCAGGATTATAGATTGCCTAACTTGATAAAAATGGGTTGGTCAATTCCAGGTGGATGAATACATGGATAGAAGTTTCTACATCATAGGTTTAATGGGAATATGTGTACATGGTTTTTAAGTCTGTTCTGGATTTAATTACAGGAAATATATTTCAGAAAAGCTCTTAAGGGTTTTGTTAACATGCTCTAGAATTTTCCAAAATTAAAATTGTTAGCTTCATATAAATATGGTTAACAGGTAAAATAGATAGGACTCTGAAAACCGCATATGAAAAATCAAATTTTTTCTAAGGACAGTGCAGTTGTTCTTATCTAACCTATGTATTTTATGTAAGACAAAATATTAAAACAAAATCCGATTATTATTGTGAGCATAATTGCCAGAGAAATCAGTTCAAGTCTGTAAGTTATTGGATATTGTAATTATAATGTTATAATTAAATTAATTGTGGAATCCAGTCACATCACACAGTAATTTATTTTAGATAAAATAGATTATTTGCTTAGTCAAGGGAGTCACTGAACAGTCTTCAGGCACTTATTGATTATCACATAAACCAGGCATCAAATGTAATATGTGTTAGCTATTGCTGATCCCAATAAGTGGTTTCCCTCTCTGCTAGATTTCCCATGAGCTCAAAGTTACCAGGGGCCATTTACATTAATTAATACAAGCTGTTGCTAGCTGCTGATTTGCTAGACCATCTTTTGGGATTCAAAAGAGAACTTTATTTTCAGATTACCATAACATAATCATATAATTTAAGCATATAAGATAAAATAAGGTGGTTAGCAAACAGGAAACTAAGACACATCAGATTAGAGTTAAGGGAAAGAGAAGTAGGAGAAATGAAACCTGGGAACTCAGGTACTGGCATAGCATTGGGGATTAATATGAAGTTCCTCCAAGATGTAGAACTAAAGACATAGAGCCTATTTCCCTTCAAAGTATTTCAATTACCTTTAACTATGTGGTCAATTCTGTCACAGGTGTGAATTACTTATATTTAGTGGTTACTATCCTTTATATAAGGAATGCAGTTCACCACTTAAAACAAGCCCATCGGTAGCCAGAAATTTAGGGGTGGTGTGGGAGGAATAGGATACAGTTTCTTCTAAGACTGAACATGATCTGTTTGATGCAAGTGGTCTTGAGCCATTTGCACGATCTGGAGAGTTAACGTTGGACACAACCCATGTTCTGGAATCGTTCAGCCTGGCTCTGAACTAGAAAGAAGAGAAATTAAACATTTTAAATGATTTGGTCCCAGTGACAAAAACCAATAGCTTTAGAGAGAAGGATCGAGTTGCATTTGGGGCATGCAGGTTTCACCTTCAAATTTCTCTTCCTGCTAACTTTTTACAATTAGGGGAGTTATGCTTTAAGTTCCTAGATAGATTCTGTTAAATACAAAACAATCAGATTTCCTTTTTAATTTGGCTAGATGCTTTCTGTGTTCCTGGTACTCTCGTGTGAAGGAGGTCAGCCTATTGATCATGGCACTGGACATGGTGTGGGCTGCTCCTCTTGGTAACAGGATCCCTTTTTCTTTTGACAGGCAGCCCACTTACACAGACTCGTCCTGAGCCCACTGTCAGCCCTGCTGTCCTTGTTCCCTGGGCCTCTGAAGCTCATCCAGAAACGCTATGACAAACTGCTGGACTACAACAGCTACCTGCAGAGGTCTGCAGGAGAGGAGTCAGATTTGGCCAAAAAGGAGTACGAGGCCCTCAATGCCCAGCTTGTAGAAGAACTGCAGGTGTTCAATCAGGCTGCTCGGAAGATTCTGCTGAACTGTCTGTGCAGTTTCATCACTCTGCTCAGGGATCTGATGTTCACAGCCAAGCAGTCTTACTCCACGGAGGTGCTGGTAAGCACAACACCAGCTCACAATTACCCATGGCTTCTGGCTCTACCAGAATCCACTTCCATGCAAAATAAGCTCTAGTCAGAGTGGGCACCAATGGGTGTTGGGTGGGATGTAATTTATTTTAACAAAGGCAGTGAGCTTGGTCTTCTATAACTTTTTTGTTCTTCCTTGTGGGAGGAAAAACAGGTTTGGTAGTTCAGGTTTACAGCAACTTACACATTTGCAGTTCTTTATCAGAGATCCCCTTTTCAAATAGGAAATAACTTTTAGCTTTGCACCATCTGCCTGATACTTCATTGAAGCCAATTTCCTTAACAATTAAAAGTTCTTAGATGTTAACCATGGTTATTTATAATGGAGCTCTAAAAAGAAGACCATCTCAGCATAATGACAGAAGAAGGTAGCAATCAAACCATTCTGTTTTATTTTTATTTTCCTCTAAGGAAGAGAAACCTGTTTATGTACCTTGGCCTTAGCCAAAAAGCAATGGACTAATCTGTAGTTTCTTGGATAATTCACTCCGAGGTCACAGTATTGAATTGTTAAAACAGTCTTTAAACTTTTTTAAAACTGTCTGAATATATTTCACATGGCAGTCCATAGTAGGAGGACAGAGATTATTTGTTTGTTTTAGATATCCCTGCCATTCTGAAAATGGGTATTTAGCCTAGCACTTACTGCACAGGAATACCTGGATTTGATCTCTAGCTCGGGATCCTGACTCTAGCTTCTTGCCAGTGCAGACTTTTGGAGGCAGCAGTGAACACTTAAATACCTGGGTTGCTACTACCCATGAGGGAGACCTGAATTTTGTTTCTAGGTCCTGGCTCTAGCCATGGTCACTATGGGCATTGAGGGAGAGAAGAAGTTGATGGGTATATTCTCTTCCTCAAACAATTTATAAGAAATTACTAATGTTCTAAAGTAGAAAAACCATTTCATTCTATATATGTGCCATATATGCTTAAGCTTTTATACTGAGAATATTAAAAATTCATAGTTGTGAGAATGTAGATATTTTATATTCAACTTCCACAGTTTCTGAAGGAATATGTTTGTATATTTGTCTCTTAATGACTTCTTTGATTTAGCAAAATAGCTTTAAGGTTCATGCATGCTGAACCATCTGATAGAATTTCCTTACTTTTAAAGTTTGAATAAGATCCCTTTATAGGTAAATACCATATTTCTTTTACATATTCATGTGTCAATAGACACTTGGGTCATTTTAACTCTTGGCAATTATCAGTTATGGTGCTTTGAAGATGGCTGTGCAACTAACACTTGAAGATTCTGTCTAGAATGGTTTTGGATTAATACTCAGAAGTGCCATTAGTGATAATTTAGTAATTAACATTTTTTAGAAATACAAAGCCCTATTTTTATTTTCATTTTTGACCAGAGTTTTTATATGCACATGATTGAGAGATCTAATTTATTATACAGCCTTGCTTAAGGAAACCAAATGTTTTCATTCCCTTTTCTCCATTTCTTCTTTCTCAGAGGCAACTCTTTTTCAATTTTGGGGTGATTTTCTAGTATTTTAAAATAAAACTTGTGTTGTCATTTCATCATTTTTCAATTTAAGGGATGATATATTGCACTATGAAAAATGAGGATTTAGTTCTTTCCTCTTTCTATGCCCTCACAACATATATATTCATATTTTTATCTCTCTCCTGTTATATCATAAATCTTCGTAAGTTCATATTCAGTGTTTAAATTCTTTGACTTGTCTGTCAGTCACGATCCTAGCAGGAAAAGCATAACACACTCAAATGGAGCATTTGGAGAAAAAATTTAGTAGTCTATTTATAAAAAAAATCTATGTATGCTTGCAGTAAATGCAAGCATATGGGAGGTTTTAGGAACAGCACTCTGCCCTACAGAGCAGTCAAAGAGACAAGACTTCTACAGGTACTTCTATAGGTGGAAAGAAATAAGGTGAAACAGAGGTTATAGAATGATATAATAGGGCCCAGCGGCGTGGCCTAGTGGCTAAAGTCCTCGCGGCTAAAGTCCTCGCCTTGAATGCCCTGGGATCCCATATGGGCGCCGGTTCTAATCCCAGCAGCACCACTTCCCATCCAGCTCCCTGCTTGTGGCCTGGGAAAGCAGTCAAGGACAGCCCAAGACTTTGGGACCCTGCACTTGCATGGGCGACCTGGAGGAGGTTCCTGGTTCCCAGCTTCAGATTGGCACAGCACTGGCCGTTGCGCTCACTTGGGGAGTGAATCATCGGACGGAAGATCTTCCTCTCTGTCTCTGCTCCTCTCTGTATTTCTGACTTTGTAATAAAAATAAATAAATCTTTAAAAAAATGACATAATAGAGTGTAGGAGAGTGACAAAAGCAGTGTGTTGTAGTTAACACTGCAGAAAGGAAACTCAGGAAATGAATATCTCATTTTCCTTCCTTATTCTGATTTCCTCTGGGATTTCTTCATTGGTTAAACCTATCTGAAAGCCACACAAGCAAAAATGCTGTCAATTCATTCTATTCTGATCAGCCTCCCAGAGCACAAGAAGGCAAAGGAAGCAGAATGAATCCGAAGAAAACAGCCAGCACACAAAGTGAATCAGAGACACACAGACTACTGATCACCGTTTCTTTCATATTTAGCTTTGGTTTTCCTTGACTTTAGTGATGGGTTTTTCTTTAATCACTAATTTAATTTTCCTTTGCATAACCTTATCCATCAATTGGATAAATTGCCTTGTAAGACTTTCACGTATGCAATGAAGTTGGTCAACTCTGTCTTCTTGCAGAAAGCATTTCCAGAGCTTTCCGATTCACTCCCACCTGACTTGGTTGCTAGTTTATGTGATAAGTAACTATGATCCTAAAGTCACACTTGATCATCGTTCCGTTTACTGTTCTATGTGGAATCTCATTTCCTTGTTTCCTTAGCTCATGCTGACTTGATTACTTTATGATTTGGGATGTACAGCACAATTTTAGTAGTCCCTTGAGAAACAATGATTAGGAGATAAATATTTTGACATTTTGAATAACTGAAAAGTGTCTCTAATCACACTTGATGGTGTAGTTGGTTGTAGAGTCTTCAGTTCTTTCTAACTCCGATGTCAGTCTATTGTTTTGTCATTTCTAGTTTTAAGTTTCTGTTGAGAACTTTGTAGTCCATTTTAATTATTTGGTTTGCTTATCCCATCCTAGTCCTGAAAATTTATGGTACTTCTTCCTTGTTTCTACCATTTTGAAAAATTAATGATGATGTATGCTGGTGTATTGTATACTTAATAGGATTCTTTAAATTGGAAACTTTGCTTGCATTTCTAGAACATTTGAATATTTAGTATTTGAATAATTTAGAAATATTTCAATATTTCATTGACTTTTCTTTTTTTCCTTTACCTTTTCTTTTTTTGGAATCTTCTGGATTTTTAGTTTTATTATATTTTCCCAGTTTATTTTATATATCTTTGTTAGTTGCTCTACTTTCTTTTTTCCTACATCAGTCTTTTAATATTTTAATTTCTGTTCTTATAATTTTAATTTTCAAGAACTCATTTTGTTTTCTTAAAATTAAGACAGGTTTCTTTTTCTATTAGCATCTCACATGTTAGTGTCATGCCTGGACTATCTGATTTTTTTAAAAAAAAACTACTTATTTCATCTTATTCCTTCATTCCTTCTTTCATTCCTTTGTTTCTTGCTTCCTTCTCTCCCTCCTTCCTTCCTTCCTTTGTTTTCTAAAGATCTACTTATTTTTGCTTGAATGGCAGTAACAGAGAGAGAAGGAGAGACTGAGAGATTGATCTTCCAAATGCTGGTTCATTCCACAGATGGCCCCAATGGCAGGAAATGGGCCATTTCAAAGCCAGGACCTTCTTCCAGGTCTCTCACATAGATACAGTGGCCAAAGAACTTGGCCCATTCTCTGCTTCTTTCACAAGCTGTTAGTCTGGAGCTGGATTGGAAGTGGAGCAGCTGGCCAATAAGCAAATGGATATACAAAGCTGTCTCCCCCACCCCAGTCAGGCCGAGCAATCACACTGTTATCCTCCAGACAGAAGATTTGAATAATTTTCCTTTGAGTATTCTAACCAGCTCAAAAGAAAAGTTCTAAAAATGCTGTTAACGTCAAGGTTTCCAAATGAAATGATAATCAGATTATATAATAAACTCTATATTTTCAACTTCTAATTACTTATTGTATGCTACCATTTAGCCCTCAACTGTTTTTCAGTTGTGACTGTTTAAAAATATCAGCTATCTAAGCTGGCATTTTGGCATAGTAAGTTAAGCTTCCACCAGCAGTGTCCCAAGAGAAAGCAACAGAAATTCCATGGGTTTTCTTCACCAAATCTTCAAAGTCAGATGGAACCACTTCTACTGTTCTGTTTATTTCAAAGTTTTATCCATTGAGTCCCTCAAAAGAAACATACAAAAAAAAAAAAAAAAAAACCCGCACAGTTGTGAAGGTGTGGAAACACTCCACTTCTGGAGGGAAATACATCATAACTTTTTTTTCTGACTTATTTGAAAGCCAGTACAATCTCTTGCTCCTTGGTTCTTGTGTAGCTTCTCTTCTCTTGTCACTTCCACGCCACAGTGTCGCAGTGACTTTTGATTTCTAAGCCTTTATTACTATTTTGCCTTTTCCATTCTCTTTTTATTTGGGCTTGAATCCTTAAAAAATTAACTCCATCATTTTACTGGGGTTTCCAGATTTACTGAATTACAGTATCTAAAATGGTTTTGCTGTCAACCTAATCTATGCTACTCATCACAACTGCACTAAATTCAACACCCACCTCGTCACTCAGCAATCTAGAAACAACACTGTATTTTTTCAACCTGTAGGTGCCCCTGTTGGTTTCAAGTATCTCTGAGATTCAGAATCGGGTGTTAGAAGAGGTGCACAGTATGAATTTTGTGAAGGATAACAGTGCCACATTTATTGAGAGGAAACTTAGCTTTGAAAAGAAGAAGCCTATGCAGATTCTGGTGAGTTTGTCAAAATGTATAACCGTTACTTATTTGCCTTGTCCAGTTCATAGTATATTATTTCCTATGATTTATCCCATTCTAATATGCCATCATCTGTATATACTTTATCACCCATTTCTATTCTTTTATTATAAGCCCTACAAAACATTCATTTTTAACATGTTTTGTACTTGTTGTATCATCAAAGTACCTAAAATAGTGATTGGCAAAAGATAAGCACTGAAAAAATGTATTTTGAATAGGTTTTTATAGAAATAAATAACCTACTCAACCCTTTTATTTTTAAGAATAAGGCACCCCAGGCTGTAGGAATAAAGTGAATTTCTTAAGGTCTTTTAATGTCAGCACTGGAATGCAGTCAATGACTCTTGACTCTCGATTCCTAGCTTACCATTTCCCAGAAAAATGGACATACACACATATAACTTACTTAATTAACTATTCACTTCCAAGTGTTTCCTGTGCCAGGGCTTGACTGCCAGTTGAAATGTTGCTTGGCATTCAAGGAGGATTAGAACTTCTGCCTTGTCATCAGCAGAATTTTTTTTCTTTACTACAACACTACCCTCATGTGCTTACTAGAGAGTTTTCTCATTGAATAATACAGCTGTATACGTGACAATAAAAGCCTGATATGGGCTCTGATATTGAAGTAATGCCAGGTCAGCAAATGACTTCCACATTATAAGTAAATGTTTATTAACTCAATGCGGACAAAAATTTCTCCTTACTTCAATTCCAGCCGGAAGTGCCACGGCAAACTGACATTCACCGCTCCAAGCTTCTGTCCACATACAGTGCAGGGGAACTCTACCAAGCCAAGCGCAAGTGCAATGCTACACAGGAGCATGACATCAATCTTCTGGAAGGAGAGTTGGTGGCTGTGATAGAACAGAAAGATCCGTTTGGGAGCACAAGCAGATGGCTTGTGGACACAGGAAGTAAGCTGACTCCTCTTTAGGTTAAGATTTTTCTGCGGAGACTTCTGCGTGCTTCTCTAAGCAGCCATGTTGGGGAAGAGCTATGCATGACTCTGATTCATTTCTTCTTATTTTCTATCCAGTTGTAAAAGGATATGTGTATTCCTCCTTCCTAAAACCCTACAACCCAGCAAAAGCGCAGAAGGCAGATGCTGAAAACAGGTTCTGTGATGAAGATTTTGATAACATCAGCCTCTTTGTGTCCTCACGACCAGCTAGTGACAGTGTCACAGGAACCCCGGAAGAAAGCATAAGTGACAGCAGCTCATCTCTTAGTGGCACTTGTGGAAAATTTGAAACAAACGGCACTGATGCCGACAGTTTTCAAGAAGCAGATGAACAGGTAAGAACGAGAACTTTGAGGTAAAAATATTTGGCTGTTTTGACTCACAAAAGAATTTCTAATGGTACTCTATTTTACTGCAAGACTTGGTGGAAAAGTGTCAACTTTGACAAGATACTTCGCATCATTAATATGTACTCACTGTAGGTCATTTTGCAAGGTCTTAAATTCTCTGAGCCAGTTTTCTTATATGAAGCAGAAATTACAAAAGCTCAGAGAGCACAGTTGATGTGAGGATTACAAATAAAGTACCCAGCATAGATCACTCAATTAATAATGATTACTATTTATTACACATTATGTTATTTACTCAATTAATTTAGATTATGAGTTAGAATAATTCAAAGAGTAATTGATATACTTTGGGTGGAAGTTCTTAACAGGCACATGGTCTGCATGTGTTTCCTCCCACCCGTGACTGATTCTTACCTTTTCAGATATTAGTATATGTTCTTCAACTCTTGTGCCCCGAGGTTTCAAAACACTTTTTCTCTGCTATTTTTTCATGTTTTTAATGTGTTGAGAGTTCCCAAAAGATATTTCGTAACAGTAAGCTAATTAATGAACTTTTATCATTGAAAGCTAGATAGCTGATTAAAGGTTTTAGCAGAGTGCATTATACAAAATATCCATCACAGAAATCTGAGACTCAAATTTATCAAGACACTCTAAAACTATCTTGATATCAACTCCTGGCTCGTTCTTGGCTTCACAAGAACTTCAGACTAGGTATATCACTTTAAGCTCTTTCAACCTTCAATTAACAGTGAGAAGCTTCACCACTGTAATAATTCCTGCAGGCTGCTACTGCAAAGCAGTTGTCTCTACTAATCCTGTTAGTAGCCAGCATGTGAATTAGATCCATTAGAAGTTTCCATTACCAACAGAAGAAAACTGAGATAACTTGCTTTTGTTTAAAACAAAATATATTGATGGTGTCTCTCCACAAAGTGCTATTTGCTCTGTCCTTTGAGTTTGGCTCCAATTCAAAACAGACAGTCATATAAGGGATTTAAACTTAGCATTATTACTAACAAAATTGGATTATGAATTTTGAATCTATGACTACACGGGATCCCTGATACATCCATTCAGTGGGAACTTACCCAGTTCAACATGAAGGCCTTCCTTATGTGTGGGCAGTCTGTCCCAATACATTCCTTACAGTGCGAAGAAGATGCATCTTTCAGAATCTCCAAAACAAGGGAAAAAAGAAGAAAGGACCAGGTAGAAGTATTTCCCTTGATGTCTTAATCCTAGCCAGTAGAAGCATTTGGGCCAGTGGTTTTAAGACTTCTATGAAAGCACCTGCTCTGCATTCCTTGGAACCAGAATTACATTTTTGTTCTAGTCCTTGGCAGAGAGTTGACGTTTCCATTTGTTTCTCAGAGAGTGTAGAAGAAGAAAACAGTTAATCTATATTTTTGATGTCACAGTCTAAGAGAACAGTTTATTATAAAGGTTCATAAATAAAGTGACTAAAAAGAAGTAACTTGTAAAATAAAAACAAAACAAAAAAAGAAGTAACTTATATCATCTTTGTGAACAGTGAGAACAATACATATCCTATTTTCTCACACTGCAGGTTGCCCACAAGGAAATTTTTTGCATGGCTTCTAGATTTTTGTTCTTGATTTTATTTTACTATCATGCACATCAACTGAAATCTACACTGGCTTAATTGGTTGCCACTCTAGGTCACCATTTCCTTTTCCTGTGCCTCTCTACAGTATTAGTACTTATATTACTCTTTCAGATTTGTAATAACATTTACAAGGCTGCAATCTACTCTTACTAAATGGTTTCAATGAACTCTGACAAGGACAAAGGAATGGATAGTTTTGGCTTCTGCCTTACATTCAGTGAACACTTGGAGGGCTCTAACGACATTTATGTAAGGTATTTTCCAACTTATTTCTAGATCGTAGTGTTTTTTTGTGATGTTTACCCCTGAGCTGACATCTTGAACCTAAGACATCTATAGATGGGTTTTAGTGTGTATATGGAATTCTCATAAATCCCCTCAACTATGTCAGAAATGTGCTAATTTGCATATGTACACCTTTAATATGAAAGATGCCGATGGTTTCCACAGATTTTCAGAAGGACATTCTAACTAAAATGTTGAGAAAGCACTGTTCCAAAGGCTCAATTTGCTTATTACTGTATAAAATTGTCTAGAACCCTTCCAGTGAGTTAGGAATCTTAGAGGTAGAGTGAAAACATAATGGTATACTTGTTACAGAAATGAAGTGCTGCTGGAGAAAACATGTTGACACATGTGTTTGCTGTTCAGCAGTGAGGGACTTGGTACACAGAGCCAATAATCACATGTGGTCTGCTGACTGATGGTCAAAAGCCAAAGTTTATTAATAGCAATAGACTCTTAAAGCCTGAGGGTCTTGTAGGGTCTGAAACAGGCTGTAGTTTACATGCTTGCATGCAAGGGGGATCAATCAGTAGACAGTGTGTTCTTGTATTAGGCTACTAATAATTAAGCAGTGTATGCTAGAAATGGCACCTCTCTTTGATCTGTTATCAAAGCTTGAGGATTAGGGAGTTCCTGTGCCCACGCTGTTCCATTCCAACTGCTTCAAGACCTTTGCCCTGAGTTTTCGGAGCTTTCTTGCAAGATTACAGCTGGATATGGTTTTACATTAGTGAGGTTTCCCGTCCTCCTGCATATTCCTGTCTTCCTGTACAGCTGTAATTAGTATGTATGATTATCCCACTTTACGGAGCCTCAGGAACAAACCATAAAGTATCATCCATACATGTCCCATACAGGAAACATGTACCTTCTCTGCATGCTTTAGAAGCTCCCTGAGTTGTGATCCAGAGACCCCACTGAAGATGAAGATGAGCTGCTGCATATTCAGTCTAGCACTACTAATTTACACCAAGGGATGTAGCGGGATCTAATTTTCAACTTCTTTACTCAAACATTGTAACAAAGGCAGTCAAATGAGTATGCAATTCCATTCAAACGGATTCTCTCATGTTGTCCATCAGATAAGAATGGCATGGTCTTCAACAGTGTTCTGAGCTGCATAACAAAGGATTACAAGCTTAATGGCCAAAGCATTTTGCCCATGATCAGGAAGCCAAGTTTGGTATATCTCAATGTCTCGTTCTAGATTTCATATACTCACTTTTTAGTTGTATCTTAGGTTTTATTTTCTCACGGTCCTCCCCTCCCCCCCAACGCCCAAGCTCAAGATTGTTGATCATCATAACAGAATTGAGACTTCAGTTTTCTTGGTGGAAATCAACCAGGGACCACCTTCAATACAGAGAGATTTCTTTCAGATCCTTAACATGTGCCTCTCTCTCTGTAGACAGTTTACCACATAGCTACTTGCTTCTCCAGGTCTGTATGGAGGCAACTCTCTGCCTTCAGATTTCTCCCATCAGAGGAGGTGTGAATGCTCTTTTAAATATCTCATCTGATTAGATCAGATTCACCAGAGAAAATCAGCCTTTTTACAGAGGGACCTGCTTAGGCATTTTGGTATCCATCTCTGCAAAGATCTCTTCACATGTCATATAGTGTAAACAAATCATAGGTATAAAACCCCATAACAGTAGCTGATATCACCTAGAATCTAAGGCATCTGGTTGTACAGGACTGGCCCAATAGGCCACAGGAATCTTATATTCCACCCGGGGACCTGACTTTGGTATTAATGATACTTTTGACAAGCAGAACGTTGTGCTCGGCACTTCTTAAAAAGGATCACATGAAAAACCTTAAACCTTAAGGTTTATCAGATGATAAACTTTAGTTTTAGAAGACAGTTCAATGTCTAAAAATCAGTTTCTTTCCTCAATCCGTATAACATTGAAAATACAATTTATGACTCCCAAGAACTTATTTGTTTTGTTGGTGATCTTAAATCATGGTCTGGTCCATGATCTTTACATTTCATAGGTTTACTTACGATGGTGATGTCATGTGAAATGGTATGTTATTATTTAGGAAGCATTTTGACAAGCTGATAGGCTATACTTAATAAATGTATTTAAGTAGTCATTATAATGATGCCTTATATAAATAGATATGAAAAGATTTTCAAAAAATATTATTTAAAAATATTTACTCAAGAGGCAGAGAGAATGCAAGTTAGTCAGAGCCCCCAGTTACTGCTTCATGTTCTGCATGCCTACAATAGCCAGGTTTGGCCAGCTGAAGCAGAGAGCAGACAGCTCATTTAAGTGTTTCATTTAGTACTTGAGTCACCACCACCGCCTCCCGGGATGTGTGTTAGAAGTCTGCCATCAAGTGAGAGCTGGGTATCAAAGTGAGGTGCTCGTGGGATGTGACGGCCTCACCTGTCAGCCATTAGGGTACATGCCTAGCCCTCAAAGATGTTCCAAAGTACAAAACAGGTTACAAAAATTAAACATACTTTAATTCCACCTTTACTTCAGAGAGGTGAGTGGGAGGAAGAAAACAAAGAAGGAAGAAAGGACAAATATTGACAGCAGTGGCAGCGGGGGCTTATCTTTATTTAAAATTGTTTCTTGGTTAAAACTATTTGTGTGATAAAAAATGTATAATTCTGAAGCAAAGATATCAACGCTGGGTGCTGGAGGGTGAGGAAGAACAATGAACAGTTTTCATGTACTGTAAGAGCTTGGCTTTCTAACCTACATTTTATAACATTGTAAATTCTCTTTTTTTAACTTTTTAGTTTTTCCACGGGTAAATTAAAATATGTTATGATTTTTTGTTATTGTTGGAAAAGTGGGAAAAAATCAATTAACTGAG
The DNA here is from genome assembly GCF_017591425.1 of Ochotona curzoniae. Taxonomy (NCBI): domain Eukaryota; kingdom Metazoa; phylum Chordata; class Mammalia; order Lagomorpha; family Ochotonidae; genus Ochotona; species Ochotona curzoniae. The sequence continues at coordinate 42,710,437 of NW_024467119.1, forward strand.
ATTCACTGCAGACAAGTAACAAGGCTTGCTAAGGGAAGAAAATTAAATGCACCAATTCAGAATAAGGGAATGCTGAACTTGCAATGGTAGAACAGGGAAAGATTTGGTAGTAACAACACTGGATTATAAATTGGGTATGCGTCAATAATACACAATGATATTTTAAAAAAGTAAATGTGGAAAACTACATTGTGTGTGTAGAATATTGTACATAAAATGAGCCACAGCTTTTCCAAGTACAAAGAAGCAACCAATAAAATACATTTTAGTAACTGCAAACTAAAAAGAAAAAAGGATCAGATGATCAAGGCTCAAATTAGTGACAATTAGAATGTCTGTTACAAAGTTTAATATTTTAAGTTAGAAAGATGTAACCTAAAACAAGTAAAATATTGAAAGTGATAAGAAATCTTTCAGCTCTGAAATCCATTGCAGGTTGAAAATTTAACTTTTACTCTAACACTAAAATGACTAAAACACACACATACACACATACACACACGAGACTAAAAGAAGAGATTTTATGAGAGTAAAGAAAAATAGACCACAATCTCTTAAAAATCTGACTTCCTTCCATTTTGAGTATGTGAAGCATGCTTCCATTTAATATTAAAAGCAAAAAATGTTTATCTGAAATACGTTTGGCACCTCATTTGAAGTACTGTAAGTATTTTATAATTCTGTACTTCAGATTTATGATACTATGAAAATCTATATTTAATGTTTATATTTATAAAATGTACCATAATTTCACACCAAATAGATCTGGGTGAAACTTTTCAGATTGCCCCTGAGAGAATTTGTGCTAAAGTGAAAGACTACCACAAATATTTTATAATGTTTTGTTGCAGGAAGTCAAACATACTGAAAAATCCGTAGCTGCACTGGTAAAATAATATATTTTCATAAAAATTGCAAAAGATAGTTAGCAACTGCTAATGCAGTCCCTCACAGATTACTTTCTGTAATTGTATGTGTTATACCTACTCAGATTCCTGAATGTTTTTGGGAAACAGAACTCCTCTCTGCTCTCATGGATGTACATGTTTTCCTTCTATAAACAACAAAACAGCAGCAATGGCACATTTGACTCCAGTCCTTTCCATAAGAATACACTGCGCACATCCTTGCAAAAACAAGAGTTTGGTACCTAAAACATTTTGATAAATGGACAAAACACAGGGTTTAAATAAGAAAATATGAGTTTGAGTAGCACCAGTTATCTATATGGCCAGCCGTGGGTCTCTTCTCCAGGATGCAACTCGGACTGTTTAGATTAAATCATACTTGGTATACTTTAGGATGAGCTCTATACTGGGTTATTATTATTTCAGTCACACTATTGCTTAAGAATTTATACCACCAGACCCAGCGTGATGGCTCATTTGGCTAATCCTCTACTTCCAAGCACCAGGATCCCATATGGGCACCGGTTTGTGTTCCAGATGTTCCATTTCCCATCCAGCTCCCTGCTTGTGGTCTGGGAAGGCACTGGAGAACGGCCCAAAGTCTTGGTACCCTGTACCTGCATGGGAGACCCAAAGGAGGCTCCTTGTTCCTGGCTTCAGATCTCTTCAGCTCTGGCTTTTGCAGCCATTTAGGGAGTGAACCAACAGATGGATGCTCTTTCTGTCTCTACTTCTCTCTGTAAACCTGCCTTTCCAATAAAAATAAACATATCTTTGAAAAACTTATACCACTTCCCTTTTTGTTTTCCTATTTATATTTTAAAATTTCAAAATAACAAGTTTAACAAGTCTCATTTCTCATGTGATATGCATGCCCTTCAAATCAACAAACTTTTAAACAGCTGCTATGTAAAATTTGTGCTTTAGTCCCTTTTGGCTGCTGTAACAAATGCAACCAAAAATTTATTTGTCATGGTTGAGAAGTTTGGAAGTTCAACATCATGGCATTAGGCCATGAGCATATTGCGTTCTGTCAACTTCCTGGCTCAGAGACTGAGCATCTTCTCAGTAGATCTTAACAGGGTGGAGGGATGGGGAGGTGTCGTACATATGAGGACTTCAGCCTCATGATCTAATCACCCACCTCAGTACTATCCCCTTGGGGTCTAGGATTTTAATACACATGTGTTGGGGAGATACAAAGCTTCAGGTCACAGCAATGTGGTTCTTTCACCTAGGGAACAGCTCGTGCTAACTGCTAAGACAGTATGTCAGTCACCAGAATAAGAATTTCATTGAAAGTTAACAAGACTATAATAGCTTAACTTATTCATAACACTCCTCAGTAATTTCTTCCTGCTCATAGCTCCATTTATCCATGAATACTGAATTTTGAATTAATGCGCCTGCCTTTTCCTAAATTGTTTTCAAATGTTTCCTGTCTATATCTGAGCACAACAGATTCACCCCCTGTATCAACTTGGTCACTTATGAAAGGTTACTTTTTTCAAAATCCAGCTCATAATTAGTAATGTTCCATGTATGGGTTTTTTGTTGGTGATGGCATGGTTTTTGTGTTTTTTTGTTTTGTTTTTGCTATGCTGACATTTTTCTTTTGCAAGTTGGATTGTGTGGTCTCTGGTAAGTAATACCTAACATTCAGTATTTTATAAACTATGGCACAAATATTGTTAGTCAATTGTTTACTCTTATGCCATAGCTCAACCTTTTATTATCAGTCATATGATTTTACTTGAAAGATGGCCTAGTAGTTATTTGGGGGCTTCTGATATTTAATAATCATTAAGTGTTCTTTTAAGGCCAATAATTTCATTTGCTTCTATATACAGATCTTCTATGCAGTTCATGCTTTTCAAGCACGGAGTGATCATGAACTCAGCCTTCAAGAGTACCAAAGAGTTCATATACTTAGATTTTGTGACCTAAGCGGCAATAAAGAGTGGTGGTTAGCTGAAGCTCAGGGGCAGAAAGGCTATGTGCCAGCTAACTACCTTGGAAAGATGACTTACGCTTAAGAAAATGAGCCTCAACTTCCATCCTCTGACAAACTGCTGACTGACTACCTCATAACACTGATACTACAAAATGTCAGAACAGAAAGCAAGAAATCTCCAAAGGACATCAACTGCCATTATGTCAAGTTTTAAAGAAGAATGTATTTCCTCTCAGGATTATTTCATGAATAAATTACAGATCATACATATTAAAGGAAATATAAGAAATATTAAAGCAAAGGATTCCAGCTCCAACTACCAACTACTTAAAAGTTAAGATACTTTGAAAGGATAAATGTGTTCCTTTATCATCATCAAAGAATATATGAAAGGATAAAGTTTTTCTATTTACTGTTATTTTGTATTGTATTATGTATTTTGTCTTAAGCATGTTTTTATTTGCCTGAATATGCACACATGCTTATATGCCCAATATATATTTTGTAGTTTATACAAATATATCTGTGATAAAAGTGATACAAGCATACAGGTATGAATCAGAAAGAATGCTAAATACACATAAGAATATGAATTGATTAATATCCAGCTAGAAGTCTTTTACATGGGGGCATTTATTTAATGTAAGTTTTGAATCAAAAGAAAAAACCTTAAGTAACATGGTGTTAATGATTTCTAACATTTTCTGAATGAATACTTTAGGCCTTACATTGTTGTTAATATTTTATACGCAGTAACTTAATACAACATTATGAGGAGCCAAGGAAATAATTAACATAAGCAACACTGCAATAGGCAGAAAGAATGACTAAATCCTAGGAATCGGGGTATCTACTGACTGTGCATTCTCCACAAGTATCTATGTTTGCTAATTGTGAAGTTCTTAGTGCAAATAATTCACATCAATGTGGTTTATCAGTTTATCTTCCTTTCAGGCTTTTGGTTAAGTACAAGTTTCAAAATTAAGAGCTTCAAGAACTTAGAAGTAATTATGGAAATTACTGAAAAACTGAAGTTTATGATTTCCATAATTGTCTAATGATTTCTATAATTGTATCATTATTCAAACACAATCCTATGCAACTTATAATGATACTGTAATGAAAAAAATATTTTGGGTCTCAATCGCTCAGATGATGAATGCAGAATATGTTCTGTGCCTTGAACCACAATGTGAATGATTTTTAGTTCCTGATTTGTACGTAAACAAGGCAGGGCAGGATAGCATTTGCTTGTAATACAAAAGCCTGGGACATTGAAGTTTTATGTGAGTATTTTTCAGATAACTGTCATCTGATTTCAGGAAGATATTTTATCAAACTAATGATGCAACTTACAATGTTCCTTTGGAGCAGATATTACATTAAATTTGATTTTAACAGTTTCCCTTAACAATTAAATTTAGATGGAAATCGGTGTCAAGATATACTAATAAGACATTACATTAAGATTTGATTGTTATTTGAATAATTTATTTCCATAAAGTATACTGCATGTCTTACTAAGGAATACATGAAAGAAAGAGTGCAGCTTTTCAGAAAGTAACTGGTTTTAACACACACACACACACACACACACACACACTGATATTTACATGATAGAAATATCCTTTGCATTTTATGATACCATTCTCAAGGTCATTAGTTTATAAATGGTTCTAAACATTCTACTAGCAAGTTGCTTTTGAGCAAATGTTTCTTGCTATGAGTTGGGTATTTTTTTAGATAGACAGGTACTTTCAAAGGTTTTATGTTTTAAGTTTTTTTTTTATAAAGATTTGTTTACTTTTATTAGAATGGCAGATTTACAAAGAGGCAAAGATCCTTCATCTGCTGGTTTACTCCCTAAATGGCTGCAACGACTAGACTGAGCCACTCTAAAGCCAGGAGCCAGAAGCTTCTGGGTTTCCTACATGGCTTTGGGTCATCCTCTACTGCTTTCCCAGACCACAAGCAGGGAGCTGGAAGGAAAGTGGAATAGCTGGGACACAAGCCAGCATCCACATGGGATCCTGGGGCTTGCAAGGTGAGGTTCTAGCCCCTGATCCATCACACTAAGCCCTTAAAGGTTTTATTTGTAGGCACTTTGGAAACATAAGTAGATTGTACTTTGCCTAGGGCAAAGCGTATGAAGATCATTTACTTCCATGGAAACTATAAACATTCTCAACAGCCTGAATGGTGGGGAAATTTATAAATCTATTTAAATTATCTGTGCCTTTAACACTCATTACTGCCTGCAAAATCGAGAATTACGTAAGTGGCACGCAGCTGCTCTTCAGGTTGAAATAAGTGACTAGGTGCATGTGAGCAGCTTTGTGTGTGTGGGCCTAGGATTGATGCTTCCTGTCTGACCTTGAAGGAACCACACCAGTGAAACCACAGTTGCACTTAGTGGCTGAACAAGAGTTGTAATAAAACCACCCACTACAGTTCTCCATTTTTGTGAATAAACATTACTATAAAATTACATTGTTGCTATTTGTAAAATGACATCTACATTTGACATTTAAGCTTTAAAGATCATTTAATATTCTGATTTTTACAAGTGTTTTATTTAAAATCAAGCAATTTGTAATTCTGAGGTTAGACATTATTTTATTTGGGCTAAGGGAAGTAGATTCTGAAGTTTTAATGGTAAAAGCTGTTATATTTTGTTATCCTTTAAAAATTATGTTATTGTATAAGATCCTCTGATATAGGTTATTTTTTTGAAACTAAGAATGAAGGGGAAATTTTATACATTTCTTTCTAAAACAGTTTTATTTTGCATTTATTTTTAAACACAGATGCTCTAAAAAGTTTATAAATTGCATGTTAACTCAATAATGCAAATTTACTATGAGTTCTTTCAATCATAAAAATATCACAAAGCCACCATTAAACACTCTATATTTCAGAAAAATAGCTTTAGAACAAAGGTTGGATAGTGTAGAAAAGATAAAATGTATTTCTAGGTGCTAGCATATTTCATATTTATCCAAGGTATAATTTGGAGTTTTAGCAATGGCTATTAAAATGCTTCCTGATTTATAACTGTGATTTGACTAATTTGCAAAAATTTATTCTCCCTACTGCAACATTACATTAAAATTCTTCACTGTTGCCATTAGTTTCTTGGGTTTTTCCATTTAGAAAAAAACACTCGAGGTTAACACTATCCCTAACCAACCCTAAGAATAAAACTCAATGAAGAAAACACAAAAGGAATATTTACATCCTAAGATGACAAAAGAAAAACCCACAAAAACCTCTCCTTATTTAAATCACAACTGTAATAATTTTGCCTTCCTATTTAAGCACACTTACATGTTGTCAACAGCCATGTTAATTTGAGAGGCAGACACAACATACACACACAGAGCAAATTCTCATCTACTGCTTTACTACTTCCATGATAGACATGGCAGGGTCTGGGCTTAAGCCAAAGCTGGGGAGCCAGGAAAGCAATACAGATCTCCCATTTGGGGAGGGGCTGGGACCTTAATTACTCAAGCTATCGCTAAGACTGTACTGAAAGGAAGCTGGAGTCAGGAGCCAGAGTTAGGAAGAGAAATGCAGGAACTCCAACATGGAGCAAAGGTGTCTTCCATTAGGCTGTCTATGCCTTCTTAAGGTACCCAATGTATTGCTCAATACTGAATACATCTAGACCTCACGAAACTCAACCTGACTTTGATATTCAAATGTAGATTATAGCTGATGAGTAAGTAAATTTCACTAACTGGAAGGACACTGGACTTTATACTTACTCTCTAGGGATAGATCTCTACTTAAAGAATGCTATTAAAAAAGACCTTGTTAACTTCCTTTCCCCTACATTATATATATATATAAATTCACTAATTCTCTATGATCCACAGTGTTATTTGTTAACATACCAAGTTTTCACTTCAGAACTACAATACAAACTGAATCTCTGCAGACCAGATATTGCTTTTGCAATTTTATAGCTATATAGAATTGCTTTCATTTTTTTCAGGAAAACAAATAATTTCAGCAATTATTGAGATGTGATTTCTTATTAAAAAATTTAGAGAATGTACTCTAAATGAATTAAACTTATCTTACTTAAAGACTTTGGCATATAACTGTTTTTATGGTTTTCTCTATCTAAATGGTTTTTGTAATAATTGTGTTAACATTTTATTTTGGTAAGATGATATATTTCCTATGTAACAGATAGATAACACAATATAATTTATGATCTCAGTTACCGACAAACAGTACTACCACATCCTAGTTAAGAGTAAGGATCATCAGATCTTTAAAGATACTTCTTGAGTTCTGGTGGTATGCCCTGATAAAACCATCATAACTGAAAAATATGTAGCAAAGTACATTTAATGTACTAAAAATATCAAACATTGTATCTTAGCAACACAGTATATTGTAGAATGAATGACCATTGGTTTCCCCTCTGGTCCTATAGCTAACTGACAGCTACTGTCCAGTATCACCAAACACTGTAAGAAAATCAAAACTCAACATACAGCTTCTCCTAAATGTGTCTCCCGCCCCATCATAAAGCTGAAAAATAAGTCAGGGACAATCTGTATTAGGAACTAGCCATTTCATCTCATTCTCTTATCTGTGGGACCACATAGCTGATACATGGAGACACTATAATTCAAAGGCAGGGCTCTTCTCCACTTCCCTCTTCCTTCCCTTTCCTTCTTTACTGTCCTCCTTTCTGAAGTCAACAAATTCCAGTTATGCCCAAATAATATTACAGACAGCAAATATGTACTGACATGGTTTGAATTTACAAACCTAAAAAGCTTATTTGTGGACAGACCTGTTTATCTGTTCATTCATTTACTGAGCCAATAAATATGGAAACCTGCATTGGGACTGAAATTCCATGCAAGACAAACAGGATCTCTCTCTTCATGCAACTTAAATCCATGAAGAAAAAAAACTATACATAAAAACATAGCAATAAATACTCTTCATATAAATCTGGGTAATGCTATCATCACTTCAATTAAAAAGTCCTGCAACTCATTTTTATATGGAAAAATCAGTATCTAAGAACTGAATAAACCATATAACATAGTAAACTGAGTTACATACTTTATTACATATATGCATACTTACTTGTATGTACATATACTAAACATGTATACATAGACATGATAAATAGATGTTTGTCTATTATACACTTCTATATTTCTATATATATGTTTCCATATGTCATAAGGGATAAATTACTTTCTAATTATGTTAAATTTCTCTGTAAAATGCAATAGAAATTAAGATAATTGCTCTCTTCTTCTCGAGACTAAATATAATTTCTGTGAAGGAAAACATTTATCACTGAAATGTTAATTCGAAAACTCTGACAAGCATTACTGCTTTAACGTCTTGTGGGCACTGAGGCCATGAGAACTGTCAGAGTTGTGAGCTAAGTTTGTCTCGTCATTTTCTTCAGAGTTCAGTCCAAACTGGCTCTACAGTATAAATAAAACTCTACACAGGATTAGAGGTTTATACAAAATTGATATTCTATCAACAAAATTTTGTTTCTCAAAACAAGAGTATCTATAGGCAAATTTTACCCCATATAAACCAATATTTATTCCACATATAAAGGATGCCATTTTCTCAATACTAGGTTCCAATTTATCATACATAACTTACTGCCATTATTTAAAAGGAATTTAAAGGAAGTGGAGTTGAGGTTGATGGTTTGTACAGTGAAGATTCTGTGGCACATATCAATGCTGATGAAGTAAGGCTACTGTCTTATAAAAGTGGTAGTTTGCGGGAATTCCAGTTTCTGGAAATGATGTAATCATGCATTACAAACTGGCTGCATTGCCTGGTGTGAATAACTATTTCTATGATCTGGAAAGCTCCCTATCTTCTGTTAGAATATATAGCAAAGGGCTGGATAATTAGTTAGCTTAAAGTAAGGAACAACTTGGACTCTACAATTTCTGTATTAGCCAGCTTTTCTGTTACTATAATGAAACATGTAAGCCTGGCAATTTTATAAAGAAAGGAGGTTTACTTTGCTCCTATTTTTGGAGGGTGAAAGTAAAAAATGCATAGTGCTCTTATGAGGCCCCATTTGATGGCTGCACCTCATTGCAGATGGCATTTTGGCAGGAACATACGTGAGATGGAGGAACTATCTAGCAAAACAAGAAGCTAGAGAGTGATTCATAGGTCAGTCTCAGGCATAAATCACAACTTGCTCTCAGAAATTATTCATCAGTGCCGTGAGAACTCCTTTATCTTTTCCAAGGGCCAAGTCTAAGGACCCAATGACCCCTTAACATCACACTGAAGACCAAGCTTCCAACATACAAACCCAAAGGACAAAAACCACATCCGCTCAAAAGTCCTAGTTCCCACCGGCATACATTTGGTATAGGTTGGGGGTAGACCAGGCTGAACCAGTTCACATCACCCGCTGGCGAATCCGAGTGCCAGAACAGAGTGTGGGTTGGGCCAGGTATGGTTGCAACACATAGCAGTGTACATTACAGCTGGGATTGGATGCCAGGTGGGCTGGGTTAGGCCATAAACCTCAACAGTGACAGCTGGGATTGGGGGTAGGCTGGACTGGCCAGGATAAAACACCCACTGTCAAATGCCAAGGTGATGTGGGTCTTACCAGACTGGGCTGCAGTGCCCAACCAGCACATGTGAGAACCAGGAAGGAGGGGACTAAGCCAGTAGGGGGAATGCTGGACAGCTACTCCTACTGGGGAGCATGAGCTGGGATGAGGGCAGACCAGACCAGGTAGGGTTACAACACCTGTGGGCCTCATGTGAGCTAGATTAGGGGGAAGTCAGGCTGGGCTGATTGTTCCGACTGGCATAAGCATAAATTACAGTGGGTGAGGGTTGGCTGGGTTTTGCTGCAGCATCAGCTGGCAGAGGCTGGCACTGGGGGCTAATTCTCTCAAGTTAAACTGCAGAACCACGTGGAGAGCGCATAATTGGGGAGTGGGAGTGGCCTAGGAGGGAAATAGTGGGCTCCTCCCTCTTGGGTTACCACTCCCACTGGAGAGCATGAAAACCAGGATTGGGGCAGGTGCTAGACAGAACAGCATCCACCAGTATGTGTGTGGGCTGGATAACAGGGCAGGTTGGGTTGCACTAGGCTTCAATGCCCATTGACATGTATGAGAGCTAAATGAGATGTGCGACAAACTGAACAAGTCTGTGGTACATAGTGGCAAGCATGGGAACCAGGGTAGGGGGCAGGCTTGGTGGGGGTTATGCGGAGTCGCCCCGACTAGGCTGCAGCTCCCACTGGTTATGAGGGCCGAGTGTGAAGTGAGCAGGATTGGACTGGACTGCAACACCCATTGGTTCCCGTGTAAGTTAGAGCTGGAAACAGAACTGACCCACCAATTGCAACCACCAGCATAGGCATAAGCTGATTGGGGCAACTGACTGTGCCAGACCCTGTATTGGCAAGCACACACAAGAATCAGGTCTGGGATCACCTCAGACGAAGTTTCTCTGGGGATCCTTCCAACTGAACTGCTGATCTCAGAACCCTAACCATGAAGAGACTATGTCAGCCAGTGGATTCTGAAGAGATTTCATCACGCTTGGAGCGGTGAGATTGGCAGCAATTCAGAACTGTTAAACTATCAAAATTGCATGAGCAGGACTCTCAGAGCATGCCCTATGTTGTGGACCTGGGATGGGTGGGAGGTTGGGTGGGGCTTTACCCTTTATCTCTTCCCTTACCCCAGATACAGAAAAAAAAAAAATTAATGTGGAAACAATGGTTTTACCAACTTTTCAAAAAAAAAAAATAAAGTCCTAGTTCATAGATTCATCTGAGACTCAAGACTAATTACACATAAAATAAAAAATTAAAAAGGGAAATCCCAGAGCTTATAGAATTATATAATAAAACAAATAAAATTTAAAAAGACTAGTTATAACCCTCTGTAACATGAAAAACCAGCTAAAAAGATTCCAAGATACAGTAAAGGATAGGGATAAAAAAATATTCCTATTCCAAAAGGGAGATGTAGCTAAGTAGAGAGAACTGCTTGGAAACAACACCAAAACCCAGCAAAGCAGACATTAGATCTTAGACTTTTAAATCTTCATCCTGCACACATTGTTGAAGGGTGATTCAGGCAGTCCTGCCCCTGATTTTGCATGTCACCACCCACAGCCTGCTGTCTTGGACAGCATGCTGAAATTGGCAGACACTGTACACTACTAGCCACTGTACATTTCTGGGGCCCCTGCCATGCATTCACGCCCATACTTCCACAAGGTATTGTTGCTACATTAGATCTGCCTCTGTGGCATACTTCTGCCTGGCCTCCCTGGCTTTCCTTTGAAACATGGATGAGAACCACCATTACCATCTAAGTCTTGCATTTGGTGCATCTGTAAAGATGGCACCATCTGAATGTCACCAGGTTCTGCCGCTGAAAGGAACAGTGTTGGACTCAGCTGAACAATGAATGTAGCCATGGAACACTTCCTTGTTGTTGTTCCAATTCTTACCAGTTGTTGACCTTATTTCATGACTTCTCACTTATGCAAATGTATACTGATGGAATATTAGAGACTATCATATCCAGATGTGGGGATACATGCAATATGCATCCCAGCTTCCAAATCAAAGATGGACTCCCAGTGAAACTTTTGGAAATGTGTAGACAATGGGATGGTGGACTGTCTGACATTGTCTGTACCAGCAATGTCGGGAGACACTTAAATAACAGACTGACGGAATTGTGACTTCTTATGAAAAACTATAGTATTGTAGTATAGTATTGTCAGGGGTGGGATTTGGGGGGAGGAGGAAATCTGAGTCTCTATGAAATTGTACCATAAAAATTTAAAAAAAAAAAAAAAGAAAACCAAAGGAAACCTGGTCATTGAGCCCAGGGAGAATACTCAGAGGTCCTTCCCTGAAACAATTCTATCCTCGGAGTCATTTGGTCTTACAAAGGAAGGAGTGGCTTCAAAGTTTTCTGAGAGGTGCCCAAGGCATGTGTCCCAGTGCAAGGCAACTGGCTCCCTTTCATCTGCACTAACCTTTTAAAAGATTTATTTGAAAGTCAGTTACACACACACACACACACACACACACACAGACACAATCTTCCATCTGTCGATTCACCCCCAAGATGGCTGGAGCTAGAAGACAGGAATTTCTTCCAGGTTTCATACATGGGTGGCAGGGGCCCAACAATTTAGGCCATCCTTTGCTGCTTTCCCCAGGCCATTATCAGATAGCTGGAAAGCAGAGCAGCTGAGACTCAAATCTGAACTAACACAGGATGACAGGGCTATGGTCACCACCTTTATCCTGTAGATAACAATACTGGCCCCAGCATTAATCTTTTTGCAAGTGGTAGTTCAAGTATACCCTTCTCTTTTCAACAGTTTCTTGCCAAGCTTTGAATTTTACAAATCTTTCCATTGGTTCTGTTTGTTCCTGAATCCCAAGAAAAGCAGTGCAAAACACCCATGGCAGGTAGCATCCTAAAAGCTTTGCTATTCATAAATTTCTTTTTTTCATATACCCTAGGTTATTCTCTTTGAATTTGGCCTTCTGTGAAGATAGACTTGCACTCTCTGTACTGAGTTCTTTGGAATGGTCGAAGGACAATGTTTTCTCCAGTTTCCCATGGTATCTGCATTCCCATCTGAATACTAATTTTCTAGTCTCATCTTCAGAGCCAGCACTAAGATCATCCATAATACCCCACCCCTACTGACAGTATTCAAAGTTTTTTCCTAGCTTGCTCCTCCAAATTTTTCCAACTTTAGTCCATAATCCAGTTCCAAAGACCCTCCCACATTTTCAGGTTTATAACAGTCCCATTTTTGGTACGATTTTGTGTGTGTGTGTGTGTGTGTTGCTTAGATTTTGTTATAATAAGAAAATACTAGCGACCACTGTAATGGCACTGTGGGTTGAGCCACTCCCTGCAAGGTTTGCAGCCCATATGAGCACCAGTTGGCGTTCCAGCTGCTCTACTACCACTTCAGTTCTCTGTTAATGTGTCTGGGAAAACAGTAGCTGACCTGAGGGCTTGCACCTCTGCCACCCATGTGAGGGACGTGGATGGATTTGTAGGCTCCTGGCTGAACCACACCCATTGTGGCCATTTGGGGAATGAACCAGCAGATGGATGGTCTCTCATTCTCTCCCGATCTCTCTGTATCTCTTTCAAATAAAATAACTATTAAAAAAAAAACAGAGTTTTGCATTAGAAAAGGTAAAAGCCAACAAATACTTGGTAACTCAGTTTTTAATGGGGATTTAGTTAGTTTAGTTTTTGAGGCTGAATATCCAAATAGCATAACGCTAGCTAGCACATGAGTGCAGCTGGCTGCATCATTCATGACAGACGTCAGAGCATATAAAAGGGGGAGGGATCATCTCAGACAGGAAACTAGAACATCAACTGCTGGCTAGTGAAACACTTTCCACAAGTCAATCTTGGAAGACCTAACTCAGGGGATGTGGCACAATGTCCTTAATCCCTTTCAAGGGCGGTAACAGCAAGAATCTATTAATCTCTTTAGATTCCAACACATGACCTCTTGATGGACAAACCACATCTAAACCACAGCACTTTCTGACTTAACAATGTGAGAAAATATCAAAAATTAATATACTGGACCTGGTGTGATGGCTCAATGCCTTCATTATCATCTTGCAAATGCTGGGATCCTAAATGGGCATTGGTTCATAACCAGCTGCTTCATGTCCCATCTAGTTTCCTGCTTTTGGCCTAGGAAGGCAGCAGACAATGGCCCAAAGCCTTGGGACCCTGCACCCACGTAGGAGACCCGGAAGAAGCTCCTGGCTCTTGGCTTCGGATCAGCTCCACTGTTGTGGCCATATGAGAAGTGAGCCAACAAATGGAAGATTTTTGTCTTTCCTTTTCTCTGTAAATCTCATTTGCCTTTCCAATAAAAAGAAATAAATCTAAAAAAAAAGTATCTATTTGAGCTTGTTTTATACCAAGTTTACTAAAATTTGTCAAAATGCTACAAATTTTGGAGCAGTTAAACTAAAACATCCTTTACTCTAGTGTGTAAATAAGTCATAATTTCCAACCACAAAAAAATATTTTTCTCAAGGAGTCTCAGAAATATGCTAAGTGGTGTGAGAAAAATTCAATATTCACTGAGAATATACTATGTGCACATATTACATTGGCAATGTAAGGAAAGATGGACAAGATCAAAAGCTTGTTCCTATATAAGTTGATTAAAAAACAAGCTTATGGGAAGCTAATAAAGTTAAATGTAAAAAATTTGATGATATAATTGGAGAAAGATGGGATGATCAGCTGAAATGAGGCTGGGTACAGAAAATAAACACCCCAAATACTGAACACTTGGAAGCACCAGAAAACTTTATACCAAGTCACCTGTGCCACTTTGTTAAGCACCTCACTTAGCATGCTCAACTTGGAGCTTTGATAGAAGAGAAACTATTTCTTTGTCTCTAAAATTGCAAATACTACAAATCTGGTGACATTTTCATCAATAACCGATCCTATCAATTATTTTCATATACTACAAAAATTATTAAAATGCTAAAGACAGCTTGAAAACAAAAAAGGTCCCAAGTTTTGCAAAATAATATTATTAAAAAAACAAAAGAAATTCAAGTATGAAATTTTTTTTTATTAAATTATGGTATATTTAACAGCATGTGTTCTATTAATAAGCTTTTACCTTCAGGGTACTGTAAGATTAAACCCATTTGTGCACCCTACTTCTTGAGTTTCTTCTGGGCAGCTTTCTTCTTAACCATCTGCAACCTCTTCATAGCATTGAGCTGTGATTCCTGTGAAGTTGGACCCTTGAGGGATGTTGAGGAAGAGCTGCTAGTTTCTGAAGCAGTTTTACCGCTGGTCCCTCCACCAGCCCCTGATGTTCCACTATTACCATTGCCAGTTAGTTGGCTGCTGCTTCCTGGAACTAAACTACTTGGACTAGGAAGACCTACTTTGCTGACATTATCACAACTAACGGAGCGACTAAGCCCAGTTTTGCCCAAGGTTAGAGGCGGAGGCGGCTTCAGTGGTACAGTGGGCGTTGTACTATTATTGGAACCTAATTTAGAACCAATTCCACCTTTGGATGATGTTGCCAGACCAGTCAAACCCACTGGCTTCTGGCTGGCTGATGAGGTAGCAGGTTTTCCACTGTTGTTTTGTGTTGATGAACTCAATTTTGTTGTTGAAGGACCAGTAGAGGAAGTTTTGGCTGCAAAAGCTGCCCATCCAGTTAGGCCACTAGTTACTGAAGAGGAAACACTGGTACTAGAAGAATTTCCTGAAATAGCCGTGGATGTCTAAAAAAATAACATAAATATTACATTAGTGTCAAGTATACTCCACATCTGTATAATATCCTTGTATATATATATAACAATCGCAGACTTTTTATACAAGAATAATGACTTGAAAAACTTAAACCTCATCACTAAACTAGTTTCTTATTAAGCTAACCTGATGAAAACATTTGGAACAAAATACATCTATAGCTGCTTGACCTTACTGTTTCCAAAGTATTTAGATAGCATATTCTTACCACAACGATTCCCAAAGAAAATACATGGAATTCTTTTCAGGAAATTGCTTCACAAAACCAAATTTTGTGCTTCAACTTACTTTTTAATCCAAGAAATTATTACCTAACACAGCGAAACATCCAGTTCTTTTAGACTTTGCACTCATTTCAAAAATTAATTTCATTCTTGAGGCGGACACTGGGCCTGGTGGTTATGATGGTGGTTATTATGTTCACCTGCCATGTTGGAGTATGTTAGTTTAAAACCCACCTCTGATTCCTGGTTCCAGTTCCCTGCTTATACAGACTCTAGGAGGCAGTGGTTATATCGTAAGTAATTTAGGTTCCTGTCAGCCATGTGGGAGACCAGCAGTGAGTTCCCAGCTCCTGGCCCTGGCATGGCTCAATCTCTACTGTAGCAGCTATCTGAGGAGTAAACCAGCAAATGGGAATGTGTGCTCTTTCACCATCTCTTTTTGTTTCTCTGTCTCTCAGATAAATAAATAAAATCAATTCTACTCTTAATGGGCAAAAATGTTCATATCTATAATATCCAGAAGATGTCTGAGCTTGAGAGATTCACTTAATATTATTTATATGAATACACAATGAAAATAGAATGGCCACATATAAATTCTGAACATGTCTTTTCAACAAATATTGTTTCCAAATTTTGAGTAATAGTTCAACCATATCCAGACATGCAAAGTTAACTAGTTAGTAGTATGTAAGGTTTAATGATTTTAGTTTAGCTTCACAATTTATCTATTTTTTCTGTTTTTTCTATTAAAAAGATATTGCTATTTTTATTGGAAAGGTAGATTTTACAGAGAGAAGGAGAGACAGAGAGATCTTCCATATGCTGGTTCACCACTGCAAGTAGCCACAAAGGCCATTACTGAGCCAATCCAAAGCCAAGAGTCAGGATCGAGGAATCTCACCTGGGTGTCCCACGTGGGTACCAAGTCCCAAAGCTTTGGGCCGTCCTCCACTGCTTTCCCAGGTCACAAGCAGGGAGCTGGATGGGAAGTGGAACAGTTAATTGATAGCCATCAGTGCCCATCTAGGATCTCGGCATTTGCAAGGCAAGGATTTTGCCCCTAGGCCATCATGCCTGGCCTAAAATTTGTCTTGTTACCACTGAAACGACCACCCAAGAGATTCCTGCTTTCACACAAAGGGCTTTATTAGCTGCCTCACAGAATTTTGAGTATGTCTGACTCACTCCTATATGTACTTTATTGTTAAAATCTATTGAAAGGAAGAGTGACAGGAGGAGAGAGAGATATCAAGAGATCTTCTGTCCACTGGTTTACTATCCAGCGGCTGGGTTTCAGCCAGGCTGACACAAGGAACCTGGAATTCAACCTAAATCTCCCATTTGGTTGGCAGGGCCCAGGCACTTGTGCTGCCTTCTGCTGCCTTCCCAAACATGTTAGCGGAAAGCAAGATTGGGAGTGGAGTGGCTGGGACACTCCAACATGGCATGCAAGCGGCTGCCTAACCCACTACAACACAGCACTGGTCCTAGACATATTTGCTCTGGTTTATAACTCTTCCATTTCTTTGGTGAACAACTTAAAAGTGGCAAATCAAGTGTAGAGTAAAACCACTGCCGTTTCATAAGCACTCCTATTCACACGAGAAATTGCACATTTTCACTTTACAAGAAAACTATTTTCTCCAAATTAATTTTCAATTGAATTTCTTATTGTTACTCCAACTTCATATTTTCAAGACTTGCAATACTGTTAAGATTACACTTAGGGAAAAGGCAAAAACCAACATTTTCTTTTAAAAATGATTATCATGTTTGATATACGTTCAGCTATATTTTAGGACTGAGCCTTTTTTTTTTAAAGCACTTATTATCTGACAGAAGGACACAGGGAGGAGATGGAAAGAGAGAAGAGGAAAAGGAAACAGACATAAGGATAGAGAGAGAGAGACCTTTCGTCTACTAGTACATTCTTCAAATGACGGCTATAGCCAGGGCTGGCTGAGGATGAAGCCCAAAGCCAGGAACTCCATCTAGGTTTTCCATACAGAAGGCAGGGCGTAAGTATTTGGGTCAGGGCAGCAGCAGGATGCAGGACTGAACAACGAAGACTAGTGTCGTGGCTGGCACACAGGGTAAAGCCGCTCCCTGCGACTCTCACGTCACAAATGAGAGCTGTTCTTTGATATGGCCGCGCCACTTCCAATCCAGCTCCTGGCTAATAGATGGGAAAATCAGCAGAAGATAGCCCAAGTATGGGGGCCCTTGCCACCTATGGGAAGACTGGGAAAAAGCTGCTGGCTGCTGGCTTTGGCCTGTACCAGCCCTGGCCACTGTGGGCATCTGGAGAGTGAACCTGTGGATGGAATATCTATCTTTCTCTCTGTAACAATTTCAAATAAAAAAACAAATAAATAAATCTCAAGAAGAAAAAAAAAAAAGAAAGCAAGCAAAATGGCCAGGACTTGTAGTATCAAAAGTGGTGGCTTACCTGCTGTGCCATCTCAGTTCCCTAGAAACGAACTTTAAAAGAGGTGATACACAAAAAATATGAACTCTATAGGCAGAATAGCATAAAGGGAAAATAACGGATACATACAGCAAGCATCTTTACTCCTGAGTATTAGCGGGATTCCCATTATTGTTTTTTAATGATAATTATTTTTTTTTCCTTTTCCCTCATTTGTTACATGATACATTTATATGCTGGAAAGTTGAGCTTGTGCTACTGAAATAAATAGCTATGCCATTATAACAACATGGGGACAAATGGTCAGAGCAGGATACCCGGAGGGAGGAGGGAAAGCGAAGGGGGGATGATCCCCAATGCATGTGAATCAGTATTGAGGAAAAAAATAAACTTTTTGGATAAAAAGAAGTAATAAAACATGTTTAGCAGCTTGCAATACTATCTGCACGTAAGTATTTTAAACAAATCTGAAAAGTAATAAAAATAAACAGTTTTGAGATCATAATTTTACAAGAGGTAGAGTCCAGATTCTTGTTTATATACTCTAAAAGATACTTTTGCTTTCTTTCAGAAACATGACAACTATCTCATGAGACTATCCAGATAAAGAAAATTTCACATAAATCAGTAATTCCTAAAGGAACACATACAAGTAATAAAAAGGCAAAAAAGCAAAAGTACACAGGTGTAGCAAACTTAACTTTCAGCTATTAAAGATTTATTTTTTTGTTTCCTTTAATATTAAACATAAAACTGCCTGCCGATATGGCTAAATAATCTTCCAACAAATTTTACAAAAGAAACCCTATGAGAAATAACTAAAAAGACCATCACTTACGAAGCACAAACCAGACAGCAAGTTCCGTGGGTTTGGCATTTGGTATTAATGACCTGCTATTGTTGTTCAATAAAATGAGATGATTTATAATACTATCAGGACACATAGAAATAGATTAAGACAAATAATTGAAATCCAGTGTTTTATCCATACTGTTTTTACTATGGAAGATAAAATGTTAAATTTACATGTATTTTATTTGAAGGACAAAGTGGTGAAGAAGGGGAGATTTAGCGAGACAGGAAGAGATGTCACTGATCCAGTGCGCAGCTGCTTGCAGTAAGAAGCCAGGTTAAAGCCAGCAGTCTGGAACACGATTTAGTTCTCCAAACAGACAGTAAGGACTCAACCACCCGGGTCTACACCTGCTGCCTGCCAGGGTAAAATTAAGCAGCGTGCTGGAATGGGAACCAGGAAATCTGCTGTGGGATGCGAGTTTTCCTAGTGACACATGGAGGTTTTCCAAGAGCACCACATGCTGGCTCCTCAATTATTTCACCTATAAAGAGTTTCTTGTTATTATTCTAATCAGAAAAGCCATTTTATTTTTTTTCTATATGTGAATGAGAAAAGGGCTGGTGCAGCAACACGGTAGGCTGACCTCCTGCCCTGTGGCACTGCCAACTCATCTAGGCGCCGCTTTGTGTCCCCGAAGCCAATCCAGCTGGTGCTCTGGTCTAGGATAGCAGCAGAGGAAGGCTCAGCTGTGGGAGCCTGCAGCCATGCGGGAGACTGGGAGAGGCTTGCACCAGCAGCTCAGCTGAGGACTGGCCACTGCAGCCACTTGGCAAGTGACACAGTGAGTGAAAGACTGTTTTTTCCTTTCTCTTAATTCTTCACAAAAAAATTTTTATAGTTAAAATTTATTCACTTTTATTCTGAAAATATCAAAATCTCTTAAGTAGCACAAACAAGACAGCCTTACTTTCTATGACATGATTCCACGTTGGATTTCCTTTGCAGTAACAGGTCAATATAAAAATACATAAGATATATAAAAATATATCAATGATTGTAGAAAAGACAACTCTAAAACTACTTTCACAAAATCAGAATTTCTAATTCACCAAATTTCTACATGATAAATCAATAGTATACCTTTTACATGAATTCTTTTCCAGCAAATAACAAAATGATCTTCAAATATAATTATCAGTATTTTTCTGGAGTACTTTATATTCACAGTGATTTTTTTAAAAAAGATTTATTTTTTTAATATTAAAATTTTTTGGAAAGGCAGAAATACAGAGAGGAGGAGAGACAGAGAGGAAGATCTTCCATCCGCTGATTCACTACGTAGGGGGCCACAAGGGCCAGAGCTGAACTGATCACAAGCCAGGAGCCAGGAGCTTCCTGCAGGTCTCCCATGCAGGTACAAGGGTCCCGACCATCCCCAACTGCTTTCACAGGCCACAAGCAGGGAGCTAACAGGGAAGCAGGACTGGTAGGATTAGAACCGGCACCCACGTGGGATCCTGGTGCATTCAAGGCAAGGACTTTAGCTTCTAGGCTACTGTGCTGGGCCCTTTTTTTTTTTTTAAATCTCACCAAGACTCTTAACCTTGCAAATGGCTATTTAGGCAAGATAATATAAGTATTTCCTAAGGTTAATATCTGAGGATTTGGGGGTATATTTTTCTTCCATCTTTAGTACTATACTTAAATTTAGCTTTTTATTGAATAAATTCATTGCTAATAAATTAACAAGATAGAATAATGTACTATGATTACAAGGATGCATATGTAAACCCAGGAATGAGAAATACTACTCTTCCTCAATTCCACGAAATATTTAGGATAAGAAGTAGGAATTAGGAAAGCTCATGAGTGTAAAAGAAAAAAAAAAAAAAGACGCAAGAAAACTTCAACAGCCAACAAGTAGCAGGGAAACAAAGCTCAGGCCTGTCAACTGAAGTCATTAAGGAGAATTGCTGCCGCCACGGGCAGAACACTCCGGAACGAAATTCTTGATTGCAGTTAAGCATTTAACCTCATGATTTATGTCAAGGAACACAAATGGTTCCTCTGACAAACAAAAGCAGAAATACTAGAGATCAATAATCATACCATAAATGCTTTCTTCCTAATAGCAACACAGTGTTAATTTCTACCATAGTTCATCCAGTATCTAGTTTTTCAGATTTTTCAATAAGCAAGCATTGTTTAATCACTTAAATCAAACTAAGGTGCAAGCGGATGTGTACCTTGACTTCCGTTCTCTTGAACGCCTGGAAAGTTGTCTCCTGCTTGAGTTTAGTTTCTGGTTTCTTGACCAGCGGGTCTTTGGCGGCTGGAGCCACAGCAACAACTGCAGGCGCTGGCTTCTGTGGGGGCTTCTGAGTTTTCTGAGCCTGCAAAAATCAGCGGATTAAACTAGTTACAAAATCTTAACTGAATCTATGAAGAAGAGAGTAAATACTGTAGATCTCAATGTTGAACTGAAATACAGTTGAATGCTTAAAAATACTTTAATGACACTGATAACTCAGACTGTGCACAAATTACTTTTATCATTTTAATGAGTTTATAGATCCAGTTCATTTCTGAACAGTAAGCAGAGTGTTAAGTTTCAGAAATCATGCATATAAGGGTTGGGTAAATACCACCTTAACAAGACCCATCAAGCCACTTTTTAAAAAAGAAAACTACAAACTGAAGAGCGACCAGCCTTGAGTAGCTGTGAGGACTGCTTCTAAGGCCCCTGTTCAGACAGAAAACTGTGTGGATACTCAAGTCCCTTATATCAAATCATGTAGTATTTGCATATAACCTATGCATATCTTTGTATTTTAATTCATGTCTAGATTACTTACAATTCAACATCAAAGCTACACACATACTTATTAAATCGAATTGTTAGGGAATAATGGAAAAAGTCAAAATGTTTAGTACAGCTGCAATTTTTAAAAAACATATTGTTGGGTCCAGTGCAATAGCCTAGTGGTTAAATCCTTGTCTTCAACCACCTGGATCCCATATGGGTTCCAGTTTGTATCCCAGCTGCTCCACTTTCTATCCATCTATTTATGGCCTGGGAAAGCAGTGGAGGACATCCCGAAGCCTTGGGACCCTACACCTACATGGGAGACCTGAAGAAGCTCCTGGCTCCGGATTGGCTTAGTTCCACCATTGCAGCCACTTGGGGAGTGAACCAGTGGACAGAAAACCTTTCTCTGTGTATCTCCTTCTCTGTATATCTAGCTTTCCAATAAAAATAAATAAATTAAAAGAAAAAATTTTTTATATGTAGTTGTCAAATCCAGACGTTGCATCTACAGATATGGAGAGCTGATAATACTGGTTACTTAAAAAAGTTCAGAGCAAACCAAACTAAAGGCAATGTATATTTCTCATGGATGTTTTAAAGTGTGTGTATATATATATACATATATATAGCCGATTGGCTTTACTCATCATGAAATTCTTTTACTTCATATTATGTTTGACATAAGACTTCAAATTTTCTTCTCGGGAATCAGGCAAAATCATAAGCACCTGAGGTATCTAGGTTGAATTAAAATGTATGAGAGATCATGTAAATAGTTCGTAATGAAGAGAAAAGATAAAAAATGACTGTTAAATGATGATTCGTTTTCAGTTTTTTTTCCTACACTGGAACAGGCACACTGAATCCCTAAGAGAAAGTTTATAAACACAAACACCCACATTTCCAAAGAATTTCGTCCACTCTTCTTTTAGATGCATCTTCAATTTTTTTTTTATTGATTTCTTCAACTAGAGATTTTGCTCAACTCTCTTGTAAAATGTAATGGTTTTGTTTTTTAATCTTCCAGGAATGATGATCTAAGCAGACTGTACGATGCATGTATTTCAGAGCACGGCTTTCCGAGTCAAATGAATTCGGATTAAAATGAGTTCTGTGACTTTCCTAGCTATGTTACCTCAGGAAAAGGATGTAAATTTCTAAAAGCCTCCTTCCTTTTATCTGCAAAATCATGGTAATACCATCTGTTCAAAGGCGCATTATAAAGGTGCTTTGCGATTATGTTAGAGCGCAGCATAGTGTCAGCACAAGTTGAACACTGACAGCAGCTCTGTCTATTCACCACCATTACTTTCAAAGGCTAATCATAATCAGATCCAACCCGGAGGACGCCAGGCCGGAAAGGGACAGGAGCTCCCAGTCAGCTTTCCGCATTCACTGATAACCCTCATAATTCTGTATGATATTATACAAGGAGTTTATTAATCATTTGTCTCCATTTCTGGAATTCTGACTTTGGCTTGTTTTATCATTGCTGCATACTCTTCATATTCTTTGTTTTATTACATAATTTCAGTTCTTAAATATCAATTCATGCCACTTTTCATGTTATACTTTCCATATCTAACTATACCAACCTTCAAACATCACTTACAAAGCAACACTCAGGTCACGGATATTATTAAGGTTGTTGAAGATTATCTCTAGTAAATATTTCTTAACAGTAGCAAAAGAGGAGCATCACAACTCACTACTGCAGGGATGGGGAAATTTAATTTCTATCAGGGCAACTGTGATGTTTAGATCATCATTTGTGGGCAATACAAAATTATCTACCCAAGCATTAGCCTGGGCCACTGTGGTGGCATAACAAGCTAATCCTGCATTTGCAGTGCGGGCATCCCACTTCTGCACCAGGCTGTATACAGGGCTGCTCCGCTTCCAAACTAGTTCCCTGCTGCTGGCCTGGGAGAGCAGAGAATGGCCGTAGGCATCCATGTGGGAGACCTGAAAGAGGCTAACAGCTGCCAGGTTTAGATCAGCTCAGCAACAGTGGTGAACTTTTGGGGAATGAACCAGCAGATGGAAAATCTCTTGTCTTTCCCTCTCCATAACTGATTTTCAAGTAAATAAATCAAACAAAACAAAATGAAACAGAAAACAAATTATTGACCTGTTACAGTTACGGAGCTCTGAGTTCCTTCAGCTGTGGCAGGCTTTGTGTGGCTCCTGGGCAGGATGTGCCCCACCCTGCTCTACTGGAATACCTTGTTGTGAAAATGAAGCCCTCACAGTAAACTACACAGACACATGACTACACGGTCAAGGCTTTCCATGAGACTGCCTTCCACCCCATCTATCATCCCAGAAGTTAGACTCTGAGGGCCCCCTAAGAGACTTGCTTTCACAGACGAAGATTCATTACAATGAAATCCCAGAAAGGCCTTCTGCCTGGTTCATGTCTAGAGCTTCTCTTACCACCTGTATTTACCTAGTCATCTTAGAAGCCGCATGATACTCGGAATCCTTGCCCTCTTCTGATAACACTACTTTAGTGAACTAAGACAGGCTCACTGTGTCGTTGTTCAACACAGACACTGATTCTTTGGGTCATTACTTCACATACTGCAGGATGTTCAGAATTCCCTTCTGAGGGCAGCAACTGTCAATACGGCAGTGACCAGCAAAAACACTGATTTCTAAATGCTGCCAAATAAGTGTTCTCTTACTCTTAGACTGAGAAACCCTGCAGTCAGCAATACAAGTCTCTCCCCCGGACTAGAATGCACTCCATTATTAAGTAGAGAGGAAATTACACAATTGAAGAATGATCTTGGAAGCTGTCAGCACTGTCGCAGCATTCTTAGCTAAGTCTGTCTACAATAATGTAGTGTAAGGAAAGAGGGTTATCAGATGTTATTCACAGCTATGAGATACCTTGGGACAATAAATGATTCATATATGGGGCTCTCAGTGGAAGCAATCACAAGAATGACCAGATTCATATCTTCTTTGTCTCATTAAGCTTTTTTTTTTTTTTAAAAGATCAATTTATTTTACCAGAAAGGCAGATCAAATTTACAGGGAGAAGGAGAGACAGAGAGAAAGACTGTCAGTCTGATGGTTCACTCTCAATTGGCTGTAAAGGCTGGAGCTGCGCCAATCTGAAACCAGGAGCAAGAAGCTTCTACCAAGTCTCCCAGGAGGTACATGGTTGCCAAGGCTTTGGATCATCCTCTATCAGCTTCCCAGGCTACAAGCAGGAAGCTGGAAGAGGAAGTGGAGCAGCCAGGACACAAACCAGCATCCATATGTGATCCAGGCAGTTGCAAGGTGAAAATTTAGTCATTGAGCCATCATGCTTGGTCCTCATTAAACTTTGTTTATTGGATCCTGTTCTTTAGGTTTACTCATGATTTTGACATTTCCCATATCCTATATTCAGTATATTTTAGTCATGTTCTAATATTAGCCACGGCTCCTCATTAATTCAGACACACCTCAAAGGTAGACTATGGTCAAAAAAGAGAGGGTTCATATATGCAGGCTAAGGAGTAGTGCCTTATTATATAATTAACTAAGAGTCTTTAGACATTTTTAGGCACATAAAAGCAGATAAACATTGTAAAATAATAAGTTACCATTATAATGAATAAAGTAAATTGAAGGGAAGCAAAGAAACTGTTTATGGACTACTGCAACAGATAAGTAGTGATGGAATTGGGGGAATGGGTCAATAAGGAAGAAATGAACAAACTTAGGTGATGTACAAGAGGTGGCATTAACAAATTTTTGAAGACCTATGAAATTAACAGTTGTATGAACAATCCACTTAATATTCTTTAAGGCAGTTGTTTAGCCTAGAGGTTAAGGAACTGGTTAATATGCTTGTATTTCACATTAGGGTGCCTGGGTTCAGTGGTTGCTCATGTTCCTGACTGCAACTTCCTGCCAACACACATCCTGTGGGAAGCAGTGATGGCTCAGCTGGTGACTTGGATCAGGTTTACAGCTCCTGGCATTGGACCACCCCAGCCTTGTTGTTGAGGGCACTGGGGAAGTGAGCTAATGGCATGGGAGCATTCTCTGGCTGGCTTTGTCTTTCCCTGCCTCCCTCACTTCTTCCCTCTGCCTCTCCAATAAAATAACTGGAAAACAAAATACAACTCTCTAGCTCAAGCAGTTACAGAAAAAACTGAATGAGGGAGAGAACATTTTAGATTGAGAAGGTTAAACATCATTGACCTATACATCTAGTCAGGTGTACAATCTTAACAAAAGGATCAGAACCAAAACCACAGAATTTATACTAAGTAAAAAACAAAACAAATTGAAATTGGGAGAAATAAGCTTACTTCAGTTGAAAAAGTTACAGTAATAGAGTTACTAACTCCTAGTAGCTTCTTATTAATATTCTGAAATGTACTATATTACTGTTCTAAAACATTTTAGGATTAGATTAAAAAATAAACTAAATATAAAAACACACTGAGCAATACACTGTCACAGAAATCTCCTTTACACAAAATATACATGCTATTGAGATTTCACTACGCTTCACAGGAACACATATAGATATTTACTTTTCTGATTTAACTATTAAAGTAAGTGGATAGCTTGAAGGTTTAAGTAAGAGTTTGTGGCTTTGAAAGTACATATCTGGTCAGACAATTTTATGCAGTAATTCATTCAACTGACAGACACAGAACTCTCCTTTCATGGGAGTCCCTGGCATGAGGTATAGGAAGAAAGACTGGGAGAGTGCAAAGAAGTCACTGAATTAGATGGGACTTCTTCATTTCTTTTAAAATTATTCAGTAAAGCAAATGCTACATTTCAGTATGATATTAAGAGCTGCTTTGTTAGTGAATGATAAAAAAGAAAGTATACCAAGAAAGGAAAAGCTGAGGAACAGAGAAATACAGAGCTGCACACCCACACAGTGCTCCTGTAAACGACTAGCAAGGTGGTTTCAGCTCACGGGCACACAGGCGCTGTATTTGCTTACTGGTCTCAAAGACTAGAGCTTGGTATCTCACCACTCCTCACAGTGCTTTACAGCATCCTAAGATGCCACAAAAACAATGACATCCTACTAGGGAACACTCATATTTTCTGAATCTCTAATCCTTCTTGCATATCTATAGTAAAATCAGTAAAAAGTTGAACAGAGAAAAAGGCACACAATGTTATGCCCTCTGGGCACAGACACATAAATCCCTCATGTATAGCACACAAGAAGTTTCAAAAGTTTCACAGAACTGTGTGTTACCTTTCATTCTATTTTCCATGAACTTTTGGAAGTTTACAAACAAGCATTTAAATAATAAGCTTATATTATTTATATTAATATGAATATAAGTATTTAGATTTTTATTTTGAAAGCACATACCAGCAAGAGAGCAAGAGACTGTTCAAACCTGAGAATAATAGGACTCTTACCATTCTTTTCATCTGTCTTGTACATCGGGCACAGTACCACACCAGCCGAGGGTCATTCACTTCCTTGTCTGTCACCTGTGGCTTATGGCAGTCTTGGTGGTATAGATTGTGGCACTCCTGACATTCCACTAACTGATTACCAGACGCCACCGTCATCTGCCTAAAAAGAACATGCCATTGAACATTACGATGTCCTGAACCCAATCACTTAGTCATTTCAGCACTGCTCTAATGAACAAAGAGAAAAACAAACAGCAAAATAACAAATGCAAACACGCAGCCTGTACGAGTGCTTCAGTTCTTTTTAAGCTTATATTCAACGATGAATAAACATACAAGATGCCCAAATACACTGGCTATTAGCCAAAAGGCTGAGATGCGATGGGGGATTTCTCAAATAAAAGTCAGCATATTCTGTTTTTTTTTTTCTTTGTAATAGTTTCTCTCTTCAAGAAGACAATTTGACTAGTTCTCCAAACTTCTCAAGTATATTTTCTCTGTAGCTCTAGTTAATTCCTTAATATTAGTTAGCTACACATTGCTCTAGCTTCTTCAATATGAGCAACTTAAAATTGGGCACGAAACATAACTACAGCCTAGGGTATTACTGTGAAGTTGGTGGTTGATGAAGGTTTACTGAATGCACTATAGCAATACGTGCACAATGCATTGGTACAACAATCACCCCAGTCCTGAGTTATCATTGCAAGTCTTCTGATAGAGCACTGCATGTGCCTACTAGTTCTCTTCCTATTATTATTTTGAACATCTGATTATTTATACATTTCAAAGTATATAAAGGTGTATGAAAACAGAAGCATATCAACTCATTCTTTATGTCACAAAACCAGAATTTAACATTTTTATTATGAACACATTATCAAAGATGACGATCTTTTTTTGTTGTTGTTGCTGTTGCACTATTTAAAGAATTTAAACAACTAAAAATGTAGCCCTTAGCATCAGGAGCTTGAAGGCTAATTACTTTTGTGCATGTATTTTTCACTAAGCAGAATTACTTTTATAATGCTGCATTTTTTCTATTTTTATATTTATCCTTAGAAAAAAACTTTGAGTGTTTTTAGAAATGATATATACTGTCTATGGCCATACCACCCTGAACGCGCCTGATCTCGTCTGATCTCGGAAGCTAAGCAGGGTCACACCTGGTTAGTACTTGGATGGGAGAAATGATATATACCAATGCATTTTTAGCAATGTTATCAGTAATTCAAAAAGAAAAAAACAAGTCTTTTAAAAAAAAAAGTGTCTGTTGAACATGGTCTGTTTGAGTAAAGAATAATGAACAATCACTTTCCCTCTAAACCCAAGAATGACAAAACTGTTACTACACAGGCGGGAAGACAAAACATTTGAAAGCTTTCAAGATGCTAAACTGCCTTTTGAGTAGTTCATAGATTGAGTAGTTCACAATCTACTTATATATTGTCGATCCTCCAATAATAAACACAAATCAGAAAATGTCCAGACTGTTTCGACTTTGGAGGGAATGAGGTGGGAGAGAGTTGTTTGCTCTTTGGAAAGCAACAAAACAATGTGTGGTAAGGTGTGACTCCACTTTCTAACTCCCCTCCTGTGCCTTACCTACAGACAACACAGGCCAGGCCCATCTCCATAGCGAAATCATCGGCACTGGTCTCCTCAAAGCTGGAGAGGTCAGTCATGGCCAAGTCCTTGCTGGTCTGGACAGTAATGGGAGAGGACCGTGACTCCGGCTTCTCCACTCGTGGCTTCTTGGGCATATCAACGCCTTCAGGGGTATCTGGTTTCATCTATAAAACGTGTTCAATCAGAAAATGCTAATAAAACAATAAACTTTTAATCACAGAGACATAAGATGTAGAGTTTGCAATGACCAGTTCTACTTTACAGATATTTTCAGATAGTTAGTGATAGATATATACATAAAAGACTGTAGAATTAGAATTAAGACGCTCAAGAGATTACAGTGGGTCAATTTTTTTCCTGTTAAGATGCTTTGAACTTAGAAACCACAGTAATAAGGTTAATTTAATTTCAAATTATAGACTACTACTATTTAAAATATATTGAAAAAAGTAAGTCATAAGCCATCTACTAGTCATCTAGAGTTAACACTTGATTATATCTGCTTCAATATCAATTCTGGTGCCTTTAGAATATACATATATTATATAAACCTGTTAAACGTATGGAGAGGGTAGTCCTGACAATACTTGCAAATTTTGGAGTACTCATTTATTTGTTTTTTGCATGAGAATACAAATATTTAAACCCATTTTAGACAGAAATTTGGCAATGCTCAGTTATGCTGAAGATTTAGATATCTCATGACATACACCTGAAAGTATACTTTCTGCAAAAAATGTCAACGTGTTCCCAAAGAGCTCTGTACATATACAGCAGCTTACACAAGCTCCTTCATAACAGGGAAGGGAAAAACAGCCTATTTGCTCACTGCAGGGGAATGTAAAATTGGTTTATTCATAGAATGACTATTATTTGTTAAGTAACAGAAGTACTAAATCTATATTCACCATTCTAGTCAATTTTCCAAAGCACTTTTTTAAGACAGAAAATTACCAAAGGATATGAGTACATACTACACAGCCCTTCTGTGAATTTGAAAGAAGCATAATTATATATATTGCTTATTAATAGATACTACTTAGCAAAAGTATGAAAATATAAGAAATCATATGTCATACCTAGAGGGGAAAGATTATTAAGGATAAGCTGAAATACATTTTTGAATTAATTGTTACAATCATAATTACTATTTACAGGAATGATCCAAAATAGACAATGGAAGAATCATCCATGAGCTGTTAGGGTACAGGCCGCTGTCTAACACATTCATGTTTACTCATTTACATCTTTACACTTTCCATCTGTTCTTCTCAACAACTGTTCCATCTGGAATCTGAGTTATGGATTAGTTTACAGTTCATTTTTCAAAAGGTAAACAACTACAAAATACATCTATTTGACTATTATGTATCTATACCCACTTTCATATAAAAGAAGGAGGCATTAAGCACTGTTTCTTGTTGTTTGGTAAAATAAATAAATTTTTATTATTCAACTAAATTAAGACAAAAACCTTACTTTATCAGCAGGTCTCTTTTCGGCCTCCTTCTTCACCTTTTCGGCTGGGAGGACCTTCCCGTTGTTACTGCCTGAAGGAAGGCTGGATGATGGTTTGGGCTCCTGCTTAACAGAAACAGTTTTTGTGCTTGAAATTTTGGGTGGCTCCACATCCTAAAAAGGGAACAGAAAAAGACAGTCATAGTTAGATATTCAGATTTTTAACACATAAAAAATAAAACAAAAATCGAAGTAATTTTTATATAAATATTATAACTAACAATATTGTTTTAAACAGTTTGAGAAATAATTATTGGGAAATAGTTGTATACAAAGTAAACATATTCAAACTAAAAACTGCTAAGTTTTGACATTTGTGTAAATCATGACACTATCACGGATCAATAGAACATACTACAAAATTTCTTTGTGATCCTTTTTAAGCACTTACAGCAATACATGCCTCATCCTTAGGTAACCAGTGGCTTTGTTTAATGACAGATTAAGTTGCCTTCTTCAGAAATAAATAATTGAAGCTATATAGTGTGTATTCATTTATGTCTGGCCATTTTTATTCAGCATATTATGCCTGTAGCTGAGTGAATAAATAGTTCATTTCTTCTTAATGGTAACAGTCATGCATGGACATTGGGGTTGTCTGTGCTTAGAAGCTATTGCAAATAAATCTATTATACAGATTCATGTGAAAGTCATTGTATGGACATGTATTTTTTTCCTTTAGACTAAATATCTAGGAGTAAAATGGGCCACCTGGATGGCGTGTGCTTAAGTGTTTAACAAACAAACTGCGTTCCAAAGTACCTTCGCTATTTTTCATTTCCACCCAGGAATATATGTGTTATAGTTCCCATTCAAACTAATGATCAACCTTTTTGAGTTTAGACATCATAATAAATGTACAGCAATATCTCGTTGCAATTTTCATTTATATTTCCTAAGTTAATTATTTGCATTTGTTCAAAAAAATGTTCCCAAAATTAGGCTTATTTTGTTAGCTGAATCTTCATAGATACTAGGCACAAGATCCATGATATTCAAATATTTTCTTACGGTCTATAGATTGTCTTTTATTCCTGCTTAAGCTTCATTTTCTATCATATTATGTTTTTATTGATTTAGTAACCATTTATTGTTTTTAATCATATAAAGAGTCGTTACATATAATAATTCCTCAGAACTATCCCCAGTTCAGCCAAGTTATCCCAGATAGGAGATGCAGTCTATTTTCTGTGACAGTACATGAAAATATAAATGGGACATTACACATCAACTTCAAAATAGTAGTTCCCTCCACTGAGGAGAGGGATGAAACAGGGCCTCAGGCATATTGGTAGCAGGTGGGATTTCCTGTTACGCTGTGGTTAGTAAACTCACGCCTGCAGGCCACATCTGCCTGCCACCTGCTTTCAGGTGGAACACATCCACACTCATTCATCCACGTAGTATGAAGTTGAATTCATGCTACCAATACAGAAATCACTACCTTCATCAGAAATTATCTGTACCACAAAACCTAAAACTCACTATTCGGTTATTTATTTACTTATTTTTTTAAGATATTGGAAAGTCAGATTTACAGAGAGAAAAAGAAACAGAGAAAGATCTTCTTTCCGATGGTTCAATTCCCAAGTGGCTGCAATGGCTGGGGATCATCTGATCCTAAGCCAGGAGCCAGGGGCTTCTTCTGGGTCTCCCACACCGATGCAGGGTCGCAAGGCCTTGGGCTATCCTAGACCGCTTTCCCAGGCCACAAGCAAGGAACTGGATGGGAAGTGGAGCAGCCAGACACAAACCAGTGCCCATATGGGATCCTGGTGCAAGCAAGGTGAGAATTTCAGCCACTAGGCTACTGCACTGGGTCCAAGACTTGGTTCTTTACAGATAGTAGACTAAGGAAAGTAATGGAAAAATATTAATGCATATTAAACTTAAAAAGTACATTACGTACGTACATAAAAATCAAGGACATAGTTTTGCCCTATTTGAAAACTATATGTAATTAAGCAAAGAAGTTGCTTAAGAATTTGGTTAGTTTAAACTGCAATTTCATTTTGTTCTATTTCTTATTAATACAAGGTAGAAACAACCAATAAGTATGTTAGAATTAGGTCTGGAAAGTTTTTTTAAATGTTTACAAGCATATCACTGTCTACTGGTGATTCCAATACAAGTTAAAGCCTAGAAAGACACTGGTTTTCTTTTCACCCAATTTATGATGGAAATGTTTGGATGAAAGTTAAAATTAAACGAACCTATGCATTTAAAATACTGATTTTTCTTTAGAATGCACAAGAATGTGAATTCCAGGTAGAAAGCTAGAGGCAGAAGGCTTTTAAAAAGCATATTTTCTTTGTGTACTCTCAGGATTCTCCTATTTGGATTGTACCACCTTGAGCCCAAGCAGAACAAGACTGGGTGTGTGTTTTCTAGAACTGCGTTAGTTTGATACACCTCAATATTTTGACCCTGCCAGAAGGAGAATAGGTAGAAAAAACTGAGCTCACACAGGTTCCTGCTATTGAAAAGACATAAAAAGGCTTGAGAATATTAGAGCTAATGCTGAAAGCAGGCTGGGAAAACCGCCAATGTTTACTTAGTGCTAACTCTGGAACTCGACTGACTTGAGCTTCACATTCTACTTAGGGTTGAGCCGGTCACACAGTCAGTCCCATCTTCCTCTTCTCAGCCTTGTACCGAGGCTTATGGACCCAGTGATCTGAAGTTACAGGAGCAGGACTCAGAGAGTTTTAAAGAACACCTTGGCAAATACTGGAGAATATAAGTGTTATAATTGACTGCAAGTCTTTTATGCACCAGGTAGGTATTATTCTAGGTGATTTACACTACTTTAATTTTTACAACTCTACAAGTAATCTTTATTATTACCATTTTACCAGGAAGCAAATGCAGAGGTTGGGTGAAACCAAGTTATTATGTATCTCAGTTTCCTTATTACAAAATGGGGGAAAAAACCCACACTTATCTCAAAGGATTGCTTGCACAATTAAAATACTCATAAACCACTCAGAAAGGTGCGTGGGACCCAGTAAAATTTTCAGGACATATTATCCATTATCATCACACATTGTAACAAAGAAATGAACTTGGACTTAAAAACAGATTTGTCTAGTTCCAACTGTTTAATTGCACAAAAAGCTGCTCATGGCTGCTCTGTGAAGACCAGTGTAGAGCTACAGAGTTCTCCGAGTTCTTTCACACCACTTTTTCTCTTAAAATACTTACAGTGTTTAACTTAGCTTTTTAGTAATCTCTGTCCTTTTACTTTGTTAATTTTGACTTTTATTGTAGAGAGTAGTTAGAAATTATGATTACATTTCGCAGCTTCAAAAAATATAAATAAAAAACAAAAACCTGTGACCAAAGAATGAGAACTCGAGTGGCAAACAAGTGGGTGTGCATAAATATAAAGTAGTATAATAGAATACTAGCAGCATCAAGCTAACTTTTCATTATGGCTGTATAATAGTTCGCTGAAAACTTAAAGGAAGAAAAGAAAATTAAAACAATTTCTGTGTGCCACAAGGGAAAATTATTTTTGTCAAGACTGCTTTGAGATGCTCTACATGTTACTGTAAAACCACAGGCATCACAAAACTAAGCTTTTCATCCACATAGGTACCTTTTGAGAGGGACGGTAACTTGCATCAACACCCCGAGCCAAAGATTCATCAAGCAGTGCTTTTAGTTTCTCAGCAGAATCTTTACTCTTCGAATGTAAGAAACCTAGTGCTTTCAAAAAAATGGGATCAAGCTCCAAGTTCACAGTGGCAGCCATTGCAAACACCTGAAGGGCAGAAAGAGAGAAGTTACAGACAATATGCAACTATCAGTGACAAAATTTATCCAATTTTTTTTGTTTATAATGTCATGAAACTGAAAATTTAAAGTCACCAAAAGGCTATTTCAGATTAATGTAAATTTCTCCCTTACTTTTGACTAGCATCATCCAGTTCTTTCTCCCTGAAACAATCAGTGCCATCTTTGTATCCTCACCCAAGGCAAAGTTTTATATGCAGACAAGCTCCTCGCTGCCGGAGGCCCTTCCTGGCTGTTCCTAACATACACATACAGTTGTTTGTATGTCTGATGTGTTTAGGTCAAGTTTACTGTACATAAAATTTCTTTTTTTAAATCCCATTTCCAAAGCAAAGAGTTAGTTTATGTGTGGGAGGGGAGGGGTGGGGGTAACAACAGTAGGGCAATGGTCAAAGCGGGCATTGGCTCAGTAGATAATAAGCTACAGAGGTCTTCCAGCTTTTATCTCACACTATCCTTTTCTACTTCTTTGGCTATCTGTCTCAATTTTGAAGGTGGCAAAGAAAGTATCTTTATGATAACCTCATTACATGACATTTACATTGTGATATTGCAGGAATTAATCTATTTAAGAAAAGCAGGGTTTCTGAGAGGTGGTATCATATTCACTGAAAATACCTTACATAAATGAGTGTGCTTGTGCATATGTGTGTGTGTGCGTGCATGCACCACAGGGACTTAAGCTCCATGTCCTAAGGAGCTTAAAAAGTTAAAGACAGATGAAGACAAACATCAAAGGCTCCTGAAATTTTAAAATGTTAAAAGTTTTGTTTTTAGTTAATACCAATGCTATCAGGTAGTTCCACTTCTGGCTGTCAGTTTTTCAAATACTTCTCCAGGCAAAGAATTAGTAAAATAAAACTGTATTCTTTGTGTCCAATCCTTTAACCAATCTATTATGGCTTGAAATTCCCTTTTATCCTGAAGGTTAGTATCATAATAATGCAACGCACATGCACTCCAACAGTTAAGCATCAGTGAGCACTTCCACAGTAATCTTAAATTTTCAGGTTTTTAATTCCATTAAAACTTGCTGTAGGCTGCTTCTTGGCATAAAAAAGCACAGCCTGAAAATGAATTTTGCTTATTCTTCATCCACCTATTTTCTTCTTTATCCTTCTCTTAGGAAACACACACACACACTTTTTTTTTTAAGTTCTTAAAGTAGCTATTTGGCGACTTCAAAACTATTTTCTAACTATGTTTCATTAAAATATTCTTTAAATCATCCATGCAAGGAGGCCAAAGACTAGCACTAGGATGAAAGAAGAAAGCACTGCGCTTCCATTATACCTCCCCTTAGGTACAGTCCACCATGGGTGGAGAAGGAAAGAAAAATTAAAAATTTTGATAAAATAGAATAGTAAGTCTTCATCTCGTTGGGTGTTGTTGTACTCATAGCAGGAGTATCAATGTGATGCTAGGGTGGTACAAAAGAGTGTCACATGTCCATAGGCGGAGACAGAGAGAAGTATATCCCCGCACACGCAATACAAGGATGGTCTCAGCGAAGAGAGAGGTAAGCCCCTACACTGTTGGGAGACACCTCAATGGCGGTGTGATGGACTTCTGAGGGTACCCAGAGGACACCTAGTGAAAGACTGGAGAGGAGAACAATGGGAGGGGGAGGGGAAACCCCAATGCCTATTAAACTGTGTCATAAAATAAAGAATAAAAAAGAAAAAGAAAGAAGAAACCAAATCTCGTGACAGTAAGAGTTTTAACAAGAGTCCAATGTTTTTGGCACAGTACATTAAGCCTCAGCCAGTGACCCTGGAATTTCCTTATCAAAATGTTGACTCCTGGCTGCTTTGCTTCCAATGCAGCTCCCTAATAACGTGACTAGGAAAGTAGCAAAGTACGGCCCAGTTTTGTAGGCCGCTACCAGCCCTGTGGGAGACCCAGATGGGCTCCAGGCTCCTGACTTCAAGTTGGCTCTTCCCAGGCTGCTACAGTCATTTCAGGAGAAAACTAGCAAACAGAAGTTGTCTCTCTCATTCGGTCTCTTCCGCCTTTTCTCTAACTTTGCCTGCCTATCTTCCTTCCTTCCTTTTTCTTTCTTCTTTTTTAAAGATTTATCTGCTTTCTGAAAGGCAGAGTTACAGAGAGGGAGAAAGAGATGGAGACATTATCCATCTGCTGCCCTAGATGGCCGCCAACAGTCAGGACTAGTCCAGGTTGAAATGGAGACTGGAGCTTCTTCCAGGCCTCCTTTATGGGTGGCAGGTATCCAAGCACTTGGGCCATCATTTGCTATTTCCTAGGCCACTAGTGGGGGGCTGAGTCAGAGTAGAGAAGTTGGATTTTGATCAGTGCTTATATGTAATGTCAGCATTGCAGGTGGTGGCTTTATGGGCTATGCCACAACACCAGTCCAGACTTTTTCTGCCCAAAAAGTAAATCTTTTTTTTTTTTTAAGCAAGTTTAATGAAATTGAGAGTCAGCCTCTGTCACTTATTAAAACTGTATTGCTACAAACATCATCTCTATATAACTTCAGGTATAAAAAGATGATTTTAAAATATATTCATGAAACTGATAACCGTAAGTACTAACATGACTAAAAAAAAATGGCAAACCTGTCCCTTCTCCAGATTGTACAAGATGAACACAGTCTAATCCTTCTATTAGCCTAATTTATACAACATGCAGTTATTGACTTCTTCAAATGATTTGTTTACCTAGAGAAATCCTTGTAACATACTTAAGACACTTCAAAAAGATCGTGGAAACTGGAATCCAAAGTTAAGTTTATTTTGGGGCAAATATTTTTGATGTTCATGCATGTGAGTGATCTTCAAAATGCATATTATAAGAAAACTACGAATAAATTTAAAAATATTTTCTTGAAGATTTTATTTTCATTTGAAAGGCAGATTTACAAAAAGAAGGAAAGGCAGAGAGACAGCGACTTCCAACCACTGGTTCACTTTACAAATGGCCACCGTGGCTGGGGGAGGGCTAATGTGAAGCCAGGAGCCAGGAGGATCTTACAGGTCTCCCACATGGTACAGGGGCCCAAGCACTTGGGCCATGCTCCAGTGCTTTTCCGGGCCATATGCAGGCAACTAGATCAGAAGTGGAGCAACCAGGACATGCACTGGCATACATGGGATGATGGCACTGCATGCTAAGAATTAGGCTGCTACCCTTCCATGCCAGTCCCTTAAAAATATTTTTGTAGGGATCTGCATTGCTGTTCAGTGGGTAAAGCCGCTTCCTGGGGCACGAGCATCCCAAATGTGTGCCTTCCATGTCTTGGCTGCTCCATCTCCTACCCAGCTTCCTGCAGCAGGGAATGGCCTAGGTGTTTGTCTCCCTGTGGGACACAAATATGAAGTGCCAGGTTCCTGACTTCAGATGGGCGGATCTCTACTGCCTTGATCTAGGAATCTTTTCAGGGGACCAAATCAATATTCCTTTATTCACTTTTTAAATTTTCTTCCTTCCTTTCTACCTGTTCCTTGAACTTCTCATTTCTGAACAGCCTGTTCCTAACTCCTCTGCTTTTTCTTCATTGCTAACATCTCATCCCAACTGTTTTTCTGTCACCAAACAGGAAACAGAAGTTAAGCCCAAAACAAAACAGCTTTGTTATCCTTTACACTTGGAATTTTCTACCTTACTTTTACTCCTCCTTCTGTATTGTTTTCTGTTTTCTATGACTTCACCTTTCCTCTTGGCAAACACCATGTAGTGAAAGACACTTAATTTCTTTTTACTAAAATTAAAATTCAGCAATTGCAGTACAAATTCTCACTCTATCTCCTTACTGTTCCAAAAATATTTTACTGGAATTACACCAAGTAATGTTTCTTCCATATAATTCCAAAACCATGATCAAACCAAACTACAAAAAAGCTTTCAAAAGTAGATAAGAGTTCTACAAAACAAAGTGAACATATTTATATCTATGTGCATGTGAAAGTAACCAATGTACATATATGCTTTAACACCTGAGATGCATGTTTAATTTAAAAACCTAGGAGTGCTTCCAAGAATGTGAGAAAGCTAGCATTTATCCTTTAGATTTGTCCATGACCTAGGCAGGAAACGAAAGCGGTGTTCTGAAAAACGAATCTTCTGTCATGTTATGAATTCATCACAGTAACTCCATGTAAATAATGCAGAAATCCTTACTAACAAACAATGATTTTTTTTTACTATCTTTTACTCTTTTTGGTTTATTACTGTGTGTCATTTTACTTCCAAGCCAGCTCAAATTCTATGGCCCAAACTTTCAGAGATTTTTTTTCACTACACAAAGCCCCTTGCACCCACAGTTTTACTTATCTTGAAGACATAGCCTCTGCTATATCTCCTCTGTCTGCACCTACACTCTATTCTGGCAGGAATACAAAAGTACTCTATCTAGGAATCAAGACGGCGGAATAGGGTAAGGACACGTTTAAACGAACTGAGAAACATTTAATCAGGATGAAGCAGAGAAGACACATTCCAGGAAATAGGACAGGCCGAAACAGCAGCAGGGGTGGGACCTCGGGACTGACAGACACAGGAAAGCAGCGGACACATGGTGTGGTGTTGCAGTGACTGATACTCCAGCAGCATTCAGCTAACAGCAATCTGAACTCCATCAGCAGCTGGACTCCACCAGCAACCAAGTGGGAAGGGACTTTCACTGGGAGCTTGGGAGGTGAAACCAGACAAGGAACTGTCCGTCCTGCTCGTCTGTTTGATTTGACCAGGAGCAGAGACAGAGAGGCAGATCCCAGAAGGGAAGTGAGAGAACATGGTGGATTTCACAGCTCAGTCAGCCTCCTGGAGCCAAATTGGGCACCATCTTGCTTAAGGAGGCAAAGGCAAGGGAAAGGACTGAGCATAAACTGAGCTGGGAGTGAATTTGTTCTTGACTCAGTGAACTGCATCAATGTGGATTCTACAGGTTCCACCCAAGACAGGTCTGGGTAGCTCTCAGACCTGATGGACAGCAGATCAAGAACTCTAGTAGGGGCACATTAGCTGCCATTTTGTACAGTGTGGTAAAAGTTTAAGGACTGCAGGGGACAAAAATGGACACATGTGCTGAGCTTGCAAGAACTCACTGAGTTCAGTGGATTGCACTGGTCCCACAGAAAATAATACTGATTGTGGCATCATATGGGTCAAAATAGGTCCATGTGGCACCCAGACCCAACAGATCCAACAGATTCTCACAAGATCAGTACCACCAACAACCTAATTACATAGGACACCTGGTGTCTCCCTAATCCTGGCACCTGAACCAACTGGAAGTGGGAGGAAAGGTTGCACAGACAACAGTGCAGCCTCGGCACAATAGCACAGAAGGAAGAGATTGGTGAGCCAGAAGATGGGGCTATGGAGCCCATGGTGGAAATCTAACATAAGAAACAGATCTGGAACTCACTGAAGGGACTGGCATAATTGGCTGCAAGCAAACAGTTGTGTACCAACTGCAATAAGACATAGCTTAGAAACCTGCCCCAAGGAGAAAACTCTGATAACCAGAAACACAATGACCAAAAGCAAAAGAAGACTAAAAGGTAAAATGAATATTACTGAAGACTGCCCTGCAAAGGAGCAAAACCCTATGCCAACCTCAGAGTTCACTGAGGAAGACATCAAGAAAATGGGAGACACAGAATTTAAAAAAACTCATTGTAAAGCTTTTGATCAACCATGAGAAGCACATTCAAGCGTTCAAAGAATTTAAGGACTGTGTCACACAAGCAATAGCAGCAAGAAAGCAAATCAAGGCTGATATATCAGAAATTAAGAACACAGTAGAGCAAATTAAAAGTACAGTGGAGAGTCTCCAAAGTAGAATGAAGCAAGCAGAAGAAAGAATCTCAGAATTGGGAGATATT
Organism: Ochotona curzoniae; assembly: GCF_017591425.1. Classification (NCBI taxonomy): domain Eukaryota; kingdom Metazoa; phylum Chordata; class Mammalia; order Lagomorpha; family Ochotonidae; genus Ochotona; species Ochotona curzoniae. The sequence continues at coordinate 42,750,121 of NW_024467119.1, forward strand.
TCCTGTCATCAGGGGGAAGCAAACAAGAAGCTGGAAGCAGAGCTGGATCAGGCCAAAAAAAGTATTCAAGAATTGAAAGACACTATTAAGAGGCATAATATAAGAGTTATGGGAGTTCCAGAAGGTGCAGAAAGAGAAACTGGTTTTATAAATATATTTAATGGAATAATAAAGGAAAATTTCCCTAATCTAGAGAAAGAATTGGGAAATAACATCCAGGAGGGCCACAGAACTCCCAATAGGCTTGATCAAAAGCAGTCTTCACCAAGACACATGATCATCAAACTCTCTTCAATTGCACATAAGATCCTTAAATATGCATGTGAAAAAAAATCGATTGACATATAAAGGGATGCTAATTAAACTCACAAGAGACCTCTTACAGGAAACTCTACAGGCCAGAAGGGAATGGAATGACATATTCCAGATTCTAAAAGAAAAAAATTGTCGGCCCAGGATAACATATCCAGCAAAGCTTTCTTTTCTTTTCGTTCTTTTGCTGAAATAAAATTCTTCCAAAGTAAAGAAAAGTTAAAAGAATTTGTCTCTTCCAAACCTGCCCTACAAATGATACTTCAAGATGTTCTCTTGACAGAGAAGAGGAATAGCACCAAACAAAACCAAATGCAAATGGGAAGAACATCCCAGTAAAATGACAACAGAAGACTAAACCAATTCCTAAATGACAGGACCAAAGTACCACCCATACATATTAACCCTGAATGTAAACGGCTTAAGCTTAATCAAACATCACACATTTGTAGACTGGATTAAAAAACAAAACCCATCTTTTTGTTGTCTAGAAGAGACATTTCACCAACAAAAATCTGTGGAAATGATATCCCATGGATTTTGATGTTTTTGTTTTTGTTAGTTTCATCTCTTCAAACACTTTCTTCTGATTAAATTCTTCTATGACTCATAGATCATACAGTAGCATTATTTTCTTCAAGAAGGTTCTTGATTTTCATTTCTTCAGCTACTCGTTAGTCATTTAATGGCATGTTCTTTAACTTCATGGTGTTGTTAATTCCTTTTTTCTTCCTGATGTTGATTTTGTTTTGTGGCTTTTCAATTAAGGGGATGTACAATAGCTGTGTGATAGAGACTGTCATATCTAGTAACGTTATTTAACATCATGGCTCTGTAAATTTCTATTTTTTTTCTATTGTTGATTTTGTATTGTGACTTTTCACTTAAGGGATGTACAAGTAACCGTGAAATGGAGACTATCATATCCAAATGTGAGGTTACAACGCAGTATGCATCTCTATTCCAGACAAAGATGGACTTACAATGAAACTGTTCACTATATCTTGACAATAGGATGCTGGACTCTCTACCATTGTCCATGCCCGCAATGATGGACATATGACTGTGTATGAAGTACTATACTTTAGTAATGATATAAAGGAACTAGGGGAGGGGGAATTTGCGGAGAGGATAAGAGAAATCCCAGGAGCCTATGCAACTGTATTATAACATGGTAATAATAAAAAAAAGAAGAAACAAAGAAAAGAAAAGAAATGCAGATCTATACTGGCCAAAAAGAACTGCAAAAATGAGTAGTCTTGGGAATAAATACACTGTCAATTAAAAATAAGATTTTTAAAAAATTTCTAAAAAAAAACCCAAAAAACAAATATACTCTATCTCCTAAGCCACCAATCTCATTTTAACATTCAGCAAGATACAGCAATCCTTCCACACTGCTCTGTCCAACTCTGACCCCACTTGCTGTGAAAACCAGTTATACTTTCTTCATTTCTTTCAAATGGTTTATCTATTTCAGTAGAAGGCCTCATTTACTTCATAAAGAAAACAGAAGCTAACAGAGGGAAATCAAAATCAACTTCTTGTCAACACATCCACAACTTAATCATACACATCCTTTCTCTTCTTTCTGATCTGATAAAAAGGATGAAGCAGCTTTCCATGCATGAACACCTGTATCCGTTTTCTGTCTTTTCCTGAACTGTCTAGCTTATTATTTCTTCTTCTTTTTTTCTCTATATGTGGGAAGGTTGTACTTCATTGGAATCTTTTCATCTCTTCAAGACTTTCTCAAAACATCATTTATTTTTTAAAATTCTTTTTTGTCCTTCCTTCTACGATGGAATGATTTCTGCCTTTTGACCTTTGTTCCACTGTCCTATGAAAATGACCTCATCAAAACCACCTACAGTCTTTGGTAAATCTAATAAATACTATTTTTCTCCCACTTCTTTCTCTACATTCCCTGTATGTACCTCAATCTGATCTCTTCTGATCTACAACTTTAAGAAATCATGCTGGATTAACAGCAGAGACATCACTTGGAACAAATCAGATTTACAAACGCGCAGTCTCTGCTCCAAGCCGCAATAAGTGAAGCGCTACAATTCTGACGCTTCCCGAAGTTTGAGAATTACTGCCCTAGACAATTTGATCTGCAGGCATATGTTTTGTTTTGCCTCCAATTTCTGGGACTGCTATTATATAATTTGTCTCTCCAGCCCATGCTTCTCTTCCAAGACTCAAATGCCACTTTGACTTGGTTATCTCACTGTAGCCTCCATCAAACATGCGCCTTACAGAGCCTCTCACATGCACTTCTCCTTTCTTCCAACCAGTACTTCCTCTATAACTACCTTTTTCAAATACTTACAACTTTGTTCCAGTTAGAAACCTGGGAGCCAGTCTTAACTCCTCTTCCTAATTTCCCCACCTCCCATTCCCAACTCAACCAGTAAACCTTTAAATAGATCAGAAATTCATCTACCTTTTTCTATCCTTACCACCATCATTTCAGATCAACCTCCCATTACCTGGCCCACAGTAAAACATTATCAGTCTCCCCACAACCACTCTCATCCCTTCTTAGCTGTCTTGTATCACTCACTCCAAATACTTTTATGACTTTCCATAGTCCACATGCTGAATAAGATTCTCAGCAGATCTCTAATGCCCAACAAGATCGGGTAATACATGTAAAGGAGCTGTAACAATATCCGGCTCGCAGTACATGCTCATTAAACATTACTCCGGTTACTGTTACTCCAATACATTGATACAAACTGTTCCAAGTCCTCCAATATATCTTGTCTTTATTACCTCCATGCTTTAAGGGAAGCCGTACCATCTCCCTGCCCTTTGTCACCCTTCAAGTCTCAATTTATTTTCCATACATTCTTCACCAAAAAATTCGTTTTACTGTTACAGGAGGTAAAAACATCTTGCACTGATTGATTATATTCATCATATTGTTAATTAGGTAAGAAATATCTTTCTCATCAGGAGAGCAGTCAGTAGACTGGTTTTACTTCCCACTGTAACTAGCCAAGCGCATCTTGGTAAACAGCGGCTCTTCAGTTAGTGCTGGCCAAGTAAATACACGTTAGTCGCTTTCTGTCGTAGAACTCTCTTAGAGTGGCACAGTGTTTCCTCAGTATTTCCAGGTTTCTTCTTCTGTCTGTAACTACTGTCTCTCTGGCTCAGCTCCCACGTGCTGATCTTGATGATGCCCATTTCTTTGCTAGGGCTGTCTTCTGTAGTTCTGCTGCCTGTTTCTTCCCCGGAACACTTATATATTGCACGTTTTGAGCTTCTATTACCAGGCAGGCGCTTTTATATGCTTTACTCTTACTCCAATCTCTTTTAAGTTCAAACTTCATATTTCCAATTGTTTAGTAGACACTGTCTACGTGATTTGATATGTCCTAAGGGCATATCAAACTGGTTATGATTAAAACTGACTTTGTGAATACCTCTTTCAAAAGGTTCATTGCCTGCCTTTTCCTTCAACAAATAACAACTCTGTTGACTAGAACGGAGGTTCAACTCTTTCCCTGATTTCTTCCTTATGTCCCAACAATTGGAACTGGCAGACTTTCCTTAGATTCTGATTCTGCAACACCTTTTACATCCGTCACATGTTTCATTTCCACTGTGGATAGGAAAAAGCAGGCCTTTATTAGTTTACTCCAACAGAAGCAATCCAGTCATTCTCCTTAGCTTCAACGGTGTTGCCATATTAATTTCCCTGAAATACAGTTTTCTTCCTTTTAACTTTTGCTTTTTGTAAAAAATATTTGGAAGGTTACAGAGATGGAGAGTTAGTGCTCCTCTACATCCAGATTAACTCCTCATATGGCTGCAGAAGCCAGGGCTGGGCCAGGCTGAGCCAGGAGACAGAGCTTTCACCTGGACTTTTCTTGTGGGTGGCAGGAGCTGGATTGAAAATGGAGCAGCCAAGGACACAAACTGGTACCCACAGGGATGCTGGCATGGCAGCTGATGGCTTTAACAGCTGTGCCACAACACTGGGCCCTCATTTTCAAAATATTCTTGATGAGAAAATTAAGGCTTCCTATTGCCTTAAAAGTAAAGTTCAGTCCTGGTGTTGGGGTACAGATGGTTAAGCCAGCACCTGCAATTTTACCATCCCATATGGCTGCTGATTCTAATGCCAGCAGTTCCACTTTCGATCCAGCTCTTTGCTAATGCACCTGGAAAAGCAGCAAATAAAGGCCCTGTGCTCACTTGGGAGAAGCTAACGGTGTTCCAAACTCCAGGCTTCAGCCTGGACCAGCTCCGGTCACTGTGGAAGTAAATCAGCAGATGGAATTTCTTTGTCTCTTCTTCTGTAACTCTGCCTTTCAAATAAAAACAAATTGGCCTAACACTTTTTAAATCTTTTAAAAATTTCTTTGAAAGGCAAGATTACAGAGAGAAGGTACCATCTACTGGTTCACTTCCCAAAGGTTCCCATAGGCTGGGGCCATGCTAGGTCAAAGCAAGGAGCCCAGCACTTCTTCCAAGTCTCCTACATGGGTGCACGGGGCCTAAGGAATTGAGTCATCTCCTGTTGCTTTCCCAGGTGCACTAGCATGGAGGTGGACTAGAAGTGGAGCAGCTGGGACCCAATCTGCTGCCCATGCAGAATGCCAGCACGGCAGACTGCTTAAACTGCTACATCACACCACTGGCCCCTTGGCCTAGCATTTAAGATTAATTATCTGGCACAAAGCTATCATACTTTACTCCAGACACTCCTTACAGGTATTAGCTGACCTTAGCTATCTTATTTTTTCTTTGTACTGGAAGCTTTGTCTCTACTTCTGCTTCCAGATCTTAGCCAGACATAATTCAAGCACTACCCTCGCAAGTGCTATAGTAACAGCTGCTCTGCTCTTCCTAACCTAAATCCCATCAATAATCTCACCTGCTGAGGACATATCATGGGGGCATTTTTTTATTTTTTGGTACAACATTGGGACTTTCTGCAATCATGCATAATCTTTTTTGCCTGTTATTTATTTCCAGTAAAATTAAGAGCCTTAATCAGACTCTACATTCTCCCTATCTCTTCTACTTCACAAAATAACTGCTTACAGAGACAACTAATCAAGAGGTCAAAGCAAAGCCTCCACTTGCCAGTTCCCAAACATCAGTAAAGTCACTTCAGCAAAAATGCAAAAAGGCAAAGTGGTTTCTCACCCTTCACTTCCCCAAACGTCCAAACATCAACAAGCTAAAGCTAGTCAACAAATAAACAAACAAAAACAACAAAACAAACAAACCGCCTTTCCAAGCCTGGGAATTTGTACATTGTTCAAGCAATACTCTCTTCCTAATCTTTCATTAGGCTTGAATTCATTAATCACAGCAGAACACAAATTCCACCAAACTAGGGACTTGCAGGTTCACTATTTGCCTGGTGTTCAGAACTTCTCAGGTGCTCAAAAATACTGTTTGCATCAACTAGATTTTTTTGTTTAAATGTTGTTTTCTAGCACTTCTGTCATCTCCTCTGTTGAGACTGTGAGCCCAATAGATGCTTTCACTCACAGTTCATTTTCCGTTTGCCAGTTTTTAAAGGAGCCACAAGTCGGTCAGGGTGCATTCACAAGATGAAAGAAGTGGAACCTACTGCTGCAGAGTTCACTCCTAGAGCTGTCACCTCACAAGAACTCTAGCAAACTTTGCAACCTCTCGCAAACCTGTCCGATACCCATTCTTTTAAAAAGGCGCTGCACTTTTCATTCCCCTAAAAGAGTTCTCCGCCCGGGACTACACAAAACAAACATTTGTGGAAACGCAGGGCTGTCGGAAAGACTCGATTTTCAACTATATCTGTGGTGGAGAGAAGCTTTAAAGCGACAAGGGACAATCAGCAATAATTTTTCAGTGTTGTAGTGAAAGCAAGACCCACTAGCACCGGGGAAGGTCCTCAACCGAAGCGAAGGAAGAGACCGGAAGAGGGCAGAAAGAGAGAGAGGTCGTGACAGCCTGGACCAGAGATCCGGGACGGCGTTCCAAAGACCCCAACCCGGGGGCTGAGCCCCAGCCTGGTGCACAACATTCGCGAAGAAAGCAGTCGGCGCGGGGACCGAGGGCACGGACACGCTGAGGTGCTCCGCAGCCCTCCGCCCACGGGATCTTTCCAGAAGGAGCGAGGAGACCCAGCCCTGCCCAGGTCGCTCCGCAGCCCGGCCCTCGCGGGGGTCTCGAGCCCCCCGGAGGCGGCAGGGAGCCGGCGGGCTCGTCACCACTCACCGCTCCGCCCCGCAGCTCGCCCGGCTCCCGGCGCTCCCCTCCGAACCGCTCCCTCGGCACCCTCCGGCTCCCAAAGAGCAGAAACAAAGGTTCCCGCAGCACGGCCCGGGGGAAGCGTTTGGCGGTGCGCAGCAGGAAGTGACGCAACCGCCCTGTTTCCGGTCCGCCGGATTATGAATGACAGCCGGCGGGAGTCACTTGGTAGCACTTTGGCTGCGTTTCGGCTGGGCAGGTTCCGGTGGTCGCTCGCTGCCCGGCCTGGCCGCGCCTCTGCGACCAGGTAAAGCCGGCGCTCAGCCGAGGCAGGGCGAGGGCCAGGCAGCAGATCCCGGCCGGCGCCGGGCCGCCCCGGACCTCGGCCCCCGGCTGCCCCGAGTGCCCGGCCGGCCTTCCCGCTGCAGGTGCAGGGGCCTGTGGGGTCGTCCGCCTTCGGCTGCTCCAGAACTCTGCGCTCTCACTGCAGGCTTTCCCCCCGCGGCGCTGGGGACACTTTTCCATTCCGACTGAGCTCATTTGAGGACACGGCCGCTTGCTGGTCAGTTATTTCAAAGGACTTGTGGCTTCTCCCGCAGTCAAGTATGTGCAGTGCCCCTCTTGACTCGTTCTGACTTGTTTTGAGCCACTTGCGTGAAATTGTTTGGCTTCAAAATCTATTACTGTTGTTACTTCTCATGTCAACTCCACCTGACTTACAGGCTCCGGAGTCCCTCCCACCCCTCAACCCTCGCCCCAACTTTTTGATGCCATTCAGGTACTACACTCTTAAATGCCAAGAAAATACCAGGATTTAGTAAATACATCTTGTGCTGAAGTATTGAAAAAGACTATATTGATAGGAGACAACGCAAAAGTTAGCAGCTACTTTTTCGACGTTTAAACATAGCCAGTTAGTAATGACAATATGACACAGCTGAGTGTTTAATAAGTCAAACATCAAGCTCTGCCACAGAGCTTAATCATACTCATTGCTTGAGAATGTGTTTGAATTATGCGGAAAGACGTTTTAAGTGGTTGAACCTTAAAATACGATTGACAAAGGTTGAGCTTTGAGAATGCTTTTGCCAGGTTCTTCTCGTGTTTTCTACACTTCTGCATGTGTGCCTAATTTTAAATAAGGCTCACATTTGAGGTTAAAGAATGGTTTTCAAGTGTTTTTTTTTTTTTTTCACTTATTTCGCTTTGCATCATCACCTGTGGTTGGAAATAATGATAAATCCCAGTACTAGATCACTTTTCTTTTTTAAAGATTTATTTTTATTGCAAAGTCCGATATACAGAGAGGAGGAGAGACAGAGAAGAAGATCTTCTGTCTGAAAGTGTCCCTAAGTGATTGCAACAACTGGAGCTGAGCCAATCCGAAGCCAGGATCCTCCTCCAGGTCTCCCACACAGGTGCAGGGTCCCAAGGTTTTGGGCCGTCCTTGACTGCTTTCCCAGGCCACAGGCAGAGAGCTGGATGGGAAGTGGAGCTGCTGGGATTAGAACCGGCGCCCGTATGGGATATTGGTACGTTCAAGGTGAGGCCTCTAGCTGCTAGGCTGTGGCACTGGGCCCCTAGATCACTTTTCTAATAGCAGCCTTGGAACTAAGCAGTCCTGGGGTCAGCCAACTAACGTGTCTATTGCATACGTTCTACATGGTGGATGTGGGTTTTGCCCTCAAGTATTCTAAGTTGCCTGTGGGACTCTGCCTTTGACTAATAATGGGAGTGGAGCGGTTTCGGTCATGTAGGCCCTAAGGAGGCTGGGTGTTGGCCTTTGGAGTCGGAAAGTTTGCTTCCTGCTGTGTGGGTCCCTGTTAATTATGAGGTCAGTCTCAACTATGACTCCATGGCAACAGATGGTTCCCTGATTGTCCAGAGGGGAGATTTATGGTTATTCCGTTGTTCGCATCATGAAATAAAACTTGAGAACTGTTGGGTCCTGGAGACATTATGTCAGAGGATAAGTACAATGAGGAAAAGAAAGGTATGTACGGAGCTGGGCAGCCATGGAAGTGCTTTTGCAAGTCAGTCAGGAGAGGCTGTGTGGAATTGTTCTTTTTGAAGAAAAAGCAGTGAATGAGATGACTACATGGGCAAAGGGGAATGAGAAGTGTAAATATTCTCAATTCTTCCTGACATCCTCCTGTGGCAGCAGGGTACAGGAAGTAGCGTTGGGAAGGAGAAAGGGTAGCAGATGAAGTCAGAAAAAGCCACTGTCACGCGAAGCCCTATTTAAAGGATTCCCCTGACTCGTTGGGAAGTGGAGTTCCGTGATGGTTAACAGGCTGTTGCAGTAGTCGTAAGAGCCGGTGATAGTTTAAGATGACAGTACTAGGAGGTTAGATTTGGTGTGTATTTGATGGATGACAGGGTATGAGGGGAAAAGGAATGAAGCGGAACTTCACCATTTTCGGACTAAATGTGAGCAAACAGTGTTGCTCTGGAATGGGGCCAGTTAGGAAAGAGAAACACATTTAGAGAAACAACCAAGTGGAGCTGTGTGTGTGTGTAAGGTGTGTGTGTGTGCCTGTGCGTGCATGCACAAATGGATGCTTGAAGTGAATTAGCAAAATGGCTATAGATAAAAAAAAATGCTTATATAAAATTTTTTTTAATATATGAAATGTTTTACGTACCATTCAAATATATGAATTAGGATGGACATGCAAAAATATATATATAAGTGCCTGAATTAATAACCTGTGATTAGTTCAGCTTTTTAATCATGTCTTTGGGAGTGTGCATTTGATGCTCTCACCACGGGCATTCCCACTTCCTGTGTCAGAGATCGTGACTGTAAGTCCCCGTTCCGCTTCTCATGCAGCGTCTGTTAGTGTGCGCCAGCAGAAGGAGGCTCCGGTGTCGGGTCGCTGTCTGGGGAGAGTTCCAGTGTTTTGGGCTTTGGTTTGGCCCAGGCCGGGCATCTGGGGAGTGAACCAGCAGATGGTTCTTTTCTCTCTCTCTCTCTCTCTTTCTGTCTGCCCTTTCAACAAATTAAATAGTCTTGGGCAATTTCCAAGTAACAAAACCGAAACACCCACATTTTCTAACTTGTCTATCCCTTCTGCCAGATCCCTAAGCAAATTGGCACATCTGGGGAAGATGCCTGCTCTGTTAGCTCTATTCGGCTCCTGCAGTTCGTGTCTGCTGCTCTCTCGCTGTCGAGAGCAGCTCAGTGTGGCATTTTTCAAAACAGGCAAGGCAGGTGACTCTGCTGCCGTGCTTGGCCTGGGCGTGACATGAAGCCGCAAGGAGAGCTGGGCCCAGAAACTCCCGAGACCCACACCCTGAGTTTGCAGTGCCTCTCTAAGCTCTGCATAAATAATGGAACTTGGAAATTCTCCAGGTAGTAAGGGAAAGAGGAAAAAGAGAAAGTTTTTCGTTTTTCATATTTGCGCACTTTGAGAGAAACCTATGTCTCACCCTCTTGAAAAATCTAAGATACAGTGGAAGCCAAGAACATCAAATTTGTACAGGCTTACTAAATATTTAATATTTGCTCTAAAAGGGACTTCATACAGAATGGGAGAAATGTCCCAAGCACACTAATGTTTTTAACTCCAGGATCATTAAGTAGCATTTCATTCATCATGAAAAAGGACCACCATGTATTTGGAAAAAAACATATTAAGAATCAACGGTGTATTACATTTTCTCTCAGACATTTCATTAGTTTTAAGACATCACCATGAGCAGATTATTGTATTGCCATGCAGTATTCAAAAAGAGAAGAGTTTATAGAATATATGTAAAAGCCTATTTGATGATTCTTGTGTGCCCTGGAAAATTGTAAAATATACATGTACTCTCTCTTTGTATGCATATTAAACCAAAAATAGTATGGTTTTTTAAAAATTATTTATTTTTATTAGAAAGTCAGATACATTGAGAGGAGAGACAGGAAGATCTTACGTCCACTGATTCACTCCTCAAGTGGTCACAATGGCAGTAACAGCCGATTGGATGGCAGGAGCCTAGAGCCTCTTTTGGGTCTCCCACATGGGTGCACAGTCCCAAGGCTTTGATCTGTCCTTGACTGCTTTCCCAGACCACAAACAGGGAGCTGGCTGGGAATTGGGGCCGCTGGGATTAGAACTAGCACCCATATGGGATCCCGGAGTGTTCAAAGCAAAGACTTTAACCACTAGGCCACCACACCAGGCCCCATGGCATTGTATTGTTTAAGTATTAATGGAGCTAGTCTCATAATCACTGTTTCCTAGACTTCTAGGCACATGAGGAAATCTATCATGTTTTGTTTCAAATTTGCCTTCTGAAAGCATTTAGGTTTCTTTATAGTGTCCGGCCACTGGGAAAGTAAGTCCAGATGATTGGTAAGTTTAGAAGCAAAATATCCCTGGGGCCACACTTCTAGGAAGAGTCCCTGCGAAATTCATGGCCAAGTACCAAATGAAAACCAAAACATCATTAAGTTCAGAGTTGAAAAATGGTGTCCATCAATTGAAAAATGTTTGCTTTTAAATCACATAATGTAATTTTTTCCTCAAAGTCATCATCAGATGAAGTGTTTATTACGCTGTCAAGACTTTCTAAGGTGGTACCTTACCAAGCATAGCCTTCGGTAAGCCTATTAAAACTGTTCAGTGAAAACATGTTGATCAGAAAGAAATTCCGTCTTGCCTTTTGCTAAAAAAACAGAAAGACAACAGATTTAGAATTAAAAACGTTACGTTTTTAATGATCTTGTAAAATTCACATAACACTAATATTTCAAATATAAAAAGGACAATACCTGTGTACTTTTAAAACACTTTAAAATAATTTTATCTCTAACATGCCATCATTCTATTTCGCAGTTCACGGTGAAGGCTTCTAAAGAGCGCCATCTAGTGTCGGTTTTGGAATTGTGCTTTATGGATTAGAACAGACCCAGAAGTATGAATCAACCGTAAAAAATCATGCTAAGGGCTCGCAATTGACCTAGAATTAAGGTGCCCATGTCCCACATCCAGAAATGGCTGGGTTGACCCCCCTGCTCTGTCCGTGACTCCACCTTCCTGTTAACACAGAGCCTGACTGTGAGTCATGAACCTACTGGAATGTGGATGCACACTGGGTGTTTGGGCCAGTCCGTGCCACAACTGGTTGTTGACGGTCTTTATTTTTATTGGAAAGTCAGATAGGAGGAGAAATGAAAATTTATGAGTCTGGCGCCTTAGACCACTCGGCCATCCTGACAACCAGAAATGAAAATTTAAAATGTCTCTCAATAATCACACCTCAAAACTGTCTTGAAAATAAGCTGTGTTTGAATCTATGTATTCATTCAACACATCCTGCTTGGGGCCTGCACTGTGGCTCCGCAGGTTCAGCTGGTACCTACAACACTGGCATTTCCTCTGAGCATCAGTTCAAGTCTTAGCTTCTTTATTTCCAATCCAGCTCCCTGCGGCTGTGCCTGGGAAAGCTGCAAAGGATGGGTCCCCGTGCGCCCCTGCTGTCTGTCCACAGGCAAGGCCCGGATGGTATCCTTAGCTCTTGGCTTACCCTGGCCCAGCCCTGGCAGTTGTGGCTATTTAAACAGTGAAACAGCGGGTGGAAGATCTGTTTTTCTTTCTCTGTGTCACTTTGTCTTTCAAATAACTTATGAGACACTTGTTGATTATATATGATTAGATAGGAGGGTAGATACATCCAGCAAGCCTTGTTTTCATTGTGTTATTTAACAAAACAAAATTTCTCCTGTAATGGAACATTTTAGCTGGGGGAGATAATATCCAGGCTTTGGACAGTCCTCTACCGCTTTCCCAGGATACAAGTAGGGCGCTAGATGGGAAGTGGGGCCACCAGAACAGGAATCAGTGCCCATATGGGATGCTGGCATGTGCAAGACAAGGACTTTAGCTACTAGACTACTGCGCCGGGCCCAGGACCCTGCATTTTAGATTAACAGTCCACATCTGCTTGAGCAGATTTAATGGAAGCAACATCGAGACTTAAAAGTTTCGTAAGATCAGGAAGATCTTTGTAGGCCACTGTAACATTGGGGGCTTTTCTGTGACTGGATGTTGGGGTTTCAAGGTGAGTAGCAGCATGATTTTACTTCGCATTTATGAGCATCAGCTGAACCGTTGTGATGAAGGACACTGGGTGGGGTGGTGAGACGGAGTGCTGAGTGAGTTTACAGTAATTCAAGAGAGGTCACAGCTTCAGTCACAGTAGAAGCCATCGAAATGGTGACCAGGTTTTGCATTTATGGCGAAGGCAGAGCTAGCAAAGGTTATTTGTTATGGGCGTGTGTAAGAAAAGAGCAAGTAGAAATGTGTTGTGTAAGGTGTACTCTTTTTAAAGGAACTGGGTGCAAAATTACCCCCCAAGACTTGTTAGTTTCACAGGGTAGAAATATTTTGCTTTTGAATTTTTTTGTCCTTGGTTTGGTATTTGGGAGTACTCTTGTAGCATCATTATATCACACACCTTTACTGATTTCTAGAACAGATTTCTAAAACATTCGTCTTTGATTTTAACTTCTAAATTATCTTCCAAGATCTGGAACTATTTCATATTTATGCCTTAGGTGACCCGATGGAAGAAGAAAATGAAAGGCATTAAGAAAAGTCTCACAGAAGAGTATCTCTACCTGGACTTCTCTCACCAAGCAGGAGGACACATCTTTCCTCTTCATACGTCTGTAACTTTATTTTTACTGTCGTACTGTGACTGCAGCCTCTTTAAAGTTTGCTTCGTCCGTACCAAAGAAGGTACAGATAGTTCACTGCAAAGGAAGGCACTGTCCCAGGATGTTGAAATACAGATTCTTTCAAAGGAAGACCTTCCACCCATCGTGCAGAGTTGCTGTTTACCTGCAGTGGTGGAGCAGCCTGGCAACTTCTGTAGGGCAGGCCTTGCTGTTGTACTGAGACACATCGTTCAGAAATCATACGAAGCAGATCCCTCGAAGAAAGACATCTTGGAACTTCTGGGTTTTAAAAAGACCTGCTTGAAAGCCTGTGCTGAAGTGAGTATATACGGTCTGTGTTCCATTGTTTGGTACAAGGTGGTGACTATGTGCTTCACCGCTTATTTTAAACGCCTCTTGGGAATATTGTCTCATTTGCCAAAGAGTAACCAAAGACTTAGTAGTCCTTCATGGTTGCTGATATTTTCATTATTGTTTGTTAAGTCTGGAGTTGTTATTTAAGAAAATAGCTTTGTTTTGCATGCTTAATTTTTTTTGGTGTGGAAGATTTCTGAAGGGAATAATTTACACATAAGCAGGAGCTCATGTAGCAATGCAATGTGTTGGCAGCTCTGCGTGTGTGTGTGTGTGTGTGTGTGTGTGTGTGTTGTATGTATTTTGAGATGTTGGTAAGAAATGGTGTGTTTGGGGACAGGCTAGAGGAATGCCTAACCTCTCTTGCTCGATGTTTTCACTCAAGTACCATCATAAACCTTCTTCATGAAACCCATCACAGAAGTGGTTTAACTCAAGGCTTAAATTTTCTAACCAGTTTTATTTCCCAAACAAATTCCTTTCTTTCAACTTGTGTTAAAAGTAAAGAAAATGCTCTCACTTCTTGGTTTGTCTTTTAGGTTAGTCAGTGGACCAGGCTGTGTGAACTCACCATCCCTTTGGCTGTTGAGAATTTTGTCAGAGAGTCTCCTGCCCAGCCGGAGGCCATCCCTGCAGAAATCCTCGAGTTAGAAAGAAAGCTGAGTGAGCCTGTCCGAGTGCATAACGACGATAAGCTCAGGAGGCAGAAGCTGAAACGACAGAAGGCCGCCGACGCTGGGCCTCCCCACGCTAAGGGAAAAGAGAAGAACAAGAGCCTCACGGGGGAGAGCTCCGAAGACTGGGACTCACCTCAGAGTCTGGAGCTCGGAGTGGCCTTCTCCAGGCTTGCAGTAGGGGAGGAGCCGGTGCCTGGCAGCAGGGAGCCTGCTCACATTAGGAAAGCCAAGGCCTCGGACCTGCCGCCCCTGGAGCACGTGTTTGCCGAAGGCCTGTACTTCACCTTGTCCGATATCGTGCTCTTGCCCTGTATCCATCACTTCCTGGTAAGGTTTTCTCCAGAGTGTTGCCGTTATTACAAATTTCAATCTATAAAACTACACATTTGGATTCTCATTGTAGTTTTTACTGTCTTCATGCCCCCAAACAGTTTCTAATATGGTGTCCTTTTCTCATCTCTAACATGGAGGTACTAATACCTATTCCAAAGGAATAGTGTGTGGAACAAAGGAAAGCTTCCATGCTATGAGGGGAGAGCAATGTTTACTCTCAGTACGCGGTAGTAATTATAACTTTTGAGTTGTTGGAATTTTAGCAATTAGTAACCTTAATATTATTCTGAATTACTATTGTGATTATCTCCTCATATTAGAGGGGCGAGACTTAAAAAAAAATCCATGTAAAGTTTTCTCTCCTAGAAGGGAAAGCTCCGCCTCCTCCTCTCACTCTCTACCCTTCCCTCTCTGAGAAGGACCAAATGTGATGTGAGAATGCAGCCTTGCATTTGGGTTTCAAGAGCTGCATTTTTCTTGTTTGAAGCAATGCACCCTTTCCCCTGCTAAGATATCAAACATCAGATTTTATTCTCCTGCTTCAGCAGCACTTCAATGTCCACTGACACATGAGAAAAAGACTTGTGTTGAAAATCGATACAAAAGCCTCGTATTTGGGGATTTACACTTCACTACTAAATGGGGCGGTGTTGATCAATTGTCATTTCTTTAAATAGCAGTTTTCTTCAAAACTGAAGCAAAACAGGGTTAGCAACAAAAAATATTCCTAGATTAAATAATAGGGAAAAAAAAAGAGTAAGGAATTGTTTAGAATTGTGATTCGCTACTCCCGACGTGACATTTTTTACTTGCCCAGTCACGTTGTTTCTCGGTTCTCTTCTCCTTGACTCTGTCCCTCCCTTGCCTCCAACCCAGTCCTTAGGGTCGGCATTTGGGACATACTGAAAGATTTGGCTTTCTTGACTTCTCCGAATAATTGTTTGTTTTTCTTTTTCCCAACTTATGAGAATTAAAGCGGTGCATCCACTTACTGAGTTGAGACATTTATTTAAAAATTGTAAAATCTGTTCTATCAGGCACCATGTGAGCACTGGGAATATAGTGATGAGTAAAACAGATAAGATCTCAGCCTACGTGGAGTTAATATTCTAGTAGCAGAAGACATAAATGAGGAAGTAAGCGGTGTATAACATTTACATAAAATAATAAGTGCTACCAAGAAAATAGGACAAGGTGACAGAAAAGGCTTCAGTATTTGACTTCAAACTCCAAGGTGAAAGTTGGATTCACCTACAAGAAGGAGATCATAGTTCGTTGTCAGGAGGCCCATCTTCTTTTTAGCTCATTTGGATTGTATTTTAACTGAATTTAAAATCAGTTTAGCTGATTAAGATTAATCAAGCAAAACTATGCCTAACCAAGAGGAGTTTTTCCCCTCCAATCAAGACGTCTGTCTGCCTACTAGTGAGATATCTGTATCTGACGTGACTGAAAAGCTTCGCTTTCATCTCAGTGCTAAGTTAAGAGACTTATTAGCTCTTTTCTAACATATGTATTCCGTGATTAAATAATGCTTTCTTGACACATTTTGGTAAGCTAATTCTCCAAATATTTTCCTTTACCCCCTTGTATTTTTCCTGAAGCTGCACATTGGCTCTCAGGCAGTCATCCTTTTTTTTTTGGTCAGATCTTTGGTGTTGTTTTTATCATGTTTTCCTCCTTTAACTTATCATGGGTAAAAAAGGTAATCATTTTAGTTGATATGGTGGCAGTTTTGCCAAGCCTTCAGGCTTGTGTTAGTACACATTCAAGTGAATAGAGTAACAGTCCAAGTGCTCAGAATCAGGGTCCAGCTCGTAAGTAGCAGCCAAGATCAAGATAATAGACTTGGATCAGAAGCATGGAAGTGAACCGAGGAATATTTAGCTGCAGGAATAAAGTTGGGGTTAAAAAAAAAAGCCTGCTTAATTTGTCCATGTTAGGGTTTAGGTTACCAGGGTTCAAAACTAAAAGAACACAGAATATATCCAGTCCTGCTAAACAGTGGAGCCTAAGAAACACACTGGTAGCGGGTCGAGTGGCTGAGGTGTTAAACAGGATGTGCCTTTTCAAGTAGGTAATAGCACATGAAGTTAACTCATGATGGCCCAGCTCTCCATGGAAATGTCCTGACAGTGTTGTCTCCTTTGTAATGTTTTACAGTTGAATTCAAAAGGAATAAATTAAAAACACTTTATGTCCCTCTTCTCCTTTCACTCATTCACTAGAACCTTCTAATAGCTAATGCATCACTCTGACAACAGAAAATTATGTAGTTTATTTCCTATTGGTAAATAAACATATTTTTTAAGAATTATTCCAAAGATTATTTCTGTAAGACAGAAGTTGCCAAGTTATGAATTTTCAGAAGAACTTAGGATTTTTTTTTTTTAACATTTATTTGTTTATTGGAAAGTCAGATATACAGAGAGGAGCAGAGACAGAGAGGAAGATCTTCTGTCCGATGATTCACTCCCCAAGTGAGCACAACGGCCAATGCTATGCCGAGCTGAAGCCAGGATCCAGGAACTTCTTCTGGGTCTCCCAAGTGGGTGCAGGGTCCCAAAGCTTTGGGCCGTCCTCGACTGCTTTCCCAGGCCACAGGCAGGTTGCTGGATGGGAAGTGGAGCTACCGGGATTAGAACCGGCGCCCATATGGGATCCTGCCGGGCCCAGAATTTAGGATTTAATTCTGTGTGTTTTAACTTCCGATGCGTTGAATTGCATGTTTAAGTACGTTTTTTTTTTTTTTTTAAGCTAAAGTAAAACCATTCCTCATTTAGCAATTGATGTTTAGACAGAGATTTGTAGTAAATGTCTCTTTTGGTGTTCTCCATTGAGACGAACTAGGATCTCATTTTCGGACATATTTTAAAAATGATGGATACAACTTGTTTGGTGATAAATTTTGTATTTTCAGTATCTTGTTATGTTCTTAAGAGTTTAGGGTAATTTTATTTTTATGAAGATTGCATTCTGGGGCTGGTACAATGGCTCAATTGGCTAATTTTCCTCTTGCAAGCGCTGCCATCCCATAATTTCCTGACCCCTACACTTCCCATTCAACACACACTCATATATATATGTATACACACACACACACACACACACACACACACACACACATACACAGAGAGAGAGAGAGAGGAGGAGGGCAGGGAGACTTTCTATTTACTATTTTATTTCCCAAACACCACAACACCTGGGATGGGCCAGACCCAGGGTAGGATTCCAGAACTCTCTCTAGTTCTCCAATGTAAGTGGTAGGGGCACAAGTTCTTGATCCATCAGCTGTTGCTTCCCATTAGCAGGAAATTGCAAACAAAAAATGGAGGAACTGAGATGGCCTTCATTCAGGCCTTTTAGTATGGAAGGCAGCATTCCAGACAGCTGCTTATCTGCAGTGTCTTACCTGTCCCCAAGAGTTCCCAGTTTTAACCTAGTGATTCTGATCTAAAAGTGAAAAATAGGATATTAGGATTGTATTTCCGTTGATACAGAATGATTGCTGTGTTTTCATTGCTTATGCTACCCACCTAAATGTGTGTGAGTCCAGGCATATTTCCAAAACAATAGGCATGGCAGAAAATGAAATAAGCACAACTTGTTTTGTTTAATAGATGATTGGAAATAAATGCACAGCTGAAAATAGATTTAACATCTTGTTTCAGACACACTTTCTGTCTGTTATTACAAATTGCAACTAACTAGTTGCTAAGGTTTCATTTTGTGACCTTGATGTCTACATTTTTAACCTTTTCTTAAAAGGTTTATTTATCTATCAATTTGAAAGAGCAACAGAGAGCAAGACAGAAATTTTCCAGCTGCTGTTTTCATTTCTTAGATAGCTACCAACAGGAAAGGCTAGGGCAACCTGAACCAGGAGCCAAAATCTCCATCCAGGTTTCCTACTTGGGAGATAGGGGCCCATGTACATGGCTCTCACACAGTGTTTCCCAGGTGTGTAAGTAGGAAGCTGCATTGGAATTGGCTTAGCCAGGACTCAAACCTGAATCCCAACACTCTGATGAAGATGCAGGCAACCCATATGGAAGCTTAATTCACTACACCACAGTGACCACCCCCATTAGCTACTGTTTGAGGAGTAAATTATATTTGACTTCCTTCCTATCCTTAAGGAATTTTGTAATATTTTTAGTGATTTTTAACCTAATAAGCCAGGTAAGTTTTTCTTTTTCCAGAGGCATTTCTTAGTAACAAATTTAATTTTCATTGAACAGTTTACATTATCCACTTAAATGCTTATTAATGAATGTAATGACTAATTCAGTGGCTATGAGTTGTTTGGTATTAGCTAGCTGTCCAAGCATATCGATGAAATTAGGTGATCTGTGATACACAGCAAAATTCCTCAATTTCTTTGGAATTTGAATTATTATTCAGTCTCAACTAGTTGCAAAAGGAAGGGAAGCTGCCATGTAATAAACTAGTAAAGGAAAAGTAAGAAAAACGCAACATTCCTGGTATTATTTTATCACTTCTTGAGTTCAGTTCCATTGTAAACTTTTCTATTTCCAGCTAAGAATTTTTTTAAAGAATCACAAACCTTTTAACTTCCAGAATTTCAAATGAGAGTAATTTTCAGATTTTTTTACTGTAATTTACAGATCATTCATTTTGTAAGATGATTGTATAAAATAAATGTAATTTTCATATCATAAATATTTAAATACATATTTATAAATTGAAAATAGCTTGCCATATTATGGTACTCTGATATTTTCTGTTTCGTTTTTTAAAGACCATTTTATGTAGATTTCACGACTTCCCAGTGGGTTATAAGCAGCAGTTTGAAAACCACAATTTAAAAGATTATTCGCTGAAAATAGACTTCTTCATTGTTTAGTCTTTCATTTGAGTTAGTATTATTTACAATGCAGTGTTTTAAGTGCTTACAATATTTAAAGAGGGTTTCATATAGCCCTATCCTTACTTGTTTTTATTTAATCTAAAAGTTCAGATAAAATATAGTGCAATGTATATACATGTGAATTCCTCATTAATTCCTATTCTTTTGGGTCTGCTTTGGTAAATTGTCAGAAATAGTAGTAGAGACTTTCTGTGACTTGACCTTTTTATACATCTATCTATAATAATCATAATCTGTGATATTGTCATGGTTTCTATGGAAACAACATAAAATGCCTCTCAAGCAAGAACACTCTAATTTTCAAAGAAACTGAAATTTGGTGTCATAATAGGGGAGAAGCCATCTTAACAAACGGAAACAAAAAAATATAACCTTGCATCAGGAAAAATGGCTTTCAGTTTTGTAATTTGAAAAATTTTAAATCTTATTTCACGTGCTGCTTTGCATTTTTTTGAAAAGTCCTCTGAATAATGTTACCGTTGCCTCCAGTTACATGAGGAGATATGTTTCATGACCCCCAATATAAGCCTGGAACTAAGGATAGTATCTCTCCTTGTTTGTGTACTATGTTGTTTCTTATGCACGATTATACAAATTTAATGCTGTTTAAACTTTAAGCAGTGTTTATTGTGGAATTTGGTCATCACTTTGTAGGTTGAGGTGTTAGAGCAAAATTAGCACCAAGATCTTTGTGCATTTGTAGAATTTTATGAATAAAAGACAAGCCTTAGCAGTTTCAATACATGATTGTTTTTTTCTTAAAAGACTAGAACTTTCACCTTTTCACTTAAAGGAAACACTTTACAGCTTCTCTTTGGTATATGTGAGTTGTCAATATTATTATCTGGGTTTGGGAGTCATTAAGTACATAAGAGTTACTGCACAAAGCACTGTGTGACACAGCAACATTTGATCTGATAACCTAATATGTATGTTAGGTTTTTGACATAGTTCTATCCATTTAACTCTATTCATTGTGTTGAGAGCTTATGGCACACAATGAGGTTCTGTGTCAATATGTCCCTGAAGACGTTTCAGATTTTTAAAAAATGTTTGTTTGCTTCCATTTAATTGAAATAGTCATGGTGACAGAAAGAAAGAGAGAAAATCTTCCATCTACCAGTTCACTTCCCGAATTCCCCAGTAGCCAAGCCTAGGCCCAACTAGCTCTCCCACATGATTAGCAGGTGCTTGGAAACAAGGACAATCACTTGCTGCCTTGCCGGGAATATTCGCAGGAAGCTGAACTGGAAGCCAGAGATGTTGGGACTCATAGCCACACTCTGATGTGGGGTGTAGATGGGGCTTGGCTTTCCAGGTTTAAAGGGAGTTTATTACACAGGAATTCTTTTTTTTTTTTAACACATTTTTTTTAAAGATTTATTTATTTTTTATTTTTTTACTGGAAAGGCAGATATACAGAGAGGAGAGACAGAGAGGAAGATCTTCCGTCCAACGACTCACTCCCCAAGTGAGCGCAATGGCCGATGCTATGCCGATCCGAAGCCAGGAGCCTCTTCCGGGTCTCCCACGCGGGTGCAGGGTCCCAAAGCTTTGGGCCGTCCTCGACCGCCCTCCTGGGCCACAGGCAGGGAGCTGGAAGGGAAGCGGGGCTGCCAGGACTAGAACCAGCGCCCATATGGGATCCTGGTCGTGCAAGGCGAGGACCCCAACCACTTGCGCCACCGCGCTGGGCCCACACAGGAATTCTTGGAGTGGATTAAAAATAAGCCACTAATGAATGGTAGGCAATTGATAAAAGATGTAAAGTTCACCAGAATGATTTGCAAATGTACTGTTTATGTATGCATTCACAAATGTCATCATTGGTATTAATATTCATTCTGTTATGATTACTCGTATTCTTTCTCCGTTTTCTTTGTGGTATTGGTTTCTTGCATTATGTGACTAAAACACAGTTGTTCACTTACCTTCCAATGGATATCTTGCGTATTTCTAACTTTTAGCTATTATACACAAAACTAAAAACATCTGTATTCAGATTTTATATGGACATAAGTTTCTGTCTCATCTGAAGCACAATTACTAGGTTTTATGGTGGGAGTATGTTTAGTTTTGTAAGAAACTGCTGAACTGTCTTTTAAATTGAGTGTACTCTTTGTGTGCCCGCGAGCAAAGGATGAGCTTCGGTTGCACCACCTCCTCACCATCATTTGGTGTCAGTGTTTCAGACCATTGTCAATGTAAGTGTGTGGCCACATCTCCTTGCTTTAGTTTGCAGTTCTCCATGATGTGTGATGATCAGCCTTTTTTCATATGCTTAGTTACAGTGCGTTTATCCTTTTAAAGTAAGATTAAGACCCTCACCCAAGTTTTAACGTTTTTTTCTTACTGTTAAGTTACTCCAGTTTTTATGAAATGAATGATATTAAGATATATCACAGAACATACACAAATGGCAGGTAAACACATTAAGACACTGTGGTTATTTATGGGGAAATGAAAAATTGAGGCTTACAGTGTGATGCTATTACACACCTACAAGAGTTGCTGAAATAAAAAAGACTGACAATATCAAATATTGCAGATCTGGGGAGACTGGAATCTCTGCACATTGCTAGTAGGAGTGTAGAATGATATGGCCAGCATGGCGAACAGCTTGGCAGTTTCCTTCAAAGTTAGACACACAATTACTATACAACCTAGCAATTTGACTCCTGCATATCCAACTCCTAAGAAATGACAAATATTTCCACATAACACTGCTACATGAATATGGATAACCACATTATTTATAATAATAGATAAATCTATAAACATTCAAACATTTACCGTCAACATTTTTAAAAGTTTATTATTTTTATTGCAAGGCATATATACAGAGGAAGCTCTTCTGTTCACTGGTTCACTCCGCAAGTGGCCACAACAGCCAGAGCTGAGCTGATCTGAAGCCAGGAGCCAGGAGCTGCTTCTGGATCTCCCACTTGGGTACAGGGTCCCAAGGCTTTGGGTCATCCTCAGCTGCTTTCCCAGGCCACAAGCAGGGAGTGGGATGGGAAGCAGGGTACCAGGATAGCCACTGGCATGCATATGGGATCTCAGCACATACAAGGTGAAGACTTTAGCCAGCATGCTATGGTGCCAGGCTCATTAGCTCTTTTTTTTTTAAGACCTATGTTATTTTAGAAAGGCATTTTTATAGAAGAGAGACGGAGACAAAGACCTTCTACCTGCTGTTTTACTCCGCAAATGGCTGCTTTCCCAGACCGTGAGCTGGGAATCAGAAATGCAGCAGCCAGGACATGGACTGGTGCCCATATGGGATGCTGGTGCTTGTGGTCAGAGGAATGAGCTGTTGAACCCATAGACTCACCCCTACCATCGACTTTTGGAAGTATAAGCAAAATACAGTGCATCCACAGTGTAACTACTATCCATAATAAAACTCAACCAGCCATTGGTAAGTGTGGATGAACATCAAAAACATTCCAAGTGAGAAAAGACATCTACCTTACGATTCCATTTATTTGAAATTCTAGCTAGGGTAAAATTATGAAAACGGAAAGCAAATCAGTTGTCTGTAGCTGATCGTGGGAGATTGATGGCACGTGACCACAAGGGAAGTTTGGAGAGTGATATAAGTTTTCTGGAACTGAATTGTGGTGTTGCACAACTAGATCTTTTACTAAAACCTCTTTTGGAACTGTATACTTAAATGTGTGGATTTAATATAAATGTATCTCAGTACAGCTGTCTCGGATAAAAATATGTAATAATATGTTATCCTTTTCTTGCCTAGGTAATTATCTGCAAGAAATTTTCTGAGAAGCTAGTACAGTTCCCTCTTCTAACCTCTTGGTACCAGCGGATTCAGGAAGTTCCGAGAGTAAAAATAGCAGCTTCGAAATGTGGGATCGAGTTTCTGCATCTACCAGAGTTATCGACCAGCTCAACAGAGCAGCATCCAAACTCCAGTGAGGTCCAAGGTCAAGAGGAACCAAACGAGCCTTTATTTACAGGAGGACCGAGACCAACTATGACCAAATTGATGGTACTTACTTTGTTTTACTAAAATTTTCATCGGGAAATTCCATGTGATCATCTTTCCAAGCATTCCACCCTAACTTGCAATCCATTTTTGACATTATTTTTGTGATGATTTATTTGTACATGTCCCACAGCACGTTTTAGTAATTAATGTGTCTGTTAGCCTTTTGCGTTTAGGTGAAGTGTGGTAAATTGAAAATTTTTAATATTTTGTATCTTTGGATTGAAGTGAGCAGCAATATAAACTAAAATTTATTTTTCTCTAAACTTTTTCAAAATATTCGGACTTTAGCTCAGGTCATAACATGCCTGTTTACATATATATTTTTTAACTTACTATTTTTTGTTTTTTGTTAAAAGGTTTTGGTCAGAGTCTTATTTTGAGCTGATGACTAGAAGTTAGTCATACAAAGATGAATAAATCAGTTTACTTTGGAATGTTTTTTCTGAATTTGTTTCTAGAATTCATTTTTATTTATTTGATTTTTAAATGTGTTACAGACAGTGAAAATACGTGTGCATTATTTATCTCTTTGGAGTATAATTTTTCTTGATACTGCTTATAAAGGTTTTACTAATAGGCTTTTTCTGCAAAAATATTTTGCTTTTTTTTAAAAGGTTACTTATTTTATTTAAAAGGCAAAGTTACAGGAAAAGAGAATAGTCAGAGAAAGAGACGAAAAGATGGAACGAGAGAGAGAAAGAATTTTTTGCTTACTGGTTCACTCCCCAAATGGCTGCATTGGCTGGAGCTGGGCTGGTCCAAAACCAGGAGCCAGGAGCTTCTTCTGGGACTAGTACATTGGTACAGAAGCCCAAGCACTGAGGCCATCCTGTGCTGCTTCGCTAGGCACATTAGCAGGGATTTGAATCAGATTGCAGGACCAGGCAGCAGCTTTACCCACTATACTACAGCACTGGCCTCCAAGATGTTTTCCTTTTAATAAACTATTTGAAGATTTGTTCAGATAGGGCAAAATTCATGAAGTAGTTTGAGTTATTCATCTGAATCGCATTGGAAAATATTCATTATATTTCCATTTATGTTAGAAAGTATTTTAGTTTCATAATTACTAGGAAGTTTACTGATTAAAATTTTTAAAGTATACAAAAAAAATAACTTTGGTGGTGACCCTGAGTTCTTTACCTCTTTAGCTAAAAACCCTGCAGCCTTTTGATGAAACATAATTATATACTTGATTTTAGAAGTCATCAGCCATGTCCAGACTTTGATGTGCTTTGATCAGATGGCTACATTGTTAGCAGAGTTCTGGTTCATGTCTGTGTAGGTGTGAGTGAAGCTTCTTTAGGGAATTATAAGTTAAATAATGCTGATATTCACCGAACATTCTGAAAAATTCTGAAATATGTGCTTTTGAAGGATAAATTTCATAGTAAATTAAATACTCAACATAGTTGTTTTTCTAAAGAGACCCTAAGACAGGAAAGAATTTTGCAAAATGAAAATTAACAAGAAAGAACAGTGTATTTAGACAAGAGTAAAGGAGATGGAAGATGGTTATATTATGGCAAAGGGATGTGTTTATTTTTTCCTGGAGGAAAATGGGTTCCAGCCCGAGCAAATAGATCTGTCACTGTATCCCTTGGGAAACAAATTCAGATAGTTTTCAGGATAGAAATTAATTAATTAACTAGCTGATATAAAGGTGTTACTACTGAAGTCTTAGAGATGTTCAAGTTTTGTTTGAAAGGCAGAGGGAGAGGGAGGGACAGAGACAGGTTTCATTTGCTGGTTCACTCCCCAGATACAGCAGCCAGAGCTGGCCCTGGCTGAAAGAAGTCAACAGCCAGAAGCTCCATTCACCTCTCCCATATGGGTAAGAGGGACTCGAGTTCTTGGGCAGTCATCAGTTGCCTTCTCAGGCATTAACCAAAGTTTGAGTTGGAAGTGGTAGATTCATGATTCAAACTGGGATTCAATTATGGGTTGCAGGCTTCCAACGCAGACTTGTAATATGCTGAACCACAATGCCTATCCTAAGATTTTTATTTTGGATAGATTTTTCTCAGAGCTAAAAATAATGAAAATATAGCTATCTATCAGTGGGAGGGATCTTTGAATCCGTGCTTAAATTGCTATCTGTAGATCAAAAAGAAAGTAGCCTGAGAAGTTTTTTTTTTATTTGTTTTGTTTTTTTAAGGTTTATTTATTTTTATTGGAAAGGCAGATATACAGAAAGGAGGAGAGACAGAGAGGAACATCTTCTATTTGCAGATTCATTCCGCAAGTGACTGCAACGGCCAGAGCTGAGCCTATCCAAAGCCAGGAGCCTGGAACCTCTTCCAGGTCTCCCACATGAGTGCAGTATCCCAAGGCTTTGGACCATCCCGGACTGCTTTGCCAGGCCACAAGCAGGGAGTGGGTTGGGAAGCGGGGCTGTTGGGATTAGAACCAGCTCACATATTGTAAGGTGAGGACTTTAGCCACTAGGCCACTAGGCTGGGCCCGCATCCTGAGAAGTTTTTAGGATATTAAGCAACAGTCCTTTTTCTTCAAAATGTTAAGCTGAAAAAAATCTTTTTCTACAGATTTTACAAGTAAAACACTGATAGGTAAATGGTTAGTAGTGCTTTTTGAGTTGTAAATGTACCTTATGGATTGTGTTAAGTTTCATAGATAGACTTTAATGGACATATTGAGTGTGAATTTTTTATTACATACCTCTGGGCATTGTTTCTGACAAAATCTTTATGCTGAGGTGACTTTTAATGTCACTGAATTTCCAGTAACTTACTGTTTCTATGTATTTTCTGCCAACAATTTTTAAAATATACGGTTGTGGGAATATTTCATGATTAGTACTAGTTATATGCCTCCTTGGCAGCATAGGAAAAAGAAAATTGATACTCAAGAACATGAGGATTGTATTGATTCATTAATGCGGAAACAGACTATTCCCTTTTCTAGGAAAAAGGCATTGAAGTGCTGTTTTCTCCCCACCCTTGTCCTACGTGGACCCTTGATTGGAATATTCTTCCTGCAGCAGTGAGCCCAAAGGAAGGTGAGTTTTGTATTGTTTTGTTTTTTGCTATGTTTTATCACAATAGGAGAACTCTCTTCAGATTCTTCTTCCAGTTATCTAATTTTTTGGTTACATATAATAGTATGATTATGCTATCCGTTGAGTTTTCATTTTTTTTTTCTTATACGAAGTTTCACATTTACACATCACTGAGGTTTAATATTTTCCACATTGATTTATATTTTCTTCAACTTGTCCTTTTCTTCTTTGGTGACATATTTTATAACAAGTCATAAGTAATACTGTAGTATACACATCTAAAAAAATTGACATCTTAAATAAAAATTATGCTGTTGCTGTACTTAGCAAAAATCAGAAAGAAGTTGGTTGATTACCTAATGTTTGTTCATTGGCCATTTTCCCCAGTTGTTGAAAATACTGTTTGAAAAATGTCTTCTTGTTGAATTATCATACTTGGCTTATTTCTTTTCATAACTTTTTCTTGCTTATCTTTTAGTTTTTTGCTTTAAAGTAACTTTTCAGAAGTGGTTCTTTTATGTTCTATGTTTATTTTCTAATAGTAGATGTTCATAAAACTATAATTCTGTTTGTTTCTTCTCCAGACATCTTATGTTTTATTTCCCTGTGAATATTGTAATTCTAGATTAATTTTTGCTTTAATTCTATCTGTAAGAATCTTGTGGGACTTCAGATATATTTAGTTCCCACAGAAAAGGTTTACGTTGGCTTATGCCAAGAAGCTCAAGTTATTAGAACTTAAGACTACTTAGAATTGTATTTCATCTCCAAATCGTTCATGAGACCCTTCTTTCTAGAGCTAAAATGTAAACTGACAAATTGTAATCTTTTTTGTTGGATAGTGAGTTCCCACTCCTGCCATGCTGGGGATTAAGGAATGTCCTCTCTTCTTTATCCTGCTGTTAAAGTAGGTCTGTTTTGCTAGCCAATGTCCTCCCAGATGCTGTTGTATAATTCAGGATCTTTATATTGATTGTCAATGCTACTCTCGTTTTTAATCACTGTCTTGTGATTTTAAGGCAGTAAGGACTTTGTTTCCTATCAGAATTTCAATTGGACATAAAAAGGATAGTCAATTTTTTTTTAGAATATTTCAATGTTCCATTTTTTAAATTATTCACTTGATCTTTAATTTTACGGTTAGTCAGATCTAACTTTTGCTTCTCAAGTGCTGATAGTAAGTGTATGCGAAACAATGATACATTTTTTAGTGTTTTAGTGCTTAAGTGTTTCATGAAATTTTGATGCTTTTAAATGGTTTTGTGATATACTTGAACTTTGGTCATATGTTCTTCAGATATAGATTTTACTGTCCCCAAAAGAAGGTTTTCATTAGTACATATATGTGTCAAGAAATGCAGTTTTTTCAATGTTACATGTTTTCTTTATCTGTAATTAACTTAATATGGAGCCTAAATAATACTTTTACTTATTAATATGAGCAAGCAATTATATCAGCTACCAACTCAAGAAGAGCTTACATTAAGCATTCATGCCTGGTTGATTTTCTGATTAGAACTTCTGCTCTAATAGAGTTCATGGAATACATTACTAATTACATTCATGTAATTGAATCACTTTGTTTTCATAAATATTATGACAAAAATGTATCTTATAATAGCGCAGCTATGAGATTTACTCACTTTTCATTTGCTGTTTTCTAAAACATTTATAGTCTTTGTTAAATTAAGGCAGATTGTATTATTTTAGCTGTGCTGTTTTCCAACGATTTCACATTTTTTTTTTACAGTAATAGACTGTGAAATGCAGTTATTATGTAGGTGTGTAGAAGGTCAAGATGAAAATATTCTCAGTATTTTTGCTTTTGTACTGGTTTAGGGGAGATTGTAGTGAAATAAGTTTTTATTGATACAAGTTAAATGTCTCTTGTGTGAAAATTGGAAATCCAAAATACTCCAAAATGCCAGACTTTTAGGTGGCAGTATGATGTCATAGACAGAAAATTCTACATTATAAAACTTTGTTTCATGCCTAGAATTATTCAAAATATTGTATACATTTACCTTCATACTGTGTGCGTAAGGTATATATGAGTCACAAATTTTATATTTTGATGGGGACCCATTCTAAAGCTATCTCACTAATGTTTGGAATGTTCACATTAAGAAACCCCATACAACTCTATGCATGGTACATGCTTACAAAGAAGGAATCATGACTGGATTTGAACTGTAACACTGCAACAAGGTGGAGGAACCCACCATGAGGAGAGGTATGGGGAGGGGCTGGGGGAAATCCCAGAGACTATGAAATTGTGTCATAAAATGAAATGAAATTAAAAAAAAAACCATACAATCTCCAGCATTTCCCATAAGGGGTGCTCAGTGTTCACTGGTTTGGTTGGATGTCTCAAACATTGACTGCCTATATTGAATTTGTTGCATTACACCAGAATTTTGTTTACTAACAGTGACTGTACTAATCCTCATGATGGTATGCTTTGTTTTGCATTTGTCCAGTCTTCTGTCCTCTACTCTCATCCATTTGTTTCCACATCTTACGTACCAAACTCTATAATTATTCAGGTTGAGTAACCCTTGCTTGAAAGATTGAGATTTTAGATTGTTTAGTTAGGGAATATTTAAAATTGCAGAAGGTAAGTTGGAGAGGGAACCCAAATCTAAGCATGAAATTCATTTTTGTTTCGTTTGCACCTATATATATATATTGCCTGAAGATAATTTATGTAATATTTTTAGTGCACTTGCACTAAAAAAGACAAGACTGTGTCTTGTCACATGAGGTTAAATGTATACTATTTCACTTGTGGCATCATGTCAATACTTAAAAACTTGGGTTTATGTGTCAGGGGTGCTCAGCTGTATCTTTCTTCATTTTCATTTTTCTTCCAACTCAGCATATTGTTGTACTTCTCTTATTATTTGAAATTATAGTCATCTTTTAAGGTCAACTCAAGTGCTGTTTCCTTCATTCAGTCTCCTGTGATGGAATTAATACGTTACCTCATAACCTGTGGTCAGATGCTCAGTTTCTCTGTGTCTTAGTCTGTAAAATGGAATAATAATAGTATGTATCTTTAAGATTGCTGACACATTCAATGTGTCATCATACAAAGCAGTTAGTACAGTTTCTAGTGACTTTTAACTGCTAGATAAAATATAAATACTAGCTAATATAATAGGTGCTCCGTCTCAGTATGACTTTAGTAACAACTTTTATTTCGTTTTTGATTCTTACCTTTTGTCTTTTCTGTATGTCTTTTCTACTCCAATAGTGGTTAAACTCTTTGAAAAGAGACTAACTAGTCAATAATCTTTTATTAAATTCATTTAACTATAGATTCCTTTTTAATAAACTCCCCAAATTTTTGCTTAATTGAGTAGCTCTTTGAATTTCTTTGTTTATTATATATTTGAAAGGCTAAAATCATGGAGATATTTATTTTGGAGCCAAAAGGAATTCTGAATCTAATTACACTGTTATTTTAGAAATTATTGTTATGAACTGTGGCACTAATAAGTTGCACACAATTACCTTTTACTCCCAACTACTTGTTTCCTAAGAATAAGTATATTCTCTTACATAGCCATGACGTCAATATCAAGACTGGATATTTATTCCTGTCCGTTATAGTACTAAGATGTTGTGTAGATCATGTCATTTGCAGTTGTAGGTCTCTTCAGTCTCCTTCACTTTCAGACGCTTCTAGTCCTTCTTTACCTTCCAGTTCAGGCCAGCTTTCACAGAACATGTCTCAATTCGTATTTTTTCTATTTCCTTATGACTACATGCAAGTTAAGCGTTTTTGGTAACATTGTCTAGAAATGATTTTGTGTCCTTCTCAGTGCACAGTGCACATTTTAACAGATTCATCCAGTGATTTTAGGTGATTTTTACAGGGCGTTTCTCTTAAAATTGCTTGACTGAATTAATAATATATTTTTTTAAGAAGTCAGTAGCTTGTAAAGATACTTTAAGACTTATGTAATATCTTTTATTTTCAAATTTTCACTCACCAGTTTTCATTTGATTCATTTTGCACATGATAGTTGGCAAAATGATGATTTTTTTGCACTGTTATTCTGTATTTATTAATTAACACTATATTAACGTTTTGTTCTCTCCATATTATTAACAGCTTCAACTCATGAATTTTTGTCTTATTAAATGTCTTAATTCTTCACTAACATTATTTTAGTGTGCAGACTGTCCCAGGTTGAGGACCCTTTCAGGCTAATGATCCCTTGGAAATGCCCCATGCATTCCATGACTGTTTCTTTAATTTCTGGCATCAAAAATTGTTAGATCCATCATATCATTTCCTTGCCCCAGCTCTGTAATCAGTTGTTTTTCCAAAGAGTTCCAGTTCTTTGTAGTAGAGAACATTTTAAAAACTAAGAATTGGGCTCTAGTGTTCATTGCAGTTGGAGTATTTTAGTTATAGATCATCTCAGCAGGGAAATGGATGTATAGTTAGATTTAAGAAATAGATCTATATAAAACACATATGCACATACACAGCCATCCACATCAGTATTGATTAATGCATCTTATGTTATGTTTGTGTATTGAAAGTCCTAAGTTCTTGCTGATGCTTATATCCCAATTCAATACTATGAGTTTCTTCCCATTCTTTTCCAAATTAGGTATCTGCATCTACCTTGTCAACAGTAAGGATCCTAGTTTCCAGCACTTTTTGTGTGCTCATTTAGTCAGCCCTATAGTATATGTAGAGTGCTTTCGGAAATGCTTTCTCAATCTCAGTGTGAAAAATATCCTCATCAGCTTAAATTCCAAGTACTTTACAGTTACTTTCCTCTTTAAACTGGGGATAGAGTTACGGTCTTCATACAGCTAATTGTGGTGTTTGTATATAAGTCTGTAAATGAAGCATAAAAGGTTTAAGTTACTGCTACTCGCATTTCCCAACAGAACAAGCCTTGGCTACCGTCTCATAAAAAAAAAAAACACCAATAGCCTTATTGCACTGAGAATGTTTCATACTCTACGTTATTGTTTGACCTCAGATACCTGTGGGATTTCCTACTGGAAGTGATGAGCTAGGATATGTATTGTCTGACTCCAGCAACCTGTTTGTTAACTCTAGATTCACCTTTCAAGTTTTTATCCTCTGAGGGTGGAAGGGGGAATAGAGACTCTCCTTAAGAGCTGCAGCAGAACTGACCTCAGACATTTGTTCCATGCATTATTTCCTGATAATCCTTCCTGTTCTCTACTGGTTCTTATGTAGGCGGCTCCTGAGTTAGGAGTTGCTACCACTTCAAAATAATCATCCTACTAATATAGGAGTCAGAGACCATATAGAAGGTTAAAAAAGGACAAATAATTCTCTCTCTCTCTCTCTCTCTTTTTTTACTACATGTTAAAGTCTTAGAAATGCTACATGTTAAAGTCTTAGAAATGCATTCCAATTACATATACCTGAGGCTTTGCTTCTGAACTACATTAGAAGTATCACTTCCTAGGGAAATATGAAATAAGGCGAGTTACATACTAACCTTAAACATTCCTACCCATTTACTTTCACCCCAAGTCATCTTATTTGGGATATATACTTATCTGCTAAAATGTAAGAAAAAAATAATGCCTAAGTTCTACCAGATGGAAATATTTTGCTCTCTACTTTTTAGAATTCTTTAAATCTATTACATATTATTGCTTGGAATAAATATAAATTCTTAGGAAAAGAATTTTTAACTGATATGCTCTTACTCTTTTGTGTATGTCACTTAATTCATAATTATATAGGAATTTGTAATTCTTCAATCCTAATGGCAGGTTATCCTCTGTTACAAGCAATGTATTTCTCTGTATCAACTGCTACATATGTAATAATTTTAAGTAAAGTTTTAAATTTAAAATTTTACTCTGATGAGAACCACTTATGTAAAACTTTCATTCTTTTTTTCACTTTCTATAACATCGTTTTTCATTTTTTATTAGAGGGAACAAGTTGATCCTTGACATTAGGGAAATATATAAGTTAGTGGTATGTCATATGGCTAATAAGAAATGGTCTCAGTGTAAAATCTGTGTTCTCATTTGCAACACCCTTGTGTGTATTTGAACAAACCAGCAAAAGCTCCTGTTTCTTCAGAAAAAGGAATGATTTGGATAAATGAGAGGAGAGTGTGGTCAAGAGCTTCAGGGAGGGATACATTTAAGTTGGAGAATGAAAGGGCTACGAAGGAGTCTTTCCTTAATCTGTGATTTTTTTGTTTTAAAGATTTGTCCATTTTTTATTGGAAAGTCAGATTTACAGAGAGGAGAGACAGCAAGAGCTTCCCTCTGATGATTCACTCCCCAAGTGGCCACAACAGCTGGGGTGAGTTGATCCAAAGCCAGGAGACAGGAGCTTCTTCTAGGTCTCATGCAGGTGCAGGGTTCCAAGGCTTTGAGCCGTCCTTGGCTGCTTTCCCAGTCAAGGAAAGCAGGGAGCTGGATGGGAAGTGAGGCAGCTTGGACACAAAGCAGCGCCCATATGTGATCCCAGTGTATGCAGGGCAAGGACTTTAGCCAATAGACTACCACATAGGACATCTTCTCTGATATTTAATTTCTTACCAACCTTTAGGGATATAATAAATGTATGGGAGCAGTATTTATTTCAGTTTTTGCCTAGTGGATAAGGATAACGAATGTGTTCTATAACAAAGATTTGTCTAACCCACAAGGCAGTAGAGCTCTTCTTGGGGGAGTCTAAAACATAGAGGCTTGCTGTAAGGCTTCTCAGAAGGTGATGATGATGGCTTCTTGAACTAGGACATCCATCTCAGTCCTGTGAGGGCTTTTGACATGGCTGGACCCTGCCCTGGAAGTTTTTGTACCAACCTGGGATGGAGTCTCAGACCATGTTTCTGAGAAGCATCCAGATAATGATGCTTCTGTTGCAGTGGTTCCGATAAGCGTATTGACTGCCACTAGAGTGACATACACAACATTGGGGCCATGCAGGGTTTTTTTTTTTAATAACTTAATTATTATTCTGCTTTTGATATAGAGTAGATATAAGAGCTGGTTCATGCCGCTGAGCAATTTCCTAACTATGAAAACTTCTATTTTGGGCCAGCCATTCTGGAAAATATCATAGTGAAATTGATAATGCAAATAAAGTAAATTTGTGTTAGAGATTTATTTTATTTATTTGAAAGAGAGAGTTGGAGGTGGGTGGGGGGAAGAGAGAAAGAAAGAAATCTTCTATGCACTGCTTTTCTCCTGATAGTTGAAATGGCCAACGCTGAGCCAGACTGAATCCAAGAACCACAAGTTTGTTTCTCAGCCTTCTAAGCCACTTTCAAGACAATATCCTTCTGAAATACTGTTATTGGGTTATTATCACTCTACTTTGGCACATTACACAAAACTTATTTCAGAAACAAAATTTGGAGTGGGGTCTAGTATAGTGGGATAACCAGCTAATCCTCTGCTCGTAGTGCTGACATCCCATATGGGCACCAGTTCATGTCCTGGCTGCTCCAGTTCCAATACAGCTTCCTGTTAATGTCTCAGCAAAGCAGTAGGTAATAGCCCAGAGCCTGGGCCACTGCACTGCGTTGGAAAATGGCTCAGGACCAGCCTAGCCCTGGCCGTTAGAGCCATTTGGAAAGCGAAGTAGAGAATGGAGGGGCTCTGTCTCTCCTTCTGTCTCTCTAACTCTAACATCCAAGAAAAAAATCATTCTTTTTCAAAAGCAAAATATTATTGCCCTAATGTAATGTATATTCTTCTCAACTTTTTGTGTTTATAGATGAATAACTTTATAATAAATGGTTTTTCTATCTTTGACTTTTTAATATTTACAGTGCTAAAAGCAAAAGAAAAAGTGTTTTTAAAAGGTAATATAGCCACACCCAAAAAAATGCTAAAAGCACACCAAAAGAATGAGATCAAAGGATTTGTTTTTCTCTCAAGTCTGGAAAATTTTTGCTTAACATAAATGTTTTTCATCTCTAACTTATGCTTAGCTGTGAGATTCTAAACTCAGTCTTATTTGACTCTGTTGTGAATTTATAACTGTTTTCTTTTGTTCAAGATGAAGTTCTGATGATGTTCAACAAGCATTTTGGTGCTTTACCAAAATATTTATTTAAACTGTCTCATAAGCTTAAATTAAATAAGGTTGATATATAAATATATAAATACATGGACAGAACTTAGGTTAAATAGTTTAGATAAAAGCAAGCTTGCAAGAGCAGCTTTGTTTTTCGCTTAGCAGAATTCTTACTTACCAAAATACCAATATATTGGTGTAGACGATGAAATAGAAATACATCACTTATACATATTATATATCATGTATATGAATGGTTATAAAATAGACTGTGTTAAATTACTTCTTTCTAGTAGAAAGAGAAGTCAAGTATAAATAATAAAAACAATTGGAAGTAAAAAAGGAGTTGGTAAAATTTTACTAAGCAAAATCATCCAAATATAGCATTAAACATCCCTTTTACTAAAATGTTACATTTTTATAGCGTACTAATTAAGTTCTATAATTAAAAGAATCATAGTGAAAATATTTTTACATCAGGTTATAATGAGTGAATTTTCTAATTGAGACAAAGATAAATTGATTTTTAATCTTTTAAATTTATTTTTAATTTATTTTTATTTGAAAGGCAGTGTTACACTGCTTTACTTCCCAAATGGTCACCAGGGCTAAAACTGCCAATTTGAACCCAGGGCCCAGGTACATATTTTGGGCTTCCCACATGGGATCAAGGGCCTACGACTTGAGCCATCTTCCACTGCTTTTCCAGTCCTTAAGCTGGGAGCTGATCAGCCAGAACTAGAACTAGTGCTCCTATGGAATGCCAGCACAGCAGGTGGAAGATTTGCTTGCTAAACCACCGTGTTGGCTCCAATATCATTACATTTTGAGAAAGATAACTTGAGGTGGTAGGGTAATAGTGGAAAGCATTCTTTATTTTTCATTGTCGCTTTCTTCATGTAGAAGTTTGAAAGATTTAAGCACAGTTTAAATTTTCTTCATACAAAATTTTAAAAGGCTTAAAGAAAAAATATAAATTACAAACTGTTATTTTTTTTACTGCTTAAAATTTATAGTTAAGAGTTTTAAAAAGCTTTTAAGTCTTTTGAAGTGTCACTTCAGTGACAGAAAATAATCCAACAAAATCTCAAATTTATCTATAGACTGCACATGATTTTTATTAAAATCTGAACAAGCTTGTTTTGTGGTTATAACAAGCTTCTTCTACATTTTATATGGAAAATTTTTTGAAAAAGAGGTAGAGGAATTGACTATTTAAATTTGAAGTTACTGCCTAGGGCCCAGTGTGATGGCTTGTTGTCTAAATTCTTGCCTTGCCTTGAATCCCATAAGGGCTCCACTTCTCATCCAGCTCCCTTCTTGTGGCCTAGGCAGGCAATGAAAAAATGGCTCAAAGCCTTGGGACCCTGTATCCATGTGGGAAGATGCTCCTGGCTCCTGGCTTCAGATTGGCTCAGCTTCAGACATCCTGGCCACTGGCAGAGCAAACAAGTGGATCTTTCTGTCTCTCCTTCTCTCTGTAAATCTGCCTTTCTAATAAAAATAAATCAAATTTTTTTAAGTACTGTCTAGCTCCAGTAATGAGAAAAACAATATAGATCGGGCCTGGTGCGGTGGCACAGTGGTTACGGTCCTCGCCTTACATGCCCAGGATCCCATATGGGCGCCAGTTCTAATCCTGGCAGCCCCGCTTCCCTTCCTGCTCTCTCTCTGCCTGTGGCCCGGGGAAGCAGTCGAGGATGGCCCAAAGCTTTGGGAACCTGCACCCTTGTGGGAGACCCGGAAGAGGCTCCTGGCTTCAGACCGGCATAGTATCGGCCGTTGTGCTCACTTGGGGAGTGAATCATAGGACAGAAGATCTTCCTCTCTGTCTCTCCTCTCTGTATATCCGCCTTTCCAATAAAAAAATAATAAAAAATAAATCTTAAAATAAACAATATAGATCAACACAACAAATTAGGGGAAAAGAAATTCAGTGGCAGAAGGATGGTCTTTTGTAGCAAGTGTTTGTTGCTGCATCAAATGGAAACATATAGACCCCCCCCTCAAAAAAAAAAAAGCAATTTTTATCTAAACTGTATCCTCCTTTATAGTGGTAAATTCAAAATGTTTATAGGTCAAAATGTAAAATTCAGACTTGTAAAACTTTAGGAAAAAAATATAGACAAAAGCTTTGGGACCTGGGAGTGGGTTAAGAATTTTCATAAATGACACCTATAGAATGATGTGTTTAAAAAACACATCTTGGCAGAATGGGTTAAATTGCCATCTGAAATATTGTTTCTCATATTAGTGCCAGTTTCAGTCCCAGCTGCTCTGTTTACAATTTATCTCCTTGCAAAAGTGCCTAGGAAAGCAGCAGCACACGGCTCAAGCTCTTCTGCCCTTCACTCACGGGGGAGATCTGAATGAGGCTCCTGGCCTTGGCCTCTAGCCTTCATGGCTATTTTGGAGTGAACCAGGGGATAGAAAATCCCTTACCCCCTTTTACCCACCCAAATGTTGTTGCAAGTAAATAAGGAAAACTTTAAAAATACTTAGTAAGTTGGATTTCATCAAAATCAAAAGCCACTGCACTGTTCTATGAAAAATGATAATCTACACACTAAAAATATTTCTAAGCCACAGATTCTTGCAAATTCAACAAACAACTTGGTTGTAGAATACGGAAGGGTGTTCGGATCTCAACAATTCAAAAAAAATAATAAAACTCCAACTTAAAATGGAAATAAGAAGTAATCAAACATGTGAGCATACATGATACCAAAAAGACATAAGATACACAAGCACGTGAAAAACTTCTACTTGTTTAACTATCAGCAAAGGTAAATTTAAACTGCAGTGAGCTATTATTACACTTACAAGAATATCTAAAGCAAAAGAAATAATACCATATGCCAACAAGGTTGCAGAAAAACTATACCAGTGATGCATTTCTGATAAAAATATAAGCTGATACAGCCAGTCTAAAAACAATTGGTGGTTACTTAAAAATTAAACACAGTTTCCACAGAAATCAATAATTGTACTCTTGGGGTTTTCCTCCAGAAAACGTGAAAACTTATGTTCACACAAATATGTGCACATGATTTTTTTTAATATATTTTTATTTTGAATTTTGAATTTCATGGTGCAATTTTATAGAGTCTTGGATTTCCCCCACCTAACTGCCACCCCTCAACAGATTTTACCCATTATACTACAATGGTATAGTCCTTCAAATGGGATCATAATTCTATCAGTCTCTTATTTAAGTGTACCCCCAGCATTGTTGGTACAGACAGTGTCAGACAGTCCAGCATCCCATTGTCTACACATGTCCAACAATTTCATTCGGAATCCATCTTTTGCCTGAAAGCAGGGATGCATGTTCCATTGTTCCTGCGCCTGAATGTCTATAGCAACTTTATTTTTAGGAGCTTCAAAGCTGTAAACAACCCACATCCAAATGTCCTTCAGCTGGTGAATGGGCGAAATTTTGTACCTCCAGGCTGAGCACTACCACATAGTAAGAAGACAAAATATATACTGGTACTTACAACAACCTGTACAGATCTCACAGGCATGATACTTTAAAAAAGAGCCAGTTTCCCAAGGTTCCTATTCTGTATGTTTATACTACCATAATATTCTTGAAAGGATAAAATTAGTTGAGTAAGTAGATTTATGTCAGGGAACATGGTTGGATGGGGCAGGGTGCCCATTGTGGAATTATGGTGATCACATGAATCTGAACATGGGATCAAATCTCAGAAAATGATGCAGAGACCCACAAATGAATGCATATAAAAGCTGGTGAGAACTAAGTGAAGTGTGATAGCAGTATTTACCACCAATGATTTCCTGGTTTGTATACTATGCCATAATTATAAATGATGTCACCATTGGGGTACCTAGATGACAGGTCTGTGAAACTCCATATGCTGTTTTTGAATCTTCTTTGAAACTAATTATTTCAGAATAAAAAGCTAACAATGTAGTTTCTTAGAAATACTAGGATGAATGGTAACTAATAGTAATTAATGCAGTGTAGGACTTAGCTCAGTGAGAAGTATGGTTGATTACTGAGAATGGTACGCATTTTGTTTTCATTATCAAAATTAGTGAATGAGTTTATCTTGAACTTTAAATTCAGCTTAGGTGTGTCAAGACACAGAGTATGACATTATGCTATTAGCCAAATCCTCCAGAGTACTTTATTATAAATAAGGCCTGAAAATAGTAGGAAGATTAAATTCATGTTTTATTTCTTGAATCTTCAAATAAGTGCAGGGCCAGTATCTACCACTGAAATAATTTTTTTATCCACAGGATATCAGGTGGCTCACAGCATAGGTTTAAATCCATATAATGTGTGGCTCAGTGAGTTTCTTACCTATTATTTTATTTTTCTATTTTTAAACTAGGAACCCTGATTTTCTCCTTAGGAAAATTCAAAGCATTTTGCGTGCGTGTGTACTAACGGTGGCATGTGATTAAAAAAAAAGTTAAAAGTCTCTTTCTTCTCCTTCTTACAGTTAGATGTGCTAAATTCTTGATATTTGATGCTTTCTTCCATCCTCTAGGGTCAAGCTTCAAGAAGCCTAAATATAGTCTGTGTTTTAGAAATACTTTGCAAACAGAGACCCTGATACCTGAGTGAAAAGAAAGGCTTTAATGGCCAATATCTCTGGTGGGTTGCATACAGTCTTTAGAATACTGCTTTTTGAGAAAAAAAAAGTATTTAACATGAGAAAATGTCTGTATTATCCAAACTTGTCTGAACTTTATTTTAGTTAAGTCATATGTAGAATGAAAAAATAATTTGGAATTGTTTGTATCTTAATAAATGAAATAGATACAAAATGAACATTCAAGGAGGTTAAATCTTCTTGACTAT
The DNA here is from genome assembly GCF_017591425.1 of Ochotona curzoniae. NCBI lineage: Eukaryota > Metazoa > Chordata > Mammalia > Lagomorpha > Ochotonidae > Ochotona > Ochotona curzoniae. Next base: position 42,789,480 of record NW_024467119.1, read on the forward strand.
ACTAATCACTTACTGTAATACTAGGTAAGTTTGAAAATTGTAAGAAAATATGGAATCATTGATATGAAGCTTCAAATCAGAGCAGGTGCTTAGTTTAAGACACTGGTGATGATGCTTGCATCCCATGTTGGAGTACCTGGATTTGATCCTCAACCCTGGCTCCTAATTCCAGCTTCCTATACAACATAGATAGCTGTAGATAATGGATCAAGTAATTGGGTCCCTCCAACCCTTTTTTTTTTTTTTTTAACTTGAAAGGCAGAGTTACAGAAAAGAAAGAAGTTTTTTTTTTTTTTCCCATCTCCTGGTTCACTCTGAAAATTGCTGCAGTGGCTGTTGCTGAGCTGATGCAAAGCAAAGACCTAGGAGTTTCTTCTGGGTCACCAACATGGGTGCAAGGGCCGAAAGACTTGGGCCATCCTCTGCCACTTTCCCAAACTGTAAAAAGGGAGCTAGATCAGGACACGAATTGGCACCCATATTAAATGCCAGTGCCCTAGGTACAGTGCCACAGTGCCAAAGCTATGCCTCCAATCATGTTGGGAAACTTGGATTGCATGTTTTGCTGCCAGCTTTAATTTCAGCCCCAGCACTGGCCATTGTAGACATTCAGATAGTTGGAACAATGGATGGGAACTGCCTCTAAAATTTCTTTTAAAAGGACCTAAAATTACCCATGTAACTGTGACTATTGCTACATATTAGTGTGTTTCAGAGATCATATTGCTTCACAAATCTAAAATAGCATTTATTTGAGTAATGAACTATTCAGTTCCAAAAACCAGTCCCAATCCGTATATTCTCTCTTTAGCTAGTGTTGACATGTATGGGAGAGGGCCATTTTGTTACAGGAAGACTCTTCTGCCAAAGAGATCTGGGGCATTGTTCCAAACCTGTTGTTTCTCCAGCAGCACCCTTGTTACCGTTGGAACTAGAGATCTGCAATCATTTCAAGATGAGGCTTTCTAAAAATTTCTCTGCATTTTTTTAAAGATTTATTTATTTTTTGTTGGAAAGACAGATATAAGGGAGGTGAGTCAGAGAGGAAGATGGTTCACTCCCCAAGTGGCCACAATGGCTGGTGCTGTGCCAATCCAAAGCCAGGAGCCTCTTCTGGGTCTCCCACGCAGGTACAGGGTCCCAGAGTCTTGGGCTGTCCTTGACTGCATTCCCAGCCCACAGGCAGGGAGCTGGAAGGGAAGCGGGGCTGTTGGGATTAGAACCGGTGCCCATATGGGATCCCGGTGTGTTCAAGGCGAGAACTTTAACCATTATGCAATCGTGCTGGGCCCTCTCTGCATTTTTTCTTTAGGAGTGATCACAGTGATTACAGACAATGAATATCATAATAGCCATTGATGTTTTAGAATGAGGCATCTTTGTATGAAAATGTGTGAATGTTTCACATAAATTATTAATGAGTGCATTTTCAGTAAGAACTCATTTTTAAAGTGTTTTTCTTTGAGAGTCAGTGGGAGAGCTCCTATTGGCTAGTTAGCTTCCCAAATGCCAGCAACCTTCAGTGTTCTAAAGCTGGAAGCAGGGACCTCAATCCAGGTCTCTTACATCAACAGCAGGAACCCAACCACCAGCCTCCCAAGGTCTTATCAGTGGAAAGCTGGAATCAAGAGCCAGGGTAAATATATGAACCCAGACACTCTGATGGGGGATGCAGGAACCTGACCAGTGTCTGAATCGCTGGCTGCACACCCACTCCCCCGAAATCAGTGTAAGTGGAGCAAAGCTCCTTGAGTATCCTCCAGAAGCAACAAGAAACAGGGAAGAAACTAATACAGATGTTTACAATACAGCATTTAGTTTCAATCTTCAGCATTGTTTTAAATAAAGCTAAAGGTATAAGCAACAGAAAATATTTGTAGTTATTTATGAACTATAGAATACAGACTATATATACTATCTTCAAGGTCAGTTCAAAGCTTTGTAGAATAATGGAAGTATAAGATGCATTTATTTGGGGGCCAAAAATCTGAAATCCATGATTTTTTTTCATACTATGTGTTTTCCATTAACTTTTTAAAGATTCCTTAAATACCTAATTTGTGGATATGTGTATTATATTTACATATGTAATGTGTGTATTATGAAATATAAACTATCTTTATATATTTAGCTATAGATAACTGCTCTGAAAGCCTGAGAAGTAACATGTTTATAACTAATATAAAACTAGTTTTGTAACAATTCCATCTTATTTTTTTTTTGCAAAAAAGATAACTTGTGGCATAATGTATCCCTGGCTTATCTTTTCAGATGTTATTTGAACATGTTACAATAAGTACTATACTTTTTAAGCTTAAGAACTAAAAAAAAAAGTTTGTTTTAAAGACTCAGAGAGGACGGAGAGAGGCACAGAGAGAGGACACACACAGGCACACAGAGGTCTTCCGTTCACTGATTTCTCCTCCAAATGGCCACACAGGCCAGGACTGGATCGGGCAAAGCCAGGAGCCAAGACCTTCATTTGGGTATCTCAGAGGGCACAGGGGTACAAGTGCATGAGCCTTCTGCTGCTTTCCAAGGTGTCTTAGCAAGGAGCTGGGTCAGAAGTGGACTAGCTAGGGCTTGAACTAGCACCATAGGGGAGGCCCGTGTCCTAAGCAGCAACTTAACACACTGTGCCACAACACTGGCAGTAAGCTTAAGACCCGTTACTATTTCTACAAGAACTTTAAAAAAAAAATGCACAAGGATACAAGTAAAGAGACTTTTATCTGCTTGCCTCGCTGTGCACATGCTAATGACGGCCAGGCTGACAGAAGTCCAGAATTCAATTCAGGTCTTCCCAGCATCTAAGCCATCACCTGGTGCCTCGAAGGGTGCACTTTGGCTGGACATTGAAATCAGGCTGTCAGAACTCTGCCCATGCATTCTGATATAATGGACTGCAGGTATCCCCAGCAGCTGCTACTTGAGCAAAACACACCCTAACAATTACTTTTTTAAAATCCTAAATATTTATAACATTCAGGAGATTGAGAACTAATGATGTGGAGCCTTGTTTTTCTGTTAATAAAAAGTAATTAGTATTACTTACTTCAGTTAAAATTGGCCTTCTGTTTGCTATTTCAGAGAGTTAATGATAAGATCAGTTCTATTACACATTAATTTTATTCTGTACTTGAGCAAGCTACTCTCGGCATCCAAACCCATTCATTGTTTTTATTTAATTTGGCCAACTCTTAGTGGAGCTATACTTGAAGCAAGGAAATTTTCCTAAAAGCCATACAATAACAGTAGCTCACAGGCATTGAAAAAATTTAATTGTCTAGTGTTAAATCATCAGAAAGAAAAAATAAATTATCCTGAACCTTTGGGCTAAAAAATTGTGATAATTGAAAATCATCCTTATTTTAACTGGCATAGATACGCTGTACTAGTAATCAATAGTGTAGTGTTTATAAATGTGAATAATATATATCAGTGTAAAATGTTTTTGACTTAATTTTGTCTGATAGTTGGCTATGCGTAAGTACAAACTTAGGCCTCCATGCATAAAAGTTTTGACATGATAAATAGTATTTTATAAAAGAAGAGCAAAGTCTTTGTGTCTAACAATTCCTTATTTTAAAAACATCACATCATTTGAAGGCTGTACTCTGATTTGCCTTTTGCAAGGAAAGAATAAAAATATTTTTGTGGCAGTATGCACGTATAACAAACCGGGTATCAAAAACTATGTCAGTTTGGGTAACAAACTGAATTTTCTGTCTCACAACTTTATTAAGTAGTTATTTCAATAGCCTAGGAGCATACCCACATTTTAATCATATTAAAAAGAAAATTTTGGGAAAAGGCCAGCTGAGAAGGTCAATATTAAAGAAAGGATGTAGAAAATTGCTTCCAGTTATTCCTGTTTTCAGTTCTGGTTTGCCATAACATTAGTTGGATCAATTAAACTATCATGTGACTTAGAAGAGTTCTTTAAAGATGTTTCTTTGTTTATTGAATATGTGATTTTGGTGAGTTGTGTTCAGTGAACCTAGATTCTCATTAATGTTCCAACTTGCATAATTATTCTTCATATATATTAGATTTTAGCATAGAGCATTAAACTTTTTAAATGTGAGTGATAGCAGTCTGATTCCCAAAGAACAAGATGGCACGTTCTTGTTGGGGTCATTTGAGAATGATTTATAGTCAAGTATATTGATTACAAAATTGTGGACAGAGTTATAAAAGGATAGTATGAGAGAACAAGATTAATAGCTCCAAGTTGTTTCCACCTGTGATCTTACTGTGGATGGAGAGAGAGAAGAAAGACAAAGGTCCCATAGGTGCAGCTGCTTGTAAAAGGGTGGTAGTCTTCAAGCAGTCCCGAGCCAGTGGAATAAATAACCCTGGCCTTGGTGTCCCTTGTCATCTAACCCCCTGCCAAGTTATGATGTAAATGTAGGAAAACCCAGTGTTTTTCCTACTACTCAAGGCAGTGCTTCTGTCACCAGATTGGTAAGGGGTTGCCCCATACATTATGCAATTGCAGTGGACTCCAGTTGAGTGGGCAGTAGTTCAGTTCTGATGTAGTGTCAAACTCTACAGGTTAATTGTCAGGCAGGTTGTTGCATATACTTTTTTAAAAGATTTATTTATTTTTATTGCAAAGTCAGATATACAGAGAGGAAAATCTTCTGTCCGATGATTCACTCCCCAAGTGACCACAACAGCTCTTACTGCCCAGATTCTCTTCCGGGTCTCCCACATTCTTATTACTGATTTTAAGACAAGGTTCCCATTACTCCCTCTAAGAGAATACACAGAATATGGGGAAATGCTGTATTTCAAACTGTGTTTACCAGTTTAGGGTGGGGTGCTAGCCTAGCAGTTAAGTTTCTGATTAGTGATTCCTGCTCCTGGGCTTCATTTCCAGCCCTGGTTGTTTGTAGCATCCTGCTGAAGCAAGCCTCAGGAGGCAAAGGTAATGGCTCAGGTAGCTGGGTTTTTGGTATCCACATGGGGGCATCAGCTGAGTTCCTGGCCTGCCTTGGCCATTTGGGGAGTGAAATGGGGACTGCGAACATGTTTCTTTCTGTGTGTGTGTGTGTGTGTGTGTGTGTGTGTGTGTGTGTGTGTGTGTGTGTGTGTGTGTGCGCGCGCGCACATGTGTGCCTCTTCCAAATAATTAAATTTTTTAAAATTTCCCAGTTTATTAGTGAAGTATGTAATGAAAGGCAAATATGATTAACTATCTGAAGAGATGTATAAAGTGAAATGAGGTATAGGGACGTTTGTCTTTTTGATCTTTTGATCTTTCTGTGTGTCACTTTGTCTTTCAAATTAATAAAAATGTTTTTAAAAAGATAAAATTAAATATATTTCTTGTGAGTCGCAGATTTTGTGCATTTTTCAAATAAACTACTTCCTTGCATTCCGGATAGCTTTATTAGCAATAAGGAGTAACTTCTTGGGGTGAACCATTTGGCACAGTGGTTAGGTTATTGCTTGGGGTACCCATGTCTTGTGTAGGAATGCCTGGTTTGCGCCCTAGCTTCTTTGCTTTTGATCCAGTTGTTTTTCAGTGTCTATTGTGGTGGGTAGCAGGGATGCCTCAAGTCCTGTGCCCAATATGGCTGAACTTGATTGAGTTCAGCCTGGCCTGGCCTTGACTGTAGGCAGCATTTGGGAACTAAACCAGAGAATAGAATATCAATCTCTATTTCCTCCCCCCACACACCCAATATCTCTCTCTCCCTACCTCCTTATTTTCTTCCCTCTCTCAACCTTTCATACAAAACGAATTTTTTTTAAATAGAATAACACTAAGTAAAATTTAAAACTCCAACAGCTGTACTTAAATAGATTCTTTTCTGAGGTTTTCTGTTTTTTTTATATCAAGCAGTAGAGATGATTAATATTGGTTGGGCTTTGCTGATACATCCGTGTTTATTATTTTTAACTGCAAATGTGGCATTGCACCCACTCTGTTTCACAAAGATATATAACCCCTTGGTTATTTACTGGACAGAGGCCCTTGTTAGATTTCAATGTTTATAACTGTACAAGGTTCTAGTAAAAAGCATTTATTCTAATATCAAAAAATGTACATTCTAATATGAACCTAATGCAACGTATTTTGATTTTTGAAAAGCAATAAGCTGAAATTAGTTTAGCTTTATGAACGCTTTTACTGGGTCTTTATACATTTTGTTTCAGTGCTTTCCTCAGTAGGAAGAGTGATAGAATTTATCAAAGTCTATTAAAAAAAATGCAGTTAACTTTATATAGTAGTTGTTCTTGACAAGAATTAATTTTAAAACTTGAAACATAATAAAACCATCTCTAATATAAATTCTAATTTTAATGATTGCATAATATTAAATTAATTAAATTTAGCATTTTTTTCTAAGTTATTGGCAGTTGAATATAAAGCAGCTCTCAATGTAGCAACACCATTGATAACACTATATGGAAGTGTCCTGCTCTTAACTTTCCCTGTGCTTCCGGTTACTGAATTTCAGTTAACAATGTGATTTTTTTCTTCCAAACTGACACATTCTGTGAGATTTGTCTTTCTGCTCTATTTGTATGTAGACAATCACAGGAGAGGTGGAGAGTGTGTTTGGCTTTATGGAGCATGGTAGGTTGACAACACCTGAGCTCTGGAAGTCAGCTTGCAATGGTGAGATCAGAAATCTGAAAATCTTTGAGGACTACATAATATTTGTTGTTTCTGTGTGGATTTTCTGTTAGTTCCACATTAACTGTATTGTAAAAAATTTTTTTTTAATATTAATGTCTTTAAAGTGCCAGGCTGCTTCTTTTATACTAATGGGAGCCCAAGAAAGATTTTTGTTTTCTTAATTATTGATGGAGAATAACATGCTTCTGGAAGGCAGCAGGAGGGAGCGGTGGTGACTCAAGTGAACCCCATTTGAAAGCTGAAGCAAGAATATCAGGGAAAACTAACAATTTTTTATGTATTGATTTATACTTTAATATCATATTTCCTAAAAAGCTTTCTGGAGAGTACAGAGGCATCAATATTGTTATAATCTATTAATATTCTGGACCTGTTGACATTAGTTAATGACATTCTAGAGTATATTGTCAGAGACTAGTGGCTTGTCTACTAAAATAGCTAAACGCTTATCCTTTCTTTTAAATTTTGTATATTTACCAAATATAAAGCAGGATTCTAATTTCTAGATTCTGCAAAAATATTTTAAAGTTTTATTTATTTGAAAGGCAGAATAAGAGAGAAAGAGAGACCTTCATCCACTGGTTCAGTCCGCAAATGTCCGTAGAAGGAAGGACTGGGCCAAACCAAAGCCAAGAGCCAGGAACTCGATTCTGGTCTCTCCCAGACACCAAGATACTTGAGCCAGCATCTGCTCTTTTGACAGATGCGTTAGTATAGAATTGGTTTGGAAGCAGGACAACTGGAACCAAATCTGGAGCTCCAATATGATATGGTAGCTTTGCAAGCAGCAGCTTAACGTACTGTGCCACAGTGCTGGCCTTAATTCTGCAGATTGACCACCATTTTGCATTGTCACGGAGTTTATTGCTGACTGGCTTGCTTTGCTGTTTGCCTCTGGAATATAGCAGTGTAGGACTACACTATGGGTAAAAACCCGACAGTGGGGCTAAGAAGAGAAGTACTTATTCCTGTGGTTAAGGGTTGGCCCCTTAGCTTCTTTCTGTGCCTTAAATTTCATTCACGTTTGCTTGTCTGGGTGGCTTGTCACCTTCAATTAAGCTTGAATTCAAGAATTCTATTTCAAGAGCTGCTCATCACTGGCGCGTGACTGACAGACCTCATTCGCTCATGTCATATAAGGGCTGGCAGTAGATGATCTCTACACTCCCGCTCTTCCCAAGAGAGAAAATTCCCTCGAGATTTTCAGTAAGACAGCAACGTAGACTGGAAGTGTCTTTGTCTTCAGTCCCTGAGGGCAGATTTCAAGTGTTGTCCCAAATGATTGTTTCATATGGAAATAAATCTTCCCCTGCATAATTTTTATCATGTAATAAATGATTCAGATGAGGACTATCAACACTATGATGGGCAGCTGATTAAACAGGCTCTGTGAGTGGCAGATTGTAGCACTGAGTTACACATTTTGACCATCAGCCGGAGATCCTAGATGAGCCTGTTTTAATTTGTTATCTCCAGTGCTTTGTTAGAATATTCTTAGCATCAGTCCTAACTACACTTGCAGTTTCCTGGTTGTTCTGGGTCAATTAAGACAACTGAATGAAAAGTGATAAACCCTGAAACAGATGGGAAATTCTTGCTGGGTGGGTAGATCCAAGGGAATGTAGTTTTATACCCGACCTGGCTAATATGTCTGACCTATTACTTCAAGGAATATAGTAGCAGGCGTTGATATTTTTCCAAACAGGAGCTTCGTCCTGTTTGGTAGGATATGCTTAGTGCAGTGTGAAATTGACATTTCACAGCTCTGGTTTGCCATTTTCAGTGACTGGTTTCTGTTGATGAACTTTTTGCTTGTTTTACTTACAGACTCATATAAGCTTTAAAAAATTGATGCTCAATTTTACATTGCTTGATTCTTTTATTTCAGATAAGGTCGTTTAAATTTTCCTGAACAATTTTATTCATAGGCTTCATAATCTTTTGGGAAATTGGATTCATTTCATTATTTCTTATATGTGCCTAAGTAAAAAGAATTGTTAGATTCTGTAGGTAGACAATCAAGCTGCCTTCAGTTAAGAGAAGACTCAATATATCCCAGACAAGAATAAAGTATCTCATTAAAATGTTTATTCTAAGAAGTGGGCATTAGCCTAGTGGTTAGAAAGCCTGCTTTCCATGTGGAGTACTTGGATTCAGTTCTCAGCTATGGTTCCTAACTTAAGCTTTCTGCCAGTGTAAACCATAGGAGGGACATTCATGGCTGAAGTAATTATATTCCTGCTATCTATGTGAGAAAACTAGATTCATGTTCTCCACTCGTAGGAGTGAAATTCATCTGGAAGTTCTCTATCTCTGTATTTATTTCGGTCTCCTTCTGCCTCTCAAATAAAATGAAGAACATGCATATATACACATTTTTTAAAAGTGACAAATTTCTATCAACTGAGCATCTAGTTAATGTCTCCCGTATTTTTGTAATGGACAAGACAAATTAACCACAATCAAAATATTTTGGCAGCATATGAAATGTGCCCATATTTCTCCTCTGATGATTCATCAACTTGAAAATTTCAAGCAAGTCTTTGAGTCTTTGAGTGTTTAAGAAAGATTAAATTTTCTTTCAAAAATATTTTATGAAACCCTTCCTTATTAGTCGACCGTGAAAGGTATCCCTGTAAGGATGAAACAAAACAGAAATAAATGAAAAAGCAGAGATAATAGTGTAGTTGAGAATTTAAGAATTGAGCATTTTTTTTTCAGGTAGCATTTATATTTTTCTTTGCTAAGAAAGGAAATTATACAGTCCCTTCTGTGTGTAGAAATTGCTATCTTAATATTAACTCATATAATCCATATAACCAGCAGTGCAGTACATGCTGCTATCATCTCCAAGGTATAAAAAAAAGAACTGAAATACAGTGAAATTAGATTATGTGGGTAGAGTATTATAATTCAGAAAATGCATAACTGGAATTTGAAGTCAGATTGTGGTTTAAAAGTGTGGCCTCTGGAGCCAGTCTGTCATAACCACTCAACTATATTGCTTCTCTGTCTGTACAAGTAAGACATTGTCCACCAATCTTAAGTGTTTCACTGTATTGTGTATTTTTCAATGCCAAAGGAGTAAAAATAGCAGTGGTTGTTTTGGAACTTTTAAAAATGTACACTGCAAAAAAAAAAAAAACCAAAAATGCAGACTGCATATCTAAAATATACAGATGCCTGAAACTTTTGAGTCAACATAGTACTCTTCTCTTTTGAGTTTTCTGTACATTTCTCCTACTTCAGATACCCCATTGGATTAAAAAATAGTGGTTAGTAATAATTTGATGTTTTTGTGAAGATACCCTAGAATTCTGACCAAGAAGAGAAAACTCCACATATTTACAGTGTCAGAATCATTGTTTGGATTTGTGATCTCTTTTACATATATTCTTAAATATTTCAACACTCCAATGACTTTTTTACTAGATGTGATAAAGAAGGGTGAGCTATAACAAAAACAAAATCAGACATAAAATTATATCAGAAATTTGATAATATGCTTCTAAATTATACATGTGAGCTGATCATAAATAATGCAAGGATCTTATATATACATTATAATGTCAAGTGAAAAAGCAAAAATATATTTTATAGACAAATAAAAACTACTTGTATCAAAACTTCAGATTTTTAATATCTTCAGAACATTTTTTGTCACCAGTATGTGGCCCACTCAGACATGCTAAATATGAGAGTTATAACTTTTAATTTGTACTACTGTATATCTCTAATGGTATCCATATTAAACTATGTAATAATTTGTTCATTCATGAATGACTAGCAAGTTGAATGAAAGATGTAGGATAGTTCATGTATTTGTTGGTTTGAGCTGCCGTAACAAACTACCACAGACAGGGTGGTTTTAACAGGAGAAAATATTGTTTTATAGTGTCAGAGGCTAGAAGTCCAAGATCAGTGTCCCAGAAAGATTGCTTTCTGATGAGGCTCTTCTTCATATGGCCAGCTGGCTGTGCCCTTACTTGTCCAGGGCCTTTCCTCTATGCATATATACCCTTAGTGATTCCTCCTTCTTCCTACATGGACACAAGTTCTGTTGGATTCATCTCACCCTTACCTTGTGTATCATACATAACTTCTGCAATGGCCCTTTCTTCAGATATAATTATCATAAGGGTTAGGATTTAACCTTAGAATTTTGGAGGTCACACTTGAGTGTAATAATAAACATCATTGACTATGGTTGATCTAATCTGACAAGCTGTATTAAAGGCATAACTTTTAAAATTTTTTTAAAAAATATTTTTTATTGAAAAGGCAGATATACAGAGAGGAGGAAAGACAAAGAGGAAGATCCTCTGTCTGATGGTTCACTCCCCAAGTGGCCACAATGGCTGGAGTTGAGCCGATCTGAAGCCAGGAGTTTCTTCTGGGTGTTCCACATGGTGCAAAGCCCCAAGGCTTTGGGCCGTGCTCTTACTGTTTTCCCAGGCCACAAGCAGGGAGCTGGATGGTAAGTGGGGCTGCCAGGATTAGAACCAGCACACATAAGGGATCCAGGCACGTTCAAGGTTACAACTTTAACCACTAAGCTATTACACTGGGCCCTAAAGACGTAACTTATTTTTAATGTTCAACAAATGAATACTGTGAAGCAAGTAAGACATTTTACTTATCCAGGAGAAAACTATGAGGTCCTTTGGGATGGGAAGTGGGGCAACCGGGATAAGAACCAGAGCTCATATGGGATCCCAGCACATGCAAGGTGAGGATTTAGCCACTAGGCTATCACACCAGGCCCATCTTTTCAGTTTAAACAAGGGGGTATTCTAGTGTGATAACTGAAAATATTTTCACATTAATCTGTGTGTCAAAATACATGTTTCAGGGGCTAGCTTTGTGTTGCAGAGGGTTACATTGTTGGCATTCCTTATTTGAATGCTAGTTCAAGTCCCGGTGGTTCATTTTCAAATTCAGCTCTCTTCTAATGTACCTGGGAAGGCAGCAGAAGGTGTCACAAGTATTTGTGTCCTTTCACCCGTATGGGAGACCTGGATGGAGTTCCTGGCTCCTGGCTTTGGCCTGGCTCTGACCTGGCTCACAAGGATCCAGGGGATAGAAAATCTGTCTCTTCCTCTCATTGTTGATTTAAAAAAAAAGAAATTAATCTGAAAAAAAGGAGGGAAAGAGGGAGAAAGGGAAGGGGAACGGCGGGAAGAAGGGAAGAAAGAAAGGAAAGAGGAAAAATTGATTGTCCATTACAGTCTAATTCAAATATGCTCACAATCGCATAGACACATGTGCTACATAACTGACACTAATTTATACCATAAAGCTTTCCTGTAAGCATTGCATCTTGATATTTTTCTTATTTTTCTATGTACTCATTTATGTTTAGACCTAATTTAAATAGTCGTCAGAGCCCACCAAATTGTTTTTTCCTACCAATATGACTGATAATTTGCTGGCCCAAATTTGAAAAAATATTTTGCTTAAGTGCCAAGTACTCTGATTTGACCAGTATTGTCTTAGAGGATAGTAGTATTGCTATTTCAGCATTCCTAATAACTTGCCCAGAATGTAATGTTGTACATGTTTGGGTTTTGTTTTGTTTTAGCTGAATTCTGCTGTGTAGTGTTTTCCTACTCTTAAGAGGAAATCCTTAGAGGGGATACCCTTCAACCCCAATTTCTGTCAATCTTGAAAGAGCTCAAGTGATACATCTAGGAGATTGCCACGTTGTTGGGATTGATTTTTATAAAAGCCAGAGCCTCATGAAAATCAGGTGCAAACACACATGACATAAACCATTTGACCGTCTCAATGTATTTGTTGCCATTAATCATCTTTGCCCCTGTTATATCAGTTGCAGGTACTCTAATATGTATAGGGTCATTTCTGAAAACAGAAGCCACTCTAAAACAAGGATAATTTGATTAAACATATTGTATGAATGATGAAAGTTCTAAAAGATGAACAGAGGATAGTAATTCATCTCCTCTCCTGCCCCCCCAAAAAAACCCCACAACAATATGAAGCTGCTAGAAGAAGGCAGTGTGTCTAGAATCCAGGAGCTAGGATCACCAATCAGAAGCTGGGACAGCAAGGAGAAGGACTGTGATCAGGATGGCAAAAACCATCAAGAGCAAATTGTGGGCCAGCTTTCTGGTGAGCTCAATCAAGAAATGCACCAGAAGGTTATCACACACAGTGATTTCTTTGCAGCAAGTAAGATTACCTTGGGAAATTGTTTCCAAGCTTGTGGCTCTTTGAGTAAAGAGGAGCAATCACCTTTTACTTTATGGGAAAATAAATAAGTTAGGGAAGGAGTTCTTGTCATTGCATCTACAGTTATGTACAATTTCAGGCACAATCTAGAAACATGGCTTGACATGTATTTATGTTAAGATAATAAGGCTTATGCTTCTCCAGGGTGTTGATATTGGTATTAAAATGACACAAATGGTGATCTTTGGATATTTTTTGACTCATCTATACAAGAATTGCCCTTTCTAATGTATGGATCAGTTCAACGTAGCTGGCAATTAACCTGAAAAGTACTTGGAAGAACATCAAGTAACTTGGAAGCATTAAGATCTTGAAGTAGAAATCAATCATGATAAAGACTTTTGTGATACTTGCGCCATTGATTCATTAGCGAGACACCGTAAGAAATCCAAAGAAGGGGAGAGGGAGAAGCAGTGAAGAGGGAAAGAACTGAGAGGGAGAGAGGAAATATTCTGGCTACCTCCTTCCTCTTCCCACCAAATCTTCTGCTTTTGTCAGTTACTAAGATGCATTTTTTAATTAGTTGGATTAATTTTATTTTCATCAGAATACTAACATAACAATTCTCTATTGTAAATTAAATTCATGACCATGGATTCATAGATGAGATTTATACTTTTAGAAAACCTTCCTGGGCCCAACGAAATAGCTTAGTGGTTAAAGTCCTCGCCTTGCATGTGCCAGGATCCCACATGGGCACCGATTCTAATCCCAACAGCTCCGCTTCCCATCCAGCTCCCTGCCTGTGGCCTGGAAAAGCAGTCAAGCACGGCCCAAAGCTTGGGAAACTGCACCTATGTCGGAGACGTGGAAGAGCTCCTGGCTTCGGATTGGCACAACTCCAGCCTTTGTGGCTGCTTGGGGAGTAAACCATTGGATGCAAAACCTTCCTCTCTGTCTCTCCTCCTCTCTGTATGTGTGACTTTCCAATAAAAATAAATAAATCTAAAAAGAAAAAAAAAGACCTTCCTTTTCTTTTGTTTGTTTCTCTTGAAAAGAAGTGCCATATTTTATTCAACCTGAAGTAGCATTTGATGTTTTGCTATTATAAATTTTTAAAAAATGTTTGTTATACAAATACCCTTCCTCCCATTTCATTTTAATTATTATAAAATCTATTAATCCAGAACATGGATTTCTGGACAAAATGCACAAAGAGCTTATGACTTTATTTATTGATCACTAGTTTTCATTTCTTTCAAAAATTTTTTATTAATGTAAAGAGAACACATTTTAAGCACTCCATAGCTGCAATTCAAGAAGACAGTCACACTTTCCTTAATGCCCTGTGTCGCCCCCCCCAGTACCCTTCTTTTCCCTATCTTCAACATGCACAGTCATAATTTTAATTCATTCTGTATTAATAGGTTTAATTTGCCACTAATCATAATTTTGAACATGTAAAAATTAAAAAGGTCACAAGATACATTCCTGCTGGAACCTAGGATCCACTGGAAGATGCCAGCTATGAGCAGTTGAAACCTCATCTTCCTTTTCTGATGTTTTTATCACAGTTGATATTTTTAGGTTCCTAAAAGTGACACATAGTTTCATACCTCTATAAGTTTTGTTTTTTTTTTAATCATGATTATCTCTTTTTTTCAAGATTTTCTTTTTAATGATACAATTCCATAGGCTTCTGGTATTTCCCTTATCCCAGCTCAAACTCCCCACCCCCCCATCCTATTTCCTCTATATCATTACTATAGTATAGTACTTCATACACAGTCATATGTCCATCATTGTGGGCATGGATAATGGCAGAGAGTCCAACATCCTATTGTTTCATTCTAAGTCCATCTTAGTCTGGAAGTAGAAATGTATACTACATTGTATCCACACATCTTGATGTTTGTCTCCATTTCACAGCTACTGTACATCCCCTCAAATGAAAAGTCACAACACAAAATCAACAATAGGAAGAAAAATAGAAATTTATAATGCCATGAAGTTAATGACATGTTACTAGATATGACAGTGTCTGTTACAGAGCTATTATACATCCCCTTAAATGAAAAGCCACAAAACAAAATCAACATCAGGAAGAAAAAAAAAATTAACAACACCATGAAGTTAAAGAACATACATTAAATGACTAACGTAGCTGAAGAAATGAAAATCAAGAACCTTCTTGAAGAAAATCATGCTACTGTATGATCTATGGATCATTGAAGAATTTAATCAGAAGAAAGTGTTTTGAAGAGATAAAATTAACAGAAAACATCAAAACCCATGTGATATAGTTTCCACGGATTTTTGTTGGTGAGATGTATCTCTTCTACACAACAAATAGATGGGTTTTGTTTTTTAATCCAGTCTACTGATCTATGGCATTTGATTGAGCTTAAGCCATTTACTTTCAGGGTTAATATGTATGGGTGGTACTTTGGTCCTGTCATTTTAGGAGTGGGTTGTTCATTGGTTTAGTCTTCTGTTGTCATTTTACTGGGATGTTCTTCCCATTTGCATTTGGTTTTGTTTGGTGCTATTCCTCTTCTCTGTCAAGAGAACATCTTGAAGTATCATTAGTAGGGCAGGTTTGGAAGAGGCAAATTCTTTTAACGTTTCTTTACTTTAGAAGAATTTTATTTCATTTTCAAAGACAAAAGAAAGCTTTGCTGGATATGTTATCCTGGGCTGACAGTTTTTTTCTTTCAAGAATCTGGAGTATGTCACTCCATTCTCTTCTTGCCTGTAGAGTTTCCTGTGAGAGATCTCCTGTGAGTTTAATTGGCATCCCTTTATATGTCAATTAATTTTTCTCATGGTCACATTTAAGAATCTTTTCCTTATGTTCAATTGAAGAGAGCTTGATGATCATGTGTCTTGGTGAAGATCACTTTTGATCAAGCCTGTTGAGAGTTCTGTGGCCCTCCAGGATGTTGTTTCCCAATTCTTTCTCCAGATTAGGGAAATTTTCCTTTATTATTTCATTAAATATATTTGTAAAACCAGTTTCTCTTTCTGCACCTTCTGGGACTCCCATAACTCTTATATTATGCCTCTTAATAGTGTCTTTTAATTCTTGAATACTTTTTTTGGCCTGATCCAGCTCTGCTTCCAGCTTCTTGTTTGCTTCCCCCTGATGACAGGAAATATCTCCCAATTCTGAGATTCTTTCTTCTGCTTGCTTCATTCTACTTTGGAGACTCTCCACTGTACTTTTAATTTGCTCTACTGTGTTCTTAATTTCTGATATATCAGCCTTGATTTGCTTTTTTGCTGCTATTGCTTGTGTGACACAGTCCTTAAATTCTTTGAACGCTTGAATGTGCTTCTCATGGTTGATCAAAAGCTTTACAATGAGTTTTTTTAAATTCTGTGTCTTCCATTTTCTTGATGTCTTCCTCAGTGAACTCTGAGGTTGGCATAGGGTTTTGCTCCTTTGCAGGACAGTATTCAGTAATATTCATCTTGCCTTTTTGTCTTCTTTTGCTCTTGGTCATAGTGTTTCTGGTTATCAGAGTCTTCTCCTTGGGGCAGGTTTCTAAGCTGTGTCACCCACAAGTCTACAGTTTTATTTATTGCAGTTGGTACGCAACTCTTTGTTTGCAGCCAATTATGCCAGTCCCTTCAGTGAGTTCCAGATCTGTGTTCTTATGTTAGATTTCCACCATGGTCTCCATAGCCCCACCTCCTGGCTCACCAATCTCTTCCTCCTATGCTACCGTGCTGAGACTGCACTGTTGTCTGTGCATCCTTTCTCCTATTTTCGGTTGGTTCAGGTCCCAGGATTAGGGAGACACCAGGTGTCCTATATAGTTAGGTTGTTGGTGGCGCTGATCTTGTGAGAACCTGTTGGACGTTAGGCCACAGGGACCTATTTTGACCCATATAATGCCACAGTCAGTATTATTTTCTGTGGGACCAGTGCAATCCACTGAACTCAGTGAGTTCTTGCAAGGTCAGCACATGTGTCCATTTTTGTCCCTGCAGTCCTCAAACTTTTGCCACAGTGTACAAATGGCAGCTAATGTGCCCCTACTAGAGTTCTTGATCTGCTGTCCATCAGGTCTGAGAGCTACCCAGACCTGTCTTGGGTGGAACCTGTAGAATGCCACATTGATGCAGTTCACTGAGTCAAGAACAAATTCACTCCCAGCTCAGTTTATGCTCAGTCCTTTCCCTTGCCTTTGCCTCCTTAAGCATGATGGCGCCCAATTTGGCTCTAGGAGGCTGACTGGGCTGTGAAATCCACCCTGTTCTCATACTGTCCGTCTGGGATCTGCTGCTCTGTCTCTGCTCCTGGTCGAATCAAACGGACCAGCAGGATGGACAGTTCCTTGTCTGGTTTCACTTCCCAAGCTCCCAGTGAAAGTCCCTTCCCATTTTGTTGCTGGTGGAGTTCCAGCTGCTGGTGAAGTTCAGATTGCTGCTAGCTGGATGCTCCTGGAGTATCAGTCACTGCAACACCACACCGTTGTGCCTGCTGCTTTCCTGTGTTTGTTAGTGTCCAGGTACCCCTCTGCTGTTGTTCTGTCCTTTCCTATTTCCTGGAATGTGTCTTCTCTGCTTTATCCTGATAAATGTTTCTTCATCCATTTAAATGTGTCCTTACCCCATTCCTCCATCTTGATTTTCCCTTTGTGTGTTTTTAATTGCTCTTCTTTATAGAATCCTTAGAATTGTTACCAGATTTTCAGCCCAGCTTTTTAATGATAGCTATTTGGGTTGATGGATGTTTTTAGATGATTAATTTGTTCATTAATTTCTGGTTTTCCAGATTTCCTACCATTAATATGTTATATATAACTTTTACAATCAGAAGGCACATATCATTTTTTGTTTATACACATTATACTTTGAGGGGATGACAGTCTATTTTGATTTAATCTTTGAACAGCAACTTAAGTTAAATATGACATGTCTTATTTTTTCTCTATAACTTAATCTTTATGCTGTGTATATTCCATTTTAACATTTCTTCATATCATACCTTCCAAATTTTTCTTGACAAAAACTAGCTGTTTGCTGTTCGTGTTTTCAAAGAGTCTAGGTTTATTGATCTTGTCTTTATTTTTTTTTTTTATTTCTCTAGTAAAAGAAAGTAGTGTTGAATGATCTTTGTGTGCCCATCCATCTCTCATGTGTTTCAGTATGCTGTTAGGGAGTCTTCCTATTTTGTAATTACTCCCAAGCCTCCATTTTGTTCTCCCTTTAGCCTTCTCTAAGATTGTTCTTCATAATTGAGTCTTGATAATATATAATCTTTCATAATATGTAACTGATGCCATCTCTGTTCTATAATGGAGAAGACTTAATTAAGTGTCCGTAACTATTTTTATTTGATGGGCTTTCTGTGGATTTCCATTTATTAAGTCAATTAAATAACTCGTTAAAAAAATTTATGGATGCATTTTTATGTCTGATACATTCTGAGACCTAAGTATAGTGAATTGATTCAGAATTTATGCATCTCATGCTATCAGGGAAATTAGATCTTTGTTTTATATTTCTCCTTCTTTGCTAAGATAGACAGATAAATAGATAGATATAAAGCTAGATTTTCTTCTGTTGCATTCTGTTTCAACTTTTTAGCTTTCATATACTTTTGAGATACCTTAGTATTTTGCACGCACACACACATACAGTATACATTTCTACTTTATGAAATGTTTAAAAAGTTTCCAGAGATGATATCCATCTTCTACTTCTTAATACTTGATGATATTTTTTGTATGAACAAGAGAATTTTTTTAAAGTGTCATTTATTGACAACTTTGTAGAAATTTTCATTTATATAATGATAAGCATAATTACCCTAGTGAGAGATCTGATTTCTTTGCTATTTCCCTTCCAAATGTCCTCCCCATCTGGGCCTGGGTTGGGCCAAAGCAGGAACTCCATCTCGGTCTCCCACATGGGTGTCAAGATTGCAAGTACTTAGGCCATCATCTGCTGCTTCCCAGTTGTGTTAGCAGAAAGCTAGAGTGGAAGGAAAGTACCTGGAGTTTAAACTGACACTGATATTATGGCAAATATATTTGCTTTTATTTTCTTTTATATGTAGAAAAAAAATACTGCCTGATTAAAACACCTGCTGTGCAGATGTTGGAACTATTTATGTGTTCCATTTCCATTTTGTTCCTTGCCAAAAAGTATTTGGTGATAGTAAAGAATGCTTAGCCTTGCTTAACAGGAACGGCCCATAATGTGATTCTTCTGTTTCCTATACTGAATGGACCCAGAGTGCTTCAAAGAGGATGTCCTGCAACAGTGGTTGCCCATAACTTCACAGCAACCTTCTCTAAATGATGAAGTGCAAAGTGCATGATCCTTACAGAGAATTTGATCTGAGCTTTCCAAATTAGGAAAGAGCTACCTTATAATATTTGAATGCTTTTTTCATTGGCTCACTGCCTTTCCCTTAGTCCTCTATTGTGCTCTGGAAAATTTTTCTTGGCTGAGTTTGCATATGTGCTACTGGGTCTGGCTAGCAACGAAATTACTAAGATAAAGCTTCTGATTTATTATTATTATCATTTTACTGTATCCTGTGCTGTTGCTGATAACAAGAAGTTTGAGCTACATGAAACCTTGTTAGAGAAGGAACGGATGAAATATTTGGGTCATTTTGAGCAAGTATATGTTTCACCCAAGAAAATCTATAGACTTCTAAGGAGAAACTGTTCTACCATCCATTTGTGTATTTTTCTCTTACTTTAAGAGATTATTTTATTAGTTATTCCTTCAGTTAAAGCTCAGTGTTTTTCAGTAGGAAGAATTGACTTTTAATCTAAGTTATTTAGCTTATCAAAATAAATATTGATGGAAGTCTGAAATTGCAGTATATATTAAATACCTGTAACTTATCTCTGAAATTTCTATTTATTCCTGGAATTTTCTTTCTGCTTTATTTGCAAAGTCCAGATATTCTTATGTTGCTATATTGGTAGAAACATTCCAGAAAAACCTTTAGACAGATTTAGTGTTAAAGCAGTTGTGAATGAAAGCTCTTGCTTAGCTGTTGAATCGTGGGCAAATGACCTAACCTCTCAGGCCTTAAATTTCAGTCTGGAGAATCATGTTTATGTCACACTGATAAGTAAAGTAATATGTAAACTAAGTTACACAGTGTCCAGCTTTACTTTTTTTATACTAAGTAGTGGGATATTATTATTGAAAAATAGAGAAATTCACATGTTGACATTAGTTTGTATTTTATTGATTATGGAAATTTTGGTGTTTTTAAATTCTTGGATTTAATTTTCTTTTCTTTTGAAACAATAGTGAATTCATGGATTTGTTAGCATTCTTAGGGAATATTCTGTAGCAGAATAGAAATAGTACAAACTAGAAAAATGAAAATATGTTGCTAAGGAAAAGAACTAAAACTTGAATATATTATTAACAAGGTCATTAAAAATAAAATCTAAATTTCAGTGCTTTTAAATTTTGTCACTTGTAATCCTCTCTCCTTGTTTCTTCAACTATTTGTGTTTTCTCTGACAAGATCAGGTTTGTGCAGAGAAGCCACGTCTAAATGCACCTTTCTCACAGCTGTCAAGGATTGCCATGTTGTTCTGTTAGGTGCGTAGCATCTCAGTGGGAGGCAGTTCATATTCTGAAACCCAGAGACTCTTCCCAGCAGGAATTGTTTCTCTGTTAGATGCTTTGAAATAGGCGTGCTTCATTTAAATGCCCCATCAAAAAAAATGTGCAATCTCTTGTGTATGCCTTGTACAAAGAAGGTCAGCATCCTCTGTAGCTCTGAGTGCAGAGTTGCTGGCAACACTAAGTAGTTCAAGATCACGGTAACCTGCACAGATAAAGTGGCTTAGAGAAAATAAATAGGAGGAGTATGTTAGGTACAGGGGGAGCAAAAGATAAAGAGGAGAAAGACAAAAAGTCATCTATGGTTTCATACACATGTAGGAAATATGAATTCTTAATCACTTATGATTTTACTAAATATGCTAAGCATGTCTTTCAGGTTCTTGTTAAGTTATTTATTTTGTTTCTGAATATATATTCCATATAAAATACAACTACCAACTTGGCCTCACAAGTAATTTTTCTTTACTGTTAAAATCAACCCCAGTAGCAACTGTGCTGGAACATAAATTCACCTTATTTGTACAAAGCAGTTCTCACATTCTTTCCCTCTCTCTGAGTTGGACAATTTCTTCGAATTTTGACCTTTCTTGTTCCCAGAGGCATGCATTTGGACTGATTTATTTGGGTAAGATTGGATATTGCACCTGGTGTGGATAATACTAGATTACATCTTCAGGAAATTGAACTTTGTCTGTTTACCCTTTAGAACAAACAGCCTTCTGAAATGAGTATCTTGGAGGTTGTGTTAGTTCTCCCTCCTTTTTTACTTCACTCTGGTACATAGGATCTTTTGGTGGTTTTTTTGTTTTTCTAAGTAGTTGTTGCTTTAGCAAGGTGATGTATATATACTTTCTAAAATTAAATTTCCTATGTTCTTTTTTTTTAAAGATTTATTTATTTATTGGAAAGTCAGATATACAGAGAGGAGCAGAGACAGAGAGGAAGATCTTCCGTCCGATGATTCACTCCCCAAGTGAGTACAACGGCCAATGCTATGCCGAGCCGAGGCCAGGATCCAGGAGCTCTTCTGGGTCTCCCACATGTGTGCAGGGTCCCAAAGCTTTGGGCTGTCCTCGACTTCTTTCCCAGGCCACAAGCAGGGAGCTGGGTGGGAATGGGGCTGCCAGGATTAGAACCGGTGCCCATATGGGATCCTGGCACGTTCAAAGCGAGGACTTTAGCTGCTAGGCCATGCCTCTGGGCCCAGATTTCCTATGTTCTTGATAAAATTTCTATGTCCTTGATAATATTTTGAGTATTTCAATAGTTGGTGAAGCATATATGCTTAATTTGCTTAATTTTTTTTGTAACATAATCTAAATTTGCAGAGAATTACAAATAAAATCCAAGATAGTACCATTCATATTCCAGTTCTTAGTATGTTTTCATGGGTCTGTCTGATTTTTTGTGATACACCTATGCATGTATTTTCTTCTTTAAGTGGTTGAAATTGAGTTGTAGAATTTCTGTTCCACTATCCTTTATATTTTCTAACCATCATACAGTGATCAAAATTTTTAATGTTAATATTGAGATGGTATTATTATCTCTATATCCTGTATTTAAATTGCTACAGTTACCTAAATAATGTGTCTTTTTAAAAATTTTTGTCTGGTTCAGAATCACTCCAAGGTCATATATTTTATTTGGTCTTCATGTTCCTTTGGGTTTTTTAAAATATGGAATAACTACACCATTGCCATTTATAATCTTGATGGTTTTGAAAAGTGTGGATAAAATTATTTGTAGAATATGCATCATTTCGGTTTTGTTTGGCATTTCTGTCCATTTGTGTTTGATTATGTTGAGATTTGGGGCAATAATATTGCAGAAATGATAAGTCACAGAAGAAGCAGGTGATATGAGTTTAACTGATTGTTCATTGTGATGTTATTGATTATTGGTCAGTATGGTACCTGCCAGATAGTTCTATAAAACAACTTCTCTTTTTAATTAATATGTAATTTGTGGAACACAGACTGTGTGCATACATTTATCTTTTCTTCACCAATTTCTCATTTAGCACTCATCGGTGATTCTTGCATGAATCATTTATTACATTTATAAAACAATGACTTTCTGGCATTGTAATTTCTTCTTCATTCATGAATTGTCAAACTAAGGGAAAGTTTTTTGTAGCATTTACTAATTTTTGTTCTTCTTTAAATATGTTAGTATACATCCATAGATTTTTATTTTTCAGTGAGTTGCTATCGGGTTCCCTCGTCCCGTGAGCAAGACCCCTATACGGTAAAGATTCTTTGAAAAGTTTATTGCTTAAGACTTCAAGTGTAGCAGCAAAGCAAAAGCAGTTACAACAGTTGTAAGATTTATTGCAGCAAAGCTAAAGCAGCTACAGCCTAGCGCACTAGCGGTAGCCTTGGCACAATAGCCTTGAAGTGATAGCCATGCTCTAGCGGTGCGCCTGGGCTAATCTTCTCTTTTAACTATTTTTTACCCAGACCTTTTTACATTACACAAACCAATCCATACACAGCTCCTCACATCATGTGATAAGCACACCAATCATGACTTAGGTCACGTAGTTTCCCTGCATGCTCGGCCCAATCCTCAGTAACTTCCTAAAACCTGTTTACCACCTTTGTGCCACGAAGCAATCATCAACAAGTGCCATCTTTGAGGCGCGGCTCCGCTCTCCACAAGTTGCATTTAATTCTCATTGTTTAATATTCTATTTGTTATACATTTTGACCGTGGGAGCTCCTTCAAACCGACTTACGTGTTCTTTTGACATGATTTCATATCTCCTTAAGTATTTGCTTAATTTTGACACCACAAAATGTTGCAAGATCATCTTATGGTCCTGATGCAGTCGAAAAGTAGTAGCCTTCATACAAAGGTCTGGCTGCAAGGACAGTAGTTGCCACCAGACTGTCACTGCTTCCAGGCCTTCTCAGGGGCCGAGTTAGCCTGTATGTATGTGTGAGTATGTGTGTTTGTATAATCAATTCAGACAGACACTTCTAGTTCTAATCCACCACAAAGAGTTTATTCTAGGCTTCCCATATTTGTGACGCCAAAGATGTTCACCAATGTTGCAGTATATAAAAGCAACATGCAAATCAATTGTATTTCTACCTGCAATGAATGATCTAGAAATGAAATGAAAATAATTCCATCTATAATACCATCAAAAAGAATAAAATAACACTTATATCACACCATATTTAGAAATTAGCTCAAAATGAAAGATGTGATTAAGGTCATAAAACTCTTCAAAAGAAAGCTCAAGCTTAATTATCTGTGACCTTGTACTACAGAAAAGCCTTGGAACATACAAAACCAAAAGCACAAACAAGAAAAAAATTTGAGCATAATAAAACTTCTAATACTTGTGTGCTTCCAAGAAAACAAAGCCTCATGATGGAAAACTTATTGAAAAACATTCGTTCAATAAGGAACTTGTATTTGAAATATAGAAATAAGGGTATAATCTCAATAATTAAAAGAGCAATTCAGCTCTAAAATGAACAAAGAAAAAAAATAGGCAAAATATTTCAGTGGACATAACTTCAATAAACAGTATCATTAACAATTAAGGAAATACAAATCAAACCAAAATGATATTCTACTTTAAAACCTAGTAAGATGACTATATACATAAGGAATACAGATAATAGTATACATTTGGTAGCTTATAGAGAAACTGGCACTCATATGTGTTGATAATATAAAATGCTGCAGTCACTTTGGAAATTCTTTGGCAATTTTTTAGAAGACTAAATATGGTAATAAGATGCAACAATTGCATTTTTATCTATAGATCAGTGTATAATTTACCCATGCTGAAAATAGGATTTACAGAATTTTCATATTTCCAGGCTTCACCATTAGAAATTATGTAACTAGTAGGTGAGCAATTAGCTTCAAAATATGTATTAATAGTGACCATAAGTGATTGTGATCCAGGAAGCCTAAGAATCATCACATTGTGCGCACGGCCTCTGGAGGCTTACAAAATAGGTAATGAGAGATGCCAGGTATGAAGCAAGAATGAATAGATCTACTCCTTTTACAACTGGATAAAATGTTCAAATATTATCAGATGTCAAGAATGAACTCAATTAGGAAAATTCTCTTTGAATTTTCTGCCTTGGGAAAAAACACTGATGGCAGAAAAAAAGACAAGAGCTAGTAAAGAACAGTTAATAAAATAGAAGTGTTTCACAGCTTTTCTGTTTCCATGGGAGCTAGATTTCTTTTTTTTTAAGGATTTATTTTTATTATTTTTATTGGAAAGGCATATATACAGAGAGGAGAAACAGAGAGGAAGATCTTCCGTCCGATGATTCACTCGGACGGAAGCAACGGCCGATGCTATGCCCATCCGAAGCCAGGAGCCTCTTCCAGGTCTCCCACGCAGGTGCAGGGTCCCAAGGCTTTGGGCCGTCCTCAACTGCTTTCCCGGGCCACAGGCAGGGAGCTGGATGGGAAGCGGGGCTGCCAGGATTAGAACCGGCGCCCATATGGGATCCTGGGCGTGCAAGGCGAGGACCTTAATCACTGTGCCACCGTGCTGGGCCCGGGAGCTAGATTTCTTGAACATTTGTTTGTTTGAAAAGCAGAGTGAGAGAAAGACAGAGGTAGGGGAGATGGAGGGAAAGAAGGAGAGGAACAAAGATGTATTTCCATACTCTGGTTTACTCCCCACATGCCTGCACAGGCCGGGATGGGCCAGTTCCAGGTCAAAAGCCAGAAACTCCATCTGGATTTCCCTCATGGGTGGCAGAGACCCAAATACTTGGGTCATCATCTGCTGCCTCCAAGGCACATTATAGGAAACTGGAGTGAAAGCCAAGCACTGCCACGTGGGAGGAGTGCATGGAATGCCAGCACCTTCAACACTGGTCTACACACCTTCCTGCTCCTAGCATAGATCTTTCAACTGAATTTTACCTTCAGAACATGAAACTGGAGCTTCTTGAGGCTATGTGTGTTTTCTGTGTCTTTCTTGTATGTGTTTTCTGTTTTTGCAGCTATGTCTGTTTCTGTGTTTATGATAATGTAATCATTGAATCTTAGGACTGAAATGGAATCCAAAAGCTTATTATCATCCCAACTTTAAAAGGAAACAGACTGAGACTAGTTATCAACTGTTTCATAATAAATTACTCCAAAACATATTGGCTTAAAACAGCTGCTGTTTACAATCCACATGGGCATTGGTCCTCTGTCTCAGTGTCTCTCTCAAGGCTGTAATCAGTATGTGATGGGTTTTTCATAGAGTCCAACTTGGAGAGATTACTTCCCAGCTCATGCATACATCTATTGACAGGATCTTGTCTACAGGTACTGTTAGGATAAAAATATTCAGGTCGTCTTTTCTGGCTGTTTGCTATTTCCTATATACCTCTTTATAAGGCAACTCACAGCCCTGCAGCTGGCTTCCCTCAGCGTGTGCCAGAGAGAAAACAAGTTAGTTAAACTTGTTTGTAAGTTAAACTTGGAATTGAGACATTACCACCTTAACTGCATTCTGCTCATTAGGTTCAGTCCTCAATCAAGTGGAAAGTGTTGCACAAAGCTGTGGATACAGGAACAGGATCACTGTGACTATTCAGAAGCCTCGTACCGCAGACCCAGATAAATGAAACACCCCGAGTGATATATAAAGCCTGTTAGTAGCAAAGCAGAGCCAACTATTGATCTGTCAATTCCTAAGCCAGTGTTTTGTTAGATTTTTCTCTGGTCATGTAAACAAGTTGATGACTTGATAACTCTACTGTTTTCCTGGAGAAACGACTTTTAATCTCCCACAATCTCATACTTGAAGACTGTCTACAATATTGCAATAAGGAAAGATGCAGAAAGACAAGGATAGTGTAATTGTATCAGTGAGTTGGTGTTCCCACTCAGTGGAAATCTGTACCAAGTACAGACACGAAGTGGTAAGGGAGAACTGGAAATGTTGGTAGCTGCTAAGAAAGAGATCTTCCAAATAAGACGTCAAATACATAACTGGATCCGGGCTTGGTAGTTCAGTGCTTATACTGTAAACTCGTACTTTTTCAAGCAATGATAGTTATGAACTTTAGCATACTCCACAAGTCCTTACAAAATTTTCATTATCATGAAAAGAAAATAGGTTAAGGCCAAGCAGCAGGGTTAATATAATACATAATATGAAAGGCAACTGTAATATTGTGCTTGTTGCTGTTCAATATTGGAATGTAAGCCCTTCCCATACCATTTGTAATATGTAAAAAATAGCAAGATGATCTGCACTGCCTTCTTCTTAGTTTTAAGTTGTTATAGAAATTGTTGTTCAAAAGGAACTTGTAACAGCCAACATCTGCTCACCATTGTGTTACTGTACTAAAGAATCACCAGTTGGTAAACATGCTATGCTTCTGATAAGTATGACTTTTTCATTTAGAGAAAAGTGTCTTTTCTCAAGACAAAAAGCCATCCATGGCGAGACTAGAAGGCAGACATTCCTCTGATATGGATTGTGAAGTGTGTTAAGAAAAAAGAGAGAACAAGTAATATTAAGACATAGAGCTACTTGATTGTTGATGAGTAAAGTTTTTTTTTAATTTTTTAATGATTTTGTCTTACCAATGTGTCTTAGTACAGGTTTACTCATCTGAAAGCTATTGTTTGACTACCCTATCTAAATCTGCCCCGTCTTCATTTCTATCATCATTACAGTCTCCTGTGTAATGTTTCAAAATATTCATTTTAAAACAGTGTTACTAGAGAACTTGAAAAATTTATGGAAAATAGGTTTAAAAGATTACTTGTGGTCAGACAATTTGAAATTCATTTGTAATTGCTAGAAATTTTACATTTTTCCTTTTTGAAGTTTGCTGATCTCCTGTCCCTCCCTGCTTGGACCACATAGACCCTGGCAGCAGACCCCTATGCTATCTCAGTCATCACTGGATTTCACAACCAGCAAAATCTCCTGAAATACAGCAGGTGTTTAACACTGATCTATCAAGTGAGTGAATACAGTATTGTAATCCAGGTAGCAAAAGAATATGTGCCAGAACTTTCCAAACTTTCACCCTTATTTATAATGTGTCAACGTTGTTTTTTTTTTTTTATTCACAGAGCCACTAGAGCAAAAGAAATACATAACAGTCCTATTATCAGTTGATTAGGTGATTTTAAGTGCTTTTGCCCAAAAACTTAAGCTTTGAAGAAAAACTACATTTGCATTGAAGGAAGTTATTTCATTCTTAACTACAACTACCATCAAATTGAATATGTACAGCTGTTATGTACTGTAAAACTTGTCAAAGATTAGAACCAGATTAATGTCAGAACCAGATTAGAAACACTGCAACGTCAAATTCTATTGTGATTGTTGGGCATTTTAATATAGCAACTGTTAAAAATGCTACTTTGCAAATTATGATGTCAGTAAAAATATTGAAACCATGAACTGTATCATCTAATATTTTAAGTGGTATTTAGTAGTCAAAAACCCATGTTCCCTTCAAAAGTTTAAGCATCCATAGTACCTCAGGGAATCAGTCTAAATGGAGTAAGTTTTTCTCATTATTTTTATATGGTAAATTGAAAGCTTAGATGTCCCAGGAAGAGACTCAGACTCTTCATATCTAACCAAGTGAAAGAGAAACAAACTGTGCTGTCCAAAGAGCAATCTAGGGTTAGAGTTATGTCATCAGTCACAATCAGTATGTGAGAAATCAGAATTTGGGCATACTAAGATATTCTAGGGTGGGGTCAGACTGCTAGTCAAGACTTTGTAAGACTAGAGCATCACAAGTTGGTTTTAGCATCATAATTATAGTGTTAGGTTTAACTTATGTTGAGTGTGGTTTTCCTGCTTTGTAAAGTGGGATTGGCTGAATGACCTACAAGATCCCATGTGAGTATCTTGTAAAAAGAACTAATAAAATAGCAGTCATTTAGACCTGTGAAGTTTTAGTGCTAAAAGGAAACTTAGAAGCAATTTTCCTAAATTTCCTCCACATTCTTCCAGTGGTAGTAAAGCTTGGTCTAGTGGTCAGTTTTATATGGAAAGGTGAGGCAATCATACTAGAACTCGAAAAACCTGCTTTTTAATGAGCAGGAAAAGCCTACAGTTTCTGTGACACAAAACTTGTTAATGTTGAATTCAATGGGTAATAAATTTTGCACTTTTAATATGTATATAAATCAAAATTAGAATTTCTTATGATTTTCAGGTCTATCATGAGTAGTATAAAAGCATGAGGGTAATACCAACATATACTCCATTTCCCCCATATGCTAGCCTTTATACTTATCTGAATCTTAAAGCTCCTCTACTCAGCCAGTTGGAGTTGTACTGTTAGTAACTTATAACAACCAATAAGCGTAAGATGCTCAGCAAGTGATGTAGTTGGTATGGAATAACACGTGAATTCTGCGATTTTAGCAACACCTTTGTAAGTTTCTTGTATTTTATTAGTTTATTTAGTAAGCTCTTTCTCTGGTCAAAATGTAGACAGAGTAACAGTGCTATTGAGATACAGACTGAAATATTTAGAGATTAAATAATGTAATTGGAATTTTCTTTACAACCATATTTGTTCTAAAAATGTTCTATTTTGGTGTTATCAATTAAGTTTATCTTGATTTTAAATTCAACCCCTACTTTATATTCTTCTTGCTGTGCTGTCTATATTCTACATGCATCATTGAAAGAACAGCTTTTTCAGTGTGTAACTGACCTCAAATCAGCATACTATACATAATTTTACTAGTTGCCGCATACCCACACCTTCTGCAACCAAAATCCAAGTCTCTTTTCCACGTACCAGTATAAGGGATTAATGGGTTTCTGGATAGCTTTTGTCTGCATAAATGATGTGCATATAGCATGAAGCCCACCCTGACAGAGCTATGCTGGGCCCTTTTGAAGTTGGATTAAAGGCTCACTAAGCAGGGTGTGCCCATTAAATTATAATGTTATAAAACTTGAATCCTAGAAATACAAACTGCTGGTATTTTGGGTTTTAACAGGATTAAGTCTACTCTGAAAGAATTCAAGAACATATGCCATGCCCCTGTGAAACTGTATTTGTGGATTAATTTGGTATGAAAAGGAACAAGCTACCTTTCTTTCTGTGTCCAGAAAAGATTTATTTGTACTTGGAAGATTTTGAGAAATATATAAGAAAATCATCATCTCAAAGTATTTTAATTCCTACTAATCTATATAATAATATTTTCCTACTCCTGTATTTGAAATACAATATTAAAAATATCTTAACCATATGACATTCTGAAATAGACAAAAGTATGGAGGCAGTAAAACGATCCATGTTTGCCAGGGTTGAAGTTATAGAGAGAAGGATGAATAAATAGAGCCCAGAGGCTATTTAGACCAGTGCCAATTCCTTGTAAGCTGCCTGTTGGTGGATACTTGTACATTTGTCTGTCTCCATAGGCTGTACAATACCAAGAGTGAACCCTAATGTAAACTTTGGACTTTGGGTTCTAATGATGTGTCAGTGTATGAGTTGTAACAGATAGGCTGCTGCGGCTCAGAAAGTTGGAAATGGGGAGATTGTAGGTTAGCGAGGTGCATGGCAAATCTCTACCTCCTGCTCAGTTTTACTGTGAACTTGAACAGCGCTCAAAAAATGAAGTCTATAGAAACATATTCACGCCTTAATATCTTTTTTTTTCTAATTGCCCAAATGTTTGACAACTTGATAGCTTAATAAATGTCTTATGTCCTTAAACATACCCTTACTAACAAAGCATGTCCATATATTAAATAAATGCATTGGAGTTTCTAAAATTTTAGTTTTCAAGAGGAAGAAACAGAAGGAGAGAGCAACGGAGAGAGAGAGCACACCAACTTTCTCTATTTTTCAGTCAGGCTAAAACTGAAATCAGATAACTCAATCCAGGTCATTCATGTGTGGGGCAAGGACCCAATTATTTGAACCATTATTTGCTACCTTCTCTTGAGGACCTTAGCAGAAAACTAGAATAGGAAGCGAAAGAAACTTGGAGTTGAACCCAGGTTCCATTATACAGGATGTCTCAACCAGCATTGCAGCCTGCCTCTGGAGTTTCTTCATTCTTGCAAAATTTGAGTTGCATATTTCTTTTTATTTTTACCATGCTTACTGCTTCAGTATATTATTTCTACTTGTTTTTTTGTTGTTGTTTTTGTTGTGATGATTGTTTGATTTCTTTTATCAAGTGTGTGTAACTCACTTATTTTTTTCTTTCTTATGTTTTCCAGTAAATACATTCTTAATAAAGGTTCTAGACTATTTTAGGGACATCTTTTGACTACAAATCAGAAGTTTTTTGGACATGGTATTATCATCATTGTTCCTTTCTGGAGAATGTGTGGTTTAATTTGGATTTTCATCTAATGGTTAATTATGGATTGTTTTTTATTTTCAGATTGTTTAATGCCTGTTGTGTTACAATAATGACTTTCTCACAGATTTTTTTTAAAAGAGTAGATTTTAAAAAAAAAAAAAAATTGAAAGAATTACAGAGGTGGAGAGAAAGAAAAATAAATTTTCATCTGCTGATTCACTCTCGAAATGGCCACAAAAACTGGAGCTGGGTCAATTCAAAGCCAGAAGACAGGAGCTTCTGAGTCTCCCCTGTGAGCTCAGGGACCCATACATATTGTGTTACTCTCTGCTGCTTTCCCAGGAGCATCAGCAGGGAGCTGGATTGGAAGTGGAGCAGCCAGGATTTGGACCAGTGTTCCAAATATTCACATATTTAAGTTATAGAGCATATTTCTAATTGTTTAAATTCAATCCTCTTATTTTTGTTTGTTAAGTAAGTGCTGAAATGTGCATTGTACCTTTTGACTTTGATAATGGTTTATCAAAGTCCCCTTATCCTCCAACATTATTTTTATATATTTAGATATTTTATTGTTCTGCTATCTAAAAACCCGTAACTAATCAATGCTTGTTACATCTAGGTTTTATTACTATGACTTGGGGCCCTGAATTCTTTTTCTGATAGTAGCTGCAATTCCCATGTCTTTTTGCTAACTGTGTGTTTTTGCTAGCACTGAAGACAGTACCCTTTTTATTTGATTGTTTCCCCTATCATTTTATTTTAGCTCATTTTTGCTTTTAGTACTTACTCTGGGCTTGTGTATCTTTTGATGGCCAAACACAGCATTTACCATGGTTGGTCTTATGTTGGATAGGGCATGTATCATTTTCCTTCATTCAGTGTTTTCTTGCAGTGCTTAGTTTTCTCGTTAACAAGGAAGGACACATTTTCTTGCCCCCCTATCCTTTTACTTTCAAATTGTGATATTATGGTCACAAACTGGTGGCCCTCTGGCCAAAAAACCACAAACTTCTACTGATTAACCCACACATTGCAAAAACATCTTTAAATGTTGCTTGCCAAGTTTTAAAAAGCCACATATTTGTTCTTGGATATTTTTTTGGAACCAGCTAAGGGAAAGTTTGAGTTGGTTGTATATTTAGTTTGGATTTAGAAGCTGTATCTGTGTGACTTACACTCACATTTTGTTCAGAGGATTGTCTTACATGAAGTTCCTTTAACCTTGTCTATGCCTTTCCTTCCTACATAAGAAAAACTCCAGTATTACAAAGACCTGTGTGGGTAAAGAGAAGAGCCAGGGGCTTGGGAGTGGGAGGTTGTGTTGAGACAAGCAGAGTTTATGTGTATATGTGGAGGTTGAGCGGAGAAAACCAAGATTGTCATTGCAGGATCAGATATCAGCGCATTGTTCAGATGTTCAGTGCTTATAATTGTCATACTTAAACTGTCCTTTATTTCACACTGGTTCAACATTTTTTTGACTCTTTCTACCCTCTCCAATTTTCTTTCCTTTGGAATGTGTAGATAAGTAGTTGATTAAATGTCAAATGAGGATAGTATACTTTAGAAGAGAATAAAATTCTAAACAAAGCTTGCCGTGAGTGTAGTGTGTAAGATTAATATGTTTAAAAATAGAAATTCCCTCTACTTCATACCATTGTTATCTCAAAAAGGCATCTTCCCTGTACCAAAGCAGTTCCAACAATTAAATTCATAACCTTATTCTTATTGTTTCCTAAGTATCTTTATGATCAAAAGTCTTCCCTTCAGTATTCTCGCTCTCACTGACTTCAAAGCTGATCTCCTGAAAACGCACAGCCTGCATTTACACCTCACTCCTCCTGTATTCTTTTTTTTTTAAGACTTGTTTATTTGAAAGGCTGGGTGAAAGAGAAACAGAGAGAACAACAAAAAAGGAGAGAGATTTTCCATTATTCACTCCTCAAATGACCTCTACGGCTGCGGTTGGGCCAGGCTGAAGTGAGGAACCAGCAAATCCACCTGGATTTCCCATGTGGCTGTCAGGAGCCCACTTGTATGGGCCATATTTTACTGCCTTCCCAGATATATTTTCAGGGAGCTGGACTAGAATCAAAGCAAGCAGGACTCAACCATTTCTCCTATTTGATGCAGGCATGGGAGGCAGTGTCTTAATGCATAGCTCCGCAATGCCAGCCTCCTTATACACAGTTAAACTCAACACACGGTGCCTGCTGTATGCATCACTTTACTAAATTAGGCCATCTACAGCTTAGCCCTGACAAGTTCAGATACCCGTATTTAGTTCTGACTTTACTGAAGCATTTCTGCAGCATTTTTTGTTTAAACTCTTAGCTTTTGCATCTGTCAGCATGTTCTTTTGGTTGTGGCTTTAACCTTGTCTTCTTTGATAGCTTTCATGCCTCAGCCTAATCTTTAAATGTTGACATCTTTCTCTAGCTAGGTTATCTGTTTTATCTCATAAAGTAAGACATCAGATTTTATAAATGTGCATGACATTAAGTGTGAAAACAATTTAAATTCCTCCACTTAAAGGCAAAATGAGAAAGGTAATATTTAAAAATAATGTTAACTCTATTGATGCATGTATTCTAACAGTAGACCAGGTTCAATTTCATAATACTCAAGTTGTACAAAGTACGCTGCATTGGCAACCACTGAACAATTGCTCCTGAGAGAAACAAAGTGTTAAATTTAAATAAATTTCTGATCACCTTTTCATCTGCTGACCAATAGGTAAATTTGTTATTATATTTCTGTTTAAAGACTTTTAAATAGGTATTGCTGATTCGTTTACATTAATCTCATGACCAGCAAAATCAAAACATATACCTAAATTAAGTTTATCTAATAGATTATTTTCTCTAAGAAAACACCATCATAGCCTTTATTCACCTGTGAATGCTACACAGGGCTTTTGACAATCGAGGCCATTTTGAACAGCAGGAACACACACACATAAAAAAGAACAAAAATGTGAAAAATGTTATATGGAATAGTACACTTAGAAGGTATTAATGTTCTTGGACCTCAGCTACAAATGTATGTATAAGGCAACTCAGATTTTTCACTGTTCTGTGCAGGTCTGCAAATGACTAGAAGCACTGCAAGTTTGTTTTGTTTTAAAAGTATTTTTATTTGAAAGGCAAAATTACAGAGAGGAGAGACAGACGCCTTCTGTCGGCTAGTTCATGTCCCAAAAGACTGCAACAGCCTAAGCTGAGGCAGTGTGAAACCAGAAGCTGCTTCTGCATCTCCCTCATGGGTCCAGGGCTCAAGCGCTTGAGCCATAGTCTGCCCCTTTACCAGGCTGGAAGCAGGGAGCTGGATTAGAAGTGGAGTAATAGGGCATGAACCGGTCCCTTTGCGGAATACAGGCACTGCAGGCAAAGGCTTAGCTTACTACACTGGTGCTGGCCCCCTCACCACAAATTTTGGTTTGGGGGTTGCATATGCATTTCATGCGCAAACTGTGAATAATGAGAATCACTTATGATTTATTCAGTCCTGTACTGTTGTTTACCTTGGAGACCTCAGGATGAAATACATATAGAGCATCTTAAAGGATTCGTATTTGAAATAGGATTAAGTGGTAAAAAGATGGGTTCTTTTTACTTAAAGTAAAATGATGAAAGACATGATCTGATTTTCAACATTGAATTAAGGGATGAAATAGTCTTGTCTGTTATAAACAATGTAACTTCTTTATGAACTTCATCATTCTGTTATTTGATTCATCCTCTGTAATGAGCTTACAACTTGTGCTGATTCATTTAAATGAAGCATTTTAAAGTTTTTATTTTCAACTACTTAGAAGGCTGAGTGACAGATTTTCCTTGTTGGTTCTTGCCCCAGTAAGTGGTGCCCAGCTGAAGCCAGGAGCCAGCACTCCATCTGGGTCTCCCACATTGATAGAAGAGGTCCAGGCACCTAAGTTGTCATCTGTTGTCTTCCAGCATGTGTTATCAGGAAGCAGGAGAGAGGCAAAACAGCTGAAATTCAACCTGGCTCTCTGATACAGAATACAGGTAACCCTAGCAACAGCTTAGCACAGTGCACCATAGCCGCTACATCTGTTTGTAGTGAAAGATGAGTGATTATGTTGGCAATAAAAAATTAAATAAAATTCAAGCACAATTTTGATGTTAGGTTTAGAGAAACTGTACACACCAATATTGCATAAAATCCACCAGTCATTCTCTTAATAATTGATTTTACTTACATACCTTCCCTTGTGCCTGCTTTGGCAGCACATACCTTCTCTTTTCAAATTTCCTCTTCTAAGAGATATTCCATGGAAAATCTGTGAATCTATGAAAGAAATCTATAGAATCTGCAGATGAGTTCAGGCCCCCACATTTCTACTTACTGCGTCACTTCAAGTCTGAGCAAACTCTTGTCATTTATAAAATGCAGAAACAGGATATCCCCAATTTTAAATGGAGGTAATGAGCTGTGTAATTTATTCATAGTTGTAAAATGAGGGTAATATTAGGGAAGAAATGAAATATATATGTAAAATCGACTTACACTGAACCTTGGCATATCATGGTACTGTATATTTGGTCTGTTTGTTAATGTCTTCAAAGACATTTTGTATAATAGTAGAGACAATGGTTCTGTTACATCTGATGTGTTTTAACTAGGTAGTTAGTGTGAGCTGGAATTCTTGTACTCTTCTAGTCTACCCTATCTTGTTCAGCTTGATACCTGCACGTTCGCAGGATGCAGTTGTCTAATCTGGAACCAGGTCACACACCAAGTTTCCACCCCCGTATGATCTAGATGCTTGAAATAATAAAGTGTTCTGTCTGTTTAAAACCTGTCTATTCAAATGAAGTTTATAAATGCATGGATTTAAAAGCAGCAGTTGCTTTTGTTAAGTTTGCCATACAAATAGGTTCCTAAAATATGAGTAATATCTCCTGTCTAGGAAGGTTTCCTTGCTTCAAGACAATTTATGCCTTCAAATAAAATATTCTTTTTATTTTGATCTTCTCTTCAGAAACACTGTTCATAGCCTGATTTTTGGCATCCTGACCACATTCCTCATACAGCTCTTCGGTCTTCTCTCTTTGCTTGCTTGCATGTGAGAGGCTTCCTTCAGCCATAATTTGGTTTTTCTGCAGCAGCAATTCTGCTCCTTCACATTTCTAATGAGCTGTTCGCAGTGATCTTTGAAGTTATAATAACACTTCGCCTTTATGAAGGTTGTCATATATCTGAGGCTTTGTGTAATGTACCTGAACCAGGAGGAAAGCTGAGAAAGCTCTGGAGTCTGGAAATATTTGGGTAAATACCACCATCTAAGTGAAATAAGTACTTAAGAATAACAAGCAACCTATGATTACTGGGACTATGCTATTTTATTTTCACAACAATGCCAGCAAGTAGTTTGTTGTTTACATTTTACAAATGAGAAAGCAGACACTATAGAGACTTGGTAACATGACAAGGTCAGGTAAATAATTGTTTGAGACAGACATGAGATAGCAAACGTTTTGTTCATTCCACAATATCATTTTATCACATAGGGTAGCACACAATTCCCCCAAGGAAAGCTCCCATTGGTCTTTCATTTATAATCTATTTTTTCTCCTTGTCAACACTATGCTTGAGTTCCATTGGCTACCATCCAGGTATACGGGGAGAAATTTAGAAATGTAGAGTGTTAGGATAAACCTCAATAGTAGCAAAGAGCTTTTTGCCTATAGTCCTAGAGAGAGGGAGAGAAGATACAGAACTCTAAAAGCAAACTAAATTTACTAATTCTATTACAAATGAGAATATATGTTTCTATAACCTTTGATGAGATTATTATAATGCTGTATTACTTGTATTATTGATATTTCTGAATTATAATTAGAAGCCATTACGATTCAAATATATTTTAGATTCGAAAAGAAATCCTAAAGAAGGTTAAGAAATATATAGCAGACTTAAGAAATTTCAAGAATTGAAAATTATTTTGAGTTGTTTGTACTAACACAACAAATTGGAATAAAATGAACACTTAACCTCAGCAGAATGAATAAAGTACCTTCTATAGCTCTACACTATGCTTGTAGTGGTGAAAATCAAGTAGAGGTATTAACATGTATGAAATATTATACACATAACATTGAGTAAAACACAAGTTGTGGGCCTGGTGTGGTAGCCTCACAGCTAAAGTCCTCACCTTGAACATGCCAGGACACCATCTGGGCGCCGGTTCTGATCCCGGTGGCCCCACTTCCCATCCAGCTCCCCTCTTGTGGCCTGAGAAAGCAGCCGAAGATGGCCCAAAGCCTTGGGACCCTGCACCTGTGTGGGAGACCCAGAAGAGCTCCTGGCTCCTGGCTTTGGATTGGCGCAGCTCCAGCCATTGCAGTCACTTGAGAAGTGAATCAGTGGATGGAAGATCTTCCTTTCTGTTTCCCCTTCTTTCTGTATATCTGACATTGGCAATAAAGATAGACAAATCTTTAAAAAACACCACACGTTTCAAAAAAGCATACAAAGAATTCCATTTATAAAGCTTAGAAATAATTCAAAGCTAAATCATGTATAATACTAGAGGTGGGCATTACGGTGCAGAGGGGTAAGCTGCTGCTTGGGGAGCCAACAGCCCTCATGGAATGCCAGGCATCGAGTCTCACCTCTTCTCATTTAGTCTCCTACTAATGTGTTCCCTTGGGGAGCTGAGGCAGTGAAAACAATGATGGCTCAAGTACTTAAATCCCTGCTAACCACAAGGGAGATCCAGGTGGAGGTTCCAGGATTCTGTTCCTTTCCAGGCCAACCCTAGAGGTAGACATTTTTGTAGTCAGCTAATGGATCGAAGTTTCTCATTCATTCTCTGTCTCTCCACCCTCTTTTCAAATAAAAGCAAATAACCTCTAAAAATTGTTATTAGATATACATATGAACGTGGTAAAACTAATCGGATGATCAACACAAAATTAAGGCTAGTTATCTAAAGACAAGAAGAGGTGAGGGAGGCATGGTTGGTTAGGCTGATATGCATAGGCTCTCAAATTATCAATTGCCCCACTTTTTAAAACATTTATTTTACTTGAAAGAGAGAGAGGGAAAGAGAGATACCCCATGTGCTGGTTCCCCAAATAACCACCATGGCCAGAACTAGGCCAGTCTGAAGCTGAAAATCAGGAACTTCTTCCTGGACTCCTGCAAGGGTACAAGGACCCAAGGACCTGTACCATCCTTTGCTGCTTTCCTGGTCATCAGCACTGAGTTGAATCTGAAGAGGAACATCTGGGACTTGAACTGGCACCCATATGGGATGCTAGCACCACAGGCAGAAGATCAGTCGGCTAAGTGACTGCTCTAGAGTCAGTATCCCCTTCTTGGGTCCAGTGTTGTGGCATAGTGGATAAAGTCGCTGATAACTGCAGTGATGATCGCTTATAAGGGTTCACAATCACTTCTGGCTGCTGTATTTCTGATTTAAGTTCTCACTAATGCATCTGGGAAAGCAGAGGATGGCCTAAGTGATTGTGCCACTACACCCATGTGGGCGACCAGGAAGAAGTTCCTGGCTTTTGTTTGGCCCAGCCCTGGCCATTGTGGCCATTTGGAGAATGAACCAGCAGATGAAAGAGCTGTCTCTGTCTGTCTGTCCCTTCCTTTCTCGAACCCTGCCATTTAGGTAAATAAATCTTCCAAAAATATATATACCACTTCAAGTGGGCAATGGATACCTCAGTATTTACTTTAATCATCATTACTATTTATAACTCTTGTATATTTAAAATGAATTTTTATAAAATGTTTCATAACAAAAATTTTGGTTCTCAGTATTTTTGTTGTATAGAAATATTTAGTGTTTACAAATTTGCCAACTTTGAGGTAGGTGACTTATTATACTTGAATGTGTGATACAAGTGTATATGTATATATAAATATATATATATATATGTAAGGTGTTTAGAAAAAAATTATTCAGAAGACAAATCTAAAACCCTAAAATATCACATGCTCTATAAAAATCTGTCTTCTGGGATTTTTGGTGCTTTGAATTAGTTAAGATCAAAATTCTAGTGAGAAAACTTTGCATTAAGTTCTAGAGAACATATCACTTATTTAATGTTTAGCCCTGAGAATGTCTTAGAAATTTGTGGGGTGTTTTTACCTCGGCACTCATGACTGACCTACTAATTATTATAATACCATTTTATCATAAAATATTAATTTTATTCTTCCTTTATACTAACCTACATTTGTATTTATATTTCATAGATAGGGAAGCCAAATTATCTTTGCAATTCACTTCAGTATAGTTCAGAGATATTATGAAATACTTGTTATAAAAGGTGTTAAAATTGCTAGGACTGAGACAAAAAGCCAGCGTGTGCCCCCTGAGAGCATGTGGGCGGCTCTTCCTGAAGAGTTGAGAGCAAGCCAAAACTCCGTAAGAAAATTGTGTAAAGGCTCAAGAAGATTTATGCATTTCTCCCGTTGTGTTTGAATTTTAATTTTGTTATAACCCGTAAGTAATCATTTAATGTACATCCGTACCCGTAATTAAGAAGATAAATGTATTCACTTTCATTTTCATGAGCAAAGGGGTTTGGTTTCCTTTTCGCTGGAACTCGAAAAGGCCCATATGTAGCATTTTGAATGAGTTTCACATATATTCAGGCACAATGATTTTTTAATTATTCAGAGAATTGGATATCAGATTATCTCCTTTTAAATTTTTGATTTATTTTCACATTGCTTTTTCATAGGTGGTTTCAGAACAGAGTGCACTCTGAATGAAGCCTTGGGTTGGATCCCTCTTTATATGCAAAATGCATTACTTTTCCTGGAAACTAATCCCTTAAAAGTTAATACCCAAATCAAACAATGTACTCTTTTCAGTGCTCTGTGAAAATGGGTCAGGAGGGGATTAAAAGATTGGCACTGCACCGAAGTGAAGCAGTGAAAGTTTTACTCCTTTAAGCTTCTCCTTCTCCAACGGGAATTTATACATTACCAGTTAACTCAGACCCTTCCATCTGCCTCTTTTTCCTCGTGTCCCAGTATAGAATCTCTTATTTGTATTTTGGTAACATTGTTTTCCCAGGAATTTTCCCACCATATCTGTTAGAAATCTTTGAATAGCTATCAATATGGAGCCTGGTTTCCGTCATCTTTATAGTTAACCAATAAAGGAATTTAGGTTGAGTAAGCACAATATCCACTACCTCCCTTTCTGCCCTTTCTTCATTCACATCTTCTTCCTTGGTGTTTGATCAGATCCATGTCCCAGTAAGGTATCCTGGTAGGCTTGCAGTTTACTGAAACATTTGATTCAGCAGACATATTTGAAAATATGCTACTTATAGAAATAGAAATAGACATATAAGCTTTTTCAAACTTTTATTCATATGAAAAGTGTAGATGACACATATACCTTTCTTTTTTTAAGATTTAGTTTTTTATTAGAAAGCCATATATAGAGAGGAGAAGAAACAGAGAGGAAGATCTTCTATCCAATGATTCATTCCCCATGTGACCACAACGGCCAGAGCTGAGCTAATGCAAAGCCAGGAGCCCTGAGCCTCTTCCGGGTCTCCCACGTGGATGCAGCGTCCTAAGGCTTTGAGCCTTCCTCAACTGCTTTCCTGGGCCACAGGCAGGGAGCTGGATTGGAAGTGGGTCACTGGGATCAGAACTGGCACCCATATGGGATCCCGCGCTTTCAAGGCGAGGATTTGAGCCGCTAGGCCACTGTGCCAGGCTCAGACACTTCTACCTTTTTTATAGTTTCAAATAGGTAGTTTGAAGTAAAGAAAATAAGTAATGCAAAATACCTGTCATAGTGTTGCTATGTGCTCTCAACTATTCATTTTAACATGACATCCAAGTCTCTACTTTTTTTTTTTTTTTTTTTGGAGGGTAGGGGGCTACAAAATAGCTGGACTGGAGTAGATTTGCTTTAGTATTTCCTCCACCTTGTTTTGAATTTTTGTCTTAGGAAGTAGATACTTAATATTGTCGACTTGATATATGTAACTATTTCCCTTAATTTTCTTCACTTTCTTCCCCATTACTATCCCCACCCCTTCCCTCCCTTCCCCCACCCACACTTTTAAAGCATTTATCCACTTGAATGAGAGGCAGAAGCAGAGAGAAATCTTTCCTGTACTGGTTCACTCCCCACATGATGTCAACAGACAGGGGCAAGCCAGGCAGGAGCCAAGAACTTCTTCCACATCTCCCATGGGGGCCCCGAACACTTGGACTGTCTTCTGCTTTCCCAGACACATGAGCCGAGAGCTGGCTTTACCCTCTGTGCTACAACATCAATCCCTCTCTAAACTGAATATTTCTTTTCCTTCTCTGTTGCAGAAAGGAAAGAAGCAAAGGACTTTCTGCACAGCTCCAACAGCAAGCATACCAATTTATCTCTTTCTGTGTTCATCTACTATAGGCCCTGCAGCTGTATTCCCATTAAATCCAACCCTTTAACTGCTGATTGTATCTTATTTCCCCAATCACGTTTCTTCTTCTTCTCAACCATAAACATTAGATAATAAATATGCTTATCTTCCCTTTCTAAAATTTCTCTTGCCCCCCTTATCTCCAGACCTACCACCCTTTTTATGTATCCCTCTTTTGCCCCCAGTTTTCCCTGTTTTTTTAATATTTTAAATATTTTGTTTTTTGAGATAATGTATTTTTAATTTACTTTGCAGTCAAAAGCTTAATGTTTTCTACATAGAGTTTAACAAGTAAAACATGAGAAGAACATAGTACAGCGGAAATACAGACAAGTACTAGAGACAATAATAAATGAAATGTTAGTTTTACTAATACACAATTTTAAAATAATCACAGACCAATAAAACTATAGTAATATATCATTCTTAATTGGAACAATTTGGCTAATGTATAAAACAAAGTTGGCCAAACGTTGTATTTACAGCAGTGTGAATATACTAGGTACTTTTTTTTTCTTTCAAGTTGGTTTTTTTTTTTATTGTAGCTCCCACGCATAAGGGACAAAATGTAGTGTGTGTGTCTTTGTCTCCAGTTTATTTCATTCAACATCATGTCCTCCAGTTGCAGCTATTTAATACAAATGACGAAATTTCATTCTTTTCTTTGACCGAATAGTATTCCATTATATCTGTGTCCCAGATTCTCTCTTGCTCTCTTTTTAATGTTGAACTAAAGTTTAATGAACAAAGATTCGTCTAGTAGACCAGGTGAGCAGATCATTGCTGCCATGTGTTACCGGCTGTAACATTTTCGGGCAGGGGTAAGGTGATATCTCATTGTGGTTTTGATACGCGTTTCCCTGATAGCTACTGATATTGAGTACTTTTTTTTCAAATATTTATTGGCCATTTGTATTTCTTCTGTTGAGAACTGTCTGCTAATGGTCCTATGCCCATTTCCTAACTGAGTTGGTTGTTTCTTGTTGTTGAGTTTAAGTTGCTGATAGACTTTGGATATCGGGCTTTTGTCAGGTTAGTAGCACACATTTTTACCCCTCATTCTATTGACTCCTTTATTGCTTGTTCCCTTTGATTTGTAGAAGCCTCTGACTTTGATATAATCACACTTCTTTTTAACTTAGCTTTTGTCTCCTGTGCTTTGGGGAGTCTTATCCAAGAAGTCTTCACCTATACCAATATACTGAAAAGTTTTTCCTAGATTTTTTTCCAGCAGCTTTACAGTCTTGGGTCTTACGAGTTGATTTTTGTATATGGTGAGAATCTACTTTCATTCTTCAGCGTATATATATCCAGTTTTACTGGGAAACACTTTCACACTACCTTAAAAACATCACAATCAAGTGGGAATTCACATCAAAAGAATGAACAAAAACCATGTTGACATCTCACTAGATGCTGAGAAAGCATTTGATAAGATTCAACAGCTCTTCCTGATTAAAAAAAAAAAAAAACCTACACAAATTAGGTATTGGAGGAAGATACCTCAAAGTTGTATTCCAGGGAAAATAGTGGAATATGGCTCAAGTACTTGTATCTCACACATGGGGAGACCCAGATGATGCTCCTGGTCCCCAACATCTGCCTTGCCAAGCCATGATCTTTGCAATCATTTCTGCCTTTCTCCCTCCCTTTCTCTTCTTCTCCCCATTTGTAACTAATTTTCAAAAAATACACAGATGTAAGTCAAACAAGATTCTTGAACTCATCTGATTCTCAGTAAAATTTGAAATTTCCACATGTGATCGAGCTTTGTATAATCCCTGGTACCTCTTTATTCTATCCTCTGGTAGTCTGCTATTCACCAACCATATTTACTATTACCTTTGTCTGGAAAACTCTTTCCTCTAATAATGCAAATACTTTACTTTCGCAATTCATCTATATTGCAAATGTGAGCATAATTGAGAGGCCCTTTCACAACATAACTAAAGGGTCAACTTCATCTTTATCCCTTCTCTTTTTATTTTTATTCGTAGCTCTCTGAACAGAGCCTAACACATAGCACGTACTTAATACAGATTTGTCAAATTAGCTATTAGAATTGCTTTTTACTGTTCTAATTTTTCCCACTTTCAGTCAGTAGTCTTCATATCTGCTCATTTTTTTTCTTGAAATATTGTTTATAACTTTTCAAAGTATGCTTTAGTAAAGAAAATACAGTTTTATGAGTTGTATTAATTAATGTTATTTATAGTTTTCCTGGTTCTTACTATTAATCCCAATATGTTTTTCTTGGTGTCTGCATATAATTCCTTAAAAGGCTACCAAGATTCTCATATGCTAACATAGTTGTTTTTATTAGAAATGAAACGATAAAATTTTTTCCTTAGTCAACCATTTATGAAATTTAAAGTATAAAGTATTCATTTTACTTTCCTACATAACACTCTAGAAGCTTTGCCTGTTCTCTATCAACTAATAAAGTTCCTGTCTGCTCTTTGTTACCTTGAAAGTAGGAACTAATCACATGCTTGTAAAATTACTGGTAAACCATAGCAATTCTTGAGTATCCCTCTTCCTGTGTTTTGTATTCTGTTTAGTTTTCATAAATATCATATCTGGGATTTAAGTAATGGGAGAAAATATATAAGATTTCAGTTTAGATTTAGCAGTTGTTAGAAGTCACCAAGATATGTATCCTTGTTTAAAGAGGAGAAATTCTCAAACTTGCTCTCTGGGTTGACAAATGTGTAGGTATGCAGACTTGTACCCCCATACTATTATGTCTGTACGCCTGATGTCAGATAATAGATGTAGTATTTTTATGTTGTGTTTCCCATTGACTAACCACAAATTTTAACTATTAAGCATGATACTCAAAAGTGCTTGGAAGAGTT
Organism: Ochotona curzoniae; assembly: GCF_017591425.1. Taxonomy (NCBI): domain Eukaryota; kingdom Metazoa; phylum Chordata; class Mammalia; order Lagomorpha; family Ochotonidae; genus Ochotona; species Ochotona curzoniae. The sequence goes on from NW_024467119.1 coordinate 42,833,534, forward strand.
TGCTATTTTGTATATTAACAGTGTATTGGCTTTAGTGAAACTAGGAATTTTTGTTTCAGAGTATCCCATGGTTTATTTAAATATGTCATGCAATTTATTAAGTTAATATCCCACAATAAATGTAATAACTAGTACATTTTCACTTTTAAGTATAACTTTTATAACCAAATTCATGAAATATTTATATTGATGCCTCTTTTTTTATTAATTCATTTATTTTATAATAGGTTTTATAGGCTTCCCCTCTCCCTTCCCAAATTCTCTTCTCTCTATTGATTTCCCTTATGTTATTACAATAGTCTAATCCTTTAAAAACAGTCATGAGTTCATCATTCTGCTATTTAAGTGTATCCTGACATGGTAGGCATGGACAAGGGCAGAGAGTCCAGCATCCTGCTGTTAAGATATACTTCACAGTTTCATTGGAACTCCAGCTTTGATTTGTAAGTAGAGATACATACTGCATTGTATCTTCACATTTGACACAGTTCCTCTAAATGACTATATATATATGCCTATTTCCCTTTATATCTATTGATCGTGCATTTTACATTAAGGTTGCCTTATATCAGTGAGAACATATGGTATTTGTTTGACTTATTCCATTGAGCATAATGGTCTCTAGTTGGGAACATTTGGGTGCAAGTGGTAGAATTTCATTCTTTCTAATAGTTGAATAATATTCCATGGAGTAGATGTACCACAGTTTCTTTAGCCACTCCTCTTTTGATGGGCATCAGGGTTGTTCCCATGTCTTTGCTATTGTAGATTGTGCTGCTATAAATATAGGATTACAGATTCCTTTCTCAAATGCAGATTTCATTTCCTTTGGATGTATTCCCAGAAGTGGGTTAACTGGGTCATACAGTAGATCAATTTTCAGGTTTCTTTTCATTGCTGACTCAGTGCTAGCATGTGATTGGGCTTTATATCTCAAATGATTTCTAGAGGTCCCTAGGAAATACACAGTTGTTTCCTAAATTAAAGGGTGTGTAACATAAAGCACCTCTTCCATTGTCACTACATCTAATGGAACTACATTTTTAAGATGAGGAAGCATTTTTAAGCAGTGGAAAATAAAGCAATATTTCCCAAAGCTGTTTCCTAAAATAGTCCCTAAAGAAAATTAGGTAGTAAAAACATTCAATTTTCAAATGATAGAGACACCAGTGTTATTCTAACTTAAGCCTGTTTCTATATGATAAGACTCTTTAGACTTAATCTGTGCTAATTGGCATTATAATTCTCTGAAATATCAGCTAATACAGCAGAACTCCCTGGTCCCATAATATATTTTAAAAGAGCCCAAGTGGATTCTGGAAACCAAGAATAGTCCCAAATCTTATATATACTATGAGTTTTTTTTATGCCTATATACCTGTGATAGTCTACTTTATAAACTAGAATGAGATTAACAATAACTAATAAAATAGAACAATTATAACAGTATAGTATAATAAAATTGCCAGCATCACACAGTCTCATGTTTTGGGGCCATTATTAAGTAAAACAACTTGAAGGCAAGCACTTGGAGACCTTAACAGTCAACCTAGTAACTGAGATGACTGAATAACTAACAGTGGATTAACAGATTCTTCTGGGCAGAGGGATGATTCATGTCCCTGGCAGGATAGCTGAATAGCATGACATTTCATGATGCAGCTTGCAATAGCACTGTGAGCTGTTTATTTCTAGAATTTTCCATTTAATATTTGTAGGCTGCAAATAGCACAGATAACTGGAATTATGGATGAGAGACTACCATATACACATTTCTTTTTTTTTTCATATTGTTTCCTTCATTTTTAAAGGAGGATATTAAGGGAGAAGGCCCACCCAATTTCCCACCCTCCCCAGGTCCCGGATGTAGGGTATGCTCTGAGGTTCTTGCTCAAGTGGATTTGATATTTCAAGTCATGAATCGCTGCCAATCTTGCCACTCCAAGCACTATGAGGTCCTTGAAGAATCCACTGATTGACATAGTCCATCATAGAGTTTCTGTTTGCCCCGTATTTCGTTGCCAAGATATAGCTGAGATGGTTGGTTGACCTGTTCTGTCTTCTCTCTTTTCTTGGTTAGGGTTCTGAGTCCAGCATTTCAATTGGGGAGATCTCAAATGAAACTTTGTCTGAGGTGTTCTTGGACCTGATTCTTGTCATATACACATTTCTTAACACTGAAATGGTGGAATTCGCTGTTTTGTCCTCTCAGTATTTCTTAATATCTTGAGAGGCAGTGTTTCACAGATGCTTTGGTACCCATCTCTGCATATACCTTTCAAGGGATTGTTTTCCAGAGTGTTCTCCTCCCTGCTTTCATCCCTTGCTGCAGACATCTCCACATTCTCTAAACTTAGGTCCTTTAGGAAGGGAAAGGAACAATGGGACTACACTTCAAGACTGGCCTTGTGAGTATCACTGCCCTTGCAGTGTTAACTCTTAGATATAGTAACAATTCTGCATTTTGATTATTGCAATAGTATCCAGTACCATTTCTTATATAGGTTAGCACCCCAATACATACTGTCTAATGATGATAATCCTTATAAGGCCAATGTTAGTGTATTCTAATGATATTTTGGTGCATAAATAACCACTGCAAAGCATAAGACCTATTAACAGTTCTGCAGTTTAGGCAGGGCTTGATGGGAAATCGTGTCTGTTTTTCACATAGCATCTGGGGGGGAGAAGTGACCCTCTTTAAGCATGATATTGTGTTCCACAAGGAAGCATCTCAAAAGGGAGGCAGTAGAACCATCCAGAAAATGGCACAGTGTTACTTCTGTGCCTCTTGGGACCAGCAGTCCCTGGCTCAGCTTCACAGGGAACAGACATAAAGGCAGCTTTGCCGTGGGAGTCCACCCATGGATCAGTTCTATTATAGTGTTACCAAAAAAAAGTTTTAATTCTTTAAGGAAAGTAAAAAAAATTCAAACAAGAAAAACTGGATCATATCAGTGGAAATTGGAAAACCATGCATAAAAGAGGATATATATATATATAGTTTTTTTTAATCAAATGACTAGGAAAGTTGTAATGCACTATTTTGAGCTACCAGAGTACCATTTAACATAATTACTTTGAAACACTTGGATGGCCTCAGAGAGTTAATGAAGCTATTAGAATCTTTTTATTGTTAACTTAAGGCTCTGTAAAAAAAAAGGGGGGGAGGAACTGTTGTCTAAAGTTAAGTTTTTGTTCTAAAAGCAGGTTAGTTTGATCTTGTGGGCAACTTGGAAGATAATGTGAACTTTTTTTTTAAATACGAGAGCAAAGTTGTGTTTACTTTGTGTGGTATAAGCAGAATTTGAATGAAATGAAAATGCATGTGTTCAATTAGTTCTGAGTTCTGGTATTCTGAAGCCAAAATATTTTATTCAATTTAGAGAAAAACACCAAGAACAAGAAGCTTTTAAATTTTTCATTATTCATTTTATCATAGCTCTTCTGTAAACAAAGTAAAATAATTTGACTAAATTTTCCTCCTTTTTTCTCTCAACCCGACCTCTTATGTACATATATTTTGCTATCATTTCAAGTGATGTTTTAGAATTAGGTAAGGAAGAATGAGGGTTGAATGCTAAGTTTGGTCATTCTCTCTGATATTGTTCCATTAAAGATCTTCCCAATCTGTTATCATTTCTTTCTCCCTGGATAATCCAATTTCACAACACACTGATTGCTCGACCTCCCCATGTCACCTTTCTATAAAATCAAAAAGATTGCTACAATCCCAAGTGGGGGAAACGGCATCTTCCTGAAAAGGCTGGCACTCAAAGGTCGATTCAGTAGACAGGGTAGCTTGGGAGACCTCTCGTGCCTTATCCCAAAGCACTGCGGTACAACACTCAAATTCTTTCCACTAGGAAGTTTGCTGTGGCAGATTCTAGAGAAAAGGGAAATAAAATGTATTTTGTTACTGATTCTGAAGAATTACATTTTCTTCTCTCAAGATATAATTACTAAGGGCTGGTGTGCTCAGGACATTTAGCCACTAGCTTTGATACTGGTGTCTTATATGAATCCTGCCTGCCCCACTTCCAATCCAGTTCACTGCTAATGTACATTAGAAAGCAGTGAAAGACAGCCTAGTACTTAGGCCCCTACTAATTAACATGGGAAACCCAGGAGTTCCAGGCTCCTGGCCCAGCCCCAGCTGATGCAGCCACTTGGGGAATGACCTTCAGATGGAAGATTCTTCCCTCTTTCTGTAACTGCCTTTCAAATAAATGTTGAAGTTAAAAAAAATAATTACTAGGGCCCGGCAGCATAACCTAGTGGCTAAAGTCCTTGCCTTGAATGCACCGGGATCCTATATGGGCACTGGTTCTAATCCTGGCAGCTTCACTTCCCATCCAGCTCCCTGCTTGTGGCCTGGGAAAGCAGTTGAGAACAGCCCAAAGCTTTGGGACCCTGCACCCGTGTGGGATACCCAGAGAAAGTTTCTGGATCCTGGCTTTGGCTCGGCATAGAATCTGCCGTTGCGCTCACTTGGGGAGTGAATCATCATCGGACGGAAGATCTTTCTCACTGTCTCTCCTCTCTGTATATCTGCCTTTCCAATAAAAATAAATAAATCTTTAAAAAAATAATTACTAGGGAAACTTCCTATTTCCCTGCTAGAAAACAACTCAGTTTCATAAACTCACATCTATTAAAAACAACAAAAAAAAAAAACAGCATTGAAATCCTGAAATCCTGAAATCGCAATTAATTAGTTTTGCATTTGAGAAGAAAAAATTGTACTAGAAAGAATCCTGAGTCTGAAATTAGAAATCTTTGATTGGAGTCCCATCTATAGCACTATCAGCTATGTGTCTCTTGCTGAGTCTGAACAACCTCTTTAGGGCTCAGGGTGCTTTTTCCAAAAACGAGTGAATGGCTCCCATCCTGACATTGTATAAGCAAAACACATTATAACTCACTTTGGAAGTTTTAATGAAACATACATGATTTTTGTAAGATAATCATTAATACTACTTTTTAAAATATACGTGATTAATATATTTTCTGAGTTATTATAATGAGTTATTATAATGTTTTATAATAAGTAAATAAGGCATCATTTCAGTAAGGACAGAAACAAAGTGGTACACACGTGCTTATTTTTAAAGTTTATTTTTAGGGATGACATTGTGATATAGTCAGTGACGCCTCTGCCTGCATGTTAACATCCTACTTGAGCACCAGTCGGAGGCCAGGTTGCTCCACTTCTAATCCAGCTCCCTTCTAATGTGCCTGGGAATACAGCAAGAGGCCAGAGTGCTTGGGTCCCTGCACACCACCTGGAAGAACAGAAGCAGCTCCAAGCGCCTTGGCTTCAGTCGGGGCCAGCCCCGGCTACAGGCAGCCATGTGGCGAGTAAGCCAGAGGATGGAAGAGCCCTCTCTCTATTTCTCCTCTCCCCGTAACTCTGCTTTCAAATAAATAAAAATCTTTAATTTTTTTTCACCTTATTTGAAAGAGAGAGAGACAGAGAGATCTTCCATCTCCAGGTTTACCACCGAAATGCTGGCAGCAGCATTTGCCAGGGCCCACAGACTACACGGGTGCAGATATCTAACTCCTTGGGTTGTCAGCAGCCAGGAGCTGAAGTGAACCCTGGACATGTACCTGGGTGCTTTGATAAGGAATGTGAGTGTCCCAAGAGCTATCTTGACCACTTTTCCAAAAGCTTGTTCCAGATATTAAATTTTACACATTTGAATGTTCCTAATATTTTCTATATCATTTGTCAAATGTCTGAGAAATTAGTGATGTCATTCTTTCTTGATTTATGAAATATAAATTGGCTTCTCATAACATTCTTTTACTCTGGATTCTCTTTGGAGATAATTGTTGAATGCATTAACAGTATACATAACAAAATTATAAAGGGAAAATGCAGACACGCAGCCCCTGCCAATGTTAACACTTGTTAATTTCAAAAACTGGACTGTAGGGTATGTGAATAGAAGTAGAGATTTCATGGTTGACATCTACTAATTTTTTTGTTTGTTTATTTATTTATTTGAAAGGCAGAGCAAGAGCAAGAGGGTAGAATGGCAGAGAGGAAATGAGAGGTCCTTTGCTAGCTTATTCCCTAAACACCAGTAGATGTCTCATGTATGTAACAGCAACCTAAATACTTGAGCTTTCAGTTGCTGCCTCCTAAGTGTGCCTTGTAACGGGAAGCTGGGTCACAAGCAGAGGTGGGAAGCTAGGCACTCAAACATAGCATGCCAGCAACCCAGTGTGGGCTTACAGCATTGTACAAGTCACTTTCCCATTAGGTCACATGTACCTACTGTAGCAAGCACACTGGCACCTGCAGGTTAGTGTGGCTTAAGAGGAGTAGTGATGTTAATGCTTCCAACATGTTACCTCTAAAATTTAAAATAAAGATGCTTTAACCTAGAATGTAATTTTTATTTACTGCCTAACTCCTTCATCTCCAAATTTCCTCTAGCCATTCTTTTGAAGTTTATTCAGAGCTCTTCAAGTAGCAATTTTCTTATTCCCTCACAAGAACTTTTGGAAACTTCCCACTTCTCCTGTTTCAACAAATACAAGGATAGCATTGATAGCCAATTTGTTTTTGTACTTTGTACCTGCAAAAATTAACATGCTGCCTTTAAGTGCAGAATTACCGATTATTGAAGAGAATGTGCATTAAGCTTATCTTAACCACCTGGTATGTGCCTGTCAACCTCATTAATCTCTTTCCATTTAACTGGGTGTCAGTTCATGTAGTTCCAGGAAAAATCATCTGTATTTATTTCAGTAAGATACAGATAATTCCCACAAATATTTCTTTTTTGGAAGTTATTATAATGTATTATGCCTGTATCATTTTGTAATAATATTTTTCATTAGCTAGCAGTAGTAGACTTTATGATAGGTAATATTTATTGCTTTGAGTGATAAAAAATATAAAAATAAAATTTTTCTCTTGTCCTTAAATATTATTATTATTATTAGAAAAGTGATGCATGCCCTAAATGCAGGCCAGAGTGTGAAGAGGCTGTGGGGTTCCTGAAATCATAAAGCAAGGAAACAGACTTCAAGTACAAAGAACAAATTACATAAAGGAACTGACTCATGAAGTGTGGTGAATTCAAAGAAATGTCACTTATTTAGGGAACATTGAGGATGGATGGAAAGTAGCAGAAGCTGAAGCTAGCAAATTAATCAGGGGCCAGCTTATTAAACACTTTGTTGGTTTGATTTGGTTTTGGTTCGCTGAAAAGTTAAAAAAATTATATATGTATATAATGTATATGTATATAACATATATAATTATATATGTATATAACGTATAAACATATATGTATATATATGTATGTATATAATTTTTTTAACTATATAAATGGGATATCCTAAAAGATGTTTTAAGCAAATTAAATGGGTAGTTTTGGAAGGGAATTTAGTAATATATCCAAGCATATTATCCTCAGTGATTAGTTATGGCAGAGCCATGTCTGGCAGGCATAACACCATCAGGCTTTACCAAAGGAAGCACTGCCTGCAAGGGAGAAAAAAAAGGAGATGCCTACGGAGCCCAAAAACAGTCGTAATCTGGAGTATCCCGTTCAGATTGATGCAATGAGCGGTTGTCTCAACTTTATCTTCTTAATTAAATCACTTAGTGATGTTGAGCCTCAGCTGGCGTTGTATGCTTCAGAGAATTTTATGAGTTGTCTTACCTAATGTAAGGATCTACACTATCCAGAATAAAAATGATGCAGGGTTTCATTACAAAAGAATATTTTTAGTATATAATGATGCAAAAATAACAGTGCTATCTATTTACATAAAACTTGTCTCTTAGGAGTTTTCAGCGCATTAAAAATTAATGTAAGGCCATGATATCAGTAGGAAGAGGAGAGACAAAAAATCAGAAATATTCCTTCTCATCTTGCCCTGCTATATTTCCAGGCCTGTCTGATGTGCCATCACTTCCCCATTGGTATCTTATTTTTAAGTAAGGTGAACTATTCTCATTTTCTCCTTCTATAATAGTCAGTTGTTGGCACTGGTTCTCAGTCTATTCTAATAAATTTCAGCTCCCTTTTAAAGATTCAGGTCGTATTCCTCCTATCTGAAGCCCCTTCTGATGTTTCAAGGAGTAGGCACTTTGTTGGAAAGGCAGAGAGCTGCAGAGGCTAATGAACAGACCTTCACCTGTTGCTTCTCTCCCCGGATGCCAGAGGAGCTGGGACTGGGTCAGATCAAAATCGGGGGACTGGACTCCCATCCAGGTGCATAAGATGCAGCGTTCCAGCGTTCAGATCAGCAGGAAGCTGGAATCAGAAGTAGAGCCAGACCTTGCACATTGACGTGATGACAGAGGATCTGAATCCCTGCATCAAATGCCTGTCTTCTGATAGCTCCTCCTTCATCTTGAGATGTGTCCTCAACATGTAGGCAAGCACTGGGCATATAGTTTGTGTTTTACTTATTATCTATACATGGAATCCATAGCTACCTACTGCCATATAAAAGCAGGAAAAGTGGCTCACTATTATTTGTTGATGCTGTTAATTTGACCTCTTTTAAAAGCATTCAAACTCATATGTATCCTTCCCTCTCACTGGTCGAAGCTCTTATCCATGCAGTCTTAAACTTTCTGTTTACGTAGTATACCCTGCATCCTCAAACTCTGCTAAAGATTTGATTTTGATCTCTGATTTTATTGCTATCCCTTTTTTGTCTACACATCTGTATATATTTTAAAATCACAGAATGTTGTTAGTTTGCCACACCTTAAAGAAATGCTTTGAAACAGAGCAGCAAGAGATTATTTAGTAAAGAATTCCAACCATATTTCTTTTGCCATTAAGTTATAGTATGTGATTACTGTTGCTTCAAGCCAAATATTAGGCTGTTTACTGTTGCTTCAGGCTAACAAACAAATAATCAAAGTTAACTGATTTTTTACATAAGGTACTAGATTAACCATGTGTGCCACCTGTACATGTACATATTTTCCATTGATTTTATTGGTGGGTAATTATTTATTACTTTGGTCCAAACAAAACAATTGGTGGGTTTTGGGTTTTTTTTTTTAGATTTTATTTTTACTAGAAAGTCATATACAGAAAGGAGGAGAGACAGAGAGGAAGATCCTCCATCCATTGATTCACTCCCCAAGTGGCCGCAATGGCCGGAGCTAAACCAATCTGAAGTCAGGAGTCAGGAGCCTCTTCCAGGTCTCGCATGCAGGTCTAGGGTCCCAGGGCTTTGGGCCATCCTAGACTGCTTTGCCAGGGAGCTGGATGGGAAGCAGGGCTGCTGGTATTAGAACCAACACACGTATGAGACCCAACATGTTCAAGACAAGGACTTTAGCCACTAAGCTACCACATCGAGCCCGAAACTGTTGATGTTTTAATGTGGTTCTTTAGCTTAAAAGTTGACTCCTTCACCCTTGTACTTGATTTTGAGGCCGTGAGTGCAAGAAAATTATCTCAATAGTCGACTACTCCCTAACTTGAATTAGAAAATATTTCCGCTGCTTAAGAGTTACATAACACAACTAATCACATCTTTGTATTAAAACATTTCTGCTGTTTAATTTTTTTTCAAAGTGATACCAATATTGGTTAAGCTAGAATTAGATTGTAATTTTATGCTTGTAAATGATGTCTCAGGTACAATGATACACACGTAGAAAGTAAAATTTGATTTTGAAATTAACTCCACACGGTAGGTGTCGTGGCACAAGTTAAACTGATACTTGGGATGCCCACATCCTGCATTACAGTGTTGGTGGTGTCCCTCCTCCATTTCCAGTGTAGCTTCCGGCTAATACGTCTGGGAAGGCAGCAAATGATGGACCAAGTACTTGGACTCCTGCTCCCCATGGGGGAAACCCACATGCAGGTTCTGACTTCAGGAAAAGTTTTTGAATGAAGCATCTGGGCCTGTTACTGACTTATTTTTGGCTCAGTCTTCGTGAATATTATATGCAATTTAATAGTCCTACTGAAGCACAACCCTGAAAAATGCCTCTTTGCTTTCATCCTCTATTTTAGTATGAGTCATTTTATATGCAATAATACGAACTTAGCCAGGAAAACAGATCTTTTTTCAACATTTGCTTTTGAATCTGGTGTTATATAATTATAAATTACTAAAAGAATATGTTACAGAGTTTTGTACTTTAAATGTTTCGTTTAATAGATTTTCTTTTCCTGTTACCTTGTTCTTAACAAATAGGCAAAATTTTTCTTTATTAAAAAAAAATACCTGCTTATAAAGGACTGTACTATTGTAATAATATGGGAAAAATCAGTCGAGGGGTGGAAGTTTGAGGGGCTAAATCCCAAGCCCTATGGAATCATATCATAAAATTTAAAATAAAAAAAGTAATCTACAGAGCAAAGACAAAAATGCTCCTCCCTTACTTCATGGTGGCCCCATTTAATAGCTTTTGTGACTGGCTCTCCAAGGAACCTCAAAGTACATTCTTTTTTTGTTTTATGTCTGCCCCTTCCTCCTCCTCCCCTTGTCCTTCCCCCTCCAAATTTAAACCTCACTGCCATAAAAAGCACAAGATGTATTAGCATGCAGAGAAGGATGGCTAGGTAGTGGAAATTTGATGGAAGATATAAAGGCATTCACTGAAACATTCTCTCAACTCTGTTATATGCTTAAAATTATAAGTATAACCTATCCAGGAGTGATTATCCATAAGGTTGGGATAATAATCTTTCTCTTATTCTGTAATTAAATTTTATAATTATGTTATAGAAAATAAAGGTGACTCTGAAAAGACACCAGTCTTCGCAAATGAAGTCACCAGATCATTTACTTAAATATTCTTCATGTTTGAGATTTGCATTAAGCCATGCTAAATAATGTTGAATGTGGGGGTCATTGTTTCACTTTGTGGGTTCAGCTGCTCTCTGTGACACCAGCATCCCTTTGGACACTGGTTGAGTCTCAGTTACTGCAGTTCCTGTACTCTGCTATTCCATCTGGGAAAGCAGTATAAAGAATCACTACTGTTTGTGTCCTTGACACCAACTTGAGCAACTCCCTGATGGAGTTCCAGGCCCCTGATTTTGGCCTGGCTCAAACACTTGAGGCTGTTTGAGGAGTGAGCGAATGAAAGAGATATTTATCTCTGTCTTTCCCTCTATCTCTAACACTACATTTCAAATTAAAAAATATATATTTTTTGTAAAAGTATATTCAGATAATCAAGATGGCACCATAGAGTGAGGACAAGTTTAAACGGGCAGAGAAACATTAGCCAGGTTGAAGCAGAGAGAGCACATTCCAGGAAACAGGAGAGGACAGACCGATGGTAGAGGGGCACTTGGAGAGCAGTGGACACAAGAAAACAGCAGGAACAATGGGGTGGTTGCAATTATCAGACATCCCAGCAGCATTCAGCCAGCAGTTATCTGAACTACACCAGTGCCCAGAACATCACCAGCAAACAGGTAGGAAGGGAAGTTCACCAGGACCTCAGGAAGTGAATGCAAACAGAGAACTGCCCACCCTGCTGGTTTGTTTGATTTGAGCAGGAGTAGCAGATCCCAAACAGGAGGTGCTGGAACAGGGTAGATTTCACAGCCAAAATCCCATTAGGGCCAAATTTGGTGCCATTTTGTGCAGGGAGGCTAAGGCTATGTACAGGACTGCATGTGCACTAAGCTGGAAATGAACTCATTTTGGATTCTGTAAATTTGCAATGCTGTGGCATCTTACAGGTTCACCTAAAATAGGTCTGGGTAGCCCCCAAACCTAACTGCCAGCAGATCAAGACTGAGCTGGGAGCAAACTCACTGAGCTCAGTATATTACACTGGTTCCACAGGGAAAATAGTACCGACTCTGGCATCTTATGACTCAAAATAGGTCCGGGTGGCCCTCAGACATAACAGGTAGCAGGTTCCAGCAAGATCAGCACCATCAGCAACCTAGCTATTCAGGATACCTGGGCCTGATCCTGGGAACTGCATGAACCAGAAGTGGGAGAAACATTATGCAGGCAGCAGTGCAACAACACTACAGGATCACAGGAGGTAGAGAGCTGAGCCAGGAGCTGGGTCTTTAGAGAGACTTTGGTGGAAGTCTAACATGAACGTCCAGATCTGAAACTTACTAGAGGGAGTGGCACAAATGACTGCAAACAAAGAACTGTGTACCAGCTACAATAAGTAAAATAGTAAAATCGAATTGCACACCTGTGGGTGACAAAGCTCAGAAACCAGCCCTAAGGAGAAGAATCTGCTAACCAGAAGTACAATAACCAAGAGCAAAAGAAGAGACAGAGGCACAATGAATATTACAGAAGACTCTTCCTGCAAAGGAGCAAGTGCTTTTGCTAACCTCAGGATTAACTGAGGAATACATCAAAAGAATGGGGGATACAGAATTCAAAACATTTGTTATAAAGCTTGTTATCAACAGTGAGAGGCTATGCTTGCTTGGCAGCACATATACTAAAACAATGAGAAGCACAGGCAGGGATTTAAGAAATATGTCATGCAAAATACCAACAGGGAAACAAAGTCAAACCAAATTATTGGAAATGAAGGATGCATTAGAGCAAATTTTAAAAATTCAGTGGAAAGTCTCAATACAGAATGAATGAAGCAGTAGAAAGAATCTCAGAATTGGAAGATATTTTTTGTGACCAGGAGGAAACAATCAAAAAGCTGGAAGCAGAGCTGGGTCAAGTTAAAAAAAGTATTCAAGAGTTAAGAGACACTATTAAAAGGCCAAATGTAACAGTTAATGGGAGTTCCAAAAGGTGCAGAATGAGAAGCTGGGTTAAAAAATGTATTGAACAACAGGAAGAAAAAAGTAACAGCACCATGAAGTTAAGTGACATGCTACTGAATGACTAATGTGTCGCTGAAGAAATGAAAAAAAAAAAATCAAGAACCTTCTTGAACCTTCTTGATGCTTTTGTATAACCTAAGAGTAGGTGAAGAATTTAATATAAGAAAAAAAGCTGTTTTGAAGAAATTAAGCTAAAAGCAAAATCATAAAAATCCATGAGATATAGTATACACTGATGTTTCTTGGTGAGATGTGTCTCCTGTAGGCAACAAAGAGATGGGTTTTGGTTTTTTTAACCCAATCTACTAATCTGTGACGCTTGATTGATGGGTTTAAACCATTACATTCAGGGCTAATAAAAATAGGTGACAATTTGATTCTGTCATTTTAGCAATGGGTTATTCATGTCCTGTTACTGATTTTGTTTTGTGTCTTTCCATTTAAGGGGATGTATGGTAACTGTGTAATGGAGACTGTCATTCAGTAGCATGTTATTTAACTTCATGGCACTGTAAATTTCTATTTTTCTTCCTGATATTGATTTTGTATTGTGGCTTCTCATTTAAGGGATATACAGTAGCTGTGAAATGGAGACTAACATATCCAAATGTGAGGATACAATGCAGTATGTAGTCTATTTCCAGACAAAGATGGACTTATAATGACTGTATCTTGACAATAGGGTGCTGAACTCTCTGCCATTGTCCATGCCTGCAATGATGGACATATGACTGTATATTAAGAACTATACTATAGTAATGATATAAGAGAACTCAGTGAGGGGAGAGGGAATTGGGGCTGGGAAAAGGGAAATGCCAGGAGCCTATGGAACTGTATCATAAAATGATAATAATGAAAAGAAGTAAAAAAAATAAATAAAATGACATGAATCATTGAAAAAATATATTTAATGAAATAATTTTTAAAAATTATGGAGAAAGAATTGGGAAGCAACATCCAGGAGGCACACGGAACTCCCAACAGAGTTAACCAAAAGCAATCACCACAACACATGATAATCAAGCTCTCATCAATTGAACATAAGGAAAAGATCCTTACATGTGCACGTGAAAAAAAATTAACTGGCAGAGGAATGGCAATTAAATTCATAGCTAATCTCTCACAGGAAACTCTACAGGCCAGAACAGAATGGAGTGACATATTCCAGATTCTAAAAGCAAAAATTGTCAGCCCAGGATAATGTACCCAGCAAAGCTTTCCTCTGTCTTTGAAAATGAAACATAATTCTTCCACAGTCAAGAAAAGCTCAAATAATATGCCTCTTCCAAATCTTCCCAGAAAGGGTAATTAAGAAGTTCTCTTTACTTAGAAAAGGAAAAGTATCCACCAAAACCAAAGGCAAATGTGAAGAACATCCCAGTAAAATAACAACAGAAGAATAAATCAATGAACAACCCATTGCTAAATGACAGGCCCAAATTGCCACATATTATTATTTGCCCTAAATGTAAATGGATTAAACTCATCAGTCAAGCATCATACATTATTAGACTGGATTAAAAAAACAAAACCCATCCATATGTTGCCTACAGGAGACACATCTCCCTAACAAAAATCAGTGGACACTTTATCTCATGGATTTTGATTTTTTTTGTTAGTTTCATTTCTCCACTTTTTTTTCTGATTGAGTTCTTCAATGACTCATAGATCATACAGTAGTATCATTTTCTGCAAGAAGGTTCTTGATTTTCATTTCTTCAGTGACACATTAGTCATTCAGTAGTGTTACTTCATTGCATTGTATATTTCTTTTTTTTCTTCTTCCTGTAGTTGATTTTGTCTTGTGGCTTTTCATTTAAGAGGATGTATACTAACTGTGTAATGGAAACTATCTTATCTAGTGGCATATTGTTTAACTTCATAACATTGTAAATTTTTGTTTTTCTTTCTGTTGATTTTGTTGTGGCTCATCATTTGGAGGTATTTATAGTGACTATGTACTAGAGACTGACATGTCCAGATATGAGGATATGGTCCAGTGTGCATCTCTACTTGTGGATTGAGGATAGACTCCCACTGAAACTGTTGGATATGTCTTGACAATGGGATGCTGGACTCTGCCATTGTCCATGCTTGCAATGATTGACTTATGGCTATTTTTGAAGAACTATGTTATATAATTATATGTATGAACTCATTGTGTGGAGAGTATTAGGGAAAGAGGTGGGGAAAATCCCTTGGCCTATATAACTATCATAAAATGATAATAATAATTTTTAAAAGTTTAAGCCTAAAAGATAAAAGTGTGTTCAAAGACTCAGTTGTATGGGGATGATTGCATCATTATGGTAGAAAAATTGGTTACATAAATAATGTGTAGTTAGTGTAATTGACATCAGAAAATACTTGTAATATCAAGATCTCATATGCTAGAATACCAAAAATTTTGTGTTATTTCTGAAAATATATGTAGGTAAATGTTGTATTTTATTTATGAGATTATGAATTTTTTTCTTATAAATTTTTCATTTACATTCATGTTTCCTCCTAACATAAAAATTTACCGTTTTTTATTCAGTTTAGTAATGTGGAGGAAGAGAAACAGGGAAGTAAGAAAAATATGATAGTTTTCTATGAAGATAGACACACCAACAAGATTATCTGAATTTTCCTTTATATCCACATTATTGATATCTACTCTAACATTTTCTAAATATTGCTCTTACATGGAATGTACACAAGATGTGTAAGTTCATTCATTCTTCTGAAGATCTATTTCTGTACTCGTGACTTTGGAAAGAGAATTCAAGATGTTTTCTCACTGCAGGTCCCCAGACATTTTGTTCTTGGAAATGCCCCATCTTCAGTCTAATTGCATTAAATTTCTTTCTCTGACTCATGAAAACTTGAAAGCACTGAAAGGAAAATCCAATTTCTCTCTAAATAAAATAACCACTGATGTATTTAAGACAGCATTACACCTGTGTCCTAAGGTTTCCAAGAATTAATTAAGATGAATTAGAAGGTCAAGGATGTGCCAGTTAAATAATACAAAAGGTTTTCATTTATTGAAGATCTTTGTACAAGGATATTTAAGCACTGTGTTGAAACTAGGTATTCTGTCACATATCTTCAGGAAAGACAAAAGGAAAAGAGGATTACTCCTGTTTTTGTCCACCTAGCCAAAATTTATTAACACATTTATTGTCAATAAATTGATGCATTTATTCTCAACTTAGTGTTTATTGTGAATAAATTGATGCATACACTCCCCACTTAATGTTTCATTTATTGTTTCCATTCTTTAGACTTTTGGGGGGCCACCAGAGATTTTCTTTATTATGAAAAAAAAAAGTTGGATAGGAATAAAAGTAAAAAGCAAAAATAGAGTTCATCTATGGTTTCTAATCCTTTACTCTTCTCATAGCAGATTGTGTGAAATTTATAGTTCATTCTTTTGTGCACATATATGTGCCTTTATAAAGGATGTTCAGAATGTTCATTGAAAATACATATTGTGAAAAAAAAAACCTGTGACTTTGTTTCAAAAGTTTTTGCATCAAGATGAACTTATAACCCCATTTTGCATGAACTTTTCCTTTTAGGCAAACCTTTTGAAGTACCCTTACATATGCATGCATTCATTTCTCCTCCCTAGGGTGGTGTTTTCTTAGTCTTCCGTGGTATGTGATGGTTCTTCACCTCTTGTCTTCCCCAGGGAAGATGTCCAGTGACCGAGCTCTGAGGAAGCAGCAGCAGTTGAACAATCTGGTGTATGTGGTCATCAGTCAGGCTAAGCCTGGGGACAGGATTGTGGATTTCTGCAGTGGCGGGGTATTGTATCTCTCCTTCTGTTCCTTTTAGCCTTTCCAAGACTATGTGACTTTTCTATATTACATTTAAGGTTATGTTTGTATTTGGCAAGATTGTCATCTCAAAATGAGCAAAAGCTACGGGGACCAAAAAATTAACATATTCGTTTCCTTTCTGGACTTTTTCAGGGCCATGTTGGAATTGTCCTTGCTCATATGTTGCCATTATGCCAGGTAAGATCTGAGCAGATAAAAGGGAACATTTAGCTAAATACAGTTCATCGTACTATGCTGTACTTAATACTGCCCTTCTGTACCTGAGGATTCTTCCTAAATATTCCCCCATGATACATGCAGCACATTTACTTTGTTCTTTGAAGCCAATTACCAGGATTTAGAAAGATAAAACAGACTGCGATAATAACAGAATTAAGTTTCATGTGTTATTTTAAAATAACTTTTCCATTGTTAGGTAAAATAATCTAACAAAGTCATTTTCCACTTTTAACTGAAGACTAAATTTTGAAATTTAGTGAGCTTGTCCTTTTGACATCCTGATTTTGATCCATTGCATCAAAATTGGAGCAATAATAAGAAAAAGTGTTTTTTAAAAGAAGTCATGCTGTCCCATCATAGACTTTTCTTTCCTTAGTCTCCTTAAGACATTGTCCATATGGATATTGTTCCAAATTCCAAAAGTGCAAATACAATTTTAGTGCCTTGTTTTCACTCTATATTACATCATGATTTTTTCTTATTGATAAGTTCAAAATACCATCATATATAATGGCTAAATATTTTAAGGTAAATGGACATAATTTATTCATTCATTGCTTCTCTTTGTTAGAAGTCTGCACTGTCTTGAGTCTTTTACTCTACTGAATCAATTCCTTACAGAGACCATCTTTGTCATCTTTAACATAAAACTGAAAGAGTCGCGCGCGTGTGTGTGTGTGTGTGTGTGTGTGTGCGCACGCGCGCACTAATTCAGTAGGGGCAACTCTTCCTGAGCTCTTTGGAAGGTACAACTAATTACAGCAAACATTTCTAGAAGGAAAAACAAATCCAACAGACTGATCAGAATATGTAACACAGTGATTGAAGGTACAGGTTGTTCTTTTCTTTGAAACTAAAAGCCAATGCTAAGAGAAGAGGCAAGTGTCTGTTCTATTACTAAGGAAAGCAACAGTTTCATAACCAAGCAGGAGGGAGAGAACTCATACCATAGAACCTGGAGAATCAGTGTCAAGGGTGCGTTATCTCTCCCACTCCCATTGCCACCCACCCAACTCCCCTTTCTAATCAGTTATGCTGAAGGTTATAGACAATGAGAAAGTGGAAAGGGTTCAGCTAGAATAAAGGCTAAAAAGCCCTTGCCACCAGTTGTACTCCCATAATGTTCTTCTATGAAGCCATCAGGATTTTTCCATAAAGCAAGGATAAGGAAAAATGAGAACTAGGAGTATAGTGAGTGAAGTTTCAAATTCTGCCATGATTACTGCACTTGACCCCAAATTGTTTCTTGCAATCTGCCAAGCCTCTAGTAATGCATGCCAGATATTGCAAATGATGTAGACTTTTTCAGTTGTAAATACAGAATCTGTTTAAAACTTACCTCTCCGACTTTGTCTTTTATACCTTATATCCCACCTTCACTGTCAGTATCTCACACACACACTATGCGTAGATATATCTACCAGTTATTCAGTTCTTCACACACACACACACACACACACACACACACACACGATGCGTAGATATATATCAGGTATTCACTTCTTCACTGTCAGTGTCACACACACACACACACTATGCGTAGATATATCTACCAGTTATTCAGTTTTTCACTGTCAATATCTCACACACACACACACGATGTGTAGATATATCAGGTATTCAGTTCTTCAAAACATGCCATCCTCTTTTCACCTTAGACCTTCATTTTTATTTCTATCTGAAATACTCTTCAGTTTCCACAGCTAATTTTCTTTAATTTTTCAGGCCCCAAATAATGTTACTTCCACATAAAAACCGCCCGCAATCATAAAGTTTAAGTGTTTCCATTACAAAACAGTCTTCCTTTAACACCTGTCACAGAGTATTCCTATTCCCTGCTTTATTCATATTACTGTACTTTAAGCTGTACTGTTCTTTAGGCTTCAAGAGGAAGGGTTCAAGGACCTTATGCATCCAGGGTATCTGGCATATTTCACACTGTCGAGAATCAGTCTACTTTGTTCAACATTATTGAAATTATTAAACACAGTATAATGCTTTGCCTTAATATCTGAATTATGTTACTGAATGTACAATTACTTCTTTTGCATAATCTAGGTTATATTAATAGAAAACAAGGAATTGTCATTAATTCGTGCTAAAAAGAGAAGTGACGACCTGGGTTTAAGCAACATTTGGTTCATTCAAGCAAATATGGAATATTTTACAGGGGTGTTTAATATTGGGGTAAGCAATTAAGCAATTTCTATTTTCTTAATTAAGAAAAAGTATGTGCCTTAGCATAAATAAAGGAGATAATTTTAACTTATTTCCTGAACAAGTAAATATATGTGACTTTCTATACTTACAGTATTTATGTTATAATATAATATAAATTAATGTTGTTTTATGCATACCACTTCATCATTACATAATAGAGGTGAAATTTGTTTTTCTACTAGAAACCTTCTCTTACCACTAGCCTTCTCTTACTGCCTATGTAAAAGACCTGGATTGCCTTCCCAACTCTGGACTTTGGCCTCAGCCAAGGCCCAGCAATTGCAGGCATTTGCAGAGTGAATCACTGGATGGGAACTCTCTGTTTCTCAAATTAAAATAAATTCTAATAAAGTTTTCTTAAAGAACATAAAAAAATAAAGATAGCAATAAAAAACAGGGGAAAAAATCTCTTTAATAACCTCTAAATATTGGAGTGACCTTTAGATATTATTTGCATTAGCTGAGATTTGTTATCTAAGTGCATTTTAGGTTTCAAGTGGCATTAAGTATGTTAGTCATATTTCCTACCCCTTAGGTCTAAAATTCCAGCTCATTTATACTCTAGCTTTCACTGGTTTATGGGACTTGTGATTCATTAAATTTTACTGCTCATTCTTTTTTTGTTTAATTTTTTTTCTGATTTTCATAGGAATATATGCTCAATTTAGGAAAATATGTAATAATATAAAGAAGAAATAATTTGCATACCTATTACTAAGAAATAATTACTGTCAAAAATATGAGCACTTTGTATATTTATTCATACATTATAAATATTTGTGTTTGTATATAGTAACCATTGAGACATGTGATATGTATCCTATTTTATCTAATCGTTGTCATATATCTTTTCCCTATTTATTAACATGTTTCTTTTTTTTCTTGTTATAATTAGGGTGGGAATATTTATCAGTTATTTAAGAACTCTGATATATTTGTGAGATCACTTTTCAGGGATGTTTTATACTTCCCAAGTGTACGTTTTCACATAAGGTGGCCTCTTTTCTACCCAACTTCAGAAGCTCAGATTTTTTGTAATACTTGTGATTTTTTTGTCTAGTCAAGTTCATTCTTTAAATACTTACTGATGGGGAGGTGACTGTTATTTTTCTACCAGCCTGTAGATTATGCATGCTTTCTATGTAGACCTGATTTACAGAGGTTACCTCAAAACACGCCTTTCCAAAGAGAAGTAAGCTGTTAACACGAAAACTGGTAGTAAAGGTTTTGCTAGTAAGGGAACCTGAGAAAATGTAGATATCTGATCCAGAAAATAAAAAATAAAAATACACCTGCATGCAAATGTTTAATTGTAAGTTTGAGCCCCTCCTAAGAAACGAGGCAGTAAGCAAATCCCCATGTTAGCAATCCACCAGGTAGCATGTTTAAGGTCATAAGATAGTGTTACCCATTTGTTAACTGTCAACACACAAAGTCCCTGCTTCTTAAACATGTCTGTGTGCCCTTTGTGGTATAGGTGCTATCGCTTTGGCATTTTCTCAATTTCCAAGTTCATAATTCACTAACAACTGAAAATGTATATGTCTTTTGGAAAGGGATATTTTTCTCTACATTTCTTAATAATCCACCCAGAATAGCTTTTTGTTCTCTTCTGTAACTGCCTTTGTAAAAGTATTTAATAAATGAGTTAGAATTACTTAGAAAATTAAAGTAAAATTATATTCACTTTGAAGGAAATAATTTGCCTAGGAGAATAATTGAAATATAATCACTAGATAAATCAGACTAAATGCATCAGTGACCTTAACTCTAGTGTTAAATAGATTCCGGTGACAAAAGGTGTAGGTGAGGAGGAAGTCAGAATGACCAGGAGTTGGGAGTGCATTCATACTGCGTTAATCCCCGAGCTGGTGATGTCTCAGTGAGGCCTTAGTGTACATTGATCTTTGCTTAGCAAATGCTTTTTCACCATTTTTTCTTTGTAACTAAAGTTAATGATATAAGCAAAATATTAAAGAGGGCATTTTAAAAATTGGGGGGGGGGTTATTTATTTAGTTTTTTTTATATTGGAAAGGCAGATAAACACAGAGGAGGAGAGACAGAGAGGAAGATCCTCTGTCCGATGGTTCACTCCCCAAGTGGCCGCAACAGTCACTGCTGTGCCGATCCGAAGCCAGGAGCCAGGAACTTCTTTCCGAGTCTCCCATGCGGGTGCAGGGTCCTAAGACTTTGGGCCATCCTTGACTGCTTTCCCAGGCCACAAGCAAGGAGCTGGATGGGAAGTGGAGCTGCTGGGATTAGAACCAGCACCCATATGGGATCCCGGTGTGTTCAAGGCAAGGATTTTAATGGCTAGGCCACGCCTCTGGGCTCATAAGGAGGGCATTTTAAAATCTTAACTATTTCCAATTCTTTAAACATATTCTTTCAATACCCCGTGTAACATACTTTCCTCATCTAAATTTCTAACTTATGTTTATGTAAGAAATGGCTATTTCTTATAAACATTAAAATACACTGGTTACTAAAAACATATTCATTTGAAGAATAACATTGCATTCTTACTGTTAGAATTTGTAAAGATCTTTGCAATTGTCATTGCCTGTTTGGCTGCCACAGGATGACCTGCTCACATAGGAGTTCTCACAGCTTCCATTTACATCATGTTTGCAATGAAAAAAACTTTTATGTCGGGCCCAGCAGCGTAGCCTAGCAGCTAAAGTCCTTGCCTTGAGCGTGCCAGGATCCCATATGGGTGCCAGTTCTAATCACAGCAACTCCACTTCCCATCCAGCTCCCTGCTTTTGGCCTGGAAAAGCAGTCGAGGACAGCCCAAGGCTTTGGGACCCTGTACCCGCTTGTGAGACCCAGAAGAAGCTCGTGGCTCCTGGCTTTGGATCGGCATAGCACTGGCCATTGCTGACACTTGGGGAGTGACTCATCAGACAGAGGATCTTCCTCTCTGTCTCCCCTCCTCTCTGTATATCTGACTTTACAATAAAAATAAGTAATAAATCTTTTAAAAAAGAGAGAGAAAAACCTTTTATGTAGAAAATATTAAAATTATATAAGCGTAATTATTTAAGAGCATTGATTTTTTTTAAAAGATTTATTTTTATTATTTTTTCATTGGAAAGGCGGATATACAGAGAGGAGAGACAGAGAGGCAAAGAGGAAGATCTTCCAACCGGCCGATACTATGCCGGTCCGAAGCCAGGAGCCTCTTCCGGGTCTCCCACGCGGGTGCAGGTTCCCAAAGCTTTGGGCTGTCCTCGACTGCTTTCCCAGGCCACAAGCAGGGAGCTGGAAGGGAAGCGGGGCTGCCGGGATTAGAACCGGCACCCATATGGGATCCCGGACGTGCAAGGCGAGGACCTTTAACCACTTGCGCCACCGCGCCGGGCCCAAGAGCATTGATTTTTAACATTAGTCAGTCTTATGCTAACGTCCCAGCTTGGCATTTGCTAACTGAGGATCTTGTGTAAATTATATAAAACTCACTAATCCTCAATTTTGCTAGCTAGAAAATGGGCGTAAAATCCTAGACTAATAGGATACCGATACAATGTGCATGAAGCATTTAGCTGGATGTCTAGCATGTAGGAAGCATTCCATGCAGTATGATCCCAACAATGTAAAAACTGAACTAAAAGATTATGGGAGAAAGTTATACTCATTTGTATATTTTTACATAGCAATTGCTATAAATTTACTCAATTTGGTTTCTGCTCTATCTCAAAGTATTTTGTATTTTAAAAGTTTTCACATTTAACATTTTTATTATTTTCAGGCCGATAAAGAAAAGAAATAAATGTGTATGTTTTTATATCATTTAAAGAATTATAAACCTAGATATTTGATATATAATGTATATTTTCTTAAAACAAGTATTTCATTATAGAAATAACTTGATTATACTGATTTGGGTTATAATGATTATAGTCTTTTAATTTTTATAATTAAAAAAATTTTATTAATGTCTTAAGGAAAATAGAAAAGCATTTTCAGAATCAAAAGAGTCCATAAGGTTTTCCAATTTCAATTTATGTGGTCTCATCCTCTGAGTATTTACTAATTGCCATACCCTTCAAGAGCAGTTTACAAAAGATAATTTACAAATGTGTACTTTTTAAATTATATTTTAAAGAGATCTGTTGCTATCCCAGAATGAATCTTTAAACTTTCATGTGTGTTGTATGTTAACTCCAACAACATTATTTAAAGTTTTTCAAATAGTAATACAGAAAGGATCATGACTATAGAGAAATGTGTTTTGCATTAAAAAAGACTGTCACAAGGCTTAACTACCTACCCACCAAACTGATTGAAAAAGTCCAGAGCTGTTTCAACCACATGATTTCGAAAAGTACCAATGAGTAGCTTCTCATTTTTCATTATCTTCTAGGCTTAAAGAGTCTTAAAAGTCTTATTTTAAAAATATTTCTATTTACTTTCCTATTTTACCCATTCATTATTATTACCACTAAGTAAAGACATTATTTAGTGACCCAAATTCCCATTCCCATCTATGTAGATAACTTAGTATCTCTGCTGACCCCTGCGAGAGGTAGGAAGGTTGTTCTGTGAAGAAACTACGAGAGAATCTCGATGGGGTGTTAGGCACAGAGGACAGTGGTGATGCATCATGGTGAACTGGCACTAGTGCTGTGACACAACAGGTTAAGCTGCATGCCATGATGCCAGTACCCACTTCCAGTCCAGCTCCCCACTGGACAACAGTAGAAGTTGGTTCAAGTGCATGTGCCCCTGCCACACATATGGGAGAGCCTGATGGTTCTATTCTGGCCATCTGTGGAATGAACCAATGGCTCTGACTTTCAGATAATGAATGAATCTTTAAGTAGAATTCTCCTCTGTAGAACATGCCCAGAGAAAAGAACTACAAGGTACAACTACAGCTGAAGTGAAAAGGCTAAAAACAAAAATGCTTACTGGCCACTAGATCACTGAAGCACTATTGAAGCCAGTATCTTCGATTCTTTGCCTTTCATTCATCCCAATCTACTTTGTATTAAGTTACTCTTTCATAAGAACTGACAACCAAAGAGCACCAGAATGGAGGATAATAACCAAAGCAACAAGCATGGCAAAAAATCTTATTCAGAGAGATCAAGAAGATGCTGTATATTGCACTATTGACTTGAGGATAGAATGAAAAAAAAGACAGCAAAAAATGAATGATCAGGCAATAAGAATTTTTTGAGAATTGCTATGTTAGGCAGTCTAAAAAACATTTTCAGGTGCTCGGCACTTCCAAGCCACTTGGGTGACCTTTTAATCTCTGGCTGTTGTAGACATTTTAAAAAAATATTTTGTTTTATTATACAATTCCATAGGCTCTGGAATTTCCCATACCTCCTCCCCAAATTCCCTCCCCCTCCACTGATTTCCCTCATATTATTACAATAGTATAGTCGTTCATGAGCAGTCATAAGTCCATCATTCAGCTATGTAAGGGTATCCCAACATTGCAGGTATGGAGAATGGTATGGTCCAGCACCTTAATGTCAAGATACATTTCACAGTTTCATTGGAAATCCCTCTTTGATTTGAAAGTAGAGATGCGTACTGCATGGTATCTTCACATCTGGATATGATAATCTCTATTAAACAGTTACCATACATTCCATTAAATAAATAGTCATCAAATAATCAACAGGAGTAAATATTAAAGAAATTTACAATCCCATGAAGTTAAATACCGTGCTACTGGGTGACCACTATGTTGCTGAAGAAAAGAAGAAAATATAAAAACCTTCCTGAAGGAAATTATGCCATTGTATGACATTTGAGTCAGTGGAGAATTTAATAAAAGAAACTGTTTTGAAGAAATGAAAATAAAACAAAAAATATCAAAACCTATGAGTTGTAGCCAAACAGTGTCGAAAGGGCTATTGATCCTATATTTTGCATAAAGGTTGCCTTATATCAGAGAGAACATATGGTATTTGTCCTTTGGGGATTGGCTTATTCCACCGAGCATAATGGCCTCTAGTTGGGAACATTTGGGTGCAAGTGGTAGAATTTCATTCTTTCTAATAGTTGAGTAGTATTCCATGGAGTAGATGTACCACAGTTTCTTTAACCACTCCTCTTGATGGGCATCAGGGTTGTTCCCATGTCTTTGCTATTGTAGATTGTGCTGCTATAAATATAGGATTACAGATTCCTTTCTCAAATGCAGATTTCATTTCCTTTGGATGTATTCCCAGAAGCGGGATTTATTTTTATTTTCAGTTCTCTTAGCGCGCTACATACTGACTTCCGTGGTGGTGGTACTAGCCTGCACTCTCACCACCACTGAAGGAGAGTACCTTTTCCCCCACATCCATGCCAGCAGGTGTTGTTAGTAGAGTTCTGAATTTAGGCCATTCTCACTGAAGTTAGGTGGAACTTCAATGTGGTTTTTATTTGCGTCTCTCTGATAACTGGGAACCCTGAGTGTTGTTTTTCATATGTCTACTAGCCATTTGAATTTGTTCTTTTGAAATGTCTGTTCATTTACTTTGCCCATTTCTTCCCATGGTTATTTGTTTTGCTCTCATTGAGTTTCTGAAACTCTTTGTAAATCTTAGTTATTAGCCCCTATCAGTTGTATGGACATTTTGAGAAGTGAACCCAGTGATGAAATGTCTGTCTATCTCCAACCCCTGCTCGTAGCCCCTATCACTTTACCTGTCATGTAGATGAGAATGAATTAATAAATAAACTGACTTTAAAAATTTAAAGGCATATCAAAGTCTATGTTAATTATATAATGTTTATAATATCTGGTATTTTGCATTAACCAGTCCCAGAATGCCCACCTGGCTGCTTTTCTCCCAGCAGTGTAGCACTTGACTAGAGAGAAGGCAACCTAGGCAGTTGCCTGTAGCTACAACCAAAGTAGACATTGTTTACTTCCATTTTCTGTGAACTTTTTAAAGGCCCCTATAGACTCTTTTTTCCCCACAGATAACTATGTACTATTTATTCTTTAGAATGAAAAAAAAAGTGTCAATTTTTTTTAAATCATGCCGGATAAGCTTCCAGTTGGAAGACATTATTAAAAGTGAATGATGATGATGATATATTTTATTTACACATGACTGGTTCCATTTTGTTTCATTGACTCACATGAGAGGTTAAGTAATATACCTAGAACATTTATCTGATAAATATAAACTGAAGGAATAAAACATAAGGAAAGGGCCTTATTTACAGCAGGAATTCTACAGTATGTTCGGTTAGCATGGCAACACCTTGCATGCACCAGGATCCCATTTGGGCTCCGATTCTAATTCCAACAGCCCTGCTTCTCATCCAGCTCCCTGCTTGTGTCTTGGGAAAGCAGTCAAGGATGGCCCAAAGCCTTGGGACCCTGCATCCATGTGGGAGACCCTGAAGAAGCTCTGGGCTCTTAGCTTCAGATTGGCTCAGCTCCAGCTGTTGCAGCCACTTGGGGAATGAACCAATCGATGGAAGATCTTTCTCTCTTTTTCTCCTCATGTGTATATCTGAATTCCCAATAAAGATAAATAAATTTTTAAAAATATATTAATGTCCAATTTAATATACTCATTACATTGGCCAACAGAAGAATTTACAACTTCAATATTCATCTTCTACAGGAATTCAGTATATTGTGGAGAAAGAGGTTAATAATAAAAAACTCATTATTTGATGACCAGAATTCTGATTTCTTTGAGTTAGTCAAATACTTGTTTGCTGTAAAGTTAGCTAAGCCGTGGATTAAATGTGCTTCTCCCAGCACATTTATCCACCATTAGAAACCTAGTTTGTTTTGATGTGCTTTCTACAGAGTGACTTATTTTTATAAATCTATATATCATGTGTGTATTAACAATTTACTGTGAACAGGAATGAATTAGCAAAGTAATTAGATGTGTTTATCTTTGTCTCTTTCTTCCTTTGCCTCTTTCATTTTTGTGTAACTGGCACAGAATTCACTGTTTCTTCTCCGAAAGGCAGTGATGAGCCGAAGAGTAATACCCAGAAATTCTTTATTTTAAAAAAAGATAGCATCTGCGATTTCTTTGTAGTTCCCAAGGTGATAAGGCAGGTGAAGCATGATCTGATACAATGCAAACATGTGAACTCTGGAATCAGATTTAGGATTCATCTGGAGTGCTTACTGGTGAGGCAGCCTCAGAACCCATTGTAAATAACAATAGTAAATGCCACTTAACCATTAGATTAGGAAAAAATGGGCTGAGCATTTTGGCACAACAGGTGTATCACTCGCTCTTCAGAACACCTGCGTGTGCTATCACAGTGCCTGAGTTTGAGCCCCAGCTCCTCTGCTTCCTACCCAGCTTCCTGGTTAATGCATACTCTGGTAGACAGATGATGGCTGAAACACTTGGTTAGTCCCTGCCACTCAGCTGGAAAACCTGGATTCAGTTGTGCATGCATGGTCTCAGTCTGGTCCCATTCTGGCTGTTATGAGCATTTGGGAAAGGAATCAGTAGTTGGAAGATACCTTTCTTTTTCTTTCTCCCTCTCTCTATGCCTTTCAAATGAAGTTAAAAATAAATATATTTTTAAAATTTAAATTAGGAAAATGAATTAGAGTTAAGTCAATAAGAAAGTGAAGATTTTGACATCTAGCATATACTGAATACTTGTTAGTACCTCATGTTATCATTTTCAAAGGTAGTTAATAACAATGACAAAAAGGTGGTTAACACCAGTAAGATGAATAGAAATGTAATTACCTATATTTGTAAATACTAGTTATCTAGAGTCAAGGGCCTAAAGCCTCCAAATTGGAGCCCTTTAATTCTTGTGTAACTTTAGACAACTTTTGCAATGCCTCTGCTCAATTTTTCCAAGCGTTATTCTTATACATTTTGAATCTAATGCATTAAAAATTTATTTCTTGTATGTGGTGAGAGGAAAAGATAACTCTTGTTTTTTCATACGGCTGTCAATTTAGCCCAGTATCACTCATTAAAAATTAATATTTCTTCTTTTCCTGTTTTGAAATGTCACTTTTACTAGATGCTAAATTTCTATGTTTGAATAGGTTCATTGATGTATATCTTTCTTCATTGTTTGCTGTTATTTTTTCCCATTTTTTAATTATATTTTTGACAATCTTTACATAGTTAATTATGGTAAAAAAGGTTCAAGGGCTACAGGAAAATGGGTAAGACTATTATTTCCATATTGTTTCCTTCATGTATCTCAGTAAAGTGGGATCAAGGGACAAGTCCCACACAGTCTCCCACCCACCCCAGGTACCTAATGAGAGACATGCTCCGAGGGTCTTGCTCAGGTGGTTTTGATAGTTCAACAGTTAAGAATTGCTGCCAGTCTTGCCATTCCAAGCACTATGAGGTCGTTGAAAAAGCCACTGATTGACGTAGTCCATCTTAGAGTTTCCGTTTGCCCAGTTTTTCACTGCCAATATATGGCTGAGGTGGTTGATTGACTTGTTCTGTCCTTTATCTTTTCATGGTTATGGTTCCAAGTCCAGCAGTTCGATTGGGGAGATCCCCAAAGAAACTTTGTCTGAGGTATTCCTAGACCAGATTCTTGTATGCACTAGCAAGTAAAGGGCCCGACACATTCCATCACCCCAATCAGCTGGTGGTTGCAATTGCATTATTTGCTGTTATTTCTGACTTGGTTTTAATGATAGTGGAAAAAACCTAAGAGGTAAATTCTGTTGTCAATATTTCTGTAGTTATTTTCTTCAAATGAAGGAAACAGACTTAACTCTTTTACATTGTGTCAAAAGGAATATGATTCTAAGTAGGGAGGGGATGTCCGAGGAACAAGGTACATCGTGGAGGACAGTGGAGACTACTCAGAAACCTGAAAATAGATCTGCCCTGTGACCCGGCATCCCACTTCTGGCAGTTTACTCCAAAGGAAATGAAAGCAGCCTATGAGAGAGTTCTGTGTACATCCTTGTTTATTGCAGCCTAATTCACAATGGCTACAATGGGGAATCCATTTAGATGTCCATCAGCTAATGACAGTCTGTATACATTATGTGTTACAACTCAACCATAAAAATGAATGAAAGCTTGTCTTTGCTATAAAGTGGATATAACTGGAAACTGCTATGCTTTGTGAAATAAACCAGCCCCCCAAAGACAAATACATTCTTTCTCTGATCTGTGCTAACTAATATAGACTACAAAAAAATGTAATGTATATGAGCAAAATTGTCATTTTGAGGAATAGTAGGGATTTTTTTGGTTTGTTTGTTTCTACTTGTTATTTGTTGAAATTGTCACCTAGTGGAGTGCTAAGCCTGAAATAGAACAGTATGCTGTTGTAAACATTTTAAAAAACAGAGGTAAGGAAGGAGCAGGGTGGGTGCAGAACATGGAAGAGTGGGAGGGGAATGGCAAGTACCACTATGTTAATAATCTGTATTGTACATATGTAAAATGTCTTCATTTTAGGAAAATGTTACATTTTTAAAGATTTATTTATTTTTATTGCAAAGTCAGATATACAGAGAGAAGGAGAGACAGAGGGGAAGATTTTCTGTCCAATGATTCACTCCCCAAGCAGCCACAATAGCTACAGCTGAGCCAATCTGAAGCCAGGAGCCTCTTCCATGTCTTCCACACGAGTGCAGGGTCCCAAGGATTTGGGCCATCCTTGACTGCCTTCCCTGGCCACAAGCAGGAAACTGGATGGGAAGCAGGGAAACCAGGATTAGAACCAGTGTCTATATGGGATCCTGGCACTTAAAAGGCGAGGACTTTAGCCACTAGGCTACCACACTGTGCCCAGTACCTATTATTTTAAAAAAAGCAAAATTCAAATTTTCAAAAACTTTTTTTTGTTCAGAAACTCAAGAAGCTTTTATAAAGAAGACTAATTAATGTATGGGGTTAAGCTTTGGGCTTAGGAGTCTACCTCCTCAATAGCTGTTTTTTTGTGTGTGTGTGTATGTTTGTTTGTCTCTTTTGTTTTGAATGGCCAAGTTCTGAATTTCCCCCCAGTCTTAGATTCTTCATTTCTAATATAGATACTGTAAGGTTTTCTAGGATTGTTGCAGTTTCACCAAGACCTCCATGTTACCATCTAGCCTACTTCCTGCACAGAACAGATATCCTCTTCAGGGAAAAATGCATCTGTAATTTTTACTTTGAGATTCTATTTAACTATTCAGGAAAATAAGGGCTAGCTTGATGTTTACTCTACCACGTTGCCTGACTAAGAGAGGCAATGAGAATAAGGTTGTTTACTCTCTCATCACCTTGTACTACTGCTCCTTCTATGGATGGCGGTCTTCCTAGGTTCTCTTTCCAGAAAGAAACTGGAAAGGTGGATCAGCAACGAGTATTGAGATTGTTGACTTTTGTGCAGGCCCTGTAATTCTAGATGAAGGAGAAAATTTAAGAGAAAGGTTAAGAACAGAGATCTTGCTTTCCTCTTCCTAATATAGTTCTGTTTTTAGCTTTAGTTCAAAAGAGGAATCTGCCTCCTTACACTGAACATCAAGAAATGTCCAGAAAATCTCTTTATTTACCCTAAGAACTCCTCCCTACCATAAAGTTGATGAGATCTGTCCTTAGAAGGGAAAATTAAGATACCACACAATTTGTCTGTGTCCATAACAAGATGGAGAGCTGAGCATTTTTCTGGTAATAATTCACAATTTCATTCCTTTCCTTTTAAATAACCCCAGTGAAAGTACTTCATGTAATTATTCATTCAGTGTTGGTTTTTTATTATGTGAAAATACTTTGAAAGGTACAATATAAATGATTTGATAAAGTTTTGCTGGTTGGCATATGTTCATGTAGTTTCTCAAAGTGTTTTCAAATACATCTTAATTTCCATGACAGCATCCTGATAGGTCTGTGCTGTGTAGTTTACAATTAAATAGCCCAACAAAGTCAAATTTTAATTGACCCAGGATCACACAACCAACTAGAGTTCTAGACCAGAAATTCTCATTTCAAATATGCTCTTCTTGTTATAGTTCTCTAACTAAGCAAAATTCATAATCAGCAAGAACATTGGTTTAGATGGTCGTAAATATAAGTTTTCACATTTAAGATTGCATCAGATTTCACACTGAGTGAATTCTGTGCCTATTGGCTTAATTTTCTTTTTTTATTTAAACAATTTTAAAAGATCTATTTTACTTATTGGAAAGTTACATCCACTGGTTAACTCCCCAGATATTTACAAGAGCTAGGGGCTGGGCCAGGCAAAAGCCAGGGGACTGGAGCTTGTTCCTAGTGGGTGTCAGAGACGGGTACTTGGCCTGCTGCTTTCCCCATGTCATTAACAGAAGGCTGGATTGGAAGTGGGACAGCCAGTACATGAAGGTGCCCATGGGGGAGGCCATCATTGCAGGCAGTTGATATCCTAATGCTAACACCTCCAGATTTTCTCTATTCTGAACAGCTCAGTATTTATCTGGTAGATTAAAGGAGAACCATTTTAACTAATACAGGGTGATACTCTTGTAACCTAGAATCTCTTGAGGATTATTCACAGAAAATTAAACCTAAAAAGGAAAGTTACACTGTTAGCTAAGAAAGAACTTAGTGGTAAGGTCTCATTCTATTTTCCAGGTGGCACTGCATGCTTGTGGAGTGGCAACAGACATGGTGATTGACCATTGTGTCAAAACACGGGCTTCCTTTGTCACATGCCCTTGCTGTTATGGTTTCATTCAGAACACCTCAAAGTTTAATTTTCCAAAAAGGTAAAATTCCTGAGACACCACGATGGGGTTAACTGAGCACATTATTTGATATAATGTTGTGTGATGATTGTCTTGACCGCTACCTCTTTCTAGATGGCAAGGGTTGTTTTTAAGATGTATAAGGAAGAAAAACTCATCTGTATCAGTCTCTGATTTGTGTCTTGAATCCAGCTCTTGCTTAAATGAAGAAACAAACCAATCTAGGAGTCAGTTAACCAGACTATCTGTACATTGTAGTAGTTACATATCTAGGGCCTGGATGTCGTATATTGCATAGATGTAAATATTGGTGCTTTATCATTTTATGTCATTTCATTTTGGTCATCTTAAACTTTTTACCTGTGTCTTCACATGTATATAGTGACAGCCGTAATAGTAACTACCTCAAGGATTGAGAATCTAGTGTCCTGGTTAAAGCTCTTAGAAGTTCCATGAACAAGAACTCAACAAACTTGACTATTGATAGTAACAGTACTAGTAACAATGATACGTTAATATATTGTCTGTGGGTGTTAATGATCAATCTACAAGCTCAGAATCATTTTTATAATCAATCTTATCCCACATAGAAGATGGAGGCACTTTGGCTAATTGTTAGTGAGAATAATGATGATCAATCTAATTACAGAATAGACTAAATATGTTAGTTTGGGGAAATCTTTCCTATATTATGTCAAAAAGGACTTCCTGACCAGTTGTATCATTCCTTTCATTCACAACTGATAATTAATGGCCTCTAGGTTAGTAACATAAGTAACTACAGCTAGTAGCCTTTTTCTTTGTTTTTTCATTGGCTTGTTCTTTTTCATTGGCTTGTTCTAAATTTGCAGTTAGGAGAAAAACCAAAGAAGCTATTGAAAGTAGGAAATAAAATACAATTTGACACATACTCAGCAGTTGACATTCGTTTAAATCTAGTTTGATAAAATGTGTAGTTTTTTCATTTCATTAACAATTTTTTATTATAAAAGTCCATGTGATTATTATTTTATGTATTACATTTCTCCAAAAACAGACAAGTCAAATTCCAGGAGTATTTAGAATTTTATTTTGAAAGGTAGATTTTTCTCTTAAAGATTTATTCATTTTTATTGGAAAGATAGATTTACAGAGAGAAGGAGAGAAAGATCTATCTTCTGTCTGCTGGTTTACTTATAAAATGTGTAGTTTTAAATTCATCAAGAAACTTGTAAGTCTACCAGTATCAAGACTTTATGACTGCTATTTTAACCTGTTTGACCTTCAGTCTAACTTCTCTGTTTTTAAAATCTCAACTGAAGAAACCAAAAACGAAAACAAAAGAAAATAAGATAAAATGAAATCTCAATTGGATGCCTCTTTTTTTTAGAAGCCTGTAGCTTTACTGTCATTTTCTCCCCTTGCCCTTGAAAATAATTAGAAAGTTTGTTTCTCTCTTTGTATTGAAAACCTACTTCAATCACCAAAGATAGAATTGGAATTTTATTAATAGACACTCTTTCTAGACTGTGTGAAGACAGATACTCATCACAGACAAACTGGCACTAATAGATTTAGCATCAAATGGTTAGGTATTTGCTTCTTATGGACTACAGAGTGAGAACACTTATAAAAGACATTGTCCATAGAATCTACATTTGCCTTAATGGCTGTGACAGCACTGCTTTCCTGGTGTATTCATCACATCTCTTCATTTTCTGATGCTTTGACATCTGAGGCCTTGCTGGTCCTGGAGAGGCTGCCCTTCCCTGAACTGGCCAACTTCTAGAAACAATAACAGTCTTACAGTATAGCATGACTTCTACATGGAAACCAACCAACGCAGAGCCGTTCCATCAGCAACCTCCTTCTTGGGCTCTTTTGCTTCTGGAATTCTATACTCCTGCCCTAACAGACCCCAATACTAGACATGTAGGGACTGTTATATGCTCTAGAATCTTCTAAAATGCAAACTAAGCCTCCTTGTCCTGCCTCCCAATTCCTTCCCAGAGATGTCACAATGAAATCCCACTCTTCTTTGTCTCCAGTTTACCCTGGTACTCCCCCACATGATTTGCTATTGCATGCTTCCCCTTAAGGAGCTGTGAGTGACCAGGAATGTATCTAATGATTATCATCACCTGATGAACAGCCCACACTACACCTGAATAATAAAATGCACACAGAAATAATAAAACATCTAGATCTATCTGTTCTTTTGTGAGAAAGAAAAATTGATTGTGCTTCTCTGATAGTATAAGTAATTAGTTTCTTAAAATATTTTAATATTTGCAATTTAGAATTATGACTAATGTCTTTTTTCTTCTCTTTTTCAGTGAACAATTCAAGAATACTTTATCATACAAGGTAAGTTTGTTAAGATCTGTATAATACACATTTTTGTTTATAATTTTTTACATCTCAAATTTCACGCATTTTTAAAATTATGCATCTATTTGAAAGACAGAAATAGACAATCAGTTATCCCATCTGCTGGCCTACTCCCCAGGTACTTGCAGTAGCTTGGATTGAGCGGCCAAAGCTGGGAGTTGCAAGCTCAGTTCAAGTATCCTGTGGGGGTGGCACCATTTGTAGCGTATGTGCACATTAGAAGGAAACTGGAATTGGCTACAGAACTGCTGGTGGAAACCAGGCACTCCAATATAGGATGTGGCATCCACCTAATGTCTTAAGCATTGCCTCATGCTTGCACCCCCCCCCCAAGTCTCTAATGCAAAATATAACCTATAGTTTTATTTGAATTACTCCAACATCTAATGGGGATGATGTTATTATTTTGCAAATCCAGATTTATCATTTAAGCAAATCCTGATTTAGTCTTTAAGTATTTGATAAAATTTGAGTAAATCTGAGATATTTTCCTTACTTACAAGCTGACAAGTTAGCCTGCCATGGTGGAGAATGGCAGAAGATAGGAGACTTTTAAGTCAAGGACACGAGTCAGTTTGTTGCTCACTGCTACAGCAGTAGACAGACTGTCATCATTTCCATACTAACTCGGACAGTCCCAGTACTCCCGGGCTGCAGGAAATGAAGCAGGTGACACCTTCCCATTGCTCCTGAGGAAGATGGTCTCTACTTCCCAAGGTTGTTCTCCATATATTCTCAGATAATGCAGAACAGAAACAAGCTTTTCTATAAAGGATTGAATAATAATTATTTCAGATTGTGCGGTCCACATGAAAATCTCTCACCTACTCTTCTTTGATGTCCTTGCCATTGTTGTTGCTTGTTTATGACTCTAGAAACCTTTCTTACCTCACAAGCCATACAAAAAGCAGACCATAGGCTGGTTTGAGTCTATAGGCTATAATTTGCCAACTCCTGCTGGAACAAACCTATGCTTAAAAGACACAAAGAAACACAAGACTCATAGAAAATTGTGTCCCAAAAGTAATAAGAATATTATATATAGTTATTTGCCACCATTCTGAGCCAAATAACTTACTTCTTTCTTAATATAAAAATGAATCAATTAATTGTTCAATAATATGGTATTTTACAGTCTTAAGAAATGGTTGTATGTGAGAGAAGCGCAGAAATAATCCAATTAAATTTGATGAATTGAGTCGAATATTGTGGCACAGTGGATTAAGCCACTATTTGCAGAGAACCAGGTTGACTCCTGCTTCTTATCAGCCCTACAAATGCACCTGAAAAATGGCCACATGCTTAGTTCCCTGTCACCTCCCTGGAGGCCAACTGGCTTTTGCCTGACCTAACATGGCCACAGCAGATTGGAGAATAAAACAGCACCTGGAAGATCTCTCTTTCATTTTCTTGCTGTCCTCTTTTCACTGCCCTCTCCCCATCACTCTGCTTTTCAACTAAATAAACAAACCTTTTTTATAAAATGATAATAAATTAGTTTGGACTCTTAGTTGCATTAATTTCACCTTCTTTACCTTCTCACTATATCGTTTTTTTTTTAATTATATCTATTTTGAATTTTGAATGTTATGGTGCAATTCCATAGAGTCTGGGATTTCCCTCACCAAATTCCCACTCCTGACTGATTTTTTGCCCCCATATTGGTACAGTAGTATAATCCTTCATAAGGAGTTGTAATTCCATCAGGCTGTTATTTAAGTGTGCCCCAACTTTACTGGCACAGACAATGTCAGAAAATTTTACCTTCTTTTCCATCTAACAATGAAATAGCAAAGCATAGTGATCTAAACATTTTTTATATATTAGTTCAGCGACTAGATCTTTATTGCTCTGAAATGCTCGCCCTCCCCTCTTCCGGCCCTTTCCCAGCCCATCCTGCACAAGCGGGCACACACACTTATGGACAAGGGAAACGCCAGCATTCATGATTTCTCATGTTTGCTTGCTCTAGAACCTTAACACCACTTGCCATTACCTACTGCATTAAAAGTTTTCACATCCTGCAGAGCAATCAGATTTCTGAAGAGATAATTGGACTCTAGAGATTCTTTGTGTTAGATTTCAAACATGTCACTTTTCTCTCACAAGGTCCGGAAGTAGAAAATGAATTGAAGAAACAGAAACAAAAACTTCACCCCTGTTTTTATTCCTTCCTTAAATGATGTTAAGCAAAGCAAATGATCAGAGGATGTATAGGAATAAATAAAGGTGTTGGGGAGA
This sequence comes from Ochotona curzoniae, assembly GCF_017591425.1. Lineage (NCBI taxonomy): Eukaryota > Metazoa > Chordata > Mammalia > Lagomorpha > Ochotonidae > Ochotona > Ochotona curzoniae. The sequence goes on from NW_024467119.1 coordinate 42,869,846, forward strand.
TAAGGTGTCCATAATCTCCCTGGCTCTAAGAGTGGAAATGTGCCAGCGCAGAGTACATAGACTCATCCAGAGAGTGCAATCTTTATCTGCCTTCTCTCCATCATCTCCCAACTGCCTTGCAACCAGTTTTTCAATCATCTCAGGTATAAATGATATACCTGATGTAGATGGACTGGCATAGGCAGAAATAAATGGATTGAGTGCCCAAAAATCTTATGTCATTTTTGAAGTCATTTTATTATCAGCTCATTTTAGGGGGCTGATACCTTTATTGAGTACCTACAGATGACTTGACCTTTCAGAACTTAACTGTGATTAAAGAGAACATAAACACAAATCATTCCAATAAAATATGATCAGATTTACCAGTGCCAAAGAACTGAACGTCATCAGAAGTTGTGAGTGCCTCTATTTATCCATTTCTTACCTTTTGTTATGAGGTTTTATATCGAACATTAGAATTTTGGGGACAAAGATAATCCCTTATTTTAAATAATTCACTTACCTTTATTGAAAAATGGAACCTTCAAGTTTAATATCCAGGGAACAAATAATGAACCTGAGTTCAACCTGTTTGCTGACAGGTGAGGTCACATGCACATTGCAACTTTCTGAATGAAGAATTGCTTGGAAGTATTGCTTTCCTCTTAGTTCCCTGCAAATTTAAGAGTACTGTACAGGCTCATCAACCCAGTCCTCTGAGAGCCTCTTTTAAAAAAAAAAAAGGCAATGTTTCCTAAAATATTAAGGAGAAGAAATAAACCCCTCTTGTTCCCTGCAGTTCTCTTTACACTTTTTCTCAAAGCAGAAAGGCTATACCTCCTGCAGCCTTTGGAGTGACTGGGGCTTGAGAGTCCGATCTCAGCTCTCTAAAGGCACTGAGGAAGGGAGGAGTTGGGGACAGTGCTGCGCCAGCACACTGCCTGGTGTCTCAGAGGACTACAGAAACAAGACTCCAGTGTGTTTCAAGCAAATAATGCAAAGGGAAAGTCCTATAACCATGTTTTCATGTTTTAGCTGAAAACAGCTGCACAAAGTAGCCCTGAGGGTACGCTTCCCTTCATGAGAGTACATTTGGGGCCAGTGCCATGGCTCAACAGGCTAATCTCCAAATGCCAGCATCCCATGTGGGCACTGCTTTGTGTCCCGGCTGTTCCTCTTCTCATCCAGCTCCCTGCGAATAGCCTGGGAAAGCAGGAGAGGGTGGTCCAAGTCCTTGGGCCCTTGTACCCTTGTGGGAGACCCAGAAGAGGCTCCTGGCTTCTGATTTCTAGCTTTGGATTGGCTCTGCTTTGGCCAGTTGCAGCATCTGGGGAGTGAATCGGTGGATGAACAATGCGTATCTGTGTCTCTCCTTCTTTCTGTAAATCTGCTGTCAAATAAAAATAAAATAAATCTTTAAAAAAGAAAAAAAAAGTACATCTGAAGAGAAGCTTATAATTGAATATTTTCTGAAAGTTTGCTTCTTTGACAAGTACTATATTTATAGTACTTTATTTAAAACAGTGTTGAGTTGAGATAGTTTCTGTATTGTAATTTTTACAGTGTGGGAGTAGAAGACTAAAATAAACCTTCATGCTATTGCTTTTCCTTTCAGGAACACATGATTCTGTGCAGGTTTGCAGATCAGACAGCTGTCCAGCTGCCACCTCAACGAAGACTAATAGGTAGGTACCTACAGAGTGGCAGGTGGGTACATCATGCACAGTGTGCTCTGCAGCCAAGCACAAGGCTGTGTGGGAAAACCTGGTTCATTTTTATTGACAAGAAATTGAAGTTTATTCTTCCCAGCAAATTTAACCCATATTAAAAAGGATTTTGTAACCCTAAAAACACTTTTTTCTCTTTTGGTAAATATTAATATGTCTGAATACATTTTTAGAATATATACATTGACTACAACTTTTATGTTAAATCTATTATGAACAAAATGCAGTATCTCTGACACTCACAAAGAAACAATAATGATGACAAGTCACCTGTGCAAGCCTAAATTGATGCATTAAAAATGTATAAATAAGGATAATATTTGCATTCTTAGAAAAAAAGTTATGTATGTGCTTATGATAGATAAACTTGACATTTGCAATATTAAACACTGTAAGTTGGGAGAACCACAGAAACATTTCAAGTTTTTTAAGCAGTTGACTTATTGAAGATTTTGCTTGAGAAAAAGAAATAGTTGCTGTGTCCTTCAAGCAATGCATGATAGAACCACTCTGTGAACCCAAATTGTTTCATTCTAAAGCTTTTGGCCACCTTTGCAATGCTGCAGCCTAACACCCTGGAATCATATCACTGGAAGCTTCAGTTCTAAAATCAGAACTTATGATAAAGGGAAGAGTCAAAAGTAATCTTAAACTCCATTCATGCACCCAGTGTCATGACTTAATGGATCAAGTTTCTACCTACAGTGCCCTCTGGGCAGCAGTTCATATGCCCGGTGCTGTATTTCAGATATAGATCCATGCTGATGGCCTTGGAAGAGAAGCAGAAGATAGCCAAAGTGCCTAGGTCCCTGGCACATGTGAAGGATAGGTGTGAAGCTCCTAGCTCCTGCCTTCAGCCTGGCCTAGTTGTGATCATTGCAGCTGTCTGAGGAGTGGACCAACAAACAGGAAGTTTTCTCTTTCTCTCCCCTTCCCCTCTGCAGCTCTGATTTAAAATAAGTAAATCCTTTTTTTAAAAATTCATGAAAGTCACACATGGGACATTTCATTCTTTCTTTCCAAAATTTCAATAAAGCCCACTTTCCTTCTTGATCCTGGAAAGCAGTTTATTTCCTTGACTGAGCACCAGATGAGATAGATAGTCAGGTGGTACTCGGGGACCATATTCCGTGAGAAATAATTATCTTTAAACTCTAAAATCAGAGTCAGTTTGGCTGGGTGTTCACATTTGTTTGAGATTTGAGGAGAGAAGAAATTATTTCCTTTTCTTTTTTACTGTCACAAAGAGCTTGCCATCGCTTACCTACACTCTTCCTCCTCCTTTCCCCTCCCTAACACTTTGACTAAATCCAAAGTATATTTGATTTACTTTCAGTAGACCTATGTCCTAGTCCATTTTGTGCTGCAACAGCAGAATACCACAAAGTCAGTATTTATAACAAATTTAGTAATGTACAGATCTGGAGGCTGGGAAGTCCATAATTGAGCAACATGCATGTGGTAAGGATATAACATGGCAGCATGCTAGTAGCGGGAGAGAGAATCAGAGGGGACTGGATTGGTCCTTAAGGAATCCACGCTTGTGATAGCAACATGCTACTGAGAAAACAACATTCACCCCTCTCAGGTTGTTCACCTATTCTTAGGCCCCGCCTCCAGCACTGCTGCATTGGAGATTAAGTTCCCAACACGTACTTTTAAGGGACTTTGTTCATACCAGAGCAACCCAATAAACACATAATTAGAGTAGTAGATGAATGTTTGCATAAGATACGTGAGCTTTAGGCATCAAAACGAGTTGAACGACTGGGCATTGTTAGCACTGAGGAGGAAGAGCATTTGATAAAATCACAGGCAGTCCAAGGGGAGAAAATCAAGTTCAAACAAGGCTGTAGGCTCTATCAGATGTCCACACTTCTGCTTTGTAAAGATCATTTGTGGGTTCTGTGAACATTTTTAAGAAGTTTACCAGGCCCCAGTAGATACATTCTCAACAACTGAATTTCAGTTGTGAAAGATGTTTCGGCATGTGAAAACACAAGATTATTCTACATAATGAAAACAGAAAAGTTTACTGGAGTGGGATGAAAGCCAAGGGTAAATGCACTGCCATGTAAGCCCAGGGTGGGTACTTAAGGAATGCAGAGCATCCCATTCTGACAGAGAATGTTTCATTTCAAACTGAAAAGTAGATGCGGGAAACATTTACACATGTGAAAGATGATATTTCAGGCAAGAAGGAATGTCAGCCATTGGACTGTTGGTGACGTGGGGGTGATTTCGTCTAGATGGAATCCTAGACATCTCTTTATAAAGTCATTTCTAACAGAGTTCATCCTTGATAGCATGGGCCTCTTAAGGAAAATGTACAACATAAGCATTTTAAATCCAAGGCTCCCGTTGCCAGTTCTCACCTTGTGCTTTTTTACCTTTCCCCTGTCTTTTTGTTTGTTTGGTTTTGGTTTTTTGGGGGTTTTTTGGTTTGTTTTTTTTTCCTGTGAGGAGTCTGTCTTTCACAGAGAACTTTTCTATTCTGAACTTGGTCTTCAGATCTGAAGCGATTTTAGCTTGCTAATTTCTACTGTCATTCCAATAAATTATTTTAACATACAATTGAGGCATTATTATAATTATTGAAGAACAGTAGAGTGAAACAAGATGATCTGCAGTCAGTTTTTTTTTTCCAAGAGAATGCAGAAACTTTTATATTGAATGTAGGGAAAAGTGTATTAGTAAACTATAGCTCCAAATATATTCAGTCCCAAATCATTTTTCTCAGGCTACTTCTTAAGTTTGGAGTTTGTGTCTGCTAAAGAAAAACAAATTAGCTGCTTTGCTTGCCAGTCAGGCTTCTACTTGTTTTCCAAAGATTGCAAAGGAACAGAATATCACTCTTTTACACGGGTGCAGCAGCTCTGAAAATTAGCAGGATGTTCTTCTTCATGTTACAGGTCCACGTGAAGATATCAGTACACAATTGAGAATTTTCTGAAATGCTCTCCATTTCTCATTTCTTACAATCCTGAAAAATCTAGGTAGAAAATGTGGTTGTTTGTAAAAATGCCACTTTAGACATTCTTGCAGATTTTCATTTCTTTTAAAAATTTACTTATTTGAAAGAGAGAGAGAAACAGAGAGAGAGCCCATCCAAAATGGTTCACACTCTGATTGGCCACAGTGCCTGGGACAGAGCTAAGTCAAAGCAAGGACCTGGTTAATCCCAGGTCTCTTGTGTGGGTCAGCTATAGGAAATCAGTTACTTGAGCATCAGCTGCTGTTTCCAGGGGCTGCGTTAGCAAGAAGCTCAAGTCAGGACCTGGAGCCATAAATCAAACTCAAATACCCTGACATGAAATGCAGACATCTTTACCACCAAGCTAAATGCACATCCATGAAAGGCTGACTTTTTGTTTTTCAGAAAATTAAATAATGCAGTTTTATGTGGGAAGGTTGTTGAATGGATTGTTAACCAAGAAAGGGTTAATCTATCATTTTAAACAGAGTTTGTAAACACATTTGAAGTTAACATTCTTGAAACTCAGCAGAGACAAACTTTCTCTCAACACAAATCAAGAATCAAATCGAAAAAGACTAAACAAGACTTGGGATTAGTGATATTCTCCATGATGCTTGTGGATTTTAATACCTATAGATTCCCTTGAACAGACTGAAAGTGCACTGCTTTGCAGGTAGGTACACATAATGCCTTCTGACTGTATTTCAGGAAAACAGTGCATGTGCCTGGTGGATCTGGATCGAGCAAGAGCTGCAGAAGAACATGGCTATTCCGTTCAAGTGATCTCCATGGAGCCAGAGAGCTGCTCTCCCAAAAATAACATGATCGTTGGAGTCCCCATGTAGCATGAGACACGCACATTTGATGTGTTGCCATCAGTCTTCACAGTGAAGCCCAGTGGCATTCATGAGGTTCTTGGCACAGCTAGGAAACAATGTCAGCCTACTACATTCAGGAAGGAAAGCAACAGGAAAATTTGGGAAGAAAGACTGCCTGCAAAGCATCACAAATGCTGTTAGAATGTGTGAGTAAAGCACAGCTGGTTTACACGGTGGGAATCCCCTGGAAGTCTCTGCTGTCAACAGAACACTCCTCCCCAGGGGAGGTCCCATCACTGGAACAGCAATGTCCTGCTCAGTTTACAAGTTTCTCTGATCTTACCAATGTCAAAACAACACATTTGCAGCTCTTCTTTTATAATCATTTAGATAGTCACGTAGAAACTTTAGACTCAGTGCGTGGGGCATTGTTTGTTTTTATATTTTTACCAGCTGTACCTTTTGTAACTTTTTTATAAATCTGTTCAAATAATTATCATATGATTATTTTAAAATTGAGGTTAACTAAACTTTGTATGCCATTTAATATAGTCCTTCTAAAGATATTCCTAACAATTTACCAAATGATACCATTATGGCTGGGTCAAAAAACATGTTTTGTGAAGAGATTATAGAATAATTACAATTAATTTCCAATTATGGGAGCATGGAATTTAAACATAAATCCTAACTAAACAGAGAAGACATTGATTAATTAATTCACGTTTATGCATAATTATTGAAGATACATTATTTACAAGACTCCGGCTTAGATTCTTCTGTGAATACAAATATGAGTTGCAAGAAACACAATGCTTTGCCTGTGAAAATAAGTCATCTAGAAGACAAGATTGGAGAATTAGTTCTTATGTCATATAATAATTCAAATGTCAGTAATATCCTTTACTTATTTTTTGTTAAAAACTATTGAATGCAAGTGGGGCATGTCACAATTACAGTATGTGGAAGTTTATTTGAAGACTTCTTTCTGCTGAAAATCTGCTTTTCCCACCAGAAGACACATAGCATGTCCTTTCTCACACGCTGCTGTTTCTCTCACTTAAGATTTAGTTCATTGGTTTTAATGTCTTCAACTCCTGTATGGTACATATCATAAGAAGAAACAGTTCCAGATAGTCATCCCTGTGAACTGAAATATAGGAGTCATTTACTCTTTCCATATGAGCTGGAAGTGGGAGGGGGAGTTTTAATGAGTATTTTAATTATTTATGCCCATGGATATTGTGATCTTTTATTCTGGACTTGTTTTTATAATTGAGGTATAATTTACATACAATAAAATAATTTTAAGTGTTATTTTTTTTTACACTTTGAAGTTTCTTTTATGGTAGTTGTATTAACCCTTAAATGCCTTTTATGAGATTTTCATACGTACAGACTTCTGTCTGGCAAATATCATTATTCTATGGATCAGGTTATATGATTGTATATGCCCAAGCATGTACCACCAAAATAAAAATATGGACTGTTTCCATCAGATGTTGTCAGATGTTTTCCAGACAGTGACTTACCTACTATTTCTCTTAAAGAATACTTTATTTTTGCTGAAGTTTAATTTATCTTTTTACTCTCGTGGTTAATAGTTTTTGTGCACTGTTTAATAAATCTTTATCTACCTGAAATTTATGAATGCTTATCTTGTGTTTTAATGCAGAAATATGGTCCAGGCTCATTATGGTATGTCATCATCTCAAATCATTATTCACAAATAGAAGCAGGTAGATTTTGAGGAATATGTGGTCATTGGAATGCCATTTCAAGACATCCCTCCTCTTGCTGTCCCTCAGTATCTCCATTGAAAATTAGTTGATGTTCATACGGTTCCATTTCTGTATTTTCTCTTGTGTTCACTAACCTATTTGTCTTGATTTCCATAGCTTTTTAAACTGTTGTTATTTATATGAAGGGAACAAGTTTCATGTATTTCATATATATATAGTTTTAAGGACATAATCGTTTTCATCTTGCCCTTCTTCGTGCTCCTTTACTCTCCTACTCCCTTCTCAATTTTATTTTAATTTTTACAATGCCAGCCTTTCAGTTTTCAGTCTTCTTTATAATCACAAACTTAATCCTCCTCTAAATGAAGAACTCAACAAGTGACAAGTAGCAAGACTACTGATCCTCAAGAGTATAGACAAGGGCTGTAAATAATTATCAAATCTCACAATGTCAGTTTTGCTTATATACATTGTTTTATACTCTGAGTATTAGTTACCACTAATCAGAAAAAAAAAATGAGAGATATATCTTTGAGAGATTGGATGTAAAGTGAGACATCATAACTGGCTTATTTCACTAAGCATTCATGTTTTGTGAAAGACAAGATTTCGTTTTGTTTGACTAGATAGTATTCCATCATGCATATATACCACAGTTTCTTTATCCAGTCATCAGTTGATGGACATCTGGATTGATTCCATATGTTAGGTGGTGTGAAATTCACAAAGTCAGGTAGTTTGTCTTCCAATTCCTTGTTTCACGCTCTTCATTGTTTTTGCTATTCTTGATAAATTACATTTCAATATATAAAATTCTGTGTATTTCTTTTTTAAATTTTGCCAAAATATAGGATCAGGTATTGTGATGCGCAGCAAGTTAAATCACTGCTTGGGAGGCCCGTATGCATAGCAGAGTTCAGTTCAAGTCTCAGCTTCTCCACTTCTAACCCAGCTTCTTCCTGATGCTCCTGGGAGGCAACAGATGATGGCTCAAGTCCTTGGCCTACTCCATTGCTGGTAGACCAAGATGAAGTTCCTAACTCCTGTGTGTCTTTTTCTGTCTACATAATAAAGACAGATTTTTTTTTAATATGGCAAAAATAGTCTGATGGGATTTTTAGTATTGCCTGATCTCTTTAAATTTAATTGGAGAGAAAGAACTTCCCAACATTATTGAATCGTATGATCTATAAATATATTTTTCTATGTATTTTGATATCCTTTAATTTCCCCAAAATACACTCTTGAAATTTTCAGTGCGGGTGCTTTGTTTATCATTATTTCATGTTTTGATTCTGTTAACTGTGAGCTATTTTACATCCTATTCCCAGTCCCCGGGATAATTCCCCATTACCATTCCCACCATAGTTCAGTCATCTTCTGCACTGGAAGTTTGACCTCCTTAGAGAAGCTTTGCCAGCTTCTCTGCAGTTACAGCGCATGTTCTCCATCCGGTCCTATCCAGGAAGCTCAAGATGTCCTTTCCCAACCAGAGAAAAAGAAGACACCGCCACCGCCTATCAGATGAATATGGTGAACAAAAAAAGTAAGTGACCCCACTGTTTTCCCTGCCTTGTTCTCTGCATGAGATTCCCCAGCTGTGATGGCTGTGGCTAGTTATAGATATGGGTATTGTGACTGACTTTGAGGATGATTTTACTGTGCAACTCATTACCAAGGATGCTTTCCAGCCAGAGTAAACAAAGGTGGCTGGATACAGGCAACAGGAAGATTGCTGCAATGACAATAATCTCACCATTGACCTAGTCTCACCCCATCTTTGTCTATCTCTCCTAAGGTGATATTAACATTAATATTAGGAATCAGAGCTCATTTTTCTTTGGCTTTGATGCCTGACTCAGAGACACTGGAAGACTTATTAATGGTTGAGCTGCTTTGCATTATTTGGGTTGACAAATTTCAGTCATTAGAAATTTTTTTAAATTTCAGGGCACAAATGCAAAATTATATGTAATTGCACATTAGGTCTCATTTAAATATTTTGGCTACAGGTGTTGCCTATTCTATGGTTAAAGTAAATTGTTATTAATAGAGCTTCACATACTGAAGTGAAAGTCGCAAGAGAAAAATCTGTGATATGATCATAATAAAGATATGCATATTTAAATTATAATTTTAAAAAAACTTTGCAAAGTGACTTGGTATTTTTGAATAGCATCTTTACTTTGAAAACAGTTGTTTTAGAATAACTAGAATATATGGCTAAGCAAAAAGAAAAATTAATTCGCAGTATAGTAACACTTTGTTGTATGCCCTCCTAGACTTTGTTCTGAACATGTACATACTCACAGATCAAACACTAGCACAGTACTTAAATGTGCTTGCACTATTCTAAGCCCCTAAAAATACGACCTCATTTAGTGTTTTATGTCATTTAAACCTCATTATGACCCCGAGCTAGATATCATTAGTAATCTCATTTTATAGAAATGAATGCTAAGGTTCTATAATTCAGGCAGACCTGGATTTGAACCCAACCAGTAATTGGCAAGATATAAATCTTTTTAATAATCCTGTTAGAATTTTTTGGGATAAACCATGAGAAAAAAAAATCTTAGACTCCTTATCAAAGAAAGATGTATTTTTCACTCACACTACATTACCATCCAATTACTATTTCTAGCCCACATTGTTTTCACACCATGACCCAGCCATATCAAGCAGCCTGTGTCAAGCACACAGCTGGTTTTCTGGCAAGAGAGAAATAGGCATGGCAAGCTACCAACTAGCTATTAAAAACTTGGCTCTAATGTGATACACATCACTTCTTCATTTTGTCAGCTAATACATGTTACATAATCCTTCTTGAGCTTAATAGGATAAGGATATATGGTTGTACACATGTAATCAAAAATTCATGAGAAAGGTCTATTATGAAGAGTAAGTATGGACTTAAGAAATGTTTTCGCACCAAAATAAAATTCTTTTAATCTATACTTTGAATTCTTTAAAACATCCTCAACTTAGGAGAGGAAAATAACCTAAACGTCACTGTTGCAGTTTGGAGTTAGAGTACTTGAATGCTATTGGCAAATCACAGGGCATTGTATGAATCCATCAAAAAGAAGGGCATATGCCACCTACACTTCCTGTCATTGGTCTATGGCCAGAAAGACATGGAAACTATGCAACAGTTTCAAATTTGCCAACTCTGCTTTAACATTAAAGTACCTCATCTCCAACACCAAGTACCCATTTGTGAAGTTGCAGGTTTACACTCTTGTAAGAATATATGACTATTTCCTAACACCCCTAATCTACACGATTTTAAGTCTTAAAACTTCTTGACCAATTTATAGGTGAAAAAATTATGTTGTTTTGATTTTTATTCTTTAAATTATTCTTTTTTTGGAGAGATTTGTGTTATTTTTATTGGAAAGTCAGGTATACAGAGAGGAGGAGAGACAGAGAGGAGGAGAGGCAGAGAGGAAGATCTTCCATCCGATGATTTACTCCCCAAGTGAGCACAATGGCCGATGCTATGCCGAGCCGAAGCCAGGAGCCAGGAGCTTCTTCTAGGTCTCCCACACAGGTGCAGTGTCCCAAGATTTTGGGCTCTCCTCTACTGCTTTTCCAGGCCACAAGCAGGGAGCTGGATGGGAAGTGGAGCTTCTGGGGTTAGAACCAGCGTCCACATGGGCTCCCGCGCTTTCAAGGCGAGGACTTTAGCTGCTAGACCATGCTGCCAGGCCCTTTAAATGATTCTAATTTTTTTTAAGATTTTATTTTTATTGGAAAGGCAGATATACAGAGAGGAGAGACAGAGAGGAAGATCTTCCGTCCGATGATTCACTCCCCAAGTGAGCGCAACAGCTGATGCTATGCCGGTCCGAAGCCAAGAGCCTCTTCTGGGTGTCCCACACAGTTGCAGGATCCCAAAGCTCTGGGCCGTCCTTGACTTCTTTCCCGGGCCACGGGCAGGGAGCTGAATGGGAAGCGGGGCTGCCGGGATTAGAACTGGCATCCATATGGGATCCTGGGTGTGCAAGGCGAGGACCTTAACCACTGCACCATCGCGTCGGGCCCCCTTTAAATGATTCTTACGCATACTTTTTCATATGATTACTGCCATTTCATCTGTAACTATTCAATCATCAGTATATAATTTTAATCAATGCAGTTATTGAATTTTGAGACCATACAATGTGTTGATTATTTTTTACCTGGTACTTTTTTAAGTTAATAAATAAAATTTTATTTTTGAGTAAAAGACTTTTGCTAATTATTTTTTAAAATGATGCTGTTGTTATTTTGTTCTGTTCTTATAAACTTTAAAATGGTCATTGTATGTAAGTATTTTTTCCTTGTGGGCTTCTATTTATATATATATTTTTTGCCAGCTACTTCTATCTAAGTAAGAAGATAATAACTTACATTTTTGATATTCTAATTCAGCAATAATTTTGGTTTTCAGTAAACCCTTAAGCCAGAAATAATTTCTTCTCATGGGTGGTTTTGGCTAGAAATTTAATATTTCTTTTGATTTTATTAATTACTTTATAATACAACCATAGGAATTCAAGTTTTTCCAACTAGTTTGTGATTCTTTTTATCAATACCAAGTATATTTAGGATTTTTTACCTCAATTTTGTTATTATACTACAACCACACTTAAATAATGTGATTTTGTGTTAAATGTATTAAACCCAGTATATCGTCACATCTGCCAGGCTGTGTTTCACAACTATAATCATGATAGGCAGTAGTGTTCGTTACATTCTTGAAAGGCCCCCGACCCAAAAGAACAATTAAGAATCATCCATCCAAAGGAAGAAAAACATGGTGACAGAATTCAGTGTTTCGCCCTGAAAGATTAACCAAATAGTAAAACATTTCCTGATATTTACGTTTTTTAGAAAATCATTTGCTTTTGTAGGACTTCTTTTTAATAACATTCTAAAAAAAAAAAAAAAGGCATGTTCCACCGATTGGTCCTTGTCTGCTTTAGGAACTAGTATGTTATCCAGCTAGAAAACAGATAGCAGCAGCCAATGGGAGAATGTACCTACAGGACGAATCACCTAAAACATCCTGAAAATGCCCGTAATATGAGTCAGACAGCGCTGTCACCTCCCAGAGCCCTGCTGGCCTTTAGAGCCTTACAGTCTCCTCTCACTTACTCCCCACCTCCCACAGTACCTTTGGGTAAGTTTCTTGTGTTTTCCTCAGTAGCATTTTTAAGTCACCTTTTTTTTAAAAATGCCATTACACACATTTCAAACAAAATCAATATCTCATATAGTAAAAAGTCAATAAGCATATGAATCCTGTATTTTAGTAACTGACACAACAGTGGAAAATATAGAGAGAATTTATAAATAGAATTCATGTTTCAGTTAAAATTTTTTGTTTTTTAATGTCTGTTTTTAATGTCTGTAAAACATATTTAGCAAATCTAGTGCTGCAGAAAACTGAGGAGTAGCAGTTATTTTTGGCCCAAGAATTTTTATGAAGTGAGTTCTGATCAGTTATGTTCCCTGTCCACGGAGGAAAAGGCAAAAAAAACAACTTAAGCCAAAGTGAAGAGATCAGTTTCCCAACAAATACCATTTTGATATGTATAATCACAAACTTATTCTAGAATAGAGCATGGTTCAAACTACATGCTTAATAGTTACCTGCTGAATGATACTGAATGGCCAGCAAGAAAAATGGAACTGAATGAGCACCCTTGAGGGAAGATGATGCTTCTGGCCTCAGAACATCTTCAGACATGGTGTGATAAGCCTGTCATGTGTCTGCTAAGGGACCTCATTAACATCATTAATTCCCACCTGCCAAATTTGGATTTCAGCCAAAGGGTACACATAAAAAACCATGGAGTCCTCCAATTTTCATACTAGATTAATTGTATTTTTATCTTATGTTAATATAATTATATATTCTAATATATTTATATTAGCACACTAATTATATTAATTTTCCAGTGAGCCTAATTTTTATCTAACAGTTTTCCTGCCAGCTGCTTTCTCCTTCTCACTGAAGAGCTAGCTCAACTATATGGAGGCAAGATAAATCTTTAAAACTTTAGGATGCAGCATATATTTTATTGAGAACAACTTTTAAGAAGCTCTCAATAATTAAGAAGACTAATCTAGAACTTCTTTGATGGGCAAATCTAGCCTAGAGATAAAAACTTATTATAAAGAATCAAAGTAATGGTTTATGCCCACAAACAATTATCAGTCTATTTTACATATTAAATCAGTAAGATAATCTATATACACAATCAAATTTACTTCACTTGGACTTTATAGGTAGTTAGCTTGGTTGTTTCTTTGATTCAAATCTATTTTGCATATTAAATCCTTCACAAACCATCCAAGAATTGGCTTTGAATTCAAGAAACATAAGAATACTAAGAACATTGCTGGGTGTACAGTGAATGCTCTCACTTATTTTTATTTTTTGTTGTTATAATTTTGAATTTAGTGCCACCCAAACACAGATGACTTTGATCCTTTGAGCTGACAAGTCAGAGGCATGTTCATGGCTGAATTCAGATCAGCTAGTTGCTTTGTAGAAAGTGCTTGTGTATGTATTTTAGAAAGTGAACCAAGGTGGCGGGGAGAGAAACGATGCGTGTGACATTACAAAGCCTGGTTTATTCCTCTGCTCAGTGTTCCCCTACAAAAGCATTTCTAAATTACTTCTGTAATTGTACAACTGGAAATAGTCCTGAAGCTCAATTATTTTCCTCACAATATCATTCTTCACTTTTAAAGACACATAGAGTAAGATATCATGCCTTCTCTTCAATAAATCTTTAGTATATTTACCATTATCTCACTTCATCAAAATTTGATTTGAGCCAAATCCCACATACTCTATATTTGAAGCACTTCTCGGGTGCCTACAGTGGAAAAGAACAACAGTTGTGAACTGACTACTCTTGCTCCAAAGGGAACTGAAGTTCTACTTCAAGACTTTGTTACTGGCATTTAGTGTTGCTCTGTATTATCTCTTATAGGATAAAGAATTATCGGACACATGGGCTTGATTTTACTTTTTCAGTCATATTTCCTAAATCTTTCAACATTCCTAAAGCTCTCTTCCAAATCTAGCCTTTTTTTGGATTATTAGGGAACTTACAAATAATATGAACAGAATATTAATATCAGCTACTTTTTATATTTTATTTTTATTTTGCATATCTATTATTATTATTTTATGATACAGTTCAATAGGTGCCTGGTATTTCCCTTATCCCAGCCCCAATTTCCCCCCTCCCCCACCTAGTTCCTCTATATCATTACTAAAGTATAGCCCTTCATACAAGTCATATGTCCATCATTGCGGGCATGGACAATGGCAGAGAGTCCAGAATCCTATTGTCAAGATACGGTAAACAGTTTCATTGGGAGTCCATCTTTGTCTGGAAGCAGAAATGCATACTGCATTGTATCCTCACATCTGGATGTTAGTCTCCATTTCACAGCTACTGTAGATCCCCTCAAATGAAAAGTCATAATACAAAATCAGCAATAGAAAAATAGAAATTTACAATGCCATGAAGTTAAATGACATGTTACTAGACATTAACAACACCATGAAGTTAAATAACATGCTACTAAATGACTATCGTGTCACTGAAGAAATGAACATCAAGAACCTTCTTGCAGAAAATGATACTACTGTATGATCTATGAGTCATTGAAGAATTTAATCGGAAGAAAGTGTTTTGAAGAGATGAAACGAACAGAAAACGTCAATATCAGTTACTCTTAACTTCTAAAAGCTCTGTAAACCTTGAGATCTGGCAAAGAGAAGCCCTGCCTTGTGCCTCTTAAAATAGTCTTGACTATTCTTGCCCTTCTGCTCTTCTATCTAAAATTAAGATCTGCTTGTCATGTTCCATGAAAAGACCTTTCAGGATTTTGGGGGTGGGTGGGGTGGGGATGGGAATTAAACTGAGTTCAGAAATTAATTAGGCAAGAACTGACATGTTACCAATATGTTCTAAATCCTAAATATGGTATATATGAACAAGGTGGTTCCCTTCAATTTCAACTGTATTATGAATAGATTGCCTATTTTAACAAATTCCTTTTCCATCCATGAAGTTTTGACTTCTCTTAGTATTTTGACACAACTAACTTCATTATTGAATTTTCTAACATAAAATGATTTTCATATTCCTTGGAAAAAAGTGAAAATGTTCCAGATTGTTTCTTACAAGTTACACATGTTTTATTTTTAACTTCATCATTTTTGCTCATAAGTGTTATTTGACTTTCTGATGTGCTACTCTATTTTGGTTATCCACCTTAAAGTTACTCTAGCAGCAATGACTGATTTGAAAAATATTTTCTCTATCCTCCAGAACTATTTTGTGTAAGATAAAGCTTTTCTTTCTCACATGCTTTGTTCACAGGTTACCAAAACCATTCAGCATGCTTGCAGGCAGGAGAACAGAAGTTAGATTTTAAGCTACTTAGTGAATTTCCTTGATGATTCTTGGTGTATTTTCCATTTCTTCTTGAATTGCTTTTCTATTGCTGTATTTGTCTAAACATTGTCTGGGGTGATTTCTCTATTTATATAGGCTTTTTTCTTTTTTAAAGAAAAAAGGCAAAGGTACTAATTGACATTGACAAACACATTGTATTATTTTTGTCCCTATAGCAATTTGTGTTCTCATCTATTAGATATGCTAGCCAGGCCGTATTTTCTAAATTTATGGTCTCATACAACTGAATCACCTAACGTTCCAAGAGCTAAGATAAATTAGAGCTATCTGTTTTTCTCAATCTACCTGGAGCTTTTATTCTAATAGATGAGGACGGGCTAGCAGTGTTTATTCTTCATCGAGATTTGCTTGTGGCCAATCTGCAAAGTGCTTGCAAGATTTTTCTTTCATTGACTTTTAAATATACAGATATTTACTATACAGAATTTAAACTCCTATTCTCTGAGACTTTCATTGTTTACGTCATCAGATAATTCCAGGAACAAATCTACAAACTCAGTAGTAGAAAAAACACAGTAGTAGAAAAAACCATGAGCATATTTGTTAAAGAGGCATGGTAGAATGTAGGGAGAGCAAAATCGAATACTCAATCCTATGCTTTTTTCTATCTCCTAGTCATACATTTAAATATAGCTTAAATTTAAGTGACTGGTATAAAGCACTGAGGGGTGTCTCTGATGATGTGCCAGAACAGTTGAAGTGAGACTGGCAGTCACCATCAGACACAACTTAAAAGATCTTTAGCAAATGTGACAGGAGGGGAGGATCGTTTTAGTGGTGTCTTATTCTGTCCTATACATTCCAGAGAGAGGAAGGCACTGCAGCTGGTGCTGTTTTACAGTATGTTTGTATGGCCTCCACAGCACCTGTGGTTGTGTGTGCTCATGACTTTCCCAGTATAGATTGCCAGCCAATTCATTAAAAAAAAAAAAATTCTTTCACAGGTGGTCAAACTGTACTCCAAAGGTCAAAGCCATCCCACAGGCTATTTTTGCAAATGAAGTTTTATTGTAATAACACAATCAGGTTCATGTGTTTGCAGATTTACTAGGGCTAATTTTGCACTATAATTTAGAATTGGGCAGTTTTGATAGAGACTGGCTCACACAACTGAAAATTCAATTCTCTTGCCCTTTACATGAAAAATGGAAATATTTGCTTGTCCTATTTAAATTATTGGGTCTAAAAAACAAATTCAGAACAAGTGTTCTTAAACTGGATTCCTAGATAGGAATTTGGGACCTATCATTCTAAGAAACAGTTTTCACTGTTTATTACATCTGTATGTCTTATGGACAAGAGGTGCCCAAGGCTTTCATCATATTTTCAAGGGATTTTTTGCACCCCAAAATATGTTAGAATTAATGCTATACATAAATATTGCCTATTTATTCTTCCAGTGGCTTCTGGAACAGAATAGATGGCATGACATTCACAAAACTGACCTCACAGGGGAATAGCAGGTAGTGGTTCAACTTTTCTGGATCCCTGCCACCCACAAGAGAGATGTGGAAGGAGTTCTGTCTCCTGACTTTAGCCTTACCCTGCCCTGGATTTTGCAGGCAATTGGGGGAATAAACCAGCAAATAAAACAGTACTGTCTCTCCTCTCTCGCCTTGGGACCAAAATTAATAATAATAATAATACGTGATACAAAAACCCATGTGAGAGGATGGAAATAATTTATAAATACTGTCTACTCAGGGATTTTTTTACATGAAAATTTTTATAATTTTGTCATTTTTACTATCACATATCATTCACAATGTCTTTCACAGCCTTGGCCGGTGGGTAGTAATCATTTTACAGACACACACACGTGGAGGCTCACTGAAGATATATCATTTATGCTAACCAATCTAGCTGATGACAGCAGAGTTGACACTAAGCGTAATCACTAAGATCACACTTTACAGCCCCTCCTCACCAAAGACTTCATCATTGAGAACTATCTACAACATTGAGTCAGGTGAATCTCGCCAACTTTAAATTGAGAAAAATCTTGTTGCTGCACAGACCCTTGATGCTTGAGTTTCATTCCCACCGGGTATGCTACCCAGCTGTCCCCTCTGGAATTAGATCCTGCCTCTACCCTCTCAGCTGGCTTTTCTTCTTATCCACAGCCTTCTCAAGGCCATCGTTTTCTCTCCTCTCCTTGTCTTTGCTAAACCTAGTCTGAACAACAAGCTCTGACTTTTGGAAAAGATAGCCAGGTTGCTTCTCCTTAAGCCCTCAACAGATAGCCAAAATTACAAGTTTGTCACTCTTCTCCCCCTTTTTGTGGAGAGTAAAAATGCTAAATACTGGTTGATAAAGAATGAATCCATAAATGAGTTTCTAAATATGTTATTGTGTGACAGGTTTAATTACACTGAGAAGCCTTTCAGCTCTCCCAGGAGGGGAGTGATGGGTTAAAGTGTTATTTTAAGAAATAGGAAAATCCTATGTATTTATGGCAAATTAGAATTTGGTCATGTCACAACAGAACAAATACAGACTACAGTAAGAGACTGGAAATAGAGCTTTCACGGAGCTTTCCATTTGTGCCTAGAATAGATCCACTGACATAAGTGAAGCAGGTAAGGCAAAATAGCTAATGACTATTCAGACTTTGACCTTTAGGGATAATATTAGGTTCCAGGGATTGCGAAGGCAAAGGCACAAGCTAAAGAAAGGGCGTATTTTGTACTCAAGTTCCAGCAACAGCTTCTTAATCTTCTGATGACCTGAACTTTACGTATATGATGAAAACTGAAATTGTCATGAAATAGCTCCAAGAAAATAATTACAAAAGCACAGAGGGCCATGATTTACTTTTAGTTAAATCTTAGAAACAGAAGATATTCAATGGATTTTATCTCAGCCCATTCCATGCCTTAAATTTTTGGTGTCTTTCACAATCTAGAAGTAGGAAAATCTACTTTTTACACTATAAAATTGCTAATTTTGTACATCAGTCTCTGAAAACTAGTAACCAATCTATTTCCATATGATACTAATGTTTCAGACCTGTTTTTCAAGTGTTTCCTTGGAAAAGGCCTACCTACTGCTTTGTGCATTTACAAATCACTTGTAGGTTGCTCAGTCTTTCCTTCCGGATCTAATTCTTTTTGGATATTTTATGTGATTTCTCTTGAAGAACATGGATCCTGGAAATAATGTTTGTGCTTCTTGATGTAGGGAACAGGCCTTCTGGGTAAACTTTCACAAAATCACATGAATAGCAGCTGATCCATTACTAGTTGCCTTCCTTAAGGCAATGACATTTGAGCTGCTGTCATGTTCCTGCAGCTTCTCAAACACAGCTATTCATCCAGGTTGTCAGCAGCTGTAATGATAATTGCTTTTGTTTCTTGCTGAATTCATAAAACATACCTTGGCATTTTCAACTCCTCACTATAAGTTTTGTGTGAGTTTTGACTGAGGCGCACACGCATGGTGATGATAGAGAATGTATAACTACATAGCCGTCTCTTCATAATAAAAGCGAACAACCTTAATCATTTATTAAACCTGTTATTTTTTAACCAACGTGGAATTTTGATTGACTCAAATAAGGGAAGCAATTTACAGCTAATCCAAAAAATTGTTTCATATTGCTTGCTATTTTGCTGTGAATAACTTGAAAACCAAGAGGAAATAATATAAAGACTTGTAATTGTTTCTGCTGAAATTTGGTAGAAAACAGATAACAAAAACTTGTATATAGGACCTGGCATGTTAGCCTAGTAGCTAAGGTCCTCGCCTTGCAGGCACTGGGATCATATAAGGACACTGGTTCTAATCCTGGCATCCCTGCTTCCCATCCAATTCCCTGCTTGTGGCCTGGGAAAGCAGTCAAGGACAGGCCAAAGCTTTGAGACCCTGCTGCACCTTCCTGGGAGACCTGGAAGAGGTTCCTGGTTCCAGGCTTCGGATCAGTGCAGCACCGGCCTTTGCAGTCACTTGGCGGACAGAAGATCTTCCTCTCTGTCTCTCTTCCTCTCTGTATATCTGATTTTGTAATAAAAATAAAATAAAATCTTAATAAAAAACTTGTGCATAACCAGAAATTTGGTTTAGCTATAAAAGCAGTCATTGAGTCACAAAATAAGGAGTCTATGAATAAAAACTAAGTAGCATTTTAAACATCCATGGTATATTGTACTTTGAGTCTGCTGTTTTTGAGTGTTAATGTGTTTCGTGAAATTGTGAATATCTTCCCTCTCCAATCTTTTTTTTTAAAGATCTATTTATTTTTATTGGAAAGGCAGATATTCAGAGAGAGGAGGAAAGACAAAGATCTTCCTTCCGCTGATTCACTCCCAAAGCGGCCGCGCTGGAGCTGAGCCAATCCGAAGCAGGAACCAGGAGCTTCCTCTGGGTCTCCCACATGGGTGCAGGGTCCCAAGGCTTTGGGCTGTCCTCGACTACTTTCCCAGGCTACAAGCACTCAGCTGGTTGGGACGCAGAGCCGCAGGGACTAGAACCAGTGCCCATATGGGATCCCAGTGCTTTCAAGGCAAGGACTTTTAACTGCTACACTATCACACCAGGCCCCCCTCTCCATTCTTTGTCTCACAGGTGCCCTCAGGAAGCCAACAATAGGAAGCATTGGTCAAAACTCAGGAGGCCAAGTGAATGAGAGACAGGTAAGCATACTACTCTTGATCCCTGCTTGAGCACAGGTAACTTGTACACTCAGTGTGTCTTAACAATTAAAGCTCCAAGCTGAGGGGCCCTCCCTCCATGTCCAGCCTTTAGATGGTATGGATTCTGCTTTGTCTCTGTTAAACAAAATTGTATTGATTTATTTTTATTGGAAATGCAGTTTTACAGAGAGAAAAAATCTTCTATCCACAGGATCACTTCCCAACTTGCTACCATGGCCTGAGTGAACCCATCCGAAACTAGGCGCTTTTTCTGGGTCTCATATGTAGGTACAGGGTCCCAGGGCTTTAGGCCATGCTCT
Organism: Ochotona curzoniae; assembly: GCF_017591425.1. Classification (NCBI taxonomy): domain Eukaryota; kingdom Metazoa; phylum Chordata; class Mammalia; order Lagomorpha; family Ochotonidae; genus Ochotona; species Ochotona curzoniae. Next base: position 42,890,535 of record NW_024467119.1, read on the forward strand.
GCTGCCTTCCCAGGCCACAAGAGAGCTGAAGGTGATGTGGGGCAACTGAGAGACAAACCAGTCCCCAAATGGGATCCCAGCATATGCAAGGTGAGGATTTAGTCACTGCGCCATTGTGATGGGCTTTGGCTTTATCCCTTTACACTCAAGATAGCTTACCTGCTTCTCATTTTGCTAACCTCTTAATCTTTTTTTAAAAAGATATATTTTATTTTTATTGGAAAGGCAAATACACAGATAGGAAGAAAGAGGAAAATCTTCCATCCACTGATTCACTCTCCAAGTTGGACACAATGGCCAGAGCTCTGCTGTTGCGAAGCAAGGAACCAAGAACTTTCATCGGGTCTCCCACACAGGTGCAGGGTCCCAAGCTTTCAGCCATCCTCTAATGCTTTCCCAGGCCACAGTCAAGGAGCTGGATGGGAAGTGGGACTGCTGGGATTAGAATCAGCACCCATATAGGATCACAGTGCCTACATGGCAAGGACTTTAGCCATTAGGCTACCATACCAGGTCCACATCTCACCATCTTTTATTTATTTCTTCACCTTGCCTACACCTGCTTGTGGTTCTTACATTAAGGGTTTTTGCATTTAAACTATGCTATGATCATAGTTCATATTACGTTCCAAAACTCATCTTTTGAAACTTAATTGTCATGTAACAATTACCTTTTAGGAGTGAATAAGTCATTTTCATCCTTATGATTGATCCTATTGCCATACAAAAACTGCTTCAGACAGCATTCGCCTATTTCATCCTTCTGCCTTCTGCCATGGGAAGATGCAACAAGATGTGTCACCTTGAATCTGTGCTCAAATATTTACATACACAATCTGAACTTCAGATTCATTATAAATATGTTTTTCTCATAACTAGTCCATGTATCTCCGGTTAATGGATCAAGCAAAAATGTTAATTTGTTGAAACCTCACTCAAATCATGTATTCTAACAATCTTTGAAGTATGAGTTTTCTTATCAGCATGTATATTTCAATCTACTTATATGTGTGTGTTTTAGAAAAGAGATTTTGAAACTATAGTGTTAAGTGCTAACATTTGCTCTGACACAGCACTTCTGTAGCCTGTCCAATTATTGGACTACAAGGTCCTAGGACAGTTCTATGAAGGATGAGGAGGGGTGCAACTACCGGACTCATTCCACATTGTTTACCTAGCATACAAGCCAAGATCCTTGATGACCATGATCAATGGATGAGTTATAATAGCTGCAAACGGGGTCAACGGTCCTCCAATTTTGGATGCTCTTGAACTTCAGTCATTCTGTTGATGCCTTGGGACCTGGCATCCATGAAGGACATTGGGAAGAATCTCCTGACTCCTGGTTTCAAACGGGCTCAGCTCCAGCTGCAGTGGCCATTTAGAGAGTGAAAACAGCCAATGGAAGATCTTTCTCCATCTCTGCTTCTCTCTTGTAAATAATCTTCATAAAATAAGTTTTTCATCTGTTCATCCCACAGTGACTTCGAAGCTGATTCTGTGCCTTGGCTGTTGTGGGAGGAGGTGCTGCAGTGAGCAAGAGGGCAGGAATCTCCTTGACATTCATAAGTGAGAGTTGTGTCATATGGAATATCAGTTGTTAGTTTTTAAAAGAACCTTCATAATGCTCTTCATAATGGTTACCCTAATTTACTCTCCCACCAACAGTAAGTTCCTTTGACTGCACATCAGAGCTGCAATTTTGAAAAAATTAAAATTAGTTGTTTTGTATTTTTAAAAGTGTTATCCAAATATTGCAAAACAAACTAGCTCAAAAAGATATACAACTGAAGCTGATAGGGAAAACATGTTTGCATTGTTTTACCATTCATCCCGTGCCCCTAAAGTAACCGTATCCATTATGAATGCTTCTGTGGCAGGTAGCAAAACCCCTAGTGACACTGTTAGTTTACACAAGAAGTTCACAAGTAGGCGGACTCAGGGTTGGTGGTAATCAGGAAGCCACCCTCCTCGCAGAGGCCAGCAGTATCACACCTCTCCATCCCAGGTGGCTAATACAGCTCCAACCAGTACATTTCACATCCAACTTTTGTTAGCAGAAAGAACATGTATATAAACAAACAAGCTCTCTGCCAGGCAAATTTCTATTTCATTAGGAAAATAATCTTCCCCCAAAGTCCTAAATAGATATCTCCCTATCCCCCATTCCTCAGGAAAAAATTTAATGACTCGCCTATCTCCAAACCTGCTGTTGGCAAAATGAAATGAAACTTGCATAACTGATTCAGCAAATCATAATTCATCACCTGTTGACAAGAGAGAAGGAGAATGACTATAATCTAGGCAAACACCAGGAATTACCTCAATATTAACTGTATCTTAATGTCACCCAGAAATTTTCTCTGCATACTGAAGTAGATATATCATAAATATTATAGGTTGCACCATTTATATATTCTACTCTAATTATTTTATGCCAATGCATATGTTTCTTACATTTTAAATATCATCTTTTTTGTTTATTTATTTGAGAGAAAGAGAGCTCTTATTTACTCCTCATTGTCCAAATGCCTACAACAATCAAAGTTTTGCCAGACCAAAGGCAGAATCTGGAAACTCAACCCAAGCCTCCCATGTATGAAATGTTAACATGCGATTCTTTTACAAAGCAAGGTGTTTGGCTGCAAGTAGACAACTGGTTAGCATAACTGTTTGAAAATGTGTGGAGAGGTACAAGCAGCTAGCTAGCATAACAGCTAGGTTAATGCACCTAGAAAGTTCTTTGGTGAACAGGATATTAAGAGTAGCCAATACAGCTGAAGCAACTGCAGGGAAGAATATAACCCCATAGGACGCAGCCAATGAGGAACTGGGGGAGGGATCTGCATGCTAGGAAATAAATCGCTTGCTGTAAACCACCATGTATGTTTTGGCCAAGCAGGCACCTGATTTTGCATGACTTTCCCACAAGACAGCCTTGCAAGATCATTAGTACATGCCCATCTTTGCTGCACTTCCTGTCTGAATCCATCCTTTGTGTTGACTGATGACTTGTCTCCCAATCACATGAGCCATTATCACTCCATTCCGGGGTCCACGTCATCAAGAAGCTGGAATTAGGAGCTAGAGCCTGGGGATGCAGGCATACTAACAAAAACCATATGCCTACCCCATATTTTTTAGAGAAATGGGATATTCTGGCATAATGCTTTGCATGTAACTAGCACATAGCGTTTTTGCAATACTAGTTCCTATTTCTTGATTAGTGTAGTCTTTTAAAAATGACTGAAGATCATTTTTAAGTAGATGCTAAGTTTTACATGACCAGTGCTTTAAACAATGATACAATCATGTTTATCTTGAGCTATTGGATATTCCTTGAAGATATTATTCACAGTTTTTTTAAAAATGGTATAAGAATTACTGTGGTCTGCAGTGAATTCTGTTCAAACATAGTAGAATAATTTTGTGACCCACAGCTAGGTGACTAAATGTTTACTCTGATGAATATCTAGCCACAAATATTTCCTAACACATTAGTATGCAGGCAGAGGGAAGAGGGCTCAGCATTACACATTTTTGGTGTATTTGCACAAAATATCATGTTAGCAAGTAAAATTTAAATTATTGACAGATTTCTGGAGGAAAAAGGAGGTTCAAAAACTGTTTGCCTAATTTGTCCTGCACAGAGATGAAAGTTGTTCATAAGATCCTTAAGCCGACAGCAATACCCCAAGTAAAAACAAAGCACCTTCTTTCTGGTACTTGGCATGGTTGGATGACAGCCATTGGAAGAAAAGGGACTTGAAGGAGTTGGAGCAGTGAGATTCTGATCAAAGGTCTAAGGTAGATGCATTCAGATTGCTCTTGGGATACATGTTCCATACATGACCCCCTTTCCAGATTTTCACTTTTCCATCAAAATTACCTTTCATAAAGTCCTTTGTCATTGTAATAGTTGCCATGTAAAAGCTACTCAGTGGGCACTGAGCAGTAGCCTAGTGGTAAAATCTCTTGCCTTGCATGCACTGGTTCGTATCCCACTTGTCCACTTCCCATCCAGCTCCCTGCTTGTGGCCTCGGAAAGCAGTCGAGGATGGCCCACGGTCTTGGGACCCTGCACTCACATGGTAGAGATCTTGGGGGAGCTCCTGGCTTCAGATCAGCTCAGCTCTGGCCATTCAGCCACTTGTGGAATGAACCAGCAGATAGAAGATCTTTGCTTCCCCTTCTTTCTGTAAATCTAACTTTCCAAGAAAAATAAGTAAATGTTTAAAAAAATTAGCTATTAAGGAATAGACGTTCAAAAATCAGTCACTAGAGGACAAATGATACAATCTCTTTTTAAAAAGTTATCAATTTGCTTGAAAATTAAAGCTCCAAATGTGGGAGGGGAGAGTGAAATCTTTGATCCAGTGTTTCCTTCAAAATGATTACAATAGCCAGGACAGGGCCAGTCCAAAGCCAGAAGCCAGGAACTCCAGCCTCATCTCCCACGTGAGGATCCTTTGCTGGAGAGACATTCCTTTTCCAAATTTGATTATTATCTCATTTGAGTATGTGAAGTAAATGGATATAAAAATTAAAGTATCTCTTACTCTAGATAACTAAATCACAAAAATAAAATTATAGATCAATTAAAAATATTACTTCTTAACATGTAAGGAAAGGTACCGCAGTGCTTCCCACATATGATGTGTTCTGCATTGATGTTTTCTCATCCATAGCACCACTTGTTGTCCTCCCTTAAAAACAGATAAGCAGATGCCTGCCTGAAGATTCCACTCAGGAAAGATGGTAAATGAACACCTAAAGTGCAAGGCCACAGGCATACTGTTATTTTAACTGGCTGCCTCCCTGACCCTCTGCCTTAAAATAGACGCAATACTGAAACTTAGTCTTATTGTTCTATGCTTTTTACATAGTCAGCTGAGTATCAATTACTCTGGGACCTTCCTTCAACAGCAGTCTCCAAATGGAGATTGGTGTAAGAGCTAGAGATGTAATCCCTGCTTAGTATACTCATCCTGCACAAGTGCCTAATTTGGGTCCTGGCTATTCCATTTCTGATCCAGCTCCCTGCTAATACACCCAAGAAGGCAGCAGAAAATGGCACAAGTGCTTTGGCCCCTGTCAGCCAAAGGGAGAACTGGATGGAGTTCTGGATTCCTCACTTTGGCCTGGCTCAGCTCTGTTTGTTGGGCATTTGGGGAGTAAACTGTAGCTGGTTGATCTCTCTGTGTCCCTTTCTCACTAAGCCTCTGCCTTCCAAATAAAAGAAAATATAAAATAAAATACCTTTTGTGTAATCCAGAAATGTGAAACAATATTCCTTTTGCCACGCCTTCAGTAATACTCAAGAGTACAATAATTTGTTACTTACAATTATGCTGCAATATCTGTGCATTTAGTTTAGCTACAATAATTCAAACCTATTGAGGGTTTACTGTAGATGGTTCTATAGCCATATATTACTACCTCTTTTCTCCTTCCTTACAGGAGAAAATAGGATGCTATAAGATTACCGAGAGTGTAAGTTTGTAATAATGAACTGAGAGCTTTCCTACCACTCCAGCATGCTCACAAATATACACATGAGTTCAAAACTTAGCTTTAAATTGGATTATATGGCAACTAATTCAGACATACATATTTTTTTCTACCTTAGCACCAGTGTTGACAATCCATGGTCTGGGAAGCCACTAGGCCACAGGGTGTAGCATATGGAGGGAGCATGGCTTTGGAATGAGAAGTTGAGTTCGCAACCAGAATCTGCCACTTAGCAGCTATGTGACATTGAGTGAATGACTTTACCGGCTCCAGGTCTCAGGATTCTCACTAGAAAATCATGGATGATACTGACTTCCCAGGGTAATTGTTTCCTTGGAAAAGTAACTAAAAAATTCTGCTTTGTTACTCAGCTCCATTCCCTTGCTACAAATACAAGTCAAGGAATGAAAATGTGCCAAGTATCAATCCCCAATCAGACATCTCTCAAAAAGAATGTAGTCTTTCACTAGAAGCTGGATTTAACGTAAGGTATCTTCAAATATTAGAACAATATACACATCATCTAGTTTTCTATAGCTTTTAGCTGAAAAATGACAGCCAGTAAGCTATATTTAAAAATTTGAATGATGGGACCAGAAACAATTATGTGAAATAAGTCAGCGCCCAGAAGACAAATAATTGTATGTTTTCTCTGATATGCAGCAGTTAATATAGAATACAAAAATATTATAGTTAATGAAATCTTATGATTTCTCCTAAATAAAAAGAACAATTTAACATTTAAAATGTCAATATTTTCTAATATTAGGATGATCAAATTATAGAACCAAGAATATAAACAGAGGGAAATTGTCTCCTAAAAACTACATGAATCCAAAAAAAAAAAAAAAAAACCTAGAAAAGAAAAATAATTCTACCCAGAAGTGTTACATAGAGTTTTGGAATTGAAATGCATCAGGGAGACTGGATGATAATTGTAAGAACTAATGGGATGCATGGTTAATTTATTCAAGTATAAATATTCTAAAAGGTTCATGTAATTTGAAAGTCACAGTTAAGAGTATTACAAAAATATCCTCCATCAAATTTCATATGTCCTCTAATGTGAAAAATGGCTCCTCAATTATGGTTCTCTGAATAGCTTTCACCCCCTCCTTTTTCAAAGTATTTACTAATTTTTTGGTATTTACCAAAGTAATATATTTTAAAATTACAATTAAAATTTAAAAATGAAATAAATCTTTAAAAGAGAGAGAAAGCAAATCTCTGCCTCTTCTCTGTGAATCTCGGGAGTTACAAATATAAATGAATAAATGAATAAGTAAATAAACTCTTAACAATTATTTTTTAAATGAGAAACTGGAACTTTGGCTTAGCAGGAAAAGCTTCCGCCTGCAGCATTAGCATCTCACACGGGGACTGACTGCTCTGCCTCCGATCCAGCTCCCTGCCAGTGTGCCTGGGAAAGCAGTGGAGAATGGGCCAAATCCTGGGGCCCTTGCACCCACATGGGACACCTGAAATAAGCTCCTGGTCTGAAACAGCCCAACTGCAGACACTGAAGCCATGTGGGAAGTGAAGGGAAGATCTCTCTTGTCTCCCCGTTCCCTCTCTCTTTGTCTCTCCTCCTCTCTCTCTGAATCTGCCTTTCAAACAAAAAGAAATGAATCTTTAAAAATTGAAATGAAAACATGCAAACATAAGACTAATATCATTAGCATGACTGAAATTAGATTTCAAAAGAAAAAAACTCTATTGCATATGCTCCAAACCGAATAAAAAAGCAAAAAAAATACACAAAAATTCTTTTCAATTTTATCTGAAAATTTTTAAGTTTAGGTTTAAAAACTTTCAAAAATATAGCTATATATTTGAAGTGATTTTTTTAATCATTTAGAGTGAAAAGCCATTTTTTTGTTTAAAAAAATCATTTTGTCTAAAGCTTAATGTATACATTTTTGTATTTGAGATTTTTTTTCTATATTTTTTAAATTGGCTCAATTATTATCAAAATCTCAGAATGTTATTTTGCCATTTAACTATTATGCTGCCAGCGATAAATTCTGATCCTGGAAGGATGACCCTAGCAAGTGAACATTAGCATACTGACCATATCCCTTGCTGCTCGTGTTGCTTGTCCCCCAGTCTGAGCAGGCTAGAATTTGGCTCTGTGATGCTGTTCGAAGCATCTCCTGGCAACAGCAGCTGCTCTCTGATCTTCATCCTGGCCTTGCCTGGGGTAGATTTACCCCAACCCTGTTAAGTAAAGATGTCAAAGAAAAAAAAATGTGAAATATAAACAATTCTTGACTGATTTCTCTGAAATTTACCAGTGTCTCAGTCAAGCTTTAGTATAATAAAGAGGCAGTTTGCTTTAAAAAGCATATGTTGATAACTGCTTACTCCCTTGCATGAACTGACTATTCTCTACTGAATATCACATCCTGTGGATTTTAGATGCGTAAGTTCATAGGGGTTTATTCTTAAAATCTTGGGCTGATATTCAAATGTGTCACTAAAAATTTTATTCCAATTTTAGAATGTACCTCATTGGTGGACAGAAATGTCTGAGCTTAAGCCTCATTTGGGCAGCAGTTTATATATGAGTGTATATTTGATACTCCTTTTTTCTTTAGTAGATTTTCCAAAAATCTGTCTCAATACAGAAATTTATGCTTGGTAGTTATTTAGAATTTTGTGAGATCTCCAGGACTATGATCTGGGTCCAGATCATAGTGATCGGGACACGGTTTCAATGTCCTTTCCATCTCTTTCCCTTAAGAACTCCTCTCCATAGCCAGCGCTGTGGTCTAGTAGATAAAGCTGCCACCTGCAGTCCAGCATTCCATATGTGTGCCAGTTCAAGTCCAGCTGCTCCACTTCCAGTGTAGCTCCTTGCTAATGTGCCTGGGAAAGCAGTGGAAAGTGGTGCGTGTACTTGTTCTCCTGCCACCCATGTGGGTAACCTGGAAGAAGCTCTTAACTTCAACTTCAGCATGGATCACTGTGGCCATTTTGGGGGTTAACCAATGAATAGAGAATCTCTCTCTGATTCTTCCTCTCTCTGTAACTCTGCCTTTCAAATAAGATAATCAATCTTTAAAACAAAACAAAACTCCTCTTCATTCCTCAAGCACACCACTGGTACACAGCCATCCCACCCATGTTTGTGCCAAATAAACCAATCCTTTCTGATTATAAAATGGTGGACACCTGATTCATGATCCAGGCCAATCTGGCCATTTTTTTTTCTTGAGATTACTGAAAGACTACAGTAATCTAGTCGCACTAGATCAGGTCACATACAACCAGGGACAAGGGATGCTCTTGATGACCAAGCACAGAGGCAGCACACAGAGAGGAGCTAGATAAGGCAAGGAGAAAAGAAATATGTAAGTGGGAATTTGTGCAGCCCCACAGAAAAACTGCTTTGATGTTGAAAATTCTTTGATTTCCAAGATGTATTTCCTACAGGCCTGGCTATTACCCTCTCTTGAATCCCTGGAGGAGCTGCACCATCACAAATGGTGCAGCCAGAATGAGTTTCTTTCTTGCAACCAAATGAGCTCTGAGCCAAGTGAAGCCATTGTCTATTAAAAATTCTACTTGCCTCCATCCACAGAAAGGCAGGCTTTGGTAATGACATCTTTGAAATACCTTCTTGCAAGATTTGTATTCATTCTTCTGAGACTATCGACATTTACATTTGATGTTAATTAAAATATCGAATCAGATATATACCACCTTAGAGAAAGTCAGGCCATCATCTTTTGTAATTTATCCTTTGTGGAGAATGAGCTGTGGAATTGATGACTCACTTTACATTTGCCCTCCTGATTTCAGTGGGAAGATGCTTCTCTCTCAATGGCTTCTGCTGGCATATGTTAATCCTGTCTCAAAAAGTCCTCAAAACTAGTTCAGCCTGTCTGCAAAGGGAACATCAGCATGTGAAAAAACACTGATTCTTTGGGAAAGACAGCGTTTGTGAAGCCTCAACTAATTGGAGACACAGCAAAGGACTATTTCTATCTATTTGTCATCATTTACCCTTAGATCTGAGGGATACAAGTAAAGTGAATTTGAGAAGATAAAAAAAAGGGGGGGGAGGTCGTGGAGTGTTTCCAAAATAGAGGAAAGTGAAAAACAAATGATAAAAATAATTGTGGTGAGATGAGTTTGGAATTCATTTTCTCCTTGTGGGGAAAATGCATCCGACCACTTGCATTCTCTACTTTCATATGTGGACATTCATCGTTTGACATCTCTAAAAAAAACCTCTTCGACCTCGTGAGTTAACCTCTCCATGCCTCAGTGTTTAAACATGTAAAATGGGATAACACTAGGACCTGTGCCAGCAGAGAGCAGCGGGAAGCTCCCAGTGCAATCACAGTAAGTGCAGCTCTTGTTCTTATTCTTGAGCAATCATGTCCATATGGTGCAAGCCTAGAGAGCATGAAGGATAAGGCAGCTTGTGTCACAATTCTTCTGAGGAATTTACCATATCAACCAGACTACTTAAAAACGAAGGGAGATGGAGCAAGGGCCCTAAGCCAGATAGCAGTGTGAAATGCAGCTTTACTTCTTACTAGCCACACGACCTTAGGCAAGTTACTTACCTTCTCCATGCCTTGCTTTACTAATCTAAAAACAGAGCTAATGATAGGGTGTACCTCAGGCACTCAAAGTTAATTATATATACAGAGCACAGCAGGCTCTAAACAGCAGATGAAGATCTATTGTCATTAAGTTAAAAAAAGAGTTCTGAAAAGGAGGAATGTTACCCTAATTTCTCCGTTACTGAAAAATAGGCTGAAACCCAAAATGAAGCAAAGCCAAGTTCATCTGTCCATGGTCTGCACAGGTCCCCATGCAAAGCTGTCCTCTTCAATGGCCAGCTCAGGTAGGAAGTAGGACCAACCAACAGATCTTGTTACATCGTTTTTCTCTTGCCTGCTTTGAAGATTCTGCCCTGGGTTTTAGCAGCATTGTCTAGATATGCTTCTCTGTAGTACATTCTTCTTCAGATCCACAGTGTTCCTTAAATCTATGACTTAGTATCTTTCAACGGTTTTGGAAAATTCTCAGTCATGCTCTCTTCGTTCCTTTATTTTGCTCATTTTCCATTGCTTATCTCTCTCTCTGTCCAGGATTATAACTACATAAACATGAGACTAGTTAGCTGTCTCATATGCTTTTTACACTCTTCTGGTTTTCATCCTTTTGCCTTCCTGTAACTCAGTTGAGATTATTTCCTGCTGACATATCTGATTCCTTTTCAACTGTGTCTAATCTGTTATTAAGCACCGTGATTAAATTCTTAATGATATTGTGTTTTCAATGCTAGAATTTTCTTTTTGCTTTTCCATTTTGCTTTCATTTCTTTTCTGTGCCTAAATTCTCGACATGCTTCTAAATTCCTTGAGTAGATTAACCAAAATTTATAAAAATTGTTTTGGGCCCGGCACGATAGTACAGTGGTTAAGGTCCTTGCCTTGAACGCACCAGGATCCCATATGGGTGTCAGTTCTAATCCCGGTGGCCCTACTTCCCATCCAGCTCTCTGCCTGTGGCCTGGGAAAGCTGTCAAAGACGGCCCAAAGCCTTGGGACCCTGCACCGCGTGGGAGACCCAGAAGATCTGCTGGCTTCAAATTGGCTCAGCTCCAGACGTTGTGGCTGCTTCAGGAGTGAATAAGCTGACAGAAGCTCTTCCTCCCTGTCTCTCCTCCTCTCTGTATATCTGCCTTTCCAATGAAAATAAATGAATCTTTTAAAAAATTGTTTTGAGTAACTCCAATATCTATCTCCTTGTAATTCAGGTCTATTTCTATTGTCTTATGTATTTTTCACCATCCCATCTTGTACTCCTGATTATTCTTAATTGTGTGCCAAACATTCTGAAATATCTGGGGTACATGGCTGATGTTATCTCTGGCCAGAGAGGGTTTGTTTTGCCTCTGGCAAGCAGCTGGGCTAAGGCATTAACATTAATTGATGCAGGTTACCAAGCAAGTATGGTCCTACTCTTACTCCCTTCAGGATTCCAGGTAGACGCCCAGGGAATCTCCCAAAACCCCATCCTTCTTGTTAAGCTCTGCAGTCTAACTTTTATTATTTCTTTTTTTTCTCTGAAACTCTGTTCATCCGTGCCTGTCTCTCGGTGAGTTGGTGGTTGGCAGGAGCACACAAGCAGTGCCATGCCAGGTTCCTTTCCTTGGCTTCATCTTCCCAATGGGATCCCCACCATCCTAGTTCCTCAAGACCCAGAGAACTTTCCCAGCTGTTCTCAAAGGGTGGGCTGCTTGTGTTACTCAGTACATCACTGTGAGCAGCAGAGCTGTTGCCTATGTTTCCATATCTGATGAGCCTCTTCTTCAGAATTCAAACAGCATGCAAAGTTCTATGAAAACAAGTAGAACAGTTTCAAACAGCCTGCCAAACAAATGATCCTGGGGAATGTGGGTTGTAAAGGTATGAAGAGGTCAACGGGAAAATGCAGGAATATCCCTGGAGAAATCCAAATTTTTACCACAGGTGACAGAGAACCTGGAAGATGTCACTGAACGCTTGGGTGGCCTTTATTCCTGACCTTTTAGCTTCTGACCCTTTCTAGGGTCGCTTTTGAGGAGCGAAATAGATTTATCACTGAAGAAAAAGGCCACAGCATAGTGACAATCTGTTTTGCTGTTGTGCTCAGAAAGCAAAACCAAATTATAGGGACTATAGAATGAAACGAGCTTCAGTTACAGCCTTAGATATAGGGTAGGATTTAGATGTAATCCAGTACAGTGCTCTTAAGAGCGATGCAATAGATACCTGGTAAACTTCTGGGGAAAAAGTCTCTTGTGGACTGTAAATACATTTGATCTGATCGCACCAAGAGCAGAAATGAACTGAAGGCCGACGGAAACCCTGCACCTTGCAGACAGCATTTGGCACTGCTCCTAGAAACTGAACTTGGATAGCAAATTCAGCCAGGTCTTTCTCTTCTTTCTTTTGAATTGGTATGTGCCACTTTCACCTTTATTTCATTAAATATAAGAAATTGTTTTTGTCTCTTATTCAGGTGGATCCTACCCTCTGGAGGAGCTTCATAAGGGTTACACCTATAATAATGAAAGGAGAAGCAGCAGAGAGGACGTATGAATTCAGAAATGACCCAGTGTTCCTCTCTACCCCACATGCTGTGGAAAGCAGAAGAGGTTTGGATGCCCCATTGCTTTCTATTCAGATAGGTCAGAAAAGAAACTGGAATGGGATAATAAATGCAGTAGGATGCCTCCAGTGTTAGACTTATTCCTTCTTCCCCTATCATTTACTAAATATCTTCTGTATATCTGGTACAGTAATCATTTCACTATATACTTACTCCTTACATTTTCACTGTAACTCTGGGAAACTCATGTTAGTATTTCTAAGTAACAGAAGAGAAAATTGAGGTCTAGACAGTTTAAGTGATTAGACAAAGTTTAACCAGTAATTTATGAGCAGGACTACATCTGAAATCTGACCATAAGTGCCATCCTGCATTAAGTTTTTCTTAAGTAAATTTCTTCAGAATTACACTATACTTCCAGGTATGCAATTAGAAAAATGAGATGATACTTGTGACACGATTTGACTTCTTTGATGAAATCATTTTCACGTTAAACATAATTGATATGCATATCTAATAGAATAGAAGACACTATGGTTAAAACATTACTCATATAACCCAACTTCAATTTTAGTATGTATCACTCTTCAGATTATTTGCACTAGAAAATAAGATTTTATTCATTCGATAGACCAATTCAATAGCTTAAGCTGTGCCTAGAAAAGTGTTTTGCTTTCACCACCTGTAACAGAACAAGTAAAAGCAATCTGAACTGCTTCAGATCGCCTTTAAGGAATTATGCCACAAAGAGTTATGACATCTTGGAACTGTATTCTGCATCTTCACTTGGTAAATGAAATCCATTCCATTGGAGACAAATTTTACTATTTAGAGGGCAAAAGAAAGTATTGTGGTTAGAACAGGATTTGGCTTTCTAAATATATGCATATGTTTAAATCCCAAAGTGTTAACAGTTAACAGATTAATGTTAATGATTGATGGATTAAAGGTAGACGTTTCATCTAAATATGGTATCTGGAAGGTAAGGATTATCATCCCAAAGTCATTCTCATAAGCAAGTTGGCTATGGAAGGAGAGTGTGTTTCCTGATTGTCTCTCCTTCCTGGCTCAAATGTGTCTCACCTGTGGCACATGTCCCATCATCCACTATCCTTGTCATATATCAGATTAATGGGCTGCCCAACCTTGGAGTGGCACCCTTCAGGACTGCAAGACAAGAGAAATGATCTTCCTTCCTAAGGAAGTTCTCCACAGGAAAGGCAAAATAAATTTCACTAATACAGAAGTTGTACACAGAAAAGATGATCCAATTAAAAGTTTAAATTTTCCAATAAAGAGAAATCAACAGCCATTTGAACAGTCTACCCAAACAACTCCAAAGCTGAAGAAGAACTAACCAGCATAGTATCCTTCAAAATAACAGCAGAAAATGAAATACCTGGGAATAATCCTAATAAAAGATGTGAAAGATCTCTATGAGGAAAACCACAAAACATTAAGAAAAAAAAAAGAAGACTTCAAAAAGTGGAGAAACATATCATGTTCCTGGATGGGCAGAGCCAATATCGTCAACATGTCCATATTACCAAAAGCAATATATACATTCAACACGATTCCAATCAAAATACCAAGAACATCCTTCACAGAACTAGAAAAAATGATACAAAGGTTTATTTGGAAACACAAAAAACCGTGAATAGCCGGACCATCCTGAAGAAGAAGAACCAAGCAGGAGGGATCACAATCCCGGACCTTTGGACATATTATAGGCAGTAGTTATAAATACAGCCTGGCGCTAGCACAGAAACAAAAAAGGAAGACCAGTGGAGTAGAATAGAAACATCAGAAGGGAACCCACACATGCACAGCCATCTAATCTTTGAGAAGAAAACAGAAAAAAATGTTCAAGCTCCCTGGTAATAAGGGAAATTCAAATAAAAACGACATTGAGGTTCCATTTAACTTCAGTAAAAATGGCCCGCAGAAAACAATCAACACCACCTGCGGACGAGGTTGCAGGGAAAAAGGAACCCTACTCCACTGCTGGTGGGGTTGCAGACTGGTGCAACCACTATGCAAGTCAGTATAGAGAATATGTAAGAAACTGGAAATCCACCTACCATATGACCCAGCAATACTACTTCTAGAAATATATTCAAAAGACTTGTTACATGAGAAAGCAATGTGCACCACTATGGTCACTGCAGCACAATCAATACAAAAAACATGTAAGCAAGCTAAATGCCCATTAACGGAAGATTGGATAAAGTAACTGTGGTTCATCTACACTATGGAATACTACTCAGCTCTTAAAAGAATGAAATGCAATTATTTGTGGCTAAATGGGCCAAACTGGAGACCATTATGCTAAGGGAAATGAGTAATCCCAAAAGGTCAGATATCATGTTTGCTCTAATATAATATGATGTCAAATCTGAAGATTTTGCCTGTGAATTCTACCTTCTCCCAGTTATTTGTACCATTCAAAATAAGACCTTGCAGTGTAACCCGTTAATCATCCATAAGAGACTGATTGCTTGTAATCACCTGAGATTGTTAATCCCCCTTTTATCACTGTTATTGCTACTGCCCATAAGTCAAAAGGATCTAGTCCTCATTGTACCTTCAGTAGTGCCTTGGGACACACTAGCATTTATTCCTATGTGAAAAAGCTAGGCACTCTTTTTCAGCACCCTAGTGGCACACTGATACCTTTGTTATATGTTCGTTAACTTCATGTGGATGAAGGTTCACTATTTTTTTCCCTCCCCATGGTGGGCTGTACTAAAGGGGATGCATTATGGAAATGGTGCAGAAATGAATATGTTCATAGGTGGAAACAGAGAGGTAAGTCCTCATGCAGGCACTACAAGGATGAACTCACAATGAAATGAGTGATCATCTCCAGATAATCTCCAATGTTTCTGGGAGATGCCTCAGTGGCAGCATGATGGACTTGTGAAAATTCATGAAAGACACCCATTGTAAGCCTGGAGGACAGAGGGGAAGGGACGGATCTTGGGGAACCGGTAGGTAAACCCCAGTGCCTATTAAATTGTACCACAAAGCAATTTTTTTTTAAAGTTTGAAGATTTTCTGAAGGACTCTATGTTAAAAGCAGCGGGAGCAGGGGGGTGGGGTGTTGGTGGTGAGGCCTGGATGGCAACATACTGAAAAAAAAAAAAGCAACAGAAAATAGATAACCAAATTCTAACTTTGAGACATACATTTTAATACTTGTGAGAGTTTCTTCATTGCATTTATTTTAATGAGCTCTTTTCTAAAATGCACTGATTCAAAAAGCAGAGAGAGTGAAGGGGAGGAAGTTGGGGAAAAGAGCTTCTGTTTACTGATTCACTCCCACAATAGCCACAGCGAGGGCCAGAAGTCTGGAACTCCCTCCAGGTCTCCAATGTGAGTAGTAGGAAACCAGTTACTTAGGGTCAGTCTTAGACGGCAGTGGAATCAGAAACTGGGGTTACTCTGCCATGCAATGCAAACATCTTTGGTTCTGGGCCAAACACTTGTCCCTAACAAGGACTTTGGTGAGCGATGCATTTTTGCCTAAAGAACTGGTCTTCTATGGTTGAGAACTGATCCTTGTTTCACAGACCAAAAGAACAGGCTGAACAATTATTATGAAAGGTAAAAAGCCTAAGTACTTTCCCTATGCAGCAGTTGGATGTAAGGATATTTTAGGCCACTTTGAGTCAGTACAATTACTTTGAGAAAAATCTCCATTGAGACTTAGGGATTCACATCACAGCATGTAAGAGCTGGTTGAGGCCCAGGAAAATGTTCATGCAATTGTTTGAAGCTGCCTGCCTTTGGTCAGAAAAAGGTGAGAGAGAAGAAGCACTTAATTCTTGGCAGTAAGATTTCCAATTGAGGAAGCGATCAGTGTTTGTTCAGTACTTACTATGCCATTTGCTGAGTTAGGTACTTTATGCAATATCATTGGGTAAGTCATATGTTAAGAATTCCTGAATAAACGTATTCATTCGCTATTTTATGAGACTCACTGACTAAATGAATGTTGGAGAAAAATTTTTAGAGTTCTCAATGTTCAGCCTTGTTTCTAGTGGTAATTGAAGACCAAGTTCACTGGCTTCTTGAGTCCATGGCAGAGACAAGTTATGTAGTCGATCAAAAATTATGTTCCTCCTTGGGACACTGGAAAAATGTTTTGTACATGTTCCATCAGAAAGCCATGTCACTAGGCAGTGGCAGTGATATGTGGCATATCCCAGGGTATTGGATCATTCTCCCTTGTCCCCATGATTACATGAAATCTCCAGGAAGGGAGGACCACAGAAGGAAGGGGACCAGATGCCTGACAGTCACTTTCAGAATTTGGAAGAGTTGTCCAAAATGTATTAAATTCTGCTTACATGTAAGGAAATTTTATGCTGTTCAGGCAAATATATTGGTGGTGGTGCAGCTAGTGCCATCTTCTCTCAGGCTAGGCATGCAAATGGAAACGTCTGCTCCATTAGCCACTTTTTGCTGGTGGGGGGGCGGGGCGCGGCCTGGTCCAGCTGCTTTAGCAGCCAGCTCCATCTTTGCTCAGGTGCCCAGAGCACCTATCAGTGCCGGGGTTCACCCGCTGGCTGCCCAGGATGAGCTCTGGGGACTTGGGGGTGAGGAATTACTGCCTAAGGGACATCCATGGATAAGCCCACCATACATGTGGGTGAAGATTGAATCCTGAGGGACTCCCAAAAACAGGGCCACTGTACTTGCAGGTAAGCAAGAGGACTGAGACTTGGTGGCTGAATAACTGGACTCAGAACCCAACCATGGAGAGAATGAAGTTTACATGGTCTGACCGTGGAGTGCATGTGTCAGAGCTGGGCCTCCTCAGTGGCTCAGATGGAGCAGTGGACAACATATCCAGATGCACACATGGAGGATATGGGGGTACGTTAGAACCTGCAGAGGATACCCGGTACAATAACAGAGGACAGAGGACAGAACAAGTTGATCAACTACTACAGGTTAAGTGTTGACAGTGAATATCGGGGCAAATGGAGAGTTTAAGGTGGACTGTAACAACCAGTTGATTCTGGAGAGATTTCAACGTGCTTGGAGTGGTGACACAGGCAGTAATTCAGAGCTGTTGAATTATCAAAACCTCTTGAACAGGACCCTTGGAGCTCACCCAGATCAGGGACCCTGGGATGGCATTGGGTGGCTGTCCTCCACCCCAGGATATAGAGGTGGTTGGGAGGCTGGATGTGGCTTCTCCCCTTATCTACCTCCTTGCACTAGTTGCAGGAAGGAAAAAAAGAGAGAGAGAATGTGGAAATGGTGGTATCACCCACTTTCTTGTAGCCCTTGACCCTTTGCACCCTAATCAACTATGTAAAAATCATCAAAAATAAAAATAATTAAATATGTAAGAAAAAGATATTGGTGGTGGTATAATATAGAAGATAGTTACTGTTATCATTTCTGGTTTTGTAATGTTAAAAATTTACTGTCAACATAGAAGAATCTTGTCATTTTTATAAATAATACATGAATCAAGATTAAGATTTGTATCAGCTTATAGACACAAGTTTTTAAAATGCTGGAGGTTGACAGATTAAAAATATAACTCCATTTTACAACTCTTAAAACTGATTTCTTATGTGTTGGTCAGTCATTCTTGGCCTTTTTCTATTCTTCCAGTGACAGTAAAATAGAATCACAGGCCTATTAGTTAAAGTCTTGCATTATCTTTTACAGAATCATTTGAAAATGGATAAAAAACATTCACAGTACTAGTTGTGCCTGAAGCTATTAGTGTCTTGTTTGTGCTATATTAGATCAAAAGATCAGTGTCTTCAATTTGTACTGATAAAGCCAGTCTAAAGTCTTAATTTTTAAATTGATAATTTCATTATACCTTTAACATCTTAATAGGCATACATTAACATATATTTAATTATCAACTTTTATAATTAAGTGATTTACTTAGTATCCTTTTTCTAATAATTCCTATTTATATATATGTATGTATATTTTTAAATTTCATTTTGTGACACAGTTTCATAGGCTCTGGGATTTCCTCAACCCCTCCCCTTGCCCTCCTCCCATGGTGGATTCCTCTACCTTGTTGTACTATTATACTTCAAATCCAGTCATGATTCCTTCATTGCAAGCATGTACCATGCATAGAGTCCAGCATCTTATTGTCCAGATCAATTCAACAGTTTCTTGGGGACACCATCTCTGGTCTGAAAGCAGAGCCAGCAGAATATCGTCCTGTTTTTATTTTTCATAATGCAGTTCCATAAGCTCAGGGCTTTCCCCTTCCACCCTCCTCATTTTCCTATATTGTTACAATAGTATAGTCCTTCAACAACAGTCACAAACCCATCATTCTGCTATTTAAGTGTATCCTGATATTGTAGGTACAGACAACAAAGTATAACATTCTATTGCCAAGATAGATTTAATAGTTTCATGGAAGTCTGTCTTTTATTTGGGAATAGAGATGCATCCTGCAATGTATCCTCACATCTCAATATGATACTCTCCATTATTCAGTTCCTCTAGATGAATATATGTATATGCATGTTTACTTATATATCTACTGATCTTGTATTTTGCAGACAGATTGCCTTATATCAGAGAGGACATATGTCATTTGTCCTTTTGGGACTTGCTTATTTCACTGAAAATAATGGTCTCTAGTTGGGACTATTTGGTTGCAAATGGTAGAAACTGTGGCATATCTACTCTATGGAATACAACTCAGCCAATAAATTTTATTTTATTTTATATATTTCAAAGGCAAAGCCATAGAGAAAGAGAAGGACAGATGGAAAAACACACAGTTGGAGACAGAGAGAAAGAGGTATTTCACCGGCCCACTACTTCCTACAATGGCCAGGGCTGGATCAGAACAGAACCAGAAGCTACAAATGCTCTCTGGGTCTTGCACATGGGTGGCAATAGGCCCAAGCACTTGAACCATCATCTTCTTCCCAAGGTGTGCATTAGCAAGAAGCTGGATAAGCTTTGTAGATGTCACATCCATTGACTTAACCCACTGTGCCACAATGCTCGTTCCTCCGATAGACTTTAATTGATTATTTGATAGAGCTGCATAATCATATCATCATTAAATAATGGGAAACTGCCTGTTTCAGATCATGATATTTTTCTTGTCTAATTGCAGCACATAATGTTTCAAGAATATTGCAAAATAAAAAGTGGTAAGGGCATTCTTATCTCATTCCTGACATTAATAAAAACTCTCCTAATAGTCATTACAGAATATTCTGGGTTTTAGTTTGAGATAGATCTGGTTAAGACAGATCTCTGCTCTATGGACAAGTCTTTAAAAAAGCAGTACTCATAGTGCTTCTCCCAGGTGCTGCAGCACTATCCAGGGCTCAGCACAGGTGTAAGGAAACATCAAGACTCACAAATCCCTCTTGGCCACATGGACACCTATGTATCAGATGACTACAGACAGGGACTGTGGTGGCCAACTCTGCTGTGCACCTGTTGTGAAACTTCTCACACAGCAACACAATGCAAGAGCAGAGTATAAACCACTTTCAACACGTGTGAAACTAGCATCATTGTGACAATGCCACTAGCATGGAGTCCAGTGTCTCCTTCCATTGCTAAGCTCCAGGAGAGTCACCGTACCCAGGAGGGCCAACGCTATGGTTCGCTCTATCAGAGTATATTTGATTCCCCCTGTCGAAATGCAGCTTACCAGTCAGGGAACCATTTTTAACAGCAACGTAGCCACATAATTCACATACCACCTTATCAAGTCGCTGGGGGAAAGCAGCTAGAAATTACCACGAGGTCAAAATTTCACAAAGGAGGGGTAAGGAGTTCGTTAACCCTTTACCCACATAGTGTTTTCATTAATTTGATTGTAATGAATTCTTTCAATACAGTCCCAGATTATACTTTCTAATTTTATGTAGGACTTTTACTTTAATATTTGTATCTGAGATGAGCTGTGTATATTTTTCTAAAATACATTTTCCTCCAAGATTTAGATAGACATGAAGGACTTCTTTGCAATAATTTATAAATATTCATTTAAAAAATATTTTTAGAAAAGCTTAAATAGTGCTACAGTTATCTATAATTTGAGGGCTACAAGGCAGTTCCATAACAACTTACTATGTTACCTCAAGCTCGTTGACTAGTGTAACACTTTTCTGTTTCCCTTGAGATAAATATTTGAGATAAATATTTGATAAATATTTGAAACTCACTTTCTTCTGTGTTAATATTATGTCTATTCCTTTTATTTTTATATTTGGTTATGTGTCCAATCATGTTCTAATATTACACAAGCTAGTGTTTTAAATATTTAAAAAAGTTTTTCCCTCAAGAGTCAACTCATTTTTAAAAATGACTTCTTTTTATTGGAAAGGCAGAATTACAGAGAGAAGGAGAGACAGTAGAGAAAGATCTTCTGTCTACAAGTGGCTGCAATGGCCAGAGCTGAGCTGATCCGAAGCCAGGAGCCAGGAGCTTCTTCTGGTCTCCTACCTGAGTTCAGGGTTCCAGGGCTTTGGCTCATTATCTACAGCTTTCCCAGGCCACAAGCAGGGAGTGGGATGGGAAGTGGAGCCATTGGGATCTCAGCTCATGCAAGGTGAGGATTTAGTGTCCATTTCGTCATCCCTTTCTCTTTCAGTACAGCAGGAACTTGCTGTCAACCTCCAACAGCACACAAAACGACTCTTCCCAAAATGATCTCCTTGTGAAATCTGGTGAGCATTTCTCAGTCCTGAGCTTGCCTAACCTCTTAGTAGCACTTGGCACAGCTGGCTAGTCTCAGATCCTTACAGAAATCATTTCTACTCTTGGCTTCTAATACAAAGCACTGTAGTTTTTTTTTTTAAACCCATTTCCATGCATTTTCTATATCCTTCTTCTTATGCTCATATCTGGGTTTCCACCCTGCTCAAGTTTAAATTTTGGAGAATTACAGGGCTCAGTCCTTAGTTGTAACTATTTGACTTACAGGTATTTCCTATCTATCTGTGGTGGAGACTATTAGCTGCTTCGCATGTTCTGCTTTCCTTTCCGCTGGTAAAGGAAAGGTAGACCATGTAGCTAGGTGTACTTCCCAGCCTCCCTTGCAATTGGCTGTGCCCACCTGATGGATTAGTTCTTTCCTGTGAAGGTGAGTGGCAGCAATAGATGCTCTTTTCTGGCCCTATGATACAGGGGTACCTCCCCCATGCTCTTCTTCCCATTGGCTATGATGGTGACTGTTAGAGCGACTGCATAGGTAGAAGCCATTGTCAGCCTGGGATCTGAATGACTGCATCAAACAGAGCTGCTGGTTAGGCTGATGCATTCACCGCTGACTGATACACAATGAAGAAATAAACTCCTTTCTTATAAAAGCTGTTTTCTGGGCCTGGCGCAGTGGCCTAGCAGTTGAGGTCCTCGCCTTGAACGTGCCAGGATCCCATATGGGCACTGGTTCTGATCCCAGCGGCTCTGCTTCCCATCCAGCTCCCTGCTTGTGGCCTGGGAAAGCAGTAGAGGATGGCCCAAAGCCTTGGGATCCTGCACCCATGTGAGAGACCTAGAGAAAGTTCCTGGCTCCTGGCTTCGGATCAGCACAGCTCTGGCCATTGCGGTCATTTGGGGAGTGAATCAACAGACGGAGGATCTTCCTGTCTATCTTTTCTATCTGTATATCCGCTTCTCCAATTAAAATAAATTTTTAAAAAATAAAAAATAATAAAAGCTGTTTTTTTTTTGATCCCTTGTTATAGCATCTTAAGCTTGTGCCTTTGAAAAAAACACAACTGGTGCCAGAGGGAGGGATGATATTTTAACAACAGCTTGCATTTTCTTTCCTACCTTCTTCCCCCCTCACTCTTCCCCATCTCCACTCTCCTTCCTAATCTTCCTCCATCCCTCCCTTCTTTTCTTCTCCGTTGGGAAAGAGACGGGGAGAGCTCCCACAGTTGTGGTCGGGCATGGGTTGAGTCAGAGCCAGTACACCAATGTGGAACACAGGCATTGTAATCACTAGGCTAAATGCCTACCGCAAAACATACATTTTCTTAACACTCACATAAACATGTAGAGAAATTCTCAGCAAGGGCAGAAGAACCAGTTTAACTTTGACTCTGCCTGGGATGAGAAGCTACTGCCTGGATGTGATCATACTGTGGTTTACAGGAAACAACTACAGGCAGCTACTGTGCACAGGTGGAAAGCTGGTGATACGCGCACTAGTTCATAAAGCCCTTGCCTGCAGGAACTTGGAAGGTACAACACCTACCCAGAGCGAGAGAATACGGTTGGAAGAAATGAGAATGTTAGTACATTTCCCTGTTGCTTTGGGTAAAGCATTGTAAGAGAGGTGAGCTCAGGCAAGCATCAGCAGCTCTGCAAGCAAAATGAAATAAGGAAGGCCTTGCAGGGTCAAAAAAAAGACAGTTGCATGTCTGCCTCAAGCATTAATACAAATCAAGGGAACCCAGCCTTGTGGTAAGGATTACAGCAAGGGCACTATTATTGCAGCTAGCCTTGAGGTGGCCTCTGTTAAGAGTAAGGTATGGACACAAGGAAGCACAGAAATAAAGCAAGCTTAACATCTAGGACTAGAAAAGCCTGTGCCTGTGGTTATCTGCACAGAGAACTGACTGGAAGCAATTAGATCAGAAGCCCATTAAGGTTTTAAGGAAATCCAGTTGCCACAGAAACCATCAGTCTGGCCTGAAAATGTCTTTCTCTGGAGGATCCTTAAAGCAACACACAGGGCTTCGAATTCCTTCTAGGAGAAAAGGGGTGGTGAGTCGTGAATGAAGCACAGCCTTGATGGAGGATAAACGCTCTGACCATCACTTGTGAAGTAGCTCACATGGGAGAGCTCACGTGGACAAGATGGTTCCTCTAGGAGGATCTTCCCCAGGGCCAGAACAAAAAGTAGTCGTCAGTGTTGCTCAGCTGGGACTCACAGTTGCCATAACAAGCAACTTCTCTAAACAGTTTGTAAGAGTAATATTGTGCCTGTCCCACCACTGTGTATGGGATGTAGGGAGCAATGGTTGGTTTAATCAGTTTCATGACACTTGAATCATTTCAGAACTTGATAGAAAAAGCCCACCCTGCTCTGTGCTCCACCTGGACACCTCTCCAACCTCCACCCTCCCAGGACCCTTTCCCTCACATCACCCAGAATCTACTCAAATGTTATCTTCCCAGAGGTAAGACACTCCATCTATCCCTCTCCTCCCTCCCCATCTTCTATCTCTGTCACCTCCCTTTATCTTCTCTTTCTACTTTTCCTTTGTCCCAGGACTCACTGTCCTGCTTCTCTGAGTAGAATGCAAACTCTCTCCGGGAAGGGCTTTTTCTCATTCCAGGCTAAAATCTCAGCATCTAGAAATGGTCAATCCACTCTAGACTCTTGATTAATATTTACTGAGAAACAAAAGCTATGAACTTGTTCCTGGCGTCTGATTTTACGTTATCTTTGTTCTGTTTTGTCATTTATGTGTATCACGTTGCAAGCAGTGATGGATAATTGTGCATTAGAAAATGAAGATTACCACTCATTACCTAGGTATTATTTCCTAGGAAGAAACAACCAACAGCCTGTCCCAGCAAAAAATATGGCTATTACTTAAAGCAAGTTGTTCTGATCTATCCTTATTGCTACATATATATTTTTTAAGACTGAAAGTGAAATGCCACTTCCATAGCAACTCCACTTTTTTCACTGGTGGTCTTAGCTGCAATGTTATAACCAATGAGACCCTAGAAGTTCTTTAGAGTCTCCTCATTTCATGATTCAACAAAGGTAATTACAATTAGCCACTGCCTAAACAGGGAGAGTCCAATTCAATCTATTCCAGTCTGCTTAATATTTACTCAGTTTAAGGTTTGTGCTATGCACAAAGGCTAGAATGACAAGACAGACTTTGTCCTTGTCCTCCTGGTTAGATGAGCACTCCAAGGAACCCACTGTGGTGGAGAGGCAATTACGACGGAATGCTTCAGGAGCTGCTCTTGGGGGTGCACAATGTGATGCCTGCACTTATCACAGTGGTCTCAGCCAAGCCAAGATCAGGAATGCTTCCCTGGGTAAAAGTCAGCTATGACAAGACCCGGAGGGTAAGTGGAGCGTGTCCACCGGAGAAGGAAGACAAGTGCAAGTTTTTCTAGGCCAAAGAAAATATATACCAGGAGGAAAGAGGCACGTGGGTGGATCACTATTGCCCTTGCTCCAGATATTTGTCCCAGTTTTGCCCCCCTCCAGTTTTTCAGCTAGTAGGTAACTCCCTGTCCACCTGGTCACCTGTTGCTCCGGTGGGGGTTATTTGCAGATTCAATTCAGGGATCAATACAGAAAGAAAACAACTGAGGAGTAAGCGCTGAAGCCTGGAGCAGAGCCTACACGACGCTTACAAACATTTGACTTTCTGCAGGAAAAATATTTTGATTCCTACATTTTTAGACTTCATTAGAAGGAACTGAAATGGATGACACCAAGCTGTTTGCCTAAAATAATGTCCGAAGCCTAAATTGGCATGGATGTTTCCTGAGATCAAAATAGAAACTTGTTCTGCTAACAGAAAACAACTTGGAAATCAGAGTCATTTAAGTTGGAACCCGTTCTTTTCCCTTAAGAAAATTCCTGTTTTTACACACACTGAGAGATCAGGATAGTGAGGTCACCCCACCACAGAAGTTTCCATGAAAGATTTGAAGTTGCAGAAATCTCAAAAAGAAAATTAAGACAAAGGGAAAAAAAGTCTGCAATAGGGCATATTCGTTCCACAAGTACTTAGAAGCACCTATTGTGTGCCAGGCACTGGTCTAGGCACTAAACAAAGAAGCCTGCCCTTGTGGAGTTTCACAAAAGTACGGTAAAATAGAAACTAAGAGGTACAGCAAGAAAACAAAGTAGTAAAAAGGTCAGAGGGTTTTAGAATGCAGCAAGTTGCAATCTTAATTACGATGGTCATGGTTGTTCTAATCTGGAAGATAACTGAGGTGACTCAAAGAGTGGGGCCACGCAGGGGTCTGGGTCCCAGCAGAGCTGACAGTGGCCCCAAGGTGGGGTCAGATATGATATTTGCAAGAGTGGCAAGCAGGCCTGGAAGTAGGAGAGATGAAATGAGATGCATCACTGTGGAGGGGGAAGTGCGGGGCGGGGGGCGGAGCTGGCATTTCGGTGGGGCTGCAAAAGTGGGGTGCCTGGATTGCACGTAGGTTTTTAGCACCATCATAGGGTAATTTTCCATCTTCTTTCTCGCAGAGTCTGCTAGTACAGTACTTTCTACTCTATCCACAACAGGGCAGAGGAGACTTCCAAGGTTCTTAAAAGGATTTCAATGAGATCAGGCACCCTGACTCCTAGGCGGTCACAGCCCACCCTCGGCGCAGGGCGCTTCCCCTAGGAGGGCGCCATGCAGCCGTCCCTAGCGCTGAGTGGAGCTGGCTGACTGTGCAACCGTCTGCACGTTTCTTGTTTGCAACTCCACTAGACTTTTCTTTCCATTGGTTACAAAACAAACCCAACTCCCTGCTTATGCCAATCCTGCGGGGAGAAACAAACGCGCCGAGTTTGCCTTTGCTAATCTGTCCAAGTCCTGCCGTGGTTTTACCACTTCGCAGACCCTGCTCAGCTCCAGCCCCACAAACTCCTCCAGTCCTGGGCGTCTCCAGCTGAGGGGGAGAGCCGGGCGCTAGCCACCACCTGTTCGGGCGGGGCGGAGCCGGCCGAAGGCGCACCTTTTGCCACGGGCCCCTCGGCTTCCTCGCTCGCTCTTTCCTGTTGAACACCCAGCTGCTGCTTTCCCTTTCCCAGGTCAAAAGCTTGGAACTTTTCCTCAGCCCAAGGCTCACCCCCCCCCCCCACTTGGCTGGTCTCCGCTGAGCGCCCGCCCCGCTGGGGCCCCCGGGAGGAGCCGGCTGCCCGTGGAGGCGCTCGCCCGGGCCTGGAGGGCGGCGGGGCGGGCACACGCGCCCCCCAGCCGGGCCCGGCGCCCCTCCCCGCGGGCGGCGCAGCTCTGCCCCCCACCTACCCCGGCAGCGCCTCCCCTCGCGCGGAGGGTGGCGGAGGGGACTCCCGGCGGCGCGCCGCAGACCTTGCTCGGGCTGCGGGCTGCAGAGCCTCTCGCTCCCGGAGTGGCTGCGTTAGCCGCGGCGGGCCGCAGAGGGCTCATCCCGGGACCCGCCGCCCCTCCGCCGAGCCGAGGAGGCGGGCGCGGCTCTCCGCCGCGCGCAGCACCCAACCTGTCCCCGCTCGCTCGCAGCCGCGCTCTCGCCCGGGGGCTCGCCGGCCAGCATGGACTTCCCGCTGGCGCTGGTGCTGCTGTCCACGCTCGCCCTGCAGGCGGCCGCCGACTTCGACGGGAGGTGAGTAAGGTCTCGGGGGGCGCCCTCTCCTCCTTCCCGCTCTCCTTTCATCCCCGCCCCGCTTCTCCTGAGTCGCTCTCCACGCAGGGTTACGGGGTCCCAGAGGCGTTGCCCCGCCGGGAGCGCGCGACCTCCGGCAACGCGCGCGGGGAACTCTGTCCCGAGGGCGCAGAGGCCATTCGTGGGGGGACACTCCCTGGCCACGACCCCCCGACTCTTGATGTAGACCTCTCTTCCGTGGGGTAACTTAAGCGACGGGGCGGGGAGTGGGAGCTGTCAGGGCTCCTCACAGAGAGGGAGGAAGCGAGCAAACGGCTGGGGCTAACCAGGAGAGACCTTCTCTCCTACCGCCTGGGTCTCCTGGCTGGAGGCCTCAAAATAAAGACGAGTGGCGCCGTGTGTGTGTGTGTGTGTGTGGGGTGTGTGTGTGTGTGTGCCGGTAAAGAAGCTAGAGAGAAATCGCCCGCCCTGCTGCGGCGTGCTCTGACAGGTCCCGACAGCCCCGGGCCGCGTCGCCGCCACCGCCACTCCGGTGGCCCTGGCGCAGCCATCCGCTCCCGGCTCCGGACTGCCCGCTCCCGCCGCTGGGTCGGCTCCGGGGCGCCGCGTGTGTGAGTGACTGACTGAGCGCGAAGGTGGGTCTGGAGGCGGGCCCGACGCCTGCCCGCGCGCGGCTGCCGCCCAGAGTCTCCCGGCCCGGCGCGCCACGAGCTGCGGCCAGGAGCGGCTACTCCGCACGGGCCACCCCGCCGCCCGGACGCCGCCGTCAGCGTCCCGCCTCTCCGCAGCCAGCCCTTCACGTGCTATCTTGGAACGAATCAATGCCACGACTGATTGCTTGCCTTCTACCTGGAGGGGACCGGCCCAGACCCGGCGGAGCGCAGAGGGGGCAGCGCCCCCCCCACTTGTTTACCACCTGGACCCAGGAAATGGGGAGTTGGGGGTGATTTTGTTCTTTGGGCCTGGGTAGGTAAAGGAAATGCGAATTGAGTACAGTTTTAGAAAACTCGGGCCGCCGCCCCAGGCTACACCTCCTCTTTAAAGCCATTCTTTGCCCACATCTGGGCATATTGTGCATTTCTTGCACGCGCAGTCAGAACAAACACAGCAAGCGTTTGGCGTGCGCTTTTCATGTAGCTTTAAGCAGATGTCTGGAGCCGCCAATGACAACACGGATCTTTGGGGGAGGGGGTGGAGTGGGGAAATCATTGAGGGGCGAATCAAAGCCAGGAAACAGCTTACCCAGTGTGGGAGAGTGGAATCTAGGGTCTCCGTACCTTGAAATTCCACACTTCCGGTGTGCTGCATTGGTGCAGGCAAGTTTGTGACACACACAGCACCCCTTTGGAGATGTCAGCTACACTTTGAGCTCTCTTGGGCTTTATTTAGGTTTCTATTTTTCTAGCACATTTTTTTTTTTTCCTGGGAGGCTTTGTCTGCCAAAGTTACATTTCTAAAAGAGCTTCATTTCATTGTGTTTTGAGGACCCTCCTCCTGCCCCTTTCCCAATCCAACCTGTACATGAGGCTGACTGTTTTTTCTTTCTGCTCTGACAGCTCTTGTGCTATTTAATACCTTTCAGTGCGTGATGAATTGCACACACTGCCCCTCCTCCAACCCCTCCCCGAATTCCCCAGTAACAGGTGTGGGTCTTTGAGGACTCAGGAGGGTTTTTTTCAGGCTCCGGAACCCATTCTGTGAGTGACACCCTTGTGAATTCTTGGCTGTAGCTGCTACCGTTTCTCATTAGGACAGAATGGTCCCCTCTCCTCCTGTCCCTACCGCTGTGTGATGAGGGTGTATCTGTGTAACTATGTGAAATCAGAAATTAGATCCCAGCGCAGTTGTTTCTGTGAAGGAGTTTGAGCCTTCCGTTGGGCAGGCACAACACAGGCATTTGTGGAACATTGCTGGGCGCGATCTGAAAGTGCTGCTTAAAAACAGCAAAGAGGATATTATTTTTCCTCTCCAGAGTACCTGTATTTACATCAAATCTCTTTGTTCGGTAGGTGGCCGCGGCAGCTAGTGTCCTCCATCGGCCTGTGCCGCTATGGCGGCAGGATTGACTGCTGCTGGGGCTGGGCTCGCCAGTCCTGGGGACACTGTCAACGTGAGTATCAGACCTGGGGCCCTCACGTCTCTGAATCACGGCTTCTCACAACACACCAGAGTGTACCGCACAGGGTGTGCAATCCCTGACTTCCCGTGTGGCACGATAGTGCCAGCCTTGTCATTCCCAGAGAGCCACCAGGAATGTTGGTGGGTTCTCATTAGGCCTATTCCCTTGTTTAGCTGCAGGCTGAGATGGGAGTTAGATAGTAGGTCTAGACTGTATTTACACAAAATAAACTCTAAGCCTGAGAATACTTGGAAAATCTACACCATGGGTGTTGTGTAAAGTGGCCCATGTGTAAATCTTTTTCTTAAAGTGAAATAGAATTGACATTGTTCTAAATAGATCACCCAGTATAACCAAAGCAAAATCATTGCAAAGAGAGTCATTTGCACGTTCTGTAAGTGATCAACCATGTGTAATGAGAGCCCTGTCAGAAGACTGAGTTTTGTATTGTTCATGATCACAAATGGATTTTTGGACATGAACATTCAGAACCTCATCACAGAAACTTGAGATATTTAAGATATTTGTTTCCTACATTTTCATGGCTTATAATATTTTAGCACAGTCTTTTTGCTAAAAGAAAAAAAATAAATAAAAAGAAAATAAAGACTTAAAAAAAAACCCTCCAGTGATCAAGTCCATTTCCAGAGTGTCTTTCCTGGGCTAGGTGGGAACTGATGAGCTAGTAGGAGTTCAGTTGAGTTCTACCTTGGGGTACTTGGCTTAATCACTAAGGTGGAAAGGGCTGGAGGACTAAGAACAGGCAGGAAGGTGAAAGCTGACAGTGGGGAGCCTGCCTTTGAGCGGGGGTGGCAGGATGAGGAGTCAGATACATTCAGGTTCTGGAAAGTTAGATGTTCTCTCAGCTGTGTAACTTTGGAAGAGGCCTGTGCTGTTTCTCCTAAGCCTCATGAAGGAGGAAGAGGGACAGTTCCAGGTTGCCTGGAACTGCATGCACAGGCTGTCATCCCTGGCTCCGGCTGGCATGGGGAGATTCAGTGAAGGTTTGGTGGCCCGCTGCTGAGCGAGGCTGCGCTAGCTCCTTTTCCTAGCTGGGCTCTTGCCATCCCCAGGAGGAGGATGTGGGCAGCTCCAGTGTGCAGTAAAACCAAAACGGCAGGGCAGAACTACTCTTCCACGTTGGTTAATGCAGTCAACGTGCATTGTTCAGGAGAGATGGTGAGACTGAAGAATGAGCTCCTGCTATGACTTAGGCTTTGGCCAGTGTCACCGCAGTGTCTACAGGCTGCGCCCTGTGAGAGGCCATGGCAGGACAGAGGAGGAGGCCCCAGGCTCTGGCTGTAGGGCCAGGACCCTGTTCCTGCCTGAGCATGTGTTTATACCCCTCCCAAATGAGACCTGGAAGATTCCTTTGCAGGAATGGAGGCAGTTTCCTCCGGCTTGCTGCTTTAATCTACTGCGATCTCCCCAACTGAATGCTCAAGTGCTTTAAGGTATGCAGAGTCCCAGCCCTCCACCCTGGCACAGTCTGCCTTGGCATGATGCCCTGGCAGCAGTGACCACACCTTTCCCGAAGGTGGAGACTTGGGCACATGTGCCACCTGGCAGCTGTGCTGAGAGCAGAACTCGGAGACTCATGCAATGCGGGATTCCCCGGGCAGCATCTCTGAGGGCTCTCTACTTCTGTGTACCACGTCATTAAGTTTTATCCGGTGTGTACCTAGTTGGTGATTCTGCATTTGGATGAGTGCAGAGACCTTTGAAAGTTGCTCTGACATTACTAAATCCCACATACGCAGGAATAGACACTACTTTATTACGTTTTCATTTTGTTTTCCCAAAGGGGCCAAATATGGTATATGATAACATTTATTTGTTCATTCTTAGTCCTACAGAATGTGAGGATGCTGCAGCTAGACATGACTTAAGTTATTGAATGGTAATGTTGTTAAAAACTGTGTAGAGCGATTTTGTAGAAGTTACAGTTTATTTGGTGAAAGTTTAGCAGGTAGCTTTCTGGAAGGGAACATGGATGCTGGAGTTAGACTGGAGTTAAATTCCAGTTTCATCTCTTCCTGGCTGTGTGACTCCGGGCTAGTCATTTAGCTCCTCTGCTTTGTTTCTCACCTCTAAAAGAATATATCTCTCAGAGGACCTAAGCGAGGCTAAAAAGTGAGTTACAATTTTTAAAACAACGTTTTTTGAAAGGTAGATTAATAGACATTAATGAACAGATTAAAAGTAGATTTATTAACAGATTAAAGGCAGATTAATCTTCTATCTGCTGCTTCACTCCTCGGATGGTTGGAATGGCTGGAACTGAGCCAGTCTAACGCCTTCTTTGGGGCTCCCATGTGGGTACAGGGGCCCAACGATTTGGGCCGCCTTCTACTATTTTTCCAGGTGCATTAGCAGAGAGGCGGAACAGAAATAGAGCAGCTGGGGCTCGAACCTGTGCCCATGTGTTAATGCTGGTGGCCTAGACAGAAACAGCTTGTTACAGCACAGCAGCAAACCCTAATGTCAGACTATTCATCACACAGTGTATATAGGTTTGATAAAATTAAAGGAATATAAAGGAACATTGCTACAGCCAAAGGTGTAGGAGGAAGCCTGCGAGAGCCGCCAGCCTCTCTGTTCACTAGGCATCATGTGAATGCTTTTCATATTTATGTTGCCAAAATAGAGGTCCTCTGTGTTGCAGTCAAACAAAATTCCCTTCGAGATGAAAGAAGCCAAATGGTTCTTTCCCATTCACATTGAAGATAGCAAGATGATAACAGTGAGCTAAAGATGGATGATTCCTCATGCGCGTCTTGTTTCCCAGCTTCTCACTTGCTCCCAGTCTGTCTGTGTTTGTTTGGATATAAACAGGTAGAGGAATGTGGGGGGCAGAGGTCAGTCGGAAGGAGTGGAAAGGCAACAAAAGAGCTTTATGGGAATTCTGGGAGGATCTCTGAAAACACCTGAGTCTTTTTAAAAGGACAGACTTTATGAAATTAAAAGCTTGACCACTGCACACATTCAAGGAAATTGTCTGATTATTGTTTAACAGTTAGATCTAGGAATGGGCTGCCCATCAAAATTCTAAAGAGCTTCTAGGAAATTTAATGTGGAAAGTATCTTTGCTTCTCTGACCCTGACCTCATCTCTGAGGTTTTGTCCATGAGGAGCTTGCTCCCTGGTTGTCAAACGTGCCCCACGCAGCCACATGAGAGGCAGTGGTTCCCGCCTGGGCACAGAGCCTCCTCGTTCTTGTTTTACGAGGTGGGTGTTCAAGCAGGAGCAGGTGGCAGCCTGGTTATATTAATCAGACCTATACCCTGACCTGGTGCAGCAATGTGTGGGTAAGGGTCTGTTTCATATGTTGAGCATCTATGAAATGTTCTGACCCAAATTTACATGACTCCAGCATACGTACTACACAGAACCTGCCATGCTTCCTTTTCAATTGCTGCCCTTCATGATCTTGCTTGGAGAGAGTAACTAGCCAGACAGACGGCTGGGTTGCCAGACTGCCACTTCTCATGGCTCGAGCCATGAAGCCATCATCAGCCAGGATGTGTTACTGTCGTCTCTTTAAGGAAGGATAGCTGAAGATGTTCCCTGAAAGGGTGCCCTCCTGTCTCCTGCCTGTTCCACACAACGTTCAGTGCTAACATTCCTCTCCTGCTGGGAAAGCATGGCCCGTTCCAGAAATAGGCAGGTTTTGTTTTCATATTTCTTTTGTCGGTCATATCCTTGGCTTCTTTCTAGTCTTTGATTGTTTTGTGTTCCTGACCTATAAATAGACACCCAGCATATTGAAAATTCAGAATTTGATTTTCTAATCGTCTTGAGTTTTGAATGAATATTGATATGGCTCTGTATTGTCAAGTGAAGATTTCTAATGTTTACACGCTGATGGTTTTGTGTTTCCAGCACATAGGACTTTAATCAGACTCAGAAATTGTCCCAAAATATTTCTGTGGCTTTCCATGTAATTATTCTGTTCCCTAACTCTTCCATCATCCTTATTGGCACATTTCACTTTAATTGTATTAACTTTTCCTACTCCTACCAAGCATAGACTTCCAAACAGATTGATCAGAGTGTGTCTGACTTAATTTAACAAAAATTTGTAGCAATATCTCTTAAGTAAAGCACTAGATGATTTAGGAATTTGAGTTCAAGTCCTGGCCTTTGTACCTGACCAGCTAAACTCATATTTTCCAGATGTGATTTTTCTGTTTTACAAGCAGATTGTCAAGGTCTGGTGGAGCTTTACTATGGCAAGAACATTGTTAATGAAAAGAGAATTTATAGGATCCAAATATTTTATTCCTGCAAGATTGCCTATTTTTAATTGGAGAATTGGCTTTTTTATATCCTTTTTGAAAGTACTCATAGAGTTTGTGAAGAAAAACTCAAGCTAGTTCCTGGATTTGCTATAAAGTTTCACAGGGTTTTGGCTGCTGGTCAGTTAGTGGTTAGTGAGCAGCTTGTGGCTTTTGGAGGTAACAGTGTGAATTAGGATGGCTTGATATCCTTTATTTTTTTTAAGATTTATTTATTTTTATTGGAAAGTTAGATGTGCAGAGAGGAGGAGAGACAGAGAGGAAGATCTTCAGTCTGCTGATTCTCTCCCCAAGCGGCCGCAACAGCTGGAGCTGAGCTGATCCGAAGCCAGGAGCCTGGAGCTTCTTCTAGGTCTCCCATATAGGTACAGGGTCCCAAAGCTTTGGGCTGTTCTCAACTGCTTTTCCAGGCCACAAAAAGGAAGCAGGATGGGAAGCAGGGCCGCTGGGATTAGAGCTGGCGCCCATACGGGATCCCAGCATGTGTAAGGCGAGGACTTTAGCCGCTAGGCTATTGTGCCGGCCCTATCCTTTATTCTTTAATACTGGGGAAAATGCAGATGTTAGTTTCTCCTGAGGATACTGGAAAGATAGAAAAAACTTACACTTCTATTGCTTTGTTAGTTCTGAATCGTATTTCCTTCTCCATCTTCCCTAAAGCCAGTAAAAGTGATGACTGTGCAATTGTTATGGAAAGTGAAAACTTTGGGTTCTTTTCTAAGATTTATTTAATTATTTGAAAATTAGACCTTCCATATCCTGATTCACTTCCAGGAACCAGAGGTTCATCTGATTCTCCCATGTGGGTACAGGGGCTCAAGCACTTGTACAATCCTTTACTTCATTTCCAAACCCATTAGCAGGGAGCTAGATCAGGAGACTTCAACGGGTGCCGTATTGAAGATTGCTGGCAGGTTTCCGGCAGGAGCTTAATGGAATGCGTATGCTTTATTACCCTACGTTTATTAGCTTCCTCCCCTTATTTTGGGATGAGAATGCAGAACCTGATCATTTTCCTTTAGGAATAAAAAATGCAGTAAATGATTTCATAATTTCATTGGCACTAAACTCAAACCCGCAGATCCTTAGGAAGTGAAGTTTTTGGTTAAGATGATTGAACGACCACTTTGCTTGAAAGGCTGTTTAAGAACACCATGTACTTTGGGTAACTTCAAGTGGTCTTGGAATGCATATTCCAAAGGAAAGTCAATGTTAAAGAAGCTTGATCTTTGCAAACAAGTCATTTTTGAGAATGTGTAATCTTCAAAGTTAAGTTTCACAGAAATCACTCAGTTCTTTCCTTCCTTTCTTTCATTCCAACTTACCTTTACGCAATACTATTAAGATCCACTAATTGCCTGAGATCCTTCCCGAAGTACTTTTCAAGCTGGAAGGAAAGGCCAAATAAAGGGCATCTCTCTACTGTCTGCAAGTTCAGCTGCTAAACGCCTCTCAGGGACATGGTGCCTGTTGTGGGCTTGTACCCCAGCACCAAGGGGACACTGCTGCCCTCAGAAAGCACACTGTGTTTGGTTTGGAAACTTTCTGAAACTTTCTCAAAGTGGAAGTCAATTCTTCCCTGCTCTCACCCCCACCTCCGGTAAGAAAGTACAGTGCCCAGCGTATTTCACTGGTGTTTTTCACTTGTAGTATCTGTGGAGTCCATGTTCTGTGCACTTTGAATTGGTTGAATCAGTTCTGCTTTCTAAATGAGAGGAGGTGGGATGGAATTGAGTGACTCTGTGCAATACCCTTTGTGTAAGAAAAGATGTTCATCACGGAAGCCATGCTTTGATGGGGAAGTGAAAGGATTCTGGGTCCTAAGGTTCAGTACTCTTCCTGACCCTCACATATAGGCACTCTCACCTCTTCCTATTTGGAGCACATTTCTGAAGTTTTTCCCCTAATCTTGAAAAAAAATATATTGGTTTGTTTTCTAAGAGAAAGTGTACTAATTTCCTCAAATATTCTTTCTCAGAGTAGGAAGTATTATTAGTTTTCTGTGTACATTTCTGAAATATTTTATATCTTTATGAGTGAATTTCTGTGCTCTTATCTCTCCCTGCCCCTGTGCATGGCCTGTTTTGTACAAATGAAAGCGTACAATATGTTCTGTGTCCTCCTTTCTTCTTCCTCCTCCTCCAACAGTTCTTAAATAATGCTGAAGAAAACTTGTTTGGCAAATGCTTTAGTATTTATGCAGGATACATTTTTCACATGTGGCCAAGTAGTATAAACATTTGTAATTTTTGTCACTTGGCCAGTGGTCTCTTAAGTGAATAGTTCAATGGGAACAAGTGCTGGAGACTCTGAGCATCGAAGACCGAGTCAAATCTGTTGCTTGCTTTTTGGATGCCCTGAAGTATCTCTACTCTTTTTCAATAAAAATCCTGCTGACAAGTGGGCAAAGAGCCACCTGCTATCATTTGCCATGTTTTCCCTCAGATGAGAGGCCACTGGAGGTGGGGTAGTTTAGTCTAATGGACAGGACTCAACTTGACCTTCCACCTTTCTGTTGTCTATGTTTTAGAGATGTGGTATTCTTTTGTTCTGTAAGGAAGATTCACACAGTCTTTTAAGGACTGGACACTTCATTGGTCTCCTGTTGTCTTTATCCTTAGCCATCATCTTAGTACCTACACACACACTAGGCACATGCCTTGTTTTCCTGACACTTAATTGCAACCCGTAATGGGTAACCAGTGTTCATTAAGATCATTGCAGAGATTTCTAAATATTTTCACATTTTTCCTGTTTTATAAAATTATACTGCAAACTATAAGCTTTTCTGTATTCTTTTTTTTCCTAAAAATTTGCGTGTTGGATACCAGCACTTACCAGCTCATTAAAAGGCAGTTACTTGTTGTATTTTAGCAAGGAGTTATTTATTATTTTGAACATCAAAGTCATGGATAGACAAGTCTTCCATCTGCTAGTTCCCGGATGGTTATGATTGAGCATGCCACATCCAGGAGCCAAGAGCTTCATCTGGTTCTTCTACACATGGGTAGCAGGGGCCCAAGCACTTAGATCATCTTCAACTGTTTGTCTCAGGCCACCAACAGGGAGTTGGGTTGGAAGTA
This sequence comes from Ochotona curzoniae, assembly GCF_017591425.1. Taxonomy (NCBI): domain Eukaryota; kingdom Metazoa; phylum Chordata; class Mammalia; order Lagomorpha; family Ochotonidae; genus Ochotona; species Ochotona curzoniae. The sequence goes on from NW_024467119.1 coordinate 42,926,984, forward strand.
GAGCAACTAACATATGAACTCACACCCATTTAGGATGCTGGGATTGCTAACAGCAACTTTTTTCTCCTCTAAGATTGATTAATTAATTAATGTAAAGGATTTATTTGTTTTTATTGGAAAGGCAGATATACATAGAGGAGGAGAAACAGAGGAAAATCTTTCGTCCGATGATTCACTTCCTAAGCAGCCGCAACGGCCAGAGCTGCCCCCATCCGAAGCCAGGATCCAGGAGCTTCTTCTGGGCCTCCCACACGGGTGCAGGATCCTAGGGTTTTGGGCCATCTTTGACTGCTTTCCCAGGCCACAAGCAGGGAGCTGGATGGGAAGCTGGGCTGCCGGTACAAAAACCAGTGCCCAAATGGGATCCTGTATCATTCAATGCAAGGAGTTCAGCCACTAGTCTGCCATGTCAGGCCCTATTTATTTTTTTTATTGGAAAGTCAGATATACAGACAGGAGGTAGATCTTCTGTCCTCTGATTCACTCCCCAAGTGACTGCAACAGCTGCAGCTGAGCCAATCCAAAGCCAGGAGCCAGGAGCTTCTCCCAGGTCTCCCACATGGGTGCAGGGTCTCAAGGCTTTGGGCCATCCTCTACTGCTTTCCCAGGCCACAAGCAGGGAGCGGGATGTGGACTGGAGCAGCCAGAACAGGAACTGGGCCCCCATATGGGATCCCAGCATGTGTAAGGCTAGGCTACTAGGCTACTATGCTGGGCCCTGCTAATATGCTATGCCACACTGTCCCCTGACTTATATTTTTAAATGGCTATGCATTGTGCCATGTAGTAACCATTTATTTATGCACATTGAATGATTTTTGATGTTTTACTTTCACAGACTATGCTATAATGAGTTTCTGTGTCTATATCAACACCATTATTTAGAAAAGGAAGAGTTACAGAGATATGCTCTTTTCTATATTAGTATAATAACAGAAGATATTTAGTTGGAACCTGAAACCTTGATGAACACTTGCCTAGAGGGAACCCCCTTTCAGACAAGCAAACAAAACCAAATAATGAGATATGGCTCAACAAGCATCCTGCGGGCCCACCAGTTCAGGTGAGGATCCAGCCCCCAGAGAGAGAGTGTGAGCACTTTCCTCAGAGATCACCATTCTGAACAAGCTAACCTGTCTGGACTGTCCCTGTGGTCAATCACAGGGGAGCTCGATCAGTATTGCCAAGGCCAAAGTTTTCTGCCTCTTCATGGGAACAAAGATGATTGATCCTCAATGATGGCCGAATGTAGCCAGGATCATTTGGCTCCAGAAAATTTCTCCATAAGATCACCGACTGAGAATAGAGAAAATAATAGTAACATAGGCCTAATGTGATTGACTGTGTATCCTTTGGAACCTGCCAGAACAAATTGGATGCAAAATGTAGTTACTGAAAAATGGCTAGGAAAAAAAATACCATATACAAGGAAACATTTTAAAGATTAGTTTGAAAAACAAAGTTGTGGAGGGAGGCTGAGAGAGCGAGAGAGGGATTGAGAGACAGACATCTTCCACTTGCAGATTCACTCCCCAAAGGCTATAATGGTCAGGCCAAAGCTGGGAGCCTGGGATTCCATCAGAGTCTCCCATGTGTGCACAGGAGACCAAAGACTTGGGCCATTTTGCATTGCTTTCCCAGGCACATTAGCAGGGAGCTGGATCATAAGTTGAGCACCTGAGACTTGACACAGCATGCAGAGAGGGTGCCAGATAGGGCAAGTAGTGGCCACATTGCCAAGCCCATTTTCTGTTTTAATGCACTACCACTTCTTTAAGTTTATAAATAACTACTGATGCGTAATTAAAGGAACAGTTGTGGTCCTAGTGGAATCCTTTTTTTTTTTTTTTTTGAGGATGTTTATTTATTTATTTATTTGAAAGCCAGAGTTAAAGAGAAAGAGGCAGAGATATGGAGGGAGAGGAGTTAGAGGAGAGAGAAAGACATCTTTCATCTGCTATTTTACTCCCCAAGTTGCTGCAACAGCCAGGCAGAAGCCAGGAGCCAGAAGCTTTATCTGGGTCTCCTACATGGGTAGAGGGACCCAAGCACCTAAGCCATCCTTCGCCGCTTTCCCGGATACATTAGCAGGGAGCTGGATCAGAAGTGGAACAGTGGAGGCTCAACCAGAAACCATATGGGATACCAGCATTGTAGGTGGTTTAACCTGCTGAACCAAAATGTCGACTCTCCCTTTTATAAAGATTACTGATATATTCTGAAATTTTAGGAAACAACATTACAGAAAAGCTCTGTGGTGATGTATACAAAGGGAGAAAATGGTTAGGAGTTCCTGAATTTATATTTACTTTGTCAAACCAGTATTGCTTTTCAAAGACCTTACCTTGATTTTTCACAAATCAGATTCATAAATCCAGCTCCTCTGGATGGTCCCTAAATGGTCAATGGTGTATGTTGCCAATGTTAAGAAATTTTATGGATAGACTTAATAAATATAAGACTCCTGCCATTCAAAATATTTTTCCAAAGCCTTTGGTACTTGCAATTTTATTTCAGTGTTAAGATTTTATAGGGACTTGATAATTATCTGCCAAATGTTTGCATGGCAAGTGGCAAAGCCATTAATCACTAATAGGGCAAACACATAATCATGGCTTATGTTAGTTGTATTTCTTAAATGTCTGCGGATCCTTAAAATTGATTTCATATTGCATATAATTCTATAGAAATAGTTTCTACTGGATGAATTGTTTAAAGTTCAAATGACTGCATAAATATTTCTTGATGTTTCACATAGATTACAGTAATTTTAAGGTGGTTTCTCCTTCGAATTTAATTATAACATCATTGATGAATTGAAAATTTTGCTCGTGATTTTATGTAAAGAATTAAAGCATTTTGATGTATAATTTTATTCTCAAACTAAGGTTTTTTTGAAAGTTATTTTAAAATAAGTACCCTTTGCAAAATATATCTATAAAGTTGAGAAGTGTTCATGTGTAGAACTGTTCAGTGTTCTGTCTTCCCATATTGTGAGTTCTGGTGAATTTTTGCATTTCTCTGATGCTTACAAAGATAACATGCTGAAAGTAGAGACCATGCAGATTCCTAGGGAACATGCTGTTCCTGGAGTCTGTCGTTCGGAGTTTTGGCTTTGGAAGTGTGAGGAGCTGGATGGTGGCCTGTGAAGAGTTTGCTGGGTGAATAGAAACTTTTTGACAATGAAAACTGTGGAGGTGTAGTGAACTTTTCCAGCTGATGTTTTGGATTGGGAGGGAAGAGTGCACCATGCAGGGGGACCTCTCCTGGCTCAGATCTGGTGTTTCTTTCCTGTGACGACCTGCATGTGTCCTGCTGTGCAGCTTGCTGACTAGGCCACATGCCTCCAGTCTGAGTCATAAGTGCAAGGAATAACTACATCAGCCGTCTTTGTCACCTTTTATTGTGTCTTTCCGAAGGCCTTGCGTGTTCAGACATATGGGTGTTTTCTAACCTTTTTCAAAGATACTCACGTGAAGATGGGCACTCCTTTAGATAAAAATGAGGCTCACATCCCCAGAGATCTTGCGCCTTGTCCTCTTCGGCTATATGCATAGTCCAGGGCTGGCTCTAAATCCATAAACTGTTTCTCTGCTTTGTAAGGATCGCAGTTCCATAAAATAATTGGAATGTTCTGTTAGTTTTAGCTCTATGCAGCAGATTGCCTGTTGTCAGAGAACCGTCTTGTGAACTGATGTGGTAGTTCTGGGGCACATTGCAGGAAAGAGTTCTGGGGTTACATGCTGCAGTGGAGGGGCTTCACTGGCAGTGTTGTGTGCGTTTATTACTGTGACCATTTTACGATGGATGTAGAGGAAGATTGTCAGGAAAATATCAGTAGATTTTTCAAGAGTTGCTAATCACACTGGGGTTTACACACACACACACACACACACACACACACACCCCTAGGGCTTTTATTTTTGGCATATTTACAAAGATTCGTAGTGATGGTATCCTGTGAACATTTCCTGATCCATCAATAGAAAAAAGGCCCAGAAACTCCCTGGAAGTCATTTGTTTCAGAATTAACATGTTTCTTATTTAAAAGATGGTTTTATATAGTTTTAAAGTACAAATTTATAAATATAGGATGCTGGCTAAAGTTTTTTGAAGTCTTAACAGGTATACATATTTACACCATAACACTTAATAAATCTATATACATTAAAATAGATATTTTAAAGAGGAAAAACATGTCCCATTCATACAATTAAGAGGAAAATAAATTATACAGATCTGTTCAGCTGCTTGATACTAATACAACGAGTTAGAAAATAATGATGTTTGCTATTCTTTATTGAGTTGTTTTACCTTTGCTTAAAATAATCATTTTTCCTGTTAAACTAGATTATTCAAAATTGGCAATTAAAGAGTATTACAGAAACGGTATCCTTTTATATTTTTTCCTGCTTACATATAACCAGATCATGAACAATTTTCCTTCATATGTGATCCAGAATATAATTTGCTATTTATGCTTTGATTTATTTTCAGCTGTTTGCTTAGATTGTGCCTGATGTAATTCATTATTCTATTTTAAGAAATGTGTCAGCATCAAGATATGGTGAGTTCTTTTAAGACTAACAACAACAATAAAAACAAAAACGCAGATTTGTTGTAAACCTAACCAACATGAAAACAATGTAATGGTTGCCTCAAAAACTACAAAGCACCCCTTCTGGATCGATTGCTAAGTTATCAACTAAATCATAGTGGACTTAGAGTGTTTATTTTGATACAACCCCAAAGAAGGCTCTGTTGAACTAACTTAAAATTTTGCAAAGACCCCAGTTGCAAGTTATAGTGGATGGTCTGTGCTTTAAAGCATGAAGACAAAAATCAAAAACAGAAGGGATGAAAATAATCTCTTCCCTTCCCTCTGGCTTTTCTAGGTTGGTCCATCTCTGACCATTATTTCCAATAGTGCTTCAAGTTTCTTCCCTTTACTTTCTTCAAGCGAGGTTGTTTATGTATCTTCAAATGAAATGGCTGGGCTTTCACGGTAATTCTTGTTGCTATTGACAACCACGGCAGCTATGCCAGAGGAATATGCTGTGGAAGGGAAGAAAAAAAAAAAACCAACAAAACCTTAATATTTTCTCTCCAAAGTTGGAGAGAAAAGGAAACATACAGTCTGTACAAAACAGGTAAGTGAAGACATAACCAACTTAAAGATACCAGCCTAGTTACTAATCAATGAAAATGTTTAATTTTTACAGCTATTTTGTCCAACATGCATTGAAATAAAAGGATACTGTCTCTAGGAACCAAAAATTAATATTCTGAAAGTGAAAATTTGGATTGGAAGATACCATGTCAAAAAGGTCTGAACTTGAACTATTGAAGAATAGCATAACTTCAATTATTGGTTAATATCTTTGTTATAAAATGTTTTAAAATAACAAATGGTGACTAAAGTATTACTATTTTAAACATGTCCTAGACTTTTTTTTTGTTTCAGAAAAGCACTGAAAGTTGAATATGTGTAAGTCTCCGGGAATGTAACAAGTTGATAAATACCCAAGTCCAGCCTCCTTACAGAGAAAAGATCTGGAATTTCTTTTTTTGGACATTTGTTTTGCAGCTTTCTACGTCTTAAGGCAGAGACTAGCCAGAATAAGGTGCCAGCTCAAAGGTTAGAGGAACATATTTCTTGAAATATATTTGGCTAATCTATGTCTTGAAAGGCATAACTTCTTCTTGATAATGTGACAAAGCTATAAACAAAACTTAACTTTAGATGTCTTTCTGAGTTGCTTCTTTGTGAGGAAACTATTCGATAAGATGGTCTTACTCTGTTCACAGTTGTACTAAATTAATTTTAATCCAGTTATTACATTAGATTTCCCCCCCCTTTCAGTTTGTAATTTTCCTATTGTATGACTCTAATAAACTGACCTCCATTCTAACCTAAAGGATAGTTTCTATTTTTAATACTTAAAGAAACAAATATTTAAAAAGTCAACCAAATGAAATTGCTAACATCGGCCTATAATTAACCCAAGGGAATTGTGTTTCATGTTTGCTAATTTTCTATGGGAACAATTCAGGTAAGGAATATTTTTGTTATATAAAATATACAAACTGTTGTAGTAGCAACTATTGGTATTCATTGTGTTGTTTTGGTACATAAGGGATTTTTTGTTTAAACTATTTTTGGCAGTGAATAATATTTCATCAATCATCTAATGATACTTTAGTGGAGAAATATGTCAAATGCAATTGGTACTTTCAATGTACTTTTAAGATGATTAATGAAAGATAGCATCACATGTCACTGAACATGTTTCTAAGGTAGGATTTTTAATAAAAATGTTGGGGGAAATTGATTTTGTTATAAAAGTTAAAGAATTTCTTTGTTCAAGGAGACTAAAAAAAATCAACTCCAATGTATGTATCTTGTGGTTATTAACATTTACAAGATTGCCTAGTGGAGAACTATGTAGACATGAGAATATGTGCTTTCTCACCAACTGATCTGGGTTCAGGATCTGTGTTCTTATGACTTGCAGCTGTGAGAAGCTAGAGATCTAGCTTTTCTGAGCCACAGTTTCCTTAATTCTGTATTGCAAAATTGTTACCATAAGTTTGCCTCCTATAGTGCGTGCTCAATAGGCAGAATACACATGAAGAACTGGGAGCGGTGCTTCACAAAGGTCTTTCTCAGAATATATAGTGTGTAGCATGTTTTTAAGTACATTTTATTTACCCTGCCCATTTTTGGAAGTAAATAATTGATCAAAAGTAGACACTTTGTCCTGTTAACGCATTCCTGAATAAAGCCTTTTGTTGGCTAACTCTGTGTGCAGCTGCACCATTTCTTCCTCGTTTCTCTGATCGTACTCATCCACAAATCTCAGAAGTGGAACCATTGTGATTATCTAGCAATGTTTGCACTTGGATAATGGAACAAGAAGGAAACAGAATGGAATTACAGAACCTTAGCCTTCAGAGTTTTACTGTGATTTATCTGACAAATATTTGAGAGCTGACTTAAGTGCTGGGAAGATATAAACATTATTAAAACAAGGACCCTTACTTTTGAGGCGCTCAACTTGGTAAAATAGTTGGCTTTTATCCCTGATATGGTTCTAAAATAGGAAAGAGGGCAAAAGAGGTGATGGAACTGAGGGGGAGAATGACCTCCCTCCGGGGAGGATCAGGGAACATTTACGGGTTTAGTGTTCAGTTGATGGCAGTCATTCAATGTCTGTGTCCTGAGTACCATTGTCACCTGCCTTATTCTGGGCCCACCATTGCACACATCATCCCAGTAAAATGAAGCCCAGGGTCTTCATGCATCTCAGTGTTAGCGTGGAAGGCCCGCACATAATGACACTGCAGAATCAGGGCTGTGTTTGGTATTGGATTTTGCAAGACGCTATCTTAGGGGCAATATCCCTGACCTGGAGAGATGGAGTTATGATGGTCCAGCTTAATCCTGAGGGATAAATTATGTGAAGGACACTTGGGTAGACAGAAAAATGCATCACAACCTCTGTAGCCATGGGGAAGGGTACGTTCCAGAAAAATAGAAGACCCTCAACCCAATAACCCTGCATATGTTCGAAGGATATTTGGAGAGAGGTGCAGTGGGCTGCCTTGTGGGAGGTCTTTGATGTCAGATAAGGGAAATTAGCCTTTATCCCCAAGTCGACAGAAACATGGTAACGATTCCATGCAAGGAAATTGTATGGTACTTTGGAGTTTATAATCTGCTGACAATGACTCAATCTAGCACATAAGTGAATTGAGTTTTGCTCTAAGTGTTTTCCAAAGTTTTTGGAAATAGTTGCCAGTATTCCGAAAGAAACATGCTATCATGCTGTGTTGAACGCTCAGTGGCTCTGTGTTGCAGCACAGAATCACCAGATTTGAGACCAGGTGATTTCCCCACTTGGCAGGAGATCTTGCTTCAGTTCATTCAGGGAGGCACCTGAGATGTGTGGGCCTTTGGGCTTCTAATCTGCCACATGGGTAATTTGGAGAACAACTAGGTGAGGCTTAGGACTAGAGGACATTGTAGTCAACCAACTGAGGGTTGAGGCTTCATTTTAAATAGTGGTGGTTGGAGATGGTAGAAAGGAGGGAGAGAGAGAGAAAGAGAGAGAGCAAAAGAACTGAGAAGAAAAGATAATGAGACTTTTAGCATTGTGGTGTTGCTAAGGTAGATATGACTGCTGCCCTAGCTGTGTTTTTTGAGAACATTTCCTAACCTTCCTGAGTGTCAACTTCCTTTTGGTAAAATGTTGATAGTAGTCCTACCTCATGGGATATTTTTTAAAATTTTATTTATTTTTGTTGGAAAGGCAGAGTTAGAAGGAGAGACAGAGTTCATATCTGGCCCATTTTGAGGTTTGGAGCCAGGAGCTTCCCCTAGGTCTCCTGTGTGGGTACAGGGGTCTAAGCACTTGGCCTAACCTCTGTTGCTTTCCCAGGCCATGAGCAGATTGCTGGATCAGAAGTGGGGCAGCTGGAGCAGCCCTAAGCAGGTTGAAGATACAGAAGTGGAGCAGCTGAAACACGAGCCAGCACCCACATGGGATAGTGACACAAGAGGCAGAGGATTAGCTTCCAGGCAGGGATTAGCCTGTCCCCACTATGCAGGCCCCAGCATTATGAGGTGTGAGGCGAACGTGATAACCACCACACTGCAGAAACCCAACTGACTCAAGAGTTTTTTAAATGAAGATCAAATGAGACATTACTTATGATACAGTGGGCTGGACAGCGGCTCATATTCACATTATAACATAGTTGCTGTGGTGGTGATAATGAGGGTTTGAGGGGTGAAGGATTCCCAAGTTTCTAGCATGTTATGTGATTAGAAGGTAAAGGTGATGGCCTCAGTGCCTGTGAGACGTAGCTGTGGAAAGCTTTGCTCCGTGGCTGGGTGGCTGAATTTCAGTGTGATGTGGAGTGGAACCTAGGCTGTGATGTGATTTTTTTCCAACTCTGGCCCAGTGAAATCTTTGTTCCTTCTCTTTGTCCACCTTAGTCAGCCTCAGTAATTGCCACAATTCCCTCATCAGAGGAACAACCTGGAACAGAAGAGTGACATGGGTTATAAGCAAAGCTCTGTTTCACACGTGTGCAAAAGCTACCTAATAGTTTCTAGTTCTTGAAAACAGTTCTTGAAATTGTAGCTTATGGTTGAAAGAAACTAATACTTCCATATTCTATTATGTAAAGGGCAAAAAAATTGTCTACAAAAGTTTTTTTTCCTCTTTTAGTTGGCTTGTTTCATGTCACTATTGCTTATGATTCTAAGCAAATATTTGACTGAGTGAATCATTGTTATGAGTGAATGACCACATTTATTTTTAAAAATTGTATTCTCTCCTAACTCAGCATGTTGAAAATCAGTCCTAACTTAAATACCATGTTCTCTTCTATACCTTTCTGACTTTTTAAGATTTGTTTGTTTTATTGGAAAAGCAGATTTAGAGAAGGAGAGACACGGAACTTCATCCACTTGTTCAGTCCCCAAGTGGCCACAATGGCTAGAGCTTAGCTGATCCTGATACAGGAGCCAGGAGCTTCTTTCTGGTTTTCTACCCACATGGGTGCAGGGTCCCAAAGGCTTGTGCCATCCTTTGCTACTTTCCCAGGCTGTCAACTGGATCATAAGTGGAGCAGCTGGGATCTGACTCAGTGTCCATATGGGATGCCAGCGGCTTGGAGGTAGAATATTAATCAGTTGAACCAGTGTGCTGCCTGCCCCCCCCCCCTTTGCATCAGGAAATATCGTCTCATTTCTCTGTAGCTCATGATGACACTTGTGTGGAGCCCAAGATTGTTGTTACTTGTGGACTGCATCATTTGTTCTGCTAGACTGTTAATTCCATGAGAGGGTAGGCATTTCTACATGAACATGAAATTTTAAAAATCCAAATGATGAACAAGGCATTACTTTAATATAAAAACTTTGGTTTTTAGAAAAGGAATTTTATTTGGAAAATGAATATATTTTCATTTCCTTCCTCTCTTATGGTCTTATTATATACCATAGATCTTAACTCTTGCTCAAGATCATAAAAAAAAGAGTTCCGTTTCATTCTTTTTTTTTTTAAAGATTTATATATTTATTGAAAAGTCAGATATACAGATAGGAGGAGAGATAGAGAGGAAGATCTTCGGTCCGATGATTCACTCCCCAAGTGAGCGCAGTGGGCCGATGCTATGCTGATCCGAAGCCGGGATCCAAGAACTTATTCCAGGTCTCCCACACGGGTGCAGGGTCCCAAAGCTTTGGGCCGTCCTTGACTGCTTTCCCAGGCCACAAGCAGGGAGCTGGATGGGAAGTGGAGTTGCCGGGATTAGAACTGGCACCCATATGGGATCCTGGCACATTCAAGGCGAGGACTTTAGCCGCTCTTGAACACATGTAAATGTAATCTGATACTGTTGTCTGCTGCTTCCAGTCATTGATTGATTGCAGTTGTGGCTAGAATCCTGCGTCCTAGGACAGGGCTGTTCATGTTGACAGCTGCCTTAACTTTGAAGGGCATGTTTTGGACTCTGCTCAGTTGCTGGGGACTGCCATTGCACTGCCTGTCCTCTGCGGAGTCAGACCTCCCTGACTTTCCCTACACCCTTCCATGTGGTGGCTTCCCACTCATCCTTCAAGATTCTGCTCACATTTCTTCTTGGAAAGTTTCTCTGCTACCCTGCAGAGAAATTCCTTCTGCACTCTTGATGCCTTACATACCTGCCATGATGATCTTTGCCAGGAGATGATGGACAGTGTCTCCGAGCTTGTGTGTTGAGAGAGCTCAAGGTGTAGTAGGAGAACTCACTATGAAAAGTAGCCATAGAAATATAACATGAGCTATGTATAAATCTATCTAAACATCTATAAGGAAATATAAATGTGTAATTTATGAAAGAAGTATGCACAGAGGCTTATCAAGCATGGTGAGGGTTGTAAACTCACTGTGAGGGATCAAAGCAAATCTTGGAGGTGATTAGATTACATGTTATAGCTGATCTAGATATTACTGTAGGAGACAAGGGGCATGGTGGCATGCCATGTGAAACTGATGGTTTCAATATGTTGTTTCTTGGGGCAGCTACCATTAGCCGATATATGTGATTGGAGGTGAGGCCTGTGGGATAGGCAGGTGTCAAAGCAGGGAATGTGGGGACCAGTGTTGTACAGTGCATTAATCGGATGCAGTGCACTGGCATCCAATAGCAGGGTGCTGGTTGGAGTCTGGCAGCTTGGCTTCCAAACCAGCTCGCTGGTAGTACACCTAGAAAGGTAGCAGAAGACAGAACAAGTGCTTGGGCCCCTGCTCTCCATGTGTGGGACCAAGATATAATCCCTGCCCCAAAGCTTTGTCCTGACCCAACACTTACCATCTCTCTGCCCCCACTGCCCCTTCTGTCACTCTTACTTTCAAATACATAAATATATTGCTTAGTCTTTTTTTTTTTTTTAAAGATCATGAAATGTGGCATGTGCATGTTCCGGTGCTTGAAATACTATGCTGAACTGTATGCAAATGATAGAAGTAAGTATAAGGGAGTGGTTCCCTGAAATCATGGGTTACCAAGTTTTGCAGTTTGGACTTGGGTTTAAGTTGACAGTGTTTGAGTGAAAAAGCCCATTGTTCCATTATTCGTCTGACCAGTCTCATAGGTGGACATTTGGGTTGTTTTCAAATTACATTAAATGTTCCTGATCAGATAAATAGGGTGTAATTAACATTTGCCTTTGGGAGAAAAAAATCCAAGTGACCATACTGCCAAGTGCCTCATGTATCGGTCTATGTACAGTTATGAAGTTGATTCAGTTTTTGAAATAATATATAACTCAACTCATTGTAAACAAATTTTTAAAAGATTTATTTCTTATTTGAAAGACTTGTAGAGAGTGACAGGGAGAGAGATCATCCTTCTACTGGTTTGATCCCTTGAGACTAGGCCAAGTCAGGGCCAGCAGGTGCAGGGGTCCCAACACTTGAGCCATCTTCCATTGCTTTCTCAGGCTCCTTAACAGGGAGCTGGATCAGAAGTGGAGTGTTCAGGAATTTAACTGGTGCCCATCTAGGATACCAACACTGCAGATGGCAGCCTAACCACTGCGCCACAGGACCAGCCCCTATATCTATGTTTTCCAGTGGAGATTTAGGTTGCTGCAAGAGATAATTATGGTTACATTAAAATTTTATAGCACATTATGATGATTCTTCAGTAAACCTACTCAAAATCTGTATATCGCTGCATTTTTTTTTTTAAGATTACGTATTTATGTGTAAGATGGAGTGAGAAAGAGACACAGAGAGAGGGAGAGATAGAGGTAGGTCTTCCTTCTACTAGTTCACTGTCCAAATGCTTACAACAGCTGGGACTGAACCAGGCCAAAGCCAGGATTCAAGAACTTCACCGTGAGGTCCATGTAGGTGATAGGGCTCACAGGCTTGGGCCATCCTCTGCCACCTTTCTAGGATCATTGGAAAGGAGCTGGATTGAAAGTGGGTCTCCTCTGTGGTGCTGGCATTGCAAGCTGCACTTAAGCTGTTGTGCCACAATGCTAGTCCCCATCTTATCTTTAATTAAAGCAAAATGGTAGTTTTCAACTAAAAATGTTAAAATGTGCTTCATCATGTCCGGATGATTTTACCAATTATGAAATCAGGTATCTTTTAAATGCTCTTTCTTCCATGTCCTCTTTATAACTCACACCATAACCAGCATTGCATTGAGCTTTAACTGTGAGGTAGGTACTATCCTAAGTGCTGTATGTTTTCTCGTTTGGTCTGCCCAATAAACCTATGGAATAAGTTCATGATTGGCTAACTGCAGTGATGTGAAAGGTGAGTCCCACGCCCCCATCCTGGATGTGGCAATCCTATAGAAGAGATCAGAGTTCTGATTTCATGAGTAGGTCATGGTTTAGCATCTGTGCAAAACTAGCAACAGAGTAAAGAGATCATCTTATTTTAAAATACTCTATAAGAGTTACTCTAGTTTTTCCCAAGTTTGTGTTACCAACAGCAGCTTTCCTTCCTGCACATGTGGCTTCTGTACCTTCCTCCCCACTGATGTCCTCTGTTCCCTTACCTCTCCTGCTTGGTGTGTCATCTTATGCTCTCTCTCCCTGCTCCTTTCGAATCCACTCTAAATGATGGTCATTCTGACACTTTTCTAACCTCCTTAGAATTAGTGGACTGATGTGGGACAAGAATAAGAAAATGTCATTGAATCTCCTAAAATCATGTGGTCCTCTGTGTTTTCCCTAGTTGGCTAGTAAAAATGAAGGTAGTGCCTGCTTCTCTCCTGCGTTATATAGAAATTGTATCAATAAGTTTGGCCAGTTATATATGATGGTATACATAAGAGCTTTTAATAGATGTCTTTGAAAGCAGTAACAATTAGAGGTACTTTTGTTCAGCTTTTAAGATTTATTTTACTTATCTTTAAAAGATTTGTTTATTTTTACTGCAAAGTCAGATATACAGAGAAAAGAGACAGAGTGGAAGATTTTCTATCCAATGTTTTATTCCCCAAGCGGCCGCAACGGCCGGAGCTGAGCCAATCCAAAGCCAGGATCCAGGTGCTTCTTTAAGGTCTCCCATATGGGTGCAGGGTCCCCAGGCTTTGGGCCATCCTCTACTGCATTTCCAGGCCACAAGCAGGGAGCTGGATGGGAAGCATGACTGGCGGGATTAGAACTGGCACCCATATGGGATCCCAGTGCATTCAAGGTGAAGACTTTAGTTGCAAGGCCACCATGCCGGGCCCTATTTATTAATTTTATATTGGAAAGTCAGATATACAGAGAGGAGGAGAGACAGAAAGGAAGATCTTATGTCTGCTGATTCACTCCCCAACTGGCCACAACAACTGGAGCTGAGCCAATCTAAAGCCAGAAGCCAGAAGCTTCTTCCAGGTCTCCCCTGTGGGTGCAGAGTCTCAAGGCTTTGGGCCATCCTCGACTGCTTTCCCTGGCCACAAGCAGGGAGCTGTATGGGAAACAGGGCCGCTGGGATTAGAACTGGCATCCATATGGGATCCCAGTGTGTGCAAGGGGAGGAGTTTAGTCGTGAGGCTACTGCACCAGGTCCTGTTCAGTGTTTGCTGCTGCAAGAATTCAGATTTGAATATAGGATTAGTCTAAAAGTAGGATATTGCAGACCAGTGTGGTAGTGTAATTCGCTAATCTGTCAGCACGAGAATCCCTTATGGGCACCGGTTTGTTTCCTGGCTATTCCATTTCCCAATTCAGTTCTCCATTTATGGCCTATGAAAGCAATTTTTAAATACATGAAATAAAACTAATGTGTTCAGAAAGTTGAAGAGACCTAGGACAGCAAGACTGTTCCCTCTGAATTTTGTTGCACATGTGACAAGCAATAGCTCGGAGCTCTTTCTAGTGAGGTCCTGTAAGATTCTGCCTCCATCCATTCTGGGTCAATACAGCAGTGGCCTTTTCCATGTATTTTCAGCAACTTTTCCAAGGCCAGTTGCTCCTTTAAAAAATTAAAAAAAAAATTTTTTTTTATCCAGGAGAGAGACAGAGAAAACCTTCTCATCCACTAGCTTATTTCCCATGTAGCAGTGGTTCTAAGCCAGGCTCAAGCTGGGAGCTGCAGACTCCATCCAGGTCTTCCAGGCGGGTGTCAGGAACTCAGCCACTTTAGTCATCACTGCTGCTTCCCGGGGTCCGCCTTAAGAGGAAACAAGTCAGGAGCTGGAGAGCAAGCTGGCACACCCCAGCGGGGGAGGTGGGCATCCTAACCAGTGTCCTAGCTGCTTACATCGAATGCTCACTCCACAATTCCTCCTCACATTTTCTACTCCTCTCAAATGGGTTTGTCCATATTCTGAGAAACTTTTTGGATGTGTGGGATGTTCTACAACTCCCCAGTTTTGTACCTATCTAGTCTCCAGCCCTGGCCTTGCATGCTTCTCCCTTTGTTTCCAAGTAAAATAGTCTGGAAGATAAACTTCTTTGCTTTTCATGGCTTCATGTTGGAATAAAAGTGAAGTGCAGATTGCAAAAATTACAAATGGGCCTTAGGATTGTGTATAGGCAGTCTCACTTACATTAGTAAAATCCTTATCAAGTTACAAACAACACCTGAGCTGGGGTTGGCTTTTACCTTGGGCATCTTAACATGTCTTGGCTTCTCAAAAGTTGACATCCAACTCCTAGCATGATTTGCTTACATAACAAAACGTAAGAGGGCCTGGCGTAGGAATTATTTATTTTTCCCCTAATGTATTTGATGACCCACCAGTTGTATCTGAGTCAGACAGTGCTGTCTAAATCTCAGATCCCCAGTTACATCAGTTAGGATGAATTTTTAAGAGTCAAAATTTAGACTGCAGTTAAACAGAATAGGCTTGGACATTTGAGGTTAAAAATCTGTGTTTGACCAGGAAGGCTTGCTTATTTTTCTAGTTACAAAACAATGATTTAGAGGTTATAATAAGGGTACTTCACAGAATGTGCTACAAGAATGTTAAGAGTTCATTTTGAGTGTGACTTACTAATTCAGGCTGATTTGCCCAATTTTGGCTACTGATATTGGAGAAAAAACATCTGTCAACATTGTCTGGCCTTTATTTATAATTTATGCTACTAAATGTTATGTGGATGCCAGGAACAGGGGGCCATGGGATATGATTCAGAAACTTGTCATCCTTGATCCCTGTGAATCTCAGATATGACACTGGCTTTTGTGATTAACTAGAAGCACCAAGAGGCGCCTTGTTACCTCCAAGCCAGTTGTGTCTTCTACTTCTGATATTTCGAATACCATACTAAAATGAGCCAGTAAGATGGATTGTATTTTTCTTTTGGGAGGTAATAATTGTGATCTACTAGCCCCTGAGGAAGGCAGGTTGTAAAGAGTAGTTTGTTCTGGTCTCCACACTTCACAGTGGAATGAGTTAATAGAAGGTAGGCCAATTTACATACAAGTTAGAAATTATGTTTGTCTGCTTTTGAAATGGGCTATGTCCTTTCTAATCAAATTAGTTTAGGTATAGAAATGAAATTATTTTGCAAGCATGCATTTATGAAATACAGGTACAAAATAAATTAGTCAAGTTGTAATTCTACTGGCAATTACTCGTAACACTTCTATCCTACATGTATATCCAAAGAAAATCTTTGCTATCTTAAGAATAAACACAGACTAAGTCAAGATTCCTCAGCCAAGAGCTTAGGGACAGTCAGGAGTTGCTTTTGGCTGTAAGTAATAGTGCCAATAGTGCCCTAAATTGCTGGAGTGGCCATTTAGGGTTACTGTTAGGACTTCTTGCTCTGTCTTCAAGTTTCCAAGATCACTTCAGGGTCATGAAAGGCCACTGTAATTCGGAAGTGACTTGTACATTCCAGTCAAGAAGACAGCCCTCCATTCAAGTAGCATTTCAAACGACACCCCATCAACTCTCCTTCTCCCACCAATAGCTTTTGCTTGCACATCAGTCAGCCAGAACATAGTCATTTGGCTATCCGTATCTGCTGAGGAAATATGCAGGGAATGTAATTTTCCATTGTTAAGTTAGTCCTCCACTCAAAAATAAAACACCCAAAACCATGCCTAGGCTAAAGCAGAAGGCTAGATATTGGTAAGTGTCTAGCTAGCCTTCTGTGATCTGCTTCAGCCTGTCTTTTGATCTTTTGTGCTGTTCAGGGCGCTTGGCACCCTGGCCCCAAGAGAGCACTTCACACTCCTTGAGAATCTCAGAACTATCTGTCTCCTCCATTTGGATGAAAAGCTTTTGTCTCCCACCGCATCCTGCCATACCTCTTTTAAAAGGTTTCTAATATCACGACTCACACATGAGGCCTTTAGGAGATGCGAAGTTATAAGTTACTATGCACTCTCCCTGTTCTTTGATCTCTGTCACAGCCAGGCTTTAGCCTAAGTGGTTCCACAGTGAATTTCTATATCCCTCTGACTCCAGCACCCACCTCATCCTTATCCACTAGGAGACATTGTGTGTAACAAACAATATATATTGGTAGAGATCCATTCCAAACATAATGCCACCAAGATAAGCAGAAAGCAACCTTACCTTTTTTTTTTTTTAACTTTTTGTAAAAAGAAAAGTAGATTTTTATCAGCTTCGGGGATATTCTGTCTTGTTTAATAACTCTTGACTAAGAGTTGTTAGTTATTTCAGTGAAGAGTCTGCTGGACAGAAGTGCAAACAGCAGTTTGTTTTAAAATGCTGACTCCCTGAGCATGGAGGAAACATTAGCAGTCTTTGCCTCTTGGAATGTGTGCATTTGATGTGCTCAAGATTAGGCATTCTGCTAAGGACAAACAATGAGGAAGGGACAAGGACAATAAAAAAGCACTGCTTGGAATGCCATCAGAATGGTTGGGGGTCAAAGGCAGTGCGGTTTGGGGCCTTGAGGAAGTTTCATGTGTTTCCCATTCTTACTCAGCTTTATCATGTCTTCAAGTGTTATCTTCTGTATAACTTCTCCTTGTTTTTAAAGACATTTTCTAATGCCAGCTACTTTGGAGGTTATTACCTTCCCTTGCACATAATGATCTTGAGATTTTTAAAGAAAAATTTTGAGTATGTGTGGACTTGTTCTGTCTTCATAGCAAGCGTCATGCTGTGTGTTCGGTGATATGTGGATACGCAGGTTGTGTTCATATATACTTGTCAGAATTATGGAATGTGTTTTTTAAGGTAGAATTTCGAAACTTGATTTTCTTGGTGACAGAGACTTGTTTCTGGGATTTGTTTTCAAACTTGTGTATAAACCATTGACAAGGTGTACTGTTGAGTGAGGATCCCTATGGAAAGGGCCTTCCTTAGAATTCACCTGTTCCCACAGATGTGGGACTTCACCACTCAGCATCCTCACTGATTCTTATTTGCTGACCAGTAGTGACTAAAGCCTCTGGGATCCCAGTCCATCCTACACAGCGTCACCATGCAAACGTCCCCAAAGCTTTTATATCTATCAGCGAATTCTTATGATGATACATAGGTTTACAGCAACCACCTGTTACCACACATTGCTCAGTCTGATTTTGAACAGAAAGCATCTGCTGCCTCTCATGCATGACTGTTTTTTACTCTTTTGCAAGTAATCATTATCTCTTCTGGTCAATATGAACTGTGAGTGACCCTTAATTGGATGATAGTCTACTTTGCTGTGTAATTTTCTTTTCCTTGGGTAGGCCTTTATTTGTCTGTCCAGTTCCAACACAAGGCTCTTATTTGAAGGTTTTTTTTTTTTTTTTTTACAAAACTGCATACATTTTCTTATTAGGGTTTTTACAGACTTCATAGATGCTATCCATTGGCTAACAAATAAGTGTTGCCCTGAATTTCAAACACATGATTTTTTAAAAAAAATCTTGATTGCAGACCCTCGAGACCAGTTACATTCCATATTACTACGTTTTATCTTCTTACAAAACACATACTTGTAATAGAGCCCCGTTTCTCAGTCTTGTCACCCTGACGTTAGGGAACAGATCATTTGTTATGTGAAGGACTGTCGTCTCTGTACCCTAGAGTGTTTGACAGTACCCGTGGCCTCTTCCTGCTAGATGCCAAGAGTACCCACACCCCTGAATGTGACAGTCAGTGTCTCTAGACATTGTCAGATGTCACCTTCACTGACAGTCACTGGCAGATAAAAAACGTAATAAGTTCCAATCAGACCTGAAAAGCCTTGGGTAAAGATGGACAACTTTTTGAACTCTTGAAGGCAGTGGAACTCGGTTTACTGATGAGAGAGAGCATCAGAGCCTTGCTCTTACTTTTGGAGGCGGTGCCCATCTGAGCGCCAGTGAGGCTGGCCGTGTTTTATTATTTAATTGGAGACTTATCTGGATTTCATACTTGGCCAGTATCGTTGGACAAAGTGCTACTCTTTAACATGAATTTGAGAGAAAGGGTTTGAAATTGTGGATACAAGTTACTGTAAAGTTATATGATTAACAGACATCAGCTATATTTAATACATAATTATGCTTTTCTTTCCTCTTAACTATTTGAGTATTGTCCTCAAGTTTAGAAAACTTTCCAGCTCTGAATGGCATACGTATATCATAAAATGTGTTTACATGTATGTGTAGTGTAAACCGTATCCACAAAAACAGGGATTTTGTGTCACCTGCTACTTCGTTGTAAATTCTTGAGGTTTCTTCTATTATCAAACTAGTATGTGATGACAATGCTATATGGCTGGTGTTCTGCTGATCTAGGAATAATGTGTGATATCCGTTTTATTTTCACAGCTATATGTCAGCCACAATGCAAACATGGCGAATGCATCGGGCCAAACAAGTGCAAGTGTCATCCTGGGTATGCTGGAAAAACCTGCAACCAAGGTAGGAAAACAGTTTTGACATGAGTACTCTGTGCCAAGCAAAATTCAATGATCACACCAAACTACTTTCCAGCGCTGTTAGTGCTAAGATGTGAGTTGCCACTTTTCAAACAGATAAAAATGGTGAATCCTGTTCATTTTTTTTTCTTGACGGACCAACCAAATGACTTCTACCCCATTCATATTCTTTGATACTATTAAAGTATATTTTGAAAAGGACAATCGCTATGGTAATGATGTAGACATTCTTGCATCTGTATTCCTTCTTCCGTTGCTCGTTTGGAAGCTGCCAGCAAAAGTTAACCTCCTGAGATCCTGGGAATGCTCTCTTTTGATAGAGTTCAGATAGGGTGTATTAATTGAAAGGTAGAGCTTTCTTCCAATTCTGAGCCTTTGATTCTATGACTAAATATTCAACTGCTGACCAGTTTGAAATGCCCTTCAGTAATTAAATGCAGGCCTGGCGTGATGGCTCAGTGGCTAAGAGCCTCTGAGTGCTGAGATCCTGTATGGATCATTTCACATGTCCTGGTGGCTCAGCTTGTTATCCAGCTCCCTGCTTGTGGCCTGAGAAAGCAGTCGAGGATGGCCCAAGGCCTTGGGACCCTGCACCTACGTGAGAGACCTGGAAGAAACTCCTCGCTCCTGGCTTTGGATCTGATAGGATCAGATATGGCCGTTGCTGCCACTTTGGAAGTGAAGCAGCAGAAGGAAGATCTTCTTCTCTGTTTCTCCTTCTTTCTGTAAATATTCCTTTCCAATAAAAATAAATAAATCTTAGAAAATAATAGAAATTAAAATATTAGGGGCTGGCATTTTGAGGCAGCGGGCAGAGCTGCCGCCTTCTCATTGGCAGCTCGAGGCCTGGCTGCTCTGCTTCTAATTCAGTTCTCTGCTAAGGTGTGTGCGATGGGAGCAGAGCATGGCTCAAATGCCGCATCACCCTTCCATGGTACTCCTTCTGGTACTCCCGTGAGGACCATGTAAGTTTCAAAGTTCCTGCCCTTACCCAGACCCTATTGTTGCGGCCACTTGGGGAGTGAACCAGTGAGTGGAAAATGTCTCTTGCTCTGTCTCTCCCTCTCTTTTTGTAACTCTGCTTTTCAAATAATAAATAAATAAATAAAGTAAAACTGCTAATTTAGCAAATGATTGTAAAAATCAGTATCAATTGCTTATGAAAGAAAATATTAATTCAACATTGTCAGCACCAAGTATTTTTATGTATTGTCTATTTTAATCTGTACTACTGTGTTAGAAAGTAGAGGATTGTTTGCTGCAATGAAACGATAAATAACTTAGGATTATTGCACTTTTTTCATTTGAAAAAGAAGTTGAGAAGTTTCAAGAATTTTAAATGTCTTGCCAAAATTCACAGAATTCATTGCTAAAGGAGCTTATTTGTCAAATGAGTTATCCACATTCTTTCTAACATACTAGCTTTGATTAAGAAAAAAGAGTGCTAACATGATTCTCCCCCCATTCAAGAAAGTCAGGGCTTGTTTTTTTTTAAATTTCATCTAAAAATGTCTACTATTGGGAGCTAAAAAAATTTAGAAACAGAGTTAGGACTAGTTTTTCACAAAAGGATGAAAAGGCAAGAGTAAACTTTGACTTATTTCTGAATTTATATTAATATTTCACTTATTTCACATGTGAAATCAAACAATGAATTAAGTCCAACTACCCATGAAGACTTGGCTGATCACATCAGATGCAGAAATGATACTGTTGAAATCCTACCTTTCGTCTGTATTTGATTTATTGCAGCATCCCCCTTGAGGTGTGTCATGCAAACTAGTGATTTATAGGTCTAGTCTTTACAACCGCCTAGAACACTGCTGTTTGAAAGTAGGTGTAATTATTCATCAGATGAAATTCATGCTAGTAAAATATGTCATGTCCCATGGCAGGAGAAGCTGTTCATACATTATCTGCCGTCTGATTTATAGCAGATTCTTCTAATGCTGCTTTCTTATCTTACATTTTAGTAACTTGAGATTTACCAAATGATCCTGCGTCATCTTGAAATAAGTGGTGCTTTTGTTATCTCAGTTTCTGTTTCGCTTCCCCAGTTCACAAGCAACAGCTTGCTCCATCCTGGTTATTGAATTACCGGCATTTGTCTAGAATCCCAGTATGCTGCTGCTTCTTATTATATATAAAGTAGTTAACATCAACCTTCATTGTTCTTATTCATGGGTCAACACTATAAAACTTTGTTTTCCTGATGCCAGGAATTTACACAAGGATATTAATTAAAAGAAGCCATTTTCAAAATTGCAGAGAAATTCATTCAAACTCATTTTCAGGACCTTACCTCAACTTGAATGCATTCCTGAGAAACTGAAGTTACAATGGGAACAAAGCTTTCTCACTGGGCATCTCTTACTTCCGGAAAGCCCGTTTATCCTGTTTATCTTTTTTTTTTAAGGTTTATTTATGTTATGTCACGGCTTTTAATAGGTTAGAACGATATTCTGCCAGCTCTGCTTTCAGACCAGAGAGGGCGTCCCCAAGAAACTGTTGAATTGATCTGGACAATAAGGTGCTGGGCTCTATGCATGGCACATGCTTGCAATGAAGGAATCATGACTTGATTTGAAGTGTAATACTGCAACAAGGTGGAGTAATCCACCACGTGGGAAGGGTGCGGGGAGGGGCTGGGGGCACCTCAGTGCCTATGAAACGATGTCATAAAATGAAATGCAATAATTAAAAAAAAAAGATTTATTTTACATTTATTGGAAAGTCAGACATACAGAGAGAAGAGACAGGAAGCTCTTCCATGCAGTGTTTCACACCCCAAGAGGCCAGAGCTGCACCAATCTGAAGCCAGGAGCCAGGTGCCAGGAGCTCTTCTTCCAGGTCTCCCACGTGGATGCAGAGTCCCAAGGCTTTGGGCTGTCCTCAACTGCTTTCCCAGGTCACAAGCAGGGAGCTGTATGGGAAGCGAACCGGCGCCCATATGGGATTCTGGGCGTGCAAGGCAAGGAATTTAGCCATTAGGCTACCGCACTGGGCCCTACCCTGTTTATCTTTTAATGTGTACCTGTTGTCTGAAAAAAAACAGCATATACTAAACTAGTCTTGCTTCCCAGAATCAAACTCCCTAGAGAGAAGAGGGTTTCATTAGTAGTAAATGAGGTTTACACTTGCAAAAACAGTGTGGACACTAAAGATACCATTCAAGTCCAGTCTTGAAAATAAAACTTAGCTAAGAAAAAACTTCTGTGTTTTAATCATCTCTTACTTTTCCTTTACTATCAAAAGGAATGAAGGAAGGAAAGAAGGAGGGAGGGAGGAAGGGAAGACAGAAAGAGCAAGAGAGATAAAGAATGAGAAAAAGAAGTAAAGAAAAGAAAAGACACAAGCGTAGTAGTGGCACATTGCTGGGGAAAGGTGTCTGCTGTGTGGCAGGAACTCTTTGCGCTCTCTGATTTCTGGTACCCGGAAACTCTATTAAAGTGATTTACACATGTTGAGAGCTCATTAAGCATTTGTTCCCTTAATGGTTCCCGTCTAGCACCTTAGGCCTTTCTCTGGATCTGTAGCCTGAGGTCTCTGGTTATTGCGGGAGACTGCTCTACGCGACAGGTGAGCCTATCAGCCATCGCTGCTCCCCAACAGGTCAACCCTGTTTCCATCCCAGACCACACGTGCTGATTAACTGGAAAGCATGCCACAGAGCTATGGGAGATCAAATAGGTGTCTGTCTGCTTGAGGAGAGAAGTAATATTTGAGTTTGAAATTTCGTAGTCTGGAAATTAGTTTCTGATCAGAAGTAAATGAGAGCATTAAGTATTGGCTAGGCAAGTATTCGCCAAGACTTTGGTTTTGAGTTATAGACTATAATTAAGAGCCCTCTAGAAACTTGCTAAGGGGATCAGACAGCCTGAATAAATGACAGGTGCTTATGCAGTGCTGCTAAAACTGCCTGGGGAGCAATGAGAAAAGCAGGCTAAGTCACATTTTGGAACTGGCTTCATTTAACAAACTTGTCACAGGCCTGGTAGGATGTGCTGGTGGTTCGCTGTTCCCAGAGTCCTTCTCTGTATGTGATACACCAAGAGAAGATACAAGATCAAAGGCCTGAACTGATCAGTAACACTTTCTACAAGGCACATACACCTTCACACTGGATGAAATGCTAACCCAAATTCTGGCAACATTCTCTTTGGTCACTTATTTCTCCCCACATTCCACTTTAATTCTTCAGTGATTTTGTTCCCTGTATATTTTTCCTCTTCTTGAATCTCTGTATGCTTTAAAATCTTTCCCCTCAGCCAAAAATCAGTAGTATTATTGATAATAATCTTTTTATAACTTTCCTCTTGGAGGATGATTTTTAGCATGTAAAAAACCATATATTTTTGAAAATAAAAAAAAAGTTCTTTTGCATTCGCAATGTACTTTATAACAATTTCAGAGGAAATATCTTAAAATGATCAATTACTAATGTTTTGCTGTGGATTCTATTTCACATGTTGAATTTCTCGTCCCAAGAAAAGAGTCTGTGTCTTATAACACAGAACCAGACGTTAAATTTTAGTGGAAAATTCCTTAGACAAATTAAATTTGGTAGTTTAAACAAAGCAAAGCAAAACCAAGACTAATCACAAATCTAGTAGCTCCCAGAGCTAGAACAGGTTCTGAAAGCTAACCAGTCATGTGATCAGACACCATTAAAACAAGAAAACAAGTGAGGCATAGAAAGCAGCTTAAATGGCTATACCGTGGTCAGCCAGTCAACTGGTTATAACTTAAACAATCAATTGTTTTCAACTTAATTAGGCAATTAGTTATAGGGCATATTGTAATTTACCAAAGATCAGTTACTGTGATGAACCCTCCAAAGATTTGTAGTTTGCTTGTCCCAGTGCAGGTACACAGTCCCAATCTAGGGGCTTCTGCAGAATTTTGTTTAGCAGACTAGCGCATCTGAAAGTTGATTGTTTTCCCAAACACAGAAGTCTAAGGGCTTTCGGCCTGCTGTTCCAGTTCTTCCTTACAGCCTCACCATTTGAAGATACGATTTCAACCCCAGGAACCAAATTTCATTTGATTTGAAAGTTCATCTGGATGTTAATAATGCAATAGTGTTGAAAAAGAGTGTGATTGCTTTCTTGAGTCTCCACTCCACTTTGTAATATTTGGCAAATTGTTATGGCGGTAGTTAACCTTTTTAGCTGTTTCTTTTAAAGCTTTGTGTGTATGTTCTGATGAAGTCTAACCTACATGATTCATCAGTTCTTACATTTTAATAACATTGATGATTTATAGTGCTATTATTTGAATGAAGCCTTTAATCAGCTCATAAATTTCTGCATAATCACAGAATATTTGAAATCACTATTGTACAATGCCATAATATAGCAAAAGCATTTTAAATTGCTTATTTCAGGCTTCAGTATCTGTAGAGAGTGGTTTGGTTGTAACTGATGTTTGTATGTATATTTTTGAATAATCTATCTTCTGTTGATAACAAAAATTATGCTTTTAAAAATTACCATCTCTTTGGGGGATTTATAAAAATGAAGGGAAATGATAATTGATGGTGTGTGTTGTCTTGAATCTGTAGTGAATTTTCAGGAAAAGAAAAATGAAAGAAAAGAGAATAGAAGAACTAGAAATGTTCTTGTGAAATATCACAAGCACTTTTTTTTAAAACTCCACCAGCTTTATGTAATTATTTAACATATACTTGTAAAGATTTTTAGGGCTAAAATGACATCCGTTCAAAGTTGACTCTTATTACCTTCTTCCTGGTCTGAAGATGAGCACTCCTACCCAGCTCCTCTTGGTCAAGGCAGTGAACAGCCTGTGTTGCAACCCCTGGATCAAGCCACAAGTGTACCTTCGAGGGGTGAGCGTGCTTTGTCTCAGGTGGTCTGCTCCTCCCACCTGCACAGCTTCATGCAGTTGTGGCCCTTGCAAATGTTCTGCAGACTAGCCCGAGAGTGTCTGGCCTTCAGCCTGAGCATGTGAAGCAGGCAGCAGAAATGATTATCTGCTGCTGCTTCTCTGTGATCTGACAAGCATGGAGCCTCTACTGTCCTTTTAATGTGCCAAACATCATTGCTTCTCTTCTTCTTCTCCAGTTTTGATACGTTTTCTAAAAATCAGACAGCAAAATGACCTTTGCTTTTGTATCTTGGCCCAGTCAGAAAACTGCAGAGCGCCTGAAATTGGGGTTTTGATGCCTTTTGGTAAGGAGAGTTAAAAAGTGATTAAATCCTTTTCTCCACTACTATGTTTTTGCAGTGTTGAGTTGCTTAAAAAGCAAGCCATTCATCTGCTTCTTTCAGAGTAAATTTTGTAGTTTCAGAAAGCCTGGTTTTTGATTCCAGGATATCATTTAAGTAGATATATGGGAACAAGTTGCTTAATGTGCTGAGGTCTTAGCAAATCCATCAGTAACCAGGGGATGGTAGCTCTTACCCTGTCTGCCTGCAAGGATAGTGTGAGAATAGGAGCAACAAAAATATTAATGCTTCGATTGTTAAAAAGTAAAGAGTCAGCTTATTTTATAGTTCTTCTAAAAGATTCCATCCCTTATCCAATCACAAGTTTAGAAACTGTAACATAACTGTGTTAAAATAGTTTATCAGTTATGGTCTTTGCTGAGAGAGACCTTGATGCGTTTGCATACCTTCCAAGGCATTAGGGTAATAGCAGTAATAGCAGAGTCCTTGACAAGGTAGAGAAGAGAATTAGGACAGTTAACCTGTTGACGTCTCTTGGCCTATGACCTCCAGTTTAGTCAGATAAAATTTACAAGCTTAGATTTCTGAAACCTTGCCCAGCTGAAGCATCAAAGGGGAAAAAAATTCTCCAAATGAGTTAAAGTGAATGATACATTATTTTCCTTTAAAAAAAAAAACATTTAATTATCTTATTCAGTAAACTCTTCCAGGTTTTTCCAGCTACTTTTCAGTGTCTGCATGCTAATAAAGTTTCTGATTCTTCTTTCTTGAAGTGTAGTAATAATGCTGTGCAGCTTGCATTGTTCTGAGCCATGTCACTTCCTCCCCGCACCCCACTTCCACTGAGGCTCTTGAATCCGTCAGCCTGCTTAACTGTACTTCCAGTTAACAACCAACTCCTTTTAAGAGCTGTGTACTTCATAATGAAAGTATTTAAGTGTATAAGACTTAACTGTAAAGATCTGTCATTTGATAAGTACATGATAGAATTCATTAAATGTTGTAATTATAGATTTTCCTTGTAATTTATATTACTTTTTAAACTTGCAGTGAGAACGAGTAAAGTTAAAATTAAAGCACTGAAATGTTGTCTCCTATTACCAACTTTTAAGATTTATTGGCGAAGTCATGATTAAAGAAAGTTTTCATAGTTTTATGCTGTTCTGCTTCTTATAGGAACACTGCTATCATCTGGGAACATTTTAAATCCATGGCTTTATTTAATAGTACAAGCATTATTTAGGTCTGTGGCCAATATGCTGTGACAGTATAGTAGTTACTGGAATCAACATGTATTGACACTCTTTATAAGACTTAAGGCCAATAGGGAAATGAGGTAATTTTGTTACAGATTAGAAACCCTTGGGAAAATTAAAGACAGTGAAGTTTTTCACTAGGACACCAGACACATTTGGTCTCTTGAAGCTCCCTACTTATGGCAAACATAACGGTATTTGGAAAATACTAATACGCATGGACAGCTATGGAACCCTATTTTATAATTCCTGTGATGGTCTTAGATTTGTGAGGGCAGTGTGCAGTTTTTCGGACACACCTGCCTGTGTGTGCGGGGCAACGGTGG
Organism: Ochotona curzoniae; assembly: GCF_017591425.1. NCBI lineage: Eukaryota > Metazoa > Chordata > Mammalia > Lagomorpha > Ochotonidae > Ochotona > Ochotona curzoniae. Next base: position 42,954,099 of record NW_024467119.1, read on the forward strand.
CAGTCACTGGGGATGTTAACATCAGGCAGCCAGCCGTCCGGGATGTCATCCATTCCATCAGCAGCTGTCAGAGTGCAGCTTTCACAGGTTGCGCTCCATGTATTTGGATTCTTACGTACCAGGTTCATAGCGGGTAAAATAGCCAATAAATGTTCCGACATTTACCCATTGAGTGTTTGTTGCAGTTTTCTTCCATTTCCATATTATTTTGCAGAATGGTTCCCAGTATTTTCTTTAAAAAAAAAATGACACTTTATTGTCACCCTTTCCCTCTAGTTTCACTTGCTCTTAAGTCCAAGTGATTTGCTTGTGGGAAGGGAAGGATGCAGTTGGAGTGTAGTAGTCTGTCTACTGCAGCCCTGTTGGGGGCTGTAAAGATTCCCAAAGCAATTCTAAGTGACCCCTCAGCTACTGACTTGAATCAGACTGGGGAAGGGCTGCCTCTGCTAGGTTGTAGCTCCAGTTTCATGAGCATGACCTCTGAAGAAGCTTCCATCTGCACAGAGCTTCTGGCTCCAAGATGCCTGAAGCTAGAAACTCCAGAGCAGTTCCCGTGAGGAACCCAATGAATTTCTCTGGTTCTGAGGAAAAAAGACCTAGAGATTCTTAATTGATACTTTTTAAAATCCTGGAGATGTGGAATTTAGTCTTACTTTATTGTTTTATTGTGTTTAAACTCAGTTGTGTTTAAAACTTAATGCTTTTTCTCAAACAGTATACTCAGATTTAAATACTATTTACCTAGTGTAGATCATAGATTTCTCACATGCAGGGGTTACTCTGCAGGACCATCTTAGGCTAGCCTTGATGAGTTCTCTTAAGAAATGAGAAAAGATTCTCCAGCTCTGACTGGCAATAAATGTTGAAATCAAAAGAATATGAAGGAGGGGAGATAATTTGTTTCTCATACATTCCTTCTTAACTTTTAGTTTAAAAGAGGAATAAATCAATATTTTTATACTGTAATCTGCAGAACACATCGTATGAGTTAAGTGTTTTTGAATTATTCAAAAACGTAGTTCTATTTTGAAAGCTCTTGGTTTGGAAGAATGACAATGAGGTAGAAAATTGAAGATTTTCTCCTATGCAGGAGATGACAAAGGTATTTGTTTTATTTATTTAACCTTTTCAGGCTTTTACCCTGGGAACCTGCTTACAATTATTTTAAAGGCAAAAAAATCCTAAGTTGGGAAGTCACTGAGATATGGAAATACTCTTAGATTCAATCATTGTTTTGTAGATTTAAAACATTATGTGACTTGGTAATTTAGTTAAGTAAAATAGGCAGATCTCTAATAAACAGGCAGTTCAGTTTTAAGTTTGATCAGATTTGAAAACCACTTCGTGACTGAATATGTATATTTCTTATTCAGTGATGTGGATTTATAGCTAATTAAATTATGCTAATAAGATGCTTAAGTTGATGGTTCCAGACAAAATAAACATGCAGTCACATTTCTTTCTAGTGAAGTGTATATTTGGGGCATTATTAATTCCAGTGTTTGTCATTAGGAGTTTTATGTTCACTTGAGGCAATTTTAAATTTTGGTTGGAAAATTTTCTTATGTGAAATTTATTTTATATTGCTATTTAAACCAATACTTTCAAAACATATGATAGTTTATTATGTTTTTCCCAGTAGTATTTAAATCCATGAGCCCTTCTTAACTTATGTTGGAGGATGTTCTTTTAAAGTTCATTTTGTGCCTTGAATGTGTTACTGCAGTTTCTTTAATCTCAGATCAGTACAGAATGTACAAAACAAGAAAAGCTGCATTAGGAATTCTTTTCTCTAAAGCTATATTGTTCTTTTGGTGAGACTCAAATCAGCCTAGCGATTTATACTCTGTGTACTTCCTTATAAAGTAAAATTGCTCATGTGATGGCTCCTTAATTTAAAGACATTGAAAGAACAGGACACACTGTCGGGAATGGCCTGGGAGTGGAACCTAGATATTTGGAGAAGATAAGGGATCAAGCAACTAACAGATGATAGAGTGCCTCTCCCTGTAAGAAGTTAGCGTGCTGCTCTTTCCAGCGATGGTAAGGAAGAACCGTGTGTGTGAAGAGAATCTTCTACCCTTATGTCTAGAAGCTCCCTAAAGGCCAGCAGACTCCTGACCACTTCCGGCATTATCATTGGTCAAATTCAGATTTTGTGAGCAGGCTTGCTTCTTGCTGTACATAATGGTTACTATATCTGGACCTCCTGTTCTCCTTTGTTCTTCTATATAAAGAAGTATGTTAGGTGTTTTGCCACAAATGCTGAACCTTTGTGATTTTTCTGTTTCAATCCACATGCTTTTCAGATTTGAATGAGTGCGGCCTGAAGCCTCGGCCCTGTAAGCACAGGTGCATGAATACTTATGGCAGCTACAAGTGCTACTGTCTCAACGGATACATGCTCATGCCGGATGGGTCCTGCTCAAGTATGTCAAGAATCTTCACTGTTTTAGAAGTGCTGTTGGCTTGACTACTGTTGCACTCTGGTGATAAGCCTTTGTGAAAATAGCCTTCCAGGCCCTTATAAATAGGATGTGTGCTTGTGTTTACATGTGTGCATGCAGAATTGAAAATTAAAATAAGTGGTGCCCATTTTGGCTGTATGACATTTGTCATGGGTGCCTATGTTACATTGATTTGGGAATGGTATTCGAACTAGTAATTTTGCAACTAAGTTTGTTTCCACATTTTTTCCCCAATGTGTTTACCCTGTCTTATATCTGGGACTAGAAGAACTATTCCAGTTATAACAAGAACATTGGTGACTATTTGAGGAATGTTCAGAGAGAATCCACTAAAACTGTTGAGTGATTGTACAACTCACAAATATCTTCTCATTTTACATTTCTTGCTAACAGTATAGAAACTTTTAGACCTTTATAATAGTCTGACTTAAAAAAAAACTGCTCCAAATGAAAAAAAATAAACAAATGCCATATCTTTGTAGGAAAAAAATGAATGGTGTTTTCCACTATCATTTGGTTGTGTTTATGTTGTAAAGAATGTCCTAAAATTCTCTGTAGGCTCAACATTGAATTGAGGTTTATTTGATGAACAAATAATTTCATGATTTTAATTTTTGCTGATAATCCATTAACTGAGTTGTATTTTATAAAATTTGGAAAGTTGACCTAACTTATTTAGCATAAGCAGACCATGGCAACTTTGAGTAAGGCGAGTACAGTTCTAACACCATGTCCCAGTGTGGTGAGGCTCCCGTAAACATTGCACAATTGAATGGAAATCTCTTGCTGTCCTAAAGAACTTTCTTTAAATTTTGTTTTTTTATTTTATGATGCAATTACACAGGCTCTGGGATTTCCCTTAGCTTCTCTCTCCTCAAGCTCCCTCCCCCACTGATTTCCCTCATAGTTTCACAATAGTGTAGTCCTTCATAAGCAGTCAAAAGTCCATCATTCTGCTATCTAAGTGTGTCAAGGCATTATAGATACAGACAATGGCAGACAGTCCAGCATCCTATCATCAAGATATACTTAAAGATGGATTCCCAACGAAACTGTTGGACATGTGTAGACTATGGATGCTAGACTGTCTGACACTGTACCAACAATGTCGGGGTACACTCAAATAAGGACTGATAGAATTATGATTCCTTATGAAGGACTACACTACTGTAACAAAATGGGAAAAATCTGATGGGGGTGAGAGTTTGGGGGGAAAATTGTATCACATAATTCAAAATTCAAAATAAAAATATATTTTAAAAAGATATACTTAATAGTTTCATTGGGATTCCACCTTCGGTTTGAAAGTAGAGATGCACACTGCATTTTATTGTCACATCTAAACTGTAACAGGGAATTGTGATGACTATTTGGAGGTTTTGGTCATGATCAGCATTTTGTTTGAGTGATACAGAAAACAGCTCCTTTATCCCTTTTCCTTAGTCTTTGAAAAAAACTTCCAGATAATCTGTGTGAGATAATCTGTGTCTTTTAACTCATCAAGAGGATTGCAGGTCCTCTTCAGATGCTAAAAGAGCTGCTTCAACTGGTCATCCTCCTTGAGGAAATGGGTGTGAGGTGGAGGGACTGGGGAGCAGAGGGTGGGAAGGGATTTCAGTTGCTCTCTCCACTCTTCACTTTCTTTGCAAGGTTGGATCATTGAGGCTTCTGTATCTTCATTGTTGATTGTTAGTGATTTCAGGGCAAGTGAAAGCCATGGTTATTTCTGCATAGATTTTATTTATTTATTGCTTTACCTCCTTTGAGTCAGCCAGCCACTGTCTTCCCAGGTGCTTTGACGTGCTCCATGGCGAACTGTCAGTATGGCTGTGATGTTGTCAAAGGACAAACTCGATGCCAGTGTCCTTCCCCTGGCCTCCAGCTGGCTCCCGACGGGAGGACTTGCGTGGGTGAGTTGTAGCATGGAGCACCTCTATCGACAGTCCGTGGTAAGGGAGCAAAGTGGAAGATCCGGGATGGGGCAAGGCAGTTCCCCTGAATGATTAGCTGTCCTTTCGCAGGAGAGCACATGTTCCAAACTGGATCGCTCTTTGCAAATGGACTGGGTTTGTTTTGTTTTATTTTGTCTTATTTCTCCGAAAAGAGGCAGGAGGAGACTTTGAGCAAAGGTACTGTTCAAGGGAGCATGCTGTTTAGGGAAGCAGGAAAAGCTCAGTATTGCTAGAAGATAGGAAGCAAAGGGAAGCAACGAATGTTGAAGCTGAACAGACCAACATGGCTGGGTTGTATTTATTGCACCGTAGAGGTTAGATTTTTTTTTTTTTAGGAAGGTGCTGCTGGCTTTGGTTTCAAACTTGCCTCTGCCATATGCTAAGTCTGCAATCTTCATCAATAGACTTTTCTTTCTTTGAGCTTGTGTCTCCTTATCTCTGAAAGGGCAATACTACCACATAGCACCACTGGGAGAAGTGGATAAGATTGTGTATGTAAAGAGCTTAGCACAGTATTTAGCAGGTGCTAGATCCGATAGCATCTGGTAGTTCAAGAGATATTTATCGAATGCTTTGTCTCAAACATTGTGATAAGTGATAGGATATTTGAAAATGGACAGAGCAGTCGTGATTTTGATTCTCAACCAAGTTGGCATTCTAGTAGGGAGACAGGAAAGAAACAAACACTCGTTAAAGTCATGGCTGTGCTAAGTGTTAGTATGAAATACCAAGACAAAATCAGAAGGATGTATTTAAAAAAATAATGGTCAGAGAAAACTGATTTGGGTCATAAGCCACATGAAGAGTTGGTCAGTCTTGGGAAAGCAGTTCAGGGTGCTGCAAATGCGAGAGACATTGGCTTGTGTGGGTTTCTTTTTCTTTCTCTTTTTTAGACATTGTGATTTCTTTTCTTCCCCCACCCCCTTTTTTTTAAGAAAGATAAGCAGGGAGGGCCCAGTGGGCAGTGTTGTGGTGTAACAAGTAAAGCTTCTGCCTGCTATGCTGGCATCCCATGTCCGAGCTGCTCCACATCTGATCCTCCTCCCTGCCAAAGGCCTGGGAAAAGCAGAGAATGATGGCCCAGGTGCTTGAGGCCCCTCTGCCCCCACAGGATGACCTGCATGAAGTTACTAGTCCCTTGCTTCAGCTTGGCTGAGCACTGGCCATTGTGGCTCTCCGGGGATGAGAGCTCTCTCCTTGCCTCTCTAACTCTTTCAAGTAAATGTACACCTTTTAAAAATGGGGAACTTTGATAATACTAGGGGAAAAATGTAGTGTTCTTTAACCATGGAGTGTGAGTATGAGAGGGGTGGTGACCTGAGATGCAAGTGTTAAGGTTGGTTAAGGGCCAATTCTTACAGGGCCTTCCAGGCCATAGGAGGACATGGATCTAATTCAGAAAGCAATAGAAAGGTTTTTAAACATGGTAATGATCTGATTTCATGTTTAAAATATTTCATGTTGGGAAATACTTTAGAGAATAAAATGGACAAGAAAAGAGCAGTTTGGAGGTTTCTGTGAGAGTTTAACTCAGGAGCTGGAAAGTGGCTTGGAATAGGGCAGTGAATGAGGTGGAGAGAAGACAAATTAAAATAATGGCCCATAGGTAGAATGAATGGGACTTGATGATTTGGGAGTTAAAGGTTTGTCAAGGATGACTCATGTTTCTGATTCAAGCAACTAGGTAGGTACAGGTGTAGTATGTGCTAATATACAGTGCAAAACCAACTCAGTTTACAAGGCTGCCTTGACGTTTGGAGGTGTGCAATTTATGTTTCCCTTGGGGGAAACCAGCTGGATCCCGTTTACGGTAAGCTGCTGCGTATGAGACAACAGTTTGCAGTCAGCTATTTATTTTAAAAACCACTCTGTCTGAACATGCACTCATTCTTCCTAAGATGCAGTTATCTAATATTCTAGATATTGATGAATGTGCCACTGGAAGAGCCTCCTGCCCTAGGTTTAGGCAGTGTGTCAACACTTTCGGAAGTTACATCTGCAAATGTCATAAAGGCTTCGACCTTATGTACATTGGCGGCAAATACCAGTGTCATGGTAAGGAAACCCAGCCGTGGCTTTGCATTGTTTTGTCCCATAACACTGAATGCTTCTCTGTACTGTGGTGATGGCTGGGATGTCAGGGGTGGGAGAGAACTCTGAGCATTGTCATTAAATTAAGCAAAGCAGTAGATGTCCAGTTCAACTACTGCTAGTCCTGGGTCCACATGTACTTGATTCCTTTTGTTGATCTTCCATTTTAAAAATGTTTTTTTTGGGGGGGGAGGGGAATCTGCTATCTTTCATTACATTTATTTCCTAACCAAGCCCTTTCTTTCCCTACTTCCTTCTGCAGATATAGACGAATGCTCCCTAGGGCAGTATCAGTGCAGCAGCTTCGCTCGATGCTACAACGTCCACGGATCCTACAAGTGTAAATGTAAAGAAGGATACCAGGGCAACGGGCTCACCTGTGTGTGTGAGTAGCGCTTGTACCCCAGCACCAGCGTGCACAGCAGGCACTGCTAGGGAAGACAAGCAACAAGATTAATTACTAAAGAAATACAATTCTCACAGCTGGTACTGTCCATCTATGTTTTGCACACACACAAAAATCAATTATTTAAAAAAAATTAGACCCAGTAATCTTAAAGCATTTAAATTTGTTTACTAAAATCTCTTAATAGCTTCACTTTAGGTAGAAACAGTAGAGCCCTACCTGAGAAATTACGTTTTGTTAAAATCATAAGTAAATGATTAATATGTAAGTTTATAATGATAATCTGAACATATCCTGTTCTTCTGTTTTATCCCTCCTCATTTTACTGTTAAAATTAGTTGCCATATTTATTTCCTCTATGTTCAGAACATTTTCAGTTTTTAGGATTTTTGCGGGCCATATTTATAATAATGATTATGTTAAAAGATGAACATGAAAAAAAAATGCCCTCCTGCATAAAAGTTTTACAGACCAAATGCTATCCATAATTTAGCATACATTTCAGGTAACACCAGATAAATGTTTAAATTGCTTAGGTAAAATATTTACTAAAAACCACGGGGCATAAAATCATGGGATTTTATGGGGATTAAAGGATTTTTTCAGGATCGTGTAGTCACTTACAGTCTGAAGTATATCCTTCCAGGCAGATTAAATATTGATTCTTTTTCATGAAGATTATCAAGAAAAAACAACATCCCAGACATGACCTTTATAGTAAAATGAAACCTTATAAATTAGCAGACAGGAAAAGCAACTATAAAGCAATGTATAGAAGATTTCACCGAATTATTTTACATGAACTATATATGTGTGTGTGCACACATAGAATGTGTAAGTAAGGAAAGTGTTGGTCTTTAGACAATTCTGGACATGATTTTATAATATACATGTAACCTCAGGAAACTTAACAGACTCAACCTTTACTTTTATCATATTTCAAAAAGACCTTCTGTTTAAAAAGGAGTTTGCATTTTTCAAATCTCATGGATAGGTTTGACTTGATGAATATTTTAATACAATCATTATGGAAGCACTGATGCATGTTTTACATATGCCTGAGGGATGAGTCAAGATACATGTGACAGTACTTCAGAAAGTTCATCAAGCGCTGGCAGTGTAGTGAGGGATTTAAGCTGCTACCTGCAATGCTAGAATACTTTATGAGCACCAGCTCAGCCTGGTTCCTCTGCTTCCAATCTGGCTTTCTACTAATGTGCCTGGGATGGAAGGGAAAGATAACCCATGTGCTTGGGACACCCTGTCTGCATCAGAGGTCAGGGTGTGTTCAGCCGTTTGGCCTAAATCAAAGGATGAAGACTTCTCTCTCTTTCTCTCCCTCTGTTTAACTCTGCCTGTCAAATACTGAATAAGTTCATCTTTAAAAATAATTCATTAAATGGAATTAGGATAATGTGCTATCTACAAACTTTTTGAGGCATTCTTATATGGAGTAAGTGTGTGTGTACAGATACATAAACATACCTATATTTATTATTTGAAAGTTAGCTTGACTTACAGTAGGAAATTTTCTAAAGGCAAAACATAGGACTAATTGACATGAGGCATTTCCATGTGTCTAATAATGTTTTATTTCTAAGGAAGAAATTGTTATGTGCTAATTTACATCTTTTGACTTTTTTAGATATCCCAAAAGTCATGATTGAACCTTCAGGTCCAATTCACACACCAAAGGGAAATGGTACCATTTTAAATGGAGATGAAGGACATAGCAACTGGATTCCTGAAGTTGGAAGTACTAGGTGGCCTCTGAAGACTCCGTATATTCCTCCTGTCATTACCACCAGGCCCACTGCTAAGCCAACACTAAGACCTACACCAAAGCCAACAACGCAACCAACTCCATCACCGCCACCACCTGCCCTGCCAACAGAGCTCAGAACACCGCCACCGCCAATCCCAGAAAAGCCAACCACCAGGCTGACCACTGTAGCACCAGCCACCAGTACATCTGCAGGAGGGATTACAGGGGACAACAGGATACAGACAGATCCTCAGAAACCCAGGGGAGATGTATTCAGTAAGTCTCCTAAGTGTTAATGCATTTTTAATAGGCATGCTATGTTGACATTTCAACCACAGGCCATGTGTTATGCAAGAGTCACACTCATGAAAAGCTGTGTGAAGAGACAGAACACCATTGACAAATAATACCAAGAGCTGTGGGAAGTCAGTGTGGTTGTGAAAGCAGTAAAGAATATGTGCAGAGTTGAAAGGAATATCACAAAGTTGTATGGTAAATGCCACTCTTTTCCGGTATTAGAATTCCAGCAGGCAGATTCACTTGTAAACTTTGAGAGTTGAGATGGATTATGGTATCCCACGGCATTTTACTTCTAATCTGTATTCACTCTGTGAGTATTGTTGCGTACTTGTCTGGTGTGGGGCCATGTTTTAGGCATTGGTCTTACAAAATCAAACCGGGAATGGTCACAGGCTGGTGGGAAAAACAGCTACCCAGAAGACAAGTGGTACCATGTTAGTGGAAGATTTGTGTAGGGCATCACGGGAGTGGAAGGGGTGCCTAGTCAGTCTTTGGGTGGGGAGTAATCAGGGAGGGCTTCCTGAGCAACATGAGCAAAGGACATGAGAGAGGGGGAGTGTTGTGGTTAACAGAGGCAGCTCAGCAAAGGTGCAGAAATGGAGGCAGCGTGACCTCCTCAGCGAACTGTTGGTGTGCAGAATGATCCGTAAACGTGGGCTGTGTAGTATTCTGCAGTATTCTGTCTTTAAGAGTTACAGCTACCTAATGTTAAAAATATATTCTGACAGAAATTGTCTGGAGTATTCCTTTTAATGTTTTTCCTTTTTAAAAAGTTTTACTCTGTTTTTTCTTCATACCAACATGCATATGAATTAAAAAGAATATCGAACTACACAGAAAGCATTTGTGGAGATAAAATGGGGTTGGCTCAGTTCTGTTTAAGAGCATGCAATCTGAGACTGTGGGATCTTAAAGACATGCCCTAGGAGGTGATTTTCTTGATCCTGTGCCAAGGTGCTGCGTGCCACAGATAGCACTGCTGCCTGTGGACACTCCCACCAGGAATTAAATTCCACGCCCATCACATCTTCAGTCAGGGCTGCTGGTTAAGTTTAGCACGGTGAGAAAATTCTGGACACTTCTTGCTGTTTTATAGTTTGGGTATATGCTTGAAAAGGGACAGAGTTCTGAGTTCGTTCATGACCAATACCGAGAGCCTATTCACTGTGAATACAAGAGAGGAAGCTTTAAACTGTTTTGGATCCACACCATTCTTTTTTTTAATTTTTAAAGAAGTGTTTTTACAGTCACAGTCAAAAAAGGAGAGACAGAGAGTCAGATCTTCCATCCTGTGGTAAGTCTCCAGAAGCCTGCAACAGCCAGGCCTGGGCCAGGCTGGAGTCCAGTCTAGAATTCCATCCGGGTCTTTCACATGGGTGTTGCACGCAAGAATTTGTCCATCTACCACTGCTTTCCCAGGCATATTAACTATGGCAGAATGGGAACTGGTCTCAGCTGGCACCCAGATGGGATGTTGTCACGGCTGGCAGTAGCTTAGTGTGCTATATACTGCAACATTGGCCCCTCCATACCATTTCCTCATTTAAGATTTTATTCACTTCTAGCATAATAACTTCAACCATCCTTGTCCCCCCCAGCACTGAAGACAGAATTTGGCTTGACTCACTTTATGAATTAGCAAGTGATATTGATTATGGCCACAGTTTTACCAATCTCCCTAAAATGACTTCATATTTCAATTCTACTTTTCTTTTCATTGAAAGATTGTTTTAGAAAATGATTTTTGATTAACAAATGGTAATTATATCTAAGTCATCACTAATTAAGTAGCCAAATGCCCTGTTCTTATGAGGCCTCTTTATTTATTTATTTTAAGCATGTATGTATGCATGCATGTATGGGTGGATGGATGCATGTGAAAGCAGAGACAGACACAGAATTTGGTAGTTCGCTCCCCAAATGGCCAAAATACCCAGGCTTGGGCCAGGCCAAAGTTAGAAGCCTAACAATCTGATTCTCTCACATGGGTGGCAGATCTACTATGTGAACCGTCACCCATTGTCTCCCAGGGTGTACATTAGCAGGATGCCAGACCCAGAAACAGCTGCAATTCAAATCCAGGTATTCCGATAGGAGATATAGATGTCCACGTGGAAATCACTGCACCAGATGCTACTCCAACATCCCTTATAACTCATCTGAAGGGCCCGGCACAATGGGTCAATGGTCAGATCCTCACCTTACATGCTCCAGGTTACCATATGGGTATGTTGCAAATGGACCATATGGTTCCATATGAACCAAGTGCCAGTTCATGCCCTTGCAGCCCTGCTTCCCATCCAGCTCCCTGCTTGTGGCCTGGGAAAGCAGTGGAGGCCAGTCCAAAGCCTTAGGATACTGCACCCGCATGGTAGCATGGTAGAGACCCAGAAGAAGCTCCTGGCTACTGTCTTTGGATCAGCTCAGCTCCAGCTGTTGTGGCCACTTGGGGAGTGAATAATCAGATGGAAACTCTTGCTCTCTGTCTCTCTTCCTCTCTGTAAATCTGACTTTCCAATAAAAATTTTTAAAGTATCCCAAATGATGGTATCTCCAAAAGTGACTAGATTTGTTTCCAGTAACCCAGTGTGCTGTTGGGAAAGTCTTTTTTTATGTGTTACCTAAATTTGTGAAATTACCATACAAATCTTTTATATGTTGTCAGGTACTTAGGATAAAATATCTCCATATATCATATTCTGTGTACTCAAGGAATATCTTTAGGAAATGCCTCAAGTCTTTCTTCTTTGGGCTCAGTATTTTTTTAAAAGATGTATTTATTGAAAATTTGGAGTTAGAGAGAGTAAAAGACAGAGAGAGGTGTTTCATTCACTCCTTCAGTGGGCATAATAGCTGGCACTGAGCCTGTCCAAGCCAGGATAGAGGAACTTCTTCTGGGTCTGCCACACAGGTGCACAGGTGCAAGTACATGGACCATCCTGTGTTGCTTTCCAGGCTCCTTAACAGGGAGCCGAATTGGAAGTGTATGGGATGTGGGCACCACAAGCAGTGGCCTTACCTGTGTGCTGCCTACCCCAGTGATTTATGTTTCTCTTAGAAACACTGTTTACCAACCTACTTAGCAATTTTTGGCTGTGTCCTTTGAACATTCTTTGGTTTTCAAATCTGTCTCAAACAATGGGATCAAAAGACACTTAATAGTCAGATCTGATCTGATACTAATCACAAAGGGAGTGTTTTATTTTGTTTTTTTTTTTTCATTCTTTGTAGTCTAAAGTATTGGCCGCTGTCACTGAGCAGTTATTTAATCCCTAGTTTTTTTCCTCAAATGGTCACACAGCGCCTGGTGCATAAAGCACTCCAACGTATTTGTTCAATCAAACGAGATGGAATTTTATACTGGAGATGGTTTCTTTTCATTCTTTGTAAATAATCTCTCATGTACTTAAACTAGCTAAATTCCACCTGTTGGTTTCCAAACTCCTTCCCCAAAGATCAGTTAGTTCGGATTATGGTCCTTCTCTTATGCTGTTATAATTAAAGATAGCCATTCAAAATGCGTATTCTCTAGGAATTTCCAAGTCTAATATACTTATAAATTTTAAGCATGATGTTGAGGAATAGCAAAAAGCCTACAAAAGAATTATAAAAACAGGGAGGAAGCATTTGAAGCTGAAGATTTCTAATGACTGATAAGAATAGAATGAATTCAGTTAGAGGACCTGGTTTTGATTCTCAGCTTTATTAATTACAAGTTATGTGAGTTTGGCCTAGTTACTGTGCTTTTTATGTCATTTTCTCATCTGCAAAATGGAGAAAAAATTCCTAGTCTTCCTTTCTCACAGAGTTGCTTCAAAGGTCAGAGTTAAGACAGGTAAAAACATTTGTGAATTTTTACTAAGACGTCAAAAATTAAGACATGTAAACTACTTCCTGTAGTTTGTTTACTGTCAATACCATGATGGAATGAATTTCTGTAGTAAGTAGTAAGAAAATAATCTTTTATGTGTGATATGAACTATGCAGCACTTTTTTTATATGGACTGTTCCACAAATTTGCATGTCCTCCTTATGCAGAAGCCATGCTAATCTTTTCTGTATCATTTCAATTTTAATTTTTGTGCTGTGCTAAGCACTTATTCTAAAAATTAATTTGAGGAACTCTGGTTCTTTTGGTTCATGTCACTGTGAATGTAATCAGATACGTTTTCACGGCTGTTGCTTTAAGCCTGGTTCAGCAGCCTTAAAGCCCACAGATATAGCGTGGAATTCCAGTTCTTCCGATAATGGGGCACACCAGTGTTTCTTGGCGTGTGTTTCATAGGTATTAGTCCTCTCTATTGTTATTGCAGATGTACACCAAAAAATGTTCTGAGGTCAGATGTATTTGAGAAATCCTAGGTTTAGCCGTGTTAGTTGACTGAAGACTTCTTAATACTTAATGTGCTAAGGGGTCATTATAAATCTCTAGGAGAGGTAGATATGAGCAACATGTTCACAAGTGGATTTAACCATGGGATTATTTAACTCCTGGGATTAGAGTTCAGTGCTGCCCATTTCAAGTCAGGCTTTGCTGAACTGAAAAGCACAGAAACCACTCTCCACAAAACTCTACTGCCCTCACTAATTAGCTCTCATGGCATATTTCTTGAGACAAAAGGGTTGAGCTTGGATTCCAGCATAGCTTAGTGAGATGGATGGGAACTGAGTGGACAGACAGGTACAGGGCACACACAAAGCGGATTTAAGCAGTAAATGGATACCAGAGTTGTGGTGCAAAGCATCGCTTAAAAGTTGGGAGACCAAGAACCTAAGACAAGATGTGGAATCTGAGTTGGTCAGAATTCTTCCAGAGTAAAGAAAATATCAATATCAATAACAAATTTATGTAGAAACCAAAGTAAAGGGAGGTTGGGGAAACTACATCCCGGTTTAGGAATATAATAAAGGAAATATTCAGCTTCTAACAGTGGTGTTTTTTGAAAAAATCTTTAGTAACATGGGAAATTATTCATGTGTAAAAATGTTAAATGAAAGAAGACAAAATTATGTGCGCCACTCCAACTAGATATAAAATACATGGCCGCCTAAGTCTCTATATAAAAATGCATAGGAAAAAGACTGTAAGGGGAACCATGGATATTTTCAGTTGAAGGTATTTTAGGTGGTTTTAATTTTTGTTGTTATCTCTGAGCAATGAGTTTTAAACTTTTTATTTCCACTGTTATAGGAAATAGTAACTTCTCTTAGTTCATTCCTCAAATGGCTGCAACATTTTAGTCTGGGCCTGGCCAGAGCCAGGAGCCAGGAAACCCCAGCAGTGTAGTTTGCAGGCATCCAAACACTTGGGCTTTTCTTTTCCTGCCTAGAGCAGCTGAGACTCCAACCAGCTCTCAGATATGGAATGGCAGTGTAGCCAGTGGTGGTTTAATTTGTGTCACAATGTCAACCTTTTAATCATTTTTATTTTATCCTTGACATACTGGTTATTAAAAATTCACTGAAGGTTTTAATGGCTTCTATTTTTATTCTTTTAAGGTTTTCTTTCCATTTGAGTGGGTCGGGTATATCCAGTTTTGGCTACAAAATTGACACTGCCACAAAGAGTATGGTTCTCACATAGACCAGATAGCAAAGTTTTTTCCCCTGCAAAGTGTTTTCAGAAGCCTGACTGTATCAGAATAACCTAAAATGCTTATTTAAGGGGTAGACTCCTAGTTCCTATAGCACATTTATGAAGTCAGACTTTCTAGGGGAAAGTGCTATTGCTTTAATGAGCATACAAGTCCCATGAGAATTTGGTTAAAAGACTGATTCAGTAGGTCTGGGGTAGGACCTAAGTTTCTGCAGTTCTGACAAGCTCCTGGAGAAAGCTGCTAATCTGTGGCCCACACTTTGGAAGCAGGGCTCTCTACCCCATGATGGCAGCTGCAGCCTGGCAGAAGCATGTATCCTGAGGGAAAACTGAGTTAGCCAGAGGTTGGATGCCTAGAATATAGAACTGTATCTGGGCATTTGTCCACCCCCTCCTATAAGCTTGTCGAAGATGACGTGACTAAGACCTGCGAGGTGCTCCTGTGAATGTGTGTCCCAGAAGGCGCCTTCTGGCAGCCCTGTTTGTACAGGAGGAGAGGTAGCATTGCAAACCCAGGGCACCAGGTAGCAAGAAGAAATGTACTTGGTACTGATTCTGCACTGCTCCTTGTTGTCCTGAATCTCTTTCCCTCATTTCATTTTACACATTTTACAGATTCTCTGGCTAGTCTCAACTTGTTCTTAGCCGGGGAAATAGGGTGGTCTCCTGATTCTGTGTAGTGATGAGTAAGAATTGTTTCTGCTGAGGTGGTGAGAAGGTCTTCAAACGAGTTTGTTCTCCAGTAAGCAGTCAGGCCCACAGAGACCCAGAGAAACGTCTCTTACTTCCCCAGAAATTACATTTCTGCTTGTGTTTTTAAGGAGTGAATTATTGCTGCTTACCGGTCAGAATCCAGTATTATGAATTCTGAAAGTTTTCAAAGTTTTTTATTTATATTTTAATTGGATCCCATACTGGCTGCTAAAAAACAAATAAGAAAATAGTTTTCCCTGGGAAGTATAAATTGTATTTTGCTGAATATGACCCAAATCAGAAGTAAGATTTTATTTTTAAGTGACATGCATATTTGTCCAGGGAGTTATAATTAAAAGTGTGGTGATTTGGGGCATGTTATTAACTCTTTTCCATTGCTTCCTGTCCTCTTCTGTAAGTCAGGATAACAGTGCCATTTACTTCACTCAGCTGATGTGAGAATCAGTTAGGAGGGATGCGTCTAAGACTTGTAACCATAGTAGTTATTGCAAAGTAAGAATACACAACTTACTGGCTATTACTGCTGCTCCTGCTGCTGTTAATTTAGATAGTAATAATAGAATTTCCTACTTATTTCACCAAAAAGCAGTTTGATACTATGTTCTAGTTCTGAGTTTATATTTTTCCAGATGATTTTTGTTATGGTTTGTTATAATTTTAACATTTTTTGCTACCTAGATCTCTTTGAAATGCGATTTGCCAGTGTGAGTCATAATGTGAATAGAAACAATGAAAATAGAAATTTGTTACCTTAAATGTGAATATCCCCTGTATATTACCATATAATTGACATATTTCACTTGGGGTTTAAACAGTTGTGAAATTAAAATAGAGACTACATCCCCTCATTCCTTTGCTATGAAAATGACAAAAACCTTTTTGTTTATTTTTTCACTTTTACTTTTAATAGTGTTTACATAGTTGAGAAGGATACATGCCCATGTAGGTCTCTGATTAGGATGGGAAAGGTCCAGACATGGAGAAAGTTGGGTTGGACAAATGTTTCAATTTGTTTTTTCTTTTTCATCTCCTGTGTCCAAAGGGAGGGAATTGGAAGGGCCACTCCTGGCTATCAAACTACATCAACACCTAGGGATGGGACACAGTCATTTGGTGATGCCTCAGAGACCCTGAGGAGAGGAAGAGTATTTTGAGGGTGTTACTTGAGTGGTCTTGATAGTTATATCATTGGCTTTGTGGCACCAGGGTTGAGAAAATCTTTCCAGTGTCTGTTGTCTGACAAAGCCTACCTAAATGCATCCCCAGGCCCAGGAACACGTTGCAAAGCTTGGCCAGAAGAGTGTGCTTTCCATCAATGTTCTCTGCTGGCCTAGATGAGCTGATTGTCATGTCCCCAGTGTGCATCTGGGCTTGCTCTCCATAGCACAGGTATCACACCTGAGGAGGCCAAGTGCCAATAAATGCACTCCAAGGTTGGACCACATATATTGTAATTTTCACTGTGGATGGAGTTTGAATCTAGAGGTCTAACTGGGGAGTCCCCCAAATAACCTCACTTGGGCATCCTCAGACTTGGCTGTTGTTTGCATCAGTCAGTACAGGTTCAGGTTTAGTCTGCCACCTGTAGCAGGTAACACATGTACCAGTTGATACAACTGCCTGGTCAGTTCTGCCATTAGCCACCATCTCTCACACAAATTAATGGGTACTGTGGCCAACCTAGGCCAGACCAGCCCTCCACAGGCCTGGTCTTCATGCACTCTAGCAGGTGTTGTGGCTTATTTGGGGAACTCCCCAGCCTTAACGGACCCACTCCTAGCACTAGGTCTTGAGTTTGCCAATGAGTATGCTGCCCAGTCTGAGATGGCCCGCCCCCAGGCTCCACACTCACCAGCAGTTGCTATAGCTTGACTCAGCCCAGCCTACCTCTAGTCACAGCTCTTGCTGGTGGACACAACAGTCTGGCCCAGCCTGGCCCACCCCACATGTGAACTGGAGGTCTGGCCTATACCTTTCTTGGCTCTTGTTCATGCCAGTGTGTGCTGTGGACTGGCCTAGACCAACCCACTACCAAACCCAACTCACACACATATGCTGACAAGTGCTGCAGCCGAGTCTGTCCCTACTTTGGGAACTATAGACTAGCATGGAAGTTCCCCAAGTTCTTTTACCAGGCTCGTTCCAGCCCCAGATCTCACATGTGCCAGAGGGTGCTGCTGCTCATACTGACATGGCCGACCCCTAGACTTGGGCCCCTAGATTTGGCACTTACCAGTGGGTACTGTGGCCTAACCCAACTGGCCGTACCCATTTTGGCTCCTGTTGGTAAATACTACAGCCTAGCCTAGCCCAGCCTGGCCTACCCCCAGATCTGGTTCTTATTTGAACTGGCAGGTACTGCAGCCTAGCATGGCCCACCCATCTAACACCCATTCTGACCCATTGTGAGTGCCAGTGGTAATGGAGCCTAGCCCAGTCTGGCCTGCCCATAAATCAGCTTGAACATATGCAGACAGGTGCTGCAGCCTTTCCCAGCCCAGGTTGTTCCCAACCTCAGCTCTTGCAATTCCTGGTGGGAGAGTTGTCAAAGTGCTACTACCAGATCCATTCTCTGAATCTTGGACATGTCAAACAGTCTGCAATGGCCTACCCTCAGTCTTAGCTGTTGCTGGTGGGTGGAGTAGCCTTACTCAGCTGGGCACAGCCCACAACCTGTGCTTGCTCTCATGTGTGCAAGCAGGTCCTGCAGCCTGGCTCAACCCAACCTGCCTCCAGACCTGGCCCATACAAATACTGCTGAAAGATGTAGCCTTGCCTGGTTGGTCCATCCGCAGGTCTGGCTATTGTGCCTACCAGAGAAGTTCTCTAAGTTTGCCGATTGGGCCTATTCTCAGCTCAGGATCTTATGCATGCTGGGTAGAGAGGAGGGGGTACTGTGGCGCTGTGTGGCGTGATCTGCCTTTAGTTCTGGCTTTTGTGTGTGCCTGTGGGTCCTGCAGCCTGGCTGTTCTACATCCTCCCTGCCCTGGCTTCCATGAGTGTCGGGTCAGTAGTGTGGTTCAGCTTGGTTCAACCCTTCGCTACCCCAAGCTCTCCACACATACTAGTGGGAGCTGTGGTACTACAGTTCCACTACAGGATATATCCCCAGATCCAGTTCTCTTGCATTCTGGTGGGTACTGCTGCCCAGTCCAACATGGACCATCCTCTGCTCTGACACTTGTGGATGAGTACTGAGTCCTAGCCCAGCCAGTCATTGCCCCCAACAGCAGCTTTTGTGTGCAGCAGTGTGCAGTGGTTGATGCTGTTTAGCTCAGCCCAAGTCTACCTTGTGGGTGGGTGCCTTGGCCTGACCCATAGATGCCCTCTGGGTTCTACCCTGTAAACCATGCCATCTCAGCTTGCTCCCCTGCCTGCAATTGCAGTGGCCCAGTACCCTGTAAGACCCCAGAAATCATCTCCTCCCTAGAAAATATTTTTTTGACTTCTCTCCAGACTGCCCCGTCTGCTATCCCCACTCCAGGGCTTGAGTGTATGTCCCAGCCCAGTGTTCCCTGCTTTCCCCACAGATATTGAAAAAAAAAAAAGCAGGTAACTATGCTGACACACTGTTATAGTGAATACAAATTTGGCATTAATCATGCCCCGAATGCCTGCCAGCTACTGATAGCCTTGCAGTGTAACGTACAAGGCAACCTGGGTAGTTGCCTACAGCTCGGGGGACAAAAAGCCTTTTTAAAGATGAATTTGTGTAGATGCAAAACTCACATGTAGAATCAGATGAATATCAGAAGTAAGCCATCCTTTCTTCCTTTACATTGATTCTTTGGGCCTGTTGGAAATAAAGCAGCAGGGACATGAACTGGCGTCTCATGCTGGCATTGTAGGTATTGGTTTAACCCCTATGCCATAGAGTTAGCCCCATCACTTTTTTTTCAAGTCTACTTCTGTTTATCTTGAGATGATAAGTTAATATTACTTAAATGTTCTTTCCCCCATGATTTACTTCACTTAATATTTTTATATAAACTGAAATACTGCAAGGAGTGGGTAGTGTATCTACTTTTGCCACTTCAGTGGGATGCTCTTAATTCCTGGTGTGAAGAAGGAGAAGTTGTTATGTGACCGTGAAGTGTTACAGCACAGACCCCACAAAATTGTAAGACCTGATAGATAGCACCTGAACATTTCATGTCACCGCATTTCTTGGAAATGTGTTTCACTGCATTTCTTAAATGAAGGTGTATATGATCATCCAGTGTTAAACTAAATGATTCCTATAGCCAAATGCTTAATATGCTAATGAACCTCTGATGTTTTGCAGGTGATTAACTCACTAATTCTTTCAAAAATGTGTATTCTCATTTCTTACTTTCTCTTAAACCTCATCTCGGGCTGCTTTCTCCATTTCTGACTGTCTTCTAGCCATCTGCAATTTATTTCCCTTAATACTCCAAGCCCTTTCTTTGTAACTGCTGCCTGAAGTCATTCTCATCTGTTTTTTTTAAAGATTTATTTATTTTTATTGGAAAGGCAAATATACAGAGAGGAGGAGAAACAGAGAAGAAGATCTTCCATCCAGTGATTCTCTCCCAAGTGGCTACAATGGCCAGAGCTGAGCTGATCCAAAGCAAGGAGCCAGGAACTTCTGGTCTCCTATAAGAGTTCAGGGTATCAGGGCTTTGGCCCATTATCTACTGCTTTCCCAGGCCACAAGCAGGGAGCTGGATGGGAAGCAGGCCATCTCAAACTGGCATGCATATGAGATCCTGGTGCATGCAAGATGAGGATTTTAGCCACTAGACTATCGTACTGGCCCCTATTTTATTTGCTTTGTTTTCAATTTGAAAGAGAGAGGGGAAGGGAAAGAATGAGGGAGAGAGAGTGAGAGAGTATATTTCACCTGCTGATACATTGCCCAAGTACCTAGGGTTAGACCAGGCCCATTCCTGGAGGCTAGGACTCAATCCAGCCCTTCCATGTTGGGGGCAAGGACCCAAGTACTTCAGCCATCATCTACTGCCTCCCAGGGTGAGTATTAGCAGGAGGCTGGAATCGGGAGCTGATGTAGGTTGCCAGTGTCCTAATCACTGCGCCAAATGGCTGCCCTGTCTCTCAGTTTGTGTCACTTCCCCAAAGAGAATCTCTTTGCACTTTATGTATAAACAGGAGTCTCCTAGTCCTACCCCCGCCTCTGCTGCTGTTTGCCTTGAGACACTGTTTTTCATTTGAAAGTCTTTCATTGTGTGAAAATGGAGAGCTTACCAAACTGTCCTACCATCCCTGGAAAATGATTCTGGAAAAGTTGAGCTCCCCTTTTCACAGATAACTTAGGTTACAACAAGAGAAGGAAACATAAGTATACTTGTCCAGTAGAATTTTTATAGCTCGCTGTCATGAGAATTGAAATGTGCTTGTCTACAGTTTTGCCCCATTTCCTGTGGAGAGTAGAGGCATCCCCTTCTCAGAGCCTCAGACAAGCAAAGGAAGGCTGTGATTGGGTGAGGTTGCAAATCAGGTTATACCCCTCATGTTGTCAGTCTACTATTCTAGTTTTTTCTGTCTTCCAGTCTTTCCCATTTACTTTAATGCTGGGAGGAAAATACCGTCCTTCACTGTTGGTGGGAGTGTAGGCTAATATAAACACCATGGAAGTCAGTGTGGAGAGTGCTAAGAGAACTGAAAATTGATCCACTGTGTGACCCATCTATCCCACTTTTGGGAATATATCCAAAGGAAATGAGATCTGCATATGAGAAAAGACTCTGTAATCCTATATTCACAGCAGTACAATCTACAATAGCAAAGACATGGAAACAACCAAGATGCCCGTTGAAAGAGGAGTGGTTAACAAAACTGTGGTACATCTACTCTATGGACTACTACTCAGTCATAAAAAAAAAAAATGAAATTCTATCATTTGCACATAAATGGTCCTAACTAGAGACCATTATGGTCAGTGAAATAAGCCAATTCAGAACATATCTTATGTTCTCTCTGATATAAGGCAACCTTCATGCAAAAATAAAAGATAAAAAGATATGTAGGTAAATATGCATGTATAAATAGCTTTATAGAAGAACTGTATAGGAGACTATCATATGAAGATGTGAAGATACAATGCAGTATGCATCTCTACTTCCAAATTAAAGATGAACTCCAAATGAAACTATAAAATATATCTTGACAATAAGATGCTGGACTGTCTATACCTGCAATGTCAGGATACACTTTAATAACAATGATAGACTTATGATTGTTCTTGAAGGATTATATTTATTATGATAAAAAAGGGGAGATCAGTAGGGGAAGAGATTGGGATGGGAATGGGAAATCCTAGAGCCTTTTGAACTGTATCATAGATAAATTCATTTTTAAAACAAATGGATATTGACTAAATTTAGAATTTTTGCTAAAAACAACAAGAACATCATTGTAAAATGATCCCTTTTGAATGATGTCTGTTCCATGGTATTCTGCAAGTTTCACTCCCTGCCTTACAAAAATAGAGCTAATTAATGGACATTCTTACAAAGATAAAGGAGTATTCCTTGGCTTGTGGCCAAGAATTCCCCTCACCACTACCCCCACAGTCTAACTCAGTTACTCTTCATGACAGCTTCTGGCACTTCTCCTTCCAGGCCCTCATCAAAACTTAGAATGACTAGGCTCATTTATCTCCATCTTTAGTGTCTGCTTCTCCTATTAGAATTCAAATCCTGTAAGACTCTGTTCTGTGTTGTTCTGGGTACCCCTGTTCGCCCTTTCTCTTCAGTGCTTTTAACAGTGCTAGATTCGGTTGGCAAGTAGGCATTGAAGGAATAAATAAATTATTTAAATAAATTGATTATTTTTGAAGTGGGTGTTTTGAACTGAGTCCTAGTTGTGTCATTTGAAAAAAAAAAGTGTTGACAAAGTACATGAGTACTTTGGGGTCTTTGTATTTACTCAGTCAACACTTTTCAAGTACCTGTCACCAGGTCAAGTCCTGGAAACAGCCCTGTATAAGATGTGATTGATGCCTTCCAGGACCACGGAGACTAACAGGGGCAAGCACATGCGTGTGTAAATAACTGCACTTCTTCAGGAAAGTGTGTAAGCATGGACTGTTGGAATACAGAGGAAAGATGTTAATTGCCTGGGGTGTAAAAGTTTTCTGGGAGGCAGTGGTATTTCTGCTTAGCCTGGAAGGCAGAGGGGAAGTTTAGCAGGTTAATTAGCTGGAGAGCTTTGACATGTTTGGACAGTATCTTGGTGAATGGATTATAGATGTTGTACCAAAAAATTGGGTTTTAATTTCAGTGAAGCCAGGGCACCTGCTGAAGTGAAGGTGGCCATGGGAAGCATTATTTATTCCTATTAGAAAGCTGAATAGATGCTGTGGTTACTAAGCAAAACCATACCCCACAGTTGCAGGACTTGCACTAAAGTTCATAGTAATGCATCTTTCCTAGAGATGAACTGTACATTTTGTAGAAATGAATATTTTCCTAGAACCTGGAAGTTCTTTTATAATGTGTTCTTTCTGGATAATTTTTATGTTATTTTTATATTAAATTTTATCAGTTTTTAAAGATATTGCTAAATGCTGCTGAGATCTCTGTTACAATATAAATCACTGCAGAGCAACATGAATTTTTTGTGTGAAATACAATGAAGCATTTTCATTCTTAGGGAGGAGTGAAATGCCTCGATCTTTCCCCCTTCCCAGTGTTTGAGGAATGCTTCTTTATCACTATGTCACAAACTAATAAGTTAAAAATCTCTCTTCCAGTTCCACGGCAGCCTTCAAATGATTTGTTTGAAACATTTGAAATAGAAAGAGGAATCAGTGCAGACGATGAAGCAAAGGACGATCCAGGTAGACATCTGTCCTCTTTGTCCTGTTAAGATGACATGATTATTTCCCTTCATTTTCGAGTAGTAATTTGTACATTATTTGTTGTCATTTGGGAGAAGTCTACTTGTATTAACTCAGTTTCTACTGTGGTTAAATCCGTTGAGCTGAAATAGTTGAGAACCATCGCGTTCTTTTTAAAAACGCATTCAAAAGGGTATTGAAATTGAGAGAAGGAAATCATATTTCACAAGTGACAACACAGCAAGGTCATCAGTTGGCAACACGTGTGTGTTCTATTGTTACAGCTGAGTGCCCAGGCCCAACTGTGCTGAGAAAGGATTCATGTAATTTCCTTTTGATCTCGTGGAGAAAAGTTCTAGTGGGGTAATTCAGTTGCAGATGCTGGAGGGGACACTTGTAGGGGTGCTCCTGGTTTATAGATTTGCAAACGTGTGTTTGTTGGCTTTGTGACCTTCTCGTCTTTCTTATCATTTGCCTTGTAGGTGTTCTAATACACAGTTGTAATTTTGACCATGGACTTTGTGGATGGATCAGGGAAAAGGAAAATGACTTGCACTGGGAACCCGTCAGGGATCCTGCAGGTAAAATTTCATCTTGACTCTTTCTAGTCACATTTGAGGTCAGTACTGCTGCAGAGCAAGCTCTGCTAATCAAGTCCACTATAGAATGTCTCTGGGTTATTTAAGGAAGAAAGGGAACAAAAAGAGCATACCCAATATTTACTTATATTTCGCTTTCTTCAAGTGAGCTAAATGTGTCAGGTCTCAACTAATATTGCACAATAGGAGACAAGTAGTTTTAACTACTAATTTCTCTCAAAAGCTTGAAAAATGAAACAAACTCATTCTAGTATAGACTTTTCAAGTTATTCTCCCGAATGAAGAAAATGATCTGGTAGTTACATCGAGCCATGCTAATAATCCCTGATGAATTTTCTGCAAAGTTATGATCATCTGTCCAAAAAAAAACCAAAAAAATCCTTGTAAATTGGATACTGGCAAAAATAGTGGTATTACCATTTATTTTGTAAAAGGATACTGGAAAGTTGGATTTAGACATAGTTCCTTGGGAATCATTTGTAAATTGCATGATTCCTATTGATCTCAAGTTTAAATGCTTTCAAGCTGTTTTGTCTTCTAGATTCAGGAAATAAACTTACGTATTTGTCCCCCCCACCCCCAATCATCACATCTTTCATGACTGAGGCAAATATAATGGAACAATGAGTTTGGTTTCTCTGTTTTTTATATTCTTGATATTAGAGTATTGGAATGAGAACAAGAGGTGAAGAAGCATGTTGCTTCATTTATTTCAAAAGCTTACTTATTAAATACTGTATCTTAATGTACAGATAAAGCACAAAATATACGAGGTAGCTTGAAGTTATGTCTGTTAATCCAATTTTCTCAAACTTTACTGTGTACACAGATCAGCTAGGACCTTGTCACAGTGCAGATATTTCGTGTTTCTAACAGGGCCCCTGCAGGTACTCACACTGCTGGTCCACAGTGTATGTTTTCAGCACCACATTACTAGAGAATTTGTCCAAAAATAGCATTTGTGAGATTGTAAGGCTGCGCGAAGTGAGGACAGCCTTACCGACTCTCGAGAAAGTGAGTCTCCCCAATAATCAACGAAGACAAGGCTTCATGCAAAAGCAGGAGGATTTATTCAGATGCCAGCGCGCTGGGACGGAGGCCAGTTCCTCACGCAGGAGGGTGGCACATCCGTACCAAGTCGCTACATCACCTGTCTTTTGCAGGCCAAAATCACTTACACAGCATTTTGACAAATAGCTTACTAATAGGTACAAATAGAATCATAAAACAATAAAGTTAGGGGCTGTTTTTCCTGACCATTACATCATAAGACTGCTGTTTCTTTTAGTTCTTTGTCACAATTTTCCTTGAGTTTGCTTTTCTCAGACCAAGTTTACTTTTCTCAGACCTTTGGAGCCTCCTCCAAGAAGTCAGGGACTTTTCGGCTCTTCACTATTTTACCTTGATTCCTGCTGAGATACTTATCTCAGGGCCACTGTTGAATTTTGTATCCTGAATCCCAATTGAACCTAATCATTTACCAAAGACATCCTATTCAGCTATTCTCAGCAAGTAAGACAAGTAAAGTACAGAAGGCAAAGAAGCAAGTTAAATTTCTCTATTCTAAATCTTCCCTTTCAAGATCTTCTAAGATTGTAATGTAATATTTATAATTAAAATTTTAGATAAGGTTTAGAAGTATGAATATTTCATAGCTTCAAGTTTATTTTGAGTTTTTCAGTTTCATTTAGTTTGATGGGAAAATATCATTTAACACCCTAGATATAGGATACCAACTATTGTCCTAGAATTATTCTCTCAACCATTTAAGGTTAATTCTGAGCAGGACAATGCTATGAATGTCACAACTGTCTGTGAATAAGAGAAGAAAAGGCATGGATTCAGTAACTACTACGGCCATTCATCATCTCATTAATTGACTTAACTCTTTAGTTTATCCTTTGAGTGGGTAATACTGTTTTTATTTCACAAAGGAACTGTGGGTACCCAGAGAGATTATGTAAGTTGCCTAAAGCTACAGAGCTAGATGGTGGTAGAGTTTGGTGTTGAATCCAGGACCTCTGACTTTATGTCCAGGTCCCTTTGTACCATCTGTGCAGCTTCCTAGGTAATTTGATAGCCAGACATCTGTAATTTTGTTCTGAATTTGTTGCTGTCCCACAATCCCTGGCCTCAGTAGCAGGGCTTGTGGGAGTGTACATGCAGTGACTAGCAGACTCCAAGCCTATAATTCTGACTGCCTTCTGACCTGGTGCAGATATTCTACAGAAGGGGGCATGTGTGGCATCATGTGTGATAGATTGGTGAGTAACATTTAGAGTCATAATGAATAACTTTTTGAAAGCAAATTCAAGCTCAGTGCAGATAACTGTTGCGCTTCTATGCAGATGGCTTGGGTAACATTTGATTTTTGAATTTAAATACTACACTATAGAATAGTTCAGGACTTTTTCAGCAAAAAAAAATTTTATGATTTATCGTGTTTGTAAATTACTAAATCTTTTTGACCAAAATTCCTCTTATCTTTTGGTGGAATACTGGAACAAGGTTGGAAATTTGAATGGCAAGGGAAAAAAAGGAAAAAATGAAACGTTTGGAATGGTCATTGGACAGTGTTAGTTCAGAACAATTGGAAAGGAAGTGAATGCTGCCTGGATGATGGGATTATTCCTGATGATGGCCTGTGGTCTCTGGAGGGTGCTTTTCTGGTATGGGCTTAAGCTTTCTGCATAAACTGAGTAAATTTGATCTTGATTAGATATTGAAGACACATTGACCTAACTGTCGTTGATTTCTGTGCCAGCATGACCAGCATCTGAAAGACTAGGCTAGGGATGAATATAAAGTGTGGCTTGTGGTTTAGAAACCAGCTCCACAGCCGGGAGTTAGGGGAAGCTGTGACTAAGCACCCTGTGTGAAGGACTCTAGAATGTTAGTGGATAATAGAATCAGTGTGAATGATGTTACTACCCAAAGATGTGTCATCTCCAAGAAATCGGGTATTTTTCCAAAGTGGGAAATTCATTTTGGTTCAGTGATTAATCTACTTGGGGTTCTTTCTGGTCTGAAAATGAGAGTTAGTTAGCTGTGTGTTACTCAGAAGAGAATGATCAGAAGGACAGGTATCTCAAAGCCAATGGAAACAAGCCAGGAAACCTTAGTGCTTGGCCTGGAGAAGATCCAGTGGAGCAGGGCTGCTTGATGTTGGTTGCTCTGAGAATGAGCTTTGCAATACACAGAGCCATCTGAACTGTGAATAGGCTGATACGGAAGTAATGACTTCTCTGAGGTGGAGGGGCTCTGACTGGGTGATGTGGTGAGGTGTTGAAGGGTTTTTTTGCATAGCAGGTAAATGTTGGATTTGAAAACATCTCAATCTAGCTATGAGAACCTCTGGTTCAAAATGAAATGTCCCATATCGGTGAGTGGGCTTCTAGCTTAAAAAGCAGGGTGGAAAGAGCAGATGTCAAAGAACTGGCATAAAGGGGCAGGTGTGCACAGCATGGCATATAAAACTGCAGAATATGCCAGGGAATTCTAGTCATACCTCTATGGGAAAAAAAAACTGATAAAAATTCCCTTGCCATGCCATTTTTTTTTTATTTTAGGAAGTCCAGGCATAGGAGAGAGAGAGAGAGAGAGAGAGAGAGAGAGAGAGAGAGAGAGAGAGAGGTGTATCACATGGAAATAACAGAATATAAGCAATTACATAGGTAATTTCTGCCTATTCTAATTGCCAAATTGCTTATTTGTTTTTGTGTGGATAAAGCAGTTTGTACAAGGACATATGTTTAGATTTGTAGTTATGACTTTTAATGGTGTGCAGTTCTAATCTATGCTCAAGACTGGCCAATGTTTTCATACACTCATACAATTTCTAAGGATCCCTCGATTAAATGAACTCTTTGAGAAACAGCTGCAAAATATGTGCATTTGCAAACTTGCTCTTGTTGGTGCTGCTAGGTTCTAGTTATCACATGCACCTTGAACCTAACCATGAAATGTGAGATTAATACATTCCTCTAATAAGTGAGAAACTGCACTGCTGACAGACATGCTGTACTGCAGGTTTGTAGCTATGTACCTGAGGACACACCCTCCTCTCACGTAGCTGTAAAGCTAGCCCCGGGTCCTCTCCTGGAACTGCCAACTCCAGAGAACAAGCATTAAAGGCAGCTGACTCAGCACCCTGCCCTCCACCCATAGCTACGGGGAATTTCCCAAAATACTCCTAAGTATGCTAGTATGTGCATACAAACATGGCGACCCTAGCTTTAGAAAACATTATTTTGAAATGCCCCTAAATTGTTATCTCTGCCTTCCCCAGCTACAGCCTCTTAGTTATCTTTCCAGAGAGGTGTTTTCGCACAGAGTAGCATCCCTCTCTGTATTTTGCTTCTGTCACTTTACAATATTATCTTAACAGTTAACAAGAACATGGACTTGGAAGCCAGAATGGCTAGGCTGAAACCCAGACCATCACTTATTAGCTCTGAGCTAGAAGCATCACTGAAATGGACATGATTAATAAGGACTCCTGAACATCATTAAAGCATGTCAGGAGTACCCGGTGTGGAGTTACTGCTCAAGTGCTGCTAGCCATGTGGTTGACAATTGTGCCGCATCAGCCCGTACACAGCACGCTCATCTGTCTTGATGACTGTTCCTTTGAGTCACCAGACATTCCACACGTATGCAAGCAGCCCTCATGGGGCGTATGCCAGCCTGTTTGTGGTTCAGAGTATGCTGCAGTGGATAAGCCTGCATTTTTGATTTATACTTGTTTAAACCTATCATGTTGGTGGAATAAATTCCTAGAGATTTGCATTTAGAATTTAGCTAGATTTTACTGCGTAGTCATCTGTAAGGCTTATATCAGTTATACTCCTGTCAATGATATTTAAGAACCATCTCCAGCACAGTTATTATAAAAACTTTTTTTTTATCTTTGCCAGACATATAGATAAAGGGTAAAACAAC
This sequence comes from Ochotona curzoniae, assembly GCF_017591425.1. Taxonomy (NCBI): domain Eukaryota; kingdom Metazoa; phylum Chordata; class Mammalia; order Lagomorpha; family Ochotonidae; genus Ochotona; species Ochotona curzoniae. Next base: position 42,982,753 of record NW_024467119.1, read on the forward strand.
TTAATTTTAATTTGCATCTTTAATTGTAAAATCAACATTTTGCAAGGTTTTCATGTTCTTAAAAAGCACTTATTCTTTGTGATGGCTTTTCTTTTTCTTTTTTAATATTGAAAAGTTACTTATGTAAATAAGGAAAATGTTTCATTTTTCACGTGTTTCAAATGTTTAAATATTTTATATCTTAAAAAAGTGAAAATTTGGAAACTTAAGTGCTTTCCAATAGAAATGATTAATGACAATCCTACAGATATGGCATATCAATATTTCCTGACATAAAATGGCTGATATAGCAACATTGCCAATTGAAAGACTGATTTGTTTATTTCCAAGTCAGAGTTCCATAAAGAGAGGTTGAGGAAGACAGAGCTATTTTCCATCTCCTGGTTCATGTGCCAAATGGCTACAACACGCAGAGCTGGGCTGGTGGGAAGCCAGGAGGAGGAGCTCCACCCAGATGTCCCACATGGGCAGCAGGGGCCCAAGGCCATTAGCAGAGAGCCATATTTGAAGTGGAGCAGCCGGGTCACAAAGTAGTGCTTGTGTGGGATGCAGGCATTATAGGTGCCAGCTTAAACGACTGGAACACATGCGGCCCCACTCCCTACCATGCTGCAAATTTGCATTCATTTTTGAATGTTCATATTTGCCTATATTTGAAAAGTTCAAAAGTCTAAAATGTCTGTGGGTATGGGATTATGATTTATTTAAACCTTTATGCTTCTCTCTGTGTGACTCTATCGTTGAAATTTAAAAATAAATGAGTAAATTAAAATTGTGCCATGTAACTTTCTATACAAGTCCTTCAGTATCTCTTATTTATTTTTCCCACATCACAAGTACTTTGGATGTGATGCTTTAAACTGAATTAAAAACTTGAAAATAGTTTGGATTTAATCCAATGTTTTGGAATCTGAAGTGAAATTTCTGTTTAATAGGAAACCTTCCTGGGAGGTAGAATCGATTTTTCCTTGTTTCTGTTCTGAATTTATAACATTTACTTACAAAGAAAAATTTCTTCATGGAAGAAACAAAAGCAGAGTTTCCTGCTTAATATGCCCACATCTCATATCACAGAACCTGGGGCGGTTCCTGACTCCATCTGACTCCGACTTCCTGCCGGGGCAGACCCTGAGAGCCAGTGGTAACGACTCAAGTAATTCACTTGTAAGAACCCCTTTGACATGCGTCCTGGTTGAACCCCAGCTGTCATAGGCGGGTGAACACTAGGGAAAAGGAGTTCTGTCTCTCAAATTGAAACAAAACAACAACAAAAAATCAAACTCCAAAACTTGGCTCCCTCAGGGCACCTCTGTAGGGAAAACATAACTGTAACCTTATTTATCATGTTTAAAATGAGGGGGTTTTAAATACATATAGAAAAAGGTTGTTTTGAATCTGTGACCAGGAGCCCTGGTTTGTTCAGGCAGTCACACGGAATGCCATGGGGCTGCATTCCATAGAGACTGAAGGTCAGCTGGCAGATGAACTGTGATAACCTCATAGTCTTTATCAGAACAACTGTGATGCTTCAAAATCTAACTGATACACAGACATTTAAAATCCATGTAAGTGTTTTAGACCCAAACAGTATCTGCACTAATTTGTGGGAGGAAGACATGCACTGGTGAGAAGAAGTAAAAAAAAAATAATAATAATATGTTCCGTTTTAGGAATGGAAGCACTTGAGTCCAGCACCTATTTCCCTGAAGGAGTTTTGCTGGGTTTTTTTGGAATATCATTTATTAACTCAAAGACCAGCTTTTATCACCCAATCCTCTAGGAGTATGCAGAGGAGGTTTGGGAGAAAGGAAGCTTCTGATGTGAGATGGTCCCACAGCCTCTGGGTGCACCTGACACAGTTCCTAGCCCATCATAAGCAATCCCTAGATCTCCACTGGGAGTGAAGGCGACATTGCAGTCTTAGGTGTTGCATGATTTTTTAACTGAGAAGGAAATGGCGTTCCTACTCAGAGCCATGTGTTCAGCATTGCAACCTCATGTTTCCTGTGGACAGAGCAGTGTCGCAGCATCATGTGTTTCTCAGCTGGCTGACATGGAACCGCCAGAGAGGAATGTCATTTGTGCGCAGATTGAGTTTCCAAAACATCTCTTACAGCTCACTGCTGCTTCTACTTTGATTTAAAGCTGCAGTTTCCCTGACAACGAAGGGATGCACATTCCGTAGCCCCAGGAGTCTGAGGACATCGCCAAAGTCATCTGGCCAGAGTGGAAGTTTTAATGAACATTTTGTGTGCATGAATATAGAAGGCAGTATGTGCCTAAATAACAGTATGGATTTGTTACAACATAAAAGATCTTTTTACAGAGTTAACCTCCAAAGGAAATTGATACTCCTAGAAGATGAAAGGGGTTTCCAGGACCGCTCTGCAGCCGACTGGGCTGAAGTATATGCCAGTATAAGAGGCATGGCCATCTCTGTTTTTCTTTTTAAGATGTATGCATTTTATTGGAAAGGTGGAAAGAAAGAGGGAAATCTTCCACCCGCTGGTTCACTCCCTAAATGAAAACAATAGTCAGAGCTGGGCTAATCTGGAGCTGGGAGCTGGGAGATCCTTCTGGGTCTCCCATGAATCCCATCTTCTACTATTTTCACAGGCAAATCAGCAGGGAGATAGAGCACCACGTGTAACCAGAACTCAAACCAGCATCCATGTGAAATGTTGATAGAGCAGGCAGAGGCTTAACCTACTGCTCATGGCACCAATCCCTGTTTTTTCTTTCTTTTTTTTTTTTTTCTGTTTTGCTTTGCTTTAAGATCTTTCCGTATTTAGTGATTTAAAAATAAAGGAGAGAATAAATGTCCTTTAAATCACCATGTCCAGAAGTCCACATAGGAAACGCTCTGTGGCAACGTAGGGTCAGTTCTGCCAGCCTCCCAGCTGGCTTGGCAGGGTCAGATAAGCATGAAGCTGTATGTGTGTGTTGGTGGATACTCACGTTTGTCTCATCACTTTGCATTGGGAATATTCATGGTGCTCAGAAGGCTAATTTGTTTATCCTCAGCACAACTTGTACTCTTCAGGAGCAAAGTGTTCTCTGTCAACGCGTGTCAGAGAATTTAAGACAGGCATAAAAAAAAAGTCATGTTTTCCTCCATCCAAAGACTGGAATTCTTTGCAGAGGCCCTCACAGTCTCAAGTTTGTTAAAGCAGGAAAGCTTGTGCTCATGCTGTTTGTGCCCGCCAGGGGTCTCGTCGCCCACACACACACGGCCCTGCTTTTGCCATTGCAGGTGGACAGTATCTGACAGTCTCGGCAGCCAAAGCCCCAGGGGGAAAAGCCGCTCGCTTGGTGCTACCTCTCGGCCACCTCATGCATTCAGGGGACCTGTGCCTGTCCTTCAGGCACAAGGTGACGGGGCTGCACGCAGGCACACTCCAGGTGTTTGTGAGAAAACATGGGGTCCACGGAGCAGCCCTGTGGGGAAGAAATGGTGGCCATGGCTGGAGGCAAACAGAGATCACCTTGCGAGGGGCTGACGTCAAGAGCGTAAGTAGACCCACGAAGGAGGCAGCATCTGGGAGGTTTTCCTTTCATAGGAGAACTCTGAGATCTGAATTCAAAGAGGCTGGCTCTATGAATTCAGGCCCAGGCAAAGCTCTGTGCCATTCTGGGCATGCTAGCTCTGTTCATTGCCCCTTTCCATAACCCCATTGTGCTGCTGCTTCTGCTTCCTTCTTCGTTGCAACCTGTGCCCACACCACAGGCCCAGCCCTGCCCAAGACCCATTTTTAATCAATAACAAACAACAAAAAAAATGGGACTAGAAAAGTAAAGACAAAATTCATGGAAACTTCAAAGGGTAGGGGTGGGGAGCCTAACTCTCCTTGCTTTCCCTTTTGCTTCAAGCTCTTTCCATCATATATTGCTATGGAGCTGATTTCTTTAAATTCCGTTTTTTCCCCCTTTGCCTCAGAGATCACAGCTAAGCAGCCTAGAGTGGCAACCCCGACTGTAATTAGAAAGTGCCGTTTAAGACAGGATGTGGAAAAGACTGGCTGAATATATAAATTTTGTCGTAGGTAATCAAGTCATAGGTAGCAAGGAAGTAATCTGCATTAAACTTAATGAATGTATTTGGGAAAACAGTCTTTCCATTGATGGCTATAAGATTTTATCTCTTAGGAGATTCTGTATCCATGTCCATCTGTGTAGTTTCCAGAAGCTATTTAAGAAAAGAGACTTCATTAACATAGCTGTCATCAGAGTACTTTTACCGTTCAATTTTTTTCCTTAAAATTTTTCTTAATATTCACAATTCTCTGGAAAAATGATATGGTATTATAAATTATTTCTCAAAATCGGGGAGTTTGATTCTGTTTTTGAAAAAGTAAGAGTTTTCTACAGAAGGTATAATACAAGAATAGTGAAAGCCAAATAGTGTGATTTGATTTTTGTATTTGATTTTTGGCAGTGAACTACATGGCCGAAAAGGAGAAACTCAGAAACACTTAATATAGGCTGCATGATTATGATCTTTCTGAGACTTGGCTCTCATTTTCTGACCTTTATATCCCATCACATTCTTCCCATCTTGATTACCTCTGACAAGGAGCATACTTTACATGCATCCATAAAATTCCAATAGTCTACAGTTTAGAATGGCTTTTTAAAGAGTAACTGATTCTGGGCCGTTTGCTCTGATAAACAATTTGCCTGATGCCTAAAGTTTCTTCTAAAAGACAAGCCTCTAGTGACACTGGCACCCCTGTTTTCTTCTTTCCTCCTGCTGAATAAGTTCCAAGTTGAGTTTGGGGGAAGGTTTGCCTTTGTTTTTGCTAAAGAGTGGGCGCTGGAAAGGGGCAGAGGAGGCTTGACTGGTGTGTGCATTCTTTCCCTAGGTCATCTTCAAAGGTGAAAAAAGGCGTGGTCACACTGGGGAGATTGGATTGGATGATGTGAGCTTGAGAAAAGGCCACTGCTCGGAAGAACGCTAACATCTCCAGAACTAGCAGTGAACTACTGGGTCTTCCCCTCTTCTTGTTTCCAATCCTCACCTTCTCCCTCTTCTCCCCCCTCAGCAGGCCTAAGAGAAGAGTGGGTCAGGAGAGAGTCTGCTTGGTGACTCATGTCTCACTGGCCTGCTTTTGCAATCCCAGTGAGCAGTGACAGGGGCACCTGTAGATGCACACAAATCACCTTTGGGTGTTGCCTTCCGCCCTGTGTCTTTTAGGAAGGCTTTTGGCGTGGGTTATCCATACCTTCTTCCTGATTATAAGATGCTCCTTATAGCAGAATATAGAAGAAGTTTTCAAAAGGAAACTGTACAAGTGACCATTCTCTTATCTCTTCAGTGTTGTACTGTGGAGTAGTGTTGATGTCCCTTGAGATGTACAATGTACCTGTGAAACTGGCTTACCCTCTTCACTTTAGGTAGTTCTGGCCTGCCCTGAACCCTGACCTTTACTGTTGATTGCTTTGTAAAACAAGGGTGTGTAATATATCAAGATGCATCTATTCTTATTATCTGTATTTTTCTTTTAAAGATAGTTATGTAGAGTGGGCATGTAATCTCTCATAAGTAGTAGTCCATTTTGTGTAAATGTGTTATTAAGTATTTACATGTTTCTAATATTTACAGACTCTAGTTGCAAAATAAAAGGCAGCTTGTGATCTCTTGAGTTAAAGATACCCGAAGTGACATTCAGTTCTGTGACTTTATATTGGAAGCAAAAGCATAATGGCACAAGTGTCAGGTTGTGATAGTAAAGTGATGAATTTTTGGCTTGAGCTTGAGTTTGGTATCTATAAAGGATAGTCAATCATTCAGGGAGACAAGAAACTGCAGTTAGTAATAACTACTTCAAGTTGTACTTTAAGGCCGACAGCCTCTACTGTTACAACATGGCTTTCCGTTAGCTTGTGAGACGCTCTGTAAAAGTTTTGGTTGTTCTAGAGAAAATGCGTTTTAGGTGGAAGCGGGGTGAGTGGAAGCAGGGGGGAAGGGCCATGGGACAGATTTTCATATTAAGTCGATGTAAATTAGACTGGTGTAGCTCATACATCACGAATGGGATAGGAAGCAAATTCCGAGCTTGGAGGCATTTCAGTGTATTGTAATGGAGATTCCCCATTTTGGGGAAGCAGGGTAAGACTGGAATTCTAAGATCCATGGATGCCCAGTACTATTTCTTCCCTGTATATTCTACCTTTCTTCTTCTTCTTCTTCTTTTTTTTTAATGGCTTTTAAAAGTCAACTTACTTCTAAGGCTTTTCTTCATTTCTGATCCAGTAATCAAAATATTCTCTGCTGTTTTTGCCAGGAATCACAAAGATGATTAAAGGGTTGGAAAAAAGGATCTATGATGAGAAAATAAAGGAGCTGGGATTATTCAGCCTGGAGAAGAGAAGACTGAGGGGCAAACCCTTGATGGTTTTCAAGTATATGAAGGGTTGGCACAGAGAGGATGGTGAGCAGCTGTTCCCCATATGCACTAAGAATAGCACGAGAGGAAGCAGCCTTAGCCAGGAGTGTGAGGGAGTGTTTCCTGACCGGGACAGTTGTTAATTTGGAACCCTTTATAGAAAAAGAATTCTCTCTGTCCCTCTCACTCTCTTCCTCTCTCCCCTTTCTTCTTTTCTCCCTCTCTCTCTTCCTTTTTCTCTCTTCCTTTTTCCCTCTAGCCTCTGTTTCTTCCTACCCCAGCAGATTCTCAAAAATCAGATCAAGATTTCAGATGGTTAAAGATGTTCCTTATTTCAAGGTAAATTAACAGGTTTTGATCCGTTGAGTTTGTAAGGAAAATATGCAGACATAATCTGGACTAAGATCACATTGAGGCAGTTCCCTGGTCAGCACCCAGCGGAGGAAGATCAAAAGAGGCGGGGTCTACCTAATGCTGAGCTTACTCAGATGTCTCCATTTTACCAAACCTAGCAGTATTAAAGCAAAAAGTAAACAGTAATTTTTTAAAAAATCCTATTTGTACCAAAAGAATGTGATTGGCAGATGCTTCATTATCTCAGAAAAGTCCCAGTGTGATGGTGTTTAAAGCCTTCTTTTTCTTTAACGTGTAAGCCTTGTATTTGCTCAGTGGTTGATGCTTCAGGTGTTTTTAAACAGACCCCAGAAGGAACACAGTTCAGAGAGATTTTTGTCTGGTGCATTCTCTTTGCTGTGTGTATGATAAGATAATTTAGCTTCTGGAAAAAGTGCAGTGTCCGGCACCTCCCACCCTTTCCTTTAGTGGGGGTAGTACCTTTCAGTTTCCCTACCCAGTTGGGATCGCCCATGTTTCACAGAACAGTAACACATTTAGAACACCAGGTACAATAGAAGGCATTTTATCATTTAACTCGGTAAGAGCAGGACTGGACAGGGAATACAAATCATTAATCCTTTGAGTGGAGGCCAAAAAAGTATGGCTTTAATTCCATTTTTAATGATCCATTTCCTTTCTGGCCATATAACTGCACAAATAAAGATGAAAGGGGAAAATAATTGAAAATTTCACTCTTAGGTGCCAATAATGCATTGCACTAAACTGATGGAAGAAGTTATCCAAAGTACTGTATAACAGCCTGTTTATTATTTAATGTTTTCTAAAGTGAAAATGTTAGTGCTTTTCCAAACAGCCAAATAAAGCAATTCTTTGTAAATAAAAATATTGTTAATAATACCAGTGGTCTGTTTCTTATTGCTTTGAACTTTATTTGTTGTGACTGGGAAAAGTGTGCTGCTGGAGCGGCTTGATGATTCATAGAAGTCACTCACAGTGGAACCCCCTTTACTGGTTGGTAAGCTGCTTACATGATGGTGATTCTAGGTTGTAACATATGACATATGAAACACTTATCAGCATGCACATCCAAAAACATCAGACCTTTGTTGTATCTCTAGCAAAGTGCTTTAGTTATGCTTTACTCTAAATGTGTGCTTCAAATTCTTTGATGAAGAGACAGGACGAGCTATAAGAAGTTCAGGCAATAAAGGCAAAAAAAAAAAGGATAACATACTAAAAACTTCTACAAAGTAAAACACAAAGAGGCAACTGACAGAATGAGAGAAAATATTAGCCAACTATATGTCTGATACAGGGTTAATATCCAGGCTATATAAGGAGTTCAAGAAATTCAACAATCTAGTTTAGAAATTATCTGAGGATCTGAACAGGCATTGTAAAAGAATGAAATGCAAATGGCCAACAAACACGTGAAAGATGCTCAGAATCACCAGCCATTGAAAAAATGCAAATAGAAACCACAGTGATATTGTGCCTCACCCCACTTTTAGACAGTCAGCAAACAGAAGAAAAATTTCAACTGCTGGTGAGGGTGTGGGGGGATATGGTAGCCTGTTGGGAATATATGTCTATTATGTATAGTGTATCTATTATGGAGTCACTATGGCGATTCCTCAAAATCTGAAATAGATCTACATATGACCCAGTCATTCCACTCCTGGGAAGTTACCCAAAGGAAATGAAATTGGTACAATGGAGTTATCTGTATCCATGTGTTTATAGCAGTTCCCTATTGCAAGGAAACAGGATCAAGCCAGATGCCATCGACTAATACTTGGATACAGAAATTGTACTGTAATGTACACACACACACACACACACACACGATGGAGCTACTTAGTTATGTAAAAGAATGAGATCCTGTCTTTCACGGCAAAATATATGTAATTGGAGACCATTATACTTAGCAAAATAAGCCGGTCCCCCAAAGACAAATATCATGCTTTTCTTAATTTGTGGTAGTTCATACACAGAGTATAAAATAATAATATGAGCAAAATAATTCTGAGATTTGAGTATTTAGTCATTGTCTATATTCTTCAGGAACAGTGGTGTTTCTACTTTTTGAATGTTTAGTGAAGACTAAGCTTGTAATTATAAAGTTGAACGTATGTCAATGTAAAAAGAAAAGGGAAAGGGAGGGAAAAGAGAAGGAGGGCAGGTTTGGAAAGCATCATGCTCCTAAGGCAGTATATACTGCTTTTATATTTTAAATGAATAAAAATTGAAAAATGCATAGCTTTGTATGAATTGTAAGTGAAAAGTCTTTTTACTGGTGACTTTGTTAGCTTAGAACATTTTGCTCGTATTTCAATAATCTTTCTTGATGGAGAAAATAGCAGTAAAGAAACTAAATGAAAGCTTTAACAATAAAAGTGCTTCTCCAGAGTTGTACAAAGCATAGCTAATAGCTTCTTTCCAGTACTCAGAGAACTCTTGGCAACTGAAGGACTCAAATCCTGGATAAGCAGGTAATTTAAGTAAAAAGAAAAACTGCATATTACCTGATCTTGTGGTTCTTTCCTAATCATCCCCTCAATATCTGAGAAAGTTCAGGCTTTCTGAACATGATATGTAAAGAGTTAGAATGTAGGGGTGGGGTTTATAGTACCATGGGTTTAGCTACTGCTTGGGAATGCTCGGATACCATATCTGACACCCTGGGTTCAGGTCCCATCTCAAATTCCAGTCAAACTTCCTCCTAACACACACCCTGGGAGGCATCAGGTGATGGCTCAAGTGCTTGGTTCTCTGTCACCCCTGTGGGAAACTTGGAGTTCTGACTTCTGGCTTCCATCTAGCCCAGCCTCAGCTGTTGCATTTGTAAAGTGAACCAGCAAATGGAAGAACTCTTCCCCACTACTCCCTCCCTGTGGCTTATAAAAATAAAGATTATAGAAAAAAATAGATGTATTTGCATTTCATAAAAACCAGTTAAACCTGGGAAGATTAGCAGTTTGGGACAGCAGAAAAGCCAGAGATTAAGTTGGCATTTACTAATTCACCAATTTTCCAGCTGTGATCGCGTGTATGGGTCTAGGACCTGACACTTATGTGTATGTTCCTTTCTAGGCTTTCAGTCTAGAGAGACAGAGACATCAAACTCTTTCCTAAAGACAGAATTATCACTTGAAAAGCATGGGATGCCTGGAAGTTTCTGAAACGTGGCTATCAGGACCATCCCCCACTGCTTTTCAGCCTTCCGTGTGCATGGGAATCACCTGGATTTCTCTTCAATTTCAGCTGCTGCTTCCACGGGCCTGGCTGCCATGGGCCAACAGGAGAGGCTGTGTGTCTAATTAGCTCCCAGCTGGTGTCCATATTGCCAATATTTAGGCCACAGTTTGAGAGGCAAAACCTTAACGATGAGATCCTGTGGAGTCCTGGGGCTATTAATACTGTTAGAAGGCTGAGGGCTTACGTAGCTGTAAGATCTGCATTTCTTAAAATTCAAGTTCTAGCGTATTTATTCTCTTTCCAAAAACGTTGGAGCATAAAATACACTTATCTATCTGGTGAGAACATTGCCTCTCCAGTGGCAGGATCCTCAGATTAAGGAAGTCATAAAGAGGAGGGAAATGAAGTGAAGCAGCGATGAAGGAAGGCAACATTTAAAAAAGAAAAAGGGACCTTCGTGAATTGGAGAAGACATCATGGAAACACTTCAGGGATCCAAGACGCAGAAATCTCAACTGGAATTACAATAAAGGTTAGTTCCAACTTGATTTTTCTGGAAGTCATTCATGTACAGCTAAAAATTGGTCACTTAATTTCCTAGAGAAGATTCTTTGTTTTATGTGCAAGTTCAAGGTTTGCAGGAAGCCCCCTTTGTGTTCTGCAGTTACTCCAAACCATCCCTGTCATTTGTTGCATTCTGCTAACACAGTGGCTCCTCACTAGGGGAAGGTTTGGCCATGGGGCGAATTTGGCAGGGTCTGAATACATTTTTTGTCATTATAACTTAGGGGGTGCTACTGGCACCTGATAGGTAGAAGCCAAGGATATTGTTAATTATCCTGAAAGAAATGGGACACCCCTGCATTGGATTCTAAGGCCTGGAAGGAAACTGTGATTTACACTAGCAGTTCTAAATGCATGATTTCCAAATGGCAGTCTCCACGCTGAGAACATCAGACCTGGGAATGCATTCCAAATGTGAGTCACGGGCCTCCATGCACGGGCACGGTAGAACGAGCTGCAGAAGCGCTCAGGTGATCCCAATGTGCCTGGGTTGAGAGTGTTGCTTTTAATTCTGATTTCTACTCCCCACCTAGAAACTGACTTACATGAGGTTGGCCTTCCAGCACCTCACTTCCAGCACTGTCTCCTTAACATCACTGTCATAACCATATTTGGAAATCCTAGGAGACATCAGCTAGGAGCCCCTAGTCCACAGCTAATTGTTCATCTTTCCTCATCCTTGTTCCCCTAGACCTGAGCTTTCTTCCTCATTTCCCCCTCCTCTGAATGGGAGCACCAACGTGAATTTCAGCAATTCTTGAAATCTGTGGTATATTTTTCCTTTTATTTATCGACATCATTGACAAATTATATGAAGGAACTTAGACATTTTGGGGGAAGTGGAATCAAGTTTATTTTGTTGCAGGATGTGAAATCAACGTATGCGTCCTTCATTTGCACTGTAATGACCTTTTTGGAGACCCTTTATATGCATGGCTTTGAAAAGTTTTACACTAAAGTGAACTACCTTTTTATTCACTTTCCATGAAAGTCTTGATGCTCTCATAGTGTTTCTCCTTCTCCCCCCCGCCACCCGCCTCACTCAAAAGGCAGAATATTTGAGGATAGCACTTTTCTTTTTAGGTTTGCAGTCAAGAGCATGAACTTGAAGATGACTCGCTTCATGAGGCATGTTAAGTGCAGGGTCAGAGCACCTCTCTGTCTCATCTCATGATTTTCTCTGGCAGGCAGGAGCATTTTTCTCTTTCGTGCTTTCTGTGTTTACAAGCTGCTGTAGATCTGTAACTATATAAGATGCCTGAAAAAAGCAAATCTTGCAGGACTGGACGCACTGCATTTATCTTGTGAAGAACACTCAAGTGGCAGAGAACAAGAAGCCTAAATACTTTGTAGTAAAGAAGGAACAGCATTTCCCCTTCTTTGCAGTAGAAAGATGCAAATAGGTAGCAGCCATCTGTTTCAGCTTGGCAATCAGGGTGGAGAGGGGGCTTGCAACATAAGTACCAGCTGTGAGTCAGGGGCCACCTCTGATCTGTTGAAGGAAAATGCCTTGCAGATTCCTTAGAGGTCTGGAGACCCATCAGGGTTTGCAAAGAACCACTTCAGAGGATAAGGCTTTTCTGTAAGGTAAATGTGAAATGCATCTGCCCGTGCTTACTGTGCTTTGCTCAGAGCAGGGGTTCTCACAGCATGATCTTAGAGTGAACAGCATTAGCAGAGCACTTGTTGGAAGTGCAGGTGCTTGGGCCCACTCAGACCTTCTGAATCAGACGGTGGAGAGGGAGCCAGCCAGCGTTTGAGCCTTCAGTGATTTCTCTGTCAGTGACTAAGAAATACTGTAGAAATGACAGTTCTAACCATGGGTGCATACCACAGGCTCCTTGCCTCCTGCCACGGGTTAGCACTGACCCATACTAGCACCACACAATGCCATCAATTACCTGAAAGTGAGATTTTTCTGCTTTCAATGAGTTTTGGCTCCTAAACTCATGTAGATGGTAAACCCCAACGTCCATATTAATGGTACTGAATGTGTGGGCATAACCCATTCCAATGGGACCTAGTGGAAGTCTTTATGTCACTGGGGGCATTCCATCAGTTCTGGAGAGAAGGTTCATTGGAGAAGCCTGTTGAGCCCACCTGCCCCTCTGCTTCTTGCCCACCAGGTACTGGTTCTGCCACTCAAGCTCCAGCACCGCCATCTGGCCTCAACAGGCTGCTAAGCAATGGGACCGACCCAGTCTTAGATGAAAACCTGCAAAACTGTGAGTCAAAATAAGTTCTCTTTCTTCGTGAGTAGTGTGTCTACTTGATTGGTAATGACAAAAATCTGACCTATGCAGAGAGGTCCCACATGTGTTGAAAGGCAGTTCATAACTGGGAAAACTTGACCTTTGTGTCTGGTGCTGTGAATGTTTTGTATATACATGGGAACTTACAAAATGCTTTCCATGATATTCACTTAATCTCTCCTGCAGTCAGATCTAATTGCATACATACAATTGCAGATCAGGACACTACGTTTAAGAAATACTGGTATTTGCCAAGGCATACATGTTAAGAGGCAGAGTTAGTCTGACAGCTCAAACTCATGTGCAAAGAGAATTACCAATTGCCTGAACAGCTAGCTGGAGGAGAAGTTTAAATATAGCTAAGAAGTCTAGAGTGTTTTCTGTCTTTTGGGAAATGCAACTCAAACGCTTAAGGACTGCTGTTGTAGTACAGTGAGTTAAACCTCTATCTGCAGTACCAGCATTATAAATGAGCACTGGTTCAAGTTCTGGCTGCACCACTTCTAATCCAGCTCCCTGCTAATGCACCTGGGAAAGTGGTAGATATGGCCCAACTGCTTGGGAGACCTGGGTGGAGTTCTGAGCTTCTGGCTTTGGATTAAACCCACTGGCCATTGCAGCTTTGATTTCTCTCTTTTTTTATTCTTTCTCTGTAATTCTGCCTTTCAGATATTTAAAAATAATTTTCAGACATTAAGTTAATGACACTAGGCTGGTAACAAAATTATCTTCCTCTTTAAAGATTCAACAATAATAAAAATGTGTTTAGAGGAAAAGAAAATGAGGAAAATGTTAACATTTGAGAACAGGTCAAGGATTTATGATTTTTGGTTGCACAGTGTCTAAAACTTTCCGTTTAAAACTCAAAGTAGACCCCACACTCTTACAAGTCCCTGTGTAGTGTTTTCAGGCCTCTGAAACAGTCTGAGGGTAAATGGCTTTACCTGTATTCCTGTGGCTAAGGAAGCAGACATGTGATAAGTGACATATTTATTTTCCTTCTACGTGGAAGCGTCTTCGTGTATCTGTCTACGTGTGGGGTCAATAATTGTTTGGTGTAGTAGTGACTCTGGGTTGCTATCTGGATTCATGTGGTTGTGTTCTCTCTTAATCCTGGGGTAAAGCCTCTCTCACATGCAGAAGCCTTGGGGATGCCTAGAGAATCTGCCTTTTAAGATGCTGCTTTGCTCCTGATTCTGTAATTCTTTAACACACTTGGCTACATGGCAGTACAATAGCTAAGCTGTTCCTCCTATGTATCCTACTTTTCTCATGCTCTATAGCCGGAGTTTCATAAACTCATTTGATTGAATACTGGTTTTGTTGTGTCAGATTTCTGAGATCCCCAGAAAATCATCGAGTCTGAAGTCGGTGCTAATGCATAAAGGTGGTTTATTCAGGCTAGCCTAGGTCTCCCAGCAGGACTGGGCGGGGGAGGGGCAGCTGCAGCAGGATCAGCATGGCGGGTGGGGGTGCGGGGAAGAGAAGGAAAGAAAGGGCCGAGGTTGAACAGCACGGGGTTCTTACACATCTCAGGACATATAATTATACAGTCATGATTGGTCAGTTTTAACTGTTAACTTTCAAAAAGAGCAAGTTGGCAGGCTTCTATTGATGGGTTTGAAGCAAGCTGCTTCCAAAAGGTACAAACTGATGGACTGTAGGGCGGTGAATCTTATCTAACACCAGGGACCTCCTTCCTGGGGAGTGGTCTGCCTAGTGACCTGCCAGGGGTCAGGTCTGGAGTTCACACAGCCCCCAGCCAAGCAATTAAGGCAGCATCACAAAAGCAGAAAACATCTGGGTCCTTCAGTTTGAGGGAAAAAAAATAGCTGGAAAGAACATTATTGAGATACTAAGGTGATTCAATTTAGATACTAGCCTTTGTAAGAGATACTAGGTAATCCATAGGCAATAGCTGTTAGGTCAGAAAATGAGTGGGACACCCTGAGACCCCAGCTCTCAGCTAAGGAGCAGTCTTGCTGCCTGTTCTCCCATGCAGTGTAGACAGTAAGGATGTGAGAGCTAGCAATTGAAGATTGTTTTACAATTCACAAGTACTTTTCCATGTAATGTTTGGCCTCATTTGGCAAAAATCATTCCCTTATTTGAATGTAAGCCTAGTTCACGCTGGAGCCTTTATTTCATGGATAAGCGTTCTGAGGAGCATTGTGTTAATCAAGTTCTCAAAGGTGGTTTGGATATTTGGAGCTAGTACTAGGATTCAATTCCTGGCCTGATTTGTTTTTTTCATTTTTAAATCCTGTCTCTACTGGTGGGGAGTGGGATGTGCTGAGCACTGCCGTGCTGTGGGGTGGAAGTGGAGCAGGAAGTGCCTCCAGGATCTGACCTTCCGTTCAGATGGATGCTGGGGACCCGGGAACTGCAGAGGCACAGAGGTGATGAGTGGTTACTGTGGAACATTGAGAAAACTTCAAAAGAAGAACTGGTGTTGCTGTACTGAATAGCTACTGTCAATGCTGAGATGTGCATCCTCCCTGTTTGATTTAAACCTCTGCTATCCAGACCTGCGTGGAAAGGCTTAAAACGAACAGCAGTTCATGCATAGCTTTACCACAAGTGGAATCTGCTTCCACTGCTTCATTTTAATGGCTGCGTAGTACTCTAAGGGATGGATAGAGAATAAACACGAAGTTGTTTCTGTGGGACTTTGGACCATCCGCAGGCGGGCCCTTCAGGGATTCCAGGAGCCTAATTATGCTGTAGGAAATGATTCACAGTCCGTCTGTACTAGCTGGCTTCTCTCCTTTACTCGCTCCAGTGAACCACGGACACGTTCCCTGGAGGCCTAGGATGTAGTTCAGGAGGTTAGTCTCAAATAAATAAATAAATAAAAGCCAGACCTGAGCTGTCGGTCATTCTTTAGAAACCGTGACAAAATCTTTGCTTTAGATCCCAAAAGATGTCCTAAAAAACAACATCAGAAGAAGGGCGATGTGTTTGCTTCTTCCTGACCGC
The DNA here is from genome assembly GCF_017591425.1 of Ochotona curzoniae. Lineage (NCBI taxonomy): Eukaryota > Metazoa > Chordata > Mammalia > Lagomorpha > Ochotonidae > Ochotona > Ochotona curzoniae. The sequence continues at coordinate 42,998,489 of NW_024467119.1, forward strand.
CCGCCGCTCCCAGAACAAAGGGCGTTGTGGACATTGAGGCGTGCGGTCCGTACTGGAGCTCACTGTGTCATTCTCCCAAGCTTTTCTAAGATTGAAGTTAAAGCCAAAGCTCACCGGGGTTGGAAAGGTGACTTGCAGTGGGTCTCTCTCCAGGATTTAGAACCCTCCTACCTGAAAAGTACAGGGTTTTTATGAGACTGACACGCTGCCTACTGCGCTAAGGAGGCACTCCTGGTACAGGGTTTTTAAAGAGCACTTTATTTCAATAGATATTTAGACTAACGGAGGGTAGTGAGCATTTGGATGACTAGCATTAAAGGATGAAAGAATTCTAAAAAGGGCTTTGGGCAATAAATGAAAAAAAAGCAAGAGTCTTCACTTTGATTGGAAATGTGTCAGAAGTTAGCCTTGATAGTTTTCATTGAACAGAAAATATTGCAGCAGCGCTTGGGATGGCTTGGCAGGAAGCTGTCCTCTTTGGGGCCCTGGGGCTGGCTCCCTGGACTCTGACGGGTCACACTGTGAGGGTTGGCCTTACTGCATTTTACTCTTCCCTCAGAGGGGATCCTTTCTTGCAGTTCTAACACCAACTGTCCTCTCCAGGCTTTATGTGGGCAGTCCCTCTGAAGTAGTCGGACCTGGCATTACAACAGAATCCACTGCCTGTCTTAGAACTAGAGCTGGTTCCTTGGTTTGCAAGCTTCCTCAGTGGCTGTGTGGCTCCTCCATACGGCGATTCCAATCCCTTTTGATTTAGGCTGGTCCTAATCTGGTTACTTGTCTCCCCTCCCCTTTATTTTAAATCTAAGTTTGGGTTTCCCCAGGTGAAACAGCTTGCTGCTTTACAAATCTCAGGTCCTGGCAATGAGTGCCTCTGTCCTTAGAGGCAGGATAAAAGCTTACTCTCTATCTTCACCTAGAGGAATGAGATGAGGCTTTTTCAGGCCCACGTGCTTCTCTTTCATTGTCATGTGTTATTCAGAGCTGTTTCCAGCTGAGTAGGAACCTCCAGAGGACTGCTTGCTCACAAAGCGTGATTAGCCTGGTGAGGACATGCTTGAGAGACATGAAAAGGAAAACTGAAATAGGATGAAGGAAACTTACATAACAGTTTTCTTTAGTTAATATCTTCTCACCATGCCACGTTAGTGACTAGAAAAGAAGAAAAAATGACCTTTGTGCCTCTGTTTTCAAGAATTCTGTGTTTTCAGGAATGAGAAAGATGGACCTACTCTGCCTACATTTGCATTTTGGTTGATTTTTAAAGGTGTCTTTTTGGTTTAATAAGAACTATGTGGGAAATTCACTTTTTCAACATCGGTGAACATATCTCGAAAGTGTGTGTGCTGCTAGGGCTTGAAGATTTTCCAAAGACTCAACCTTGCAGTAGTCTAAGTGGTGAATATATCCTGGTTCCAACTGAATGCTTAGAGTCCTCTTTTTAAAGATTTATTTATTATTTTTATGGGAAAGTTAGATTTACAGAGAGTGGGAGAGACAAAGATTTAGATCCACTGGTTCACTCCTCCAGTGGCTGGAATGGCTGGAACTGAGCCAGTCTGAAGCCAGGAGTCAGGAGCTTCTTCAGAGTCCAAGGCTTTGGGCTGTTCTCGACTGTTCTCCCAGACCACGAGCGGGAAGCTGGAAGGGAAGTGGAGCAGCCAGTATATGGAATCTTGTCACATGCAAGGCAAGGACTTTAGCCACTAGGCTACCACACCAGGTCTTGAAGTCATCTTTTTGTATCAGTGTCTAGCAATCATTCCACTACGGGAGATGGGGAATAATGTTAATTTTCTGTTGCTTCCTAACAATATTTCCATTACCAGCATCTAGAAGAATGTACAGCAATTATCTGTCAGTGTCTGTGAGTTTGGATTCCAGGTCTTACAAGGCAGGAATTCAAATGTCAGCCAGGGCTGTGGTCTCCTGAAAGCCTCATTTGTGGGAAGACCCACTTCCAATTTCTTGTGGTTATGGACAGAATTTGGTTACATGCTAGTGCATCATTGTTGCTAGAGGCTACGGGCAGCTCCTTAACACTTCCCATAGTTCCTTCCTACATGCAGCTCCCTCATGACCATTTCTTCGCAAGCCACTAAAGGAATGAACCCTTCAAAATGGGTACTAAAACCTTAAACAACAATCCAATATACACATGCATGTGATCATCCTATGGCTCATTTAAACAAACTTGGTTTGTGATATACCAAAAGTATTTTTTGTGTTGCCCTAAAAACATATGTAAATATGATCCATGCCTAAATTATCTGAATCAGAGTCAAGAGCCTCAAATTCTGTCTATTTCCCCAGATCATGAGAAGCTTCCTTAATATCTAACACATTTTCAAAGAGTTATGATAATTCTGGGAGTGAAACTTTGCAAAGTATCATTTCCACTTTGATGTGTTAGCTTTCCCCTATATTCAAAAGTAAATGCATCCCTATTCATATTTTTCTGAGATCACAGAAGAACAGAGCTGCCATAAATTTCTCCCTAAATGGGTCACACTTGTATGCAAAGAATACCAAGTTATTTTTATGAAAGTGATAAGTCTCTAGGTATTTTTAAAAATAGCATTAATGGAGCATTCTGTCAAGTGTACACTGCTATTCTTATCTATCTTGTCAAGTTGGTTCCAAGTTGATTAATCCAAGATTAGTCAGCTGTCCTAAACAAGCTGTGTTTTGCTGTGGCCTTATTAGAACACCCCTGGGGGAACCTACCAGGACACCCTGTTAAGTACAGGCTCCTTTCCCACCCTCTTGTTCACCTGCTATAGAAAACGTATGATTTCCTTGGACATGAAGGAAATCCTCCCATTAGAGGGAGTGGTTGGCAACTGCTGACATGAGGTCACTAGCTATTTTGTCCCAACAGTACCATTTCCCTTTGGCTTCACAGTGCCATTTCTGAACTCTCGACATTTTCAAGGGTGATGAAAAAGTATCATATTGAAAATTGAGCTAATCTAGCTATTTTGGGACAGTTTAAAATCCTCAGCTCATTGAATAATGAAGATGTGGTCTTAGTATATATTTTACCAAGCTCTTAACTGATTCAATAAACATCATCAGTCATTTAAAAAAATTTCAATCTCAACCAAAACTCATAAAAGATTTAATTTTGAGTAAACAATGGTTACTTGAAAAGGTCAGCCACCCTCTTCCTTTTGCTCCTTTTGTAACTTAGTGTGTTCTGGTCACAGTGTAGAATGTGCAGTGATTTAAAAGCCATCAACACGGTAGTAGATATTTGGATCTCTGCATTCTCTTCCAGGTATTTCAGACTTCCCACTTTCCCTTCTGTCCTCATGCCCTCCTGTGTGTCCCTTCCTTGTCATTCTCATTTTCCTCCATACCTCTCCTTTCTGTGGCCTATACACCCAACTCTTGTGCAAGCATGGGGAGGGGTTCTGAAGGGTGGGCTGCGGATTGCTATTGATGCTTTCCTGGGACAACCGGTGCATTTAGTGACTTCAGCTTTCTCTGGAAGATCCATCTCCCCCTCTCTCCTCCTTTCCATCCTTCCCAGGAAGGGCGTAGTTGCTAAGATGCTCAGGTGTTACAAGCTTGGGCCATGATGTTTTGGATGTTTTGTTTGTTGGGATGGATAGGACAGCCTCCAATGTCTGGGCCTCGCTGCTGTTTCCATGTGCTGTTGTCCATCTTACAAGCTCCCAGGAAAGGCCCTTGCAGGAGGGTGGGGAAATTCTTACTTTCTAGCTCTTCTGGCTAACAGCATCGATTTGGTAAAGGCATAGAGAAGTCACTATGGTTGCAGGTGGTACCACTGGTGTTTTGGCCTCTGATTGGATCTTTTCCCGTTTTGTTGTTGTTTTTGTTTCCCCTTGTCTAGACCAGGGAGGAATGTGTGAGGTAATATTCTGAAATACCAATAAAGTACCATAAATCTGCTCTTGCCTTCTCCTTTGCCTCTCAATTAGAGAAGCCCAAAGGAAGGGAGCAGGAGTTGATGGGCAGTACAACTTGTGAGCAATGCCATGGGGCCTGGCCAGGAAGGCAGACAAAAAGCCGGATGTCCTGAGACATGGGCCCTTGGGATATGGGTCACTTTGCCAACTGCGGTTCTTCCTGCCTGCAGCCAAGCCATGGGAGCCAGGCCAGTAGTTCAGCAGTGAATTGGGGCAGGAAGCCAAGCTTGGGAAAACTGCTGCAAACACGCCTGTTAGTGCCCAGGGCACAGCACGAAAAGCCTGAAGGTGGATATCCCCGGCAAGTTGTGCTACAGAAAGGGTTAGCTGGTTATGGCCCCTGAGGGAATCGATGCCACACAGCTTCAGTATGGCAGACTGCTCTACTTTAAAGATAAGACTCTTGAATCTTCTCATTTTAATCATCAGAGAGGAGACTGTATCTCTGTACTAGAATCAAAGATTCCATTAAAGAGAAGGAATGGGGTTTTTCTGATGAGGAGAGTGTATGGCCAGTGGCATATGCCTATAGCTATATGGTATATCATCTATAGCTATAGACTCTGAGATGCCATGATCCCCACCCCTCAACTAACCCTCAGCCTGGCTGTGATTTTGGCTAAGGAAATATAAAAGTATTTATTACTCCCCCTTTAGTTTATTGAACAGAGCCCCAGGGCCAAAGGAAATGCAACGTGCATCTGGGCCTCTGTGAGGCCTCTCCAAAGCCCCAGAGGAATGCTGGGATTGTTCCTGTCATCATGACGTGTCACCAAGAGCAGTGGCTGTAGGCGCACAAAGCCATAGTTCGGACTGCCTGTGGCTCAGTCCCTCTCCCAGGACTCTGTTCAAATTGGGTGCAGGTGGGGTGGGAAGAAGTGGCTACAGGTGCTCCTCCCCATGCTCCTGCTCCCCTCTGCCTGGTGGGGCCTCATCCTCTGTGAATTTCTGCTCATGGGCTGCAGAGGTGGATCCTCGTTGTCATGGTCCCTCACTGCTAATGGCCAGCTGTGTGATCATCAGTCAAGTTCTCTGACCTTGAGTTTCTTTACCTTCAGATGAGATTTGAAGAGTACATGTAACACTTGGCACAGTACCTGGCCATGAGGCATTCAGTAGTAAGAAGTGATTTTTTTTTTTTCCTTTGAAAAGTGTTACTAATTCTGTGTATTTAAAAGGCAAAGAGAAAAGAAGAAAAGGCTCTCCCATGTACTGGTTCACACCCTCTCCCTCCCTGCCCCCCATATGCCGATCACAGTTAGGGCCGGGCCAGGTTGAAGCCATGAGGAGCCAGGCCAGGTACTCTACCTAAGCATCTCACATGGATGAACCAGAATCCAGTAATTGAGCGGTTATCTGCTGCCTCCCGGGAAGCATGCTAGCAAATCGCCGTGTGAGAAATGACGGTAGGACTGGACCCCAGGCACTTACATGGGACGTAATCGCCTCACATGTCAGCTTAAGCTGCCTCACCACAATGACCACACCAGAAGCTGTGATTGTCATCACTAAGTCTTTAGTTCCTAGTGATAGCTTTAAATAACCTGACATACAGTATTTGTAACATGGATATGTATATTCCCACACATTTATCCCAGTTTCTGACTCCAAACCTCTTGATCTTAAAATGTCTGCACTTATTTTTACGTGCAGCACACAGGTTCAACATACAATGAGTTCCTCCCCCAGGTTGTCTGAGGATGAAAGAGCAGTGTTTAGGTGTTTAACCTCACATTTTGGCAATAGCACAGTGCTTAGGGAGAGATCCCTCTAGACATCTACAGCCATCGGTCTGCCAGGGAGGCAGCTGGATTCTTCAGGATGGAGAGAGTGTGAGTGGAAATAGAATTGTTTGCTCCATTTTGTGGTAAAGGACCTCCCTCAGGGTGTACAATTTAGGGCTGAGAAACTCAGAGCTAGAGGTCATAAGCCCATGACTATTCACCTGCGAAATCGGAGCATCTTAGAATACCGGTGAGTCAGGGCATGGAGAATCTAAACCCTGTCTGGGATGGCTGAGTTCAGATTCCTAAAGAGTAAAAAAAAAAACAAGAAAGAAAAAAGAAAAAACCTTTGGCATCTAAGCTCACTAAAATTACTAATTAACCATTAAGTCAGACAAAGCTTTACAACTGATTTACCTGGAAATCTATTACCTGGGGGAGGTAATACAGTTTAGAAATATATTGCTTAGAAAGGTTACAACAGGGCAAAGCAAATGAACTTAATATTTTCCATGTCCTGAGGAAGAATTAGAAAACCACTAATCATGCATGCCTCCCTGCACTGCTGGCGAGATAATGAGAGGCAAAAGTCCTCACTAGGAAAACCTGTGGTTCTTTGTTGTATTTTTTAAATTAATTACATTTCTGGCTGGCATAGTACATGAGTGTTTAAAACTACACTGAAATAAAATGTTGAAAATAGAAAAAACAAGAGTGTAAAAAATAATTTTACTGAGTGGTCCACTTTGGGCGAACTTGCGGATACAGGCTGCTTTATTTCAATTTGAAAATAGTAGAACAAAGTCTTATTATCCTCATTTTATAGATCAGAAAGCTGAGAACCAGGGAGCGTGAACAGCAGTTATAGATGCCAGCGAGCAGCGTGCTGTGAAGTGGTGTCTCTCACCAAGCCTGGATTCCTCAGGACAGTCACACCTGATGACGCAGTTACAGCAGCATCAGCTGGGGCAGAACTGGGTGGACATGGGGTCAGGTGCATGGAGTGTCACATTCAGTCCTGGGGATTCTCTCCTGCCTTTGACATCTGTGATTGGCTTTTTTTTTTTTAAGATTTCTTTTTTATTGGAAAGCCAGATATACAGAGAGAAGGAGAAACGGAGAGAAAGGTCTTCATTTAGTTCACGCTCCAGGTAGTCACAATGGCCAGAGCTGTGCTGATCCAAATCTGGGAGTCAGGAGCTGCTTCTGGGTCTCCCATGCAGGGTGCAGGGTCCCAAGCTCTTAGCCCATCCTCAACTGCTTTCCCAGGCCACAAGTAGGAAGCTGGATGGGAGGTGGAGCAGGCGTGATACAAATCAGTGCCTATATCAGATCCTGGCAGATGCAAGGTGAGCATTTAGCCACTAGGTTGTTGTGCCAGGCCCTGTGATTGGTTTTGTAAACCATGTGAATGTCATTCATTTGTGTTTCGTCAACTAGCAATCCGTGAGCCATATTTCCAAACAATATTGTAGTATAGTATGTTAATTAGCTGACACTTTTAAAAGCAACAATGACAACATGAAATACTTCTCCACTAAAGTATATTTCATATTTAAGAGAGCAAAATCTCCTGAACTCAAATTTCAAAACAGAGCAAGGAATAGGGCTTTCAGCACTGAAGCTGCCCCTCACTGGCTATGTGGCAGAAGTTGAGTAAAGTGCTTTTTATCAACCTTCCGTCACACTCTTGCCTGCTAGGATAATCCACGTTCTCTCACACAGAAAGATTGGAAGTGGAGCTGAAATGCAGCCGGCGGGCTCTGTAGCACTGCTCCCATCAGAGGACTCTGCGAGGCCTATCGTTACAATTGAGGCTGGATCCAACACTGCTTACCCAGGAAGTAGACTCAGGAGCTGGGTGATTTCCTTTGGTACTGGTTTGAAAAATTTTCTAAGAAAAGGTTTTTCTCTACAGAGGGGTTGGTGCTTCTGCCCTTGACTCTATTTAAGTAGAAATGGTGGCTGTTCATAAAGGAAGTCTGGAGACAATAATGAGATACCATGGTTTACTGCTGCCAGTCTTGGATCCTGTCCAGCCAGCCTGTGTCCTTAGCATGCGGCACAGCAGCAAGGCCCCCTGCTCTGGGAATTCACAGGATCTGATTCACCTCCCAGTTTTTTCAATTGCGTGAGTTTCAGTCAACCATTTTCACTTCCTGCTTTCTTCTGATGCTCCAATACTACACCACCTCTCTGACATCCACCTGGCAATAAACTAATGTGTAAAACATTTATTTATTTACTTGAGAGCAAGTAAGTGTATCAAAATCACACTAAAAATAGGGATTCTTCTTATTTTATAAAGCAGAAAACTTGGATTCATGGTGATTGAATCGATCAAGGTCAAAAACAGTTACTTAGGAAGATGCCTGACCCCAGAGCCTGCTTGTGCACATGGCCTCTACCAAGGCAGCAAGGTTTGCCTGAGCTACTGGATCACACTTTACCTGAAGACAGAACTTACTTAGTTATATGAGCTGATAAAGTCCAGCAGAGGTGTAAGAAGCCACTTTTCTGTCCCTGTAACATAAGGCCCTGTCCTTGCTGGTGGCATCTGTGTTTTGCTGGTCTGTTTCTATTCCACGCATATGAATACTGGGCTTTGCTCATGCTAGTGCTCAGTACATGTACTTTCCATGAATAACTCAAACATACTTAGAAAAATTCAATGTTTAATTGTTCATGTATTCAATGCAGCTGTGGAATCAGCCTATGTGGATGTTACTGCTATATGTTCCCTTGATGCACCCTGGCTTTTGAGGCTCAACTCCTTACAGCGACATGCCAGGACAAAGCTACACACTGAATGCTGCCAGTAGGGAACCATATAATTAAAGTGAGATTTCTGAGCCATGTCACATGTTGCCCTAAAAAGGAATTATTTTGGTTCACATAGCAAGTACTTCAGGGACCATTCAGAGGAAGAGTTAATGAATTTTTATTTATTTGGAGGATTTTTTACCTTATAGAGAGTTGTCTTCTTAAAAAGTATTTCTCGAGAAACTCTGTTAAGAATTTCCTTACAACTGCATGGGTTAAAAGCTTAGAATCTAGTATTGTGAGGAATCTTGAGATGTAACTGCTTAACTGATCAGCCCACTTGTAATGCCTAACACTGAGAAATGCAGAGGATTTTTGTAGCTTTTTGCTTAAAGGGCTATAACGTTGATGCCTGAAAAACTTGTGTCATCTTGAACAGAAAATTTAGTTTGGAGGGTCAGAGCTTCTCTTGTAAAAGCAGGCAGTTGGTCTCAGTGTTAGTTATCACACTATTAACAAATTTTTTATTAAGGAGATTTTGAGGCACAAATTCATTTATATTCATTTATTAACATGATCCTAATAAGTAGCATGTGCAATTTAAGATTCAAGACTGAAGAAGATAGTGATTATTGCTTTAACTTTTTTATCTTGTTTTTTTTTTTTTTAAATTTATTCTTTGCTTTTCAGTAAATATGTGCTAAGAGGTCTATGATGTATCCAGAATTCTGTGCCAAATACTCCATATATCAGATGTAGAGTATAGCAGGAAAGATTTAGGTATTGCCATAAAGACACTTGCCTATCCAGAGTAAACAATTGATAAAAATGCAGCCATTGCTATGCTGTGAAATGACAAGCATCTGTTTTATAAACCGGAGCAGCATGGGCGAGGGAGAGAAGCTTTGAAAGCCATGACCTTGGTTGCTGCTGAGCCTGCAACCATGACCAAGATGGTTACCTAACAGATGTGCACTGGATAAGTTAAAGTGCCTACCGATTTGTACCACTCTGTCATAAAACAACCACCTTGCAGTTCATGCTGTGCACCTTCTTGCTGGGTTCTTCTTACAGCATATTTAGATGCTATCATTCTTTTAGTGGCCATATCCCTTCCCCTCTACACGGACGAGCACCACTCAATTATCAAGGAGAGACATAGCATGGCAAATTTTTGTTTTTATGTTACTAGATGTGCATTATATGCCTCTAGCCTTCTGAATATTCGGTGGTGTTTTCTCCATTGTTCGATGGTCTCAGACGTGACTGCTGCTATCTTCATGCTGAAATGTCTTGCGCAGAGCCTGGAGCTCGTGGACAATTGACACCTGTTAAATGCAGCTTCAGCAAGAAGGGAAGAGTCACTGTTGTTTCTGAATCTTTCCAAAGCACTAGTTGAGTACTGACTCCACTCACTCGGGCCAGAACATTCTAGCCCTCACTTAAGCCTTGGCCTGCAAGAGCGTGCACGCTTCCTGCTTGGCAAGACAGCAGCATCAGCACTAGTAACATAACCCTGAGCATTAGAGAGCTAGTAAATAAATAAACCTTTACACTCCACATCAACCCACTCAGCCTCTGGCAGTGACATATGGCTTGTGCTGTAAGGCTGGAAGTTAGTCAAGGGTACCCAAGTTAGCTGGCAGGTTGGGATTTCTGGAGGAAAATGGTGTCAGCCTGGTCTGCAAACACATTCTAGGCACCTAAAGTGAAATACTTGGACAAGAAGCAGGAGACATGAGGAGAAATCAAGTGAATGGTCTATCAAAGCACAGCCGGCTTGCTCTTCCAGATAGAGTGCAATGTGATCCAGCATCACTTTCAGAGTTGACAGTGGAGAGGGAAGCCCTTTGAGGACTCATCACTTTGACTCACATGCTCAGATAAGTGCACCCAGGAGTAATCCCCATAATATCAGCTTTATTTCTAAAAGGCTTTGCAGTTCTTTATGTTCCTTCAGCGATAGCAATTCTATAACCCCGAGGGGCAGCCCTTGTTTCTATTTTAAGATGACCAAAACAAGTGTCAGGGTAAAAAGTCCTCATTCAAAGTCAGATGGCTGGAAGAATAAGCACTCAACTTACCTGGCGAGATTTAAGATGAAACCCCACAGAGTTCAGCTGAAGCTAGAATTGAGCTTACTAGAGGGGAGGCATTGATGATGTCAGAGAGTAGATTGTAATCCAACACAGGTAGCAGTGTCTAATGTTCTACCACGCAGAGCAGGGCTCTAGTTCAGCATAACATGTGATGTACTTCATAAAGAGCTTGGAGACGAGAGCTGACAGGACCCAAACACAGGAAAAAGGTTTAAAGAAGGGAAAAGCCAACTGCCTGATTTGATCAATTTACTTATATATATATTACATTATATACCATAAAAATGTATAAGCATTGTTACTCAATTACTCAATTAAAAAAGATAAGAATGCACCTGCTTTAACCACATGCCCAGAGGTGGTTTTTATGTTAATTTTTAAAAGAGGCTGTTTGTAAAGATAAAATGTTCCACAACAGGGTTTTCTGAAACATGGTACATCCATATATCAGATTTATCCACAGCTGTTGAAATCTATCTTGAGGAATTTTATTTACATAAAAAGATATTTCTGTTATGTTGCTTAGTTAGAAATGCAGTTATCAAATTGAATATAAAGCATGACTTTAAAAATATTTGCATAGGAAAAAGACATCAGCATGTATTTACTGTAGGGTTATTAATAGTGTAGAATGGCGGATACTTTTATGCTTGCTAATCTTTGTTTTTCTGGGTCCTTAGAGTTTTCTGAAGTGAGCTTTTGCCTTTGAAATTAGAGCAGAAAGACCAAAGCAAAACAGGAAGGATGCAGAAAACAACCTTTACAGAAAATTGAAAAGTATTCTTGCACTAAACTAGTCACTCTGAGTTGCCTCAGTTCCTGACATTTCTACCTTTATCCCCCCCCCCCCTTTTTTTTTGGATGAAAACTATTTCAAAACAGGTAAGTTGGTCAGATGTGTCTGCTGTAGGCAACAGAACTGGGTTTTGTTTCTTGATCCAGTCTGCTAAACTATGACACTTGATTGGTGAGTTTATACTGTTTATATTCAGGATTAATTTTGACAACTAGTAATTTGGTCCTGTTCTGTTAGCAATGGATTGTTCATTGCTTGATTTAGTCTTCTTTTGTTGTGTTATTGGGATGTTTTCCACATTTGACTTTGGTTTTGAAAGGTCTATTCCTTTTCTCTGTCAAGAGAACATTTTTAAGTACCATTTGTAGGGCAGGTCTGGAAGAGGCTCATTCTTTGAGCTTTTCTTTACTGTGGAAGAATCTTATTTCAATTTCAAAGACGAAGAAAAGCTTTGCTGGGTACATTATTCCAGGCTGACAATTTTTTCCTTTTAGGATCTGGAAAATATCACAACATTCTTTTTGGGTCTATAGAATTTCCTCTGAGAGGTCAGCAGTGAGTCTGATTGGGTTTCCTCTATATGTAAACTGATTTTTTCATATACATATTTGAGGATCTTTTTCTTATGTTCAATTGAAGAGAGCTTGATTATCGTGTGTCATGGTGAAGATCGCTTTTGGCCAACTCTATTGGGGGTTCTGTGCCCCTTCTGTATTTTGTTTCCCAATTTTTCCTCCAAATTAGGGAAGTTTCCTTTATTATTTTATTGAATAAATTTTTAACTCCAGCAAAGATATGTGCAAACTGGGAGTGAAACCATGAACAGAGATATTCCAAGGTAATGGAAAGGGGAAATGAGCTGGTTTAGCCTTTCTTATCAGATAATTTAGACTTGGATGAGAAAAATATTAGATAAAGAAACACACCACACAACAATCAAGGATCCATTCAGCAAGAAGAGATTGCCTTACTAGTTTCTTAGGATGTTTTGTTTTTCATCTCTAATTTTACTTGGTTTTTCCTCTCTTGTTTTTCTGTGCTGATCTGGCTAAAAGCGTGTTTTGCTCATTTTCTCTAAAAAATGGTTCTTTGTTGTTGCAGCTTGCAGCTTTTTTTAGTTACACTTCCCATTTATTTTTGCTGTGATTTTTTTAATCATTTCTTGTTTTCTGTTCATTTTTTTTTACTAAGTCCTTGAGTTGAATTATTAGATCATTTATTTGAGATACTTCGATTTTTTGTAAGCACCTGATATAATAAATGTCCCCTTCAATGCTGTTTTTGCTACATCTCATGGGTTCTGATATTTTTGCTTATATTTTTATTTCTCCAAAAAAGGTTATTTTTCTAATTTATTCAGTGACATATAGGTCATACAGTAGCAATGTTTTCTTTAAGAAAGTTTTTGGAATTTTTTTTCATCACAGACACATTGGTCATTCAGTCATTGTAAATTTTCTTTATGGCTTTTCATTTAAGGGGATATGTAGTAACTATCATAAAGGCGATCATATCCAAATGTGAAGACACAATGCAATGTATATCCCTACTTCCAAATCAAAGATGGACTCCCAATGAAATGATTAAATAAATGTTAACAATAGGATGCTGGACTCTGCCATTGTTCACACCTACAGTATCAGGATACGCTTAAATAGCAGAATGATGAACTTATGACTTTTGCGAAGGACTGTGCTACTGAGGGGAAATCAGTGGTGGGGAGGGGATTTAGGAGAGGGAGAAGGGGAAATCCCAGGCCCTGTGGAACCTCATTGTAAAATAATAATAAAAATAAGAAAAAAAAATCACATGAGCTTCTGGGACAATGAAACTAATTCCCATTCTTATTGGCCTGTGGCTTAGAGACTTGGACAAGCCATCTGTCACTGTTACGGGCTTAAGACATTATTAGGACCATCTTCCGGCTCAGATCTTCCTACATAATATTCCTGCTTAGTACCCCAACATCAGCAACTGGAAAGCTGATAGTAGCACCTTGCCAGCACTTGCCATCTGCATCAAGGAGCAGGAGTGCTCTCCAGGGGCATAACCTTTCTGGTAGGGCTCGCTCCTCGAGTGGGCCAGAGGAGATTTCCCCTGTGCCTCTTTTTTGGTTTGGTAGGAGGAGAAATCTAGATAAAAAGGACAAATATGTAAAGATCCACACGTGTTTCAGAAATTGGTCTGGGCATAGTGTTCTAGGGTTACATCTTTGCATTTTATTTTTGAAAATTTAACTGATGTATCTACTTGAGGAGGAGAGAAGCAATCACACATGAGAGAGAATGGATGGATGTTTCCATCTGCTGATTCATTCCCTCAATGCTCAGAACACCCAGGGCTGAGCTGAATGAACTGAAAGCTGGTAACTCAGTTGAACCAGAATCTCCTGCTTCCCAAGGTGTATACTAACAGGAAGTTGGAATGAGGAGCTGGAAGTGAATTTGGAACCCAGGTACTGTGGGCTAAGATATGGGCCTCTGAACTTGCTTCTTGTTAGGATAAACACCTAACCCTATTAGGTCAAGTCCTGACCCAAGGTATGGAACTATGCAGAGTACTGCACAGGGCAACTGAATCCTGTGGGGAAGCACCAAAAATAGACCGTGGAGTGGGTAGGGGCTGTGGGCTTTCAAGGAATTGATACCAATTTGTCGATGGAGTCATGTGTGCTTGGTCTTGCTAACAGCAAGTTTCTGTTTAAACTAGTAGACTCGGTTTTCCATTACCAGCAACAAAAGCATGCTAAGGAATCCGCCCACATTTAATGAGCATGCACGCACCAGGCATTGTGCTAAGGCTTCGTGGGTTATTATTTCATGCAGTCCTCAAGCAACCCCACCTGTGTTGTCCTACGTGGCTGGAAAATGAGGAGTTGGAACCTGCAAACCTTGTCCAGGTTACACAACCAGAGAAGAATAGGTCCTTGTTCGTGTGAGTTCAGGCTGCTGGATGCCAGGGATTTCATAGGAGCCACTCATGGTGGTTCCACACACAGTACCTCTATATGGAGAGACACATGCGATTGTTCGTTTTGCTTAAGAATTGTTAGCAAATGGAAAGAAAGTGCCGAGGGTATTTCCGGCCATAACTCCAAAGCTCATTCTCCCCTCCATTGACTCTGGTTTCCCTTGCAAAAAGTGAACTTGGGGTGGTGGGAGGTGGCGTGTGGTTGGTTAAGTGGCTGCTTGAGACACCTCATCCCGCTTCTGAGTGGCAGGAATGGAATCTCTGGTTTACCTTCCCCTGCAGCCTCCTGCTAGAATGCCTGGGGTGGCAGATGATGCCTCGGGGACTGGGGAGACGTGGCTGGAGGTGAGGCTCCCGGCGGCGGCCGGCCCGTCTCGGGCTGTTGCAGGTGTCAGGGGCTTGAACTAGTGCACAGAGGATCTCTTTTTTTTTCTCCCTTTGTGTTGTCCCACTTTTCAACTGGATAAAGGTAATAGATTGAAACTAGTGTATGGAAAGCCAAATATTGTGTAGACAGTTTGCCCAGACAGGGATCTTGTGACATGGGGGACAGCCTAAAAGCTCAACTCCTGGCTGTGGTGTCAGTGGTGTAAGACTCTGGGCAAAGTATTACATTTCCCTGAGCTCAATTTCTTCGTCTGTAAATGGGATGGTATGGGAGTGTCTCTCTCCAAGATTGCCTGTGTATGATGAGAGATGGCAGCATGTGAAATAGGAGTGGAATTCCTAGTTAATTACGGCACCCTAGGGATGAAGACTTGGGAGCCCCACTGACCCAAACTGCAATTTTAGCCTTAATTTTCCTACTTCTCTATAAACTGGAGAAAATTACTCATTTATATTACATGTATATTTTTGTCCTTCATTCTAGACTGATGAGATAATGTAGATTAATAACTATAAATAGATAATGATCTTCCTTAATTTAGAAATTACAGTTGGGCCCAGTGCAGTAGCCTAGTGGCTAATGTCCTCGCCTTGCATGTGCCAGGATCTCACTTGGGCACCAGTCCAAATCCTGGCAGCCCCACTTCCCATCCAGTTCCCTGCTTGTGGCCTGGGAAAGCAGTCAAGGATGACCCAAAACCTTGGGATGCTGCACCCATATGAAAGACCCAGAAAAGGCTCCAGACTCCTGGCCTCGGATCAGCTCAGTTCCAGCCATTGTAGCCCACTGGGGAGTGAACCAGCAGAGGAAGATCTTCCTCCCTGTCTCTCCTCCTCTCTGTATATCTAAGTTTCAAATAAAAATAATAAAAAAATCTTTAAAAAATGATAGAAACTGCAGTCTAGTAGAGGAAAAGGCGGCGAAGGAGATGTCACTGACACGTGTGAAGTTTCAAGATGGGGGAGGTGCAGAGTGAGATCGGAGCGCTTGGAAGTTGGAGTGAACCTGGCCTTGGAGTGTTAGCAGAGCTTCCTGGGGGAAGAGATGTTAA
This sequence comes from Ochotona curzoniae, assembly GCF_017591425.1. Taxonomy (NCBI): domain Eukaryota; kingdom Metazoa; phylum Chordata; class Mammalia; order Lagomorpha; family Ochotonidae; genus Ochotona; species Ochotona curzoniae. Next base: position 43,014,215 of record NW_024467119.1, read on the forward strand.
GAGGAGACTGAAGTATAAGCAGGAGTGGATTCGGTTGAGGTACTGTGGACAAAAAAAATGGTGCAGAGCATTCCAGGTCTGAAGCCTTGAGTAGGATACTGTGTACATCCAAGGACTGGTAGGTTAAAATATTAGAAATATTAGAAGTGTTTTCAGTGGGGTTGCCCTGCTCCAGAATGGATGTTCTCCATGAACCTCAAAGAACTATGAGCCAGGTTTAATTGAACCTTAGCAAATCTTAGAAATTTAATTTTGAAAGACAGTGACAGAGTTGCAATCTACTTAACTCCCTCCACAAATGCCTGTGACAGCCAGGGCACCTGGAAGCTGAAAATGCACGTGGCTGATAGGAACGTAATGACTTGAACCACCTGCCAGGGGCTGTGCTAGCCAGGAACAGCATCGGGAGCCAGGCGCTTGGGTAAGGGACATGGGCTTCCTGCCTGGTACCTTAACTTGGTAGGCCGTATGCCTGCACTTCCAGTTGAACTTTTTGACCAATAGCGGGAAAGATGGCATTTTCACATTCTTTCTAGGTAGTGAGTGGCAGGCAGAGTATTGCTTTCCTAAATAGAGGCAACAAAATATTGTAGTTTTCTGAGCCTGCAAAACATGTTTCTAGACCCCTGCCAGCATTCCTATTATTTTTAGTGAAACCCAGACTATCAATAGTGAGGTCTTCAGACTGGATTCACCTTGCTTACAAAGACTCACTGCATCTAACTCTGCATTTTTTTGACAAATAATTTATCTTTGGTAATTTTATAAATAGCATGTCTTTTCGATGCTTCAGAATCACCTTTCCTCGGGGCTGATTCTCAATACTTAGTGGCTCATAGGGAAGACAGCACTCACTTCTGGGTGTCTTAAGTGTCTTAAGAGACACGTGGGCAAGGTAAAGCACACACATACAGCAGAAGAGCTCAGACTACGAAGGGGCTTGGAGCCCCAGCAAACAGAGCAGCCTCTGGGTGCCTTGACACCTGTAGAGGGGGGTGCGACGTGAAAGGAGGGGCTTACCCTGCCAGGCGGTGAGGAAAGGACATTTGTGAGGATGTCCTTCTTGGCTGAATAAATCTTGTTTGATAAGCTAAGATAGAAATTGCTATAAAAGTCAACTCTGAATTGAAATCTGATGAGGTATCCTTGGCGAGAATGCAAGGCAGTGGCCCCCATGTGCTGCTGGCAGAAATCAGTGTCAGCACTTTAGGAAAGGGATTGTCTGCTGGAGCAGAGCTGTGTGTCCTCTGGGCATTCCATCCCACTGCTGCCTCCAGGAGAAAGTTCATGCCCAAGAAAATCAAATACACAGGACCCCCAGAATATCTCTAGAATGTTCCTAGTTACTCAGTGACTCAATCAGATTGAATGTCCACTGAAAATAAAATGGGTAAACAAATTATGCCTTGTCTGTACAATGAAGCACTATATAGCGATGAGAAATGTGTAGGTAGCGATGTTAATTATTTGAGGAGCAGAGTGACAGGAGAGAGAGAGAGAGGAAGAAACTTCCTTTGGCTGATGGCCAAGACTTGGGAGCCAGGAGGCTGGCATTGCATCTACATCTTCCATGTGGGTGTGAGGGTCTCAAAGCACTTAGGTCATTTGCTGGTGTTTTTCCAGGGGTATTAGCAGGAAGGTGGCTCAGAGGTAGAACAACCATGACTTGAACCGGTGCTCATGCAGGATGCTGACACCATAGGCAGTGGCTTAATGTGCTGCATCACAGTGCTGGCCTCGAGAGTGTGCATTTTATTGCCACAATGTATAAAAGAAACAAGTTCAAAGGAAAATATAAATAAGAGTGTATTTATAAAAAGTCCAAGACTAAGCCCAAATAGATTGATTTTAAGGATGTATACATATGTGGAAAGATCATGATGAAAAAGCGGGGAAGTTACTGCACGTTTAGACAGTACAGGGCAATATTATAATGTGGTTGGGGCATATCGATAACTTCTGGGTTCCTGAAGTGTTGTTTGATTGTCCTTGGAGATGTTCTATGGATGTTTTATAAATATCGCTACTTACACGTGTATGGTTTACTCACTTTTTTGTATGTGTTTTATTCCACAAAATTAAAAAAAAAATCCTGTAACCTTTTGAACAAATGGTGGCTTAGAGAGTAAATGATTAATAAAATTATGCTCCAGTGGTTTCCAGTGGGAAAACTTTGCCAAAGAGGCTCTGCTAGGTACCTAATTTGTCTCTAAATTCAAGACCTTTGAACACAACTGGTTGTGCTCTAACCGAGAAAGACTTCCTTCCAGACATCTCCTCTAAGCCAGCTCCAGCTCCCTGGAAAGCACATTGGAGTTCTAGAGGGGAGATTCCTGCAGACTAGCTAACTGGTGTGACCTGATACAAACTGGGAAAGCTGGCATGCTTATGAAATCAGATTATTTGTTTCAAGAGACTGGAAAACATTAACCAGGATCCCCTGGTGCTGGACAGATATGTTTGTGCTGCTTTGTTGTGCAGATTAAAAATAAAGTGAGAGATTTCCTGACAAATGACTCCCTTCCATATCTCATATGAAATGAAGCAAGCTTAAAAACTAAAGTAGGGATGGGGATTTGACTCAATGGTTAAGATAACTGCATCCCAACTAGAGTGCTTGAGTTACATAGAGTGGAGGGGAGAGACAGAGATCACTCCTTAAAGTGACCAGATGGAAGCCAGGGGGAGAGCCTCTTCCAGGTCTCCCATGTGGGTACAGAGACCCCAGAACTTGGATCATTTGCTGCTTTCCCAGGTGCATTAGCAGTGAGCTGGATTGGAAATAAAGCAGCTGGGACTCTAACTGGCACCCATATGGGATGCTGATCTTGCAGGTGACAGCTTAACATGCCATGCCACAGTGCCAGCCTCTCATTTGTATATTTGTAACATCATTCAGAGACCATACAAAATTATCAAGTTGAAAATTAACTTGCTATAGATTTATTCAATTTTTAAAATATAAAATAGGCAGATTTCAAATATTTCACAGTGCAGATTTGTTAGCATAGCAATACTTTCCACCCTGCTCTCCCTCTACCTGCATTTCCCATTCACCCTCCTCTACTTTCCCCTGCTGCCCCTAATTTTAAATGGAATATTTTTGTATCACTTTGCAATCACAGGTTTAACATTCCATTATGTAAAGATATCAACACATAGCAAGTGAAAAAAAATAACTTTACTATTTCTAGTGGAGAAGAAGCTTAAATACCTTGGAATAAGCATAACCAAGACATGGAAGATGTGTAGGCTCAATTATTATAGTGAAGAAATTTTAATGATATCGATTCTTTTGATTCACAAGAAAGAAATATCTTTCCATTGCTTTTGCATTTCCTTGGTGATTTTCTTTCATTAGTGTTTAATGATTTTTACTGTAGAGGTCTTTGGTTAAATTTATTCCTGAATTTTTCACATTTGTGCATGTGTAGTTATTATGAATAGGATTTCTCTGTTAGTTCATCATTAGCACACAAAAAAGTTATTGTTTTTTGTTTTACTCTGTAACCTGCAACTTTATGGAATCGTTTTTATCAATTCTAACAGCTTTTTTGGTGGGATGTTTAGATTTTCCCCTGTACTCCATCATGCCATCTGTAAAAATGGATAATTTTACTTTTTTTTTCCAATTTTGATGCCCTTTCTTACTCTTTTTCTACTTCCTTTTTTGCTCTTGCTAAATAATTTCAGTACTAGATTGAATAAGACTGGTAAAAGTGGACATCCTTGCCTTGTTCCAGATCTGAGAGGAAATGCTTTCAGCTTCTCCCCATTCAGTGTGATATTGGCTATTAGTTTGTGATGTACAGCCTTTATAATATGGGGAATGTTAACTGTATACCTACTTGTAGGTTTTTATCATGATGGGTGCTGAATCTTATCAAATGCTTTCGATCTATTGAGATGACATGACTTTTGTTCTTCATCCTATTGATACGATTTATGTCATTTATTGATTTGCAAATGTTGAATCACTATTGCATTTCTGGAATAAGTCTCACTTGATTGTGATGTATAATCTTTTTGATGTAGCTTCAGATTCAAGTTGCTAGTATATTGAGAATATTTACATCTGTGTTCATTAAGGATATCTTATCTGTGGTCTTCTTCTTGTATTGTGAAGGTGTGGATATTGTAACTGCAAGGCTAAATGAAAACCATACTTCCAGATCAAAGATGAACTTTCAATGAAACTGTACTCAATCTTGCAATAGGATGCTGAACTCCTTGCCATCGTCCATGCCCACAATGATGGACGCATGACTGTTTATGAAGAACTATACTATAGTAGTAATATAGGGGAACTCAGTGGGGGTGAGGGTAACTTGAGGAGGGGATAAGGGAAATCCCAGGGCCCATGGAACTGTATCATAAAATGATCATAATAATAAAAAAGTTAAAAAGTAATTCTTTCACCAAAAGTTGTCCATGCACATAAAGAGCTCTATCATGGTTTTACTGTGGTTTATACCTTGAGTCTGTCCCTAAACATAACTGAGTATCAGGACCTGCACACCCTGAAGGCCACGGGACAACACACAGCCCATGGCAGGCAGCGTCCTGCAGGTGTCACAGGTCACAACTCTACCAGTGTCCGCCTTTTTGTGATTCCGAGGCAGACAAGCTCCTGTTCTGTGTTGTGTTTGACACAGAACAAAGAGAAAGCAGTTGAGCTACAATTGCTGTGTTGACGTGCCTCATGGCAGTGCTTGGTGGAAAATAGGGTTCCAACAGGTTTGCTGAGACGCTAAGCAAAACTGAACTACCTTCCACAGATCTCAGTGCAGTGCCCTAGAGAGAGAGAGGATGGGAGTTTTGATCCAACATAGTTTTATCTCCATTTCCATTTCTGAGATTAGTTTGAATGTTTAAATTTTCTATTTCTTCAGATTTTAAACTCTCCAAACCAAGAGATCAGTGGTAAATACATGATCTACAGAAACATTGTCGGTAACCCCAATATGCTACAGCTCTGACCATTAAAGATGCATCAGTTTGTGTTTGCCTTCTGTCTTTGCCTTCTTCCTGCTGTCTGTAACGTGGGACTGACTGTTAAACTATGTAATCCAAGTTTCTGGGCAATTCTGCATTCGAGAACAATTCTTTCTTTTCCTTGGGTCTCTTCAGCTGCAAAATAGATAATGGCTCCCTGGTTTGCGTCATTGCTTCCGGTCAGCCTTTTTGGGTCTTCCCACAAGTCTTCAACTAGTCACTCATGTGAAATATACTCTGTTACACCACGTGAGGAGAATTGTGCTTCTCAGCCGGAGCGATCTGGGGCTTCCCACAATTCAGCGATGTATTATTCGGCCAGGGCTGTCTCCCCGAGGAGTCGTCTGGACCTGTGATTGAGAATTAACAGCGCAGTCGAGGCAGGGGCAGAGAATAATGGCTCGTTAGAGGAAGGAGCCTCTCATACCCAGGGGACTTGAGCTGTTTTCTGTCCTGAATGGCAGCTGTGTTCTACATGACTTGTAATTTTACAATTTTCACTTTGTTCTAAAGGATGTGCAGGGCTTTCTCAAAGCAGCCAGTGTGCTTTGTGATTTGGTTTTTTGTTTCTTTTTCCTTCTTTTTTGTATCTTTATGATATAGTTGAATCTGGTTCCCTGTAACCTGGAAGAACCTATTACTAAATCTTAATGAGAGAAGTTGACTTTATGGATCTAGAAAACACTCCAAAGGTACAAATGTTACAAATGTTTTATGAATTATGTCTCCAGGCCTTTAATAGAGGAGTGTACACAATTTAAATTTAATAAGATTTAAAAATAGCTATTTATTCACTTGAAAGACAAAGAGATATATAGGTAACATGAATATGTGTATATTTATCTAGAGGATCCATCTAATGGAGGGAAGTATACCATGAGGTTTAGCTACACTGCTGTATGCATTTCAACTTCTGAGTACAAGATGGACTCTCAATGAAACTGTTAAACATATGTTGACACTAGAATGCTGGGCATTATACCATTCTCTATACCTGCACTTGTCAAGATGCACTTAAATAGCAGGATGATGAACTTGTGACTTTTGTTGAGGGACTAAGCTACTGTTACAATATAGAGAAAAACAATAGTGGGGAGGGGGTGGGAGAGGATGGAAGGGAAACTCCCTAAACCTAATGAACTCTATCATGAGAAATAAAGAGAGAAAGAAACAAAGAAAGAGAGAAAGAAAGAAAGAAAGAAAGAATGAAAGGCAGGCAGGCAGAGAAGGAGAGGAGATGGGGAAGGGGGAATTAAGCTTCCATCTGCTGTGTTAACTTCAGATTCCTGCAACCTGGGCTGGCCCAGGCTGAAGCCAGGAACTCCTTCTGAGTCTCTTATGTGAATGGCAGGGACGAAACTACTTGACCAGTCATCTGCTTTCCAGATACCCTGCTTTCTACCCAGTTTCATGTTAATGTATCTGGGACTTGAACTGGTACTACTTTATGCTATGTGGACATCCCACTGGATCAGAAACAGAGAAGCCAAAACACTAGCTGGTATCCGTACAGGTTGCTGGCACCTGCTATATGATAGCACTGTCCCAGTTTTCAATTTTGTCTTCCTACTTTTAAACTATTCCTACTTTAAAGATTTGTTTATTTTTGAATCAGAGATGTAGACAGAGCTCCCATTTGTAACTGCTAACGCTAGACTGGGCTGCAGCCAGGATATAGGATCCTTAATCCAGGCCTTCAGCTCAGGTGGTAGGAACTCAAGTACGTAAGATGTCATGGCCATCTGCCACCATCTACGTTAGTAGAAAACTAGAATTAGGAGCAGAGCAGGGCACAAAACATAGGTAACTCTGATATGGGATCTAAGTGTCATAATGGCTCTCAAATGCTAGGCTCCATGCTTGCTCCATGTAGATTTCTGTTGTTAGTGTGTACTGTATCTTTAAGTTAGTCTAGCTTGAAGCACATATGAAATATATAGTAAATGAATATTGCAGGGTATATTTCCACTTTCCTCTTCATGTCTTTGTGCTGCTATTTTCATGTATTTATGTGTTATATACCTCTCAAGATATTGCAATTATAATTGATCTAAACAGCCAGTTTTGAGAATCTGCCTTTAAAAGGTGAAAAAAATTGTATTTTAACCATCTATTTAAAAACCAGTACTTTCTATACCATTTTATTCAACATTTACAGTTGGTGGTATTTTTTCTTTAAAGATTTCCTATAATATTATTTTTCATAGAAAAACTTGGTTGATCATGAATTTTTCCATGTTTCATATGCTTTAAAAATCTTCCATTTTTCTCTGCTTCAGGCAGTTAAATTCCTCAAGTATAGAGTTGTATGTTAGTAGGTTTTGTTCCTTTAATACAGAAAGTGCTCCACTGCTGGCATTGTTTCCAGAGAGAAATCTGTTTATTCATGAGTCCTTCAAACATTTCTTGGAAAAACAGAATCAAAAGTTAATTTTAGTGCAAACAATTTGAAACCCACTTTTTACAATACACATATGAAAAATTTGAAGCTCCTCTTGTATCTTTTTTCCCGCATGTATTTTTCTTCTCTGGTTGTTTCTAAGATTTTCCCTGTACCGGGCTCTAAGTGATGATATTACAGTGTGTCTGGGTGCGGTGACATCGCTTGGGCTTTGCACCTGCGGCACTATGCTTCATTACATTGCAGATATCTGCTCATGAGTTGTTTTTTCTACTTTGTACATTATTTTTTGGACATCTCGATATAGGTGGGTATTAGGTCTCTTGAATCCATTTGTTGTTTTCATTCTTGCTCTTTTTGTCTCTAAATTTATTAATCTTTTATTTTACCATGTCTAGTCTATCTTCTATGATATGGTTTAGATTAGATACTTTATTTTTATCCTTAGGCGTTTCATTCGGGTCTTTTTTATGTCTCTCCTTAACAAATTCGCACGGTCTTCTACTTTTTGAACATATGCAGTGCCACACTCTGATGTTTTAGTTGATGACAGATGGCATATATGATGGCAACCCCAGAGGATGTGCTACCTAGCTCTATTACAGTCATTACCATATGTCAAGGTCACTGTTCCTGCAGGGATGAAATTTCCTGATGACATAATTCTTAGGAGTATCTATTATGAAGTGATGAGGGGACTCTATAGTACTAACTATTTTAATTTTCTTGTATAATGACTCTGTCATGCATTATTTCTAAGTCAGTTTTAAGTCATTTTGCTCCTTGTGATGGGTTATAAATTTTGCTTTCTATATTGCTGGTCACTGAGACCTGTGCCTTTCAATGTGTTCTGGAATCTTCCTCCTTTCAAACCTACCTTGCAGTTTACCAGCAAGCCCTCCTGGCTCTGCTTTGCCAGCACCTCCCACATCTCCACTGGCATCATCCTCATTTCAGCCACCACTAGCCTTTTATGGGATTCATGTCCTCCAACAAGATCCTTCTGCTGACACACTCTGCCATAGACTCCCAATAACCATGAAGGGATCCAACTGAGGCCTGGTCGCATCATGGTATTCCAAATGATTTTCCTTTTCACAGGAAGCCCAAATTGTTGCAACACACCTCTATGTCCTGTTCACCTGTTCGCGCTGCATAGCTCCCTCTGCCCCAGCTGACACCAGCTTCTGAGCAGTTTGCCAGAGCTTGTTAAACACACTTTCGACCCAGTGCCCTTGTATGGATAATTCTGTCTGCTTCATGTATCTCTGATGCCTGTGCTCCCTCAGTAACCTCTTCCACATGTTTATTTAAATACTACATTTTCAATTTGACCTTCTCCTTCTACCCTGGTTAAAATGATCATGCTTTTCCTATCTCTGGAATCCCTTTCTGGCTTTATTTGTCCATAGTCCTCAGTGCTACATGAACATTATAGCTCTGATTTTTATTTATCAGTCTTCCCACATTAGAGAGTTAGTACTATGGGGGCAAGGGTATTTAGTTCAATTCTATGAACATATTTGGTATTTAGTACGTTTGTTTTTCAACAAATGAATTGGTAACTAAAATCTCCAGGATTTCTACCTATCTTATTTTAGATCCCTTTTCCTTGGTCCTTTCTTTAACTTCCCTACCATACTTCTGCCCAACACAGAGGCCTAAGTTAGCCTTTGATCTTTGAAGCAGTTGAATATGGTCACCCAAAAATAACAAGCCCTAATCACTGGACTTGTATATGTGGCCTCACTTGAAATGAGGTCTTTGCTGATGTAGTCAAAATGAGGGTTTTGAGGTGTTCAAGGCTCTCCGGATTAGGTGAATGGGCCCTGAGTGGCATAGTAAGTGTAATCTGGGAGGTCAGGAGAGATGACAGCGGCACACAGAGGAAGATGCAGTAAAATCAGAGACCCGAGTGAAGTGGCCAGAAGTCGGCATGTCAGGGCAACCCGCCCAGGATGGAAGCTCTGGCTCCTTGACTGCGGACTTCAGTGGGAAAGTGGCTCTGCCTACACCTTGATTTCAGATTTCTGTCTCTGAGTGATGAGAAGTTCTCCAAAAGTTAATAGAAAATGCACAGTATGAAAAAACTGTGCATGGATCTCAAAAAAAAAACCTTTTGCATTAAAATCAGTTTGTCTTTGAATCCCATTTTCCATGAACTTTTTGAAGTCAGCTGGGTCTGTTACCTTCAAGCATTTCGATTGTAACAACTTACTAAAGCAGCACCAAGAAAATAAGACATATCACTAAACACTGAAGAAATTAGGTAGAACAAAATGATCTTCAGATATTGGCCAGAAAGACCAGGGCCATGGGTCAGTGACAGCAGGGCAGCCATCATCAGACAGTTTACTTCCCAGAGAATCTCCAGGGAGCTGGCAGTAGCAAAACAAACAAACAGTAAGCAGTCTCGCTGAGTTACATGGAGAATTTGGGAAGCCTGAGTGTTCAGAACTCGGTCATGGGGAGGGGAGAAGAAAGTGGGTAGGGTAGAGTAGTGGGGACAGTTCAGCTGGGGTCCTAGGACAGCACCACAACCCAGGAGAAAGGCCACCAGGAAGTGGTGGCACTCTTGCCTGAACTCATCAGCAGTGTCAGTAGTCCACATTCCCATAGCCCGCTCAGCGTCTGCTCGGTTGATCGACGTCTCCACTGTCAGAAAGGGGTTAGGCTGTCAAGGAGCTTGCGTGGACCTGAGAATAATTTCCTGTCTTTTGTAGTGTTTCTATAAAAATACCAGGAATCTTCATGTTTGCTGCTTGATATAGCATGTGGCTATCAATGTTACAAGATCGAATTCCCTGTAATGTAGTTTATTACAAAAATACTTTTGTAGGGGGGAGAAAAAGGACATGCAGAGGATCCTCAGAAAGCTGCTCCCTTGGTGGTGAAGCGAAGTGAGCTGTGGATGAAAGGCTGCACTGCTGCCACCCAAGAAGATGAAAACCGAATTCAAACGCATCAGCCTCTTTCTAAGGAACTAACTCCTAGAACAAAGCTCAAAAACATGTCGAGGGAAGTACCTATGAAAAAAATTCACTGTTTGCCAATAAAAAGTGACCAGCAATACAAAAAGCAAAATTTCTAACCCATAACGAGGAGAAAAATGCTATTGCTGAGATGTAGAAAACTATGAGATAGGCAGGTTAGGGGAATATTACAGAAATTTCCTCTGAGATGCCGAGATGTCAAACAGATACACATGTGGAAAGTACACGTGCTGAAATCATCTGACAGTAATTGGGAAGAAATATAGTTGTTCAGTGCAGGAAGGAGTGGAGGTCTTCAACCCTCCTCTCTTTTAACCTAAGGGGCTTTATGGAAAATGTTTCTAAGCATGTAAGTGACTTGCTGGTTCAGATCTCATGGATAAAAACTGAACTTTAGATTTGGAATCAGAGCTCAGAATAGTCTAGAATCAAGTCTTAAGAATGGCAATGATTGGTGAGAAAGCATGTGGAATTTTGTCTGAGTTGGATTAGTAAAAGGTGAGATCCATTGCCTCTGCGTTGTGGGTGGGAAATCAGTTCCACACAGCTCAAGGGACTGGGCCAGACTCAGTGAGCTCTACAGCTGAGATTTGAATGCAGCTCTAACTGGGGTGCCAAGTTCTTCCTGTAACTTTACAAGGCCACTCACTCAAACAGCTGAAAGGGGAGAAATCGGGGCCTCTCACCAGCTCAGGGCTGCTTTCCTTCCTTCTGAACTCAAGCTTTCTCTTCCTGATTGCACTAAAGGAAGGTTTCTACCAAACGTGGTCAGGGACACCACAACTGAAAACATCTCTTGTTGTGGTATTTCCTAGCTATTTCCATTATTAGGCTAAAAACAAAGAATGGTGCTTTTAGAAAGCCATGAGTGGACAAACTATGATTTAGGCTGATAATGATGGGAAACATGCTAACAAACTCAGCCTGTTAAGGTCACGTTACTGCCAGAAAGCCTTCCAACTTAAAATACTACACTATTCCATGTAAGCAAGTCTCACAAACACCAAACTCTCTTCTCCCCCAACTTCCATCCAAGAACTCTGCAGGTTGGCACTGCTACTTTGTAAGGAAGAAAAAGAATCCCAGTGATCTGGCCATCTTTCTGCGCGGCACCTGTAAACCCCATCCACAATGACATGCTTATTCTTCCCATCCTTTCTTTTTAGGTCCTCGATGAAAGGTAAAGTGGTTTATCACCTGTTTCAGCACCTCAGCATCAAATGTCAGTGACATCAATATGGGCGGATAAGGGAGCTCATTCGAGGTGAAACGGATGATACCATTTGGCTTGTTTATCGTGTGTTCTAAGGAGAGGAAGGAAGGGGAAATGGGGAGGATGGAGCAATGTTCCCCACAAAGGGAGATGGGCGACAGTGCTAGGAGCCTTCCCTTTCCAGAACTCCAAAGAAGCCATTGTTAGCAACTCTGTATTTTGGCCTCAACAGGGGACACCTGACCCTGGTTTAGAGTTTTGTTTTCATGGCAGAGCCAAAGCAGTCGGTTCTGTAGCACAAACACAGTCTGCTGGTCCTGTGATCTAGAGGGGGCCCTGGCGAATCCACACGTGGCAGAAGCTGCACCTGTAACCCACGCTAGCTTCACTGTTCACTGCAGCTCTGGGGTTTGCAGGAGTCACTGTAGAGTTGGTGCTGCTGTGGCTCACTTCCTGTCACTTCTCCAGCCCTCTGGGCCCCTCCCCAGGGTGACAGAAAGGCAGGTGCAAGAGTCCTCCTTGCCTTCTCTTCCCTAGCAAGCAGGCAGGCAGGCAGGCAGAGGGGGCTGCTGGAATGCGGTGGGGCCTGGGAGCTGGTGGCCTTGGGGACAGAGCTCCAAACGGATCCTGGCATAGGACTGTGTTTGTGTTCTTTGATTTCCCTCTTACCTGATGCAGGAAATTTAGCTGAGGAAGATAGCAGGCAAGACAAGGTTTGTATTACAGGACCCAGTGGCACAAAGCCATGGCTGGCATGAAATAGTGGGCAGTGAGCCATTGAGGAGAACTTTGCTCTCCTTGTCTCAAAAGCGTCTGATCTCTCAGTGCTCCGGGGGAAGTGATCCATCCCTGAGGAAACAACATAGTGCCCAGAGATTGCACCTCAACACTGCTGCCGTCTAGGGTGAATGAAAATGGCACGTGGTTGCTCCCAAAGGCCCATTTTCTAGAAGGCATTTTCTGGATTACAATTCTGGAAAGTGAAATGTCCATTTATTCAGTAGCTTAAAAAGCAACTGCATGAGTGTTAAGCTGACGTCCTGCTAAATGGGCAGCTACACCCAGCATCCAGTTCTCTGCGCCCTAGTGCCATCTCCAGTTCTTTTGTTCAACAAAACTCCAGGGTGCAATGAACAATTTCTATAAGTTGGACTTCTGAGCCTTCAAGTTACAGAGGATAAACAAGTAAGAAAGTTAAGGTAGATGCTAACATTTTAGGAATTAAGATCTTCAAAGGAGGAGGAATAGTGCAACCACAGGAAAATTGGTCAGAAATGCGATATCCTTTTTGTGAGTGGGGAGGGACCTTAGTTGCCAAACCACTGTATAACCAAGAAGGCATTGCTAAAATGGAAGCTTCCAGAATCCTTTGAATGGTTCATTTCTTTTGCTGGGGCTGAAGCTATGGGGTAATTGTCAGGGGAAGCTGTGGGTTTGGCTGATTCTTGGACAAGCAGGCCTTCACTGTCAGCCTGCACTGCAGTTGAACCATGCAGTCTTGTGTGTGAGGGGCTTTCTTTGTTTTTAAATCCCAGGCCAAAGTTTTGTTCTGTTAAGTGTGTTTACCACAAGGTCACAAGAAGGAAGTTAGGACATCAGTGTTTTCTCTTTGAACCCTGAACCAAATATGGATTTCCATTTCTCCTGCAATTCAACCCCACCCCCACTGAGCTTGATCAATCAACAAGATGATATTAGTGGAGTAGCCTGAGTGTCACAGGCTCCTTCCACCCCAAATTCCGCACAGTTGGGCATGAAGAAGCCCCCAGAGGATCAAGGGCTGCTTCTCCCCTGCAAGGCTACAGTGGCCCTTAGGACAGGCCAGGTGTCCAGACCAGGTGCCCTGGCCGGGGGCTTGCCATCTCTCAGTGGTCCAGATTCACCAAGAGACCACTGTGCCTCCTGGAATTCCAACTGGGCTGAAGTCACACCATTTCCCCTCTCCCTTCTCTTTCCATCCGCCTCCAACCCCTGCCTTTCTCTATGACACACACACACACACACACACACATAAGAACAAGCCTTCATCTTTTGCTCATAGCCCCTTTGCTATGAGTTGCAGATTCAGAATTCATGAGGGAAGGTAAGAAGATCAGTGCTCTCAACCAAGGGTTCTCAAACTTGGACAAACATCAGAGTTGGCCGAAGGCTTTGTTACAATACAAATCTCGCACTCAGTCCTGAAGTGCTGACTTAGTACATGTAGGGTGGGTGTCGGGACATTTCACTTCTGGAGAATTCTCCAATAAGGATGCTGCTGCTGGTTGAGGGACCACACTTTGAGAACTATGGTCATATATCAGCTTTTTGCAGACCCCCAGCCCTGTCCCATCCATTGTGTCTGTGCCCCTGCCTGTACACAGGACAGGCTCATGGGAAAATGCATGGGTCTTAGTAGAGGGCACAAGAAGTGTGTTCAGTGCCATCGCAGGTGATAAATACACAGATGCACTTCTGCATTTTCCTGTGAAAATAAACATTGCCTGTTTGCATTCAGGCCACATAGCTTCACCTCAGGATCTTGCACTTCCCCTGTGTACGAACTGTTGACCAACACCATTCTGTGGATGAAAGTGGATCTCCCATACATGCTGCAGAGCAGACATTGATACGGCCTTCAGCTTATGCCTGCAGAAATCATTATACTTAGGGAATAGAAATTTTATCTTTGGTGGTTTTATGAAGCTCTGGATGGTGGGAAGTCTGTAGGATGTGATAAGAAGCACTGTGGGCCAGGTGTTGTGGTATAGTGGGTTAAGCTACTGCCTGAAATTTTTGCTGGTATCCCATTATCAGCGTGCTGGTTTGAGTCCTGGCTGCTTCACTCCTGATATGGCTCTGGGAAAATGTGCCTGGGAAAGCATCAGATGATGGCCCAAGCACCTGGTGTCTTGCCACTCATGTGGAAGAACCAGATCGAGTTCAGGGTCCTCGCTTAACTGTGGCCCAACTTTGTTGCAATCACTTGGAGGTAGAAGACCTCTGTCTTCCTGTCTCTGTCCCCTCTAACACTCTGCCTTAGAGATGTAAGCCAGGGAGGGGATGGAGGGTTGAAATGGATGCTTCCCATCATTGATCTTTGAGGAAGATGGCTCCATTGTGGAACACTTAGGATTTTGGAAAGAGGCCTAAATATTTGTGTGGAAAATGTTACGAAAAAGCATAAATTAACTGTACCAAATGGGACTCAATTTGCTGCAAACTGGGAGACACCAATAAAGTTGCTAAAGTTTTTTTTTTTTTTTTTTACAGATGCACACACTTTTGCTTTCATATTTTCTATCCCTTGTGCAATGGGGGATGCACAAATGACACTGGTGTCTGTGAGGCTGGTGAGCTATGGCTGCTGGGATTGGGTTACCCGTGCTGCCTTGAGGCGTTACATCCAGCATCATTATGGTATTTGCTGGTCCTGAGATGGATCAAAGCTGAGAGTGGAATAGAGAAGCTAGGCTCCTGAACACGGGTTAGTGTGGTGTCAGGTTTGCATCTTTGATTTGCTTCAGCATTTGAATCGGGCTTGAAGGAGCCTTTAGCATTGTTGGGACAGAGCTTTTCCCACCAGCCAGGCCTGTCCTCTTTCTCAGGCAAGGGACAGATGTGAAGGCATTTCCCAGGTGTTCCTAAACTATTTTGACCAGAGGTTCTCTTAGGAATGGCTTCTGTCCCCATTTTAGAAACTTGTCAGGGTGGGGGGAGCTGACTTGGTTGTGACAATGATCAGGAGATCCTACTAGCTCTTGATGGACAGAAATGCCAAATGTCCCTTAATGTGTGGAATAGTTCTCCCCCCCAAGTTCTTGTTGAGTACCTGACCTGGCATTTATAGGAGCATCTTCTGACTTTCCTTAAACAAGAGCTGCCTGACTGTGTGCAGGTGCAAGCACCTGCCCTATGTCTTCAGGGGCAGCTGTGCTGCAGTATGTTACACATGGAATAGCTAGTTTTCTTTGCTTCATCTTCTTTACTATAGTTAAGGCAACAGGCATGTGTGTGTTTAATTATTCATGTGAGTAAAGTGATATTATCTGATTTATATTTTAGTAACATCAAATAGGTGTTATAAAACATCTATAATAGAGATGATTGCTCGCTTGGTAGAAATGAGAACATTGGCTCAGCCACACTGTTTTTGCTGGCGGCAGTAACATCCTGAGTTCTACTTTCTCTCTCATTGGGCATGCTAGTTAGGATTGGGTTTGGCTGCGTAAAATAGAAACACAAAACCAGGTAAATAGTGGCTATAACAATACAGAAGGTTATTTCTGCTTCACATAAAAGAAATGAAGAAGTAGGCAGCTCAGGGCTGGGAGGCTTGGTCTTCGGGGTACCTGCCCTGCCACGCTCAGTTTGGCTGTAAGGAAGACTTGGCCACCTACAGCACTCCTTTCTGGAAGTCTGCCTCTGCTACCAGGGGGCCTAGCAGCACATGAAGGGGCACACTTGGAAGAATGCAAGGGCTTCAGCTGATAGTATTAGGTGAGTTTCCAGTCGGCACCTTGTGTCACACCAGTTGACATCATGTCAGCCACAGAACTGCCTGCTATGTGCAGAGTTGTGATAAATAATACCTTGCTGTTTTAAGTCCCTAAGTTCCCACCTCCCTTGTGTTGTAAGCGTTGTCGGGTAGAGGTGTGGAGGCAGCTGCTGTGCAGGGACTGATAACCAAACTGATGTTTGTTCATTCATTCACATGCTAAGCACCATTCTGGGCTGCAGGAATGAAGAGACAAAGCCACTGCCCACACACAGGCCTGCCTTCCCGCAGCTCCTGCTGCCCGCCCAGGCGGCCGGCACAGATCTCAGCCCGCTCTCCTGCCCTCCTAGCTTGCAGAGAAGTCGGTAACTGCTGGGTGTGTTTTTCCACCCCTTCCCCACCTCTCATTTACACAGCTGCCGGCCGTCTCTCCTCCACCTCTGCTCCTCTGGGCGGAACCGTCCTCACACCCTGTCAGCTGTGGCTCCCACCACCCTTCTCTGTCATCGTGGTCAGTTATGTAAACGACATTCTGATCATATAAGCAGGTTTATGTCTGTTTAGCTTTTTTTTTTTAGGAATAATAAGACAAAAACTGCTTAGTAAATTCTGTCTTTTTTTAGCTTTCACAATTACGTTTATAGACATCACAGTCTTGCCACACTCTGCTGTCTCAGCACCACTTTCCTTTTGAATTCATTGCAGCCTGGCTTCCTCGCCAGTGCAATTGTTCTCCCCAAAGTCTCCACAGCTTAGCTGAACCCCTGCTCTGTGCCAGATACCTAGCTGAGGCCTGAGGACCTAGATATGCCGGTCCCTGCTCTCCTGCAGCTCACAGATTAACGTGGAGGTAGATAGATGTCAAACGGCAGCTTCGTCAGTGCTTGAAAGAGAACGGGGAAGGGGATACTGCTGAATATATGGTCAGGGAAGGTCACTATGAAGAGGTGATGCTTGAGCTGAAAGAAATGACCATTTCTTAATTCCTTATAAAATGTCAGTAGCATTTCACATTCCTAACCAACTTGAGCCCAACTCGAGCTTCTTGCTGTGCTGAGCTCGCGGCACAGCATCCTCTTGCCCTTCCCTCTCTGCCTGTTCTTTACTAGTCCTGTTCAGGACTTCACCTAGGCTCTTGTCTCACTCATATCCTCTCCAACAATTTCATTCACAGCCTTGGCCTCAAGCAGCTCCACCCCCACGTGGCCCCGCATCTGACTGACGAATGTCCAGCTCGGATGTTTACTCCAGACTATTACCTATCCAGCTTCCTTCCAGCCAGCTCCATCTGGGTGTCTGCCAGGCACTCTCCATGTGTCTTCCTACTCTGAATCCAGGCACGTGAAGCTTCCTGAAGTAGCCTGATACATGGAGCCCGTATAGACATCTCTGTCTCTGTGTTGGCATCCGCACTCACATACAAAGACATTAGAGAACATCAGGTGCTGCTGATTCCACACACGTGCTCCAGGAGGACAGAAGCCTTGCAGGCCTTCCATCAGCAGGGCTTTTGGGTCAATCAACACTCCTCTGCCATCAGACTGGGATGTTTAGCCTGCGGAATGACTCGCATCAGGCTGCTGCTCTGAATTCTCCTGTGGCCTCTGCTCTGGGTCCTGCATCATGCTCTGGGTCCTGCACCACGCTCTGGGTCCTGCTCCAGGCTCTGGGTCCTGCACCAGGCTCTGGGTCCTGCACCAGGCTCTGGGTCCTGCACCAGGCTCTGGGTCCTGCACCACGCTCTGGGTCCTGTTCCAGGCTCTGGGTCCTGCTCCAGGCTCTGGGTCCTGCTCCAGGCTCTGGGTCCTGCTCCAGTCTCTGGGTCCTGCTCCAGGCTCTGGGTCCTGTTCCAGGCTTTGAATCTTCCCCTCCATCCCTCATTCAGTCTTAGTCTGGCCATGGTGTGGCACCAGAGCATGTAGACAAGTTTAGAGTGTCTTCCATCCCTATTCAGCTTTCTGCAGCTTAGCAGCACTCCATGTTCATGCTGTGGAAAACTCTGTGTTCTCACTCAGGCCTTGGAGTACTAGGGATCAGGCACTGGCTGCCTTCCACACTGCTCCTGCTGCGCCCCACCCTGCCATTATTCTTACTTCTCATTTCTTGGCAGCTGTTTATTCTTTTTCCCACCTGCAATGGCTTCTTCTACCCATCCAAATAAGGTTGCAAGTTCTCCTGAAGTTTTAGCAAAAGTCTCCACAACTCATCCAGCAAACCCAGGCCTGTCTTCTGTTTTCCCCAAGTGCTTTGGCACCCTTGCTGGGCCTCTCATTAAACCTGCAAGGGCACTGCTGGCGGCTGCCCCAATTTCCTTGAAATCTGTAGCCCATCCCAGGCATGTGGACGCCACGAATAAAAGAAGTTACCTTCACAAGCCAAGAAATGCATCCTGCTTGCCAATTTTGCCCTGGCTGGCATTATAGCAGCAGGAGAACCGGAGGGTCCAGTAGCATATGAAGTGAGTAATAACATCAGCTAATCCAGTTCTGGAGTCTTCTGTGCCAGGAACATTGATAAGTACTTTACATATACTTTCTCACACGTCTTTTCAGTAATACTTGGGAAGTGCCCACTTTTTAGATGACAGGACACAGTTGTATGAAATGTCTTCTGTCACCCAGCCGGGAAGGCAAAAGCTGAAATTTTCCATTCACAAAGTAAGTGCACTTACTTACACTGAATGTTGCATTAAAGAAACTAAACAGTATAAGCCTTGGAGTCGCTTCTCTTATGACCGTTTCTAATGCCTGTCAACACTTCCTAAGAACAAAAAGTATTCTTAGGAAAGCAAAGTCCCCGTGCTCCGGGGCTCTCAGTACTTTTCCTTAAGGAAGAATGCACAGCTGCAATAAGATAAGCAGGGAACTTACTAAATTTTAACTCTAATTTCCCTTAGTAGGTTTCTGGGATGAGACATTGTTTTGGTTAGATTTTAAAGTTGCAAGCCTCACTAGCAAACTTCTTTTGTCCAGGAACTCCAAGCACCTGCAGCAGCACCCACTCCTTGTACTTTTAGGAAACCGGTGCTCATTAAGCACAGAAGCCACTTTTATGTGGGGCAAGAGAACCTGTTGGTAGAAGGCAGAGATTCAAAGGGACTTTGCAAACAACGCAAAATAAGATCTTGGAAAAGTCAGAGTTCAGGGTTGGTGTGCAGTTTCTCATAGCGGTAGGGAGACTGTGTGCACAGCTGCCGCAGGCAGGCAGGCAGCACCTGCCGCTGGCTCCCATACTGCCTTTTCTCCGGTTGGCTGGTACCTGATGGCTCTTGGGGTCCAATGCAGCCCTAGCATAGGGACCGCTTCCCTGAAGCTCAGTAAGAAGAGTGCTACACACCCCAGTGGCCAACACCAAGTGGTGTCTGATTTCAGACCAGCCTCTCAAAGCAAATACCCTATTTCTTTCCTCTTCTCAGTTTCCTCAGTGTGACTGGTAATTCCCACACAATGAATGGACAAAGACCTTGAGCATGGAGAAATGATGGCATTGACTGTGCTTGTGCGGGAGAACTCTTCCGGGATGTTAATAACAACCAGCATCGAAGCAGCAGCCTCTGTTTTGCTGTGCTCCCTGCTCTTTGCCTTACACCCATTTTCTTCCTTCCTTGGGAAGCAGGCATTGATCCACCCTCTGTAACAGATAAGACAGCTGGATTTGCAGAAGAAAGGACCAACTTGCCCAAAGTCATACATTCAGCAGGTGGTAAATTATCTGAATCTGATGTCCAAAAGCAGCACCCGCCAACCCCCCCCACCCCGCCCGCCAACCATCTTGTGAAGTGTTCCCATTAGGGACAGCCTCAGTGGACAGGGAGGTACCAGGCCCAGAATTTGCAGAATACATGGGACATTCATAACCTGATGATTATGTTCTGATTCTCTTTTCTTAATTCTGTTGGATACAGCAGCCCTGTAACAGGGTCCATGAATGATTCCTTTACTTAGCCACTGTAAGTCCTCAGGTGCAGGCACATAATTGGGATTTTATCAGTTATGGATTGACGCTTTGTGTGCTGTGTTGGTTCATTCTGTAAACACGCATTGAAACCCCACCTTTGGGCTGACAGTGTCTGTGGGAAATGGCAAAATGAAAATGCTACTAATGTTGTTCTCAGAGTATCAAGAGGGACTAACGCACACAGGGAAGTGGAGCTGTACTCATACTTTGCCTTTGATTGCTTCTTCCTACAAAAGAAGGTTGTTGATAAACTCCTTGGTCAGAACCCAGGATGTTTTTGGTACCATACTTAAGGATGGACAAGGTAACTGACTGCAAAAAGACTCTTTTCACTGTTAATGGGATATTTGAAATGCTGACCTTAGGTGTCTTTCATTACCTTGCCATTTTTTTAGTGTCTTATTTATTTTTATACTTCACTACTGTAGTTGCCATGCCTTGTGTAGAATCAGAAAATAGGATTCTAAGGTTTCGATCCTGGGTTGAGATGAACAAGATGCCATAGAGACCTTGAAGCTAAACTCTGACTATGGATCCAGGTTTATAACTTCTCTGAGTTGGGGAGTAGTGGTCACTGACCCAATCTGAAGTTGATACTTGTTTTCTACTTGCTTTTATCTCTGGAATGCAAATTTCTGTTGGCAACTTGCTGGAGTAGAGAGGGACTGGCAGGGAGGTTTAGATTCTTTGCTTCAGTACTCTAAAATAAAACCACAATGGGCATTTGGTGCAGTGATGTAGTTGAACTCTGGATGCCTGTATGTTAGATTGGATTGCCTGGTTTTATCACAGCTACTCCACTTCCCATTGAGCGTCCTGCTAACGCACATCCTGTGGGACAGCAAGTGATGGTCCAGGCGCTTGGGTCTCTGCCCGCTCATCAGAATACCACAACAGAGTTCTTGGCTTTTGTATTCCTGGTCATTGCAGCATTTGGGGAATGAAGTTGCTGACATAAGATGCGTCTCTGTCTTTCAAATAAAGCAAAAATAAATAAATGAAAAATTTAGCATACTACCAAAGCTTTCCATTTTTTTTTTTCATCTTGAAAGGGAAATAGAGCTCTCATCCACTGGCTCTTTCTCCAAATGTGTGCAGCAGTGGGGACTGCTTCAGGCTAAAGTCAGGAGCTGGAAACTCAACCCAGCTCTCCTGTGTGGGTGGCGGGGACCTAAGGTATTTAAAGGGCAGTCTCCCAGGGTGCACACAGCCAGAGTTAGGCTAAGACTGGAGCTAGAACTTGAACTCAGACCCATACAGCAGTCAGAACTCTGAGTTAGACACCTCTAAGTCCTGCTGCCTGCTACTTATCACAGAGACAGAACGGAATGTTCCAGAGGCTCACATCATAGGCAGTGGGACACTAGGCAGAAGTTTTTTTCTCCCAACATTGTTTAAAGAAATAGCTTTAGAATAAAAATAACATTGTCAGTTAAGCAATGCACAGAGAAGAGCTGAGTGAGAATGTTCACAGCGTTTGAAACTAGACTGCAGTACCATGTACTGGGGGGTCGTTCCTGGCCGTAGTTATTGCAGGAGGAAACAGTGTTTCTGCTTCACTGAGTAGAATTAAGGCATTTGTCTACACTGTGATTAACGCACTTCTAAGTGGTAGCCTGTGAAGCCTGTAAAATTCAAATAGGTTCTTAGGTGCCTTTTGGAGAATGTGATCAACAATGAAGCTTTTTACGCTGCAACAAGTCCAGACACAGCTTTTGGAAAAAAAAAAAAGAAGGTTACATTCAATATCACATTGAATTTATGCTTCACACACTAGTGCTTCAGTACACTACTGATTGTTACGTGTATTTGTGTTTTGATGTGATCCTACCCCTTTAAATGGGCACCACTCTCTCTATAATGGTTCCTGTGTATGCAATCAATTTACTTCTTCCTCCTGCAAGGAAAAATGGCTGTGAATCTCACACAGATGCTTCTGAGTGGAATGACCTTCAGCCAGCACAGATAAACAAGAGCTGCTTTTCATCTCCCAACCATTGATTTTCCGCAAGGCAAACCACAAAGCTGCTTTGAAGTCCTGGAGAGAGCTGCAGGGGAAGAGGGAGATAAAAAAGAAAAGAAAGGAAAAGAAAAAAGAGGGAAAGAGTAGATTTGAAACAGTTAATCTCTCCCATCTAGGTGTAGCTGGTTATTGGCAAAACTGAAACTGCCAGATTTTATCGAAGGAATTTAGATGATTATGTAAAGGATGGTTTCAGATTGGAAAAACTGGGTGAGGAAAACAGAATGTTAGGTATAAAAGAGAAGTCTGTAATGATCTTGGGTAAAATGGATCAGGATAACAGAGTTGCTCTGAATGGAATCAAACAGCAGCAAGCATACAGTGTATAAACTTGGCAGTGCCCGTGAGGGTTTCCCAGTTTTCTGTGTTGTATAATGTGCGCAGATATATGCACCAGAAGAGTAATGATTTGGTATGTTAATACTTGTTCTTTAAAACCTTCACAATACAGCAAGATCTGGACTTGATAATTTTACAGAACAGTTCTGACTTCTATGACAATTGTAAACTCTTTGAATAACACTTTTCGATCTATGTAATGCTTTCCCTTGAACTTCAGTGTGAGTCTAAGAGACCGACTAGACCCGTGTTACTGTCCTGCTGTTCTGTGGGGGGAACCAGAGACTTAGAGAGGCTGTCTGAGCTGCTCAGGGAAACACGGAAGCCACCCGTGAGACGGTCAGAGGTCAGAGGAGGATCAAGGTCACTGATGTGGGTGACTGTTTTCTGAAGGTGCCTTGGAATTCTGGGTTTTCTTAAGCTAGGAGGAAGCCCCACTTCGCCACTCTTACGCATGGTTTGCCAGCATGGTCTTTTAAAATTTAATCTAAGAATCATTATTTAAAATTGGATTAACATGTAATGCTTGTGTGCTTTTCATGGGATACACTACAGTATTTCAGCCTGTGTGCATAGTGTTGATGAATTGGAGCAGGCACCCCGCCTTTGCCCCTCCTCATCTTGGCTTCTCGCTGTTCTTCATGCAGCTGCGTTACGGCTGCGGCGCTGTGTGTTGGAACATGGGTGCGCAGACCTGACTTCTGCTTGATTTGGTCCCTACTGTCCAAGCTCTCCCAGTGTCTCCTCCTGAGGGCCTTCCCAGCTCTTAGGGATCACTATTTTAAGTTCAGAATGATACTTTTCAAAAAAAAAAAATCTAAAACATGAGCGAGAATATGCAGTGTTTTATTTTTTTCCATGTATTATTTATTTAACGTAAGAATCTGCAATTTCAGCTATTTTATTGCAAAAATAAGGACAAAGATTTTGGAGTCTCTTTTTTTCTTTTCTGTGATGGAAGAGTGGTTTGTTGAGATATTTCAAAATAATTTTCTTCCAATTTAGATAGTCTTTCTTAGGCTGGATATAGCCTGAGGCTTTCAATTGTATTTTTCCATTTGGGTAATGAAATTTCTCATTTCTAAAATTTCTTTATTTTTTTTTTCAGGATTCCTGCTGAAATTCTGATTCATGTTCATTCATGTCATGTATTGATTTCCTAATTTCATTTAATTGCTTGTCGGCACTCTTTGCGTTTATAGCCATGACATTCCTTAGGAGGCATTTTGTCCCCATTTATCGCGTGGCAGTAGGAATGTGCAAGGGCTTCTCTCGGTGGTGCCTGGGTGGGTTGTGGCAGTGCTGCGTGTGTGTCCAAGGCAGCGTGCTGTGGGGTGGCATGTGTAGCTCTGGGCAGTGGTGGAAGCCGTTGGGTGAGTGTTGCTGCTGGGTCCAGTTGGGTTGGTGAGGCTGCAGTCATTCTAGTGTGGGAGAGCGCCAGTGGCATCCCGAGGGTGAGGCCAGGCAGAGGTCTCTGTCCTGATATCAGCTCTCCCAAGACTCAGTGCACACTTCAACCTGCAGGTTGAGGGTGGACTGGGAATGACAACATGAGTGCCTTCTCCAAAGCAAAGCTGCCATGTTAACGCCAGGCTCCTATTCTTGCTGGTCTGCAAGGCTGTGATGGCTGTGGATCCCTTCTGCAGCTAAGCTTGCCAACAGCTGGCATTCCTGGAGGGAAGGAATGCTAGACCATGCTTATTTACACTTTTCCCTGCAATGAGAACTCCGCCTGGCCATGGAGCCAGAGCTGCGGTGGTTGGTGCACGTTCTTCCTCCTTCTGCTGGCATCCCAGCTCTCGGTTGTGTGGCGTTGCCCATTGTCCAAGTCCAGGGTGTGTTCTGCACCCACCTCAACATGAAGTTAGTTCCTTGTTATTTTCCTGCTGCTCCAGAGAGAAGGAGATGAATGTTTGGTTTCTCTGTTCATACTATCTCAACTTACTCTTTTTTAAAAATTAATTACGGTGCATTATGTGACATGGTTTCAAAGGCTCTGGGATTACCCTAACCCCTCCCCATACTTTCACCCCATGGTGGATTCCTCCACTTTGTTGCAATATTACAGATCAAATTCTGTTGAGACTCTTTCTTTGCAAGCACATACCAAAGAAAGAGTCCAGCATCTTATTGTCCAGATATATTCAGCTGTTTGCTGGGGAGATCATCTCTGGTCTGAAGGTAGACCTGCCAGAATATCATCCTGATCAATTAAAAGCCCCAACATAACATCAACAACAATTTACAACATTATGGAATTAATTGTCATGGTATTGAGTAACCAATATGTTACAAGATGCAAGTTCTTAACCACATCCTGTGACTATTTCATTGACATTTTGGTTTTAGTTTATATACAACCAGCTTCTATACACCTTAAAATGGCTATAGGGTACTATTCAGCTGTCTCATGTCTATCCTCATTTTAGTATTTAGCAGTCTATAGCATTGAAGCATAATTCTACTGAACTTGGCAGATTTTAGAATAGTCTAAACTGGCTTATAACTCTAGCAAGGCATATGTCAAGAGTTGAGGTGTGGAACTGTTTTAAGAGGGGTATGTAGAGAAATCAATTTATTCTTAATGGGATCTTGAAGCATATGACTCCAACAAGTTCATTGCCCAATAAAATGAAAAAGTTTATTTTTGATGCAAAAATGTTTAGAATTTCCTGCAGTTTTCTGTGAACTTTTTGAAATCCTTTGCATTTTGTATTCTCGACATGTCTGGGGGTTAAATGCTGACACTGGAACTCAAAGACCTTTCTCAGAAGCTGCCATTATTTTGATTAAAGTGGGGGGCTGCGCTTCCTCACCAGCGTTAGGTGAAGCGGGATTTACAATAGTTCAGGAGAGCTTCAGTGTACTTAGTGTTATGAAAGAAAGATCCGTGAGAATGTTCAATGCCTGTCTCAACCATGAACATTGAACAAATGCCAGCCAGCCCAAAACTCCAGTCAGTCTTTTCCCATTTCCAACCTTCCAAGATCTGGGTAAGAAATTTGCATGCCACTTCAGGGAGGAAGGGAGGTGTCCCCTGACCCTGTGATAGCTGAGGCATAGCGTGGTCTCGGAGTGATGTCATCACCGCCACGTGGGGCTGAGGTATGTCAGGTGCAGAGTATGGGTATGGTATGAGACACTTTGGACTTTAGTGGGTTCCTTTGCTGTCTGTTTATTCAGTATTTAATTTATCATATTTTTCCCCAGATCCTAAAATCATCGTTTATTTTTAGTTGACAAGTAACAAAATGTGCAACAGATGATAATCACATAAAAATATAATCAGGCTTCACAATAAATGATCAGTAACATTTGTTAAGATTTATTTTACTCATTTGAAAGGTTTGCAGAGAGAGAGGGAGATAGAAAATGTGGCATCCACCTATTTGCTCCATATTGGCCACAGTGACTGGGTCTGGGCCAGGCTGAGAGCCAGGAGCTTCTTCCAAGTCTCCCAAGGGGGGCGCAGCAGCTCACGCCCTGGAGCCATTTTTATTTATTTATTTCTTGTTTTCCCAGGCATATTGTTAGCAGGGAGCTGGACTGGAAATGGATCATCCAGTGTCAAACCTGTACTCCTTTGGGATTCCATGTCGGCAGGTGGCAGCTTAATTTGCTACATCTGAGTTCCCCCTCCCCTCCTTTCTCTTTTCTTCATCTTTTTAAAGCTTCCATTCATGTACTGGATGGTACAAGCTAATTAAAAAGGCAACATATCTGTAACTAATTCCATCATCAGTCCTTTTTGATTGAACATAATTTGACAATAATTAACTCTAATATGTTTTATAGTACTTCAGTTAAAAGGGCCAATTTTAAATTCATCTCAGAATTTTAGTTCATTTATAGGACGTTGAGTAGTAGTTTCTGCTTGTGCTGTTGTCATCTTGGAGTTCCTGTCGAGGCACGTGTCTTCTTGCTTTATCTTTGTAAGCCATTGCTGACATTTAAAATAGAAGTTAAAAACCCAGTAGGATTCAAGGTGGAATACCATTGCCAGAATTTATGCCAAAGTGAATTAGCTAAGATTTAGTTTATTAACATCATTCCCCTTTGTATTATTTATTTCACAAGTACATACATACACATATATGTGTAGCTTACAAAAAATATTTTTTTAAAGATTTATTTTTTATTACAAAGTCAGATACACAGAGAGAGGAGCAATGGAGAGAAAGATCTGTCTGTTGATTCACTCCCCAAGTGGTTGCAACTGACGGAGCTTAGCTGATCTGAAGTCAGGAGTCAGGAGCTTCTTCTGAGTCTCCCACATGGGTGCAGGGTCCCAAGGCGTTGGACTCTCCTTAACTGTTTTCCCAGACCACAGGCAGGGAGCTAGATGGGAAATGGGGCTGCCAGGATTAGAACTGGCACCTATAGGGGATCCTGGTGCATGTGCACAAAGCAAGGACTTTAGCTGCTAGGCTATTGTGCTGGATCCTACAAAAAAAATAAGTTTTGAAATGGATTTAAGTGTCCAATCAGTACATTTTATTTTGAAGGCGTTTGGGTTTTTTTTTTTTTAAGATTTATTTTTATTGGAAAGTCGTATACACAGAGAGGAAGAAAAACAGAGAGGAAGATCTTCTGCCCAATGATTCACTCCACAAGCAGCCACCATGGCCAGAACTGAGCTGATTAGAAACAAGGAGTCAGGAGCTTTATCTGGGTCTCCCATGTGGGTGCAGGGTCCCAAGGTTTTGGGCCATCCTCGACTGCTTTCCCAGGCCACAAGCAGGGAGCTGGATAGGAAGGGGGGCTGCCAGGATTAGAACTCGTGCCCATATGGGATTCTGGTGCTTGAAAGATGAGAATTTTAGCTGCTAGGCTACTGTACCAGGTCCAGAAGTTTAGTTTTTATCTTTTAAAAATAGTGATGGGGCCAGGCGCGATGGTGTAGTGATTAAGGTCCTCACCTTGCATGCCCGGGATCCCATATGGCTGCCGGTTCTAATCCCGGCAGCCCTGCTTCCCATCCAGCTCCCTGCTTGTGGCCTGGGAAAGCAATCGAGGATGGCCCAAAGCTTTGGGACCCTGCACCCGTGTGGGAGGCCTGGAAGAGGCTCCTGGCTTCGGATTGGCTCAGCTCCAGCCATTGCGGCCACTTGGGGAGTGAATCATCGGACTGAAGATCTTCCTTTCTGTCTCTCCTCTCTGTATATCTGCCTTTCCAATAAAAATAGAATAAATCTTTTTTTAAAAATAGTGATGAATAACTATAGATGCCTTGTGTGAAATACAGACTAGTTTCTGTGCTTTTTTTTTTTTCTTTCTGAGATGCTGTCCTATTTCTTTAGTATTCACACAGGGTAATTTAGCATTACCAAATAGAGGGATGTTTGATAAAATTTGGAACAGGAAAACGAAACCCCCATGCTTCTTTATAAGGATCAGACCGTGGCACAAGCCAGGATGTCCATCTGATATTCAGACAGGTTAATGTAAGAGAAATGTTGCAAATGAAAAATAAACCATAATTCAGCAGAACTGTGTGGTAATTGAACTGTTCTAACCAAAGGGAGCCTCAATGTTTTTGACATTGTTTAGCCCCTATCAGATTGACTTGGTAAAACTAATTACTCAAACTAACCTTCTGGTTCTGAATTAATACTTGTGAAAACCATTTTTCCCTGCAAAGAGGTAAAAGGATAAAAATCCCAAAATGGATTTTGTCTGTTTCACCATGTGTCAGTCTGCTTTTCTACCACAGCCAATCCTTGGAAGGTCTGCAGAGCAGCAGTGCCCGGGCAGGTGGCAGATGGGAGAGGACACGCCGGCGTAACTTCAGGCATCTCTGCTAAGAGGGAGAAGGCTCAGAATAAGGAGTTGAATGTCACACTGGGTACACATGTAGTCAGATGTTTTATCCTGTTGTCATGCTTAATTGATGCTTTGTATAAACATTGAGACTTAAGAAACACACTTTAACAGATTTCTTTGAAAGGCAGAGTTACAGAGAGACAGAGGGAGAGGCATAGAGATATTTTCCATCTGTTGGTTCACTCTTCAGGTGATCCCCACAGCCAGGTCTGGGCCAGGTCAAAGCTGGGAGCCAGAAACACTATCTGGGTCTTCCACCTGCAGTGTTCTCTCGCTTTCCCGGGTGCATTAGCAGGCAACTGGGTCAGAAATGGGGCAGCTGTGACTCAAACTGCGGCTCATGTGGATTGCTGGCCTCACAGGCACCAGCTTAATCTGCAGCACTGACACTGTTCCCCGAGCGTAGATGGTGAAAAGAACTTCAGTAACTACGGGCGGTGGGGGATTTCTTTGGTTGTGGATCACCCTCTGTGTCATTTGACATTAATCCAGTGGTCATATTCCTTTTATGCCTTTCAACTCCTTAATGACCCAATGTGGAATCCATGACTATGAATGCACAATGTATGGGGTTATTAATGATCTTACAAGATAATTTTAGAAAAGACAGGTTATCAGTCAAGTAATATATGATCAAGGTAGATTATCTGAGAGTATAGAAAAAAGTATTTGTAAGTTAGCAAATGACCCAAATGATGTGTATTTACTTCTCTTTCGTGGTTAATGGAACCAGAAAATTAGCCATCAGCTGGTCCATGAAGCCCACCACTCTGCCTCCCTTATTGCTGGGAAACTGCTGCAAGCATCTTTTCCAATCATTCAGAGCTGCTGTTTTAAGTTTGAGGGCCACCTTAACCTGTCTGAGCTTTACTGTAGACCCAAGGATCATGGTTATCCAAGTGGGCTTTTTCTTGGTAATGTCTTGAAGGCGAGAAAGTAACTTAATCCACAGGATGAGTTCATGGAAATAATGAATTTGTTTTAGAAATCTTTATGAATTTGTAAACAGGGTAAGAAGCTATATGTTCTCTAATTTCAGTAGCATTTCCCATAATAGGGACAATGGCCAATTTAAACATTTTCATTGCTTCATTTTTGTATCTCATGTATCATAATCCACAGTTGGCCTAGAGTAGTTGTGCAACGGATCAAAATTGGTATCTTTGCCTGTGTAAAGGTACTTCAGCTTGTGTAATGATGAAAGTGTGAGTTTACTTTGATGCCAATCCAAATTTGAAGTCCGGACATATTGTAAAGAATTTCTTTGCATAAAAATAAACTCATCTTTAAGTCCCATTTTCCACACACTTTTTGAAGTGTTCTTATAATGAACAGAAAAATAGGTAGGAATTTGCAAAGATGGATTGTAATGTTGAGTCTGCCTTTGACTATTTACATTATCTTCACAAAATTCTTGGATTTTTCTTATTGTTTTTGAACATTAATGGCTGGACTGGATAGTCTTTAACGTTCCTTTTACTTTCTTGATGTAAAATGTATAGATAATATAATGATTCTGGGTTGGTTAAAACCAATAATGTGCTAGTATTAATTACAGGCTCTCCAAAATTAGTAAAAGATATCAGAATAAAATGAGACCTATTTGTGACATTTGCCTATTTTTATAGTTTAAATTCCATGGATATGGCATATTGTAAGCTACCACTGTGAGGTCATTCGAGATTTGAGAAAATTTGGGCACAGTCAGCTCTCAAGTCACTAAGAACCAGCACATTGTAGGACATAATTACCAAATTCAGTACCCTAAGGGATGGAAAATATGCCAGTATAACGGAGTGAAAAAACTAACAGTAGTGAAAATAAGTATTTCCAGAGTTAATGAGAAAATTATTTTCTTTCTACAGATTCTTTTAAGTTTTGATGCTGTTGATCACATTAATGTCTTTAAGAAGATTTTTTAAAAAAATAAATATTTTTCCAATCCTTTATTTGTTGGAGTTCCATGCAGGGTTCCAAGTCCTGGGGCCATCCTCCACTGCCTTCCCAGGCCAAAGCATAGAGCTTACTTAGAAGTGGAGCAGCCAGTACATGAACCGGTGCCCATATGGGATGCTGGCACTTGAAGGTGGAGGATTAGCCTGTTGAGACACAGGCCTATTGGCTTTTCAAAAAGAACATGGGTCATGTATTCTTTTTCTAAAAAACTCATTTCTAGGAATTTTGGAAATGTAATTTCTAATTGTTATTTATATAAAATGAAAAGTTTCACATTTCACAGGTGTAACACTATTAAGTAAAAATATCAGTACATAGTAAACAAGAACAATAATTAAAAAGCCTACAACTCTTCAGGATATAAACAAAAGGTTGTAAAGAATCAAATTCCAGGATGTCACCCTTACTCCTATGTTACAGTTTTACCCTCCATACTCTATGTATTAGTTATCATGGATCAGGGAAAACATGAGATATTTGTCTTTTTGGTGACTAGCTTATTACACTAAGTATTCTGGATTCCAACTGAACGGTTTATAAAAGGAAAGATTTTATTCTTTGTGTCTCCGTCTCCACACCACATTCTCTTTATCCAGTCATCAGCTGATGGGCATCTGGGTTCATTCCACATCTTAGCTAGTGTGAACTGAGCTGTTAAATAAATGGAGGTACAGAAAATTCTCTCAAATGCTGATTCATTTTGTCTGGATAAATTCCTAGGAGTGGGATGGCTGGGTCATATGGTAGATATGTTTTTAGATATTTGAGGAATGTCCATACGATCTTCCATAATGGTTGTACTGGTTTATGTTCCCACGAACAGTTGATTAGGGTTCCTTTCCCCCCACATCCTTGCCAGCATTTATTCTGATTTCTGTGTATTAGCTATTTCAGAAACTGAATCAGTCAGTATGGCTAGAAGCATCATTTGAAATCTGATCTAATGTTTTAAATGCATTTGTTCTAACTCCAAGATTAATTTTAAGCCAAGAAAGGACATGACTCGGAGGATCAATGTAAAGCATCCAGGACCCCTGGTGATCAGGGGCCTTGGTATCTGTCTGCTCACTGTTTGTGGGTTAGAGTGAGCACACAAACTGAACACCATGATGTACAAGCTATGGTCAGTAAAACAGAAAATAGGCACCCAGAACAGAATGAGAAAATACAGTAAAGAATAACAGTTCAAGACAAACCCTGGGCCTGAGGTCACAGCAGAAACCATGCATGCCATAAGCTGTTTATAGAACACTGAACTGATCAAGATCCACACTCATTCTTCACAAGCACCTGTTCTAAGACCTCAACAAGAAAGTCACTCAGGACAGAGATGTATGTGAGCTTTGAAAACTTGACCTTTCCAATAATGTACAATGTGCACTCTTTACAATACATGAGATAAAACTAGGTTACAAATCTAAAAGTTGTATCAGTTAAATTTTATGATTTTACCATTTTTCACACAAAATCTAAGATGATAATTATGAGGGATGTTTGTCATTGAATGCTCAAACTGAAAAATATCACAAACACAATAATTTTCTATCTTGGGCTTGGTGGATAGTTACCAATGGAAACATCAGAAGGCTCAAGATGTTTTCTTCTATCCGGATGTGCACTTCACAACCCCCGTTCCCAGGCCCGGACCAGTGCATACTACCCAGGCGAGAAATGAGCTGTGCCTTGCATTCCTCTTCGTTTCTGACATCAAAGAACTTCCTTCTCTCAATCTTGGATAAGTATTAGACATTTTAAATATTCTTTGCAAATATAGCATTTTATGTTTTGCAAAAGAGTACAACAACCTTATGTTAGGAATTATCTAATTTGATTTCTTGATCAAATTTCATATCTGGACATAAATGTAGAAATCCTTTCTTTATTCACTGAATTATCTAATTTACTAATATATTATTAGGTACTAGATGAGTGAGGCAGTTGAAAAAAAAACATGGGCTGTTTCTCCTCCAGTCACAGATTCTAACTTCCCTAGAGATTCAATTTCCTTTTATATTAAATGGAAATATTCAATGTAGTGGGTTGCTAAAGGTAATAAGACAATATGGTCTCTGACCTTCTCAATAAAAAAGGAGATGCAAAGATTACAACATAAGTAACAATGATACCAAATCTTTGATCCAGCAGGTTGGGTTGAGGTGTCTACTGAATTTCCCTACCTCAATAGCCTTAACATTGAATACAAATATACATTACAGATTAATGACAACTTTCTAGTTTAAACAAAATCGAAGATACTCAAATAATATATAAGATGCCTATTTTCCAGGTTTCTGAAATGGGAACACATTTTATAATTGATGGCATATTAGTTTATTATATTTTATCTTCATGGCATATATAATTTTGATATATCTTAGAGTCAATGAAGTATAGTAGTTAAATTCTAAAATCATATGGAAGAGGCTGAGTCTGTCCCTCGGGGAGTTTTAGTCTTCCTACACAGCAGTGCATTTTTTTAGCTGGGGCAGTTGCATCTGACCAAACAGTACATTCTGATTTCCTTCCATGTGTATGATGCAGCAAAGTTCCTAAGTTCTCACCCATGATTATGTAAGCAGAAGGAATTCATGCAACTCCTGGGTATGTGCTTTTGAAGGGTAGTGGTAAGCCTCCCTTTTTCTTTTCTCTTTCTTTCCTATTTCTGTCCCCGCTTTCTCTCCGAAGCCCTTCTTACATGTAGATGTGATGACGAGAGCTGAGTAGCCACTT
This sequence comes from Ochotona curzoniae, assembly GCF_017591425.1. Taxonomy (NCBI): domain Eukaryota; kingdom Metazoa; phylum Chordata; class Mammalia; order Lagomorpha; family Ochotonidae; genus Ochotona; species Ochotona curzoniae. Next base: position 43,047,122 of record NW_024467119.1, read on the forward strand.
TCATATTTGAGATGGGAGCCCTGTGGTATGGCTGGTAAAGTGATTAGAGAATGTAACGACAGAAACCACCCTGTTAGCCCTGGGCTGTTAGCCTGACTGAAGCCAGGGCACTTGGTTAAGCCCCTATTGTTGGTTTCTTGGCTATAGGAGCTCAATAGACAACCCACTTAACATGAATGGTTTCTGAATTTCACTTTTTTGGGACTAAACTACCACTTTTTCATGCAGTAGGTCAAACTATTCCCTCTGCACACACAGACACGCTGTAACAACAGTTAGATTTATTTATTAGGAATGCACTGTGAATAACTTCTTAATTTTCTCCATGGAAAGAGGCCTTCGACCCACATCAAGTCTGTATTTCTGAGCGATGCGAGGCTGGGACTGCTGCTCACTGCGATGCCGGGCAGCCTTTTCAGTGCAAGTGGGATTTCTTGATAACGCAAATCTGTCATGTCAGCTGAATTCCTCCGGCTTCATGGGGCTGTGTGGTAAAAATGCATGCTCTGATTTCACTGTTAAGAAAATTCTTTCGGCACTACATGTGCAGTCAAGTTTCTTGCCAGGATAGTTGACTATTTGAGTCATGAGATATAAAAATGATTTGTGACAATGCTTTGTGGAAATACAACAATCTGGATGTCTGGTCTGTCATGGCTGGCATGGCTAGGGAGGGCTGTGCTGCTGCGTGCTGCTGCCACTCTGTCCTCTGGCATGCTTGGGACGCCATTGCATGTTGTACACCAGGCTCTTCATATCTGAGGCGATGGCACGGTGAGCAGGCCTGTTGGCTTGATCTTATTAATGCCACCATCCAGAATACAGATCCGTGGGTATTTCATCTTCACAAGATGAGCTGCAAACTGGAAAGAAAAAGACCATATTTATAGAGGGTGTACACAGGAGCTGTGCAACTCTGATATTTCTAGATTATCACAGTCATACTATTCTAATATTACTCCTTCCATCACTGCTGGGTGAACAAGGCATGCCTTTCGTTTAATATACATTAAATCACTGTTATGTTGACAGACCAACTCCTTAATGCTACATGCCAAATTTTTTGTTTTCGTTCTCCTTTAAAGGTAATAGATACACATGATAAGGAATTCAAATTCAGTGTCAAAGGATATAGGATGAGAGTTCAACCCTTCTCAACTTGATTCCCAATCTCTCTCTCTCTGGAGTTCATTAATGTTTTATATAAATCCCTCCATGCTGAACGTTAAAACAAACTGACGTCTGTTTGATATAATTTGATAGTATGGTCAACTTATGAGTTACTTCAGTTACATGCACAGTATCCCAGGGAGGGTCCACGAGTAAGCTGTAGCATTTTTTGCAGCTATCACGATCAATATTTTGAGGCTCTCACCTTGGAATCCTCCTAGGTGCCTGACAGAGTCAGGCCTCCTGTAATCAGTCCCCACATGCACATCTCTCTGCGCTTGCCTCCACTTACCCAGGCTGGCACTTCCACGAGCGAGTAGGCCTGAATTCCTGTCTATCCTGATTTATAAAGCACCATCCTGCTTTACGACTCGGAGCTGTGTTCAAGTAGGTCACTCTGTTGGAGACATGCTCCATTCTCCCCAGTTTCTAAATCACTTTCTGTTCCTCAGCAGTCACCTTCCTTCTCCCTGCCCACACACCCCAAAATCTAACTTCTATTTTCCTACTGAGGCACTTCCTTCTCTAGGAGCCAAGTCCCCATTACAGTCCCTGCATCTTAGCCGCTAATATTTTTTGTGTGCATCTCTTTGCCCACATGGTAAATTACCAATGTAATAGACTCCTATACAAACTGTAAACTCCTCAAGGACAGTGCCTGGGAGGTAGCCTAGTGGCTAATGTCCTTGCCTTGCATGTACCAGGACCCCATGTGGGTGCTAATTCATGTCCTGGTTGTTCCACTTCTCATCCAGCTCCCTGCTTGTGGCCTGGGAAAGCAGTGGAGGACAGCCCCAAGCTTTGGGACCCTGCAGCCGTTTGGGAGACCCAGAAGAAGCTCCTGGCTCCTGGCTTTAGATTGGCTAAGTGCTGGCCATTGTAGTTCCTTAGGGAGTGAAGCAGCATATGGAAGAGCTTTCTTTCTGTGTCTCCTTGTCCCTTTACATCTGACTTACCAATAAAAGTAAGTAAATCTAAAGAAAAACCTCAAGGACAGTGATTCTGCATTATTATTATGCTAATGTATGGCTCATGGAAGAAGGGATGAATACATAAGGGGTCCACAAAAACTTCACAGAGAAAGCATATCGTGTAAGAAAAAAACTTAATGATTGTAATTCGATTTTCCCACAAACTTTTTGACTTTCATGTTTGCTGGATTAAACTAAACAATGATAAATGACTGTGTAACATGGAACACAAAGTAAATACACCTTTTTATTGGCTGTTCTACTTATATTCTTTCTCCTTTGAACTGTGTCATTCTTCCTTGGGTACTGGACTCCTCTAGTTCTTACCAATTACTATGTAAAAAACTTGATGACCAATCACGGAAAATGAAGAATTCCAGCTAACAGTCATTGCCTTTTTTTTTTTTAAGTTTAACCATGAACTTTAAAGGCAGCAGTGGAAATTTTAGGGCTGAAAGAATCAGCTGAGTGGCTTGAGAAGTTCAAGGTGTCACCCCTGGAGATCATGCTGTATTGATCTGGGGCTCAGGAAAGTGTATTCTTAATGAGCACCCATGGTTCTAAACAGGGAATCCATTCTGGAAAAAATAGCCTTAAGTTGAAAGGATAAAGGTTCTAGTTAGCAGGCCGATGCTACTGCACTGGCAAACTTCAACTCACAAGTGGTTTGCTATGCTGCTGCAACAGTATCTTCTGCATCATCCTTTGCAGCACCTTGAGATTCAAATGCCTGCTCCTGTAGCAGATCCTGTTTTCGGAGAGCTACCAGATGGAAATTCTGAGTACTGATTAATGCTGCCTAGGAAAGTGCCCCTGGTTTTCAAAGGTGTCAGGTGGACTAGGTGGGTTGGCTTTCATCTTCTTGCTGTGTACTCCTCTTGGAAGTCCAGTCCTCAAGAATGGAGGCACCACATTCATCTGGCCCGAGTCCTGTGTTGGCAGCACAGTCCATGGTACCCTATCATTACTGAGACTTCTTGGCTGCATCTGCTACAGGCAGTGTACAATTACCATGTAGGCTGGAATTCTAAGATAAACATAGCATTACTCAGAAGGCCTTGTGGATATGTGGTCGCAGCTTTCAGAACTTTCCAAACACTGTGGAAGTTAAAATGGGCAAAGAAGGACTTACTGTACAGTTGACTAATCTCTTTTAAATTATGCTGCAGTTCAAAATTTCTAACTGTTATTGTAAGGAGGGGCATAACAACGAGGCTGCTGCTGAGCTGGAAAACAGGAATGGTGACGAGACTAAGGGGGCAATTGGGAATCATGGGCTTGCTGCTATGTGGGAGGTCTAAAAGAAAGCAGACGTGGAATACAAGGAGATGGTGAATGCTTAGATGACTTTTTAAGAAGAAAAGCTATGTTTAAAAGCAATGTTGAGACTGTGAGTTCTGTTGCTCTGCTCCTGTTTCAGGCTCCAATTACGCCTGTGAACTGTGGGCCCGGAGCAGGGAAAGCACACTGGGTCCTTCCCACTCTCACCAGGGAACCAGCTCTCCTGCACGTGGGGGTTTATTTGGTGGATCACTGATCAGGCATTTCTCTGAGCACCTACTAAGTACAGCCACTGCTTTGGTTTTTTGAGTGTTTACAGTTCAGTGGATGGGGAGACAGTAATGTAAAACATGGCACGGGCATTACAAAAGCATAGGCTGATGGTGCTTGGCAGTTCACAGTTTCTAAACTGAGAAAGTGCTGGGGGAGCCTTTTAAAATTCTGTTTGCTAGTTCTGCTGTCCCCTCTCGTTCCATCTACTCCTTGTGAGTTATACCTCCTGCAAGGAATAAGAACCCAGAGGTGATGGGCAGAGCTGTACGCTGATCTCAGGGTAGTTTCTGCGGCTGTAGCATGAGAGCCGGGGAGCAGCAAAGGGCTGTGACGTGCTGCTGTGTTACGTCACTAGTAAAGCAAAGTCCATCACAGCTGGAGAAGGTGGAAGGACGTGGCAGGGGACTGGCCTTTGCTCTTTCTCTAATGGCAGCTCAGGGAGCAAACCAGGGAGGCCTGGGCTTTGGGGGAGAGCTGCCGTGTGTGGAATGGAGACTCCGCATGCAAATCACACATCTAGACTTAGTGCTGTCCTTGAGGGAAGGAGTGAGACCAGAATTATTCGTGGCCTTTCAGTACACCACAGTTCTCATGGCCCTCCCAGACCAGTAGCAAGGAGAACCTCTCAGAATAGAGCCTTGACATCAGCTGCATTAATTTTTAAAAAAAGATTTATTTGAAAGGAGGAGTAGGAGGCAGACCCTCTTCTGTTCACCACTCAGGTGGCTGTGACGACCACAGCTGAGCTAGGCTGAAACCAGGAGCCACGTCTTCAGTCTGCGACTGCCAAGCGTTGGCAGGGACTGCATTTGCTCTGCCCAGGAGCTCAGTAGGGAGCCAGGTCAGAAGCAGTGTTTTAACCAATGCCCCAAAGTAGGGTATGGGTGCTGCAAATGGCAGCTTACCATGTTGTGTCTCAGTATTTTAAATTTCTAAATTTTTAAAGCCTCCCAAAATAATCTAATATGTAGCCAGTATTGACATTGATTAGATAATGGCATTCACTCAAACTGCTATTCTTAGTGTGTACCTATGTGTACAGATAGCCGCTTTGCCTCAGGAGAGGTTACTGTCTTGGCAGGGCTGGAAACTGAAAGGAAGTCCTGCACGACCACTGACGCGTGAAGGGCAACAGCCCATGTGGACTTGGCAGAACCTGGCAACTGCTGGAACAGGTCTTGCGGACTTGCAGATGGCACTGCTCGTGGGCAGTACTCCCACAAGGAGAAGGCAGAGCCCTTGCATTTTTAGCATTCCTCTGGGTCTTCAGACCTGGTGTTGGTATTTATTTCAAGGAGTTGCATGGGTACTGCTCCGAATAAAGTGTCTGAGTGTGGCAGGCTCTTGGGGATACCGCTTCATCTTGTTTTCTCTCTTTATCTTACATCTTAGCTTGGAATAAAGAGTGGCTGGCATGTTTGCCCAGAGGAAGCCGAGCTCTGGTGTAGCAACAGAGTGAGTACAGGAGGGAATTTTTGAGCAGCCACAGTAGTGCAGGTTAACTAAGGCCAAGGCATTAAAAAGCTAAGGAAAGCTGGAGTTCAAGGGCAACAGAGACAGGGATCACGCCTTCTCTCGGTCATAGGTTGTTGGACGAGCTCACAGTAGCTGCAGGGAACCGAGAAAACGCTCACCTTTTCAACGGTTCAGGGAATGAGCACACAGGCGGACAGTAAAATGAGTCTGAAGTTCATGTTGGAGACAGAGTGGCAGGAACTGACCAAGAGCCTGGCAAGCTTCTATTTTATCTGTCCTCTCCTTTCCCCCCAAATAATGATGCACTTTGGGTACGGAAGTGCTCTTTTTGGTTAGATATGGTACTGAAATAAGGGAACTAGCATGGATCCCATCAGGAGAAGTGATGGTGCTCTCCGTCTTACGTTTGTGGAGTTGGAGCTAATCTCATGCATTCTCTCTACCCTCTGCAATGTTGGAAATGACACTGAGCATTTTCTGTGTCCAAGGCTAGGCTGACATGTCACACAAATTATACCAATTGGTCCGGTGTAGTAGCCTAGTAGCCACAGTCCTCACCTTGAATATGCCAGTTTCCCATATAGGCACCAGTTCTGATCCTTGTGGCCCTGCTTCCCATCCAGCTCCCTGCTTGTGGCCTGAGAAGGGAGTCGAGGACGGCCTAAAGCATTGGACTCTGCACCCATGTGGGAGTCCTAGAGGCGGCTCCTGGCTCCTGGTTTAGAATTAGCTTGGCTCCAGCTGTTGCAGCCACTTGGGGAGTGAATCAACAGATGGAAGATCTTCCTCTCCATCTCCCCTCTTTGTATATGACTTTCTAATAAAAAAATAATTAAATCTTAAATTATGCCACTGTTTCTAGTTTGGTCAATGAGGTCAGCGATGTATACTTAAGATAAAGAAGAGAATCTGGGTGATCTCCATCTGGAGTATAATGCAAACATGGATAAAAGTAACTAAAAACAGTCTTGTTCTGATTATTGAGATTTTTGGGATTATGAATACAAGTCTGAGTATCCCACCTCAGTGATCTCAATGGGAAACGTTAGAGCTGTGAAAAGGACTAGTAATAATTTATCTAATACTCCACTAATCCATCTTGATTATATAGCTAAATATAACTACATGTATTTTTCTCTAATTCTTACTCTGTTCAGCCCATAACTGTGTCTCAGATTTTTTGTTATCAAGATCTTTTATACTTTTATTTCAGTAATAGTGCTGCACAGGTATGAACTGGTTGTCACAGAGACAACATCTAATAACAATCAGGTAGCGGTTGCTTTATTTTCTGATTTCACTCACAGAAGTGAAACCAGAAGGAGGGCAGGGCCAAGGGGGTAGCTACAAGGTCATTGATCACTTTACAGTCCACAGGGGCACCTGTGGCAAGGAAGGGTCAAACGGGTCATTGTAGGGTATTAGGTTAGACATACTGAAGTCTTACTTCCTTTTGGCTGCCATGAGAGTTTGGGAAATTTACAAACACAAGAAGTGTACTTCTCACAGTCCTGGAGGCTGGCGTGTCCGAGTAAATGGCCAGAGCTGGGGAGGGCGTGTGTGCCATCACAATGTAACAGGACAAGCGAGTATGTACACGATAGATCTGGGGAGGGCCGGTGTGGCATCACAGCGCAGCAGAGGACAGGCGAGCGCACGTGCTGGGCCCGGGCTTAGCGCTGTGGACTCTGTGCACTCATCCTTTTATCCGCAGTCAGCTTCTGCAACAGCTAGCTCACCACTGGCCTCGCTGCACTTGTGAAGGTGGAGCTCTCGACAGAAGCAACTCTTGATGGTTTTGCTGCTTCATTCTATTAAAATAGTCCTTACATTTCAACATGAGTTTGGAGGGATCATTCAAATCCCAGCAACTGGAAAATCTGAACTATGCAATAAGGAAAAAAATGTATGTACGTTTACAAGAAAAGCCATTACATGGCTGAGGCTTTCTGATACATGTTTATTTCACAGGTATCTATTTTATTGGTGCCTAATACATTTAGAACCCATGCTACGGTATACCTCAATCTTGTCTAACAAGGATGATTATAGTGAACTTAAAAACTTATTTATGCACAGGGAATTGATTTCATGTGTTTCACAGAAAGTTTTAAGAACATAATAATTCTTTTTACTTTTCCTCCTGCACACCTCTCTCCTATTTCTTTATCTTCTCTATTCTTGATGACATACAAGCTCAGTTGTCCACTCAGGAATTGAACAAGCAGTAAGTAGACCACTGCTCCTTCTGAGTACAGACAAGGGGTGGGAACAACCAAATTTCAACATGTCCATTTCATTCACACACATTACTTTTTCTGTACTCTGTGTATTCGTTACCACAAATCAGAACATGATATTTGTCTTTTTTAAATGGGCTCATTTCACCAGCATAGTGGCCTCCAACTCTATTCATTTTGTTTTGAAAGATAATTTTTTTTCATGACTGACTAGTATTCTGTTATATTATAAATATCTTTCAACCAAGTTGTTTCTATATATTCTTTTGGAAGCAAGACATTGAAGTGGAGAAATCATGAGAACCATTGGGGTGCTAATAAAGCTGTGTTCTTAACTTGGGTGTTATGAGTGCGGTAACAAAATACTCATGATCTGGACTCTTAAGTACGTTTTTTGGTATGTAAATTGTATCTTAAAATATTTTGGAAAAAACAGCATGCAAGGAACGATAATGTCATAATAAAATCAATGTTCCAATTTCCAATTAGCTCGTGTTACATCAATGTCCTCTTCTCTCTCGACCCCATCCGATCACAGGTATTCACGCTCACTGGTCAAAGCCCACATCCTGTGAAAGATGGGTGTCACAATTTTGAGTCTCGTTTCATGTACAGGCTTGTTCTATCCCTGTCCTTTCTTGCAAGAAGCCTATTTTCTAAAATTCTCTCCAATCAGATCTTTGTCTCTATCCTTATACTAGAATAGTTTTATTAACCTTTGCTTTGCCACTTGATCAATTCCAGCGTCTAAGAGTCTGAGTCTCCTTTAAGCAACTGGCATCATCCGGCACATTTTCCTCCTTTCAAAACCCCCCTGCTCTAGACGGCTGCCTCCGCTGCCTGCGGGCCTCCTGCAGCAGCTGCACGTGTTACCCACTGTGTGGGGTTTCGTGCGTGCTCACCCCTGCCTGTTGCCTTAGTCCTGGGAACTTTTTTTTTAAGCTGTATTCATTTCCATAGTGATTTCATTTGGTCCCTTGCTTTAAGTCTCCTCAGTGCCCTGATGACCCTAAATTTATGGCTTTAACCTCTCTCCTGAACTCTAAGCTCATCAATCTGCTTCCTCACCATCTTTTAGGCACTTGGATCCGAATGGATTTCTCAAACTTCACAGCTTCAAACAGACATGTGATTCCCACTCTATGTGTAGCTCAACCTCTTGATCTTCCTTGTCACCAGAAAATGACAACTCCGTTTTTCTGGTTATGCTTGGGCAAATTTCTTTTTTTCTATCAACATTATCATTCAGCTTCTAACCTCCAAAACATAATTGTGACCACATCTCATCACTTGTAATACCATTGTTAACCTGAGTGACCATTATTTCTTGTCTGCATTATTGTTAAACCTTCCAGAAGGCCTCCGCTGCTTCCATCCTTGGCCTGTTCCTCACATAAAGAGTAAACCTTTTAACAGTATAAATCAGGGGCCCGGCGGCATGGCCTAGCGGCTAAAGTCCTTGCCTTGAACATGCCGGGATCCCATATGGGTGCCCGTTCTAATCCTGGCAGCTCCACTTCCCATCCAGCTCCCTGCTTGTGGCCTGGGAAAGCAGTCGAGGATGGCCCAAAGCCTTGGGGACCCTGCACCCGTGTGGGAGACCCGAAAGAAGTTTCTGGATCCTGGCTTTGGATCAGCATAGCATCGGCCCATTGCGCTCACTTGGGGAGTGAATCATCGGACAGAAGATCTTCCTCTCTGTCTCTCCTCCTATCTGTATATCTGACTTTGCAATAAATAAATAAATCTTAAAAAAAAACAGTATAAATCAGATTATTTTCTCTTCTCAGAAGCACTTTAACGGTCTCTTGTTTTATGCAAAATCTGAGGTCTTTAGTGTGTTCTAGAAACATCTGCAGATCGTTCCCTCACGTACATTTTCAGCCTTTTTAATTTTATATGGCAACCAGACATTAATTTAAAACAAAAATCAGATTATATAAAATCTTTTGTTCACATCTTCCAAAACAGTGCTTTGCTAAGGAGCCACCAAAACTTTCCTCCTTCTACCTTATTTTTATTTCAACATTTACAACTGCTTGACATAGGCAGATATGTGTTTATTCCCTGACCACCTTCATGAAAGTAGACTTTATTTTCCCTATTACTATTACATCAAATGCATAAAACAGTGCCCAATAATACTTGCTCCAATATCTGCTGATTATCATATCTGTTCTCTCAACAAATAATTTTTGAGCATCTACTGTATGTCAGCCATTAGGCTAGGTGCTCATTAGGAGAGATGACAGAGATTATTACCAGTGGAGAAGACAGAAAGAACTTAGGGCAAATTATAAGAACACTCATTTAATTCTATGAGTTATTTTCCTGTAACAGGAATAAGAGTTGAAAAAGGCAAGACAATTTACATCTTTTAATGCGTACCTATAATAAAATTCACTCAAAAACCTGTGATGATGAAACATGCAAAAATAGAAATGAGCACTTGTGCGGTGCCACGGCAGGCTAATCCTCTCCCTGTGGTACCAGCATCCCATATGAGTGCTGGTTTGTGTCCTGGCTGCTCCACTTCTGATCTAGCTCCCTGTTTATGGCCTGGGAAAGCAGTGGAGAAGGGCCCAAAGCCTTGGGCTCCTGCACCCATGTGGGAGACCTGGAAGAAGCTCCTGGCTCCCAACTTCCAAACTGGCACAGCTTTGGCCATTGAGGCCAACTGGGGAGTAACCCAGCAGATGGAAGATCTCTTTATCTCCCCCTCTCGTTGTATTTCTGACTTTCCAAGTTAGAAAAACAAATTTTTAAAATAGAAACAACAAATTTTCTTACTGTAGAAGTTTACAGTGGAAGGTCCAGTATTGTGGCACGGTGAATTCTGATGGCAGCACACCATATTAGCAGTGGATTTTTATAGTTTCTTGAACAAATAAAACATATATCCTAATTTTTTCACCTTTTAAGTGAGTAATATATATTTTATTAGCGAATTTACAGGGCCATTAGGATGACTACATTAGCTATATTAACATAGTGCATGATTTATAGTATTTTCCCATCATACTCCTCTAATTTCTCCTTTATTGAAAAAGTCATTTACAGCTGTCTCACTTCAGACTTTAAAACAGGCACGGCCTTAAACGGAAGAGATAATGCAGTGCTTTGCAGTGTTTATAGCGAGCTGTGTATGATGTAGTGATTTCTGTCAATGACTTAATTCCACTGGTTCATGTATCATCTTGGTAATCAGGAGAAAGCTATGCAACTTTTTATCTTTAAAAGACAAGTATATATATCACTGTGGACATAATTTCAGCGAGTTCAATGGGTTCACCTTACAAAATTTCTGATGAGTGCTAGGTTAAGCTTCCCTTTATACTAATCCGTTTCACTTTAAAATTTATGATCGCCACTCCGCATTCATGAAGAGGGCATCTGGATTTTCTGTACTGATTTATATATTAGTGTTTAACAATGGTTTAGACTTTCAAACAAGTCCTTCCAGGAATGACAGTGTTTGAAAAGCTAACTATGGTAAAAATAGTTGCCTGAAAAGAATTCTTACTCCTGGGCCGTGTGCGGTAGCCTGGCGGCTGGAGTGCTTGCCTTGTACATGCCAGGATCCCATGTGGGAGCTGGTTCGTGTCTCGGCGGCCCGGTTGCCATTTGGCTCCCTGTCTGTGGCCTGGAAGGGCAGTTAAGCACGGCCCAAAACCTGGGGCCCTGCACCCACATGGGAGACCTGGGGGAGGCTCTGGGCTCCTGGATTGGCTTAGCTCCAGCTGTTGTGGCCACTTGGGGAGTGAATCAGTGGACAGAGGATCTTCCTCTCAGTCTCTCCTCTCTGTGTGTCTGAATTTCCAATAAAAATAAATAAAACTTAAAAAAAAAACAATTCTTACTCCTAATGTATACCAGCTCATGTTAGAGGACAAGCCTCTTCTGATAAAAAAAACTCCACCCTGTAATGCCATATGAAGTTTGATGGTACAATTTGTGTGTATGTGAGAGAGAGAGAAAGAGAGAGAGAGATTCTTGGGAGCAGAATTTTCAACAAGTATCATTTATTAACTTCTGCTTACACTGGACAACTGGAAAAGTATACCTATGCTGTGTTGAAGTCTCTGGTCATATTACACAAAGTATAGCATGGTCTGAAAAGAATGTATACAATAAAAACCCAGAATCAAAGCCCGCCTAGGACTGTGATAGATCACAGCCAAGTTCCAAACTCTGTAGGTCAAGCACGAGGGCAACTTAGTTTCTCACTGAGCCACAAACATTCCTGTGGTAATGAATAATTAAATGGTGGGCTGTGGAGGGCAGGGTGGGTATGAGAACAACACATACTTGCCAAGATAACATTCAGCCAATACTGGCCATGAATTTAAGTGCCAGGGATCAATCCTAAGAGGCAGATGATGACTTGCTTTTTCCTGGAAACTGGAAACAAACTCCCAGTCTCTATTAAAACTGCTTATATTGTAACTTTCATATTTTCAGTAAATTCGTTTAAAAAAAAAGACAAGTTTAGGATTATGTGCTTTAAGATCTGTTTACCACACACCATTTATGAAAAGCTGTGAGAGCAGTGACTATGGGATGGTTCTTAGTTTATGGGCCTTTCATAGTAGATTCTGTTTCATCACTTATCAAATTAGAGCACTGGAGGAAAGGGTTTTCCCACTTATTTTAAATCTTTATACCATTTCCAGTGTGTTCAATTTGCTTTTATATTTGAAATATTTATTACCTTATGTACAGATTAGAACATTTGCTGACAAGCAAGGCAAGGAAAAAGGAAGAAAATTTAACCATAGCCAGTGTATATAGTTATACTACGAGTAAGCAAGAATTCTGTGCAGACTTGTAACTGGTAATGGAGATTCACTTCCCATTTTTAATCTAAATGCTAAAGTACAACTATGAAGTGGCCTAATAAAATTTCCTGACAGTTGAACGGTTCTATTCCAAGTGGTTTAAAAGAATCACGTTAATCTGAAGAACTGCAGAGACAGTATCTAAGTTAGAGAAATTTATTATAAGGAAAACACATATGCTGAGTTGACTTTAAGTGTTTCTAAGTGTAACTGTGACTCTTCAAAAAACCCTATGTGTTTATCTGTTCATTTACGTATTTGGTAGAGTGTGAAAGAGGTCACTGCAGTCAGTGGCTTCACTGGTCAGACACCTGTAACGGCAGGGACAGGGGCTGGGCTGCAGCCAGGGTTGGGTGTTTGCAATGTGATCCAAGTCTCCCACATGGCAAACTCTTTCTTTCTTTTTTTTTTTTTTTTGGTATCTTATTATTTTCCATGATACAGTTTTGTCAATTTAGGGATTTCCCTCCCTATACATTTTTTTTTATTAATTGTATTATGTGACACAGTTTCATAGGCTCTGGGATTCCCCCAACCCCACTCCAACCCCTCCCACCATGGTGGATTCCTCCACCTTGTTAAAGAATCTCAACAAACTCACTTTCTTGAGCCATTACCGCTGCTGCTGAGGAGCTGCTTTGGAGAAAAGTGAAATGAGAACCCAGAACCAGGTACTGAATCCATGGACTGCTGTGGGGTGTAGGCATTTTAAGTGGTGGCTAACCTTCCACTACCATTTTGCTCTGAGTGTATATATTTAGTAGCATAATTTCAGATATCTGAAATCAAATCTAGAGGAAGGGTTTGAGCAAACTAAGAACAGGGCCAGAGAGAGGAGAATGTCATGGCCTGAATGTTTATTTCTGAATCAAAATGAGCATGCTGAAATGCTAATCTCCAAAGTGACAGTATTAGGAGGTAGGCATTAAGGATGTGATGAGGTGATGGGATAGGACCCTTTGAGACCCTCTGAGAACAGCTAGCCTTCCACAAATCAAAAGGCCTTTACTAGACACCAGATCTGCAGGAGTCTTGGACTTCTCAGCATCTGCGAGAAATAAATTACCATGGTCTTAAACCACTCAGCTATCGTATTTTGTTCTCATAGCCTGAGCAGATTAGAACTAGGACAAAAGTATGGCAAAAGGTAAAAGCTACCATTGATCACTGTGCTATTGCACAACTTGGTCTGGCATGGTTAAGGGACCCAGAAGGTAAAGGGGAGGGAAGAGTTGGGGCAAAGTTTCATATTGCCACAGCACAAATGAACTTCAAGGCTAATATCTGAAGGAGCACAAGCTTGGTGACTAGAGAGGTGTAAATGAGCCCAGCTGCGCTATTAGCTTTTAAAAGAGTTACAGTGGCATATGGTGTTTACTATGGATCTGGTAATTTTCAGTTAAAAACAGCTGTTGAATACTAAACTTAAACATTATATGCCACATGTAGAAAGCATCAACCACCCACACTGCTTGTTCAGAATATCCACCAAATTGTCTCTGTCCTGGCTTTGGAATAAAATACCATTTAGAAAATATATGCATACTAAATATGTGTGCATATTTTCCACATACACATATAAATATAACTTTAACAACACGTGGTAATTGGAAATTGTGTTCAGATGAATGTTTTTCTTCATGACAAGGGCAAAATAACATTTTAGGGCAAAAAGAACCATCTCTAAAATTTCCAACAGATTGTCAATACTAACTGAAAAATAGATTCCTTCAATGTCTTACCCAGATAGCCACCCCCCTTTTTTCTTTTGGTGTGATACACTGTCAAAGATGGAATCTTATTAGAATTACAACCGCCAAATATGTTCCATAATTACAAGTAGTAATTATTTCTTAAGTCTTGTGAGTATGAGAGACTAACATAGCAGTTGATGTTTATAATTTTCCTCAAGATTTACTAAAAGTTAGAAAAATATAAATTGGAGCCTTCCTGCTGTGTTGGTGCAAGTTGTTGGTCAGTTTTGCCATCAGTATATCTCTGTAGTTGCATTTCGCGGTCATATTTTACCACAAAGGAAGAAAGTAATTGAATAACACATTAAGCAAGCTATTAGACTGCTACCGTTCTTGCCAAATGCCATACTTCACTTTCAGAAAAGATGCATTACCTGGGGAGTTTCTTCAAGCTTAGATATGAGTCCTTCGGTTCAGGTTGAAAGTGGGACAATGTGGATAATGGTTGCTATGTTCACTTCATATATTTTCATGCAGATAACATTTATTATTAATCAAAATGTTTAGAGCAATCTGTTCAACAATACAAAAATGTTCTGTAACGTCTTTGTTCACTTTATAAGTGATGCATATGGTATGCTATTTCTATCTCTGCCTAACAAATAATTTTTGCCTAACTCCAAAATTTACTTATCCTTGGTTTCTGGGATTAGACATTGTTTTATGAGGATTTCTGTTCATACAGTGTGCTGTTCTCTCTGTGCTTAGGGATTCTATTTCTAGTTCAGCAATCAAAGAGGACTTTTTTTTCCTTCAAGATAACCTGTGCACTAAGATGAGAGGAAATCTTGCCAGATATTTTATTTTAAATGTGATGTAATTAAGACTTGACTTCACTTTTTGCTTGTTTATACAGAGGTCCTCTGACTCTCACACATCTTCTAATAGATGTAGTCTGTATTTGGTTTATCCCATTGAACTTGGCCATAGAGCAGCAAGGGTTATCACAAAATAAAATTTTCCCTTGGTGCAGTAGCACAGTCTTTGGAGTCTTAGGAGTCCACTTCATTAACCTGAGATTATCTGACTTCCTTTAAAGCGAACATAGCAGTGTCGACTGCCTATCTGAATATGCTTAGTTACACAACAGCTTAGAGCTTTATTTAACTGTTAGGATGAGAGAATTATGGAATGACAACTCAGATCTAGAGCAATTTAATTCTGGTCCAGGGAAACCTTACAATGAGACTCTGATTAAACCAAGATCTTTGTATTCTTCTTTGCTCTATTCTGGGACAAGTAGTATTTTATGTTGCTAATAAAAGGTTAAAAAAAGTTTTTCATGTAATCAGTGTAGAAGCGACTTTAGTGAAGTGGTAATTGTAAAGCAACCACCTCATAACAATAATTAAAAAATAATAAAAAATGGCCAATGACTTACTAAATGTTTCATTTTCAAATTATGTGAATAAGTTGTACTTCTCAGATTTGTTCCATGTCTTATAAGCTTAGATAACATGGAGGAGGTACTTGAAAAAATACATGGAAAACGGATTTAACAGAAAACATACTTTCCCATGAAGTGTTTCAAGACTAACCAAATAAATAGTTAATAAATGTGGTAATCTCTTCATGTTTCACACATGATCACAAATGGCATTCTTGTTCTAATTTGTATGCCAAATGGGTGATTTTTAATGACATATAGAGGAGAAGTGGTTCATTTATGTCTTCTTGGAGATTTTAATGACATTCCCACTTTTTAGTGTACTGTATCCTATTTCATTCAATAACTTCATTTGTGGAATTTTCAGACTAGTCATTTTGCCAGGTGTTAGCAGATGGTATAAAGAAAGAAAAGCTACAATCAATGCCTGCTGTTGTACAAACAAAAAATTCCCAGGTCCAAATGTGGATCTAACATGAAATTGCACATCTGTACTGATAACTGGTAACTGTATGACTAGGATTGGCACTCCTGCTTCCTTTTCCAAACCAGTCAACTATGCTTTTCTTAATCGTTTCAAAATAACTCTGCCAGTAGCAGTGCACTGATTTCATTTTCAAAGGAAAATCTGCTACCTGCTTGAAAATAGTTCTTTCTCTCTCTCTCTCTCTCTTTTTTTTTTTCAAACAAAATTTGAAGTAAAAGAGACCCCATAAAAACAATTTTCTTCAACCACTGTCTGACCAAAAATTGTAAGGGTCATTCTAGTGGACGTTAGGCGAAGAGCCTGAACACATCAAACCCTAAAACCTTTCTTCCCTTAATAATTGAGGTAGTATATATAAGACCTGTTAACTGTTTTCAGATAGATAAATCATTGGCAATAACTGCACTCAGAATTTGTATAACCATCCCCACTCATTATTTCCCCATTCTCCGTATCATTCTGAACAGATACTCTGACCCACTGAGCATTAGCTTCTATTCCCTCCTCCTCAAAGGTCCTGATAACCACTAATTTACTTGTTTCTGAATTTATCTACTGAAGCTATTTCTAATCTACTAAAGATATTTCTACCTTATTTATCATTTTTAGGTTTGCTTTTTCTTACTAATGTTTATAAGCTATATTCATCTGCTGACAGACACAGGGCTGTTTTATCTATTGGCTTCTACCAATATTACTGCTATACCTAGTCCTTATTTTCAATTGTTTTTGCTGTATACCTGGGAGTTCAATTGCTGTGTAATTCTATGTTTAATTTTTAAATTAAATATTCATCCTTTTATTTGAAAAACAAAAGAGAGGGAGAGAGACCTTCTATTCAGTGATTTGACCTCAAATAGCCACAATAGACAAGGCTGGGCCAGGCCAAAGCTGGGAGCCTAGAACTCCATCCAGTTCTTCCACATGGAGGAGGGGCCCAAAGAATTGGGGAACGATTTACTGCCTTCTTATAGCACTAGCAGGGAGCTGGAATATAAGGGGAGCAGCTGGGACTCAAACTAGTGCTCATATGGGATGCTGGTGTAACAAGTGGCGTCTTAACCCACTGCTGGATTCTACTAAAAAAGAAAAAAAGAATTATTTGTAAGGCAGAGTTAGAAGATACTGATTCTCATTATTGTTCTGTCTCTATCTGCGGGTTTACTCCTTGACTGGTTACAATGGCCAGGACTGGGCCAGGCCGAAGCTGGAAACCAGGAACCACATCTGGGTTTCCTTACTATGAGTGGCAGAGGCCAAGCACTTTGCCTTCACAAGCACATTGGCAGGGAGCTGGATCAGAAGTGGAGCAGCTGGGCTGCCAGCTGGAAGTGATATAGGAAGGCTGCATTATAGCCAGAGGCTTCTACATGCCAGCGCCTCTTTCTAAAGGAACTGTTTAAGATGTTTTCTACAGAAGATATATCATCTTATGTCCACATCAGCAATTTCCAATTTCTTATCTTTGCCAGTACTTGAGTATGGAGTGGTATTTCGCTGTGGTTTTGATTTGCATTTCCTCAACGACTAAGAATATTGAGTATCTGTTCATGCACTACTGGCCATTTGTAAATCTTCAGAAGATGTCTGCTTACATCTGTTTTATTTTTTTAATTAGATTTATTTTATTGCAAAGTCAGAGAGGAGGAGACAGAGAGGAAGATCTTCTGTCTGATTCAACCCCCTAGTGGCCGCAATGGCCAGAGCTGAGCTGATCTGAAGCCAGGAGCCTCTTCAGGGTCTCCCATGTGGATGCAGGGACCCAAAACTTTAGGTCATCCCATACTGCTTTCCCAGGCCACAGGCAGGGAACTGGATGGGAAGCAGGGCTGCTGGATTTTTTTTTTTTTCAAATTTATTTATTTTTATTTGAAAGATGGATACACAGAGAGGAGAATCTTCCATCCGATGATTCACTCCCCAAGTGACTGCAATGGCTGGTGCTATGCCAACCCGAAGCCAGGAGCCAGGAACTTCCTCCAGGTCTCCCACACATGTGCAGGGTCCCAAGGCTTTGGGGCCGTCCTCAACTGCTTTCCCAGGCCACAAGCAGGGAGCTGGATGGGAAGTGGAGCTGTTGGGATTAGAACCGGTGCCCATATGGGATCCCAGTGCGTTCAAGGCAAGGACTTTAGCCGCTAGGCCACGCCGCTGGGTCCAAGGTTGCTGGATTTTAACTGGCACCCATATGGTATCCCTGAACATGTTAGGTGAGGACTTCAGCCACTAGGCTACTGAGCTGGCCCTGTGTTGTTCATTTTTCAAGTCTGTTAGCTTTCTGTTGAATGATAAGTAACTAGATACAGAACTTATTTTTGTGTATGTGTATTTTGATGCTAAATCTGTTAAGACATTGTACATATTTCTTCTTCTGGGTTTTAGTATCTTGGCAGTATCTTTTGTGAAACAAATCTTACTTGTTAGTGAGGGTACCCTGTTTATTGTTAGACATGCTTTTGGTGGCATAATAAATCATTGTCAGATTTAATGCCACTAAAATTTATATCCATATTCTATGAATTGTTTAGTTGTAGCTCTTAAATTTGGGTCTTCACTTTGAGTTAGTTTCTATATACTGTGACATTAAGATCCCAACTTAACTCTTTTACATGTAGATATTCATTTGTACTAGAATAATTTTTGAAGATTTTTCCCCAATTGAATCCATTTTCTATAGAATTTCAGATTTCAAGGATCTAGAGACGAAGTGGAACATGGGGCCCAGTGCGGTAGCCTAGTGGCTAAGGTCCTCACCTTGCACATGCACCGTGATCCCACATGGGTGCCAGTTCTAATTCCTATGCCCCCACTTCCCATCCAGCTCCCTGCTTGTGGCCGGGAAAAGCAGTTGAGGACGGTCCAAAGCCTTGGGACCCTGCACCCATGTGGGAGACCCGGAAGGGCTCCAGGCTCCTGTCTTCGGATCGGTGCAGCACTATCCATTGTGATCACTTGAGGAGTGAATCATTAGACAGAAGTTCCTCCTCTCTTTCGCTAATCTGCCTTTCTATTAAAATAAATAAATCTTTTTAAAAAAAGTTGAGGTTTCTTCATGGGCTCTCAGCGCCTTTGCTCTATGTGGCTAGCATTCGGCCTGGCCCACAGTTTTGATTACTGAAGTTCTGCAGTTGGGAGTCTTGAGTTCTCTTTCAAAGATTGTTTTGACTATTTTTTCATGACATTTTTTCTCTCTCTCCAAAAAACTCTGGGATTCTGATAGGGGCTGCATTGAATCTGTACACTGCTTTCTGTAGTAACGTCTCTCCAACAGTTAGTTCTTACAAACCATGAACATCTATGCCTTTCTATCATTCAGATACTCATTTACTCTCAACAAATATTTTATACTTTTGGTTACTAAGTATTTTTCTTCAGTAGATGAAATTCTCATTTCCCTTCTAGGACTTTCCTTTGTTTGCATATGGATGAGAGAGACCCGATTTTTCTGGTGCTGAGTGTACTCCGAACATTGTTGAATTCATGTACTTGCTCTAACTGTCTGTGTGTATTGGTGTTTGTGCGTGCACACCGATTTCGAATGCTTTCTAAACAAAAGATCCTATCATATGCAAATAGGGTTAACTTTATTATCTCCACTTTGTATTAGGTTGCAAAGTGTCTAAAATTTGTCATTTCTAGAATGTAAGAAAACGGCCTTATTTTGAAATCTGGTAGGTCTGCATGTTGAGATCATTTAGAGTGGTAGGCCCCTGGGTCTGAATGATTTCTTTGTAAGATGAGAAGACACACACATCTGGAGAAGACTGTAAGCTCAAGCGCAGAGACTGACGTATAAAAGCTGAGAGCATGGCTTTTTGGCTACTGTCAGAAACAGAACAGCAAGGAAAGATTTCCTCAAGTGTGTCAGAGGAAGCATGGTCCTGCTAATACACTAACTTTAGGGTTTCAGCCATAGTAACCAAGAGAGATTATATTGTTTTAAATGACTCATTCTGTTTTGTTTTTGCTTACAGCAATTATAGTTAGCTACTATATGTTCCAATTTGGCTTTTTTCTTGCCTATTGCACTGGCTAGAATTAACATCGATCTGAAAGTCATTCAAAAGTAACAGATGAGGGAGGAAACACATCTTAATGTATGCTGTTAGGCCTTACATTAATGAAAATCTAAATAACAGGGTAATGTATTCAACATTATACCAAAATAGTTTTTACGGTGAGACAAAGTAGAATTTATCAAGTATCGCAAGATCTGACATATAAAATCAATCTTCATAACATACCGCATTAATACCAGGAAGAAAAGGAAATATTTAATCATCACAGTAAAAATGGAAAAAGCATTTGGCAAAACTCAGACATCTTTTTATGCTAAAAATATTCCTTTAAGCAGGAACAGAAGGGAACTTCTGCAACCTGATAAAAACCACCGAGGATGAGACCCTAGCTGACACCACTCTCAGTGCTGACAGACTGAAGGCTTTTCCCCTAAAGCCGGGAGGAAAAGGATGTTGATTTCACCACTTGTATTCAACACAGCAGTTACTGCTTGTTGTCTGATGTTTCTGTAGGGATGGGAAATTACAGCCACCTGTTATTTTGCTGACATATCCCAAACTTGTGGAATTTAAAAAATCAGCATGTGTCAAGTAATAATTTTCAGATTTGCATATACACAGATAATGGTAAAGGGAAAAAAGTTGTAGCTGATGTTGATGAATGTCTAGGAACATGAGGCTCTGTAATATACCATATGGCTAATCTAAAATCTTTGCAGCAAAGGTATTAGGTCAGTATTACTTCCTCATTTTATAAATGATAGTGATGTAGAAAGAGTTACTCTTGCCCAAAATAAACGCAGTTAGTAATACGCAGAACACAACAACTAACCAAGGTTAACTTAAAACATTACAGGCTTAAATATTATCCTTTTTATAGTCAGTGTTCCAACAAGTGCTTAAGATAAATTGGGGAGATTAATTATAAAGGTGTGGGTGCTTATAACAGAACTGTGAGAGTTACCTAGGGACAACAAAAGTAGAGCTGCTCTCACCACTACAGCCAGAGATGAGGAGCCCACAACAGATGCAGACAGAAGGCTTCTGGGGGAAGTGTTTGCCTTTACCAGAGAGCCACAGTCAGCCTGAGAACATTCCAGGGAAGGATCCATGGGGATAAACAGGCTGGGGCCTCCCACCCCCTGCAGAGCTTGTCGGAGTTCCTTACTGCTGAACATCCAGGAGACAGCAGACATGGAAGTCAGCCTCCTGTCCTGGATGACAGGCTAGGAGGCAGAAAATGGATGTGTGATGGGAACAGAATAGAGGATACGTGCACAACCATGAATAAATCACTAGATTCTAAAAAAAAAAAAAAAAAGCCTTAAGCTGTGTTTTTACAAACAAAAGGCAAGACAGCAATAGGAAATATCTAATTTTATCTTCAGACCCATGATCAGAAAACCATTAAATCTCTAGACAATTATTTCAAACTGACAAAATGATTTCCTGACGTTGGATTGGAACATTGACAGTTAAAATCTAATAAGCTGTTCATCCATTGTTGTAAGAATAGAAGTAATGCTTTCTGACCACACGTGGCTTCTGATAAGCACACCTATTTTATTTAGAGTGTGATGGTTCTTTATTTATGACTGTTGTTATCATGTATTTTTATTACTTCACTGGAATAGTCATGCTACCTGGTTCTGTTCATAGTTTGGAATTTTAAAATTTGCTGTTAGATTATAACATTCCAAACAATGTTTTGCACATAAGATGATAAACGTTTTTAAGTTGAATATTTAATGATGGAAATGTCATCTACTGATTTATAGTTTCTTTTTTTATGTTTAGGACAAAATTAGAGTAAACATAAATTATGTTACTTCAAAAATCAAAACCCTGAAAAAGAAAATGTGCCTGTTTGAAAAAGCAGGAAGAATAGCAGCATTTAGCTTCTAAAATTGAGCTCACCGAGTTGAGAACATGGCTTGTAGAGTCATACAGTCTTGTGTTTCTGGGTCTGATATGCCAACTAAATAAGCTTTCAAGCTAAGATTTTCTCATATTTAAAATGTAAAGGCACTACTTCCTAGAATTATTATCAACAATAAAATGAAGTAACATATGTAACCTAACTGCACATGAACATTAGTCCATGCCTGGAATTATTATCAATGTTCACAATTCTTCAAGGCCATTTATTACTAGGGATCCAGAGAAAGTACTGATATACAGAATACTGTATGTTTTGCTGGAATGAAATGACGATGGATTAATGCAGCAGTAGTAAAATAATGATTTAACAATATACATAAAATTATATTTTATAGTACTTTATAAAGCATTGTAAGTATTTTATAAAGTATTTAAAATATTTAAATAATATAAATAGATTATAAAACATTCTTACTTAAAAATAATTACACATTAAGATAGGTATGACTCTCTGGAATAGTGTAATTTATTCCGTTAGCTAAAAGACACAGTTCTGTGAAGGAAGGGTGACTGATTTATAACTTACCAATAGCACTACACAGATATTTCTTCAATTCAGTTAACAACAAGTTTGCTCAAGTTTCATCACTAAGATTCGTTTTCATTTAGTGTCAATAACAATTGTTACAATTTGCCCTAGATTTCTGGGGCAAGTATTGTGAGACATTTAGAATAACCTCTGCTGAAATCTCAGGTTTCCTCCGATTACATCCTCCATGACTACATTCACTTATTGTTCAGGGTAGACAGACATGAAGGAAGAAACATGGGCCTGCACTGTGGCAGAGTGGGTGACGCTACTGCCTGGTAAAGGTGGCATCCCATATTAACACTGGTTTGGTTTCTGATTACTCCACTCCCAATCTCCCTGATGAAGTCCTGGGAAAATCGGAAGAAGAAGGTCTTGATGCTTGGGGCTCTGCTGCTCACACAGGAAGCTCCTGGGTTCAGCCTAGCTTGGCTCTGGCTGTTGTGACCAACTGGGGACTGAAACAGCAGACGAAAGACCTCTTTCTCTCTCCCATAAAATTTCCACATATGAGAATAAAACATTTAATCTTTTGGGACCAGCTTATTGTAGTAACATACTGGTTTTCATATTGCCATTAAACTGACTTTGTGAACCAATTCTTTCACTTTGTCTTCTTGCCTTTAGGCATCTCAAGGGCTTTCCCTTGGCTAGAGCCAACTGCTTTTCTTTTTTTTTTTTAAGACTTTATTTTTATTGGAAAGTCAGATTTTTACCGAGAGAAGGAGAGAGAGATCTTTTGTCAACTGGTTCACTCCTCAAGTAGCTGCAATGGCTAAAGCTGAACTGATCTGAAGCCAGTAGCCAGGAGCTTCCTCCTGGTCTCCCACGTGGTGCAGAGCCTTGTGCTGTCCTCGACTGCTCTCTCAGGACATAATCAGGGAACTGGAAGGGAATTGGAGCAGCCAGGATACAAACCAGGGCCCATATGGGATCCTGGTGAGCATGCAAGGTGAGGACTTTAGCTAGCAGGGCCTCCAACCATTTCTTTAGATCCAAGAGCTTAGCTACTTGAGCAGGAGCCTGGCTCCTCTCCACCTTCTGTGCTTTCAGTTCTTAGACAGTGCTGCCATGTTTTGTTACTTCAGCCATCAGCATTATTACCTGCTTGGCCTAGCTGTCTTAACTGTCTCCTCCGCTGCTGGCCTGGAGCATGCTTGGCCTGGCCCCTCCAAAGTGCTGCCTCAAACTTTCAATATGGTTGAATTTCAGTTTTTGGAACAAGAGGCTGACTGTGCCGGAGATTCCATTCCATTTGGAAACACTGCCAGCAGTGAGATGGATGGGTCACAATGGTAATCTATTTCCAGATCTCTTGGGAATCTCCACACTGTCCTCCACAATGGTTGTCCTAGTTTACATTCCTACTAACAGTATTTTAGGGTACCTCATCCCATACATCCTTTCCAGTACTTTAAAAAAATTTTTTTGGGGTGATAACTATTCTAACTGCGGTGAGGTGAAACCTCATTGTGGTTTTAACTGTCCCTGAAAGCTGTTCATCCTAACCAATTTTTCATATGTCTGTTGGCCATCTGAGTTTGATCATTTGAAAATGCCTTTTCATGTCCTTTGCCATTTCTTAACTGGATTGTTTTGCTGTTGCTGAGTTTCTTAAGGTCTTTATAAATCCTGAATATTAATTCTTTATCGGTGGCATAGATGGCAAATATTTTATCCTATTCAGTAAGTTGCCTCTTCACTTTGCTCAAAATTTCCTTTGCAGTGTAGCAGTTTCTTAGTTTGATGTAATCCCATTTGTTTAACTCCATGTTTACTACCTGTATTAAGGTCTTTTCCAAAAAGTCTTTCCTTATAACAGTATCTTCTGAGTTTTCTCCAGTAATTTGATAGTATCAGGTAACAGTTAGATCCTTGATATATTTAGAGTTTTGTTTAAGGTGCACGGTAAGGGTCTTGTTCTTACTTCTGTGCATGCAGAACCAATTACCCAGCACCATTTGTTGAACAGACTGTCCTTGGTCCAGGGATTGACTTGAGCTCATTTGTCAAAGATTAGTTACTTGCGTAGATGGGTGGTTTACTTTTTGGAATTTCTATTCTGTTCCATATGTCTACATGTCTATTTTTGAGCCATCACCAGGCTGTTTTGATTACAACTACGCTGTAATATGTCTGGCAATCTGGTATTGTGATGCTCCTGGCTTTGTTTTTGTTGTTTAATATGTCTTTAGCCATTTGGGGTTTCTTGTGTTTCCATGTGAATTTTAGCATCTTTTTTTCCCCTAGATCTGAGAAGAATATCTTTGCTATTCTGATTGGGATCATGTTGAATCCTTGAAATTGCTTTTGGATGGATGGGCATTCTGTTTGTTTATTTGCCAATCCATGGGTATGGAATATTTTTCCATTTTTGTGCCTTCTATTTCTTTAATGTCTTATAAGTTTCACTGTAGAAATTCTTTGTTCCTTGGTTAATATAACTCAAGGTATTAGATTTCTTAGACATGGAGCTGTGTGTGTATGTGTTGATTTTATATCTGGCAATTTTATCAAGCTCTCTTACGTGTTTCGGTAGTCCTTTAATGGAGTTTGTTCACTCTCCAAAATATAGAATCATGTCATCTGCAAACAGAGATAATTTGATCCAAATTTTCTCTTTTGTTACTAACTTATTTTTTGACCTATTGGCTCTGGTTAAAATTGTATAAATATATGGAATAGCAATAATGAAACTGGAAGTCTTTATCTGGTTCCAGATATTAGTGGAAATTCTTCCAATTTTTCCTTATTCAATATGATTCTGGCTGCACATTTGTCATATATTACCTTGATTCTACTGAGAAATGTTCCTTCTATATCCAAATTGCTTGATTATTTTTTTTTATGAAAGCATATTTCATCAAATGCTTTTTTGGAATTTGTTGAGGTGTTCATATTTTAAGAGAGGAGGAGAGACAGAGAAGATCTTCCATCCGCTGGCTCACTCCCCAAGTGGACACACTGGCCAGAGCTGAGCCGATCTGAAGCCAGGAGCCAGGAACTTCTTCCCAGGTTTCCAACGTTGCTGCAGGGTCCCAAAACTTTGTGTTGTCCTTGACTGATTTCCCAGGCCACAAGCAGGGAGCTGGATGGGAAGCATGGCTGCTAGGATTAGAACCAGCACCGTTACGGGATCCTGGCATGTGCAAGGTGAGGACTTTAGCCACTAGGCTACTGTGCTGGACCCATATTCATAGTTTTTATCCTTCAGTTTCATATTGCAATATTTCTCACAGTTATGGATTTACATATATTGAGCAATCCCTGCATACAAGGGACAAATCCCACTTGGTCTGGGTGAATGATCTTTGGATGTTTTTTTGGATTTGATTAGCTAGTATTTTGTTGAGTACTTTTGCATCTATGTTCACCAGGGATATTGGTCTATAGTTCTCTTGTGTTATTTTTTCTGGTTTTGGAATTGAGGTGACGCTAGACTGAGAGAAGGAGTTTGGGAGGTTTCCCTTCCGTACTTGTTTTGGATGGTTTGAGAACTGGAGATTAGTAATGGCTTAAAGATTCGGAAGAAATCATCAGAGAATCCATCCAGGCCTTGGGTTTTCTTTGTTCAGAGGCTCTTTATTACTGATTCAATCTCTATCTTAATTATGGGTTTTCTATTCTTCTATTTCGAAAACTATTTCGGTTTTCTAGTCTTCATGAGTCAAAATAGGCAGATTATATGTGTCTGGAAAATTTCTGGTTTCTTCTGGATTTATTTATTTTTTTAAAACATTGGCACATAGCTGTTTTTGCAATACCGCCTTATGATTCTTGTTTCTATGTGTTCACTGTAACTTCTACTTAATTATCTTTGACACTATCAAGTTCTCCATTGTTTGTTTACAAATGCAAATGGTGTATCGATCTTTTTTCAAAAATCAGAATTTCATTCCACTGATCTTTTGTATCAATTGTATCAATTTTGTTTATTTTTCCTATAATATCATATCTGTCCTAATTTTAGATTTGATTGGTTGTTTTCATAGGTCATTGATAGGCAGTTAGATTATTTGATCCATATCCAATTTCTCTTTGCATATAACTTCCCCATACATTTAATACTCCATTAGGTGGTGATATCAACAAATGGAACAAAGAAAATAGATAATAACAGCCAGAAAAAATAAACAAACAAATTGAAATCCCACTATTCTTCAGGTATACAAAGGCTGTTAAAAATAATCAGGTCCCAGAATATCCTTTTTTTGGAGAGAGATGTTTCTTGTATGTAGCAAATAAATGAGTCTTTTTAAAAAATCCGTTCAGCCAGTCTGTATCTTTTTAGGAGAGAATTTAGATATTTTACAGTGGACATTATTATTGATAAGCAATGAATTGGCCTTACATTTTCCATAAATATTCCTATTTTTTTGCTTTGGACTTTTACTAGGAGATGTTCTGTCTGTATTTTCTTAATGATGACTCTCTTCCTCTTTTTCTGTGTGTAGTATCTCCTTAAGCATTGATTGTATGGGTGGAGAGGTGATGATACATTTTTCCACTTGTTTGTTCTGGAAGGTATTTATTTCACTTTCATTTACAAATGAGAGCTTTCCCGGCTTCAGTGTTCTGGGTTGACAGTTTTCTCTACTAGAGTCTGTCTTCACTTTCTCCTAGCCTACAGCTTCCAATGAGAAACCAACTGTCAATGTGATAGCAAGTCAGCATTTCTGTCATAAATGTTCTACAATCTTTCCTTGTTTTACTTTTGACAGTGTGACCCTAATGTGTCATACTGAGATTTTCTGATTGTGCCTTTTAGGAGTTCTATGTGTTTTCTGTGTCTAAGTGTTCCTCGCTTTCTTAGAACTAGGGGATTTACATATTATTATTTCACTGAATAGATCTTACATTATTTTCACCTTCAGGAACTCCCAAGATACATATTATGCCATTTGATAATATCCCATAAACCTCAAATATTATTTTCAATTTTTATATTTTCTTTTTCTGAGATATTTTCATTGATTTGTCTTGTTAGCTTGGCTATTTTTCTACCTCACCAAGCCTATTGTGAAAACTTTCTGCTCTATTTTTTTTGGACATATCTTTCATTTCCAATAATTTTTATTTCTGTTTAGTATATCTCCCGGCAAAGTTTTTCATCCATGTCATGTACTGATTTCTTTAACCCATCTATCTGACTCTCATCATTTTTGAGTGATCTTATGTCGATTCTGTTGAAGTCATTTTCAGGCATTTCATCAATGACTTCATCGCACTCTAATATTGAAGAGATGTTATATGACTTTTGGGAAGTCATATTGCCTTTCTTGTCCATATTTCTCTAATTCTATATTTCTATGCATTTGTGGAAACCCTTGTTGGTTTTCTCCTCTGATGGCTTGTCCTTGAACTATGCTTTAGTAGCTCGATGGAGTCCTGCTCCTTCAGGCATGTATCTGCTGCAAGAAGCTGCTATTTCCTGCAGTCTGCAGCTGAGGCAGTTGCCAGTTCCTCCGCCTCTCAGTGCTATGTGCTTGTACTGTCCACCCCACTCTGTGGTATCTCCCTTATTTCTGTAGAAATCCACTGCAAACTTTCCTGACAGCCTACTTCCTCTGCTTTCCTTTGCTTCCCCCAGTGGTCAAAATCGGCATGTCTCTTAATTTGCTTAGTCTTCCATCTCCCGTGGCTATGTTCTATTATTGTCTTATGTTACTCTGCACTTCTAAAAGTTGATTTCCTTCCTGGATTTACCATTAAAATTTTTGAGACTCAAGAAAATTCCAAATCTAATTATACCATATCCATCTTTCATGGCCTACACTTGAACCTCATTACTGTTCTCCATTGAGGAATTCAAAGTCCTTTGCAGTTTCAAACAGCATAGTTAAACAAAGCAAACCAAAACCTGAGGCTGTCATTTGGGTTTTTCTAAGCTTATCTTTGACGCTGATGCCTAGCACTGAGGAGAAAAGGCTGAGTTAAAGCAAAGGCTCATTTGGTTTGTAATCGATTCCTGATGAAATGTACTTTTATTCCATGTATTAAGTAGGCAGCTAAGTAACTCACCATATAAGCAAATACCATTCCAGAGACTCTTACCTCAGCCGTGTGCTTTGCCACACTGCCCACGATGACGATGACCTTCCCTTTGAAGTTCTGGAGCACGGCTGTGTGCGGGCCCTGGGTAAGCTCCCCTTCCGCTGTGAAGGCAGAGCTGAAGGGAATGTTGATGCTCCCTGAAATATGACCCCGAATGAAACTGAAGTACTGTTTAAGGAAAACATAGATTTGAGTGCAAGCTCAAGGGTCTGAGAGAAACTCCCAGAGGAAACTGACTCACAGAAGACAGCGTTAAACACATGGTAATTGTATCCAAATGATATAAAGTACCTCTAAAAAAAGTTAAATTTGAAAATGGAACAGAAAAGAAAAACAACTAGGCAACTACTAGATCCTATATGTAATAGAGCAATAATGAAAAAAAATTAGAATATAAGATTTTGAAAATCTCGAATTGTTTCTTTCATAATGTCAGATTTTTCCATTTCAAATGATCTAATTGTTTAAAAGGAAATATCAAAGGAGTTCCATGAATGAGGTACTTTTAATTATTGATTAGTTTGGCTTGTGCAAACATATTTCATGTCCTTCAAGTAACAAATCAGAACTTTTAGAGCAGGGAATCCCTGACTAGTAAGCCAACAGGAATTTATGCCTCTTAATGGTTGCATATTCATCCGCTAAGTAAATTCAAACATCCTGAAGCCCTGACGACCAGGGACATCCACATAAACACGGTCTCTAAATTCAGGGGTCTTATAGGTTAAAAAGAACATAAAGTAACTTACAAAATAGATAGGATATATCAGCTGAAACTGAACACTCAAATTTCAGTAACCTCAGGTTTTCTGTATTGTTTTAGTAGCTCTGCACGAGTATGGTTTAAACTTCATTTTGAAATTTCAACATAAAAATTGGAATTGAGGGCCCAGGGGCGTGGCCTAGCGGCTAAAGTCCTTGCCTTGAACGCACTGGGATCCCATATGGGCACCGGTTCTAATCCCGGCAGCTCCACTTCCCATCCAGCTCCTAGCTTGTGGCCTGGGAAAGCAGTCGAGGACAGCCCAAAGCCTTGGGATTTTGCACCCGTGTGGGAGACCTGGAAGAAGTTCCTGGATCCTGGCTTTGGACCAGCATAGCATAGGCCATTGCGGCCACTTGGGGAGTAAATCATCGGATGGAACATCTTCCTCTCTCTCTCCTCCTCTCTGTATATCTGACTTTCCAATAAATAAATAAATCTTTAAAACAAATTGGAATTGAAAATATGTACATGAGAACTTATATGCCGCATTTAGAATATAAGAAATACAAACTTCCTAGTCTCCATAGCATTTATAACTAGCAATGTGATCTTATTAAAGTTAGAAAATTCTTCATTTGTATGTTGAATTTGTAATTAAGATTTTATTTTAAATGTAAGTGTGTTTAAAAGTATGAGAGTTATTTACATAGATTGTAGTGAGCAGGGAGTCAAGGCATGCTTGCTAAGGTCTGACGGTGAAAATACAGGAGAAAAGTAGAACCGTTATTTCCTAACGGCTTTTAATTTCAGGAAAAAAATCATAGTGAAAAAACACTTTATACGGAGTGAAAATACATACTTATTTACTGACATTTTGAAAATTATAAGTACAAGTTCAATGCTGGGATGTGAAAAAGTTTTTTCTAGGTCTTGAGGTAGACTAAGTATATAAACTCATTCTATATCTTTGCCTAAATTTCTACTTATAGCCAATAAGTTCAGATGCGGTCAGGAATAGCAACATATATCAGAAAAACAAATTACAACAAAATATCTCAATTTTCAGAAAAACATTCTTGCATTTGGTCATGTATCTCTTAACTTGCCAAATTAGCTATTAATGCTTTTTTAAAAAGTGACAATAGCGGACAATTATGTTTGAGATCTCATAGCAGACAATTCTGGCATACATACAGTGTTAATTTAGCTATTTGAATTAGAAGAATCCTAGAAATGTTTGTTCTTAACATAGACCATTTAAATAAAAGGAAGCAACATTAATAAGGAGGCCTCACTCTTTAAAACCACAAATAGAAAGGATACTCTTCACTGTTCCGGATGTCAACCACCAGGAGTTTTGGCTTTCCAGACTTGGTTTTCTTGGCAGGTGTTTTGAAGTGACCGGTCACCGTGAGCTCGCACAAGTCGATCAGGTCCTCTGCTGAAATCCTGGGTGACACTTCTGATTTTAGATCACTTAACGGGATGGATTCTCTTGACTAAAAAATATATAGATATAGATATGTATATGAACATGATTATTGAGACTATTATACAAAATAAGCCCATTGCCTTATAAAATATCTTTATGCTCTTGATGTCATTCAATATAGCATATGCAAGACACAGAAAGTGTCTCCATTTGTGTAACTGTGTTCCTGGTTATTAAGGTTTAAGTGTAGGAAAGCATTACTTTTTGCTTCACTAAGTTGCTGGACCAAATTTATCAAATTTATGCCAGTACTGAGTATTTTATAAAAGCAGATCCTTTACAGACTTTTCTCTAAGAGTAATTAGCGCTGCTGTGAATCATATTAAACACTGAAACGTTATTAAATGAACTACATGGAAATTCAGTACATCTAATAACAAAGCTCAATCTAATATGTTCATCTGACTTTTATAGATTCACAGAAAAGAAAAAGAATGATGTTTTTGGATAGTTTGTGAAGGAAATAAATTGAGACTGTCAAACTAGTACCTTATGTAGCCTAAGGCTGATTCAGATTGAGTGTTCTTCACAATTTTTCTCAGTTATTGGTTGATGAATGTCAATGAGCACTGTAATATGTCTTAATTTAATATGTATTTATTGAGTTCTGTTAGTCAACTGAGAACTGTCACTATTCATTTAATTGAAAATAAATTATTTTCTTTTGAATCTAATGCTTTCAAGTTATAAAAATAGATTTTTAAACTCATTTTCTCTTAGTTTAACTGTGGGATTCTTGGAATTTTTTATTTAGAACTTCTAGGTAAGAGAAAATAAACCACATGAATCATCTATCAGATATACTTACTTTGAAAAAGAATATTTTGAATTGGAGATTGAGGATAGCTCTTATCTGTCAGGTTTCCTTATGTCCTATAATTTTTAGTTGCAAAGCACTTTTCTTCTCAATGTTTAGATAAAAATGATAATTGCTTTATGGGTTTATGATTTTTAACAATAGGCAATGTCTAATGCCCATTTTTAACAATTAAAGTTAGATATTCTGAAATTAAAAGTACTTCAGAAAGATTAAAGCAGTAAGGGATAAAATCAATACTTGTAGCTCCTTTTTCAATAGATTGCCATCTGAGCAGATATTTTCCACAGCTATCATATAAAATTTTGATATCAGGGACTTTTGATTAGCTCAGTTCAGCTGGTAGTCATTTAGTCATGACTGTGGCATTTCCAACTAAAATTTCATCTGGTCAAAAGAACCCTCTGACTGATAAGCATTCTCTCCGAAGAGCTCATTGATTAAATAAGGACTGGCACAGGTTCCAATCAACTGTATTAGATGTCTTTCAAAGGAAAGAGCATTGCTTCATAAAATTATCACAGAAAGTAGAGGAACTGCATACAAATACGGAATTTTCTGAAATAAAGTACTTTCAGATGATGCACACAAGTTCCTGTATATGCAAGTTTTGGGATATTAGTAAAGTAGATGTAAACCACAGTATGCTGCTTTGCTTTATAAGAATGTAATTAAAATGCTAAAACACAAGAATCTAGAATTTTAAGCAATTTTATACAACGTGGGAAATATCTTAATTTTATGGCCAGGATCATAATTATCTTAGATATTAAAAATCTAAGCCCCTGATTTTTATGGCAACAGATGTTCTTAAATGTCACGTTGAATGACAACATATAATCAGAATTTACACCCTTGTTTCCTAAATTGATTTTTTTTATTGGAAAGCCAGATGTACAGAGAGGAGAGAAAGAGGAAGATCTTCTGTCCACTGATTCACTCCCCAAGTAGCCACAATGGCTGGAGTTGAGCTCATATGAAGCCAGGAGCTTTTTCTGGGTCTCCCACGCAGGTGCAGGGTCCCAAGGCTTTGGCCCGTCCTTGACTGCCCTCCCTGGGAACAAGCTCCCCTTTTCCATCCAAGTCCCTTTTATGGCTTTGGAAAGCAGAGGTGATGACCCAAGTTCTCGTGTACTGCCGCCATGTGGGAGACATGAGAGGTGCTACTGACTGGTTCCTGGCTTCCAATAGATTCAGCTCTGGCTGTTTTGATTCTGCCCGTTGCATTTACTAGCGTTTAACTTTGGGTGCAGCATAAAATGTCTCTGCCCAATTTTTCCACCTATAAAGTGAAGTAAGGGCAGTGATCTGCATCTTGCTCATTTAATCCTTGCAGTAACCCCGTATTTCCACATAAAGTATTTAGGATGGCATTTGACAGAGTGTAACAGCATTATGAATGTTTGTCATGTTAAAGCATCACTTCTCCCCCCGACCATCTCATACATTGTGCCTTTTACTGCTACCGTGCCTTTGTGTATGCTGTTCTCTCTGCAAAGGGTGCCACAATTTGTCCATTTTATAAAACTCTGCTTACCCTTTAAGTCTTGGTTCATCTGTTAACTCCTCTGCAAGAGGTAATTTATTTTTAACTCATGACAAAATTAGTTTCTCTTGTATATCTCTACAGGTATCTTGAATCTGTATTATACGGAGATCATTCATTTCTTACAATACTAAAAGCTCCTACATATATTATCTGGCAAGTAAAAGGCATGAAAATATTTACTGAACACAAATGGATACCTTTCCTGAGTAACTCTGTTTTGAGGTATGTATATATTCCCAAAACAACACGTAGCTATGTGTCCCATAACAGTTCATGTGTCTGTGATATGCTGCCTGTGTATGCAGTTTACATACAATCTGCTTGGAGATTTCTCCATGGATACATTTTTTAAATTTTCAAAAGCTCTGGTGCAAGAAACTCAACAGATGTGTGATAAATGAATGAATAAAAATATAATTTAATAGTATAATAGAGCAGAATTTATTCCTACATTTGGATTATCAAGTACTTTGAGATGGTAATGATCAGATTCTCACTCTTTTGGGAACTGTGATGCTTCATCAAGAACCCTGGATACAAATCCACTTCAACAACTGCTATATATAGCCATCCTTTCTTTCCTCATTGAAAAACCTGAAAGTGTGCAATTGTAAAAATAAATTGTTAAAAAAAAGGAATAAGGGAGGAGGAGGAGGAATGGTGCTGGGAAACAAACATGGGCAGGAGGGAGGGTTGGGTGGGAAATATCACTACGCATCTAAATCTGTATTGTAAAACATGTGGAATTTGTTAATTTCACAGAAATAAGTCAAAATTAGAAAAACATGCCATGTGAATTACATATTAGAAAAATGGTTGATTTTAAAAAAAAGCAAAGCTGAACATGGGATTTGCGACTACATAAGGCTTGTCAAAGGTACTTTACTTTATTTTCACCTAACTTTGAATTAAACACCCAAAACACTAGCTTTAGATAGCTTAAAAATAAGTAATAACAATTATTTCAATAAAGAAAAAGATAACAGAGCTAACATTTTGAGAAAAAGCTAGAAAATCTATGGATTACTTTATATCAGAGAAAGATTAGAAATGAGAACAAATTAATAATAAGTGTTCTTTAAAAATTGTATATACAATTCTATA
Organism: Ochotona curzoniae; assembly: GCF_017591425.1. Taxonomy (NCBI): domain Eukaryota; kingdom Metazoa; phylum Chordata; class Mammalia; order Lagomorpha; family Ochotonidae; genus Ochotona; species Ochotona curzoniae. Next base: position 43,081,210 of record NW_024467119.1, read on the forward strand.
TTAGTAAATTTAAAAATTCGAAATAGTCCATGAAGGGTAGAAAACCTGACTACACAAATATATCCATCGACTGAGGCATTAGTAATTAAGTATATGTGTGTGTGATCCAAAGTTTTAGAAAATATGAGTAAAAGAGGATCTGAAGTTGATTGAATAGATATGCCCAGTACCCGCCTCACTCTCCACAGAGAACCAAAATAACTGCATTTTGAGGAGTAATTGATTGAGAACATGGGAGTTTAGCAAGGGAAACACAAGAACTCTGTAGGATTTCCAGACCTGGGGTATCAGTATAGAGTGGAACAAATATAAGCACACCCTCTCTGTTGCTCTACAGCTACAGAAAACCCCATTGTAGGGGACAGATAAATACAAGAGCCTCATCAGGGCCCATTTTCAAAGGTGTTAGGCATTGGAAGTCCTAGCTAAAGTAGGGAGCCACAGTTGTCACAGACTTGGAAACAAATAAAAGAAGTTTCCTGGAGTAGGCAAGATAGCTTTCCTTCAGAGAAGAAACTCATAGCATCCACAGTAGCATGTGCTCTAGGGACCTGCATACACCAGGACTATCACATTGAGCTAATGTGACTCTACCTGACCCTGTGGGATATTCCCGGGCCTGTGCGACCACAGCTGGCTTATACAGGCCACTGTTAGGATCCATATGATCCTACTTGGGCAGTGGGCTGGTGCAGTTATTCTGGATGTGGCTGACTACCACTGAACCCTGTGACCCTTCTGGGACTGGGTACAGAACTCCCAGGATCTACTGCTGCCGTCATTTACAGCGAATACACAGGGAGATCATATAATGTCCACCTGGAACTAAAGCTGAAATAGCTCACCAGATTACACTGGATGTCACATAGTAAAAGCTTACTTTTCAGATAATGAATGCCACTTTTAAAAAAAAGATAAGTAACCATCTGGATGATTAAGTAACCAACAGGATGAAAAAACAAGGTGGCATGACATCACCACAGAAACACTTCTCTTTAGCAACAGACTTAAAAGATATTGATTATGCTGACAGAGAATTTAAAAAAAAAATGCTTGTAAGGACACTTAAGTAGATTCAAGAAAACACAATTCCAATGTTCTGAAGATGATAAACTTGAAAAAAGCACCAAATAAAAATGTAGGAAATGAAAAGATAAATAAAAATACATTTGAAAGTCTCAAGTGAGTAGATCCACTGGAAGAAGCACTATCTGAACTAGAATATGTTAAGACAAAAAAAAGGGGAGAAAAGGTGAGTTAGGGAAGGGAGGGTGAAAGGGATGAGGATAGCTTTAAGACAGTTAAGATATTATTTATGAACAAATGCTTGAATTTTTGGAATTTCTGAAGGAAGTGAAAAAGGGAGAGGCAGGGAAAAATTAACCCAATGAAATAATAGCAGCAAACAGCTTCAATCTTGGGAATGATGTGGACATCTGGTTGGTTATAGGATGCTTGAAGAGCTTCCAACAACCATTATAGAAGATATTCTGTGACACAATGCAACTGTCAATAATATAATGCAGATAATTCTAAAAGGAGCAAGTGGTAAGTGCTAGATCACATTCAAGGAAAATTTTATTCAAATAACACTGGAGTTCTTAGCAGGACATTTTTACCTTGCAGGAAATGCATGACAATCCTACACCACAATTCTTTCATTAATTAGGCAGCAATAAAGACTTTCCATGTGGCTGGATGGTGGCACAGCTCACAAAGCCTACACTTGTAGTTCCAGCATACCAAATGGGCACTAGTTTGAGTCCCGGCTACTTCACTAACAATTTAGCTCCTTAAGCTTTGAGAAAGCAGCAGAGGCTTGAAAGAAGCTCCTGGCTTCTGATGGGCTCAGCTCTGGCCATTGTGGCCCTTTGGGGGAGTAAACTAGCAGACAGAAGATATCTCTCTCTGTAACTCTGCCTTTCCAATAAAAATAAGCAAATCTTTTAAAAACAAATAAAACAAACTTTTCAGGGCAAGCAAAAACTGAAAGAAATTAATCACCATCAGACTTGTCTTACCAAGGATGCTTAAGGGAGTCCAAATAAGATTGATAATTAGCACATGAAACTCTGAGAATTTTAAATTCACTAGAAAAGCATATAAAAATTAAAAACAAACCTTATCAATTTAGTCAACCATGAAACCCCAAAGATTAACCAGAGGAAAAAAAAATCCACTTACCAGAATGACTATCAATGGACTAAATCAATGGACTAAATTCCCCAATTAAAACCTATTGACTATGAGCTGCCTGCAGGCTGTATACATAATTGAGAATATATTTTCAGCTTTTAAAGGAATCTAATGTATTGCAGCATTCCAATATTTTGTACAAGAGCTTTATCCCAGGAATTTAATAAAATCAGTGTGACTCCCTTTAGTAAAAATGAACAATATGTGGGCTCAGTGTGGTAGCCTAGGGGCTAGGGTCCTCACCTTGCATGAGCTGGGAACTCATATGGCCACCAGTTTGTGCCCCAGCAGCCCCACTTCCTATCCAGCTCTCTGCTTGTGGCCTGGGAAAGCAGTCAGGGATGGCGCAAAGCCTTGGAACCCTGCACTCACGTGGGGAACCTGGAGGAGGCTCGAGGCTTCTGGCTCCTGACTTTGAATCAGTGGAGATCTGGCCATTGCAGCCACTTGGGAAATGAATAATTGGATGGAAGATCTGTCTGTCTCTCCTCCTCTCTGTATATCAGACTTTCCAATGAAAATAAAATAGATCTTTTAAAAAAAAAGGCACTGGCAAAAATCAAAACAACAATAAAACAACACAAAACAGAAACCCAATCTTAGCTCAAGTAATAATAAGATACTGAATGCTTTCTCCCTAAAACTGGGAATGAAACAAGCTCATTAATATCACTTTTTGAAAATATAAACAGCTAATTTGGCAAAGTTATGATACATGACCAAATGCAAAAATTCTCAGAGTTCTTTATGCAAGCAATAAATAATTCTGTGTAAGTTTAACATGGCACTTTTTAGGTAGACTAACAGTATAAAATACTGGAACATAAAATTTACAACACTCTTAAACTGTTATGCACAAATTTATAAAATTATTGAAAATAGATTTCAAAAGACTTAAAGGGGGAGAGAAATCCCTTGTTCGTATATTGTGTAAAGAAGTTTTTTTCAATCATTAAATTGTTATTTCACTCAATCTTAAATGATTTTCGTAGAAATTTGCAATGAAATCCTATATTTTACATGGAAAAATATTGAAGAATGTCTTAAAGATCAGCCAGATAAAAGACTTATTACAAGATATCCAAAATTAGTGAAGTTACACGGATGAATGAAGGTTAAAATGAACGTAATTTAAATTTTAAACTCTAATTACAACAGTAATGAACAAAAGATAGACTAAATGCTAAATATGCACAAAAATCAAGATCCAGTAGTATGATGCATATAAGAAATGAACATAATCATTATTAAAGAATAGGAAAACAATAAAAGTGTTCTACATGAAATCAAAAGTGGATAATAGTTCTAGTTAGACAAAACAGACTTTAACACAAAACTGTACAAAGGGTAAGGTTATTACAGAATGATCAAGGAATCGATTCAACAAGACGACACATAATGTATGCATGTTCCAAATACTAAAGAGATCAGCTCCAATAAAAACAGGAATGGGGAAAACAAGACCCTATTTTCATCAACAGACAGGTCATTCAGACCAAAGAGACGAAACAAAATCAAAAAAGATTAGAGCTAAAATTAACCTATACTCCAGACTAAGTGGATCTAATGGATATTTATAGAACATTACATGCAACATGTAAAGAAAGTACTTCCATCAAAATATGGAACATTTATTATATGAGAAAAGAATTCTGAACAAAATTTTACAAAGTCAAAATCAAACATTTTGATCATCATAGGAAGGACTACAAATCAACAGAAAAAACCCTTAAGGTTAGACAAACACATGAGACTACACAACATGGTTTGAATGAACCATGTATAATTAAGGGAAATGAAAAAAAAAAACAACTTCTTAAGTGAGAATAATAAAAAAAAAATTAAGTCACCAAATCTGTAGGATAGAGTAATAGCAGTACTAACAGTACCTGCATAAAAAAATGATTTCAAGTCAATAACTAGCAATGTGTATGAAAGAATTAGATAACAAACTAATTCAAAATTAGTATAAAAATAGAATTCAAACAATTTAGATAACAATTCAAAAGGCTGATTAAAGAAAAAGGTAGTTTTTAGAAAGGTTAAGCAAAACAGACAAGTCTAGCCTAAAAAGGGAAAAAAAAGCAGATATAATAAGTGATACGACACAAAGGATCATCAGTGCCTATTACCAACAACCACATGCTGACATGCTAGGAAAGTTAAAAGTAATGGAGAAATTTCTGGACACACACAAAAAGCCTGATCAAATCAATAAGTAGTGATGAGACTGAACCAGGTTTTAAGTTTCCCCATGAAGAATGGCCCACAATCTGATGGTTTCACTGCTAAATTCATCCAAAATTTAAAGAAGAATTAACGTCAACTCTTCTTAAACTATTTTAGAATTATCATCAGTTTTTCTTAAACCTTGAAATGGAAGGAGTATGCAAGCAGCTTGGTAGAGGGAAGGGTCAAGATTTTCAGTCACTTAAATCCTCTCCTGGCAAAGTGAGTGAGTTGGAGTTAGGGAGAAAACATTTTGCAGACGTGTGCATGCCTAAAATAAGGAGTGGCTGATATTCTGTGCTGTGGTAAGGAGGGAGGTGCCAAGAGTGCTGAGATGGGATACAGTGTAGGCACACTTTCTCTGATTTTAATTTCCTATTCTGTAAAGTGAGAATAATGATAATTGTGTTAGGTATCTCACAAATACACTTTGAGAATCAATTGGCTTAGTAGATACTGAAATGTTTAGTGAACTGCAGCGCTTTGTATAAAATAAGTTGCTGTTATAAAGCACCAGATGAAGCACCAGAATTCAATGATGAAGCAGTCTTCTTGTGTGGCTGGTGTTAAGCTGCTGTCTGTGATTCTACCAATCACATGAGCGCTGTCCTGGCTATCCCACTGCAGATCCAACTCCCAGCTAATTTGCCTAGGAAGGTAGCAGAAGGTAACCCAACTTCTCGGGCCCCTATATCTACTTGGCTGGCCTAGATGAAGCTTCTGGCTTTGGACTGGTGCTATCTTCATACCCAGGCTGGGCAGCTGTGACTATTTGGTGCGTTAACCACCAGATGAAAGATATCTGTATCTCCTTCTCTGTGTCTAACTGTATCTATTAAACAAGTAAAATATATTTTTTAAAATAGTATTAATGTAATTCAAACAGAGTAGGTGTTCATACTAAAAAAAAATTTTTTTTACTAAATTAGCCCATCGTGGCCATTAGGAAGGAGAAAATATTTCTAGATCAAAGGCCTCAAAAGTGTGCCACAAAGGCATGAGTAAGATAAATACAACAGTAATCAAATTGACGGTGGAGGGAGACAAGATGGCCAATTAGAGTATGAATGTGAAGCCAGAAATACAGAGAGAGAGAGGGAGAGAGAGAGAGAAAAGTAGCACAGTGCAGTGCAGAGCTGGAGAAGGAACCACTGCAGTAGGTGAATAAAGTTCGCTGGAGACCTCCAGATAGAAGTAGGAGCTATGCAGACAACAAAAATCTGTTGAAAATGCCTGAAGCTGCAGTGGCAGCCCAAGAGGGAGGTGAGCTCAGGCCCAGTGAGTGAAAGCAGAATCCACTCCACACCCAGAGATTTCACACCCTAAATTACCTGGGTGACACCGGGACCACCTGAGAGGGGGATGCTGGATCTTTGCGGGGGAGAACCCAGATCAGAATTTGTTGCACAAATCACAGACTAAACCACACAGAAAGCTCAGGCACATTTATGTTGGCTGGCACTAAGACCCTGAGGCTTGGTTTCCAAGCCTAGCTTGGAGCACACGCAAAGTAGGAGAGGAAAGAAAAGACACACCAGCAGTGGGAACAATCCAGAGGTGTACTAGCGTAATCCTGGGAATCGGGAAACTGCAAGCAGCTGCTGGGGTGACATCTGCGCAGTCCTGGGAGAGGCAGAAAGGAACCAAGCTGATGAGCTGCAGAACTTCACTGCTCCACAGGCTGTGGGTGGGGTGAGACAGAGAGGGCACTGCTAATTAGGTGTATAGTTCTGTAGCTCCACACTGCAACAACCTCCCTGACAGTAGACCACACTGAAACCACAAGACGCTAGGCAGACAAACCTGGCTACAACCGGGAACACCCAGGGTTAGGGAGGCAGCTGGGATGGCACTGTCTGCAGAGACTGAGATGGAGCCTCTTCTACCCTCCCTCCCCCAGAGTGACCAGTACAAAAAACAAACATCATCCCAGGACAAGAATGAATAGAAAACTGTACAGAATGGGAGCAGTCAAACCTATCCACAAATTAGGGAGCAACAGACATAATGTAAGGAGAGAATCTTGAAGAGATTCTGAAGAGAAATCTTGAGGATCTGAGAGACCCTGGGGAAGGGGAATAGAAAAACAGCCAGCAACGCTTAAAAGGAAGCCAGAGTCTCCCTCAAAAATGAACAAAAGACTATCTCAATCTTAGAGCTACAGGATGAAGACATGAGGAACTCCAAGAGAAGGAATACAAAAACATAATCATGATCAAACTCTTCAGAGACAGACAAGAAAGGCAAGAGTTCAAGGAATTTAAGGAATATGTCAAAATGGGGATACAATCTATAAAACATAATACAACAGAGTGAACTAAAGACCAACAGAAAGCCTTACCAATAAAATGAGTGAAACAGAAGAAAGAATTTCAGAAACAGAAGATAAGTAATTTGGGGACACACAATCAGAAATATAGAAGAGGAACTGAATAAAGCCAAGATAAGTATCCAAGACCTGAATGACACCACTCAAAATACCAAATATAAGAACTATAAAAGTACCCAAAGGTGTGGAAAGAGAGGCAGGAATGCATGAAGTATTCAATGAAATTATAAAAGAGAACTTACCTGTCATTGGGAACATAAGGAGAAGACAAATACAGAAAGAGCAGAGGACCTTAAATAGATTTGACCTGAAAAGATCCTCACCTAGACACATCATTGTCAAACTCGCCTCAGTTGAACACAAAGGATACTGAAACAGGCAAGTAATAAGGATCAGAAAACAAATGAGGAACACCCATTAGACTCACTGCTGACGTCTCTGAGAAGTCAAGAGACGCTTCAAGCAAAAAGAGAATGTAGTAGCATTTTTCAGATCCTATAACAGAGAAACTGTCAACCCAGGATATCCAGCAAGGTTTGCATTTGTGTTTGAAAATGAAATAAAATATTCCCATAGCAAAAAGAAGTTGGAAGACTTAGCCAACAGACACCTGAAGGAGTAAGAAAAACAACAGTAAAATAATTCCAAGATCAACAGAAAAAAAAAAATAACAAATTTAAGGGAGGAAATTTACCAAGCAGAGATCAAAAGAACAGCACACAAAATGAGTAGATCTGGTACAGATTTGGTACTTTGAGAAAATAAACAGGCTAACACACTAGCACAACTAATCAAAAAAGAGGGAGAGAACAATAACAAGAATCAATAAAATCAGAGACAAAAATAGGAACAACAGATAACGTGGACATTCAGAGAATAGTCAGGAACTACTACGAGCAACTATATACTGATAAATCAGAGGACTTTCAAGAAATGGAGAGATTCCTGGACACATACCATCTACAAAAACTGAGCCATGAGGCAACAGAAAATCTAAATAACCCTATAATCGAGGCAGAGATTGAATCAGTAATTAAATCCCTCCCAACAAAGAAAAGCCCATGATCAAATGGCTTCACTGCTGAATCCTACCAAAAATTTCATAAAGAAATAACCCAATATTCCACAAGCGAGTCAAAATAATAGAAAGGAAGGCAATCATTTCAAACTATTATGAAGACAACATTATCTTGATATTAAAACCAGGTAGAGACACAAACAGGAAAAAAAAAAGATAGATATCCCTGATGAACACAGATGCAAAAATCCCCAACAAAATAGCCAACAGAATGCAACAATATAGCATACAGAGCATTCAGCCAGACCAGGTGCAATTTATTCCTTTCATCAGGGATGGCTTAACATGAAAATCAATAAATGTGATATATTACATCAGATAACTGAACAGAAACCATAGGATTTCTCAACAGATTTAGAGAAAAGCATTTGATAAAATCCAACACCACTTCATGTTGAAACTCCTAAGCAAGATAGGCACAGAAGGAACATTCCACAGCATAATCAAAGCAATTTAAGAAAAACCCAATGCCAGCATCATACTGGGAGAGGAAAGATTGGGAACTTTTCCATTGAGATCTGGAAGTAGACAAGGATGTCTGTTATCACTACCACTACTTAACATAATACTGGAAGTCCTCACTGGGGCTATTAGACAAGAAAAAGAAACTAAAATTATTCAAAATGGAAAACAGGAAGTCAAATTATCTCTGTAGATATGATTCCATACATTGGAAACCAAGAGACTCAACAGAGACTGATAGAACTTACTAGAGCTTGGTGGGCCCCGCATGGTAACCTAATGGCTAAAGTCCTTGCCTTACACACACTGGGATCCCATATGGGCACCGGATCATGTTGCCGATGCTCCCCTTCCCATCAAGCTCCCTGCTTGTGATGTGGGAAAGAAGTCCAGGATGGTCCAAAGCCTTGGGAGTCTGCACCCATATGGGAGACCCAGAAGAATCTCCTGGTTTCTTCTGGCTTTTGATGGGCTTAGCTCCAGCCATTGCAGCCACTCGGGGAATGAACCAGCAGAAGCAGATGCAAGATCTGTGTCTCAGTCTCTATCTCTCTGTAAACCTACCTTTCAAAAAAAAAAAAATTGTAAAAAAAAAAAGAGCTTGGTATGGTGGCAAATAATGAAAACAATAAATACATGAAAACAAACTGCTCCAGTAGACACAAATAATTCTAGGGCTAAAAAAGAACAAGTCAGCACAGTCCCTTTGAAAATAACACATAACATCTTTAAATACCTTCACTAAATATATGAACGAAGTCTATGAGGAAAATTACAAAATACTGAAAAAAGAAATATAAGAAGACTTTAAATGATGGAGAAATATACCATGTTCCTGGATAGGCAGTGTCAACACCACCAAATATCCGTATTACAGAAAAATAATATACAGATTCAGTGCATTCTCAATAAAAATCCCAAGAACATTCTTCCAAGCTAGAAAAAATGATACAAATATTCACTTGGAAAGAAAGAGACCACAGATAATCAAAACTCTGTTGAAGGATAAGAATAAAGTGGGAGTAATCACATTTCTATATCTTAAGACATATTACAGGGCAGTATTAATCAAAACACCCTGGTTCTGTATAGAAACAGAGATCAATTGAGAAGAATAAAAATGCTAGCAGAGAGCCCATACATTAACTGCTGATTAATCTTCAACAAGAGAAGAGAGGCAACCCAGGGAAAAAGGCTGGTACCCTCGATAAATGAATAACAGCATGTACAAGTAAGAAACAAGATCCTCTACCCACCCCCTGCCCTGTACCACAACCTGTCCCATATACAAAGATCAAATCTAAATGGATAAGGTCAATATGGCAAATACTCAGGCAACTGTAAATTCACCTACCATATGATTCAGCAAGATCACTCTCGGGAATATGTCCAAAGGAATGAAATCTGCATATATGAAAGTGATTTGTCGAGAATCAAGATGGCAAAATAGGGTAAGGACATGTTTAAATGGACAGAAAAACATTTAATCAGGATGAAGCAGAGAGGACACATTCCAGGAAATAGGAAAGGACAGAACAACAGCAGAGGGGTACCTGGAGACTGACAGACTCAGGAAAGCAGCAGACACAATGGTGTGGTGTTGCAGTGACTGATCCTCCAGCAGCATTCAGCTAACAGCAATCTGAACTCCACCAGCAACCATGTGGGAAGGGACTTTTACTGGGAACTTGGGAGGTGAACCCAGACAAAGAACCGTCTATCCTGCTGGTCCATTTCATTTGACCAGGAGCAGAGACAGAGCAGCAGTTCCCAGACAGGCAGTGTGAGAACACGGTGAATTTTACAGCTCCATCAGCCCCCTAGAGCAAAATTGGACGCCATTTTGCATAAGGAGGCAAAAGCAAAGGAAGGGACTGAGCATAAACTGAGCGGGGAGTGAACTCATTTCTGATTCAATGAACTGCATCAACGTGGCATTCTACAGGTTCCACCCAAGCCAGGTCTGGGTAGCCCTCAGACCTGACAGCCAGCAGATTAAGAAGTCTAGTAGTGGTATGTCAGGTGCCATTTTGTACACTGTGGCAAAGGCTTTAGAACTGCAGGGGATAATAGTAAACTGCACATGTGCTGAGCTTGCAAGAACTCACTAAGTTCCATGGATTGCACTGGTCCTGCAGGAATATACTGACTGTGGCACCATAGGGGTCAAAATAGGCCCAAGTGGCACTCAGACCTTATGTCCAACAGGTTCTGGCAAGATCAGTGCCACCAACAACCTAACTATATAGGACGCCTTGTGTTTCTCTAATCCTGGGACCTGCTCCAACCAAAAGTGGGAGAAAGGTTGCAGAGACAACGGTGCAGCCTCAGCAAGGTATCACAAAAGGTGGAGAGTGGTGAGCCAGGAGTTGGGGTTAGGGAGTTCTTGGTAAAAATCTAACGAAAGAACCCAGACCTGGAACTTGCTGAAGGGAGTGGCACAACTGCCTGCAAGCAGAGTTGTGTACCAACTGCAATAAGTAAAATCACATTGTGGACCTTTGGGTGACACAGCTTAGAAACCTGCCCCAAGGAGAAGACTCTGATAACCAGAAGTACAATGACCAAGAGCAAAAGAAGAGACAAAGGCAAGATGAATATCACTGAAAACTTCCCTGCAAAGGAGCAAAACCCTATGCCAACCTCAGAGTTAACTGAGGAAGGCATCGAGAAAACGGGGCACACAGAATCCATAAGACTCATTTTAAAGCTTATGAACAACAATGAGAAGCACATACAAGAGTTCAAAGAATTTAAGGAAGCAATAAAGCAACTCAAAGCTGATATATCAGAAATTAAGAACACAGTAGAGCAAATTAAAAGTACAATGGAGAGTCTCCAAAATAGAATGAAGTAAGCAAAAGAAAGAATCTCAGGTTTGGAAGATATTTCCTGTCATCAAGGGAAAGCAAACAAAAAGCTGGAAGCAGAACTGGATCAGGCCATAAAAGTATTCAAGAATTAGAAGACACTATTAAGAGGCCAAATATAAGAGTTATGGGAGTCCCAGAAGGTACAGAAAGAGAAACTGGTTTTATAAATATATTTAATGAAATAATCAAGGAAAATTTCCCTAATCTAGAGAAAGAATTGGGAAACAAGATCCAGGTAGGGCACAGAACTCCCAACAGGCTTGATCAAAAGCGATCTTCACCAAGACACATGATCACCAAGCTCTCTTCAATTGCACATAAGGAAAAGATACTTAAATATGCACGTGAAAAAAATCCACTGACATATAAAGGAATGCCAATTAAACTCACAGGAGATCTCTCATAGGAAACTCTACAGGCAAGAAGAGAATGGAGTGACATATTCCAGATTCTAAAAGAAAAAAATTGTTGGCCTAGGACAATATATCCAGCAAAGCTTTCTTTTGTCTTTGAAAATGAAATAAAATTCTTCCACAATAAAGAAAAGTTAAAAGAATATGCCTCTTCCAAACCTGTCCTACAAATGATACTTCAAGATGTTCTCTTGACAGAGAAGAGGAATAGCACCAAACAAAACCAAATGCAAATGGGAAGAACACCCCAGTAAAATGACAACAGAAGACTAAACCAAGGAACAACCCATTCCTAAAATGACAGGACCAAAGTACCACCCATACATATTAACCCTGAATGTAAATGGCTTAAGCTCAATCAAACATCATAGATTAGTAGACTGGATTAAAAAACAAAACCCATCTATTTGTTCTCTAGAAGAGACATACTTCACCAATAAAAACCAGCGGAAACTATATTGCATGGGTTTTGATGTTTTTGGTTAGTTTCATCTCTTCAAAACACTTTCTTCTGATTAAATCATTCAATGACTCACAGATTACACAGTAGCATTATTTTCTTCAAGAAGGTTCTTGATTTTCATTTCTTCAGCTACATGTTAGGCATTCAGTAGCATGTTATTTAACTTCATGTTGTTAATTTCTTTTTTCTTCCTGATGTTGATTTTATTTTGTGGCTCTTCATTTAAGGGGATGTATAGTAGCTGTGTAATGGAGACTGTCATATCTAGTAACATGTTATTTAACTTCATGGCATTGTAAATTTCTATTTTTCTTTCTGTTGTTGATTTTTATAATATGACTTTTTATTTGAGGGCATGTACAGTAGCTGGGAAATGGAGACTAACATCCAGATGTGAGGATACAATGTAGTATGCATTTCTACTTCCAGACAAAGATGAAGTTACAATGAAACTGTTTACTATATTTTGACAATAGGATGCTGGACTCTGCCATTGTCCATGCCTGCAATGATAGACATATGACTGTGTATGAAGAACTATACTTTAGTAATGATATAGAGGAACTAGCCGGGGGCGGGGGTGGAGGGTAATTAGGGCTGGGATAAGGGAAATACTAGGAGCCTATGGAACTATATCATAAAATGATAATAATAATAATAAGTAAAAAATAAGGGAAAAAAGTGATTTGTAATCCTGTGTTTATAGCAGCACTGCGTACAATAGCAAAACCATGGACACAATTTAGGTGCTCATTTACAGAGGTCTGGATAAAGCAACTGTGGTACCTCTACTCTATGGAATACTACACAGCTATTCAAAAGAAACTACCATTTGCATCCAGGTGGTCCCAACTGGAGACCATTGTACTCAGTGAAATAAGCCTATTTCAAAAGGACAACTTCTATTCAAAATTCCAAAACCAAAAAGATATAAAGGTAAATTAATATTCAACTGTAATCTCACAAATGAAGGATATAATGAAACCAGAGTATGAGGAATCAAAGATTGACAGTATGCTTCTCTACTCCTGAATATAGTTTATAGGCCCCAATACATGACTAAATGTACCTAGATAATAAAAAAATATATATACTCTAACATTGTTTGTTCCTACAATGTCCTGGCCCATGGAAAGAGAAGAATTTTGGAGTCAAGACTGCAGCTGAAGAACTATATTACTGTAAAACACAGGAGACAATACGGAGGGGAGAAGGTGGAGGGAGGAAACGGGGAAAGGGAGGAAGCCCTATAACCTGTAAAAATGTAAAATGGAAAGTAAGACTAAAAAAAAAAACTAATGACAAAAGAAATATTTGTATGGTAATTAGAACATTTCCATTATAAACTTGTTACATACTAACACATGTATGTCTCTCAATACTCCTATGAAATAGATTATAATATCTTATTTAATGTATGAGGAAAATGAGGAACAATGGATTTAAAAAGTTGCCACAGGAGGCCAGTGTCCTGGTGTAGAGAATGAGCCATTCCCTTCAGGGCCAGCATCCCATCTGGCTGCCAGTTTAAGACCTGTCTGCTCTACTTCTAATCCAGTTCCCTACTGAAGTATCTGGGAAAAAAGCAACAGAATGACCAAGCACATTGGCCACAGCACCGACATGGAGACTGGAAGGACCTCCTGTCTTTGGCATGGCCCAGTTCTGGTCACTGTGGCCATTTGAGGAGTGAATCAGAGGACAGAAGACCTCTGTCTTTGGTTTTCCCTCTTTGTACCTCTGCCTTTCAAATAAATAAAATATATCTTTAAAAAAAAGCCACAAACTAGATACTCAGTATTTAAATCTAGCCTGCCTGGCTCTGGAGTCTGACCTCTTAACCACACCCTTACACTGTCCTTTATACAAGATCCCATGCAGGGAATCAGAGGTGCACCCGAGGAGAACTCAGGAAAAAGAAGAAACGTAACATGGGGGAACATACTTAGTAATCTACTGGTAAAGAATGTGGGAACTGATTCAGGAAAACACAGTAGGATTTGGAAAAGCAAAGGAGAGGAAAAGAATGCTACAAAAATCAGAAGTGCTGAAGAATGAATAAAAATACTACGGGCATTTACTGAGAGCATACTGAGAACACTGCTTGGATCGCATCAGTGAACGAAATTAACAAAGACACCTGTTCTGAGGCAATTAAAATTGTTGAGGAACAGACAGTGAAGGGATTAGTTTTACTGATCTGAGAATCTGGAAAATGGGACAATGCTGAGGAGGAAGGCAACAGGCAGATCATTAGGGCGCTGAAAGAAAAGTTTGAGGCTATCTAAGAAATAGGGAAATATTGCAAAGAATTCTTGCATTATTGACAGATGATAAAAGTAATATCTTGGAGAGATTAATTTGCCTGTATTTTGATGGATGATATAAAGATGAGAAGATTTACAGGCAGATTTTTTAAAACAATGAATTTTATGATTATCTAGATTAAGTGACAACACTGGAAATAAAAGTTTTGCTTCATTGTCCCTGCTATACCTTTCAATCTTTCCTTCTACAAATATATGTAAATGTATCCATTTCGTGGTGAAAGATAAAACAGTAAGTAAATAATTTTTCAAAAGTTACTCCTAAGTTACTATGCCTCTATTTAATCTCTAATGTTGCCATCGAGTTTTTAAAAATGACAATCATTTATTTCAGCTGGATTATTAGTAATTAATGATAGGCCTAGAGGAATGGCTCCTCTGATTTTTATTGGAAAGGTAGATTTACAGAGAGAAGGAGAGAGAGAGAACCATACTCCATCCTCTGGTTCAGTCCCCCAGTGGTCATGACAGCCAGAACTGAGCTGATCTGAAGCCAGGAGCCAGAAGTTTCCTCCAGACCTCCTATGCAGGTGCAGTGTCCTAAAGCTTGGGACCGTCTTCTGATTTCCTAGGCCACAAGCAGAGAGCTGGATGGGAACTGGAGCAACCAGGACATGAACTGGCACCCACATGGGGTGCTGGTGGTGCTTGCAAGGGAGGATTTACCCGACTGAGAATTCCCACTGGACCCTGAACCCATTACAACTGAATTTGAAATGGTTCATTTTGCGAAGAGAAAAGTGAAGAATCTGGGTATGTTTCTTTGAAAGAAAAATTTCAGTTGAGATGAAAATGATTTATGGGAGACTGCTAAGTAAAAACCTGGGGGTTTCCATCACAGTGTGAAACAATTCTACCAAACACAGGTGTTGATTCCGTTGCGGAAGTAAGATGTTGAAGAAAGCCTCTCATCTACAATTCATTCACTTAGTTTTCCAGTTCAGGATGAATGAGGCAGGATTTCACACAGGCTTCTGTTTTAATCTGAAATAATTTCTAATACTTGGTTCACAAATACTCAATCAGAATTTTGCAAGTTTGTAACCTGTGTTCTGTTTGCTTCAGTACACAGAAGCAGCAAGCACACGGGGCTCACCTTAGCGGACGCCGCTATGACCCAGTAGACGGCCTGGAGCTTAATAGCTATGCTGTCAAATTGGGTGGATTAATGAAAAGGTCAAAGAAAGGCAGACAGGTGAGAGGCAGGTCAGAGTGAAAATACATAGGAGATAAAAACCAGGACTAAGTAAACAATGCCTTTTACAGCTTAACACGGATTAGAAAAAAGAAAGTGAAAATGTAACATGGCAGATAAGGGGAAGATAAACTCAGTTGTAGGTATGTGAAACTAAGAAGGCCTGGGTCTACCAAATGAAATGTAAAGAATGCAGCTAGAGACGCAGACTGGCATTTTAGAGGGCTCAGGTGCAAAAAGGTCATAATTTTTGGAAACTTCAGCAAACAAACTGCTGTTAAAGCCATGGGAAAGGATAAACAATTGAATGTACTAACACCGGCTTCAAAATTTTAATTTTGGGAGGCATGTTGGTACACGACTGAGAGATCATAAATTACGTAAAATGTTAGTTAGGCTTGGAAAAACAAAAGTAAGACCATTTCAAGTAATATTCATCAAGTGTTAATTTTCCACAAGCTTAATTTTCTCAATGTGAGACATTTCCAACTCATGCATAAGGAGGTACAAGCAGATATTAACCATTGTTCTCAAAAATATTTCACACCAAAAAGTTACTTTCAAAAATTTCATCTCTTTATCCACACAGTTAAAATAATACATTATTTCGTGGTGTTTTGGCATTTATTTTTAGAGGCATAGGGAGAGGTTATTATTTCTAGGATGCAGAAAGACAGTACCTGAAACGGGAGGCTGAAATGACTGTCACGCGCTGGTAAGCTGCATGATGTAACAGCAGAGAGGATGCTTACCCTCACAGAGAAGGGAAAATAGACATGAATATGAAATACAAAGGAAAGAAATTTTTTTCAGTGATTAGGGATTTTATGCTAAAATTTTTCACAGATGTGCTCTGGAAAAATTGCATGTAAGCTAATTTTCTCTAAGTACAGTAATTTTTGGGCCTGGTGCAACAGCCTAGTGGCCAAGTCCTCGCCTTGCCCTTCCAGGATCCCACCTAGTTACCAGTTCTAATCCTGGCTGCTCCACTTCCCTTCCAGCTCCCTGCTTGTGGCCTGGGAAAGCCAAAACCTTGGGATCCTGCACTCTCATGGGAAACCTGGAAGAAGCTCCCGTGATTAGACTGACTCAGCTGTGGCCACTGTGACCACTGGGGGAGTGAACCAGTGGATGGATCTTGAACTCTATATCTCCTTCTCTCATAAATCTGACTTTCCAATAAAAGAAAAATCTTTTAAGTAATTTTATCTTTTTTTTTAAGGATTTATTTTTTTAATTTTTATTGGAAAGGCGGGATATACAGAGAGGAGAGAGAAAGGAAGATCTTCCGTCCGATGACTCACTCCCCAAGAGGCCACAACAGCTGGAGCTGAGTCAATCCGAAGCCAGGCACCTCTTCCAGGCCTCCCATGTGGATGCAGGGTCCCACAGGCAGGGAGCTGGATGGAAAGTGGGGCTGCCGGGATTAGAATCGGCGCCCATAAGGGATCCTGGCGCGTGCAAGGCGAGGACCTTAACCACTACTCCATTGCGCCAGGCCCAAGTAATTTTCTCTTTGATACCCAGTATTCAACTGTAGATATATTTACCTCCCTAGACATCCGTTTTCTCATATTCCTGTTCTTGTAGATAAGCAAACAGCAACAAATGATATTTATATTTAAGAATTCCTTGAATTTTCTTCTAATTATTTCCAACTGCTAACAGGTCAAAAACTCTTGCTTGCCTACTGGAACAAAAGTTAGAAACCTGTACAGTTTACTAAGTGACAAAAACATTGAGTTCCTATTTAAGGATATTAAGAGTGACTTATAACACTTAGTAGTATTGTTTATAAGGATGTCCCATTTATAAAATGCTAGATAAGAACTTCTGTTTTTGGAAGAGAAGTAGCTGGGAAATGTGTCATAGAGTGTAAGTTGTCTAACAGAGAGTAGGAGATGGAGCTTACAATGCAGAGCTGAAAGGAGGCAACACAGGAAGAGGGGAAGGTGGCATGGTTGGTGTTGTACCACTAGTAGATTACTTATGTATAAGTTTGTATAAGTTATATTCAAAAGAAAGCAATAGATCCCTGTGCAGTAGCCTACCAGCTAAAGTCCTCACCTTGCATGCCCCACGATCCCATGTGGATGCCGATTCGTGTCCCAGCGGCCCACTTTCCATCCAGCTCCCTGCTTGTGGCCTGGGAAAGCAGGCAAAGATAGCCCAAACCCTTGGTGCCCTGCACCCACATGGGGGAACCCAGAAGAAGCTCCTGGCTCCTAGCTTCAGAATGGCTTAGCTCCAGCCTTTGCGGCCACTTGGGGAGTGAATTGGCAGATGGAAGATTTTCCTGTCCGTCTTTCCTTCTCTCTGTATACCCGACTTTCCAATAAAAATAAAATCTTAAAAAAAAAATAGCCTGATTTTCTGAGCTGAGATAAACAAGGTGAAAAGAATTATTCCGAATGGCTGCACTCATCGTAATTCCCTCAGGGAGACTACTGGTACCTTCTTACTACACTGTGTCAGAGCTCCTGCACCACACAGCTTAGTTAGGTTGAGGTTTCAGTAGCAGCAGAGGTCTGGAGATTTAAAAAGGCAAGCCAGCTGTGACTACCATGTTAAAGTAGCTGCTTGAATTGATGTTTCACCTCAAGTTTTACAAAGTGCTGCAGATCTTAGTGCCTTTCTTCATTTTTCCTTGTCTGCCACAGTGATGAGCGCCACCATTTTCACTCAGGAGTTCCTTGTAACTCGTGACATTTGCCCATCACTCTCCTTGCTATATAACCAAAGGGCAGCAGAGAACTGCTCCAAATATTCCCTGGCTAGAAGCCTTAGTGTATTTCTCAGGAAGCAAATATGATTTGCTGCTCTTCCTGTATAATGTAGTACTTGTTACAGCCATGATTAATGTCTGGTGGAATCTTCGGCTCATACCATACAGCAGCCAGCCACTTAAATCGGAATATAGCTGAGACGGCCACGTAAAAAAAAAGTTCCAGCAACGGACAGAGAAGATGTCTAAAATCTTAGGACACCTAGAGGACACTAATCTCCAGTCATTCATCTCAGTACTCTGAACCATCCAGACAATAACGGAGAGAATGTGGTACACAGCATCCATGTTTGTGGTATACTTAGCTGTGACTATTTCAGACTTCAGATCAGTGGAGAAACCATTTCATGACATCACAGAAACAAGCCAACCCTAAGGCCAGAGATCACTGGGATTTTGTATAAGTTTATAATAGTATATAACAAAATATGACCTGACAACTATGGAAGATTATTTATAATATTGATGAATTGGTCAGTGTCCACTATTTCCTATTTTATCAGTGAAAATATGAGTAAAAGCATCTCAGAAGTCAAGTAATTTTTCAATTAATTTAAAGTATGATAAGAATTTCAGATTGAAACGGCAAATAGGCATGAAAAACTAATTTTTGATAAAATTTGACAATCTATTTTACAAACATGACAATCATTACTAAAATTATATTACAATGAAAAGATAGCTTATTGATATTTATTTAACCTATATTCAGTTTTAAAGTTGAAAAGTTAAAAAATAAATCTTCATATTTTCCTTTTGGTTTAATGCAGGCTAATGGATTTAAATTAAAGTGAAAAAGAAAAGGAGTCCTCACGTATTTTAAAAGTTTTATTTATTTGAAAGTAGAGAGGCATACAAAGAAACAGAGCCAGAGATCAGCTGGCTTACTGCCTGAAACAGCCAGGGCTGAGCCAGGAATAACCTGGGACGCAATCTGATCTCCCACCTGGCCACGTCATCATCTGCCGCCTGCCAGGAACATCTGCAGGAGACTCAACTCAGAAGTGGATCCAGGGCTTGAATCTAGGGTTGGTAACAGGCAAAGAGGGCATCCCAAGCAGTAGGACAACCACTGTGTTACACTCTGAGGATTAATATATGATAAAAGGAGGTCTAGGCAGAATTTTTTGTGCTAAAGTAAATAATTAAAACGCTATACGGTCCAGCATGATAACCTAGCAGTTAAGGTCCTCGCCTTGCATGCCCGGGATCCCATATGGTCGCCGGTCTTCATCCCGGTGGCCCTGCTTCCAATTCAGCTCCCTGCTTGTGGCCTGGAAAGCGGTTGAGGACAGCCCAAAGCCTTGGGACCCTGCAACCTCGTGGGAGACCCGGAATGTTAGCATTGCGTACATCGATTTCAATATTCTATAAGCAACAATGCTTTTTATTTAATGGGGAAATTTGAAAAAATAGAAACCAGGTGAAGGCAAGCATCCTGCAGGTGCTCAGGAAGCAATCTTTGGGCATCAGTGCCTCCCTGATCACAGCCATACCATGTCGTTACGATTATCCATGGTGGGAGGGGAGGGCAATAGTTACGGGAATATATGAAAGACTTTTATCACACTTTCGCCATTGTGTCACCATTGTGTCATTCATAATACACTTTTCTATTTTCTGCAATGAGTATCAAGACATTTGAATACCCTATTTCTTCTACTTACATATAAAGTTAGCACAGAGCTTCCTATAATCACTATTCTTGTGCAAACCAGGATGGTAAGTGGCAACTGGGGGCAGTGAGTTAAGCTTCAGTGTATCAGCATCATCCATATGAGTCTAAGTTCAAGTGCTAGCTGCTCTACTGTAATCCAGCCCCCTGCCAATGTGTCTGGGAAAGCTGTGGGGGATGGCCCAAGTGCTTGTGTCCCGGCCAGCTTTGTGAAAGGCCCAGATGAACTCCTGAGCTTCTGGCTTTGATCTGACCAGCCTGAGCCACTGAAGCCATTTGGGGAGTGAACCACAGATGGAAGATTGTTTCTCTCTTGCCTACTCTCGCTCTCTAGTTCTTCCTTTCTCCCACCCTTCTCTGAGACAGTTTGCTTTTAAAATATTTAAAAATCAGAATATATGACAATTTAATCACAAAATTTATATCTGAAGCCTAAAGACAGCAAAATGCTATCATAAAATCTAAGTGTAAGAAAAGGGGTCACTCGTTATTATTTCTATTAGTATTGCTCTGGAGAAGAATGAACAAATAATAGGGAAGTATGTCATAGTGTATACAGGCACATGGCTAACGATGACGGCAGTGGAAACTCCCTTGTATGGACTCTTAGGAACAGTGTTTTCCCACATGTGGTGTTCTTTATTTACTGAGGAGTGAGGTTATGATTACAAACTGAAAGTCTGCCTCTATAAAATTAAAAAGAAAATTAAGAATAAGGTGAAATAGAGGAGGGGAGGATGAGAAGCACCATTAGGCTCTTAAAAATTGTACGGATGAAATGTGTTCCTTTCATACACATCAGTGAAGACCGAAAGGAGCCACTGTGAGCACCGAGCAGCCGCACGCAGACCTCAGCCTGCGTGGCTGAAGACTCAGCTCACTTACTCCAAGTTAGTTCTTACAGTGGCAGAATTGCCTCCCGTATACTGGCTCTTCCATAAGCCTCATTGCACAGGGTAACCTTGGAACTTTTTGGCTAATACCTTTCACTAAGTACTTGATGCATCAAAAATATCTAGAAAAACCACTAATAAGAGTATTCAGGAGAGTTTTTAAATTCCAAAGGAACTTTGAAGCAGGCCTGAATAAATAGAAAGACATAATCTTGTTTTTTGGAAGAAATAAATTCAGTAATGTATGTTAATTTTTCATACTTACAAATTTCAGTAAATTGCAACACTAAACCAAAACAACCGTTCCTCAAGGATAAACAGACAAGAAAAGCCAATCCTAAATCTTATACAGAAACAAATAAGCAAATCAACGTTGTTTAAAAACTCTGGGTACTGGAAAAAAATACACTAAAACATTGAACATAGAAAAAAAAACAGAAAAGTATTGCAAATAAATAAAGCAATTCAGTTTACTATGAAGTATTTAGAAAAGTGAGGCTTATTTAGTTTTTCCAAGAAAAAAAGGCATTTTATTTATCTTAAACTGTTTCAAATATACTTCTGATGAACATGAAGTTCAGTATAATTAAGTCAAATCTGTGAGGATTCTACTTATCTATCTTTTGCTAAATGCTTGCTTTATTTCAGTAGGATTTCTCATTAGCAGTCTACACCTCAGACATATTTTGGAATATCTTAGCTTAATGTTTTTTATTTTTCCAGTTGCTCATTTTGGTATTAGGGGAACAAAATAACCACACTTAACAGCAATTCTCTAATAGATGTTAGAATGCTACAAAAAAAAAAAAAAGCTTTTTTTCCCCTTCCTTCTTCATTATCTGTTTTCTCTTCGTTAAATTCTGTTAGAACCTATACAAATCAGGTTAAGAAACTGAATTTTAGTATAGTTTTACATAATTATTGAATTTCATATGATAACTGGCTTATCTTGCATATTTTACAGGAAGTCCTGAGAAGGGCTGAAAGATACTCTAGAATTTGAAAATCGTTACCCACTGAGTTCCATGTGTAATAACTCTGTCTGTCCTCACTTGCCTTTCTGTAGAACTGGCCAGGGATCCATTTTCGGGTAAATGGCATGGAATGTCAGTGATACATCAAATGACATTCTTGAATTTTGAGGATGTATAAAGAAAAGCTCAGTGCAGGACCCCAGAAGTTCATTAACTACCTGGAATCACCTTATTTGTGCCCGTCAGTCATGTATTTTCATGAAGAAAATACATACTATAGATTTACTGGATGAAACGCATTGCATCAGGAGAGGTCTGAAATCAGAGTTAAATCAGATTGCAAAGGAACAAAAACTGTCACTACCTTAACATTTCTAACAATTGAAACATGCTTATGCTAATGCTCGGTCGGACACCCTCGATGCCTGTGGGGAAGTGTGCCACTGACTCAGACTAGTTCAGCTGCCAGTCTGGCCTAATCCTTCATAGGATGCTAAACCCTGTATCATGACAAGTGTTGTTATCATTGAAGATAATGATACTTACTATTTACTTAATTCTTTTACATTTCCCATTAAGATTTCTATCCAAGCAAACCACATCCAAATTTTTTAAACATGTCCCTTTCTCTCTAATAACCAACTTAAAAACAACACCAGAAACAAAACAATTTCCTCACTAATATAACAAATGTCTCGCATGCTTTGGGTGTTTCAAGGCTTATGTTTCTTGTATTTATAGGCCATTATTCCATTTACAAGAAGTGTGTGGGTTGTAAAACTCGAATTTCTTACTAATTTAATGAGTTAGGATAAGAAGATTCAGGGAGGGGGCGGCACAATGTTTCAACTGGTTAACCCTGCACCTTGCAGTGCTGGCATTCCGTACGGGTTCTGGTTTGTGTCCCAGTTGCCCCACTTCTGATCCAGCTCTCTGCTTGTGGCCTGGAAAAGCAATGGAAGACGACCCAAAACCTTGGGACCCTGTACCTATGTGGGAGACCTGGCAGAATCCCTGGCTCTTGGCTTCAGATTAGCACAACTCTGGCTGTTGTAGTTATCTGGTGAGTGAACCAGTAGATGGAAGATTTTTCTCTCTTTCTGTAAACCTGCCTAATAATAAATAAACAAATCTTAAAAAAAAAAAAAAAGCAATAGAGGGCCCGGCGCAATGGCACAGTGGTTAAGGTCCTCGCCTTGCATGCCCAGGATCCCATATGGGCGCCGGTTCTAATCCCGGCAGCTCCACTTCCCATCCAGCTCCCTGCTTGTGGCCCGGGAAAGCAGTCTAGGATGGCCCAAAGCTTTGGGACTCTGCACCCGCGTGGGAGACCCGGAAGAGGCTCCTGGCTTCGGATGGGCATAGCATCAGCCGTTGCGCTCACTTGGGGAGTGAATCATCAGACAGAAGATCTTCCTCTCTTTCTCTCCTCCTCTCTGTATATCCGCCTTTCCAATAATAATAATAATAATAATAAAAGCAATATAAAAAGAATATTCAGGCTGGGCCCAGCATGGTGGCCTAATAGTTAAAGTTCTTGACTTGCACATGCTGGGATCCCGCATGGGCGCTGGTTTTAATCCCGGCAGCCCCACTTCCCATCCAGCTCCCTGTTTGTGGCCTGGGAAAGCAGTCGAGGATGGCCCAAAGCCTTGAGACCCTGCACATGCATGGGAGACCTGGAATAGGCTTCTGGTTTCGAATCGGTGCAGCTCCTGTCACTTGGGGAGTGAATCAACAGATGAAAGATTTTCCTCTCTTTCTCACCACCTCTCTGTGTATCTGACTTTCTAATAAAAATAAATCTTTAAAAAAAGAGTATTCAGGGAAACAGACTGCTAAAAAATAATATCTTTAATATATAATTACAAATTTTAAATTCTTCAGACTAATTTATCAACAACACAAAACAAGGGTAAATGGTTTAAAACACACTCAGAAGACACTAAGTACATTTTCTAAGCTTCAGGCTGATGTAATGAAACAACCAGATATCCAAAATGGGAAATTTATGAAGATTCACAGAAAAAGCATTGATATACTTTTGTAATTAATTTATATGCACTTGCCTTAGATAACAATCATTCTTTTTATATTTATTTGTTTATGGTCCATAGAGATTCTTAGATGAGCTGTGGTTCAGTTTAACATTCAAAACAATCTAATACAATTTGTTTATCCCTTGATATATAATTTTCATCTGCCAAAAGTTTTCTGATATGTTCAATTAAATTATACTCTAAATTAGGAATTGACAAATTGTGGGAAGTGGGTTTATGTAAGATGATGCAAATCTTGCTATTTGTAGGCTTGAGGAGGTCTGTTTGAAATAACATTGAGACTGGAAAGTGCACAGCATAGCTGTAATTGGAACATGGTGGAATCACTGCTCATATTAATCATCGTCATCTGAATTTAGGACTTGGTCCCACTACCTTTCTACATGCACCCTCAATGAACAAGTTCCTTGGGAAACATTCAATCCAAAATCCATTAAAAAGGGCTGATTAAACTTCTTTGGAACTATAAAACTCCCTAATAAATTGTTGAGCTCTAGGATGGCTGAATAGGAAAGAACATAGGATGATACCTAAAAAACATGGATAGAATTATGTTCCAAGAGGACAGCTGTTAGAAGCATTCACTGGGAAGTCTACAGACAGAAGACAGACTCCATGGAGCAGCAAAGACTGTACAAAAACACAGTGGCTTCCAGGATGCCACTGGTGACTCCTCAGCTAGAGGCTGCTGTGGATGCCACCTCTTCCTAGCAGGTTAAGAGCAGCCTGCAGCAGTCTGCATGCCACTAGAAATCTTGTCTTAGGGAAAACCACAGTCCCCACTGAGTCAGGCCTGAATAGCAAGAGAAGGTAAGGCTTCCCATTTCACTCCGTGAAGGGAGGATATATTGTTTTCCTTTCTCCCGCCATAAGGTCACCTGGTGAGTGGTACCATCTGCCCTGACGAAGGCAAGCAGAGGCTGCTATGGTCTGTGTGACACTGGTGGATTTTGTTTCAGAGAGAAATCTGTAGTTCCCACTGACTTTGAGTCCAGCCTGGCAAGTTGCAAGGGGTCAAGGTGACCAATAAGTACTATGAAGGTAGGAGACATGGCTTTTGTCTCTCCTTCCCCCAGTCCAAGCACTATTCTCATCTTGCCAGGACAAAGCACCACCTGACCTCTGCTGGCAGACAGCTGGCCCTGGGGTCAGGGTGACTCACACTGTGGATGCGGAGGCTCAGAAGCCAGAGTAAATCTGCACTCCATCACTGTGAGAGCCTTGTCACCTGTGATAATATGACTCCCAAAATGGAATATCATAATACTTCATATAACAGTATGAGGATAGAGACCAATAAAGATTATGAAAAGGAATTAAAAAGAACAATCGTGAGATTATTCAAAAACACAGAAGCAAATACACGAGTTAAAGACAACTATCTAGGTGCAGGTGAGCAATTCCTCCAGGAGTTAGATATGAAAGAAAGCTCAAACTGAAATATTAAAAATGAAGAATTCAATATTTTAAGTAAAAAGTACAGCGGAAAGCTTCAAAATAGACTTAATGAGACAGAAAAGTCCCAATTAGAAGACAAAGATGAATCTTTGTAAACAGATGAAAAAAAAAAAAAAAGAAAAACTGTAAACAACTCTTTATCTATGAGATCCATCAAACAACACAATATGCACAGCTCAGGAGTTCCTGAAAGAATGAAAAACAAAATAGCTTATAAAATTTAATAAACAATGGCAAAAAAATTCCCTAATAAGGAGAAAACGTAGATCCAAGTAAGAGGCACCCACTTCCCAAGTAGACATGATCAGAAAAAGAAATCCACCAAGACATAATGTACTCAAACTTTCAGACTAAAATATAAGGAAAAGATCTGAAGATATTGAAGAAATGTCATATTACATTTAAAATAACTGACAGCATATTTCTCTTTAGGTAGGATAGAATGGAGAGGAACAGTTCAACCTTGGAAAACAAATAAACAACCTCCTGTTGATTCAAAATGGCATACACAGTGAAGCTCTGCTATATGAGGGGAAATAAAGACCTTCCAAAACAAATTGGAAGAATTTGTCATCCGTTGGCCAGCTTTACAAAGGATACTTAAGGATATGCAATACACCAAAACAAAGAAAAACAGCACCATAAAGAATATAAAGTCAGGAAACATTTTAGAAAAAGTACAAAGAACAGCACAAACAAAACATAGGAATACTTATGGAAAAATGGTCAAGAAGGTAAAGAATCAAGTCTCTACCCATGAATAACACTGGCTACAAGAGTATGAAATTCTACAATTAAAATATACAGGCTGGCTGAATGTTTTAAAAATAAAGATACGTCAATATGCTGCCTACAAGAAACATACACAGACAGACAGATGAAAAGCATAAAGAGAGAAAATGATGTTCCATGTAAACAAAAATAAGAAAAAGCAGGCACAAACATACTCACCTCAAACAAAATAGACTTTGAGATCAGAACTGATAGGAGAGACAAAAGGGGGCCAGTGTGAGCGCTCAACTGGCAATCCTACACCTGCAAGGGCTGATATCCTGTTTGAGTGCTGGTTCACGTTCCAGCTGCTTCACTCTCCATCCAGTTCCCCCTTTATGTTCTGGGAAAGCAGTGGAGTATGGCTTAAAGCCTTAAGACCCTGAACCCGCATGGGAGACCTGGTTTCTGGATTTGGACTAGCTTAGCTCTGGCTGTTGCAGCCATTTGAGGAGTAAACCAGTAGGTCAAAGATCCTTCTCTATCTCTCTGTAAATTTGCTTTTTCAATTAAAAAAAAAGTAAAAAGACAAAAAAGGCATTATATAAATATTCAGGGACCAATGCAACAGGAAGATGAAGATGTAACCATAGAGAATCTGCATGCATCCAAACACTGGCAAACCCAGCTATTTATAACAGGTGTTAATGGATCCAAATGAAACACTGGGTCCCAAATAATACCAATTATTAAGTCAAATTCTTAGGCTAGCCTCCTACATTTCTTCTATGAGGTCAGCATTACTATGATTCCAAAGCCAGAAAAAAAGCTACAAGAAAAAAAGAGCTACAGACCAATATCACTGATGAACACAGATGAAAAAATCTCTAGCTCAATATTAGGTAATCAAATCCAGCAGCACATCAAAAGGACCATTCCCCTAGCCCAATGGGATTCATCCTAGTGATTCAGCGATGATTCAACATATGCAAATCAATGCATTAATACATTGAAAAATAAAAACTATATAATTATCTGAACAAAAGCATTTGATAATATACAACATACTTTCAGGACAAAAATAAATAAGCAAATCAAACTTAGAAGGAACATACTTCAACACAATCAAGGTAATATATGTAAATCTGCAGCCAGCATCACAGTGAATACGGCAAAAACTGGAAATATTTCCATTAAGATCCAGAACCAGATAAGGATGCCTGCTCTCATTATTACTATCTAATATAGTCCTGAAATTACTAGGCAAAAAAAAAAAAAAAAAAGAAAAAAAAAAGAAATCAATGGGATATACTTTGGAAAGGAGGAAGTGAAATAATTCCTGTTTGAAGATGCCATGATTCAATATATAGGGGAACCAAAAGACTTCATGGAGGGACTACTGGACCTTCTAAGAGACTCAGGAAGTGTGGTAGGATATAAAATCAGCACACAAACATCAATAACATCTATATACACAAAGTTATGGCTGAGAAAGAACTGTAACAGCACTCTCATTCACAACAGTCAAAAACACTTAAATAGCTTGGGATAAATTGAACCAAGGATGCAAAAGAGCTTTACCATAAAAAAAAATTAATGAAGACACATACACACAAAAGAGAAATATTCTATGTTCATGGGTTGGAAGAATTAATGTCAAAATGCACACTACCCAAAGCAATTTATAAGTAGATTCTTGTTTCTAGAAAAAAATGACTGTAAAATTTACATGGCATCAAAAGAGACCCTGAATAGCTAAAGCAATGTCAAATAATTAAAACATATTCAGGGAGTTATAATAAAAACAGCATGGTATGGGCATAAAAATTGACTTTGTAGACCAAGGAACAGATTAAAAGTCTCATAAAGTAATCTGCATATCCACAGCCAAATAATATTTGACAAATGGGCTAAAATCAATTCCTAGACACTGAATATTATCTTCAGTTAAATGAGTTGGGAAAACTGGGTCTCTGCATACAGAAGTATGAACCAGGATCCCATCCTTATATCATACCCAAAATTCAACTCATAATGGATCAAGGATCTAAACCTAAAACCTGAATCCATCAAATTACTGGAGACAAACATAGGGAAACTTTGCAAGACACCAGCATGGAAAACCACTTCCTGGTTAATACTGCAGCAGATTACATCAAATGAAGAAGCTTCTGTACAGCAAAGAAAATGCTCAACAAAGTCAAGAGGAAACTGACAGAACTGGGAAAATATGTGCAAATGCCACATCTGATAAAGGATTAATAGCCAGAATATAAGCAGTGGATGAAACTCAACAACAAAAAAGTACTTCAAAATGTGCGAAGCATGTCAATAGGCATTTTTCAAAGGAAGAAATGCAAATGGCCAACAGATACATGACAAGATGCTCAGGATCACCAGCCATCAGGAAAATGCAAATAAAAGCCACAATGAGTTTCTTATCACCCTGTAAGAGTGGCTATCATCTAAATATCAAAGAATAACAAATACTGCTGAGAATGTGGAGAAAAACATACCACAATACAGTGTCAGTAGGAATTTAAGCTAAAGCAACCACTGTGGAAGACAGATTTCTCAGAAATCTGTAAATGGAACAATCATATTACATAGCCACTACACTCCTGGGAATTTACTCAAAGGAAATGAAACCAGAATATGAGAGTTATCTGCATCCAACATTTATAGCAGCTCAACTCACATATGCCCATCAACTGATGAATGGATAAAGAAATTATATAAATAAATATATACACACAGTAGAGTACTATAGTCATAAAAAAGAATAGCACCCTGTCTTTCTCAGCAACATGGATGTAACTGGAGACCAATGCATTTAGTGAAACAAGTCCTCAAAAGGCCAATATCATATTTTCCCTGATATGTAGTAACTAACATAAGGAGAAATGTATATGAGCACAATCGACATTTTGAGATTTGGCTTGTTGTTTGTAGCCCTTGTCTATATTCTTGAGGAACAGTTTTCTACTTAATACTTGTTTAGATCTTTATTTAGTTGAGGGTTAAGCTTGTGACTGTTGAAAAAACTGAAAGTATGACATGGTAAAATTCAAAAATCAGAGCCCGGCGTGGTGGCCTAGCAGCTAAAGTCCTTGTCTTGTATGCGCCAGGATCCCATATGAGCACCAGTTCTAATCCTGGCAGCTCCACATCCCATCCAGCTCCCTG
The DNA here is from genome assembly GCF_017591425.1 of Ochotona curzoniae. Taxonomy (NCBI): domain Eukaryota; kingdom Metazoa; phylum Chordata; class Mammalia; order Lagomorpha; family Ochotonidae; genus Ochotona; species Ochotona curzoniae. Next base: position 43,110,517 of record NW_024467119.1, read on the forward strand.
CTTGTGGCCTGCGAAAGCAGTTGAGGACAGCCCAAAGCCTTGGGACCCTGCACCCACATGGGAGACCCGGAGGAAGTTCCTGGCTCCTGGTTCGGATGGGCATAGTATCGGCTGTTGCGCTCACTTGGGGAGTGAATCATCGGACGGAAGATCTTCCTCTCTGTCTCTCCTCCTCTCTGTGTATCTGACTTTGTAATGAAAATAAAATAAACCTTTAAAAAATTCAAAAATCAAAGAAGAAAAGGAGATGGGAGGGTTAGAATGCAGAAAGGAGGAAGAGAGGGTACGACAGTTAGTATCTTTATGCTGTGAAAACCCTCTAAAATGTAGGAACTCAAAGGAAAACAAGAAAAGAAAGAGAGGGAAGGGTGGGAGGTCAGCGAGGAAGGCAGGGTAAGGTGGGAAGTAGCATTATACTCTTAGAACTGTATAAATGAAACACACGAAATTTGCTTCCTTTATATAAACAAAAAACAAATACATGCTATAATAGAAGACAACAACAAAGAAGAGTAAGCATAAGGTCATGGTGACCATACCTAGAAAAAGGGTAGCAGGTTTAGAAACAAGAGATTTTTAGCTGACAGAATTTAGAAAGTAGAACAGGAATCCAGATGACTCCTCAGCTGAAATGGACAAATCTCTGGAAACAAAACAAAACAAAACAAACAAAAAAAACCTACCAAGGCAAAATCCTAAAGAAACTGTTAATCTGAATAGACCAATAATTAGCAAGGAGACCGAATTATTCATCAACAATTTTCCAATGACAAAAAAAATGCTGGACCAAATGGCTTCACTGGTGAATCCTACCAAACATTTAAAGAACTAACACACAAATCCTTCTCTAACTTTTCCAAAAAAAATGAAAGAGACGGGAACACTTAAATCATCCCATGAAGCAAGCACCTCACAGATAAAGGCCAGATGGATACTATAGGGAAAAGATACTAAAAGAACAGTATCCTTCATGACATTGACACAATACTGAATAAATAACTAGAAACTGAACTAAACAGTACATTGAAAAGCACATACACATCATGGACAATTGGGTTTTATTACTGGAATGTAACAAAGATTCAACATAGGAAAATTTATTATTATTATACAGATAATTAAAGCAGAATAAAGGCAAACACACATATGGACATTTTAATTGAAAGATAACCTACTTTACTCTAAGTGGGGGTGTAGTCTAGCACAACCACTATGAGAAACAGTATGGACAGTACAAAAAGAACTAAATATTGATCTGTTATATAACCCAGCTATCTCACTTCTGGTAATATACCCAAAGGAAATCAAATCTGCATATAAGAAAGTGATCTGTGATCCTATATTTACAGCAACACAATCCACAATAGCAAAGACAAGAAAACAACCCAGGTGTTACGTGAAAGAGAAGTGGATAAGGAAACTGTGGTACATCTACTCTGTGGAATACTACTCAGCCATTCAAAAGAATGAAATTATGACATTTGCAACAAAATGATCTCAACTAGAGACCTTATGCTCAGTCAAGTAACAGAATCCCAAAAGAATAAATATGATATCTTCTGACAGAAGACAACCTTCGTGCAAAATACAAGATCAATAGGTATATATTTGTATATATTTAGAAGATCTGTATAATGGAGGCAAATATACCATGGAGACATTTTGCAGTATTTATCTCTACTGCTGAATAAAAGATGAACTCCCAATGAAACTGTTAAATACATCTTGACACGAGAATGCTGGAATTCATACCATTCTCTATACCTAGAATATCAGGATACACTTAAATAGAAGAATGACAGATTTGTGATTGTTGTTGAGGGACTAAATCATTGTTTCAATATAGGGGGAAATTGGGGGGAAAGGTATGGGGGAGGAGGGGAAGCGAAATCCCTGGGTCTAACAAACTGTATCATGAAAAGTAAAGAATTTTAAAAGTACCTAAAAAAACTCAAAACCATTTCATGATTTAAAAAAATCTTAACTGGAACAGAAATTATGTCAACATGAAAGCAACTGAAAGTAAATATATTCAATGGCAAAAGACTGGCAGCATTTTCTCTATAATAATAATAATAAAACAAAAACAAAACAAAGTAATAAGAATAAGGTTTTGGCCACTTATTTTCAACAAAGCACTGGGATTCTTAGCTATAACATGAAGGCAAGAGAAAGAAATAAAACATCTGAATTGGAAGGAAAGTACAATGATCTGTATTTGCACATAATGCAATATTATATACGCAAAACACTAAATATTACTCAAAAATTCATTAGAACCAACAACTAAATTCAACAAAGTAAAGAGATATAAACTCACAAAACTACATTACATTAAATAATTGAAATTAGCAGCTAAAGTTAAAATTTTTAGGTATATCAAGAAGGGAAAACACTTAAAAATTATTGAAATCACTGACACACACATATATATATACATATATGCTGTGTAAATTTTCTATAATTCCAATTTTTAAATTTGTCTTCATATCATGGTAGTATGAAATGATCCTTCACATAATTCTTAAATCTGTGGGGATAAGTTTGGTGACCTAACATCATGTCCCATGTACTGATACACTTTAAACTTCCATATGCTTTTGTTTCACTGTTAGCATGCTATTCCGCTTTTGGCAATAAGTCTCTCTGCTTCTTCCAATAAAGTCTTTCTCTACTTGCAAATGGTAGTAAAAACAGATATTACGATTACATAAAACAAAAAGCAAAACTTACCACCTGGAGAAATATGTCAGAAAAAAATTCCCTAATTGTATAACCAAATAGATACAAAGACTTTCTGAAATATTTGCATGAATATAAAACACGTTAAAAAAATGCATTGAAAGGGCATGGCCACAATAGTGATAATAGTAATAAAATCACTTACCAAATCCGTCTTTGGAGGATCTGGACAGTCAACCGAGAAGTAAGGTGCTGAGCTTCTGACTGCACTGCTGTCACAAGTGGGCTTTGGAGGCTGAGCATGCTGTCTAAAAGTAGCACTTTTAGGAGTCCAGCAAAATAAGTTGATTGATTCTCGCACACAGCGTTCAATGTCAATTTCTAGATAGAGAGATTGGAAAACAGAATTTGGATTGCCTTGCTAGTGTAAAAAACAGTATCTTTCCTAAATGTATTTATTCAAATATAGCTAATATGACAACTAATTAGAAAATGTTACTAGAAAAACAACAGACATTAATCAATACATTTATAAGAAAAAACAGTGAAGGGATAAATGGCATTATATGCATGTTTACATAAATATATGCTATGCTTTTTGTGTGCATATTTGACATTTTATTTAATATACTCATATACAAAAGGTTATTTCAGTATATCACTATTCAAACAACATAAAATATAATACAGTTCCTTATTTTAAAATCTGCCGTATTTGCAGTGATGATGTTTTCAATTGTCCAAAATTAAACAGAGATGGTAGGCAGGAGGCTAGAATAATTTGGGATCACAACTTCCTCCAGGAAAGTGTACTGAGACTTTATTTGCTACTTATTACATAAGATATAAAATAACCAGGGAAAATTTGTCAACATCTCAAATCAGGCACTCTTCCTTTATAATTTCTTCAGTTATTTGCAGAAAAGCTTTAAGAAGGTCTTATGCGGAGATTAAAGATACTTGATTAAATACTTTTTAAAATAAACTATTCAATAGGAACACTTTCTTTCTCAGAAGTTAAATCTAAGCATCTTTGAAGATGTTTGGTTATGACAACTCAAAAACAACTTTTACATTTGACAATATATAGCTTTTTAGAAGGTCAGAATTCCTGATGAAGAATTAGTCATTCTTGTGTGGAGAAAGTATAGCATTCCCACAGAAGCAGCAGAAATCAAGGAGCTGACTGGAGTGAAGGAGCTGAGCAATGGTGAGCTTTTCCTTCTTCATTCCTACAGCCAGCAAAGAGCAAATATTGTTCCCTTCTCTGTTCAAGTCCAGTGTCAGTGCAGATGAACAGTAAAAAAAAAAAATGTATAAAATGTATTACAGGATAAATATTCTCTGTATGTCTCTCAATAGAAGAAAAGGAAAAAGGCATTATGTAAAGTCCATGGATTGTGCATACATCATAAATTAAAAGCTGCCTTCTACTGTAGGGTAGATCATCTTTGGAGAAGCAACAACAAGCAAAGCAAAACAAAACAAACAAAACAAAAACTCATTTGTTGAACACATTAGGTGGTAGGCATTGTATACTTGTACAGTTTACACAATGATTCTTCAACAAAAATGTTATAATTTTCCTCTCTGCCCCTCATCATATCTTAAAAACTAGGGCTAAGGATGCTACCCTACCAAGAGTGAAATGTCAGAAGTTACTAACACGTTATAAGGCATCTTTTGTATTTCCCAATTCATTCTAGATTTGGAATAGGGCCTGTGAGCCTGGAAACACCAGTTACTCAATTAAGCATTCTTTTGCCTGTTATTGAGGATATTTGCCAAGTTCACAGCTGAGTTCTTTCATGCATACACAAGAAGGTTAGATTTCATCTTTCCATATGTTCCTAATAAATAAACTATACATATAGTTAGACAAATTTTGAGACAGTTTTATTTATTTGAGCCATGGTCAAGATAAGAAATGTATTTTTGAAAGTACTCCAAGGCACCTCAGCTTGACATTCCCAAAGAGAACTGTGAAAGTACCAACTAGAAGGAATATCAGTTTAAGACACTTCTACACTGCTTTGAAAAAAAAAAAAAAAGAGAGAAGCTGATTTATTCCAGGGAACTTTCAATTAAAACAGTTATGATAAAGATTTGGTAGTTAAAGAGGGAACTTTTTCAGATATCTAAAGCTTGTCTATTTAATACTTTTGAATCAAAACACAAAAAGAATTCAGAATAAAGATTTTGCATCTCCAGTACTCAAACCAGTTTGAAATGTCTGTCACCCAGCAAAAGGCTGAAGTTAACAGTGATCTATATGACTTCAGTCCAAATAGTCCTTAAAACAGAATTTAAAACAAATTGGAAAAGAAAATGTCTATTTGTATCTGACACCAACATATCCCGCAAATACTATAAAAAGGAAATCTTGAGAAGTTCCTGGCATTCATCCTGATCCCACGCCAGTTGTTAGTATTGAACTCTCACTCACCTCACCAGCTCAAAATACTTCCAAAGCACATCAACATATGAAAATTTAATTCAAGAGTTCTTTATGTACTGTACATTAAAATGCAAAATTACTTTTACAAAGAAATATTTCCTGAAATGGCACTTTTACCTTGTGTATCTCCTATTTCCATTTGGAGTTAATAGGTAGAATAGTTCTCTCTCCTGAAGTCCTCTCTTCTTCGGCTCTACTGATATAGAGATCTACTGAGAGGCACAGTCTCTTCACTGGCCCTTGGGTTCCCTCCTGCATTTGAGCCTTAAATGTTCTACCTTCCAGGATCAAGGAATAGCTGTTTTGGTCTTTGTTAACTAAAATTAATCCTGATTGTCACAAGTGGGGAGCTGAATGGGAAGCAACTGGGATACAAACTGGCATACACATGGGGTCCCCGCACAGGCAAAGTGAGGACATAGCCAATGAGCCATTGTGCCAGGCCCTGGAATATCTTGATTTACAAAGGAAATTTAACCGATATTTGGGCAATATGAATGAAGCATTTACTTACCCCTTATAGTCTGATCATATTGTCAACAATATTATTGTTTAATGTCATCCTTTGTCCAAGATAATTAGCTATTTTATCTTATGAATTAGGTAGGGAATAAGTAACCACATAACTATTAAAGATAAGCCAAGAACAGATAAAACTCTCATATTTGTTGAACCAAAGCAGTGGTTGCTACTCAAGCACTGAGAACTGAGTAGCAGATTGCATTAGGAATTTTCTGAGTAATAAAAATAGTCTACATCTTTGATGAAATGTTAGTTATGGTGATATGTATAAATGCCAAAATGTTGAGAGGGAGGGAGAGAAGCTGAATTCTCTAGGACCTATACATATCATTGTTCATAAAGTTTGCTTAAATTAAAAATGCTTAAATATTGAAACAGGAAAGAAAAGAAAGCATGGAGTTTATGTATCTTCCTGTGAAATGTGTGTTAGTGTGAAATTTACAACTAGAACAGATTGGTGAAGTTAGGATTGGAGTTGTAGTCATATTAGTTGTTAAAATATATACCATGACTTAGAACATAGAATAGTTGAATAATTTGTGTTAATATCCAAAACTATAGAATGATATACATCCTGTTAATAATCCACTGGTCTCGAAACTAGAGACCATTATGCTCTGTGAAATAAGCCAATTCAAAAAGGAAAAATATCATATGTTGTCTCTGATAGAAGGAACCTTTACACAAAATACAGGATCAATAGAGGTTCGGGGAAACATGGTTATACATATATTCATCTAGAAGAACTGAATAATGGAGACTAGCACACTGACAAGTGAAGATATGTTGTATAACTCTACTCCCAAATAAAAGATGGACTACCAATGAAACTGGCAAACACATCTTGACAATAAAATGCTGGACTTCCCAACATTGTCTATACCTACAATGTCATGATACACTTAAATGGCAGAATGATGGACTTGTGTGACTGTTGATGAAGGCCTATGCTATTGTAATAATATAGGAGAAATCACAGGGGGTGGTGAGGAACTGTATCGTGAAATAAAAATTAAGAGAATTTGTTCAAGGAAGATAGTGAAAATAGGTTTTTTTTACACTTGATCTTAGCGAAAAGTCTGAGAAGCAATAGTTTTGGTATTTATGCAGCATGTAATTATTCCCACAATAATTCTATGGACTCACTGCTGAACAAACATAAAATGTAAATCTGCTTATCTCATTAGCAGAGAATGAGGTGAATGAAATAAAACATGCCTACCTCAAAAAGATAAATTCTAAGACCAGTATTTCTATTACCATTTAATGTGCTGAGATGACATGACGTATAGATAGTAAACAGATTCTAGATCTTCCAAAGACTCAAAAAATTAGATACTCTGATCCACATTCATGAACTGTTTGTCTTGATAAGGTATAGAGTCCTAAATCATTAGTAATGTCCAGGACTCTGTTGTGGAGTGTATTTTGTTAAAGAGCTAAATGCAATAGGCACTTTTAGTACACCGTCAACTTTATCCTTACATAACTTCTGTTTTTAAATTGTTTAGATTCATAGCATATTATAGGTGTATAAGCAATCTTCCATACTAAAGCCAGAACTGCTTCTTTAAGACATACACAATCATGTAGTTTTTCCATTTATAATTTTCTAATTGCAAAGAGAATAAAAACCAAATTACCTAATGTGTCATTCAAGCCCCCCGGAAATCAGCATTTTGCTTACTTGGCCACCAATTTTATCACCACCTCCAGCATTATTACTTTCTAGCCACTCCACCTCTGTACTTCTCATCTACCCTCTGGTTGATAAGTACACTACTTACATTAAGATATATATGTAGCTTCAACACTTCTCTGTGTTGCTGTTTTGCTATTTTTAAAGATCCAGTGTTTGCTCCTCATCCTACAAGATGGTTCTCATCTTTGCTGTGCATGCTATGTAGTAATGTTTACTAAACAAATGTTTAATGAGTAAACTTACAGATCCTGGGGTCTAATAAAAAGTGGTCAAGACCAAATGCCAGCCAGTTCACCCACATTTAGATGCTTCATAGCTTGAAAACACTAAAACAAAGCCTGTAAGTTTTTCACTGCAAAATGCTTTGGTGCATTTCCCAAAAGCAATGTGCTATGTTCTTGCTTTCCTAGTTTTAACTTGGTATTTTTCATAAGCCCCTACTTATAAGAAGCTGGCCTTTCTTGATGGTATATATAATCTCTGTAATATTTCTGCATTGTTTTCCTTTGGTGTTCCTATACATTTACTTATTTTATGAAGCTTAAACATCATGAGTATCACAAGAAATCCTTTCAGGCTCTAGGCAGTTTTTGGGGGGAAATAGGCCGTGTTAAACATGCTCATAGCCCTTTACTCTTCTTTGCAAGTCTTGCCCTCAAAGTAAACTCTACCAGAGCCCAAGCTACGAGAAGCTAAACAACAAGAGAGAATCTTAAAGCCTAATTTGAAGTTGAATCTGTCATTCTTTTCCTCAAAAGTCTAACAGTACCTCATTTTCTCAATCTATGCCCCATGAAACACTTGCAGCAGTATCTGAATGGCAGCCATGTCCTAACTCATTCCTATTTCCCCCCTCACACCTCAGTTAAGATATGGAAATCCACATGCACATTGAATAGTCACTGAATTCCTCTGAGTGTTCAGAGTACTTCTGAGAGGGAAGCTAAATTCCCTAACTGAAAAGATTAGAAAACCAATTCAGAAATCATCAAAGGACTTACTTGAACAAGTAAGTGATATCATATGTACTTCAGGTAACTTAAGATAGCAGTATCTGACACAATTACAGATGGAATAATATAGAGTCAACCACAAATTAATGTGCATGAATTTTTCAGTGGCAGTATAAAGAAATGAAGAACAAGTAATAAGCAACTAAAACACACACACACAGATGCATAGATGCATTTATCACATGTTTATATATTCATAGTAGCTAGTCACCAGATACTATGTTGAATGAATATATTTTATAAATATAATATAATGGCACAATATGTTACTATGCCCTTGCTTTCATTTACCCAGCCTTTTAAATCCAGTAAATGTGCATATAATTACTGGTACATGTGAACAGCATCTATCATCTCTGCTGGCTAATGCTAATGAGGAATAAAAAGGAAATAGTAATAAACATTACTGATAGAGGAGTATTTAAACTGTTTTCCATTCACACATAATTGTCTCCCTCATTTAGCAGTTAAGTAAGTAGATATGATGCAAAGCAGCTGTGTGGATAATGGCAAACCTCAGAGAAAAAAAATGAGGAGGCAGTTTGGAAGATTCCACGTAGAGCCTGCTGTAAACATTATTTTCTCTCCCTTACATTTGATGGTGAACCAGAAACGGAACAAGAGCCTTTGATTTCCTTGTCAACTAGAATCTTGTGTTCGGGTTCGAAAAGTACCTTTCATATTACTGAAAATTTGTACTGAAGGATTGAATTGGATTGAATTTTTCAAAGTAATTAAGTGTGCTTCCTGTAACTTAAGAAAAGTCTGTGTTATTTAATCTATGCTACATTATTTAAAATAAGTAGCCTAGAATTGGGCCCGGTGCCATGGCCTAGTGGGTAAAGTCCTTGCTTTGAACATGCCGGGATCCCATATGGGCGCCGATTCTAATTCAGGAAGCTCCACTTCCCATCGAGTTCCCTGCTTGTGGCCTGGGAAAGCAGTCGAGGATGGCACAAAGCCTTGGGATCCCCCATCCATGTGGGAGACCTGGAGAAAGTTCCTGGCTCCTGGCTTCGGATCAATGCAGCACTGGCCATTGTGCTCACTTGGGGAGTGACCCATCAGACAGAAGACCTTCCTCTCTGTCTCTCCTTTTCTCTGTATATCTGCCTTTCCAATAAAAAAAATAATAAAAATTTAAAAATCTATAATTAGCCTAGAATGGCCCTGGCATATCATTCCTTTTCCTGTCCATTCTCTTGCATTTTATTTATGTATTTATGTGTTTATTTATGCTAAGCACACTCACTGTACACTTGTAAGGGACATGAAGGAAGTTACTTTCTCTCTGTTCAAGATCTCCCTTCAGACAGGCCGACATCATATTCCTTGCATTTTGTGTTTCATGTACATACACAGAGGAGAATGTGCTCTAAGAGCATTATTACATTGTTAAAGCAAAACACGTATGGAGTAATAATTGCTAAACGTCATTCTCAGATACAGTATTTTCAGCCTATCCATTCTTACTTGCAATAGTATCAGTGGCATATATGAAAAATTTTAATAATAGTTTCTGACTCTTTGGTTTTGTGGGCAATTACTTTAAAAATATTTGCAAGGTTGAAAATGATCTGATTTCAAGTATTTTGCAAACCTAAGCACATAAAGTATTCAACTGTCAAATAAATGTGAGCTGATTCTATCTTTTGCATATTGAAACCAAATATTTTTAATAATGCTGACCCATCTATAATTTTTGTTCAGAAAATCAGCAGAAATCTTTATCAGTCAAAAAATACTTCACCCCTTCTTGTTGCAAATATTAGGATTTCATTTTTCTTTTTATGGGTAATATACCATCATGTATATACATCACTTGATCATGATGGTAAGTGAAATAACACAAACCCCCCTCCCCCCCAGACAAATATGCCGTGTTTTCTAATTTTTATGGTGGTCAGTATATAGAGCATAAAGTGCTGTGTGTAGCTTGTTATTGGATCTGTAGTTATAAATACTGCCTCACTGATTCCTACCTTGTAAAAAACAATATATACTCCTTTCCACATCAAAGCAACAGGAAGGGGCAGACAGTGGTGAGGCCCTCAGTGTCGGTTACGAGTGTGCTGAGCCGACAAAGGCACACTGACACGTACACTTCCCCCAGCGGCCAGATGTCCATCCACCTGGGGCTGGTGTTGAGCCACCCCAGTGCTGCTTTCTCTTGTGGTGCTTACACATCTGGTGAGTGTGTCTCTGCTGCTTCACAGTCATGTGAAAATCTGCTACAACTAAAACTTCACCATGTTACTATGACTCTGACACTACTGTTTGTTTCAAAGACAAAAGCCTTATGTTTTAAGACATCAAGCCAATCCTTTCAACCTCTTTATTAGATTGTGATAAAGCTCAAAATAACTCAAAAGACGTCACCAAATTCTTAATCCTATTTATCTGAGTTCACATAAAATTAATTTAACCTAAACATACGCAAACACGTTTAAGTGCACACACGATTCTTACACTTGCAAGCGCTGTATAGCTGGCTGTGTAGTAACTGTTATTGGACCTGGCACGATAACCTAGTGGCTAAATCCTAGTCTTGCCTGCAACAGGATCCCATGGATGCCAATTTATGTCCTGGCTGCTCGACTTCTCTTCCAGCTCCCTGCAAAGAGCAGTACAGGATGGTCCAAACACTTGGGACCCTGCACCTGCATGGGAGACCCAGAGGAAGTGCCTGACTTTGGATGGATGAACTTATATCCTGCCATTGCAGCCACTTAAGAAGTGAACCAGTGGATGGAAGGTCTTTTTCTCTTATCTCCTCCTCCCTGTAAATCTGCCTTTCCAATAAAAATAAACAAATCTTTCAAAAGTACTACTATTTATGTGAATTTTTAGCAGTTAAAATGTTCATTACTCAACAATCTCAAACTTATTCCCTTTTAAGCTTTTCCCCTCCAAGCTTAATTATTTGATATTTGTAGTTAACATTCAGTTTCGGAATGAGGTGCAACGTGGGAGTTAAGCAATTTTTTTATTTGAGAAACAAGGATGTAGAGAGGGCCCACTTATCTACTGCTTCATCCCCTGAATACTACAACACCCAGGACCTAGCTGAAAGGGAGAGCCAGGAACACAGTCCAGACCATCCACAAAAGCGACAGGAACCAAATCATTTAAGCCATCATTACACTGCCGAGTCTGTATCAGCATGAAGCTGGGGCCAGGAATCAAGCCAGGTCCTCTGGCAAGTGGGTGTCCTAATCACCACCCCTCTCTAATGGTTCTTTTCTAAGTTTGTTTATTGGAAAGGCAGAGTTAGAGAGTGACAGACCCCGGCAGACAGAGGGAGGACTTCTTCCATTGGTTCATTCCCCAAATGGCTGGGTGTCCTATGAGGATAAAGGGGCCCACTTACTTGGGTTGTATTCTGCATATTCTACTTTCCTAGGATATTAGCAGGGAGCTGCATTGGAAGTGGAGCATTCAGGAACTGCTGCCCATACAGGATGCTGGCACAGCAATGGGTGGCTTAATTTGATGCATTAACAGCCAGCTCCTAGTGCTTTAATAATACCTACAGTCAATGCACTAAGATGCTAAGTCAGAAATGTATTTATGCCAAACATAAAATTCTGAATTTTCAGTAAGTACAGAAGCCTTTTTGAACACATGACAGTGCAACAAAAAAATTACCTTATAACTACTTAAATAGAAGTCTCCAAGCAAATGAGTGCTTAACAAGGTGTAAGCAATATTTATCATTCAGTCAGTAGAAAGGATAAAATTACTAGCGTCATAATGGGTAAAACAGAGTAACATCTACTAAATGGTTATGCTTATCAATGTATGAAATTTTTAAGCAAATAGAGAAACTTGTGCCATTTGTAAAGAAAATCTGAAGGAGGTCCTTTAAGTACACACTGCAAAATGCTGAAGTTTATTAAGGTAAAATCATGCCATGAAGCAATAAGAGATTTTTTTCATTGTATTTATTTAATTCTGAGTTACTTTGAATGAATACTGTGGAGTTTATTCCAAGCAGGCAGTTATAGTGGAAGAGAACTAAATAATAAATAATGAACAGTAATTAGTCCATAACTGGTTACCTAACTTATCTATTTTCCCCTCCTTGTTTTTCTTTATGCTGTTACACTGTTCCTGAACTACAGTATTTGAATACAACTGACAGATTTCTGATGACTGAAAATTTACTTTATTTTTTACATATACAACTGCTCACCATCACTTACACAGAATAAAACATTTAAGATGAAGTCCAATGTTGTTATTAAGACTAAATCATTTTGTGGTTCCTGCCAATTTTGCATTTTCTGATGAACAGAGGCCATGTACTCAGAATATCTCACAGAAACAGTCAGAATTTAAATGTTGGTAATTCCCTAAATTAGGAGACTAAAAAAGATTTGGTCATGGTGTTAGGAACACATTACATCCACATGGATGAAGCAAAATATGCTAATTTTTATGTCAATACAGGGAAATTAAAAGTCTTCTGCTAGTAAATGAGTATTATTTGCCATTATGGGACTAAATTTCCACTGAAGTATACTCTATAACTGAATTGTTATATATTTCAAATTTTTCTTTTTTGCAAATATTTTAACACTCAATAGTTATGGTTTCCAGGCTTAGTACATAAAAACACAGAGCATCTAATAAAATTTTACTTTTAAATAAACCACAGCTATTTTAAAGACATTTATATTAAAATGACCTCTTTAGTGGACATTCATATTTGGTGGGACATCCTGATTTTGTTTGAGAACTCAAGTTATAATGTGAGAAACATATTTCTCAAGAGTATGCTTATAAAGCAAATTTTGGAAACTATCAATTTAAAGATTCACATTTCAAATATATGGCCAAGCCAGGGAATCAATTTTGTCCTGTGATACAAATGTACAAACAGGTTGAGCTTTGATTTTTATAAAAATATGTAAGTTATCCACAAGAACTAACAATCAAGGGTATGTCCTCAGGCAGCACTGTGTTGTAGCACACAAAGCTGCGGTCTGGACCACAGCATCCCATATGGGCACTTGTTTGAGACCTGCTTGCTCCACCTCTGATGGACCTTCCTGATAATATCCTGTCAGAATTTGGCCCAAAGACTGGGGGTCCTGCAACAAGGGAAATCCAGAAGAAGCCCATGGCTCCAGGCTCTGGCCCAGCCCATGTCTGGCTATTGAGATCTAAAGAATTAACCAACAGGTGGAACATTTCTCTTTGTCTTTTCCTCTCCCTGTAACTAACTTTCATGTAAATAAATCTTAGGAAAAAAAATCGCTCTTGTCACTCTTGGGATTACCAAAAGTATCTTAAAAACCTATGACATGTTATAGAGGCTTGTATCCTAACCCTGACGACTCGGATTCTCACCAAGGACTATCAGTATGAGCACCAAGGACTACCTCCCAACAGACAAGGAGAACACGGGGAATTGGAATGCCTTCGGAGGCCGAGAACTCCGAGGTCACCCAGCCCCGTTTGGATCTACCACATGGGATGGAAGAGGCCCACATCCTTCCTCACAGGACCCAAGGTCATCGGAACAACAGCCAGGAGCCCTGAGAGATCTGCAGAAACAGAAGAACAGCAAACTTCCTTCGGGACTAGGGAGAGAAGCTTCTTCTGGTCCTTACTTAGTTCCAGCTTTGGATCCCCACCCTCTCTTGCAATGACCATCAGGATCACCCCGGAGGCACCCTCTCCCCACAAAAAAATAGAATAGAATAGTCAGAGAAATACAAGGAAAGCTTAGAACCAAACAGGAAACAATCAGCGTGGATCCACATATACCTTACTAGATATGACACAAATATTAGTTACTCCTCACTAGGGTATGGAAGATTTCTCTGCACACTCCTCCTAAAACTGTTCTGCACCTCAACTGTCGACAAAGGCCTGGTTAGATTTATAAGCCAGTTTAAGACTATCCTAAAATCTAGCAAGTTCAGCAAAATTATGCATCAACACAATAAACAGCTAAATACTAAAATGAAAACAGACACAAGACAGCTGAATAGTACTCTATAGCCACTTTAAGGTGTACAGCAGCCGGTGCTGAGTACAAACAAATTGAAGGGTCAATGAAGTAAGCACAGGAGGTGGTTAAGAAATTGCACTGTTATAACATATTGGTTACTCAATACTATGTCAAACAATTCTATAATGTTGTAAATTGTTGTTGATGTTGTGCTGGGGCTTCTAACTGATCAGGAGGAGATTCTGCCAGCTCTACCTTCAGACCAGAGAAGGTTTCCCCAAGAAACTGTTGAATTTATCTAGACAATAAGATGCTGGACTGTATGCTTGGTATATGATTGCAACGAAAGAATCTTGACTTAATTTGATCTGTAATACTGCAACTAGGTGGAGGAATCCACTAAGGGGGGAGGGCACAAGGAGGGGCTGGGGGAATCCCAGAGCTTATGAATCTGTGTCACATAATGCAACATGATTAATAAAACAAAACAAAACAAAACAAACATGTTACTAATTAAGATTTCTTCTTCTTTCTCTTACCTTTATCAAGTGTTTGATTCCATTTTAGGCATAAGTTAAAAACTTCTGAGTTATGGCTTTAAAGGATTTGTATCTTATCATTTGTTCTACCTCAGTTTTTTTTATAGCAGGACTAATTTTATTTTAGTTTCAACTTATTTTCATGGTATTTGAAAAAAATTGGTATAATCTTATTCTAGAGTATAGAAAACCTACAAAACTGTGTTGGTCAAAAGATATGATCCACTAGTAAGATAACCTCTGCCATATTAAAAAATGAAAAAGATTGCATTTACTTTAGTCAGTATGGATAAGTACGTTCACCTAATCACCTAACGTATTACCATGGTGCTTTCGAGGAACACGTGAGTAAAGGGAGATGCTACCAATATTTTCCATTTTTATATTCCTTAATCAAATATCTTAAAAATTCCAGTTATACTTTTCTTAAGATTTTATAATAAAAGAAATATGAGAAAGATTTCCACTTCAGTGTTCATTTCTTCCTGTAAATAAATGTTGAAACTTTTCATGTACTTAAGTCCCTCGGTATACTGTACATTTTTTTCTGAAGTAACTAAAATGTTCTCTTTCATGTTCAAATGAGTATTTAGTTGTTTAGCATGTTATATTAATTTATCAAAAGGGGAGGAAGAGAGCGACTATCAACCAATGAAGGTGTCTGCCCATTGCAATGCTGGCATCTCCTACTGGAGTGCCAAATCCCAGATGTTCTGCTTCCAACACAGCGCCCTGATTATGTGCCCCAGGACCCTGCTGTACATGTGGTCTTGGCTTCAATCTGGCCCAATCCCAGACACTCGTAGCCACTGGGGAAACGTACTAGTAGATGGAAGATCTGAGTTTCTCCCTGTCACTCTGACATTCAAATAAACAATTATTTCAAAAAGCAAAACAGATACAAAGCTGTGATTGAGCTAGGATCTGAACTCAGGTGGTCTGGTTCTATTGCTCATGATCTTAACCCATTCTGTCCTGCCACCCTACATAATGGACATCTACAAAAATATTAATACTAAATATACACTTATGCTAATTAAAAAGTATATATATGCATGTTGGGTTCTATTCTGAATAAAGTAATATAGATTAACAATTAGAGTATTTGAACATATTTTAAATTCATTGGAAAAATGACATTTTTTTAAAAAAAAGATTTATTTATTTTTATTGGAAAGTCAGACATACAGAAAGGAGGAGAGACAGAGAGGAAGATCTTTTGTCTAATGATTCACTCCCCAAGTGGTCATAATGGCAGGAGCTGAGCCAATCTCAAGCTAGGAGCCAGGAACCTCTTCCAGGTCTCCCACATGGGTGCAATGTCCCAAGGCTTTGGGCAATCCTTGACTGATTTCCCATGCCACTAATCTGCCTATAAAAATGAAAACAGGATTTGCCACCAGTGTTTAGTAAGAACATTATGTATAAAACTGGAAAGGCATTCAATTTGTTCGATTTGAAAATGCATAATCCACATGCCATACACACATATATATATACATGTGTTTGTGTATGTATTACAGATACATACATACACATATATATGTTGAAATGTATATTTTTAGAAATGACCAGGAAAATTCAAATAATACTAGTAACTCATTCTTTGTTTACTTTGGTAAGCTGGAAATCACAGGAAAACACCCATAGGGTACTGAGAGTATTTCTGGTTTCTAAAACTGGCTACTTTGTTCAAAACCAAAAAAGCTAAGGTGATTGTCTCAAATACAAAATAATAAGATTATTCTTATTTATCCAAAAATAATCTAATTTAATTAATATTTGATAAGTTAGAAAGCTAAGAGTGATACTTTTAACTGGGGGAAAGGAAATGTTTTAAGTAAATCCAAAGCATTTTTGTTTTTATTGTCGCAAAAGGAGTAAAGATTTTGAACACAGGAATGGTAGGATCTCAAATACAGACTATGCTATAAAAATAAAAATAAAAATCAGATTACCCAGTAGGCTTATTTTTCTAGAAAGTGTTTAATGTATTCAAATACATATTTTTAAAACATAAATATAGATATATGTAATATTTATATCTTATAAATAAAATATACAATTGTTATAAATACATTTATAATATAATATTATATATGTAATTTTAAGATATTTTGCTTTATTTCTTTGTTTTGTGTTCAGGGAAATTTATTTCTTGGGTAACATTGAGTGTGTCTATTGTGAGCAGTAACTTGTTCCTATATAAAAATATAGAGAACAGCAACAGAATTAAGAGAAGAGATGGAACCAATGAAATACTGTAGGGAAAGTAGGATTTTTCCATCTGAAAGTTCCTATAAAATTGTACAGACATTGCTACAGATTTAGGAATATCCAGCTAAGATTTGCATTTCAGTTAACTTTTTCATCTTTTTAACCACAGCATCAAGCTTAGATTGTAGTTGCTCTCCATATTTCTACATTTAACCTTTCAACTCCTAAGTTTTCAAATTCCTTTCTCGTGAAGACCGTTATACAGCCTAACTCCTTGTCCTGTACTGCGTGACAAAATTTCTTGGGAGCTTCATGTGTCGTCTTGGTGAGGATAGTGCTTCCTTTTCTCAAACTGTCCAACAGCCAGCCAGCAGCTGTGGCTAGGAGCGAGCAGAGTTCCAAGTGACGTCTATCTTTGTATAAACACATTCTCAAACACCTTCCCAAGTGCCCTTTATGTACTCCCCGACGCTGAAGAGAATCAGCCCTGTCCTAAGCAGGAGGGCAACTATGTCACTGTGCCTCGGCCTTTACCCTTGGGCTGGCATTCCCGAGATGGAAGTAGACCACAGTATGCTAGCATGGCCCAGATTTGTGTCTGTGCTGCTGGTTCAGCAGAAGGGACACAAGGAACCACCAGCCCCAAGCACTAGAGGCTCCGAAGGCCTGAATAATTATTTTTGCAGAAGTATTAAGAAAATCTCATTATTTAACAGTCATATTCCATTTTAGTGATATATCTGTACCTGGTAAGTCCGAGAAGAGAAGAATGCATTCGTTAAAGCCATTGGCCAGAAGCCGGTCCCGCAGCTGCTGAAGAATGGCCACTCCGATACAGAATGGGAAAGAGGAATTCCCAAGTAGCAAGGTATCCCACAGGTGAAAAATTTTGTGCAGTGGAAACACATCTGTAAAATAACAAAAATACATGTAGGCTAAAAAAGTAAAATAACAAAAATTAAAAACAACCTATTTACAAGATGTCCATGTATGATTATTTCATTGTGGTCAGAAGCATTATTTCAGACCAAATATTAATATACTATTTTAACAAGATATTTGCTTTGTAAATTTACAGCTTAAGGTTATATAAAGGCATCTTAAAGTTATATTTATATTACAGACTCTAAACAACTGATTTATAAACTTTCACAAAGAATTTTTTTTTACAATTTTCTTTTCCTTATATAATGGTACAGATGTCTAACCTTGTCAATCAATACAGATGAGCTTTAAATATTACTGAATTTGGGCCTGAGATATTCTAGCGGCTAAAGTCCTCACCTTGCATGGCTGGGATCCCTTATGGCCGCTGGTTCATGTTCCAGCTGCTTTATTTTCTTTCCAGCTCCCTGTTTGTGGTCTGGGAAAGCTGTCAAGGATGACCCAAAGCCTTGGGACCCTGCACCCACATGGGAGGCCCAGTAGAAGCTCCTGGCTCCTGGCTCCTGGCTTCAGATCAGCTTAGCTCCAGCCATTTTAGCCACATGGGGAGTGAACCAATGAATCTAAGATCTTTCTATCTCTATAAATCTGCTTTTCCAATAAAAATTAATAAATCTTAAAATATTACTGAATTTATCATCTGCCATATTAAATAAAGATGTCTATGTAATAGTACTATAACTAATTGAAGCATTACATTTGTATGTAATCTATTTCGTTTCCACAGAAATAAAAGTTCAGGGGAAAAAAACTTAGTTATTAGAGATTATCTAAAAGTTAAACCTCGCTTGTAAAAGCTGTCTTCAAAAACTAAGTATTATAGTCGCTATTTATTTCATTTCTAAAATGGGCCATAACATGTGAAAGACTCATGACATGTAAAACCGGCTTTCATCCTACACAATTCTCTTTTTGGTATTCAGACATTTGGAATTATTTCTTATACAATTCTTTTATGTCAAAATTACATAAAGATATCAGATATTCAGGTTATTATGATTATAAAATATTAGGAAAGAATGGAACTATCCTTTGGCCAATGAAACAGCAAAAGACAAAGGAAAAGGATACTTACGTGTAAACATGGTCAGAAACCAAGGGATGGCATAGAGCTAGGGGTAGAAAAAGAAAGGGTTCAAGGATGAATAAAAAGAGTAAGAGATAGCCAATGCTTACCAATAGTATGGAAGTTAAGTTCTGTTCCAAACTTCTATTCATTAAGAGAATGTAGGTTACAGCAGTTCTCACACCACTGGACAATGTAATATTTATCTATACGGAAAAGTGGATCATGCTTCTCACAGACTCACTCACCAAGTATCTTCTCTTCATCAAAGGACACAGTGAAAACCATGGGGAAGCTGAATTAAATACTAGGATGCTGATTCACGCTGCGTTTCCCATCTAGCCCCTGCTGATGCTCCTGGGGAAGCAGCAGCCAAATTCTCCAGTGCCTAGGCTCCTGCCCTGTGTGGGGACCTAGGAGAGGCTTCTGGTGCCCATCTCTCGTCTGGCCCAGCTCAGGTAGCCGCAGTGGACCAAGAGGTGGAAGATCTCACTCTCTCTCTCTGACTCCAATTACTACAAGCAAGCGAAACAAGGCACGTGTTTGGCCAGTTACTACACCCTGTCCCATATTAGAGTACCCCAGTGAGATGCTCAGCTCCAGCTCAAAAACCCAACTTCCTGTCGGTGTAGACGCGACAGCCAGCAGGCCATGGCTCCATGACTTGAGTCCCTCCATATGGAGAACTAGCTAAAACCAGAGACCCCAGGTTTCCTGGCTGGTGCAGGCCTTAGCTCTGTGGGTATCCGGGGATTAATCAGTGCAAAGACGGGCTGTGTAGATCTTGACTGAATAAATGAATGAATGAATAATAATAATAAAGGTGAAACAAAGATTATTCTAACAATGTTTTTAAAAATTCATGTTCAAGAGCATATAATTAATATAATACATTAAAATTCTATGGGCTCACCAACACCAGTCACCAATTACAAATTAAAGTTCAGGAAAATAACTAGATAATGTGTAAAGCTATATTGTTTGTCCTTTGTTCTTTATCTTTCCTTTTTAAATTCTTAATTTATATTTGAAAATTCTCACTATATTGGTTCAGCTTTACAACTGTGTTAGTTACAGATGAAAGATCAAAATAGAATAATATTGGATACAAAGTAATTTTACTAAAGAAGGCACATATAAAAACATTTATAGCTGTTAGTCTTGCTAAGTTAGAGGGATTATTAGCTACTTGCAGGTTTAAACTTGTAAACTGAAACCCAACTAGAAGAAATCATACACGCTTCCAGTATTTTCCCCAGATCACAAGGTTATGTACACTTGATTTGTCACAGAGCTAAACTGCCTGTCAGCTAGGTAAATACTGCCCCCTAGCAACAGCAAGCATGAACAGCAACATTAGCATTTCATGAGGCTTGTCTCAACTACAAATAGGAAAAAATAAGAGTAGGGGGGTTCATCTTGATCCTGAAATCAGAAAATTGGGGCTTAGCAACTTGAAAATGTATAAAATTAAATCATTTAAAAGAAAATGCTTCTTGTAACAATATGGGTATTTTTAAACAGTTTTATCAAATGAATTTTTGAATTTACAAACAAATACACTTTCTCTCCAGGTATCTATCTGTATGCATAGATTTTACTATTACAAAAATAGTTGCTTTTCATTCACTTTTAAAATTCACCTTCTATAACAATGTTTGTTAACTGTGAAATATACATGATTTGGAAATTATTTCTAAAATAACCTATAACAAGGGAAATAAGTAATAAAATGAAGAACTCTAGATACATTGCCAAAGCTGCCAGCTGGGAATGTTACATGTAATGACTTTAAAGACTTTATCATGAAAAATGTGAACTTACTGTATTTAAAATTCCCAACTGGTAGCTTTGGCAATGTGATACAGAGTACTTATAAATAACACTATTTTGTTTCATTCATATTTATATAAATACTATACATTTTAGATAAAGAGAAGTTGGAAACTATGAACTCATATTGGTGGAAAATACATTAATTATATATGTTAATAAAGTAGATAGAAATCTAAAGGTCCTCATTTTATTATTTATTTCCCCTGTTAGCAGGTTATTTTAGAAATAATTTCCAAATGATGAAGATTTCACAGTTACTAACAATGCAAAAACATCTTTTGCTGCTTTTACTTTGTTGACAGTTATGCTAATTGTGAAGGAATTGCACTGATGAATTACATTGCTGGGACAGACGCACAAATCAAGGCAGTGACATTACAGAACTATAACCATACATTTGTGAAGGAAAACATATCAGTTTTACTACATATGTCCACATGGCTGTGAAGTAACATCAGTGGCGAGTACTCGTGCTTTGTCTTACAGCACAGGCTGCTGTCAGCAAGGGCCGGTGGGCAGGCACCTGTGCTGCACAGCAACTTAGATCTCTGCCTTCACGGAATGCCATGGATATTTGAAAGGATGATAAAAACAACTACGTTTGAGACTTGCCCCATGGGCCAATCTTGGTCAAAAATGAGTCAAATGAGCTTGCTGGTTGAAGAAAAAAACTGAGCTGTCAGATGAAGATTAAATTTTTAGAAAACTGTGAACTTGAACCTGAAAACTTCCTAACACTTAGTGACTTTCAGGATGAACTTTTTGAAGTACTATCATAGAACAGACATAAACAAAAATTCTTGGATTTCCTCAATAAGTTTTAAAAACTGAGACCCAGAAAGTCAGAGTACCGATGCATCACGCCATATTTCCTTTCACCTGTCTCTCAGAGTAAGGATATATTAGGTTAGAAACAGTCTGGGGTGGTAAAAGGTGTAAGCAAAGAGTTATTAAATGAGAAAACATATTAGCTCTTAACTTGTGCACATGGTTTTTAAAGTAATAAATTATTAAATCATTCCTGATGGGATAATAGCCTCTGGTTTCCAACATCTTGGCCCTGAATGAAAGGTAAACAAGCTTTATCACAGAGACCTATTATGGCTTGAGTAATAGTTTGGGTGTCCCCCAAAGGGCCATGAGTTATTGATCCAAGGAGTCTTATGATAATGGACACAGGATGGAACATAAGCTAATTACAGTGTCTGAAGTAGGGGCCATGGGAAAAGATATGATTAAATTGCTGGAGCACAGCCACGATGATATAATCATAGTGGTATGAGCTGAGGGCACACAGAGGTAGACCGAGTTAGCACTGCATGTCTCTTTCAGCTTCATGGTTTGACATGTAATCTTTGCTTCTGCACATCTCCGCCATATACCACTGTTATAAGACATTGGCCACCTCTCTGGTAACCTGTTAAACCAGAGTAAAAATAAAATTCCCTTCATAAGCAGCTCCTTTTAGGTATTTGTTGCAATAAGGAACACTAATATAAGATCCCGATTTGTGAAAGGCACTGGTGAAACTGGAGGCATCTTGCAGCACTAAATACATTTCCAGTAAATGGAATACTAAGGATATGAATAATTTTGGTCTTGATGACTATTAGGTATTCCACCTGGTCCAGCAAACTGTGCCTTATGCTCCAGCATCCAACCCAAGGAGCATATCCATTGGTGGGGTCCAAATAAACCACTGCTTTACTACTGAAACACTTTTAGAACTTAATCCATGAGCACTGGATATGGAAAAGAAAACCAAAACAAAACCAGGCCCAGTCCTACACTTTTTGCCATTGTGTCAGTGAAGCTGCCAGTAACAAAGTTCCAAAATGCCACTTTGTACTAATTTTAAAAATAATCCCAGCTTATTCTTTCACTTGGTGGAAAAATTGGTGGCTTGCATATTTTATTTATTTATTTTAAAATTTACATATTTATTTTTTAATTGTAAAGTCATACACAGAGAGCAGAAGAGACAAAGAGGAAGATCTTCCATCTGCTGGTTCACTCCCCAATGGCATCTCAGCCAGAGCTGTGATAATCTGAACCCAGAACCAGAAGCTTTTTCCAGGTCCCCCACGCGGGTGCAGGGTCCCAAGTCTTTGGGCCATACTCAACTGCTTTCCCAGGCCACAAGCGGGGAGCTGGATGGGAAGTGGGGCCTCAGGGACACGAACTGGCACCCATATGGGATCCTGGCATGTGCAAGGTGAGGACTTTAGCCACTGGGCTATTGCTCTGGGCCCAGTTGCTTGTATATTTTATGAAGAAAATGACTTTTCAAACCTTTACATATAGATGCAACGAATGACTAACTGCTGTAAATCCTTAAAAAGTTAAAAGAAGTGAAGTCAATTTGGTTTGTTTCTTATTTTGATTGGAGAAAACTTAAATTGCTGCGCTTCACAGTGAGCCATGTACATAGCATTCTCAGCTCAGACTGGAGGAGAACAAATACATGTGGTGAAATGCTGGGTCGGTAAGTGGGGAGACTTTAAAAGCCTTTTGTTTGAAGAGCCTTACTGTATCTCAGAACAGCAGAATGGGGTGAGGGCTAATGTTGGGGAAAACAGAGTAGCCACCAGAGGTCACATCCCAGATGGAATACCACAGGGCCGCTGGACCATTAGTCAAAATGAAGTGGCTTTTCCTGTATTATTTTGTAACTGGATCTTGACAAAAGTTAACTAATTGTCTCCTCTTCAGTATTGAAACATATTTAACATAGTATCATCATGAAAATCAGAAATGAATGACTATTTCCAGGCAATTCTTTCAAATTTTACCTTGGTAAAAACTTAGCTAATTTACATTTAGAAAATAGTAGTGATAAATGTATTATGAAGGAGAAAATTAGTTCTATTGCCAGAGTCCTTTCAAATCAGTTAAATGACAGTTTTTTTCCCAGCATATCTGAATTTGTTAGTTTTATTTCTAGCCATGACAGTGGTACACAAGACAAACAGTACTGAGATAAGCCTTTATCATCTCTCTTAATGGCCACCTGACAACCTCTCAGAATTTTCAAGATGAATGCTATTCATAGCTTTTCAGAAAAATTGATCCTTAAGAATGAGGATGCATTACTTTATGCTCTCATTTAAAAGTCCTAGTGTATTTTCAGAAGTAGAGACACACACCAATACAAAAATGATAAAAATCACTCTGGTTCCAGTTTTGCCAAATACAGATTACTTACCCTATTTATATGTAAATCATATAACTACCATGATATATATAATCTAAGCATCACATCAGTGCACAGTATTCCTAACTATTCAAGCTTTAGCAGTACTTCAATATTCAGAATTCTGTGACCCACAGCAAATGGGAAGGAGCCAGAAAACACAATCTCTCCTGTAATGGAAGTCTGCATTTCAATGAGGGAAGATTAATGAGGGCTTACTTTGATAGGATTAATTCCTGGGCCAGAAACTGAATTTGGGATCTCATTATCAAAGTACTCAGTCTTGCCCTTGATGGATCCTAGCCTGCATTGCTGTTAGAGGCATAGAAAGTTACTGCAACAGTTATTTTAAAGATAGAATAGTTGCACAAAATTCTGCAAGGGCACAAAAGGATGCTGCATATAGAAACTGATTAACTGTAGCTAAAATGTCATCGTTAATAGCTAAAAAGAAACCTTTGCAATTCACAACCACTATTCCTCATTGTTTTATAATCTTCGCATCTAATACACAATCTGTCTATAAAATTGAATTTTTAATTTCATATTATGTAGATTTGAGAAATGTTCTAATAAAACATTAAAAATGATAAATTTTCCATAAAATGTTTACCTTTCTGTGTTAAATAACTCATCTGCAGACTTACTGTGACAAGAAAAGGCCTACTGTGTTGCAGCATATCCTGTTAAGCCATAGATTGCAACATTGGTATTCCATATGGGAATGACAGTTCCAGTCATGGCTGTTCTATTTCCAGTCCACTTTCTTGTTAATTTACCAGGGAAGACAGGAAGAGTTGGCCCAGGTACTTGGGTGGGCCCTGGCTACCTCGTGGCAGACCAGGATGGAATTTCCTACTCCTGGCTTTGGGTTTGTCCTGGCCATGCTGACTGAATTAGGATATGAAAGATTTCTTTTTTTATGTCTCTCTATCACTTTGTCTATCAAATAAGTCTTAAAACTAAAAGAAATTGGCTGCAGATGGGGTATTTTTTTTCTCTTCACGTTTTCTCTATTAGGTTTCTCTACAGTGACAGGATTGTTTCTAAAAAGAATTTTACATTATAATCAATTTCATAGTAAATTCCTTAGCAAATTCTTCACCTTTACCCCTACAGTTTAATGTAGTATTGTATTATATTATAAATCACATTTATGATGTGAGGCATGCTGGGATATACAAAACTGAACACTTAGTATGATATTATGAACACTACTTAAATTTTTACAAGGTTTCTTTTATAGGCAATTGGGGAGTGAATCAGCAGACAGAAAAATCTCTGTCTTACATACACACATTTTCCTCTTCTTGTATCTATGCCTGTCAAATAGCATTTAAACATTTTCTATCATTTGTTTAGACAGATGCATATGGACAAAAAAATTTGTTTAAAAATACACTCTTTTCTTTAGGGCCAATTTTCTGCTTTATTTTTCATCTCCTGTTCTATTAACGTAGCAAGTACTCACATCAGGAATAAAGCCAATCTCATTGAGATGATTACTCAGCTCTGGGTCGTGGAATGCAATCATCTGAGAGAACACAGTCAGATATTCTGAAATGAAAACAAGGTTTAAGATAAACATTATTTTTATGAAGTCATTACATTCAAATATATTTATATTTGATTTATACTCTGAAAGAGATTTAATTTTTGCATGAAGATATTTTAATGAACAATTATCTATGTTACTAATCACCGGTAATGACTAAATATATAAAAAATTGCCACAAATCATTTTCTGCCTTTAGAGCCATTAGTTTATTTTGTAAGTCACAAATTATAAACGATGCTTTCCTATTAAGCAATACAAACACGGTTTCTCTAATAAAATTTTAAATCTTTCTCACATTCATTGAACGCTCCAAAAATGCAATAGGTTCTTAAATCAGGAAAAATATTTGTAAGTATTCACAATTACAATAATTTTGCCTCAAATTTGTTCACATATATGGATATAGGCATCTCTTCTAGTTCTAATTTATTTTCATCTAAGGAACCACATCTGGAATAATTAGAATAATTAACATTATGCCAATCAGAAGGCATAACAGGCAATTAAAAATGTCTTCCATTGATTCTAATCTTGTTCTCATCCACAGAATTCAGTTGAAATTTTTTCCCCATTATTTTAGCAAGCTATTACTTTTGCCAATTTATTCATTATGTATGAATCTAAACAAAATGGTGCTAATAATCTACTGAAGATCAAATAATTTTTACTCATTAAACCCACAAAACTTTTATTCCCTAAAAAACATAGAATTGTGAGCATTTGGGATAGTGGTTACGGGCATGTGTATACTGGAATGCCCTGGTTCAAGCTCTGGCTCTTTTCCTAAATCCAGCTTCCTGCTAATGTGCCTGGCAGCAACAGCATTCCTCAAAATCTGGGTCTTCCGCACCCAGACGGAAGACCTGCACTGAATCCGCAGCTCCTGCTTCAGCCTGGCCTCACTTCCGCCACCGTGGGCCTCGCGCCAGTCAACAAGTGGGTACCGATTCTCTTTTCAGTCTCCCTGCCTCCAAACACACAGGAATAAAAAATTTAAAACAAAACAAAAAACCAAGACAAAATTTGTATGTATTGTATTAAGCTTAAGTTTTAAAATTTTCTAAAATGGAAATATTATCAGCCCAGTAATAATTTCTGCTTATTAATCTCAACTCTTTTTCACTTTAGTTAGAAGTGAAAAATAATATATGCATACTTTTTCTTTTTTGCAAGCTTTTTGTTTGTACTGAATCAAGAAACAGTAGTGAATTCTAGACAATTCATTGTTGCAAATAACCTTTCCTTTTTTAATTAATCTTACTTGTACTGGTTACATTGATAGCAATTTTCTTATAAAGCAATGATAGTCAGAGCATCACATCATAAAGAAAAGGAGATCCTGCTGTAATAGGACACATAATGACAAATTATATGTCCAGACCTATATGAATTTTTATTTATGCTGGATAAAGAATTTTTGGGGGCCCGGCGCAGTGGCGCAAGTGGTTAAGGTCCTCGCCTTGCATGCCCAGGATCCCATATGGGTGCCGGTTCTATCCTGGCAGCCCTGCTTCCCTTCCAGCTCCCTGCCTGTGGCCTGGAAAGCAGCTGAGGATGGCCCAAAGCTTTGGGACCCTGCACCCACGTGGGAGACCCGGAAGAGGCTCCTGGCTTTGGATCGGCATAGTATCGGCCCGTTGTGCTCACTTGGGGAGTGAATCATCAGACGGAAGATCTTCCTCTCTATCTCTCCTCTCTGTATATCTGCCTTTCCAATAAAAAAATAATAAAAATAAAATCTTTAAAAAAGAATTTTTTGTACTTTATACTTTTTTCATTATTTGGTGTTTGTTCTATTGCAATGTATCCATTATCTTCCACCTGTTCCTTTCAGAACAAGAACAAAAAAGAACAATTTACATCACCTTCAAAAATTAAACACTGAATACCCACACATACGCGAAGGCCCCAGGGAAAGTTTTTAACTACTTGTTCTTTTTTTCAATTAGTGCTGGTATGTTAATAGTCTCAAATTACCCAGAAACCAGGGGTATATAACATCAACAAGAACACACATTCAACTGTGTTTTTATATAAATACATAGCTATTAACTTCTACAAGCATAATTCATTTTAAACTGGTTAATTCATGCCTCAGGCCATTCTCCACAGCTATGCTCTCGTTTATTATTTATCATTCTTATTGGAACATAAGAATATTACTATGTGGAATTTCACAGCTAATTAAGGATCTACTGAAGAAACAGTCGATCATGAAAACATTTTGCTAGTGTTCTGCCAAACATTGATGGCTGGATTTGTATATGTATTATAATTCCACATACATATGCAGAACACACAAATATTCACATTTATATTATAGATTTCATACTACTTTACTTATGTCAATATAATTTATAAAGCTTTAAGTTTTAGTTACTTAGGATAAACTTTCACATGCTGGCAAATGCTTGAAAGCAAACTACTTTGAAAGCGTGTTGGTGGCTGATGGGGTCTGCAGTCAATAAGATGGTTTTAATGCTGAGAAGCCCTCAGAGTAGAACTTTGGGACTAGGGGACACAGGTGTTATTCATCTAACATATCAGTAAAATGTCCTGTAAAAAAATAATCTCAGAGAAGCCTTGCAAAAATAACCAAAATTGTGGCAGCACCAAAGGAAATAGTCACTAGCCCCTGAGACCAGGAAAATATAGCAGATTCGTTGCTGTTGTTGTTGTTACATTTCTCGCCCATGCCTTCTCCTTTGGTCAGCTTTGGTTTTCTTATTTGTGAAATAAGGAAGCCAGTTCTGACCATCTCTTTCAATTTTAAAAAATTCAGAATTGTATGCTGGACTCAGAACCCTAACCAAGAAAAGAGAGAAGACAAAACAGGTCAATCAACCATCTCAGCTATATGTTGGCAGTGAAATACAGGGCAAAAAGAGACTCTATGATGGACTATGTCAATCAGTGGATTCTTCAAAGACCTCATACTGCTTGGAGTGGCAAGATTGGCAGCGATTCATAACTGGTGAACTATCAAAACCACTTGTGCCAAGAACCTTGGAGCATACCCTACATGTGGGACCTGGGGAGGGTGGGAAATTGGGTGGGCCTTCTGCCTTAATACCCCCCTTTAAACATGAAGGAAACAATATGGAAATAATAGTCTTACCCACTTTCCTACAGTCCTTCAACCTTTTTACCTAATTAACTATGTAAAGATTGTCAAAATTATAATAAAAAAATTGAGAAATCTAAAAGATCCTCTCAAAACCTTTCTGAAGCGGACTGACATAAATGATCAAACAATTTCTGTACATATTGCACACCTGACATTTTTTCACTTTTAAGTAAATTTCGTTTTATAAATTTAAGAAAATTTTACTTTTTATAACTTTATTTTAAAGAAAATTTCTTTACTTCTGGGTAAAGAAATTACTCTATCACAATAGAATGAATGAAACTGGTACCATGCCATATTCCAAGTTATTTTTTAAAAATTAACTAAAAGTCTCCTAGAGTAAATAAAACATGTCAAAATGCATATGTTCTTCATTTATAAGTAAAACTGATAGATTTTAAGGATAGCTACAAGCAGACATTGATCAGATTCAGAAAGGATTCCATGGATAATATTTTTTATTCTTTTTTTAAAGAGGTATTAAATTCTGTCAAAGCATTGTGATTGTGATTTACACCATATGATGACAATATGAATCTTGTTAAAATAATCACAGATAGTATTCTATAACCAACAGGTAAAAGATACTTTTGAAAAGAATATTTATGAAAATTTCCCATCAAAGTTAAAATGTAGTCATATCTAAATATAATTTTTCACTTTTCATTTCATTTTTAAAGATTTATTCTTTTTGCTTGAAAGTCAAAGTGACCTAAAAGAGAGAAAGAAAGAAATCTTCCACCTGTTGGTTCAGCTCCCCAAATCTCTGGAGCAGCTAGTTTTGAGCCAGGTCAAAGCCAGAATCCTAAGATGCCATCTGGTCCTTCTATATTCAGCGGCTAGGCCCAAGGGGACCAAATATGTGGCTATCTTTGTGCTGCTTTTTGGGGACATTAGCAGGGAGCTATATCAGAAGCAGAGAAGCCAAACCTTGAACCAGTACTCTGATATGGATCTGGTGTCACAGATGGTGGCGCAACAAAGCATTACAATGCTGACCCCAATTTTCCACATTTTAATACAGCCTTGTACTTGAAAAAGAAAATCGATTGTTCTTTTACCTTTTAGGCTAATAAGAGATCTTCTTTCCTTTAAAACACCTTTTCTTACTATATACTTGAAAATGACAATCCCCAATCAACTCTGCATAGTACTTTCACAAGACACTGTCCTATTTTTGTAGCTGTTACAAAATACAACACAACAAAACAAACCTCAGGGATCTAATGCAGAGATCTGATTTCAGAGTCCTGCTTGTGGACCTTCTTAAATTTTCCTTTCTGTTAAGGTTTCTGTTTTCAGTCTGTTAGTTGGAATAAGGACAAGAAGAATGGAAGATGATAGATATAAAGCAAATTACTTTCTGTCCAAAATTAGAAATGGTATTCTCACTTGTGTAACTGTTTGTTATTTGACACCTGGCTGCTAGTGTATCATACAGATGCTAAGGTTAAGTAAAGATGAATAGACAGACAGCCCTGGGTCTCGTATCAAGCAATAATAACTAAATCATTTAGCGATATGTTTCACTGACTGCACTCAAAAGTAGCGAGGTACTTGAATGCAGATAAACTCAAATTATTTCCCAGGACAAAGTTTTCAGAAAATTTGGCCTACTTACTAAAGGACAAGCACTTCCTTTAAACTAGATATGATAGGGGGCTCAAAAGAGTAGAAAGGAAAAAGATCTTTCATGCTACATTTATGAGCCATTTCCTTTTTTCTCTAATTGAAAGGAAAAAGAAAGTAAAGCAGACAAAAAAAGCAATATCTCTATTAAGAATATTTTCTGTTTCAAGAAAAGTCTCCTTTGCCACATTTCACAAGGCATTCGTGAAAAGGGCAATAAAATATGCTCAATGTGTTCATTACTGTCCCCAAATAGCCTCTTATTAAAATAATCAATGAGCAAGATTTGCATTGAATTGAACATATGCAATGTGCTGGGTTTTTTTTCTAGGTAGCCTGTAGCATGAAACTGCATAACCTTTTTGTTAGTATTATTATATGGAGAGAAAGGGACTCACTCCAAAAACCCTTTATTTTTTTTGACAGTCACACTTCAGACTTTGTCCACCTTCTTCCCTCACCTTCAAAGACTTCCTGAAAGTCTGTGTACTGTGACTGTTGTCATGGGCCCCGAGGAGTCTCACTTGGCATTTGCAGACACAGCAGATGGGGCAGTAGTGCTCTTCAATCCTTAAAAACACTCTGATTCAGTAGTAAAATCACCGCAGGTATTGTGACACCACATTAAATGCTACAGATACCATCTGGCAGAGGATGTTATTGTTTACCTCAAAGGGCTTAGAGACACAGTTACGAGAAAACTGGGAAATTTTTAACTCAATTCTATTTCCCAGATTTATACTTTATCTTTTTTCTAGCTTTCCTTTCTAACTCATACTAAGTAAATCTTCTATGAGAGACTAGACCTTGGATTTATAAAACAGAAGAGTATGTCTAACGATGTACCAAAATTTCAGTGGCTAATTTGGGGTGCTTCTTTCTTCACTGGCCGGAAGCTGACTCTTCCTTCAATGTGCCTGTCCTCAGGTCAGTCTATCCTGCAAACTACTTACTTGTTCTCTAATATCACTGGATTGATTCTAAACAATATGTCCCTTTCAAATATCTCCATTACTTTCTGTTTAAGTTTAAAATCTTTGCTAATGTCTAAATTCAAATCTGAATTATTTAGGCAGTTTAATACTAAATGAATTGCTACTTGGTTAAGTCAACAGCAGTTCTGCCAGTACTAATAAGACTGTGCCTAAAATGATAATGAGTCTTCATTTAGGCAGAAGTAATTACATTTATTATCTCTTTAAAATTCATATTGGCACTTGGCTAACTCAACAGCAGTGATGTCGATAATAATTAGATTGTGCCAAAATATAATAAGTATTCATTGAGGCAGGAAGTAATTAAATTTATTACCTCTTAAAATGCCTACAGGTAACAAGATAATAGGATTAAGTTTATAAAGAAATAAACAGGGCATCCTAAATACATATAATTTTTCTACTGATATGTAAGAGAAAAGTGTTTTAAATGCTTATAAGTAAACAAAAATTACATATGCATATATTCAAATATTCATCTTTTATATGTAAAATATATTTTGTATAATATATTGCCATATATATTATACATATATACAAATATATATGTATACATGTACACATATATACAAACATATGTTATACAATACACATGTACACAAATATATATGTGTGTATAATATATATGTATATGTATGTATTTTCCTGTTAATGTACCTAGGAAAGCCACAAACCATGTCCTAAGTGCTAAAGCCCCTGACACACATGTAGGAAACCTGGATGGAATTCTTCATTCCTGCTTTTTACTGTTCCAGCTCTGGCTATTGTGATCATCTGAGAAGTGAGTAAATGCCTGGAAAATGCACTCCTCTCTCTCCTCTCTCTCTCTGCCTATTCCTCTTCTCTCTCTCTCACCTAATCCCTGTACCTTTTCCTGTCTGTTTCTCTCTCAAATAAACGAAAATGTTTTAGAAGTTTCAATTTAATCTTTCAACAAATAGTTTTACTAGTACTGTAACAGGTACTGCTTTCATAAATGGAGGCTCTTAAGATAAGCAACACTGATTCTTTTTGCAAAGACATTTTATAAGATAATATAGGAGATACCTATGAAAGTAAGTAATTATAAGCCAATGAGACCGTCGTATACACCACTGTAATAGCACAAAGCATGAAGTGGAAGGGCTGCAATAGCTTGATCTGTGGCAAAGAAAAGATGCATCATGTCTGAAAAGATTTCATAAGAGAAATACTTGCTGAATTTCAAGTTTGAAAAGGATTTTTTCTTTTTTTGTGAAAAGAAAGACAATAAAGAGAATCAGTGTTACTGAAGAACATAGGTGCAATATTGTTAAAAAAAATACTAGCTAATCAAATCCAACAACACATTAGAAAAAATTCAGTTGATCAAGTGGGATTTATCTATGGTATGCATGGATGGTTCAACACACATCAAGTAAAAAATGTGATTTATCACATTAATAGACTAATAGAAACCATATGATTGCCTTTAAAGATTAACAGAAAGCGTCAGATAATATACAACAACTTTTACCAAAATTTTAAGCAAACTGGTTATACAATAAACATTCCTCAACATAATCAAGGCAACATATGAAAAACCCATGGCCAGTACCATACTGAATAGAGAAATGCTAGAAGCATTGCCACCAACACTGGGAAGCATACATGGATGCCTACTCTCACCACTGCTGTTCAATACGGTCAGGACATTGCAGCCACAGCCATTAAGCAATAAAGAAGAAATCAGAAGGATACAAATTAAAAACAACAAAGTCAAGCTATCCCTGTTTGCAGATAGCATGATTCTCTGTATGTTAGAACTGATAAGAGAGTTTCCTAAAACTGCAGAACATAAAATCAATACACAAAAATCAACTTCATATACACAAACACAATAGATGAGAAACAAAGTGAAATCAGTCCTATTCACAATAGATGTAATAAGTTTAAATACTTTTGAACAAACTTAGCCAAGGATTTGAGAGCTCTCTAAGGCAAACATTATAAAACATTAAAGAATACAACAGAAGATGACACGAGAACCTGGAGAAATCTGCAATGTTTGTGGACTGGCTGAATTAGTATCAAAATGTACTAAAAGCAATTTGTGACTCAATGTGATCTCAATGAAAACAGCTATGACATTCTTCTGAGAACTAGAAAAAATGCTAAAAATACATATGAAAACATAGGAGACAACAAAAACAAAATGGAATGTACCAAAATGCCAAACTTCAAGACAAACTAAGGAAACTGTAATCAAAACAGTCTGGGACTGACAGAGAAACAGACACGAAGATTAATGGAACATAACATATGTTCCAGAAAAGAACCACACATCTATAACCAACAAATTTTTGACAAGTAAGCTAAAATCAACTGAAGGAGCAAGGACAGTCTCTCTAACAAATAGAACTGAGGAAACTGGATGTAGGTGTGCAAAAGAAGAAACAAGACCTCTTCCTTATACCTTATTCAAAAACAACTCTAAATGGATTAAGGGTTTAAATCTATGACTTGATACCATCAAATCACTGCAGGAAAACTCTGCAGGACATAGCCACAGGCAAGGAAAACTCTGCAAGGAAAAGAGTCATAAAAGTGAACAATGCGAGAAAAGATTTTCAAATTATGCAACTGATAGAGGGTTAATATCTAGGATCTATAAAGAACTCAAGAAACTCAACAACAATGTATAATCAATTTACAAAATGGATAAAGGTCATGAAAAGTCAATTTTCAAAGGAAGAAATACAAATGGCTGACAGACACATGAAAAAATTCTTGGGACCACCAACCATCAGGGAAATGCAAATAAAAACCATAGTGTAACAGTGAGATTTCCCTTCATCACAGACAGAATGGCTCTCACCCAAAACACACACATACACACACACACTTGCTGCAAAGAATGTGAGAAAAAAGATATCCCAGTGCAATATTGTAGGGAATGTAAATAGTAGAACCATTATGGAGTTAAGGAAGACAGTTTGGAGATTCCTCATAGATCTGAAAATAGATCTCCTATGTGACCCAGAGAGTTCACTCCTAGGAATCTATGCAAATGAAATGAAACCAGCATACAATGGAGTTACTTATACACTGATGCTTTTTGCAGCTTACTTCACTGTAGCTAAGATACAGAATCAACCTAGATGTTCATCGAAATTATGTATATATTATACACACACACACACATCTTGGAATATCACTCAGCCATAAAAAAAATGAAATCCTTTATGCTACAACAAAATGTATGCAAATGAAAACCATTATGTTTACTGAAATAAGCCAGTCCCCCAAACAGAAATATCATGTGTATCCAGGTCTGTGGTAACTAACACATACAGTATAAAAAATGAAATCTATATGAATCAGACTGACATTTTAAGATTTATTTACTGTTCATAGATTTTGTCTACACTTTCAGGAATAGGTTTTCCTTCTAATTGTTATGTGCTTAAATTTTTGCCTAAAGGACTGTTAAGCCTATGGTTGCAAGGTGCAATGAAAGTATGTCATTGCAAAACGTAAAAAAAAATCAAAGGAGGTAGGAGGAGGGTAGGTGGGAAATGCGAGCGGGGGGGGGGGGGGGAGGAGGGTAGGGTGGTAAATATCACTATGTTCCAAAATTGTTTTTGTGAAATATGTGAATTCTCCTCACTTTATGACAAAAAAGGTAAAACGAAAAATATATAGGGCCACCATAATTATATCAGCAATAACAGCACTCATAAATAAATAGTAGCATTTATTTATTATTTCTATGCTCCTGGTATTTAGATTTTCATTTTAACTTTGACAAGATTTCATTTCTGATATAAGGAAAATACTATCAGAAAGCTTAATTGCCCCCAAACCATCGAGACTTACAGTGGGATCCAAGAGTAACCCTGACAGCCTCTCAACAGGAGGTCATACACACAGAGCAGGAAGGGATCCCAGAGCAGAACGGAGGATAAGAGGAGGTCTGTATCCTAATCCCAAAAACCCCCGGAAGCCTCCCAAGTGCTTCTCCTCAGAAGCAGTGGATACTTCATCAAGGATTGTCAGCATGGAAACCAAGGACCAGATCCCGACTGCAAAGGAGATCATAGGGAATCTGAGTAGCCTCCTAGGCAGAGAACTCTGAGGTCAGTGATTTCCAACTGGATCTACAACAGGGGATTGAAGTAGCCCGGAACCCTTCTCATAGGGTCTGGTGACATTGGAACAATAGCCGGGAGCCCTGGGTGGTCCTCAGAGAAAAAAGAATTGTAAATTTCCTTCTGGAGCTTTCTCTAGTCCTTACTTAATTCCAACTTTGGCTCCCCATCCTCTCTTGCACTGACCATCAGGGTTGCTCAGGAGCCCCCAATTAGCTCAGACAGAGACTAATATAGAAAGCTTTCAACAGACAGGAAAAAGTCAACTGGCCTGTAATTGCTCAGCCTGTACCTTACTGGTCAGGTTCCCAATTTGGCTTTTCCTAGACTTTACTGGGTAGAATCCAGAGTTCAGGTATTTCTCACTTGCTAAGTTATTGGGGATATCTCTGCTCACCGACCTAAGACTGTTCCACTCCTCGATTGTTAATGTATGGCTTGTGAGAGTTTAAAGTCTGCTTTGACTATCCTAAAATGCACAAAGTTCTATAAAATATTGCTTGAATGCTATAAACTGCTAAGTTTAAATTAAAAAAAAAAAGAAAAACCTTAACTGTCCAAAACTATATAACAAATAGTAAAACTTAGGATTTGTAGTGTTTGATTCAGAAGTCTACTACTTCAAAGAAGCGGTTCAGAAAATAAGAAGACTGAATGGTCAGTCAGTCTTTCTAATTGAATTCTGAACTCTGATGGAGGGGCAATTTGGGTGTTAAACATGGAAATGAAATTAATGAAAAAGATTTTTTAATCCTTTAACCATACTACTACTCATATTAAGTTTATTCCACACCAAAGCATTTCATATGCACTTTGAGAGAGAGACAAACAGCATTTTCTTATTTTCTTAAATTAGCATAAAAGCATTTACCCTGGGTTGAGAGCTAATATTAGGTAATTAGAAAACTATCATAATTCTTTGTGGATTGAAGAGACTAAATTTTCGATCACTTTCATGAGTTTTAGTGATCTATCATTACTATATTTCATTGAATAAAAATCATCAATCTAATCAAATATTGGTTACTTTTGACTTAAGTACCTCTTCCCTGTAAAAAGAGAAGCAGACATTTGCTTACCTTGGATTACATGAGAGTTGTCTTTCAAGAAGAAGTTGTACAGGTATTTGGGAATAAAAGCAGACATACATGCATAAGCCAAAGCTAAGAAAAAGAAAGGGGCAAAAATCACCAAGAATTAGTGAATAACATGACTGACCAGCATCATTCACTAAGTACACATTCCTAAAGTCAAAATCTAAGGGGAAAAGTTCACTGTGTTCTAAAACAGAAAACAGGAACATAAAATAATCCTTTTTGAACATTTTGAACACAAACAAATGTCAAATTCTTTAAGTGATGGGCATGTCAGTGAACTTGATATGATCAATTTAACCTCATATGCATGTATAAGAGACCCTGATAAATATGTACAATTAATATCTGTCAAACATAAAACATGTATTTGTTAAAAAGTAATGTTTTTTTTCTAGAATTTCAAATTACTGTGGTAATCTCTATCCTACAACTATAACTATGTACATTTTTAATTCTCTAAACATGATTACCATGACAAATAAATTATATAACCCTCCTAATCCTTAATTACTGCTGATACAAACAATGGTCTGAAAAATTTGGATTTAAGATCACTAGATTTAACCTGTTATTTCAAATACAGAATCTTATTACTCTTGGATCAAGAGTAGTGATGACTGGTTATGTCTAATTATCACAGCAAAAACTTGTTTAGACTAATCAATCAGTGAGGGTATCAGAAAATGCACATTTTAAAACTATTTTTTTTTAAGATTTATTTACTTTTGCTTTTTATTTCAAAGACACCTTTCATAGACAGGAGAGAATTAGAGCGGTCTTCCATCCACTGGTTCACTCCTCACATGGCTACAACAGCTGAAGCTGAGCAAATGTGCAGTCACAAGCCAGGAGCTTCCTCCTGATCTCCCACATGATGGCAGCGACCCAAGAACTTAATCCATCCTCTACTGCTTTCCCAGTTCATATCCAGGGAGATGATTCAGAAGTAGAGCAGTCGGGACTGGTACCCAAATGAAATGTCACAGCAACGTGACAGGCCACCAGGCAGGATCCAATAAGTACATTGAAAAATCCATTCAAATAACAAGATTTAATTTATTTGAGATTATGGTATCTAAATTCAATTGCACAATTCTAACGATACAGAATTTTAAATAAATGGAGATTCTGAGATTAGGTATCCAGAAATTCATGTCAGTATATGAAAACAGGTTCTCTACATGTCACAGAAGTAGGAATTTGGGATTAGAATCAATAAACTTTAACAAGTAGATCATTTTAAAATCTAGTACAAAAAAGGTACTATAGAAAATGGACAGAAAAAAAATTTAAACGCTGTCCAAAAAAAAAAAAAGACAAAAATTATTACTGTATAAATAACTAGAATGTATAACAGACACAAGACAAATTTCCCGAAACACAAAGTTCAGTGTAAGTTCAGGGAAAAGAACAAAATAACAAAAAACTTTTCACACAGAGCAGGTATTTCAAAGATAGACATCGAAGAAGCAAAATGGAGAGGGAAACAGAGCCCATAGCAACTTCTTTGAAAGTAAACTTCGAGGGCCCCGGCAGCCATGGAGCGTAGTGGAAACTTCCCCCACGTGGGTCAGGTGGCTGCCTGGGTGGGTCTTGGCTGCCATGGAGGGTAGGGGAAAGAGGAACCTTGCCCCACTCCCACCCCAAATGCAACAGCTGCTAGGGACCTGGGTTCCAATGGCACTGGGTGAAACTCTTGGGCCACCAGCAGCACACTCGGAACGTGGGATCGTATATTTTCAGGGAGACTGGGGATTGCACAGGTGAAGGTGAGTGGTGGATTAATGCCCAGGTGAGGAATTGCTATTGAGGGACATCGCTGGATAAGGGCATTATATGCAGGTGAGGAACGACTCCTGAGGGACTCCCAACTACAAGGCCATTGTACTTGCGGGTAAGTCAGAAGACTAACAAGTGGTGTTTTGGAAGTGAGAGATCGGAAAACCTATATGGGTCAGACCAATGCACCAGCCCACGTGGGAATTCTAAACTAGGCTTGTTAGCATGGAACATTGCTGACCACCACATGCTAGCCCACACAAAGCTATGGCTGGGGCCTGTCTGGCAGGGCTAGATCCCAGTACCTGTTAGTGTCAGAACAGGGGACAGGTCAGATTAGCCTGGGCCATGACACTAACCAGCACACAAGCAAACCAGGTTATGAGGTAGACTCTGGGGGATATGTGGCCTAACACTGTTGAACTACAAATCTGATGGTTAGCTTAAGAGTTGGGGTGGTGGGGCCCGGCACCATAGCCTAGCAGCTAAAGTCCTCACCTTGAACATGCCAGGATCCCATATGGGCGCTGGTTCTAATCCCAGCAGCCCCACTTTCCATCCAGCTCCCTGCTTGTAGCCTGGGAAAGCAGTCGAGGATGGCCCAAAGCCTTGGGACCCTGCAGCCACATGGGAGACCTAGAGGAAGTTCCTGGCTCCTGGCTTCGGATTGGTACAACACCAGCCATTGCAGTCACTTGGGGAGTAAATCATTATATTAAAGGTTTTCTCTGTTTCTCCTACTCTCTGTATATCTGACTTTGCAATAAAAATAAAATACATCTTAAAACCAAAAAAAGTGTTCAGGTGGTGATGGGATGAGCTAGGCGTGACCATGAAACCCACCAACACTCACGGGTACTGGAGCTTGGAATAGGTTGGGCAGGTCCAGGCTGTAGCACCCACATGCACATCCTACAACAGGGTGTGGAGTGGGCCAAGCTGCAACATCCACCAGGTCATACAAAGGCTGGGAGGAAGGGGTAGGCTGTGCCAGGTAGGGACCTGCCACCTGCTGGCATGTTTAAGATTTGGGATTGGAGGTGAGCCAAGTGGGGCAACCTGGGCAACTCCAATAGTGGGTCATAGCTCCCAATGGTGAGCACATGGTCCAGGCCTGGGTTTTGGGCAGGCTGGACAAGGTAGCTCCATTTATTGGCAAGTGTATGGGTTGGTTTTGCAAGGGAGTGGATTGGATAGGACTGAGCAGACCTTAGCCTAGTGGTTAAGAGCAGAAACCAGGATGGAGTGCAGATCATGCCAGGTTAGGCTATCACACCTGCCAGTTTGCATGAGCCAAGTATGGGAGCAGACTGAGCAGGGCCAGGTTCCAACACCCACCAGCAAGAGTTGGGACTGGGGGTAGGCCAGGTCAGGCCAGGCTGCAGCACCCAAAGGCAAAGTCTAAGATGGGTGAAGGACAGTTCCAAGCTGGGTCAGAGCAACCACCAGCATGCACAAAATCTGTGACTAGAAATAGGCCTGGTTGGGGAGCTAAGGGGACACCCTGGCAAGACTGTGGTTCCCATGGGTGAGCATGAGGGCCAATGTAGGGGCTGAGGTCTGGTTGGGACATAGCAGCAGTCTCTCTTGGCATGGGTGTGGACTGGGTCTTGGATGTGCCAGACTGGGCTAGACTCCAGCACCCACTGGTGCTTGCTGAGAACAAGGATGAGTGTAGGATGGGCTGGGCTAGCGTGATCTGTGTGTGGGTGTGGACCAGGCTTGTCTGGTCTGTAGTGCCCAACAGTAAGAACCAGAATGGCGAGGGCCAGTCGGAAAGGATACTATTCCCACTAGGACAGGAGGTAGACTAAGCAGAGCTGGGCCATGGACCCACCAGTGTGTGTGAGATCAGATCTGGCATTGGGAAAGGTTGTGATGGAGGAGCTTAACAACTCCTCTCCAGGGACACAGTCCCTGCAGGTGAGCACAAGAACCACCACAGGGAACAGCCTAGACCATTCTGTCCTTCCCTCTGTAAATCTTTCTGATAAAAAAAATCTAGAAAAAAAGTGTACTTGAACTAAAACCAATCTTTAGAAAATTTAACATTATCACCAGTGTAGATAAATGCATTTAGAATAGTCAATCCAGATCCCACTAAATCTCTAATTGCATCCTGATCACAACCACCTCTCTAATAATAACAGTGATAATAATAAATCTTCATATCTTCTAAGATTTATCAAGCAGATTATTTCGTAAAATTTATAGCATTTACAAGGGAGAGAGCAAGAATCTTAAAGTAGTAACAGAAATCTTGGTTTGATTCAAACATTTTAGGAAAATATAAACTATAATTATTCAGATGACAGAGAGACTTACCTTCATTATTGAAATTTAGATACAGGAATGGAGCACAAAGTGAATCAAGACCTGATGCAGAAAGGATGAGAAAAAGGGGTCAAATTAATATAATCCAGCCAAACTACATAGTTATCTGATTCAGTTCTTTACATTACATTACTTCCAGATTTAGATTATGCATTTTATCTACTCCATAATGTGCAGAAATGTTTTTAAAACTTCGTGGAAGGGCCCGGTGCGATGGCTCAGTGGTTAAGGTCCTCGCCTTACATGCCTGGGATCCCATATGGGCACCAGTTCTAATCCCAGCGGCCCTGCTTCCCTTCCAGCTCCCTGCCTGTGGCCCGGGAAAGCAATCGAGGACAGCCCAGAGCCTTGGGACCCTGCTCCCGCATGGGAGACCCGGAAGAGGCTCCTGGCTTTGGATCGGCATAGCATTGGCCGTTGTGCTCTCTTAGGGAGTGAATCATCGGATGGAAGATCTTCCTCTCTGTCTCTCCTCTCTGTATATCTGCCTTTCCAATGAAAATAAAATAAATCTTTAAAAAAAAACTTCGTGGAAAATGAATTTAAAAGAGAATTTAATAAGAATTTAATAAGTTTATTTTTGATGCAAAAAACCTGAAATCTATACAAAAGCTTTTCATAATATGCATTTTGCAGGAGCTCTTTACAGAACTCATATAGAATTTTATGAGTTACAGTAAAGGGTAAGTTACATTGCCTGCTAGGTACTAAATGTCCAATACAAATCAGTTATATGATTATGATGTCAACAGAAATATATTTTGATGAGAAAATGTATCTGGTCCTAATCATTTCAAGTTGGCAGTTACTTATTTTACTGTATATTTTCTCATGTAAGACAAGAAGACTTGCTTTATACATCCTTTTCCCTTTGGGATTATTAAATATTTTGAAAATTGTTAACTGACATAAAAATACATTATTTTATTGATAATGTTGTTCATGTCTTTGCAAAGAATTTACATAAATATCCCCAAACTGTTTCTAGATATAGATTGTCTCAAAAAAAAAAAAAACCCAACAGAACTTTAAAAAATGTTTCATGTTAGCTATGGCCAGAAATAGAAAGTTGAAATATAAAAATAATTGCTCATAAAAACACATTAACATATTGGTGGAATGGACTTTGTATTTTTCAATTGTTTCATGATCACAAAAACAATGGCAAAAGGATAAATAGGGTATTGAAGAAATAAGAAGAAAAAAAGCAATTCAAGCTGATAGCCTATCGTTTAATTTCTAGTAACAATAAGCACAAATTATTAACCATTAATAAGAATCTTGATTAAACAAAATGAATTATGATATAAAATTACATTGCTATTTGAATAGTAATTACTTAGAGACTACAAGAATGGGAATGAGTGTTAGAAGTTGGACAATGAGCACCACAATGAGTTAGAAAAAAGGAATAAATCTCACTGTTGCACAGTATGGTAGAATGATTATAATCCACGAAATTTATTAAATGTTCTATAAAGAACCAGAGGAGGAAATCAGTAGGTTTCAAATATAAAGAAGTGAGTGTTTAAAGAAATGCTAATACTATTGACGGGACTTTGATTAAATATGCATACATGCATACAATTTTCATTCTGCATTTGTTACATATAAAAATTTATTTTAAATGTGGAGTCACAAAAATTATTTTAAAAGTATTAGTAAATGTATTCACAAACATTAAAACATCAAAGATATTCTTCCAATAGTGCTAATCATCATGATGGCAAACTGTTTTGTTTTAAACTTTTTAGTGTATCATGATATTGTGGGTACAGACAATGGTAGCCAGAATATCCTATTGTCAAGGTATATTTAACGGTTTCATTGGGCATACTCCTCACATTCAGGAGTAGAGATGCATTCTGCAACATATCTTCACTTCCCAGTATCCATTATATAGTTCAACTAGGAGAACATATGCATGAGAATACATGTTAACCTATGTATCTACTGCTTTCTTATTTTTTAAAATATTTGTCTACTTTGATTGGAAAGGCAGATCTACAGAAAGAGAGAGAGAAAGAGAGAAGGGTATTCTATCTGCTGGACCACTACCTAGAGGCTGCAGTTGTTGGAGCTGAGCTAATCAGAAGCCAAGAGCCAGTAGCCTCTTTTGGGTCTCAGGTGCAGGGTCCCAAAGCTTGGGCCATCCTCTACTGCTTTCTCAGACCACAAGAAGGAAGAGAGATGGGAAGGGCAGCAGCTGGGACAAATTCAGCGCCAACATGGGATCCTGGCAAATGCAAGACGAGGATTTAGCCACTGGGTCATCACGCAAGACCCTGAACTTTTATTTTGCAGGAAGATTGTGTTCTATCAGAGAGAACATATGGTACTTGTCCTTTTGGGATGAGCATATTACACTTGTATCTCTAATTGGGACCATTTTGTTGCAAATGGTAGAATTTCATCTTTTAATGGCCAAGCAGTATTTCACAGAGTAGATCTGCCACAGCTTCTTCATCCATTCCTCTTTCAAAGGGCGTCTGGGTTGTTCACATGTCTTCACTGTTATGGATTGTACTGCTATAAATGTAGGGTTGTAGGTCATTTTTTCATATGCCCAGATTTTGCTTCCTTTGTACATAGTCCTAGTCCAGGAACACAGTAAATTTCCCTATCTGTTAATGTCTTCTATTTCCTTTTTCATTGTTTTGTAATTTTCATTATAGAGGTTTTCCACACCATTGATTAGATTTATTTTATGGTGTTTAAGATTCTTCCCCTCTATTTAACAGAACTTAATGACAAGCTCTTTCTCAGGCATGGAGTTATTTTTGCAAACTAGAGACATCAATTTATGTTTATTAATTTTGCACCTTGTCATCCTGCAACATTATAGCAGTTTCTTGATTGACTGTTTTGGTTCCCCTTTTAGAGAATCATATCATCTGCTAACTGGGATGTTTTCTAAAGAGATTTATTTATTTTTATTGCAAAGTCAGATATACAGAGAGTAGGAGAGACAGAGAGGAAGGTCTTATGTCCCTTGGTTCACTCGCCAAGTGGCCTCAATGGCAAGAACTGAGCCAATCTGAAGCCAGGAGCCTGGAGCCTCTTCCAGGTCTCGCACGTGGGTGCAGGGTACCAAGGCTTTGGGCTGGCCTCAACTGCTTTCCCAGACCACAAGCAGGGAGCCACATGGGAAGTGGAACTGCCAGGATTAGAACCGGAGCCCATATGGGATCCTGGCGCATACAAGGCAATGATGTTAGCTACTAGACTACCGTGCAGAGCCCTAACAGGGATAATTTTAATATCTTGTTTCCAATTGAATTCATTCAATTTATTTTTCTGGCCTAAAAGCTCTAGTGAGGACTTACAATAGTATGCTGAATAGCAGT
The DNA here is from genome assembly GCF_017591425.1 of Ochotona curzoniae. Taxonomy (NCBI): domain Eukaryota; kingdom Metazoa; phylum Chordata; class Mammalia; order Lagomorpha; family Ochotonidae; genus Ochotona; species Ochotona curzoniae. The sequence continues at coordinate 43,154,627 of NW_024467119.1, forward strand.
GATGAAGGTGGACATTCTTAACTAGTTACAAATCTTAGTGGAAAAGTGTCCAGTCTTTCCCCTTTAGTATGATGCTTCTATTGGGTTTTATGTAAATTGCTTTGTTTCTGTTGCAAAATATTCCTTCTAAGCCTATCTTGCTTAAGATTTTAGCATCAAGTAGTGTTAGCTTATTATCAAATGCCTGCTCTGAATTTATTGGGATTATCATATGGCTTTTATTTTTCAATTTGTTGATGTGGTGTGTCACATTTATTGACTTACATATGTTACATCATCCCTGCATGTTAGGGAGGAATCCTGCCTGGCCGAGGTGCATGACCTGGGTGATGCCCTGCTGAATTCTATTGGCTAGGATTTTGGTGAGGATTTCGTGTGTGTGTTCATTGTGTTCATCAGGGACATGGTCAGTAGTTCTCTTTCTCTGTTGGGTCCTCATCTGGCTTTGGTATTAAGGTGACAGTGGCTTTATTTTAAATGTAAACATTTGAATGATGTATAGGAGGCATTTATACAGGTCTTTTCCAAGGCTCTCATACAGATCTTTCAACAAATGAGTCAGAACTTTAATGCTGATTTTTCTTTAAGTGAAGCATGTTTCGATCTTGTTACAAACTTAAAAACTTTCAGTCATAAGGAAAAGCCTCAGAGCACAACAGGTTAATCCGTAGCTTCGCAATGGCAGCATCATATGAATGAGTCAGTGTAAGTCCCTGTGTTGTTTCCATCTGGCCCCTGTTAATGTGCCTGGGAAAGCAGTGCAATATGCACCAAATAATTGGGCTACTGCCATTTGTGTGAGACTCCTGTATGGAGTTTCTGGCTCTTGACTTTGTTCTGGTGCAGCTCTGGCTCCTGCAGTCATTTGGGTTATAAACCAGTGGTTGGAAAATCTTTCTCTCCCTTTCTCTTTGCCTTTTAAACAAATGTATCTTAAACAATACAAATATTATCATTCATATTTCAGGTTCCTAAAACTACAAGAATTCTTAACAAGTAAAAAAAAGTTACCTTGCCAGTATACAAGATCAGGATGTGACACTACCCAGGCTTTTAATACACGCCTAAATTTTGCATGACCTTCTGGTGATGATAACAGTTCATCATACTGATGACAGCGAGGAATATCCACTTCAATCTGTAAAACAGAAAAGCAACAAAGTACATCAGCTAAAAATCGCAGTGAGGTCCAATACACTCTTAATCTTTATTTCTACATAAGAAACAAAGAGGAGTGGCTATAAAATTGAATTTCTGAATAGATTCCTTGCATTATCCTATTGTCTAAAGTATTTGAAATATTTAACTTCCTGTTAGACAAATCAAGAAATTGTATACACATATGAACAGAAAAAACAGCATATAAAAGTTCTTTGAAAGTTCATGGAAAAAATATATATATTATTTAAGATTTATTTATTTTTATTGGCAAGTCAGATATTCAGATTGAAGAGGAGGCAGACAGAAAGATCTTTCTTCCACTGGTTCACTCCCCAAGTGGGTGGCTGCAATGGCCAGAGCAGAGCTGATCTAAAACCAGGTACTAGGTGTTTCTTCCTGGTCTCCCACATGGGTGCAGGGTCTCATGGCTTATGGCTCTCATTGACTGGTTTCCCAGGCCTCAAGTTGGAAGCTGGATGGGAAGTGGGGCAGCCAGAAATGAACTGGTACCCATTTAGGATACCGGCGGATGCAAGGCAAAGACTCTATTTAGCCACTAGGCTATTGCACCAGGCCCAGGAAAATACATATTCCTAAAAGAAAAGTAGGTATACATCTAAATAATTTCTTTCCACAAATTCCATTTCCACAGTTTTTAAAGCACCTTGTGTTAATACAATTTTCAACATCACCTTCTCTTTGCAATAAAGGGAAAATTCTTCGGTGAAGTATAGTCATTAAAAAAAATTTACTTGAAATGCTGTGCTACTTTGGTTTCGATGATCTGTGATTATTTTAACATTCAGTGTATACGGGTGAGACGGCCATGTTTCTATTGGGTTATTGTTTATATCCCCTGCCCATATGTCATACCAAAGTATAATGTTTTTGGCTTTTACTTTATATTTGGTGGAGCATGCAATCCTTGAGAAGAATGTAAATTCAGAATATGCTATCTCAAACTTGAAAAAAATAGAAAGGGGGGGAAGTAGGATGCGCAGGACAGAAACTAGAGGGGAAGGAGGAAGGGAATATCAATGTATTCTTTGAGCTCTATTTGTATGAACTCGGTATACGTACCGTGTGCTCACTGATTGCGCCACTGGAGCAAGCTTTTATTTGTAATAACTCTGTTAAAAACTAGAACAACTAACACTAAATTAAATTTAAAAATTTTTTAAAAGCCTAATTGAAGTGTTTTATGTGCTGTTCTAATTTATTACAGCTATGCTTAGTCTAAAAATGGCTGAGTATTCATGATGAAAGGAAGAAAACTTCCACACGCTTTTTCAAATTTAAACATTTTGGTAGAATTATTATAGGTTGCTGAAGGCAATCTAAATCATACCTGTCTATCTGTAGGAATTGGAGTGTCTTTATCAATTGCGTCATATTTGTCGTGTATAGCTCCCTGCAACAAAACAAAAGATACATTAATTCATTAATTTATCACATCCTTAATAAAACTGAAAACACTAGTTCAGAATCCCTTATCCAAAATGTTGAGATCAGAAATGCTTCATATTTCAATTTCTTTTTTATTTTTAGAAAGTCTGCATAGCATTTTCTGTTTATTTTTAAAGTTCTGATGCTGATTTATTTGGACTTTAGAATTTTCTATTAGGGCTGTTCAACCTGTAGAGGAAAATACATTTTTTAGAAGCATGTATCTTTAGAAACTAACTCCAGATTAAGGTTTCCAACCCATGTTATATCTCAGTTTCAGAGAAGTGTTCTACATTTCTGACAACCTCTGATGAAGGTCAGAGACAGGTTATGAGTCACTGTGCTGAGGCACAGTTTGATTTACGTAAGCCAGACGGACCAACGGGCTAGCATAACACTTTACAGACCTTTCCTCTGGACATTGCTATCTCTCAAGTAAGAACATGCACAGAGAAGCAAAATTATGGGAGCCTGGTGTCATCATAAAGAAAGGTTTTTGTTAACATTGGTAATGAGTGTAAAAGTGAAATCTATTCAAAGGAGAGGATAACACCAGAAAACAGAAGTTTGTGATAATTTAAACAGTGGATATGATATAATCATACAATCAGACAATAAAGGATTCACTAACTTTTTTTTCTGTTATATTGTTACAGCAGAAATAATGGAATAAATTATTCAAACTTTGTTTGTATTTTGTAGAACTAAACATAAAAATTATTTTTGTTTTACCATCATGGTAGAATAAAAACTAGAAATTTGGATTAAAAAAGCAGAATTCAACATCATACATACTTAGCTGTGTGTATGTGTTTTAAGATGTATTTGCTTATTTGAAAGGCAGAGTTAGAGAATGAAACAGAGGCAGAGAGACAGATCCAATGGTTCATTACTCCAGATGGTCTCAAAAGCTAGTGTTGGGTCAGGTGAGAGCCAGGAGGCAGAAATTTCCAAGCGGTCTCCCCCATGAGTGTAGAGTTCCAAGAACCTGGACCATCTCACACTGTTCTCACACACACATTAGCAGCAGCTAGGACTAGAACAGCACCCAGAAAAGATACCAGCGCTGTAGGCAGTGGTATATGATTGCCTCGTTGTAACTGAGTCTGTGTTTAATCTTTTAATTCACTAGTCTCAGTATCTACTTCCTTGGAATATGTATTTAATGAGAATTTTTATAACCTTTTACCAGAAGGCCTCTTGAAATTTAAACTTACATGATTTTTCAATTTGAATAACTATAGTATCAAAAATATGCTCTAATAATCAAATCTTCAATTTTTTCCCCCTTTTCTTCTTACCTCAACTCCTAGAAGAGCAGCCCAAGTTAACCCTCTCAACAGAGGAGGAATGTCAACTCTTGCTTCTTTCCAAATTTGATTTTTTTTATATGGATAAGCCTAGGATATGATATACAAGGTAAGAATATTTCTAATTTCCAAATATCACTTTTTATTATTAGAACCCTAAATATATCAGTGACAAAACCATCATCTACAATCAATTTCTAAGTATGGACAAGGACTAGTCCTGTTGGTACAAACACATAAAATTAAGCAGCTAAACTGCAAGCCACACCAAATACGCACAATATATTTAAAAAAAAGAGCTTATTCTACTTTTAAAAATAATAGCTATTTTGTGCTTTGGCTGGCTTATGAATGAGTAATATGGATGGCTATATTACCAGGTATTAAACAAGTAACACGTAAAGCACTTTGTAAAACCTGGTGATACGCAAGGGGTATTAAACTTATTCAAAGAAAACACATATTATCACAAAATACGCATGGATTTCAAAATTTTAACAAAATAAACATCTTCTAATTCCAAAGAAAAGTACCTTGTAGGAAGCATTATTATAGTTATCTCTGCATCTTGCACACATATTTATCTTTTTAACAAATTTATATTGTAGGAGAGATTTATAGAAGAGAATTATTACAACAAAAGATTTAGACATCAAATTTTGTATACTTTCACAGCATTTCACAATATGTTCCAATTTACAGTTATTGCAAAATAATCACAGTTCCAATATCAGGGTAACTATGCTCATTTTTTAATTTGATTAACAAAAACGCCTATTTCATTTATCATTTTAAAAGCTCGTAGTGAGGAAAAACAATGTGAGTAGATTTGCTAACTGCATTTATACTATTTACCTACCTCCATCTTCTTAAATCTTCTTTAAAAGAAAAAAAAGATTTGCTAACCATTTGACATAGTTGTGCATGTTATCATATTGTTTTTAATTTTTGATTTTATTTACCATAAATATGTCATTTTACAACAAGTAAAATTAATTGGAAAAAGATAATTTGTAAGTGCGCCTTTTCATGACATCCAGACCCCCTAAGAATTAACAAAACTTTAAAGCATTCGTTGTATTTAGCTTATTGTTAGCACTTCATGCCCGAGAAGCCCCACCTTCAGCAGCCTGTCAAAGAGAATGATTCTGTTCAGCTGGTACTCCGTGTCCCTCTCTCGGATAATTAAAGGCAGAGTGGCAGCTGCAGACAACTCATTATTGCTGTTTGAATGAGGTAAATTAGACTGGCTGTGAAAGAAGAACAAAAGCAATGTAACTGACAGGAAAGTACAACAATTTAATAGAACAGAGAATCACAATTTTATTTTCTCTTTAAGAAATACGTTACTGTAAAATGTCAAAAAAAATTTTTTTTTCAACATCTAAGACAAACTGAAAAGAAATACAAACTGAGACTATCTATACTTACTCATCTTCAAGTAACGGATAGAACGCCTCTCCACCAACATCTTTCAATCTCTGAATTTAAAAACAAAATGTTTATGTATTACTCTCTTAGGCAGACAAATGAGCTGTGATTGCAAGAAAAGTATTGTAAAAATTATGAATTTTAAAAAGGACTGAGAAAAGTGCAAAATAGAATCTAAAAAGTAATTAGGAATGCCTCCACTGATTGTTTAAGTATACAGAATACTTTCTCATTCTTTTTCCACCACTAGGTATCACGCATACATGTTAGACACTGATCATGGTACGTTCTAAAACACAACACAGAATTGCTAACATCAGTTTAGAATTTAGTGGACAGAATGTTTTAAATTTTATGAGGGAAGATTATTAAAGAAATATATATTTTTTACATGTACCCATTGCTTAAATAATGAAGTCAAATTTATTTTTAGTTTGACATAATACAAATTAAATCAAAAGTAAATGTGGGATTGAGTGGTGCTGAGCAACGAAGTCATCGCTAAGGATGCTCAATCATATTTCCAGTGCTTACGATGGAGGTGTGCCTCCACTCCAACCTACTAGATTCCTGTAATGCACCTGGGAGGCAGCGAGGTATCTGAAACTCTGTCCTGTCTCCTTGTAATTCATGCTCGTGGCTCTGGCCTTGCCCAGGATTGCCACTGTGGGAATCTGGGGAATAAACTAGTAGATTTCTCTTTTGTTCACTCTTATTCATTCTTTCTCTCCTTTCTTCCCTCCCTATTACTCTTCATTTCAAGGTAAAAAGATTCAAAGGAATTTTTCACATCATAGTTGGAAAATCCACAATTCAAGCAGCTCACAGAAATCAATGATTATTTCCCACAATAAGTGTGAAACAAGTGATGCCCCAAATAAAAACATTGCCAAAATTACAGTATCCTTCAAAACCAAAGTGGACAGACAGCAGTAATGCAAAATCTCAAGTATTTGGTGGCTTAGAGCATATGCAATCGTCCCTGATGCTCTGTTCTTAAATTTCCCATATGAAGGCAGATATCTTCTACATGTTCTGATAAACTGAAGATCTATCTTTAGCCAGCACCAACCTCTTGATTTGTACTTAGTACTGCGCTTCTATTGACAACCTACTGTGCATGCATGGGAATTATCTCTAGAATGTGAAGTCAAAAAAAGTATTTTTTCCAACCCTAAGAATTAACAGAACTAGGATTTATATCAGATTTTTCTCTAAAACTAATGTGTTATATAGTGTCTTATTTTGGTGCTAAACTATAGTAAACCATTCTTATATATAAATTTAAGAAAAGGCAATATTACTTTACAATAAAACATGATACCGGATAACTTAAATTCACAGGGAATTAAAAACTAAATACAAAAATATATTTTTAACTTAAAAACACAGGGCAATATTTAAAAAATAACCCTGACAAAATTTTCAAAAGGTTATAATAAGAAAAATTTATCAAAGGATCTATGTCTCGTCACAGGAGGTAAAGCCACCATTGCGGATGCCAGCATCTGATGTGGGAAGGCATCCTGCTAGCTCCCATATCACCTTGGAAGCTGATGACTGAAGGCCCAAGGACGGGGCTTTCTCCTGGACGTACAGGAGACCAGGGCAGAGCTCCTGGATCCTTACTTGACCAGGCCCAGCCTTGGTTGTTGCAGGCATTTGAGAAGGAATATCTATACATTTTAAAGAAAAAAAAAGTCCATAAGAAGATATTGACATGACATATTCTCCAAACGACAACCTGTTGGATATGTCCTTGAAATTTCTTAAATCAATAAAACATCACTCACGCAGACTGACAAATTCAAAAAGTAAAGATATTAAAAAAAGTTTAAAAATAGGAATATTCACAACTGTTCAAAAGTAAGAAACTACAATTAGTGTTATATGAAATTTCAATTCCATGATATTAAATCAAGAATTTTTAAAATTTGATACTACCAAGTGTTAATACATGAGAAATGAAAGCAATTACCCAATGATTGTGAAAAAATAAACTGATCCAGCTCTTTGATAGGACAACTTGTATTAAAGTGGAAATGACACATGCTATTTTCTAGTAATTCCACTCTAGCATATATTTTTAAAAGAATCATTTATTAAATAAAATCAGAGAGGAACATAAGGATTTGTGTTTCTTTGTAAGATTTATTTTAAAAAATCTGAGGCAACTTTAGCAAAATATAATTCTCACATTTCTTAGCTGGCATAATGACAATGTCACGGTGGTATCATCTAAAAGTGAGCTTCTATCTCGGCCTTGTCCAAAGCTTTCACCATCTTCAAAGAGAAAGCTGAAAAGTGATTTTAAAAATAATTGTTATACTGAACACAAGTATCCAATACAGCTTTCTAGAAATTGAAATCTATTCTTAACTGACACTTTTACATTTTCTAAATTTACTAAAACAATCAAATCTCATGAATTTCACAGATAGAATTCTAAGAATATTATGATATTTTCCTCCTTTCATTAAGAAAAGAAGTAAATTTTAGATGATTTGTTAATTTAAAAGTGTGACTTGGGGTCAAAACTTCTCCAAATAATTTAAAATTTCAGGTAACTTAATAGGTGTAAATGCAGCATAAAACTGTAACACATTCCAGAAATACAAGGATGCTATTTATAAATCTATTCATGCAGATTCAACACTAAAATTATTCCTCCCAAAATATCCAGATGTTCTCTTTAAAAAGTTGAAAAGCAAGGAAAAACACATTTGGTTGCAACTTTTGCAGAGAAAAGAATACTGGGATAACAAACATGAAATTTACTTAGATTTTTTGATTACGAATCTACATGTCCTTCAAATCACTGCTTGTCTGACTTTTCCAAAGTGGTATCTTTAGTTTTTTATTTAACTTAATGATGAGTGATATAACTAAAGTACTTAAAAATTAGTCTAAAGGGGAAAAAATAGAAGAAATTAATGGTTTATACAAATAATCTAAAAATTGAAGTGAAGAAAAGTATTATGGGCACACTATTTCTACACCTATTTGCATGATTAAATCTAAGCCCCAAGTTCTAAAATCAACTTTTTTAAAATTCATTGTTTTAATTTTATAAAATAGAGACTGAGATCTCCCCATTGCACGCTTACTCCCCAAATGGAGGAAAAAAAGAAAAAGGCTGCAACTATGCTAACACTGGAAGTTGGAATTCCATCCATGTCTTCCTCGTGAGTGACAGCAACCCAATGACTTGAGTCCTAACAAGCTTTCTCTCGGGATCTTCCCTGGCAGTTAGCTGAACTCAGAAAATTGAGCTGCGAATTGAATCCACCATGTACCATGATATAGCAAGCAGGCATCTTAACTGCTAAGCACCCACTCCTCTTGTTTCAAGAAGTTTTCCTTACTTGGGAAGTGTGCAGATAGGTGGCTTGGATCGAATGATCTCCTTGTTGACAAGCTCTTTTTCCAAATCACCTCCAGCCAAACACCAAAGGTAATAAACTTCTTCAATAGATCTTTCTGCCAGATAATCACTGTTTATATCTATTAATGGCAAATTGAAAAGAATCATAGCAGTTAAACTTTGCTTTCATTAAAATCCAAAAGCCAGTAACAGCTTGCATTCTATTAAAAACAAAAGTACGAAAATGAACAGACTTATTACTGGTTCTGGGTATAAGGAGTTTGAAGTTACCATTACCTCTGAACAAACAAAAAGCTAACCAGTCTTTGATCTGTAAGCAATCACCAAAATTGGAGAGACAGAAAAATACAGGAGCCATGGCAACCTACAGCAGAGCTTCACCAGCAGAAAATGTCTCAGGAATCAGTGCCTGGGCAGTAAAACTTAAAACAGAACTGACCAGTGGCTGACAGTTGAGGATGGACAAATGTGAGAGCTAACATCTGGGGAGGGATCCACTGTCCGGGGGACAACAACATTTCTGTGAGTTTTGTCTCTAGGTCTGTTGTCAGGAGAGACTAATTAAGGGAAAGTGTTGTGTGACCCTGGCAGACAGATAGCATGGGAAGTACTCAACTACAGACAGCTCCAGCCTTCTGTGTGGCTGGCGGGAGGCAGGGAGAAGGAAAGCATTGTCTACTCCAATGAGTAGGTCTCAATATTTTAATAAGCCTGTGTGTCTGGTCTGCTTTGCTCCCAAATACTTCCTGCCCTGAGGTAAGGGGATGCTTAGAACGGTCTGGAGTTGGACGTCTTTCTTTTACATGAACAGATGCCATGACTGGCAGATCCTGACTCGTCTTTTGCAGTAATTTAAATGTTCCTTGATAAAAACAATATTCTACTGAAAGTGGATTATATAACTCTCTTAAGTGAAATCAGATATCACATTGTTTGGTGCCCAAACCTGTCAATTCTAGACCCATTCCTGCATTCAAGAAAAAAGGTTGCAAACAGTTACAGTGTCTTTGCTGCCTAGGAAAACACTTTAATTTTGTGTTTTTGAAACTTTGATGTACAGCTTTTTTTTCACAACTGACTGACTCTATAGCCAACTCCAGTACACAGGCTGTAGTGAAAAAAGCTGGAAAACACAAAGTCTGGAATTCTTTACTCTTTATGTTGGTGATAAGAATTGGAATTCTTGCAGTTTATATTGGGAAAAGAACGGGGCAGGGAAAAAAAAGTAATTGGTTGACAACTGATACAAAGTGTCCCATCTTTCTAATTTCAAGGTAATGGCCAGCTTTGCTGAAAGGTTTATCTTGTTCTCATACCTAATTAGGTATTCCTTCTGCTATCCATCATTTTTTAAAATTGTTTCAGATTCTGAACTTTCAGGATAGGGATACTAACCCGTATTGTTTTGTAAAGATTTTATTTTAATTGCTAAGTCAGATATACAGAGAGGAGAAGATACAAAGGCAGATCTTCTGTCTGATGATTCACTCCCCAAGCAGCTACAATAGCCAGAGCTGTGCTGAAGAAGGGGCCAGGAGCCTCTTCCGGGTCTCCCACGTGGCTGCAGGGTCCCCAGGCTTTGGGCCATCCTTGACTGCTTTCCCAGGCCAAAAATGGGGATCTTAATGGGAAGCAGGGCCACTGGGATTAGAACCGGCACCCCTATGGGATCCCGGCGCATGCAAGGCGAGGATTTTAGATGCTAGGCTACAGCGCTGGGCCCACCTTTATCTTCATAGCATGCAGAACACAATGGTATGGAATTTCTATCAAAAATATGATTTTTTAGAGGAATGGATAATAAATTACATACAGTATCAGTAATCTAAGGTTAAAAGATTAAAGTCTTTGTTCAGCTGCACTTAAAGCAGTTTAGAATCATCTTCCATTTTCCAATGATTTATCCAGTAATTGTGTATTTAAAATAATTTTTTCCCATTTATTTATTTTTATTGGAAAGGCAGATATACAGAGAGGAGGAGAGACAGAGAGGAAGATCTTCTATCTGATGGTTCATCCCCCAAGTGGCCGCAACAGCTGAAGCTGTGCTGATCTGAAGCCGGGAGCAAGGAGCTCTTCCAGGTCTCCCATGCAGGTGCAGGGTCCCAAAGCTTTGGGCCATCCCCAACTGCTTTCCCATGCCACAAGCAGGGAGCTGGATGGGTAGTGGGGCTGCTGGGATTAGAACCAGTGCCCATATTGGATCCCAGTATGTTCAAGGCAAGGACTTTAAACGCTATGCTATCACATCGGTTCCCTTAATTTTTAAAGATTTATTTGAAAGAGCCACGTGTGTGTGTGTGTGTGTGTGTGTGTGTATCTATCTATCTATCTATCTATCTATCTATCTATCTATCTATCTATCAATCATCTTTCATCTGCTGGCTTACTTCCCAAATGGCTGCAATGGCCAGAGCTGGGTGGATCTGAAGCAAGGAAGTCAGGAACTTCTAGGTCTTCCACACTGGTGCAGAGGCCCAAACACTGTGGACATCCTCTGCTGCCTTCCAGGCACATGAGCGGGGAGTTGGATTGAAGTGGAGCAGCCAGGACTCCAATGGGCACCCAAAATGAGATGCCACCTCTGTGGATAGTGGTTTACCTGCTATGCCACACAGCTGGTCCCAATAATTTCTTCTATTTTTTATGATTTTTAAGAGTTTATATAAAAATAAAGTGAACAGATTTCATTTATTTCATAGGTATGTTCTAAGAAAATAATCCTGCTTCCCTCACTCCCCATTCTCAATCTTCTTTCATTCCTTTTTGTTACTCTTCAATTTTTGCAGACATAACTTTAGTTCATTCTGTAACCACAGGTTTAATTCACCACTAACCAGTGAAGAAGCAGGAAGACTGGAGTACAACCACGGGCCACAACAGTAGTCCTATCACAGGGAATTGCTCATTCCTACACGTTGTTTGTTTGTTTTGTTTTCTATATGAACTGCCACATGACAGAGAACACGTGTTTGTCATTTTGTGCCTGGTTTATTTCACTAAGCACATTGACGCTAGGATAATGAGACTTACATTAAAAACCTGGCCCATATTATTATATAAATTTAATTTATCATTACCTTTACACAATTGACTGATGTCCTCAGGTAGAGTTAAGTCAGCACATCTCAGAGAAGATGAAAAGAGCCCGGCAGGTTTGACAAAAGGGGTGTATAATGGCAACACTTCACTGAACACTTCGTCCTTCATTAATTCAGCCGGAGTGGGCCTTGAGAAACACGTGTAAGATACAGTTTATATGTGACACTTACAATGTTTCTAGAATAATGGTACACATTCAAGGGTAAAGTTATGTCTTAAGCACCTCTTTAGCACAGAAAATAATAATGCTGTATACAGAAGTCTCTATAAAACAGCCAATTGCAAGAAATACCAAGTTTTTTTTTATCATATTCCTTTGTACTCCTTGACCTACCAAACATCATTCTGTAACAGCTCTTATATCTTTTACTTATATCCTGACTAGCATACATTTACACTGTGCAATCTCATAAATATGTAAATTGATACCTTTTATGGTTCCTTACTACCCTTTAATGTGGGATATGTTCATCCAAAACTATGACTTTTAATGCCATTACATTATTTAGTGTCTTGATAAAGCTGTCTTTTCTATATTAGAATATATCATTTTATTTTTCTGAAAGATTTATTTTATTTATTTTAAAGGTAGAATTATAAGAGCGAGATCTTCCCATTCCTTGGTTCATTTCTTGGTTGGCCACAATGGTCAGGGTTGGGTCAGAAAAAATGTCAAGAGCTAGAAGTGTGTTCCAGGTCTCACACATGGGGACGCAGGGACCCAAGCACTTGAGTCAGCCCAGCTCTTCCATGCCTTTGGCAGGGAGGTGGGTTAGAACTGAAGCAACCAAGATTCAAAGTGCCATCCATAGGGATGCTGGCACCCAAGGGTGCTGGTTTCACCTTCTGTGCCACAATGTGCCATATTATTTTTAGACATTATATATTCAAGAAATTTAGGGAATATCTTTATGGCTCAAAGTCACATCATTAAAATAAAGCAAATGAATAAAACCTCAAAGAAATTTTTATCAGTATTTTTAAATTTGCCTTACCATTTATGCTGAAGTACATATTGTTAGTAAACTTTTGTTTTCATTTTTATCATAGTATCTTTGAATCAAGGAATGTCTACCCTTGCTAGGCTAGCTGCTTTCGACGCCAAGGCTGGAAAGTAATGTAGCAAATGTTTTTGGCCCGTTCATTTTCTGACCATGGTTTAATTATTTAATACTTTATTAACAAAATTTAAAATCTTAAATTACTCATGATACAGATGTGAATTATGTACTGCTACATATGTAAACATCTTTGACATGTATTACAATAATAAACAGAATCAACATATGAATTATCTCAATGTAGCTTAAACCCTCAATAAAACCAACCTCTTGGAAGGATGGAAGGTAAGGCACTTTTTTAAGAGATCTATCACATTTTCAGGAAGCTCCTGGTAAATGAAAAGAGAAACATTGTTTAAATGACCCACTTAAAAATACACTTCATGCAGATGCTTGTTACTCTGGCAGATTTTGATTTTACAAAAATCCTTTAATTTAATTTAAATTTGAAATAATTTGTTGCTCTGTAAAAGCAAATACCTAAAGAGGAATGAGGATAGCTTTCAGGTAACATGCTATTTGATCACAAATATGTAAAATAAAGCAGACTTTCAATAAGAAGCCAAAGTTTAAATGGGTAGTTTCCAAAATATTGATGTTCAAATTTAAGGGCATTCAGTAACTTTTTCCTGCATGGAAGGGTGTAAGCCCCTTGTTCAAAGGCTTCATTTAGCATCTTTCCAGATGCTCAGTGAGGACACAGCATTCCTTTCAACCACTATGTACTTCTTACCAGAAAGCCAAGGCTACCATTATTTTGTTCTTGGACTTGCTGTCCTCCAGAAATGTGAGAAAATATATCTTTATCCTACCAATAATTAGTTTAACACATTTTGATGGGCAAAAAACATATGAAGTAAGATACAGAAAAACAAACCTTTATAATGTCCAGACAACCATGCTCTTCAGCCAGAACTGTTACAGTGTCATCTACACAATCTATAAAACAGAAAAAACTATAGGAATGAATAACTTAGTGGTGTATTAAACTAATCAGAAAACAAATTGTGACCAAAAATTTTTTAAATGATGCAGTACAGTTTGGGAACTTGGACACTTGGGACTTTGTTAACACCCCTTAGCTGTTTGGATAAAAAGGAAGAACCTCAAACACAAAATATTAATCGAATCATAGAAACCGACAGTAGCTTAAGTAGTAAGATTAAGAGCTTTTTCTCTGCCTGGTTCACTCTCAAAATGGCCACAATGGCTAGGCTGAGCCAAGCTGAAGCAGGAGTCAGGAAATATGGCTGGCTCTCCTACACAGGTCATAGGCCCAAGGCCTTGGCCCATCCTGCACTGCTTTTCCAGGCATGTTAGCAGCAAGCTGGACCAAAAGTGCAGCACCTGGGTCTCAAATAGGCACTAGTAAGGGACATTGGAACCACAGACAACAGATGAGCCTGCTATGCCAGCCTCTCAAACTTATCTTTTTTAGTTCTATTTTCCACAAGGTTTCTGAAGTACTGTTGTGTGTATGTGTGTGTAATTTTTAAAGAAGGCTTTAATATCTTTTCATGATTATAAGACTACTTTTATTAAATGCAATTTGAACAATGTGAACACATTCTCTAGCAATTTAAAATGTAACTTAACCCCCTACATACATTTAGGAATATTTAATTCTCCTTACTAGCTATTTCAAACTTTGTAATTAAATGTGATAAGTCTGATAAAACTGTGTACAATTCTTTTTGGAATTTAGTATTATTTAATGTTTATCTGAACCTTTTTGTTCATAATCAATCAGAAACTCTCTTTATGTGTACATTAATGTGTCATTGCTCTACAGAAAGTACTCTGTTGCTATTTTTCTCCCGTTATTATCACATTTATACTCACTGATATATAAATTTTGATTACTTTTAATAGCAGATGTTTCTATCTTTAGATATAGAAAAATATACAAATGTGTTCTAAGAAAAAAAATAAACATTCACTTTGTGTTGTTACCCATATATGATTTATTGCAAATGAAAAACAATCTAAAGTTAAGGTGTATCATTTGAAGGTAAGCTGCTACGGAGAAGTACAGTTTCATATTTCATGCTCTTTCTAATTACTTTTACTTTGCTAAATCATGAAGTTAAGCTTATTTTCATTCAGGTTAAAATCAAGGAGTAAAGGAAACAAATTTTGTTGCAATATTTTGAAAGGCATTTCCTTAGCCATCCTTTTAATGCTCACAAATGATCTTCAGAAATGAAAAAAGTTAAGATATTTCACAATTTCACATTTCAATGTCCATGATCACTAAAGTTACTAATGATTATATTTACACTTGCAAGATAATCAGTTATATGACACTTACCCAGAGATAGTACAAACTTTAGCCTTTCAGAAATATCAAAGCTCTGAAATACTTTTCTTCCCTAAATAAAATGGAAAAAGAAATTTTTACTATTTGAAGTCTTTTCTTTTTCACAACTAATTTTTTTTTCTCCTTAGCCAACTCTTTCATATACTTTAGTTTACCTCCGGAAGTGCTGCTGGATCTTTAATGCCAGCTCCAGTAAAGAAAAATTATTGATGAATAATATTTAGTATATAATCGAGGATCACTGCATTTTAGTCTGATATCACACTTCACTCGGTTTTGAGATGCACACATGGTTGGATACCTGGAGGTATCCTCGGCCACCAGGACTTTATTTCATTAAGACACAAAACGCCTCCTGGGCAGGAGCTGTATCACCCTTTCATCTTCCCAACCAACTACTCTCTACATATCACGATCCAGACAATCTGTCGTCTGCACTGAGAAACATTTCATAATACTCCTTCCCATTAAAACTTCAGACAGATATCCTTTGTGTTTCTATGGTATTGCTTTATTTTTAAAGCTGTACCTTATAACCGTTGCCTTATTAGTTTGTTTCAACGGCTGCTTGGCATACAGTCCATAGTCAAACACACTCCCAACAAATAGGTATGGAACAATGATTGTTTGCCAAGTTGGCTTCTTCTGCACCAACTTGGGAAATTACTTAGCCACCTCAAATCTGGTCTTCATTCATAAAGCTGGGCTATTAAGAATGCTGACTGTACAGCTTGAGGTAAGGGTCACCCATTTAGTTAAATATGAACATCTGAATTGCTTACTATTCAACTACCCTGTGAGAACACAAACACACAATAGAGATAACTACATTACCATCAATGCATTGGATACACACTTGCCTATTCTTCAACTTGGGTTATCCCAATTAACAGTATTATTTTTGTTGTTCTACCAATATTCTGTGTATATTTTATTTCACCATCATAAATGCCAAACTTCAGGAGCTCCAGAATTCAAAGATTCAAAATTATTTTCTCTTCTTTCTATTGCTTATACACTGCTAAATATTGTCATTTTAATTTTCATTCTTCATAATACAATGTCTTTTTTTCTCACTGCTAAGTTTTAAGATTTTATATTTAAAATCAATAAATACAATAGGTTTTCCCAAGGATGGCTTTCCCTGTAGGTAAGAGCGCGTACCCACTATTATGCTACCTAGGGTGCTTATCCTCTCTGTGCTCAATTTCCTTATCTGCAGAGAGAATCCCATCAACTTTATAAGGCTAATGTCACAATTGGAATAACAGGCATAGAGAATAGAGAAAGCCTTCTGCCTCTTGGCAAATGCTTAATACATACTTATTACCTATTAATTTCATTAGTGACTGCTTGCTAAATTTACTGTAACATTTCCAAGTATTTGTATTCTTTCTCTTTGTATGTTTTTATGCTTCATATTTCAAAGTCAGTTCATCTAACTGGAGACTTTTACTCTCTTTGGCATTTCTGTAACATAGATTTTTTTTTTAGGACTTTTGAATTTAACTTCTTTGTTCCTTAAAGTTTATGTTGTCAATTTCTTTATCTCACTGTGGCAAATTCTGGGAGAAGTAATTTGTTAAATCTACTCCTAATTTGCCCAGTTTCCTTTGACTCATCCAGTAGGCTCCTTATTTTAATAAGTAGATTTTTTTTAAAGAGCTCAGCAGAAGCCTAACCTTTTTTTAAAAAAAGATTTATTTTATTTTTATTGGAAAAGCGGATATACAGAGAGGAGAGACAGAGAGGAAGATCTTCTGTCCAGTGATCACTCCCCAGTCGGCTGCAACAGCTGGAGCTGAGCCAATCTGAAGCCAGGAGCCTCTTTTGGGTCTCCCACGTGGGTGCAGGGTCCCAAGGCTTTGGGCCGTCCTCGACTGCTTTCCCAGGCCACAGGCAGGGAGCAGGATGGGAAGCGGGGCTGCTGGGATTAGAACGGCGCCCATATGGGATCCCGGGTGTGCAAGGCGAGGACCTTAACCACTGAGCCATCGTGCCGGGCCCTATGGATTTCTTTTCTTAAAACTTGAACTCTTGATACATTAACTTCTCTTGCTTCATGTCATCTATAATTGCTCCATGAATGGAACGGTTTCCCTCAGATTATAAATAACATATTTATTATAAAGTCCTTCTAGTGGTGTCAATTATACAAAGTGTTCCTTTAAGAAAATGCTTATTTATTTTACAAACAGGAAGGAAACAGAGACCTTCCATCCCTTGGTTCACTCCCTAAATGATCCGAAGATGGAAGCCAGCATCCTTCCCGCTCTCACACCTGTGTGCAGAGTCCAAGAAGCTGGTCCATCCTCCACTGCTTTTCCAGGCCCTTAGCAGAGAGTTGTATCAGAGGTGGAGCAGCTGTGGACACAAACCCAGACCCATATGGGATGCCAGAGCCATAGCTGGAAGATTAGTTTGATGTGTCACTAAGCCAGCCCTTGTTTAGATGTCTGCTATTTCTTAAATACGCACAGATCTTTTCAACTCCATGTTTTGGAATGTGGAATCTTACACTGACAGAGTGGCTGTACTGACTCTGGAGATGGCAAGTGCCAGATTCAAAGGATATCTGACGCAGGTCCTAAAAAGCATACAAACAATTCAAATCTTACAGGAAATATAAGAAAAAGGGAGAGGTAAAGGTGTTTAAGAAGGAAAGAACACCTGAGGACAGAGAATCATGAATATATATAAACATGTGCACATACATACAATATATGTACACGTGTGCACAAATTATAAGCAATCTTAGTGTGAGTATTCCTGAAGTTGTTTCTAATCAGGAAAAGTATATTTTTACATGTGTTAAAATGTAAACGTTCCTACATACCTGGATAATATTTATACTTAGCAAATTTTATACTTATTGAAAGTATAAACATTTCTAGAGCTATCATATGCAAATTATAATTAAACAGGATTTTTAATAAGTCAAACAGAGAATTAAGCCCTTCCCCATCTTACCAATTTCCATAGCACAAAGGTATTACTAAAGAACAATCAGTCATCTCTAAAAAGAACATGCTAGAAACACATATTTTAACAATATTTCCTTATACATACCACGCAAAGCTCAAATAAAATGATTCCAAGAGACCACACATCTGATTTGGGGCCAGAAGGCAATGGTTTTTCACTTGGCACATGATCAGTTGTTTTAGAAATTCCTTGTGCAATCACCTCTGGTGCCAAGTATGATGGATACCTACATGGAGGGGTATATTAAAATCAGGAATAATTACTATAAACTTCAATGGAGAAAGTAGTAGTATGGCATTTTTATTATCAGTATTGTAAGATCTATGTAACTGTTCCATTTAATTAGCAATAGTTGTGAGGGAAATTTTTAAACTAATCATCCAAATGCAGGCCTTTACATCTAGGCATGAAGTGTTAATATGCTTGAGTTTCAAAAAGTTTCAAAACCATTACATGTCTCTAACAGTAGTAATTCCTTTGTTTTCTCTTTTCAACTTCTTGCCTTTTTTGTAGTCATTCCCATGTTTTCCCCCTTCTCTAACTGCCTTTCATCTCTCTCTCTTCTTTCTTTTTTCCAGGATCATTTATTTGAAAGTCAGAGAGAGATCTTCTATCCTTTGGTTTTCTCCCCTAATGGTCCAGTGGCCAGGGCTAAGCCAGGCTCAAACCAGGAGTTTTATACAAGTCTCTTGTGTGGCTGGCAGGTGCTCAGGCACTTGGACCATCTTCCACTTCTCTCCCAGGTACAACAGTAGGGAGCTGAATTGGAGGCAGCGCAGCATGGACTGAAACGTGCCATGCTGAATGCAGGCACTGCAGGTGACACCTTACAGGTTATGCCTCAATGCCAGCCCCTATCTTATCTTTTCTCAACTCTCAATTATTATTTACAGTACGCTTTCTTGGGGACAATATGCATTTCTGGCAACCCATAAGAAGCTAATTACTGTCCTAGCCACTCACTCCTAATCCAGCTCCCTACTAAGAGCATGGAAAAAAAAGGCCAAAGAGCTTGGGACCCTGCTTGGGCCCGCATGAAAGACCTAGAAGAAGCCCCTCAATCCTAGCTTTGGCCGTGCCCAGCCTCGCCCTAATGCTGCAGCCATCTGGAGAGCAAACCAGCTGATGGGTAATCTCTGTCTCCCACTCTCTCTGCCCCCGCCCCTTTTAAAAAGATTTATTTATTTTCATTGGAAAGGCAGATATATAGAGAGGAGGAGAGACAGAGAGGAAGATCTTGCATCTGACGGTTCACTCCCCAAGTGGCTGCAACGGCTGGAACTCAGCCAATCCAAAGCCAGGAGCCAGGATCTCTTCCAGGTCTCCCACGTGGGTGCAGGGTCTCAAGGCTTTGCAATGCTGCACAAAATACTATGTATGGTAAAAATGTGAGCACACAGACACCCTCATGCATTGCTGGTGAGAGTACAAATTAAATGGATACAGCTCCTCCAGGGGACAACTTGGTGTGACATAACAAATGTCAACAACTTATGTGCATATAACAAGACTTCTAAGACATTATCTTCATGTGTGCATGTGTTTGATGGGAATGAAATATTTATGTTCATTTCAGCACTGTTTCTACTAGCAAATAAATGGAATTCCTAAAATATCCTTTGGCCATTTGATCTAATAAAACTAAATGTGTTATCAACACGATGAAATTATTGACATTTTTCTGTACTTAAACAATAACATGTAAAATAACCATCAAGTGAAAAGCAAATGATCAAGAGCAGAGTATTTTCTACCGGGAGGGAACAGGGGATTGTCAGTTGACAGGCAAACAGAAATAGGATAGACACTTCATCTGCATAGTTTTACAGCTCTGAATTCCTGCTGTTCTGTGAATACTGTTTTGAGAGATAACGCATACTTTTAAAAAAACAGATTTATTTATTTAAAAGGGCCAGAGAGGGCCCAGTGCAATAGCGTCACAGTTAAAGTCATTGCCATACATGCGTCGGGATCCCATACGGGCGCTGGTTCTAATCCTGGCAGCTTCGCTTTCCATCCAGATCCCTGCTTTTGGCCTGGGAAAGCAGTTGAAGATGGCCCAAAGTCTTGGGACCCTGCATCTGCAGGGGAGACCTGGAAGAGGCTCCTGGCTTCGGATTGGCTCAGCTCCAGCCACTTGGGGAGTGAACCACCAAACGGAAGATCTTTCTGTCTCTCCTTCCTCTCTGCATATTTGACTTTCCAATAAATTAAAGGGTAGCTGTGGCTAGTCATTGGTGGATCTGGGCCTTCCTGGCCTTTGCCACAGGTCATGAGGAAATAGCACACTGAGACCCCGCTCTGACCTGCTGGCTGACAGGTGGGACAGCTACACATCCCGTTTTCCTCTGCGTGCAGTGGGGAAATGAGGGAACCAACTAGGGGCTGCTGTGGTCAGCTCTGCCATGCAGACTGCTCTTTTCAGGAAGGACTGTATACAACTGACCTTCAAGTTGATTGGTGGCCATGGGGCTGGGGCGGGGCACAGAGGGGGGTCCTGGATATATGGTTGAATAATAAGGGAAAAAGAAAGATGTCTTCCTGTGGGGTACATCTGGTACCTTCTTGTTGGGTTAGCTGACAGCCCACAGAAGTGTTCTGAACTGCACTCAATCTGATTGGAGGATGAGATTGTGGCAGCACAATAGCATGCTGGCCAAGTTCTTGCCTTGCATTTGCTGGGATCCCATATCGGCACTGGTTCATGTCCTGGCTGCTCCACTTCCCGCCCAACTCCCTGTTTGTAGCCAAGCAGGCAGCAGAGGCAGCCCAAAGCCTTGGGACCATGCACACACATGGGAGACCTGGAAGAATCTCCTGGCCTTGGATCGACTCAGTTCTGGCCACTGCGGCCACTTGTGGAGTGAACCAGCAGATGGAACATCTTTCTGTCTCTCCTTTTCATAAATCAGACTTTCCAATCAAAATAAATAAATCTTTAAAACAAACAAACAAACACACAAAAACCTGACTTCAGCAGCGCGGTGCAATGGCTCCTGGAGTGCACCTGGAGCTGCTGTCACCAAGCTTGGACAATGAAGACTCCTCCTAACATCCTACACTTGAGTCCGGTGTGATCTCTCCTGCACTCTGCAACATCTTGAGGAACCTGTACACATGCTTCCGCATGCTCTCTGCTTCCTGCTAGGGATCACAGAGAACACACTCCTCCCCAGGCAACAAAGACACAGCAAGATTTATGTTCATTTATGTTCGTTACGGAAAAGCAGCCCATTAAAACGTCACTGTAAGGAATCGGTGTTTGGCCCACAGTGCTGCTTATGGTATCAATTTATGAATAAGAAGTTCTTCAAATTTTGAAAATGAGTGTGTAAAATCTCTAGAAACAGTTTTAGTGGAAGAAGTCCTGGGCTTAATGCTATAATGTCTTTGTTTTTTAATTTCAGTTTTATCACTTTATATGTGCTTTGAGTACTTTCATTTATTAAAGAATAATAACAACGACTGAAGCTTTAGAAAATGGAAGATCTGTTTTTGTCATCATCACTATGATTTACCTGAAAAACTATCTTTTTCTGTTTTTCAGTACATCTAATCTAAAAATAACAGTATAGGCAATAAAATGAAGTAAAATTTATGGGTTAATTTTTCTATCAAAAACTCCTGACAGAAATACAGAGGCAGCCCTTGCTTCAAAATCTCCTAGTTTCCTTTTCAGCAAAGAAAAATTAATAAAAAACAGTAAGTCTTGGACTTGTTCTTGATGTACGTAATTCTTTTAAACATCCTTCCCTTTTTTAGCATAGCATTTTTAACACTCAAAGACAATTACCAGAACTTTGCTATGAGTATGACTCGTGAGATAAATATAAATGGCTTTCATCATCTGTTTGATGTTTTAACAAGGTATTAAGCTACTGGCCAACTGAAAGGAATGTCCAATTTCTAACTCTTTACACTATTCTGAAACACATGGTAACATTTTACTTTGTTGTTCCTTAATATTTGTCTTTTGAATCAACTGCATGCTTCTCCTGGTGTAAATATTTCCTTTTATGCCATAGCTGTTTGATCACTTTATTTTTCCTGGATAATATTTCACATTTTGTCTTTGATACTTTCTGGTTAGACCCGTTGGATCTAAGACTTCAAAGTAAGCCAGACCAAATGGTAAAACAAGATCAATTTATCCATCCATTTTAAACTCAAGTGTAGATCTTCAAACTGCTCAATATACTTAAAGAAAAATACCCTCTTTCTTCATTCATCACTAAAGCACCTTCAAGTAAAAGAAAAAAAAAGTTTGGTTTAAATTATGTTTTTGCAATTTTCTCTTAGACAAAGTGATTTAGAAAGAAGGAAGACGCTTGACTGAACAACTTGCGTGGGGACGCAGTTAGGACACAGCCCGGCATGCTGGCGTCCGGCTCAGGTACCTGCCAGA
The DNA here is from genome assembly GCF_017591425.1 of Ochotona curzoniae. Classification (NCBI taxonomy): domain Eukaryota; kingdom Metazoa; phylum Chordata; class Mammalia; order Lagomorpha; family Ochotonidae; genus Ochotona; species Ochotona curzoniae. The sequence goes on from NW_024467119.1 coordinate 43,177,233, forward strand.
GTCCTGCTTCCACCTGAGCTGCAGTCTTGCTAATGCATGATCTGAGAGCCAGCAGGGGACAGATCAAATGGCAGGACCACTGTCACCCACATGGATTACCTGGCTGGCATTAAGGACACCTGGCTTCCGCTTGCCCCAGCTCTGGCTACCGACATCACTCTTGGAAGAACCCAGCAGTAAGAAGAGCTCTGTTTACTTAATAAAATGAGCAGAGGGTGAAATTTTACTGTATTCTTGGGGTTTTTAAAATAAGAAATTACAGGCTGTTCTAACCCAATGCCATTCTTACTCTTACGAAAAACTGAGTTTTGCCCATCACTGGAAAAGCTGTAAGATTATGAATTTATGTGTGCAAAACAGTAAATTTTCCAAATCAGAAATGAGCTTCAGAACAGGAACAAATTTTTTAAAACATATGCATCACACAGAAAAGTGCTTACCGAGTGTTTCTTCATTGAATGCAACTTAAGATTATACATAACTAATAAAAACTTTTAGGTAGGAAGTAATCTACAATCTGAATTTTTAAGATAGAATGGGAGTGCGTGGGCCTACCATGGTAGCCTAGTGGCTAAAGTCCTCGCCTTGCAAGCACTGGGTTCCCATATGGGCACTGGTTCGTGTTCCAGCTGCTACACTTCCCATCCAGCTCCCTGCTTGTGACCTGGGAAAGCAGTTGAGGATGGCCCAAAGCCTTTGGACCCTGCACCAGGTGAGAGACCCAGAAGAAGTTCCTGGCTCCTGGCTTTGGTTCCAGCTGTTGTGGCTACCAGGGAAGTGAAATTAGCAGATAGAAGATCTTCTTGTCTGTCTGTCCTCTTCTCTGTATATCTGACTGTATATATTTAAAAATAACACACACTTCAAGTTCTGGAATAGCAGTGTCCAGTGAGTACAAACAATGTTAAACCCAGAAGACGGGTTTTTCAATGTGTGCACCATAAAGAAACGTTAAATATCAAGAAAATATATATGCTTATCCTCTCTGGGACATTACAGAGTGTATACCATACATGATAAAATTACATGGTAGCAATAAATATGTATAATTTTTATCTGTATGGTAACAATTTTTTTAGGTAAATATTTTAAATGCAAAAACATAGATCAGAATTTTACAAAAACGTGATTAAGTCTTCTGGGATGGGGATGAGAATTTTAATTTCTTCATTACGATAATTATTGTGCGATAATGTGAGAAAACACTTTAGGATACAAACTGAAGCATTTAAGAATAAATGGTTATAATGTGTGTAAGTAATTCTGCAAAAAATTATCATACAGGTTTGCAATATAGTCACTGAGAAAAAATAAGGCAAAAGTTAAAAAACCCTAACTTCTGGAAGTCTGAAAAGAAGACAGGGATTCTTTGTACTTTTCTGGGTAACTTTTATATATCCCGAACAATGTTAGATTAAATATTCAGAGAAGAATTATAGGAATTATATTATGGAAATGTTTATAAGTGACAAGAATTAAACACCATGTCAATATCAAAATCATCTTTTGAGTACAGCATGAAATACCCCCTTCTTTTTTTTTTGGTAATTAATTATCTATTTTTGAAAGGCAGAGTGACAGAGAGCAAGAGCGACAGACAGAGATCTTTCGGCCCCTGGTTCATTGCTAAGATGCTCACAGAAGCTGCGGCTGGACCAAGCAGAAGTCAGGAGCCCAAAATTTCATTCAGGCTTACATAGGAGTGGCAGGGACGGAAACAGCATTGCTGCGGCCTCCCAGGCCCATTAGCAAGAAGCTGAGCTGGAACTCAGGTAGCCAGGATGCCCGACGGAGGTGCGAGCCTCCTAAGCAGCAGCCCACCCAGCAGAACCACAAATCCTGCTCCCAACCTCCTTTCCTTTCCAGGAGGGCAAGGAATATATGGAATTCCATATGAGAAATGATTCAGTAGATGCCTGTGGACTCACACAAGTATTTCTAACTACGGAATTTCTTTGAACGATATTCACAAGTTGAATCTTAATATGTGACATTGCCTTAAAGAACTGGGAGTTAAACATAAAGCACGTAATCAAAAATAATGTAAAGGCGCTGCTTTTCAGTCTGTTTATTACACATACATTATCATTAATGTAGTATCTGATTACATTTCTTGCCTTAAATCAATTTAATTCTAATGAAATACAGTTTATAAAGTATTAGGAGGTTTAAATACTGGCAGGGAGACCAATAATCTGTTGGCCTGTCAATTCAATCAAAGATTCATAACAGAAGAAACTCACTGCGTACTCTTTAAAAAGATTACAAAATGAAGGACAGAATTCAACACAGATGAAAACCTTACCCGATTGGAAAATCAACATCGTCCCCATGAGCTGTCATATGATAAAGTCCAAATTTAGCCAATTTAATATGTCCCTATGACAGAAAAAAGAGAAATCACAATAAATGTATATCTGATGAGAAAAAACTATCATATTTAAAAAGTAGGGTAACTGTTATATACTCAGATACAATATTTTATTAAAATACCAGTATGTAAAATTTTCTAAAATACCATGGTTTTCGGAAAAATCTGCAATACTAAGTCTGATTTACATTCACTACAAGTATAAACATGTAAATGTGTAAGCATATACATACATTCTATATACATAAAACTACATTCTTTTCTTTATTAGAAAAGTGCTATTCATGTGGGAGACAGGAATATGGGGGGAGAAAGAGATGAAGAACCTGACAGGGTGTCCCCTGGCCTCCCCAGGACGGCAGGCCTCGTCCGCTTCAGTCACCAAGGCTGACTCCCAGGATCTGCATTAGCAGAAAGCTGAATTTTGGAGCTGGAGTCAGGCGTGCTGAACCAGACAATACGATGTGACACATGAGTTCTCTTTTATAAAATATTTATTTGAAAGGCAGAGTTAAGACAGAGAGAAAGGAGGAAGAGAGGGAGAGGCTTTCCATTCACTGGTTCACTTCCCCAGGTAGCCCAATGGCCTCGCGCAGCCCTGCAGCCAGGAGCCCCAATCTTCTGAGTTATCCAGGTGAGTGCAGGGGAACAAACTCTTGAGCCATTTCCCACTACTTTCCCAGGAACGTCAGAGGGGAGTGGGCCTGGAAAAGGAGCAGTCATCATCCATACAGGATACTGTTACTGTCCAATCACCCAACTGGGAAACCAGCACTGCTGGCAGTAGCTTAGCTTGCTATTCCACAGTGCCACGTGAACATTTCTAACCAATGTCTTAAATGCTAGGCTAAATACCTAATTTAACAGATCGCATTTTTCTTCAAAAATTTCCATGTATATTATCTAGGTTTTTGGCAATGTAAAGGGGTAGATATGTTTTGTTAGTTCCATACCCCTGATTAGAAATGTTTTGGGAAAGCTTTTAGGCAGAAATGTTTTTCAAGAATTTTTTAAGTCCAATAAAAATGTAACTGAAGTGTGACATGGAGTTCTCAAGGTCAAAAGATAAGTGAAAAATTTATCAAGATTTTTGAAAGCCTGCTAGGTTCCTAATAATTTTTATATACTTTGAGATTAATAGTAATTATTATAAATTTGGGGCTATTAATAAAAGTTAAATATAAGTTACTTCAGATTTTCCTATTTTAGCTATTTAAGGCTTTAAAACAGTAAGTCAGTTTTAAAGTGAAGTTGTCTTCAGCTCAACAACTTTATATCAGTATTATGAACCAATTCTACTTCGCTTCAAATAAATTTAGACTGGTTACGAAATGATAGCTCACTGCTATAAACCTGAAATTATTAAGCTCAGTTACTCTTTGTGACTTTTTTAATACCATGGGGTAACTACAGTGAATATTAAAAGACTCAAAGAAGAAACAGAATTCTACTAAGAGATCCCCCACCAAAACTTTAAAAAATGATAGCATGGCTACTTCTAAAAATATACAATCTATTTATACACTTCAAAGAAACTCTATCCTCTTCTTAATCCTACAGGAAATTTCCAGGCAGAGAAACAGTATGCCCATAGCACAGGGGGCTGTCAAATCAGATAACGAGAAGAGGAAAGACAGGAGAATGAAGAGGGAAACACAGACGCAGCTGTCCCTCGGACAGTGATGCTCTTTGCAAACAGAGCAGATTTCTTAAAACGAGAGCACGAGAGCACACTCAGAGGTTGGGAAGCCAGAGGCACACGCTTCAGGACAAAAAAGAGCAGAACAGAGAAGCAGAAAGTGAAGTTAGAAAATGAGTATAAAATCAGTCTTTCTTAAGAACAGTCCAGGTGACAGATTCTAAATGATTAAATATTCTTACTGTTTTCCACAATAATATCAAGTATATAATTTTCACACATGCATTTCATTATGAACATGTTTAAATTGCTTTATTATTCTTATTGTTCCTCTGATAAATTAAATGAGCCCAATTTCAACAGCTTTCAATTTCAAGCAACATACAAATGTTTATTATATTATTTGACAATTACCTTTTGGTCCAACAGGATATTATGCGGAGACAGTGCTCGGTGGACAATACCATGTTTGTTCATGTACTGCAAGCCCTGAAGAACTTCAAATGCAATGCACAAAACCTTTGAACAGCTGGGGAAAAAAAGTCCAAGATACAGTAAAAAATACAGAATCTTAAAGAGTGAAAAGCAGTCTAATAAAAACATCCAGAATTGCACTTCCATTACACTTTGCCACTGACAGCAGAATGTGTATGTATTTTCTAAACTACCCACCTACAGTTTTCAAATTTCTGAAAGCAACAGAATTTATCTTTCAAAACATCTTACAGGTTTCTAAAAGCAATTATAATACAAAATAGAACACAGAAAATTAGGATTTTAATGCAGATATATATCAATAATTATATAAATATTAATGATCTATGCTCGTAAGCTTTGCCAGGGACTGAGGGAAGGGCAGGGAGGGTACACGGTGCGGGAGTACCAGGACACTCGTGGGACAAGGAACTGACTTAGTTTCTCATATTTATTGAATATGCGTTATACAAGGTGATTTTAAAGTATGTAAACTGTGCCTCAAGAAACCCAAGTTTAAGAACTACTGAGCTGAATTAAATTTATCTGAAAAAGTTACTGTAAATTAACCCCCGTCCTTTAAATTGAAGCCATAAGAAGTAAACAGAGATGGCAAGTCAATGTCTCCTCTCGTCCCCGTGGCCTGACTTTGCAGACACGTCATCCGTGCCAGCAGCCGTCTGCAGCTCATCAGGAAGCCAGAATTCTATTTAACACAATTAACTCCTCGCTACACAAAATGATGTAAATAATTTTTAGTCTTTCCATTCTACTTCTACAATCTCTGATTTTTTTTCATTATGTTGTTTTCACAGGATCACATTTTATATATGAACTAAAAGAAATGCATGGTCCTTTCTTGAAGACTAAATAACTGTATGATACGCAGCGATTCAGTGCTGAGGAAACACAAAAGCAGGCAAGGGAAGAGCAGGACCTGAAACGGCAGGCCAGTCCTCAGTGGCCAGTGTACCCACTGCTCCAGAGTACACGCAGGAAGTCAGCTGAGGCTAGAGCAGCAGGAGCTCTTCCGTGTAAGACCTTTCACTCCACAGTACGGAGAAAAAAGAAATGACCGTCACATTACCCTACGAGGATGAATAAATGCTAGGATTTTGCGTAAAACCATAGTTAACACTGACAAAAATACGCACATGATAAAAATGTAAACTTCTAATTCCTTAAAAATAAAGACAAGCCTGCTTTGAAAGTAATTATATAAACACAGAAACTATCATTATACCTTCTTTGGCTCCATAAGTGAACTTTAAAATAATAATAACTTTAATTTCTTGGGCTCTAGCTCTCTGTGTGTCCCTCACACAACCATAGCTGCTGCTGGCCCCCGTTCTCCCGTCTCCACAAAAATCTTAGATATAGTTGCCATACTCAGCTGTGACACTAGGGGGCGTCAGCTACCTATTCCTTCAATATAAACATTTCTGTCAAGGAAAGCCAAAACTTTAGAGGGTTTTTTGTTTTGTTTTTTGGCTTTTTTCCCATTATACCCTGCTCCAAAACTGCCAAACGCAGAAGAATGCACGTTTTGCTTTCAACACTGTGCTTTTTCTAATTTATTGTAAGATACTGGACATGAAACTTACATGTCAAAAAACACAGCCATGTTAAAAACAAGCTGCTGAAAAGTGTACACACCAAAATAAATTTTAAAAATTTAAACACATCAGGACAGTAGAAACTATTCCATATACTTTTCTTTTTTAAGGTTTATTTATTTACTTGAAAGTCAGAGAGAAAGAGACAGAGAGATCTTCCAACCAGTTGAAAAGCCAAATGGCTGCCAAGGCCAGGTTTGGGAGGTGGACCCAGGGGTCTGGAGCTGCTTCTGGATCTGCCACGTGCGTCCGGGGCCTAGGCACTTGAAACATCTTTTGCCGCTTTCCGAGGAAAGTTGATAGGAGCCAGAACAGAAGCCGGCACTCGGCTGGGATGCTGGGGCCACAAGTAGCAGTTTCACCACTAACAGACTTAGTACTCTGAAGTTTAAATGATACAGTAAATCAAACTTTCTTCTCTATTATCTTATACTCTAAGGTTTACTCTAAAAACTTGATTTAAAATATAAGACATAAGAAAAAAAATTAAATAATGCTATTTCAAATACTGAGCAGGAAGAATCAGTATTTGTGGAATTTTATGTACTCCTTTTTAAGCTGTATTCCTTAATATTTTCCAAGTATTTTTACCACGAAACACAACTTCCATGTGAGAATTATGGTTATCGTGTTAATAGTGAGACCCAACTGCTAACCCGGAAAATGTAAATTGTATTTCAAATCAGAAAATATTCTCTTTTTTTATTCTCTTCCTTTTGAAGTGCCCCATTTGTATTGTTATTCCGGAAACCAGGCAGGTAGCATTTTCTCTGTCATCTCTGCTCCTAACAAATGCATTTAAGAAATCTGTATGGTGCCAAACTGTGCCTGGAAAATATGTACTATGAAAAAACTGCCTGTATTTCAAATGTCCTTGATGCCAAAATAAAGCTGTTTATAATTTCAATTTTCTAATAATTTTTTAAAGTCTCCTTTTACAGGGTCACAGAAAAGTAGCTCTCCAAACAGCCTGATACGTTTGAGAATTTCTCATACTGCCAGCTGATAAGGCGACATATTTATTTATGTTCAAACACATTGCTAGATGCATCGCCTGCTAGTCTAAGCTGCACGCTTAGGCCTGTGGATTTCAAGAGGAACAGGAAGAACTTTTCTCCACAATGAATACTACTGTGTAGTTGGAAAGATGGATTTATTCCTCCTTTTTGTCTTAAAAAAATTTTATTTATGACACTGCTAAAACTAAATAAGCCTAAGACACCACAAATACTAAGAAAAAAATTAAAGATTAGAAATACACTCTACATAGAAATATAGATTTCAGGCATTAATCAGCTGACATATTTGGATTTTGAACATGGCTTAAGAAGAATTTTCAAATCTCCTAGGTTATACAATCTTAAATGATCTGCTTAACATTTTCCAAATCAATTCTAAAGAAACTTACTGTATGCTTCTGCAACAATTATCCCCAAAGCATACAGAACTGTTGGTTAAAACATTGAGGTTGTCATCAAGCAGGAACTATCCGCATGGATTATCTGACTTCACATGATCACGTCAATCAAATCCCAGTGAATATTCCCAAGCATACTGTTCAACTTGTATTTACTTAAGATATGCAGTTGTTCAACTACAACCTGCTATATTTCTCTATTTCTTATTCTTAACCTCAGGAGCTTGAGGTTTCTGTTTTATAATGTTCTGCTATAGTGAGCACCTTTCTAATATTTTTCTGTATTTTACATCTGTTTCAGCATTTGGGCAGCAGCTTTAACAACTACGCTACAACACCAACCCTAAGAATTAATTTTCTTGAAAGATGTATTTTTATTTGAAAGGCCGATTTTACAGAGAGGAGACATGCGCGCACACACACACACACAGAAAAAGAGCGAAAAAAGAGAAAGAGTGAATACGAATGAATCTTCCATCTTCTGGCTCACTCCTTTAATGACCTTAATGGCCAGGGCTGAGCTTCTTCCAGGTCTCCCAGGTGAGTGCAGGGGCCCAAGAATCTGAGCCATCCTCTGCTACATTCCCAGTCCATACACAGGGAGTTGCATCAGAAATGGGGCAGCTGGTACTAGCCTATAGGATGCCAGTGTTGCAAGCAGAGGAATAGCCTCCACTGTGCCAGCCCCAGAATGATTGATTTTATGGTAATTATTTCTATGTAAGTTTCTCCCATTGTACATTGAGTTCAAGTGCTAATTAATTCAACTATGATGTTCTATGCCTCCCACAGGGGCTATAACATAGGTATTCATAAAGTATGTTTCACGAAGCCTTAGGTGTATAAAGCAATATTGTACAATATTACAAGAGGATAATTGGATTAAATCTGTTACTGTTAAAGAAATAGCAATTCAAAATAAATACATTATCATTAGAGCAATACATAAAGAGTGCTAACTTCATTTCAATGGGACAACGTACATGGCTAAACATAAATTGTTCAAAATCATATAGTTTTTATCCATAGATACTACTCATTGGCTGAAAAATCTCCTCCTGATCTTATACAGAACAAATTGGGATGCATGGCCAGAGAGCTCTAGGGTTTTGGTTGTTTGAATTGCTGCTTAGGTAGATCTAGGTTAAACCCACTGTGCTTTTAGGACGTGAACAATCGTAAAGATCCCCAATGACAGTAACTCTTCCTTTGAAAAACTTGTAATCACTGAACAATGCTGACCACCAAATACCAGTCCATGCAAAAGCTATGGCTCAGGGCTTGTCCAGCAGAATCATATAATGTTGCCTGACATGATGATGGATCAACAGACGGGTCAGATTAGGCAGGACCATTACATTAACTAGCAATCAAGAACCATAACTGGGGGAAGATTCTGTGAGGGATGTGTGGGCTAAACCCTGTGGAAATTCTAGCCCCAATGATTAGCTCAAGAGATGGGGTGGTGAGGGACTAAGCTAGGTGTGACCAACGAGCCTGCCATCAATCACATGTAAAGGAACCCTCAACAGTTTGGATTGGTCAGGGCAGCAGCACCCAAAATGTGCATCCTGAATAGGGTGTGGGGTGGGCCGGGCCGCAACGTTCACCAGCTCATACAAGGCCAAATGGAAGGCCAGAGTTTGCTGGAACCAGGCCTAAACCCAATGGCATGTATGAGAACTGGGTCTGGGAGTGGATTAAGTGGACGAACTTGGGAAACTCCCTTGGCGAATGATAGCTCCAGCTGGTGAACATGTGGTCCAGACCTGAGGGTCGGACAAATTGGGAAAAGTAGCTCCAACAGCTGGCTAATGTGTCAATTGATAATGGAACAGGGTAGATCAGGCAGGACTGAGCAAACCTTAATCCACAAGCAAAACTAGAGACCAGGACGGAGCACAGGTCATGCCGAGCTAGGCTCTTGTACCTACTGGTCTGCATGAGCCAGGAACAATAAGCCACAATGTCTAAGGCAGAGGTCGGGACAGCTGAGGTACTGAACCAAGCTGAGTCAGAGCAACCACTGGCATGCACATGATCTATGGCTGGAAACAGGCCCGGTTGGGGAGCTAAGGGGAAAACCCTAGCTGGGTTGAGGTTCCCACCGAGGGGTGTGTGGGCTGGAATGGGGGCTGCATTCTGAATGGTAAATGGTTGTAGTCTCCCTTGGCACAAATGTGGACTGGGATTGAATGCACCGAGCCGGGTCAGACTCCAACACCCTCTGGTGTCCTGGAGGACCAGGGTAGATGTGCGATGGACTAGGTAAGGTCTCAACCCCTACTGAGCCATGTGTGAGCCATATGTGGGTATGAACGAGCCATGGCTGGGCTGAAACATGCAACAACAAAGACCAGTTTGGGTTGAAGGTCATTCAGGAAAAGCCACTGTTCCTGCTAAGACAGGAGGTGAACTGAGTAGGGCTGGCTCATGGACCCACTGGTATGCGCAAAATCTGGCATTGGGAGAGGTTCTGATGGAGGAGCTTGGGCAACTCCTCTGGCAGGACACAGACCCAGCAGGTAAGTGCAAGAAACATGATAGGAAACAGCCCAGAACAGGCCATGGAAAGTTACCCACAGGCATACATCTGGCATAGATTGGGGGAAGACCAGGCTGAATCAGTTCACATCATCCACTGGCAAATCCAGGCACCAGAACAGTGTGGGTCGAGCTGGGTTCGGTCGCAACAAAACTAGTGCACAATACGAATGCCAAGGTGAGGTTGCCTGTGCCAGAAGTGACCGCAGTACCCAACCAGCACACGTGAGAACCAGGAAGAGAGGGGGCAGAACCGGCAGGGGAATAAGGGGTGGTTCCTTTGCTGGACAGCTACTCCCACTAGAGAGCATGAGCTAGGATGGGGGCAGACCAGACTAAGCAGGGCTACAACACCTGTGGGCCTCATGTGGACCAGATCAGCGAAAAGCCAAGCTGGGCTGATTATTTCTACTGGTGCAAACAAAATTAGAGTGAGTGAAGGTTGTTTGGGCTTAGCCACAGCATCAGCTGGCAGAAGCTGGCACTGGGGGCTAGTTCTGTCAAATCAAACCACAGAACCACCTGGAGAGTGCATAATCCGGGAGTGGGAAAGGCGTGGGAGGGAAATAGTGGGCTCCTCCCTCTTGGGTTACCACTTCTACGGGAGGGCACGAAAACTAGGACAGGGGCTGGGGTGGAATGGGGTGTGGGACAGACTGGACTACCTCTATACATACTGGCAAACCAGGGTAGAGGGCGGGTATGGTGGGGGTTATTGTTGGTCACTCCAGCTAGGCTGCAGCTCCCACTTGTTTATGCGAGGGCCGAGAATGTGCTGGGCAGAACCAGGCTGGACTGCAACACCCATTGGTTCCAGTGGAAGTCAGGGCTGAAAACAGAATCAACCCAGTGATCACAACCACCAGCTGATCACGGCCATGGACTGAGCTGTGCCCTGTGCCTGCTAGTACATATAAGAATCTGGTCCGAGAACACCTCAAAGTTTCTTTGGCGATTTCCCCAATCGAAATGCTGGACTCAGAACCCTAACCAAGAAGAGAGAGAAAACAGTTCAATCAACTATCTCAGCTATATGTTGGCAGTGTAATACAGGGCAAACAGAGACTCTATGATGGACTATGTCAATTAGTGGATTCTTCAAAGACCTCATAGTGCTTGGAGTGGCAAGATTGGCAGCGATTCATAACTGGTGAACTATCAAAACCACTTGAGCTGGAATCTCAGAGCATACCCTACATCTGGGACCTGGGGAGGGTGGGAACTTGGGTGGGCCTTCTCCCTTAATACCCCCCTTTAAACACGAAGGAAACAATATGGAAGTAATAGTCTTACCCACTTTCCTATAGCCCTTGAACTTTTTTACCCCAATTAACTACGTAAAGATTGTCAAAAATATAATAATAAAAAATTTGGGATGCATGTGGAAAAAAATCATCTTGTTAAAATCTACCTAAAATTGCAAATGGAACTGAATTGTTCAGATAGATTCCCATGGGCCTCAAGCCACTTTTTTGGGGGGGTGGAGGGGAGGCGCGGGGAACAGGTAAGGAATTCATGTTTCCAACAACAGATGTTGTTCAGATAGTAAGCAACAGAATCCAGGAAAGAATGAGAGGTCTGTGTAGCTGAGATAAATTTTGAAGTCATTCATATACAGTTGGTAACTAAAAATATACATGCTATTTCTTCAGATCCATGATATTTCTCAGGGCTATTTCACAGGCCAAAACACCCACACTGTCAGCAGACCAAGGGAGGAAACACACTTCTATGAGTTCAAGATGTTCTTTTACCTTATAAAGCCTGATTACTCCCAAAACACTTTCCTTTTGGAGTAGAACCTCCCTTTCTTGGTATCATCCTAAGCTAAAACAGTACAGGAGGAGGAAAAACACATCAAATATAGCTAGCCACTGTGTGACTTAAAAAATAGAGAAAACATTGATAATTCATGTCCACAAAATACTGTAATTACATAATATGGTGCTATCTTTAAAGAAATTCTCCTTTTAAAATCACAAAATACTTCAAACGTATGCAATTTTTAAACATGTACAACTGGTTTAGAATTTCAGAATTTGAAGAAATGTTTTCAGCAATGAGTGGATGTTTGCAATTTATGTTTAGCACTTCCTAAATTTTAACTGTTAAACATATCATGACATTTGTCTTAGCCTGAAAGGACAGCCATCCACACTAAATATGAATAATTCACTTCTCCCAAATGTTTTGGAATGGCAGGTGCATTGATTACTGCTACCTAAACACTGTTTTTTAGGAAGTCCAAAAAAAATTAGGGCTAGCCTCTCAGGGCTCAGCTAGGCCGCCTGAGGCGTGCATCACATTCACAAGTCTCTTGGCTCAAGTTCTGGCTCTTCTTTTTAGTCTGTTCCTGCTATTGTGTACCTTGGGAGGAGCACCTGTCAGCTCTAGCACATGGGTCCTTGGTACCCACCAGGCAGAACCGGATGGAGTTCAAGCTCTCAGTTTTTACCTCAACTAGTCTCAGCTGCTGCAGGTTTCTGGCAAGTCAACTCTTCATGAAAGATCTCTGCCTCTGTCTGGCCGGCTTTCAACATCAACCAAGACAATCTTCAAAAATCATTTCATCATTCTCTAGGTTGTGAAAATAGGCATTTCTGTCAATTCAATTTTTATTCCAAAATAATCAAGGTTGAATGTTAAAAATCAAGAATGCAACAAAATTTCAACAGTATATAATAAACTGGGAAATTACTTTCCTGATTAAACATTATAAAAATGCTCTCAGCTGAAAACGAATTTGCTAACATCAAAATATAGGTGGAAAGCTCAATCTAGTGGGGTGAGACTGAAGTGCTGAGTCAAAGGCTCCGTCAGTGCTTCATAACACTCAGAGTGTCTCAACTTCTCCTTGCATCAACTTGTCAATTATAAAGTGGAAAATAAAACACCACATCAGAGCTAACTGGCATCAATGATCCATCGGGCCTGTGTAAGTCACTGTGAGAAATCTAAAAAGGCAGGAAGCGAGAGGGTGAACATACAGGCAGAGCGAGGGAAATATCACTACCCCTGAAATTGGTATTGCAAAATTCATTAAATTTATTCATCTTATAAAATTACTTAAAAATTCACAAAAAAATGAAAAGTCCAACTCTCCCTCAAAAAAAATAATTTTTTAAAAAAAGGACTACTTTTTGTAAAACTAGGAAATACAATGCTATTTTATATAAATAGTTTTATAAGGGGAATAAATTTCATGAATTGGAAATTAGAAAACTATTGTCAAGGAACAGTTGAAGAGCCCGATTCTCTAATTTCTTTCTAAACATAAAACCAGATTTGGAGCAGCCTCAGGTTAGATGGATATTTCAGCACTACGAATATTTTCTTATGTCAAACAGTTTTACTAGCTTTGGAAAGACACTCCAAAATCAATCTCCAGTGTGCTTTCTCTCCTAAGAGGCTGGAGACTGGGCCTCCAAGTTTCAATCTTCTATCACATCTTAAGTCTTTCTAGAGACAATGTCTCACTCTTAAGTTATCTGGAACTTGTCCAGGAGTCACATCATTAACTTCAACTCACATGTCCAAGTAGCTCAAGATGAATAAAACTGACAACCCTATCGCTCAGGAAATCCAAAGGGTTTTTAAAGCTTTGTACCAGGAATTTGGAAAAAAGATTGACACATTTTCAATTATATCATATTAGGGAAATAAAAATCAAGCCTACACGATAACACTGCACATGCACTAGGAAACCAAAACTCAAAAGATGAAGAATAACAAATATTGGTGAAAATGCAATATAAAGAAAGCCTTCCAGACGTTTGCCAAGTGGGACTGTAATTGGTGCAGCCACTCTGAAAAACAGTTTGCTGAAAAGATACAGAAGTATTTTCATTTGAGCCAAATTCTACTCCTATATGTATTTTAAAACAATCCCTGAAAAAATATTCAGATACTGCATATGAATGCTCATAGAAGCATTAGTCACATCAGCTAAAATTTAGAAACAATTCAAACGTCCATCTTCAGATGAATGGATGAATTGTTTACATACACAGCAGAACATTAGCCATAAGTGGAAATGAAACACTATTCATGCTAGAACGTGGATCAACCTTGAAAACATAAATGAAAGAAACCAGGCACAAAAGATCCTGTATTGTATAACCCAGTTTATATGAAAAGTTCACAGTAAGTAGACTCAAAAATAGAAAGTAAATTAGTGATTTCCTGTGCTTGAGAGAGAGAAGGTAGGAAGATTGTTAATTCCTTCTGGCATGACAAAATTAATCTGGAGTTAGTATTGGCAGCTATAGGACCTTTGGAAGAAATTTAAAAGCTCACTGAATTTTATACTTCAAAAACATTTATGATATACGAATTGTATTGCAATTTTACAACTTCAAAATCGAAACAAACTATATATTTAATGAAAGGGAAAAATCATGCTATAGGTTTCATAATACTCAGGAAATAATTTAACAAAATCTATACCTCATGAGTTTAAAATATTTGTGAAATATGGTAGAGTATGGCCAAAAAACCCTGCAGCTAACGTGATACACAATGATGAAATACTGAACATCTTCCCCTGAGATGAAAAAGCTGGGAAAGAATGACCGTTCAATGTTCTATCCAGCATTGCAGTGAGGCCTTATCTAGTGAAATAGCTCAAGAATAATTCTAAAGCATAAGAATTTCCAACAAAATAAGCTGTAAACGTATTTCTTGACCCACACAGTTGTTTATGAAGCAGTTCCTAAGAAATTTAAAAGAGGTATGCGAAATGATAATTTAGTGAGATCACAGGAAAATCGTTAATAAAAAAAAAAAACTCAGATATTACTAGAATCAAGCAACTGGAAAATAATATGAAAGTAACAGGAATGCATTCAACAAAAGTAAGATCTAGACCTCTTGGAAAACTGTGGAGTACTATTAGGAGAAACTAAATAGGATGTAAAGATCTAGAAAGAGATGTGTTAATCTATCCAAAGTTTCAATTATGTGACGATTCCAATTTTCCCTAAATCAATCAATGGATTAAATGAAATCTCAGAACATTTCAAAAAACATTTTTGAAGAAAATAGAGTAGTTCATTATAAAACTTAAAATACAAAGAGCTAACAATAGTTAAAGCAATCTTGAAATAATAAAACTGAAGAACTTATACTTTCTGACCTCAAAGTTTGCTATAAAATTAGAGCAGTCAAGATGGCATTGCTTGCATGAAGATAGAAAAATAAATAGGTAAATGAAACAACATATCCCAGAAATAGATCTACATTAATGCGGCCATTTAATTTTTTGTAAGTATTCATTTATTTCTATTGGAAAGACAGATAAGATTTATGGGGAGAAAGAGAAACAGAAAGATCCTCCATCCACTGGTTCACTCCCCAAATGGATACATCCACCAGAGTTGAGCCAATCTGAAACCAGGAGCCAAGAGTTTCTTTCAGGTCTCCCCTGCTGGGTAAGGCTTTCAGGCATCCTGTATTGCTTTCCCAGGACATAAGCTATTTCACTAGATGGGCCTCACTGCAATCTGGATAAAACATTGAATGGTCATTCTTTCCTGGCTTTTTCATCTCAGGAGAAAATGTTCAGTATTTCATATTGTGTATTATGTTAGCTGCAGCTTTTTTTTTTTTTTGTCCTCTACTATATTTCCACAGATGCAGAGCAGCCAGGACATGAACTGTACCCACATGGGATCCTGGCACTTGCAAGGTGGGGATTTATCCATTGAGTCATTGCTTCAAGCCTGTGATCACTTAATTTCAATAAAAACACCAAAGCTACCAAACGAGAAGAACAGTCTTGTAAAGGCACTGAATCACTTAGCTATCTAAACGGTAAAAACTAATCTGAGCATAGCAAACAAATATTAGATTGAGATGGACCACATATCCTCTATAAATTCTAAAGTTACAATGCTCCTACAAGATTACATGATGTAAGAATACCTTTACAATTTGCAAGATGGTAAGCAGTTTTAAAATAGGATACAAAAAAGCTTTAACCATAAAAGAATACAAGTGCACATAGGGCTTTACCATAAATAACTTTTGCTCATGAAGATGCAGTTTATTTTTCTAAAGGCTTATTTCTTTGAAAGATAGTTACAAAGAGAGACAGAGAGGAACTGACTGCTGGTTGACTACCCAGATAGCACAATGAAGCCAGAAGCCAAAAGCCAGCAGCAAGGAGCTTCCTTTGGGTCTCTTAGATGGATGATAGGGGCCCCAGACCCTTACACCATATTCTGCTGACTTCCCATATTACCAAGGAGCTTGTGTGGAAATGCAGCCTCCAGGAGAACTGTTACTCTTATGGGATGCTGATGTAGCGCCAAATATATTATTAATAAAACTTGTTAAAATGGAACAAAGATCAAATTTTAAGACTTGAATCTTTGAAAGTATTAGAAGAACTATCAGGGAAACATTTCAAGAAAATACAATGGGCAATGTCTTTTTGCATGAAAAATTTGGGAAATACTGATATTTTACTTTTACCAATGTAACCAGTGAATAATTCTTAATAAACATCAAATGATTTTCATTCTAGTTATTTAATTCAGGCAAAGCATACTGTATTATCTTCCTTCACTGATGATTTCGTTTACCAGATAGCTGCATATTGGCTGTTGGCTAAATTGTGCACATTATTTTGTATTATTTAGATTATCATGTTTTAAAACTTTCATATTATTCAACAATAGTTAGAAATTTAGAGAGTTCACATAAGAAATCAGGTTCTAAATTATTTGGAAAATCTCAAAGCCAAGTTAACACCTAGCAACACTGTCATGCGGCAACAAGTGGAGAACTGAGCATTACCGCACTGACTCCTGCGTGGCAGGAGGGTCCCATTTCAACACAGTCCTAGCTCAGCTCTTTGTTTACATTATTTACAAAATGTATGCAAATGAACTTACAATTTCTTGCCTACATTTCCCATCCCAAACACAGTCTCTTCTTCCTTACTTAGTCTTTTATCCAATTTCCTTTGTAAATATAGTACATCTAATACTTCAGTAAAATTTCAATTACTAGGGTATGCGGCTTATATACCTACAAAACTGTATCATAAAAAATAATAAATAAAATGGTTAGCATTTTCCATCAACATATCTGAACATTCTCAAACCACTGTTTTCTGCATATGGACAACAAAGTAGTCTGCACTCCGACAAAGATTTTTAATAAACACAAGGTTTACTTTTATTATTCTGGAAAATAGCACACAAAAAGGTTTGAGTTTAAGCTGTATTAAATTTAGGCTTTTTCCCCCCTCTGAAGATAAGTAGCAGCTTAAAGAGGAAAAAAAGTTCTCTTTGATCAATAAAAAGGTTAAATATGCTCCTAATTATTGAAAGGATTAGGACTGCTATCATTTCACCACACTACAGAAATTGAGGCATAATTAGTAACATGAAATTGAGATTTAAGTGAAGAAGAAAGGCTTCAGGACTTACTCTATATAGAATATGGTAGGCGGAATTCTAAAGCTGTCCTCCCAAGATGCTTGCCTGCCACTCTTTCCTCCGAAGATAAAGAAATGTGCTTCTAGAAGTGAATGACTTGCTCAACAGCTAGCAAGGACTTGCTGGAAGCAGTCATAAAATCTACTTTAATATCTCCTCAATAAACAAAGTCTCACCAGATTTCACACACTGCACTTGATGACAGTCTAGGATCTGTGTTCTTAAGATGCTTTGATACGTGTTTGCTCCTTCAAGTCTTAATCTTTTGCCACCCAACTTGCTTAGGTAATTTGTGCAAATAATGTGATTTATACCGAATAAAACTTGAAACTGTATTTTTTTCTTTTTAAAAATTTTTAACTTTCTTTGTAATATTGTTTACATAATTGAGATGTATGTAAGCCCATGTGAGTCTCATATTGGGGTGGGAGATTACGGTGGAGTGTGTTGCAAATGGAGGAAGATGGGTAGAACTACTGTTTCAGGTATTTTTTCTTTCTTTCTTCTCTCCTGTGTCAACAGGGGAAGAGTGGAAGAGGACGACTCCTTGCTGTCAAACTACACCAGCACCTAGGGATAGGGGATGGTCATTTGATGGCATCTTAGAGACTCCAACGTGGGAGAGTATTCTGAAGGTATTACTTGAGTGGTTTTGATAGTTCTGAGTTGTTGGCTTTGTAGCTCCAAAGAAAATCTTTCTGAGGTCTACTGGTCAATAAAGTTCACCCTAGTGTATCCCCAGACCCAGAAACATGCTGCAAAGCTTGGGCAGAAGAACTTTCCATCTTCTGAAGAGGCAGTCAATGTGCCCAGGTGGCCTAGATGAACAGGCTGTCACATCCTCTCTGTGCATCTGGACATGCTGGCCACTGCATAGACATCAGCAACTGAAGATCAGCCCAACCTGACACGCACACTCCAAGGGCAGACCACACATCCTCTGATCTCCACGTGGCCAGAGTCTTACTCCATTGGTCTAGTTGAGTCCCCCAAGAAACCTAGCCTCAGATGACCTCAGACTTAGCTCTTATGTGCACCAGCCAGTGCAGGGTCAGATTGGGTCTACCACCTGTACCAGCCAAGGCACATTCTGGTGGATACTAGTTGCCTGGTCAGTTCCATTTCAGCCCTATAGCTCACACAAATACTTGACCCAGTACTCACACATACCAGCAGGTTATTAGGCAATCCCTAATAACCCCCGCCAGGCCTGCCTCCAGTCTTAGTTTATACACATGCCAGACCATGCTGCAGCCTAGTCCAGCCCAGCCAACATCCCATCTGGTTCTAGTGCAGATGTGGCCACATATAAGCTGAAAGCTGTGGCTGCTTTGTCCAGCCTGGCTTTTCCTCAGCCCCGATTCTATTGCTCACCAGTGGTAGGTACAGCCTAGTAGTGGAGTGCACTTCCAAGCATGCTCCCAGCCTTGAATCTTGTGCCTGCTAGGGGGCAAAGCCTAAATGATTTGCACCCAATCCTGGCAGTTGCCAGTGGGTGCTATTGCCTCACTTAGCTGTTCCATCTCCAGTTCCAGCTGTCACACTCACCCATACAAGCAGTGGCACAACAGGAAGAGTCCTGGAGACTCCTCTGCTAGACCCACTCCCATCCCTTGAGCTTAACAGCGGGTACTGTAGTCTAACTTGAGATGGCCTATCCCCAGTGTCAGTGTTAGGCTGCAGATGCTACAATCTAGCTCAGCCCAGCCTGCCCTACTCCCAGCTCTCACCAGCAGATGCAGCACCCTAGCTCAGCCTGGTCCACTCCTAGCACCAGCTCTCATGTGAACTAGTGGGTATTGAGCCCAACCCAGACTGGCCTGCACCCATCCTGGTCTCACTCATGCCGATGTGTGGTGTGCACTGACCACATTCAGCCCACCCCAGACACAGCTCACATGTATGCAAAAACAAATTGTAACCCAGCCTGGTCTGGCCTGTTCTTAGTCCTAGCTCTTGTGCTCTCTGCAGCATAGCAGGGGAGTTCCCTAAGTTCATCTACCAGGCCCACTCCTAATAGTGGATCTCATGTGTGCCATCGAGTTTTGCTGCCCAGACTAACATGGCCAGCCCCGAGTCCTGACACTCACCAGCAAGTACTGTAGTCTACTCTGAGTGGCCCGCACCCATTTTGGCTCTCAGCAACAGATGTTACAGTTTAGACCATCCTGGCTCAACCCTAGATCCAGCTCTCATGTAAGCTGGCATGTGCAGCAATCTAGTCTGGCCTGCACCCCTCCCACTCTTGGTTTTCGTAAACATTGGGGGATGCTAGAGCCTAGCTCAATGTGGCCTGCTTCCAGACCCAGCCTATATACATGCTGATGGTGCTGCAGACTTGCCCATCTTGGTCTGCCCATAGCCCTGCTCTCACACTCAACAGTGTGAGTCCCCAGAGCTACTCTTTCAGGTAATTTCTCAGCTCTGGGTCTTGTGCATGCTGGCAGCTACTTTGACAAATCTGGGATGGCCTGTCCACAGTCTCAGCTCTTGCGGGCAGTTATTACATTTAGCCTAGGAGGGATGGCCTACACCCTGACCTGGCTCTCATGCATGACAGTGGGTGATGTGGCCTGGTTTAGCCTTATGTATCCCCAGACCTAGTCCACATGGATACTGACTGCCTCCGGTGCCAGCTCTTGTGCTCCTCACGGAAGCTGCAGCCTAATAGAGGAGTTCCCCAAGTTATTCTACCAGGTCTGTGTAAAAATAATTGTAACTTCATTCAAATAGGCCTATGTGCCTATGTCTTCCATATCCAATAAAAACCATTCACACCTGAAGCTAAAGCATGCCTCCCTAACAGAAAAACATTTTGAATGTGTAGTTACAACTAGTTGCTAGAAAAACTAAGTGGCTATGCCTTAAACAATGACTCTTAGACTCCCAAGCCTTAATTCCTCCTTTCTTTCCTCCATAAATCTTTTCCTTTCACTAATTTTTCCTTGTGTTCCTTTGCAATAATATAAGTGTAATTATGATATGATTTCTTAGTACTGTGAGGTCAGAGTAGTATGTTTGATGGTGAAGAAACCCCAGCACATTACAGTTCCCACCACTCGAACTGCCATGACTAACATGGAGGAACACCAATCATCATATTTCCTTAGCAAACAGAAAAAATAGATCACTTGCAGAAGAAATGTTCCATACTGTGCTAAAGATCTCTTACAATACAACAGGGAGAGGCGATGATGCTCAGGCCTCTAGGTTATATTTCAGTTCATTAGCCCTCAATCTCCTCAACCACACAGTGGTAACAATAAAACCTACATCCTTAACTCAACATATTTGAAGATAAACTAGAAAGAGATGATCTTAAGCATTTAAAATGCATCATCCTCAGGGGGAAAAAATGCAGTTACCCAATTGTTTTTTGAGCAGGGAGTAAGGCTAAAGAACAAACAAAAAAGAGCAGCCAGACAATGGAGAAACTGAAGTCAAGACCACTTAAGAAAATACTGGGAGCCCAGCGCAATAGTGTAGCCACTAAAGTCCTTACCTTGAAACATTCCAGGATCCCATATGGACGCCGGTTCTAATCCCAGCATTCCCACTTCCTAACCAGCTCCCTGCTTGTGGCCTGGGAAAGCAGTCGAGGATGGCCCAAAGCCCTGCATCCACATGGGAGACCTGGAAGAGCTCCTGGCTCCTGGCTTTGGATTGGAATAGCACAGGCCATTGTGGTCACTTGGGGAGTGAATCATTGGACGAAAGATATTTCTGTCTTTCCTCCTCTCTGTATATATCTGACTTTCCAATAAAAATAAATAAATCTTTAAAAAATAAAATGCTGCAATCAAATAGTCAAGTTGTTGGTGAAAACTTGAAGTATAGAATTCAGAAGACACCACAGACATGAACATTACTGCTAAGGCTTCATTAAAACACCGGGCTAGTAACTAATAGGACATGGTGTACAAGGAAAATAGAAGACAAAACCTTCGAAGATTTCAAGTAAACATGAGGTATAGCTTTTGATAAAATTTTTCTTGTTTAATCATTAAAAGTAGAGAATACAAGGGAGAAAATACAGAGCAGGATATGTCTATAAGTTGCATGACCACACTATTGTAATTTTAAATATCAAGAAAAAAATATGAGAGCCTCAATTTCCACAATCAGCTTATGTTCCCAATAGCATCTATTACCTATTTCTGATGATCATGCTCAGCAGCTCATTATTTCACCTTGGCTCACATTCCAGAATATGCACAGATTCTTCAGAGTATCTTATTCAGTAAAACAACTCAATGTTTTAACAGGGACAAATAAAACTTAACTCAACCAAGTCAGTCACATCATGCTTTCCACCAGGCTAGCAACAGCTGCACACATGGTCTGCTTCCCATCAAAGTGGCCATGTATAACCTCTGCATGGCTGATGGGATTCTGGTAAACTTTCAAAACCATAACCCTAAAAACATGTGACAAACTACATTTTATTAAAGAAACATGCCTGCATTACCCACTCTGCCTTCACTTGCAAATTTCAAGCCAATATTGAAACTCTACAACAATTGCCAAAACTCTGCTGAATATCTGTCTATGAACTGCATTGATGGTAATTGTATAGATTAAGAAAAGTACATGCTTTGAATAAGTAACACTAACACAACAGGGAGACACTTTCCATACAGCAACAAGACTTTAAAGGTAAACCATTTCCTCATGTTGGCTTTAATAGGAGAAAGGAAGGTATTATTTCTTTTTAGGTCTTCACTGGAAAAATATTTCAAAGAGGAGCTGAGATCCACACTTCCCTACTTTTCAGTCTCTTGAATCTGGCTTTCAGAGTAGCAATTAAGCAGATTCACACAGACATAAATATGAGATGACTTCAAACACATCTTTTAAATGCTGTACTTTTTAAAAACCTGCTGGCAATTAGAGTTTAATTCCATTCCTTTGTATCAATAAAAATAATTTTTATCATTTAGCCAAAACTAGAGAGATGAGTTGACACATTTTGAACCTTGGCACAGGTAACATTTAAATTAACACCCATGGAAACAGCAGCTCTTTGCCAAAATTAAATCCTTACACTCAAGCCACAATAGACTAAGGAAAATGTGAAGTACTTTTTCTTTTTTAAGCCTGGTTACCAAGCAATCTGTATAAATAATATTACTCTATAAGTGACAAGGTCAAAAACACTCTTAGGTCATAGCACAAACACTATTTTTTGCTTGAATAATATGAATTCCCAAAAGACGTTTATGGATATTCAATTAAAAACACAGAACATTTCATTTTCTAGTGGGATCTGACACTTTATGAAAGTCTTGTTATAATGTATTAGCAATGCAAATTACTACTCTGGTGTTCATGTACAGCATTTTTTACTTGGATAGCAAACATGTACAAATGCAGCAAAAGGACATAAGGCTATGTAAGTCCTAGTTTTTATTCCCCTATTTCCTGCCCCATCAATTTAATATTTTTTTTTCCAAAAAAGTCACGTATGATGTATGACTTCAGGGCCTGGCGCTGTAGCCTAGCTGCTAAAGTCCTCACATTGCATGCACCAGGTTCCATACAGGCGCTGGTTCAGTTCTGGCCATCCTGCTTCCCATCCAGCTCCCAGCCTGTGGCCTGGGAAAGCAGTGAAGCATGGTCCAAAGCCTTGGGACCCTGCACCTGCATGGAAGACCCAGAAGAAGCTCGTGACTCCTGGCTTTGGACTGGCACAGCTCTTGGCCATTGTGGTCTTTGGGGAGTAAATCAAGGGATGGAAGATCTTCCTGTCTCTCCTCCTCTCTGTACATCTGCCTTTCCAATAAAAGCAAAATCAATCTGTGAAAAAAGATGTATAACTTGAATGATGCTTATATTTTTAGAAAATCTGTGAACAACTACCAAACGACTGGGAGCTCAGAGTTCTGTAACAGTTATAGACAGACTGGCCTAAAGTTACGGCCCCATCATACAGAAAGGCTTCTGTTCACTCTGCACGGGCCTTTTCCTAGGTTCAGCTTGCTTACTTTTACACTAGAAGGAAAAATATAAGCTTTAAAGCAGGTCTGAACAAAACTAATTTAGATGGGTAGATCAGCTAACTACTTCTCCCTACTCAACCTGGCCTTTCTTTGTTCAACACAGTCTTCACTGTATCCTAGGAATATCAGTACGGAGGGAGAAGCTGCCAACATCCCCATTCAGGAAAACAGTTTTAACCTCAGACAGCAAAATGGTGAATATAAGGAAAACTTCAGATTTTTCTTTGTTTATATTCTCTTGAACAATCCTTTTGTCAAGCACTTTGAGGATGTTCACCCGACAAATGCTGAATACTGGAAAATGTTTACATTGAATTTCTATACAGTTTTCACATTAAATTTCCTAAAATGAAAATTTTCACATGGATTTTACCATTAAACAAGTAACAGAAGAAATCAAGACCCAGTTGTTTATATTTAAAATGTCCACATTGGGAGAATCAAGATGGCGGAATAGGGTAAGGACACGTTTAAATGGACAGAAAAACATCTAATCAGGATGAAGCAGAGAGGACACATTCCAGGAAATAGGAAAGGACAGAACAACAGCAGAGGGGTACCTGAAGACTGACAGACACAGGAAAGCAACAGACACAACGGTGTGGTGTTGCACTGACTGATACTCCAGTGGCATTCAGCCAACAGCAAACTGAACTCCATCAACAACCAGGTGGGAAGGGACTTTCACTGGGAGCTTGGGAGGTGAGCCCAGACAAAGAACAGTCCATCCTGCTGATCCATTTCATTTGACCAGGAGCAGAGACAGAGCAGCAGTTCCCAGACAGGCAGTGCGAGAACACAAAGCCCCAGCAGCCCCCTAGAGCAAAACTGGGCGCCATTTTGCTTAAGGAGGAAAAGGCAAGGGAAAGCACTGAGCATAAACTGAGCTGGGAGTGAACTCATTTCTGATTCAGTGAACTGCAGTAACATGGCATTTTACAGGTTCCACCCAAGACAGGTCTGGGTAGCCTTCAGATCTGACAGCCAGCAGATCAAGAACTCTAATAGTGTTATGTCAGGCATCATTTTGTACACTGTGGCAATAGCTTTAGAACTGCAGGGGACAACAGTGAACTGCACATGTGCTGAGCTTACAAGAACTCATGGAGGTCCATGGATTGCACTGGTCCTGCAGGAAAATACTGACTGTGGCACCATATGGGTCAAAATAGGTTCATGTGGCACCCAGACCTAACATCCAACAGATTCCAGCAAGATCAGTGCCACCAACAACCTAACTATATAGGACGCCTTGTGTCTCTCTAATCCTGGGACCTGCTCCAACCAAAAGTGAGAGAAAGGTTGCAGAGACTACGGTGCAGCCTCAGCCCGGTATCACAGGAGGTAGAGAGTGGTGAGCCAGGAGCTGGGGCTGTGGAGACTACATGGAAATCTAACATAAGAACCCAGACCTGGAACTCGCTGGAGGTTGTGGCACAACTGGCTGCAAGCAATAAGTTGTGTACCAACTGCAATAAGTAAAATCACATTGTAGACCTGTGGGTGACACAGCTTAGAAACCTGCACCAAGGAGAAGACTCTGATAACCATAAGTACAATGACGAAGAGGAAAAGAAGAGACAAAGGCAAGATGAATATCACTGAAAACTTCCCTGCAAAGGAGCAAAACCCTATGCCAACCTCAGAGTTAACTGAGGAAGACATTGAGAAAATGGGGCACACAGAATTCATAAGACTCATTTTAAAGCTTATGAACAACAATGAGAAGCACATACAAGAGTTCAAAGAATTTAAGGAAGCAACAAAGCAAATCAAAGCTGATATATCAGAAATTAAGAACACAGTAGAGCAAATTAAAAGTACAATGGAGAGTCTCCAAAATAGAATGAAGTAAGCAGAAGAAAGAATCTCAGAATTGGAAGATATTTCCTGTCATCAGGGGAAAGCAAACAAAAAGCTGGAAGCAGAGCTGGATCAGGCCAAAAAATGTATTAAAGAACTGAAAGACACTAGTAAGAGGCCAGGCCAAATATAAGAGTTATGGGAGTCCCAGAAGGTGCAGAAAGAGAAACTGGTTTTATAAATATATTTAATGAAATAATCAAGGAAAATTTCCCTAATCTAGAGAAAGAATTGGGAAACAGGATCCAGGAAGGGCACAGAACTCCCAACAGGCTTGATCAAAAGCGATCTTCACCAAGACACATGATCATCAAGCTCTCTTCAATTGCACATAAGGAAAAGATACTTAAATGTGCACGTGAAAAAAATCCACTGACATATAAAGGAATGCCAATTAAACTCACAGGAGATCTCTCACAGGAAACTCTACAGGCAAGAAGAGAATGGCGTGACATATTCCAGATTCTGAAAGAAAAAAATTGTCGACCTAGGATAACATAACCAGCAAAGCTTTCTTTTGTCTTTGAAAAATAAATAAAATTCTTCCAAAGTAAAGTTAAAAGAATTTGCCTCTTAAAAACCTGTGCTACAAATGATATTTCAAGATGTTCTCTTGACAGAGAAGAGGAATAGCATCAAACAAAACCAAAGGCAAATGGGAAGAACATCCCAATAAAATGACAATGGAAGACTAAACCAAGGAACAACCCATTCCTAAAATGACAGGACCAAAATACCACTCATACATATTAACCCTGAATGTAAATGGTTAAGCTCAATCAAACGTCATAGATTAGTAGACTGGATTAAAAACAAAACCCATCTATTTGTTGCCCTGAAGAGACACATTTCCCCAACAAAAACCAGCGGAAACTATATTGCATGGGTTTTGATGTTTTTGGTTAGCTTCATCTCTTCAAAACACTTTCTTCTAATTAAATCATTGAGTGACTCACAGATCACACAGTAGCATTATGTTCTTCAAGAAGGTTCTTGATTTTCATTTCTTCAGCTACACGTTAGTCATTTAGTAGCATGTTATTTAACTTCGTGGGTGGTGTTGTTAATTTCTTTTTTCTCCCTGATGTTGATTTTGTTTTATGGTTTTTCATTTAAGGGGATGTATAGTAGCTGTGTAATGGAGACTGTCATATCGAGCAACATGCCATTTAACTCCATGGCATTGTAAATTTCTATTTTTCTTTCTGTTGTTGATTTTGTATTATGACTTTTTATTTGAGGGGATGTAAAGTAGCTGTGAAATGGAGACTATCATATTCAGATGTGAGGATACAATGTAGTACGTATTTCTATTTCCAGAAACAATGAAACTGTTTACTATATTTTGACAATAGGATGCTGGACTCTCTGCCATTGTCCATGCCCGCAATGATGGACATATGACTGTGTATGAAGAACTATATTTTAGTAAGGATATAGAGGAACTAGGTGGGGTGGGGGGAAGGAATACGGGGAGGGTATATGGGAAATGCCAGGAGCCTATGGAATTGTATCATAAAATGATAATAATAAAATGTAAAAAAAATTAAAATGTCTGCTTTGCAATTCATTCCTTTAATTGTATTAATATTCATTTAATTGTGGTACTATTACACAGTACCTCACGGGTTTCCTTTCTCGAAGCAAATCTTCCAGACTCCGTTCACAGTGTTCGGCCACCACAACCAGTCTTTCTGGGTAAAAAACAAACAAAAAAATCTACTTTGTATTTGATTAATAGAATAGTTTAATAATAAAAATAAATAGCACTGAAGACAGTAACATATAGAAGTACTTTAAACGATCTTTCCAAACTTGTATCAATCGCATCGTTACCAAGTAGAATAATGTGTAATCAAACAAGATTAAAGTAAAATAGGTTTTTCATTGTGTTTTCCTGTATAGCTTCCCTTATGTGCTTCCCGAGAAACAGATGGAATGGCTGTTTAGAAGTGACTTTTTCTAAAAAAAAAGTTACTTTTTGGAAAAAGTAACAGATTAGATGATGATAAAGAGAAAATTTTGAAGGGATGGAGAAATTGTAGAGCTAGGTATAGATTACTTATTTCAAAAACAAGGCCTTTGAAACTGAGTGTAGAAACTTGAAAGAAGTAGAAGTATTCTAATCATGACTGTGGACAAAGAACAGAAAATCAACTTGTTCTTAGTTTAACATCAGGGGGCCTGCTGCAATCAAACACAAATGGCAGCAGACACAGGGAACAACGTGGTGGAATGCTGAACACCCCAAGTCCCACTCTGAGAGTGACAGCACAGTCTGAAGGCTCCACCTCGGCTTCTGTTTCCATCATACAGTATTCCAGTAACTACCACAATGTCTGACAAAGCAGAGTCGACAGAATTAACCTACAGGTTCGCCCCTCATTCCCAGAAACAAACAAAAAAAAGTTGGGAACTCAATAAAGTTATTTTAGGAGTTTAAAAGAAATTGGGATGTTGTATTTAGAAAAAGTTGGTACTAAATTACATAAACACAAAATATGCAAAATTGAGACACAATAAGTAAATAAATACATAATGTGCTTGAGAAGAATGGTAACGCAAAAGATGACAAGGAGGGCATTCAGAATAAGAGATCTGATACATATATATATGAGATACATAACAACATATATATAACATAATTGATATATATGATATATATATATGATAATATAACTCAGCACCAGCTGGTGCAAGGTATGGCTCCACATGTGAGAATAGAGGAAAGAACCATGGGGTATAAGCAGTCACATAAGGTATAAAGTCAGATATTATCACAGATAACAGGTTAGTTGAAATTGTCTGAGGCGGCATAATAAATATAATCTGAAAAATCAAAACCAAACCATTTAAAATGTAAGTTCAATTAAATAAAAAGAAGGTAAAATTAAACAGCTGAAGATTAAACTAGATAGGCAATTTAATGGGAATAGTCCACAGAAACCAATAAGACAAATAAATAAATTTAAAGGGTTATTTAATGAAGAAAAAAATGCATAGAAGTTTATATTCTTCAATCAATAAAGAACATGCAAAGTTAAATTCCAATCAAGTAATAAAACTGCAATGCTCTCTAGTGATAAAAAAAATTGAAAACTCAAATATAGAAAATTAATTTCCTCCACTTTCCATCTTGTCACATTTTGTCAATTTTTCTTTAGTAAAAAGTGTAAGATTTATACGATCTGAAGAGAAACCAGAGTATCTGTCAGTTTGTCTTACACCTCCCTGACTCCCTTCCATTGGTCTGCTGACTAGAACAGCATCTCTTCCACGCAAACTGAACTGTTTCCAGTACCTCTGTATCGGTTTGGGGATGTTGCTGCATTTTCTTCCTTGGTATCATTATCTAGCAATTTGCTCTAAGTAGAAACTTATGAGTCATTTCCCTTTCACAAAGCCAGGCAATGAGTTCTGCTATTTCTATTTCTCAAATGTTCCCAGAATACATACTACTAGTTCATCTATCATAATCTGGATAAAAGCCAGCATCATCTGAGTACTGTTACAATCTTTTAATATGTCTTTTCACATTAAACCTTATTCTCTTCCATTATATTTTCACACCAAAGCCTAAGTGATAAAATAGTAATAAAAAGCCTGGATATGGAGCTCCTGCTTTTTTTTTTAATCTTTAAGAAGTTCATCAAATTTTCAGTCACATTGACTTCACTTCCCCTTTTCCGCCCTAGCACACACACTTGCACGCAGGGTTCCTTATTGCTCATAATGTTCCCCCTAATTTCTTCTCCCAGGAAACTGCTACCATGTAACATAGAGATCAAGAGCACAGATTTCTTTGGTCTGGAATCAAGCCCCAATTTTTGTTATTCATGTTACATGAACTTTGGTAAGTGTGTTAACCTCTCTCTGTCACATTTCCTCTTCTGTAAGATGAAGAAAACAATAGTACTCGCACAGGGTTGTTGGGAGGTTGAAATTCTGAAATAATATATAAAGACCTACAACAGGAGCTGATACATAGAAGGCATATAAGTGATAGCTTTTATTACTCATTCTTCAGGCTTCAGATAAATGGGACTTCCTCAAAGAACACATTTCCATCCTCTTAAACCAGTTCCTGCTCCTACCGTGTGTTGTATTTTACACCGTGCTTTTGCTATGGAGTACTTCTTTGAAGGATATGTATACATTTTTTGTTCAATATTACCTCTACTAAGCAGTATGTTTTGCACTGGCAAGAATAATATTGGTTTCATTTAATACTGCACACCTGCACCATCAGCTGAAACAGGCATGTTACATAGGTATAGTTGTTAAATGAATCAACTTAAGACCTGAAACAGCCGTTAGAAATGCAAAAGCATTAACTTTCAGCACAATCATAATCTTCTGATCCGAACTCAGACGCGTCATCCACTGTGCCACTGGCCCCATCTATCACAATCATAAACTAAACAAAGATTTTTTGTCCTGTATAAAACATTGCAAAGAGGTTTTGTTGTCTAAATTTAATATCACCTCAGTAGTACAGATTTTACGATAAGAGAAAATCATCAAACTTTAGTACAATGTGCATGTTTCATGAACTACCCTCTTTTTACTGGATATCCATAGTCTCTATATCATGAGGAATGTTCAGGAGTGTTTGTTCAGCACTTGACTAATCTTCGTCAGGTTTCTCCCGGAACCCTTTTAAAAGTATCACCAATTAGGATTTGCCAATGGTGAAAGATTCTACAGAACTTTTTTAAAAAAGATTTTTATTGTAAATGCAGAGATACAGAGAAGAGGAGAAACAGAAAGGAAGGTCTTACGTCTGATGGTTCACTCCCCAAGGGCTGCAATAGCTGGAGCTGAGCTAATCTGAAGCCAGGAGCCAGGAACCTCCTCCAGGTCTCCCACATGGGTGCAGGGTCCCAAAGCTTTGGGCCATCCTCAACTGCTTTCCCAGGCCACAAAGCAGGGAGTTGGATGGGAAGACAGCCCACCGGGATTAGAACCAGCACCCATATGGGATCCTGGCGCATGCAAGGTGAGGACTTCAACAGCTACATTATCGTGCCGGGCCCTCTACACAACTTTTAAACATTAATTTAATATGGAAAATCCAGAACACTTGGCAGGGTATGGAAATTTCTCCCTGAGGCCAAGGAATGAATATCAAAACACTGTTTCCAACACGAACATGTTTCTCTCAAAAGTCATTAGAGAATCATCTTTTTGAAACCCTGGATCAGTATATGAAAACAACTTCTGTTTGCTATAAAAACAATATACTTTCACAAAATAAAGTATTTGGAAATCATAATGTGCCAAAAATAAATCAGCAATGCAGTGGCATCATTTATGAAAAACAAATGTGACATGGATTTGAACTTTAGAGAGCAGAACATTCATGGACTAGGGAAAAATCTTCCTTGTCAGAAAGACTTGTGACTGCCAAGTAGCAAGTAGTATGATTAGCCTGAACTGTAGGAATAAAGTCAATGAGAAGAAACTTAAAATAATATATAATTAAGCAAGAGATAAAACAACGGATTTTTAAAAAATCAAAAGCAAAGCGTTAGAGCTAGAAGAAAAAACCTGTTTTACTAATTTGGAGCAAAAAGCATGAACTATGAATATCTTAAGTGTGATTGGAATACAGTATTCTTCCAATATTTATTTGAAGGCTATGTGACAGCAATTTATACACACATAATTCCCAGAGTCAGGGATGGAGAGAGGGAGAAAAAATGAGTGAATGAGTGAGTGAGTGAGAGAGAAAGAGTGAGTGAGTGAGACAGACAGAGAGAGAGAGAGAGAGAGAGAGGATGGGGGGGGGTGGTGAGAGACAAGTTTTCCATGCTCCTGTTTACTACTCAAATGGTTCCAAAGCCCAGGGCTGGCACAGTCTGGAGGGCCATCTGATTCTCCAATAAGGATAGGGTCCCAAATACTGAGGCCATCCTTCAATGCTTTCCCAAGCACATTATTGGAAGCAGAGCTAGCTTAGAACTGGAATATTGGGGCCCAGTATGACTAAATCTCTGCCTTGCATCTATAGGGATCCCATATGGGTGCTGGCTGGTGTCCCGGATACTCCCCTTCCAGCTATTCCCTGCTTGTTGCAGGAGAGGACGGCCCAAAGCCGTGGGACCCTGCACCTGAATGGCAGACCCAGATGAAGCTCCTGGTCCCTGACTTCAGCTCAGCTCAGCTCCAGTTGCTGCAGCCATGTGGGGAGTGAACCAGCAAATGGAAGATCTTTCGTCCTGTTTCTTCTTCTCTCTGTAAATCTGCCTTTCCAATAAAACACAATAAGTCTTAAAAAAACAAAGTGGGGCATTGGAGACACTAAGTGGAGGTACGACAGGCTGCTGACAGGTTAGCGGGCTTGCCACAACGCCAACTCCTTGAATCATTGCTTCTATATATTTTATTTTTATTTACATTAATGATTTAATATAAAATACAGGTAGGATATTGAGAACGTTTAAAAAAAAGTTTACTTGAGTGACAGTGAAAAAGAAAAAAAAAAAAAGAGAGAGAAAGAGTAACCTCACCTGATGATTTACTTTCTAAACACCCATAAAGCTGAGATTGGGCCAGGCTGAAAATCAAAATGAGATGATCGTTTAAAAAAAAAATAAAGTATTTAAACTACCAGAAAAATATCTTAAATAAGAAGTAGCGTTTCTTAAAAATATTAACCACTATTGGAAAGAGAGTCACAGAGGGGAGGAGAAACACACACACCCGGAGAGGAAGCAGATCCTCAGTCTCCCGGTCACTCCCCAAGTGCCAGCGTCGCATCAGAGGCTCAGCTGGCTGGGACTGCGCCAGCTTCTCCCAACCAGGACTTGGAGGAGCTCACTTATCAAATGACCTGGCGAGGCTGCAGGAAGACCATAGATTTAAAGGACTATGTTAGATTTTATGAAGATATTTTGTATCTTATGAAGCCCACAATTAAACAAGGGAGAGAGTCTTGACTATTTAGTGATTTCTGCCTCGGCTGACACGCCTTAAGAGTAGAACTGCAGCTTCCTCAAAAAAAATTCTGCCCAAGAATTTCAGCCTCAGTCCCAGCTAAACAGTTAAACTTTCCTTCTTAATTGTTTTTAAGATCTACTTATTTTTATTGGAAAGTCAGATCTACATAGAGAGGGACAGGCAGAGAGAAAGATCTTCCATCCACTGGCTCAGTCTCCAAGTGCCACAACAACTGGAGCTGAGCTGATCTGAGGTCAGGAGCCAGTAGCTTCTACTGGTGTCCCACATGAGTGCAGAGTCTCAAAACTTTGGGCCATCCTCTGAGCTGGATGGGAAATGAAGCATCCGGGCCACCAACCGGCACCCATATGGGATTCCAGTGGATGCAAGGTGAGGATTAGCCACTAGGCTACTGTGCTGGGCCCTTAGCTCTTCCTTCTTGATGGCCTGTTCTACAGATCGCAAACTTGCCACGCTAGTGCCCACAACTCCACCAGCCAACTCCAAGCAAGCATTAATTGAAACTCTTTCCCCCGTCCCCTTTTGTTTGTGTGTGTGCAGATACTTATGGATGTAAGTATGTTACACATATATATGCACATGTATACATACATATGCATATCTTCTGCTTGTACTCTAAAGAAAACTTAGCTGAAATGCATATGATACATATATGGAATATATTACAGATCTTTCTCTTACCATTCTCCACTTGTTTAAAATATCATGGTTCAAACAACTGTGTTCTTGATTTTACCAAAAATTACTTAAAAACTTCTGCATAACCATCGCCAAGGACAAAATGGATGCACTATCATTCATCATAAAGAAGGATCCTAAACACTACTGAATTTCAAACACACAAGACTACATCTGTTAACTGTCTGCATGCTTTACTGGCTTTTTATTTTAAAAACATCTTCTTCAGGGCCCGGCATGATGGCGTAATGGTTAAGGTCCTCACCTTGCACACGCCGGGATCCCATATGGGTGCTGGTTCTAATCCCGGCAGCTCCACTTCCCATCCAGCTCCCTGCTTGTGGCCTGGGAAAGCAGTCGAGGACAGCCCAAAGCCTTGGGACTCTGCACCTGTGTGGGAGACCTGGAAGAAGTTCCTAGATCCTGGCTTCTGATCGGCATAGCATCGGCTGTTGCACTCACTTGGGGAGTGAATCATCAGACGGAGGATCTTCCTCTCTGTCTTTCCTCCTGTCTGTATATCTGACTTTGTAATAAAAATAAATAAATGTTTCAAAAAATATCTTTTTCCATTTATTAAAAATTAATTCAAGTCTCAAATTCTGGTAAGATGTATATTATTCTTGAGATTAAAAAGTCCATGACACTGAGATGGCAGGATAATAGTATCATTTTGAATCATTTTGAATGATATATAGAAAACAGTGAAAATCTGATTCCTGAGGTAACACAACAAATGAAAACATAATGTTACTAAAACATACCACATGTTGCACATGGTGCCAAGTAAGCAGGGGAAAGGGAAGAACGACAACTGTCAGTGAGAAGCTACATTCACAGCAAGAACAGAACAGAGAAAGTTGGAAACAAAGTAAAAATTCTTCAAGGACGCAGTTAAGTGCAGTCCAAACCCAACGCATGTGGTATGATGTCCCTGAGACATTAATGCCCACTGTGGGTACCACTTTGTAGAAATTCCTCAGGTTTTTCAAGCTAGATGCAACTGAAAACAATAGGATATTTTTAAACAATTGACCTTTACGTAAACACTAACCCTAATTCAGGTATTTACACAGAAATTTCCAGAGTGCTGAGCTTGGTCAAAATAAGCAAGATAATCAAATTTCCTGGTCTTCTAACAATCTTTGGTCTTTCCATTTCAGGCAACAAGATTTAAGTATATGAATTTAAAACAAATATCTGTGATCAATACTACCCTCACAAAAAGGACTGTTGAGCTCTACCAACAAGACAATCATGAGGAAGCAGAGTGATTACTGGTGGCTGGGGGACTGACTGGAATGGTTTCAAATGATGCTGATAAGCAAAAATGATTATGGTATGTAAGGGGATCAGTTCCTATCTGCCATTGGTAACTGAAAAGAAGGCACACATACAATGTCACCAACAGTATTCCACAGAGGGGATTCTATGGGAAAGTCACCCTCCTTCAGTATTTTCAGGGGACCACCATGTAGAGGAAGTGGAAGGGGGGTGGGAGAGGGCTGCAGAATACCTAGGACTGTTGAATCAATTATCCTGAGAAAAGGCAGTCTGGAGGAAAAAAACTCATCTTTGATCCAAGTATATACAATGAAGCTCCAAAGAGGCTTCCGGACACAGTGGAAACCAAGGGTAATTTAGAAAACTTGGAATAAAGTCCCAAGAGCTAAGTAAATAGTTAAGAATTTGAGAAATCAGAACGTCCACAAATTTGCGGATGTGACACTTTATGGTCAACAGCTACAAATACTAAGACGTATCATATTGCTAGACTTTTTCTTGGGGTGGGTTTAGAACTGAATCAAGCTCACAACTGGAAATTCTTTAGCACCTGTAACTGTGCTGGGTGGCGGGGACGTGGGGCTGCTGTTCCCATATGGAGGAACTGAGTATGCTAATTACATGGCAAAGAGCTCCAAAGATTTCCCCAATTAAAGAAAAAATGCAGCTAATGTCATTGAAGCCATTTATCAAACAAAATACTTCAGCATAAAGCTTGTTCACAAAAGGAAACACCAAAATTCTTTTCTAGACTATTGGCAAATGGCTGAGGCTGTATACAGTCTATTATGGCTACAGTAACCATTAGTCTTCAGATATCTATAAGCAAATTAAGAAAACACGTCTCCTCTCCAAATAAATTAGAATTAGTTGCTTTCACTGAGCATGCAACTGGCAAAACCCTACATCAGGGATGGGGAATGTCTGGTCCATGGACCTCCCTCTGATCCCTATACCAAAATTATTAGAGCAGTCTTACTGTCTCACCCAATCATTAGCTTATAAGGTTCACAACTGATTATCTTCCCCTCCTAGGCAAAGATGCAACAACCAGTTAATACGTTGCCTCACTATGAACGTGGTTTGAAGCACCTGGATTTCATCGTCTTCCCTGACTTACAGGAACAACACAGCGAGGCATTATTGTTGGTATAATGGGTGATGCTACTGCCTGGGATGCTGGAAACCACCATGTGCACTGGTTTAAGTTTACTGCTCCACTTCTGAGCCAGCTCCCCGAGAATGTGCCTGAAGAGCAATGGCAGATGGCCCAACATCTTGGTCCCCGGTCTCTATTTCGAGTCCCAGAAGATCCCAGTTCCTGGCTTTCAACAGGCCCAGGCCCAGCCACTGTCCCATGTAGGATTAAATCAGCAAATGGAAGATCTCTCTCAATACAACTCTGCCTTTAAAATAAATAATAAAAAAAGAACACTACAAGTCTGTACTCCACCAAAAGAAACTATATACTCACTGAGAGCACTAATCTTGTGTGAAATGTGTTTGTTTTCCTCACAAAAAGTTATCCGAGTATGTCACCCCAAAATACACAATTTTGGATAAAGATAATTTTGAACCAAAGATAATTAGTTCCATGCCCTCTCCTTTTTGGTCTAAAAGCAGAAATTTTCTTAGGTAAAGGTGGCAAAAATTCTCATTTATAAAAGCCTTTGATTCTCTTAAACAAGGAAGAGAACTATTTTCTTCTACAGAATCAGCTTTACTGAATAATTTATTTACTATACATTCCTTAGTTATCTTCCCACACATATTCCCCTCAGCTCCAGAAATCTAAAATCCTCTTTCCTTTGTCTAGTCTTCATACATTATCATCCCTTGTTAAGAATGTATATAAACCATAAATCCTAATTTCCTCATTTAGTAACTTTCCTTTGGGAACTCATGCATACATTTGTAATGAAATCAAGTTTTTTTTCCTTATGAAATCTAGTTTTTATCAGTTTGATTCATGTACCTCAGTCCCTAAATCTAATGGGGTAGAAGACAACTATTTTCCTTTATTATATCCTCATCTTGATCATATATTTTTTCCCATCCTACATAAACATGTTGGGTATCAACCATCTGAAATGCCTGGAAGCAGAACTGTTTCATATTTTAGAGCCCTCTGAAATTTGCAATGTTTCCATAGACTTTACTGGTTCAATATCCCTTGTCTGAAAATCTGAAATACAAAATGTTCCAAAATCCAAAACTTTTTCACCCTTGAATTTTTTTTTGAAAGATTTATTTATTTGACTTGGGAAGTCAGAGTTATAAAGAGAGGAGGAGAGCCAGAGAAGGTGGGAAGGAGGGAGGGGGAGAGCAAGAAAAGGGAAAGGGAGAGAAGTAGAGGAGAAGGAGGTGAAGCGGGGAAGGAGTGGAAGAGGGGAAGGTAGGGAGGGAAGGAGAGAGAGGGAGAAAGGAAGAGGGAGGAAGAAAGAGGAAGAGAGAGGGAGGGATAGAGAGGGAGGGAAGGAGGGAAGGAGAGAGGGAAGAAAGAGAAAAAGAGAGAAAAAGAATACAGATCACTGGTTCACTCCCCAGATGGCTGCAATGGCCAGAGTTGGACCAGTCCAAAGCCAGAAGTCAGGAGCTTTTTCCAGGTCTCCCGTACAGGTGCGGGTGCTCAAAGAGTTGGGCCACCCTCCATGGTTTCCCCAGGCCTTGAGCAAGGGCTTGGATTGGAAAGTGGAGCAGCCAGGACACAAACCAGTGCCCACAAGGGATGCCAGCACTTGCAGAAAGAAGATTAGTCTGTTATGCCACAGTGCCAGCCCCAGCCTTTGTATTTTGAATTTAGGATTTTGGATGAGGAATGGCCACCCTGTGTTAAATGCTATACATTTAGAGTGATTTTTCAAACTCTACTTAGAAAAAAATAACTAGAAATGAAAATTTCTTTATAATATAACAACAATGACATTAAGATTTTGTTGTTAGGACCATGTCAACAGTTAAAAGTTAGTACATCATTTGAAAATCTGTCATTCCTCTCTGAAAATCCTTAATTTCACCAATTTTTTAATGTTTATTTGACAGAGAGGCAAAAAAAAAAAAAAGCACGTACACTAGGAAATACAAGATAGGAAAGAAAAATAAAAATAAACCCCACTCATTGGTTTACTCTCAAATTTCTAATGGCCTCATTGAAACCCTTGAGTGGGGAAGCCGACATACTTCTCCCACGTGGGTCAGAGCAGTACTAGCACCATCACTGCTGCCTCTCAGTGTACACTGCAGGAACCTGGAAATGGGACATGGAGCTGGTGACTGATCCTCAGGACCGCAAGGCCAAGGGCACCCACAGGGCTAACTACCAGCTAGATAAGAGGTCCTTGCCTAATCTAGATACAACTTTATCAGCAGCATACTTTAACATTCTCTCCTTTACATTCCCAAAGGCTATCAGAACAACTACTACCCTATCAAAACCATGTAAGAAACTGCTCAATTTTTCTGAAATTCATTACATAAATATTTTCTATTCAATTCCTAAAAAACAAATTTCAGAGGAAACATTTTAGTAGAAATGTCAGGCAATGTCAAAATATAATTTAGCCTACCTTTAAGCAAGATAAACAAAATGTTGCTTGGCTTTATGAAGGTATTTAATGTTAGAAGAGAATGTGTAAAATTATCATTTTCATAGAAAAATGTATTATTGAGAACCTAGGGATCACTTTGACAATTTTTGTATCTCCCTATTATTTTAATTAGCATTAACATTAATTTAACAGTAAATGCTTTACACTAAAATGCATTCAATATAATTTTGAGAACAGAAAAACACCTTGCAATTATGGTTCCAAAATAATTACGAAATAAAGTCCTGCCACCATAAGCATTTTTATTTGCAAATAGAACTGATTGTACTAATACAGACAGTAACATCCTCCTGATGAAATACTTCTACTTTGGTTCTCTAGATGGAACCCTGTAGGGAAAGACCAATGCAGCTCACCACAACGCAGCTCACCAGTGTCTCTTTCCATGTGAAGACAGCCACAACCATTACCCTCAAATGGATGAAGCCCATTACACACCATGTGCACATTGATTTCTTTAAATATCTACTGTGTATTTGTAACTTAAGACTGGTTACAAAGAAAGAATGTAAAACAGAGACGGGGGGAAAATCTCACCATGTTTTCCTCGGGATATATCCACATATTGACACAGCCGGGGATGGGTGATAGTCTTAAGAATCTGAAAGCGCCCTAAAATTTTGATGGAATTTGGTGTGAGAGGAAGTCCATTGCTTCCACATACATCATGGGGCAGAGCTGAAGCAAAGAAGGTAAAGGCGCCAATTTCAGCATCCTTTAAGGGAAACATCTTTGGAATCCTAGATCTTCCTAGTTGACCTGGAAAAGGAGAAAATTTTCTAACAGATCCACCATAAATTAAGTAGAATGAATAACATACAACTTGAAGGAAAATAAAACACCCTTTACAGCACAAACAAAACCAAAAAACTACCCCTCCCATCACCCCAAAAATTCACAAGCAAATATCTTAACTGCCACGTCAAATGCATATCCCACGTTAGTATGCTTCATAATGCCCATACTACAAACCTTATCTAGCCATATAGCTGAGTGTGCTGTACATATTTCATAAAAACAAGATGCTTTAAAATAAATGCTTTTAAAATCATTTAATACAAAACATACATTTTTCAACAAGGGCAGAGGAATTTATAAGAAGACATTCTTTTGAGCAAGGTACTGCTGCAATACATATGGGAGAAACAGAATAACCACAACCCCCTACTGATACAATGACAGAAATCAGAGACCCAAACAGAAAAGTTAAAACTGTCAGTCTTCTCAAAGAAAATGTAAGGGAATATTTCAATATGCTTATGCTAGGCAAAGGTTTCTTAGCTATAAAGCAAAAATGGATTAAGGCAATTTTTATTAAAATAAAACATTTTCACACCAGAAGAAATGGCAGAAATAAAAGTGTTAGCCCAAAATAATACCGT
The DNA here is from genome assembly GCF_017591425.1 of Ochotona curzoniae. Classification (NCBI taxonomy): domain Eukaryota; kingdom Metazoa; phylum Chordata; class Mammalia; order Lagomorpha; family Ochotonidae; genus Ochotona; species Ochotona curzoniae. Next base: position 43,216,516 of record NW_024467119.1, read on the forward strand.
GCATACATGCATGATGTTAGTGATATACATTAAATATTTTTCTCACCAAATACATGTATCTGTCTATATGACTTGTATCCAGAATTATAATCTCTTACAACTCAATAACAAAACACACAAGCAAATACATACAGAGGTAAAAGCAAAAAACAGGTTTTCAGTATCCACCCCTCCCCCCAAAAGGCACACAAATAGCAACCACATGAGAATGTGCTTAATAATCATCAATTTCAGGGAAATCAAACCCACAAAAGGCTAACTTCTGCTGCTCCCAAACAGTGGAAGTTAAATGACCGCAATAGTAACAGGTGTTGAGAATGTGGAACTGAGCTCTGATACATTGCTTGTGAGACTATGCATGGTATAAGAACTCTGGAAAAATTTTTTTTGAAAGAAGATCTCTAGCTTATGATTTTAAAATTCCACTTGAACTAGGTATTTGTCCAAGAAATGACTTGTCAAAAAAGACAGTCCATGAGCTTTTCCCTGGCAGTCTCTTCGTAACAACTAAAAATGAGAAGCAAACACCCCAGAAGGAAATGAAGAAACAAGCTGTGGCCCACTCACCCCAGGGATGATACTGAACAAAAAGGAGACACAAGTAAGATCATGAATGCACAGCTGAAAGAAGATACAACTCCACCGAAGTGTTCTTCTCCAGAACTGAACTTCTCAACTACAGTGATAAAAATCAGGGGGAGTGCCCGGATAGGGAAGAGACGGATGGGATGGGCAAGGAAGCAGTGAGACGTCCTTCTAGTGATGGAAATGTGCTCGCTGCATCTTGATCAGAGCTGGTAGTTACAAGGAGGATAACTTCCGTCGGAATTCACCCATCTGATCACTTCCAGTCAGCACATTTTAATACGGTCAAAAATCATCTCATAAAAAGAAACATATTAATGGGTTATATGAAAAGTATAACAAAAGTAAATAAACGAAAATTATATGCCTGCCAAATCAAAAAGAAGTAATGCAAAAAGAAATTCAGAGCATAGGAAAAAAGACACATAAAAATATTAAAAAGACACACATAGTGGATCAAATCAAAAGCTCAAAAATCACTTCGTAGGAATTTTAAGGATAACAGGAGAACAAAAAACCAGGGAAATGTAACAAATTATGAGGTAACAGTGAAAAATCCTCAATAGTTGACAGAAAATACATAAGTTCAAATTTACAAGGTTTATAGTTTCAAGAAGAGTAAGTTTAATACATCAACAATTATCTAAGCTTCTCCAAGAGAATTTATTGCAGTGAGAATAAATTACTTGCTGGACAAATAACCAAATATTTTCAAAACCTAACCAGAAATTTTAACCATTTCAGAGGAAAAAAATATATCAGCTACCAAAAAGTTAAGAGCAGACTGACATGCTCATTTTCTACTGATATATAAAAAACAAACCACAAACTGTAAAGACTTATAGGAATATAATTTTGATTCTTTGCTCAGCCCAACTACCAATCACAATAGCAAACAACTGATAGCCGTGTAAACACTAACAAAAATATCCTCCACACAGCATTTGCAAACATGTTTTAGGATTCCTTTTGCCAAATCATAGGAAGAAACAAAACAACAAAAAACGTGAGGCTAAGAAACTGTAATTGACCCATCAGAGCAAGGAATGTAAACCCAGGAAAGCAGTTACTCAAAACAGATACAGGGCAATCAGCTGAAATCACATAGAAAGCCCTTGCACCTAAGGCAACCGATTACAGTGAGTGGGAGAGAAGTTCCTCACACAAAGGATGAAGCAAGAACAAGTGTCTCCCCTGCTTAAAGGAAGGAGCAAGCCAGCCGGCCATGGAGGCGAAACTGTTACAAACCACATGAGTGCATGGTTCAAAAATAAAACACACTAAGCAACAGTATTATTTTTTTGCCACTGACATGAAAGAATTAATTTGGCCTTATTGGGAAGAGTAATCAGTGAGGAATAAAAAAAAAAAGCAGATAAGCAAAAAATTATAGTTGGGAAATAAACATAACTTTAGACAATGTACAACGTACAAGTTTAAGGGGAGGTTGTTTCCATGACGATAAAGGAAGAAAGGTTGTCACCACTTTCCTCGTTTTACCTGATCGTCAAACACACTGTTGCAGTTGATGCACTAAGGTAGGGTTAACACAGATTTACATACATTATTTAGGTACACATGCTGACCAATACAAAAACCATTTCAAGGTGTAGAGATGCTGTGGATAGTATGAACAATCTTAAGAAGTCGACATCAATAGAACAATGTAACTTACTAATCAACACATAGACCTAAAACTACAAAAAGTGGAAAATGATTTTCACTGAAGAACAGGAGCGACCTGGGAAGGGCAAGGCAGTAACAGCTGCATTTTATTATTCAATTCTACCACACTAAACTGATTTTCAATTGCATGCCTTTCCACACTTCGACACCTGAAAACCAAATAAAACTAACAAAATTTGAAATATTTTTTAAGAAAGACAACGCTAATTAGCACGAGATTAGTGTCTCGCTTTAACCACCTTACACATATGTGCACAAAGCTACTCATTACAAAAATACACACACACCTGTATACACTTGGTTAATAAAACAAAGCTGGTATTAAAAAAGGGGGGGGGGGGAACGATGCAGAAAACAGCCTTGTAAGCAAATGAGCTTGAAAATCATTCTTTCCTCAAACATTTTGAAGCTCGTATTTTAAGCTAGATGCTTTGGTGACTGTTGAGCCAAGAACCGTGAACAAGACACAATGTTCGCCTTCAGTGAACTTGCGAGTACAATGAATCAAAAGTAGCGGGCAAATTAGCGAAAAAGACGCAGGTGCAATAAGTAAAATGATTTCCACATTTCTTCCACAAAAGACACTGATTATTTTATATGCATCCTCTAAAAAAAAGTTATGTCTATTTGGAATACAAAAAGGAAGAGCCGGCCTAGAAAACTAGACACTGTTAATTTTAAGTTCCTTCCCTCTATTGCTTCACTTTGTTCCACTGCCTAAGGGAGATTAAAATTAACCTAATCGCTAAACCTTGAACAGAAATGAAGCCAACCACGCCTGCTTCTATGGTGAGTCACGGAGGGGCCGATTCTAGGTTGTCCGGCCTCTCCTGACGCCTTCTTTTCGAGCAGTCACGCAGCGGTGGCTTTGGGGATTGCTGAAGTGAACGGGTAATTTCCTAGGAAGGAGACCTGGGGTGGAGACACCATCCAGGAGCAAGCAGGGCGATGCACCGCTCCACTGTCTCCCCTTGCGGACGCTGCGGGGCCACTCCGTGCACCTCACAGCATTCTACCTCCCACTGGCCCCACCGACCAGGACACACACACGGGGGTTACCCAATACCTGCCTCCGAGCCCGGGGTCGCAGGCGGGCACATAAACAAGGGGGTCGGAGCCCCACTGCTGTCGCTGCGGCTGGCGTGACCGCTACTGCTTAGGGCGCCAGACCCTGCATTTCAGAGGGCTTCTACCAAAATGCTCGGAGCACGGGGCCTCGCCTCTGTTGCGAACTGAGAGAGCGCAGCTGTGCGGCCCGGAAGCCGACGCTCGCCCTTTGACAGCTCCTGGCCCACCTCGCCCATCCTCCACCTCGCCCCGCTCCTCTTCTGACCTCACCGCGTGCGCGACTCCGCGGTGAGGAAAGACCCTGACTTCCGGCCTTCCGCCTCGTGCCCGAACGGCCGACGAAAATGTAGCGACCCGAGAAAGAACGGCGGGCGCGGTGGGCGGTATCGGGCGGCAGGACAGGGAACGTGATGTGCTGGTGAGCGGGCCTTGGTGGAGGAAGGAGATGGCCGAATGGAGGGGGTTGACTCTGCGGACTGCTCAGGCATTTTCCGCGGGCACCACGTTGGGTCCTCGTTCCCTGCCACGTGTGTGCTAGAGGCAGTCCCAGGCTGCTCCCGGCTGAGCTACCCCGGAGCCCTCGTCCACTGTGGATGTGAGTGACGTCGTGGAGGGTCCTGGGCAGGCGGACCGCGATCGTAGGGAGGTCTTCCTTCTCTTCCTCGCTTCCAGGAGAGAGCAACCGGACTGTGGGGGCTTAGCGGGGAGGCAACTTGCATCTGTACCAGCCTTGGAATGAGGAAGTCAGGAACAGGCTTGGGACCTTTCCATGGAGCCAAGTTTGAGAGATTGGGGTGCAGGTCCGAAGCAAGGGGTAGTATGAAAAAGATAGGATCGTAGCATGGCTGTGTGTGAATGTGTGTGTCCGAAGACGTGGGAATTCGTAGGCGCAGGGAGAGAGGTCCTTCATTTGGCAAATCCTTATGAAGTGCCCACTGCATTCCAGGCACTGCTTTAGACACAATGTAAAGAGCAGTGAGCAAAGCAGACGGAAATTCCTGTCCTGTAGCGCAAGTTTTTAGCGAAGAAGACATAGAGTGGGAGGGGATAGTGCATAGTGAGTGCGTTGTGGATGCGAGGAGGACTGACGGGAAGATGATGCAGCGGGGGATATCGGTGTGGCCAGGAAACCTCTCCTTGACAATGTGACTGTCATGTAAGTTGGCAGAAGTGAGAAGTCCCCGTGCAGGTGTCTTGGGGCAAGTGCAGTTGGGAAGGACTTGGCGACACAACAGGGATGCCAGGAAGAGTTGGGTGAAGGCAGTAACAGCATCCCTGGCTTCTCATCACAGACAAGGCTGCAGGAAGAGCGAGCCCTTAGGAGAGCTTTCGTTCAACCCACAGAGAAAGGCCCAGTGGATGGTAACAAATGGCCAGTCCTGTTCTTGGTGTAGTTAATTTAGGATCGGGAAACTGCTATGAATAACACGTTAGTATTAGGTTAGAATGACACAATTAAAATTCATGGTACTGTCAGGTGATCCTTGAATGGATTTAGATCGTACCATTTCCCTGGAGTCTATCTATAAAATGGAAATATCTTACAAGATAATGAGGATTAAATGTTAACATATGGCCCTGATCCGTGAAGGAAGTAGCTATGGTTTTTAAGTTTTAGGAAAGATCTGTGTAAAGGTAGTAATGAATGCATCCGTGAGTGAAAGGGAGGTGGTTAAATTATACAGAAGAAAATTGAATCAGGTGTAAAATGCCCTTGTTGTGAGCCTGAATATAGAACTTCACAGGACGCCTGAACATGCTCCTCTTGCAATTTTATGCCTGTTTTTTCATGGAGGAACGTTTTTGTACTGAGGGCTGTAGCATCAAGCAGTCTTCACACTGACCGCTCACCGACCAGTAGCCTGTAATCATTCATTCCCTCATCTCATAGTGACACCGTGAATCCTCAGCACCCCCTGTGTCCTCCTTAGTCAAGAAAAAGATGGCAAAAGTAAATACGGATTTTCACCAAAAAAAGAGCAGTTTTGTATTTTCCTTTTCTAGGCTTTTAGCTAAGACTGTTGATGTTGCTGCATTTGTTTTATGTTCTCTAAAGAACGTAACTGCCCAGTCATCCCTGGAGTTAATGTGCGATGTTGCTTTACCAGCTGAGTTTTATTTCTGTTGGAAGCATCTTTTAGGGAATTAAAATTTACCACTGGAGTGAGGAGATTTAATTTAGGAGTGGAGGGAAACAAAGTGATGCAAGCTTGCAGGGTTGAAATTAGAGATCTTTCAGTGAGTAATATAGCATGTGTCTAAGTGATAAAAAAGCTTTGGGTCGTGTGAATCACCTAATGGTACCTGAAATAAAGGTTTCCTGACTGAAGGCGTCTTACCGTGGATAGCATCTTATATTCGACAAAAGAATACCTAGTGTCTAAGCAGAATTTAAGTTTTCCCCTAAGGTCCTGTGCTGCAAAATCAAATTGAAAATTTGCACTTAAAAGTTATTTCAAAGTAAGACCTTGTTTTTAAATATTCAGTTCCTAACCTTGAGAGCCTGGGTAACGGGATTTACTATTTAAAAGTGATTACAAACAGTTTGGGGGGGAAGGGCAGTGTTACTGAGCAGGTTGTAGAAGTAGAGAAAAGCATAGGAAAGATAAACACTCAAAATTAATCTTGTCTGTTTCTGCTTTATGTGTAAAAATCAATTCCAACTTCATGGCTTGGGCATCAGCTGTTGCAGCTATCATGTGATTAATAGTTGTTTAGGTTTGGTGAAACCAGAACACTGAGAACAAAATTCCCAGATTGTTTTAGCAAATACTAGTTTCATCATATTAACAGATGTTTCTTTAGAGAAATGACAGTTAAGGCAGTGAAAGGGCTGGTTTGAAAAGCAGGTAGATGAGTTCAAATCCTTGTTTACCAACTTGTTGTATGATATAGGGAAATTGACTGATTTTCCCCAGATGACACAGCTCATTAAGTGTGCCAGTCCAGGAAGGTTTGTTGACTGTAACTACTTAAAAAAAAAAAATCTGCCAGTGCTGGTGATTTTCTGCATGTTATTAAAAAAACAAACAGAAAATCCAACCAATATTTTTTCAGGAATTTGCATGACAATAAATACTAGGAAACTTTCCAGAATTCCTTTTTTAAAATGTTATATATTTGAAAGAGTTACAGAGAAGGAGTCAGTCTTCAGTCTATTGACTCACTCCTCAGATGGCCACAGTGCCCAGAGTAGAGCTGGGTCAAGGCCGTGAACAGCGCCCTTCTGTTTTTCCCCATGGGTGGCAGGTGCGCAGGGGCTTGCTCTGTCTTACACTGCTTTTCCCAGGACTTTAGTAAGGTCCGAATTGGAGCAGCCAGAACTGAAAGCAACGCCCGGTAGGATATTGGCATCGCAGGCAGCAGCTTTATGAACTGTGCCTCAATGCTGACCCCGGGCTTTTTATTCTAAGCAGCACTTAGAATTTGGGGAATGTTTATTAACATTTGTTAATTAAACATGTTTGTTAATATTTATTAACATTTCTCTATAAATGTGTCCAGAAGCCAATTCAAATGTTTTTATGTGTTATCAGATAAGAAATTTGATTATTGTTTTCCAGAGTTTTATATTCCCAAGGGTACTTGTTTGTTGCAGGACAAAAGATTATTCTTACCAAAAATATTTACCCACTTATCCTCTTAATGAAATTTCCTGTGTGGTGATATTGTGGCAGTAAAAACTGTTACAAGCATTCTATGATTGTATGATATGTCATGAATGGTGGAAATTATCAAATTAATATTTAGTTATTGCATATCTAAATGAAGAGTTTGGTCCTAAGTAGTTAGATTGCAAAGTTTTTTCTGGGGTTTCAAATTCACTTGTACTTTAATGTTTTGTTTGTTGAAAAAAAAAAATTTTTTTTTATTACGCTTCATTTGTTCAGTAGTTTTAGGTCCATGGCAAAATCACAGAAAAAAATTCAGTGGTTTTTCTTGTTCTTCCGTACCTTAAAACAAACCAATCTCCATCATAAAGCGATTTTTCCCTTGGTATTCAGGGTCAGTAGTGTGAGCTTGACTCATCGTGGGTTAGGCCCCTCCGTGCTTGAGCCGGTAAGTCGGAGTCCCCCGAGGACCACCGTGGGGCTGTCCAGTGAATGGGCTTCGGTTTCACTCAGTTGTGTTGATGGCCCTTTCTGGCAATGTCTTTGGATTGAGGTATGCAAAATTTTCTGTTGTATTCCTGGGGACAGGAGTCTGGGGAAATACTTGACTTTGTGTTATAAACACAAAACTGAGAAGTACTGTGGAATAGTGAATATCTGTCACTCCCCTAGACCATATACCGCTGACAGATTAGTGCATAACTTGGCTGGTTTATAGAATAGATTTTAAATTTCTTTTACTATCAGCCTCAATTATATTTTTATTATTTGCTACATTATCAACCCTTCAGAAAATATGAAAATCCTACTTAGGGACTTAGAATATATTAACCCGCTATAACTTGAGCTTTTTGAAGGTGGAGATTGTATATTTGCCCTGTTATTTCTTGTGTTCCCCAAATTTAACTCGCTGTCTGACAAGCAGGGAGTTAGCTGCTGCTCATTTGCCCTGTGTCAAAATCTTAGTAAAGGCTGGGTGTTGTGACACAGCTGGTAAATTCCCCGCTTGCTTCGCAGCGCTGCCTGTGGCAGAACGCCCAGGTGGAGCCCTGACCCGGTCTGCAGTTCCAGCTCCTGGTTTCAGCCTGCCCTAGCGTTGATGGTTGCATATATTTAAACAAGTGAAATGCCAAATAGGATATCTCTCTGTCATTGTCCTTTTAAAAGGAATGAAAACCATACATCTTTTTAAAAGAGATCTTAAATGTCTTTTTTTTTTTCCTTTCCCCAGTAGCCTTGTGAGATGTAGAATTATCCTGGTTTTATGAACAGGAAAACTAAAACTCAGGGAGGTTGAGTTACTTGTTCAGAGTCTCAGTGGTATCCTTTTTGTTGGCGCTGTAATGGTTAGATGAATTAATATCTGTGATGGGCTTAGCAAGCGGCCTGGCAAGTAGTAAAAGTGAAGTTAATCTTGGGCATTCCATAGTAAGGTCTAGCAGGAAATTCCAGGTGGCTTTGATTGTCCATCATTGCTTCATCTGTGAGCAGTTGAGTGGAAGTGTTCTCTCTCCATTCTCAATATTTTAAGACTCCATGGCTTAAGTATGAAGTATTTGCCACTGACTTTATCACTGTTCCTAAGGTGACTGCTCTTACTTACATCATGTTTCTTCTTTCACTTGTTTTGTTAAGAATAAATTCATTTTTACTGAATGTTGCAAGTGGCATACATTTCTTAGTCCTGGTCTTATTTAACAATTCACAGAGTGAAAATAAACCTTACTCTACGGAAGTTTTTGTAAACTTGCAGCCTGGTGTATAATTTAAATTTAAACCTATGTCTGTGGACATAGTTAAGTAGCCAAGTGTAAGAAACACAAGGATATCTTGCATGTTGTTATCCTGCAGCGTTTGAAGCTAAGTGGCTTTCCAGGGCTTTGTGTTCTTTCTGTGGTTTTTTGGTGGGACGCAAATGTATACATGCAGTTTAACTCTTTATTGACCTGTGATCTCTTTCTGTATGCAGGTGAGATTTTTTTATTTAACTTTTAATTTGAAAAAATATTTGCAAATGGTTTGCTTAAAAGTATTGATGAAACTGCATTTAGTAATCAAGTGTTAAAATATCACTTGCTGAACCGTGTCAGTCCCGCCTAGCTATAAGTGCATTTTTAGTTTGTAGTTTAGTATTTTGATGTTAGAACATTTGATTTTGCAAGTGTTTTCACTTAATGTCTCCAAATCTCTCAATACCATACAATAGTGATGACTTTGAGGATAAACTCTGATTTTTTTTCTTTTTTCATTTTTGATCCATTTCATTCATACCATTTACTACTTTATTTATTGCATTGTTTCCTCTTATTATGTTTTTGTTTAATGTGATTGGCTCATTTCTTTTGCTTCAGCTGTTTTTACAAGAATCGGATTTTATTTTACTCGATCGTGTTAGTATATGCTTTTTAGATAACAGATTATCAAGTCACTAAAATTGTTTTTCCTTTGAGGCTAGGAATTTTTGTAGGGCTTCTCCTCCCCTCCCCCCCCCCCCCCCAAATTACTGTGCTAGGAAATTTTGAAGCTTTTTTAGTATCTGTCAGGCCATATGTTTTATATTTGCTTTCTTTATAATCTGTTATGTATTTTTTGATTTGTTTATGAAAAGTCTAGACTTAAATGTGTTTTCATATCAGTTAAAATGCTGATTATATTAGTTAATATACTAATGTGCTACTTTTAAGGTATTAACACAGTAAGATGGCTTATCAGCTGTACTGGAGTTTTCTAAAGTCAGTGTTTCTTGCACATCACTAGGGCTACGTTCACTGAAATATTATTCATCAAATAGTTCCTTGCTGAAGAAGTTAAAGACAGATTATTCCAGATTATACAAATCATATGTTTGTTATTACTTGCTTGTGTTAACTATTTTACATTTTGAGAGTTTTAATCAATATTTATTTTAGACTAAAATAGAAAGATGTTGAACTGAAAGAGTGCTAAAACTCAGGGTGCCACAATTCTGAAGATATGGTTTTTTTTATGTTAACTTTCTTCATTTATTTCCAGTTTTGTCCCTAAAAACTTGGCTTCATAAGCAATTGAAAAATACAACCACAATATTCTGTGAACACTTACAAATGACAGAACTTGAAAGATGATATTTCAATTTTAAAAATATTTTTCTAAACTTTAAAAATTATCCATGCAGAAAATGGAACAATTTACCATAGCTTTTGTAAACTTTATCTCTCCTTCTGTATTTTTTGCACTTACTAACAATTTTGCTTTCATAGAAAGAAGTTTGTTTGGTTTGATTTTGGTTTTTTTTTTTTTCTTGCTGTATGTTTTACATTATCAACTTCAGCATAAATTATTTAGAAAGTTGATTTGTTACATGAAAAGGTGGACATTTCAGAATAACCTTTAAATGCATATTGTAATTGAGCTTTTGATACAATATTGTAATAGAAATTGATCTAAAATTTAACATTTTATATGAATCCGTTAGCTAGGATTTTTTCCTTTATGAATAACTTTCACAATTTGTTGAAAACCACCTCCTTTGTTTAAAATCAAAATTATTTCAAAAGTATTACTATATTTGAATTATAAATTGATACAAAATCAGTTTTTAAAAATTATTTACAGAATTATGTTGTACTACAAATTATGAATTAATTTAAGAATGCTTATTTACCTTTTTCTGTATTTTAGTTTATATTGATTGTTATAAAACTGAAATTCTAAGTTTCTATAAAGAGCATAGTTTATATATTGATATTATTTTTCTCTATGCATATCCTTGAGATTTTTTTAATACCTGTATTTCAGAATAGTTACTCCTGAAAATTATGTATAATCAAATAAGCAGTAGAAATATCCAGTGTGCAAAGTATCATAAAAGGAAAGAATGAAGCAACTATTGTTACTATAGAATACATGCCAGTTATTCAGAATTATTCTTTTCTGTTAATGTAGTCATGACATAATATTTTGCCATATCTTAAGCTTTTGAAACACTTCCCAGCCTTGAATGTTTTCTGTGTTTTGGGGCATAGTAGGCATTCTTTTCCAAACAGAATCAGGAATTAGCTTTGTTTATGTTTTTTAATGTGTTGATCTGTTACAGTATTGCTTTTTTTTTTCCATATTCCTTTTGCACAGTGTCCGGTATGATGAACTGGTCTCTTCCCCAGGATCATTTTCACTTCTGTCTTTGTGCCTAGGTTTTTCTGCCGCATCTTGGGGAAAATGGCAACGAATGAGGCAGTTCTGAAGAGACTGGAGCAGAAGGGTGCAGAGGCAGACCAGATCATCGAGTATCTTAAGCAGCAAGTTTCACTTCTGAAGGAAAAAGCAAGTAAGAAAACTAAAACTCTCTAAGGAGATACACAAAACGAATGTCCATATTGCCAAGCCAAATAAAGACATTTACCACATAAGTTATTCTTTCATCATTTTGATGATAAACTTTAGGCTCCTAACATTTTTAGTATATTATTCTAGAATTAAATTAGAGTGGTATATGGTGAAGCTATGACATTCAGAGAAAACAGGGCAAGATTCTCATAAGATGATGTGCTTTAAAATAAATTGGTCTAGCAGGTTATAAAAGAAGAAAACTGTTGAAATTAAAAATGAATTACTGCTTCTTATATGGAGGACAACGTATAATTTTGCACTACTCTACTAAAGCATTTTCTGAAATGATTTTTGTATGAAAATATACCCTTTAAACTTGAATTTTAAAACTGCTGATTTACTAAAAAAAAAAACTTATTTTTAATTAAAAACAAAAGTATGAGAAACAAGAGTTAGAGAGTTTCTCTCTGCTCCTTTGCTCTCCTGATGCCCACAGAGGGGCGGTGGGAGTCCAAGGTGGGAAGAGGACATTTGCTGAGACACCCTTTGGGTGCCAGAGTCATGTGAGTACATGTTAGCATGAAGCTAGAATGATACTAGAACCAGGGCTCCAGCAGAACCGACCCTCACATTGGCTCACAGTCCTAATGCCCCTGCTTTAGAATGTCTTGTAAAATTCTTAATATCCTGTAAAAAAGATATTTTAGACAAAGTGGCTTAATTGTGTGTGTAGGTTAAATATGTGTATTAACTTCATATATACTATAGAAGAGAAATAAATAAAATAATTTACAAGTGCAAGTAATAATGTGTATTTCAATAAGTAAATATTTCAGCAATGGTCCTGGAGGATCTCAAGCCAACCTACTTTCCATTCCTGGAATCCCTAAAAGTCAGTAATAGGTACAGAGCCAAGGGGTACAGGTACATTTTCAGTGCGCCTTTGTTTTGCCACCTCAGATACGAGAATTAGCTTTTAATGATAAACTTGGTATACCCATTATGATGAGTGATTTCTTAAAAGCGCTGAGTAAAATGAGGTAAAACTTGATCTTGAGCTACATGATAAAATCATTTAAGAAAAACGATTCAAAATACTTTGTATTTATGTATGAAGAATAGTTAGACTCTAGGCCCAAATAATCATTAATAGGAGTTTGAGCTGTACAAATAGACAGTGAGCCACTGGAGCATTGCAGGATGTGAGACTGGCCCATTCTACACCACAGGATACGTGGCATCACTGACCCTATCTGTAAATGCCAGTAATGATGCCCATTATTTTTATAATGAAAATCCAACTTGGGGAGCAGTGCTCACCCCACCAAGAATCATTATTTTTCTCAAATTGGTGTCTTGATGTACCCCAGTGTTGGTCTTTAACAGATGTGTTCTGTTTTTGACAGATCTTTGCAGTTGCTTTGCTCACTCAGTGTCTGACTCTCCAAGCCCCGAGATCTTAGAAATAAATTAGTTTCATTTTAAACGTAGGGACTAAAAAAGAAATGAGAATATTTTTGCCCTGTGCGATACCAAACATTTTTGATGTTTGAAGAAATTTTTGATGTTTGATTTAGTGTACCTAGAACTCATACACGTGAACTTTTAAAATTATTTGCAGAAAAATGTTCTTATTTTAACTTCCACAACATTTTGAGTATCTTTGTATTTTAATCTTTCTTACAGTTGATCTGTTATTGACACTTGCGTGTCAAGTTCTGTTTTGCCCTCTGCTCTAACCACTGTGATGGAAGGGTGGGAATTGGACTTTAGTGAGTATCCTTAGTAGAAGGCAGGAAAATGATTAATCAGCAAATACCTTTTTTGTCCTCTTTCATATTCTCTCCCTTTCCTTTTTGTAAATGCAATTGGCTTGAGCACCTGTTTCAGTGCAGAGTGCTTGACTTCTCATCCAGCTCCCAGCTAGTTACGTGAGAAAGCAGCGGAAGATAGCCAAGTATTCTGGCCCTCATACTCCTGTGAGAGACCCAGATGGAGTAGCAGGTTCCTGGCTGCATCTTTGACCAGTTCTGGCCATTGCAGCTCTTTGAGGAATGAACCTGTATATTGAAGATCTTTTCCTTTGTGTCTCCCTGTCTGTCTATAACTCTGCCTTTCAAATAAATGTTGTGTGTATACTAAACATGTACATTTTTGTATTTGTTACCTGAACAGCTCAGTAAGAAGCTGTTGTTTAGCATTTATATTGTGTTAGATACTGTAACTACTCCTGATGTGATTCAGGTTTACAGGAAGATGTGTGTAGATTCTAAGCAAGTACTGCACTGTGTTGTAAGCAACTTGAATATATGCAGTTCTGGTATTTGGCAGAGGGGTCCTGGAACCAGTATCCTATGGAGACTGTCAGATTATTTTCATGAATATTAAACCAGTTAAGGAACTGGTCAAGCATTTGATTATGACTGTCTTCCTTACTATAGTTTTACTGGCAGTGCACCTTCTACATAATATTCATAAGAAAACTTGAAAAAAAACACATACTTTCAATACACTTTCTCAATCCCAGTTCTGCAGGCCACTTTGCGCGAAGAGAAGAAACTTCGAGTTGAAAATGCGAAGTTGAAGAAAGAAATTGAAGAACTGAAGAACGAGCTAATTCAGGCAGAAATTCAAAATGGCGGTAATTAATCTGCACTAATAATATCATTTAGTATCTATTGTATTATGTGCTGGTTTTCTTAGCATTATAGCACATCCTTCACAGAAAAGAAGATGGATATTTAGAAAGGCCAGTTATCTTGCCCAAGGTAACATGCAAAGTGGTAAAGCTAGGATTCTGAAGCCTATAGTTTTAACATTTTAAACTGTCCTTCATCTTCTCATTGTTCCATGTTGAGTAATGAAAATTGCTGAGAGCAGCCTTTACTACAATCAGTTACCATTTATTAAGATTTACTGAATTCAATGCTTTATATGTATTACTTATTTTTTATTCCAGACATTTGCACACAAATAGTCTTGTATTATAAATGTGGGAGTTAAAGCTTGGCAGTAAAAATTCTTTACCTAGAATCACATATTTTTAGTTCTCTAAATCCATAAATAGTTATGATTTAAACATGTTATTGTAGATTAAACTTAATAATTTGCTGTTATATTTAAAGTTTAATAGTAGTGGTTCTGTTGTACCCTCAAAGTACCACTTGGAAAGGCACTTGGCTGTATTGTAGAAAATTCTGGGTGAGTTGATGCAAATATAACTGAAAGTGTCTCTTTCTCGTTGTTTTTACCAATATTCTGTTGGTGAATTTTTCTGAATAAGACTTAGCTTAACCGAATAAAAAAAGAGGTTTGTGTCTGGGTGTTGTTGATTAAAAAGAGTATTATTTGTCAGTGGAAAATATGATACTATTTGATGTTTTCCAAGTCAGTAGTTTTGGAATACAGGTACAGGTTTCAGTTAAAGTATTAACATTGTGAAACTGCTTGCCACTTCTCCTAATGCTAGAAGCTTGCGTCCATAAACATTATTAGTCTTTCAAACTCAAAATTGATTAATGAAATGTTAAAGTAAATTTGCGGTTGAATTAATGTGATGAATTTTGTCATATGGTGAAATTTAAGAGTTTACATTACTGAAAGAAGCAGTACCCTCCAGAGAACTGAGAAAAATACTTCAGAAAAATGGTTTGATTTTAACCTTGATGTAAGCCACATGACATCCCTCACAAGAGCACATTTTACCATGCTTCATGTGAACTGTTTTTAACATTTCAAAACTGAGCGACTTTACATTTTAAAAAGTTGCTTCATGAAACAGATACAAATAATACTGTTTCTCTATTAACTGTAATTTGGGAATGACTAATGATAAAATACTTCTTCAATACAAAAGAGAACCTGAGTGAAAAAGATTGCGTGAAACAGAAAGTCTTCATTCATTACCTCTTGTGTCATAGTCTAATTTCATTACCACTGGTTATCTCGGGTCCATTTTCTGTAACATCACACTATACTATAAAATTCACCTTAGGTTTTTTCTGAAAGATAAATGAATAAAGCATTTTGTAAAGTACTTGGGACAAAGTAAGCCCGTAATAAATGGTAACTATTATTATTTGTGCTTTTCTCAATGTAATAATTTGTAGTTAAATGGGAATTAAGCTTTTATTCTTTTGTTATCAATATTGGTAAAAAAAAAAAAGAAAAATACGCTTTGTTTTTTAACAATCTTTCTTTAGTGTTAGTAGATATGTGACTTTCTTTAAGAGAATTAATATTTATGGGTATAAATACATACTTTAAATTTCATTGATTGCTTTAATATAAATGACACTATCTATTTACTTTTCTATATCAGTGAAGCAAATACCATTCCTTTCTGGCACTCCACTACAAGCTAATTCTGTAGCATGTGAAAATATGGTACCTTCAACACCAGTAACAACTGTATCATCTGGTGCCAAAGAACAGATGAAAGGGGGAGAAGAAAAGAAGGTGAAAGAAAAAGTGGAAAAGAAAGGTATTTTTTATAAATATTTATTTTATTTTTATTGGAATGTCAAATATACAGAAAGGAGGAGAGACAGAAAGAAAGATCTTCCGTCTGTTGATTGACTCCACAAGCGGCTGCAACAGCCACAGCTGAACCAATCCACAGCCAGGAGTCCGGAACTTCTTCTGGATCTCCTGCACGGGTGCATGGTCCCAAGGCTTTGAGCTATCCTCGACTGCTTTCCCAGGCCACAAGCAGGGAGCTGGATGGGAAGCAGGGCTGCCGGGATTAGAACTGACGCCCATATTGGATACTGACACATTCAAGGCAAGGACTTTAGCCAATAGGCTACCGTGCCTGGCCGAAGAAAGGTATTTTTGTCAATATTTGTCAATATTGTCTATGGTAATAATTATGATACCAAAAAATAATAAAATTAGGAATAAAATGATATTGAAAATGGAAACCATGTCCTAAGGGATGTGGGCATGTTGACTAGTTTTCCAAGTAAAAGTGGCATTTTTGACAGAGAGAACACCACAAGTACAAATCACAGGAAGTGAAGAGAGATGTGGGAACTCATGCAGTTTGATATGACTGAAATCAGATTTCTATTTGGAACATAATTTTAGGAAGTTAAAGTTAGGAATTTAGTTAGGACCTAGAGTAATGAGGACCTGTAGGAATAAAAGGACGTTCCAGTCAGAGCAGTGTTGAAGTAAGGCTTGGAGGTATTAAGATTTCAAAAACTATGAGAACTGAAGTAATATCACCTCCCTTTTTTTAGACAGCCACACCTGAAAACTGTTTTGCTGCAAATTACTGAATTTTATTTATTATAGGGGAATAATATTTCATTGTGGGTATATACTATGTTCTTTTATCCCTTCATCTGATAATGGGCTGAGAATACTTTCTGGCTGTGTGTATAAGGTCTATATAAAACATAATGAATTTCATGTTCGGACTTGGGTCCCTCCAAGATACCTTATTATATATGTGTAAATTTATTCCAAAAAGAAAAAAAAATTTAAAAATTAAAAAATATGTATAAAATGCTATCTTCACAAGCATTTCAGATAATTTCTTCTAACATGTTTGATTATATATTTCTGTATCTCTTGGGTATTTATTACTGAAAAAGTCTTTACTGAAGAGATCAAATAATGCCCGGCCATATGTCTTGCTTTGTAAACCAGCTTGTGCAAATTGTCAATGTGCTTTATACAGAATCTTGCTTTCCGGCCCTAGGCAAAGATTTTTTTTTTCCACAAGGAAAGCTAATTGGAAACCAGGAATATGAATCCTCTTTTCAGATTATACTTTGACCCGGGTTAAAGTAATCACATGTTCATAAGCTCTACATTATTAGTGTATTAATAAAATAAGACTATTAAAGCATAATCAATCATTTTTATTCTGTTAAAATAGTTGCTTTGAATAAATCTAAAAGCTTCACCAGAAGTCTTCATTAGGAAATCAAAGAAATTGTATACTGATTGGACTATAAGACTGAAAAGAGAAAATTTAACAGCGAAATTGTATTTTATGGTCATTCTTTTCATCATCTGAATAATGACCTGGTTATTCTTTCTAAATGAACGATCTTTCATCCTCCACAGTCCCATAACATTACAAAGGATTTTTCCTGGATCAGAAAATGCAAATTTTTTTGTATAAAATGTGTTATAGTAAATTTACTGTCAGTGTTTTCTTTAGACAACTACTCTGCTATATTGGAAAAGTATCTGTAGAAACTGTGTGAACAGGTGAATTCTGTTGTGTTCCAGTAAAACTCCCTTTTCTCTGATTGTTTACCTATTCATGAATGCTTTCTAGGCGAGAAGAAGGAGAAAAAGCAACCAGCTGCAGGAAGTGCTGACACTAAGCCAATAGATGTTTCTCGTCTGGATCTTCGAGTCGGTTGCATTATTACTGCCAAAAAACACCCCGACGCAGACTCGTTGTACGTAGAAGAAGTGGATGTCGGAGAGTCAGCCCCCAGGACGGTTGTCAGTGGCCTGGTGAATCATGTCCCTCTTGATCAGGTAATGTGTGCAGCTAAAATATTTGTTACATATATTTGTTCCTTTTATTTCCTCTTTCCTAATGTCTTTCCGTTATAATTTCTTAGCAGTTCATAATATGACATGAGCCAGTCTGTTGGTTTAGTTGATTAGTTCGAGTGTGGTGAATTCCACCTAAAGTATGGATATAAAACCACCAAAAAAACACCAAAATGAAGATGAAAATAATGAGAAAAGAAGGAAGAAAAAGATATTATTATTTTCTATATTTTAAAATGTTTTAGATTGTATATTACATATAACAAGAAAAAATTTTTATAATATCTAACAAAATACAAACCATTGAATTCTTAATGAGTAAAAGAATGCACTGAAAATGACAAGTTCAGTCTGTGTAGGCTTTTACTTCCTCCCCCCCACCCAGGTATAAAAATATTTTTTTCCTATACAGAAAACTTTTCACAATTTTAAATTAATGCTTTCTAGATTTGTGTAAGAGTGATTTTTTTAAAAAAAAAATCAAGGACTAATGAAAATCCGTGATGGAACAAAAGTAACAATGCTGATGACTGTTGCTTCAAAATTACTTCTATATGCCTTTCTCATAATTCATTTGCTTTTCCTAGTATATCTCTGTTTAGTAATGTCCTTATTTATAGTTGGTCTTTTGTGCACCTCACTTCTTGTTCATCTGACTGCAGGGCTGAGTGTCAGATGCGTGTACTGGTCAACTTTCCTGTGCCCCATCCAAAGTGGAATGCGTCTACCTGCAGGGGTTTGCAGGCTTCCACCTGCAGTACTGCTCAGGTTTTAGTGCCATAACATAAGATGGAAATCATGAGACAGAACGATTGGGCCAGGGAAAGAATGCAATTCTGCAAGTTTTGGTTTTGTTTTAATTTTTTTCAGTTTTAATTATCTGTTTAAAAGGCAAAGTAACACACAGAGAGAAACATACAGACCTTCTGCCCACTGGTTCACTTCCCAAATGCCTGCATTATTAGCTCAAATAAACCAGGTCAAAGCCAGGAGACAGGAACTCAGTTCACGTCCCCCACAGTAGTGGCAGAAGCCATGGGAGTTGAGCCATTGTCTGCCAGCCTGGTCTGCCCCCAGTTCCAGCTCCTGGCACCAGCAGGAGCAGTGACCCAGCAAGGGAGTCCCCCACTACTCCCCTACCAGGCTCACACTCGTGTGGCATGTGCTGGTGGGTGGCCCGTCTTACCTGGGCATTTGCCAGTGGGTCCTGGCCTGACCTGTCCCCATTTGAGCTTGCACTGGCAGGAGCTGCTGCTCTATCATGGCCCCAGTGTGAACTGGCTGCTGCTAGGCCAGATCCAACCTGTGCTGAGCCCTGACTTGGCTCTCAGATCTGCCAGTTGGTGTTGAGAATTGCCCAGCCTGGCCCACTCCCAGACCTGAGCCATTTGTCTGACAATAGGTTCTGTAACAAAGTCTGATCTGGGCTGCTCCTTGCCTTGGTTCTAGCTCTCCCCTGCAGAGATTACTCCCTGACAAAGGAGATCCCCAGGATGCTTTATTGGGTCTCCTCTCAATGGCAGAACTCGTCCTTGGCCCAGGCTGACTTAGTCCACCTCCTGTCCTGACAGGAACAGTAGCCTGGC
This sequence comes from Ochotona curzoniae, assembly GCF_017591425.1. Lineage (NCBI taxonomy): Eukaryota > Metazoa > Chordata > Mammalia > Lagomorpha > Ochotonidae > Ochotona > Ochotona curzoniae. Next base: position 43,235,882 of record NW_024467119.1, read on the forward strand.
ACAACTGGCCCATATCTAATCCAGTTCTTACGTTGATTGTTACGGGCCGGCCGCATCTAGTCCACACCCTGACGCAGCTCTCACGAGGCCCAGTAGGTGCCGAAACTGGACCCCGGCCCTTCATTCTCCTGCTCTGGCTTTCAGGAGCACCAGTGAAGACCTTTTATTTTTAAAAGATACGTAAATTTCACTTCTATAACAAATTGTATAATATTGCTGAAGGTTCGTTTCAATGAACCTTATGTTTGAATAAATGATCCATCTTTCTTCACATTGCAAAAATAGTATTGAATATTACAAAGTGTCCGTATAATGTAGGAGAAAACATGCATACGTAAGAGAAAAACGTGCATGTACAAATAGTGCATTTATTTTAGTCCTGATAGTAAGTTAAATGTTTACATGCCTTCGGTGTTTTAACCCTTATAATAGCTCTTTTAAATTCAGTATTTACTTCATTTTTCAAGGAGTAGGAAGATTAGCTTCAAAGAGTCAAATTTCAAGTTAAAGGTATCTGAAAATTAAAGCCATAGCTGTTGAATCAATTTCTTCATTCATTTAGTAAATGTTTGACATAAATTTGCTCTTTCAACCATAATGTATTATCTGTTTGAAGGACTTGATTTGCTTATGTTTATGCAAGGCTTCATAACAGGAATTGAGAATTTGGAGGAGAGATATGTTCACAAAAGTAGAAGATTTGATGTGTAGCATGTTAAGTACAGCTTAACACGTTCTAAATTATTCTAGGCTGCTGTTTATATTTAGTTGCCAGTTTATGTTTCATGCAGATGCAAAATCGGATGGTGGTTCTACTTTGTAACCTGAAACCTGCCAAGATGCGAGGAGTCATCTCTCAGGCGATGGTGATGTGTGCTAGTTCACCGGAGAAGGTTGAGATCCTGGCTCCGCCCAGTGGGTCTGCACCTGGAGACAGGATCACTTTCAATGGCTTCCCAGGTATGCATTTATTACTCACTACTAAAAATAATTTAGGAATTGCTTTTTAACAGCACTTGTCAGGTATAAAAGCTAAAGTCAGGCTCATGTTTGAGATGTAAAGCTGTATGTAAAATAAATGACTTATATTACTGAGCTTTTGGGGGTCGGCTTAAGATGACACAGTGAGTGTAATGATGTACATGTCTTTGCTAAAACAGCAGAGAGCTTTGGGGGCCCTGCGTGGTCCAGAATAAAACACTGAAATGAACACATAGTGGAAGCGTGTGGCATGGGTAAAAGAATGGAGTAGCGTGCTGCAGAATAGCTGAAGCAACAGACCTTCTCAGAATGCAGGAATGCACCGCGAGAGGACAAGTCTGAGTAGTTCAGATTTGGGGGAAATTTGCCGAATTTTCAAAATCTGTTGTAATAATAAATATATATATATATATACTTAATTTCAGAATGTAGAGAAAACTGCAAGTTTAAATTTAATTATTTTAGTAATTGAATGGGAGTCTCATTTTATTTTGCTTCTTTGTGGCAGTACAATTGCCTCTCAGACCCGGGACCCTTCATAGTGTGAGAAAGTTTCTTCAGGTGGATTTTAAAGCGTAAGAGAAGCGAGGCTGAGGTAGAACAAAAGGAAAGTCTCACAAGAGAAAAAAACAGAAATTAAAAACCTGCATTTTCCCAAAGCCATTCATTTGACCAGAGTAATGACAAAGAGGGAAATAATTTAGAATAACAAATAGAATCCGATTGAAAAGACTCAGTGTGGAGAATTGCTTGTCAAAATAACTGAGTTTTAATGGGATAACAAGATTAATGCGATTGTATTGATATTATTTTTCCTTATGGATTAACTGTGTGGAATGAAAGAGTTTGAAGTTTGGAGTACTAAGAAGGAAAATATGGATTGAAGCTTGGCATAATCTTCTTCAAAGTTCCACCCTTCTGATCAGTAGTAGACTTAAAACAGAGAGGGTTTTATGTTTTCTTCCAAGTGCTCGTGACATTGAATGCATGTACACGTCTTGAAGCCTGGGAATGTGGAAACCAGATGGTGTTTGCTCTACAAACCTTTTTTTTTTTTCTTTTTGTTAATTGGGTTTTGATCTAAATCCCAGTCTGAACGATTCTCAAAGATACCTGATGGGTTCTGCTTCTAAGAACATTTGATCACTGCTGTGCGCCTGCAATATTAAAACACTTCCTGAAGTCCCCACTTTGGAGTAAGCTATCACATAGACCCTTGTCTAACCTAAGTTCTGCTGACAGGTCTGATTTACAAAGTCAGAATAGAGTAACAGTAAAATAAACCTTTTAACAATGGAGAAAAATGTCTAAAATAAATGAATCTTGGCTTATTTTCAGATCTAATGTATTTTATTTAAATATTTTTACTTTTTGACATAAATTGTAAAGCCAGGGACCCAGCATGGTAGCCTAGTGGCTGAAGTCCTCGCCTTGCACACTCTGGGTTCCTATATGGCTACCAGTTCATGTCCCAGCTGCTCCACTTCCCATCCAGCCCTTGCCTGTGGCCTGGGGAAGCAGTCAGGGACGGCCTTGGGACCCTGCACCCACGTGGGACACTTAGAGGACACTCCTGGTTCCTGGTTTCAGATCAGCTCAGGTGTCGCCATTGATGCCTCTTGAGGAGTGAATTAATGGACAGAAGATTTTTCTTTTTTTCCTCCTCTCTGTGTATCTGGATTTCTAGTAAAAATAAATAAATCTTTAAAATAAAATTGTAAAGTCAGATTTTAGAGCTGAAGGAGATCATCTACTTCAACTCACTGTTGCAGTTTTAGAAACTGAGATCTAACAAAACATATACTAGGTTAGGTTTGAGAGAAATAATGAGTATTCCATGGACTTGTTTGAATCTAGTACTGTAGCATTTTTGTTGGTTGTTGTTTACTGTGAATTAACAGTAATTAATGGAAGCTCATAGTTCTTTTATTACTGTGATCATTCTTACTCGCAGAAGTGATAGGTAATTATTTCTGTATTTGAGTCTGTTTTCACTATCTGAGCGTTACTGTTTAGCAAATTGAAAGAAATATTTTTCAGGGGTGGATGTTGTGGCACGATGAGTTGAACTGTGACTTAGGATGCCCACAACCCCTAATCGGAGTGCCGTTTTCAGTCCTGGCTCCTCCCTTTCCCTTCCAGCCTCCTGGTAATGTGTCCTGGAGGGCAGCGGTTGGTAACTCAGATGCGTGAAACCCCGGATGTGGGAGACTGGGATGCACTGTGAGCTCATGATTTTGCCCTGGCCCAGTGCTGGTTGTTGCAGGCATTTGGGGAGAAACCCAGCCCAAAGGAAGATCATATCTCTGTCTGTAGCTCTCTCTTACTCTGCCTTGGAAAGATGGAAATAATTATTTTTTTTAAGGGCTGTTTTCCTGACTTAGTTGAGAGTTTAGTAATCCAGCATGGGTGTTTTCCTTTTCCTGTATTCCGGAATCTTTACAGATCATTTTGCTCATTTGTGTGTTCAGGTTTATGTTCTTCTAAAACCTGTTATTTCCCCTAAATTCATACCTTTGCCTTGTGCTATAAGAACTGAAATATGTAGTGATTAATGTGAGGGGATTTTGTACACAAAACATGAATACCATGCATATGTGGAATTCTCAAAAAATTTGTGGAAAATGCTATTGGGAAACCCTAGAAGACTTTTAAGTTTTTTTTACACAAAAAGGAAGGTATCTCTTACCCATTTTCCACAACACTTAACCCCAGCTGAATAGCATCAGATGATAATAAAATTGGGCTTTGAGGTCTGTTAATACTCATCTTCCTAGCAGTCCTTGCTTCTGTAGCAATAACTCTTAAAAAGAAAGAGCAGTTGCCACTGTACAGCATATCTACAGTGCTGTGCTACAACAGTGGTGTTTATCCTTTTCCTGGAGATGGCTGTGGTTTATCACAGCCTTGTTTTGCTTTTGGATTGACATGGGATGTTTGCCTATCTTCACAGGGTGTTTCTACACACATATGCATTACACCAAGCAGCTAGCTCTCCCTTTTCCTTATCTCTTCTTTGCAGCCTCTTATGGCCTCTTATTGTTCTTAAATTTGATTATGCTGCTGTGTGTTAGGCCTTAAAACTTACTGCTTCTGATTGTGTTTTGGTCAGCATTATCCAGCACTCTTCCCAGCTTCTAGTAATTGCTGTTCTAAGTTCTGTTGTGCTTGCCTTTTTTTTTTTTTTTTCTCTCTCTCTCTTTAATGTCCCAATTTGAGAGAGAGCACATGGTATTTGTCTTTCTGTGTCTGGATTATTTCATATAACGACCTCTAGTTGTTGCAAATGTTGGGATTTCCCTTTGTTTTGTTGCTGAATAACACATCATTATGTGTGTGTGCCAGTTTCTTTTGTTTTTATAGTTATTTATTTATTTGGAAATACGCCTAGAAGAGAGAGGGAAAGAGAAAGAGGGCAATTTATAATTGTGGGTTTACTTCCGAAATATCCGCAGAAGCCTGGGTTAGGAGAGGCTGAATCCAGGACCCGCAAACCCCAGCGGGGTCTCGCATGCAGCTTACAGGGACCCGAGGACTGGAGGCCTCATCTGCTGTCTCTTACGGCATGCAATGGCTGGGAAGTAGAGTTGGGAACTCTGTCCGAGGTACTCTGCTCCCTGTACTGTCTCACCCCAACACACACACACACACACACACATACTTTTTCTTCATCCATTTATTCATCAACATCTTGGCTGAAATCTGTTCATTAGCTATTGTAAATATAGGAATGCTGATATCTCATTTATTTATTGGTTTTATTTCCTTTTGATAGATTATTAGAAGTATGGTGCCTTGGTCATATAGCAAATCTCTTTTTACTTTTTATGTTTTGAACCTCCTTAAAGGCTGTACTGATTTGTGTTCATATCAGCAATGTAAGTGGGTTCATTTTTCCACATGTTGTCAGCAGTTGTTAGTTTTTGTGCGTTGTGTGTGTGCATGTGTGGTAGCCATTCTGACTGAAGTGGGATGAAATTGTGGTCTGGGTAGGTATTTCCCCATCACCAGTGATACTGAGCTTGAGAAATAATTTCCTATTCCAGTGTTTTGACATGCGATATTTTATTTTACATGTTCTCTCCTACATTGTGAAACCTGCTGGCATACCTTGATATTCACGGATGAACTCAGTGTCGATTTTGTTTTATGTATATTTATATACACACAACTCATCCTCATATTTATGGAGTATGGTGTAGAACTTGCAGTTGAAACTCCAAACCTTTGAGTTGTAATAAATTAGTAGTTACAAATTAGTAGTAACAAAACTTGGGTTTAACTTTTGGACCCTTTTTCCTTACTTAGCAAAATCATGTGTGATCGCTCTTATTTCTGCCGGGTTGATCTCGTCCCACTGTTGCAGCAGAACTGCTCGCATCAGAATCGGCACTCTGCATCGGGATGCTGGCTCTCAGTCCTTGCCCTAAGTGACACGGCTTCTGGCACCACTCTTCTGCCTTTGTATGAGTTTACTGGCTCCCCTCCTTTTTCCACATCTCCTTGACGTCTTAGGTTGGAATGCTTCAGATTTTAGTAATTGGCTTCTTCTTTTTGGAAAAAGTTTTGTTTTTGTTTTTGTTGCTGTTGTGTGTTGTTTTTGTTTCAAAGTGAGAGAAAGAGAATTGTTCTGTCTGCTGATTTACTATGCAGGTGCCTGCAGCAGCTTGGGCTGTACCAAGTCAGAGCAGGACCTGGGAACTCCCTGAAATTCTCTGTGTGTGATAGGGCTTGGGTATTCATCATCTGCTGCCTCCCAGGCACACTAGCAGGAAGCTGGAAAGAACCCAGAGGTGCAGCTCAGTCCTGGGCTCCCTGATTTAGCATGTTGGCATGCCAAGCATTGTACCACAATTCCTGCTCTGCTTTTCTGTTTCCCCCCAAATTTTTGTCCATCCCTTGATAGTTTTATCTATTGATTTGTCTCAGCTGTTCAATAGGCTTTTTGTTGAGATATTTCATTCATTCCCCTCAAGTTCCTGTTTTCCAACATTTTCCTGTCTCACTTGATAGCAACTACATTCTCTTTAGGACACATAACTGCTTTTTCCAGACCTTCAAAAACTCCTAGTGTCTCTGTCTTCTGAATAAGTCTAGAATCATACCATCACCATCGCTATCACCCTAGTCCCAATACCAACAGTTCTTATCTGGGTAACTATAAAAACCTATACTATAAATCAACTCCCTGTTTTTGCCTGCAGCCTTTTCCCATTAGTCATTTACAACAGCCGGAGTGGTATAGGTAAGACCATAGTCCTCTGATTGAAACTATTCATAAGTTTTCTTTTTCACTCAGAGTAGAAGCCTGAGTCTTTTTAGTATTCTTTTAATTAAGTTTCTAGTTAACTGCCTAATTTTTCTCATTTATTGCAGTTGAGCCACTGGCTCTCCCACAGATAGCTGTGAGGCGTGTTCTTCTATTTAAATCTTTCAGATGTCACATTTTTTTTCCTTTAAAACACATCATGCTATATACTGTACATCGTTTATAATCTGCCAGTGGAAATGTAAGCATCATAAAATCAAGATTTTTCTTTAAATTTTCCTCTCCCATGTTCCTAGCATCCAGGATAATGCCTGGCATAAAAATGGTAGCTCATTAAATGTGTCATTGAATACTTACAGAGAAAGTTACTACTAATGCTGTTCTTTTAAAATACTGTACTTGGAGACAAGTCGATTATTTCCAGGGTAATTCTTATCACAACACCAAACCACTTTTAACAATTGGTTAACTTTGCAAAATTAATTGACTCTTTATTTATGAGGTTAATTTTTAGTTTTTGTACCACACTTGGCAACTCAAAAATTAGCTTAATCAAGCATCCAGTAACTGTTGGCATTGTTTTGACCACTTTAGATATCACAGGGAAGTTGATTGTCAATGATATAATTAAAATGGAATTTCCAATTCTTTTCCAGACCTGTGAGTTTCTAGATCTCTGGATTTTGTGTTTATTCCTTTTATAAGTTTTAAATGCTATGGAGATGGTTACAGCTTTTTACATTTTTACAAGTGTTTTCTGGACTTTGTCCTCTCTAAAGTACTTCCTGTTCCCTGTATGATTTGTTTAGAATGACTTGACCTAAAATAATCTCGAAATGATTTGTTCGCTTACAATATGTGTAACCATTTCCAAATGGCGATTATTGGCAAGCATTTAGCTAGCAATTTCAGAGGCTCAGTGCCTTTTAACTTTAAGAACTTACATTTATATCATTGCTCACCTTTTAATAGCATTGCCTCAAAAGAAAATAAAAAGATTAAAAAAAGAAGATCTGTAAGAAAGAACTAGCTCACAGAAAGTACTGAAAAGTTCTCTGGGAAACAGAGTTCATATTAAAAAGAAAATCCTTTTTAAAAATTTGGTATAATTTTCATGGAAGATAGTTAAAACTAATTCCATTGTAGCTTTAGATCCTACAAAATAGTATGTAGTTGGGAAAGCATTTTGACGAACCTGAAGGTCAACACTGCATTCGTGGCCTTTTCAAGTCTGATTTTGACTCAGTACTTCTATCAGTGTTTAGTTGTCTAATAATATCTCAAACCAATGGCAGTTATTTTTAAGATGAACTTTTAATTTATAAATTTTCCCCATATAGTTAGAAACCAGTGAGATTGTAATTCATAGACTACAGAATAGTATGTAATGTTTGTTGATATAAAGTAGAGATGGTGCTAATTCTCAGCCATTTGATAAGATCCTCCTACCTTTCTTCATTTCCTTCCACCTGTGCAAGGGACAAAACCTGTCAGGTTTTAAAGTGCCCCAACCACTTGCCCATTTCTCTGAATCCCCCCATCCCTCAGAACATCCTACCCTATAATTATCACAGTCCCAACTTGCTGGAAAGCTGGGCCTCCGCCCCGTGCTTCCTCTGTCCTCATATGGTAGCTGGTCGCCCCTTTGCTTTGGTTTTCTCTCTGTGAGTGCGCTCTCCGTCTCTTCCTAGTTCTGGCACACTTTCCTAACACCGCTGCTGTAGGCTGTCACTTGGCTTTTTATCTTTTGTAGCATCTTAACCACAGTCCAAACTCCCACCTCATAATATACCATCTGAAAGTATCTTTATGTTGAATTTCCTGAAGACAGCAAACCAATGCTCTTTTTGAAATGTGAACACTAAATTTTATCTTAAGTAGATTCAAAATTCACCATGTTTTGCTATTATTTAATTGTAGCTGATTTTGCTGATCAGTGAAGAAATTAAAAATTAAAATCAAAGATCAATTAAATTAACATATATCAAATTAGGAAAGCAATATGATTGTCTTTTCATTCTATAATTTGTTTCTCACAATAGGAGAACCTGACCAGGAACTGAATCCTAAGAAGAAGATTTGGGAGCAGATCCAGCCTGATCTTCACACTAACGATGAGTGTGTGGCCACGTACAAAGGAGCTCCTTTTGAAGTAAAAGGGAAGGGAGTGTGCAGGGCTCAAACCATGAGCAACAGTGGAATCAAATAAAATACTCCCCTTACTAAAATGCATTTGAACAAACTTTAAGCAAAATAAAAAGTACTATATTTGTCCCTGGCAGCCAAAATATGACTGGTTATTTTTGTGTTGTTTCCCATTTAGAGTTCACTAGTCTTTAACCCGGTATATATTGTTTTTTGATTAATTGGAGAAGCACTACATTTTTTCCTAGACTTTTTGATCAGTGAAATAGAGGGAAGAAATTGTCTATGTCTTCTGACTTTTTTGTTTTTGCTTTGAAGATGTTGGTTAGTAGGGTTTTTTTGTTTACATACCTAGACAATTTGAAATAGGTTAATATCTAGGTTTTTTTAATTTGTGGGAACATCTTGCATGGAATTTCAAGATTTTGTTAAATTGTGTAGCTGTGTTTTAAATGTCCTTGACTTTAAAGATAACAACTTGGAATTTTTATCAAACTTATATCATAATCATACTAAAACTTATCAATCATAAGAGATAAATGTATACTCTAGGAGCCATTGCATTTGAGCATTTGTGTTTTATTGCCAAAGTGACCCTGGACTTATTGCAATTAAAATGTCTACAAAGCTAAAATTACCTATTGTGTATTTGATCCTTTTCTTTCCATGTAGCAAAATAATTAGTAATAAATTTTGTTGAGAGCACTGAAGATTGGTAATTTTTTCTTTTTGTGCATCATCATCTTGTCACCATATAAAAAGAAATCATAGTCCTAAATTGGGGCAAGCATTTGCCCTAGCATTCAGAATACCTGTTAGGATGTCTGTATCCCACATCTGGTTCAAGTAGGCTCCAATCTCTGTTCAGGTTTCTGCTGATGTGCACCCTGGAAGACAGCAGGTGATCTCTCAAGTAGTTGGGTCCAGTAAGTTAAGGAAGTTCTCTGAACTCCTTCATCCCCAAGTTAGAGTGTGTTGAGCCCCATCTACTCCACTTCTGATTCAACTCCCTGCTGATGTGCCTGGGACATACTGGATAATAAATGAGTACTTGAGGTCCTGTCACCCTCATGGGAGATCCAGGTCATATTCTGGCTGCAGCCTGGCCAAGTCCCAGCTGTTGAAGCCATTTGGGGAGTAAACAACAGATGGATGATTTTTCTATCTCTTCTCAGATACATAAATCTTTAAAAAGAAAATCCCTAACGAAGAATGCTAGAGAAAGCTGTGAATGAGGAAGTTTTTAAGTTGCTTAAAAACATTGTTAGCCAGTCCCTTCTGTTTTTATTTTCAAAGAAGGAAAGTTTTTCGAAAAAAATTTAATTGTTTTGCTTATATAGTGGTAATAAAGAGAGCTCTTAAGGAATTAACAAAAAACACTTTTCATTGTTAGGGAAAAGCACTGAACCCTTATAGTTTCTGACTGGTTTTCTGCCCCTAAGACTTATGGCATGGGAGGTGGTATTGGGTCACAGGCTGGATAACTGTTGCCTCCTTAGTGATTATTTCTTTATACTTGTGAAAATGTATTACAAACTCAACCAGAATTAAAGTTGGCTTTTTGTATCACTCTGTGTTACACAGGATTGCCCATTAGTGAGCACTAGTTTTTATTTAAGAGAAATCCATGTGTGTATTGTTCTTTCAAGATGAATCCTTTCAGAACATACTAATTTTAATGTAACGTTAGGATTTTTTTTTCTACCTTCTTTTGAGCAAGGGCATTAGGTAGTCACCAAACAGATAATCTGTGGTAGTTATTGTTTAAAAACAAAGGTAGGTTCCCATTTAGAAAATACTTAAGGGGGTTTGCAGCAGTCATGAAAGTACTAACAAGCATTTTAGCAAGGTACTGTGGGAAGGCGAAGGCCAGAAACTCACAAGAAGCCTTGCTTAGCAAGTGTTTAGCCAGTTTCAATCAGACCTTTCTCCACTTTCCAGGTCCAAACACCTGCATCTGTAGATGCTAAGTCTATACTACTTAATAGTAATTATTTTGAAGCCAGATTGAGTCCATGCTGTACAACTTGAATTCCTTTGAGAATAACAACAGTTTATACAGAGCTGTGTGACCTCAATAAACAGGTACCTTAGAGTACTGAAATATTACCAGGAATAGAATTGATCCACACAGTGTGGTAAGGATTTGTTTTTCCAGAGATGAGTGTTCTTACCCCTCCTGTCTTTATTCTGGGCATCGTGTCCCTGATAAGTAATTTTTGTATTCATAAGGTTATTTCTAAATGGAATGAGAACCATGTCTCAGCAGAACTAATGGATCCTGCATGCCACATAACAAAGTTTGTGTACTCAGTAGAGATGTTCCTAACTTAACTTTTCCCTCCACTCTTTAAAATTTACATTCTAGCCAGCCCTCTTCATGGATGGTTTTTAACTAGTTTAACTTCACTAACAATAATTTAAATAGTTATGCAGTGCTCCTAGGCTGAAGAGACATTGTGTTTCTACCTATTGTGTGCTGACTTACTTAGCCTAACAAATATAAGCAGTCATGTTTTCAAATTTGCCAGAAGAACACCTCACTATTAAAACTGGAACTTTAATGTAGCACAAATTATACCTACTCAAGTTTTCAGTGAAATGATATCCTGTATCGCCAAACTACATTAACCTTTTACCTTGGCTCCAAAAAATAACAGTCCTGATTCTCGATGTAAGAACTACAGCTTTCTTACAAAGATACAAAACAAAAAAAGGAGACAAGTTGGAGTATGTAACTCAGTGGACAATAATGTCGCATTTTGTTGTCCTATGGTGCTAGAGGGTCTTACATTTATTGACTTACTGTACAAGGGGAACACAGTAATAATACCTATGTGCAAATGTGGATTTTATACAGTTTTATCAAAATAATATTCTGCAGCTTGCAAGGTGTTTCACAGGAGTCCTATCCATTTCTTGTCAATTTTCAATTTATTTATTTATTGAGAGGACTGGCAACCTTTCATTTGTCAATTCATTCCTCATGTGCTTGCAGTAGCCAGTACTAAGCCAGGCCAAAACCAAGAGCTCCATCTGGGTGGCTTCCATGAGTGGTAGGGACCCAGGTGTTGGCACCATCACCGTGGTCTACTGGATCCCAGGACTGCGTTAGCAGGAAGCTGGATGGAGAGCAGAGCAGTCTATCAAGCATAACACTCTGGAGTGAAATGGGGAGTTTCCACATTTCTCAGCCCTTACCCATTGATTAACTTCCTGAGAAATCAGCTATTTTACTTTAAGGAATCAACAGAAAGGTTAAATCATATGCTTGTGCTAAACTGAAACCAAATCTTGATCCAGCCCTTCCTGTTGTCCTCTTCTGCATCACAGCATGCTTTCTTCAACATCATTTAAATGGTCCTATAGATTGTTTTCTTTGTTTTTTGGTTTTTTTTTTTTTTTTGGTTAATCAAATGGTGTACTTTAATTAGAAAATGTAAGCATCACACCAGAATCTGAAACTATTGTTTTAACATAAAGATCCCTTGTAATTTATTGATTTTTAATATATTTTTTGTCAATATTTTCATCTTCAATTTTTGAATTTTGTGGTATAATTTCGTATAGACAGGGATTCCCCCTGAAACTCCCACCACCCAACAGGTCTTCCTCATGTTGCTACATGAGGAACTTGTATAATTATAGGAAGAATTAATGAGAAGTAATTGTTTTAAGACCACAAACTCCAGTATTTTATCTAAGGAGGTGAGGTAGCTCCTGTAGTGAAATATGTAAGAGATTCTAGAGGGAGAGATGAGATCATGAAACATTCCTGTGGGGTGGTTATTAAGAGCATTTATCAATTTTTTTTTCTTTCTGTTTGCTATTGAAGTTTGTAGAGTGAATTCACTTGGCAATACTAGGCTGTTGCAGCTGGTGACTTGCAGCCTCCAAGGGCCTTGTACCTTCATTCTTTCTGCAGTGCACAATTGCTGAAGTCATTGGACCCAGAATGGTGGGGAATTCCCACTACCAATAAATGACAGAAGTCACTAAGTTCCAGATTGATTGATTTAAAGTACAAGCTCTGCTACTTAGGAGACCCCATTACACTACCACTGTAGTGATAACCTGAAAATCTGCAATAATAATGAAAACAGGAGAGTTGATGGCCACCATGTGTCTGTGCTGCACTAAACCTTATTCAGGCACCAACTTGTCAGATTGGGAAAGAGTGACATATTTGTTTATTGTACTTTTTATAGTTATGGTTTTTCCTTTGAATAAGTCTTGGCAAACATAATTCATAGGAGAATAATTCCCCAAAGAAAATTTTTGGAGGAAGGAGCCAGAACAATGAAATAATCGTAGGTTTGAAAGTGAGCCATCTGGGATTTCGTAGTGTGAATTAGTTATTCTACATTATACTTTGCAGAAATATATATGTATATATATATATTCCTTTTTTCTTTCTAATTTCTGCCTTCCTCTTAACACAATATTCCCAATTCTCTGAATTTTCAAGTAAAAATTCTGTGTGCTTTATGCCTTCATCAACATCATTTCCTATCTGGCAGGCTATTGCCCTTAGCAACTGGAGCACAAACAAGTCTGATGGTTAATAATTTCAAGGGAAAAATTATAATCCTATTTAATGAAGGACAAACTTTTCTTGTCTTTTCCATGACTACGTAATGCATACAGAATTGTTCAGGTGGCAGTGGTTCATACCTGCTGATTTTCTCCTTCCTTCTCATGTCATGAGCCTTACATCGAGGCAGCTTTGAAAACATTTTGCATTTGTTTTTGTAAATTGCCTCATTAGAGCATCATACATCCCCATAGACAAATGCTCCCAGTTTGTACATCCACTTAAGTTCTCGACCCTGAGATTACGTATCTGGCTGATAGTTGTCCACTTAAAACCCAGTGAAATTTTCACACCTGGGGAATTTGGAAAGAATAGTGTAGCAGTCAGCCAAAATCAACGCCATGACTGGATTTCTCTTTGAAAAAGATTAATGAAAAAATGCAAACTGAAAGTCATTTTCAGTAACTAGCAAAAGAGAATGATTTGAGTACAAATAGCTTTTTTCTGTAACCTTCCACTTCATATGAAAAGATAACATTCTTTTAAAACAGCACGTACAGGGAGCAAAACTTCAGATGCCTGTGGAATCTATTTTTCATTTTTTTCAACTATCATTATCATTTTATGATACAAGTCCACGGGCCCAAGCATTTCCCTAGATTCTGAAGCGTCATTTTTAATGTCAAGGTGGGAATGTGGAAAATAGCAATGTCACTTAAAAACATTAGCCTTGTGTAAGTTTTAATGAAACAGGTAATTTGAGTAAATGTTTTATGAAAATAAAAGCACAGAAAACTTCAAATAATTCTGAAATTGCAAACTGAGATGATATATCGTTAAGAACATGCAGTGGGAGTCCAATTACTGGGGTGTCCTCAGATGGAATGCACTAGTGAAACTAATGCCAGCTGCCCCAAAATATCAGGTACACCGCCTTGATCCTCAAATATTCAAAGCATTCTCGAATATGAAGCTGGGTCGGGATTTTTTTCTTCCAGATGAGAATAATGGTCATCTGGAGAAACATGACAAAGAAAATACTGAATAATAAACTAACAGGAAAAGTGGCAAGACATCAAAGACAAACTTTAGGGACATCTTTTGCTTTACCTAGAGTTAATCTCACTCACATGGTTTTTCTTTGCAAGTTGTAATTACCTCCAGAAACCATGAGTTTCCTTCCTATACACTCCCATACTGCCAGAGAAGAAGCTGAACTCGCAGACTCAGACTGAGTACAGCAGCTGGAAGCTTCCTTCAGTGTCACCAGCCATGCAATTTCACCAGTCCCTCCCCAATTAGCCATTCATTCTGCTGAATGTTCTGAAGAGCTAGGATTTCTGCTGCACTATGGGACCCAAAATATCTGTCTGCAGTTTAAGGTCTCCTGGATACTATGCTGGAATTCAGAGCACATTGGGGAAATACATGAACCTGAAAGATGAAGTGGGATGGGAGGGCAGGCCTTGAAGCAGAAGAGCACAGGCAATGGTGGTGAGAAAAGAAACTTACAATGTTTGTGTATCCAGTTAAAAGGGAATGATAAACTACAAGGTGATGTACAATGTTAAGTGATAACAAAGAACTGGTGGAAGAAAATGGGCAACCTGCAAGGGGACATCAAAGTAAGTGCACTGTGTCAGCCAGATCTGCCAACAAGGGGAAAAGAAGCCACCCAATGATCCCCTCTTAGAGGAGGAGGGAAAAGAGATGAAAAGATAGCAGGAGTAGAAGAATATATTCTAAATATCGGATTCTAATAACTGATGGAATGATGGAGTGTTCTATCTGTAGTCACAGTATTTATAGGAAATAGTGTTGGGCCTGATGCAGTACTCTAATGGCTAAAGTTCTCGCTTTAGATGTTCCGGGATCCAATATGGGTGCTAGTTTGTGCCCTGGCTGCTCCACTTCCCATCCAGCTCCCTGTAGGTGGCCTGGGAAAGAAGTCAAGAGCAGCCCAAAGCCTTGGGACTGTGCACCTACGTGGGAGACCTGTAAGAAGCTCCTGGCTCCTGCTTTAGATTGGCTCAGCTCCAGCTGTTGTAGCTGCCTGGAGACTGGAGCAGCCAAGTGAAAATCTTTATGTCTCTCCTCTCTGCAAGTCTGACTTATAGGAGATAGTGGTAAGCGATGCTGCAGAGTCTAATATGAAAAATAATTTAAATACAAATCCTTATTTGTGTGTGTGATGTAGCTGTCTATTTAAACATGCAGAAAAATACAAATGGTGTATGTCAGGTTTTGGACTAACATGAATTTTCTGCAATGGACTGATTTGTATGGGGAGAAGTAAAAATGAACCAAAAAAGGCAGACTGTGTAAGTTAAGTATCTATATCTATATACTTAATATATATACACACATACGTATATACATATGTACATACATATATACATATATAATATATATAGATATATACACACATACATATATAAATAATTACAGTAAAATGTATATGTATGTATTTAATAGACACTTCTAAAATAATACAATGGAAGAAAGTTACAAAAATGTTCCCTTTTCAATTTAAAGAATCCTTCTATGAAGCATTAACATCAAACCAGCCTCACAAATCTTTTCTTTGATGTTCTGCACTGTTATCTTTCCTGAAATGAGCTAATATCAGTGTTGTGGAAGAGTTTGCTGACAAAACATGAAAAGATATAAAGGACATAACACCTGAGTCCCCCTCTTCCACCTTCCTCCTCTCCACCAGTCAGAATAGTGTCAGCTTCTCAGCTTAGAGCCCGACTGATCTAAGCCACGAACACCTGCAAAAGTGTCAATTCCTATACACGTCCAAACTGCCTCATCACCTGGCTCCCACTTCATAATCTTGTACCCATAACATAGGAGACAAGTGCCGTTCAGAGAAATAAAGGGAGATTTTTCTAAGTTGGAATCTGAGTCGCTATCCTTTACCATGGGAACGTTTTAGAACTTGTGGTTATTGATTTGCTAATATAATTTGTTATAGATTTCTTGTATAAGTGAACATTGATAATGGCTTCTTAGGACTTGCGTCATGGATCAACTGCCAGCTGTTTCTGTTCTAGTGGCGTATGTAATTTATTGCACCATAAACAAACAAACAGAATAACGAGAGCTTACAAAATAACTCAAGAAAGCCAAGCTGTTTTCATAAACTTGTAACTATCTTTGTGAAAGAATTCTATAAATTATAAAATTCATTTACAAGCGTTAAGTCTCGGGGTGATCTGGTTTTGACTTGGCGCTGGGATTGGCTCCCGCAGTTGAGTCACTTGTCTTCAGTTTCTTGGGCTGCCTTGAGAGCGTGCTGAAGCTCTCGGCCAGCCTTCCCAGCCTTAGTGAACAGAAGCTTCTATTCAGGCCTTTAACCACAGCAGATCCTCTCAACTGGTACTTTGATTTTTTTCTCAAGAGCTTACTCTGTATTTTTACCTACAGATCCCCCAATCCTAAATAGGAATGGCGGGTTATAAGAAAGTGGAAAAGAAAGTTAACATATGCTGTTACATATGAGGATATCAAGTTAGTCATGGCAATTATTATGAAGCCCTTATCTCAAGTGAGCAAACTGACACAATCAGCAATTTTCCTTCCGTAGCATCACATGAACCATGGAGCTGAGCTCTTCAGTATTGATAATAATGTCACAGAAAATATGAACAGGAATTTAATACCTATAGTATGCTTAGAGCTCTTCCATTTGGCTGAGCAGCTAGTAAAACTACAGAAAAATTACTAAAACGACAAAGAACAAGCCAAAACAACCAACACAGCTTATACACAGTACTTCAATTCAGTAGTATTCAGGAAATCCAAATTTGCTTTAACTCCTGCTGAAGTGTGAAATGTGTACTAAGCAGTTTATAATTGCAAGCATTTGCTGCATTTTCACAAGCTTAACCCATTCTGTGAACACAGCCTCCAAAACAGTAAATACATCGTCACCAAGATCTCAGAGGCCACTCTAGGTGCACGGCTGTTGTTCACTGTCACTCCCCAAAGGAGCAACTGTTTCAACTTGCTGCACTTTCACCACCAGAAGAGTTAAGATTACATTGGTTTTAATTGTTTTTGAAGATTTTACAAAGTATATATATATATTATATATATAATTTTGTTTGGTTTCTTTCTTGTTATGTTTGGGTATTTGAATTTGTTACATTTAGTTGAATTTGCTTATTACCATTACTGCATAATATCCCAATATGCAAACATATTACAGTTGACTTATCTATCCTATTACCCTAAGATATTTGGATAGTGATAACTTTTGTGGTTATCTTTTATTAGTCATACTGATACATCATTCTTGCTTAGACATATGTTTCACTGCACATTTCTGCAGGATATTTACTTTTGCTTATGCCATGGAATTTTCTTTAGAGACTCTGAATCCTATGTAATCTTCTTAGCTTCATTTTCTCAAGTGGCTTTATCTACACACCCTCTTACTTGTGAAATATAAGAATTCATGCTCACAAAGGCAGTTTTTGAAACCTGGTTTGTGACTCTTAATGCCCAATGTTCTTTCACTTTCATTTAAATCTTTATTTAAAGGTAAGAGGTTGGAAATAATTTTCTTTTATAAATCCCACAATTCTTTCTAGGATTTTCATTCTTTGCTCATTTAATGAATTTCCTTTTTTGTACTGGAAAGCATATCTGTTCTGAATAGAATTGAGCAAGCTCTGCAGTGGCTCAGAGGCTTCCTCTAAGAAGTCATCCTCCTGGAACCCAGCTTCTTCGATCTTTTCTGCATGGGTGAAAAGCACAGCGGTGTAATTCTTCCAATTGTTTCCCAGAAGTTCCTGAAAGAGAAAAGCTGCTAAATGACTATTTGCTTTGGACTGTATTTCTCAGAAATGAGCAAGGGAGTTATTATGGCCCAGCACAGATAGCCAACATGTGTCATTAAGTGTCTGAAAACTGATACACATAATAGGAAGTAAGGATGGGGTCAAGTTTTGCAAGCAAATGGAGAGAGATAGATGGGCTTACTACAAAAGAAAAGGCTTGAATTCTTCATTTTATGGTTTCCTACTATAATTGATATATACACAACCTTAAAACTGTATATTATCTGACTGTGCTGTATATGATGTAATTATATTTATACCATTCACTAATCATTTATACTGCCCATAAACTCGGCTCTGTTTGAACCACTCAATTTTTTTTAGTCAGAGGATATTGGCCAAGGGAAATAGTGTATCCTTTGTCTTTTTCTCAGTGATGAGTGTGTTGTCATCCAAAAACATCTACTCAGGGCTTAAAATTACATTGTCTGGATACGATCTATTGATTAATCAAGTTGGATGTAATGGAAAACTAAGACCAAGATACACTTGGTGATTTGGAACAACTACAAAATGTTACCATGATCCTCATCCCCCTCATCTCTTTTGCTGAGACTCAAACACAATTTATTGGATGACTTCCTTTAATGCGGTTGAAAACACTGTATACTGGTGTCCCTTTGTTCATTAAATGTGGAAGTCGGCTGTGTATTAAATTCTTATTTGATTAGTGAAAAGAAGCTGATAAAAAGCAGAAGAAATAGCATGTGGCAAGTTGTCCATGCAACATGAAAAGCATCTGGAAACAGCCAAGCATCTTTTAAAAATCTTCCCAAAGTTATCTGAAATCATGACAGTGGCACTAAAATAACATTCCTTCCATTCCAAACACTCACATCACCAAAATATTTGTAAAAAGTTTGCAACTTCATATATCTAGAAAAATATGAAGTGCCTATGAATAAAGATGGCACGAAATATCCCAAACTTGTAATAATCAGATGAAAGATGGAAGAGCAATTAATATTTAAGACCAGATACTATGCAAAGCACTTTATATTCTTTATGTATTTAAAGCTCAATAGAATTCTTAGTGAGAGAGACTATCATTAGTTCTATTATTCCGTGGGAAATGGACACTTCAGAGTGGTTCAACTGGTAGTTACACATATTAGTACTATTACACATATTAGTATTGTTTTTCTGGATTAAAAATTTTTTGAAAAGTTGAAAATCTGGCAAACTATTTTCAACACATATATTAAAGTAAGGATTAGTAGGACTCATATTTATAACACTGAAATGTTGAAAAAAGGAGACAGGTATGGAGGAAGGAAGAATGAATTGAAGAAAAGAAGGAAATGATGGAGAGGATAAGAAAGAGAAAGAGATGAAAGAAAGAAAAAATATAAGGGAATAAAGGAGGAGGGTTAATCAGGACATGTAAATTCAATAGGAATATATTTATGAGATCTGTTGGACACAACATTTAAAATTAGAAACATCTTATGACCATGATCCCAAGTTACCGTACAATTCTGATGCAGTCTGGCTTTTATCAGAGCTGTTTGTTTACACACCCATATGTATAACTTGACAGTGAACTCTTTGAAGGCAACATCCACGTCTTAACATATCAATCCAAGCTTCTAGCGTTTGGTACACTTTGGGCAGATAGCCATAAGATCCTCATAAGCATCCCCCAAAAATTAAAGGGTTAGAGTATTACTTGTTTGCTTTAAAAGAGATTTAGTTTTAAGTTTAATTAACCTTTGGAACATATATTATCATTTCCTGCAAAAATTTCTCTTGTCCTGATATTCATTATGGATTTGCTGTGGCTTGCAACTTCTCTTTTGTATTTAGAATTAATCTTTCAAGGAATAGGTCCAAAATATTTTTGCATACATGCTCAAGGTTTGTCTATCTAATTACTTCTAGAAATGCCATTTCAACGAAATCTGAGGTAATGTTTCAAGATCAATACATTAGATAGTAATATCTTAATAGAAAGGGTCTAAACTTTATGAAAGAATTGTTCCAAGAATTGCTGTAACTGCATATTTTCGTGTGCTTTTAGACACAAATTGATTTGCAAAATATTAAGTCAGCTTTTAAAAGGCATAATGTGTGTGTCTTTTAAATGTCAACGACCCCATTTCAGTTAATGAGAACAAAGCTAAAACATAAATCTTTGTGCACTATAACAAGGAGGAACAGTAGTGTCTTAGGCTGAAGTGTCTCCGTCCAATTTATATGTTGAAAAACTAACCACCAGTTCCTCAAAATGGGATCTTATTTGAAAATAAGGGCATTACTTTTATAATAAAAGTTAAACCATAGGGGGTCCAGCGCCATAGCCTAGTGACTAAGGTCCTTGCCCTGCATAGACTGGAATCCCATATGGGTGTAGGTGTATATCTCAACTGCTCCACTTCCCATCCAGCTCCCTGCTTGTGACATGGGAAAGCAGTCAGAGACAGCCAAAGCCTTGAAACCTTACACCCACTTGGGAGATCGGGAAGAAGCTCCTGGTTCCTGGCTTCAGATTGTCTCAGCTCCAGCCATTGCAGCCACTTGAGGAGCAAACCAGCGGAAGAAAGATCTTTCTGTCTCACCTTCTCTGTAAATCTGACTCTTCCCCCAGCAAAGAAAAAAGAAAGAAAGAAAGAAAAACCTTTAAAACGAATAAGTTAAGATCATTGGACTTGTGCTAATTATAAAACAAGAAAATTAAACAAATGTTTGAAGAAAGCATTTTGAATGTGAGAAGGGCATCTATTGGCCAGAGAAGCCTGTTTCAGATCCTTCATCCACAGCCCTTAGTGGGATCCAACCCTGCCAAAACGCTGATGTCAGATTTCCAGCCTCTCAAATGGAGAGATGGTAAATGTCTTGTTTAAGCCGTGCAGCAGCCCCAGAAACCTAGGACAAGATTGTGCTGTTGTTGTTTTGTCTTGTTTTTAGAGGAATAACCAGCCAGATCAGATCTAGGCTCTAGGAATAAAGATTCTTGGATCATTTACACCAGATTTATTTAGAAGACTTGCAGAAAATGCATCTTAAGCTTTGGGGCTGGAGGTTGTTAATTCTGATTTTAAAAAGCCACTATGGATTATTTATTTCTTCAACAAGGATCTGCTCTCTTTCAGCTGTGTTCTGCTTGGTAGGGACACTGTTTGGGAAAGGACACTTCTGTCTAGTGGAGATTGCTGTGTGTTAACTAAATTTAGAGCTGAGCAAGGGGGACAGATGGGAAGGAACTACTTTTAACTTGTATATGCAAATGTTGTGATAGAAACAATGTTGATGGGGCTGGCACTGTGGTTTTGTAAGTTAAGCCTCTGTCTGTGATGTTAGCATCCCATATGGGTTCTCATTCCAGCCCTGGCTACTTCATTTTCAGTCTTGGTGCTTGCTAACGGCTTAGGACAGCAGTGGAAGATGGTGACTCAAGTCCTCAGGCCCCCGCACTCAAATGGGAAGCCCAGGCGAAGCTCACAGTTCTGGTCCAGTTCCAGCTCTTGCACTTATTTGGGGAGTGAACAATCAGATGGAGGATCTTTCTCTAACTCTCCTCTTTCTAAAACATTGCCTTTCAAATAAAAATAAATAAAAGAAATGTCACGGATTCTACAGCTGTGAACGTTTAGCCCAGTTTGCAGCTAGGTAGGGTTCAGAGGGAGGAAAACAGACAAGGTTCTCACAATGTAATGACACTTTGATCTGATTAATGAAAAATGTATAGGAATCAATAAGCGAACTGACATGATCAAACATGGATTGGATATTGTATGCCACTGGGATGCAAATTCTATACAATTACTGGTCCTTGTTCACTCTTATCTCTGAAAAGTTCTCATCGTTTAAAGCCAGAGCTGATCTGATCTGATCTCTCTCTTCCTCTCTCTCTTCCCTCTCGCTTTCTCTTTCTTTTCCTGTTTCTGATTTTCAATAAAATAAATACATCTTTAAAAAAAAACCAAGTTGCTTGGTACAACTAGTTATCTCCCAAATCATATCAAGAATTTGAAAACTTCATGGAAAAATACAATTAAAAGATCAAAATAGATCCCAGGTTTTGGTACATACACCCACAAAGACCAAAGTAAAAATATATAGGATTTGTTTTTCAACATGTCTGTAAGAACAAGACACTTTTGCGAACTTTGATACTTGTCATTTAGTTCAACACTAGTGATCTGAGTTCTTGGATCTTAACCATGCCAATGCAATCTTCATTTTTTTTTTAACATTCTTAATCACAAAAGAATGGATGCTCTACAAAGATTTTTTAAGGTTAGGGAACAAAATGAAGTCAGAAGAAGCCAATTTAGTTCTGTATGGTAGATGCTAATGATTTCTCATCAAAACTCATGCAAAACTGTCCCACTTTGGGAGAGAATCGAGCAATAATATGATGGCGAAGGTTTTTCTAGTGATATTTTCCCAGATATTTTTCTGCCAAAGATTTGGCTAACTTTCTCAAAATGCTCTCCTGATTAAAAAGAAAATGTTATTGTCATTTAGCCATCCAAAAAGTCAACTAGCAAAATGCTCTTTAGAAAGGGCACAAATGAGGTTAAGGTTTTCCTCACAAATTGATGCACATTTTCATATTCAATATCATCTTTTCTTAAAATGAGCTACCCATTTATAAGTTGATTATTGCTATGAAGTATTGCCCCATAAATATTCAATAAAGCATGAGTGATTTTACCACTTTCTTATCCAAACAGCCACCATACATTACATTTGATGCTTCTTCTTGTGCGAATTTTAGCAAAATGTATGTGATTCTTACAGTGGCTGTTTTTAAACTGATGTCTAACCCTGTTAGTGCCTTAAAATAAATACTGTTCAAACATTATATAGCAAGTTAGCAGTAGTTTATTTTGATGCAAAAAACTTTTTTCAAACATCATTTTTAAACAATGCATAGTAGGCATGAAAGTTTTGAAGACCCCTTGCTATGTTTGTATTTCCTAAAATAGATAGTTCTCCTTCTGTTCATGGTTTTCTGTATTGTAACACTAACACAGCCTCTCTTTGTTTCCACCAGGCATTTCATGTACTTTAAACGCTAATCTCATTCAGGGGAAACGAGCTAGAACAACTAAAGAGAATAGATCTGTAAGCTCCACACCACTTACTTACAAGCTCATGTGTTCAGCCACTGGGTATTTTCATGTGTTGATAATTATTTATGAAAGGATACTAAACTGTGAGAGAAATTGCACTGTTGAATTACGGCCAAAAACAGAAGAGAGTGGTTGATTTAGCTTGTAATCTTTAGATTGATTTTTGGCCAGAAAAACAGTTCAATATTTAAAACTACTGTCGCTTGGTGTATAGTCATCATGTTAGTGGCCAAGCATAATCTCTATGGACCCAGAGAAATAATAAGCACAGCTGATGGATACTTTCCATAAAAATCCAAGAACAAGATAAGTTAATGTAAGTTACCTGGCGTTAATCATTTAAATATAGTATACTAAGCTACATGGAAATTTTACAATCAATCATGAATTGTTTGGTTTCAGAGTGTTAGTGTGTATGGTCCAACTAGTCCTTTTGGGACAACTAGTTAGGATACAAACTGTTTTCCAGGAATTGCATTCATTTTCCCAGGACCTTACTAGCCCTGCCCCATTTGTTTGTGGTTGATGAAATCATAACATATGGACTTTTTAAGGGGAAAGTTTTATACAAAAAAAAAAAGCCAACTATTACATCAACTAAGAAAAAAAATTATCATGGAGCAGGAGGACAATGAGGACCATTTTTTTATATCTTGCACTACTCCCTTATTCTCCTACGTTTAAGCACCACATTTTCCTTCTCAGAGAGCTAGAGCTGATAAGGCCTTCGTAGATCAGATTCAGAAACCATTCTGTCCTAGATATCCTGTGTCCAGATTGCCTAATGTATGGTAATATTTTTTATTCTAAATGGCTTGGCCAAAGCCACATAGCTTTGGCAGGCCTGGGCTTGTAATAATGGTCATCTGACCAGCAGGCCCATGTCCTTCCCACTAAATTGGGGTTTCTCAGTTTTAATCTTTATAAGGCAGTAAATTTTCTCCCTGATACATTTATTAGCTAATGAGGAAGTTATCTTTGATAGTTATAAACTTGACCTTATAAATTCTATTTTAAACTTGGGTTTTCTGAAGTTTATCAAGATAAACCAAGAGAAGGCAATGTTCGCAAGTAACACACCCTAATATTAGAATGAGACAAACACTAACAATCAAATAATATTGAGTGACAAAAGCCAACATTGATTAAGAACTTGCCATGCACCAGTGGCTAAGCTAAATGACTTAGTTGTTGACATGCTGTTAATCTCTGAAGTAATCCAATGAAGTAAACACTATTGCAATTGCCGATTTTCCAATGAACTTTTAGGGAGGTTATTTGCCTTAGGTCACAGAGCAAGGAAGTACCCAAGTAGGAACTTGAACTCAGGTGTGTTTTATTCCAGAATTCAGGTGCTTAGTTTGTGCAGTATGCCCTCTGCCCAATCTTTCAGTTAAATTTGAATGAACACTCATCACAATGGGGGTAGTGACATAATAGCATTAATAATGCAACTTTTTTTGGTCTACCCACCAGAAGTTAAACACAATACTAACCATGCCAGATTTATCAACGACTCCTTAACAGGTAAAAGTATTCAAGTTTTGTAAATAAGTAACTGGAGCTAAGAATTCTTACACTTGCAATCATATGCCTAGAAAATAGCGGGGCTTGTTTTCAAGCAATGTCTAACAGATCAACCCACATTCTTGGATGGTATTTCTAGGTCCTGCAGTGTTCTGAAAAACACTCTCCTGCAACACCAGTAATGGAGGTGCTGATTATGAAAGAAAAATACCTGCCTGGAGCTCATTAGCACACAGTTATAGTACACAGCACCGTGGCAGCACAAAGCTTGTGCTCTCCAACCAGCCCTCCAGGTTCAACTTCTGGTGCAGCTTGAGTGTATGCTAGCTCTTTCATGAGCTGATTTTACCATATTTTTTTCTGATCCATTACTTGGGAGTTTTAAAAGAGGTTTGAGTAAAATCCCAGATAACGCTCAGATAAATCATTCCTTTTATTTCCCAATTCTAGGGGGATGACTCACTGACATCTCCACTAGTTTGTTGTAAACTAATACAGGCCTACTATTTTTTTTTTTAAAGGCAAAGAGCTCTTTTGGGGAAGCATTCCACTGTTAAAGCCGACAATCTGTAGACCCTCCTTCACATACTTGGGTGCAACTTGGGAGAAATGTTTAGCGACAATAGGGAGGCTTGGGAAAGATGAGGCCACTGATCTTGCAGATCTTTGCCATGGGAGGTACCAGCACTCTCAAAGAGGAAAAGAGAGCGAGGGCAGGTGGTTCCTCCTCCACTAGCCACGGGAAAATAAAAGGCATTCAGGTGTATCTGGAACTGGAGGACCTTGACAGCACCTGCTCCTTCTTCACAGCTGCTGGCCTTGTTGGATGCACAGACATCTGCAGCTGCTCCCAATCTCTGAGCGCATCCAGATGGCTGCTGCCAGGACCGGAGGCACCTTCAGGAGAAGATGTGCTTCGGGGCCCTCAGGGAAGAACCGCATGATAGGTGTGCACGGTCCCCACAGATGACAGGCCACTCTGGGCATTCCTAAGTCATCATGGACCGCTTTCTTTTGGGAAGAAATAATGTTCTCAGTGTTTCCCTAGCACAACCTCTCTCTGCATTCAAATCCTGAATTGAATATATGGAAAATGAGAGCAGCTGTTGAAGGAGAATGCCATGTGTCAGACATTGTTTCAGAAGACTGGAGATATGAATGTAGTAAAACCACTTCTATAAAAAATTAGGGAATGACAATATTGGTTGATTGCCTAAAAAATAGGAAGATATTTTTGAAATGTTTGCTATTGAGCCTATCTTTTGGGGTGAGGTTAGGTCCATCACAGAGAAGCAATGGGACATATCATCAGGGTAGGTGTCGTGAAAGCTTTTGTTTACACGCTTACTGAATTGTGAAGGTGATGCTGCTGTCATGGATGCAGGGTCCTTACTGCTCCACTTCTATAACACTGAGATGCAGACTTTCACTGGGGGAGGTTGATGAGTTTTTTTAGATTCCATATTATTTCTTAATTGCAATCATCTTCCTCTTTACCTTTGTGTGGCATGTCCTTGCTCTCACAGAAGTTGGATGGTGAGGATTATTTTTCTGTTCTTGTCACTCTAATATTTTCCGCTAGCTTCTTGTAATTACACATATATATATATTTTTAACTTTTAGAAACAAACACAGTTATTGAAAAACAAAATGTATGTCCATCATTAGGGACCATCTTCCATGTTTACTAATTAAACAACAAAATTCTTTAGAGTAAAGTATACTATCTTTCAGTGTGCAACAGGGTCTTGCATCACCTTGGTTTGAGATGGGACCAGAATGGAGTCCACATTTGTTCTTTTTGAGGGAATATTGTGTGTTTTCTATTCTTTATAAAGCTTCCCTATGCAGTTCCTATAAGACACAGATTCTCTGAGCTCAATGACTCAGAGAAGCTTGAGTAGCACTGTAAAGCTAGTCATTGGATTTGAGGTAGACCCGGATTGCAGAATGAAGAGAGTGGCTAGAACGGAGCAGCTCAGTGGAGTGACTCCGGGCTTTGTTAAAAATGGATACATCGGCCTTTCTCCTATATACTCTATACTGGAAAATAAAAACATATACCTCCCATCTACCACCTACAGTTATATCCAACCCAATTCCTTTCTAATTTCCACCTAAAAACTCTTTCAATTTAATAACATAATGCATGAACAAGCAATCAAATAAGGAAGCGCTACTGGGCCCTGGCAAACATTTGATCCTATTCCACCTGAGAACCCTGTGTTTTTCTGCTGGGCGGGACGAAACAACTATTTAGACTACAGATGACAAGCCAGTTATGCAAAGAAGCTGAAGTTCCTGATTGCTTTCCTATAAATAATGCCTACTTCTTGCTGGAACATTTACTATGATGCAACCCTTTTGAAGTCCATCTCATGTATTGTTAATTTGGTCTGTAAAGCTTTGTGTTATTCTGGCATCATCTCTTTTTTTCTCCTCCAGGCCCTAAGGGTTTTGAAGGCAGAGCTCACCAAGCACTGTGCAGATGCTCAGTATGATGTTCAGGGACCAAATTATTGAGTGAACATCCAGGTGTTCCTGAGCCCTAAGAGGGGTACCTCTTGATGTTGAATGCATGCAGGTCAGACTCTGCAACCTGCATTTTTAAAACTGTATTTTATTATTGTTGTTATTATCATTATTATTATTGGTATTATTATTTTACAGTGTGGTTCTATAGGTTTTGGGGCATCTCCTCCCCCTCCACAAATTCCTTCCCCTCACTGATTTTCCTCATATTCTCGCACTAGCCTGATTTTTCATAAACAGTCACATGTCCATCATTCTGCAGGTAAGGACAATGACAGAGTCCAGCATCCCATTATCAAGATATGTTTTACAGTTTCTTTGGGAGTTCATCTTTGCTGCGACCTGCTTATAAGAAATACACAAGGCAAGGTTTGGAGGGGCCCACCATGGTTCCCTGGTGGCAGAAGTCCTCATGTTGAGTGCACTAGGATTCGATATGGGTGCTGGAGTGTGTGCACTGCCCCATTTCCCATCCAGCTCCCTGCTTGTGGCCTAGGAAAGCAGTACAGGATGGCCCAAAGCCTTGGGACCCTGCACCCACGTGGGAGACTTAGAGGACACTCCTGGCTCCTGGCCTCAGATCGGCTCAGCTCTGGTCATGTGGCCATTTGGGGAGTGAATCAGTGGATGTAAGATCTTTCTCTCTGTCCTCTCTGTAAATCCGACTTTCCAATAAAAATAAATAAATTTTAAAAATACATGGGAATTTATGACAATGCAAACGTGCTGCCCCAACTCTGGAGTTTCTTCTTGGGCAGCTCTAGGATTGATCTACATTTTAAACAAACAGATGGTTGGTTTTGGCGCAGGTATTTCAAAATCCCCAATCCACAAACTTATTCAGGTTTACCATCCTTTAGAGTTTGACACTTATCAGAAATCCAGTGTCTTAGTATATTTTCTATGACTGATTTGATTCCTTTAAAGGAAATTGCAAAAATTATGTTTGGTGGGAAAAAATCACATGATTTTTATTCACCGTATGAATGCTATTTAGTGATTTAAACTAGCCTTTTAACCAGATTTTCAGGATTCTCTCTCAATGAAAGAAGGCCCTCCCACTGGGCATCAGTACCCTAGTGTAATCTTTTACCTGTATCATCTGGACTGGGTAAGATGCCTCCTGCCCACAAAAAGGCACGTCTGCTCTCTGGACAAGCAGGGCTAGGTGGAGTCCCTCTTGCCCAAAGTGATGTGCCAGGGCTTGCTTGATCTCAAGTTTCACATGCTCCATGCTCAGCCTGCTGTGTGGATAACCCGGGGTGTCCAGCACTCGAAACTGCAAGATGACCTCTTGCCCCTCTCGCCGCATGAAATTGTGGAGGTGACAACTGCAGCCAAGGTTACAACCTTTGGTCACGGAACACGGAGCAAAGCTGCTATGGAAGTCAGTGCTTCCCAGAAGAATGTTCCCAGCAGAGCTTTTTCCACTCTGGGTCATACCAAAGAGAGCCAAGTTGATGATTATCTTGTTGGGATCAGTCATGGCTGCAGTAAACAAAGGCACAGTGTAGGAGGTTAGACTCCCCTTCTCTCAGTACCAGGTTTCTTTCCTGACCTTGACCACTTCAATTACAGTCATGCTCCATATCTATGGGGTTTTCACTTTGGTGTCTCTCATGGATAAGAAGTCCACAGACACCTAGACATAGCATAATATTTGCATATACCCCACATGTATCCTCTCATACAGTTTCATCTCTAGATTCCTTTTAATACCCAATACTATACAAATAATGTGCGGAGAGATGTCATACTAAATTGTTTAAGAAATGGAGACAGGGAAAAAGTTTGTGTGTGTTCAGTACAGACAGAACCATCTTTAAAAGTAGTTTTGATTTCTAGGTGGTAGAGTCCATGTAGCTGGAGCTTTCAGGTCTGGAGCACCAACTACAGTGCTCCTAACATTGAGCAGTGCTCCATTCCGGAAAGGACACCACAGCCATGTACGATTGAGCTAATATAGCAGGTTACAGTGGGAAAGAGAAGAACCAGAACATACAGATAAGGAAAAGGAAACAATAATTTCAGGAAACTGAGAGATAAACCCAAATTACATGCGGGTAGCATAAGCCACACTTAAGAGGTTGTTAAAGTATTGTATGAGGTCAGTGAGTTGGTTTAGGAACAGATATTATGGTTCCTGAATGCAGGAGCAAAAACTAGTAGCATTCTTTGAAAATGATTCACTGTGAGTATTAGATGAATTAGAATGGCGAAATTGAAGAAATAGCCATTCCTGCGTTTTAAACAGTGCCTTTCATGTTCCCACTTCCAAACTCCTTGAATAAATGTCATGTTAAAAACGATTTTTCTTAGTTTCCTGATGCTTCTGACCTGTAGAACATGAATAAGGTCAAATAACAATCTTGCTTTTGTGTACTAAGTACTTCTTTTACAATCAGGCGAAATTTTGATTAAAAATAAGAATTATTCATAATTTCTGTTATGAAACAATGTATGTCAGTTTTGTGATTACCACACAAAGTATCAACTATATAATAATAAAAAAACAAAGCCGAACACGAGTCTCCAAACTCAGTTGGGAGACAAAATGTGTTAGAATAGCATGTACTTCACAACATCAGGAAATGCAGCCAATCTTTACTACAGCACATAGATGCTTTATGGCATTCTACAGTCAACAATTATTTCATCAGCTTGGTGTGTAGAGCTACTGTTCAACAGCCACACATGCTCACTTGCCTGATTGAGAAATAAATTCATTTCATGCCACATATTTATTATTTCTGCGAATAACTTACATTCTATGATGTGACTTAAAGTACCCCGGGCCTTTCTTGAACTCTCCTGTTTCACAAGCCTTTCTTCAGGAGCTCAGGTGAACACCTGGAATGATATCCACACCTCCAGAGGAAGATTTTTGTTGGAGAGGGGTTCAAATTGAAACCAGCCCACTCAGCTCACCCGGTCAACTGCACTGAAATCTCCTTCATTTCGTTTAGCTCATGAATCAGATGTATATTTTCTGAACTACTGCTTACACAGAACCAACCCATTTGCTGTGAATCACTTACCTTTTAAAGTCTTGAAAATGCTGTTTCCACCAAGACGGGTCTCAAGCTAATGCCTGTTTTTCGGCATGAACTTTGAACTCCCAACAGCATTATTGTACCAGTCTGCACTGATACTGTGTGTGCTTTCTTTAGTTAATCTATTACCATGCATCCTCTCATAAATGATTAAGTATCTTCTAATCAGTACTTTTTATGTACTTTGACAGACTTGTATTTTTTAATAGCTACTTCCTGAATCTTCTATTTTGAGAATTAAACTATTTAGTGTGTTTATGATAAATAACAATTTGCCCATAGCACGATAAAAAAGCAACATTTGTAATGGTTAGGAAGAAACTAGGTAGTCTATAGCCACAGGAGCGATTTTTCCATTTTGATGAACAACATAACATTTTTCCCTTCATAAAAATTTCAGTCGGTGGATATGTAATATATACACAACAGTTAGGTGCTGATTTCATATCACTATCAAGTGGAATAAATTCAAAATTCTCTAAAGAATGCTTTCAATTCCATTCAGATCATTAAATTTATCATCTTATTGATGAGATCATTAGCATCATTATATTAGGATTTGCAATTTTCATATTAATAGTAGTATAAGTACATGTAGCAGAAAAGGAGTATGATTAGCTATGATTTCAGTTCAAATCAATTTTTACTTTAAAATATGTGTTTATTTTGTGACTAAAAGTTCCAATTTGATTTTTCCCACTTCTTAATGTATCAGACACACTCGGCAAAATTAGTATGTTCATATGTTGATCCATCTCAAATTTCTCGAACGCCTATGACGTATGTATTTCTATGTGAAGAGAAATGGGGGCCATCTGGAATGCCTATGACTTCATGGATTTCTTCCTCCAGGGATATGACCAAGGAAACTTGAGCCGGGTCCACTCATCTGAGCAGCACACTGGCTCTTTTGCCTGAGGAAGACAGAACCTCCCCCAGGGGGCAGTAGCAGTCTGTTTCTTACGAAGAGATTTTGAACCAGAATTCTACTTCTCTTCCTTAAACTCTAAACTGGCATTCTTCAACAATTTACATTCACTGAATTCATTGTGTGGAAAAGTTTTTGAAGAGGAGAAGAAAATCTTTTCTCTGCGTGCTTTTTCCTTGCAAAGCACAACAAGTGTAGATCTTTCATTTTCAACGTCTCTACTTTGAAATCTTAGTTTAAATCACCTGTTATGTCAACTCCTCGCTATAAACATTTTCTGAGTCTATAAGCACATTTGAAATTCCAAGGAAACTACAAACAATTTAGCTTTCTCATAGGTCTAATGACAGTTTTAGATTTGGATCAACTTAAGGCATTCTTATGGAACTGAAATTTATTAGATATTACTGGAATATTGATTATAGCTTTTGAATCAGCATAATAGAACAATTTGAAAGACTGTCTTTTTTACTGGGTTGGTCAAATATAATGAAATAGGGATAAAATATAGTGTCTTAACACCCGGCTCAAAAATGGCTTTTTGGAGGGAAACATTATTTAGAAAATATCTTGATTAGCTTCTCAGGACAGAAAACTAGACCAAGACAACATGAGACAAACTCACAGAACTAATAGGCTGTCTGACTGTGACAGCAGCAGAGCCCAGAGAGCAGAAGAGCTGATTAGTGTGGAAAGTGGGGAGAGAGGGCAGGAGTAAGAGCTCCGATGCTGACTCTCGCTTTGGCAAGGGGCGATGGCCAGCCACAGTCTGTAGCTTGTTTGTACAAACATGGATTCTTATGATAGTTATTTGCATTTTTTTTAATTTTGGCAGAAATTAATGAAAAGGTCTGAGACCCACTCCCTTGTTAGCACAGGACAGGAACCAAACATATTGGAGATTGTGGTCTGACCTCTGAGTTGAAGTCATTCAGAAGAGACACATGATGGAAGCTTAAGCACCCTGGATCCCAGGAGTTTGTAGGAAATCTGGGAAAGGATGTTCGCATTCTACAGTCTACGCAATGAGATGCTTTGGGGGTAAGAATGACTCTAATAATGGAAAATGTATATTACTTTTCAAAGTATAAGATATATATATATACTTCAACACAACTGTATTATTTTTACATGAAGCTATGTATACACATTTTAAGATATATATGCATTCTGTAAAACAACACAGATATACATGTTTGTGTATATGAATATGTAAAATTGATATTTGGGGACAGCATTGTGGAATAGTTGGCAAACTCACCACCTAGGACATAGACTGTGGCATCTTTTTTTTTAGGATTTATTTATTTTTATTGCAAAATCAGATATACAGAGAGGAGAAGAGATGGAGAGAAAGATCTTCCGTCTGATGATTCACTCCCCAAGTGACTGCAACGGCCGGAACTGAGCCGACCTGAAGTCAGGAGCTTGGAATTCCTCCAGGTCTCCCACGTGGGGACAGGCTTTGGGCTGCCAAGGCTTTGGGCCATCCTCGACTGCTTTCCCAGACCATAAGCAGGGAGCTGGATAGGAAGTGCAGCTGTCGGGATTAGAACCAGTGCCCATAAGGGATCCTGGTGCATTTAAGGCAAGGACTTTAGCCACTAGGCTATTGTGCTGGGCCCGGCACTTACATCTTGTGTGGGTATTGATTGTGCTTCAGCTGTTCCATTCCTATTCAGCTCCTTGCAATTAACCAGGGAAAAGCAGCTGAGGATGTCCCAAGTGTATGGGCTCCTGCCCTCATTGTGGAAAACATGGATGAAGGTCTTGGTTCAGGCTTCTGCCTTGCCCTATACTGGCCATATTGCCAGCTAGGAAGTGAAGCAGCAGGTACAATTTCTCTCTTGTGCTCTCTCTTGGTCTCTCCCTCTTTGTCTCTCTCTAGAACTCTGACTTTCAAATAAATAAATCGATCTTTAATAATGTAACACTTTACATGTGTTCATACTCAGTAAAATAGCATCTCTGCACTCAAATGAGCTTTGTTGTAATTCTTTTGTTGTTAAAGATTTGTTTATTTTTATTGCAAAGTCAGATATACAAAGAGCTGTGCTGATCTGAAGCCAGGAACCAGAAGACTCTTCTGGGTCTCCCACGCGAGTACAGGGTCTCAAGGCTTTGGGCCAACATCAATTGCTTTCCCAGGCTACAAGCAGGGAGCTGGATAGGAAGCAGGGCCACCAGAATTAGAACTGGTGCCCATATGGGATCCTAGTGCATTTAAGGTAAGGACTTTAGCCGCTAGGCTATTGTGCTGGGCCCGTACCCATGTTTTAAATTTAGAATTTTAAAATATTTGTTTGTTTTCACAGGAAAGTAAGAAATACAGAGAGGAAGAGACACAGTGGAAAATCTTCTGTCTGCTGGTTTACTCCCCAAGTGGCTTCAATGGCTGAAGCTGAGCCAATCTGAAGCCAGGAGCCAGGAACCTCTTCCAGGTCTCCCATGCTGGAGCAGGCTACTTCTGTACTTTTATAGCTTAAAATGGATTTCCATAACAGCTTTTTGTTACTATCTGTGATGCACCAGACTGAATACTGAGGGTAATAGCTATCCTTGTATTATTCTGTTCAGTCATAGGAGTTATAGAACTATATGACATTATCCAAGAAATTACTACAATCTTAACAGAAAGTTTGAAGATTTCTTATACTATATTTACAAAGGGAAATTAAGTGTTGAGAAATATAATGCTTAATTCATATTCTCAAAACCTGACAAGCGATCTTGAGGCTCCTATAACTCTTTCTTGAGAAAGTTCTGATTTTATTCTATCATCCTAATTTAGAGCATACTTTTTCAAAGTCTGTTAATTCATTTCCAAAGTCACAGTTATATAATTTCATCTATTGAAGCTAAATATAGTGACAGACAGATGGACAGTGGGAGAGAGATCTTCTAGCCAATGTTTCACTCCTCAAATGACAACAATATGCATAGGCCAGGCTGCAAGCGGGAGCTCCACCGAAGCCCCCCACATGCATCGCATGGCCTCAATCCCTTGTACTATCACCTACTATTCTCCAGGACACTTTAGCAGGAAACTGTGCTAGAAGTGGAGGACTGGGGATTCAAACTGGCTCTCCAGTATGGGATGCAGATTTCCTAAGCAGACACTTAATCCATTGTACCATTTCAATCCCTAAGCATCTTTGATGAAACAAACAAATAAACAACAAAACATTCTTGCAGGTTGGTATGGTGGCACAACAGGCTAATTCTCAGCCTGTGGTGCTGGCACGTCATGTGGGTGCTGGTTCATCCCAGTTGCACTTCTTCCTTAGTTTCCTGCACGCATGTGCGAGTCCTGGAAGAAGCTCCCGACTCACAGTTACAATCTGCTCCGCTCTGGCCATTGCAATCATCTCTGGCGTGAACGACAGAAGCCTGCTCCCTCTGTCTCTCCTCTGTGAAATTTATCTTTCAAATAAAAATAAGTAAGTTTAAAAAATTCCCTTTACTCTAGACAATGTTTCATTATGTTCAAAAGAACAATCAAAAGCACTGGAAAATAACACATATTCACTCAATATGGGTGTATTTTATTAGTAATGTGCACAGAGCTGAAGGATCTCATTATCATTAGTAAAGCC
Organism: Ochotona curzoniae; assembly: GCF_017591425.1. Taxonomy (NCBI): domain Eukaryota; kingdom Metazoa; phylum Chordata; class Mammalia; order Lagomorpha; family Ochotonidae; genus Ochotona; species Ochotona curzoniae. Next base: position 43,270,378 of record NW_024467119.1, read on the forward strand.
GTTAACCTTTCATTTAGCATAGATGATATGTTGACTTCAAGTTATTGGAAACTTCAATTAACTCAAGTTCATGACTTAATTCCAAACTGCGATGTGTTGTAAATTCTTTTAGCAATATCTTAGAAGCAAAACATACTTCCCTTATCACAATATAATACATCACAAATGCCTTGGACATGGTAGTTAGAAAAGAAATTATGGCCAGGGATATTATATGTCACACCCAATTTCTTCCAAATTTGATGCCATAAAATATTTCCTTGTGTGGCAAATAATTAAACAAAAGAATTTTGGCAAAGCAAACAGTAGTTTCAAGTCAAAAATAACAAATCCTACACAATAATAATAATAACCTACTTAATAAATCTGCAACCTTCCTAGGATAATGAGTCGTTCATTTCCAAAGAAAAATAAGCTTTCTTCCCTAGTAAAAGCTGAGGTGTCAAACTAACTTCCAAGATACTGTCTCTATGATTTACTGATATAAAATTCTCTGAGACACTGGAGCTTAGGAAAGAGGCTGTTAATCGAGAGCTGAAAAAACAGAACATTTTCTAATTCTCTTATTGCTTCCCACCTCATACAGAGGCTGTTTGTCTGTTACTTGTGCAGTGATGAACTGTAAGCATAAATGAAGCAATGAAGCTATGCAAAAATCATTAACCATAACAAATGATGAATTTATCAGTTGCCATTCAAACACTATCAGTTACAATATTGAAAAAGCTGCTAGTATAAAATTCAGGAGCTGATTGTTTCCAGGGCTTAATGTATTTCTGGAAAAAGTATTCTTTGTAGCAGCCTTTAGTTAGTCTTAAAAGACAAAACAGTAGCTGGCACCATGAAGTAGTAGGCTAAGGCTCCACCTGCAGCACCAACAACCCAAACAGGCACCAGTGCAAATCCTGACTGTCTCACTTCTGATGCAGCTCTCTGCTTGTTGGGGCATCTACACCCACATAGGAGACCTGGAGGAAGTTCCTGGCTCCTGGCTTTGGATAGGGTCAGCTCAGGCCATTGAAAACTTCTGTCTGTCTCCATCTCTCCTTCTTTCCTACTTTGCTTTAAAAAAAAAAAAGACAAAATAGTAACTGTAGAATACCAAATGCTGTCTTATGGCACAAAGTAAATATCTGAGGTTTCCAAATTCCTAACAAAACTGAAAAATGACTGAGATTTGGTGAGAAAGATAATCCAGTGAATTCCACCCTTGGTACATCTCTATACAGTGTAGATTTCCTAAGGACATGCCATAGAAAGAAAAGCAGTATGGAGCAAGAAAAGTAATGTCAATAATTGTTTTGTGCATGTGTGCATGAATGGCTCTGTGTGAATTTATCATCCTGTAATAATAATTAAAAACCAAAAATTTTATAGAACACTGCCATGGGCCAGTTATTTAATTTTTTTAACTTTAATTTTTATTTTGTCCAAAAGTCCAAAAGTCAGAAAGATTTTTTAGCACCACATTTGACGGGGTATTGTATTATTCATTCACCACTCTGAGATTGGTAGCAATATTAGCCCTAGCAGGGAACATTCAGGCATAGAGATTAAATCATGTGACAATGATCACATGGTGGGTACCTAGCATAGACAGGTTATGATTTTGTTTCCAGAATATGGCTGTTGATACAGACCTACCCAGTTGGTTAGGGTTTGCATTTCAGTGGCAGCACTTGGCCAGGACAGCAGGATTCTGCATCAGTGTGTTGAGAAGGGGAGAAGGCTCTTTGGAAGAAGGCGGGGAGACAGGCAGAGATTAGTTGATCAGCATATGTAAATAAATATGTATGTCTCCTTTTTTTAAAAAAAAACTGAAAATATTTAGAAGATTAAATCAAGGAATGATGCATTTCTTAAAGGAAAAGTTAAAATTGTGTGAAATTAGTGAAATTTGGCAATAAGGTGTATGCTTCTGTTTTTTGACTCAGTCTTGTTGATCTGGGATATTGTAATCATGGAGACTCTCCAAAGCCCATGCAATAATAAAAATAGCACTGATTAATAAAATGATCACATCCACTATATTTGTGCAAGTCTGTGAGGCTGGCATGTGCTAAGTGAATGATGTTTTTTTTTTTTTTTTTAAATAATCCTTGTGTAACAGGATTTTCCAGATGAAAGGAATCCTACCTGAGTTGCACAGATTAGAAGTAGCAAAGTGAATGTTTGGCTGTGGGGCTGGGGCAAAAGGAGCCTTCTGCAGCTGGCTCCTTCAGGTGGTGCCCCAGTCAGGCCATACCCAATGCTGGGGACTCAGGCCATGGTCACTGCTGCCACGTGATGACCAGGTCCTAGGCTTTTGGTGGCCAGTGTGCCTATTCGGCACCGGGCTCTGCCTGCTGGCTGCCCAGCAAGGAGCTCTGGGGTTGTTAGGGTATGTGATTGCTGCGTAGGCATATCCATGGATAAGGCCAGTGTGGGTGCAGGTGAGGAATGAATCCTAGGTGATTCCCAGCGATGGGGTCATTGAACTTTCTGGCAAGCATGGGGACTGCTTTGGATGGGAGAGTCCATAAGATCTATTTGGGCCAGACGGATTCACCAGCCCACATGGGAATCCTGAGATGGGCTGTTAGCGTAGAGCATCACTGACTGCCTCACAATTCACACAAAAGCTGTGGCTGGGGGCCTGTCTGGCAGGGCTAGGTACCAGTACTTCACTGAATGGTGGAACAGGGAACGGGTCACACTTGGCAGGGTCAAGACACTAATTGGTACATGAAAAAACCAGGTCCGAGGGTAAATTCTGTAGGGGAAGTGTGGGCCAATTCCTGTGGAAATACAAGTTTTGCTGTTAGTTCACGATTTGGGGTGGGGATGGGCTGAGCTATGTCTGACCATGAAACCTGCCATCACTCATGGGTAAGGAACCAACAACAGTCTAGGCAGGTCAAGGCAGCAGCACCTGAATGTGCATCCTAAAACAGGATGTAGCGTAGGCTGAGCTGCAACTGAAAGGGGGCAGACCGGGCAGGGCCCAGCAAACCTTAACTCATAAGGAAGAACAGAAATCAGGATGAAGCACAGGTCATGCCGAACTAGACTCTTACACTGACTGGTCTGCATGAGCCAGGGAAAGTAGGCCACAGCATCAAAGGCAAAGGCTGAGACAGCTAAGGGCTAAGCCAACTGGGTCAGAGCAATCACTCACACATGTGTCACCTAGGGTTAGGAATAGTCCCAGTTGGGGAGCTGTGAAAGTATACCCTTGCTAGGTCGGAGTTCCCCCAGGAGAGTGTGGAGGCCGGATTGGGGGCTGCATTCTGGTCTGGATATGTCTGCAATCTCCCTTGGCACAAGTGTGAACTGGGGCTGGGTGCACCTAACTGGGCTAGACTCCATACTATCTGGTGCTCTGGAGAACCTGGGTAGATGTAGGACAGACTAGACTACTAGACTAGGTCTCTGCCCCTACTGAGCCATGTGTGAGCCATGTCAAGGTATGGATGAGCCTTGGCTGGGCTGAAACATCCAAAAGTAAAAACTGGAATGGATTGAAGGGCACCAAGGAAAGGCAATTGTTCCTGCCAAGACAGGAGGTGGACTAAGTAGGGCTGGCCCATGGATCCACCGGTATGCACAAGATCTGGCATAGGGAGAGATTCTGATGGAGGAGCTTGGGAAACTACTCTGTCAGGACGCAGTCCCTTCAGGTAAGCACAAGAACCATGATAGGGAGCAACCCAGACTAGGCAAGAGAAAGATATCCACCAGCATACATTTGGCATAGGTTGGGGGCAGACCAGGCTGAACCAGTTCACATCACCCACTGGCAAATCCAAGCACCAGAACAGAGTGTGGGTCATGCCAGGTATGGTTGCAACACAAACCAGTGCACATTACAGAAAGCCAAGGTGAGGTGAGCCATACCAGGTGTGGCCACAGCGCCCAAACCAGCAGATATGAGAATCAAGAAGGGAGGGGTCAAAGATGGTAGGGGGGATGCGGGCTCCCCTACTGGACAGCCACTTCCATTGGAGAGTGTGAGTTGGGATGGGGGCAGACCAGACCAGGCAAGGCTACAACACCTGTGGGCCTCATGGAGCTAGATCAGGGAAAAGCCAGGCTGGGCTGACTATTTCGACTGGTGCAAACATAAATTATAGTGGGTGAGGGTTGGTTGGGCTTTGCCGCAGCATCAGCTGGCAGAGGCTGGCACTGGGGGCTAATTCTGACAAGTTAAACTCCAGAACCACCTGGAGAATGCATAATCTGGGAGTGGGAGTGGCTTAAGGGGCACCTCCCTCTTGGATTACCACTTTCACTGGAGAGCATGAAAACCAGGATTGGGGCAGGGGTGGCTAGACAGAACAGCACCCACCAGTATGTGTGTGGGCTGGATAATAGGGCAGGTTGGGTTGTACTAGACTTCAATGCACATTGTCCTGCATGAGAGTTAAATATGATATGGGACAGCTTGATCCAGGGTAGGGGTCAGGCCTGGTGGGGGCTATGGGGAGTCACCCTGACTAGGCTGCAGCCCCCACTGGTTTGCATGAGGGCTGAGTATGAAGTGGGCAGGATCGGGATGGACTGCAACACCCATTGGTTTGCATGGAAGACAGGGCTGGAAACAGAACTGACCCAGCAATTGCAACTACCAGCATAGGCATAAATTCATTGGGGCGATTGACCATGCCAAACCCTGTACTGGCAAGCACACACAAGAATCAGGTCTGGGATCACCTCAGACGAAGTTTCTCTGAGGATCCCTCCAAATGAACTGATGTCAGAACTCCAATCATGAAGAGACTATGTCAGCCAGTAGATTCTGAAGAGATTTCATCGCTTTTGGAGCAGCGAGATTGGCAGTAATTCAGACCAATTGAACTATCAAAACTGCATGAGCAGGACCCTCGGGGCATGCCCCACATCGGGGACCTGGGATGGGTGGGAAGCCTTTGTCTCTTTCCTTACCCTGGATACAGAAAAAAAAATGTTAGTATGGAAACAATGGTCTTACCCACTTTCCTGTAGCCCTTGACCCTTTGCGTGCTAATCAATTATGTAAAGATTACCAAAATAAAAGAAATTTTTAAAAAGAAATACTTTATGCAAAAAAAAGAAGTAGCAAAGTGGACCTTCAACCAGATCTATCTCAATCCAAAGACCCTATGCTTATTCACTTGTGCTATAAAATGGAAATATGTACTACTGCAAAGCCTTGTTTTGTAAGTCTTTTGCTTATACTCTGTTTAATTCAGGTCAGATCTCAAAACTGTTCTAATTAACTAAGTTGCTAAAATCCTGACCTGACTGGGTATTGTAACTCTGTGATCATGGACCCTGCACAGCACATCATATCCGGTTTGTCAGCCAAGTCTGCTAAAATTAACAGGCATGATTTAAAAGTCAGAAGCCGAGTAGGCAAGATAGTGGGTGGTAAGCTTTAAGAATGGTTTTCAGGTGCTCACCACATGAGCTAAGCGCAACAAAGAAAAATGCTAAGGTTGATACGTTGTGTGGTCTATGAGGGATGAGGTCAGTAATGTAACACTGTAGCGGTAAATTTCTAAAAGAGACATATGATATTTACATAATTCCTAAAAGGTGAAATTAAATAGGTCTGGATAAGAGCCACTATCAGTGCCAAGCCTGATTATATGAAATTGAAGTCATGACTTTATAGTATTGCTATAAAATTGCTGGGCTAGAAAACAAACTATAGGCCACAGTATTTGGAGACAATCATCTGAAACATATTGTTGTAAGCTCAGATGTGGTGGAAGACTTGAATATGGTCTTCTAGCCAATTTGGGAAGGTATACAGGATATTACAAAATGGAATAAAGATCATGTTTGCATAGCTCAATAGTAAGCTTAACTTGGCAAAAGAACTGGCAAGAAATAGATTGCATGTATAAGTGGCAAACCAGCTTTATGGCCCATGTGGTCCTTTGTATGATATTAACTTTATGTTAAATCTTGAGTTATAACCCTTGGATTTTAAGGAAAAACTCAAGTGTTCTTTTTTTTTTTTTTTAGGTTTATTATTGATGATTTTTACAGATTTGATTAGGGTGTGAAGGGTCAAGGGCTAGAGGAAGTGGGTAAGACCATTGTTTCCACATTCCCCCTTTTCCTTCCTGTGTCTTTGGGCAGGAGAAAGATACGGGGAGAAGCAACACCTAGCCTCCCAACCATCCCAGGGTTGCTGGTGTGTGGTGTATGCTCTGAAGATCCTGCTCAAGTGGTTTTGATAGGTCCACATATCTCCCTACAGAATCTACCCCCTGACATAGTTCTCTTAAATGCTGGTTACTGTCATGGCCTAGCCTAATGTGACCCATCCCGTGCTCTGACACTCACTGTCAGGTACTGGGATCTAGCCTTGCCAGACAGGCACCCCCAGCCTTAGCTTTCTTGTGGGCTGGTGTGTGGTGGTCTACAATATTCCATGCTAACAAGCCCACTTCAGGCCTTCCATATGGTCTGGTTCATCGGTCTGACCCATAAACGTCTTCCGGTCTCTCTCCTTCAAAACAGCAGGTCTCAGTTCCCTTGCTTACCTGTCATTGGGAGTCCCTCGGGGTTTATTCCTCACCACAGCAGTCCTCCCTACGCCATATCCCCTTGCTCCTTTCCCTAATGTGCCTAGGAGTACATGTTTTCTCTAGCCCCACCTTCAGAAGCCCAGGGGGTGGTGGTGTGCTGATCCGGAGCTCTGGCTGCCCATTAGGGTCCCAAGTTCCTGGCGCATGTGCTGGCCTGGTGCCTTACCCCTCCACACATGAGATCCAGGCCCTTTGAAGTTCTCCAAGCTTGGTCCACCAGCATATCTGGGCAGAATGCTAACTGGGGGCTCTCCCTTCCTCGCTCCTCACCTCATCCAGGACATGGGGAATTCCCCGGGTTCATTTCTCCTGCCTAGAGGTGAGCTCCCAGGTCACCACATGCTATACCCAAGCTACCACCCAAGCCAGCGTCCTGAGGCCCCCGTGAGCCTCCCACCGCCCCCCAACCGGCTGAGTCGCTGTCCCCCTCAGCTGTTCTTTAAAGGCATTTCTGAATTCTTTCACTGTTATCATAAAGAATAGCATTTAGAGATCTTTATCTAATTAAATGCATAGATGATATTACAACCTAGTTTGATAATAATGTATCATTAATGGTAATTACAACTTAGTATATGCTTTCTCCTCATTTCTTATGTGCTTTAAAGATAAATGAAAAAAGAGCATGGCCATTTATGACAATTACAAATGTGGAAATGGCTTTGAAAAAAAATGAATCATCATGCAAATGTGATTGTTAAGTCAGCACTGTCAATATTAAAGAAAACCTGAAGTTTGTTCAAGGCAAACCCAAGAAAGGTAATTAATCATTCTGTTCAAAACATATCAGTTAGCAACTACTGTGTGTGGGGTACTTTCTGGACTTTCCTGTAAATCAGAAAGCTTCATTTCTATTTTTCTTCCCTTTGTAGTCAGCTATTTAAGGGTCATTGTCACTCAATAAATGGCTGTTGAATGGATATGTGCACGTGAAGTTATAGTATTTAGAAACCAATGCAAACAGAATAACTGGGTTAAAAAATCCATGAAGTCCCTGTCTATGCCACTTCCTTTCAAAAGAAGAAATGCTTTACTTCAGAAGGCTGTTAGTTTAAGGTGAGAAATTTCTGTCTCGTTACAATGGAGGCTGTGTGTTGTTTGTGTATATCTTTGACAGGCAGAGAGAGATGACAGGCGAGGGAGACACAAAAAAAGAGGTCTACCTGTGCCTTTACTCACTAATTGTTTGCAGTGGCCGGGGCAGGGGCAGCACATCAGAGGCCAGGTATTGGGGCCTTCCTCTTCTGCCTTTCCAGGTGCATTAGAGGGAGGTGGATCAGAAGAAAACAAGCCACTCTCTAACTGGCACATCTATATATGATGATATGGGCATCTTATGCAGTAGCTTAACCCACTGCACCACAACGCTGGTGCCAAATGTTATATTTTGAAAAGAATGTATTCCCACCAAAACACATGCTGAGGCTAGGTTCTTAGAGTGCCAGTGTTCAAGTTTAGTGGGAGTGGTTTGTGGCCTAGAAGAGGAATGCTCACCAAGTGACTAATGCCTTTTTCTCAAGATTTCTTTCTCCCTTGGCATCAGATTAGTTATAGTGAGAATGGGTTAGGATAAGGCAAGGTTGTTCCATATGTATTTCATATACGTGTCCCCATATGTGTATCACAAGGCTCCCACCAGATGTGGGCCCTTCAATTATACACTTACCAGTCTTCAAAAGCTTTTTTCTCTGTCCTACACAATCAGTCACAAGTAGTCTCATATAACACAAAGTTCGCCTAAGACAGTAACTGTTTAGTGAATTTCAATCCTCTTCCAACCTAAATACTATCCCTACCTTATTGTATATTATATATTCACACATGTACAGCGGTGAAAATCAATAGTATCAATAAAAAAGTGCAATGAAACTACAGACCTGGTTGAAATGTCTGCTCCATTACTAACTACCTGTATGAAATGGATGGATTTTATGTTTTCCCTGAGATTTAGTTTCATCCATAGAATAGAATCAAGAAAAACTTTGTGGTGCAAATGGCATGATGCATCAAATGAAATAGTTGACTACTATATGTTAAGTCAGTCAGCATATTGTTTGACACACAGAAAAGTACACACAAATATTCAGCTTGTCCCAAATGGAAATAATTATATTTTATTCAAACCCAGTCCTCCTCCTTTGTTCTCTAGCCTGATGAATAGTACCCTGGAAGGCAGGCATGTCTTTTGCTTTCTCTCATGCTAACTCATCCAACCTGCAAAGACATATGGCTGATTTTTCCTCCCAAACATCTGTCAAATGTCTGCATCCCTTTCTGTGTTGTCATCGCTACTGTCTTACTTCCAGTGTTCCTGATAGCTCTTGTGGACACAATGAAACAACTTATGAAATGGTATCTCCACTTTCTTCATGGTCTTCAGCTCATTCTTCGTGTTGCTGCTGGAGATACCTGTGCAGAGTCAAAAATGTTCACGAAAGTCCTCAGAAGTGCCCCAGGGTCAAGGGCAAGCTCCTGCATCTTACAGATTGTTGTTCTTTCCACAACCTAATGTGCTCTGCCACTGTTGATGCCCTGTCCTTGTTCTTCAACATGGTCATCTTGTTCCTGCCAGCAATCATACCTGTGGGGAGCCATGCAGTTGGGTCGGATGGCATGGGTGTGTGATGAGCACTGCTCCTCAGTTAGCAAGGCTGCCAGGAGTTTCTAGCTGCGAGGCAAGGCCCGGCAGAATGTCTCTGGTCACCTCATTGCTGCCTCACCGTTGTATGGAACTCAATCACCTCTCTGATGTTTCATAGAGTTCTTCTGAGGGTGTTATTGTTGTTGTTTTTCTGCTAATGTGAAGTGATTCCTGTAACTGGTATGACACCTCAAATTGACCAATCATGTTATGATAAAAACACCTTCAGTAACAGTAAGGCTATGACACACAGCTAAAAGTATACAATAGTATAATCGAGCCCACTATGTTTCCAAATATCCTGCTATGTGCCCACTTTTGTCCTAAAGTTTGCCCTAGTATAAGTAATGTTTTCCTTAAGAAATGGCTTGATAATATCTTGCAACAGATGACAATCATGGAGGTACAAGGAGTTTGTTTACCATGCTCCTCGAACTGTTACAACACATGATATGACGCATTTTAGTTTCTTACTACAGAAAGCAAAAGTATATGGGGCATCTTTTATAAGGAAATAAATGTGAACACCCTCAAAATGGTTTAAAATCTTTATCTTATATTGGCACTTATATTTAGGGAAAGAAAACAGTTTATATAGATGAAAGAAAGTTTCTTGTAAAGGCCCTCTGTTTGTAGATTGGCTGAGCTGCCTTGATCCCTTTCACTGCCCTTTAACAAAAGAATAAAAAACAATTGAATCAGCACTAGGTGAAGGTGACCGTAATTAATGCATGATTTGATGATAAGATTTAGCAAAGAATCTATGTTATATGCTTTTATAAAATCCTTTCATTTATGATCTTTTAATTCTGTATTCTTAATATTTTAATCAATATTAGTTTGTGTTTAGTAAAAATTGATTTTGAGTATAAGTAAACTACTTGTCACTATGTAACTGCATGCGCTGCCAACCGTGGAGTTCCTGGCTTCAGCCAGGTGATTGCAGGTTTCAATGAGTAATGGTTTGCTAAGAATGTTTTCTTTGAAATAGAAAAATATTTTTTAGGATTGCTTCTTGCATTTTCATAACCATGATGTAATGAAAAATGAAACAATTGGATGTTGTGCAAAAACTTGTGATGATTTATGTATAAATAAAGAAGGCAACTTTTCTGAGTTGTCCATTATGAGCATCAAGTCATAGTGGTCCATGTCTTATCTCTTCCTATCATCTCGCTGATCCACACATCCTTTGCAAGCTCTCAGTCAGCTGGAGCTGGTCTCCGGCACATACCCATATTGCAATTTCCATTGAGAATGCACTCAACCCATCTCACCTGAGCAACCATTATATTCAGGGTAAAATGATTTTTTCAACAGTGCCAAGTAAACAGTGCCAAGAAAAAGAACGATATTTACAATAAATCTTGCTGGGAGAGCTGGATACCTACATGCAGAAAACAGAATTGATTTCTTACATCATAGAAAAAAAAGATCATAGAAGGCCTGGTGCAATTGTTCAACAGATAATCCTCCCCTTTTAAGTACAAAGATCCCATATGGGTGCTGGCTCATAGCCCAGCTGTTCCACTTCCCATCTAGCTCCCTGCTTGTGGCCTGGAAAACCAGTTGGAGGATGGCCCAAAACCTTAGAATCCTGCACCCACGTGGGGGACTGGAAGAGGCTCTAGGCTCCTAACTTCAGATTGGCTCGGCTTGGCCATTGTGGCCACTTGGGGAATGAATCAGCAGATGGAAGATCTTTCTCTTTGTTTCTCCCTTCTTTCTGTATATCTGACTTTCCAATAAAAATAAACAAATCCTTGAAAAATGTTTTCTATGACTTTGGCACTTAGTTTTAGTGAAACATCAAAAACGTAAGTGACAAGGAAAGACAGATAAATCATACCTTTGTAAGAGTTAAAGTATTTTGGCTTTCAAATAACATTATTAATTAAGAAAAAGAAAAAAGGACCTGGCACAGTGGAATAGCAGCTAAAGCCCTCACCTTGCACTCACTGGGATCCCATATAGATGCTGGTTCTAACCCTGGCAACCTTGCTTCCCATCCAGATCCCTACCTGTGGCCTGGGAAAGCAGTCAAGGATGGTCCAAGGCCTTGGGACCTGGTGCTGTGTGGGAGATGTGAAAGAAGCTCCTGGCTCCTGGCTTCACATCAGTGCAGCTCCAGTTATGGGGGTCACTTACAGAGTGAATCAGTGGATGGAGGATTTCTCTGTCTCTCCTTCTCTCTGTATATTTGACTTTGTAATAAAAATAAATAAATATTAAAAAATAAGAAAGAAAAAAAAAACCTACAGAACGGGACAATTCATACCTCATTTTTTTTTAAAGATGGAAAATGGAGCTGCTGGGACTAGAACCGGTGCCCATATGGGATCCCGGCGCGTTCAAGGCGAGGTCTTTAGCCACTAGGCCACGCTGCCAGGCCCCCACACCTCATGTTTTTAATTAGTCTTAAATTAGACTATATAAAGAACATATAACTCAACTATTAAAAGAAAATTTTATCAAATAATCAAAGATTTTTAATAGGCATTTTTCAAAGATGATATTGAAGTGGTCAATGGATATGTGAAGAGGTGTTTGGCATCATTAACCATTATAGAAATGCAGATGAAATCCAAAATCAAATATCACTTCATAACCAGCAATAGCTACATTAAAAAAGCCAGATATAGCAAGTGTAACTGGGGATATGAAAACTTGGAATCTGTCATTTAACTTGTGGTATAGCCACCTTGGCTAACAATTTGGTAAATCTCCAAAGCTGTGACCCAGGATTGTATTCTTAGATATATGCACAAAAGGAATGAAAATATATTTCCACACAAAACTTGAATATGAAATGTTTATAACAACACTACTTGTAGTAGGCAAAAGTGGAAATAGCCTTAATTTCCATCAAATTATAAATGAATATAAATAAATGTATTATACTCTGATAGTGCAATGCTCTTATGCAAATAAAGCACATTTGAATTTCTGGTGCATATTACAAAATAGACGAGTCCTGAGAACCTCATTACATGGAGAAGTGCAGTCACAAAGAACTCCAGGTTATCTGTTTGTGTGAAATGCCTGGAATAAGCAAATTTATAGGTAGAAGGTGGGATTTTATTTCTCAAGGAAGTATAGTTAGGAAATGCAGAATGACTACTAATGAGTGCAGTGTTTTTTTTATGGTGACGAAGATGGTCTAAAATTAGATGATAGTGTTGCTTGCTCAACATTGTGAATATAACAAAAATCATGCCATTGCACATTTTAAAAGTGTTAGTTTAATGATATGTGGATTGTATCACATTTGTTACTAAAAAACGATAAAACTTAGAAAAAAATATTTATGCAACTTCCTTCAGTATTCAACTCTAGTCGCTTCGTACATGGCAGCCTTTCTATCGGTGGGGCTCAGGGGCAAAGGGGTCTCTTAGTCAACAAGATGGTGGCTAACAGTCAAGGTCACTGGGTTACATGTGGCTGGCAAGATGGCAGCCAAGGACAGAGCCCTGGGCGTGAACCAGGGCAGGGGGTCACATTGTTTCAAAGAAAGACTGATTGGCCAGGGTTATGTCACTCACCTACCCTTGGCCTATGGGAGGTGGCTTCTGCAGTCATGCTCCTAGTAATTGGCTCCTAGTTTCTCCCCTCCTGGAATTCCTGAAATTCCTGGCCTGAGGCTATTCCTTACCCTATATTAGAATCTGTACTTCCCAAATAAACCGGAACTGGACAGAACCTCTGCCAGTCTGTCTCTCGCGCGTCAGGAGGCTGGGTGGTGGGCAGCAGGCTCATCCCCTCTGGCAACGGGGTTCTAGAGGAATCTGTGGGGGAGACCCCGCATCTATCTTCCTTCCCCAGCCCTCCTCTTAGTGTCTTACTGACCATGTGTTTTATTGAGTGCTCAGATATGCAAGTGAGATTTTTGTCATTTCCTTTGTAATAACACAAGACAGTTATTTAAATATCAGTATCTTTCTGTTTGACATTGATCTGTTTAGAAGCAGGGCTGATGTATTATGGTTTTCATAATTTATTGTTGAACACTACAACTAACATCTAGTGGAAGAATTAACAAGCATCTGGTAAACAAGTGGAAATGTTAAGAATTAATAGTCATATTTCCTTTGTTCCTTCTTATCTGTTAGTGAATTATTTTCCATTGTGTTCTGCATATGTTTGATAATTCCTTGTGGTTTTTTGCCTTGATTAGCTGTGTTTCTTAAGTTTTATTTTTACTATGTGCAGTAGATACTAATTTGCTTTTAAGAAATATCGTCAGAGTTTGCACATAAAGAACAATGGGTATTTAATATGCATGGCTGTGAATCAGAAACCTTATATCAGTTTGTTCTCTATAACAATATAATTCCTGAGGCTGGGTAAGTTATAGAGAAAAGAGGCTATTAGAGAACATGTTTCTAGCATCTGTTCAGTGTGGTGAGGACCTCGTGCTTAGCGCCATAGCAGCAAGATCATAAGTGAGAGGGATAAATCATATCACCAGACAGAAAGCTGAAGTCAGGGGAGAGCCAGGTATGCCCTTTATGTAACAGCCCTCTAGTTGGAACTAACTCAAGATCCTATGAAATCTACAACGATTTCTTCTGAGGGTCGGTTCCCAGAGACTTCATAACAGGCTGCACACTACCATGCTGGGAACCAAGACACCCTCATATGAACCTTTAAGGAATATTCTCAAGCTTACCTGAGCCATGACAGCCCTATTTATGAGTTAATCTGTCATTTTCAAGCTCTGGTACGTTGAGTAATTCACATGACATTTTTTTTTTGACATTTGTCATCTATAAAATGAAAGTGGTAGTATCTTTTATTATACTATGTTATGGCAGTTGAATTAGCCTATTGTTTAAAGCACTTAGCTTCTCAATGGTGGTATTATACATGAGTATTCATACATGTTATAAAATATTCTGCTGAATATGCGACAGAGCCACACACCAGGTTGGATGGTATTTCTTGAATGCAAAGAACACCATACAGATTATTGACAGAAATATATGTACAGAATATGCATGGATTTGACAGATAAAGAGATTTTCTGTCCACTGGTTTATTCCCTAGATGGCCTGCAACAGCGGGGGCTGTGCTAGGCCAAAGCCAATAGTCCAGAACTCCATCCAGTTTTCACACAGGAGTGGCAGGAACCCAAGTACTTGAACCATCAACAGTTAGCTCCCAGGTGCTGCATTGGTGGGAAGCTAGAACTGGCAGCAGAACTGGGATTCAACCCAGGTACTCCAATACCGGATGCAGGTCTCCAAAGCAGGAATTTAACCATTATGCTAAATGTCCACTCTTGATATATAAAAGCTTAAACCTGTTTCTTTTTTTTTTTCATTATACTAATTTCCCCAATCCTCCTCTCTCTCTTTTTGGGTCATTACATTACTGTGTATTACAAAGAATAATGCAGCAGGTGGAATGATCACAAATGGAATGCTTCACAATGCCAGCAGAATTTATGTCAGGCAGATGTATTTCTATTTAAATACAAATGCTGCTGCTGGAAACATTTTTATGAGTTGAAGCACCAACTAGCCAATCAGTCCTTTGATACATCAAAGCCTAATTTATAAGATGCCCAGGGAATGTGATATGTAATGAAATGGAGCAAAGCTAGATGATTGTTCACTCTGTCATCTCCATCTCTCATGTTGTCATCTGGAGATTAGAGTGGTCCGTTAGCCACTTTCTATGAAGAATAACTCTGAGTCTGTTCTGTTTGCTTATTTTCTAGTAGTCCCCCGGATGGCAGAATGATGGCAGCTGCTGAAGATACTGTATTGAGTCACTCATAAAAATACTTAAAATCTTAGAACTGTAAAATGCTGGAGATATTTCTAAAATTGTGAACTCCTGTTTGTTGCTTAAGAAACATGCAGTGGGGCTTGGTGTGATAGCTTACTGGCTAAATTCTTCCCTTGCTTATGGGTACCAGTTTGTCCCCAGATGCTTCACTTCCCATCCAACTCCCTGTTTGTGACCTGGGAAAGCAGTAGAGAATGACCCAACGCCTTGGGATCTTGAACCCACGTGGGAGACCTGGAAGAAGCTTCTGGCTCCTGACTTCGAATTGGCTCAGCTCTGGCCATTGCAGCCACTTGGGGAGTGAATCATTTGATAGAAGATCTTCCTCTGTCTCTCTTCCTCCCTGTATATTTGACTTTCCAATAAAAATAATAAAAATAAATAAACCTAAAAAAGAGAGAAAAAGGAATCACACAGTGGAGTTTGGGAGTTTAATATTCCTGGAATGAGCAGAAACAATGATATTATAGAAGAGGCAAAGATGATGGTTTTTCCGAAGGCCCTTTAGAGGAGGATTCTGGAACCCCATGAAGATTCACTAGGACAAGCTCTCTTGTCAGTACGATCTCTGCAATGAACTGGTGAAAGGAGAGCAGACGTATGTGAGCCACCTCTTCAATTTCTATTTTTAGAAGTATGTATTAGCTCTTCTGTATAAAATTAGTGCCTGTGGAATCAAGTGAGTCTCAAGCAATGAGTTGGAGAACTAGATGGAGGGGAAAGGAGAGGAGAGGAACTTGAATTTTTTCAACATTTACTATACAGTGAATATTGGTAAGTTGTATGATATGTAATATTCACTTTACCTCCCTGGAGTAGATATTATCTCACTTGTGTCTAATATTATCATGTGACTTACCTAAATTCAGTTAGTCAGTAAGCTCGTACTAGTGTTTTACATGCAAAATTTGATGCTCTTTCATCTTGCTTCGTTCAGAATCACACATTGCAACTGACAACATATGCAGGTGGGATAACTGAAGAATGTGAATAAAGGAACTATGTGGAAAGATATGGGAAAAGCTAAGAAAAATCTTCAAATAATCATATGGCACCAGAATCTATCAAGATCTGTCTATAACTCAGAGTTGGCGCTACCTAGATGAACTGGGGCTTTGGGAAAATGTTGAGGAAAATTGTACTGTGACCCACAAAGGGGTGGGGGGACTGCTAAGCTTCAGGTTGTCACTCACTTGCTGATGACTTCCTTGGGCTGAAGCAACCTGGATGTCCGAGGACAAAGGATTCCACTGGGGTGGTAGCCATTGGTCAGGCTTCTGACCAGCTGAGGAAAATGGAGTACGAGGGGCAGAGGACATAGAGGCCAGTGTAACATCCATAAGGCAAAGAGTGTTAGTGCTCTCAGATCCTCTGAGCGTTTATACAGGGAAATTACTGATGCATAAGGTCTTTTGCAATTCATTAAAAAAAAAAAAAGCAAATAGCACAAAGCTAGAGCAGCTGTGGTTCGGGCAATGAAGACATATAATTACATTTGAATAAGTCTGGATGTCAATGGTCCAAGGTGGTTTGGAGGGTCAGTGAGTATTCAGAGATGTCCCCTTGGCATCTTTTGTGTCTGCAGTACTCACTGCATTGATGACGTCTCTTTGTGGTTTTCACCTTTGGGATATAATGTACCCATTGCAGTTTCAGAACATGCAATTTTATTTACCCAAGTCTGGGTACGAAAGGCTAAGGATTTCACCTTGTGAGGCTTTGTTTCTTCCTGTTTTTTCTTTTTTATCCTTTTCTCTTTTTTTAAAGATTCTTTTGTAAATTTTTATATCATGCAATGTTTATGGATTCTTATGGCATATAGTGGAATATTTAACCTACATACATTGTATAAATGAATTAAGCCATGCACCTATCTTTCCATTTCTTATTGTTTTTGGAGTATAGATCTCCTCTCTTCTAGTTCGATATAGAATATATTATACAGTACATATCATGTTAGATATTACTGTTTTTATAATACATTGCACTATGTAATACGTTATCCTGTGCTATAAGTCGCCTTATTGTGCTTGGAAACATAAGAACAGTCTGCATTGATTGAGATATCATTTGGTCTTTAGTTTTCATCCTGCTGATATTAAGTATTATGCTTATTGATTTGCGTATGGTGAACCACCCCCATATCCCTAGAATGAATTCCACTTTGTAATAATGAATGACCTATTTGATATAATATTGATTTCATTTTTTAATGTTTTTTTAGAAGTTCTTCACCTATATTCATCAGTGTTATTGCTCTATACTTTATTATGTATGTCCTTGATTGGTTTTGAAAATCAAGGTAGACTTGTAGAATGGATTTGTAAAGTTTCTTTCTTTATTCAATTATTCATTATTTGTTAAAGCAGGTATTTTTCATTTTCTATGCATTGTTTGTGGAGTTTCTTGGGTTTTCATTTTCTAGCTTCACGCTATTGTAATCAGGAAAAGCAGATGACATAATTTTGGTTTTTTTGAGTTAGCTGTGATTTTTTGGACTAATATATGGTTCTATGTATTTTTTCTCTAATATATATCTTAGAGAACAGTCAACGTACTGATAAAAATAATGAGTATCATGCAATGGCACAATAAAATGTTCTTCAAATACTGGTTAGGTCTATTTTATCAACAACACATCTTAATTCTGATGTGGACTTCTTGATTTTTTTTTTGGGGGGGGTCTGGATTATCTCTCTGGATGAAGGTAAGATATTGAAGTTCTCCACTGCAATTATATTGGAGCTTCTTCCTAAATTTAAATAATATTTGTTTTCTAAAATTAGATAACCAGCAACAGACTCATTTACACTTAAAACTGTCATATCTTTTGTTTATCAATATCTTGATCATTATATAGTGACCATCTTTTTTCTTTCTACTGCTGTTTTATTGAAGTTCGTTTTGTCTGACATAATATAGGAACTTCTGCTTATTGTTAGTTTCTATCAGCAATAGATATCTTTTTGTTTTAATCCTTTTGCCTTCAGTCTATGTGTGTTTATTGGTGAAATGGCAAAGTAATCAGTGTCTTGATTTCTAAATCTTTTCCAAGAATATATCTGAATTGGAGGATTTTGTTCATTCACGTTAAAAGTTATTATCAATAGCTTTTCATTCCGGTCTTCAGTGTCTTCTCTCATTCTTCTAAAACCAGACACGGTGATCTAAAGGCTCCCTGGACTCTTGTGAAGGTGATGTGTTAAGGGAATAGCTATTCATATTAAGTCTCTATGCAAATAAGGCCACTGGAATGTTGTTGTTCTCCTCCAGTCTTGTTCCACCTCCTGAAGCTTTGTCTTCTTGGGCATAAAGAAATACCAGCCAGAAACCAGTGCAGTAGCCTAGTGGCTAAGGTCCTCACCTTGCAAGGGCCAGGATCCCATATGGGCACTGGTTCTTGTCCTGGATGCTCCGCTTTCCATCCAGCTCCCTGCTTGTGACCAGGGCAAACAGTACAGGATGGCCCAAAGCCTTGGAATCCTGCACCTGTGTGGGAGACCTGGAAGAAGTTCCTGGCTCCGGGCTTTATACTGTCTCAGCTCTGGTCTTTGTAGCCACTTGGGGAGTGAATCAGGAGAGGGAAGATCTTTCTGTCTGTCTCTCCTTCTCTCTGTAAATCTGGCTTTCCAATAAAGATAGATAAATCTTTAAAAAAACCTTGACTAAAACTTTTGAGAAATTACCCTTATGGCATTGTACATATGCACACTTCCACTAAAATAGAATCTGGGAAAGTACGTATGTAATAAAAATTTGAGATTTATGACTGTCTAAACTCATTACTAAAACATCCCCTGAATATTGGCACTCTGCTACTTTGAATCAAGCTAGAATGTCATAATTGGGAAGAAGTTAAAAAGAAAAAGTCAGGTTGTTATCTTGGATTTTGACATCATTTTTGCTGAATGCATGAATAATAGAACCCCAACTTTAACTTATATTTTCAATTTCTGCTCTGGTGTGTCTGCTCTTCTTAATGCCTTCTGTCACTAGTTATGCATCATTAAGATTATACCTTTCAGAACACAGTATACTTCCCTTTATTTCTGCAATAGTCCATATTTATCTGTGTTAGTACTTCTCAATCTGATCAATTTCTATGGATGCCTCAGTAGTTACATGTTCTTGCATTTGCTGTAAAGTGTTTATCTTTTTTCTTTGTTTCCTTCTTCTTGTCAGTTCTTCATATTCATCTGTTTTCAAACATGTCATGTGATAAACTTTGTTGTTGACTTTCTGGAGAACCAAAATTTGGGTTCTTCTTTGCGAGGTCCTTATTCTTCTGTTCAGTGCCATGACTCAGGGCTCATGGGGTAGAATTATTTCTATAGGACTACACTCTTATGCTTCTGTCACTGCCACAAATAGAACATGCTGAAGTGGAGTCTCGTAGTTGCTATGAACCAGGGCAGTTGTGCTCATCTGCAGCCAGTCTGTAGAAGCATAACTTTCTAGCTGACTGTCCCAGATGCATGAGAAGTAGGATTTACTCTCATACACTTTTGAGGTTTAGTGTTATTTTAACATAGCATTAATGGAGCATTAACGTAGGTATTTCAGCCTTTATTTTTAAACCAAACTTTTTGAGTGTTCATTAAGTGGTGGTTCATCTACTCCATGGAATACTACTCAGCTATTAAAAAAAACAAAATGCAGTTCTTTGTGGCTAAATGGGCACAACTGGAAACTATAATGCTAAGGGAAATGAGCGAATCCCAAAAGATTAGATACCACATGTTTGCCTTGATTTAACCTGTAATTTTTTGTTTGGTTGTTTGTTATTTTTTGAACCTGTCATTGATACTGTCTCAACCCAGATGTTTCGAAGAAGGGAACTTGCATTATTTTTAACATATTGTTTACCCAATACTATGTCAATCAATTCCATAATGTTGTATATTGATACTGAGGCCTTGTTGGGGCTTTTAACTGACCGGATCTTTACTCTGTTAGACCTATCTTCAGACCATAGAAGGTCTCCCCAAGAGGCCACTGAACTTATCTGGACAATAAGACGCTGAACTTTATGCTAGGCATGTGTTTGCAAGCAATGAATCTCAACTGAACTTGAACTATGGTTATGCAACAAGGTGGAGGAATCCACCATGGGGGGAGGGGTATGGGAGGGGTGGGGGGAATCCCCAGCGCCTATAAAACTGTACTACATAATACAATGTAAGCAACAATAAAAAAAAAAAAGAGAAAAAAAAAAGTGGTGATATAGTTGGAGACAGAGGTGAACTTTATATTAGGAAAAAGAAAAATCATTTGTTTTCTTTTTCTTTGATTTTGATAATCTTTACATAGTCGATTAGGGCACAAAGTGTCAAGGGTTACAGGAAAGTGGGTAAGACCATTGTATCCACATTCTTTTTGTGTGTGTATCGGGGATAAGGAGAGAGATAAAGGGAGAAGCCCCATTCAACCTCCCACCCCATCCCAGGGTCCCCGACATGGGGCTTGCTCTGAGGGCACTGCTCACGTGGTTTCAATATTCAGTAGTTCTGAATTGCTGCCAATCTCACCATTCCAAGCACTATGAAATCTCTCCAGAATCCACTGGCTGACATAGACCACCTTAGGGTTTCTGTTTAAGAAAAAACACTTGTCAATTATATTCATAAAAGTGTAGCCAAGGGGCTGCTGCTGTGGCTTAGACAATTAAGCCACCCCTGGTAGTCCCCTGGTAGTGCCAGTATTCCATATGACTGTGGATGTGATTGCTGGGCAGTTCACCTTTGATCTAGCTTCTTGCTAATGGCCAAGCATGGCAGCAGAGGATGATCCAAGTAGCACAAAGGGGACCTGGAGGAAACCCCTCGATCCTAGCTTTGGTCTGTGCGGCCCTGGCCATTGTGGCCATTTGTGAATTAACCAGCAGATTTCACTCTCCTTGTCTCTTCCTCCCTCCCTCTGTCTCTTTCTCTTAAATGAATGCTTCTTAAAAAGTATAGCCATGAAAAGAATAATCAAGATATTTATTCAACACGTATTTATGTACAATGCAACACAGACACTTGGGATATTAGATTTGGTGGAAAGCACTAATGCAAAAAGTTAAGCAGGAGTGTGGCAAAATACAATCTATGGTTTATGTTTGAGGACTAGTTATGCATGATTTTGCACAAATTCTCAGAGTTTTGACAAATCTAAAGCTGTTTCCAATTGTGCAATGTTGAATCTTCTAGTTTCACATATTATGTTCGGTCATGGTAGTTAAAAAAATCCTACACCTGTTTTTTTTTTTTTTAAAGATTCATTTGTTTTCATTGAAAAGTCAGATATATAGACAGAAAGAGAGAAAGAAAGGAAGATCTTCCCTCTGCTGATTCACTCCCCAAGTGGCCACAATGACAAGAGCTGAGCTGATCTAAAGCCAGGGGTCTAGAGCCTCTTCCAGACCTTCCATGCAGGTGTATGGTCCTGAGGTCTTGGGCCATTCTCTACTGCTTTCACAGACCACAAGCCGGGAACTGGATGGGAAGCAGGTCTGCTAGGATTAGAACCAGTGCCATTATGGGATCCTGGGGCAGGCACAAAGAGGACATTAGCTGCTAGGCTTTACCAGGCCCATTCTACAACATTCAGCTGGAGAAGGCGGGATGGAAATTGGTGGTGATCTGATCAGTTCATCTCATTTCAAGACTTGGTGGCTTATTGTTATACTTTTTGGAAAATAATGCAATGATTTCTTCCATTATCTGCCTTGGGACCCGGGAATTCAAAGTTAATTGAAAAATTATATTCAATATTGTGTCATGAATGATTAAAAAATAAAACTAGGTCTCAGGGACATGAAGCAACTTATCCTCAGTCTTATGTGTCTATTTCACACTGTTTCCATTCGATTTTGGAACTGTTGTATTATGTTGGTAGAGTGCATCCCAATGAGATGAATTCTCCCGGTGATAGTACAAAACAAACAAGTTAACAAAGAACAACAGGAGAAAATGTTATGCTTCAGTCCACCTATACTCAACGTTCCTTCTCTGCACTTCATCTGGCTGGTCAACCAAACTATTCATCTGATTACAGTGACCTCAAGATATTAAAAACCATAGAAACTGGAAAGGGAACTTTGGAAAAGGGAATGGAAAATTTCTAAGGGGAAGGAAAACATTTCTTTAAAAGATAATTCCAGTGAAGTTTGTTTTGTGATGGGAAATACTTTACAAACTCCATTTGAATTTTTTTGTTTTTGAAAATTTGTTTATTTATTTTACTATTCCACAGTACAGTTACATAGCCTCCAGGATTTCCCCTCCATTCCCTCAGTTCCCCGCACTCCGGCACTGATTTACTGGTTTCCCCCATGTCATTATAATAGTTTTTCACAATTAATCATGACTTCATCATTCTGGTACTTAAGTATATCCTGACTTTGTAAATATGGATAATGGCAGAGCCCAGCATTCTATTGTCAAAATACATTGAACAGTTTCATTGGGAATCCATCTTTGATTTGTAAGTAGAGATGCACATTGCATTTATCTTCACATCTGTTTGTGATAGTCTCTACCACACAGTTACTATACATTCCCTTAAATGAAAAACCATAAAACAAAATCAACAGCAGAGAGGTGAATAGATAATTTACAACAATATGAAGCTAAATAACATGCTACTGAATGATCAATGTGTTGCTAAAGAAATGGGAAAGAAAATCAAAGATCTACCTTAAGCAAATGATGTTATTGTGTGACCTATGAGTCAAGTGAAGAAATTACTAAGAAATATAAAACCTTCTTTTGAATGAATGAAAATAAAAATAATAATATCAAATTCACTGAGATGTAGCAAAAACAGCATTGAAAGGAGTATTGATCTTGTATTTTGAAGGTTGTCTTATATCAGAGAACATATGATATTTGTCCTTTGGGGATTGACCTGTTTCACTGAATATACTGGTCTCTAGTTGGCACCGTTTGATTGGAAGTGGTAGGATTTCATTCTTTTTAAACGGTTGAGCAGTATTCCATGGATTAGACATACTACAACTTCTTTATCCACTCCTCTTTTGATGGGCATCTGGGTTGTTTCCATTTCTTTGCGATTGTAGAATGTGCTGCTGTGAATATAGGATTACAGATCCCTTTCTTACATGCAGATTTAAATTCTTTTGGATCTATTCCAATAAATGGGATTGCTGGGTCATACTTCAGGCCAGTTTCAGTTCTCTTGAGCTCTCCATACTGACGTCCATAGTGATTGTACTAGCTTCCACTCCCACCAACGATGATGATGATTCCTTTCTCCCCACATCCATTCCAGCAGGTGTTGTTAGTAGAGCTCTGAATGCAGGCCAACCTCATTGGAGTTAAGTTGAATCTCAATGTGGTTTTCATTTGTATTACTCTGACAGGGAGCCTGAGCATTTTTTCTGATGTGTATTAGCCATTTGAATTTGTTCTCTTGAAAAATGTCTGTTCATTTTCTTCACCCATTTCTTCACAGAGTTGTTGTTTTGCTTCACTGAGTTTCTGAAGCTCTTTGTTAATCTTGGATATTAGTTTCATATCAGTTGGGTAGTGTCCAAAGATTTTCTCTCAAGATGTAGAAGACATATATATTGAAAATTACAAAATATAAAAGAAAGAAATAGAAGAAGACATTAATAGCCGGAGAAACCTACCATGTTCCTGGATTGACAAAATAAACATCATCAAAATGTCCATATTACCAAAAGTAATATACAGATTAAATGTGATTCCAATCAAAATCCCAAAAATACTATTCTCAGAAATAGAAAGATGATATGAAAGTTCATCTGGAAAACAAGAGACCACAAATAGCCAAAGCTATCTTAAAAATCAAGCTGGAGGAATCACAATTCCAGAGCTCAAGATATACTGGAGAGCAGTGGTCACCAAAACAGTCTGGTACTGATACAAAAACAAAGAAGATAAGTGAAACAGAATAGAAACACCAGAAGGGAGCCTACACATGTACAGCCAACTAATCTTTGACAAGAGAACTGAAAATAATCCAGGGGAAAAGTCTGCTCTCTTCAACAAATGCTGTTGAGACAATTGTATAGCAGCCTGCAGAGGTAACAAGGAAGGCTTCTTGTATAAAGCTTCTCACTTTATACAAAAATCAGCTCTAAATGGATCAAGGACCTAAATCTGCACCCACAAACTACCAAAGTACTAGAAAAAAACATAGAAAGCACTCTGCAAGATATAGGAATTGGAAAAGACTTTTGTACAGCAAATGAGATGCTCAAGAAAGTGAAGAAGAGATCAATGGAATTCTTTCTTAATAAAAGTTTATTACTTGAAAGGCACAGTTACAAAGAGATAGAGGGAGAGACGTGGAAAGATCTTTCATCCTCTGATTCACTTTCCAATGGTGGCAATGACCAGAGCTGGACTGGTCTGAACCCAGGGATTAGGAGCTTCCTCCTGGTCTTCCAGGAGAGTTCTGGGGTCCAAGCAGCTACACCATTCTGCCTTGCTTTCTCAGGGCACATGAGCAGGGTTCTGAGCCTGGAGCCAGTGTGTATATGAGATGTGTATATCAGTGGCTGTGGCTGTATTTGCTACATCACAGCAAAGACCTCTTTATTTATTTTCACATCTCAATTCTCCTCTAAAAAGAATGAAGATTCTTACATCAATCATCATTTTTAGATATAACTTTAAGAAGCAGAGTTCATGTTTCTCTTGAGAACAAGTATCTGTGTATCTGTTTCTGGATCCACACACATCTGTCTCTCTGGAAACTATGTTTTGCATGCCCTAATTTGAAGAGCTCATCAAAATAAAAGGAAGAAAAGAAGCTGCAAGAGTAACTGATTAGAGACAACATTCTCATCATTTGTAATGTCTTAATTTTTCATCCCACTATAGAAGAACACAGTACTTTCTGTTTCAAATTTGGGTAATTGAGTAGTGACTTATGTGCAAATTGACAGTGATTGTCAAAAACATTTCCATTATATTGATGATTAAAGCAACAAAGGCTGATTTCCTTCTAATTTAATCTCTTTTTTCCCCTTTTAGTCACATCAGCTTTTTGCAATTCCCCAAGATAGGTGGTAGAGTTTTGCTCCTCTGCCTCCAGTGTTTGTTTTAATAAAGTGAAGTTTTCCCTGCAGCAATAGTTCTAAGAGAATTTTTTTTGCTAAAGCTGTGTAAAATATGAGTTATAGTTAATGTTTGGGTCTACTTATCATTCCTCTGTCTTAGTTAAATCAGAATTTAAAGTGTATTATTAAAATAACATAATGTTTAATCTCTGGCATTCTAACTCTTGTTTTTGAATTCATTTTTGAAAGGCAGACTTTTCATGTATTCCAATTATATTGTAAGCAGATGCTGCAAGTCGTAGATGTTGCCCCCTATGTCACTACTAACGTTTAGTGTACTGCAGCGAATCACCTGAGTTTTCTGGATTGCTTTCTTCAAAAGGGAAATTGAGAACACTATGTATTTCAAAATGTATTTCAAGGCTTATAATGAAAATTCTAATATTATAGAAAGAATGGTGACCCAAGTTCAGGTTTGGAAATCATCAATTTGGCTGGTTTTAGCTGCAATAAATCTACCTGTATTTAGAGTAAGAAGGAAATCCTGATTCCCACAGGGTCTCACCAGTGAATTGCTGGCTTTAACTGGATCCCAATGCTTATGGAAATAGATATGGGAAAGGTGATAGCTTTGTCCATATTGTTATGTGATAGAAAGGAAAGAACCTAGGAACCATTTCTTGGTTTTACTTCCCGCCCCCTTGGTTTGACCCCTTTGTTCCCACCCACCTCCCATCAGCTCCATTTGGATTCTGGAGAACTGTCAGCTGCTGGGAGTTAGTGGCAGGGCCAGAGCTTTGCAAATGACCTCACCTTATTTTGAATTTCTGTTTTCCATCTGCTTTTGGCAAACAATGCTGCATTTTGAATAAGTCAATCTACTTTTAATATAATTGATGAGCATTCCATTCTTTTTCCAGAGCAATACCGGGATTGTTTATATTGAGGAATGAGGAATGTTGGCTTTTCCCCCCATAACCTCCCACTGGTCCTGCTGCCATTCATAACAAAAACTCTGTCATTCATTCCAGCCTTTATCCATGCCTCCTTAACTGGGACTTTTTCCTGTGACTTTTTTCTCTGGTTTGATCAATCTGCCACTTTCTCCCTTCATTTCTGGTCTCAAGGAGAGAGATGTATGTGAGCCATGGAGCCCTCAACAATTCTGTTCTCGAGGTCAGATGGCCGAGAGAGTTGGCATTGATCAAAGGCAATCAGTTTCCATTTGAAGGTCTTCCTGGCCCTTCTGTTGCTCCATCTAACAAGGAAACAGAAAACTAGGTTTAGCCAATGTTAGGCAATCTTCCCATGACCTTTAAACTCTAAATACTTTCTCCACCTTTCCCTTCAAGGATCAGACTTTTCAGGCTGGTGAGTAGGAAGGATTTGTCCTCAGATACTTGATTTCCCAAAGTATGCTCAAGGCTCATTTTTCTTATGGACTAAATCATGGCCATGACAGTTCATTAGATAATGTTTTAACATAAGTAATGAAATACATATCTCTGCAAAATTTACTCGCATGGGTTTGACTCCTTCACATTTGATTTTCATTGTCATTCTTGTCTTCATTTGGAAAGGTTATTCCTTCATTTCCCTTGAGAGTATAAAATGAGTAACGTTATGCTGTTGTGATAAAGTTACACAGTTTACAGAGGAAAAAAATCTGGTTAAAAATGCAAGAAGCCAAAAACTAAGAAGTTCATAACCCATACAGATAGCATTTCTCAGAGAGAATATGAGTGATTCCTGTGTACTTGTTACTTTCCCTATTCCAAAGAAAACTGTCCTGAGTGGCAGTGATCCCTTTTTACAAAAATAACATGGGTGGAAGTGAAATGAAAGCAATACATAAGAAAAGCAAAGAATGCTGGAGACATATTCTTCCTCTTCTCTCTAATCAGTCTCTTCACAACGCTTTATTACAGATGATCTTATTTTGCTTAGCTAAATGAATACTTAAAAAACAAAATGTATGTTGAATAAATGTGAACAAGTTCATCATGTAGTGATCATATGAAATCAATTGTGAAAACAGAAAAAGTTAAATGGTTGAATGTTTGCTATGGTTCATGGGGCATTCTTATTTTTATGTAGCTCAAATTTGAAACAAACTGCTTTCTCAAACAACACACACTATATATATACATATATATATATACACACACGTATGTGCTTGCATTTTTTCTTTTATCCCGTGAGTTATCTAAAGAGAATAAAATAATGAGATTGTTACATTACATTTTGTACTTTATAAAAATGTGATTCAAGACTTCAAATATAACCTAATGTGAAGTTATTTTAAATCACTCTTTAGAGTCTCTTTCACCACACCCTCAAATGATAACAAACAGTCTACACGGTTCATTGTGCTTCGAGTTCTATTTCTGCCAAAACTCAGAGCCTAATTAATCATAGAAAACCTCATAGGAGAATTGTTGATGTTCAAAATCCTTGAGGGGAGGTATTTTTTGTCTTCAATTTTGGTAGTAAAATACGTATAAAATTGTAATCACGCTTAAGTGTAAAGTTCAGAGACAAGTACACTTGCATTCTTGTACATGCATCATCATTACCCATCTCCAAAATCTCTTTCTTCTTGAAAATGAAACAGCATCTCATCATTGGCTCAACTTGCCCACACCCCAGCAAGTGCCAGTCTATTGTCTGTCCCTAGAATTCTGACTGTTCTCGGAGCGTTACGTAAGTAGAATCATCCAACATTGTCTTTTTACACGAAGGTGCTTCACCTAGTTTATTGTCCTCAAGAATAATTCATCCAATGACATATGTCAGGATTTCTTACTTTTTAAGGCTGAATAATATGTATATATGATATGCATATACCACATTTTACTTGCCCATTCGTCTATTGATGTACCCTTGGAGTGTTTCCATGTTTTAGCAGTTGTGAATAATGCTGTGATGAAGACGGGTGCACTAACATTTCTTTTTTCAAGACTTTGCTTACTCTCTCTTTTTTTTGTATTTAGTTGAATTTTTTGTGGTGAAGTATTTTAGCTGCTTTGATTTTCTTCTGTGTGTATATTCTGTAACCATTTTATTTGTAGTTACCATGGAGGATTACTTTTATTATTTTAAATGGTGACACTCTATAGCAGCTTGAAGTCAAAAACATATACAAAATCATGTTGATTTGTAGCTCCATCCAACCTCTTTCAGTTATTGATGGTGTAAATTCTATCTTGGCCCATTGTGTGTCTAAAAACATAAACTGGAAAGTTTTAATGCATCAGTCTCTTAAGATACGTAGCAAACAAAAAGTACAGAGGCACAGCGCTGCTACACGCTGCTTGTGTGTGTGTGTGTGTGTGTGTAATCATTGTGCATTTTTCTTTTCTGAGTTATGTGTTCATACTGCTTTTGTTTATTGTCCAGTGTCTTTTTATTTCAATTTGCAGGACTCCCAAGTTCTTGCAGGGCAAATCCAGTGGTATCAAGCTTCTTCCGCTTTTGTTGATGTTGGAATGTCTTAGTTTCTGTAATAAGAATGGACAGTTTTGCCCAACTATCTCCTTGGGAGACAGGTTTCCTTCTAGCACCTTGATTACATTAGTAAGTTGCCTTCTAGTCTCCAAACTTTCTAATGATTAATCTAATAATTTTACTAAGATTCTTTTGCACATAAAATATCACCACACTCTTACCGCTTTTAAGACTCTTCAGCCCATGTCTGTTGATAGTTTGATTATAGTGTGTCTCAGTGGGGAGTTTCATTGAGTTCATTCTATTATGGGCTCATTGAGTTATTTGGATATCTATTAATGTCATTCATGAATTTGAGAAGTTTGCGGCGATTAATTTTCCAACTGTTTTTTCTTACCTATTTTTCCTCATTTCATTACTTTCACAGTGAGTATGTTGCTCTCCTGATGTCTTAGTAGATCCTTAAGACCATTTACGTTTCCAGTTTTATTTCTCTCTGTTTCTGATTGAGAATTTTAATTCCTGCAATGTCAAGTTTGCTAATTCTTTCTTCTTCCTGCTTTTAATTTGCTTTTGAAGATTCTCTGGCAAAACTGTTATTCTGGTATTTAATTTTTCTGTTGTAGACTTTTTCAGTTTCTTTTGTGACTATCTGTGTTTTCTATTGATATCTTCATTCTCCTCATACGTCCTTTATTTTTCTAAATCTTCTTTCAGTTCTTTGAGCATTCAAAATAAAGTCGTCCTCAGGTCTCAGTCTAGTAAATATGTCATCCCTTCTTTCTCAAGGAAGGTTGTCTGTTGGTTAATCTCTTTCCTTTGCATGAGTCATACTTTCCTATTTCCTCGTGATTTTTGTTTGTTTTTATTGAAAACTGGATGTTTGAATCTAGAAATGTTGAAATTCTGAAGATCAGATGGTACTTCTTCTTCAGTGTCTCTTTTTATTTCTTGTTCCGTTTTATTTTGACTAGTGTAGGAAATTTTGTAAAGACATCCATCCCGAAATATAAACACAATATTCTCTTGTCTTTTCTGAGTTTGTCCCTTTTTGGGGATAGGAACAAATAGTTTCTAATTTCTCTTACTTATGAAATTGCTTTGAATTTCCTATTCTTTAATGCTTAATTCTCCAAAAGAGATAAAGAGGAAAAAAAGGAGGGCAGGGGAAGGGGAGGAGATCTGGCCCTTCACAATCCTTTAATTCAGTTCGCTTTCTTTACATTAGAATGAAGCACACTTAATGTCTTTATGGCATAACAGAATTAAATAAAACATGAAGTATATTGTAGTAAAATAGACCACATCCATTTTCTCACAAGCATAGTGTTTTGTGAAACTTTCTTTTAAACCTTTGCTAAATAAATTGTTCAGAATGAAACTAGTTTAGTCTTAATGATCTATGACTACTTTCAAATTTATAGTATATGAGTGGAATAGATATCTCATTTGATTATGGTTTATAGCATTCCTTAATATTTTCCTGAATTATGTATCTTTTAACTTAATTTGTTGACCTTTTAAAAAAGATTTACCTTTTACTCTATTTATTGGAAAGTCAGATATACAGAGAGGAGGAGAGACAGAGAGGAAGATCTTCTGTTCAATGATTCACTCTCCAAGTGGCCACAATGGCTGGAGTTGCACCAATCCGAAGCCAGTTCACAGGAGCTAGGGTTTTTTTTTCAGGTTTCTCATGTGGGTGCAGGTTCCCAAGGCTTTGGGCCATTCTAGACTGCTATCGCAGGCCACAAGCAGGGAGCTGGATTTGAAGCAGAGCCACTGGGATTAGAATCGGCACCCATATGGGATCACAGCTTGTACAAGTTGACGACTTTAGCTGCTAGGCTATTTTGTTAGGCCCAACTTGTTGGCCTCTTTTGTGGGGAGTGGGGTGCTGAAGCCACTCCGGGATTGAGAGGGGCCATCGCAAAATGGCGGCTGACCCAGGGCCAGGAGGTGGGGATGGTCTCACCAGCAGGTATACAGGAAGTCACAGGGATAGGCTAATGCCTCCGCTGCGATTATGTCATTGCTACTGGCCTATCACGTAGCTCCAAGTGGACCCATGGGGAGAAGTGATTGGTGGAGAGCAATATAAAAGTAGCCGATAAAAGGTAGGTGGGGATGACAGACAGGATGGATGGACGGACAGAATGGACGGATGACTAAGAGAGACAGACAGACAGAGAAAGACTGGGGGGGTGATGAGGAGAAAGACTGGGAAAGAACAATGGACGGAACGGGAAGAATGGGGCAGCAGAGAGGTGAAGAAGGGTTAAGATCTTTGGGTAGAAAAGCTAAGGCATATGGGGAGGAAAAGTGGCAGAGAGGGATACAGAAGCGGTACAGGAGCAGTAAAAGCAGTACAGTGAGACAAGGACATAAAGTACAGGAAGAAGAACGGAAAGGTTGGTGGCAGAAAGAGGGCTGGAGAAGCGAGGAGGAAATAGACCAATGGGGACAGGAGTAGCGGAGACTCTCAGCCGCTTTTGGCAGTGAGGGGTCCGGTTCTGGCTTTTCCTGGATCCTCAAGAGCTTGCCTGGGCAGCAGCAACACTCTTTATTTAGTGGGCCATTTATCCTTTGACTATAATGTATATGAAAAACACACTATCTTAAAAATAAAATAATAGAAAGGATGATTAAAAACACTGACTGAGTAGAGGAATCAAATCTGGGTTGTGTACAGGTTTATTAGTAAGGGAATGGTTAATACCAACTCATTTTTTTAATGCCTTACATTGAACAAAATACTTTTTATACTTACTGTCTGATCATCACTGTGAAGAAGAGGATAAAATTGAGTATAGATGCCCCTTTCTTTCCTGGATTAAGCCCTTGAAAAATTAACACTTTCTCACAATTTTCTTCATATTTTTAAACATCATAAAAAAGAAATCTGTATTTTGACTTATCAACTGATTAAGTAATTATTGAAAACATAAATAACATGTAACAGTCTCTTTTAAAACACTTCAAATTTTGTTTTAATCTGCATTAGGAAGGTGACGGTGTCACAGACCTATGTGGACCTCTGAGTAGGATGCAAAAGGTTAGGGCACGGGCAAGGTGGGTGAGGGAAATGCTTCTTTTGCCATACTGTGCCTGTGAGGGGGATGATGTGCCACGCTTTGCTGTTGCATGTGCTATAAGAGTCTCATTTTTCACATTTTTCATTTGCAGACATGAATTATCACTGAAAGCAGAGGACTGACTATAAAACTGATTTCTAAAACCAATGTTTTAGTGACATAATCTGTGTACGCATTGACTTTATATTATAAACATTACAATACATAGAAGCATATGAAGCGGTCTGTGTAGACTAAATATAATAAAAGCAATAACCCTTGCATATTGGGTGTTACATGACAGGCCCTCTTCTAAATACTGAACTGTATTACATCTATTAATCCTTAAAACAATCCTACAAGGAAGGCATTGTTACTACCTTTTTCTTTTTTTTAAAAAAAAAATTATTTATTTCAACTGGAAAGGCATGTTTACAGAGAGAAGGAGAGACAGAGAAATCTTCCAACTTCTGATTCATTCCCCAGATGGCTGTGATGGCCAGAGATGGGCTGATCAGAGGCTAGGAGTCAGGGACCTGTTCCTGATATCCCATGCACACGGTGGGTTCCAAGGCTTTGAGCCATTCTCCACTGCTTTCCCAGGCAATAAGCAGGGAGCTGGATGGAAAATGGAAAAGCCAGGGCATTATCTGGTGCCCATATCAGATGCCAGCTCTGGAAAACCAAGAATTGTTCAATTGACTCATTGTGTCAAGCCCATTACTAATGTTTTCATATGAGAAAGTTGGAACACAGAGAGGTAAATTTCTTTGTCCAAACTTATATGAAGTTATTTTAAAATGTTTCTAAAAAATAGAATTAAAGATAAACTTTCAGTGCAAAAATTTTAAAATTCTTGTTTGAAGACTGACTCAACATATAAAATGTGTATTATGATGAAACTATGTATGAATTTCCAAATTTTGCAGCAAAATGAGTAAGTTTGAATTCTATAGCACGAACACTTTTAAAGCCTTAGTATTGTGCATGTGAGGGTCAAACGCAACAAGCTCAGCTGCTGGCTTTGCATTTTACTTTTACAATGTGAGATTTTTCCTTTATTTTGCCAGAAAGGTACATTTTTATTAAAAAAAAAAGACTTTATTTAGTTTTATTTGAAAGGCATAATTTACAGTGAGAAGGGAGATAGAGCCAAATCTTTCATCTGCTGGTTCACTCTCCAAGTGGCCACAACAGTCAGAGCTGTGCTGATCTGAAGCTGGGAGCCAGGAACTTCTGGATCTCCCATGTGGGTGAAGGGTTCCAAGGACTGGGTCATCCTCTTTTGGTTTTCCAGGCCATAAACAGAGAGATGGGTAGAAAGTGGAGTAGCCAGGACATAAACTGGCCCCATGGGCCAGAGGAATACCTTGATGCACACCATGCCAGCTCAAGAAAGATACATTTTAACGATGAGACAGTTCCAACTATCCTTTTTTGTATCATTAGTTAGCAGAACATTTTGAGTCTCACTTATGATCTTGCCTGCAACCATTATGAATGTGGTTTATACTTCAATGATTTAGTCTGAGCAATAACTATGTTTTTGTGTTTTTTACATGCTTGTTTCATTATTTTACATTAATATGAATTGCAATTTAATTTAATACACCATACATAGTGTGTATAAAACACACATATATGTGTGTTTGTATCTGTCATATCTGTATATAAATGTGTATATCTATCTATCTATCATCTAAGTCTGTTTTTTCTTTTGGGAACTTCTGTACACCTCATCAAGACCACATAATTTTTGAATGTTTTGTGCTTTTGATAAGAATAAATTATACTAATATTTTATCAATTACTTAAACATTTTAAATAAGTAATAAAGACAGAGACAGATCTCACTTTTATTGGATTACCCTCTAAGTGCCTACAGCAGCTGTGTCTTGGCCAGCTGAGACCTAGAGTCCAGACACAGCTCAGGCCTCTCATTTGGATGACAGTGATCATTAACTATGTAAGCCATAAGTTTTGGGTCCAAGGGTAAGTATTAGCCAGAACGTGGATTTGGGAGTAAAGCCATGGCTTGATTGGATTTGGGCACTGGAAATGACTTCTTCATTGCTGCATGAAATGCCCACATCCAAATTAGTCTAAAATGTACCAGTTAAGAAAAATCTTAATTGAATCTGTAGCTTCAATAATAAGTAATAAAAATCCAACAATTATTTCTCAAAAATAATAGCAATCAAAATAATTTCAATCAAAGTACAAAGAACATGCTTCACAGAGCTGGAAAAAAAATGATACAAAGGTTCATCTGGAAACACAAAAAATCACAAATAGCCAGAACCATCCTGAAGAATAAGAACCTAGGGGGAGGGATCACAATTCCAGACCTGTGGACATATTATAGGGCAGTAGTTATCAATATAGCCAGGTACTGGCAAAGAAACAGAGATCAATGGAGTAGAATAGAAATACCAGGAGGGAACCCACACATGCACAGCCATATAATCTTAGACAAGAAACAGAAAACAATCCAGGGAAAAAGGAAGGTCTCTTCAATAAATGCTCTTTGGACAACTGGCTAACAACCTGAAGAAAAAACAAAGACCCACACTTTTCATCATACACAAAGATCAAATGTAAATGGATAAAAGATCTAAACCTACATCCAGGAACCATCAAACTTTTGGGAGGAAAAGTTGGAAAAGCCCTGCAAGATATAGATGTAGGCACTGACTTCCTAGAAAAATCATCAAAAGCAAAGGAAGTCAAGCCCAAAACAAATGAATCGGACTACATCAAGCTAAGAAGCTTCTGCATAACAAAGGAAACAATCAACAAAGCAAAAAAGCAACCAACAGAATGGGAGAAGATCTTTGTACATTACACAGGAGACAATGGGTTAATTTCCAGAATATAGAAAGAACTCCAAAACAAACATAACATTAAAACAAAAACACTAGTCAAGTATGGGCAGACACTTTTCAAAGGAACAACCCACGTAGCTAAGAGGCATATGAAAAAATATTCAAGCTCCCTGGTAATAAGGGAAATTCAAATAAAAACAACACTGAGGTTCCATTTAACTTCACTAAGAATGGCCCACATACATAAAACTACCATCAACATCTGCTGATGAGGTTGCAGGGAAAAAGGAACCCTACTCCACTGCTGGTAGGATTGCAGGCTGGTGCAACCACTATGCAAGTCAGTATAGAGAATATGTAAGAAACTGGAAATCCACCTACCATATGACCCAGCAATACCACTTCTAGAAATATATCCAAAAGACATGTTACATGAGAAAGCAATGTGCATCCCTATGGTCACTACAGCACAATCAATAACGTCAGATATCATATGTTTGCCATAATATTAGATAATATGGTGTCAAATTTAAGGATTTTACTTGTGAATTATACCTTATTTGTACCTTTCATAGTAAGGCCTTGTGATGTAATCCATTAATCAATCACCCTAACAGAATGATTGCTTGTAATCACCTGAGATTGTGAATGTCCCTTTTATCACTGTTATTGCTACTGCCCATAAGCAACGATGATGTAGTCCTTATTGTGCTTTTATTGGTGCCACACAGGACACACGCTGGCATTTATTCCTACGTGAAGATGCTGGACACTCTTTTTCACCATCCTAGTGTCACACTGATACCTTTGTTACATGTTCGTCAACTTCATGTGGATGAAGGTTCGCTTTTTCTTCCTTTTTTTCTTTTTTCTCCCATGGTGGACTGTGCTCAAGGGGATGCATAATGGAAGTGTAGTGGAAATTAATACGTTCAGAGGTGGAAACAGAGAGAAATGTGTCTTGATGTACGCAGTACAAGGATGGACTCACAGTAAAATGGCTGATAATCCCCTACATGGTTAGGAGACACCTCAGTGGCAGCATGATGGACTTTTAAGAATTCACAAAAGATACCTATTCCAAGACTGGAGGGAAGTACAATGGAGAGGAGAGAGGAGGTTGAGGAGAGCAAGGGAGCCCCACATGATGTCATAAAACACTTGTAAAATAATAATAGCAATAAAATGGATATTTTGAAGTTATAATGAAATCTTTTTAACAGCAACTTAACCTTATACATAACTGAAAGGCTTATTTATGCTCCAATCTGAGTTGCTTTGTATTTCTTATGTAGAAGACAAGAAAGAACAATTTCTGAGAAGGAAATTTCATTCTGTGTTGCTTGCTTCCCGTACTATTCCAATGAACTTCTGCACACATCACAAAATTCACTTCAGACACATGACAGATCATGAAAAGGAGTATTTTCTACCAAATCATTCACAGTGACATAGTCATAAACAGGAAATTAAGCATTGACTTAGCAAACATTTACTGCATTCTTCCAACTGGTAGGCAGTGTGCCGGGCAGACACTATGCGTTAAGGAATAAGTTTGAAAGAATTTAGTTAGGAAAGTATATTTACTTAGAAAATGGAATAATAAATAGTAGATTCACAGAAAAAAATCAATAACTGCAGAGTTCCTTCGTTAAGGGACTCATAAACACAGAAAAGAGTACAGATATAATAGTTATATTTTGTAAAGGTGCATGAACTGATTAATGTATGCACCCCAAATAGCATGGGGTAATAGAAATACTGACAAAGAAATTATGGTGGGAAAAAACTAACTTGACCTACAAAGATGGGTGATGGAAAAGAAGATTTCTGAGTTAAGGAGACTTTAATACTTCATAATATTAACATTTAATTCTATCAAGCAAGGAGACATTTTTCAAGTGAGTAACAATTATTTTATGAAGAAGACAACTAAAAGGACTTTACTTAAGCCAGGGCTTGATGAAGAGAATGCTAGGATCGGAGAATTACAGAAAGACTGAAACAGGCCATGTTTAACGTGGGACAGAGGCGCTGGTGGGCAGAAGGCTGCGCTGGCGAGCAGGAGCCAGAGCACTGACAGACCAGGGTGGAGTACTTGGCTTCGTCTCGAACAAAAGGAAGTAAGCAGAAGTTAAACCTGGACAACAAAATAGTGATCCTAGCTGTTATCTCAAACAGGCTATTGAATCGTTCGATGCCAGCTTTGATCAGAAATATTTTTAAATAGACAATCCAAGACATGTAGCTCTCATTTCTGGTTCTATTTATTCTGACTTCCTCATTTTGTAGTATTCTTTTCCAGGAGAGAACATTTTTTAAAAAGATTTATTTTCATTGGAAAGTCAGATATACAGAGGGAAGGAAAGACAGAGAGAAAGATCCTCCCTCTGTTCATTCATTCCCCAAGTAACCCTAATGGCCAGAGCTGAGTTGATCTGAAGTCAGAAGCCAGGAGCTTCTTCCAGGTCTCCCACATGGGTATAGCATCCCAAGGCTTTGGGCTGTCCTCTACTCCTTTTCCTGGCCACAAGCACGACCTGGATGGGAAGTGGAGCAGCTGGCATAAAAACTGGCACCTACATGGGATTCTAGCATGTGCAAGATGAGGATTTTAACCAACCGCTAGGCTACTGCGCTGCGGCCCCCAGGAGAGATACCTTGAGAAAAGTTGGGTAATGCTGGCATCTGAGTATTAACAATTAGATGATTCTCAGTATTTGATATTAAGATCACATACTCTATAGCTTAGTATTTTAGTCTGTTAAAGAAAATACATTCTTTTGTTACAGGAATAATATGTATGTCATAATTAAAATCATATGCAGCATGCAGTTAAATTGAGGAAGTGAATTATTTGGAATGTCCTTTTCAATTAAACATAATCATAAATGATTAGTCAGTATATTTTCAGATATGGTTTAGCTTTTATCTTTACATGAAATAACTATAATCCAATATTTATAAGTGAAAAAATATTTTAAAGTATGTACGTACTTAGTTAAACAGAAATTTTAAGGCAAAAACAAATGAGAATGAAAGATCTTTAAACAAAAGCTGTCATTTTATTGTATGAAGTATTAGTGAATGACTTTATTTTTAGGCATGCTTTACCAAGAGAATGTAAACTGGCAGAAGTACTTAAAATTATCCAATGATTTGAAATGAACAGATTATCTCAGCAATCACCAGGACATTAGAAAAATGATACTTAATTGTCTTAGATTTCCTATTATAATGGAATATTTGTGGAATGCTTTTTCAAGTAAGAAGTGTAAATATTTTTATAAAAATAAATAAATCTGGGCCTGGCACAGTAGCCTTGTGGCTAAAGTCCTTGCCTTGAATGTACCAGGACCCCTTGTGGGTGCAGGTTTTTAATCCCAGCTGCTCCACTTCCCTAACAAACAGGTCCTGCAGGTGACCTGGGAAAGCAGATGAGGAGAGCCCAGAACCTTGGGACCCCACACCTGCATGGGAGACCTGGAAGAGGCTCCTAGCTCCTGGCTTCAGGTCAGCTCAGCTCTAGCAGTTGTGGCAGCTTGGGAAGTGAATCAGCGAATGGAAGATCTTTCTCTCTGTCTTTCCTTCTCTCTGTTAATCTGATTTTCCAATAAAAAAATATAAATCTTCCAAAAATTTGAGGCACTGAATAACTGAATAAAAATTCAGTGTGTTACTGATTTCATATTGTTTTATAAATTTTTAATTAGTCTAAGCTTTCATGAGTGGAAATAAAGGCATATATTTGGGAGAACTTCTAATTTAAGTTTGGACCTAAATTACATTTTTTAAGAATTCTGAGAAAACAGTCTTTGGAATTAAGCCAATAAATTTATTCAAATTGATGCCTCGTATAATTTCAGATATCTGTGATATCATAATATTTGTTGTGAAAACTTTATAGGATCCTAAGGCACTCTACGGTAAACTGGTATAGATCACCCACCTCAGTCATAACCAGTTAGGCAATATCCTTTTGATCCAAAAATCACCTCTATGTGATTTTTTTTCTGATGGAGAATTACTCGAGCTTGAAGAGCTTGAATTGAACATTACACTTTTCCTGGTATAAACCTGATGAAAATGACATCTGAAATGTATCTCTATCTTCTTTCCGAACAAGAACAAAGGCAAACACAGGATACTGTCTTATCTTAGAACTCAGACCTTCGCTCTGGGTAACAGGCAGAAGAAAATTACCGCCCAGAGGTTTGGAGCAATGCTGAGGGAACGAGGTAAGTACAGCGTCTGCACCCGCACAGGCAAGAAAAGACAGGGAGAAGATTGTAGTGCTTTGTGCCCTTCATGATCCCAACCCTTGCCTATCATCTGATATTTTTCAAGTGCATGCTCTAAGCAAACAACCTGACCCAGTATTAGTTTTGCTGCAACCACTGGAGAACTCTTTGATATTGCTATCTTGTGTTTCCCCTATGGTAATTTCAGAACATTTTAAACTAATTTCCTTTTGTTTGGTTCTCAATAGAGAAAAATAGTCAATTAGCGATTTCTAAGAAACAATTCATTAGATTTCCTTTTCCGTGCTGAATAATAGAGTGTGACTTTGTTTTCCTTTATGTCTTAACCAACAGTAATTTCCTGCCTGTTTCTTAAGGATGTTGAAAGGACTTGCCCAATTAGTGTGCATAAGACTTTTTCCACAGAAAAAAAATTATTACACATAATCACATAATTTCAACAGGAATGGAAATTAAGTAGGGAGTGGTTTATTTTACTATTATTTTTTTAAAAACCAAATGACTGCCAATTTCAGATGTTGGAACTTTGCATTCTATTTTGTTTTGCCAGGTACGGTTCTCTTGGATACGGAAATGGTGGATCCAGCAAGAATGAGATAAAGCTTATGATTCTCTGTGTCTTTCTGAAAAACACTCATATTTATTTTGATGATATTTTCAATGATGCAGTGATTTTTCTCTGAGAAACAATACAGTCTCCTTTTTGAATATTCTAAGAAATGTTATCTCAGATATACAAAATCAGAAACATATGCTTTGGAGCTGATAATATTGAGGTTCTGGAAGGTCAGCTACAAGGACTCCACAAGGCTTGGCTAATTTAAAATGAAATAGAAGCAGCTGTTCTAAGGAATGCAGCATATAAGTTCTCATCAAAGGTTATGTTTTGTTTCTCTTATTAATTTTAATAGTCTGTTTTTGGAGAAAGAACTTATTAAAGAAACAAAACCTGGTTTTGCGCACATTTGCAACAAGACCTAAAATAGACTGCGCATGAAATCATAAAACTCGACTTTGGTGTACCTGTTTTCCAAAAAGGAGCACTCACTGATTCCTCTGCATAGGGATGAGAGTTTATGGAAAATCCCAAGTTGCTTTCCCCATTCTCAACTCTCTACCTTCACTTGAGTCTTCTGAGATCAGATGTAGAGCATCATGGGTTTAACAAAAGGCATCATGAAGAACACAGGTGAACACTGAGTTCCAACTGCAAGGGCTGGTAAGCTCTGGAGCTTGGCAGCATGTCCCTGCGGAGTTGGGGTACTCTGTTCTGACATGTGGATATATTCACCCACCTGCAGGTCCTGTAAGGGTCAGGAATTCTATGAAGACTTCATATCAGCGTGAGTGATGACTGCTTTCTTTCTAGCTACTTTTTACTTCTCCTTTCTCAAAAGTAAAAGGTGGGGCTGTGTTAGGAGCCACAGACTTATGGGCCTACCTGACAGCCTGTTGCATTGCAAAGCCTGCCTTGGGCAAGCAGGACCACAGCAGGCAGGATATTAGGCCAGAACATCCTGTGTAGAGCAAGTAGAATAGAACCTCCACCCTTGTTCCTGTTCAAATGATTAGTTCCTCCCCTGTTTCAATATAGATGATCAGTTCCTTCCCTGCTTCAATGAAGATAATTACTTCCAGGAAATCCTTCCTCTCCTCCTCCCCTAGAGAAGAAGGTATATATATGAGGAGTAAAACAAAGAGCAAGAGGCACTCTTTTCCACGAAGTACGTGTGTCCATGTTTTTCTTGGGCCAGCAGCCTGGCATTCCCACCCTCAGGGTTTGAGCGTCATGTCCTGCGTGTCTGGACAGGGCTGAAAGTGTCAAGGTCCTAAAAGAGAGAGAGAGAGAGAGAGGTGATGATATAAAAAACTAAATGTCAGAGCAAAAGATTCTCCTAGAATCACTATCTCAGGAAATTATAAGGGCTTCAAGGAGTCTTGACCAGGGACTGGCGGTGGGACCTATGTGCATATTCCTTATTATTTCACATAGAATTATCATAAAATTCTATCTTTATTCATAAAAGATAACAAAAGAATTATAAATTAAGAAAAATATTTCAGGATCTGGTGCTGTAGTGTGGTAGGCTAATCTCTATCTACAATGCCAGCATCCAACATGGGCCCCCATTTCTGTTCCGGCTGCTCCACTTCTGATCCCACTCCCTGCTTGTGGCCTGGGAAACCAGTGGAGGATGGTTCAAAGCCTTGGGCCTCTGCACACCCTTGTGGGAAGACCCAGAAGCAGCTGCTGGCTCCTGTCTTCGGATCAGCTCATGTCTGGATATTGTGACCCTTTGGGGATAGAACCAGCCCATGAAAGCCCTCCCATCTCCCATCTCTGGTTTAAAAAATAAATAAGTAAATAAATAAATAAACAAATATAACTCTTTAAAGAAATAATTGTATTTCTTGTGTCCAGGCTTGAAGATTTCTTTGACAAACTAAAGGAAACCATAACATTTTGTGTTTAACACACTCTTTCACACTGCCACTCTGATACAAACATAGTAAGTAGTACAGACTGGTGGAATACTACTTGAGAACCCATTGAACAAATGTGAAGTGTAGAATGTATTTTCTTGATTTTTGTTAAGGTGGAATTGAAGTATTTGTTGGGCCAGGGTTATGTCAATAAGTGGTGGGATAGGTCTTATTATAAATGTG
Organism: Ochotona curzoniae; assembly: GCF_017591425.1. NCBI lineage: Eukaryota > Metazoa > Chordata > Mammalia > Lagomorpha > Ochotonidae > Ochotona > Ochotona curzoniae. The sequence continues at coordinate 43,311,680 of NW_024467119.1, forward strand.
GGGCCCAGCACAGATGCCTAGTGGCTTAAGTCCTCACCTTGAATGCACCAGGAATCCATATGAGTGCCTGTTCTACCCTGGTGACCCCACTTCCCATCCAGCTCCTTGCCTGTGTCCTGGGAAAGCAGTCGGGGACAGCCCAAAGCCTTGGGACCCTGCATCTGCTTGGGAGACCCAGAAGAAGCTCTGGGCTCCTGGCTTTGGATTGTTGCAGCTCTAGAGGGCTGTTGTGGCCACTTGGGGAGTGAACCAACAAATGAAAGATCTTCCTATCTCTCCTCTTAATATATCTGACTTTCTAATAAAAATAAAATAAGTATTTAAAGAAAAAAAGAGAAAGGTTCCATATGTGGTAAAGTGAAAAAAGAATTACATGTGGGATGATCTGCAGGACAAGCCAACATGTATATTTTTGTGCGAGATAACTGGTGCTATGTATTTGATTATAGTTTTTTCTTTTTAAAATTTTTTTATTTATTATTTTTATTGATTACATTGCACCATGTGACACAGTTTTGCATGATTATAGTTTTCTAAGTGTGCTTGCATATACAACTGTTAGGTCCAAGGCAATGGGTTATGATGGCACTGGAACGCAAGCTTAAACAAGGAAAATTCTCTTGATTTTAGAGTATTCTAACATGAGAACATATTTTATGGATTCCACAAGGTGTACCAACAAGCAACCAGAAAGCTATTTGGAAACTTGGAATAAATGGTTGGCTGCTGAAATGTATCACTGTATGGTGAAATAGAAATTTCTGGATATCATAGCTTTCCCAAAAGGAAAAAGTAAGTTTATTAAAAAATAAGAAATGGCTTATGTGATATCTGTGTCAGTGGTTCATATTTTGCACTGTAATTGAAAACTGGATATTTTTGATTAACTGACAAAATTTCTGTCTCCACTGAATTTACTCCCTCTCGCACACTGATGCATCAATTAAGACAAATCCTAAGGTTCAGAGTATATTTCTAGATAGTTTGATATGGTTATTTGAAAAATATAGGTAAGTAGAAAGATATTCTGGAACAATGGTAGACACACATAAGATTTAAGATAAAAGGAAAGGAAAATCCTTGAATGAGATGTCTGGGGAATAGGGAAGTGTGGTGGGTTCCTGTATAGCGGCACCACTCCATGGAACTGAGAACGCTAAATTGGGATGAGAAGAAAGAAAAGACTTTCAAATGAGATTGAGTTCTTGCTTTGAGTGCAATTATTCTAGATTATCTCTATGCAATTGTGTCTTTTGTGTAAGAGTGAGGCAAAGGGACATTTGACAGCAAAGAAGGTCATGTGACAGAAACTACTGGTGGCAGAAACAGAAAGTGTTCTGGGAAGCTATCTTTGCAGGCAAGGAAGGGACCATGATCCAATGTATGCTGGGAACATACCTTTATACATCCACAGAAGGAAATAATGGGGCTATGCTGTAGAGGGACTGGAGAGAGGTTAGCTCTGGCAAAACATTGGTGTTCGCCTGTCAGTTTCAATTAAAAAGATTAAAGTTTTATTAGATTTTGGTATAAACAAGCAAAATAAATTATATACAAGATTATGATAGGATAATTTCTTTGGCTTCTATAATAAAAAATATATATATTATAATGATAATATAATGATTTTTCTGTTTCTCAAGATTAATACCAGTCTAAGAAAGGATGGGAGAGGAGACAATTTCTTAATACATTTATATGAAATAAAAATCAAAGGGAGGGCCCGGCGCGGTGGCGCAAGTGGTTAAGGTCCTCGCCTTGCACGCCCGGGATCCCATATGGGCGCCGGTTCTAATCCCGGCAGCCCTGCTTCCCTTCCAGCTCCCTGCCTGTGGCCTGGGAAAGCAGTCGAGGGCGGCCCAAAGCTTTGGGAACCTGCACCCGCGTGGGAGACCCGGAAGAGGCTCCTGGCTTCGGATCGGCATAGTATCGGCCGTTGTGCTCACTTGGGGAGTGAATCATCGGACGGAAGATCTTCCTGTCTCTCCTCTCTGTATATCTGCCTTTCCAATGAACAAATAATAAAAATAAATCTTAAAAAAAAAATCAAAGGGAAATTATAGTTACTCTCTTTCATTTACAGAGAGAATGAGAAACACAGACACACACTCACACACACATCTATACAGTGAGAGAGAGAGAGAGAGTGTCCATTTGATAGCTTATTTCCCAAATGGCTGCAATGGCCAGGTCTGAGCCAGTCCAAAGCAGAAGCTCCTTTCCAGGTTGCCCATGTGTGTACTAGCTTGGGCCATCTTCTGCTGCTTCCCCAGGCCACAAGCAGAGAGTTGAATGGGAAGTAGAGCAGTCAGGGCTAGAACTGATGCCATAGAATCAGCACCTGAGTGGGGTAGGTTGTGCCTGCAGTTGGAGAATTAACCTGTTTAGCCATGACACCAGTCCTATATTCTTCACATCTTCACAGGAATAAAATTGAGATGTCTTAACATCAGTGGGGTTAGAAAGACACTACACTTCAAATGGAACCATTGTTTCTTTGTTTTTACTCATGCTTAAAATAATTACCTCACAATTAATGAGCAGTGTGCTTATTTTTTAAGAACAAAACAATGGTTTGTTTTATAGTTTGCGATGTCTTTGTTTCCATGAAGTGTGGTCACCAGTGCATGTTTGGTGGACTAACAATCTGTTATTTCAGGTCACTGAGTGAGGAAGAATTACTGCATTGTTTTTGATTGCCATTATGATAAGGCTGAGATGATCATTTGAAATATTCGGTATTGTTTGAACACTGAGCTAACTTCTACATATTTGCAGTTACAGTATCCTTTCTGAATCAGTGCAGCAATCCCTGTGACCATAAAAAGCTTCATCACTTCCAAATATGTTGTATTTATTCAAGAAACGTCTCACTTCAATCTTCATCCAGCCTGTTTAATTTACTTCTTCAAGAAGAAACAGATTTCCCACTGTTTTTCCTAGAAAATTTATTTTGGCATTTGACAATGTGATGATGTGACAAAAAACGGAAGCAGTCTGCTCAAAGAATTCAAACATTTGAAGTTAATCAGATGACTTTAAAAACATAATTTCAAACTCTGTGTTAAGGTGAGGTGGAATATTACCGTTTTCCCTATATTCTAACTCTATTGTGTCATGTATGTTTTAACTCAAGGTGTGAGACAGTTTCTCCCCAACCAAACCTTTTGTGCATTAGCCTTCAGATCTGAGCTGAAAGAAAATGATACCAACCTATACAGCTGGCGTGCTCACCATCTGGTACAATAAATGGTTGACGAAATACCATTTCTTGGCATTTGTGTAATCTCTAAATGAACATGAGAAGATAAATTTTTATGTTGAAAGATTATTGAGATTTCCCAAAACTACATAACAAATCAATAACAAAGCAATGCTGAGGCCCACATGTTAGAGACAAGTCCTGTGACTTGTCTACTCATGGCAAGGGTGAGAAGGTAGTTGGGGGTTTTGTGGAGGGGACATGGCCAGAAAAGGGTTAAAATGAGACTTGAAAAGGGATAAGAGAATAAAGGAGTCTGCTAGTTTTTGAGGGCTGCTGTAACACAGTATCACAAAACAGCAGCTTAGTATTTGTGAGTAGGGTTACATTCATAGGCAAATGAGAATAAGAGTTCTACTTAGGGTTTTGGATGCTACAGTTCAATTCACAACAGTGTCCAAAAGGGGAGAGACTTGTTCTCAAACAGTTCTAAAAGGTAGTTGCTGGGGAGGTTTCAGAAGCATCAGCTGGAGACTCAGGCCACTTGAAGATATGAGTAAGGAATAGAGAAGACAATGCTAAGGTCACATTTCACTGTGGTAGCTTGAGGATTTGAAAAATAGACCTCAAATTTGAAGTAAAGGATTGTTTTGCAACTTGTGACTTTCATGTACTCATTACTGAGACCATTGTGGTAGACCAGTAGATGCTTCCTCTGAATATGGAAAGTTGTTGAGTTGAAGGCTGTTAGAAAGCAGATGCGGAAAAACTTTCCACTTTCTCTTTTATTTCTGTAAAAACAGGTCATAGATTTATGAAAATAAGCAATATCCTGTTCCCTTTCTATCAGGGAGCATAAGCATTAGCTCCTGAAGACACTCCTAGAGACACTTACCAGAAGGGAGTAATAGCTGAGGAATCTGTATTAATAGGTTTGACTGGTGAGCCTTTATGTGTCGTTTATTTGCCTTACCTTGAGTTTCTATCTCTAGAAGTTCAAGGGCCTTTCCCTTTGGGCTGTTACTTTTCTAAAAATTTACTTTGTATGTTAGAGGTACTATCCATGCTAAATTCCAAAACTATCCCTCTGAGGTACTCATTTCTCAGGTGGTCTCCAGGGTAGGTAAATTATACACATTAATAAAACACCTTTCCCTCCTCTTAATAATTAATCTTTTTTAAAAAACAGATTTATTTATTTTTATTACTAAGTCAGATATACAGAGAGGAGGAGAGATAGAGAGGAAAATCTTCCGTCTGATGATTCACTCCCCAAGTGAGCGCTATGGCTGGTGTTGTGCCAATCCGAAGCCAGGATCCAGGAACCTCCTCCAGGTCTCCCACATGGGTGCAGGATCCCAAGGCTTTGGGCCATCCTCAACTGCTTTCCCAGGCCACAAGCAGGGAGCTGGATAGTTGTGGGGCCACAGGGATTAGAACCGGCGCCCATATGGTATCCTGGCATGTTCAAGGCGAGGACTTTAGCTGCTAGGCCATGCCACCATGCCCTAATTAGTCTTTTGTTATGGGAGTCTTTTCCAACTAATAATATATAGGGATTCTTCTTCTGCTATGTAGCTATGGGGAAGTTGGTTAGTGATGGGCAGTACTTTCCTCCTGTTGACTACTGGGGATGTCATTGGGAGTTTTATAGGGGGCAGATGACATTTTTTTTTCACTAAAAATTTGAGATTATTTACCAAAAAAGGTTATTGTGAAAGTATGGTCAGATTAAAAGGAGACCAAAATGATGATGGGGTAGTTTGGAGAAAGCAAGTAAGTGAATAGGTCTCCCGCTAGATGCCTGCTATTACATCTATGTCTAATGGGAAGAAGGAGTGGCAATTAGAAACTAGATAATGAAAGACAAAATGAGTGAGAGACATAGGAAAAGGGAAAGAGAAGGAGAGGGGCTGGGAGGAACATTCTTTGGAATTGAAAGTCCAACAGAAGACTTTGGATAAGGGACAGAGCCATCCTACAGAATCTCTCTATGGGGGCAGCCTGAGCCAATATATATCCTTTTCTTCCCTCTTAATAATGTTACTTAGTTGGCCCAATCCAACTGAAAGCCAGACAGTAACCTGCTGCGTGCTTTTCTGAAAACAGCACTTTTACATTAGTTCCCTACCCCACTGCACTCTGACGAAACAAGCACATAAAGCAAGTGAAATTGTGAACAGTGGAACTGAAGGTTCAAAAGAAATGTATATACAATACTTACCGTACTTGAAAAACTGTATTACTTTCTCTGCATTATGATATCTATTAAAAATAAAATTTTAAATTTAAAATTTAACAATTTGTACATACTTTAATCATTTTATTTGAAGGAGATCTATTGCTTAGTTTAGTTTATAAATCCTTGAATAAACCATATAAAAACTCCACAATGGATCACACTGGAGGTCAGTGTACTACAATGCCTGTTTCATATTTTAGAACCATGGAATATGTCAGAGAAAAACAGCACGAACTTTCATGATGCTACTGTAATATATAAAGATGCAGAGTGTGAGAGATCATGCCAGACAGTCTAGGATGTCGAAAGGAATCTTTATTAAACCAAGGGTGGTGATGGCAGTGCTCGCCAGAAATTAGCAAGTGACAAGTCCGTGAAGCAATGAGTCTGAATCTAAACCCTGAGAGCAACAAATGGTCATTACTGTGTAGTCTGTCCATTAATCTGAAGGTCTAGGTCCTGGCTTCCCCAGCAATATAAAGTATCCTAAGGGATGCAGCAAGCAGCGTGGACATACTTACAGAGCTGCAAACATCAACTTTTTCCTGCCTTCTCTGCCCACATTCCACTACTGCTAGGCCTGACCTTTCCTGGAATTCTTGAAAGTATGTGAATTAAGAATACAAAGCCTCTTAGCAATTGTATCTTCATCTACCTACCCAAGCAGTGAACAGAGGGTGAGGAATATAGACTTTATCAGGCCATGTTCAGGGGCTACCTGTTTTTGGAGTCTGTCTACAGGAAGTCAGGGAGCAAGCAGGTACTGGAGAAGCCCAAGAGTTGGAGTTCAAAAGCTACAGAAGCATAGGACGAAGAGTGATAATCATCCTGTCACAGGCCTTTATCGGGGTCTTGCAAGGAGGGGAGTGACTACACAGTAATGCAATACCACCCCCTCTCAGGTTAGATGGGCAAAAGGGTGACGTAGGTGGGGGAAGCATGGCTCTCAAGCTTGTGACCCTAAACTAGCTGCCCAAGACCACAACAGCAATTGATGAGGACAAGGTGATGATATAAAAAGAGGGATGGAACAAGAATTAGCAGAGGTTCTAGTCTTCCTCTCCTAATGGCTAGAAGAATAATGTTACTGCAAGTCACCTAATTGTTTCTCATCTGAAAAATCAGGAAATTGAACTTAATTTTTAGATAGACAATTTTATAGCCTCTAAATTCCCTTTTTTGGCATATTTTGTTCATGATCATGCTACAATCTTTAATATCCTTATTTTGATAATATATTTTTTTTCTCCAAAAGGGGACAAATCATGCTGAAGAACACTACATACATTTGTGAAACTGTGTAAAGATTGCAAATGTGGGTTTATGAAGCTGGCAGTTTGACAAAGAACATGAATTATTTAACTTCGGAAAGTGAAGATATTCCACAATCTCAACTATTTACGTGGCTGAAGTTTGTTGTGACCCTTGAACATTGCCTCATCCCCTTCCTTTCTTCCTTTGGAAAGTTTAATGCCTGGATAAATCCAACTTGTCTCCCAGGTCACAGCTCAGCTGTCAATCAGGGAAGGCTTCCCTGACAGTCTTGTTCCACCTGTTTCATAGAGTCTATTTTCTCTTAGAATCTATGTCTTTTCCTGTATTACACTTGCTGTCATTGAAAGTTGCATGTTTATTTGCTTTTAAAAAAAATGTTGACTTTCTGCTTTCTTTGGTTGATTGGATTTCTGGTGGTAGAGATTGTGTCTGAATTTGTTTTAAATCTGTTAACAATACCTTCCTTAGGTTGGAGGATCATTTTTCTAATGCTGAAAGGAATATAACAGCTATGTTATCGCTATACCTGTAGCTATTATTTCATTAAAAGGAAATTAGTAACATGAAACTTTGCATAACTTAGTATAGTGTGCCAATACAGAGCACTTCAAAAAGTACATAGGAAAATTACAATAAAAGATTTTTTTTTGGTCCCTAAAATAAAATAATGCATTTTTCTTACAATTTGCATTTTTCTGAACTTTTTGAAAGACTGTTTGCATTTATTGCCTAATCATTCATGAGACAAATGGATATTAGAGGCTAGAGGAAAACAAACTTCCTTTGCTTAGAGCATGAAATATCATCATAGACATGCTTAGGAGGGGATAAAAGATGTAAAGGGCATTTATAGACAGGGACATCTTAAGAACTTTAAAAAAATGTGGATACAATAATACCACAAATAAGACTCTAGATAGTTGATCATTGTAAACCAGGGTTTCTCAACCTCTCCATTGTTGACATTATTTAGGACCAAATAATTCTTTTTTTGTGGCATGCTGTCTTAGCATTGGAGGCTGGTTAGTAGTACCCTTGGATTCTGCTCAGTGGATTCCAGGAACAATCTTCCATCTGTAGCAACCAAAATTGTCTCCAGACATTGCCAAATGTCACTTCAGAGACAAAATTGTCCCAGTTGAGGACCATGATATTTCAGAATTAGTAAACAACAACAACAAAAAGCAAAACCAAACCAAATCAAAGCCAGAAGCAGATATCTTAGGCTACACATTATCTCATTTTAACCTCAAAAATTTCATCAGGCAGGCTAGCATTGTCTCTATCCCACCTAGAAAGAGCAATAAACAGGATAAAGTAAGTGACCACCTCAATATCATGTACTCATAGAAATGAAGATTATGAATTTATATTTTATTGATTTCAAAGTTTGTGCCATTTCCACAAATTCTTTTCAGAGTAGAGATCAGCTCTCCGCCCTGGAGACTGTGAAGCTCTGAAGGTGAGTGGATTGTGTTAAATCATACACTGACACCTTTGTATTGAATGTCACCTCCAGGGAATCCAGGGACTTAACTTCAGATCCTTAGTGGCTGTTGTTTGAACCTTCCCAAACTATATTGTCAAGCATGAGAAGAGAATTTTGAGATCTGCCCTGACACCTTTGATTGGTGGTTTCTAAGAGAAAGTGACTGAATTTTTCTTTGCAATTTATGTTTATATTGGCATCGTAACTTTCACATGGAGAGAAAAAGGGAGAGATTTCCACTTGCTGATTCAGTTCTCAAATGCCCTCAACAGTGGGATCTGCATCAGGCTGAAGCTAGGAGCTAGGAACTCAATCTGGGTCTCCCATGTTGGTGGCAGGGACCCATGAATGTCACTCATCACTCATTACCTCCTGGGATATGCAATAGAAGGCAGTTGAAATGGATTCAGCTCTGGGACTCAAACCTAGGCACTCTGATGTGGAATGTGGCCATCCTGAGTGGCGTTTTTAAAATTGCACCGGAAGCCTGCCCCAATATTTTAACTTTTGAGAATAGATTTGGTCAGGGCAGCACTTCCTGTATTGTTAGGGAAAAAAATTGCTTAATGTTTTTACTTGATCAAACTTGAGCAAGAAAACAAATAGGACAGTAGAGACAGAATGCCAGAGGTGAAATTGACATGCTGACTCACAGAGAAATTGACAATGAACCAGAAGGAGACAAACACACGTATGCACATGGAGCCATAGAGATGTGCACATGGACAGAATCGTACATAACGACACACAATGGGGAGGCTGAGCAATGGGACAGGACCTAGGAAGGAAGGCCTGGAAAGGAGCTGTGTGATGATAGGAGGCAGATGGTTTGATTAAATTCACGCTTCAGCGACTTGATCGAATAATAGCCCTAGTCTCAGTGATGCTCAGGCATTGGTGTGCAGTACGCACAGGGTCAGTTCCCTCATGCTGAGCAGCACAGTGAGTCTGCACAGTGTACGGGAAAAACTCATCCGGATGATAACTCCTTAAGGACACAGGGCATGAAAGCCCCCATTTCCCTCTCTCTCACCTTCTGTCCCCTTCTCAGTTCCCCTCTGGTCCCACAAATCTGAGAGCAACTGACTCAAGTACAAGTCAGGTTAAGTCAGCTGTAAGCAGCTGTGTGCAGCCTGGATGGGGGTGGGGTAGACATGAACTTTCTGTTTGAGAGGATCTTAAAAGTTTGTTTCCCCCAGACCATTCTGATCATTCTAAACTTCTACATGGAGGTACATAGCTCTGGGGCAAGCCCTATCCAGTTTATAGCATCACTGTTACAGTGAAAACCTGACTATGCTGGGAAGGGCTTTAATGCTTGATCCACATAATATTTGATACCTCCCTCTGGAGCAGAAAGCCCCAAGTTAATGTCCAGGATCCAAATATTTTCTAACGGGCTTTTCAGTTGACAGCCGCAGCCAGTCATCAGAGGCTCAATCTAACTGTGTGCAGCTGACAGACCGCAGAACAGTTAACCTTCAAGTGAATAATTGAGTTGACATTGAATGTAGCGGAAGTCACTGTCATAGTTTATAATGAAAATAATTTCTGAATCTATAGCTGTAGTGTCCATTCCAAGTCATCCATGCCTCCTGTTCATCATAATGCTGAAACAAAAATATTAATGCAAAAATTGTTACAGGCATGAGTAACACTTGGGATGGATTTCATGGCAAATCATGTGAATGCCCTGCTCTTTGAGACATCCATGTAGAACTAGAAAAACTGGTCATGGTTTTCCAATCCAAGTACTTACTTGTATCAGAGGGTATGCAGGACCACACATGTTGAAGGACTTTTGCAAGATTCTCTGATAATTTGGCAGCAAAACTGTGACTAATGCCCAGGTTTTCTAATCTTCAACCTGCATTATTTTCAATTAGGCTACATAAATATATTGGAATATAGTAATATTTTAAACAGAAATTGATTGTGTTAGAACATCCACAATTAATAGTGAAGGAAAGTAAATTCATTAAGTGAATACTTAATAAGCAGTGCAGATTTAGTGGGAAAACTAAGAAGTATCTGTTATCTACTAAATATATGCACAGCAAGTATTTGTTGAATTAAATGAATGAGAAATTTTATTATTAAGTCAGGAGTTCCTCTTAGATGCAACAACCACTATATATATATCTACATATAATATATATATAATATAAGTAACATATGTGTGCTTATTTATATTTATCTTAGTGGAGGATGCAAGGCTTGCTACTCAGAAGGTGCCATTTTGGAAGATGTTATTCTTATATAATTAAAACTAATGGGGAATTCACTGAGCAATGAAATGCTAAAGATATAGGATGCACAAGAGATTAACAGATGCAAACCATATGTAACTACTTAAGAAAGTTCACTCTCAGCAAATTTGAAGTTACTCTGTTCTTCCTGCAGAGTCAAGCAAGTCCAATTTCCCAAGTCTCTTTATTTTGGATTTTCTCCCAAAGTATAAAATCCTCCTTCCTGTAAAATTCAACAGCATAGAATACAAAGCCAGGATATTTTGTAGAAATGTCAGGTTATTTGAAGAGAATTACCCCCACCCATCATATTACCTTTAATCAGGATGTTTCATCAAGCATTACAGCAGCAAAATGGGGCAGCAGCAGTCTTCCCTAGAAGTTGGATTAACTTTGAAACGTTGAATGATCCGAATGTTATGTCATATTTTTCAGATAACTAGATTTTCTGGGAGACTTTAGAATGGTAAAAGTTTAATAGGATCTCAATGAATCTTTTTTCCTCCTATTATTCCTTGTATTCACCTGAAATTTCGTTAGATCAACTCATTTCTCAGCTGTGCTCTTGTTTGGCAAACCAGAGTTTGATGGTCTGTCTGTGGTTGTATGTAACCTGAGCATTTAGTCTGCTGTTTATAGCTTCCCAAATGACTCTTTTTTCCCAAGGGCCACATCATCATGACCCTTACATAGCTGAAGAGCAAGGAAATTGCAAAAACTCTTTGAGCATCTCCATTATTCTGAGCTATAAATTGCAAAGCGAACATACAAGGCCAAGATGCTGCTTTGTAATTGTGCCTGCCCTGGATTAACACAAGCCGAGGTAAATCTTACCATGATCATTGTTTGATGACTTTTAATGAATGACAATTTCAATCCAGTAAACTTTCTAAGGTTAAAAAAAGTAATAACAGAGTTCAGAAGGAACCAACACACTATTCTCATATTAAAGAAAGGGTGATAATTTTATTTACTAAAAAAAGAAAACTAAAGAGTCCTCAGGGAGTGTTTTAATATTTTGGCAATATATAGTTCAAGGATTCTATCTTAAATGATCTAAAAGAACAATCCTTAAAAGTGTATGTACATTTAGATTTTTCATATAGTATACATATTAAGTTTCACTAGGAGTTTTCTGTGCACTAACCTGTCTAGGTGATAACTTTCAAACAGTATTACTATAAGTGTATTAGAAGAAAGAGACACATGTAGAAAGATGAAAAATCATGTCTTAAGACACTCAGCTAGGGGCAAAAACATGTTACAACTCAGATATAATTCAAGCATTAAAGGCATTGAAGCTATTCAAGAATATATTTCTAGGCATTGGCATTGTGATGCAATGGGACAAACCATTGTCTGCAACGTCAACATGCCAGTTTAGCCCATGTTTGTATCCTGGATAATCCACTTCTGGCTCAGCTCTTTGTTAGTGGCCTGGGAAAGGCAACAGAGGATGGTCCGATGTGCCATCTGTATGGGAGAGGCAGATGCAGAGCCTGGTCCCTGGTTTTGGCCTAACCCAGTCCTGACCATTGTGGCCATCTAGGCCACAGATGTTGGCTTTCTCTCTCTCTTTCTCTGTAATTCTTTCAAGCAATTAAATCAACCTTTAATATATATATATATATATAATATATACATATATATGTAGTATAGTTTTTTTTGATACTTGAACTCTCAGCAGCCATCTTATACTTTGGGAATTTACTTCAAAAAAATGCTTTTTTTTGTCATATCAGATAAGGCTGTGAAATATAAGTGGTTATTAAATTTCATGAAAATGATTAATTTAATAACTTATACACTGAAATTAGATGGCATACATGTCTTTGGCATTTACTTGTATTGCTTTTAAACCATCTAAAAAATAAAAATCAATTTAAATCTTCAAAAAGATTTATAAACATTATTTATGCCAATTATCCTATTGTTTAACTTTAAATCACTTAAATTCTTAGTTACAATTTGAAACTATTCCCTGTAGAATCTGTTAAGAAAAATAATGCTTTGTTGTATTTCCCCCAAATGATATTTATTTATTCTTAACAGTTAAAATTTATTTAGAGATGAATCCAAAATAAATAAGATGTCATGTTTCATTTTAATTATAAAACTTATGACTTACCTCAGTAATAAAATGAAAAATAACAGAAAATAGAAGTTTGAACATAATGAATGAAACAAAAGAATTTTTTACAGATTAAGTTTTATATGTGATAACATCACAGTTTTTACAAATATTATTTTGTTAATTCAGTTTCTTCAATTATAGGTTCCATCTTTTGGCTGATGCTATTTTCTCAAATCTCTATCACACCAACATTTTTCTTCCCTACTTACATGTTCTGCTGCATCGTCTTTAGTCTGAAGCAGTCATGCTCAACATGTATAGCATTTTAGAGCACCTGAAAACTTAGGCAAAATGCAGGTTGCTTGGTTCCACTTCTGGACTTTCAGATTCAGCTCTTCTGCAGGAAGCCCAAGAATTTGCATTTTGAATTGGTTCCCGGAAGATGGTGGTGCTGGTGCCCTAGATCCAGAGCCAACACATGAGAACGACATATTGGATTTCCGGTCATTTCCACTTCACTTTGCCTCGTAGTACATTGAATACAGATTTAAAAAAAAAATCCCAGTCTTTTCTCTGAGTTTACATTTCCCAAGTTAAGGAAATTTTCATTCATTCATTTGATCCCAAGCAACATCATGATCTTGTGGAGCTGTAATGACTACTCATGGAAAAAAAGATATTTTGCTTGGCTGTCTGAGTATAAACTACTTCCTACCAAGAATATGCCTTGCCTTCTGAGACCACAACAGATTTGGACAAGAAGTGTATTCTTCCTTGAAGAACATTTTCTAAACACAATGAAGTGAGATACTTAGAAATGTAGAGGAATGTCTGTGCCCTGGATGTCTTTCATCTTTGCACGTTGAGAGCTACGTGATTAATTATGTCTTATTTTTCATTAAGGCCAAGCAAACTGCTGAGCTAACCCCTAGGGAACTATTGTAGTGATTACTTTTGGTGTCCATACACAAAACAATTTATCCTCTTTGGAAATACTTATAACTCTAAGGCATTTGGCTACCCATGGAAGCAACAGCAGAATTACAGAAAGTCAAATCAGGCATAGAGGGACATTGGTAGAGCTAGAGTTAATCTTACTGCAATATCTAAACTAGGTTAGTTGTTCCCAGCCTCAATGAATTATGTGACAAAAGGCTGTTGGATATTGAAATTATATGATGGTTTTTGAATTATTTAAAAGCATGATTTATATAAAAGTTAGTGTATTTGATTCTTTAAAAAGATATATTTACTCAAAAAGCAATCATACAGAAAAATAGAGGAGAGACATACACACAGAAATCTTCCACCGACTGACTGCTCACATACTGCAGCCCAGGACAAAGCCAGGTGGAAGATCCTGCATCCAGATCTCTCTGATGGATGACAAGGCCCAGGTCACTAACTAGCAGGGAGTTCATTGGGAAGTGGAGCAACTAGGACTTGAACTAGAGCTCATAGGGTACCCTGTGCTAGAATGCCAACCCATTTTATTTGACTCTTCTTACTAAACATCAAATGTGCCAGACAATAATATCAATGCATTAAAGGCAAAGCTCCCATGAGATCTAAAGTAAAATGTTGACAAGGCAAGGTGGCATTAGCTATTTTTCACCAATCTGGAGCCCCTTAGGGAAGTGTCATTGCAGTCTGCAGCAGAGCCTTTGGCTGTGGTGCTTTCAAAGGTTCTGACTTTCCTACACATTTTCTTTTCCCTGCCAGCTGTGCTTCTTTTGCACACATTCACAAGTTATTCAATTCTTCATAGGCTAAAATAATTCCATTGGAGTAGAGACTCTCTATCCCAAAGACTGATTTTTCTATGAAACACCTCATTGCAGAAGGCAGAGATGTTCTGTTTCTGTGATCAGCCAGCATACTACAAAAGAGGCAAACAGGGACCATCACACAGGGCAGGCAACAATACTGGTGCAAGTGAGTAAGTACAAACAAGAACCTAATAATTCCTTCCTCGGGCCCTTCATTTGCTAAGTTGTCAGCTGTATTCTCCAAATACTGCTCATGAGCTCATCAATCTTTAAACACACTAATTACCACTGTGGGGACCAACACTGTGGGATATTTACACACTGTAAACAGTTCTGGCATTCTTTACAAACAATACTGTGAAAGACCCCTTGGGTTCCAGTGCATTGCTTTTCCTTATTGAACATTTGTTCTTTTGCAAACCTTGGACATGACCATTCCCATACACTGTCCTCATGTGTATGACAAAAATAAAGATGCAATCCCTTGGGTGAAACAAACCAAAGTGTCTTCCCTTCATTTTGCATTGATGCAGTATAATGCACAAACTATGAGGCTCTTTTGCATACAATCAAGATCAATAGCATCTTCTTGTCTCTCAGGAAAGAAGAACGTTTGGATTTATTTATTCTTCTAGTTAATGTTGCATCTGTAAGACATATGCCCATTTTTTGCCATCATTGTATTCACTGTAGTTTTCAATTTATAAAAAATGAACTGCACTACCTCTGGCCATGCTTAGGGTTCTTGCATGCAAAGCTCACACTGGATACTCATGGGTAAGCAGCCCTCAAGGGAAGTGTGGGGGATGCTAACAGGGTCCATAGCCGTGAACAGTAACCTCCTTCTGGTGAATAAGGAAAGCATAATCCCATGGAAGTATGGTTTCAATTTTTCATTGAAGTTACAATCAAACAAATTGCCAGCACACATTTTTCTCTGTCAGATGTTTTCTTTAGGGTATATCTGGAATACCCATGGGGCAGTGGCTGACCTTGTCCCCAGTCAATGTTGCTGCAGACTTTTCTCTTTGCTTTCAAATTAATGTCATCCTTTTCTGCCAGAGGTGGAATATACAGTAGTACTTGCAGGAAAACATCTCTTCCATCCTGTTTGATGGAAAGAATGACACATTATTGGCTCCTCTGTTAGCTTTCTGTGGAGAACTCAGTATGATAAAAATCACAAAAGCCAAGAACCTACAATTTCCTGAACTTCTAGCACTTATTAAAATCATATTCATCAAGGTTGACTCTTGGCTGCTGATTGAACTGATTCTCCTGGAATGAATGGCCTTGAGAGTGTTGCTTTGGGAGCAGAGGATCCTGTGAACACTGCTGGACAAAGTGGCCTCGGGAAACTATGGTGCTGTTTTCAAACTCATGAAACCCAAGTCTTCTCAGGAGAGCTGAACCTGAGTTGGAAATCATTCAGCTCCTTGTCTTTCAGCAAGTGGTGTCACAGGAAATAAGCAAAGGATAATAAAGTTCAGTTGTTTTGATGTCTGGTCCAACTACTATGTCCCTGATGGGTGAAAATCTGCATCAAAGATATGATAATGGACTTGGGAATTGACCATGTTTTTGTTTTTAGCTCATCTCCAAGCAAAGGTGTAATGGAATTGATTTGGCCTAAAGCTCTGGTCATGTGATTCTGTTGGCAACTACCAATGTTATCATCTGGATCATATAATTGTATCTGCACCTTTGAAGGTGTTATTATCCAAGGTGATTGTCCCTATTTTAATTGGAGATTAAAGAGAACCTAAAATCAGTAACAGTTTACTGTTCATTTTACACATTTTTTGAGGAGATAGGTCTATTCAGTACTTAATACCGCATGCTTAACATTTGAAACCATTAATACATTTCAAAGACTAATAGAGAAATAAAGGAGATAAAAGCTAAGATGCGTTTGTGAAAGGGAAGGTAGAGAAGCTGGTACAAAGCCCAGTTTCAGTCAGTCTTCTGGAATGATATGTGACTGCAGTAAGAGGGCTGTGACTGGTTCTCTTCTTTCCCCCTCAGCATTTACACTCCAACATTACGACATTTGTGAATATTAGGAAGGAAAGGGATTTGGGCTTTTGGTGTCTTTACCTATGTGTCAGTGTTTTTATGTAAGTCAAATGCATATAACATATTCAGATGTGAGAATACAATGTAGTATTCATTTCTACTTCCAGACAAAGATGGACTTAGAATGAAACTGTTTACTATATCTTGACAATAGGATGCTGGACTCTCTGCCGTTGTCCATGCCCGCAATGATGGACATGACTGTGTATGAAGAACTATATTTTAGTAAGGATATAGAGGAATTAGGTAAGGGGAGGGGAATTGGGGCTGGGATAAGGGAAATCCCAGGAGCCTATGGAACTGTATCATAAAATGATAATAAACAACAACAATAATAGAAATCTAACTTTAAATTTCTCTCTGGTTATTATTAAGCACCCTTTATATTAAAATTACTAGTGTTACAAGAAATGCCCAGTGCGTTCTTTCCTCAGCTTAGCATAGCCATAAAAAGCCGGGAATCTGTTGCAGACAGAAAAGTTTATTTGCGAAGGGACCAGGTGAGCAGGGAAGGGAGAGAGAAGGGGAAGCATCTCCGGAGAGAAAGCCGGGAGGTGGGGTGCCTCTCAAAAGAGGAGGGAGAGAGAGACGCCAAAGGTTTGAGGAAGGGTCTTGGGATTTTAAGCATTGCTTGACCCCTCCTTGTTGGCTGGGAACCTACAGGTAAAAGGTTCCCCATTGGTGGTCTCTTAACCAGTTAGGAAATGTGTGGGCAATGCTGGTGCCGCCCACCTGAAGGTGTGACCAAGACTTCAGCAGGTCTGGATGGTCTCAACTAGGAGGTGGACAGAAGGAAAGGCACAAAGATTAGAAATAAATTATCCTTTCCCTTGGAATAATCCATCATTGCATGCAAAGATTCAGCATCATTTCAAGCAGGTATTCAACAACTATGTCAATGCTGTGGGACATGTAGATGTTGAAACTACAGGGATGAAGAGGCCCAATTTCACCTGTCTTTAAGGGTTTTTCTCTCTTACAGGAGAGAGAGGGAGACAGAAAGGAGAAATAGTTCACAGCTGTCACAAATGCTTGGTGAGTAGAAAAGCCTGGGAAGTATGGTAGGGGAGGGGTTCAAGGAGGGTTTTCAGAGGAAATGGCAGTTGGTTTGTTTTGCATGTGAACAAATGGAAGGGGAAAAATAAAATGATTGGTATGGTCTGGGGATTTGGGGAAAGGGCTGATTCCACACAAAATTCAGGAAGTAGTGATTTTAAAGATCATGAGACACATTTCTGGGCACAGCATTACCGAATGGAAGATTTTGTTGTTGTTGTTATTGTTAGCAAATTTTAGTTACGCGGTTTCTCTTAGATAGTATGCAGACATGTGATTAGGGGCTTGCTGAAAAGCCATTCTCCTTAGTCTTGTCCTATGTCTAAAATAGTACACAGGAAGAGCATCATGAAATGACATGACCACCACGTAAATAACCACTAACACCATTGCTGTCACTGCTGCCTTGCTGCTGTGAAAATTACCACCCCCCCATCCTCACCAGTGTTAGCATAACTGATGTCAGCAAGGGACGTATTAATGTTACTTCAGGCTCTTGCCTTGCACAAACAGATGCATTCTAGGTGCTAGCAAGTATAACGTGCAAAGAGTGATAATTTTTTTTTTTTCCAAAAAGTGAGACAGTTATTGCACACATGCATGGGAGCCTGGGTTGCTATCCATAGCAAAAACACATCATGAATGAGCAGTGGACTAGAAGATTGTCTGAAAGGAGGAGTTGTGAGGGAGAATAGATAAATAAGAGGGAGGGAGGGAGAAAGAGAGAGAGAGAGAGAGAGAGAGAGAGAGAGAGAGATTTAAAAGAGAGAGAGATAGGCCTGTTCAAATCTGATCTATGGCAAAACAGAGTGAGGAAGCCCCATCCTAGTCGCTGGCCTCCTTTGGGAGGTAGGGGGTGGTGTCTCTCAAAGAGTGAAGCCATCTGAGCTTTTTATGGTACCTCTGCATGTTCCATATGGAGCTCAATATACACATTTTCATGTTGTCCCCTCCCTTTTAGATCCCCAGGGAAATGTACATTCTAGGAAAAGGGGTATTTTGATTGACAAGTAATAGAATTTCATGGTGTCAGGGTGGGCTTGCAGGCACTTTCAGCTCAGGAGGTCTAAACTAGCTCCTTAACTCTGACATCATAGCCACTACCATGAACACACGTAACAATCATTGTTACTGGCTCTTATTCCCACTGCTGTTACTCCTCTGGTTATCATCACCACTGCCACCACAGGCATCAGCACAGGCCACTAGCATTATCACTGTAACTAACCACCACCACTCTCTCACTGTGAACTCAACCACCACCCGTCTCTAGCGTCACCTCAGTCCCTCCTGTTCTTCCTCAAATATTTGCCCAGAGCTTTTCAATGAATGGCTATTCATACTTCCAATCAAGAGTTATCACCTGCAACATAAGCAGTGTAGGTAGCTATTATTAGTGAGGACTAAAAGAAGACTTTAATAGAAAAATCCTCTTCAAAATGGCTAAAGGAAATTCTGTAGGCGCACAAAGGAAAAACTGAACTTCAAGTAAATTTCTTCACAAAAGAACAGAAACAACACACTGATATCTTTTTTTCCTTTCAAGAACAATTACTGATACTTAAAGGTATCATGACATAGCAAGTTAAGAAAAGAGAAAAAAAAGGAAAAATAAATTGCATACAATAAAAGTAAAGTAAAATACAAGTCAAAATCTTACTATCACTCATTGAAAAGCAAAGCTTGTTACTGTGAGCAGAATGAATATGCTGTAGTAATAATCGGGGAAAAATAATAAGGGGAAGACAGGAATGGAAAAGGGGGCGGGATATGTATCATACAAATGTATAATCAACTCATCTTATAAAAATGAAAAATAATGATAAATCTTTAAAAATTAAAAAATAGCAATTGCCATGTGGTTGCAAAATACACAAATAGCTATTTGGAATTTTCTTTGAAGAATAAATGGCATAAAATAAAATGGCAAATGCTCCAGGTCCTTGGTTCCACCTATAATAGTGGGTGTCAGGTCTATGAACCCCAGGGGTGGGGGTTCCAGTGGGCCTGGGTTGTTTGGCCCAGAAACTTTGGCCTGCCTGCGAGGTGGATACTAGCCTAGTGAGCTCCGCTGGTGGGGGACTTGGCAGGGCTTGGTTTGCCTGGACCAGGGCCTTGGACCTGCCTGCACAGTGGGTGCTGGTCCATTAGCCCCAGGGATGGTGTACTCTGCAGGGCCTGGGTCACCTGGCCTGGGTCCTTGTGCCTGCCTGCACGGGGGATGCCAAATCTGTGAGCCCGGGGAATGGAGGATCTGCTGGGGCCCTGGTTGCCTGACCTAGGTCCATGGGCCCACTTGTGAGAACTGGTCCTGCTCAGTGTACAGGATGGAGTGGTGGAAAGCAGGCCTTGGTGCACATTGAGATATGGTAGCCCACTGGAGCCTGCAGAAGGCATCTGGTACCATATCAGAGAATAGAGAACAGAACATATTGGACAAATACCCTAGCCAAACAATGACAGCAAATATTTCAGAGAATGGAGACACTAAGGTAGATTGTATCAGCCAATGGACATTGGAAGGGCTTCCTAATCCAGAGATTGGTGAGATTGACAACATTTCAGAACTGTAGTATCAACCTGGGCAAAACCCTTGGAGAGTGTGCCACATCGAGACCCAGGTTTATATTGGGTGGCCTTTCCCCATCCCCAGGTGCTGGGGTGTTTGGGAAACTGGGTACAGCTTTTACCCTTATCCCTCCCTCCCACAAGAAATAGAAAGTTTGGAAGCAATGACCACACCCACTTTTCCCTAACCCTAGGTCCCTCCCACTCTGATCAACTATGTAAACATCATGTACAAAAAGTCTGTTAATATGATACACTGTAATAAAGATTTATGTAATGTCAAATTAAAAAATGACTAAGAACTGACCTATGATAACGATCTCATGTGACTCAAATGCTTGCTTTTACCTTTGACAAACTATTAAAGACTGCAGTTGAAACTGAGAATGTGAATAAAACTACATATATTAGAAGGCAAGAGTTCTGTGGTTTAAAGTGTCTCACCATTTCTGTCATATCCTGTGTATTTGAAAAATATATAAGAAGCTTCTGTTTGGTGAAAGTATTTCCAGGACAGAGTTAATAGTTAGGAAAAAAAAAAAAACGAATGGAGCAAGTATTTCATAAAACCTCTGCTTGTGGCTTAATTCCAGGAAATGTGTTTGGATTAAACTTGGAACATTTTTTTTTCTGAGATAAAAGTAATTGTACAATTGGGAGCAATTAAACATTACAGTTGGAGGCATCTATGGAGAGAAAAGCTGCTGAACTAACATGATCAATTGCTTCCAGCTTTTGAAAATCATCTGAAATTGCCCCAGTTATATTGTCATCTGTATACATTGCTTTCTGTCGTTCTTAAATAACCACTAAACTAGCTTACTAAATAGTTGTATTATATGAAAACTTCTTGGAGACATCGTATCTTAGAAGCTGTCAAACAATTTTAGGTGCTTAATGGCATTATAGAGATGTTATAGAGGATGATGCATCTGGTCCAGGTGAATGCTGAGAACAACAGCCTGGATTTTAGATGATGAAGCACATGCTGTAAATAGTAGACAGAGATTCCTGCTTTGGAAACATCTGTGACTTGAGAAAGGAAAGGACTTTTCCAAAACAGTAGAGGTAGGAGGATCAGAAGAGGAGGAATTTTAGGCAGAGAAGATAATGTGTGCAAAAATGAAGGGGCATAATAAGAATATGTAGTTTGTTTTAGGAACCACTATAGTAGTATTATCACAGGTAAAAGGGAAGTTTATGAAATGTGTTCAGGGAAAGCCAAACAACGCGAAAGTTTTGTTTGTTAGTAGTTCTCCCATCCATCCTGTGAACTGAAAACAAAAGCAAAAGCCGAAACATTACATTTTGAAGCGTTTGGATCCACTTAACGGGTGAGACACAAGAATTTCATGGGAATACATGTAACTAGGACAAATAGTTAACAGGATAGTCATGTTTGATTTTAGAAGAAAGTCTACCATGGAATTGGATTTTTAACTACATTTAGGTTTGGACTGAAGGAAGACTAAGAAGGGAGCTGGAATAGGAAGAATAGAGTAATAAAGGAAATCATGAACATAAGAATTTTGGAGTGTGTGTGTGTGTGTGTGTGTGTGTGTGTGTGTGTGTGTGTGTGTGTGATATGCTGAGCTCCTTGGGAATTCAGATCCATTAAGTATGTGCAGAAGGAAAGATATTCTTAATGAGTTTTTATGATCTGTTAGAGAATAATTACAGAATCCTGGTTTGCAAGCATTTTATTAATATACAACTAAAGTGCCTGGATAGAGAGGCTGTATTACCATTGGAAAACAGATATAGAACTTTGTATTGGAGAAGTGGGACCATAACTAATGAACTTCAACCTTCCAATTTTAAAAGCATGTGTTTAGATGTTTGGTACTACGTGGCTATGAATTGACTTATCCCTGAGAGAACTATAACTTCTATGATAGATTGAGGAGGTAGAATTGTTTGTAAAGTATGAATAGTTTGAGGTTATTCAAGGTGGTTATTTAAGAATATTTCAAAAACATTTCTGTCATTTTGTTACAAATGTGTAGTTAATATTTTCAGTTAAAATGCTATTTTCTTCCTTTCTCTTTACTTACTTTTTCTTTCTGTTTCTTTTTTCCTTTCCTTTCCTTTCCTTTCCTTTCCTTTCCTTTCCTTTCCTTTCCTTTCCTTTCCTTTCCTTTCCTTTCCTTTCCTTTCCTTTCCTTTCCTTTCCTTTCCTTTCCTTTCCTTTCCTTTCCTTTCCTTTCCTCTCCTCTCCTCTCCTCTCCTCTCCTCTCCTCTCCTCTCCTCTCCTCTCCTCTCCTCTCCTCTCCTCTCCTCTCCTCTCCTCTCCTCTCCTCTCCTCTCCTCTCCTCTCCTCTCCTCTCCTCTCCTCTCCTCTCCTCTCCTCTCCTCTCCTTTCCTCTCCTCTCTTCTCCTCTCCTCCCTTCCCTTCCCCTCCCCTCCCCTCTCCTCTCCCCTCCACTTCCCTTCCCTTCTCTTCCTTTCTTCATCTACCTTGCCATGCCTTGCCTTGCTTTGTAAGAGTCAAGCTTCTCTGAATATGTTGACTGTGGAAGGAGAAGTCTCAAGCCACAGCTTCAGCAAGGGAGCTTCCTGGAGTAACCATTGTAAATCAGCTCCGAATTTGCTTTTCAAAATACTAAAATAAGATGAATAACTCCACAGAATTTCTCTAGGACTGTTTCCTTCCCCTTCCTCTTCCCGATTTATCTTTTTTTTTGAGGTATGACTAAAGCATAGAAGATTACATTTGAGGCCAGAGTTGGTAATATATACAGTGTATTCAAGGACCTGAAGATGTTTATAAGTTTTTGCTATAATAAAACAAGGCGAAGAACAGTAACATTTTGCTTAAAGAAATTTTTTTACTGAGTTTGTTGAACTGGCTAAACTGAAAGTTCAAATTCAACAGACTTTTAAATTTTGAACTGTAAGAATGATGGTCATTTTGAAAATCCAGATGGTTCTTAGTCTTAAGATGTAAGCTGAAATTTCTGTCAGCCACATTTAAGAGTGATAAAAAAATGTTAGAATTGGCAACATAGCACCATTTTATCCAATTAATGTCAACACAATACAGGAAAATGACAAATAAAACATTTATCCCCTTTTAAAGTTATTGACTAAGTTTATTCTATAAACAATTTCTTATTGAGACACTTCATTCAGAATATATGAGTTTAGCAATATTTAATCATTTGATATGCTGGTCATTCTGCTATGGGCTTTAAGTCTGTGATCATACTTAGTTTTTGTAGCAATGTCATAAAGCCTGTATTATAAAATACATATTTTTTCATGAAGTTAGAGAGGGTCAAATGGGCTAAATAAATTGCCCGGGGGTAAATATATGATTAGTGAGACATTGTGGATTTGGAATGTGTTTGTAATTATTTTTTCTGGTTCTATTGACTATTCTTTATTCTTTATGTTATAATCCAAGAAAAAATAGTGGTATATCTTCTGAAGCTTCACATAGGAAAGAAAGTATCACAGGAATAAAAGTGTCCTTTATACACCTTATTTGAGTTTTGAATAAATGAAATACCATGTTAGATATTCTTTATAATTTTGTTTCATTGTTACAATTATGATATTTAAAAATGTCCACAGCTGGTGTCTGACTGTTGGAGTTCTAACAGCACTTCATTTGGATAAGATTCGCTCTCCCTAGTCAAGAGAAATACCAGTTGTCATTCTAATCAGGTACAGAATACACACCCTAAGGGAAAAAGTTTTCAGCTTTTTGAAATTGTTCATGAGGATTTTGCAAGCCACCTTTAAGTTTTGCAATAATGAGAAAAATTGTTTCCTCTTTTGTTCTTTCTACTTAAAACCAGAATTTTAACATTTAGAAAGTGCTTAATTCATTCGTGGATGAAATGCAGAAGGTTTGACACATGATGTGATGTGACAAAAGGTGAGAAGTGTCTAATTTGTTCATCTTGTTGTGTTCAGCTGTGTGCTTGCACCGTGGGATGCATCCTGGAAGACTATTCTTTAGATCTACACGAAGCCTGTTTAACAGAAGTTGTAAGAAAGGCTGCAAGAGCAATGTTTACATCTAGAGGTGGGTGTGGAAAATCCTTTAAGAAAAACTAATTGATTTTCATTCTTTGATTCTCTACATATTGATTCACTCAACAATAATTTTTTGAACTGGAATTGGAAGCATGAACAAGTAAGAATCTTCTAAGATCATGGTCCAGTGAGATTTCGCTTTCCTTTGGCTTTCTATCCCTATCATATATATTATGCTGACCTCTTTCTCCCACTTTCCATGTGCTTTGTTAAACAACGGAGATGCCATATCCCAGAGTGTAGAGAGCAAGGAGTGTCCACCTAGCTCTTACGCAATTAAGGTGGAGGCTAAGGATGACTATAAAACAGTGTGAACTCTCTGCCGAGCCTTTAAAGCAAAGTTTGTCCAATAGATGATAGAGAACTGAGTCACTTGAACTAAAAGGGTTTTTCCTGAAGACTTTTAATGCCTTCTAAAGTCAGAGTATAACTAGCAACTAAAACCTGAGTCATCTGTTTTGTTTGATATTCCCTCCTTAGAGTCCCCAGGGATTGTCCTGTTTCTGTATAACCCAGGGAGAGAACTTCCCAGGTTTCAATCTTTCATTGTAAGTTGCAGTAAAGCCTTTTGTAGTCCTTTGGCTTGTGTCCAGCTATCCTGGGGGGAATATAGAAAATTTGCTAGGTTCAAATTTGCAGAAGAGCAGTATTCTCTGAACCTAAAAGGAGGGAAAATTCCTAACTCCCAAAATTATTTCACCATAAAGTTCCAATGTTTGAGCGTGACAGTTCTAGCGTGAGCAACTTAGTCCACTCTACCTGAGACAGTCCAAGTTTCCTCCCCCCCTCACATTTTCTTTCTTTCTTTCATAATTACACAAAGTGAACAAATGACATGTGTTTCTCAACACAGACTTAGGAGTTTAGTGATATATCCCACTGCAGCCTCCTCCCTGGCACATCCCCACATCCTTACTTCTTTAGTTTTTTCTAATTTTTACAGTGGTATAATTTCATTTCACTTCACAATCACAGAATTAACACTACATGAAGGAAAGAAATTAAAACCTCAACCAAAAAAATAAAGACAAAATCCTGCTATTCCTTAAGAATATAGACAAAAATTGCTGTGATTAAAACGTTTAACATGTAAGTTACTATTTTAGCCATTTTAAAGAGTTTTAAACAATTCTTAAGCCCTAAAAATCTCACAGCTAACAAACTTTTGTTGAATGTATGTGTGTGTGTGTGTGGGGGGGGGGTGCGGAGAGACCTAGGTACTATTTCATTTGATTTTGTTTTGTTTAAGATTTTTGTTCTTTATGATGCAGTTCAATAGGTTCAGGGATTTCCCCTACACGCTCTCCATTTACTCTCCCTTACCCCCAACTGTTTTCTCCTATGTTATTGCCATAGTTCAGTCCTTCAGCAATAGTCACAAATCCATCATTCTACTATGTAAGTGTATCATGACATTGTAGATATAGATAATGCTAGAGAGTCCAGCATCCTACTGTCAGTATATATTTAGCAGTTTCATTGGGAGTCCACATTTTTTCAGAGGTAAATATGCATACTGCACTGTATCTTCCTTTCTTGGTATTTTAAAAGCGAAAGGGCTATATTTCAACAGTTCTCATCCGTTTTTGGCAAGCTGGGACAAGCTGTGTTGTACAGAAATAGACGTTATGCAGAGTTAAACAGGACAAATGTTTAGGTAGCAAGGCTGAAGAAGGCTTATTTCAATCCATGATTTCCCAAGTCTTTTATAAAGGATTTATTTTATTTGAAAGGCATAGTTACATAGAGAGGGAGACACAGCAATAGATGAGATTTTTCATCCACAGGTTTACTCTGCAGGTGGCCGCAATGGCCATGGTTGGACTAGCCTGATGTCAGGAGCCAGGAGCTTGCTCTGGGTTTCCCACATGGTTGCAGGGGCTCTGGGTCTTGACTTACCTTTTATTGCTCTTCCAGGCTCTTTAGCAGGGATCTGAATTGGAAGTGGAGCAGCTGGGACTCATACTCCTGCCCGTGTATAGCACAATGCTGCCCCACCCTCAAGGTTTTTCTGGGAGTCGTGTGTTACTGTTGAGTAATGGAAAACAGGAGATGTGTTCATGTAGAAGGTTTCCATGGACCATACCTAGAACTTAGATACATTATGTCCTCCACATTTAAACATCAGGAATTAACCAGATTATACAATATCCATAGATTCCTGGTCTTCTCCACTTCCCTGTAGATACTAACAGCCATAGGTGCTTAAACCCCTAACATAAAATGACCTAGTATTTATAGGAAACTTGGCACATCTTGCATGTGTCAAATCATTGGTGACTAATGACATGTGTAATACAATGGGAGTAGTTGTTATATGGCATTGCTTTTGCGATAAAGAGAGGAAAATTGTATGTGTTCACTGTGAATGCAACCACTCTACACCTGACTGCATAGTGCATGGCCCAACTCACGGTTGGCTGAATCTGTTGTTGTGAAATCAACTCAAATCAGCTCAAATTGTGCAACAGATTCAATGGAGAGTAAAAAATGCATCCCAGTTTTGTGACCAGGAGAAAAGTGGAACGATTTGATTAGCAACTACCCAATCTCTGCTTCACAGTATGTATCCACCAAGACCTCTTAACATAATGCACTTATATTGTTATCCGAGTCTGTTTGCTCAATTCTTGTTTTATGATTTTTTTAACTACAAATTGTTGGGCAAAGGACTTTGTCAGTAATCCTAATGGCTGTTATTATTCCCCAGCTACAACTTAACAGCTTAAAAGAAGTCATATTTAGTAATGCAAGTTTCCCTTTAGGGATACAACATCGTTTTTAGCTGCATCCCTACTTCCATTTAGTGAAAATGTGTTCAAGATACAGTGAGAGAGATTGCTGAAGGGCGACTTTAATGAAAATTAAATGGAAGCATTGAACAAGAGCCATAATTCCTAGACAGTTTCTCACAGAACACTAGACTTTGGATATGCCTGAAGAGGAGAAGAATTTTCTTTGTCTACAAATGTTTAGAAATCTAATCTCTCACATCAGTGTTCAGTGTTCACGATACATATGAGTACGTAATCCTGCCATTTATTTTTTATTTTTTTTATTGTTGCTTACATTGTATTATGTGGTATAGTTTTATAGGCGCTGGGGATTCCCCCCACCCCTCCCATACCCCTCCCCCCATGGTGGATTCCTCCACCTTGCTGCATAACCATAGTTCAAGTTCAGTTGAGGTAATCCTGCCATTTAAAAACCCTGGTTTTAATCTCATCTTTGTGAACACTTGTCATGAATCTCTGTTTTTGAGTTCCATTTACTGTTGTGATACCACAGTGGGCAAATTCCATTTGCCTCCAAAGCAATCAAGCATCATAATGTACTTCCTGGGAAGCAACAGGTTAATGGTTCAAGCACACCAGTCCCTGCCACCCATGTGGGAAATCTAGACGAATTTCCTGGTCTAGATGGATTGACCTGGTCTAGCCCTGGCTGTCAAGGACATTTGAGGGGTGAACCAGTGGATTGAATCTTTCTCTTTTTTTCTCTTCTCTCAGTTGCTCTGCTTTGCAAATAAATGCTTTAGCCTAATGTAAACTTTAGCTTTATTTTCCCCAGGCAACCAAATTCACTCTAAGTTGAGTGTCCTTTATTCTATATCCATTATCTTATATTTTTATTAGAACTCTTTTTTCACTTTGTTCTTAATTTTTGATCAGACTCTTCTGCTAATCCTCAGTCCCTCCATTTTTTTAAAAGATTTATTTATTTATTTATTGGAAAGTCAGATATACAGAGAGGAGGAGAGACAGAGAGGAAGATCTTCCATCCAATGATTCACTCCCCAAGTGAGCACAATGGCCAATGCTATGCCGATCTGAAGCCAGGATCCAGGAATTTCTTCCTGGTATCCCACACAGGTGCAGGGTCCCAAGGCTTTGGGCTGTCCTCGAATGCTTTCCCAGGCCACAAGCAGGGAGCTGGAAAGGAAGTGGAGCTGCCAGGATTAGAACCGGCACCCATATGGGATCCCGGGGCGTTCAAGGCAAGGACCTTAGCCACTAGGCCATGCCGCCGGGCCCAGTCCCTCCATTTTGTTTGCATTTGTCTCTTCAGATTCTAAAACTGAATCTGAAAGAATTTCTAAAGTCAGAAGCATTTCTCATGTGACTGGGGAAATGTTCTTTAGAAAGTGATAGCAATTAGTAATCACACATTAGATGGCACCCATGTGTATTTAGCTTTATAAAAATTCTTTTACTTTTTAGTTGGAAAAATAGATCAGATTTACAGAGAGAAGGAGAGACAGACAGCAAGATCTTTCATCTGCTGGTTCACTTCCCAAGTGGCCACAATGGCCAGAACTGAGCTGATCTGAAGCCAGGAGCCAGGAGCTTCTTCCAGGTCTCCCACGCAGGTGCAGGGTCCCAAGGCTTTGGGCCATCTTCTACTGCTTTCCCAGGCCATAAGCAAGGAAATGGATTTATTTAGATTTTATTAAATCATTTAGCAGTTAAATTTTTAATTATTCAATTTTAAATTATTGAATGAATTCAATGCAATGTGTAGATGGAACTCTAAGAACACAATGACATTCTCATCCTCCCTTGCTTTCTCCATTTCTTTCATCCTTCCACTTTTCTCCTTTTTCCTTCTTTTTCTTTTTTTAACTATGTCTTTTTAACTGAAAGGCAGATTTACAGAGATAGAAGGAGAAACAGAGAGTGAGGTCTTCCATACATGAGTTCACTCCCCAAATGGCTGCAAGGCTAGAACACAGCTGATTCAAACCCAGGAACAAAGAGTTTCTTCTAACCTCCTAGAGGGGTGCAGGGCCCAGGCATTTGAGCCATAGTTCACTGCTTTCATGGCCATAAGCAGAGTGGATTGAAAGTGGAGCAGCCAGAACTAGGATCAGCATCCATATGTTGGTCAGTGCTACAGGTGGAGGACTAGCCTGTTACATCATGGTGTTGGCCCTCTGTTTTTTCCTTTTGAGACAATGCATTTTAAATTTACAGTGTAGTAAAAGGCTTAATGACTCACAGAATAAGAAGCTTAACTAGTAAAAACAAAATAGTTTAGTGGAAATACAATGGCTATAAGCAATAATTGAATGGAAAAAGGATTATTTCACCAATTTACAGTATATTATAAGGAAATCACAGATCATTAAAACTGTAGTAGTACAACATTTTATAACCATTGGTTTACAAAGGAATAAAGTAAAACTTAACACAATTATATATTCAGTGATATTGATACACATGGACATTTTTGTTTTTGTGTTTTAATAATTGTAGCTATATATATTTTAACTTGATGAAAAATTTGTGATTTTTACAGCAGCATGGAAAACAAAATAGATCTTGGCTTTTGTTTTAAATATGGCCTTGCTTATTTGATGTACTATGATTCTGCTTACATATAAACCAAAATTGTTTTCTGTTGGACTTCTTTTTAAAAAAGATTTATTTTTATTGCAAAGGCATTTGTACAGAGAGGAGGAGTGACCATCTGCTGGTTTATTCCCCAAGTGGCCGCAATGGAACCTATCTGAAACTGGGAGCCAGGAGCTTCTTCCAGGTCTCCTACATTGGTGCAGGATCCCAAGGCTTTGGGCCGTCCTTCACTGCTTTCTTCGGCCACAAGAATGGAGCTGGATGGTAAGTGGAGCAGCTGGGACATGAACTAGTGCACATATGGCATCCTGATGCTTACAAGTTTAGAATTTAGCCACTGAGCCATTGTACTGAGCCCTTTATGGGATTTCTGAATTATGTGTGTGTGTACGTATATATTTATACACGTATTATATATATATAATACGTGTATTATAATATATATATATAATATATATATATAATATATATAATATATAATATATATATATATTGCAAAGGTGTACTTGCCCACCATAATATTTGGAGTAACTTGAGATGTATAATCAATTTAATTTGATATTACATTGTTTGGGATAATTTAATACTGTCTCTCTCTTCCCTATTTTTGCAGTATGATTACCAGTATCTTTGAATCTCTGTGAATTGGCATTGGCTCATTGGGATTCACTGTCTGGCTTCATGCCAGGACACTGGCTGATCTTGGAAGACAGGAGGGACTGTCAATCAGTACCAGTTGTGCAGATGAATCTCTGCCAACCACCAGCACCAGGCTACTTTCAAAAAGACTTCTTTAAAAACACACAGTCTAGTTGGTGGTGATGGGATGTTCTTTCCTTCTCATTAAACTATTTAAATTTGGATTAAGACCACAAGAAATCAAGATTTGGAGGGCCCATCTTGTGTTGCTGGTTTGACCTTCTTGAAATCAGCAGGCAGCGCTAGTGTTTCAGGACTATTTGACTTAAGAATCCCAACACAGTTCACTTCCATGAAGCATGTCTTAAATTATCTGTGACTGTGATGCCAATATGTAACTATTAGTCACATATGGCTGCTGACATTCGAATTCATTAACATTAAACAAAATAAATAATTCCACAGACACACTAGCTAAATTTTAAGTGCTCAGTAGTCACATACTGGTAGTGGTTACTCTATTGGATGGCTTAGGTTATGTAATATTTCCATCGCTGATGAAAGTTACAATGGAAAAGACTGATCTTGGGTATTGTTATTTCTAGAGGCAAACATCAAGGACAAAAGGCTAGAACTGCATCCTTGATTATTAGTCACTTTAATGTATTTAAATCAGTCTGATACTCAAATAAGAGATGCTCTCTGCATAATTATGTCATCTACTGAAAAAGAATTATTGGACAAGGAGCTAGGGATAATTTGGAGACTGTTCCAGCTGTAACGTTATGCTCAACGTTACATAACGTTATGTTATATTTAAGTCATTTTACCTATGGAAATTTAGAGATGAGATATGAGGAGGTAAGAGTTAACACAGGAAGCCTGACGACTAGTCTAAGAAAAGTCTGCTTGTAAGGTTAGCCCTTGGATGGCATCTGGGAGCTTGGATTTTAGGAGGGATAGCACCATTTCTTCTGGAGAGTATTGCACTGCGCCAAAAATGATGTACAAACAAATGACTTATGTTGAATACCACTTTGCTTTTGGAGTATTTGTATCCACACACAGCAGAGTGCCAGCACTTCATACTTTAGTACAACTTATTACAAGTGTGTCCAGTGTGATTCCACTGGGAGATAACTCTGGAAGCTCATGCCTCATTTCCCTAAGTCTTTGAACTGTATTCCTTTTTCCTTTGTTGATATTTCTCTGAGTCTTTTTTTTTTTCTGTAATAAATCCTAACTACAACTATATGCTGGGCCCTATGTTACGGACTTGTGGATTGTCTTGGGAATGCTTATCACAGTTTGCAATCATATTGAAAGGGTAATCCAAAGTCTAAAGCTTGAAAACGTTCGAATCCCAACTGCCAGAGCCACATACTTGCTAGTGATTATTAGAGTGAATCTGGTGAGCAAGAAAAAGCAGACTGATTTATTCAGAAATATATAAAATAAGGTTAGCTAAAATGAAGCTGGAAAGTTATCCAGTAATTGAATAATTTATGTCAAAATGTTTAAGATTTAACTGTATAATTTTGCACATGTTAACTGGTAAAACTTTTGAATCTCAGTAGTATCTTTGGTTTACAGAAGAAACCTGGTCTAAAAAAAAGAAGAACTTCATACTTTTTGTTAAACAGGGTTTTGTTTGATTTTTTTGAGGAATTCTTTTCTCTTAAGTTTTTAAAAATTCTTATTTTCCACAATACAG
This sequence comes from Ochotona curzoniae, assembly GCF_017591425.1. NCBI lineage: Eukaryota > Metazoa > Chordata > Mammalia > Lagomorpha > Ochotonidae > Ochotona > Ochotona curzoniae. The sequence continues at coordinate 43,343,431 of NW_024467119.1, forward strand.
TTTTGTAGGTATGAGGATTGCCCCTCCTCCTTCTCCTTGCCCGTTCCCCCTCATCCACCATTTTCTCCCATAGGCATGGATTTTGGATATCCCCAGAAAAAGTTCCAAAGCTGCCTGGAAATGTAAGCCAGAGTGGTTAAGATAAGAATTTCAGTGAAACAGAATATCAGTCATCCTTCCTTGGATCAAGTTTAAAGAAACTAAAGAGTCCTCTTAACACGAGTCCCTGGATATGAATTCATCTTTCCACAGCAGGTTTAAGTGTCTGAAGATCTTAGACTTGACACGTTTGGGTGGATCTTGGCAGAGGCAGAGAAATATGGTCTTGGCTTCTACTGCTGGGAGTGGGAGCCGAGTATTCTCCTTTTATTTTAAAAGTCACTTTAAAGAAGTATCTTCTTGCAGTGAGTGATTTCCTAGCTCAAACATCAAAATCTACATAACCATGAAAATCTGTCTCATTCCTTGTTATGCAATTCAGTCATCTCCAAGTCCCAATGTCAACTCACCCACTCCTGTCATTCTTACCATCCATTTTTTTTTACAGCATGACCCAAGGGAGAATAAATTTTTGATTTCCTTAAATAATGTCTGGCGGCATCATTCTCTTCCCTTTCTCTGCTTTTGTCAATCAGAATCCTTACCCAAAGAAACAATTCTGGAAGATTGGAATTAAAATATCTATGAGTTTCAGAGCATTTAGGGTTCTATGTTTGGGCACATTTTTTTTTCCTATGGTATGATCTATGGGTGTCAATATGACTGCAGGGTCACTTAAAAATATACCAAAAGAAGAAAAGGGGGAAAAAGTATTAAAATTACAAATTGTAAAACAGCATACTAATTAAGATTATACATGTGTGAAACTAGAATACATGGGTTAAAATCGCAACTCCTCTACAAATTTCTATTTGACTTTGGGCAGTTTATCTAATCACTCTGTGCCTGATTTCATAATTTATAAAATGCAAAAGCAGATTCAGTTTATTGAGATATTCTGAAGATGGTATGTCAATATGTGCAAATTGCATGGGACATTTTATAAATGCTGTATAAATATGGTGGCAGAGTTATTGGCAATCGATACTGGGATGGAAGTGAAGATGAGAAACATGTTAATATTATGCTGGGATAGCAGGTGTAATGTAACTGCCAGGGCTCAATATGATGATTTTTAAATTTTGCTTGATGGAAACCTCAGGGGTTTTTCAAGAAGTCAGATCCTTTTTTTTTTTAATTTTATTAATTGTATTGCATTATGTGACACAGTGTTATGGGCATTGGGATTCCCCCCACCCCTTCCTGAAGCCTCTCCCCATGGTGGATTTCTCCACCTTGTTGCATTACCACAGTTCAAATTCAGTTGTGGTTCTTTCATTGGAAATATTTACCAAGCATAAAGTGTCTTATTATCCTAGTGGGTTCAACGATTTCTTGGTGAGACCATCAGATTTTATACAGATGATACACTGTTATAAACTGTCTATTATAGAAGAAAATGAAACTGCACTCCAAGTGTTAGTGCCAGAGAAAAACAAAACTTAAGCTGAATCACAGGTGTGCACGCAGACTGAGCTGTCTTCATCCAAGATCTGGGAGACAATTCTTAATGAGGACTAGGCAACAACCTCTTAACACTTTTAAGTAAGTGTACATCCCGAAATGTTGAGAGTAGGAACCCAGAGGACTTTATTTAAAGGTAGAGTTGAGTTTGATTCCTAATGGGCCACTAATGACAAAGAAGCACACAGGAGCTTTTCCAATACTTTGTCAAGTATTCTGGCTTTTCACTTTCATGTGTGCGATTATGCTTTCCTCAAAAATTATTATATGTGATTACTCAACTTATCTCAGATTTCACTCAGTACTTACTGTTTTCTTTCAGAATGGTCTAACCCCAGATGTCATGGATATGCACTTCATTTTTTTGGTTAGTTCACAATGATTGCCAATATTTCTTTCTTGTCTTTAGTCCTCTTATTTCCTTGCAGGCATTTACTGGCATTTAACAGAAGAAACAGGGTGACTTCTTAGGTGGCATAATTCTTCAAAACATGTTCACTTTCAGGAATAGCTTGACAGATGATAATGGAACAGGCTGGACATCAATAGTGCCCAAACTGAAATAAGAATTAACAAAAGCCCCTGTCACATTTTCATCTTGGAATAGGAAATGGGCTGTTACAACATCACTTGTGTCTATTTGGTACTGTCATTGTTTACTTAATATGCAATTATATAAAATTAATATTTTTCTAAAAGTTTGAAATTGTTACTAAAATGAGGAATCATTTGCAGACGAATAAAATCTTTCATAACATTCTTTATCTGTAAGGATGCTGATACATAAAAGGTGTATGTTGTTTCACTGCTAGCTGAGTAATATTTTTTTTGAGTTGGTTTTAAGAAACTTGTAAAGTTCTAGTGTATTAATATAATCTGAAGGATTGCCCATGAAAAGGGAACAAATGATTGAAAAACAAAAAATAATTAGCAAAAGTATCAAAGTTAAATCAGCATAATAGTCCCACTGCTCTACTAAGGAAAGGCTAGTTGAGCAGAAATAATGAAGTTATTTAGATTTTTCTCCTTTTTTCTTATGAAAATAAGAGACAAAGTTAAAAAAAAATAGGAAGCATTTGAAAGTTGCTAAACTTTGACAATGAGTAGATGTCAATTGAGAAAGGTGAGGTCCAGAAAAAAACAGAGAAAAAAGTAACCTGTGAGATTTCAGAAATGAAAGAATTTCAACTAAAAATGTCAAAATACTTACTCATTAATATTCCTTAAGATTTTCATATCAATTGGATAATCTAGTCCATGTGTATGGACCACAAATCACTATGCACAGGATCAGTTATATTTCAGATCATATCGTGGAAATATGTTTAGGAAACAGAAATTATACATTTTAGAAGTTTGATTAAATTCATGTCATTAGTCATATATCATAAATTGATGTTGATTGAGTCCTTACTATGTTCAAGATTCAAGGTAAACGCAAATCCATATGTTTCGTGAGTATGTTTGCTTTGATCCTTATGACAGTCCTATGAAGTACGTATCACTGCTGTCTCCGAGGCCCGGGGAAGTTAAGATCCTTACCCTGCATCTCATAACTAGTATGTGAAAGCACAAAAGTTCAAACATCATAGCTCACATCCATAACTCTTCTTCAATTCTACCTTTGGCACCACTATCAGACAGAGATTTAATTGTGAATACAACTCTTAGATTCATACTAAATGTTTCATGACTTAATACATGACACAACCAACACATCTAAAGACAGAATGTCACAAAATCTTGCTTCGTTGAACAGATTCACAAGTCTAATGTAGATTTAAAATAGCATGTGTATGTTTATGAATGTTTATATATTATTTGTGTCAGCCAGAAATAGAACCAAGTATTAAGTGTCAGGACCAATGCCAAATAAATTGAAGATGTCAGAAATAGCTAAAAGCTCAGGATGAATTACAGTGATTCTTTATGGCACTCTGGGGTATTCCTAGAGGAGGTTTCCAGCCCAGCTCTCAGGCAATAAACTCCATGTAAGTCATCAAATAAATAAATGTAGCACTACATAATTTTGTGTGTGTGTATTGTCTAAAAAATGATTTCATTTCAGAGGAATAAGACTTCCACATTTGCCATCAGGTTGTAGTCTATTGCTTTATTTTTTTAAGCTAAAATGTAAACTTTTATTTAGGGAAATGTTCAAGCACAAACACATAAAAAATAGTGAATGGTTTTAAGCATGTGCTATCTTTGCAAAACAAACTAACTGTCCACTTCTAAAAACATGCATGGTTTTGTTGACAGTCAAGCCTTAAGTTTAAATCAGAGGCAGAGTATTAATAATTGCAAAAAAAAAAAAATTAACGAGATGAGCACTGGCTACTTTGTTCATGAGTCTATTTGTTTTTATAAAGAAAAGATTATGGATCAGAAAATCTTCCTCTTAAAGTTCTTTATCGAGTGAAGAAGTTAAATATTAACCATTCAACATTTCTTAGGCATACGCTGACCCTGGAGGTAAATGCAGCATTGCCTCAGAAGACAGCAGCTGCTAACTGGTCTTTATTGAATGAAAGGCTCTGAATGGCCACTCTCAGTGAATATCACGCTCAATTCTGTGAAGGACACACTGGCCAAACTGGGGTCCTACCTGGATCTCACCTGCTTCTAATATTTAGGTTGATCATTTTCACCATTTATTAGGTTTTATGTTCTAACTCTTAGTTACTTTTATTAAAATGGTTCAATGTTGAGGAATCATTTGCTGGTCCATAATACTAGAAACCATTCTGTCACAGAGTTTTAGACTACGAAAAATAATGTAGACTGGAATAGGTATTTGAAAATATGTCAATGGGCCAATCAATAAAGCATTATGTAGACGGAATACAAATAAGTCTGTTGCACAAAACTGAGGCATTCATACTTCTCCAAGGCTAAAGACTAGGTTAGTTTTTATGTCCTTCAAAAAAACTACACTTCTCCCACCCCACAATGCTACCAACACAGACAGTAAAAATAATGCCAGGCCCTTCATAGGGGACTGTCCCACATATTACTTTTTTGGCATAGATGATCTTCACGGTGTGATCTTAAACCCTTGTAAAGCATCCCTGGTGTCTCCTGCCTGCCTGTCATTTTCAAATTCAATGAAAGTCATATCACATCTCCCGGGTACCAAGCATACCTCCTCAAAACCAGGGAACTGATTAAACAGCATGGAGGATAACATCATCTCATTGGTCTCTGCTGATCAGTTATTAAGGAGGAAACTGTAGTTTGGAGCTCTTCAGGGGCCTGAGGATTTGCTGCATCTCCTTGAGTAAGAGCTGCATTTGGTGTCAGCTAGCCAGGCTGTTGTTCCCCTTGTTGCAGCCTGTCCCACAGTCTTGGCTTTTTTATTGTCTTTTTTCTTTTCGTTGTCAGCCAAAGTGCTACGCATTTTATTAAAATCTGTTTTTACATACTTGATTCTTATTGGTTTACTGTAAAATGGTACCTTATAACTTATAACCTTATAAAATGATTATCTTATAACTGTCTGAAAGCATTTGTGGAGGAGCCCAGTTTCTTAAAAGTAACAAAGGATTGCCCTTTCATCTTCATGATATTTAAAGCCACAATATCTACCATGTGCCTAAACTGGGAAAATAGGATATAGAGCGATCTCTTCATTTCTTATTTTTAAATTTTATCATTCTTGTTATCAATATAAATAATATGATTTGGGCCAATATCCACGTTTGCTTAAAAATATTCAAACAACTGGAAGCCTATGCCATCTCCAGCAGAAACTGAGAATTTGGTCTATTATTTTAAAATTGATTTCTTTGTGTCGGATGATGTTAAAGTTGTACACTTAGAGAAGTAGTCATCTTTTGCTGATTAGCTGATCTAGAATGATGGACTTTAAGTTGATCTTTTAAAGTAGTCTTATCTTTCAGAGCTGCTCTGGGTGAACAGAGGAAGATAAGGGGACTGGTGCTCAGGCCCTGGTTCCTGTGCGCAGAGGTGCACACCTGCATTGTCAGTCTAGGCTGTACACAACCGGTTCAAAGCACATGTTCTAAAAATCAGTCCAAGCAGTCAAATCTAAAGATATGAAATTTCAAGAGATGAAATTTTAAGCGAGAACATTATTTAGGACCCTGTTTCCCCTGAATTTTAATGTATTACTTAATGGAAGCTGTGTTGTCATATAGGGAATCAACTTCCATTCACGAAAAAAAAAAATGGCCCAAATTATTCTTCTAACCTCTTTTGGAAGACATATTATTCCAGCATTACAGGCTAGACACAATTTAGTCTAATCTCCAATGTCAGTGATGTGTCAGATCCTTATCTGCATTTTGTGCAAGATCAAGCAGGGAGATTAGCTAGAAAGCCTATGGATGGATGCACAGCTCACATCTGACTCTCCGTGTGCCTTTGAAGTGTGGACTTGACAGCCTCTAAGTTTTTCTGACGTAATCATAGACGATCGCATTCACTTTTGGTTTAGGGGGAGGTGAGAATTCTACCACTGAATCACCAATGCACCCCTCACTTTTGATTTAGAAGTTCTGAGCTTTGTGTTTTTCAAGGAATAGATTATTTAAAATATATTTGAATCAGCTTAGCCTGTAAATTTTTTGAAGGCTTAAAAGTGAATCTAATTGTGGCTCTTTGTGTATGTGTGTGTGCTGTATTATTTTAAGGCATAAAGGAAAAGCATGTCGAGATGGTGCAAATTTGGGGGGGAAAGGAAACCTTTGTTCTTTAATTGTAATGGTTTACAGCGGAAATCAGGGCTATGACAAGATCGTCAAAATAATGTAGTAGGGTGCTGGAACTCGCTGGGAGGTCTGTTGTTTCAGAATTGTGATCAAGAATCTGTAGTTGACAAGAGAAGGCTAGCATTTCACAATTTTAATTCAGAGGATTGCCACTTTCTAGCAATTTGCTTGAACAAATCAATCTCTTTGCTCAGTTTTCTCACCTCTTTAAAATAGTATTTGCTTCATCAGTTCATAATGAGCAATAAATGTCCTCAAATAGTAGAGTGCTCTAACCATACTTGATACATAATGTGTTCAATAAAATTTAATCTTGGCTATAATAGCTAATATTAATTTTCCTAATGTTATCACAGGGAATCAACAGATAAGACAATTGTGTTACAAATTCTGTAACACTGGAGACATATTCACTGTATCTTACATTCTCCCTGGTATTTACTACCATGTCTTAACATAATGGTGATTCCATACATTTTCCTTACAAATTGGACTCTTTTGGTTATTTAATAATCTAATATTTAAGATATAACTAATTTTCAAAAATTGTATTTCATAAAACCAAACAAAGAAACATTAGCTAGTAGCCCAGACAACAAGCTGAATAAGATGTAAAGATGTCATTATATACATGTGATTATATACAGTCAAGGATATCTACACACCTACACAAGAGTTACATGATACATATATAATTCACAAATAGTGCATCCATTGGTTTCAGGCACACATGGTATATTTGCAAAAGTTGATTTTGTATTAGGCTAAAAGAAAATTGACTCCAGATAATTAGTTAAATCCTCATTTACTGAACGTGAAGTAATACAATTGAAATTAATAAGACAATAATAGGATTCCCATATATTTAGAAGAAAAAATCAAGCTTCTGAAAAACTGATTAAGGAAAACAATCAAAGAAACTACATAAAAGGAGCTACAACTAAGAATTCCTGTGGTATACTTTGAAACTATTTTTGGAAGAAATTTATAAAGCTGTATGGTATAGCAAAACTCAGAAATGAATTTATGTATGTAAAATAAAATGAGAAAAGTGGAGGTTTGCATGCCAAGTTTGTTTTCCATAGAAGCTAGTGAAAGGAAAATCTATCTTGGCAAAAGTAGAAAGGAGAAAATTAAAGATAAAAGCAATAATTAAGAAATAGGAAGCAATTATGATGATCAACATGACCAACAATTGGTTCAAACGGAAACAAGCACTGATAAATTACATAGACATCTGGAAAACTACTCAAGTGAGACAAATGGGGCGTAAACAAATATCATGAGGAAAATAGACAGAGTCAATAGTCGTCATCATTTTAACCTCCCAAATAAAAAGAGAACTTTGTAATCATTTCTATGACTGCAAATTGGTTATTGGAACCCAATATTTACCAAAGTTGATTTAATAAAAAGTAGAAAATTTAAATAGAAGAGAAATGATTAAAACACTTAAGTAGTAGTCACCACTCATGTCCACCTACCTTCTCACCAAAAAGACACACTTAGTGTTTTAGCAGGAAGTTTTAGCAAACTATACTATTAGAGCTAATTTTGACATAAAACCACATTCCAGAGGATAGAAGGGAGAAAGCTACTTAATCCATTTTATGATCTGGTGCAACTTGGTCATCTTACCATCCAAAAGGTATAAGGTCAAGGAAAAAGAAATCAAATGTTGTCTTAGTGGTTAAGCTGATGGGGTGCTGTGTTCTGCATTGATGCACTTGAATTCAGCCTTCAGCTCCAGGTCCTGACTACAACTGCCTATTAACACAAATCCTGTAAGGGGCCAGTTGTGCTAACTCAAGTATTTAGGTTCCTATAAACCATGAGAGAAAGCTGAGCTAAATTTTTGGGTGTGGTCCAGTCCCCATTGTTAGATGTGTTTATTAAACATTTACAGATACATTTAAGCATGTATAATTTATTTATAACAATTAATCAACATTCTTTTCAGTGTGGCAGCTTGTTCTCTACATGAATATCTTCCTCAGCTCCATAACAAAGGATTATACCCGAGGTATGAATGGGAAGGCAAATGGCAAATTACCTTTGGGAGGCTCTAATATAATGCAAGCTAAATAATCAGGTATAATTTTATAACCAAGGGATTAGCAACATTTTTTCGAGCTGAAAACTATTTAAACTCTGAGAGCATCAATTGAGTGTTTCAAACAATAGGAACTCATGTATAATGCTAGCAGAAATGTAAACCTGGGGAAAGAGTTTGGCAACAGGGTTATTAAAAATGTACTCGTTTGATCCTGGTGCCACGGCCTAGCGGCCACTAAAGTCCTCACCTTGCATGCACCAGGATCCCATATGGGCGCTGGTTCTAATCCCAGCAGCCTCACTTCCAATCCAGCTCCCTGTTTGTGGCCTGGGAAAGCAGTTGAGGCCTGCCCAGAACCTTGGGACATTGCACCCACGTGGGAGACCCAGAAGAGGATCTGAGCTCCTGACTTTGGATCAGTGCAGTACTGACCGTTGCGGTCACTTGGGGAGTGAATCGTTGGACAGAAGATATTTCTCTGTGTTTCTCCTCCTCTCTGTGTATATCTGACTTTGCAATAAAAATAAATAAATCTTTTTTAAAAAGTACTCATTTTACAATCTAGCAATTCTGTCTCTTGATATATCCTAAGGGAGGCTTTTGTCATTTGTACAGAAAGAGATATTTAAGAACTGCTTGTTAGCAGCTAAAGACTGGAAATGATTTAAATACATACATATCAGTAGTTAAAAGAAGGGGCTTTTGTGTATTGATATTGATACAGCAAGCAAGTCTAATGAGTAAAAAGAAAGCAGCACATATGCACTATGATAAAAGTGATCTATCTATCCTTTGGGCCTGGTCAGCTCTATTTCCATCATTTCTATATGGAGAGAAGGAATAAAAGTGTGTTCAGGTCAGTTCACACCCAGTATAAGACAGCAGTTTCCTACAGCAATAGAGATAGTAGAAGGTGACAAAGTAAGGCTAGAAAGAAAATTTAAAACTTATCAGTAACTTGTTATTTGCCCAAAACTAACAGATTAACAGATGCCAGCACGATGGCTTACAAAACACCAGCAGGTCTTGCGAAGTGAAGGCCACTTCAGTTGTAATCCAGCTCCTTGGTAATGCATGTGAGAAAGCAGAAAGATGGCCCAAAGACTTTCTCCCTTGCCATTCCTAGGGGAGACCTGGAGGCAAGGTTCCTGGTGATCATCCACAGAATAGCCCAAGGGGATGAAGATCTCTCTTTCTCACTTTTCCTTTTCTTTTTTGTTATGCTGCTTTTCAAATTAAATAATCTTAAAAACAAACAAACAAAAAAGAGTGCCTGAGGCAATAGCCTAGTGGCTAAAGTCCAAGCTTTGCTTGCACTGGGGTACTAAACCAGCTTCTCCACTTCCCATCCAGATCCCTGCTTGTGGCCTGGAAAGCAATCCAGGATGGCCCAACGCTGTGTTAGCCTACCCCTGCGCAGGAGACCCAGAAGCAGCTCCAAGCTCCTGGCTTTGGACTGGAACTGATCTGCCATTTGCGGAGTAAACTAGAAGATCTTTTGCTCTCTATCTCTTCTTCTCTTTCTGTAAATCTGTGTTTCAAATAAAAATAGCTAAATCTTTGAAAACAAAACAAAACAAAAACCCAAAAAGTCCCAAAATCCAAAACCCATACGCACAAGTGAATAAGGCAAAATCAACATCAATAGAGTTTGGGCAATATGTTCAACTGTTAATATTTGATCATGATATTTGGAGGATACAGGGATGTTTACCTTATTAACTGCTGCCACTTTATACATTAAAATGAGTAACAAGGAAATCCGCAGTGTAAATAGCCCATATGTGTAAATGAGGGAACAGTGGCATGCGAGCTCTGCTTGGCCTGCCAACCATGAGTACACTTCTACAGAATCTATCCTAGAAGCTGGTTTTCTGTCCTTAATTTATTTCTCAGCATGAAAACTACATATAGTGGTTAGTCCAGCTAAAAGAAAGAGGAGTTCTACAGTTTGAGTAGTTGTTTATTTAACATATCATCACCATATCCTGACTAACATTTTAATGTTAAATAAAAAGAGCATTTTTATGTCAGGGTTAAACTGTAGTAATAATTATATGATTTCACTGCTGTAAGTAAAACTGTTTCCAATAATCTTATGAAGCAAGAAAACAGTCAAAAATATTTTCATATTCATGCAAATTGAATCCTTACAGACTGTGGATAAATCTGGGCCAAGCATTGTTTTTGAACACTTGTAGAGCACTTTAAGATGTTCAGTTTTCCTAACTCTGATATTTTCCTCAACTTTGTGCCTCTATGCCTGTAGATGGGTTGTTATCGATGAGCGTTAAAGTGAAATGTCCAACTCTAACAAATCGCTACCATTTTTTTCTCATCTCTCATGCTCGATTTGGTTTTTCAGGTCTAAGTAAAATGCAGAATAAAATATTCAAACCGTATGGTGTCTCAGAGTGTGTTTTGACAGCACGACAATAGTCACTCTATTTTAAAAGAAATCAAAAGGAACTGAAACAAAATCAATTTGCAATGCATTAGTGATCTTATGATTAAATTGTTCCATGTTTTACAAAATAGTATTTGATGTACTAAGCAATCTATTGTGTAATAGAAAGTGCTTTCTAAATATCACAGTGTTTTAATTAAGACTATTCTGCATTTCCTTTTATGCACATTACAGAAAATGTTATGTCCCCCATTCTTTTTTGGATAGGACTCTGTTGCGTCTTAAACATGATTATTTTCAATCTAATTGAGAGTAACATGCTTTGATGAGCCCAAATCTTAAAAATCAAGTCCTTGAAAGTTATTTTCAAAATGTGGGTTTTGTAGTCATGAGTGATGGATGAAAAATCTCAGCTTTGGAGACTCGTTCCTGGGACTGAACACTTGGTACTGTACCGCAGACAAGGCTAAGTTCCTCTTGGGGCGAGTCCAGTGTGTCTTCTGTGCTGATGTAGGGATTGTGTGAGCAGATTTATACTAGTGGACCATCTTAAAGGATGACCTGTGAAATCAGAGACTAACTTGCGGTTCAGAAGGTGAAGCCCTTGCTCTGCTAACAGTTTCCTGTGTCTCTGCTACGTCCAACTTGTCAGCCTTTATCTTACTTCAGTGATGACTCTTGGGGTGTGGATCTTCATGGAATTAGTGATTTATCACTTTCTGAGATATTCATGCCAAAACCAATCAGAGGTGGAGAGGTGAAGAGCCGGGAATGCTGCCAAGAGAATAGCTTTGTATTGTAAATAGAGTAACCAGCAAACTGTTTTTCTAATGATTTACAGTGCTCTGGGCCACAGAGAAGCCTGCCCTGTGTTAGTAATATGCTGGGACCTGCTGTGTTCCCTGGGATGCTCCTTGTATCTCAATGTTTCTGCCAAGATCAAGTTCTTTGTTTTTATGCAGGATGAACTCATTTACTGATTCATTGAGGTAATCACCTCTTTTTAAAGACCTTTTACTTATGTATTGTTGATTTACTTGAAAGTAGAGAAAGCAGGAGACAGAGACAAAATGGAGAGATATACTTCATCTGTTGCTTTACTCCACAAATACTTGCAACACTGAAAACTAGGTCAGGCCAAAGCTAGGAGCTTGAAACTTCTTCTGGCTCTCCCATGTGCATGGCAGGTACTCATGCGAACCACATCTGTTTCCTCTAAGGGTGTGCAGTAACAGGAAGTTGGAATGGGGGCAGAGGTAAGACTTCAGCTGCAACCATTTCTTCTCCGAAGTTGGAGAGAGTGAGTGAGAAGCACTACTAATGAAAATTCATATTTCACTTGTGAATGTTTGTTAGCTCCAGGAAGCAGACAAGAGACAAAGCATCCCACATCGAAGGACAATGAATGAAGTGGAGGAACAGGAGGGAGAGAGAAGGGGATAAAGGTGACAGAAACAGAGGGAGGTGGGAAGGAGGAAGGGGGAGAAACAGTGGGAACCCGAGACTCTGCTAATGCTGGTGCGCACACAGGAACACATCTAAAAGATTCCACAGCTTTGTTTTCTAGTGAGACTGGATGTTTCAGTCCTCATCATGGTTTAACTTAGGCATTTTAATCTAAGTAGTCAGACCACTTCAGTTGTTTTAACACCCGAAATCCAAATGATTGGACAGCTAAAACTACCCAACTGGGTCAACCGTTTAGCAATCCCAGGGACTTACGAGTGATTGATGTGGTACATGAAGCAGGCTCAAGCTATAATTTATGCTTTGGAGAAAGAAAGCTAACAAATTCTTTTGGGAAACCCAAGACGGATTGGATAAACTCGTGTTAAGTGATAGGACAATAATATTACATTACTGAGGGGTTAGTCTTCAGGAGTCTTCCACACATGGTAGGACAAAAGACTGCAAAATTTGGTTTGCCTTAAAGTATTCCCAGCTTTGTCTGAAACAAACAGTCTCCATAAATTGATGTTATAGTTTCAACGTGATTTGTCTGCTGAACTCATGCGAGCTCATATGTTCGTGGCCTAAAGAGGATGGAAACTTAATTTGAATATGATGTTTGCAGTCAAGATCTACAAAGTGATTAGGTCTGATGATTAGGTTTAGATAAGGAAAGTGATTTGGATTAGCCAAGGTCATTAAATTGGAGCATTATTTATTCAATCCTCGGGGCTTTCTGAACAAAGGAAAGAGGATATAGACACAGAGACACATGCAAGTTCTTCATCTCTTGCCACAAGACACGAGATGGTCAAGACTGCCAGGGATACCATGCACCAGTGAGGCGAGGCCGCCAGGGGGAGCCCTCACAACAGCCTACACTGTGCTGTTGGGACATTCAACCTCCAAAACTTTAAGCTTGGTAACCCCTTTTCTGTGTAAGTTTGCCTGCATTAAGCACTTCGTTAAAATCATGAAAGGTCAGCCAATACATTTTGGCTTGATAGGATTAGTCTTATTGCTTGGCACACAAAAAGTTAACTTATTGAGAACTCGCACAAGAGTGAGAAAAGTGAAGTATCAGCTCTAGAGAATGCAAAGCTGGACTGGAAGACACACGTTGAATGTGGCCTTTCTTCCATGTCTTTGAACCTTCTTTAATGTCCTTCCATGCTTTATTTGGATTCATGCTAGCAACAAGACCTCTAACTTATCTAACCAGCAAGGTTGACCTCACCAAGTCAAGCCAGAAAACTCAAGATTAGAGGTACAAAAAGGGAGAGAGGAGTAGGCTGCTTGTGTCCCGTAACTGAGTGTGTTAACCCTGATCACCACAGCAATAAGGATCAATGCATGGAAGATTCTGCACTATTCCAGACAGGTGCGTTATGGCCCTTCCTATGAACTGAGGCAAATGAAATCTACAAGGAAATACAGATGCTTCTAACCAACATTTACAAAGAGACATAAGCTCCGTTTCGTGGATCTGTAGGAAAAGACTGAGGGAGAGAACATGGCTTCCCTCAAATTACATGTTGAAGGTACTACTTATATGACTTACAGTCATGTCAAAGGAATCCTTGTGAATATGGGAAGTTTTGGCTCAGTTGGAAGGGTGCAAGTAAGAGTTTCTGAGCTTATTAAAGAGAGAGATATGAGGATAATTGAATAGAAATTTATATTTATGAAATAATGATTATGTTTAGTGCCACACAATGTTCTTACTAGCCACAAGTATGAAGTTGATGTAGAGAATTAGACAAACTTAGAGACCAGAACTAAGACATATTTGCATGTCATGTTAGTGTTAGATATGATGAGATTTCAATACAACACTTACTAATGTAAATGGCATCACCACTTTGTACAAAGCTTCCTGCACGTAATCATTGCAAAGAGGAGTAACCCTGCCCAAAAGATTCATGATATCTGTCTTTGTAAATTTATTCTAGTTATAACAAAATATCTGAGGGGCCAGCGTTGTGATATGGTGAATGAAACTAACACCTGTGAGGCTAGCACCATTTCGACACCAGTTCATGTACTGGTTGCTCCACTTCTGACCCAGTTCTCTCCTGGTGGCCTGAGAAAAGGAGCAGAAGATGGCCCATGTACTTGCATCTCTAACTCTGCATTGGGAGAACCAAAAGGTGTCCCAGGTTCCTGGCTTTAGGTCATCTGGGAGTGAACCAGTGGCTGGAAGATATCTATCATCCATCTCATCCTTTCTCTCTCATTCTGACTTTCAAAACAAATCTTAAAAAAACCCAGAATGGTGCAGTAGCCTGGTGCCTAAAGACCTCACCTTGCATGCTCAGGATCCTGGATGAGCACCAGTTCATATCCTGGCTGCTCCACTACCCTTAAAGCTCCCTGCTTGTGGCCCAGGAAAGCAGTCAAAGACAGCCCAAAGCCTTGGGACCCTGCACCCGTGTGGGAGACCTGAAAGAAGCTCTAGGTTACTGACTTTGATTCGGTTCATCTCTGGTGTTGCAGCCACTTGGGGAGTGAGACAGCAGATGGAAGATCTTTCTGTCTTTCCTTCTCTCTGTAAATTTGACTTCTTAATGAAAATAAAGAAATCTTTTAAAAAGCACACAAAATTGAGAGTGGGCATTTATCAAGAAAAGAGGTTTAGCTAGGTTCCTGGTTCTGAAGATTGGGAAGAGCTTGGTGCTGTTATCTTTTGGTTTCTAGTGAGGGACCTGATGTGTCTTTAACCTATGACAGAAAGTTGAAGGGTGAGGGGCACATGTGCGGATCACAAAACGTAAGGATGAATTTTGTTTTATAATAACCTGCTCTCATAGTTCGTCCAGTTACTTGTGAGTAATAAGTCAGTCACTACTGTGAGGATTAATTTGAGAAAGATACACGTCCCTCTTAAGCGACTAAAGTCTTCACCTCCCAGTGCCATCACAGAGACATTTACATTTTAACATGAGTTTCACAGGGGATAAACCATTTTCAAAGCATACCAGTAACCAAAGACTGGAAACAATTCAACGACAAAATGAATAAACAAAATCTGGTATTTCAATACAATGGAATAGTGTCCAGCAAACAACAGAAACAGGCCTCAGATACATGTGACAGCATGGATGAGCCTCCGAAAAATTATGCAAATCCCATATTTATCTTATGATTCCATTTATGTTAAGTGTTCAAAAAGGCAGATTTATGCAGGCAGAAATCAGATTTGTGGTGCTTAGGCTGGTTGTGGGGAGGTAGAGGCTGACTGAAAATGGGCTTGTGGGAAATTAGGATTTCTTAGGCAAATGAAAATTTCTAAAATTGGATTGTGGTGGTGGTTGCAAAACTTAAAGCTTACTAAAATTATTGAATGGTACACTTAAAATGAATAAATTTCATGGTGGCGAAGGCCAGTTTTGCTTCAGCACAGCAGGCAGAATATGGAAAGAAGCAGCTGTGGATATGGCTTGTTCTCTCCCTTGTTGAATCCTGAATTAATAATGACAATCATCAGACAAGGACAGAACCTGAACTGGGTGCTTCACAATCATTGTCTTTTCCAGCGTGTCCGTAGACTTCAGCTGACAGAAGCAAAGCCTCACTGATCCCATTCCCTTTAATTCCTGGAGAAACAGTCAGCACAGCAGAAGAGTAGGCATCTCACACTCCCTGAAGTTGGAACGACTGAGAGGTGATGCCCTGAGTTCAGTGGCCAGAGCAGGGGGCCAGGAGTGATTGCTCTGCTTTCAGTCCCAGCCAAAAGTAAGCTTTCGGCATTCAAGCCTTGTGTTTTGTATGAGCTGCCAACTCAGTGAAGTCTCAGAACCAAATGCTAAAGCTTGTCAGAGCCTCCGCTGGAAGCAGTTCAGGTTTCTGTGTGCGTCACTTTTTGAAGGAGACAATGCATTGATCAGACTTGGTGTGGTTTAAAACTGGACTTTTACCCTGTTAGCACTATTTTTTAAAATTAATTCATTTGAAAGAGTTACAGAGAGAGGAGAAATGAAAAGGGATCTTCCATCCACTGGTTGCCTCCCCAAATGGCTTCCATGATCAGAAGCTGAGCTGATCTGAAGCCAGGAGCTTCTTTTGGGTCGTTTGTGGGGATCAAGGCCTTGGGTCATTGTCTGCTGCTTTCCCAGGTCGTTAGCTCCCAGGTCATCCTCCCAGCTCATCAGGGAGTACAATGAATCAGCCATGGGAGTGAGCTTTGTAGAGATGGAAACATAAAGAAGGCAGAAGTAACTGGAGCTTAATGAGTGAAAGGGGTGCGGTTTGGAGGAGTCAAAAGGTGTTGAGTCTTCAGCAGTTTTGGAAGAGATGGTATTTTATTCTAGCATCAATGGGAAGCTGTTTGGAGAGACTGAATGCAGAATACCTTAAGAATATTACTTTTAGAGCACATCACAAAAGCTTTAGGAAGGCTGCCTCATACATAGTTTAACACTGTTTACTGCTTTTCACATTGAATCAGACGATAGGATGGAGGAATGAAATCCAGGCTTTAAATTTACTCATTGGTGAACACAGAGTTGCATCTGTTTTAACTATGCTGCAATGAATTTAAAACTCTGGTTCACACTTTTAAAGGAACACATCAACTAAATATTTGGATGGTATTAAAAGTAAATGTCTAGGGTCAATATTGTAGTGCACTCGGTTCCGTTGCCTCCTGCAATGCGGATATTCCATGTAAGCACTGGTTGGAGTTCTGGCCATTCCATATTTCTAATTCCAGCTCTCTGCTAATGCACCTGGGAAAGAAGCAGAGGATCACCCAAGTTCTTAGCCTCCTATACCCATGTAGGAGACTTGGAACGAGTTCCAGATTTAATGTTTCTGCCTGTTCTAACCCTGACCATTGTAGACACTTCTTGGAGTGAACCAGCAAACAGAAAGTCTCTCTCTCTCTGTAATTCTGTCATTAAAACAACAATAATAAAAAGTACACAAAGAAACATCTTTCTCTTCAATATAATCTGCTTGAAGTCTAATGGTTCCATTGACATTCAAGAGTTCCATACAAAATAGGTAACTCATTCCCTTTTAGAACAAAATAATCAGTGATTCCTAGAAAGCAATCATACGCACTTATTATCCAACAATTGACTGTCTATGGGAATGAGGCAGGTCGCAGAGGCACAAGGCAAGGCAACAGAGATTGAGTTATCTAACAAAAAGACTTGGTATTGGGATAAAACACAAAGTAATGCAAAGTGGATTTCAGTGAAATAAGATGTCATTTGACTTGGAAGAAATGGGATTATAATACTGTGAAGAGAAAATGATAAAAGGAATTTTCCAACAATCCAGTATTTTCACCTCTGAGGAAGAAATACCACGGGGGCTTCTACAAAAGCACATTTAGTATGTCTTGTATGAGCAGCTTTTAAAATCAAGGTTAGAAAGGTTCTTTTCAAGGCTTTGAGACAGACGTCTGTTCTCCTTTTTTTTCCCAAAAATTATGCCATGAGGAGGAGGGTAGAATAATCTGAAGGGTAAAAAAATAAGACCCAAGGGGTTTTCTTAAAAATGAATCTTGATATATATATAGGAATACTGCTGCCTCCAATTAAGTCAGTTAGAAGGGTGTGTCAACAATATGACTGAATTATCGATTGATTTGCGTTTAGATAAGTTGAAATAGGACTTTCATTTGTCCACTTTTTGTCCCTGTGACAAATGTCTGAGATGAGCTACATATGAAAGATGAAGATGAATTTCAGTTCATAGTTTTAAGTTCACAGTTCAACATATGAGCAGATTCACTGCTTAAGCATCTAGTGAGCATGATGGATGGCAGAACATTTACAAAGTTAAGAATCACATGGTGACCAGAAACCAGAGAGAACTAGGGAGTGAGTACAACAGTAGACAATGTCAATGTGGTTTGTCCTTAAGAAGTCCCCTAAGACTTGAATGTGATGCTGGGCGTGGGGTACCATCCAAACAGCTTAACCTCACAACCTAACCTCTTCCCAAAGACCCTACTGTTAGACACTATAGGTGGATTAAGTTTTGACCCTAATCCTTTAACCATTAACAAGACTGAGGACTAAGTCTTTAATACAGGGGTAGTGACAAATTGCAGTGGACTTGTTCAATGCAGTTTTAGGGATGCAGTTTGCTCTTTTGTATAGTTTCATGAACAGGACAGTGAATTGTCTAGTATGTCCTTTGAGGTATTTGTCTCTTTTATGATCCCATGCATGCTATATTCTGTTGTATATTCACAGTATAGCACATATGCTAGTGAGTTAATAAATGCTTATTGAAATAAATATTAAAATGAGCAAAATATGCATCTGTTCTCTTCCCTACAAAACTCAGAAATGATGAGGTTATTACGCAGAAAAGGGTAAGTCGGGCAGGACAATGATACCTTTCTCTGTATCACTGATAAACTGAGAAACTGCACAGAAAGCTGGGGAAATGCGTGATTGGGGAAAAAAATAAATGGAATTTGACTTGAGATTGTGCTTCTAGAAGGTGGAGGGACTCTTTGGGAGAGGTTAAACACAAGGATGTTGGTAGAAAGTTTGAAAAGCTGATGATGAATTGTGTGGAGTATTAGAGTATGTCTTACTTGAAGGATGGAGTGATGTACTAAAATGTAGGTGTGATGGTAGAAAACAGACTTACAAGTTGTGCAAATCATAGCATGGATATCACTTTAAACAGCTTAACATTTACGATCACCGGCTCCCCCATCCTAAATGAGAAAAGTTGATTTTCTCTATCCCTTTCTCCTTCTACATCAATATCAGTAATTTCTTACTTTTTTGGAGGACTTACTGTATGGCCTAAGCACGTTAATGCTGCTAACTTAAATCCTAGGAAAAGCACTCAGCATTTATTATTCCATTCAACTGTTAAGGGTTCTAAGGATAAAACAAATAACACAGTGCTTGACTTCAAGAGGGCTAAATGGTCTTTGCTTCTCATCCTGCATTTTGGTGAGCAGATAGTTGGAACCCAGGCTGGAGAGGCTACTCAGCCCTAGCTGAAGAGGGTCTCTGTGATCAGCGCTGTCTTCAGCCAACGCCTTTTGGTCTCTGAAGGCTGTGAAACTGAGAAATGACATATTTCCTGTTGTGATTTCCCTTAACAGAGAATGAAGCCCTTGCGGGTTGCATGTTTTTCCTTATCACCTCATCAGCTTTTTTCTGGATTAAAATTTCAGGGCAAGTTACAAATTAATCAGCCATGCCTTTGAGTCCAAACATCAGAGGGGTGTTTCAGATAATTCACAAAGTTCTCAGCAGCAAACTTTGAGACCTGCTTATTTACAAGTCAGGTCCGTTTGATTTGTCTTTTACCCAAAGTGATACAGCTGAGCCAAAGTCATTATTCTTGCCTGTGTTGCTGCTCTGCCCTTAGAAATATGGGAACATCCTTCTCAGCCTGTCACCCACCACATTCAGTTTAATAGTTGTATTTTTTATTTTCCTCTCCTTATTGAACCCAAGCTTAAAGTCCTGCTGTGTTTCTAGATGGTACCAATTAACATTAAGTTTCTACTGCTAAATGGATTTAGTTTTTGTCGCCAAATGATTATTATAAAGAAATTTCAAAATCTCAAAACATTTATATATCTCTTCCCAATTTCTCTTATTTTAGTGTTTTATCATTTTCACATGTATAAACCATTCATTAATAATAATACTACATTGAAACAAATTTCAGCACTTCAGTTTAAATATTTTCCTAGACCTAAGGTAGATTTAAAGCTAAAATACCTTGGGTCTCAAACTGTCTTAACACTTTTTTCATGTGTAATTCACAAGGAACTATAAGCTATACCAGTTATTCTGCTACTAAACTCTATTAGAGCTCAAAATTTTAAAATACTTTTAAAGTAAATCTGAAAGCTTATGATAATTAATAAATCATGTGGCAACCAAAGGCTAAAGAATGAAAATTATGATTTGGGGTTTTATTAAACATTTACCACATTCTGGAATATATCCAATGTATCAACTTGAAAGGAAAAAAAAAATGTTGTCAAACTTATATGCATGGTCCTTGACCCTAAAGACAGAGCTGGATCTTTGCTCAAAAGAAATGAAGTCACTATGGGTAGTTACATATGTTTCCACACGTGTGTCCTTGCCAGGAACAGTGAACGGCCATATGATCTAGGTTTCATTTCATTTCCTATAACCAGGAGGCAATGAGTTTTAGGGAAAACATTGGGCTCTTTCATGCTGATAGCTTGTTTATTGTCTTGTTCTATTATAAACCCCTTGAGGGTATAGACTGGTTCTGCACTTGTGGTATCTATTATTGTGCCAAGCACAGAGGAGCCACTTATGATGACATCTGGCTGTTCCTGGAATGACTCTGAGTCGGGGGATCAGTGCTTTAGTGCAGTGTCATTTTATTTTTTTTTTAAGATGTATTTTATTTTTATTGGAAAGTCAGATTTACAGAGAGAAGAAGAGAGGAATATCTTCCATCTGCTGGTTTGTTTTCTCAAATGGCCATAACCGCTGGAGCTGAACTAATCCGAAGTTAGGAATCAGGAGTTTTTTATGGGTCTCCCATGTGAGTGCAGGGTCCCAAGGTTTTGGCCCATCATCTGTTGCTTTCCCAGGCTATAAGTAGGAAACTGCTTTCCTGGGCCATAAATGAGGATTAGAACAGCTTGGATGCGAACTGGCACCCATATGGGATTCTGATGTTTGCGAGGGGAGGATTAGCTTGTTGAGCCATCATGCCAGGCCCTATCTTTTCTAAAGATTCATTTGTTTGTGTGAAAGGCACATATACCCTCACACACAGATCTTTGAATCACTGGTTCATTCCTCAGACTGCTGCAAAGGTAGTGGCTGGGCTGGGTGAAATCCAGTAGCCTGGAACTTCATCAGTGTTTTCCACTTTGGTGGCAGTGGCCCAGGTAATTGGGTTATCTTTTATTGCTTTCCCAGGCCAGGGAGCTGGATCAAAAGTGGAACAGCTGTGACTGGAGTTGGTGCACAGATGGGATGCTGGCACTACAGGTGGTAGCTTGTTTAACCTGCTGTGCTACAATGATGGTCCTAAGTTGAAGGTCTTTATACTTGCTTGATTAAAGCACCTTGCCCACTGTTTGATGCCAACTTGCTTGGATAAAGTATGTAGTTCTTTCTAGCTTCCTCTGTGTATCAAAGGATCCTAGCTGGGGCTGAGAGCCCAGCACCTGCCTTCCAGATCCGGTAAATGCGACCCAGATATCTGGTATACCAGAAGCTTGATGGGTGTGGAGTGATTCTAGGAAGGCTTTGCTATTTTCTACACCTGAAATTCCTTTGCAGAAAGTCTTGATGTATAGATTTGTCACAGCAGAGTAGAAAAAAGCCAGTTCAGGTCAGATTAAGCTGCTTTCTCTGATCCCAAATTACCAATACAACCCATATTTGTGATTGAAGTTAGGTCTAATGGTTAATCCAGTGATATGAATGCTTCTACTACATGTCAGAGCAACTGGTCTTGACTCGTGGTTCTAGCTTCTGATACCAGCTTTCTACAGAAACTGACCCTGGAAGGCAGCCATGATGGACCCAGAGGAGGGTTTCTATCATACTTCTAGGAGATCTGGATTGAGTTAGGACCCTCAGCTTCCTGTTGGTTCAACTCTGGCTATTGTCGGCATTTGTGGAGTGAGATGGATTTTGCTCTCTCCAACTGTCTATTTCTTAACTATTAACTAACTAATTAACTAAATTTAAAAAGGCAAAACTTTACAAATTAAAGCCAGTACTTTAGCCACATTTTGATGTGGTTTGATTACATGTGTATCTGATTGACTACTGTGTCTATTCTTAGGTCGGGCAGGGAGGAGGACACTGACTTCAAAGAAATGATTCTTTTCTTGTTTGGACAATGGGAGAATTTTGGAAGTTTCCATAAGGAAGGAGGTGTTAATGGGGGTGGGGGATGGGGCGAGGTTCACTTATTTTGTATTGTGGGTTTGTGGACAGTAACATTTTTATGACTAAAGCTTAGGATACGTTTTGGAACTTCAATGGAAAAAAAATCATGTAATGTCAGAACAAATGTCAGTTTGTTTATATTCTATGTAAGGAAGAACTGTGGGAAATTTTTAATCTATATGGTAAAATCCTAAAAAGATAAAGAAAATAGAGTGCTCTGAAGGAAAGTTTGGGGGGCACAGATACAAACTATAGGGGAAGGTTTGGGGGAAGGAAAAATAGGAGAAAAATGAGTGGCTAGGAGCTCTGTTGCAGAGCAAGGGAAGGCTGAAAAGAAGCAGCATGGAAAGCTGAGATGTTTCAGGGACATATTTTAGTAAAATTTAGTTGTTGACTGGAGAGGGAAGAGGGAGATGCAGAATACATTAGATTTGTTCAATATTGGAATTGGGATAATGGCATTTTTAAAATAAAATTACTGAATATAGTTCTCATAGGCAGATTTTAGGGAATAGATTTATTAACTCAGGACTCAGCGAGCTGGAAGAGTTTGCCTGTGGTCACAGACTAGGAAGTATGTATGCTCATGCTGGTGCCCAGACCAGTCCCACGCTGAACATCATGTGCTTTCCATTTGCATGGCAATCAGGTTATAGGAAAGGATGATTTCCATGTGAAGTGTGTGCAAAGATGAGGAGAAATCCAGCAGGCAACTTGGAAACATAGGTTTGGTGCTGGGAGTTATCTCTGGGAAAGTAAGTGTGTAACTGGGAGTGAGTGAGATCTTCAGGAGAATGTGCACACGGTGACCTGGGCCCTCAGCCCCTTGGGCAGTGTCCCCCAGCAGGGCCAGCATGCACCCAAGGGCTCCATCCATCAACTGTTGAAAACTGAGTCCGTCGTATCTCATTCTGTGGAGAAAAAAAAACATGTTCTGAAAGGCAAATTTATGATTAAAATGATTATGGGTGTATTTATAGTAAATAATCTTATACATTTATAGAATTATGAGAAGCACAATTAATCTATGAAATCACATCACAACCACTGATCTGATGGTGTGTTGCAATTTGGAAGTGGCCTTGCCAGTAGTGACAATTTCATTTATTTTATGTAATCACACATTAATTAGATCATTTGATGATTTATTAAATCAAAATAAGAAATATATATATATATATCCCACAACAAGTAGTATTTTAAAAGTACTCTCTTCCCTACCTTAATCAGCTGTCTGCCTGGCCACAACTGCTAGGATGGGCTTTTGTGTGTGTGCATCTTCAGGAAGAAAACTCATGTGTGGAAATCCCAACCCCTGGTATATCCCAAATGGAGCTCAGTTTTGGAAATAAATTCTTTAAAGAAGCAGTTAAGGTAATTGTGGCCATTCAGAGTGGCTGTGAATTTGATGTAAATGATGTCCTTCTAGTAAGAGAAAAATACCAGAGACTTGCATAAAAGGGCCAGCCAAATGAGATGAACTCAGAATGTTAGCTCAGGGCAGGGGCATCAGGAGAGCCCCTCCGTTCTCATAACTTGAACTTGGGATTCCAGTTACAGGAACCATGAGAAATAGGTTTGTACAGCTTAAGCCACACAGTCTGTGGTATGTTGTTATGGCCACCTTGGGAAAATATTATTCCAGGAACTTGGTAACTTTCCTTTAATGAAGAAAATGGGATGGGACCAACATGTTGGCCCAACTGGCTAATCCTTCACCTCCAAGTGCCAACATCCCATAGAGGCTCCGGTGTGAATCTCAGGGGCTCCACCTCTCACCCAGCTCTATGCTTGTGGCCTGGGAAAGTAGTCAAGGATGGCCCAAAGTCCAGCACCCATGTAGGAGACCCAGAGGAAGCTCCTGGTTCCTAGCTTTGGATCAGCTCAGCTCTGGCTGTTGTGGCCATTTGTGAGTGAATTAGTAGATGGAAGATCATTTTCTCTCTCTTCTTCTCTGAGTAAATCTGCCTTTCCAATACCTATTAAAAAAAAAAAGGAAGAAGGGGGATTTCTAGTTTGCAAAATGTGCAGCCTTTGTTTAGGTGCTGGGAAAGTAGACCAGGCCCCTAAAGTGGATAAGCTGGAAAGCAGGCTTTGTGAAGATGGGCAGTGCCATGGGTTCTGAGCAACCACTGTTTATTAACACTGATCATATAAGTATGGGACAGAAATAATATTCATGCTTAATTATGAAGTATCTTCCCTTTGGTGTGTAGAGTAAATGAATGAATAAACAGATGAATAAATAAATTTATAAGATCATTTCAAAAGACATTGTTTTTTTCTATTCTGATTTTAGAACTACAGCTGTGGTGATAGGTAAAGCATTTTAGAAATAATGAACATAGAAAATGCAAACTAGCCACTTTTATTCTTTCATAAGAACTTGTAAAGTTGCCTAAAAGCACACAGAAACAGTCCTTTAATGTTTTCTAGGAGAATAGCTTGAGGCTGTTTTCAAAGGTTCATGAGTCAAGGGCCCAGGACTACACTTCTTTACAAGTGTTTTAATCCCGTGGGTGGCAGGCTTATCATCCACAGGAGCCTCTGGAGGGGCAAGGAGAGCAAGGCAAAGGTTGTTTTTTCCTGTGTGTGTTGAAATACACATAAAGGAGAAATAGATCATACGTTGTAGGTTGATAATAGTTCAGCACTCTCGGCCAGAAAATGAACCCTATGCACATTGCACAGCTAATCTTTTTGTGGAGGCAGGAACGGGACAGAGAGATTTTTTTTCTGGCCATTTTTTTTTCTGGTATGAAATAATGCACAGTAACACAGCAACAATTAAAAGAACCTGTCAGAATTCGATCTGTGAGATTGGAAGAAAAATTGTACAATGTGACCAGGATCTAGATAAGGACCTTAATGAACCATTTCCTCCCAATTTTCCTTTTTAAAGTGAAAAAAAGATCGAAAATATGTCTAGAAACTATTGGAAGCACCTCTTTGGCGGGCCCTTTCAGATGACCTGTGAAAGGAAACTTGAAGAGAAACAGAAGATGCAAAGGAAGTCACCTTGGTTTGGTCTGATTTTGCAATGTGTAGCTGACTTGGAGAAGGAGCTTTTTAGCAGAAGAGTTCACGTTCCTGCTGAGTAGGGAACACAGTGGTGATGGATTCAGAGATGCTGAAAGTGTACCAGATGTTTGCAAAAGCCTTAGTTACAGGCTATTCACAGGCAGGCTCCTGTCCCTTGCTCGCCATTCTTGCTCCTTTTTTTGTGTGAGGCATTAATTCCTAAGGGTGTAAAATCTCACTTCCTATAGAGGTGATCTGTGAGACCCTGCAGAAAATCAGTTCCGAGGTTCTCCTTCCCATCCAGAAGGCCTGTCTGTTCTAGATTGGACTCAACGCATTTATTTACTTTCTCACATAAGTGAAAACACTGTTTCCTTACACATCAAAGTCTGTTTGAATTGGGTCACTTCATAATTTGTTTTATCAAAGAGATTTTAATTTTTTCCACATTTTAAGAATTTCCAGATTATTCCAAATTTTACGGGCCAAACTCTGCCCTCAATTATGCACATGCAACTAATTGCACATGCATAACTGAGGGCAGAGTTGGGCTTTGGAGCCAAACATCTCTGGGGTTTAAATTTTTGTTGTTGTTGGAAAAGAATAAACTCTTTTCTATAAATTAAAAAGATTTGCAATTATTGACATCATTTTTCCAAAGTTGTTTTCAAGCACTGATTAGTTAGTCCACCACACCCAGATGTGATTGTAATCAGTCTTTATTATCTTTTTCTGCAATGAGAAAGTAGGTATACAAATGAGTCTATTATTTCTTTGAAGCCACATCAACAAGATAATGATAGAGTTAGGTTAGTATTCAGCGTTCCAGCTTTGTGTGCTGTGACACTTGTTGAAGCTACTCGCTAACATTACATAGTTGTGTGATAAATTTGTTCTGTTCTTGATTACTGTCTGATTATTCAAGACAATGGTTTTATTATAGTTTTCTTAATTATGAAGATACTATAGGAGATCATTTAGGTAGTTAAAAATAAAACATATTGGAAAATCACTTGATTTCTCACCAAAACGAGAAGGACATTTTGTTGAATATTTTCCTAGGAGTCACTTTTTTCTTTGATTTTATATTGATAAAATGTTATATCTAGTATTATAACAGACTTTTTTTTGGAATGGAAATTTTGGAAATCTTACCCTGTCAAAGAATGTGGATATCCTGCATTTTAAAGCAGACATATTATTCCATTGATCCAAAAAGTTTTTGGTCAATCTTCCATTTGATGGGCACTAAAGATGTTTCAGCTTGCCTTTGCAAACAGTCCAATTACATGAGAAATACTGTGGATTGTTGCTGTAAACTTTCCATCTTGAATACTTTGTTTTATAATTAATAACTTAAACTTAGTTACTTTTCAGCTATGCTGATATCAGATCTCTATCTCCTCAGACATTTTAATCAACTTTTTTTGTGGTTCACATCCATGCAATTATATAAAAATGGAAAATGTCATGGGAATGGTAAATGGGAAAAGCATAGGTAATTGAGATCCTCAGAAAATTCTTTAGTACGTTTTGTATATAATCTCTATCACTATCCAACTTCAGTGTAACAGCAGTCTGCTAAAATTGCAGAATGTAACAGATCTTGAATTTTATTCTTTTCCTCAGTCATCTTGGGGAGATTAGAGTAAATGGTAGAATGGAAAGTTTTAATAAGCTTTACTTTGGGCAATCAATCCCTAAACACAATTTGGAGTAGAATGTATTTATGGTGAGTAGTAGATGAAAAATGCACAATAACTTAACACATTTTTGTACGATACCATTCTACTCTTTGTGACTCTCATGTATCAACTTCTAATACTATTCTACTTTTTTGTCTTCCTGAAAATTCAGATCCATCATAACTTTTCCCATCTTTCTCCCTTTTCCCTACTCAATTACATCTCTCTAGCAAATACTCTAGTCATGTCCTCCCAGCTCCCACCATAATCCAATATTTCCCTCTCTGTTCAATGATTTCAATAAACAATTTTTCAGAAAACAAAATGATTTTTTTCAATCTTAAAAATATTTCTCTTGATCCATTTTCTGCTCTAAAAGCTTACACATCTCTTGTCTCCTCTTTAGAGCCAACAAGTACTTTGTCTTCCCTAATTTTTTGGCCTTCTCTTTCAATGCAGTCTAATAAGGCATTCCCCTCATGAGTCTGTGGTATAGGATCAGTTCTATATTCTTAACTCTGTTGGTCTATCTTCAGTCTCCAGCTGGGACATTTCAGCATTGTCTGAAACCGTGATGATCCTCCCCCTCCCTTTAAAAAATGAGTCTCATTTATTTGGTTTCCAAGATCCCACAGCATCTTACCCTTTTAATTTTATTTCCATCTTCCTGGTTGTTGTTTTTCAGTCTTCTTGGCTGGATCTTCTTTCTGACTTTTTAATTTTGGAATATTACTCCTTTCTTATTTTTTTATTTGAAGTATTACTCCTTTCTCATTTTTCCCTTCTCTGTATATACCCAGCCTTAAATATCATCCATATGCTAATTGTTCCCATATTCCCCTCTCCTGAGCCATCTGCCTTCCAAACATAACATTCCTGCGTCCAATGATATCTCCACTTGGATATCAAATACCCCTTGGACTCAACATGTTCAACACTGATGTTGAATTTCTGATATTTCTCACCCATCCCAATCTTCACTAATCTCAGATCAGGGAACTCCAACCAGAAAACCATCCTCAACTACTTTGCTTCTTTCATGCCTCACAATAAGTCTTTCAAGAAATCCTACTGGCTCCAAGTTCAGAATATCTGCCAAACAGCCCATTTCTCAACACCTCTACTGAGTCATAGAATTCTTAGTATTCTTGCCCATGCCAGTGAATCAGACAAAATGAGCCATTTAAAATATGCAGCACATTGTGACCCTTCCTTGCTTAACATCCTGATGCATCAAAGTTGAAATCAACAGTGTTGGGAGTACCTGGACCTCCCATTTCCTGTCTCCTTCTTATACTACTATTCTCTTTCGTAGCTATTCTCCTGAAGTTGCAGGGAACTCTTTACTGGTCCTCAACTATCTCAAAGTCTCTTATTTTAAGGTTGTTGCTCAACAAACGGTTTTCTCCAAGATGTCTGCCGGGAAAATGCTTTCATCTCTGCAAATCTGTATCTAAATTACGTTTTCTAAATGAAGACTCTCATGTCATACTTAGTACTGTAGCCTCGTTGTACCAGAATCTGGCATTTCCTAATTCCTTATCATGCCCTTCCTCATATGTGTATACATGTGTTTCATAGCACTCATTAACTCTGAAATACTGTATTTGAGAAACAATGTGTCAATTGTTTAATTTCTCTGCTCTCATTAGACTAGAACCTTGGAAGGTTTTTTTTTTTTAAGGTTTACTTATTTTTATTGGAAAGTCAGAAAGTCAGATATACAGAGAGGAGGAGAGACAGATAGAAAGATCTTCTGTGTGATGGTTACTCCCCAAGCAGCCACAATGGCTGGAGCTGAGCCGATTAGAAGCCAGGAGCCAGGAGCTTCATCTGTGTCTCCCATGTGGTCACAAGTTCCCACAGCTTTGGCTCATCCTTCACTACTTTACCAGACCACAAGCAGGGAGGTGGATGGGAAGTGGGGCAGCTAGGATTAGAACCAGCGCCCACATGGGATCCCAGTGCATTCAAGGCGAGGACTTTAGATGCTAGGCTACTGTGCCAGACCCTGGAAGGTGTTTCTGAGGATTGAGGTGGGAGGCTCTGCTTGTTGTAAACAATAAATAAAACAAAATAAACAAAACATAAAAACCAAAGATGAATCTAGATGAAAAGGAAAAACATTGCAATTAGATGTAATATAAAATAATGTTCTTAGTTTATGAGTTTTCCTGCTCTTTAAAATAGACTGGAAAAGGAGAGAAGAAGAGGCTACAAATGATGCTGGGTTTGTGTCTTACATTAGTTAGAGATTATGTCAGTTTGGGGGTAAAAATGGAGGTTTTTTTAGGATACTAAAATGTAACATATGTGCATCTTTGGCCTATGCCATTAACTTTGAAATTTTTCAGAAAACAAAATGATTTTAAACGTTTTTGTTCAGTGATGTGAACTAGTGTGCTTTGAATTTGTTAGCTAAATGTCGAAAATACGGAATGAATGAAAATTTCCTGTGGAGGGCATTGGGATGCCAGACTCACCGTAAGAGGGCATTCCCCCTGAAAAACACCCTCTTCAACTTTATGAGGGTAGAGCACACAATGCTCCCCTCAGTATCAGGCAGTTCACCATGTGGTGTGGACCCTTGGGCAGATGGCACCTAAGAGAGAGAGACGGCATAAAAGGCTGAGGTCCATTTGCTGAGTTACAAACACCTGTCAGACTGATGGGTGGAAAGCAAGGCTGAAGGGTTTCTTTCTAGCTATTCTCCCCAGATGGGAGCAGAAGGAACGGGTATACTACTCTCCACCCAGGAACATGCTTTCCTCATCTCATGTGTGTGATATATTATGTTAATAGCCAGTATACCATGGGTTCCAAAAATGTGTGTGTTAGTGGCAAAGGGGAATGGGGATTATTACATTTCAACATTTCCACTTCCATTTCCCAGAAAGTTACACCGAAAGTTGCAAATTGGAAAGACCATAAATTTTTGGCATGCTCACTGCTGAGAATTAGTGCTCTAGAGTTGATGACTGACGTGGAGGAAGGAGAACACAGTGGGGCCTGTGCTAATGAGCAGAGGCCAGAAATTCTGCACCTGCTGAAGGCGACCTTGTTGCCACCTGGCGGACTGTTACTAGGTGAAGCCGTCAAGGAGGAATAATTTCAGCATCTTCTCGCCTACCTACTCTCTAAGCACCATGGTGGGAACATTTAAAAGTAGCAGATCTTGTTCTCTGGATTTAGGAAGTTGAAGGAGAGAGACTTCAGTATACAAACTAGGGTAAGTGTGGCCCTCATTGGAAGGTCATGAGATAGTGAAGAAAGTGTCATGAAAAAGGTTCACGGAATATTTGACCCAGACCCGGCACGATTGCTTAATGGTTAAGCACCTGCATTCATCAGTTCCATTGTGGCCAGTTGGGGGAGTGAACCAACAGATGGAACATCTTCCTCTTTGTCTCTTATTCTTTCTGTAAACCTGACTTGCTTTACAATGAAAATAAATCATAAAAAGTTTTGACTCAAATTTATGTTGGAAGGAAGGTTGTGATTCAACAGGACATGATTGGAAAGAGAGAATTTTAAGTTGGCACTGCTTCAAGCAATTCATTACTTACTGATTCATTAAGAATGTTGAGAAGGTTCCTACCAGTAGAAATAATCTATTTATTAGATTTCTCCACTGTTTATAATAGTTCTCATTTACTGATCTGATCTTTTACTAATCCTAATGAAAAGAAATGGCTCCCCTACAATGGAATCTACAGGCCTAGATCAAACAGCTTGGCATGTGCATTCTTCCTTGCATCCATTGTTCCAGTTAGGTATCGCCAATGATTTGCCCTGAAAAAATGAAGAGATTTAATTTCAGTGAATTTCTTTGGTCTGTGGCTTACCGTAGCGTAAGTTCATGAAGCTCAGCATTACAAATTCAATTTTAATCAGATATTACTTTTGTTCCAAATAAACTCAAAATACCACAGAAAAAGCTTTCATTGATTTAGAAACCATTCATAACTCACTTGAAGAATTAGTCTTAAATGATATTAAGACTTCACACTACGCCTGTTCAACACTTATGATTGTATATTCTATGCCTCCATTCCATGAATAGTGGTCAGCTAAATATTTGTCTGTTATGAGTTGTGGTATGTTAAGGACTCAGCAAGTTAAAAATTAGTAACTTTTCAATTGGCACCAGCACCATTAAATGTGGCTAAGTGCACTCATTGCCAACCTTCAGGCTGAAGTGATAGATGCCACTTTTGAAGCTGCAGATACAAATGTGCGGAGGACTCATTCTGCCTCAGTTTCATTTGACTCTTCTTTTGATTGTCAAAATGGCTTTCCTTCAATGTTCATGCCAGCGGTGGTTGACTTGCATGAGACTTGAGTGATAAACCTGTAAAATACAACAGAGTTCGTGATTCCTTTGGGCCTTCAAAAAAAAAAAATCGATTTTGAAGTCTGCCAAACTTAGAGAAATTGGCTGATTCTAAGGATACGGGTTTATTGCATAGATTTGAATAATGCTTGCACATATGTTTGAAAAGCCTCCTATTCCAAATATGTTTGTACTTAAAACTCCTTCAGCGAAGGATTTGTAACAGTAAATAAATACAATGGAAAACACGTTTAAACAAAGGTTTTAAATCTATTTATCCACTTAGTGTTTGAAATATTCTATCCTCCACCCAATGTTACATTTTATTCCACCACAATCTCTTCTTTTTAAATCCAAATGTTCTTAACATTAATTTAGAAGATGTGTAAACGCAGGCCAAGGGAGATGAGACAAACGATGAAACCCAATTAGAAGTCTGAGGACGATGAGCCAAATTGGAAGCTATGCCAGCAGCTGGGACAATGTGTAAATACGAGACGAAGAAGTCATCCCTTTAGGGTTAGAGTAGAGAAGCAATGATGACATCTTCCTGTATGGCAATACTAGAGGTACAATAGAGTACCAGTCTTGAGTAAGTTATTTTATTTATTTATTAATTTTATTTGAAAGAGTGAAAGAGGAAGAGGAAGAGGGAGAGGAATAAGGAAAAGGAACAGGGAAAAGAGGAGGGAGGGGGAAAGAAGGAGAATGCCCATATGGTCGCAACAGCCTGAGCTGGGCCAGGCTAAAGCCAGGATCCTGGGATACTGTCCTAGCCTTCCACATGGGTTACAGCTGCCCAACTGGTTGGGTCATTTCCATGGCTTTTAAAAATGCATTAGCAGGGAGTAGGATCCAAAAGAGAGCTTGAACATAAGCATGGCAAGCAGTAGCTTAGCATACTGCTCGATAACATTGGCCACAATTATGCTATTTCCGTAGATTTTGGGCTTTTTCAGGTGAAGATAAATGATCATACAAATTGGCAGAGACTAGGTCAGTGGCATACAGGAGGGATAATGTGAGTGATTTACTAAGAGCGTGGGATTTAATTTGGATCTACTCCATTCACTTTTCATGTTTAGATTATGACGTACTTTAAGGATGGGAACTAAAAGCTATATAGTGCTGAAGCAGGAGATACCGTGATATCTGATGATAGCTTCCATTTATTAAATGCTACATATTAGGCACGGTGGTCAAGTATTTTCAGGCACTGTTTTGCTCTCTTCTTGTCTATGATTTAAACATGATTTCCACCTTGGATTACAAATGACGTGACACCAGTGTTAAATTAGGTGCCCAAAGTAACATAGCTGCTAAATATAGCAAAGTCTGGATTCAAAGAAAAGTTTGTGTGAGTCCAAAACTCATGACTTGACCATACATACTGCTACTCCCTGTGCATTCCTTTTTGCCATGGAGTTATTACTTCAGTATCACCCATGGCCAATTATCTGCACATTGTAATGAAGCAATAAAGGCTATGGCACAAAGAATTTCACTCTAACATGAAGCATATGTTAGTTTGGAAATGAATTCCTGCAATAGAGATTACAGAACCCATTTAGCAAACATGGAACAATGTTTATCATACAATGCCAAATCTAAACAAAAGTATAATAAAGTATAAGGTGTGTTTGCATAAGTATGTACTTGTAGATAAAAACCCTATACATGCACCAAACTTTGGAAGAGAAATCTGAAAGAAAAATAGTTTTCTTAGCCTGGAGTTACAGTTAAATTTTCCATTATAATGTTTTCAAAGTTGTATGACACATAATTACTTTTAACAAAGTAATTAGAAAAAGGATGTCAAACTCAGATCCATGCTATGATGGACTAAGGCACAATGCTGAAGCTGCATCATCTTCACATGTAAATGACAATGGTTTTTACGAGGTGGGAGGGTCACCTGAGAGGGCAGGATATAAGTCTCTAATAAGAACACTTTGGCTTACAAAGATAATCTTTTTTAGTTTTACCAGAAAGTGAGATTTTGTTTTCCCCTCAGAAAGGTCTAAGTTGCTATTTCAGAAGCACGTCTCGCCTTTCGGTGTAGCCCACACCACTCCATTTTCAAGTGCAGGACACTTAACTG
This sequence comes from Ochotona curzoniae, assembly GCF_017591425.1. Taxonomy (NCBI): domain Eukaryota; kingdom Metazoa; phylum Chordata; class Mammalia; order Lagomorpha; family Ochotonidae; genus Ochotona; species Ochotona curzoniae. Next base: position 43,376,666 of record NW_024467119.1, read on the forward strand.
TTTGTTGAGTCCTCTGCCACCTCATTTTTTGTCTGAGAAACTCTGCTAGACATTTAGCACTCACAAAGAACAAGAAACTCCCAAAGGACGAAGGAAACGGTGCAATTTTAATTGTGTGTTTTTTTTTTTCCAGCCTTAGCAATTAACTCAGTTTGAAGAGAACTGATGGCTTTGCATTCCTGAGAGATATTGCTGATAGGGCTCAGTGAGGCCACGGATGAAATTTGTAATAAAGGAGAAACTATTTTTTGTTTTGTTTTTATTAGGATTTCTGTGGGTGGTGAAAAGGCAACCTACTCTTTTTTTTTACTAAACCTGCAAGTTTAAGAGCTGCGCTCATTCACTGTGCAAATAGCATCACTTAATCCTGCTACAATCAGAATGCCAACACACCAAGTTTGCCTTGGTTTACCTAGTCTTTTTATGGATCAAAAGTGCAATTTCTACATAAAAACTATGCTTACTGCTGGAATTGTATAGTTTAATAACATATTACATCCACAAAACAAATTCCAGTACAACTGAGAAGAAGTTCACTGAATACTTTGAAAGACATAGAGATGTGCAGATAAAAGGGATGATGAATTGGTTGTAAGAAAGAGAGCTAGAAAACAATGGGGAATTAAAAGGCTTATGCAACCAGAAATTGCAAGAAATTTCTTCTAAGTTTTACTCCATTAAAAAAAATGCTTATTTGAGAGAGAGAGGGAAAGGAACGGGGAGAGCAAGAGGGAGGGGGAAGAGAGAGAGGGAAAAGAGAGAGAGAGAAAAAAAAAAAGAGAGAGAGAAACAGGTGAGAACTACTGGTGAGTAGCAGGCACGTCACTGCCTCCCCGGGTGTGTGTTATTAAGAAGCTGGAACTGAGAATGGAGTCAGGAATGAACACCATGCACTCTGACATTTGATGCCGATGTTTCAAGCAACACTGGTATCATAACTATGAGGCCAAACACTCAGTTCTGCTGTTTTAGAGAGACTGGAGTAGATAATATTACAAAGAGTGTAAGAAACCTGTTCTTTGTGACAGATTCTAAGAAACACCCAGGTCCTGTATGAGCAGATAGGCTAGTGAATGTGCTTTAGTGTTTTATGATACATTCGTATCTTTAAGTTTTGTATCTTTTATTATAATTCCTTAATGTAAATGACCTTTCAGACAATTGTCTATTGCTCAGTTGCCAGCGTTGTGTATGACAGATAATGGAGATTTTTGACTGTACTACCTTTTATTAACAGCACATTCAGTGACAAAGTTGGAAGATAAGTTGTTTTCCCAAATGATCCTAAAGAGATTTTGAGCCTTTTTGAGGGCTATTTTCATTAATAATTCACTGATTCAATTTATTTCTAAAAATTCTAAGAATATTTTATTTTTCCCTGTATTCATTAATTTACATCTCCTTCCGCCTTCTATTGTGAATACTAAATGTTAAACAAATACACATTCTCTCTCTGTATTATTTTTAAAAATGGTCCAAACTTTTCGGGTGGCACCTATCTTCAAACAAAGGAAAGACCCCTATAAGCTGACCTGTGTGCCACAGAAGGGGTATATGTGATAAACAAGGTGTATTATTTTCCTACAACTGCTGTAACAAATTCGTACCAATTTAGCAGTTCAGAACAGCACAAATTGTTTCTTGGTAACTCTACAGGTCAGAAGCTAGCATGGCTGATTTCTCTAATGCAGGATTCTCAAGGTCATAATCACCGTTGGCAGCCGGGATCTGTGAAGTCGAAAGTCTCTGAGAACAACCTGCTTTTGAGCTCCTTCAGGTTGTTGCCACATCCAGGTCCTTGGTACTGCAAGGCTGAGGCCCCTGCTTGCTTGCTGGCTGTCAGTGAGAAGAGACCTTAGGCAGCTAGCGGCTTCTCCCTGATCCTTGTTGTGTGGAATTCTGTATCGGGGCCAATAAAGGTGTGTGCAGTGTATCAAGCTTGAAGCTGCCCTGACTCCCTTTCTTGCTGTGGTTCTTTTTTGCTCTCAGTTGCAGATGGAAGAGTTCATATGATTAAATTGCTTCTACCCATGTTGTTAAGGTGCTCCCGCGGTGTAACCTTAGTAACATTTGCCAAGTTCCATTTGCTTTATCATTTTCTATAAGTTCTGAGATTTGAACTGGATTTGGGGTCCATTCTATTACCGTACCTGACGATTATGGAGCTCTGCTAACGAATGGAGCTCTTGTGTAGGACTTAGGAGAATTTCTCTTCATTGAGATGAAAGATGGGCTCTTCTGTCCTCATTGTGCACCTGGCCATCTCTGAACCATTGGGCCCGGATCAGACCTAGTGGTGATGCACAGGAAAGCTGGAAGGAGCTGAATTCTTTGGCAGAGCCAACTCTCTAGTCATGGATCGCCTAACTCTCTGGACTTCTTGAACATGAAAGGGAAATGAACTTCTTATTTAAGCCACTGTTGTCTAAAATCACAGTTGACTCCATGACTGGAAAATACACCCTCTAAGCTTTGTAGATTTGTATTTTTAGCTTATTAGAACACAATACACCTTCCATAGAACTGGTTGACAAAATTAAATATAGTATTTGGTTCCTTAGTTCATTTTGCTTAGTATAAATAACAACTGTCATCCAATGTTTTAAAATGACTTATTTACATACAACAAATACACTTGATGATATGTAAAGCATAAAGTAGAAAGTGGAATATATAAAATAATACATTAAAATAGTTTGTGAAACATCAATTTTTCTTAGTAATATTTGTTTCTTCTCCCTGTGTTTATAAACTATTCTGTTCATTCCAATTTAATGATTTTCCTATTAGAGAAAATTTGATGATAAGTCTGAAACAGAATAACAAAGAAAATACCCCATTTTTGCATTTAGAGTAAAGCTTTAAGGAAGGATTACTAAGATTTTAATAACTTAAGAGAGAAGAGACAACTGCTCCCCCTGCCCCACCCGGAAGAAGAGACAGAGATCTTGCGTCCATTGATTCACTTCCCAGATGGCCCTGATGGCAGGAGGTTAGCTCCCCTGCAGGCAGGGGTGAGGATCCTCCTCCAAAACCCCGATGTGGGCACAGGGGCCTAAGGCCCCGAGCCTCCATCTTCTGCTGCACTCATAGACCACAAGCAGGGGGCTGGATGGGAAGCAACAATTTGAAAAAACATTTATGAACTACATATACCTAGATGTTTCCATTGATTATTATCTTAAAAATTAAAGAAATCATAGAGAATACTTTAAGAATGTTTTTAACTAAGGATATTTTAATTTAAAAATAATTAGGGCCTGGTGCAGTAGTCTAGTGACTAAAGTCCTTGTCTTGAGTGCACTGGGATCCCATATGGGCACCAGTTCTAATCCCGGCAGTCTTGCTTCCCAACCAACACCTTGTTTGTGGCCTGGGAAAGTAGTCGGGGATGGCCCAATGCCTTGAGACCCTGCACCTGTGTGGGAGACCTGGAAGAAGCTCCAGGCTTCTGGCTTCAAATTGGCATAGCTCCAGCTGTTGCAGTCACTTGGGGAGTGAATCATTGGACAGAAGGTCTTCCTCTCTGTCTTTCCTTCTCTCTGTATATCTGACTTTGCAATCAAAAAAATAAAATAAATCTTTAAAAAATTATTAAAAAGAGAATATTCTGTGTCTCAAACTGGTGAGTCTGATGATGAATGTTATAGCCCTTTTTCACAGAAAAAAATGCCCATACAATTTTACAATATTTTCAGGCAATTTAATGAAATAATATGAGTCCTGAAAGATTTATATCCCTTAATATCGTAGATGTGAGAATGACTTTTAATCAATTTAGTTATGTAATCTTACGCATACAGTTTATGTAACTATATATAAAAACTAGATGGGACTAATGTATAATGAAAGTAACCAGAACATCCTGTTAGTAAATTTTCATTTGTAGTTTAAATTATTTGATATTTTACATTTAATATTTAAGGTTTCATGTTAAAGCAAAACAAGACAATTTTATAAATGTTTTAAAGCTTTATCTTTTTAAAATCTTTGCCTTATAATAAATATACAGAAGACACAGTTGGGAAGTGTGTTGGGAATGGGTGATACAACTTTTGTTTTAACGGACAAGTTTCTACTTGTTTGTATAAGTGGCTGCCCCCAAATTTTGTTTTAAAGCTCTAGCTTAGCTTAGTAAATCTACAGAATATATGCTAAAAGAGACACATTATCAAGCAGACAAAAATTAGGAAGTGGTTTGCAAAATGGTCAGAAGTCACAGTTTCTAAGAGCAAACATTACTGCTCCCGTATAAGAATTCATATGAAAATTTTGAGAATACAGCTTTTGTTGGGGAGGATAAGGAGCTGAGATTGAGTTCAGCAGGGACTTCTGAAAAGAAAGTCAATATATGTCTCAATTACATTTCCTTCAAAAAATATCCTTAAACACATTGAATATTGAGATTGAAATCATCATGATTTTCTCTACTTTCCCTTTTAGCTTTGAGAATTTTCAAGTATCCATGTTCTCATCGATAATGAAATAAACTTAGTTTCTTCCAATTTCCTTCCCCAATTTCTTTTTAAAGGATGCATTATTTATTTTTTTTATATTTTCCAAGTTTATGACATTTATATTCTGAACTAAAGTGAAGATTCTTCCATTTCATAACAAAACTTTGCATTCCATGCTTAAATGAATACATCTTTCATCAGTTCTGTGTTGTTTTGGTTTTGTTTTGCAGTTTTTGTTGTTGCTGCTGTTTAGTCTTCTGTTTTAAACCACAGTGTAAGTGTGAGTCCTTCGTTTCAATACTTTACATTGATGGCCTGCCTTTTATCATCAAGCGCATTTTTTTCCAAGAGGGGCTCAAATGTGTTATATTCCATGTGCCTGCCTGAGAGGTTTGTCTCTTGCCTGTATCCTCAGAAGACAACTTGGCTCGGTATAAAATTCTTGTGTCTGGTTCGCATTTCCCCATCATAACTTTCATAATCATTGCTCGACTGTCATTTGGCATTGAGTTTTGCACACAAGTCAAGCCATAACTTCCCTCATTCAACCCTGGTTGCCTGGCTTTCATCATCATTTCTTTTTTTCAAGAGCTTTTCTAAGTGTTCCATTCCTTGAGTTTTTCCTGTTTAGAAATATCAGCCGGTTGGTTTGACACTTGCGTGACAACTTGACTTGAGTAATTATTTGATGTATGTTTTGCCCCACATAACATGGCTGCGTGGAACTGTAAATTTGGACTTTGAGGGATGTATATATGGGTTTATTTTGTGTGTGTATGCATGAATGCATGCATGTGTATTTACTGATGAATTAGTCCTCTAACTTTGGGGTTCCATAATTTAAATAGTTTAAATTTAAATAGTTTCCCATTTTCTGTAAATTCATGGTTTCTCTATTTTCTATAAAAATATTTAATTATATGAAATGCTTTTGTGTCCCCTTGATTCTACTATACAACTCAGATACTCCAGTTTTCCTAAAGTAGAATAGTCTTTGTCCTAATTTCATTTTTAAACTTTGGTTGCTTTAATAGCCTTTCCATCTACATTAACTATGAATATATTGACTCTCTTCCATGTAATTATGTCAAACGTCATCTGTGTTAACCATTTCTTGTATTTCTAATTATAAAATAGTAAATTTTGACTTCTAATTTTTCTCATTTTGCAATCCACATTTTAGTCTCAGTCTGCTTGTTTGTTATTTTATCTTTGTGGTTTTCCTCTTCCGAGTCTGTATTATTATATCCTTAATTAAAGCAAAACACCCGTGGGAAATATTTAGTATGTTATATATTGTTTTCTAAAAATTGGGTTTTCTTATTTAATTATTATGCCTCTTTACTTAATTTCTTGTAATTGTGTGTTTTCAAAGCTGTATGCTTAATTCAGGTATTTCTCTGAAGAAGCAGCAAATCATCTCTGATTTAAATTCTATATTAGAGAGACACAATGGTGTTCCATACACTGAGACAAGGGAAGGGATGTGATAAAGGGAAAAGGGAGTTGCTGTGGTATCCTAGACTTTATTTTATTCAATGAAAAAAAAATAAATAAATCCTCTCTCTCTTCTGATAGTTTTGTTAAACAGTCTATATCAGTGTCTGCATACTTGATCACTGCATGCTACTCTTGTAGGAAAGAAAAAAGCAGATTCTGAATATTTGTCCAATTCATTGTGGTGTCCAGAGAAAAAAAACAATCCTGTAATTCCAATATTTCACTCAAATGTTTACTAGTTGCTGCTTCCATCTGCCCACACCTCTCTGGTCTTAGTAATACTTTACATTATGGGAAGAAAGGAATCTTCTGATTCTCACTAACTCTCGTTCAACTGGTCCCACCCTTAGCAACTATGGACTGTTTATTCTGCTTTCTTCTCCTGACTCCATGTAATCATGATTCCATGATCAGGAACTCATTAAATATGAAATTAAGCTTTAAACAAAAATCATTTGAAAAGTAGCATACTGTCCAAGCTGAAGATAGATTACCACCCACATGAAAACTGCAAATATATGTTTAATGAGGAAAGCTGTCGTATTGACTCAGCCAGAATAAGCAGGTGAAAAGGTCATGTTACGCCTTGAAGCGAAGGCTTCCCTGCACATGTATTTCTTATCTGTAAAGATTTGCACACCCATGGTTGCTTAAAACATAAGCATAAGAATTTAACAAATGTGAGAAAGCAAACCCGGTGTCATAGCATGCTCAGGCAAAGTTGGCTGAGGAAAAGATGGTGAGGCCTGTGGATATGTGATTTGATCCCTGCTAACATTTGGCTCTAGCGTTTGCTGGGCTAACTTGTCCGTGGAGCTCTTGATACTTTCCTCCACTCATGGGTATCCATGAAATTCCATTGTCTGAACTGTCATACAAACCAGAACTCCTCATGCACAATCCTTAGCCTAGGGAGGATGTGAACTAGATCAAGACTCCTTTGGTTTCTCCTGTTAATTACATTCTGATACATCATATTTCTCTGTAGCCTGTCTGTTGATGTCACAGCAAAAACATGGGAGGTTTGCCTCTTCATGAAGCAAGATGTTTGGATAATGCATCACTTACTTATCTGTGTATTCATTTATATAGGTATTTCATTTTCACAAGATTTTAAAAAATATTTTATGCATTAAAAAATCAGACGCTAAATCTGGCAGGGTTTGAAGGTGGAGCCATTGCTGGTGATGACCCTTCAGCTCTGCTTCAGCTTGGACATTAGGTAGGAATTGAGTGTCAGCAGCAGAATCTTGCAGGTCAGGCTTTAGACTGGAACAAAGAGCTTGCTCATCTTTGCTGGAATGGTCTCTGCATGCACTGCCTGGTACTGCTCCTTTGTTAGAACTATTCAAAACAGTGGCATCCAGCATCCTGTTGATGTCTGCTACCCTGGATATGCTGCCGCCTGGTGCTGGACTACAATGTATGGTGCTGGCTTTGCTGACTCTTGAGAGGGAAACTTGATATTTGCTGTTGCAACTATAAGGTCTTGGAGTCTGATCTGCAATTCCTGGCCCATCTCCAGTCACCTAGTCTGTGTAGCACAGCTGCTGTTAGCTCAGCGCTACCATGTGTTTACATAATGGCTAATTAGGTTGTGAATGAGGTCCACAGCGTTCCTAGTAGGATATGCCCATGGACTTTCACACACTGACACTAGCAGCAGATCTTGAGTCAAGCTCTTCAGTTCCTCCAGGAAGGCATCACATGCAGCCCAAGGAGCTTTCTCACCTGTGCTGCCAGCTGCTAATGCTTCATCTCTAGGATCTTGTGGCTTTGTACTAAAGTATTTTAACAAAAGCTTATACTGAATTATTCTATTATTAAATAACCTTTATAATACTCATTGCTTATTCATTTAGCCCTCTGAAATCAATGGGACTATCCAGAGTTAGTCACATTCTATATTGCCTCATAATTTTTCCTGGAATATATTGTTTCATTTCTGAACCTACATCCAACAAATAGCATATACAGAAGAAATTCTTCCCAATAGCTTTTGTGGAAGGTGCAAAGTCATAAATTAACCGTAAGCATACTCCAGAGAAACACTAATCATGCAGAGGGTTTCCATGTTATATTATCTGTCCTTCCTTGGCCAACTGTAACAAAATTTGTCTTTGTGAGAAAGGTTAACTGATATATTTGAGTGGATCTTCCTTTTTGGAATTGCTAAGGTTTCAGGATCAGTTCTTCCTTTTAAAATGTTCCTGTGACATTTACTTTCTCCTTCAGAAGGGAAAGCGCATATTGGGCTCGCACTCATGATTCATTAGTTTCTCCTGAGTTTGTGGAAGCTGGGAGAAGGTGTGCATTACTAAGAAAATAGACAGAGGGAACAGAAAATTGTGAATCTGCTATCAGTAGAATGCGAATGTGTTCTTCATAAAAAGTAGATGTTAAGAATGAATCTTACTTCAGACACTCTAAGCACTCAAACACATTGCTCAATTTCAGCATTTAATGAAACTTTACATTGTCTCACATTCTTGATTAGATTTTAATCTAATCCTCCAGTGCCAATTTTAAAAATGGAAAGTCAAAAGGCTCAACTTTTATGAGTACCCAGAGACCTGTGCTCTCGCTCTAATTTTCAAGGATCTAGAAGAAAAAGGTAAGGAGATTACATGTGGAATATATAAAGCAAAAATGAGTCTTTTTTTTTTCTTTTGGTTTTTGTTCTGACTTCTAATGCCTGTAACTATTCTTGTCCTTAACTAGCCCCCAGTGATCCAGGTGTCAGAGCATGTTCTACGCTAGATGTTCCTGGACCTAATCCTTACCAGCTCACTCGTTTCCTGCTCCAACTCTGTTTGTGACCCCTCACTTGACTCTATAACCTCCCATAAAACATAAGCTGTGCAAATTATTTTAAAAGAGGTTTCGTCTCCCTTTGTCTTACAGGAAAATATGTGAAAGCCAGTGTGGAGGGACGATTGTTTGAGTTTTTAGCAAAAGCTTGCAGTTATCTCTACTGCTTTTTATTTTCACTTCACAACATTTCTTCCATACACTTAGTAGTATTCACCATCAGTAAGAAAAATGTAGCATAAAGAGAATAACAACAACAAGGGTCATTTTTGAACCTCACCTTAGTTTTTTGACTGAGACAGTGTAGGTAGGTGCTAAGAACTCAGAAAGTTTGATGCTTTACAAAAATCCTGCTTTATTGATCTGCGAATTATCTTCAGGACAAAATAGGAGAATCCAGTAGGATAAATCATATGTTTGAATGCCATTGAAATACTCTGAGATTATATTCTAGTGGAAGGAGAAAAGTATCATAACTATTCATAAAAACTACAGTTTTTCATAGCAGAGGAATCCTAAGTGGTCAACGTCTCCATACAATCCCAGGTGGGGCCTAAGAGAAGAGAAATCCTGTGCATAATTTCTGGACAGATTTTTCTGAGTACACCCCACACATTTTGCTGAGGTCCAGAGCTGATGGGAGTGACTGAATATTTTCCAGATGGTAAGAATGGTCAAGAGTAACTTGAGTAAACTGATGGAAAAAGATAGAAATGAGCTTTCCTTAACATAGGATGCCAGTGTGGATACTTGATATCACTCATCATTAGTTCCATGACTATCTCATTCCACATTGTAAAACTATGGATGCCAATTTAAATGTTACGAAGGGCACGGTGATGAAAACTTGGATGTAGATTCCAGAATTTGGGAATGAAGTGGAAAAAAAACACCTTGAATTTTATTACATAAAACTTGTTTCATTTATTTGTTTCCCAGATTTATGAAGTAACTTTTCCCCCATTTCCTCCTTTTATTTCCTTTAGTATTCTAATTCTTCTTTCAGAGTAAGGGAATGTTCACTGGGCTGTTTTCAGTGGTTTGATGGTAAAACGTTTTACAGCTAGCTCTCCAGAAAACCATGATTTTGATATTTGCAAATATCTGTGGAGGAATTTTAAGCTATCAACTTAGATGTAGGTAGGAGATGTACATGGATACAGGCATGGGCATTTGGATTGCCTGCCTGTGATAGGTAGGCAAATAAATTCATAGCTGTATTGGTGCGAAGATGGATACTGAAAGATGAGTTGATGGTGGTGAAGAAGAGATGGCAAGACAGATGGATACTTGTGTTTTTTTGGATGGTTAAAATAAGAGCTGCTAGATACTATTCTTAAAGCATTAGTAACCTGGCAATTTTAATTTCACATCATGCAGTGAAAATGGGAAGAAGATATAGAAGATCTTCTTTTGAAGTTGGTATCCTCAGTTATAGCCTATCATTAGCTGTGTACATATCACTAGAGAAAATACTGGGGAAACGCTACAAGACATTGGCTTATGCCAAGATTTGTGGGATATGATTCCCAGAAGCACACGCAAAAAAGAGGAAATTATACAAATGGATTGTCAAGCTGAGATGCTTCTAAAGAGCAATGGAAACATTTGCCAAAGATGCACCTGATAAAGGTTACCACCCAGAAGATACAAGGAACTCAAGGAACTCACCAAAATAAAACTTATTCATTTAAGAAATGGACAAGATATTTCATTAAAAAAATGAAATACAAATGGCCTACAGACACATGAAGAGATAATCAGAAGATACTTTCCCTTTTTAGTAACTTACATGACCAAAGGCAGTATTCTGCTAATTTCACTGAAGAGCATAGACTATTAGTAAAGCAAATGAAGAATCCACTCTTACAATCTCTCCAGAGTGGATATCCTCCTACGCAAGAACATGTGAATGATACTATTTCTTGTCTGGAGAATGACCATAAATTTTATTTTCATTTGTGTTGATGAATTACAGAAAGAAATTGTGAAGAAGATGAAGTCTGATAGGGTCTGCATTCACAGGAAACCTGACGGAAGAATAGATGGAAATTCTTGGCAAAAGTGAAAAAGAGGGCCTTGCCACCATGGCTCAGTCACTAAATCCTCACCTTGCTTGTCCTGGGATCTCATACAGGCATTGGTTCATATCCTGGCTGTCCCATTTCCCATCTAGCTTCCTGCTTGTGGCCTAGCAAAGCAGTAGAGGATGGCCCAAAGCTTTGGAATCTTGCGCCTGCGTTGGAGACCTGGAGGAAGCTCCTGGCTCCTGGGTTCGGATCGGCTTAGCTCCAGTCACTTTGTCCACTGGAAAATGAACCAGTGGATGGAAGATCTTTTTAATTGTATTTCCTTCCTTTTTTAGAAGATTTATTTATTTTTATTGGAAAGGTAGGGTTACAGAGAGAGGGAGAGAGGCAGACAGAGAAGCTTCTATTTGCTGATTCACTCCCTAATTGGTCCCAGTGGTCCAAAGTAGCCAGATCTGAAGTCATGAGGCAGGAATTTCTTCTGGGTCTCCCGAGAGCATGCAGGGGTCCAAGCGTTAGAGGCTTCTTCCACTGGTCTCCCAGGTGCACCAACAGGGAATAGGACAAAAAGAATAATTTTGGATTTGAACCAAGTCCCATATGTTACTCCAGTGCCACAGGCAGTGGTTTTTACCAATTATACCATAGTGATAGCCAATACACACTAGTTTAAAACTTTTTTTATTTTAGAGAATTCTTAGGGTTGTTCATAGAAATGTAGCTCTATAGGTTATTTTTTTAGGTGAATTTATTAGTTTGGGATATGTGTGTAGTCTCTCAAATATTGTAAAATTGAATGAAGTGAGAACACATAGATGGAGTGCATAGAGTTCGCTACTGTGCTTGTGTTTAATGGTCCCCGAATACAGTTTTGTCAAACACTTTCAAACATACTCAGTTTTTTTTTTATAACTTTCAAGTCATAGCATTATTTCTTTTTACTCTGTGAATTCAATGCCATCGGAGGGGACAATAACCACTAAAAAAATAAAATTTAAAAAATGGAATTATATGTGTTAGGCAGAGGGAAGGGTCTTTTATGCCTAATCCTTATGGGTCCATTCCTTTGGCCTGCATGGCAAAGAGCCAGCTCATGGGACTTAGCCTAAGCAGCAGGGTGGATGCAAAGTTTAGAATAAAGTCATGGGAAGCCAGAATAGGAGTCATTCTTTCATCTTCAAACTGTGTCCCTATGTATATTTCTAAATTTCGTAACAATCTGATTTGAAACAGTTACCAGAAATTTCTTTGTAATTTCTTTCTAGTTGATCTCCTAAAATAAGGCATATCACAGAGTCAGATTCAATCTGTGAAAAACATAAAATCAAGTAAAAATTTGAATAGTCTCAAAGGTTTCTGGTTGTGGCATCTTTTGTTCCTTTACAGCTCACTGCCCCTGACAAAACAGCCCTTTGTCTTCCTCTGCTCTTCCATGTCTTCCTCTTTCCGCCATGCAGCAGAAGATTAGAAAAAAAGGTTAAGTAAATGATACATTATTTCAGTCTGTGTCTGGAATTTTCCATGGTCTGTGCCAGTGAGCTCAGAGTAGTTAACAAACCACCTCCGCTGTATCTCAGATATCCAGCATAGAAGTTTTGGATTCAGCATGTGATCAACTACTGGATGCTCTTTGCAGAAAACTTTATATCTGTGCTGACATGTCTTGTCATCTGGGAGCAAGCCAATGCTTTTCTAATGGCAAAATTGTTGGGGAAATAAATGTATAAAAGACCAATTCAAGCAATAAAATAAATGACTCTTTAATTACTTTCAAATGGGGAAAAACCATCAGAACGCTTAACGGTTCAAATGAAAGTTATATGATACCATCAATGCTTTATTTCATAGAGTCTCTAATGCCAAGGTAACTGGATCACACAGCTTTAATCTCCTCACCCTGTCATTCACGGAGTCGTGTCAACATCACATTGTTCCTGTCTGTTATACAACTTAACAAAATATGTGGGAAAATGTTTTTTGTAAGACATCTTGGCAGTAAAGTAATAGGCTGAGTTTTTAGATTTATGGTAAATATTTTCCAAGTTAATTTGAAAAGTGGCCATTTAAATTGATATAGAGAAGGAATACTTCAGAAGGAGACTTTTCAGCCACATTTAAGAATAATATAGGCGTTCTCAATTAAAAAAAAACAATGATTCAGAAATCTATTAGCTGAAAAAAAATAGATCAATGAAAAATGGGAACTCATACTTTTCTGTTTCCTCTTCCTGGTCAGATTACAATGCCTGGCATGTATGATGCTTTGTCATTTGTCTTGGTTGCACATTGCCAAATTAAATATGCACAGCGGTTTATGATATAAGTACTAATCGTTTTCATTTCTCAGGTGTGGGAACTGATTTTTTAAGGTCACAGTGTCAGAAACCAGTGGGGCTACAGTGCAGGTCTATTTTCTCTAGTTCAAAATTAGAAGCTCTTCTTACTTTTTGATTTATTTATCACTTATATGCTTATATACAATGGTCTTAGTGGTGACATGTCAATCATTTTGATTGTACTACCCAAAATAATTTGAACAAGTACATACTAACATTTATCTCAATTTCAAAGGAGTAAATCTGCATACACAAGGTTAAAAAAAAAAGATACTACTTTGCTTACTTGTCAGAGTCACTGCCAGTGTTGCGATTTATAATGGAGTAAGGATTAGAAATATGCTAGCATGATTATGTATAATCCAACAACCTGATTTCTGTTCATTAAAAGGTGATCATATTTTGAGAAGAGTCTCAACTGTGAGTCTGTGCAAGAAGGCACAGTTGTGCCTTGGTATCTATGTGGGATTGATCCTGGAAATTGGAACATAGCCAAATCCATGGATGCTCAAATTTCTTTTATGTAAAATGGCATAATATTTGCATATAACCTATGCATTTCCTCTAATTTACTTTCAATAATTACTAGATTACTTATAAAACTTACAATGAAGAAATGTAGCATAAATAGTTGTTATACTATTTGTTTGGGAGATTATAATGAAAAAAATCTGCAGATGTTCAAGACAAAGATTCTTTTTCCCAAATAATTTAGATCTGTGGTTGGTTTATTCCATGGTTATGAAACCTATGCATAAAGAAGGCAAACAGTTTTAAAACAATCTAACCAGCAAAACTCAAAATATTAAAGTGTAGTTTAGTAAAAAATTTAAAGCTGTAATAAAATTTTACAGATAGAAGCATTTATATATTAAAAAACACCGAGGCATGTTTTTCTCTTAAAAGTGTCGTATTTGAATTCTTTTGCTCACAGCTGTCTCACCAAAACAAAAGCACAATTTACATTTTTTCATAACAAACACTGTATGAACTTAATGGAAAACACCTGGGTTGTTTAGCTTCTTACAGCAACTTGTCATGATGGTTTATAGATAAGTGAGACTTTAAAAATTGAATTCGTGATTGGAAATCTCTAGCTATAGTCTGTAGTTCACAACAGGAAATGTGCTTTGATAGATTACTTCGAAAAAAAATGTTAGGACAAATACTAAAACTATGAAAGCATTGTGAGATAAAAGTCGTAGTGGAGGAAATTAATTGCACTTTGGAGGACTCACGTTAGTGATTAGAACTGTGTTTTAAATCTTATACTTGTTTGCCAAATTGAGAGAGAGATTTCAGTGAATGGAGAGTGAATTAGAATTCTTTAAAATATGAAAACAAATGTATAGTGAACTGTTTGACATTGACATTTCCTCCAGGGGATGTGTCACTAAATAATTCAAGAATTAGAAATATATTACACAATGAAAGAATCTCAACTGAACTTGAAACGGTGGCAATGCAGCAAGGTGAAGGAATCCACCATGGGGGGAGGGCTTTCAAAGGGGTGGGGGGAATCCCAGTACCTATAGAACTGTGTCACATAGTGCAATGTAATTAATAAAAAAAAAGAAAAGAAAAAGAAGAAATGCATTACAATGACAATGACAACATTTTCTGGAGTTCTGATGGTCTGATGTAACACACAGGTAAACATACAGCAATGAAACGGCAGTGGTTGACACTAGGATTCCCCTCAGGAGGAGACTTTCTTAGCTTGTTGTGACCAGCGAGAACCTTGGGCTATGGGAAGGCAGACATAAAGAATAGCACTTATGTGTCATTCATATACAAGGAACACACATGCAAGCAGATAGACATTGTTAGTTTGAGGTCAGCAGAGATGAAAGAGGAAGGAAAGGGAAATAAAGTTGGAGAACAGGGAGAGAAGTAGATGCATCTGGGAAGGAAAGATCATCAGATCATTTCATATAGAGCGAAGTCTATTAGATACGATGCTTTTCCTTGTTAGAAAGGATATTCCATAGACTTCATTGTTACCCTGCGTTTTCACTGAAATATGCTATAAATATTGTTTTTTAATAAGGGCTCATATTTCTTATCTGAAAGTGAGACAGTGGACCACATCACTGTTTGTAGGTGTCAGGACCATTTTCTGTCTGATTAGACCAGATGCAGGGATCACATACGGAAATCATATATTTGCAGATTGTGACAGATTGTGACAGATACCCGGATCTTTGTGTATCAGAGGATTACTCAATCTTACTAGAATTTGAAAGAATACCAGTGGCTATCACTAAATTAAAAGCCCGTGTTTCCTAGTTATTAATTGCATG
This sequence comes from Ochotona curzoniae, assembly GCF_017591425.1. NCBI lineage: Eukaryota > Metazoa > Chordata > Mammalia > Lagomorpha > Ochotonidae > Ochotona > Ochotona curzoniae. Next base: position 43,392,103 of record NW_024467119.1, read on the forward strand.
CTCTTAGACAATTTATATAATTGTTCAAATAGTTCAGTGACTTATCCCTTGAAATGTATTGCTACACTTAGCTTAAACATTTATTATAAGGTTAAATAGTAAAAAGTAAGTGAAAGATAGCTACATGAATTTAGTATCTAATAGGTATTAGGAAGAAATAGTGCTGGAAAGGAAAGACTTGAGGGTGGTAACTGAAGCAGCTATAAATCATTCCTTAAAGGATCTCTGGAGTCTCCTAAAGTACTGATACTGTCCTAGACATTGAGGGATGTTGCATTGGACAAAACAAAGATTCCCTCTTTTGTGGTGACTTTTATACAAACTCAATAATGAGTGATTTTTTTTGACCAATAGAGAGTTGCTGGGGAAAAACATAAAGCTGAAATTATGAAAAATTGAACATGTGAAACATAAATTTATCTTTTTTCCTTCATTTTAAATTCTTCCCATGAATTTTAAGCATCTTATTTTCCATGCATTAATTTTTCCCCACATAAATGTTGATACTTTTTCTGGAAGTGAAAATTTAAAATAGACTTTTCCAAAGACCATTTTAATTTAATTGGAATATAAGGAAAACAACATGTTGAAGAAGGAAATTTGGATTAATTATTAAAGAATAAACAGTTTAGAAATAGGTAAAGAATTTTAAAATAAATGATTTAAAATTTCCAAGGAAGGTTTACAAGAAGAGGTATAACATTATTAAACTTGAGGCAGAAAAGAATTATGAACAGCGGAATGGAAAATACTTAAGTAAAATATTGCACATGTCTGATTTTTACTATAATACTCAGGTGCATTAAATATTTTTCTATTTTCTTTTTTTAAAGTTAAAACTTCAGTGAATGAAAATATAATAAAACATTCTCAAAAGGCTTATTAGTTATGAAGGATAACTGGATCAAGTTAAATATTATTTAGAGAACCAATGTACAATATGATAAAACTTGTTAAGTACAGGAAATTGTAGCTTAAAGACTATAGATTGCAGACAAAGACTTAACAAGACTGTAGAAAAAGAGGTATAGGCAGTCAAGTGAGTTTTATATTTTTGACAGTTTTCCTCTACCTCCCTTCCCATTGCTTCCCAACTGTCCCTTTCCCTTGCCCTGCTGCCACAGAATCTGGGAATCCTCAGCGGAGGGCATGGAATACCAAAGATGTAGTATAGATTTTGTGTTTGCCTTCTGGGGCTGAGGAGAAATAAGAGTTTAGCGATATCAAGAAAACCAAGAACCAATGGATCAGTACCATTTTAAATGTCCACAGTGTAAATATATATCAAGGTAGCAATGAAATATAATTTTGGAATGAAGTTATAATGCAAATATGATATATAAAATGGTGAATTGTGGAATTGAGGTAATTGAGTAAAATAAGTTTAAATGCATACAGAAATATTCTTATTGAAAATGAAAATATTAAACTGATAAGGACAGATACTACACTTGATCTTAGCCAAAAGGCCAAGAAGTGATAAGCCTACATCCAGAAACCTTCAAACTTTTGGAAGAAAATGTTGGAAATATCCTGCAAGATCTAGGTGTAGGTCCTGACTTCCTAAAAAAAAAACACAATAGCATCAAGACCAAAATAAACAAATGTGACTACATCAAACTAAGAAGCTTCTGCACAGCAAGGGAAACAATCAACAAAGTAAAAAAGGTAACCCACAGAATGGGAAAAGATCTCTGCACACTGCATAGGTGATAGGGAACTAATCTCCAAAATATACAAAGAACTCCAGAACAGCCCAAACACCAAAGCAAACAAACCACTCAAGAAATGGGCACGGGAAATGGGTAGACATTTCACAAAGGAACAAATACAAATGGCAAACAAACATATGAAAAATGCTCAAGTTCCCTGGCTGTAAGGGAAATCCAGATGAAGACAACAATGAGGTACCACCTAACGCCAGTAAGAATGGCTCACATACAAAAAACCACCAACACCACTTGCTGGTGAGGATGTGGGGAAAAGGAACCCTTCTCCACTGCTGGTGGGAATGCAGGTTGGTGCAGCCTCTATGACAATCAGTATGGAGAACACTCAAACAACTGAAATCTCCATACCATACAATCCAGCAATAGCACTTCTAGGAATGTATCTAAAACACCTGTTACACGAGAAACCAACATGCACCCCTATGTTCATAGCAGCATAATCAGTAATTGTAAAAACTTGGAAGCAAGCGAAATGCCCATCAACAGAAGACTGGAGAAAAAAGCTATGGTTCATCTACTCCATGGAATATTACTCAGCTGTTTAAAACAAACAAACAAAATGAAATGCAGTTCTTTGTGGCCAAATGGGCCCAAATGGAAATCATTATGCTAAGGGAAATGAGCCAATCCCAAAAGGTTAGATACTACGTGTCTGTGTTAATTTAAGATAAAATGATGTCAATTTAAAAAATAGTTCCTGTAAATTTTAATATCATTTCAACCTCAAACAGCTTGTATCACATGCAGTAAGATATTGTGATGTAACCAATGAACCAACAACCAATGTGAGTCAGACTGCTTATGATCTACATCAAAGAACAGTATAACTCGAATCTGCATTAAACATTAGCAAAACTATAAAGACATACAGGGCAAATCAGTCCTCCTAACAGGAGGTCATATGCACAGAGCAGGGGGGAACCCCAGAGTGGAGCAGGCGGACAGGAGGAGGCTTATATCCCAACCCACTATATCCTAACTGCCAAGGAGAACATGGAGAATTGGAGTGCCCTTGTAGGCCAAGAACTCTGAGGTCATCCACTCCTTTTTGGGTTTCCCACATGCGATGGAAGATGCCCAGATCCTTCCTCACAGGATCTAATGTCACTGGAACGACAGCCAGGAGCCCTGAACAGACCTCAGAAATGGAAGAACAGTAAACTCCCTTTGGGACTCAGGAGGGGAGCTTTCTCTGGTCCCCACTTAGTTCCAACTTTGGATCCCCACCCTTTCTTGCACCCCTCCGCCCTCCCCCCCCATTAGATTAGATATACAGAGACCAATAAGGAAAGCTTAGAACAGACAGGAAGCAGTCAGCTTGGACTCACATATACTTTACTAGGTAGGACACAAAGATTAGTTACTCCTCACTAAGATATTAAAGATTTCTCTGTACACTCCTCCTAAAACTGTTCTGGACCTCAACTGTTGACATATACCTTGTTAGAGTTATAAGCCTGCTTGGACTATCCTAAAATCTGCCAAGTTCAGTAAAAATTATGCTTCAATACTACAAGCTGTTAAATATAAAAATGAAAATAGACATGAGTGAGCTGAATAGTATCCTATAGCCATTTTAAGGTGTATAGCAGCTGGTTCTGTGTATAAACTAAAATTGCAATGTCAATGAAGTCGTCACAGGGTGAGGTTAAGAACTTGCATTTTTTAACATATTGGTTACTCAATACCATGTCAACTAACTCCATAGTGTTGTAAATTGTTAATGTTATGTTGTGGCTTTTCATTGTATGGGATGATATTCTGCCAACTCTGCTTTCAGACCAGAGATGGTCTCCCAAAGAAACTATTGAATTTATCTGGACAATAAGATGCTGGACTCTATGCATGGTACATGCTTGCAATGAAGGAATCATGACTGGATTTGAACTGTAATACTGGAATAAGGTGGAGGAATCCACTATGGGGGGAGGGTATGGGGGGGTTTGAGGAATCCCAGAGCCTATGAAACTGTGTCATAAAATGAAATGAAATTAAAAAAAAAAAAGAAAAAGAAAAAAAGAAAATGAAAATACTGAAAACCAAAATGTAAACCTATAACTCAATAAATAAGAAAAAACAAACTGAAATGAGCCAAAGAGAGCAGAAGAGAATCTTAAGGATGAAAGCAGCAGTGTATGAAATGCAAGACAAAAATCAGAGAAATGAAAAGATACATTTAAGGAGCTCTTCATGTCCCCATTTGCTTGTGTCTGGCCAATTCAGGAACCAATCAAGCAAATAAAGAAATTTGCCGAGAAAGGACCCTAACAACTTACCCCAACCAACATTTGCCTGCAACTTCCAGAGCTATCAGAATGAAAACTGTCCAGTGAACTCAATAAAATCCCCACATTCACCTGGAAAATAAATGCGCATTATACTTCTAAGTCGCTGCTTTGCGGTGATTCGATTACATCAGTGTCAAACCAGAGTGAACTGTTAACACTGTTTATTTTTTCTCCAAACAGAGCCCCTAATTTCAACACTGCCCCTGTCAAAAGCCCATAAGGTGTTTGGAGGAACACTGAGGGTGATTCTAAGGTACTCCATGGAATATTACCCAGCCATTAAAAAGAATGAAATTGTACCATTTGCAACAAAATGGTCCCAACTGGAGACTTTCATGTTTGGTGAAATAAGTATGTCCCAAAGAACAAATACAAATGTTCTCTCTAAGACAGCATTCATGCAAATTACAAGACAAATATCTATATAGTTAAAGAAGTATATACATATGTTTTCATAGATGAACTGTATGAACTTCCAGCATATCTGGAAGTGAAGATACCTTGCAGTATGCATTTCTACTCGGAAAGTAAAAGGAGGGCTCCCAATGAGACAGTTAAATATATACCAATAAAATAACGCTGGATTTTTTTGTGTTCGTCTATACCTATAATGACATGATGCATACGGGTTGCAGAATATTGAACTTATAACTGTTGATGGGAGGAGAAGGTGAAGAAGGATGGGGAGGGGAGGCGTGAATCCCTATACTTAATAAACCTATATCATGGAAAATAATTTAAAATCAAAATAAAGTAATAAAAATAGATATGAAAATGTATATTTATATCAGTATTTTGATAGAATAAAGGCTTCCCTTATGCATGAAAATAAACCAAAAATAAAAGTGCACACATAGAAAGGATCACATAAGTCAAGGTAATCTTGAAAATGAACAAAGCTTGAAAGTTCAAATGACTAGAAATGAAGATTTGTTTTAAAGTGATGGTACTTAAGACGGTATGATACTGGAATAATGATTAACATATAAAACAATAAAGCAGGAGAGAATAGGAACAGATCCATATATACAAGAAATCATTAAGAAAATTGTTGCAAAATATACCAGCTGTTAATCCAGTATTAGTGAATATATAGGTGTACCAACATTCAAAGACAGTCGTCACAGCATTACTCAAGGTGATCTAATACTAGGGATGACTCAGAAGCGTCTGAAGATTGACATTTTTAAATAAATTGATGCATTTGAATTCTAAAATACAATATCATATTGGAAAATAAGGAAGCTCCGGAAATGAGCAACAAGCAAAAATCTTATCAATAAAATTCAACAGTATAACTCAGACATAATGGTGATTACCTTTGCTGCTGGTAAAGATGATGGAGGAAGGACAGGTGGTGAGGGTTCTAGTAATGTTATGCATTTTGATCTGGTGGTCAGAAATATAGATGTGATCATTTTGTAAACATTTCTCCAGCTATACATCTAAGATATGCACTTTAGAGAATAGAGAATATGTTCTATGCTTCAACAACAACAACAAAAAATAATTTAGAAAATAGAGTTATGAGACTTGCCAAAGTAGTACTTTTGGAAGTAGATTTTATATATTTTTAAGCAGTGTAGTTAAAAATTGTCCCGTATCTAGTGCTTGCTGAGGATTCTTTCATGCTTTCTGTTTATGCTTTTGCTATTTAAGAGTCAACTTCAAGGAATAGCAATGATTTATAATTCAGTAAGCCATTAATCACATTGAAAAATTTCATAGCTGTAAAATAAATCAAGTCCCACATTTGGTAAAGTCAGAGAGAGATCTCAAGGGAAACACCAGCTATTAAATGGTGGCTTCACTAATTAGTGCTTTTCTCAAGATACTGTCTTTACAATAAGAAAAATGATTTACTGTAAATGTATTTAAGCCCCACTAGTGTAATTGGACTTGTAATTACAGTCTCATTTGTAAAAAGCCTTCTTGAACACGCAACCTGCTTCTTAAAGCATTTTTTTTTTGGAAACAAATCTCTATGAAATTGTAGCCAAGTACCATTCATGCTATTCTAGTATGAGTTTGGGTGCTCCATTCAGTAAGAATTTACTAGGATTTATGAGTTACAAAAGGGAAAAATGAATGCTCTTCATTCAGAATATAATAGGAAATTATAAAGTATTGATTAAGAACAAAAATATCTCAAGTTACTCAACCTAAATAGCTATCAGAGACCACACACTGTATGTATGATTTAGACTAGCCAGGATTCCACTAAAGTGAAACTCTCGGGACAATTTACAGACCTGTGTGTTCCAGGCGTAGGAAGATAAAGGATGAATGGGAGGAACACAGAAGAGTTTCAGGGTAGAAAATATGCTCTGTATCCACTGTAATGGTGGACATGTGTCATCATCTGTGTGTCCAGTATAAGCTATTGGCATTGACTAATAATGTGTCAATGCAGGCTCATCGATTGTAGCAAACATACCACTCTGGCAGAACATGCCAGGGATGTGAGAGTTGGGACCTAAATGTGAATGAGAAGATAGAATGCAAGGTAAATCTCTGTGTTTTCCTCTTGAATTCACCACGAACTCCAAACTGCTATAAAACAAAGCATTTTTAAAGCAAATTAAGAAAAATTACTAATTGCTTCAGAAACTGGGGAAAGACATGAGGAGTTTTACAAAACTATGGTTGTTCACATCATTCCAATTTTGGTCAAAACAGCAAGCACAAACTACTCTAATGGAACCAATTTAATTTGATTCAGAATGATTTAACATGAGACTTTGGCAGTTTTTTCATTGGAGTAATGAAAATGTTAACTAGTGATAATATCTGTGCAACTAGATTTGAACATGTTGGCTTTGTGATTGCGATCAAGTCCTTGTAGCTTTCAAATCCTGTATTCTCTAAAGTGGCCATGTAATTTTTTAAAAAAGATTTATTTATTTTTATTGGAAAGTCAAATTTACAGAGAGAAGGAGAGACGGAGAGAAAGATCTTCCATCCACTGATTTACTTCCTGAGTGATCGCAAGGGCCAGAACTGAGCCAATCTGAAGCCAGGAGCTAGGAGCCAGGAGCCTCCTCTGGGTCTCCTATATGAGTGCAGGTCCCAAGGCTATGAGCTGCCCTTGACTGCTTTCTCAGGCCACAAGCAGGGAGCTGGAAGGGAAGTGGAAGATGCTATGGGGAGGAAATCAAAACTAGAAATGCTATCAGCACTTTTAAAAGGAAGCACCTCCTTTCGTGCATCTGTGCTTCTAGCATCCATCCCTGCTCCTTGCACTTGCTGATGATCACACAGCTGTATTTCAGGACGCTTCAAAAAGCCCCTAGGAAAATGGAATCAAAAGATGCTTTTGTTATGCAACAAGCTTTTGGAGTCCATGCCTAGTTTCTTTATAATGTGCATTTCATGTGAACCGCAACAGTCTTAGGTATCTTCTCTTTGGTCAGAGACAGTCTTTCAATTTCCTGTTCAAAAGGAGGTGATGTTTCAATTGCATACTTGCAAGCTGGCTTTTAGCAATCTGATTATTACATTTGCAGTATGGCTTATAAATGTCTGTTTAACCCATTGTCTGAAATACTTTGATTCTAAATAAAAAAGCAAAAACAATACTTCTAGTGGTAAAAGTAATGATGAAAGCTCAGAAAAAAATGAATAAGAAATGACATTTATTTGAAGCAATTGCATTTAAACAATAAGATGCTGGACTCAATGCTTGGTATATGCTTGCAATGAAAGAATCTCAACTGAATTTGAACTGTGGTAATGCAACAAGGTGGAGGAATCCACCATGGGGGGAGGGTATGGAGGGAGGAGTGGGGGGACTCCCAGTGCCTATAAAAGTCTGTCACATAATGCAATATAATTAATAAAAAAACCGAAAAGAGTTAGATTTAATATTTGAAAAATGAATACAAATTTAAAATTTTTTCAGCATTAAGTTTGTGGAGAATAATGGAGAAAGCTCTTTATTGCATGTAGCTTGACTGCAAATTTCATGAACTCTCCTTTGTTTAATGTAATGCATCTTTGTTGTGACATTTCTAGCTGTGTAACCTTGGACATGTTATTTAAGGTGGCTTGATGTGTTGCTTTAAAAAAACTGGAACAATAATAACTTCTCAATGGGCTATTGTGAAGATGTGATAGCATACAAATAGAAGAATAACTGGCATCAGTGGGAGATCATCAAAGAGTTCATGGAGGATGTAAAAAACATCTGCATCAATTTCAAATTATTTTTTCGCACAAAATAAACTTACTCCATTTTTTTCATGAACTTTTTGGAGTACCTTCATATTAAATGTTCCTTCAACTCTGACTATTGCTAATTGTCTTTCTGAATGTTTCTATACTATTCAACCTGTTTATTACATTTTGACTTGTTTTCTAGTTACTTTTGCGATATCCCACTCGTGGGATTTTAATCTCCCTGTAAGTAGAAATTAATTTCTATTACACAAACTGTAAAGCATTATAGTGCTTCTAAACTAAATAAACCTTTATGTTGATAACTTTAATAATCATTTTAACACAAATAGTGAAGGGAGGGTGAATGTTGTGTCTTAAGTGACAAGATTAAATATGTAAGGAAGGGGCTGAAATGGACTTACTGGTTGCTTGGGGACCTGTGGGTGGCCCTGAGGAAAGTCAGCCAATGGAAGAATTTATTGAACTGTGAAAAATAAAATGAGACCCAAGGATCATTATTACAGATTAATGTCTAAATGCAATAGTACAGTCAGAGGTGTTTCAAGAAAGAGCAGAGGTAGTATGCTTCTGATTTAGAATTTAATTACTTGGATATACATATATGCGTCTTTAGTGTAACCTGAAATGGTACCTTTGAATATGAATCAGGTTGCACTAGCTGAATGGGCACATTTTCTCTAATCTCAGTTTTGTTTTGTTAAGAAAGCGAGTCATTTTGACAATCTCTTCGTATTTACAGGGGCTTTTTAGTTAATTATTCAGTGCCATTCTTGTGGCTGCCACCTCTGCCTGTGCCCTTGAGGTCTTCTCCCATGATCAGCCACTGATGGTGGCCCCCAGGAAGGAAATCTGTAGCCTGCAAGGCAGTGGATTCAGGGAGGCAAACACTGGCCTTTTCCTGACCCTGTGTTGCATGTGTTTCTTGGACTCACAGGCCCTGCTTCATCTCCATAGTGTGTCATGGTTGTTCATTTACACAACTACGCCACATCAGGCACCATTTTGGGTAGTGTGCCAAAAGTTGTGAGGCTAGAGGGAAAGTAATGAGCTGCACATGTACTAGCTGGAAGCAAAATAGTTTCAAGTTCAGTGCATTACACTGGTCTCCCAAGGAAGACAGTACCCATGTAGTACCCTGCAGGTTCCACCCAGCATAGGTCTGAGAGGCCCTCAGACGCAATGGTCTGCAGGTTTTGGCAGGATCGGCACCACTGACAACACAGTTATTTAGGATAGCTGGTATTTCCCTAATCCTGGGCATTGCTTGAACTGGAAGTAGGAGAAAGGTCATATAGACAATTTTGTGGCCACAACACAGGTCGCAGGAGGTGGAGAGTGGTGAGCCAGAAGTTGGGGCAATGGAGGGAGTGGGTGGTAGAAGCCTAGCACAAGAGCCCAGGCATGAAACATGCTAGAGGGAGAAGCACAAGTGACTGCAAACGAAGAACCAGGCACCAAACTCAATCAATAAAATCAATCTGTAGACCTGTGGGCAACGCAGCTTAGCTGCCCTAAGGAAAAGAATCTGCTAATCAGAATTGCATTGACAAAGAGCAAAACAAGAGAGAGAGGCACAGTGAATATTATTGAAGAGTCTCTTGCAAAGGAGCAAAAGCCTTTGTCAACTTCAGAGTTCATTGAGGAAGACATCGAGAAAATGGGAGAGAGAAATTTCCATCATCTGGCTACAATGGCCAGTTCTGAGCCAGGTTGAAGCCAGAAGTCAGAAATTTCATTCTGGTCTCCCACATGTGTCAATAGCCCATAAACTTGGGCCATCTTCTGTTGCCTTCTAAAACTCATCAGTAGGGAGCAGGTTCAGATGTAGAGAAGATTGGACTGAAACCAGCACTCTGATATGGGATACAAATTTTTTAAAAAGTTGCTTAATCTTCTTGCTCCACTTTGTCAGTGAACATTAATTCAAATGAATAAAATTTTCAGTAGCATCAGAATTTCTGCACAATTGTTAATTCCATTTTATAAAATAATTGTTTTAATTTTTATAATGATTACATGGTTGATTGTGATAGGAAGGAATGAGGTTTAGGGAAAATTGAGTGAACTCATTGTTTCCAAATTTGCTATTTCTTCTTGTTGTTTCTGGGGAAAAGGGAGAGATAAAAGGGAAAGCCACACATGATTTTTCAAATGTCCCAGTACCCAGGGATGAGGAACCACCACCTGATATCAACTCAAAGTCCCAATGTGTGTATATGCCAAGGTTTATGCCCAAGTGGTCTGGATAGTTCCAAATGCTGTTGATTTTACCGATCCAATGGCTGACATAGTTAACCTTAAGTCTCCATTCACTGAGATTTTTTTGCTGCCATCACTTGGCTGGGGTAGTTGTCCAGTTTGTTCTCTTTCTACTGCCATCATACCAAATGGGCTGCCATATTCTCCTTTTGCATCAAGGTCTGTGTCCACTACTCTCCTTTTTCAATGAGGAGGACATGTTCTTGCAGGCAAGCCCAGGGATCTAGGTCAGGTAGCCCAATTCTCGCTGGATCTCCTGTCCCTGGGGCTCATGAACCTTGTACAATTCTAGTAAATGATGATGCAAGCCACAAACACATAACTAAATAGGTACACTGTTAGTATTCTTCCACAAATGCTTTGGTATGCCTTCCTATGTTTCACTAAAGCATTTTTGTGTAAGTGATATTATGAAAAATGCTTCCTTCTTTTTTGCAATATTTTGTTAATTTTTATTTGTTTATTTTGTTTGAAAGACAGAGACAGAGAGTGATTTTTCACCTGCTAATTTATAGCTGGTATGCCCATAGAAGTCACGACTAAGTCAGCCTGAAGTGCATGGCTGGAGCTCAACCTGGGATTCCATGTGGGTGAGCTCTACCTGCTGTCTGTATGCATGATCAGGAAGCTACAGCTGTAAGTCGGGCTCCTACTTGAACCGTGGAATTCTGATATGAGATGTGAGCATCATAACTGGTGTCTTAACCACCTGCCAAAAACCTGCCCTCTTTTCTTCTTTTTTAATCTTAGGGTTTTGAGTAGATTATTGTTACAAATTGTCTGTAATTTAAGTATCGTCACCATGGAATAATGTGGATAGGGAGACTTTTGCATATCTGTGAGCAAACGTATGCGAAAATATTGTATTTTTCTATACACGAGAGGCAGAAAGAGTTTATATTTCCTTGTGCTTCCATATGTGACAAATGCAGTTGCAACTGCTGCCAATTTTATGTAGAGCTATTACATATTTAAACTTTTTTTGGTGAGGAAGACATCACATACATGTTGTACGCCTTGTTACTTTTTACTTATGCCAGCTCCACAGATGTGAAACCGTTGATGACAATTTTCCCAGGATGAATTATTGGATTTCAGGTGAGAGCCAATGAGAATCAGATCACATTTCTGAGGTATGATATATCCTGCTTGGACCAAACTTTCATAATTTGTAATGAATTTTTTTAAAGATTTGTTTTTATTATTTTTCATTGGAAAGACAGATATACAGAGAGGAGAGACAGAGAGGAAGATCTTCTGTCCGATGATTCACTCCCCAAGTGAGCGCAACGGCCGATGCTATGCCAATCCGAAGCCAGGCGCCTCTTCCAGGCCTCCCACGCGGGTGCAGGGTCCCAAAACTTTGGGCCGTCCTGGACTGCTTTCCCAGGCCACAGGCAGGGAGCTGGAAGGGAAGCGGGGCTGCCAGGATAGAACCGGTGCCCATATGGGATCCCGGGAGTGCAAGGCAAGGACCTTAACCACTGTGCCACCGCGCCGGGTCCTAATGGTGTAATGAATTTTAAAATCAGCCTATAAATGGGAACATACAAGAATCCTAAACAACTTATAAGTTTGGTAATTGATTGATGATAAGCTGTTTATTTTTTCAAGTTTCATTCAATAAATATACAAAGGAGATTGAGACATGATACACTTTAAACTCTGAAGTCCAGTTGGGAGACTTTTTAAAGGAACAGTGGGGGAGCACTATATGTTAAGGAACTGACAATACAATATAGCAATAGCAAATGGTATAGTTTGTGTTTTCCTGGAGCTTATACATTTGCAGGAGAGTCTCTAAGTGGACAATTTTATAATAGATTACAAATACTTTTGAAGAAAATAAGCATTCACTCTCCATGGGCATACAATCTAGTCCCTACTTTGGCTATGAGTTTATGCAGAGTCTGTGAGTGACACAACCTCTTAGCTCAGTTATAAAAACATTAAAAAGCATATCAATGCAGGAGTTAAAAAAGGAGTTGGGGAGCAAAGGGAATCATTATAAGGCCATGAAGACATAACTGGGACACAGTAAAGAGTTTCATTGTAGTTGCTATATACAGTATTTGAAAGGGATGCAAAAGAATTGAGCCATCGGATAATTTAGGGACTTGATGGCTACTGCATGTTTTGTTATAGGTTTGTTACTTTTTTCTCTTGCAAAATGAAGGACAAACTGAAATCGTATAATTGGCCATATATTTTTGGGTAGATATGGTAGAAAAGGGTCCTGAGTGAAGATTGGTGTTAGATGATGCAGTTACAAATCCATAGAGATAGTTCAGGAAAGAGATGGTTACATCATATGTGAAGCAATAACTTGAGAAAAGGAGACAAAGAAGGCAAATCAGGATTATTGTTGGGTAGAATCAATGGAACATTGTGATTAAATTCTATGGTTGGGAAGGGAGATAGATAACACAAACATGGCTCCTTGTCAGCTTTGTACATTTGGATATAGAGTGATATCACTAAATAAGACAAAGGGATGGAAGAAGAAAAGAATATTTTGACAGAGGAAATTTATTTAGATTCAGATACCAGTAACAGATGTTATTGTAGTGGCAATAAATTTTTTTTCCAGCTTTTAGTAGCAAATGGATACAGGGTTAATGACTATTATTTATTTTTCTGCCTTTCATACCAGGCAGAGGAATGTTTTAACCCATTGTCATAAAGGCTGAAAGGAGCCCAAGAAAATATTGCAAAATGTCTTTTAGAGGTATAAAGTTTATGGGAAATATGTGTAACTATGAGAACATTTAGGAAAGTCACTTTCTTGCACGCTCTTTTCGGTGAATTTCAATTCCTCATAGGCCTTTTATTTGAACTTTTAAATCTTCTCTGTTGCTTTTCTCTCATTCCTCTCCAAGTTTTCTTATCCTTCTTTCATTTCTGGACCTCAAACTGGCTGTAGTTTCTCTAACAAGCGCCTGACCAATGCCCAGTGGGACAATTGTGTCACGGTTCTTGCATGTTATGTTCTTGTTAGTGCATTCCTTTATCTTGTTGGTTTTAAAATAATGGCAATGAGCTGCTGACTCATGTTCAGCTCATGGTCACAATGCTTCTATCAGACTCTATGGGAGGCTCCGTTCCTCCCATCCGGAAGTCATATCAGGCATTTCTTTTTTAGTTTTTGTCTCTTAGCTGTATGTGACAAATACAGTTGCAACTGCAACTGGTTTATCAAGATGTTTGTGGGTTTTAATTCTGTCTTCCAAGGAGCCAGACACTCATTTTCTTTTGTGTGTCAATCAAGTTCCAAAGTATAGTAAGTTATTTCTTTCCGTCTGCAAGTCACCAGAACATGGGGTGTGGATGTCAGTGCTGTGGGTGGGATTTCACAGGCAGACTGGCATTCTTCTGAGATACCTTGGGGAGGAAACTATACTCATTTTAATTTCCATCTATTAAAAAATGAGAAAGAGGAATTAGATGTAATAAAAATGCTGTAAAACAAAATCACAAAATGCTTATCACAGTAGAATGTTCAGAGTATAGTTTTCTTCCCTTCTATACTCCAAATAAATACAGAAATGTTATCTAATACTGACCAAATATCTTGAAAAGAATTTATTGATAGGTTGTGCAAATAAAATTCATTTCTATTTCTATTCATCTGTATGAATATACATAAACCATTCCTTTGCTTACACATGTTTGAGGATTAGTATACTGTACAGTTATTTCTTTACAAGTAGGCTTACATAAAAGGTTAGATTGAATATGAAAAAAACTTTACCTTATTATTTTACAATATTGACTGAAACCTTGAGCTAGTCAGTTATATTCTTGGAATCAATTTGCTTATGCTGTATTTTGAGGTTCATTTTCCCTCTGTGTACCTCCACATTCAATTTTTTAAATTATTTATTTTGTTTTTAAAAAATTATTTTATGATGCAGTTCCATAGGTTCTGGGATTTTCTTTACCTTCTCCCTAAACCCCCTCCCCCATTACTGATTTCCCCTATATTATTACAACAGTATAGTGCTGTAAAAATAGTCATAAGGTATTTAAGTGTATCCTGACATTGTAGGTATGGGCCATGGCAGAGAGTCCAACATCCTATTGTTAAGATATACATAACAGTTTCCTTGGGAGTCCATCTCTAATTTCAAAGTAGAGGTGCACACTGCATTGTATTTTCACATTTTTTTTTCTGTTGTTATTTCTGTTTTATAGCTTTTCATTTAAGGGGATGTACAGTAATTGTGTAGTAGAGACTATTGAATTTTAGTTATTCAAAGAAAGTTGATTAAAACTGTTGCTCTATGGTTTCCATATGGTGGTGGTGGTGCATTGACAATTGTGCTGGGATTAAGGTTTTAGTAAAGTTTTAGTTTCAAAAATCTCTTTGGTATGGTACCAAAGGCATTGCCTAACTTTGGGTCCACTCTATTCCCCATATAAATTTTGTAGTTAGTCCACATAAGTGTGCTAATTTTGGAGGTCAGAAACTTAATGAGACTGAATCGAGTAAGTTTCTTATGTAACTACATACTAATAATTCATTACATACTAATAATTCATTTATTGAAGTTTCCTTTCACTTCTTATAAACAGAACCCACATATTTCAATCCAAACAGCTTCATGAATTGGGCAGAAATATTCCACATAGATGTAATCTAAAATTAACTTTCTAATAACAATTTATTTGTTTATTTTGAAAGACAGGAGAGATAAAGAGAAAGAGAGAAAAGAGACTCTTACAGCTGCTGGTTCACTCCCCATGTGACCAAGCCATCCACAATGGCTAGAAATAGGTCAGATGGTTGCCAGGAGCCCGGATCTTCATCTGGGTCTCCCTCATAGATTCAGGGATCCAAACACTTTTGGACATCTTCTGATGTTTTCCCCAGGCCATAACCAGGGAGATGGATCAGAAGAGGAGCTGCCAGTGCAGAACTGGCACCCTCATGGGATGCCAGTGTTGCAGGAAATGTCTTGGCTGTTGTGCCACAATACCAGCCCAGTAACCCGATTTGTACCTTGGTGTTATTCCCATGAAATCACACTTTCCTATCTGTTCCCATCCTCAGGTCATCAATTAGATAATAAACTGACTATCTCAAATCAACCAAGGTGTCCATCGTCACATGAATGGGTAAACAAAATGAAATCTCATTCATCTATAACAAAGTAAAATTCTATTTGCAGCAAAGTAGACACAACTAGAGGACATAATGTTGAATAAAGTAAGTCAGACTCAGAAAGACAAATTTCATGTGTTCTCTTTTATACTCAGGTACTAAAATTTAAACAGAAGAAATTAAAAAAAGAAAATTCCTGGATGTAATAGTACTGCTGAAAATACAGTTTTCTAAAACTCTGTCTCATACTTTTGTCAAACCAGTGGTTAAGAATATTACACGATTATAGTTTTAATTATCTGTGATTACTTTAAAATTGACTATATATTGATGAAGTGGTTATTTTTCCATTCAATTATTATTTATAGTCATTGTATTCTCACAAAGCTGGGTCTTTTTTACTTTTAAGCTTCTTAATAGATGAAGTAATAAGTCATTTTACTATAACATAAACTTAAAACATGCTATCTCAAAAACCAAAGAAAAGAGACAAAGGAGGATAAGAAGAGGGAAGGAGGGAGGAAGGAAGGGAATAGCTCCCCGTTCATAGAATATTGTGTGCTGGTCCTGCCACTGTAGCAGTGTAGGTTAAGCCAGCACGTGTCCTGTCAACATCTGATACGGGTGTTGGTTTATGTCCTGGCTGCTCCACTTTCTAACCAGGTTATCACAAACATGCCTAGGAACATAGTGGAGAATAGTCCATGTGCTTGGGCCCCTGCACCAATGAGGGAGACCTAGCTCTTAGCACCTAGTCTCAGCCTGGCCGAGTCAATTTTGGAAGTGTATCAGCAGATGCAAGACCTTTCTTTCTCCCTCTGTCTCTCATACTCCGAATTTTAAATAAACAAAATTAACTTTTTTTGAAAAAGAATTTTGTCATTGAAAATGTGAAAAATGAATTGAAAATAACAGACTTTTTCATTCATGTTGAGATGATTTTTTTGTGTATGATTAGAAGAATGAATCTATTTTCATTGTTATACATATAAATACAGATATAGATTAGATATAGTAGATATAGATATAGATGCAGATATAGACATATCCATTTGTGCCAGCATCATTGTAATGATTATTCTTACTGCATTGTATGGTCTGAGAAATTCTGCCCAAGATCACTTGGCTATATGTGTGGATTTATTTATTTCTTTCTGTTCTGGTTCACTGACTTAGGTATTACTTTGCTTAGTTGCCATGATCCTGCTTTTCAATCACTATGTAATTGCACGAAGTAAGGTAGTGTGATGCTCCTGGCTTAATTTTTCTTAGGATCTCTTTGGCTAGTCTGGGATTTTGTGATTTCATATGAATTTTAAGACTGGTTTTCCTACCCCAATAAACAGTGTTGTTAATATTTTGATAAAGATTGAATTGGATGTGTAGAATATCATAGATGGTATGGACATTTTATTGATATTGAGTCTTCTAGTATTGAGAACTCTCTTGCCACTTTTTTATTTCATGGTGATTTCTTTCATCAGTGTTTGATTATTTGATAATTTTTGATGTAAAGCTCTTCAACTTCTTTAATTATTTTTTTCCTAAATATTTTCTGTAGCCTTCCCAGAGCTTTGGAGTCAGAACCTTCTTGCTGGGAGGATCCTGAATTCCCAGTCTTTTTCAACTGACATTGTAAATGTTTCTTTTGAAACCACTAAATTTGTTAGCATTTTTAGCATAGCAATAAATACTAATATACAATCGCATACCTGCTTTTTAAAATGCATTATTAGGATCTGACTTTTTAATATGATTTAAAATTTTAAGTGCTTTCAAATTATTTATGTCTATTTATTGCTGGCAAATAGAAACATAATTGAACTCAAGATTTAAAAATTAAAGATGAAATAAACCTCACTCCTTAGTCTATTTTTAAAATATTTATTTGTTTATTTGAAAGTCAGAACTCCAGAGAGAGATAGACAAAGAGAGGTGATCCATTGATTGACTCATATCCTAGATGGCTAGAGTGGCCACGATGAGGACTGAAACCAAGAGACAGGAGCCTCATCCAGACCTTCCACCTTGGTGGCACTTCCTATGCACATTAATAGGAAGCTGGATTGGATGAAGAGCTGCTAGGCACTGGTGCCCATTAGGGATGCCAGTGGGGAAGGCAGTAGTTTTTCCTGTTACACCATAACACAACACTGGTCTGCTGAATTTATTTTTAAAGCATTATTTCTTTTCCATATTTAATATGACTTCTAGATTTCTAATGTTCCCTATCTCTAATGTTATAGTAATTTCTTCGTATTAAGGATGAAATTATTTCACTCCTGTGTAGAATAGTTCTGTTGATTTATTTCAGTTTATTTTGATTTAAGTCTGTTTTGAAATGTGTATTAAATAAATCAAAAAATGTGCTCTGGATCCTTCTGTCAGTCTCTGGGAACAGCTTGCAGACCTGGAATGATTCCTGCTGGCTGTAATCAGAAGAGGGCAAGACCAAGGAGGGCATCTTTTGGGGAATAATCATTCCAAATTCACAAGCCTTGTGGGTTAGAAGCCTGATAGCTTCGAAATGCTTCGCAACTGTTAATTACGAATCACATCTTCAGTCCTCAAGGGCTTTGAGTAATTTAAAACCTTGTTTTCTTTTTGTAGTTTGCAGTATTCATTACAGCACTATTTATTTTGAGCTCCCGATCTTGGTTTTAGTTGGATATGTTTCTCTTGGATGTGTTTATAGTTATTTTTCTTCCTTCTAATTTTGCTAGGATGCCCAAGGGGCTTGGGACAAGGCTGTCTATAAATTAATAGAAAAATGAACTACATTTGTATTCTTTGTCATCTGCCAAAATGCCATTTGGAATAGAATCTTGGACTCAGAATCTCCCGAATACTCACCACAGTGGAATTCAGGTGCAAAGTAAACAGAGCAGTTCTAGTATCAGCATCCATTAAGCTGGGGGAAGTGGAGAATTTTTATGCCTATCGTTATTGCAAACAGATTGTTCACTGTAAGCTATTTGAAATGGAAAGGGAGTGAGTGATTCAAGAACCTGCATTTTTAGTAATCAAGAAACTTGCACATGCAATTTAGCTTCTTCAAGCTTGTGAAACCACAGCCAAAACAAAAAAATTAATCTTCACTATGTCAAGACAGTGACTCAAGTGGCAATAGGTGTGTTTTTCTGTATTTAATTTTCTGATGCATCAAACACTTTTTTTTTTTTATGGATTCTCAACAGGACAATCATCATGTGAAGATGCTTGGTAGCTATTTAGTGAGTAAAATATCTTATTGAGACAAAAATAAAAGCATTTACTGCTGATGTTAAGATGACCAGACGGCCTCAGGAAGCTTCTGCACAGTTGGGTCATGGTGACTCTCTGAATTCTTCCTGCCTACCCTGTGTATCTGACTGTGACAGTGCTTCCACATCTGCTGTGTTCACATGTGTGATCTGTGATCAACAAATAGCCTGTCCCCTACCTGTGTGCTAAGAAGACCTTGTTCCAGCTGGCATTGGTGGCTGAATTTCCAAGGCAGAATTACATCTGACCTGGAGACACAACAGATAAATTGAAGGATCATTTCATGACGGATTATTCAAAAAATGTATTTTTTTCCCAAAAATACTTCGTCACACAAAGGCCAGAGATCACATAACTTTCTCTCAGGATCATCCATCAAATAAATGTACTCTCACCCACAGGCTGAGTTGCCAAATAATTGAGTGTCAGAAGCACTTCGGGTTTTGGGATTATGAGTAATACCGACCAAAATATGATGACTCTGAGGTTGGCTGAGTCTCTTGCACTTCAAGCTGAGATATTGAAATTAAGTGTAAGATATCAGAAGGAATTGACCACATTCAAGTATACTTGTCTCTCAAAATAGAAACTTCTTTTAGGTGATATATAAAGGAGGTATTACCATTCAGGTGTTTCATATAATGACATAAAGATGTAGATTGCAAGACAATATGTCTACCTAATAAACTCCCAGGCAGAGGGTGGTGACTGTAATGGTAGAATGTGGGGAAGAGGATCAGCTTAGTTATGGTTTCTGTTTTTAGTTTACTCTTAGACATTGTTAGTTTGTATGAATCCCTGAAAGAAATCAGGCAAGAGGACATGGTGCCATGTCTCTGTGGCTAAATCCTCACATTGCATGTGCCAGGATCCCATATGGGCACCAGTGTTTGTCCTGGTTATTCCACTTCCCATCATGCTCCCCTGCTTGTGGCCTGGGAAACCAGTCAAGAACAGCAAAAGCCTTGGGACCCTGCACCCGCTTGCGAGACACAGAAAGAAACTCCTGACTTTTGGCTTTGGATTGGCTTAGCTCCTGCTGTTGCGACCACGTGGAGAGTGGACCAATGAATGGAAGAGGTTTCTCTCTGTATCTCTTTCTCTGTAATTCTGCTTTTACAACACTATGTAATTAAAAAAAAATCTTTTTAAAAAAAGTGAGTCAACAATGTTATTGACCCCAAGGAAAATACGATTTGAGCAAATGACACGATTTTTACTGAAAAAAGAAAATAAATCCATCTTGATTAGAAAACAAACTTCTAATAAGAACCTTACAATTAATATGTGTTTAGGAGTTCTGAAAATAAATCTTCTCTTCTGTATTCTTGTCAATGTTTCACAAACTCATCCTTAGAAACCTAAAGTCTGAATTAAAAAAAAAAAACCTCTTACTTTCATATGTATAAATATTCAAGTAGTTGTAGACACAGTTAATACATATAGGTTTTCTTATTTGCTAATGCATTTTAAAATTGAAAAATTGTGTAAATGGGCCAGCCACATGCTGTGGTGATATTCTGCTTCAGCAGACTAATTACACTGAGAAGGAAGCAAACATTTTCATAGCGTAGAAATTTTTTATGAATGCAACCATACCAAATTAGAAATTATTTCAGTAAGTCCTAATGTGCTTGGCCAATAGCATCTGACAGGATCTCAAACTCTCCACATCAGCAAAGGTGCATTTGTTTAAATGGACTTTGACATTCAAGCACAGAACAAATTGCTCTGGTGAAGAACACATAACTATTGGAGTTACAAAATGCATGAGATGCATTTTCATTTTACTTTACTTACCTACCTTCTTGGTTGGCTTTTGAACATCAATGTAATTTGTTTCTGTTCTTAGGCATTTAAGCTTCACATTTGATTTAATCAACAGGCATTTAAATAAGTGATCAGTTTGAATATCTGCAATATAGAAGCAAAAATGACTAATAACTTTTTTCCTAACAAAAGTGAAACTCTTTTAATGAAATACTTTCAATACAAACAGTTAGATTATCTCCAGGGATAAACCAAAGTCCTGAAACCTCTTGTTTCAACAACAGACAGGCCTTCATGTCTCATTCCCGTATTCTGGTTACTACTGACTGAGGGAGATTCTGTTTCTGGTTCTGGGATTTTCTGCATGATTCAACCTGGGGGATTTCAGGCAAGATAAAGAGAGTCCAGTATCCATTATTCATTAGTATTCATTAGTGACCTCAGAGTCTCAGACAAGCAATTTTAATAACTGGTTTTATAAATCATTAGAGTCTCACAGATTCCAACCTCCTCTTTCATTAACCCTCTGTGATTTTCACCACATTCTCATTTGAGAAAGAAATGATTTAGAAGACAGCTTTGGCATAAAAACACATTATTGGACTGACATGTGAAATGCGCATTCTAGTTGCAGTTCTCTCACTTGTTGTTGGGTAGTACTGCTAACCTCTGTGAGACTCAGTCCTCTCTATCTGTCTTTCTTACCCTGTGTCCCTTTCTCTCTCTCAATTAGAACCCAGCCAATTCCTGATTCTCATGGAATTTCTTTCATGTGTACTGAAATGGCATATGTAAAGTATCTGTGGTTTGTCTATCTGAATTGCCTCTAGTATAGTTTTGGATTACCAATAACCATGCTATATTTTTGAGAATGTGTTATACTTGCTTTACGTATCCAACTAAACATGTTGGCAAGTTAGGCAAGAGCATCACCACTGATTTGATTTGACTTTTGTGAGAATTAGCCACTTAGAGTGTTTACGATGAGGTGTTAGACAAACACGAAGACTCATTTGTCTTGTACAGTAGCGGCAAACAAAATAGTGTAACCTTAATTTATATTCAGTATCACTTTAAAATGAAAGAAATTAGCATAAACAGTGTCTTTAGCACCATTATGTATTTTTAGTAAGTACATGACAATCCAGTTCCTACTTGAGTTTTGAGATAGGCATTCCAAACTATTTCTTCACTTGTATCTGCTGTCCCTATTTAGAAATGCCATATTGTGCACACACACACTCTATTCTCTCTAACCAATCTTCCTGTAACTGGTGTTGAAATGATAAAACCTGTCAAAAACGCAGCGACACATTACACTTGTGTTCTTCGATCCACCTGCCATACTGACCTGCCGTGCTGAAGCTGTTGAGGCAGATGCGATGAAGGCAATCTGGGGTCTCTGTTCACATTCAGTGACTGGAAGCCACAGGCCCCTGCGGATCTGAAGCAATGACATGGACACTCAGCAATGAGCTCCAGCTCTGGCTCCGGAGCACGGGAGGAGGTGTTCCGAGCCTGTCGGTCACATGCTGAAATTTGATGGAGTGTACTGTTGTCAAAGTAAATCCCTCACATCATGAACAATGCAAAGGGATTCATCTTCCTTAAGTGTTGTGGTTGGCTGTGTTGGCAGAAAGGCAGGTAGAATGAAGGAAATAGCATCTTGGATGAAAGAAATGGCCCTCTATTACTATGGACTATTCTCTTAGAAGGGAACTTGCTTTCTTGCAGTCCTGGAGGTGCACAGCTGCTACCTCCCTCCACTGTTCCATAATACAAAATACACCATGGCAATGTAACACTGGGAATCATTGGCTCTTGAGAACCTCTGGAAAATGATGAGTTTTGGAACATGGTCCTTGTGCTTTCATAACATACACTTCCAAATCCATGTCGGGCAGTTGACCCATGGGTCTGAATTTCTGTCATCCCTTCCAGGAACATTCAGGTGATATCTCTGCCATTAGATTATGAGCCAATATGCTTAATTGAATATATAAAACAAACATCACAGATTCTGAAAAAAGATAGTGTCATTTTCTGTAATCCTGTGCTACACTAGATTTTACATAAATAAACCACAGACATTTTGCTTCCATTATTTTAATACATAACTATTCCATTAGAAACAAGCTGCTGGCTGGGTTATAATTTGTGAACCTGTTAGGCAATAACTTTAGTTTTCTCTGTGCGTGAATGAAATGGTTTGTGAAATCCTCTGGGCATATTCCCATTCACCAAAGGAATTAACCCAGACGAAAAATGTACTTGCTTTCGTTTGGAACTTGTGGATGCTTATGAAATATTAAATGAGTATTATGTCTGACACTTGAAGGTCACAGTTGTATTGTGCTGAGCATATTATTCAAGGTTTCTTCTAAGTGTCTTGGCATCAAGAAGCAATGGAGATGAAATTGTTCTCCAAGAACTTTCAAGTCATTTGTTATCTTTTTTAATTTGAAAGTTCAGAGATAAAGATGATAGACATAGACAAAAAGAGGCAGAAAAGAGAGAGTGCGAGTGAGAGAGAGAGAGAGCTCTTCCATCCGCTGTCTCATTCTCCAGATGCCTGTCACAGAGCTGACCAAGGCTGAAGCCCGGAGCTTCATCCAGTCTCCCACTGAGTTCGCAGGGCACAAACCCTTGGGTCATCACTTGCTGCTTTCCCTGGTGCATTAGCAAGGGGGCAACCAGGACATTAGCTGGTGCCTATACAGGCTGCTGGCATTGTTGGTAGTGGCTTCGCTACTAGGCCACAATGTTGGTTCATCTGAACTTTGTAAAATAAGTGCAAGATCTGGGTTCTCAGAGGACAAGCCATGTAAGATGTTTAAATTTCCTGCCACTCCCTCACATACAGTAGACTAAGATAATTTAATATATGTATATTAAAAATGTTTTTTTTTTTTCATCAGAAGGTCAGATTCACAGAGAGAAGGGGAGACAGAAAGGTTTTCCAGGTGGCCACAACTGCTGGAGCTGAGCTGATCAGAATCCAGGAGCCAGAAGTTTCCTCTGGGTCTCCCACACAGGTGCAGAGTCCCAAGGCTTTGGGCCGTCTTCCACTGCTTTCTCGGGCCACACGCAGGGAGATGGATGGGATACAGAGCAGCAGAGACACAAACTGGCCCTCATTTGGGATTCTGTGCATACAAGGCTAGGATTTTAGCTACTGAGCCATCACGCTGAAGCCCTATTTAAGTAGTTTTTGAAATACATGCAAATAATGTACACAAATAAATTTACAGGATTTCTTCCTTCCTTTCTTCCTTTCTTTTTTTTTTCATTTTTCTCTACCAGTTTTCATTAACAACCCCCTTGGATTCCCATAAAGCCAAAGAAGGTAAATTCTAGTTGCAATTTCTCTTAATACTTAGTAGTCTTACTGGAGAAAAGTTGTGTGGTTTATATTTCTCTCTCTCATTTAGAATTTGCTAAAAATTTTGAGAAATATAGATGTACTGTTATACTAATGCATTTGTACTTTTATCTCCAATGTACTTTGAAAATTTAGAAACATGAGTCATGGTATGTCTAATATATATTATATTCTACAGAGTCATTTACTTTTTTTCCCATTTTTGTGACTCCCAGTTAAAATTTTTCAAGTTGCATTGAAAGCCAGACATTACTAAATGGATTAAGTAATTTAGAATTCTATAGTGTTGGGTACAAATCCTGGCACAGACTAACTTCTATATGAATTTGTTATTGTTTTTAGCATGTGTTGTGATATAAAAGTTCACATTGTACCAAAATCAGTGTGTTGGAATCCTAATCCTCAAGTTGATGGTATTAGAAAATGGGGCCTTTCAGAGTTTCATTCATGAGGACAGAGCCCTCAGGAATGGGATTAGTGCTCTGTTTTTAAGTCACCTTTTTTATTAGGTTAATTTTAAAGTGAATGTGCTTTTATTTTGTTCCCTTTAATAACATAGGTTCAGGGGCTGCCTTGTAGCCTCATGACATGGTGAAATGACACCATCTGTGAATTTTAGAATGGATCTTCAACTAGACCTCAAAGCTGCCAGTATCTTGATTTTGGACTTGTAGGTCTTCACTACCGTGAGAAATAAATTTCTGCTGTTTGTAAGATACATTCCACAAGGGATTTTGTTGGACTGCATGGGCTAAAATGTGATGATTACTATTATTATTATTTAAATCTCTAAAGGTATAAACATGGCTTGGAAAGGCTGCCTTGGGTAATGGCTACGATGTGGGAAGATGATTCTACACATTTTTATACTTTTTATAAACAGCATGGATTACTTGTTACTGTTTTTGAGTCAAGAGAAATGAGCAAGTGATATATTTGGCTTGAAAGCATATTTTATCTTTGGGTAAAGAGAGCTTCCTGTCCTTTAGAGCCTTGACCAATTCAGTCTCAGTTGGAGGCAGGAAGTCTCATGATGTTGTCCCCACATGGGTACCAGATGGGAGGCGGCACGAGGATGCTTTGCTCTGTAAAGTTCCCCAGCGGATGCTGCATCCGGCAAGTCTTCTGCTCCCACATTCTCTTTACTTTTGAGAGGTTGCTCACATCTAGCCTGCACCATTTTGTTACTTGTCAGGGGAATTTTGCAGTTTTAGCCGGGAAGGATGGGTTTGTTCTTGTACATGTTTGGGCAAACAGGAATCTAAAGTCTGGATGGAAACGAGGATAATGATTTTCAGACCCTAAACTGAGCTTGATTAACTGAGGACCTAGACTTAGTGTGGGAAATATTTGCCACACAAAGAAATATTCCCCAAAATATCAGGTTGTAGAAAAATCCTCTTTGGAACAAGATGGGAGAAATTACTTTTGATCTAATGCCGGAGTGCTGATGAGCTGCAGATGTGGAAACCTAAACTTTACTATTTTAAGTAATTTGACGATTTAAATTTCAATTATTTTATTACATATATGCCTGTATATAATATCTACCCATTGAAAAGTGTTTCTTTTTCTTCTTAGTCATGTGAAAAGATGAACCATTCACATGATGGGTTGGTTGGACATTATCTTTAAATGACTTTTTAAAATATGTTTGTTGGACATCCTGTTGTCTGTTTTTATTCCTTTCTCTTAAGAAGCTTTCAAGATTTGTCTGCTGGATTCACAAAGTGAGAATAGGGGTACAGCTGCCTATAGTCTTTGGGGGTTCAGAAGACAGATAGTTCTTGTGACAAAAAGGTTTTAGCAGACAATGATTGACATGTGAATGAGGTGCATCAGGGATCTTGGTGGAGACTGTGTGGCTTTATCCTTACGTGCACATTTTTCAAAGGGTGGCCTCAGTTTTGAAGAACCATGAGTTTAATCTTACACGAGTACTCATGAAACACCAGCAGTTTAAATTATTTTAAGGTCTTTGATGGAAGCTGTGCATCCATGGATTAATAGTGCTAAAACCTTTAACGTTTCTTTCTTATAAGAATTGGCATGAGGCATAAGAACCTGTATACTAACCTGTGTCAGATAG
The DNA here is from genome assembly GCF_017591425.1 of Ochotona curzoniae. NCBI lineage: Eukaryota > Metazoa > Chordata > Mammalia > Lagomorpha > Ochotonidae > Ochotona > Ochotona curzoniae. The sequence continues at coordinate 43,418,168 of NW_024467119.1, forward strand.
CTTAAACAATGGAGCAGATTTGAGTAGGTGACCACTAGGGATCCAGAAGATTTTCCTATTTCCTGCATTAAAAATCGAAAGCTTTGGAGGTTTTTGAAATAGCATCTTATTCCTGGATATAATTTTACTTAACACTACAAAATTTTCCTGAATATGGAAAGTGTAACTTGTTCTCATTAAGCTGAAGATATCCCATGGTATTAGTATAGTGTGCTTTCTACTTTCATGATTTTATAAAGGTTTACCATGCTTCTCTACTAATCGGTGTCTGGCTATGTCGACTGAGAAGAAAATGACCTGAAATTAACAAGTAAAATAGTTTACATTGGCTGGGAGAGTTCTCCTTGAAAATACATAATATTTAAATAAGTTTAAAGTTAATGATCCATTTAATAAGCATCCATGAATACTAATGTCTCATTCTGATTAAAAGAATTTTCATCTCCTTTTTGAAATACTTCTGCAAGAGATCTTCAAAAAATTGATGAAAAATGCAGGGTTACTTCTGTTCTAAAATAAGCACCTCCAAAAAGTCTATTTTCATAAACATTTTTGAAAAACCCTGAGTTTCCTTGTGGCCTGCATGATGAGTCTACTTCTCAGCTTTTGACTGCACTGAAGCTATTCAGACACAACCGGCAAATTAGTCATCAACAAAACCAAGTAAGCACCCGTGAGGTTCCTGTGATGTTTACGGTGAACATTCAGGTTAGTCTTCACTAACGCAGGCTGAACCCTATGGCAGTCTCACAATTTATTTATGTAATTATGAGCTTGTGGGAAATTCATATTTTAGAAGAAACTCCTAGCTTTTAGAATAATCATCTAATTTGACAACACAAAGCCATTCTCCTTTGATTTGTTTGATAGGTTTATCTGGTCTCACTTTTGATGGATCAAATAAAATGCAGCGCAATGTCAAGAATTTGAAAGGGTGTGTGTGTGTGTGTGTGTGTGTGTGTGTGTGTGTGTGTGTATTCACTCCCAGGGAAGACTTAGTTGAAATGTGAGCCCCTTCATTTGACCTTCATGTAACCCTGACCTGGGACGACGGCGTGTCTCTAGGGGTGGAAGATGATTTAATTCCCATGCATGTCAGGTCCTACATTTCTTTTGTGTGGAGGCTGCAGAGTGTCAAATTCTGCAGAATCAGGTGTTCAGGGTTGGAGAAGTGGAACTCGTTCTCCTGGGGTTAGAGAGGAGACCACCAAGTAGACTTCATTTTTAAGGCCTCAAGGGAACCCTGAAACCATAGATTGTGAACATGGAAAATGTTTCTTTACCCTGTGAACTATTCATCTTCCATTTCCCTTTTAATATGTGTACTCATCATAGCATCAACAAAGAAAGCTCCAAAGGCAGCTCTTAGGACATCTAAGTTTATTATTTTATACTTTTCCAGCTGAAAACAATGGCTGAGAGTTCCAACGTGTCAAAAAGTCAGGTTTAAATTTCTAATGAGTTCCCTGTGTTTTCCTTCCCCAAAGAATTGTTGCCAAATACTTGTAGAAAGGTTAAATATAGAAAATACTGCAGTATCTAAAAGATAAGGCTAATTCTGCTTTGCTACTTGAATTTCCTTCATTTCCCACACATCTCTGGCTTGTCTGATAGTTTATTATCCTGTAGAGCAATAAGGATTTGTAGCAAGACTGAAGTTAGTGGCTAATATGATTAAATGCTTCTGTGATTCTGAAATCATAATCAAGTAAGTTTAGTACAAAGTAATCTCATCTCTGTTTTGTACTGTTTGTCTCTCTGTGGGACACCAAGGTCATTATCCTACTGTAAGAACTTCTTCATTTCTAAGAGTGAATTATGGTAGCCAAGACTGAAATAGTTTAGAATGGTCATTGGTGGAATCATGAATAAGGAAGATGCAAAGAATAACTCCAGCTGAGGAGTACTTTGTAAAGTTCCTAATGGCCTGGCCAAGGTCAATTCCTTCCACAATTGAAAAAGTTTTTTTTTAGAAGTCCAATCAGTATCAGAATATTATACTTTGATGTCCTTGAGAAAGATATCATTTGCATGTTTTAAATCTTAGAACCTTAATTTAATAATAGGCTTTTGTCAAAATTCAGTGAAGACAAGGGGTTCAGAGACTGTTTCATGCAGTCCTTTTGAGAACCAGGTTGCTTTGTTTCTGTGACTCTGCATCTTTCATATATAGCTAGGAGTCTGCCTAGTAACATTCCTTGACAGTTGTAGAGAAGAGAAAGAATGCAGAAAACACATTTATCTTTCTTTTTAAAAAGAAAACAGAAATATATATATATATATAATAGCTGAATTACTGGAAAATAGTTTATTTTGAATAAAAAGGCAAAAATTAAAAGCTAAAGAGAGTGAAAGCATGAACTATCTGATAAGTTACTTAAAATCAGCTATTATAAATCCCAATGTGATTACTTAGGAATATAACATTTAGTGGCAGAATTTCTCTAAGAAACCAAAGGATGTAGTTTTACGTAATTTTGTATCCTTATGCTCCTATCGACTTAAAGATAAAACTCAGAAATCCTCAAACTAAAAATGCCTTTTAAAGCACTTATAAATATTTTTGAAAAGTATTGTTTAGCTCAATTCTCCAATTACTGATAATTTAAATTTCTGTGTCCTCTATTTGTCTCTTACTTTCTGTCACTCTGTCACTCTTTCAAATTAATTGATTGGTCAATCTGAATAAATCACAAAGTATCACTATTAAAGAGAAAAATGAAAACAGGTAATAAAGAATATCTTACTAAAATAATTTTGTTACATCAGTGCCGTGATAAATAGCAGAATGTGGAACTCTTGACTTCTGCCTAAGGACTCTGCCATTGTAATAACATGGAAGAAAACCGTGCAGGGAGAGATGGCAGGATGGAGAGAAGAATCCCTCTGCCTATGGAACTATGTCATGAAGAACAGTAATAAAAAATAAAAATAAACAAATGCCTGTTGATTATGATTTTAAAAATCTTGTAACAATCCTCACAATTAGCACAATTTTATACCTTATGTGAAATAATCATATTGCTTATGCAATAGAAAACTCAGAAACCTGCTTAATCCTAAAGTTGTTCTGGGGCAAACATAAACATCGCAGCCTTCTGGTCATGATGTTCCCCACATGGACTTAGGGCTTCAGTACCTTCTCGCATAAGGATCATGTGACATTTACACATAATAGCATGCATCTGCATGAAAAATACTCTGATGGGAAGATTTCTTTCTTTTTTTTTTTTTTCAACCATGATAAAGCAAATTTACTATGATGCCAGGGGAGAAGAGCTATGGAAATGTGCCAAGAAACCCTGGGTTATGAAAACATTATAAACTTCAGAGTCACCGTCCTGGGAAGTTCTACTGTTGCTCAGGGCAATAAAGAATGTGGCGCTGAAGCCTATTTTCTAAACAGCAAAATGGAACTTTGATTTACGCAGTGTAGCCCATTTGGTTTCACTCTGCCTTCTGACACTCTTCTGGCAGAAGTAACATTTCATTTTACCTTTTCAGGCTTTCTCCAGGAGGCAGACACCCTTGTAAAAGTCGTGTGACTCACTCACTTTTGTGAAAAGCACTGGTCATCAGACGCTGTGAAGTTTTCATCCAAACTTAGAATTTTACAACCGCCATCCGGAGGCTCAGAAATGCAAGTTAATGCAGTGCTGTGACTTTCCTGGCCTCTTTGCAGACCACAGAATGAAGTCACTGTTACACATTATTTGGAATATGGAAATGAAAGGCCTATTGCTTCCATGATATTAAACTCCCCATAACAATCCAGGGAGACATTCTATTATCTTGGTGAGATTATATTAATATTCAAAACAGGGGTGTCTTGATAAGTTGCCATGCTATCTAAAATTACAAGAAGGCCTAAAATGATGTAAATATATCAAACATTTCTTATTATTTTATTGAATTATTCTAAATTAAGAAACCATCCCACAGATCACTCTAAATTTCACTTTAAGTGTCAAATGCATCACAGGTGTCTGTGTAGTGTGCTTTGCAATATAGAACTTAATGGGGTTAAAATTATGTGCACTATACATAGTAAAAACTTCTTAGTACAGATAAACTGGAATAAGCATCTCTGTTTTGAAATAATTTACCCATTTATTTATTTGAAACACAGTAATACAGAGAAAGAGATTGATAGCTAGACAGCCAGTTAGCTAGCTAGCTGGATAGATGATAGAAAGAATACAGATAGGGACAGACATTCCATGTGTTGGTTCACTTCTAAAATGACCACAACAATCAGGAATGGGCTCTGTCAAAGCCAGGGTGCTGGAAGTACACCTGGGCCTCCCATGAGGGTGACAGGTACCCAGGTATTAAGTCATCATCTGCTGCATCCCTAGGTGTGTTATCAGGAAGCTGGATTGGAAGCACAGTAGCCAGGGTTCAAATCAGTGTTCTGATGTGAGATGGTGGCGTTCTAAGTGACGACATAACCTGCTGTGGGAGACTTAGTGCCAGGAAGTGAGTTTCTCATTCTGCTGAAAGATGTCATGATGCTACAGATGGTGGTGCTGCGTGATTAATACAGAGTAGGAGAATCAGTTTTCTACACAACAGTTGATGTATAGTTTCATAGGAAATAAAAGAAATGGGGTTTTTGACTTAGTTCCTCATTAGTGGTCTACCTTTAGAGACAAGCTTTTCTGACAAGACTCAATTCAGACTAACTACTTCTGGAATTTTATCTTGTGAGAACTGAACCATCGCATATATTCAGGTTTAGTTAGCACTCTTTAGTTCTTTTTAAGCACCTATCCAGTTTGATTTAGGTCAGAAGGATATTTGTTTTGCTTAACCAGAGCTCTCTTAACTTTAACTAAATCAGATGCTTGCTATTATTCAGTGCTATGAAATCTTCAAATTATATTAATATCTTCAAATTAGATGAACAGTGTGATCATCTTGCCCTAAAATAGATCACCAGCCCCAAAACAGAAAACTTCCAAAAAACCAAAACGAAACTAAACTGCTGCTTCTGAGTATTTTCTATATTTTTAAAATATTACATTTTAGCTTTTGTTATGTCTATTGAAGTGCTATCAAAATAAAATAAAGGCAAAGGTATATGCCAAGTAGTCTTTGCATTTTTATTCTGAAAGCATAGTACTTGGTTCTCTTGGTGCATAGTCTGTTCCATGTGCATTTCCCATTATGTCTTGTAAAAGATTGTTAAAACTCTTGATCATTTAATCAGACCATCCCAAAGCATTTCTCAACAGAGATCATATGAGTTAGGACTTGGGTGTGTGTGTTGAAGAAAAGATAGTGTTCCTGTTTCCCAGAGCCTTGTAGTTTAAATGGGAAATTCAAAAACAAATACAAAGCCACAAGACAGCTGTCATCTACCATCCATTTCTTGCTTGCTCTCTTCTTTCTCTCTAGATACATATCTATTAAAGATATACAATTAGAGAGAGAGAGGGAACTAGACACAATTAAGCAATTGCACGAAGACAAGTGTGTGGAAGGTTTTAAGATATATCCTGGAACTGGGAAATGATGAATATAATAATATAATGCTAAATATAGATTTAATCATTAGCTTTTGAACATACCTTTCCAAAGAGACCAACGATGGGCTCATAAGAATTTCTGTCCCTGACAGTGCTTCTGTGAATCTACAGATGATCCTCTTGAAAATGAAGTTCTCGTGGTATTTGCGCTGTGGCTCTGAAACAAGATCTTGAGTCTGCCTTGAATCCCCATCCCTGGATTTGTTATTCCATTTTGTCATACTCTGTCATCTATCTACTCCCTAGTGAATGATTTATTTTGAAGTTTTTATTTTAGTTTTTTTTTCCTTTCACTTCAACTTTAGACTGATAGCTCTCTTTTTTGACATCTGTTTTGCCTCGCTGGGAAGAGTGTCCAATTGCAGCACATCGCAGTGTTTCTTTCTCTTTACAGAACAATAATGCATAGATGTGTGAATGTAATTCAGGAAGCTGATGCAGCATACAAGGAAGATGCTGGGAGAAAGTGCGGTACGTGAGAAACACTGGAAAACAATGATACCTGCTGCTGAAAAAACCAACCAACCAACAAACAAAAAAACCCCACAAAACCCAATGTGCTTAGCTGGCATTTCCTCACAAACCTCCCCAGTCCTGTGACCCCACACACCACGTGGATAGGTTTCCTAAATCTCTGTTGGGCACAGAGAGAGGCATCTCACGCTAACCACGATGGGTGCATCCAGCAGAGATCAAAGTACTTTTCCAGACATTTCCTTTGTGACTCCTCTACTGGCCAACAAAGCTGCTCATTAGCTACCACTGTCTTAGATTGGTGGTTGAGATTTAACTTGTTTTAATGTGGCAGAGAAAATGTTCCGTTTTATGCTGCAGAGCAGTTTTAATACGTGTTAATTTTTTTAACTGAGGAATTAATAAAGCATAGAATTGTAACAGACGTTTATCAAGGTTAAATCAAAAGGCACCATCAAAAAGGAGTTTGGGTCCTTAACCGACAGATTGCATGAGTAACATATGTTAGGGATGTACTAGCCTCACCAGTAAACTTTATTACTCATGAAAGAGAATTTTAGTCTAGCTTAATATTTTTTGTAGAAATTTAGAAACTAAATTCCTTATAACTATGATAAAATGTTGAAAAGTTTTAGGTTATTTAGTCATGTAAACACAAGTCATGTGTCATAATGTATACTTTGCTGTTTCAAAAATTAAGTCAGTATATACACATATATTTAAGGGTATCAAATTATTTGTAAAAAATTTATTTAATGATTGCATTCATGTTTTTCACATTCTTGTTTTCACTGATTTATGTGGGATCCTAAAAGAACACAACAAAAATTAGTGATGGGGTTGTTATCTTTATTGAAATGTATATCTAGGTTTTGTAAATAGGAGAAAGACTTTTGTCTACCAAATGACTCCAGTCTTCTTTGTTGTGTTATATTATGTTTTTTCACTCATTCTGTATAAAATGACTCATATTTGTTTGAGTTTACCTTCCGTAAGATAAGCCTCATGAACCCTGAGATTACAAGGATTTATCCGAGGCTAACTGGTGAGGCGGGTGACTATCAGGCTATTTCACATAGATGGATGCTATTCCATCTCAAAGAAACATACTAGATATAGGATATGGTTAAAAGCAAGCTTCTTTTTATTTATTTAACCTTATTCATATAAAATGAGCAATTTTCATGTATTTCACAATATGGATTTAGGAACATGATGGTATTTTCCCCTAAGCAAACTTTTAGTCCACATTTTTCATCATTGCTTAGAAATACAGACTTTAAAGGAGAAATGTATGCCCCACATGTATGATTGAATTTGTACTACTTCTTTTCCATATCTCAGATATGTGTATTTATTCTTGAATGGAGGTGTTTAAGTACTCAGTAGGAGGCTCGTTTATGTAACATTTACAATGACCTCAAGACAGTCTCTAAGGATATGAAAGAACTCACTTTGCTACACAGTTCTTTTTCTTCCTTTTTATTTTGTAGAAAGTCTCTGAAAATTTGACATTGTGCATATTTTTGAAAACTTGGCATTATATAGATAATTGTACATAGATAATTGTGAATGGTATAATGTAGAAGAACAAGTATTAATTTTCCTTAAAAAGTTTTCATAGTAAATCTTTTTGTGGGAGATATATACTGTCTCTGACACTTTTCATTATCTTTTGGAGACACACTTTTAAAGAAAAATCTTTGAAACAATCACAAGACTTCTTATAGCAGCTGAAACAAGAAAATGATTGAAGAAAGATCAGTAAGAAGCTATATTTTCGGTTTGGGCCTTGGGGTTGGGGGCAAATACAGCTCCCTGCAGTGTGACAGCTGTGGGGGGTTCCTTGCCAGGTGGGACCCAATTCTGGGGACTCAAGCCAAAGACACAGCTGGAAAGCAATGAACACGTCCTCAGACTCCCCCAGGACCCAAGAGAGCTCTTCCCTCAGGGTAAGTATGCCATGAGGGAACTTGGGCACACATCTTAGGGAATCCTCTCCATTTTTCTGCATCTCCAAGTCGATGGCAATTAGCACTAAAATAGCTTCTACACAGAGAATGTATAAATACAAGTCCACAAAATTAGATACAAGGTTGCTATCTTTATTTTTCCTATAATTGAATTGTAAGAAATCTCTGGTCAGTTATGTGAAGTTGATGTTTGGTTCTTTTCAAATTATCCTAGAATTTTGTCAAGCTGCTCTGCAGGGGTTGGGTTGCAGAGTTGTGGTTTAAAATATTTGTACGCATTGGTTTAAGGAAGGGGATAAGGTAATTGACATATTTTGTCTGAATCATCATTCTATTGTGCTCAAACAATCAATTTCTTTCCCACGCAGAAAGCTCTACTGACTGTGCTTCTTGTGGTCTGGGCTCCTTGTTCCTTGGATATTCTGAGTTCATTTCTTCTGCAAGATCTCACAGATTTTAGTTACTTTCCCATGTATATATTAATCATTAAATGCTTCAGATAATTTCCAATTTGGGTGCAGGAGTCCAAGGACTTGAGCCATCCTCTACAGATTTCCCAGTCTGTTAGCAGGGAGCGGGATTGGAAGTAGAGTGGCGAGCCTAGAACTGGCACTCACATAGGATGCTGACACTAAAAGGAGGATTAAAAAATCTAACGAATCACCATGCCATAACACTCACCCTTCCCCCGTGTCGCATTCAGCTGGAAACCTTTATCTTCCTATTCCCATATCTGACTTTTCTTTACAGTGCACGTAACTACTCTGAATTAGTATTAATTTATAAGTTTTTCTGCCTGACTTTACTAATAAGCCTTAAACTTTATCCTCTCAAATGTTATCTAAAGGATATAACACCCTAACTACTACATAATATGCTGTGGCTGGTGTAATAACACAGTTATTATGGGAAATGCAGTGGAAATGCAATAGTGTTTTTTATTCACTATTTATTTTTGGAGATGAAAACAACTTCAGGATTGAATCTGAACTCACAGAGGCTTCTTTCAATTGATATAAGATATAGGAAGAAATATTTCCTGTGTGCAATTATATGATTTAGCATAATATCACTTCCACTATTTAAAATTAACATCTGACATCACATACCCTCCTGGAGGCTGGAAGATTTAGTCATCCCAAAAGCAAATTCTATAATTCAGAATACTGTTTAAAACAGCAGAAAATCAATGGTATTTATAACTTGGGAATTCTGTATTCCATACACTGTGTAATGGCTATGTTCACCAGCATGACTGAGTATGTGCTACAATATTGGATTGGGCATCATGAATTGTTGGAAAATGTGACCAACATACATTAGTCACTTATCATTAAACCATGGAAGCTTTCATTAGTATCAGCTGTGTTACTTCTAATAGTGTTTGACATTTAGACACTCCAGGGATTTTTCTGTTGTAAGTGACCGGAACCCAGTTAATCTAGCTTAAGCAAAGAACAATATTCATTGGCTAATGTAACTGGCAGATCAAGGTTAGTATCCGGGCTCACATGCTGTTTTCATGACTTGAGCTTGGTTCTGTCTTCATTTCATTCTCCACTGCTTAGTGTGTGTAATGGATTCTTCTACACAGACAGACTTATTATGTAGCAGAAAAACAATCCCAGATCTAGATCGTTAGAGCGTGTGACCCAAATAGAAGAATCTTGTAGAAGCTTCAGTGAAAGAATGGCTGAGATGATTCTGAAATGCCAAATTTTAGGACTTGCATTTATATTAATTCTATCAATATGATGGAAAGATGTTGTGTGATGATCAGATCAAATCTGATGAGGTATCCAACATTTTGACAATGGGGGAGGGTAACCTACTGGTCAGCATCTGCTTTTGGAACACACTAAGGAGGCGATGCCAAAGGGAAGGAATGGGAAGTCATATTGTACAGGCAAAAATATTAAACATTACCATCCATAGAGCATTGCTTTAAACGTCTCCAGGCCAAAAAACACCCCCCAAAACCAAAAACCAAAACAAACAAACAAACAAACTGAATGTGTTGTGAAAGGAAAACCGGTGTAATGCCTTGTTATTTCTGATGTTTTTCTGGCCACCAAAAATAATACACTGAAGATTTCAAATGTAAGGATATTATTCTGGATAATTTCAGGAATCCCAGCAATGGGAACAATACAGTCTGGAACCATGTTCTCACAGAATGATATAGAAAGAATCCTAGAGGGGCTGGTGCTCTTTTAGTAGTAAGCTAAATTCTGTCTGCAGTCCTGCCATCCCATGTGGACGCCAGTTCCTGCCTGGCTACTCTTTGTCCAATCAAATTCCCTGCTTACGGCCTGGGAAACAACAAAGGGTGTCTCAGATCTTTGGGCCTCTGCACCCTCATGGGAGACCCAGGAAAAGCTCCTTACTTCTGACTTCCGATTTGCTCAGCTCTGGTGGTTGCAGCCATTTGAGGAAGAACTGGAGGTTGGAAGAGTCTATTTTCCTTTTCTGCGTCTCTCTTCTTTGTAACTCAGTCTTTCACATGCAAATAAAAATAAATATCTTAATTGAAAGAAATGATCCTATAGTGAAAACTGATGGAAAATCAAAAGAAATAGAGGATTAAAATCTGTCAGATTGATGCTTCAAAGGACAAAAATAGCAAAGAGAGAAACAGTAATCATAGACCCAAGAGGAATGAATAGATTTACAGGTCTTAAATTAGGAAAACCTTACTTGTGCCTTATTTTATGTATGAAAACCACAGATTTCTTCTTTCCAGCACTCTTTCCCATATATTGATTGTCTATTTGTATCTTCAGTTTGTGATTACCTTGCCTCTTGCCATGTTTCCCTGTGGAATTGGTGCTTGGCCCTGAGCCTCAAGTTAATACATTAGAAGGTACAGTGTTTTACATATCAAACCTGGATCTTGATCTTTGTTACTTATTCCTCTCTCATGCTTCTGTCTCGTTATGGCTATCATGTTATAGAAAGGCAATCCTTATTGTACTAGTAATAACTCGAATGGCCCCTAGAATACTACAGCAACTACATAACATTAAGACTTTTAAATCTTATTGGAGTGACCTGCTTAGGCTGACCCCACTTAATTATCAGAACCATTTCAATAGCTGCAGCCTAGATGGATATTTTGATAAGCAGTTGAAATAGTGCTTGGGATGCCTGCATTCGTATTGGAGTGTCAAGTTCAAAGCCAGCCCCACTGCTGATTCTACTTCTTGCCAGTGCAGACCTTTTGAGAAAGCAGTGTTTTTAGTTTTTATTTTTTTTAAGGTTTATTAAGGCGTCTTTATTAACCAAGCTTGGTGATAATAGAGCACACTAGAAATAGCAAATCACAAGTTCATGTGGCAATCCAACCAATCATAATCCAACCAAACATAACCCCAAGAGGAACAAAAGGTCATTACCCTTAAGTACATCCGTTAAGCTGAAGACCTATATTCCGGCATCCCCAACATTATAAGTTATCCTAAGAGACATGCAACGAATAACCTGGACAGGCTTACAAAGCTGTAGACATTCACCTTTCCCTGGCTGAGAAAGCAATGTTAATGCAAGTGGTTGAATCTCTGCCATCCATGTTGAAATCTGGGCCAACTTCCTGGCTGCCAGCTTTGGTTTGGCATAACACTGGCTATTGTAGAAATATGAGTAGTGATTCAGCAAACAGAAAAATCTCTCCTGTCTTTTTCTGTCTCTTTGCCTTTCAAAGAAAACCTATATATACATAAACAAAGGCCAGCAGTTCCTATTTTATCCCCTGTAACCAGGGTGACAATCAACTGGTGTTCTGTAGTAATAAAACAAATTAGATGTAACTTGCTTTGATTTGTTAGGGAGATTTCTCTATGAAGGCTCCAGAGCACTTCTTCCTGAAACCAACTGGAGCCCTAGTGATTTTGTATTTTCATATTTTCCCAAACTTTTCACACTTCTGAATGTGAGTTGGAAAAGCCTTTCTGTCATTTGGCCCATTTCGCTTGTTTACAGCTTTAGAGATACACAAAACCTCTTATTACATAAGTTATGATATAGCTGAATACTGGGGCAATTAACAAAGAGGGAATTCCATAAATCAAACAGAAATTTCATATCACAGATTGAATTCATTTTTTTTCTTTTTTGGCTTTATAAATAAGCATCCTTTCCAATTCACATCTAATCCTAGCTGTAAGACTTATATTTCCTTCTTAAGTTTTTAATGATAATTTACAGTTACAGTCATCAGGACTCTGTAGTATAGGGGACAAGAACTAGGCTTAATTCACTTTTCCTAGGGGGGCTGGAAACACACCTTGGTGTTTGATATTTTTAATTTGCTCATAGCACAAATTTCAACAAAGATGAAAATAAGCCATGACTGAATACAAGGACACAGTCTGGAGCTAATCACATGAAGTCAGCAGGCAGTAGGGACCTATGATCCTGGCTGCAACACCTCACCTTCAGTCATTCACTACCACTCAGCTCTTAAGATACCTCTGATAAAAATGAAGTCAGTTCCTATGTGTTGATAAAGTTTATTTTGGTTCATTTTTTAAAGGCAGATCACTGGAAAAAATCATGTTTGTTATAATTGTCTTTGGAGCTTGACATGTGAAATATGAGGATCACAATTGCCTTTTTGCTAAAGCTAAGGCGATAAAATACACATTTTGAAATGCCAACCAAAATGTGTAGCATTGTTTTGCAGAATGTGATTTTGCTTTCAAATTTTGTCTCATTCTCTTCTCAGATTATTGATCAGAGTAAACAGAGATGTATATTTTATATTAGATCAAATGAAGTATTTAAAATGGAATTCTGGATATTGAGCTCCCTAAAGAATTTTGGCAGGGGGTAAAATGGCAGCTATGTCTACTGAGTTTGTACTCATAGATTCACAGAGAGAGAGAGAGACATACACACACCCCCTAAATGTTATGTATGAATTAAGCCGCACTGGTAACAGTTATATTACATGAAGTTCAGCACAGACTCAAGTGTAGAAATCCAAATCAACATTTCAAAATGAAAATTACACATCCAAATTAAACTCAAACATTCCAGTACCACCCTTTATACAAAACATCAACTAAATCCAAACTGAAACCAAACAGAAAAGACCATCTGCCATATGTAACCTAATAGTGGTCGCTATTGCCCCAGCTGGTGTCTCCAGACAGCTGTAAACTGTGATCTTGTTGGAAAAACTTCTCTGGCCATGCATTTCATAGCAGCCTTTATGGAAAAGAATCAAATTGTTTAGGGCTAAAGGTTAGCCATGAGTAGTGGACTTCAAATCCAAGAATACTGTTTGATTTTTGATGGTTCATGAAATTCCTTCTGAAGGGATCCTTTGCAGATGTTTTCCATGCTGTTCAGGACATGCCTTTCTACCATAGTCAGATAACTGAAAGTAACCACCAAGAGCAGGTTGATGTTATGGGAAGAGGAGAGTTTATGTGCATGATTTCATGAGAAGAGTAATTGGAGCATCACATGTTTCAGAGTGACAGCCAAATAGTACACATTGGGCAGGACTAATGTTTTCTTGCTTTTCCAGAAGAACCTGAAATACAGATGTTACTTTAAAAAAAATGACATTTAAGCTAGACGATTGAGATCCATGAAGCTCAAGTTTCTGTGGCTGACTTTGTGCAATTTTTATAAACACTTTCCCAGCAATTTATGAGCTATGAAAACAGTTAAGGAAACTGCAGCCATGTGAAAGTTATGTATTAAGTACATTGTTGGAAAACATACAGCGAAGGTGAAAGACTAGAAAAGTGTCCAAATACTGTTGTTCTAAGGTCCTGACTTGAATCACATTTGTTAAGCTGTGGAAATGATTTTCAGATTTCTCTTGTCACCTGAATGAAATTTTTTGTTTCAAAGAGATATATTATACAGGCAAAGTCTTCCATTCATGTCGCTTCATCTTGTCATTATTTTAGCATGAGAAACAAAGAAAAAGAGTTGGTTTCACTTAGGAGGATATCATTTTCTGCTGCTTCCAAAATATCAAATAATTTTTATTTCACAGATTAAGTTTTAAGGTAAATCGTTTCTGTGGTAGTCTTTTTTTTTTTTTTTTAAAGATTTGTTTTCATCAGAAAGGCAGATTTCCAGAGAGGAGAGACAAAGAGAAATAGCTCCCATCTGCTGGTTCACTCCCCAAATGGCTGAGCCAATCTGAAGCTAGAAGCCAGGGATCTGGATCCTCTTCTGGGTGTTTTTTTGTTGTATGGTTCAATAGGCACTGGGATTTTTCCTTTCTGCCATCATCACCCCCACCCCACCCCCGCTGATTTCCCCCCATCATTACAATAGTATACTCCTTCAGCAACAGTTACAAGTCTGTCATTCTGCAATTTAAGTGTATCGTGACACTATAGGTATAGAGAATTATAAGTGTTAGCTTAGGAATTTGACTTGTAACCCCTATGTTTAGATGCTTTCATGTTTTGTTTTCTTCTTTTTAAGACACTTTCTGAAATTCAGGAATTCTAACAAAGCACTCTTCTTCAAGAGAATTTTTAAAACTAGAAGACTTGGAGCTTAAAATATTGCTCCAGTTCCCCTCCTTCACAGCTAATAGACCTGCAGAATTAGGAGGTGTTTTGGTTTTCTCAAATGTCACCTAACTCTGATATTTTGAAGTATTGTTTGTCTTTTAATTAATTTTATTTAAAATATTCAATATTGGAGCTGGCACTGCAGACCAAAATAAATAACAATGCCAGCCACAAAGAATTAAACCTTATAGCAAGTAAATTAACTCTTAATAGAGGACATGAGAAGGACAGATATTTTAAAAGTAATAATTAGATGTATAATAGGATTTTAAGACTTGCTGAAGTTACTGGGTGACTGGATCATGTTCCCAGCTTCTGGCTTTGGACTGGCCAAGTCCCAGCTGTTGCAGGTATTTGGAAAGCGAGCCAATGTATGGGAATTTTGTCTTTTCTGTCTCTGTCTCTTAGGTAAAAAAGGAAATATCTTCTAGCGAAAATGCAGGTCAACTAATGAAAGAAATAAAATCAAGTTTTAAGACATGGATGGAGGACGGAGAATGGGACCCTGGGAATTCCTAACTTTGTTACAAGCTTCAAATTTCACAGATGATATCAGTTTTCTAAGAGATTGGTACTTTTTGAGTGTTTTATCCTGGAAACTCAGGCCTGGGGAGAGTTTTTTGGGCTGTAATGTGTCTAAGACTGTGCCCTGTATGTTGTTTGAAAGCCAGTTATCTCTTCTGAGAGTAGACTCAAAGCAGAGCCCACAGGCTATCTCAAATTATAGAAGGAAGACAAAATTTAAACAAATAAAAGCAATTTCCTTTATATTAAGGTGTAGGAACATTTTAATGAAATGGCTCTTGGTGTAATGAAATGATTCTTACTTCCATTAGTAAGTTATTTTGGTGTTTCAATGCAACTTGAAGAATTATCTACTCAGTGATCTGATGGTTGGATACAGAAAACTTATTGGTTTAGAATTAAGCCATTCTTCCTCACTACAATAAATTAATAATAAAACTTAACTAGATAATTCTTTGTTTTTTCATGAGGCTTAAGTAAAAATCATTTTTACATTGATATCTGGTGTTTTCCACCTATGCAACTTGAATCCTTTGAGTAAAGGTCTTTGTTTAGAGAATACTATGATTAACTAGTGATATGGCCAAAATGACTACAGCGGAACAAATGTCAGATGAAGTGGTAAAGAACAGAAACACGCATTTTATAATAATGTGAAAATTACATCATTTTCCATATTACCCTTTAGGGGTCCTCTGAAGCAGAGGTCTTCCAAGAGATGATGATAAACTGCTTTGTGAGTGATGTTTTTGGGTTAAAGTTATAGCCAGGTGGAAGTGATGAGAAAACGACATGTTGGGAGAGCCAGTTTGGGTCATGGCCATCACATTTATGGAGGAAAAATAGCAAATATGCTCATTTTGGCTCACTTTCCTACCACCTTATATTTCGTCTTCTTTCAAACTCCCAAATTCACTTTCTGAGATATGGCTGATTCTCACCAAAAGAAAAAGAAATGGCCACACATGTCTTACAGATGGAATAAAAAAAGGGCTCTGACATTTTTGGAAATATATGACACTCCCTTAATACATCATTGAGAGATATTTTACAGAACAAAGGAAAGATAGAGGAGAATACTTAAAATATATTGATTATTCGAAGTGACTTTTAGAATGACAAAATAACAACGTTATCTTTATTATTTGCGTAAGTTCTGATAAGGAGGTATTTATTTTTAGCACAATCAAGGATTATCTTTCCAATTTAAAATAATCAAAGGAGGAAACAGTTCTTTTCAACAGAAAGATGGAATGAAAGAAAAAAAGGATAAAGAGTTTGTAGGCCACAGGATTTTAAAACCTGTGGTTTTAATTTGTAAAGCTTTGAAAACCGGAGGTATATGTTTTGGTATAACTCTTCATTCTTTATTTAACATTGGTTAATCCTATGCCCTATTCTCATGACTTTATTATGTTCACTTATTCTATAATTAAGAACTTAATAAATTTGCTTTATTATTCTCTGAACGTTATTTCAGGCTGTGTGAAGTGTTATATTTTTGTTAATCTCCACATAAATATTACAAGATAGATACTATCGTAGTTTTCCAGAGTCCAAATAATTTGTCTAAACTCATGTAGATAGTGACAGAAATAATATTTAGAAGTCGCTATTTAACATTACTAACTCAATACAGCCTCACTCACTTCCTACCCAAACTCTCTTTTCTGTTGCTTTCTTTTTATCAATGTTTAGTAGAAAATGTTACTAGTGAAAGTTTTTGAATAACATAATGACATAATGGCCAATTAGCCCCCCCCCCCACTAACTTTTTTTTTTTTTTTTTGCTTTTTCTTCACTATAAGAATGATAAGCTAAATAAATTTCAGTTTGCTCCTGTACAAATTTCCCAAGGATAAAGGATAATGAAATATATTACACACGTTCATTGCTTGAGCCAATATAAAATTATATTCCTGAAGCTCTGGAGACTGGAATTCCAAAATCAAGAGTTGGAGGAGCTAGTCCTTCCTTAGACTCAGAGAGAATAAATCTGGTGACTGCCAGGAATCCATGGCACATCCAACCATGCAGATGATTGTCTTTGCCTCCAAATCACATGAATTTCCCCCCATGCTTCTGCATCTCAAAACATCTGTTCTCTCCTAAGAGTGCTAGTCATTTGAATTAGGGACATTCTTAAATCCAGATGTTTTCATTCTGAGGGCTCTACTATGATGATGTGAACATAGACATGTTCAAATAAGATCAAAATAAAGCGTTAAAAATTAGACTCTGTGTTTTTGGGGTATTCTATAGCTCCAGTGGATACAATAGATTATCAGACTATCTTTTTCATTCTGCCAATCAATGCATTTTATTATGCTGAATTTATTAATCAAATTGATATTGATTAAGAAACAATTGTGGCTAGTACATGGAAGATGTTAGAACAAACACTCCATATTCTTGGTGTCTGTATTGTGGTTCAGCGAAAAAAAAGTAGGAGATAATAGACAAGACAATATCTGATAGCTAAGATTATTTTAAAGATTGAAAATTGTCCTGAAATACATGAAAGAGGATCAGCTATTCTCCTTGACTTATGAGCCTGAAGTTTCTCCTTAAATATCTGCTAGAGCTCTTGAGTATGCAACTACATGACTTAAGTTTTGAAATACATTATTTGTAGAGTTTTATTTATGTTGCATAAAATCCTTTGCATGATAAAGTGGTCAAGAGTAAATGCACACTTCTCTGTCATTACTCATCTAACATGTCAAAAATGTATTCACCCATGAAAGAAATAACATACAAGACTATCTGATTTCTTCTGAGAATTGGAAGAAATTGAATTGGGGGAAAAATAGCTAAGGCATCAATTCGCCAAGCATCAATCTTCCCAAATCCCAAGTAGTAATACATTGTGTGATGATTATCAAAAATTCCTCAGGGATTTTTCTCTGTAAGAATATAGAATTTCTGTATAAAGTTTCTGGTAACTGCTTTGTTTTGCCCATCAATTATAATTGTAAAATCTTCACCAAATATATTGGCAAAGGACTTGGAAGTTGTAATTCAGGAAGTAATTCACTAAGCCTGAGGTGACTTCTTGTAATTCAGTTGTGTTGAGGCTGTCTGTAACATTAGTCTCTGGCATGCTTCAATCTAGGGACAACATGGTCTCCCTCAGTATGTGATCATTGGTTGAACAAAAAGCCTCTCATAGTGCTTGTAAACTACTGAGAAGTTGTTTTGACGTCATTTTTGCATTTGGAACTATTATAACCCCGCTTTGTTTTACACGTTTCTTTCTGTTAATTTATATAATTGGGTTCCAAAGCAGTTGTTTTACTGTTTGTGAATTGTTTCCCATTTCTAGAGAGTAAATAACACAAAAATTCATTTTTCTGTGAAGTGTGAATGCAGCAGAAGCACTGTTTCGTGAAAGAGGTCAGGCTGTGGTTAATACTGGACAAGGGGGAAAAGTCCTTGTTTCAACGCACCTCTTCAGCTTTTCCTCCTGATGAGTTGCTGTGCAATTTTAAACTGAAGGAGACAATTAGCAATGGAAGAGATTTTTTTCTTTCCCTTCTCCCACTTCTTTCCCTCTCTGACATTCTATATTTCAAATAAATAGAAAAGAATTTACATCAAAATTATAATGTATTTGAAACTGTGATGCTGGCACATTTGTCTAAATTTGCCTTTTGTATAACACACATAAAAGAGATTGTACAAAAGCTCTTGAACAAACTACCTATGCAAAAGAGCACCATTCCTTCAAAGTTGTCTTTCAGATCAAGGAGAGACACATAGATTCAACCATCCCAAGAACTTGCTAGGAACCACTCATCCTCACAGCCCAGTGAGCACAGCTCCAACTGAGCAAGTGCAAATGTGGAAGAGCTAAACTTTCTCTAGTTTTAGTGCTAATACAAGTGTAAAACTCTTTACTATATAATACAGCTATGTGTTAGCATGTTCCTTAACTGTCCCTAAGTGAGTTAATGGCCTCTCTTACATGTGATGATAAACAAGTCTCCCTTTATGTTTTCATTTTCCTAGGAGATATCCTCTTTCTTTAGATGGTAGGGAGGGATCATAGGATTGGAAATGATACACTGTCATCTCCTTATTTGCTGCAATAAGTTAGTTTATATGACAAACACTTTGATAGAAGTTTTGAGTTCTACTCGCCAAGAAGTAGATCCATAACTTTGTACTCAGTAAATTCTATCTCTTTTCATTTGATCTGTGGAAACCATTTGTGTGCTTGCCATGAGCTAGGTGGGTGGTGCATACCAGATGCAGAGATAAACACAGATGCTACAAGTGTTCATATGGGGTGGCAGGAATTAAGCAAGGAAGGACATGCATAAGTGAACATGCTCTCATAGAACACTAAGTTCTATTAATAGAGATAGAAAAAAATATCCAAATGTTTTTGCTACTGTTTCACACACACACACACACACACACACACACACACACACACTCACTCAACACTTCAGAAATCTAATGTCTAGGAATTTTTTTTCCCATATCTAAGCCAAGCAGTTGTCTAGCAGACACTACTGGTTGTCCTATAATCTAACATTATTGTGACATTATCTACATGAAGATAGGGCCAGTCCCATTTAGGTGGTAATGGCAAACTGCAGGTTGAGATCTATGCTGTAGACTGTAAATAGAAATTCTCATCTTAGGTCCTAAGTTGTTTGCTTCACTGAGGGAAACGCTTCACTTATATTTATCAATTTAATATAAAGGGTATGAAAAAGAATGTAGATGATCAGCTAGATAGAAGAGAAACACTGGGCAGGGTGTGGGAGCAGGTGTGAAACGCCATGCCCTGTCTGGTCACAAGCCTATGTCCAGCAGTCAGGGAGTTCTTGGACCCCTGTCCTTCTGGAGGGCTTTGTGGAGGAATGATGAATAGAATCACTGATTCTAGTGATCAAGTCCACTTTGAGCCCTTGTCCTCTCCTCACAGGTTGGGACGTAGGATTCAAAGTCCCAGTTCTCTATTCATGTCTTGGTGACCAGCCCTCAATCCTGGCAGTGCTTCAGGCTGCTGCCACTCAACAGTGGGTATTTTATTAGCATATAAAAGGCTCAAGCTGGGGAACTCCAAGGGTTCAAAGCTATATGCGTACAATCTGGTCAGGAAATAGACTTGCATACTTCATAGGAACATAACTACCAGGCAACACAGAAAGTAAGATGATAGACAAGAAGCATGGGAGATTTGCTAAACAAGGATTAATGATGAAGGAGTCAGATAGTCAAAGATGAGAATGTTAAGTCCTAGCTCAGTTTTCACATTAGAAGTGCAACCACATAACAACTCAGTTTTAGGGTTACAAACCTTTGTCCTTGGAACTCTAGGAAGATAAATCTGATTTTTGCTGCTATATCATAATTTACTTAATATAAGTTGCTATAAAATGAATTATACTGGATTACCAGCTGCATTCACTCATATTATTTGTCTTTGATCTGCTCATTTTTGTCTTTATGTTGAGAGGTATTCTTACTGCACTGCAAACCTTGTGGTTTTGATCTTTGAAAATTAGTCTATTGGTCCATGTGTTAATACACACCATTTGGATCAAATCCTTCTGGGAGGGAAATTTTCAAGAGTGTTGACAGCATTAGTAGAAGAACTCCATGCTTTGAGGTGCCCATCTAGTACATGAGAAGTTTCTTTGAAATCTTTAAGCATTTTCAATATCCTCTTTTCTGGTTCCTCAATTTAAAAAAACTTGCATTATGTGTATGATAAGACTAAAGATTAAGCTATAAACTAACAATTGTAATTTAAAAACTGTTAAATTGATATAAGCACTTTATAGACATTTGTTTTGGTATAAAAAAACCTTAGCTTCTCAATTCCATGTTGCAGGTATTTAGGTAATAATTGTAATGCAAAACAAAATGTAAAAACGAAACTTAGAAAAATGCATGAATACATGGAACTTTACCTTCCTCTTCCTATTACTTCCAATACTATTTTTGGCATATTGCTTTTACACATTTTAATTACATGCTCTGTTATCATATTGGCTAACATTTATTAACCATCCATCGTTTATTACCATAATCACACCCCAGATAAGAACACTGAGGAATAAATAAATGTTTTACCCAAATTCATGGTATTGGCAAGTTGTGGTCACAGAGAATGTGAGCCTGGTAAGTCTGGAACTATTGCACTTTATGTCCTCATAATTGATGAAGTAATGGTGCCAGAGCAATGCAAAGAATGTTTCCCCAGCAAATTCAGTCAAATTGTCTTCATTTACCTTATGAGAAATATGCTGGAATAAATTCCTATAAAAGGAGTATCATGTTTTTAAGGTATTAAGAAACCTACTTATAACTATATCAAAATAATCAATTGCATCTCTTTAAAATCTCAATTCATTTAGAAAATAACTTAACCTTTCTGATGGGTATTGGTGATAGGAGCACCTCAAGATTGCACGCATTCTAGTGGGACTAGGGAAAGTCCATGTAGAGACAAAGAATCTGGGGGTACACTGTAGAGACCCAGCTTGCTGATACCTAAATGAATATCAAAATACTTAAAATATGACACTTATCAGATCAAATATCATGCTACATTCTGATATATAGAAACGGATTACTCTGAAGCATTCCTGTGCAGAATCATGCAAATCAAGGATTTGTTTCTTCCAGATTAAGTGTGAATATCTTCCTCTCTTCAAAAGAGCGTGTTCAAAAGCTATTGCTTGGTATAGGTAAACAGTAATTATTTTTATAAGACTAGCTTATTTATTTAGAACTAGAATTATAGAGATAGAGTGAGAAGGAGAGGCAAAAGAAGATGGAGTTAAAGAGAAGGAGAGAGTGACAGAGAGAAGGAGAGAGAAAGAGATCTGGGGCTGGCGTCATGGCATAGCAAGTTAAGCTGCCACCTGCAATGCCAAAATCCTATTTAGGTGCTACTTCACATTCTGAATGCTGCACTTCTGATCTGGTTCACTGCTGATGCACCTGGGAAAGCAGTGACAAGAAAGAATAAGTAGAACAGCAACGCTTTTCAAATTATTCCAAAAATACAAGCTACATTATTTGGGGCCAGCATTGTGCCATGGCAAGCTATGCCACTATCTGCCATGCTGGCTTGGCATTTGGGCACAGTTCAACTTCCAGCTGCTCCACTTCTGATCCAGCTCTCTTCTGAAAAACCTGGGAAAAGAAACTAAGGATGGTTCAAATCTTTAGACCCCTATGCCAAGGTGGGAGAAGCCGAAGAAGCTTCTGGTTCCTGACTTGAGACAAGCCTTACTCTGGCCATTTTGGCTCTTTGGAGAGTAAACCAGCTAATGGAAGTCTCTATTTCTCTCTTTACCTGTAACTGCCTTTCAAATAATCTTTAATAAAAGGGATAACATGATCTATCCAAATTGTGTTTGAAGAGATAAATATTGCTCTTTTTAAAAGGGCACAGCATGGGCCTGGCACGATGGTTCAATAAATAAATCCTCAAATTGCAAGTGCCAGGATCCTGTATGGGTTCCAGTTTGTGTCCAGGCTGCTTCACTTCTTTTCCTGCTCTTTTTTGTGGCCTCTAAAAGCAGTAGAGGATGTCTGCATGCTTTGGGACCCCGTACCCATGAGGGAGACCTGAAAGAAACTCCTGGCTTCAGATCAGCTCAGCGCTGGTCATTGCAGTCATTTGGGGAGTGAACCAGCAGTTGGTGGATCCTTCTTCTTCTTTTTTTTTTTTCTTTCATCTCTTCTTTCTGTAAATATGATCTGCCTTTCCAATACAAATAAATATTTTTTTTTAAAAAAAGAATGGTACAACATAGAGAAAAAGCTATAAACTGATATTCCGAGTGAACAAATGTGAATTTCTTAGACAAATACTTTCAAGTCAAATTTGACAGCATATCAAAACTATCAGTTCATCATGATCAAGTGGCATTTATCCCAATGTAAGAATTATTCAATATTAAAATCAATATGTATCTTTCTCACAAATATCAGCATAATGATAATTGAAATATGATCAACTCATTGGTTGCAGAAAACACTTGTCATAAATTAAACATCCTTGCATTATAAAACTTTTAGACAAGTAAGGTACAGAAAGAAGAAAGATCCATGTAATAATGCTATATGATAACAACCTCATATCCAACATCATACTGAATGGGGAAAAGCTATATTCTCCTCTTGTAAGATGTTAAACAAGGTAAGATTGTCCATTCTCATTGCTGTGATTTAATATAGTACTAAAAGTTTCAGGCAGAGCCATTAGGAAATGGATAAAGCAATATGTGAGCAGTACGATAACACTCAAATTCTCCATTTCTAGATGATATAACTATTTATTGAAAGACCTGTGCAGATCCACCCAGACCATTAAAACTGATAAATTTATTTTTAAAAAGTTATAGCACACAAAAGCAGCATATAAAAAACATCATGTTTTTGTACTAGTAGCAAATTCCTGGGGAAAGAGATCAAGAAATTAATCATCTTAATAATAACTACAGAAATTGGGCCCGGTGTGGAAATCTAGCAGCTAAAGTCTTCGTCTTTCATGCACTGGGATCCCACATGGGCACTGGTTCTAATTGCAGCATTCCCACTTCCCATCCAGCTCCCTGTTTGTGGCCTGGGAAAACATTTGAGGACCACCCAAAGCTTTGGGACACTGCACCCCTGTGGGAGATCTGAAAGAGGTTCCTGGCTCCTGGCTTTGGATCGGCACAGCTCCGGATGTTTGCAGCTGCTTGGGGAGTGAATCAAAGGATGGAAGATCTTCCTCTCTGTCTCTCCTCCTCTGCATATCTGACTTATCAATTTAAAAAAGAAAATCTTTTTTTTTTTAATCTATCTTCTTTTGAAAACTAACTACAAAAATTTGCAAGAACAAATATAGTGGGAAAATGAAAAAACCGTATACTGAAAATTATGAAATATTGATGCAATGAAAGAAAAACATCTGCTCTCCCTGAAAAGTATCTTTTATACTCTGTTGTTTTAAATTATATTTAGTTACTGTGGAGAATAGTATAGAAGTTCCTCAAACAAACCAAAGACAAACACACACATAAGAAAAAACCCTAAGTTTAGACCTACCATTTCTGTAGCTCTCTTTGTTACTGGGCGTGTAGCTTGAGCAAATGAGTTACTGTGGCCAAGAACATATGTACTTCCATGCTTACTGCAGCACTATTCACTATAGCCGGTACGTCAAATCAACCTAAGTCATCATTGACAGATGAGCTAATGAAGAAGGCATAATGCACCTACATAATGATATATTATTCAGCAAGAAAGAAGTATAAAGTCCTGATGTTTGTAAGCAAACAGATGGAACAGGGTAAGCTCCTATTTAGCACAATAAGACACAGAAATATAAATACTGTGTGTTCTCTAGGGTATGTAAAAATAAAGCTTTTTGAGTTGAAGCTGATTTCCATCACTTACAGACTAAGAAAAGAGAACATGAATTAGTGCCGTGCAACTTTGGTTGGTGATACTGAATCAGCACCAGTTCGTGGCTCCTCCAGTCTCTGCTTTTCTGTGGATGCTTATGCATTTAGCTGCTTCCCCATTTTTCTACTTTCTTTTACTTACTGTCTAAGTAATTTTCCTTTGCTGTTTTTCCTCTGATGCCAGATTGGTGCTTAGAGTACTTTCATTAAGATAAAACTATTTTTTTTTCTAATTTCCAGCTTTACTTAAAATAAGTACACTGGATTTTAGTACAACTTCTTCACACTGACATATTAGTTTAGATAATAAAAATATAGGCATTTTAATTCAAATATAAAGCAAGAAATGTCATTTATTGTATAAATAGATCATAGGTAAATTATTTTATAATATATAGTCTGCTAGTCCTGCATTTTCTTCATTAAATATTTTTTAATGATTTGTTTTATTAATAGATAAAGAGATCTGAAATATCCTGCCTCGTTTTTCAACTCTGCATCTCTCACTTAGGCGGCAAGGACTTGAACCATAATTTGCTACCTCTCAGAATGCATATTAACAGGAAACTATAAAATGGATTGGAGATAACTGGAATTTTCCCATAGACACCCTATTACAGGGGCAGACATTCTAGCTGCCTTCTTAGCTGATAGGCCAATAACGCTCCTGGGTAGAACATTAGACAGAGGAATTGTATTTACTGAACTCACAATTGTTCAGTATGCCTGTAGGTGGACTGTGCTTTTTGCATTGTGGTCTTGAGATTTTAGGATAGTTGCAAGAGTGTCCTTATGATAAAACTTGAGGTTTGAAAATAATCATTAACTTCCTCATTTCATCTGAAATGAAAAAAAAACTCCACTTTATTGATACATAATTGGGATATAGTTTGGCTATTAAGATATTTGTGAATTTTCTATTTCTTTTACATTTATCTATTTATTTTGAAAATGTTTTAGAAGCTATTGGTTAGAAAATTCACTCTGTCGCAGAGTTGTGGTTAAGACTTGCAGTTGTGGACAAGAGGAACTAAATTCTGTATTTTAAAAGCCAGCCAAATTCCCACAGGACTTGCTAGGAGTGAGAAGTATATGCCATTCCTTGCCAACAGCGACTAAGAAGAGAGCCAGGGATAGAAGAGAGAATAATCAGTCTTTTAGGGTTACTAGAGGAGAGAGTTGCTAACTAATGAAGCTAATTACTCCCACATTTGGGTAGATTAATACAATAAAATTTTACTCTTCATTCATGTAATTGAACAGTGTGGGTGTTCCTGGGTTTGGCTGGTTTCCTTCAGACTCCAGAAAATTACTTAGTCATTATTAGCACATGACTGACATCTAGCATTTCATCCCCTTTTCAGCCATCTAGAAAGGAAGAACATGGATGATAGCACACATGGACAGTTTATGGGTTATACCAGTTGCTAGGGGCTGCCATGTACAAAACATAGTCTTACTCTGCTAGAGGCTGGAAGTCAGAGATCAAATGTTAGCAGGTTTGACTCAATCAGAGCCTTTGCTGCCATATGCACTATATTCATCTTTTGCTTTTATAACCAGTAATAGGGTTGCTGGATAGTACAGCAAGTTTGAATTATTTAAGTAATCACCACACTTCGCTAATTTGCATTTCTTTCCTCAGTGTATAAGTTCTTTATCCACACCCTGCACAAAAATGTTTTACTGTGTTTTAGATTCTAGGCATTCTGATAAGGTTGATTGCATTTCCTTGTTGGCTGGTTCACATACATCTTGGCCGTTTATATTTCTGTTTCTGAGAACTGTCTGTTGCAGTCCCTCGCCCATTGGATTGCTTTCTATTGTTGTTGATGGTTTGAGTTGCTGATATGTTCTGTATCTTTTCTTGGCTACCCAGTTTGAAATATATTTTCCCTCCATTCTGTTGGCTATTCCTTTACTGATTTTTTTTTTCTGAGCTTCTTAGTTTTATGTGGTTCCATTTGTATAGATTTGCTTCCGTTGCCTGTGCTGTGGAGATCATTTTCTTTGAGCCACTTCATTGTGTCTGGTTTTAAATTGAAGTCTTTGATCTGGCTTGAATTGAGTTTTGTGTATGGTGAAAGGTATGGCTATAATTTATTATTTTACTTACATACAAAGAGGTTTGGCAGCACCATTTGTTGAAAGGAGCGTCCGTACTCCACTGTATGATCTGAGCACTTTTATAAAAAAAAAATTAGCTCTGTATATATGGTTTGGTTTCTGGATTCTCTGTTCTGTTCAGTAATCAATCTGTCAGTTTTTATGCCAATCCAATGCAGTTTTAATTACTATGGCTTTGTATGCTTTTTTTAACTTTTAAAAAAATGTTATTATTATTTTCCATGGTACAGTTTTATAGGCATAGGAATTTTCCCCTCTGCCTTTTCTTCCTCCCACTCCATTTCCCCCCATATTATTGTGGTAGTATAATTCCTTAGTAACACCAGTTCTGCTATTTAAGTGTATCATGATATTGTAGGCATAGGCAATGGTAGAAAATCTACTACTGTTTTGTCAAGGTATATACAACTGTTTCATCAGGAGTCCTACATTAATTTGGGAATATAGATGCATATCTTCATCTTGCAAAAAAAAAAAGCAAGTAGGATATAGGTAAAAAGTATATAGATGGATTGTATAATGAAGACTAGCATATCTGAAAGTAATGAAATGCAGTATGCTTTCAGGTATGATATTGTTATGTCTATAAATTTATCTTTGTGACTTGAGTTCACCTTGACTCTTACGGGTATTTTATGATTTCATATGATTTGAGGATCATTTTATCTAATTCTGCAAAGAAATGATATTTTGATAAGACTTGCACTGAATCTGTAGATTGTTCTAGATGGTACAAACATCTAAATGATACTGATTATTTCAATCTATGACCAAAGAATATCTTTCCAATTCTTGCGTGTCTTTTATCATTGTTTGTTTTTTTAATTAATTTATATTTTGATGGAAAGATACATCCAAGTTATAGAGATAAGGAGAGAGAGAGATTCCAAGTTTTAGTTCACGCTCCAGGACATGAGCAGGGAGCTGGATAGGAAATGAAGCAAGTGGGACAGGCACTGGTGCCCAAATGGGACCCTGGCATTTGCAGAGAGGATTTAACCATTGAGCCATTGTTTCATAATTTTGATTGCAGAGGTATTCCACTTATTTGACTAAATTTATTTCTAAATGTTTGATTTTTAAATTAAAAAATTATTTTGTTTTGTTATTCCATGAAGCACTTGTATAAGCTCCGGGATTTACCTTTGCCCCTCCTCCAACCCTCATCTCTCCCACTGTTTTCCCCTGTGTCATTACAATAGCACAGTCCTTCACAATCGGCCATAAGTCCATCATTTTGTTATTTAAGTGTATTGATAAAGAGTCCAGCATCGTCTTTTCAAGATATATTTGAAAAAAATCAAATATTTGATTTATTTGTGGTACCTGTTGGGAATTTCTCTTTCAATAAAGTCGCCTGTAGTGTAAACATTTACTTTTTATATGTCTATTTAAAAGTCTACAACTTTAATGATAAAGCTTTTCACTTCTATCTTTTTGGTGGTGGACTGGTTGGGTTTTCTCCTGTATAACATCATGGATAATTTGACTTCCTCTTATCCAATTTTGATGACTTTATGTCTTTCTCTTCCCTATTCATTCTGCCCAAAACTTCCATTACTATACTGAATAATATTTGGGAAAGCAGGTTTCCTTGTCATGTTTCACTCTTAGGACAAGTTCTTTCAGCTTTGTCCCAGTGAGTAGGATAGTGACTGTAGGCTGTCATATATGGTCTTCATAATTTTGAAATACATTTTCCTCAATTTGTGGAAGATTTTTTGTGAAAATATAGTGATTGCTAAAATTCTATTAAAAACTTGGTTTTGACATTATTTCAGTATAGTTTTGGTAAAGTTGGACATTTACTCAAGATTGTGGATAAAATAATTGTATATTTTTTCTTACATGAATGGTTCCATAAATCTAAGAAAAAGTTGCTTTTGAAATCTGAATATGCTTTAGTTGTTTATGCAATCAGTGAAAAATTCTGGCAAAATAAAGAATCTTAGAATCTGAAATTTAAATCTGACATTGATTAGCTTTGAGAAAAGGGGTGGATCAAACAGATAATTACAATGAAAAGAAATTTTATGGACACACTGTATTGCATAGGAGTATCAGTCTTGAATTAATTTTAATTATATTTAACACACATTGGATCATTATTTAAATGTATTAGTGTTAGAAAATTCACCATAAATCCTGTTATGTGAGAGTTAGTGTCTGAAGGCACCATGGCAATTAAATGCTAATTTTAATTGCTCATGAGGTTTCCAATGGCATGCTTCTCAAGGATAGAATATTTTATGCTACTCATTTACTTCAGAGGAGCTGTGTTCTTTGGGTACTTAAATTATTTAT
The DNA here is from genome assembly GCF_017591425.1 of Ochotona curzoniae. Lineage (NCBI taxonomy): Eukaryota > Metazoa > Chordata > Mammalia > Lagomorpha > Ochotonidae > Ochotona > Ochotona curzoniae. Next base: position 43,447,072 of record NW_024467119.1, read on the forward strand.
GCTTAATGTCTTCCTATAAAATATTATGTACCTGACATAAAGATCTTAATTAACACTCTATGAGGCACCAACAGGTCAGGATCCACTGATCTGTGACCGAGACTTCCATTTTTGCAAAATGACTTTCACTGCAGGTAGTTTGTTGAATGGTTGTTTTGTAAAGGGTTGACATGATGACTTTATACTAATCCTGGACTTTCCTGTTGTTCACTTGAATACCATAAACTAATTCATCAAATGTTTTAATGGCTCTTTTGTTATAATTGCTGCATTTTTGGATTTGATTGTTTTGCCCATGTTTTCTTTTTCTCCATTCAGAAAATCAGAAGAAACATTTTTTTAGTATCAGACTTTTAATACATATTTGAAAGTAAATATTTGTTCTGGAACTATTTTTCAACTGCTAAACAGAGCTCCTTGGCTAAGTTTCTTTGTTTTCTCCAGTTGATCTAGGTTTAGTATCTGGAATGTAGGTAAGCAACATCTTCCTTTGGAGCACTTTATTGGCCTACGTTTTGGAGTAGTTTGAGACTCTTTTACTGTGATTTCCAAATTTCTTTCAAGATCTGATTTCCTCTTTGGATTCTTGACCAATTGCTTTGCAATGCTGAGAGCATTTGCCTATGTTTAATTGACTAGTTTTCAGGGATTTTTCCAAAAATCACATAATGTTGAATGACAGTAATCACAGGAGTATTACTAAGGAACACATTGTTCTAATGATACTTCATCCTTACTTTTACACACCCTGCTCTCCTTCTCTCTTTGCCTCCTCCATGCCTTCATCTTCCCAGAGCAGCAATTCATTCAGTGTTGGCAGGCAATAATGGTTCCTTTGAACTACCTTGAGCCACATTTTTCAAAAAGAGGAATTTCATGACCTCAGAATTCAGAATGTGACATTTATGATACTATCCAGGGGCTTTTATTATTATTTGCCAACTTCCATAAAGTATATTTCAAGCTTCATTTCTGTGATGCATAATGACATTTTTAAGCAACATGTTTGTTATTTTTATCTACAATTGTAATCTTGTGAATTTACAGTCAATCTTCAGATTAGTATTTCTGTTACTGAGTAACTCCCATTTTTGAAATCTCTGGTATGCTATTAATGCTTCTAGTTTCACTTATGATGCTTTCTTTATTTATTATATCCCCTAGACGCTGCTAAGAAAAGATGACTTATTTGTTGATTTCCACATTTTAGTAATTAGCTCACTATATTTAAAGATGAATGAATGAATGAATGAGTGAAAATTGGGTATGAGCAAAAATAGGAGCAGCATCCTCACTGAGAAGAGGCCTTCAAAAAGCGATAGTGATCAAAGTATTCTAAAAGATGGAGCTTGGAGAAGTATAGCTTCTTAGAGCACAGGTGAATTATGGGCAGCAGCAACTGGTCTAGCAGGAGCTCAGAAGAAAAAGATCAGAGTATTGGAGTATTGTTTTAGAAGCAATTGGGTTTAATATAAGGCAGTGGGCACAGAGTACAGACATCTGTATCTGTGTATAAATGGTTCCTCCCCACTGGGGACCAATGAATAACCACATAGATATTACACATTCTCATCTCAGTATTATGTGTTTCATGCCAGCAGGATGGAAACAGTTACAAGGATGGGATTGAGCCCACACATGGGTCTAATGTCACGTGTTCTTTCTTAGGTTTCATGTAGTAACTCCCTTTGCTGTATGTCCAACATGCCAGTAACAGAAATAGAAACTGAGCTCTCGCTATGGTATTAGATCACAAGAAGTAAGTTTGTTCCCATGATCAAATGATCATACTGTTGTAGCCTTTCTATTTTGGAAGTGTCAGTGTTTAAATTCTTATCAGGACAGATTAAAATTCTTACAAGAATAGGTAGAAACTGCAGATACAGGTTTGAGTTTTTTCACCCTCAGGGCCACAAATATTATTAAGAATTAGGTGGCACAAAATCATCCATAATATTGTAACAAATAGAAGTCTTACTTTGCATCAAAAGTGGCATATTGATGCATTGACATGGGATTATTTGATCATATTATATTCTGTGTTACTCAGATATTGAAACATGAAAGGTCTTTGGAATAGTTTGCTGAAGGAAGAGCTGAAAAGCCATCATTGGAGGTAATTGCCCACATGGAAGGTTTGCTATCCTCTAGGATGCAGCGTAGACATTGATTCAAAGAACTTATATGGAATTGTGCTTCAATAGATGAAGGTGGAAGAAGAAATGGCTGTGTGTGCTGTCACTTCCAGTATGTTCCTGGGAAGCTTTCTCATTAAAATACTTTCAACTCTAGGCTATGGGTTCTGGGCTTCTAAAAAAACATACTTTACACAAAGGGTGAAGCAGCAGTCCTATTAAATTTTAAACTATCCACTTTGGGCATCTTGTACTCAAAAAACATGCCAGAACAGAAGCTTACACTTTGGCAATCATAACTGACTAATCAGCAGACGAGGGTGGATCTGCTGTTATAAAACAAGTCATGGAGGACTATATGTGGAACCCACATGATCTACATGGATGACTTACTGAATTCCTTTTCCCAAGTGCTATTGCAAGTAGATGGTGACATGAAGCCCAACCACAGAAAGTCGGGGTGACCAGGGACTTTAAATGCATAAAAATTTCAGTCATAGCATCAGATAAACTATATAAAACAAGACAAATCAAAGCTCCATGTGAGGATATAGACAATGAAAGAGAGAGGCGATTAATATCACTGACAACAGTATAAGTGAAGATTGTTGTTCATCCAGTTTTAAACTCTTCTAAATTCTCCCTCAGAAAGAGAAGTGCACTGAAATCCTGAAGGAGCTGCCCCTAAAATATGTGTGGAAGTTCATATTTGAGTGGTCCAAGAAATTGGCTGTGGTGGATCTGTGAATAATATTTCTCTTTCCAGATGGAATTTGATGTTGGAAGGAGGTTAGTAAACACCCTCTAGCTACCAGCTTCTCAGAGACTGCCTGAGTGGCATATACCCATTTCACTCTTTATCAACACTTTGCTTGGACAGCTCACATCCAGTAGTAAATTGAGGCAAGCCTGTAAAGGCTTACACTAGTCTTGATGAAGCACAACTCTAAAGTACAATATTGTCTTCTCGTGTCCTCCTTAAGTCGTCTGTAGTTGTTTTATATCCTCATCAGAGTCCATCCATCCACTGAATCCTAATTCTTCCCCTCATCCTTTTTCCAGGTGTAGTCTCCAAGAAGTCTCTGTTATCGATGAGTCTGAAAAGGTATGTGGAGATTTGATTGAGGAGAGTCCCATCAGTCTGTTCCCTAGTAACTGGAGTCTACTGAAGACATTTAAGCAGAGAATTTGCATTTTGGAAATGATTTTGTCAACAGAAAAAGGACGGAGAGAGAGGAGCACCCGCAGTGTTCTAGGGTGGAGTCAAAGGAACTGTGGTCAGGAGTTATGATGCTGCTCTGGAAATTTATGCAAGACAGACAGTGGCTTGGATTCACAATGCTCAATGGCAATAGAATTATTTAAAAGTGAGATAGTATTTTATGATTTAAAGGAGTAAATGTAGCAAAGTAAAAAAGGCAACCTATTCTTCATGGAGCAATCAGAGAGGATTCAACAAGTTCTGTGAAGAAAGTACAACCTGCGATGAGTGTTTGACTCAGGAGTTAGGATGTGCCTTGGGCTGCCAACATGCCATTGGAGTGGCTGGTTTGAGCTCTGTCTCCATTTCTGATCCAGATTCCTAGTTACTGTAGTGCATTACATTGCATCTCCAACTGTTGTCTCAGCATGAACAGACTACTTCTCTGAGAGTCGTGTGTGTGTGTGTGTGTGTGTGTGTGTGTGTGTGTGTGTGTGTGTACTTCTTACCTTAGGGTGCCTTAATTATACTAATTGTATTTGTCTTTGATTTATTTCAGAAACCGAGCATATTTGATGGGAAAAGGAGGAAATATTAGAGGTGATAGCCAAAGGTGTATGTAGGAAGCAACTTTCATCGGCTTTCTGGTTGTTGTACTATCTGGCAACAGAGTGGAAAAAGAATCAGAGAAGGATTTTTTTTTTCAACCACACGTTTCCAAAAGAGAATAGAAAAGATGATGATTTCTTTAGATGTTAAACACCTAGAATTACTATTTTCCAGAGTCTTAAAGAAAGACTTAAGTAACCCATTGAAAAACAAAATGGTCCATCTAGTGGGAACAGACATTTACTATTTTAGGTGTTTGTAAAATGAAACGATCCATGTAAGTAATTTTTCCAGCTGAGGTTTGTGTTTAATGTTAAACTTTATTTTATTATTTATTGGTATTCTTCTAAGAATATGTTACACATTTTGCTTATTTTTCAAGCAAGGGTATTTGGTGTCACATATGTTATATAAATGTTTAAACTCATAAAATGTGGAAGAAATGATTTTGAATGCTTTCATCAAATAAGAAATGTTAAATGTTTAAAGAGATAGATATGTTTACTTGGTAGATATTACATAATGTATACATATGCTAAGGTTATCTAAAAACATGCACAATTTTTACTTGTCAGCTAAGTTTTAAAAATATGTATACAAAAAGTAGGTACTGTCTCAGAATTATAATTATGGATACCATAACGCCACAATAACATTCTCAGTTACTAGTTTGATGTTTGTTTTGTTTTATGCTGAATGGCTTCATGCTGTTTTATTTTCAGTTTCTTACCACTATTACTCTTTGTTTTTATTATTTTTCTTGAATACTCAGCAGTCCTTCCCTGTAAAAAAGAAACAGATTTAAATGACAGATTTGTTACATCTTTTTGCATATTTATTTGTTCATTGCATATTCATTCATTCTGTCTACTTCTTTTAAAACATATTTGTGATCTCTCTGTCTCTCTCTCTTTAAACTTTAATTCTTCCCAGTGTTACTGCTTATGTCAGGAAACAGAGAACAAAAGTACCCTCTTGATGTTACCAGGAAGTGTTCTTGTTAACCTCAGGAGGTTACAAAAAAGCTCAGAAATGTCCTGGATCAAATATAGTGTTGATTTATAATGAGAAACTACAAATCAAATTAATACCATTGCAGACATGAATTCTACTATACTCTTAGGAGTATACTTGTGTATACCGAGTTCCTAAACAGTAAATTGGCCCTCTTACCACAAGACTTCTTTAATAAGTTCAATTCTTAAGGAGCAGAGAAGGAAACTCCTGGGTGGGCAAGGGTACCCTCATAATTCAGGAATTAAGATGTCTGAGGGGACACAGTTAGCTTGGGTGGAACGTGGCCTGGAGCTGAAAGGAGTTGCAAGATGGCAGAAATGACCTTCATTATGCTGCTAAACACCTAGATCATTTGAAGGCACTACCAGAAAAGTTTTGCTGTTGATCTTTTCTTTCTTTTAGGAGTTGTGGAATGGAGGGTCAGGAGATATTTTTGGTTATATTCTGTCATCTCTTGGTTTCAGAAGAATTCAGAAAAACAAACACAACCCAGAGGTAATTAAGATCTCATGGCCAAAAGCTTTGAAAGAAAAATCCTAAGGAGTGTGAAGTTGTTGGCAGCCAAAAACAATATACTCTGAGTGTATTGGCCTTGAGAATCAGATAGATTTGGGTTCAAGTATTGCTTTTGTCCTTCCAACCATGTGACCTTGGGAAAATACTTAGCAACATTAAATCACAATATTCTCATCTGTGAATGGAATTAATAATAGATATTTAATGGAGTCGAGGGAATTCTATAAGATCATGTGCTTATTACAGCAGAGTAGATGTCTGCCATTGTCCATTCCCACAATGTCATGTTACACTTAGATAGCAGAACGATGGACTTATGACTGTAAAGGACTACACTATTATAAGAATTTGGGGGAAATGAAATGGGGGAGGAATTTTGGGTAGGGGGTAAAGGAAATCCCAAAGCCTATGAAATTGTATCATAAAATAAAAAATAAAATTAAAAAATAATAATAAATAAAATCAAGAAAATAAGGTAAAAAAGGAACTAAGTCTTACAAGCAATGTGCTGATAACATTATATTTTCTCACTGTTTCAGTTTGAAGGCTCAGGTTGTGTCGAATGGATCAGTAGACTTTTGAACAACCTTTTCTAGACAAATGCTTTCCGTTTTCTCTGGGCTGCTCTAGGATGTATTCTCTGTTTAGGAAAGACGAGAAAATGTTTTGAAACATCTTCTGTGCTGGGAGATAGGGAATTTGGGAAATGAAAGAAGAAATTCAAGATCCTTGATCACAGCAAGCTGTGGGGTTTCAATAATACTTTAGAAAAATAGTTCTTCGCCAATTCTGATAATGATGCCAAAATTAGTTACCTAAACACCTGAATCTGATAGTTCCTTAAGTACCATGTCCTATTTGCTAAAATAATCCACATTTGACATGTATCAGTAAATATGTATTTTTTCTAGCTTATCTTACATTGTAATAAGACTAGAATATAGTTACCATCTAAACAAGGAATATAAATTAAAATTCTGATAGAGACAGACCTTTAAGTTTTTAAGGCTCACATTCCATGTCAAAGTACCACAGTTCAAGTGTCTTCTCTCTTTCTGATTCCAACTTTGTGCTATTGTGTATTTTGAGAGGCAGCAAAGGATGATATAAGAATTTGGGTCACCATCAGCTAAGTTGTGAGACTAGGATTAAGTCTCTACCTTCTAGGACCTGGTTCCAACTTTGCTCAGTCTCAATTCATGTAAGAATTTGGACAATGGGCAGGTGATGTGGGGGCTCTCTCTGTTTCCATCTCTTTTACATCTCTGAATAAATAAGTCAGTAATTAAAAATGTTATTTATTCCATGTAAATGCTAGAGATTATGGGAACTATTGAGAATACACCCATGCAAAGATTTTAGTATACTGTTCATCATGGATTGAATTTTTACAGAAATTTGAAAAAAAAAGAAAGAATAAACAACTTTAGTGTCTCGAAGTAGAAATCACTAAACATGATTGTGCTTATATAGGATGTCGTTATTTCAAAGAACGAAGAGAAGCCGTATGCATTGAGATAAATATCTATGAGGCTGATAAGAGACCTCAAAGAATCCAATGCAAAATGCATATTCAGAAGGAACTATGTATGAATTCTAAGTTTTTTTTTTAAAACTGAAACCTGCTTTGATATTTGAAAATACTCTGAATGAAACTGCTATATATAACTTAATACTTTGCTAATAGATTTTGTACCATTGCCTATACCTGCAATGCCAGAAAGCACTTAAACAATGAAAAGCCACAACACAAATTCAACAACAGGAAGAAACATGGAAATTTACAACATCATGAAGTTAATTGACATGGCACTGAGGGACCAATGTGTTAGAAAATACAAGTTCTTAACCACATCCTGTAACTACTTCATTAACATCTCAATTTTAGTTTATACATAACAGACTGCTATAAACCTTCAAATGGTTTTAGGGTACTACTCAGCTATCTTGTGTCTTTTTTATCCCTTTTTCCTTCATATTTATATTTAGCAGCTTATAGTATTCAAGTGTGATTTTTACTGAACTTGGAGTATTTTAGGATAGTCCAAACAGTCATATAACTCTAACAAGGCATACATTAAAAATTGAGGTGCAGAACAGTTTTAGGAGGGGTGTGCAGAGAAATCTTTAATACCTTCGTGAGGAGTAACTGATCTTTGTGTTGTATCTAGTAAGGTATTATTACTACTGTAATAATATCTGGGGAAATGATGGGGATTATTAGGGAGGTAGGACAGAGTGGCAGGGAATAGTATTTCTTTCATAGACAGGGAAGAAACTGGAAAGGACACATGGCCATCTGTGACTCTGAAGAATGGAAAGGCTGAGTGCAAGTCAAGCAAACTGTACTGTTTTTCTTAGGTTCTGTATTGTTGGGCTCGTTTAGGAGATTATCTTATTCATATTTTAAAAAGATGTATAGATAAGATTTTAATAAGAGGAAGATTAAGAAAATTTGTGCAAATTGAAAAGGTATTCTTAATTGCAACAAAATTAACATAGCATGAATTTCACATCTAAATCATTTTTTAAAGATTTATTTGTTTTTATTGGAAAGGTGGATATTCAGAGAGGAGGAGAGACAGAGAGGAAGATTTCTGTCTGATGATTCCCTCCCTAAGTGACCGCAACAGCTGGAGCTGAGCCAAACTGAAGCCAGAAGTCAGGAACTTTTCCAGGTTTCTCACGCTGGTGCAAGGTCCCAAGGCTTTGGATTGTCCTCAACTGCTTTCACAGGTCACAAGCAGGGGCGCCGGGATTAGAACCGGTGCCCATATGGGATCCTGGTGCATGCAAGGTGAGGACTTAAACCACTATGCTATTGTGCCGCGCCCTCTAAATCATTTTAAATTGCACAGTTCAATGGAATTAATTATACTCACACTCTGATGCAATCACCAGTATCCTTTCATCTTGAAAAATGGAAATTGCTAAAGATAATAGCCTCTCATTTCTTTTCTGATTCAGTTCTGGCAATGACCATTGCACTTGCACCTGGAATTTGACTGCTGTGGGTATCTCGTACGAATGGGATCGCTTAATATTTCTTTCTGTGATTGTGTTTTCACTTAGTATTATGTTCTCAAGATTCATCCATGCTGTGGCACTTGTCAAAATTGTACTTCTTTGTAAGGCTGGATAATATTTCATTAATTAGCCTATATGATTCAACTGTGTGAAAATTGCTAAAAGTTATGTTTGCTTTGTTTGAAAGTTAGAAACAAACAGAAAGGGGAAATCTTTCAACTACTCATTTGCTTCTCAAATGCTGCAATAGTCAGGGCTGGACCAGGAAGAAGCTAGGATTCTTGAACACAATGCAAGTCTCCCATTCAGTGACAGCGACCCGAGTATTGGGACAGTAACTGTTGTCTCATGGAGTGCACATGAACAGAAAGCTGGGATCAAAAATCGGGATGCAGAAGCAAATGTTGTGATACACACCGTGCAGCCACTGCTGAGAATGCTGGCACTTGGTATCAGAGTGCTGGGTCCAGTTCGGTCATCTCTACTGCCAATCTAGCTGCATGCTAAGGTACCTAGGAAAACAGCAGAACATGGACAAAGTACTTGTGCCTCTTCCGTCTATGTGGGAGGTGTGGATGAAGTTCCTGGCTTCTGGCAGCTGAGGTGCCTGGATTTTGCTGTTGTGGCCATTTAGGGAGTGAACCAGTGGATGGAAAATATTCTTCCATCCTGCCACTTGTCTCTTGTGTGTCACTTTGCCTTTCAAATAAATAAAATTCTAACCCAATTATTCTGCTATGGAATGTTGGCATTCCAGACAGCCTCTTAATTGTTGTGCCAATGCCACCCCCTCCCCAATGCAAATCTCTTTAAAGAAATATTCCAAGTGTCTGCAACACCTAAAATTGAATAAGTAGTGTCATGAAGTGTGAGGCTGGAAATCATAAAAGAAATCTGAAAAGAACTTTAAAATTTAATACAATCTCATGTGTGGAAGAAGAGTCTTTACGAGAGTTTTTAAAAGCCTATTTTTAATGGGTTGTTAGGAATATAAATCATGAAAGCACCAGGGAACTAAACATGTTTCCTGATGGACTGGAGAATGAATAATCTAAGTAAGACTGGACAGGTATGTTACAATTTCATAATTTCTGCAGCTTATGTCAAGCATTTCACCACATGTAAATTTGTTAGTGCCCTTCTGCTTATGCTCCTGAAGGAACAAATTATATGGTTTTTTAGGACATTTTACAAGCAGAGTCATTAGGAAGACAAGACATTAAACTTTGCCTGTATCCGGAGGCATAACCAAAACTTTGTTATATGAAAGAATGGAGGAAATTGGAAACAGGGTACTTCAGAATGCTAACCAAATATCATCCTTGTACACATAATATTTATATTGCCAAATGCCAGTAGGAATTCCTTTTGATTTAACTATGCCTAATTAATTGTGTCAGGAATTCTAAAACAATTAGGAAACAAAAAGGGAAGCAGAAAGAAAAACTTACATAAAACTTACCCAATCTTCTTTTCTTTGTTAAATACTTCCAGGCTGGGTGTCTCTGATTCACAAGTTTTCAGAGGACATGTTCCAGGTATTCCTCAAAGATAATGAAAATCTTCTGTTTTCTTGTGTTAATAGTGACTGCACAATCTCACTTCTGTATATCAGGATGATATGTTCCATACCCTCAGACAGTGGTTGGAATAACCACTTGCTATTCATCTTACCTTTTAGACTTACACACTTTATGTATGTACAAAAGAACTCACCAAAGGTAAACGGTGGCATTTCAAACTGCAAGGGAAACACTAAAGTTAAAGAAAGGAAAAGTTTATGACTCTGTTCTTGTTGTTGTTAAAACTTTTTCTCTCATTTTGTCTTTTATTATATATTGTTCATAAATCTTAATAAATATATAGTTATGTTTTAACTTCCTATCTCCTTGTAATCATTTAATAAAAGGAACACTGATTCAGAGCCTGTGTACTGATAACAGACTAACCTTCTGCCCTGCGTAGCCAGCGTCCTTTATGAGTGCCAGTCTGTGTCCTGGTTGCTCTACCTCTTTACCGGCTGTCTGCTTATGGCCTGGGAGGACAACAGACAATGGCTTGAAGCCTTGGGACTTTGTACACATGTAGGGGACTGGCAGGAAGCTTCTGGTTCCTATCTTCATACTGGCTCAACTCTAAAAGTTGCAGCCATTTAGAGAGTGAACCAGTGGGTGGAAGAACTCTCTGTTTCTTCTCTCTGTAAAATCTGACTTTTAAACAATGATAAACAAATATTAAAAAAAACTGCAAAGAAAACAAAAAATATAAAAAAACTTTCAATGGTTCCCAAAGCTTATGTCAGTTTTCCATATTTCACTCAGTTTATGATTCTATCAGTAAATATGTTATAACTCCAAGTAGAAGAATGAGAAGATAATAATAAGAATCAAAACTATTTTAAATATTACTATATTTCTTTTTCAGAATTATCTTATTTATTTGAAAGGCAAAGGAACAGAAAGAGAAAGCTCCTTTTCACTGGTTAATTTCCCTGAAATCCACATTGGAAGGGGCTATACCAGAGTGAACCTAGGAGCCAGGAACTCCATCCAGGCCTCCCACCATGGGGATAGGTACCCAAACTGTGCATAGTAGCTTGAATTGGAAATATAACCAGGACTTACATTGTCACTTCTGCATGGGTTGTGGGCATCCCAAGCAGTGGCTTAATCCTATGCCAAAATTCACCCTAGTTGTTATTTAATATCTCAAGGCAAAATATATTTAGAGTTAGATTAACCACTGATGGTTATAAATCTATTTCACATAACTTTATGATTAATTTCTATTCACTTTGACTTCATGTCAGATTGTCCTAGACTGTCATTGTTTCAAATGAAATACCAGCTCTACAGTGATCTTCAGTGCTATGTTTGTAGTGTAGATTGACTATCTCTTATCGAAAATGCTTGGACTAGAAATGTTTCAGATTATGGACTGTTTTTGAAGTGGGCATAGTCGTGTATATGCCATGTGATGTTCTGAGGGTAACACATGAATCTAAACAAAATTCTTCTATGTTTCATTTGTGGTTTATACCAAAGGTAGGAGACAGCTGCCCTGTGGCCCATATAACTTATATGAAATCATTTGGTCTCGCTCTATCAGGGGAATTGCAGGCAGAACTTGAAATTCAAAACAGTTGAAGAGCCTTTTTTTTCATAGCAATGAAAATTACATGAAGTCAATCAAATTAGTGATGTAAATGTTGAGAAACAAGCAAGGGACATCAATTATAGGATTGTACAGGCCTGCAAGTTTTGCATTGGCTGCCCCAGCCTGTCCGAGAGAGCACGACATGTGAGGTGAGTTATGAATGTGCACAATGCGGAAGAGTCAAGACTTGGTGGCAAAAATACAGTGATCGGGTGATGATGAGACAAGATGAGCTGACATGATGTCTAGCAAAGTTAATAATTTTATGTCTGATGACACATGACAACTGGTCAATTTCTTTGTTGACACAGATGATAACTCCAATCCAGCCTTTATCTACATGTGCATGATCAGTAATTCTGAAAAGCTGAATTTCAGATGAAATCCAATATAAAAGGACAAATAATTAGTTTCAGATGATATCCAAGATAAAATGACAAATAATTAGGTCATTCCTTATCATAGGGTAACTGCCAAGTGATACATGAGAGGAACTGCTACTCCTGGAAGCCATGCATGACAGCACAAGATGAGTTTGAGGGATGGCTTTGTAATGAATAAACTTGAGCTAACATTTGAAAAGTTGAATGGCTTTACTACAGATAGAACTCCAGCCATGGTTGACTCACACACACACACACACACACAAAGATGAATAGCATTTGTCAAAAAAAAATTCAGTCTTGTTTCATGGGATTTAATTATATATTCCCATATCATACACCAAGAAAGTCTCTGCAGTCATTACGGTTGAACAATGTAATGTCAACATCAGTGTCATAAACAAATTTGGCACAAGGCAGACATATTTATAACTGCCACTGATAGGAGCTGCTGAATCAAAGCTGGGAGAGCTCATAATCACTGTGAATTGCAGTGGCTGAGTCCTGGGAATAGGTTCATCAGGTTTTGTGAACTGTGGGATGCATCAAGCTGCAAGGTCTTCATCAGTTTCTCATCTTCATGCTGTAAAAGATGAAACCATTTGAATCTAAATGAAAGTTATGGAAAGTGCCACTCAGGAATAACATGGTGTGTTTCCCACCCTGGAAGGATGGAAATCTTCTATAATACTTGAATATGCTGGTGACCGTAAAACTGAAGATATCTAAAGAAACACATGAATTGAACATCTTTACCACACCATTCATTGTGGAACTGGCCAACATATCTGATATTTTACAACTCAAAACTATTCAGCCGTGAAACTATGATGATGTAAGTTAGGAACAGCCATCTCTCAGTACATGAGTTCCATAAGTGTTTCATAGCAATGATGAAATTCCCACCTTGAGGAAATATGCATTGGAATATGCATCTGTGTTCAGAATGCATTGTTACTACTAGCAGTTCTTTCAGAACTTACATCATGAAGAGCTGACGATTGTTGCTGGCCAGCCTGCCACAGCCGGGACTGAAACGTGGGTACTGAAAGTGCTAGAAAGCAGAATTAAGAGAGCAGGTACCAGAGATTCCAAGGTACAGTGGCACAAATGTCCTGAAGACTGTACATTTCTCACATTCATTGAGCTTTTATCACTTTCTTGATCTACAGTGATAGAATTCTTTTAGGTTAACCTTTTTAGCAAGTTTGCATGCTCACATAAAAGACTCTAATACTAACATTTTGTTGCCTTGTCTCTAGCCACATTCTTTCACAACTCTCTAAGAAATATATATCTGCGGACTCCAGAGTAAGATTTCCAGCCTTTAAGATCAAGATCAGCCTATCCCAGGTGCACGCTAACCAAAATTCATCCTATCTATGACTAGATAAGGCACGCACATACCAGCTTTGTAGGCATACCTGCAAATGATTACACATTTAGCTCTAAGACAAAAGCCCACTGATTAATTCTCAGTCCTGGAAAAACAGGAGTTAGCAGCCCAACAGCAGAGAGACTATGATTTATGTGACCTCAACAGACAATGCTCCAGATGGATGTATGTAAACGTGAGAAAGCTGTTGTAAGCAGCAGCACCACCCATGTCAGCCAACATCACATCACAATGTACTCAAAGGAAGCAAGTCCAAACATCGCACTTGATGTGACAGTTGAAATTGGCCACATATAGTAAGCTAATTTTAAACTTGATAATTTTGTATGGCTCATGAATGATGCTGTAAATGATTCTGAGTAGAAAAACGGTTTCTCCCCTTCTGATTTATGGTAATCCCAGTCATTAGATTTTTTTTTGTGTGTGTGTGGAAATAATGCTACATGCATGTTTTCTCATTTCTGTGAAAAAGCTTTCTGAACTAAACCTGCCCACAGTCTGGATAACAAAAGATTGAATGACAAATCTTCATTCTTAGACATATTGTGAAGAGACTTACTGTCATCTTCACTGGAGATAACTGTTTCCATGCCAGGGAAAGAGGACTCAGGGGTATCTGCCACTATGTCTAGAGTAGATATGTTTAAGATCCGACGTGAAATGCAGGCCATTCTCGGGCTAAGCAACATCTGCAGTCATTGCTTCTCCTCTTCATGAGGCATTAATGCAAGACCAAAATCTGCCCATAATCCTGAAGTCTCGTAACAGTGTGCACTTGTGTACATATGTGCAAACTTGCAGATAAAGATACATGTGAAATTTTCGAACAACTCATGCAAAGTGGAATTAAAAATAATTTTGGTGCAAATATTTTAAAGCTATACATAGTGTCTGTAAAGACTTTTTTTCGTGGATCGAAAAAGTTGGATGGAGGAGACACTTTGTGGCACTGTATGTCTAGGTTCGGGGTCCAGGAGAGGACAATTTGAGCAGCAGATGGCAAAGTTTGCTTTTTGATTTTGGGATATATAAAGAGCAAGGAGATTTTTTAAATTGATAAAATATATGATTTTCTGAACATTTAACTTCAGTACAAAAATGACAGAGACAGACAAAGGGGAGAGAGAAAGAGACAGGGAGAAGTTTTTCAGGTCTAAAGCACATACATGGCTTTGGCACTGATTTTAAAACTTGCTCCCAGAGAAATCTTGAAACATTAGCCAGTAATAGCTAAGGAAAATGTCTCTGTCACCTTCTAGCTCTGCACTGTCTTTCCACTGACCTCATTTGTGACCCATGACATTCTGGATTTAAACAGGTATTTCCTTTTATCATGCATTTTGATGCCAATTACAAAGATATTTTTGTCTCTGTGTGTAAGTGCTCAGATGTCAGGCTTTTAAATGCAGAGTTAATTATTTTTCTGGCTGTAGTTATTTTTATTAACTACAGATCCTTTAGTTAGAATTCTAATTAAGGAATTCTGTAACGAATAACATCAAACCATAGCAATAGGGATCATAACCTCCACAAAGAAGTGAGGGGTGTTTTTTCTTGTTAGTTTTTGTGGCATGTGAATCTACTCTATTTTAATGTTTCTAAAAAAGCCTAAACTAATTTGATACATTTTTTAATACAAATTTTCTGCAAACTATTTGAAGACACCTCATCTCTATGGATTTACATTCTAAATATTTTCTACAATATTAGTTGCTTTAGAAACTAGTTAGAAACTTTGTTTCTCATCTTTTATAATTTGCATAGTCACTTTGTCTGTGAATTGAGCAGCAAAAAATGGAGCAAATTAGGATTTAAATAATATTTACCTGGATAGATCTTACTACTTCACCTGTAAGAATGAACCATTCCGATATATATTAAGCCAGGAGCTCCAGCTCTCCCACACTAATGCAGTGTCCTAAGGCTTTGGGCCATCCTCTACTGTTTCCCAGGTCATAAGCAGGGAGCTGGATGAAAGGTGGAGCAGCTGGGACACAAACTGGTGCCCAAAGGGGATGCTGGAACTTGCAGGTGGAGGATTAGCCAGTTGAGCCACTGCATCAGTCTGAGAAACTGATTCTTTCGTAAGTAGTTAATAGAAAATATTTTGTAGTAGCATGAAAACTTGCTAACAGAATCTTACACTGTGGTAAGCTTAAGAGATATGAAATATTTTATTTTTTTTCAAAGAAAAGAATCAGTGCTATTACCCACAATCTAAAAAAAAATGAAGATGTTTGTAGTAGCACTATTCACAATAGAAAGAATACAGAGTCAACCAAGCTATCCATTATCAGATAAATGGACAAAAGAGTGTTATAGATACACAAGGGAATACCATTTAACGATACAAAACAAATTCAGTTCTATCATCTGCAGCAACATGAATGGGAACATTATGTTAACTAAAGTAAGTCAGACACAGAAAGACCAATGCTAACATGTGCTCCTTCATATGTGGAAGCAAAATCAATCTCCATTTTAGCACCAAATGGTAGTTGTTACAGACTGGGAATGCTGGGTGGATTCACCAATTATGATAAATAAATCAGCTGCTATATGTTTGTCTCACTGTGTTAGCACACATACAACCTGTGCACTGCAGCCTCTCTGGCATCGAGTGTCCTGAGTGTCTGCAATACAGGCAGATAACCACCAGTTGACTGAGAAGAAACACACCTGTTTGTCCCGTCCTGTACTCATACATTCCCGTGTCCATAAGGAATGTTTCAGCTTGCTGCTCAACTTTTACTATTGTAATGGCTAATTTAATAATATATATCTTATGCTATGAAAGCTCCTAGATGGATTTAATTATCTGAAAAGACTCCTGCAGTTGCTTTGGCTGGGCCAGAACAAATGATTTCATGGATCCTATTTGGCTAGAGGAACAGACATTCCCCATTCTTGTTCTAAATCCCTGTTATAAAAGTGAGTGGTTCCCCAGTCCATTCTTTCAGTGAGTTTAAAGGAATATTTGCAGTCTCAGATGATAGATTTTTCAAAAGTTACATTTTATGATTTAGGTATACGGTCAGACACTCCTGAAGAGTTTAAGGTCTGAGTCATCTTACTGTTACAAAATTATTTCTAAAAAAGGTATCTAATTCTTATATTTCCTCTTGGTTGTATGCATACATACTGTTTTTGACTTCCATTTTTGAAAATTTAATAGTTGCGCATGTATACACATCTCACTGAACACAAGACTCCACTGAGATCTACTTCTAACAAAATATTGTTGTTTAATAATTATCAAAATTTATCACATATTTATGTTGCTTAAGCCAATGTGTACTGCTAACCATTGCAGTGATAACCTTATTCAGAAGAAAAAAATTCTAGTACAATTCTCATGCCGCCTTACCTTTGGCTACACACATCCTTCCCAGGCAAACACAGACAGACATTTTCATAGGAATCATGTCACTGTATTTGTCTCTCAATTTCCTTTTATATCATTCTGATCTACTCTGATCACAGTAAGCTTGAGATTAGTATCTTTATTTTGATAATTCCCTGGCCAAGCACCGTACCTGACAGATAACATACATACATCTTTTGTTAAGAAGGTATGCACACACAAAAAACGAAAATCAGTATACTGCTGGAATTTACAATTTATGAAGGTGTCCCAGAGGAATGGCTCCTTTTAGTCCATTTAGCTGGAGCTTAGAATTGAATAGTAAACTCCACAAACACATTCAAAAGAGCTGCACAAGCAGATTAGGCTTCTTTCTTGAAGAATGTCTGTAGATGTATAAGGAAATACATTTAAAAAAAATGTGTAACTCACTCCCATTTTCTATTCTATCCCTATTTTTAGGGAGTTTTGGAGAGGGAGCAGGTAGCTGTAATAATGAGTCAAGTAAGAAACAATCTGCTCCATTTCCATTCTAATCCCAATTCAGGCGTTCAACGAAAACTTGTGTTCCTTCCTCTCCTTTACCAAAAACTGCACAGTAACTCTTCTAAACTGATCTTACTTAAGATTTTGACATTTGATTATATTTATAGCTGCTAAGGAAGAGTGGCTTTTCTACTTTCTACTTGTTGAATTCTCACATAAATTGGAGTTATGTTATCTTAAAAATTTAAAAACAAATAAGAAAGGAAGGAGGAGGGAGGGTAAGAAGTATCATTGTGTTTTTATAACAGTATATGTGAAATACATGAAATCTTGTTTCTTAAAACAAAAAAATTAAACAAGTTTCTAGAAAATTGAATCATAGAAAAACATACTAAGCTTTAAGGGAAGTATGCATAGCAATGAATTGTCTTTTAAAAATAAATCCCCTTGAAATCATGGTTGTAGTATAAGGTTTTAAATAATGAAACAAGAAGCTCAAAAACTTAATAGCAACAAGGCAGCTATTAGCCGATCCAGCAAGTTATTAAAATAGAATCATCCGTAGGTCTCCAAGTTGTATTTTACCTACATGTGTGATCAATTAAGTTAGATTCTCCAATTAGATCTCGTTTGTGTTTGTTTATTTCCCTCTAAGGGGTGGTCTGTAAAGTCCAACTGAGACACACATTATTTTTGTTCCTAGAGACTTCGGCAATATTTAACTTAGAGCAAAGTTTTATTAATTAGATTATAATGATGAAAATGTTTACAAAATGATTTTAAACCATTGTTTAGGTTCCAAATAG
Organism: Ochotona curzoniae; assembly: GCF_017591425.1. Taxonomy (NCBI): domain Eukaryota; kingdom Metazoa; phylum Chordata; class Mammalia; order Lagomorpha; family Ochotonidae; genus Ochotona; species Ochotona curzoniae. The sequence goes on from NW_024467119.1 coordinate 43,465,168, forward strand.
GAAATAAAGTCTTTAAACAAAATTGCCTTAGGTTTCATATAGATTTTAATATGAGAATCTGCTATTTAGTTTACCAAGAAAACACTCTCTCTAGAATAAGTTGTTGATACTGTAGTAATGAAATAGATATACTGTCAATAGTTCCAAGCGATTCAGGTACACGAAGGGAAATATCTTGCACTGGTATTAAACATTTTAAAATTTAACTATCTTATTATTTTTGTGAATAATTTATTTTTGATAAAGTTAACTTATGGGAAAAGAAACAAAAATGAAAGCTAAGTTATTATTTATAACTATATCAACAATTGCCAAGAAAGTCTAATCTTGATAATAACCTGTGTTTTTTCATATACCGATGTGAAATAGCAAAACCTGTAGAACTCACATGTTTATCAATAATGATAATATAAATTAAGTCAGTTTTTAAAAATCTTAATTTCAGTGTTGCCCAACATTTCTGTATTTTGTATGTATAGCACAGCTGATATGCTGTTTTAGGAAAGATACAAATTGGGAAATATTCCCTCCATCAAGGGATATTCCAGTGTGGGACACAGATGGCAAAGCATACGATTGCTGAAGTTAATGGCAGAGTTAGATGTTGTAAGAAATACATTCCTGTATGGAAGACTTTCATCTTTTTAGACTAATAAGAGAGATTATGAAATTCATTTATAAACTGGCATTATACTTGTCATACTCTACTAAAATGAAGTTGTGGGACAATGAGATAGAAATGAAAACACTGAAAAACATTGATAATACATATTGAATCCATAAACCTTAAAGAAAGGCTTACATATCCACATCAGCATTATTCAAATCATAATTGTAACACTTCTTACAATTAATGAAGAAACATTGAAAATTATTAAAATGTATAATTTATAAGATTTGCTATAAAGCCCAGCATGGAAACCTAGTGGCTAAAGGCCTTGCTTTACAAACACCGAGATCTCCATATGGGTACTGGTAGGTCTCCCAACTGCTCCACTACCCATCCAGCTTCCTGCTTGTGGCCTGGGAAAGCCCAAAGTCTTGGGATCCTGAACCCATGTGGGAGACCCAGAAGAAGCTCCTGGCTTCGAGTGGCTCAGCTCCAACCTTTGGGAGCACTTGGGGAGTGAACCAGTGAACGAAGAATCTTTCTGTCTCTCCTCCTCTCTGCAAATCTGACTTTCCAACAAGTAAAAGAAAATAAGTATATATATATATACTTATTTACTGCTATGGTTTTATAGAATGACCTTTTTTGTTCAAAGATGCCAGTGAGGATATTATAGTAAGTTTGCCTGTTATGTCTCATTGTTATCCTCTTATGAGAGATTTTTCTTTTTTGGTTTTGATTATCTTGACAGTTCTAAACTCTTATTTATTTAAATTAATTAATTTGTTTATTTTTCCTGGAAAGACAGAGTGAGACAGAGAGCAAATGTGAGAGCGAATGAGAAAGATATCTAATTGCTCATTCTTTTGAAATGCTCACACCTGGACCTGGGTTATGTTAAATATGAAAGAAAAGAACTCACTCCCTACCTCCCGTGTGGGTTACAGGGACCTAATTTCTTGAGCCGCTTCCTGTTGCATCTGATGTCTACATTGGGCCCTCCAATATGGTCTTGCCGCAGATCTCAATGCTTCTGAGTAGCAGTGAGGTGTCTAGAATTTCTCTGTTGGAGTTTCATGTAGGTAGAAAATTACAGGTTTCAAGGGACAACAATGGTGAATTGTACCTACATTATACCACATTAAGATAATAGACTATCAATTTGATTAATATCAATGTTAACTTTTATCGCTTGTAAGAGGTTGTATAGGTAAATTTCTTCAGTGTGAAGTTATACTTTTCTTCTTTCCAACTTTGTGCTTTGGAATGAAGTCATTGTGCACTGCCCAGATTCAAGGAGTGGGGAGTTATGTTCTTCTTCACTTAAAGGTGAAATAAGCACTTTTTTTTTGCAATTGTTTGCTTGGGTAAAATTCTCATTTCTCTTACATATGTATATGTTTATTCATTCACTCATTTCTGTAAATAGGAAGTTAAGATATTGTTTTATGTCTTTGTCATAATATTTTATGTTGCTTAAGTTATCTATCTTTGTTTTTAACCCTACAGATTTCCTCCATTTGGCTCCTTCATTTCCTTGACATGCCTCCATCAATACCAAATTTTCCTTTTTCTTGCTTACACTTTGGTATTACAAACTATTGCAGGCTTCTCTTGTGTATCTGCTCTTACCATCCTGCCTCTTAAGATCAGCCATGTGTCCAGGGAACCCTGTTCCTTCTATTAGAGAATGGAATTTAGAAACAATATCTTTCTTCTAAGATGCTCTTTACTTTTTGGATATCATTTCTTTTAGATCCTTTCTTCTGAGAGGGTAAAAATAGCAACAGGTTTATACACATTCATATAAATACGACTATATATAATTGAATGTAACCATATTATGCCAAACAGAATCTCTACTTATTGTCTCCGATTCAAAACCATGATCACATGGATCATTTTAGTGACTTTTTCCTGTTGATCCATACATTCTCACACCAATAATAAGAAAATATGTCTTTCACTATCCACCTCATTATTTTTTGTTTAATATTAAGTGCCAAGTGTTTACATGTATGGAGATTATCAGAATTTTTGATCTATACTCACATGGAAAACATCTTACCTACTAGAATATAGTGCTTGCATGCAGTTCTTTCTGAATTAAATTTTACAGAATCCAAAATTCTGCGAATTCTCAAAATTGCCTAGCAAAATATCCTTTCTCTATCCATTTTAAAAGATTCCTGCACCCATATGTTTGTAATAGTTAGATTTTCTTTTTACAGTTCCTGGACTTCCACAACTTCCTAAGTTATTTCTCACGTGCATACATTGCGTTTTAAGTTTTGTAATGTAATGTTTGGTTTATTTTGATAAGTTTGCAATATCATGTATCCATATTATGTTATCCTACAGAATACTTCCAATGAAAGCCTGAAAGGACATTTTCATAAAAACTTTGGTTACACAATATTCCATGACTTTCCTTATGAACTTATTTAGTGTGTTATAAGCTTTAAAGACAGAAATAGTGGTTAGATTAGGAAAAAAAAACTAGTTGAAGGTGCATGTCCAAAAATAAGTTATTCAGCATTTTGTAAAATTAATAAAATTTACTTCCAAAATCATGTTTCCAACTCTTCGTGCAAATCTGCATGTTAGTAGATTGCAAACTCCAAGGAGTCTTATTTTAGAGATATAAACAAAAGACTGGTGACCATTGACCATTGCTGAGGTTAAGTGAGTTAAGTTGCCAGGCGTGACAGCAGCTTCCCGTATTGGAATTCTGTTTAGAATCCTGCTTACTTTGTTTTTGAACCACCTTCCTGCCAATGCACTTGCAAAGGCAATGGAGCATTGTCCAAATACTTGGATTTCCATCACTCATGTAGGAGACACATATGGAATTCCTGGTTCCTGGTGTCAGCTTGGCTGAAAATTTGTTTTGCAGCTATATGAAGGAGTAAATTGGGACTAGAAAATCTCTCTCACTTCACCTTATAAACAAACAAACAAACAAATTAATTAGCTAAAAAGAATTCTGAAACACGACATACTTGGAAGACCAGCAAACCAAAATGAAAATTCTGTGCAAGTTCAAATTGTTTCTTAGACTTGTAGAGTGCAATGCAAATATTCTACAATGTTTATTAACATTTTTTTCTAACTCTGGGAAGCAATGAATCAAACATATTCACTGAAGCTTTTTGTTATAACAATAAATTTAAACAAACGGTGAAGAAATGGATATCTCTCATTGATATCCAGTCATTCATCCATATTTTAAGTGATTTAATAACCACATAACTGATGTAATACCATTAACAACATGTTAACTGATGTAGTACATGAATGATGTATATATTTCTATCTTGATCTTACAAGTAGGGAAACAGGGACATGGGAGATTAAGTGACTTGTTCAAAGTCACACTGATTTTATAGTATGGATTTGCAAATTCTAGTGATTTTCGTCTCCTTCAGCCAGAGAAATTGTACAATGGAAACATTTTAATTCTAGAATGAGAAATGTCTAAACTTTTGTCTCATGAAAGATTATGATGATATAAAAGAATATTTGGGGCAAATATAATGGCTTCGCTGGAATATTGACAATGACCTTTCTTGTGAGCCAGATGTGGTTATGGTCTGGATAAGATTGCACAACATCTGTCAGACAAAGACTTTATTTGAGAGAGTGGAACCGGAGCATGGATATACACTAATAACCAGATATCCGGCTTGCAAAAGAATTATACTTCATTGCACAGAAAAGACAAGCATCTGGGTTTTGCATTGTGCAATGTGCTTGCATCGCACTCCAAAACAACCACAAAGACCACAGCATTAGATTGTGACAGCTCTTGAAATTTAACTGTCTCTACTAATAAACTTCATTTTTAAGAAACCAGCATAGGTTCATTTTTTAAAAAGTGCTAGTACCAAAGAAATGTGAACATTAATGTATGCGCTGTGGGTAATTGTAAATATCATGGTGTATATGCAATTCAGCCATTTGGCAAGCAGTGCTCCTGAGGTTCATTCTACAAAATACACGAAGATTGAGGATCAGGCAGTGTTTTAAAGAAAGTGAGAAAGTTGCAATATATTTGGTAGAGAGAAGAGAAATAGACATAAAACCTACATGAAGTGCCAAGTAATGATGTTTGGAGAAACCTAGAAAGGAGAATTGACTTATAACAACAGTTCCCACATGTGTTTTTCTGAATTTGGCCATTCAGAATGGCCACTTCGATTTTATCAGAAATGAATCACATTATCTGCCCTTCATTATGCCTAATTTGTTTTTATCTTTACTAATCGTTTTTATAAAGATTTATTATTTTTTTTTATTGGGAAGGCTGATTTACAGAGAAAAGAAGAGACAGAAGGATTTGTTTGCTGATTCATTCCCCAAGTGGCAGCAACAGCCAGAGCTGAAGCGCATAGAATCCAGGAGCCAGGAGCTTCTTCCCTGTCTCCCAGGCAGGTAGAGGGTCCCAAGGCTTTAGGCCATCCTTGACTGCTTTCCTAGGCCACAAGCAGGAGCTGGATGGGAAGTGAAGCAGTTGGGACATGCACTGGTAACCATATGGGATCCTGGTGGCTGCAAGGAGAGGATTTAGCCACTAGGCTCTGGCCCTGGGCCTGACAAATTGTTATTGTTATTATCGTTATTATTATTATTATTATGCTCCTACTGAATACAAGAAAAGAAACTTACATTGGACTATACTATAAACTTAGATTTCCCTTGGAAATGCTGTGTGGCTATTTCCCATGTGATGTCCATTTTGCTCTTGTGCTTCTGGATGATCTGTTACTATAGATTTCCTTCTGCTAAAATAGAATCTCCCTCTGCGAAGTAAGCTCTTAATTATCTTCCAGAGTTCCAGCTCAAGTATCAAATATTCTATACATTTAAGTACTATTTCTCCTTTCCAGATTTGAGAGAGTAATTTTTCCTCCTCGACGTCTTTGAGATTTGGTTAATATCATTAGCCACTCATCGAGGAAATTTCTGCGAATACAAATTTTCACATTTCATGAGGCCCAACTAAATAAAAAACTGCAAATAAGACTCAATAATTTGTCTTTTTTAACAAAGTAATTGTGATGCGCACTCGTGTTGGGAGCTGTTGTTTTATGGTTCTGTAGCTTTGTGAATGATGTCTCTGAGCCTTGTTTCATTGACAAAATGGGAATAGCATGACTGTTGTAGTTAGAGAAGTGAGGAGCTCCGTTGGCTCAGTCAGCAGTGCAAGGGCAGCTGTCGTGATCTTGCTCATCACTAATGTGTCATGGAAATTTAGCACGCAGTTTCTTTAAACAGATACTCGAGGGCTGAACACTTTTGTAATCAATTCTAAATCCATACGGAAACAATACAAATTCACTTTGGTGTTGCATAAAATGCATAAAATTTAGTAGACAAAGATTATCTTGGTACTAAAATTATAATTTAATTAGGGTGAGTATATCTTTTAGAGAAAAGTCTATGTTCTTCCTAAACTCTACTGCTTGGAAGACCAGTACTTAATGTAGTACCTAATGCATGATAATCAATCAATATCTCTTCAATGAGCAAATAGGCCAAAAACATATGCCCGTAAAGTATATTCTAATCACGAACTTGATTTCATTTATTATAATACCAAAATTGCTCTTCATGTCAGTACCATTTCTATTTCAATGCACAAGTACAAAATGTACTACCACATCCTTTCTGTGGCTAGTATTGTAGCATTGCCAATAAAGTCACCACCTGTGAGGATGGTCTCCCATAGAGTCCCCCTCTATAGACCTGCTTGCTCCCTTCCAACCCAGTTCCCTGCTCCTGGCCTGGAAAAGCAGCAGAAGAAGGCCAAAGTGCTTGAACCCTACCACCCATGTGGTAAACCCTGATGAAGCTCCTGGCTCCAGGAATTGGTCTGGCCTACTTCCGTCCGAGGTATCCGAGGAGAGAACCTGCCGAAGATGAAAGAGCTCTCTTTCTTTCCCTCTCCTCTTTCTCTGTAGCTCTTTCAATATGAATTAATTGGTTAATTTTAAATAGTGCAAAAATCACACTTGCAAGAAACGGGCTTTTGGAGAATATCTATAAAGTAAGGTACTTTGTACTTTTGACGTGCAAGGAATGAGAGACTACTACGTTTTGCAATGAAGCATTCTGGACAAAGACATTTTGTCCCACTTGAGAGAATGTAAGGTTAACTTCCTGGGACAGGAAGCAGGGAAGTGGCCAGCAGTTCAGGAAAGAAAGCAAGAGACTTCTCGATATTTTTTCCCCAAGAGGGAAACAAACCAATATGTAATGAATGTTTTGAAATGTGCAGATGTTAGGTTACATTTTTATTATGTAGTCATACTGTCTTGAAACTAAAATAAATTGCTTTTGTTCTTGTGTGCTCACAAAGTCTCATAACAACATCATCTCTCAAATTTGTACCTTCAGATGCTTGCAAAGAGCCTATTGCTGTGGAGAGTTTGAGAACAGTTCTAGGCCATGTGATGTAAGGGAGAGGAGCTAGCGGTCCAAGGGGTCGCTTCCCTTTGGCCGCTGTCATCTTACCAGCACTTGAAAGTCTTTTTCTGGCACAATTCCACCCAGAAGCATAAGTTCCTTTGGCCCTACAATTTTCAGTGTTTCATAATCATTCTAAAAAAAGGAATATTTAATTTAAAAAGTACATTTAATTCTCGGATGCCTCTGACGGTATTCCACTTGCATCTGCAATAATAGGTTTTCAGTCCTTTCTTACATTTACAAAATTGCCTTAGTAACTTCTGTTTCCACTCCACCAGTGTAACGGCAAACTCTGGATTTTTTTTTTCTTTTTAAAGATTTATTTTTAAAGATTTATTTTTGTTATTTTGTTATTGGAAAGGCGGATATACAGAGAGGCGAGACAGAGAGGAAGATCTTCCATCCAATGATTCACTCCCCAAGTGAGCGCAACGGGTCTATACTATGCCGATCCGAAGCCAGGAGCCTCTTCCGGGTCTCCCACGCGGGTGCAGGTTCCCAAAGCTTTGGGCCGTCCTCGACTGCTTTCCCAGGCCACAGGCAGGGAGCTGGAAGGGAAGCGGGGCTGCCGGGATTAGAACCGGCGCCTATTTTTTTGTTGGAAAGGCGGATATACAGAGAGGAGAGACAGAGAGGATGATCTTCCCTCCAATGGTTCACTCCCCAAGTAGCCGCAACAGCTGGAGCTGAGCCAATCCGAAGCCATGAGACTCCTCCGGGTCTCATGTAGGTGCAGGGTCCCAAGGCTTTGGACCGTCCTGGACTACATTCCCAGGCCACAGGTATGGAGCTGGACGGGAATCAGGGCCGCCGGGATTAAAAATGGCACTCACATGGGATTCTGTCGCATTGAAAGCGAGGACCTTAACCTCTAAGCTATCACGCCGGGCCTTGAAATCTTTTGTTATAGCAGTAATTTTTGATAGCCAAAAATTACTTATGGGAGTACTTATGATTACTTATGATGGACTTATGAGACAAATTGGATCAACTGCTAATGTCTGAATTAAATTTAGCTACCTTTGTATGTGAGCAGAGACTGATTTGGTCCCCCCCATTTTCAGACATGTTTTTTACGAGCTGATACGGTAGATTGTTGCTTCATTATTATGGCTGTTTTCATTTTTTAATGCGTGATGTTATTATTATTGTTATTATTATTACTATTACTTGGGAGATTTACAGAGAAGGAGAGACAGAGACGAAAAGATGTTCCATTCACTGGTTCACTCCCCAAAAGGCCATTGGAGCTGAGCCGATCCATGCCAGAACCAGGAGCCAGAAGCTTTTTTGTGGTCTCCTAAGTGTGTACAAGAGAGTCAAGGATTGGAACCAGCATCTGCTGCTTTCCCAGGCCATAAACGGGCAGTTGGACCAGAAGTGGAGCAGCCAGGATGCGAGCCAGAGCCCATTTGAGATGCTGATATTGAAAGTGGAGGATTGGTCCATTGCGCCATGTGCTGGTCTCACTGATGTGTTTTAATTTGCGCTATTTGTTTAAAAGACAGGATTCACAGATGGTTAGAAAAGGGAACAAAGTGTATCATCTATGTAAGGACATATAATGTAGCTCCTCTCCTAGTGCACACATGTAACACCGATATTTGGAATGGCCAGATAAACCAAGTGTTGAACAAAACTTCTGAAGCAATATTCTAAGTACACATAGAACAAATACAATATTTTGTTTAAGAAATGGATGAGGTGGGGCCCGGCAAAGTGGCCTAGCGGCTAAAGTCCTCGCTTTGAATGCCCCGAGATCCCATATGGGCGCCCATTTCATTGCTGGCTGCTTCACTTTCCTTCTGGCTCCCTGCTTGTGGCCTGGAAAAGCAGTCGAGGATGGCCCAAAGCTTTGGGACCCTGCACCGGAAGAGGTTCCTGGATCCTGGCTTCAGATCGCCATAGCATTGGCCGTTGCGCTCACTTGGGGAGTGAATGATTGGACGGAAGATCTTCCTCTATATCTCTCCTCCTCTCTGTATGTCTGACTTTGTAATAAAAAATAAATGAATCTTTAAAAAAAAGAAATGGATGAGGTGAAACAATATAAGTGTATAATTCATCAGTTTTTATTTTTAAATTTTTTTTGTTTGTTTTTATGTTTTCTGATTTTTGCTTTTTTTTTTTTTAATTGTTAATCACATTGTATTGTGTGATACAGTTTTATGGGCACTGGGATTCCCCCTACCCCTCCCACAACCCTATCCCCATGGTGGATTCCTCCACCTAGCTGCATATTCACAGTTGAGGTTCAATTGGGATTCATTCATTGCATGCATATACCTAGCATAGAGTTCAGCATCTTATTGTCCAGATAAGTTCAGTGGCCTCTTGGGGAGACCTTCTCTGGTCTGAAGGTAGAGCTAACAGAGTAAAATCCCTGTCAGTTAAAAGCCCCTACAAAACATCAGCAACAATTTACAATGTTATGAAATTGATTGACATAGCATTGAGTAAACAATATGTTAAAAGTAATGCAAGTTCAATTTTTCACAACACATGGATTGAGACAGTATCAATGACAGGTTCAAAAACAAATAAACCAACAAACAAATAAAATTACTGGTTAAATTAAGGCAAACATGTGGTATCTAACATTTTGGGATTCGCTCATTTCCCTTAGCATTATAGTTTCCAGTTGGGCCCATTTAGCCACAAAGAACTGCAATTTGTTTTTTTTAATAGCTGAGTAGTATTCCATGGAGTGGATGAACCAAAGTTTTCTTATTCAATCTTCTGTTGATGGGCCTGCTAAGTGGAAGTTATCTGCAAGCCACAGCTTAACCTGCTGTTCTGTTTCTCAATGCAAAGGCCTCTTTCTCAGGATGTATTTTCTTCATCCAGGACCTGAGGTGGATGCCATGAAAATGTGGATATTGAGCTCCACATGGAACTTGCTAAGGTCCCATATGGTTTCCAGGTAGCTTCATACGTGGATGGGCACAAGCCGGACTTCATTGTAGAGGTGAGCACCTGGAGGCTCTTTCTTCTACCATTTCTTGCTGAGATCATGCTGGCAGTGCTACCCGAGTGCTTTATCTTTCCCTTTCACTTATGGCACATATATCTCTATTTGGGATAACTCCAGCTCATATGTATATGTGTGCTGACTTTTTCACATTTTGAATAAGATTTGTTATTGCTTTATGCACCCACTACAGGTCTGAATTTAGTACTTCTGAGTGCAAGACAAAAGCCTGGCATGGAATTAACACATCTGATATATGTTCTGTTATCACATGGGTCTCTTTCATCTGCAGTAATGTATTTTATAAGTTCTTTCTCTGAAAAACTCTGAAAAATTTTTTCTTCCTTCCTTCCAATGCCAGGATGCAAATTTTTAATCCCTTTCTTTGTTTCATTTCCCTGTTTATTTTTATCGCTTCTTGGCCTTTTGGCTAAGATCAAGTGTGTGGTTTACTTTCACTGTAAATCTTGTTAAACAACAGCTCATAACATGCATGTGGCAGGCTGATGTTTTGCTGCCTGGAAATTTCCTCCACAAATCAAAGTAGTCCACAAGCTAAGTTAAGACTACCACAGTCTCAAAGCATGGACACAAATAATCCAGGTTCATTGCCACTGAGTAACAAGAATGGCTTTTAGTCTAATTCCTGATATAATCTTCATGTTCACCTGAAGCCACAACAGGGCGGCATTGACCAGCTACATGTTTTATTAGCACTTTGATCTTCTAAACCCTGCTCAGAGTCATCCATAATGCTCTCTATGGTAGTCTATGTTTACTCTAATTTGTCCTTCCAAACTGTTTCAACTGTTTCTTGCAATTCTGAAATTGCTCCATATTTTCCAATAACTACAAAATACATATTTTTCTCATCAGCACATGGAATAATCTTTAGGATGGCTTACATGTTATGCTACAAAGCAAGCATTGAAATTTTTATACAAGTTCATGGACATCGGAAATTATTATTTTGAATAATCATTGTTTCTGTAAAACGTAGGAGTTGCCATTTACTTTGGAGGTGAATATGCTGTTTAGAATATTTGTGTCCTATATTGCACTTCCAGCGTTTCAGTCCAGGCTCAACTCTCATTCTAGGTACCTGCCAATGTGCACTGTGAAAGGATACAGATGGTAGTTCAAATAATTGAGCATTTGCTACTGAATAGATAGATAGATACAGACTGAATTCTTTTCTCCTGGATTCATCCCATCCCATATCTGGCTCTTGCTTACTTTTGGAAAATTTAGAGTGAATAAACAAATGGAAAATAAGTCTTTCTCTCTCTTTCTCTCTCTCTCTCTCCCTCACTGTATCTCTTCTTTTCTTCCTCTATGCTTTTCAAATAAATTTTAAAAGAAAAGAGAGAAATTAAAATGTTTCTCTCAACAAATGAAAATGAAAACATACTTTGTAAAAACCCACAGAATACTGCAAAGCAGTAATAAGTGGAGTAATTTACGGCAATGAAAGCCTACATCAAAAGCGCAGAATGATTTTAAATAAACAATCTAATTGTATTACTCAAGGAATAGCAAAAGAAAAACAAGCATAGCCCAAAACTATTATGAATAAATAAATAGCAAAGATCAGAGCAAAACTAGACAAAATAAAAAGTAAAAAAAATATGTAAAAGTCAATGAAATAAACTTATCCTCTGGAAGGACAAAGGAAGACCTTTAGTTAGGTTAAGTAAAATCAGATGAGAAAATATGCTTTAGAACTGATACCACAGAAATAGAAAAGATCATTAGGGAAATTAGAAACCTATAACAATGAGCAATGCCTAAGCCACATACAACTTACAATATTGAAATAAGAGGGTACAGAAAACCCAAATAACCAATCATGAATAATTAGATTGAATTACTAATAAGATTCTACCAACAAATAAAGACCAAAGATTGCAACTCCAGGGCCCACTAGTACACATGAGAACCAGCATGGGTGTAGAACAGGCTTTGCTAGGTCTCAGGTCCCTCTGAACTATGTGAGAGCTGTGTTTTCTGGGTGTGGAGCAGGTATGGCTGGGCTGTAGCACCGAGCAGTGAGAACAAGAATGGGTGTGGGTTGGTTGGCCAAGGCTACTATTTCTACAATGACAAGAGGTGGACAAAGTCATCCTAAGCCAACAACCCATAGGTGTGTGTAACATCTGCCATTGGGAAAGACCTGATAGGGGAGGTTGGGAAACTACTTTGTCAGAATGCAGTCCTTGCAGGTGAACACAAGAACCAAGGCTGGGATCAGCCCAGACCAGGCCAGGTTACAATACCCATCTGCATATATGTGTGTCTGGGGGCAGGCCAGGCTGGGCCAATTCATAATATCCACTGGCAGATCTGAGAACCAGGACAGCGTGTGGGAAGGGCTGGTTCAGGCTACAGCAATAGCCAATTCACATCAGTCCTGGGACTGGGGCCTGGCTGGTCCTGGCTAGGCCATAGCATCATCAGCACAAGCTGGAACTGGGGGTAGGCTGGACCCAGATCCAGCCAGACTTCAGCACCAGTGGGTGGATGTTGAGGTGAGGTGAGCCATTAGAGTCAGGGGAAGGTAGGTGCTGGGTCCATGAGCCTGGGGGTGGGGCATCCTACAGGACCCAGCTTCCCTGGCCCTGGTCCTTGGCCCATCTGCACGGTGGGTGCTAGGTATATGAGCCCCAGAGGTAGGGGTTTGGTGGAAGTGGGGTCTGGGTCAACTGGCTTGGGTCTTTGGCCCATTTACTAGAACTGGTCCTCCTTAGTGGAAAAGACAGAGTAGTGGATAGCTGGCCCAGATCCACATGGAGGATATAGCAGCCCATTGAGCCCTGCAGGGGACATCCGTACCATCCCAGAGGAAGAACAGAATAAATTGGACAACTCTTATGTCTAGAAAATTACTGAAAAAAAAAACCCTTTATTGTCATTCTTATCCTTGTTTGTGTGTTATGCTTTTCTCGTACTTGCTCTTATACTCCAGATCCTTTTTCTTTATATTGATTCTCTAGTTATTTGATTATAATATGGAAGTATCAGAATTGAGTTCTTATGATTTCTGGTTGGAGTTTTGAGTTTCATGGATTTCTAAGTTTAGAGTTCGCATCAAACTTGGAAACATCTAAGTGATAACTTTATAAATATGTGCCTAATCAACTCCACTCTTTTCCTGCTAAGGAGGAACTATGATTATATGTCTAATAGATTGCTGGAAATTGTTTAACAAGTCATGTGTCTCTATTCAATTTTTACCGTTGTGCTTGTGTAGTTAGCATCGATTGCCATAACTAAGTGTTCCATACTTTCTTGCAGTGTTTATATTCATCCAATAGTTTCCTCATTTCAGATTACACATTTCAATTCCAGACTTTTCATTTAGTTACTTTTTAAAATGTTTTCTGATCACTACTCAATATTCTCTTTTATATCTTTGAATATGCAGAGCACATTTACATAATTTTTGTGAAGTTCTAGGCTATCATTATACTTTGAGTGTTTTTTTATTGCCTAAATCTTCTCCCAATTAATGCATCATATTTATTTCTTTTTTTGTCATTTTGGTATTTTTGGTTGGAAACCACACATTACTAATGTTAAGTTATTAAGTGTCCAAATCTCCATGTCTTTTTCATAAGAATGTTTGGGTTTGCTCTGGAAGAAAGTTAAACTACTTAGTTGCAACTTAGCTAGATCATTTCAAGACTGGTTTCTAAATTTTTGAAAGCAACTCAATGGTAGCTTTTAAACTGGTGATAGTTTGGCTGCACTGCTAATTTGGTTGTTTGATCTTCCATAAGTCTCTGGTGATTTCTCTAGAAGAGTTTCCATATTGGTGGATGGAAGCTCAATTATATTCTCACCCTATGGGATCTCACCAATTTGTATAATTCCTCACCAGTTCTTTGTGTTGCTTTACAGAGCTGAACTTGGGGACACAGGTTGACATTCAGTAAAACGTCAACAGAATCCCAGGGCAAATTTATAGAGCTTTTTTTCTGTGTATTACTCTCTTTGGGAGGTCTTTTTGGCAATCTCTTGTTACCACATGAATTCATTGCAACCTCTGTGGTCTACCACTACTCTTGCTTCATGTGCTGTGATAAAGAAGAAGAAACAGGTTAACACGGTTTTAGGGTCACTTTGATGCTTCTCCTCTGCTGAGAATCCAAAGCTTGAGCTATTCCCTGGTATCTCAGAATAGTCATGTTTTTAATGAGTATTTTGTCTGGCTTTATGGGATCTTGACAACTGGAGTCAAGGGGCCTGTTAATCCACTGTGGCCACATTCACACTTGCAGCATGTTTGATTTTACTGTAGAAAAAAGTCAATACACTTTGTTCAACTGAGAGAAAGAAGGAGAGAGGGATAGAAAGAGCAGAGAGAGGCAGAGGAAAGGAAACGTGCCAACTGCTGATTCACTCCCCAAAAGCAAGGATGGGTCAGGCCGAAGCCAGGAGCCCACACCACAGTCTGGGTCTCCTTTAAGAGTGGCATGGATTCAATCACTCCTGGTGCTACCCACTCCTCCCAGAGGGTGTACTAGCATAAAGCTGCAATCTGAAGCACAGCCAGGCCTCAAGCACAGATACTCCAAAGTGATCTGCAGAAATGCCAAGTGTCATCCTAGCTACTATGCCAAGATTCTGCCCCTTTTTTCTTTTAAATAGACTTAACCATGGTTTTTTTTTATATTGTAAAGTGATCTTCCCATATGAATCAGTCATAAATCAGATTTTTCTTCAAAATGTTTCTAGTAATTTATGTTTCACCTTTTTCAATCACAATCAATGTTGAAGTTTTAAAAAATTGTTTTTTTTTCTAAATAACATATTTCCCATTTGCAATGTAGTCAAATACCTAATGCTCCACTAAACAATGAGTCTGACAAACAAAATATAAATGCAATGTTTTATCAGCAACACAGCCAAGGGCCATTAACAACCATATATCTTTCTAAATAATTTCAGGTAGAATTTTGAGTGTTGTAGAGTCCTCAATAAATGCATTGCAGGCACTTTAGTTTCATCTTTAGGTTGATAGCTTTGTCATTTTGAAATGGTGTAACAACATAGCTCTCACACGGTGATATTGTTTCCAACCCTCCCTACATGGTCCACTCCTTCTCTAAGCAAAGCGGTGGATTCTCAACAGCATTCAAGTTCAGCTTACCTAAACAGGTCTGTAGTACTTCAAAAGCCACAGCAAAGCTCTGTTTTCTGAGAAAAGTGTGAAAGACTTATGATTGCTGTCCTAGAAACTATTTTCAATGTTTGAGAAGAGGTAATTTTGCCTAAGTGTCTATGGTTTTTGGATTTTTACTCTAGCACTGCTGGAAGCAGGAAATTTTCAGTCTGAATTGTCAGCAAGTTTTTATTAATGCCTCACTGTGTGCAGGGTAAATGTTGTCATAAGATGTGTTGTATTTTCTCTTTTGTCAAGTCTTCCAGGAAAGCATCTGGCACTCATTGGTGAGTGGCTTAGACTACGAACGAGGCCCATGTTTTTCTGCCAGAGGTGCAGATGAAGTTTGGTGAGCCTCAGAAAATCAGAAAGAAGGAGCCCATGTGGGGCTGTATGTTTGCTACAAGGAGGTGCAGCAGGAGAACAGTGACCTCCTCACCAGGATGACATGCTCTGATTGACTCTGATAAACCACCAGGAATGTGAAATTAAGATAGTTTTGACTTTCACTGAAAAGGTTCATTCTAATAGAGACATTCAGTATTTATTGGTACTGGAAATAATGATAACATATTTAATAACTGAAAAACAGAGAAATTATATCAACCTAGGTTAGTTAATTTAACTACAGTTAATTTATTACAATTCCTCAGACTTTCAAGAATTATACTACATGAACTACAATATGGAACTGTAGACTTAACAGTAAATTTTTAATTAAATCTAGATGGTAGTTTCATATTTCCATATTGTATTTTTACTTGGCTTAAGAATTGCAGAATATTTAACTCAAAGAGATAATTTCTACAGAATGTTAATGATTATTGCCCTACAAGTACACCTTATATAAGTATTCAAAAGTCATAAGACTTTATCACTGTGTCACTCTGGTTTTTTTTGTACTGAAAATTAACTTAATGTACTTTTCAGTCATATTCTGAGATACCTTTGTAAATGACAGATTACGAAATTCTAGCAAATATAATTTCTACAATTTTATGCTTAAGTTGATACAAAATCAGATGTATTTATAATTTTCACTGGTTTCTTTATCTGATTTTTCTAATTAGGTCTACTATTAAGGAATTTACTGCTATTTATCTTGGTATTATCTATGTTTTCTCCTTTTTATGTAAAGATCAAAAATTTTGTGTTAGGGATATTTGTATAATGGTGAAATATGTTTTACAAAACAGCTCAGGACATGACCATTTGCACAGACAACTGAAACATGGTTTTGTTAAATTACACTTACCCTTATTATATATGATATAGCTAGACATTTTCTCTTGTATTTTGTGAAAAGGTGCTGGTCTTCTCTCAGCTGATTTCATAGCCCAAAAAACAGTTGTTGCATCAGGTGAAGAAACATTGGACTAGACAACATTTAAGGTTTTTTTTTCCTCCCTAAGATTTATTTATTTCTATTGGAAACTCAGATATACAGAGAGAAGGAGATACAGAGAGGAAGATCTTCTGCCTGATGATTCACTCCCCAAGTGGCTACAACAGATGGAGCTGCGCCAATCTGAAGCCAGGAACCTGAAGCTTCATCTGAGTCTCCCAGATGGATGCAAGGTCCCAAGGCTTTGGGCCATCCTCAACTGCATTCCCAGGCTGCAAGCAGGGAGCTGCATAGAAGTGGGGCCACATGGATTAGAACCAGCACCCATATGAGATCCCAGTGAGTGTAAGGCAAGGATTTTAGCTGCCAGCCCACTGAGCCGGGCCCAGTTTTTGATATTTCTGAGATCTTAAAAGTTCCTGGTAAGGATTTTATTTTTAAGTTGGAGTTTTAAAGGCAAAATTTACATTGCATAATATTTATGATTTTTGACATTGGATTTTGTCAGTAATATTTAGAATCCTCATCATATTCTGAAAGCTTTACCATTAGTGAAACAGCTATGGTCAACTTTTTCAAGTGACTTCTGAAATATCTCACCTAATTTTGTTTTATGATTGCTTCTTTCTGCCTTCTCTAAACTTCATCATTTACATTAACTGTTCTTATCAGGGTTTGCAAAAATTTTATATAAGCTAATAGCAACATATTAGAAGGAGAACTGAGTAACAATCAGGCTTCAGGACTGACCAACAGCTTTGACTTCATGTGTGAGACTAGACGTGGGAAGTCCCTAAGAATTCTGCAGTTGAGCACCACACAGTGCCTAAAATGCCACTTAAGACTCAAGAAGAGTACCTGGCACAGTGGCCTGGTGGTTAAATCTTCTCCTTGCATCTGCCGGGATCCCACATGGGTGTCTGTTTGTGTCCCAGCTGCTCTACTTTCCATTCAGCTCCCTGTTTGTGGCCTGAGAGGGCAGTAGAAAATGGCCCAAAGCCTTGGGATCCAGCACCCACGTGAAGACCTGGAAGAAGCTCCTGGCTCCTGGCTTCGGATTGGCTTATTTCTGACCACTGGGGTCACTTGCAGAGTGAACTAGTGGAGGAATATTTTTCTCCTTCTCTCTGTAGATCTGTCTTTTCAATTTAAAAAATGCGTAAATAATGTGTCTGAGGAAATGGAATGTATCCTTAATGTTGATTTATTCCATGTAAGCGAAGAGAATCAATGCATTTTATAGTATTTGTATTTGTTCCTTAGAGAAACCCCACTTTTCTTTATAAGGGCCATTTTTCAAGAAACAGATCTGCTACGCAAGATTGAACAAAATCTTCCTATGAACTGAAGACATTTGTTGATTGTCAAAACAAAACCACAACCTGGTTTATGTGATGGCAAATGCTCGGGGATTAAACCATTGGTGAGAAGTTAGGAATGTACTGTTTGCATAATCCTCAGTGCTACACAAAATTATGTTTTTACTTATTTTATTGCCATGTGTAAATATTGCATTAAAGACTAGACCTGGTATGTAAGTGCTTGATGGTTTTAATTTCCTTTTGTTTAGGGCAAATCTGAGCAATAAAATATTCATTATTTGACTTCCATCTGTAGACTGCTTACTCCTATGTAGTATAAGTTTGATTTCCACAGCTTTCTTCTTGTTGATGTCACACTTCATTTCATCTTGAAAACTAATGTTGTGCTGTCTCTGAAGAGAAAAAAACCATTAAAACAAAACAACAATGATTTTTTATTCCAATAATTCTTGGAGAACCCAAAGAAATAGCAATTGCTTTCTTTTTTTTTTTTCTTTGTGGTATTGGATTGTATGGCAGATTAGTCCACATAGCAAATGTTACCACCTCATTCAATTTTAATTTTGTTACATACATGTTTGAAAGTAAAGTAAATCCATTCCCTAAGAAGGGTTTTGAAATTGTCCTTTGGTATTTTTTCAATGCAAAGTTGTTGTGTGTCTGTCTCTTCTTGATAGATTCAAAGTTCCTGGCTTAAGAAACTGACCTAATGTCATAAATTTAGCTTTCCTTTCAGAATATTATTTCTGCAGAGGTTATAATCATTTTTTGTTGTCTGCAAAAATCATTTGCTGAATAATTTCTGTTTTGAAAGTTATGTTCGTTACAAGCTCTTCTGGGAGGTCCAGGCTACTTTTCATAAGACAGAATAAGGATGTTGAGAGTATCTGTTAGTTGACGATGTTCCCTGCTTTAGTCTTCTTCATCTATCCAGCAGTTCTGAGCTGAACATTTCCCACTGTGACTGTCTTGAAAACTTTCAATGGACTAAGCCAGAGCTTTAAATTTACCTGGAAAATTTTGCCAGATTGACTCCATTAAAAAATATTTTCCCTGTTATTAAGCCAATGAATATTTATTGTATTGAAAAATATATATTGAAATATATTCATATATATTGAAAAAGTAAAGAAAGAACTGGCAGAAAACATCACCCACAATCCCATCTATGCAGCAGGTACAGAACTAAGCTTCTGATCTTTTCTCTGCTTAATTTGACACTCTTTAGCATTGTTTCATAGAACAAATAGTGTTGAAAATTTTGGACTTGGTGGAATGAATCTCCGGAAGTATTTTGAGAACATCTTGTCAAGATTCAATTGACTTAAACCTTAATGTATTTGCATTGTGAAGTGCATGGTGTACAGGTGAATTGATAATACTAATGATTAAAAAGAGAAAGCTGTGCACTGTGCAGGCATTAGACTGTAACAGTGCTAATCATTGCTCCTGAGTTTTTTTTATTTTTATTAATTTTTTTTTATTGTTGTTTACATTGTATTATGTAATACAGTTTTATAGGCACTGGGGATTCCCCCCACCCCTCCCATACCCCTCCCCCCATGGTGGATTCCTCCACCTTGATGCATAACCACAGTTCAAGTTCAGTTGAGATTCGTTCCTTGCAAACACATATCTAGCATAAAGTCCAGCGTCTTATTGTCCAGATAAGTTCAGTGGCCTCTTGGGGAGACCTTCTCTAGTCTGAAGATAGGGCTAACAGAGTAAAGATCCGGTCAGTTAAAAGCCCCAACAAAAAACTCAGTATCAATATACAACATTATGGAATTAATTGACATAGTATTGGGTAAACAATATGTTAAAAATAATGCAGGTTCCATTCCTCGAAACATCTGGGTTGAGACAGTATCAATGACAGGTTCAAAAAATAACCAACAACCAAACAAAAATTACAAGTTAAATCAAGGCAAACATGTGGTATCTAATCTTTTGGGATTCGCTTCTTTCTTTCTTTCTTTCTTTCTTTCTTTCTTTCTTTCTTTCTTTCTTTCTTTCTTTCTTTCTTTCTTTCTTTCTTTCTTTCTTTTCTTCCTTCCTTCCTTCCTTCCTTCCTTCCTTCCTTCCTTCCTTCCTTCCTTCCTTCCTTCCTTCTTTCCTTCCTTCCTTCCTTTCTTTCTTTCTCTCTTTCATCTTTCTTTCTTTCCCCTCTCTATCTCCCTCTTTTTTCTTTCTAACAAAAAGCAAATCTATCTTAGATGACCTTGTTTCCTTCACAAGCCTTATAAATTGTGGTTGGTTTCATTCTTGATAATCAGCCTAGTGACAGATTAGGCACCTTACACTTGCTACTTTTACACAATCTCCACGAGTATGCAAACAAATCAACACACCTCTGGAATTTCACATTATCAGACTTCAGCTCTTGTACATTTCCATTTACTGTCATCTGTACCCTCTTCCTTTGATTCTCACTAAGATTTCAGGTTCCGATTATTGGCACTCCCTATTCCCATTGAGCAAACATTGTTTTAACTTTATTTAAAAATTTTTAATTCTATTATTATTTTTTAAATTTTATGGTGCAATTGCACAGGGTCGGGGATTTTCCTACCCCCTCCTCAAATTCCCACCCCTGACTGATTTTTCCCCATATTATTGCAATAGTATAGTCCTTTATAAGCAGTCATTTGTCCATCAGTCTGTCGTTTAAGTGTGTCCTGACATTGCTGGTACAGACAATGCCAGATAATATAGCATGCTACTGTCAAGATATATCCAACAGTTTCAATTGGAGTTCATTGTTGATTTGGAAGTAGAGATACATACTGCGTTGTATCTTCACATCTGGATATGATAGTCTCCGATATGCTGTCACTATACTTTCACTCAAATGAGAAGCCATGAAACAAATTCAACAGCAGGGATGTGGTTAAAAGAAAAAAATTACAGCACCGTGAAGTTAAACAACATTCTTTGAATAACCAATATATCAATTCTTTGAATAACCAATATATCAATGAAGAGATGAAAAAGAAGATGCAAAAGCTTCCTGGGTAAAAATGATACTACTGTGTGATCTACAGGTTAGGGAAGAAGTTGATGAGCAAACTATTTGAAAGAAATGCGAATAAAAACAAAAACATCAAAACATATAGGTTGTAGCAAAAATAGTATGGAAAGGGTTACTGATATTAAGAGCATTTGTTTTTAAACAACAAAGAAAAATAATTCCTTACATTTGGAAGTGCAGAATACATTAACTTTTAGGTGTGATATAAACAATGACATGAAATATCAACATCAGACTCTAAGAGTATCATTAAATTAAACAAAATAAAACTCTCATTTTGTCTAGGCACAGACAAATCCAGGTCATCGTGTCAGCAATGTTGTATTTTGGCTTGGGATATTGCAACTTTGCAGTCCAAAAGCAGGGCAGCCCTATTGGCCTGGGGTCTGTGGAGGGGCATGAACAGTGAATCTGCTGCAGAGAAAGGATCACAGAGTGACCCAAGGAGCAGAGAAATAGGAAGCTCTCTTTCATGTTATTCTCCTTAGAAGGTCACCATCATTTAGTTGTGTGGCTCCAGCAACTTAAGGCAACCTAATAATTTTCTTTTCTTTTTAATTTTTATTTCAAAATTTGAATTTTATGGTACAATTCCATAGAGTCTGGGATTCCACCCCCCCTCCCCAAACTCTCACTGCTTGACTAATTTTCTCCATATTGTTACAATAGTATAGTCCTTTATAAGGAATTGCAACTCCATCAGTCTGTTATTTATTTTATGTGTGTCCCAACATTGCTGGTAGAGACAATGTCAGACAGTCCAGCATCCCATTGTCTTTGATTTGGAATTAGAGTTGCATTTTGCAATGTATCTTCACATCTTAATATGGTAGTCTCTATTACTTCATCATTATGCATTCCTGTAAATGAGAAGCCAGAAAATAGGCCAACAGGTATAACGTAACAATTTTCTAAGGCCCCATCTTCTCACACCATAAATGGTTAAGTCCCATTCTTAATCTATTAGCATAGGGCTCTGAGGATCAAGATTTAATTTCAGGGGCATTTGGGGAGCACTGAAACTATTATGATAACTGTAACATTATGCTTTTTCCATTGACTGCACATCCCTCTCTCTGTATTAAAATGAATAATTATTACATGTACACCAATTAAAGCTTTAGCTTAAGGCTAGTGTATCCTTTCTGGAGATAAGATTTCTTGAATTATTCAGTAATAGAATTGTTCTTTGTTAAACAGGTCAACCTGCTTAAATCTCTCAATCCCTTAACCAAGCTCTACATCCTAATAATTGATTCTTGCTAGTATGCTTTTAGTAAGATTCTTTGTAGTTCTCCAAAGTGCATGTTTTTCTTGCTTGTGATGAGCAAAATGTCCAATTTGTTCAAATACAAATACTTTCCTGTGATCTTTGGAGGCTACTGATGTTGTCAGAACTCCCTGTTTTGGCAGTGATGTTCCAATTGTTTAATTTCCATTTAAATTATTTTTATATTCTGCACTAGGGTGGATATGGCCTTTTCATTATATCTGGGTCTAGTAATTGTCAATAACTTTAATATGCACTTATTCTTGATTCCTTTTTGTCTAACATATAGCATGCTCCTGCATGTTCAGTTCATTCCTTTGAATATCTCAAATGCTACAAGCTTCTCACCTACAGTGATTTTCATTTAATTCATGGTCTCACTTTTTCACTATCCTTCACACAATCTTAATTACATTTCTATCATTTCATGCCCTTATACACGTGAAATTCTATGGTCAATAATTATGATCAGTTCCTTGAGTAGACCCACAACTTTCTGTCCCCTCTTACTTTTTCAAACTTGACTCAATCACCACTCTGATTGAATTTGTCTACCACCTCCAAATCTAACCCCAAGTTATACTAAATATCGGTTGTACAAAACTCAAGAGTTTGTTGACTGGCTTCAGTGTAAATTCATCATTAGATTTAATTTTCTTTCTTTAAAAGTGGGGCATGGTTACTATCAGATGCTTCTACCATGTTTTATGCATTATTTATTCTCACTTTTTTTCACTATGTGTATTTTTTCTACAACATCGCAACTGATTAACTAGGTTCCTATATCACTAATAAAATTTGGGCAAAGAGGATTTCCACAGTTCTCATAGCGACAAAATTCACAATACATATCTGTGTCTACAGTTGACTACTTGTACTCATGTTGATTAAAAAAAAAAAAAACCCATGGTTCTAGGTAAGGTCAGTTCTCTCCCTGTGCTATAAATTCCATCTCTCTACATTGCCAAAGTCATTTCTCCAATATTTTCCCTTAATTCTCCTACATCGCTATTCTTTTAACCTCCAGACTGCCACTTCACAGTATAAATATGCTTTGGTTGCTCTCATATCAAAAGCCATATTTTGTTTCCCTCAGTTATTTTTAAAAAGATCTATTTTTTATTTGAATAGTAGAGTTATACACAGAGCGAGGGAGGGATAAAAAGAGTGATCTTCCACCTGCTGATTCATTTTCAAAATGGATGTAATGGTGGTTGGGCCAAGTTGAAGTCAGGATTCAGGAATTGAATCTAAATATCTCCTATAGGAGCAAAAGCCTAAGCACTTGTACCATCCTCTGTTGCTTTTTCAGGTTATTAGGAGTTAACTGAAACAGAAGTGAAGCGGTTTGGGGTTGAACTGGTGCCCAAAGGGTGCCAGAAAACAGCTTAACCCATTGTGTCACAATGCAGCCCTGTCCTTACATATTATTGAAGTCAATGTCCATCTTGTTTCTTTTCACTTGTAATGGCTAAGGGTGATCTATTTTCAGATCTCTGAGGAATATCCATATTGTCTTCCACACTGTACTTGTTTATTTCCTTCCCAACAGTGGACTAAAGTATCTTCTTTTTTTTAATTTCCTCATCATTTTTCTTTTTAAATTTTGGATGTTTGAATGATAGTGATTCTAATTGGGATAAGTTTAAAATCTAATTGTGGCTGGGTTTTTTTTTTTTTTTTGGCAATTTCCCTGATGTTGGTGATACTGAATAGTTTTCATGTGTCTGTTGTACATTTTATTTTACCTTTGAAAATGTCTGTTTATGTCCTTTGCTAATTTCTTAACTAGTTTTTTTTTTTAATATTGAGTTTCTTGAGTTTGTTATAGATCCTGGATGTTAATCCTCTATTGGTTCCATAATTTGTAAATATTTTCTGCCATTCTCTAAGTTACTTCTCCATTTTGTTGAAGATCTGCTTTGCATGGCAACCGTCTTACTTTGTTATAACCCCTTCTGTCTAGAGTTGTTTTAATTATCTATGTTTCTGGGCTATTTTTCAAAATACCTTTGCCTATGCCTATATCTTTAAGATGTTTTCCTTTAGCAGTTTCATGGTATCAGGTCTTAGATTTAGATGTTTGGTCCATGTTCAGTTGGCTTTTTAAATAAGTTGTATGGTAGGGATCTTGTTTTACGCTTTGCATGTGTAGATGCTATTTTCCCAGCACTGTGTGCTTAAGAAACTGTTCTTTCTCCAGGGTTTGATTTTTAGCTTGTCTGTCAAAGATTAGTTTGCTGTAGAATTGTATATTAATTGATGACACTTCTAGCCCATTCTACCAGTCTGTATGTCTTTTGTGTGTGTGTGTGTGTCAATATCAGTCTATTTGACTATAAATGCCATATAGTAGGCCTTCAAGTCAGTATTTTGATGCTTCTAGCTTTGTTTTTGTTGTTCTTACATTGCTTTAGTTATTTGGTATCTCTTGTGTTTTTATATGAACTTCAGCATCTTGTTTTTTTTAATCTGAAAAGAATGTAATTGGCATTTTTAATGGCGTTATACTGAAACTTTAAATTACTTTGGATAGTATAAACATTTTTATTGTATCGATTCCTCCAACTGATAAATGTGGATGATTTACTGTTTCTGATGTGCCTTCTATTTCATTTCTTAATCTTTAGAAATTTTCATTGTAGAGTTCTTTCACATACTTAATTAAGTTCATTCCAACACATTTAAAACTTTTTGGAGTTATTGTTAATGGGACTGATCCTGTAAGTTCTTTCTCAGACATGGTATCATTTGTGTATGCAAACGCCATTGATTTTTGAATATTGATTTTATATTCTGCAACTTTAATGGACTTTCAACTTCCTTTTTGCTGTATCTTTACTTAAAATATTTTACTCTGGCTTTATTTGTAACTACAGTTCTTCTGGTAAGATGGTATCATCTGGATCCTTTGATAACACTATTTGCTGAGTAAAAATAGCAATATAGACTTCCCATGTATGTATAAAGTATAACATGCAGTGTTGAAGGTAGAGTCCTTTGCTATGGGCGAGGCAATAAAATGTGGGTTCGAAAGAATGCTAGTTTTCTATATTCCTTCTCTGCTTTTGAATGCAGCATTTCCAGAGGATGACAGAGTATGGTCTAAAATATGTAACGCTCTTTCATGAGCCACCTGATCAGTCTTCTGGTGAGTTTTCTTATCCACAGTTGTGGTGGTGGTATGCATAGCCTCATTGCTGAAGGAGACTGCTGAACCAGGAAGAATCCGTTTCTGCCATCTGTGGGCAATTTTAAAATTGTTTGACTGCTTTCTGTCCAGGTGAAAACCCTGAAATGTAATAAGGAATCTTAAAATATACATATCCTCTTCCTGCAGAAATCTCTACTAATTGTCCAACCTTGGCTTCAGTGCTTAATTGTTGGGTTTTGATAGTAAATAGTTACAGACATGCCTTGTTTGCTTGCAATACTTTCCCTTTTAGTAAATTTTTTTCTTCCTTTTTTGTGAGAGGTCAGTGTACTGCTGTAATTCCCAATAATTTTATACATATAATTTGAATAAATTAATTTGAAATATATTATCGTTAAGAAAAGATAACAGAATTGTGTACAACCTTCTTACTGCCCCTGCCCCTTCCTCAGTCTGAGGTTATTGGTGCCCTCCAACAACGTGGCTGCTTTTCTTCTGTCCTGAGTTACAAACATTGCTTTGCCTAATGTGGCAGCCCTATCTTCATATCAGAAAAAAAGAGAATTAAAAAACAGAACAAAACAAAACAAAACATGGTTTGACTTGCCTGAGCTTAACAAGAGAAGTGGAGATGTATTGCAATCCAGGTTACAAAATATTATTATTTCTCAAGTTAAAGGCTTATCTCCCCTTATTGGTGGCTTACGTGTGGTGGAAAGAAAGTACTTAAAAAGCATAGGACTTTGTAGTGCTCTTCTTAACCAGCTGTTTATGCTCAGGCAAACTTTTAACTACTCTGGGATTCAGCTTCTTTTTAGTAAAATGAAGCATCAGTTTGCTTCCTGTTGAAACTACGACGTGACAGGGCATTGTATTTTCTTCCTTTGTGTTATTGATTTTAGGTTTTCCTCTTACAGTTTTATTTCCAGTTGATCCAACAAAGGGTCTAACCAAAGAGTGGTGGCAGAATATCATTTTGGCACTGCCTATTCCCTTTTTATTCTTTTTCCATTGGAAGTGTAATTTTGAATGTTAAATGAATAACTGCATTCACATACATTGTATCTTTTCTAAATTCTGCTTCCCTTATGTCTTACAAAATTTCTTATGATGCAGTTACTTTCAATGAATTTCTTCAGTTTGAATGTTAACATTGGGAGCCACATCTTCACAATTTTGGGGAGTAGAGTCTGCCCAGTGTTATCTGGTTTTGTTTAACTTTGATGGTTTTCATAGTCTGAATCCATGTTATGAAGGAGACCAAGGAATCATCGTCAGAATGGTTCTGAGGCCAATATGAAAAAGTGCAAATTTGGTAGCAGCTTTTACTAGAACATGCAATTGCTTGTGCTTATTTCAGTTGAAGGAGAAATCTGTGGCTTGAAACCCAACACTTGGGAATTTTGTGATGACAACTATAGATGAAACAGCAGGCAGAACTAAATGAAATGGCTGGATTGGCTTCTTTTACCACAAAGTATGTGCCTCTGCTGCCACAGAAGTTAGAGTTGCTATTGCTAATTTTTGTTTTCTGTCACACTTTATGCTAAGATTGTTGTGTTATCTATTATGCTAATCTGGAACAGGACTGCTAGCAAGAATTTTAAGTGGTCCCTGTGTTCATAAGTTTAAGAATACAAATGTGGTACTTGTGATAATAAGAAGCAAGGGAGTTCCATATGCAAAGGTGAGGAGTACAGCGGTATTTGTTTCCAGAAAGCTGATGTACCTTCTTCATTACGGTACTTTCATAGTGGTGCAAGCTCTTATATTTGGCGGAATAATTCCTCTCTTGTGAAAGTGGCTTGTACCTGATTATTTATCAATAATGTTAAAGATTAGTTCTACTATTGTTTTTAAGATTTATTTATTTTTAATTGGAAAGGCAAATTTACAGAAAGAAGGAGAGACAGAAAAACAGGTCTTCTATCCACTGGTTCACTTCCCAAATGGCTATCATGGTTGGAGTTCAGTTGATCTGAAGCCAGGAGTTTCCTCCTAGTCTTCTACACAGATGCAGGATCCCAAGGCTTTGGGCCATCTTATCAATCCTGCTCTCCTAGGCCATAAGCAGGGAGCTGGATGGGAAGCAGAGCAGCATGGACATAAACGGGCACCAATATGGGATCCTGGCACTTGTAAGGGGAGGAATAGTCAGTTGAAACATCATGACAGGCCCTAGTTCTACCATGTTATAACTTGATTTCTCACTTATTCTTTCATTTTGTCTACAATGCATTATGTACAATTAATACTTTCATGTTTAAAAGCTTAGAGCCAGCTCACGTATTCATTATATGCTTGCTGTTTTTTGCATTCCTATTACCTAGTACGTTACCTGTACCATGCTCAGTGTTTGTTGAACATGGTTTCCAGGCAAGTGAAGGAGATGAGTGCTACAGATAAATTCAGATTTAATTTTACTCACATATCAAATGTAATGACGAAGTTTTTATGAAGTACAGAAATAATGTTACCTTTTCTTGTCTGCTTTGTTCAAGCATTTTTCTGTGATTTTTTTTACTGTTATCTCAGTGACTACAGTTATCTTACCTTAGATTTCACTGCTAGTTCTCTGGAAATGTTAGCGTGGCATCTTTAAATATTTAAATATTTGAAATGTAATGAAAAGCGCATTTATGAATTTCAAAAAATTGGCAATAAAATAAGCATCCTTTAGTTCAATTTCCTCTTGACTTTCTGAGGTTCACTTGTATAGTCACCAAGAGAAAGACCTGGACCGGGCATACCCATATGAGGTTGTGTAACATTGTACAGTTTCATTTTGCTTCTTTATATCTTGGAAACTCTGTGTCATGCCTGTATGCCTGCTGTGAAGTGTGGGGAAAGGAGTAAATTGTATATTTGTTATTTAAGTTTTCTCTCTCTCTTTTTCTAGATCTTTAAGGAACTGAACTAATCATCACCTTATGGAGGCCATTCCCACTTAGATTATCATTGTTCATAAAAATAATATTTCTTTGCAGCTAGCACAATGGCACAGATTAACCCTCTATCTTCTGGAGCTGACATCTCTTATGGGCATTAGTTTGTGTACTGGTTGTTTGATCTTTAATCCAGCTGCCTGCTTGGTCAGGCAAAGCAGCGGAGGATGGCCCAAGTCTGGGTCCCTTCACCCATATAGGTGACCTAAAAGAAGCTCTTGGGTCACAGCTTCAGATCTGCTCCACTCTAGTAACTGTGGCCATTTGGGGAGTGAAGCAGTAGATGGAAAGCCTTCACTCTCTATTTTCCCTTCTCTTTCTGTAAAATCTATCTCTAAAAAGGCGGGTGGGGGGGTGATGGAGAAAAAAAGAAAAAGAAATAAAACCCCATGTGTGTATGTTGCAACTTGTTAAATTCAAAACAGTTTGTCAAATGTATTATGAACTTCTCAGTTGGTGAAAGCGTGCTCCATTTCCTTTTGATCTGCTCATTCTTCTGTGCTATCCTCTTTGGAGTAATGAAACTCTTTTCTTACCAAGTCAGATATTTTAGCACATTAGCATAGTCTCTGCTAGATTAATTTCCATTGATAAATTTTATCTAAGATTGACATCATGGGTGGTTTGTATTATTTGGGATGATAAAAAACAAGCTGATTAACTTATAGAAATTTCTATCATTAATGGTTGATTAGTAGTTTAGGGACACAAGAAAGAAATAATATGGATAGTTCAAAAATCCTAGAAAGATAAATGCAAAGATGTATATTAGGCTTATATCTTATGATAGACTAGATATAACAGTGACAAACTTAAAAATTATGTATTAATAAAATGATGTTTGAAAAGCCTCCACATCATATTTATTCAATATGGTCTTATATGTACAAACTTACTCAGATATACTGTTTTTCATTACAACCAAGGCAGACTATCCTGCTGCGCTGGGACAAATGCCTTCTTTCCATTTAAGCAACAGATATTGGGGTTGACTTACATTCAAGGCTATGTTGTGGTGACATATTTGTACTGCAAGAAGAAAGAAATATGCTTAGTCAAGCTGTAGAGCCACTAAATTTTGGAATTGAGTGGTGAGTAGAACAACTTCTACTGCTTGAAACATACATGTGTAAATGTGTAGTCATTGCATGTTCATACATTTACATTTGTCTATCTGTATAAATATTTATAAAACAGTTAAGATTAAAGGATAGTTTAAAACAGCTTGTGTCTTTTCCTTGGTTTTTAGTGAGAATCAGGGAACCACATTATGCTGTTTGTGGAGCGTTTGTTCATTTTCAATCCTTAACACAGCTCTTTGATCATCAATTTTCATATTAGTAAGACATTATTTATTTATTTTTTAAAGATTTATTTTTATTATTTTTTCATTGGAAAGGCGGATATACAGAGAGGAGAGACAGAGAGGAAAGATCTTCCGTCCGATGATTCACTCCCCAAGTGAGCGCAACGGGCCGATGCTATGCCGATCCCGAAGCCAGGAGCCTCTTCCGGGTCTCCCACACGGGTGCAGGGTCCCAAAGCTTTGGGCTGTCCTCGACTGCTTTCCCAGGCCACAGGCAGGGAGCTGGAAGGGAAGCGGGGCTGCCGGGATTAGAACCGGTGCCCATATGGGATCCCGGGCGTGCAAGGCGAGGACCTTAGCCACTTGCGCCACCGCGCCGGGGCCAGTAAGACATTATTAATGCAGTGACATCTATCAGAGCTAAGCTCATGGTAATCTCTGTGTATGAGACAACCTCAAGGAGCGTTTGGCACATCAAACTACAAGATACAAATGAAGGATGTAAACTTTATGTCTTGAGTGCCAGTCTTACATTGTTCACTGGATAAAAGTGGATATCCTATAAAGACTTTCTAGAATGAGGGGGGGAAAAGTCAAAAGCAAGAATAATGGTTTCCTACTAAAGCTTTTGCAGAGTTGTTCTTGGATGAACGTAGTAAACATGGGCATTGTCATGGTGACCACCTCCCTGAGGAAGCTTTTCCAGGCATTTTCCTGCACGAGTTTCAGCTAATTTTCTCAAGACAGTCTCATGATATGCACACGTCTTCACTGCTTGAGTTTTCAAAAAGCCAGCCAGCAAGGCAGTGTGACTGCCATCCCTTACTCCTAAAAAGCACCCAGTAGTTACGATCCTTGCTCTTGAAGGATCCACTTTAGCTTCAGTTAGACCACTTCCACCTCTTGCTAGTCATTGTTTTGATTGTGCTTTATCTCTTAAATCTTACTAGTACATTGTCCCTGCTAATTTAAAATTTATTTTTCTGCTGAATGCTCTGTGCTTATCCACGCTTGATTAGGAGGCAGTCTTTGATATCCATTAAGTAGAATTCGGTTTGATATGAATTTTTTAGTCAAAATCATGTCAGCTACAGTTATCAAGATGTCTGTGGAAGTGGGTGTTGTTTCTGCTGCTCTGGCTGATTCTTTTCAAACAGGGCACAAATAAACAATGTTTTCTTCACAAATTGAGATGCATGCTTCATCAGCATGTTGTCCTTTTTGAGGTTTTTTGTTTGTTTTGTTTTTCAAACTGAAAATGTCTTTGGGATATTGTACCAAACTTTCAAACAGAAATATTAACAATCTTCTCATTATTCCATGCAAGTTTCATGAAAAATTTGATTTTTTTACTTGTTCAGTTTATGTAGAATTCAAGCTGGTGTGTCATCCAGCTTTGGGTTCATACTGTCATTCTGTCATTATATTATAAAAATTAAACATCAGCTTATTTTAGTGCCAAAATGAAAATTCATAACCTGTTATTACATGTGTGCATGTATGTGGAGTGTGTGTGTTGGTGTGTGTTTAAATAGGGTAATTTCATTGCTACAGTGAATACTGCTTTAAGCACAATATATGTCTTTGCCTGTGCACTGCACAGAGCACAAGCAGTCCAAGGAGGTACCAACGCAGAAACTGGAAATAAACAAGCTGAAGCATAAGTAATTGATAACGCTACCACAAGTCACCATATCCTTATTGTCAATCAATAGTATTCCAAGTGTTTTCCATTTTATTCTATGATTGGACTTTCCAAACCAAGGTTTCTGTATCAGGGAAAATATTTCTGATAGCTTTTGCTCTTAACTCTCACAGAACTGCCAATTCGAGGCAGCTGGGGATTATGTGGAAAAACAGTTTAGCTGCAATTTCTTTTTCTTTTTTATTTTCTTGTTCCCTTTAGTTTCACAGAATTGTTTCTTTTGGCTAATCTGGTGGATTCTTGGAAAGTTTATGATACTTGTGGGAGTCCTCTTCCCTGAAGCAAACTTACTTCAGCTTTCTTGTCAAGGCACATTGGTCTCGGCCTCTTGTGGAGTGGTTCTGTTTTTGGTCCCTTGAGGAAGGGAGTGTCCTGTATTTCTTAATAATGAAGCAAAGAGATGACTCAAAGAGAGAATTGGCAACCACCAGCGGGGATGCAGTATGGTCATTTCCTGATGCATGGGCCTCATTCTGAGCAGACTCGTGAGATTCATCAGTGCTTGATACAGCCGATCACGTACTTTGCTATACTCTGTTTTATTTCATGATATTATTAGTACTTAGCCAATGCCGAAAAGTAGCATAATTTCCACAAGTTCTTCACAATTGAATGTGTGTGTCACATAAAAATTAGGTGGGATTTTTAGCTTATTCAACATCCAAGATTCAACATGGAGTTATATATATTTTACTCAAATTATCCTGTTTCATCTTATTGCTTAAACAATTGATTCTACAATCAGCCCATATACAGAATATTCTCCTAGGAACTTGGATGTTTGGAAAATTAATGTACATAAACTGGAAGGACAGGGTAAATGTGATACCTATTTTTCCTGGAAACTATAATAATGCCATATATCATAGGTGTCTTCATTTCAAAATATCCTTCACTCTGTTGTGGAAGAACTGATGACAATTATTAACAGACAATTATTCCCATGCACCTCATTTTAGATAGATTTACTTATTTGAAAAAGTTATACAGAAAGTGGGATTCTAGATATAGAGAGAGGGGGAAGAATATATTAGTATATATAGAATTCTATATATATTGTGTAAATATATATATCCTATATAGAATTTCTGTATATTCACATAAAATGAAAACATATCCTCTGATTGCTCTTATCCTTTTTTTGCAGGAAGGCAGTTTTAGTGCTAAACTGTGACTTTGTAGAAAATGAGAATATGAAATAAGCATCAATTAATTAATTTGAAAGTGGGACTGAGCGAGGAATCACAGAAATTTATAAAGTATTGTGTAGAAGAAAGAGAATATTTTGTAGTTACAGAAACTGAGTTAATTTCCATTGTTTCCAGCTTCAGTTGTGAGGCCAGGGCTATGCTCCTAAATTCCTTGAGCATAAATTCCCTCACTTACAAAAGAGGAACGGTAGAAAGGGAGGCAATCCTTCCAAACTCTTGGCATCTTTTGAGATTATCATATGGTTTTTATTCTTTATTTTGTTGACGCAGTGTATCACATTTGTTAATTTGCATACGTTAAACCATCCCTGCATGACAGAAATAATTCCTACCAAGTTCTGGTGAATGATCTGTATGATGTATTGTTGAATTCTGTTGTCTAGTATTTGTTAAGGAATTTTGCATCTATGCTCACAAGAGATATCAGCTCTCTTTTATGTTGTGTCTCTATTTGGATTTGGATCAAGGTGATGTTGGCGTCATAGAAAGACTTAGGACATTAGTGTATCAAAGATTCTTTCTCTCTCTTGTTTAATCTATATCTCAAGTAAATAAATTAATTTTTAAAAAGGAGAAAAGAAACAAATACCATGTAAGACAGACTGATGGCCTAACTTTAGATTTTCAGAAAGATCTTCTTACAGGAGAGTGGGATGAATATATTCAAACTGCTAAAGTAGGACGAGAACTGTCAGTACTATCAAGAAAATATTTTGTTCAGAAATGAGGCACAAATAAAGAAAAAAAAAAAGCTGGGGGTGCATTTACCCACCAGCTTTCTCCTATTAAAAAGTATACTTAGTGCTGGAACAAAAATATGCTAGCATGTAACAAAAATATATCTGAAAATATAAAGCTAACTGAGAGGGCCCGGTGTAGTAGCCTAGTGGTTAAAGTCCTCGCCTTGCATGCATTGGGATCCCATATGGACACGGTTCATGTCCTGACTGCGCCACTTCCCTTGCAGCTCCCTAATTGTAGTCTGGGAAAGCAGTCGAGGATGGCTTAAAGCATTGGGACCCTGCACCCGCGTGGGAGACCCAGAAGAGGCTCCTGGCTTTGGGTTTCAGATTGGCTGAACTCTGTATAGTGTGGCCTCTTGGGGTGTGACCCTGCAGATGGAAGATGTTTCTCTCTGTCTCTCTCTCTGTATATCTGACTTTCCAATAAAAATCAATCTTAAAAAAAAAAAAAGCTAACTGGTAGAAGTTAAATGCACAAGTGAATCCGGGGTATCCTTGTTTTGGTATTTTGTAAATGTTCCATAACTTTAGCAAGAATGTTAAAGCATGAAATTATCAACAATAACTCATTGATTCATGTTGTATTTGACAAAGGATATACAACATAAAAGAGATAAACTGTTGCATTTGGCATTCAGAAAATGGGGTAATGGAGTATAGTAAAACCATGAAAGTGTTTTGTTTGTTTTTGTGATCACAGCTAATTTGTTATTAGCTTAAAATTATCCCTTAGGAGATGTTTTGTAAGCTTTGTGAATAACCATACAACTTTAAAAATTATAAAAACTAAAAGCAAATACTGAAAATATGGCAAGAGAGAAAAAATTGCTTTCATGGGAAGAAGGACAATGTGAGTGGTGGATGTAGAAACACATAGAAAGCATTACGGAAATGAGGAAAATCCTCATACGTGAAACATTACCTCGGGTAGAAATAGATTCAATTTTTCAGTTGACAGCAAAATGGCCAAAAAGTCAAAACTCAACTCTAGTTTCATAAGAGACACTCATCTTATTGTAAGTATACATACTGAATGACATTAAGTGTTTGATATGTCCCACGCAAATACTTACTAAAAGAAAGTACAAGTAGCTATAGTTGCATTATATAAAATGGATTTTATGTAAAATCAATGTGAAAAATAAATGACCAAAAATAGTTATATCAAGATTCAAACTATTTTCATTGAAAAAATTATACACACTACTGAATATTAGAGATTCAAAAAACATAAAGCACATATCTATATATAATAAACAGAATGTAACTCTAAGAGGACTTCAGTAATCCACTCTCAACAATGTAAAAATTGTCCAGAAAAAAAATCAGTATGCAAATATGAGAAATGAACTTTACTGCAAACCCAAACTGATACATACAGATTATTCTGACCAGAAGTCAAAGGTGTAAGGGCAAGCCCAGGATAGACCACACAATACATTACAATGGAATTCTTAACAAGACTAAGAATAAAGAAACCATATTAAGTATGTTTTCCATTCTTCATGATATAAAACTATAATTATTCCAGAGAAATGAGAATATTTACAAATTTGGGAAATTTAGGCAATATTTTTTTTCTGAATAATCAATGAATTGACTAAATTACAGGGGGACTACAGATTGTGTTGTAACACATGAAAACAGAAATCCAACACCGTCAATACTTACTTAGCATATCAAAAATAGTTTTAGGAGAGAAGAAAGATTCTCATTAAATCCAGAGAGACAGAGTGAGAGAAGTACAAACGGCTGGGGGGGGGTAGTATTTGGTCTTAGACTGAAGGCAATAATGGTCATTATTACATCAAGGAGCCTAGAAAATATTGCGTTAACATTTGCCACTACCCAAAATCTCTTCCAATTGTTCCTTATATCCACAGGTTCCACATCCACAGATTCAACTAATCGTAATCTAAAATACTTCTGAAAAAAAAAAATGCTGAATACTCAGGCACAGTTTTACTTATTTGTCTTCCCCAAATACGACATAATACCTATTTAAATAGCATTTGTATTTTGGAAGTTAGTATAAGTAATTAACAGATTATTTAAAATATTTGAAAGGAAGTGCATAGGCATATACAAATGACATTGTACTCTATCTGTGGAACCCAAGCATTCTTGGATTTCGTAATCCTTTGAAGTGCTGGAAAAGAATATCCTGGAAATCCTGAGGAACAGCTGGGCTGCACGAGCTTGAGCTTGGTCATAGGTGGGAACCAACAGCTTTGGTCCATGGAAGTAGTTAGAACAGTAGTTTCCAGAAGCCGGCTCATTTGGGAGGCATGTGTAGCACATGTTGGTAATACACAAACTTACAGACCATGGAGATAAGTTCAAGAGATCTGCTGTACCTCAAGGTAACTATTGCTAATGATGAAATATTTTATTCTTAAAGTGCAGAGTGAATTTTAAATGTGCTTACCATAAATTTATAACATTGTTTGAGATTGACTATTTTAATTAAGTAATGGGCTTAAGCATTCAACAGTGTGTATGCATTTCAAAACATCATGTTGTGCATGATGTATCTATGTCTTTACCTATAAAGTGAAAGCAAAAATTAAATTTGAAAGAGGAAAACAGGCAGAGCAGTTCCCAAGACATCACGAACATAACTTAAACTCTTGGTTAGTGATTATAAATTAGCTTCCTAGGGCTGCTATAATCAAGAATCAGAAATTGAGTTGCTTAAAATCATAGAGAACTATTCTGTTATTCTGCAAGCTGGAAGAATACATCTGGTGTCAACAGGGTGAATTCCTTCTAGTTGCCTTTTGGCAGAATCTGTTTCATACTGTTGCTATCAGTTGATGGTATTCATGCTTCTAAGTGGCCCACTGTAGACCTTGTCTCTTCGTCAAAAGTTGTACTGCAAGTTTTATTTTGTTGTATTTCCCTATTATAGGACAAAAAGCTCACTGTGCTTCAGTTTACCCTCACAGTAACCCATTTTTGACTAAGATTATAGTCCGAATAAGGGCATAAGGTAATCAATGTACCTTTGATAGCAGATGTAATTCAATACAAAACAATACTAATCTGAAATAAACAAATTGCAAACTACCAGTTATTGTGTGATTAACTTAATATATCATTAATACATAGAATAGAGTCTGAACAGTTCTGGATTCTACATTTTAGAATTGATATGGAGCCATCTTACTTTACAGACCAAAAATGCAGGAGTACCTGGTTTAATAAGCAGACTTTCAGGTTTTCAACCAAGACCTTTGCACAAACAAAGCTATTTCTTCACTTATATATGCCACATATTTCATCCTTTCTTTCCTCATCTTTTGAACATAATAAAGCAAAACTGAAATGTGTAGCACTTTAATATCATAGTTATGATGACATTTGTTTTAAAGATTTATTTTTTTATTATTTTTTCATTGGAAAGGCAGATATACAGAGAGGAGAGACAGAGAGGAAGATCTTCCGTCCGATGATTCA
Source organism: Ochotona curzoniae (assembly GCF_017591425.1). NCBI lineage: Eukaryota > Metazoa > Chordata > Mammalia > Lagomorpha > Ochotonidae > Ochotona > Ochotona curzoniae. The sequence continues at coordinate 43,501,875 of NW_024467119.1, forward strand.
CTCCCCAAGTGACTGCAACGGGCCGATACTATGCCGATCCGAAGCCAGGAGCCTCTTCTGGGTCTCCCACGCGGGTGCAGGGTCCCAAAGCCTTGGGCCGTCCTCGACTGCTGACTGCTTTTCCGGGCCACGGGCAGGGAGCTGGAAGGGAAGCGGGGCTGCCGGGATTAGAACCGGTGCCCATATGGGATCCCGGGGCGTGCTAGGTGAGGACCTTTAACCACTTGCGCCACTGCGCCGGGCCCTATGATGACATTTGAATCTATTTATCTACTTTTCTGTAGCTCTTCTGTTTACTGCTATGGCACTTTGGATAAGTTATTAAATCTGCCAATGCTTCACTTTCCTTATGAATAAAAGCAGAGATGAGAAGGACATCTGATCCACCATTGACACTTGATAAATAACTGCTGGTATATGAATAAATGGATAAATAAATAGGGTTTTTGAGATTGAAAGTTCTAATAAATGAACAGTGCTTAATAAATTGCAACTTGTAAGTCAACAATAGGTCTTTTAAAATTTATTTTTGATAATGTCAACATATTTTATTAGGGTGGGAAAGGTTGAGGGTTAAGGGAAAGTGAATAAGAACATTGTTTCCACCTTCTCTTTTTCTACTTCCTGTATTTGGGGTAAGCAGGAAGAGAAGGAGAGCAGCAGCACCCAAGCTCCCAACTGCCTCAGTTCCAGCTGATGTCATCCCAGGGTCCCCGACGTGGAGCATGTTCCAAGGAGTTTACTCAGGTGGTTTTGATAGTTCTGAAATGTAGTTAAACTTACTGATACGAAGATGAGGAAGTGCTTCCAATGTCCATTGGTTGACATAATCCACTTTAGAGTCTCCATTTGTCCAGGTATTTGCTGTCAATGCTTGACTGGGTAGTTGTCCATTTTTTTTCTGCACCCTTTCCTCTGTTATTGTACCAGATGTCCTCTGCAGACTCCAATGAACTGCAGTATCTTCCATGTGCATCTGTGTATACTATCCACTGCTCTGTCTCAGCCGCTACGGAGGCCCAGTTCTGACAAATGCACCCATGGTCAGACCACAGATCCTGCACTTCTCCTCATGATTGGAGTTTAGAGTCCAGTGGTTTATTCATCTTAAGTGATCCCAGACCTGACTTGTGTGGGCTTGACAATACTGGGTCCAAACTTTATCAGCCACATTAGCTTATATACAGACTGGTAGCTATAATTGCTGGGTCAGTTTTTATGCAAACCAATGGATGCTGTGACCTAGTCCAACTCATCCCACTACACACTCAGCCTTCATGTACTGCTGTGGGAAATGTGTCCTATCAGATCAACCACCAATAACCACCACGTGGCTGACTCCAAGCCCTGGTTCCTGTGCATTCCAGAATGTGCAACAGACAGGTGGTCTGTCTGACATCTCATTCAGCTCTTTTACATTTCAGTGGGTGTTAGAGCCAAGCTCAACCCAACCAATCCCACTATTTAGCCCACGCTCATACTGGAGGATGCCACTGCCTGTCTAGCCAGGCCTGCCTTAGCCCTTGTTTTCATGCTCAGCAGTGGGAGCTGCAGCACATCAGAGAGGTTGCCACTGTTTCCCTATTGGGCCTTCCCATTCCCGAATCTTGTACTCTCCAGGTGATTCTGCAGTCTAGTTTAACAGGATCTGCCCCCAGCCTCAGCACTTGTTAGCTGATGCTGAAGCAAAGCCCAAGCAGCCTGCACTAGCTCATTTAGCTCATGCATGCACCAATGAATACAGTCTGTTAGCCCAGCCTGGCTCTACCCCAACTCAATTTATGTATAGGCCAATAGGAATAGTAGCCCTACCCAGCCTGGTCTGCCCCTGTCCCAGTTCTCATGCTCACTCACCAGAGCAAGTGACCAAGCAGAGGGCCCCAGAAACCCCTTACTGTGCTCACACCCTTACCCCAGGGACTCATTTATGCTGATGGATGCTGTAACCCAGTCTGGCATGGTCCACTAACCTCAGCACTTGCCAGCAAGTGTGGTAGCCAGGCCAAGCCCAGTCTGCCCCCAGTTCCAGCTCATGTTGGTGGGTGCTGTAGCCTAGTCCAGCCTAGCCAGCCCCTAGTCCTGGCCCTGATGCAAAACGGCTGGTGTTGTGACCCTAACCTGTGCTGGCTTACATCCTGGCGTGGTTCTTACATCTGCCAGTGGATACTATAAAATGGCCCAGCCTGGCCTGCCCCCAGATCCGACCCACACATAAGCCAGCAGGTACCATAGCTTGGCCTAGTTTGGGTTGCTCCCAGTCTTGATATTTGGGATCACTTGCAGGGACTCAATTAGAGGAGTTGTCCAAGCTCCTTTATCAGATCATCTCCCACTGGCATATTATCTCATGCACACAGATGCATCCTTGGCTCAGGCTGATTTGGTCTACCTTCTGTCCTGGCGGGAACAGTAACCTTGCCCAACCAGCCCACGCCCATTCCAGTTCTTACTGTTGGGTGTTACAGCCCAGCCACACTTGGTTCATAGTCAGATCCATCTCTCGTGTGATTCAACTAGTGCCGAGACCTAGCCCAGGCCACCCTACTCCTACCCTGGCTCTCAAGAACACCATTGGGTGTTGGAGTCTAGTCCAGCATGGCACTCCCAAGACCCAGTCCATACCCATGCCAAAGGACACTACAGTCATGATCAGTCTCCATGCTGACTCTCATGTTCACCCATGGGAACCAAAACCCAGCTGGGGCATGCTTAGCTCTGCAATAACTGCTCTTCCTTCTCTTCAACCCAACTGCTTATCAAATGCCTACATTTATCAGCATTTCTACTCGAACATTCTAGATTTAATATGTGTAAGACATTGCTAATTCATACTTCTATTGATCTAGGTGAGAACTGGGTTCAGTCACATTTGCATTTGGAATCCCTACAGAGCTCAATCTTTCCATGTTGGCTATGAATTTGTTTTCATCCCCAGTGGCCCCGTTGACAGATTTCTATCTGGATGCCAAAAGCCTCCTGGGTAGTGTATATACTCTATCCTGCCATATTTAGTCATTTTTTTTTGACCAAGTGGTTACACCAGCCTTTTAAAAGATTCTATTTTGATAATGTAGTCTTATTAACAAAACCTACTTGAGAACACTAACCACTTTTCTCTGTTTTAAACTGGAAGAAAAAATAACTTGTGGATGCTTAATTATCTTTCATATTGTGGTTCATCTTGTGATCCTTTACTGCTTGCCTTGATGTGGGTATGGTGGTGATGCTCAAAGGAAGGACATATTACTGGGGTTTTAATAATGCTTGTCTAACTCATCATTTGCCTGGGCTTCAATCTTTTTTTCTTGGATTCATTTTTAGTGTTGTATAGCATTGCATGCTCTGAATATTTCAAATTTTAAAAGTATACATTCCTTTGATATAATGAGGGAATGTCGGATTCCAAACCTATGCAAATTTTTTTGTTTTTTTCTTAAAGATTTATTTTTTATTATTGGAAAGGCTGATTTACAGAGAAAAGGAGATAGAGAAAAAGATCTTCCACCTGCAGGTTCTCTCTCTAAGTGATTGCGCAAGAGTTAATGGCTGGAGCTGAGCCAATCTGAAGCCAGGAGCCCAGAGTCTCTTCCAGATCTCCGACACAGGTGCAGGATCCCAAGGCTTTGGGCTCTGTTGTTTTCCCATGCCACAAGCAGGGAGCTGGATGGGAAGCAGAGCATCCAGGACATGGACTCTACTCCTGTAAAATATAAATGAGGGCTAAAATCTGTAATTTAAAAGTCTGGTTTATTTCTATATGTATATTTTGTATTCTATATTAACCAAGCGTATCGGAGAAAACATACAACATTGATCTTTTGAGGGACCAGCTAATTTCACTAAGCGCAATGATTTTCAGCCATTTTGATACAAAAGACAAAATTTCATTCTTCTTACAAATGAGTAGTTTTCAATAGTGCATATACATTATATTTTGTTTATTGAGTCTTAAGTTGATGGCCATCTGGGTTGATTTCATATCTTAGCTATTGTGGCTTGAGTTTTAATAAACATGGGAGTACAAATCATTCATAGCATAGTTAACAGTCTTCTTCAAATAAACTATTATAAATAAACATGTTATATTACTATATTGTTAGGAACCCTCATCGGCTCTACATTATAATCATAATGAAAAATAAGTCCTGTTAACATGAAAATAAGTCCCTGTTTGGTTCTCAGGGAGTGTGCCAATCATTTTTCCTAAGCTCATATTTCTTCCCACTCCACTCCAGTTGCAAGATCCACCTTTGTGTTGCTGAAAATATTCCCTTGAACCTTTGGCTCTTTCCTGAGATTTTATTTTACCAATGCTCACCCAACTAATTCTTTTTTTCTTTCACATCTTTATTTAATGACACATTCTCAGTAAGATATCCCCCGTTCTATTTACAAAAACTTCAACTTTCTCTTATTTTGCAACACTGGTAAATGTTTTATTGTTCTATCATTGATCAACATCGAACACATGTAATATGTGACATAGTATATGTTTCTTTTTGTTATTGTTTCTCCCTTTTGCCAGAAAACATGGAAAGAGGGACTTTTTTTTAGTTTCTTTGTTGCTCACTCAAAATTTGTTGAAAGGATGAAGAATATAACAGATAAATTACAGGAAGGTGTTCTGTTGGAAATCAGATAAGAGTTTTTTGAAATTCTTGAGTCACATATAATCTGGTAGCCATTTGTGGATGCAGCTTGTCTTTTCTTGACCATTGAGTAATTATTCACATGAAAAATGTCTACTTTAATGTGTCTTTTAACTCTGTAGACTGGAAATCTCCTTTTATCACTGAACTAATAAACTGCAGAAATCTGTTATGCAATGCCGGATAATTCATATTGTATACTCATGGATACATATCACTCCCAGTTAAAGTTCATACTCTTGCCATTACTCAATACCCTTCATTCTATTTTTAGCTGTTGTATTTCAAAAAAGAAGTTTTCCTGGTGGATATTTTGGAAAATAAATAGTTTAGATTAATTTCAGTCCCCTGTTGTAAAAAAATATATATCTAGGGCAAAAATTCTGGGGAACTTTTAAACAATGCATTTGTTTTAGACAAACTTAGTGACTTGCAATCCATAGGGTTTTGCAGCCATCTTTAGAATTATATGATGAGACTGTTTATTTCCATTATCATGAAATTCCAAGATGTTGTTACTCACTGTATAAAACTGTCAGTAATGCAAGTGACAGCAATCATCACTCTGATGATGCTAAAGGATCTAAAATGCAAATACATACAGCTGATAGAAAACTCATTATGAAAGTGATGGAACTGGAATTTTGTCATTGAAAAGAAACCATGATAATCTCCTTGTCCTTTACAATGAAAAATTAATGCAGTAGTTCTGGCTTGGTGATCAGGGGACTTGATTCTTTCAAAAATTTCCTTGAGCAATTGAAGTCCAGTGTTCAGAATCCCACAGCAAAGCCAGACCAGCTGTGCCATGTCAACATCATGATTTGTGGATTTCTTAAGAAGCTTCAGAGGAGCTGCTGGTTAAAATCATTGGTTGATTAGCTTGATGAAGTGAGCCTCAAAATGTTTATTCCTTCTGTTCATTTTCATTTTCTCGGGCTTATATATTCTTGGTATTCGCTCTTCCTCTGTGATCTTCTATGTAAAAGTGCTTGGAATCCCAGAGCATTCACTGGTGTGCAGGCTGGCTCATTATGCTCTTAGACAGATGTGGTGTTTGACAAATAGTTTATTTTTTCCTACCATCCGATTTGGAGATTCCTAAGGTTAGTTAGCCCCTACTGACAGGTGGTAGGCACATTGCTCAGAGATAGCCTTTGCTGCACTTAATTAATGCTTGCCAAGATTTGACTGATTTTTGTCTACAACTTCAGTCATCAACCTGCCTGCTTCTTAGTGTCATTATCCAGGAAAACTGTAACACTGTTCTCATGTCCCCAGCCACAATCTATATGTGAACAGCCAAAGTTTGGGAATAATTTCATGTCTTCAACTTGGAAAATTAGGACCACAGTTTTGTTTCTTCCCACATTTGTTCCTCTCATTTTCCACGGACCATTTCTCAGTGGCCACCCAAAGAGATGAAGGCGAGGCTGAGGTTCCAAAAGTTTGGTCACCAGCACAAAGCTGACTGGTCTGTGGTGAGGCCCGTGTGGTTTAGGAAACTATACTGCTGGTTTGAACATTTCTGACAGTGTCAATGAAAGAGGTAAATAGGCAAGAATTTCTATTTATTTTCTGTAGCCAGGGCCATTCTATCCTGTCATTCATTTATCCGGAAAGTGCTTTAAAAGGAATTTGACATCTCATGTAGTCTGGTGTCATTTAATGCCACTTAAGGCCATGGGACTTGCTTAAATTTTAGAAATTTAGAGTTCCTATTTGTTTTCAAGGTCTATCCGATGTGCAAAGAGATGCTGTGGGGAGCCAATGTGATGGTGTGATGGATATGGTCTTACACAGGTCAGATAGCTTTTGTCTCACCAGCAAGATATTTACATTGCATTTCATCTTTCTTCTCATTCCACTACATTGCCATGAAGCAACTATTAAGTTTTCAAGACTAAACCAAATGTTGCTTCATCTTGAAGCCATTCTTTTTTTTTTTTATAAAGATTTATTTTTATTATTTTTCATTGGAAAGGCGGATATACACAGAGGAGAGACAGAGAGGAAGATCTTCCGTCCGATGATTCACTCCCCAAGTGAGCGCAACGGGCCGATACTATGCCGATCCGAAGCCAGGAGCCTCTTCAGGGTCTCCCACACGGGTGCAGGGTCCCAAAGCTTTGGGCCGTCCTCAACTGCTTTCCCAGGCCACAGGCAGGGAGCTGGAAGGGAAGCGGGGCTGCCGGGATTAGAACCGGCGCCCATATGGGATCCCGGGCGTGCAAGGCGAGGACTTAATCACTTGCGCCACCGCGCCGGGCCCCTTGAAGCCATTCTTTATCAACTGTTTCATTCTAGGTTAAAGCCCCAGAGAACACAAAGATAACTCTTAGCATTTAGTCTAATTTGTTTATGTATTTCATTAGGCTGGTTTGATTAGGTCACAAATTCTAAGAGTTGAGGACCAACAGCATTTTAAAAAACAGATTTATTTATTTTTATTGCAAAGTCAGGTATACAGCGAAACTTCTATCCAATGATTCACTCCCCAAGTAGTTATAATGGCCAGAGATAAGCTGATCCGAAGCCAGGAGCCAGGGACTTCCTCCAGTTCTCCCACATGGGTGCAGGGTCAGATGGCTTTGGGCCATCCTTGACTGCTTTTCCAGGCTACAAGCAGGGAGCTGAATGCGAAGTGGAGCAGTTGGGGTTAGAACCAGTGTCCATATGGGATCCTGGTGCATACAAGGTGAGGACTTCAGCCACTTGGGGACTGCGTGGGGCCCAAACCAACAACATTTTTAACATTTGTGTTGAAATGCCATTACTTGACTCATACTAGGAGCTCAAGAAATGTGCATTAAATGAAACTTTTTTTTTTGTGAGTAGTCTTAGTACATATATTATTTCTGGAACATACTGTAATGTTGCTGTTAAAGTATATTTTGATTATGCTCTTCCTCCTCTCTTCTTGGCAATATTTTTCTTCTCCATTCTGTTTTTGCTAACAGTCTACTATTGCCAAGCACAGCTGATCCATTCTCTTCTTCCAGAGGTGTAGCAGCACTTATTTCATGTCAGGGTTCTTATTTGTCTACACTTGCTTTCTCCTCTTTTTAAAAAATTTATTTATTTTTATTGGAAAGGCAGATATATAGAAAGGAAGATCTTCCATCTGGTAGTTCACTCCCCAAGTGGCCAACAGCTAGAGTGGAGTCAATCCAAGGCTGGAGCCTGGAGCTTCTTCCAGGTCTCCCATGAGGGTGCAGGGTCCCAAAGCTTTGGGCCATTCTCAACTGCATTCTTAGGACACAAGCAGGGACCTGGATGGGAATTGGGGCCACTGGGATTAGAACTGGCGCCCATATGGGATCCCGGTGCGTCCAAGGCTAGGACTTTAGCTGATAGGCTGTCGTGGTAGGCCTTGCTTTCTGTTCTTAATGATGACCTCCTGACAGTAAAGGTGTTGCCTGGTTTATATTTATCCCAGTGAGCAGTACAGGTCTGTCCCAGAAATGGAGCTCAGTGAGTCTCCCTTGCAGCTTTTGCTCCAGGTCTCTGTGTTAATCTGTGATTGAAATTTGAACACAAAGTTTTATTATTATTACTACTACTACTATTATTATTATGGAGCGTTTAATGCTAACTCTAGGTTTCATTCAGCAAAGGATCATTACTTTCTCAATGCCTTATATTTTGCTCCTGTCTCCATTTAAATCTGCCTAAATTACTTGACTCAAGCACCTGAAATACCTATAATTCTAACTTAATCACGTGACTCCCAAATAGGTTACTAATATATGTGATGAATTACATACTTAACCACTTTATCAGAAAATAAGTTGAAGGGTATGTGTGTGTGAGTGACCTAGGAAATATATGAGCCTATTTACGGCACATGGAAGGTACCAGTACTAAGAAAGTAAGGGAAACTAAAGTACTAGGGTTTATTTCAGATAAGGTCAAAGGGGAGCATCTCAAATTTGATTGTGTAGTGAGCAGAAAAAAATATTTTTCTAATATTGAAGAAATAAAGGTCACTTTTCTTGGACTATGGAAATTCAAGTTGACAATGTTCACCATTGGCAGCCTCAATTTTTCAAATCCACATTTTGAGACTAGGGATAGAAGGCTGAAAACATAAATAGTGAAGTTTTAAAAACTTTGTGGGGAATAAGAACCTGCAAAGAGGCAAGGAAAAGGCTCATTCAGTTTGTCCTAAGGTCTGGCTTAGAACGGCCAAGGTGAACACTGATAGGCTCATTCCACCACAGACACAGGCTTACAACTAAAGTTGCCTGTGGCCTGATCTACGTGACATTCTCCTTCATATATAATTATTCCATCAAGGAAGGTGGGCTGTGTATTAACAGGAAATATTTTCCTCACTAGAACAATGGCTATTCTCAAAATCGTTTATTCTTGCTCAGATGCAACTCACATATGGCAGAGTTCAAGAGTCACCACATTGCTTGAGCACTATTGGCATGCACTACAGAGCAATTGTCACTGGGAGAAGAACCACTAGCCTGACTTATCCTGCAAAAGTTTAGCAAACTCCAAATGGTGTTCTGAGTCTGGAGAAATTAAATATGAATGTTTTTTGCTATTGAAGTCCAAATTCTCTTAGTTACTCAAGGAACTGACTGCAAGAGGATTAGGATTGTTGCATGCACTGTGGCTCAACGCAAGCTCCTCGAATTGTTTCAGTGCACTTATTTATGCTCCAATCTGATACAAAATGATATTTATTAAAAGTATGATTAATCTAATTTTACACTATGTCCTTTACTATAAAATAAACCTAAGATCACAGAAATAACCTTGGAAGGGAGAATTTCAGATACTGTATTTTTATTTTTGTGTCATGTATGTTAACTTCATGTTGATGAAAATTGATTATTTTCACCCTGTTGTGGACTGTATTCACTGGTTCTGTATTTTAGGGAACATACAATTGAAGTGTAGTGGGGACCCGATCTGTTCAGATATGGATACAAAGGTGCTAAAGATCTATATACTCAGATGGACTCCCAGTGAAAGAGTTGAATACATCCTAATAGCAAGATGATGGACTCTCTGACAATATTCATTCCTACATTGTTGGGAAACACTTTAATAACAGTATGATGGACTTGTGATTGTTCATGAAGGACATCCATTGTAAAACTAGAGGGGAAATGAATGTGGGAGGGAGGGAAGGAACTTGGGGAAGAACACTGTCAACTATATCATAAAACAAAATAAAGTATTTTTAAATAAAAAAATAAAATATAGAAGAAATTTCTGGACAAATGCAATCTATCTAAATTGAATCTTGATAATACAGAAAACCTAAGTAGACCAACAACTACAAAAAAGATTGCATTAGTATTAATAACCCTTGTGACAAAAAAACACAGGGCTGAATGGCTTCAATTTGTGAATTCTACCTAATTTTATTTTTTTTCAGATTTATTTTATTATTTTTATTTTATTTTATTTTATTTTATTTTATTTTATTTTATTTTATTTTATTTTATTTTATTTTATTTTATAGAAAGATAGAGAGGAAGATGTTCCATTTGGCATTTCATTTCCAAGGTGGCCACAAGCTGAGCTGATTTGAGGTCAGAAGCCAGGAGACTTTTCTGGGTCTCCCTGATGGTTACAGGGTCCTAACATTTGGGCTATCCCCAGCTGCTTTCCTACAGCACATACAGGGAGCTGGATGGGAAGCAGAACAGCCGGGACACAAACCAGCACCCATATTGGATCCTGGCATGTGCAAGGCAAGGACTTTAGCTACTAGACTACCATGCCAGGCCCTCTACCTAAGGTTTTAAGAACTAACAGTTCTCTCAAACTATTTTCCAAATAATTGAAAAAAAGGGAAATTTCTCAATCTCCTTCTTTGAGGCCAGCATCACCTTAACTTAAGAATCAAAATAAGATACAACAAAGAAAGAAAACTATAGATGAACACCCCTGATAAATACAGATGTCAAAACACACAACAAAATAATAGCAAATCAAATCCAACAGCACATTAGACAGATCATTCACCCCAACCAAGTGGAGTTTACCTCTCATACACAGAGATGGTTCCATATATACAATTAATAAATATGATTCACCACATTTGAAACTGAATGATAAAGCATATGGTTACCTCAATAGATGCAGACAATCATTTGTTAAAATAAGACATTTTTCATGATCAAAGTATAGTAGGAACATTCCTCAATACACTCAAGGAAATATATGAAAAAACCATAGCCAGTATCATATTGAATATGGACAAGATGGAGTCATTTCTACCATGGTCTGGAATCAGACAAGGATGTCTGTTCTCATCACTGATATGCAATGTAGTCATGGAAGTTTTACCCAAAGCCATTAGGCAACAAAGAGATCAAAATGATATAAATTGGAAAGGATGGATTCAAGGTATTCCTATTTTCATTTGACAAAGTATATAGGGGAACCAAAAATATCTATTAAGACACTATTGAAATTCATAAGTAGGTTTGGTGAATTTGCAGGACATAATATCTACACACAAAATCAGTAGTTTTTATATGCACAAAAAAATCTATGGCTGAGAAAAGACTTGCAACATCACTCTCTCATAGTAACTGAAAAATATTTACATACCTTGGAATGAATTTAATCTAGGGGTGAGTGATCCTTAAGAAAACATATCCAAACATTAAAAAAAAAAAAAGAAACAGAAGAAACTGAAACATGAAAAAAATCTGCCATACTCATGGAATGGTAGAGCTTATATCAACATGTCCATACTACCAAAGAGGCCATTTACAGGTGTAGTGCAATCCAATTCAAAATATTTGTGAAATTCTTTTATAATCTAGAACAATGATGCTAAAATTCATATGGAAATATAAGAACCCCTGAATAAGTAGATCAATTTTAACCTACAAAAACAAAGGTGGAAGCATCACAATACAAACCTAAAGATACTCATAGGCTGTTGTAATTAAAACAGCCTGGTACTGGCACAAAAAAAATCTTGAAGACCAATGATACGGAATAGAAATCTCAGAAATGAACCCACATATGTATGGTCAAGTACTTTTTCACAAGCAAACAGAAATTAATCCAGAGATAATGAAGAGTCTCTTCAACAAGTGGTGTTGGGAAAACTGTAACTATATGTGCAGAGGAATGAAACAAGGCCCTCACCACATACCTTACTCAAAAATTAATACTACATGGATCAAAGATCTAAATCTATGACCCAATATCTTCAAAGTATGAGTAAAAATCAGGGACACATGCAAGGCATAGCATCAGCAAAGACTTCTTGGAGGAGATCCCCAGAAACATGGACGATTAAAGCAGAAACAAGCCAATGGTGTGATATTGTGCTAAGAAGCTTCTTCACTATAAAGGAAAATTTTAACAATGTGAGGAAGCAGCCAGGAATGGAATAAAATATTTGCAAACTATGCAGCCAACAGAGGACTGACATCAAGAATCTTTAAAGAGCTCAAGAGAGTCAACAAAAACAAAACACAATCCAGTTAATAAATGGCCAAAGAACACAAATGGGCATTTTCTAAAGGATAAAATTCGAATAACCAACAGAATAATGAAAAAACATTCAGGTTCAGTAACCATTGAGGAAGTGCCAACCAAGAACACTACATGCTTTCACCTCACTACAGTTAGAGTGGCAAGCATACAAAAGTCAAAAAATAAATGTTGATAAGTTTATGGGGGCAAAAGTTACTCAAATCTGTTGGTAGTAATTGAAATTACTGTGAGAATTTTGGAGGAAAGTTTGGTTTATTCCTCAGATATCTGAAAATGTATTGACTGAATCAAATATCCTGTTTTTAGGAATTTATCCAAATTACATGAAATCAGTATATTGGAGAATTATCAACATATTAGAGAGTTTTCTGTAGCCCTATGTCTTTTAAGCAGCTCAATTCCCAATGGCTAAGATATGGATTAACCCACATATTCAACTGATGGCTAGATACAGAAAATGTGGTATATGAACACTATGATTGCTACTAAATCATCAGAAAGAATGTGTTTACCTTTATAACTAACTGAATGTAACTGGAAACCATTATATTTCTAGAAATACACCAGTCCTAGTAAGACTAATATCACAGGTTTTCCCTGCTTTATGATAATTAATGCAGAGAACAAAAAATATTCTATATATGAGTAATACTGAGATCCTGGGGTTTCATTATTGTTTGCACATTGTGTCTATAATCTTGTGGAATAGTAGTTTGCTTGTTTTTTTTCCTACTTTTCATGCGTTTATAACTTTAGCTAATGAAATGTGAAGCCTGTCATTGTAAAAACTAGGAAAACATAAATAGGGAGGGAAAAGGGTGACTGGGGAACGTGAGCAGAAGGAAGGGTAAGGCAGGAAATATTGCCCATGCTCCTAAATGCGCATCATGAAATTTATTCGTTTTATCTTAAGGAAAAAAGATAAAAGAAAAAAGTTGTGTTATCTTATTGAGGTTTTACTACCTACATTTATATGGGAAACTTATTTTTCTAGGAATGAAATTGTTTCATTTTCATATACTGGAAATATGTATAATATGTTGTATACATTATATAGCATTAATTTATACATTCTTTCATAAAATTAGTCAAAAATCCTACATGTTACAAGGGCTCTCAAAATTGAACAAATTTAAAAGTCATTTTGGAAATGGAAATTGGGACATAGAAAATGTAAAATACTTCCCAAATGCCCCACATGATTGGTGCAGCTGATTGTCCAGTATGGTTGTTAGCTTTTGATTGTGTTCTTCTTGCCACTATGCATTTTTCTGATTTTTTTTTTTAAAGAAAATTGCACTGTGTTGATCAGACCCTTGAGCCTTGAAATTATTCTTCTTCATGTGGGTGTCAATTACACATTTAAATAACTGTACTACAGAGGTATATAAAATTGTAAAATTTATTAAAACTATTACAATAATGACACATAAAGGAACTGGTGGAAATCATTGCTTTGAACAAGCTCCTAGCTTTGTCAGAAAGAATACAAATAATCCTGTGCCACACCCCAAATCGCATGCTCCTCGCCTTGACTTGTTATAGAATGCAGCGTGTTATTTCCTCATCAAAAGCAAAATTTTCTATAAGATTTCAGTCTTGTCCTAAAATTCTTTTTAAAATTTTTCTTGCCAATTCTGTACCTTGTTATTCTGATTTCCATTTTGAATTTACACTTCACAAGACGCAGTTCTTAGTACAGAAATGGAAAAGCAGCAAAAGAAATGCAGTTGTTAGCAAACAATTTGACATGATGCTTGCAATTGTAATGTAAGCTTGTAAAGTTCATTACTACAAAACTATGTGCAGCTAGAGAATATTAACAATTCTAAAGCCTGACATTTGCTAATTTATTGCATTTAACTGGATCCTAAACCTAGGTTCTTATCTACTAAATTATTGCTTTTGAGAAGATCTGTAACACATCTTGTAGAACAAAAAAATGATAATAAACAAACATAAATAGTTTAAGAAATGATTGCTCATTAATTCACACAAGTACTAATATAAACATTCATAAAAGAAAATTAGACTGTTGGCCAGTTTAAGAAAGTGAAAGCGTGAAATAGAGCTTTGATGTTCAGTTGTTATCAGAGATTCAGTTTTACCAATACAGGAAGGGAAGAGATGGGTCTGTAAAAATGGAACAAGATTATCTATGAGTAATTACTGAAGTGAGGTAACTCATTGGTAGAAACTCCTTACCCTCTTCCATACAATTATGTGATGCTTAAAATTTTCTATAATAAAAAAATGCTCTCTGATATTTATGCATTTAGATTTGCATATGTTGAGGTATTTGTGTGTGTGTGTGTGTGTGTGTGTGTGAACACATGCATCTGAATCTCTATGCCTCACTGTTAATTGAAACCTCTTAGATTATAAAGGCAGTAAATTTTAACTAAGTCAGTAGTTATCAGAGACATATATGCTCAATGTCAGAGGATATATGATAATATAAAAACCATCCCCCAATTCTTCATAGCTAGTTAGGAAAATTAACAGAAATCAAAATCTTGGAAGTAAAAAGCTCACACAAAATGTAAATAATATTTTGAGATAAAAATGGAAGAGTTAAGTCATCAAATACCCCATATTTCCTCCCTAATAGCTTTGGTTCACATTGGCTGAAGCTGTTTGCATGACCTGCACATGAAGAAGACAGCTGAGTGTATTTTGATTGTTTGATGGGTAGCTTAAAGAATTCCAACTTCTTTCTTGGTATTGAAGCTCCACTAGAAGAATATTGGAGTAATTGATGTTATCATGCATATAAATAGCATAGTATTTCAAAAGGATATTGAAAATATGGTATTAAGATATATTTGGTATAAAATGATGTTGGAAATTTAGGCAGTTTCTTTTAATAATATGAATTTCAGATGGCTTCATGTGCCTAGATTTAAACATTATTTTTTGCACTATAATAAATTCTTTTAACTTACCAGGTGTTTTAAAAATTATTTAATTAACTTATTTATTTTTTATATTGTTTTATGACACAGTGTCACAGGCCCTGGGATTCCCAAAGCCCCTCTGCATACCCTTCTCCCCATACTGAATTCCTCCATATTGTTACGGTAGTACAGTTCATAACCAATTTTGATTGCTTCATTGTGGGCGTGGACCATGCAGAGAGTCCAGCATCTTATTGTCCAGATAAATTCAACAGTTTCATTGGGAAAAGCCCCTCTGCATACTCTCCTCCCCATACTGAATTCCTCCATATTGTTACGGTAGTACAGTTCATAACCAATTTTGATTGCTTCATTGTGGGCATGGACCATGCGGAGAGTCCAGCATCTTATTGTCCAGATAAATTCAACAGTTTCATTGGGAGACCATCCTTGGTCTGAAAGTAGAGCTGGCAGAATATCATTCCCTGTAATGAGATTTCACTACATAACTTCAACAATAGGAAGAAACATCAAAATTAACAACATCATGAAGTTAATTAACATGGTATTGAGTGACCAATATGTTAGAAAATGCAAGTTCTTAACCACATCCTGTAACTACTTCCTTGACATCTCAATTTTAGTATATACACAACTAGCTGCTATAAACTTTTTTTCTCCCAAGCTAACAGCTTATTGAGTTTAACCTAAATCAGAGTGGCACAGGAGCAGTGAAAGGGTCAATGTTAACATCCATCATGTATAACAGCTGAGTACAAGCTTAACATCAAAGTTGCTGTGCAGTTCCATCTTGTTTAGCATTAACAGTCATAGATTGATAAAACTTTTTGGGGAGAATCTTGAGCCACAATTTTAACTTTGCAGTATATAGTGATTAAGCATAGTTTTACAGAACTTTGCATTTTAACAATTGAAGAAGGTGCTTTGAATTATTAATAACTACAATAATAATAGATGAACCTATTATTGGGACATCTCAATACATATATGCAGAGTATATGAACAAATTGAAGTAATCAACATTTTCCCCTTTATGATATCATAATTAAAACCTTGGAACTGCTTTGTTACATTTGGTCTCAAACCAGACAATAAGCTATTGTGAACTATACCCATCTCACTATGCTGTGCAATTTTAAGAACTCATTCCTTCTATTTAGTTCAGATATAGTGCCACTTATCCAATTTATTTTTATCCATATTCCAGCCACCCACCTGTAATAACTAGTATAATGTATTTATATTAAGTCCTTCCCTACACTTCCACATATGGAGGTATTTTTAAGACAGATCAAATTGGAAAGTTTAAAAAAGGAGTTTCTTCTGCCTTCCATTATTTCTAGTGCATGTTGTTAAATGCAATGGACATGCTTTCAGAGAGTTTCAACAGACAGATCCTTATCAACCTCCATGTAAATAGAGGACAATGGGAATTTCTATCAGAAACACCAAGTGTAAAAACTGGCTGATGTTGTCTTGGCTCTTAAATGAACTATAACATTATTAATAATATTTGCAAATGTCTGGAAAAGTTTTATGTTGCAAGTAGTAATGACACTTCTACTTATTTGAACCATTTAAATTCCACCAGAATAATTTTATCTGGTTCCCTGGAGACAGTGTGTTTGGTATAATAAGAAGAATTTGAGTAACCACAAACCAAATCGTTGTGCTTGTTCTGGGAGATTCATGCCAGGGAAAGGCCCGCAGGCCTAATATCTACTGCTTTAGATTTTCCCACAGATCCCAATAAGCCAACACCAGTTTTGGCGGTGAAATCTTCACAGTATACAAGATAAGCTATGGGAAAGAATTTTTTCTAAATACGCCAGATTGGTGGTGGGTAAAACATACAACACAGCTGTTGTGCCTAATGTTTTCCAAACTTTGAATGGAATATCAGCTTTCAATTCAGATGAACATGATACATAATAATAAATGGCAAAGAGGTAGGTACCCTTTAGGAAAAGGGCTTCAAAAACAACTTCAATAACCTGAAAACTCACAACTACAAGTTAAGGAATTGGCGACTGAGCCATCCATTGTGCTGGGCCCCAAAATGAATAAGTCTTTTTTTTTAAGGTTTATTTTATTTTTATTGGAAAGGCGCCTATACAGAGAGGAGGAGTGATAGAGAGGAAGATCTTCTGTCGGATGGTCACTTCCCATGTGTCTGCACTGACTGGAGCTGAGTCAATCTGAAACCAGGAGCCAGGAGCTTCTTCCCATGAGGGTGCAGAGTCCCACCTGCACCCTCCTGGACTGTTTCTCAGGCCAAAAGCAGGGAAGCGGGGCGGTCGGGATTAGGAACAGATTTTTGAGAGTGGTGGTAAACTAAATCTGTGAAGAGAGTAAAAGGGATTTCTGGTAACTTGTTTCATTGTGTGAAAAGAACTCATGAGAATGGGGGCAATTTAAGTGGGAAGATTAATAGGGAAGACTAATAAAATACCAAGAAGAGCTGAAAATGAAAGGCTAGCTGGATAGTTAGCATTGCAAAGCTCTTGTAGGGGATGGATTCAGAATATTTTTAGTGTGTGAATTCTGATTTAGCAGGAAGTAAAATGGGAACAAGTTCTGAGAAAGAATGAGAAATATAGAAAAAACATCTCTTGTTCTTTTTGAAGTAAATACAGTATGTATTATAGTATTTTATGAAAGGTTGCAAGAGTAAGTTTCCCAAACACTATTTAGAATTTTAGTATTTATATCCATCTAATAATCAGGCACATTCAGGGTGCTACAGACATATATTATGCTCTGTATAACATATTTTACATTGGTATAAGCATAGTAATAGCCATTTTCTCAAACATTTTACACCTGGAAATTGTTCCTTGAGTAATAGAGAGAATTTATTTGTAAAACTATCAGGGGCGTTGGATTTTAGGAACAAAGTTCTTCAAAGAAACTTCAGCTTTTGTAATGATTAATTATAATTATATTAAGGGCATCTATTTCTTTGGGGTTTGTATTTTTAAAATATTGTATTGTCATTTTTAATATTGTCATTGATATAAGTTATGCAAGAATCTTTTATTAACATATTTCATTTAAAAATCTAAAATCTTAGTAATTTTTAAATTTAATGTATGTATAAGCACAAAAGAGGCTTGTAAAATTTTCACTTTTTGAAATTATTGATCTTTCATATAGCTTATGTATACATGGTCCTTGTTATCCATTACATAAGTCATATATACTGAAAAAAGTACTTCCCTCAAGTGTGTATATATATATTTATTATATATGTATATATATTATTGTTTCGTTTTCCATGATATAGCTTTGTAAGTATACGGATTTTCCTTCTTTCCCTCTGTTTTTTTCCTCCTCCTTTTTCCTTTCTACTGTTTCCCCCCATATTATTACAGTAGTAAAGTCCTTTTACAAGTTACAAGGTGAAAATTCAAGTACTTAAGTGTATCATGCCACTGTCAATCCAAAAATTTTTGCACATCAATAAAAAGATATGTAAGAACTTAGGAACAATATTCTTTTTACTACTGTATAAAAGTAACCACAATGAATAAGTGTCTGTGTAATATTTACTCCATTGTCTCATTTCCAGAAACTGTGACAAGCTGTAAAGGTATTTCATGTTGGTAAGGATATCTTGATTGCTGGTGGCGGAAGTACTAACAGTTCCTATCCCTGAAACAGAACCTTGGTGAATATTTGCAAGGATAAGTGTTGTTCCTCCTGCAGTAATCAAAGTATCATCTCTCGCAGCTTCCACAGATGCCAACACTGTACTACTTGAGTGAATAACTTTTTATTTTGATGGGTTTTAATATGTTTGGCAAGATGGTCACGTCTCCTAAAGCGTTTTGAACATGCTGGACAAACAAATTTCTTCTCACCTGTATGTATTCTTCTATGCCTCTGTAATTCATCACTCCGAGTAAACCTTTTACCACAGAACATCCAGTTACAAACAAAAGGGCGTTCTCCAGAATGCCAGTGTAGATGAGCTCCCAGATTTGAGGTCTTCCCATAGACTTTGCCGCATCCTGGTATATGGCAAATGTGTTGCTTCTTTTCCCCAAGATTGGTACCTACCCCGCCACCTTCTTTACAGCTGGGACAGGTGCAAGCTACCCTCCAAAGTCTTTTTCCTTCTTGATGTTGTTGATCCCCTTCTTCATCTACCACCTGCACTCTAAAGTGTGTTAAATCATTGGTGTTCAAGGTAGAATCACCACTGAGTTGCCACTCTTCAGGATCAGGCTCTTCTTCCTTGATCCTAATATCTGTGGGACTGTCAGCATTCTCTCCTGAATGCAGCTGAATCCCAGTAAAATCTATAGCATTTACTGTAACTGTTTGTAGCTTTGGCAACTGGCCAGTGCTCAGACTAACTGGAGTTAAAGTCAAGGCTCCACCTGCTGCAACTTGACGAAGGGTGAGTGTCTAAACAGGTGTCATAGTTATCTGTTGGGCAGCAGTATTCTGTATTTGCAAATTCTGCAAATTCTGGACTCCTTGTACTTGAAATGTCTGCCAAGTTATCTGTCCAGAAGGGGTCACTTGTTTGTGCCTGAATTAAAAAGGTTCCAGGATTCAGCTGCAACTGAAGATTTTGCAAAGCTTGTTGTAATATATTCTGACCACTGGCTTGCACACCATGGATTATCTATGATGTAATACCTTGCACAATTTGGGCTTGACTGGTTGGCTGCTGAGAACCTTGAAGTTGTAAATGTTGTACAACAGGCTGTGCTGTAGAAACCTGAATATTCTGAGTCTGCGTCTCTTCAGAAACAGGCGCCTGGATATAATTTCCCTGAAGATCTGAAGAATGAATTTGCCCACTAGAAGTTGTCAAGCTATTTCTGTTTTGTTGTAATATATCTGTAATATCTATCGTAACAGGCAACTGTGATGAAGAGGACGTTGGCACAAATAAATCTGTATCAGTATTAGTTTCATTAATATCAGGAGAAACCCATTCACCAGCCCTTTCTGAATTGTCTGAACTATCCATAGCTTGTCCTGTGTTTATCAAATGTCCATCAGCATCGATGCCTGCAGTCATTGTCTGAGAACTGCCCGAGAGTCCCAAAGAATCTAGATCAACACTATTGATTGGTACGAAGGTAATATTTCCTGGCAGACCAAAAGGCACATTAACAACTACTTGGGTTTGGCCAGGAAAAGATGAACCACCAATTGCAACTCCCTGAAACTGGAATTGACCAGTCTGTGGTATGAGAGTCTGGATATTAGCAGGAGGCGTTCCAGAGGCAAGTAAGGTCTGATTAGAGCCAGAAGTGATCTGAATTTGACTGCTTTCTTGATTTATACCCCCATTATCTGAAGAGCCTGTGAAACCATCTGGACCTGCTGACCACCTGTGGACTGAATCTGTGGTATTACTTAATACTGAACATTGGACACGGTACCATTTGATGAATCTGATCCTGGTGCAACTGAAAATATTTGTTGATTCTGCAAATTCTGTAGGGGAAGAACATACTGCCCACTCGAAGAAGCAGCACTTGGAATCTGCACTAGATTATCAGCTTCATCCTTTATAGTTGTAGGTGTGGCTGACAAAACCTCCCATCGATTTGGTGCTCCTCCTAACTGTGTAGAAGCTAAATCACCTGTCGCTCCCCTCCACGGTGGGCCCCGGTGGCGGCCGCCTCCTCCTAGTTGTCATCCGGCAATGGAGGCCCTATCTTGCTGCAGGTAGCGGGCAGCAGAGCAAGTGGTGATGGCCGAATGTCCTGCCCCTGAGGGGTGGGTTCCAATTTGTCTTTATTTTTTAAGGCTAATATCAGTTGACTGGATTCAGAAGGTATAACATGCTATGATAATATGTAATAAAATTAGTAACATTTACCGAATATAAGGGCATATATATATATATATACGTATATATATATATACGTATGTGCAAGAGAGAGAGAGAAAGAGAAGAAGACATGGAAAAACATACAATTCAAGCATTAGTTCAAATCTTGAGAGTGGCATTAACATCAACATGGATACAAATATTACAAGCACTTGAATTGCCAACATTTAATTTTTCCCTTGAGCAAATATATGGGCTGGTTTATTAGCAGAGAAACAAAACAAAATAAGAATTTGCTATAGTAATGTTCTAAAATCCTGGCATTTATTTGACAGCAAAAGATTTTCTGAATTTATGAGCTGTTTGTATATTCTGGAGACTTTGAAGATTTTCTTCAGATTGGGGTTCTGTGAAGAGTCCTTTATTCCTTCCAGCATACATTGCCCAATGAACATTGGTGCCTTCCTCTAGAAAAATATGTGGTTTGGGTCATTTTGAAGATCCTTTGAGATCATTCCTAATTTCTCCCTTCAAATGGAGGATGCTCCTTTGAAAGAACACTGAAATTAGTAAGGAAGAAGAAAAAGCGAGAGATCAAGCCTAATAGTTCCTTTGGTCTGGAGCCTACCCAAAGTGCTCATTGTCAGAAAGACTCTAAAAACTGTGTTACTGTGGCAGGACTGCTCCCTGAATAATGAATGACTATTATAATGAGCTTATACACACTGCAGACAACAGGATAGCCCAATATTCGTGAAAGTTGACTAAGGGAAAAATTAACAATGGATTCAGTGATCTTGCAAAGTAGATGTAAGAATCACGTACCCAAGGAATCACAGCTGTGGAGTGTTTCCTGAATGTGGCACTGAGTACTAGAAAAATAAAATGCTGTAACACTAAGCTCAGGGATCAGAGTGGGGTCTGATCAGCTCCTGAAATCAGGAAATGCTGCGTTGGAGTAATTGTCTTTGCTAAGCTTCAGCTAACAGAGGAATCAAGTATTAGGAATAGTCATTTTCTTGACATGTTCATTTATCTTTATTCACCTCAGTGCTGCAGATTGGAATATTAGTGCACTTGAATTTTTTAGTTAGAATCTACAAATTATTAAGATGAAGTAGATAATAAATATAATTTCAATGAGTATATATGCTATTAAAAATAGCTTAAAAGTAAAAAAAATCTATGTTTTCATTTACTCATATAGCTGTGTCAATAGGTAGCTTTGCCATGTTTCTAGGTTTAATCTTACTAAAAATGGCTTGAGGGTAGAGTGCGGCCCAGCAGCTAAGCAGCTACTTGGGATACCCACATGCCATATTTGAAGGAGGTAGTCCATGTGGTTGCCTCCCTGCCTTGCCATGCGGGACACATTTCTGAGTTCTTAGCTCCTGTCTTTGGCATGACCCAGGTTTGGTCATATTGGGGATTTGATGAATAAAGGATTATATGGCAGAAGGTTTTCTTTCTGTATCTCTTTATAAAACATACAAATAAACACATAAATAAACACAGTGCTTTTCAAAAAGTGGCTTGGAAACGTAATAAAATATTATGAATCACTTTTAGTGCTCAGCTTCAGAAAGAGAGTTCAGTTTATAGAGAAGGTAGATAAGCTAAAATTCATCACTTTCACGTGAATCTTCTCTGATGTCTACTTCAGCTTTGTTCACATGGGCTTACTAACCTAGAAATGGGGCCATGATACTCAGTTCTTCCGCATATTCAGAAAGGAAGACTGGACATTTTTTCACTTTATAGCAGTAGTGACTACTATGGATGGGTTGTATTACCATCCAGGAGTTTCATGTGTACAGTGCTAATAAGTAAGCATAGACTTGATAGATCCAAATGTGTCTGGCAGATGTGTGAATCACCTTGGTGACTGCCTGTACATACTTTTTCTCCATTCAATAGAAGTTATAATGATCCTCTCTTATATGGGAATATAATTTTAAAATATGAAAATTAATAAAGTTCATGATCAAAAGGTTTAGAAACTGAATATTTTCTTCAAGATTCACTAAATGTTTATAATATAATTCATGAATTTAATGTGCAGGTTGACAATTGTATGACTGCATTGCTTTACCAAAGTCCCATTAGCTTCAATATGCCAGCACCTCAACTCCCTTCAAGTACAATGCTGGTAAAACCCAGGATAGGGTTGTGAAAATTGTTAAGCTGATATATTCTATCTATATCATGTTTGCTATGACTGTTCTGTGATAGATATTATGCTTGATATGATGTGCTTTTTATATCTCAAGATATAGAAAGAAAACAGTATCACATCTTTACAATACTAGACAAAGTTGGTCATTGGTTTTATCATTCAAAACTGAACTGAAATATTGGTGTAAGACTATGAATAGCTCCAGGTGATATTCTTTTTTCCTACTATTTTATTTTTTAATTTTATCATACAATTCCACTGACCCTGGGATTTCCCTTAACCCTCCCCAAATTCCTTGCTCCCAACTGATTTCCCCCTTATTATTACAATAGTATAGTCCTTCATAAGCTGTCATAAGCTAATCATTCTGTTATTTAAGTGTATCCTAATTGCGGTACTGACACTGACAGAGTCCAGCATCCTAATGTCAAGTTATATCCAATTGTTTCATTGGGAGTTCATCTTTGATTTGGAAGTAGAGATGGATGCTGCACTGTATCTTCACATCTGCATATGAAAGTGTCTATTACAGAGTTACTACACATTTCCTTAAATGAGAAGTCATCAAACAATATCAGCACAGGTTATTTTCCAAGGACATAAATCAGAGTGATGATACTCTCTGGTGTTTGTAAGGATTTAGACATAATAGAAGGGAAGAATGGCAAAACAATGTGAAGGTAGAGGTCAAGTGTCTTATTTCAATCTTGTGTGTTTTAGTTATCTTGCTTCAAAAGTTTAAAAGGTAATTAGTTTAATGGTTTCTGTCCTCTCATTCCATTGGATTTTCAAGCATGTCAGTCCAGGGATGGTTGATTAATGTTGATCAATCCAAGCTTCCGTTTAATTTACTTTGTTACTTTGACATTGATATATGTCTTGTAAAAGCAACAGCAACAAATGAAAACCAATAAGCTTGGTGGTTTCAGTGGGTTAGAACATAAACAGGAAGGCAAAGCAGTTCAGTCTCTACCCACTATTCCACCTTGTTTCATGTGTCAGAACACAATGTTTTAGATGTTGCTATATATTACCTCTTTCTATCACCTTTGTGAGTCAAGACCGGAAGCAATATAACTGTACAACGATTAAAGCTGGAACACAGCTAGCACTTCATTCTAATGTCTTATTATTATTATTAATGTAACTGTATTATTAATGTAACTGTATTGTCTGTCATGATCATTCACAATTTAGGAAGAACAGTCAACAAAGTTGTTTCATAGATACTGATGATTCTGTGGCCCTATATACCACAATATATTAGCAAAGCACCTTTTTAACCCTCTGTAGAGTCAACCTCAAAGAAAAAATGATCATCAGTACATGTTTGGTAAAAGCAAAATTTCATTTTCTTACGTTTAAAAGCATTTGAATTCTGGCCCCTATAATACATCAAAGAAATTCTGGCATCTCCTTTACTTTCACAACATGTCTGTTCACTAGTGCTCATTGGACATACTAATCATCTTTAAGATCATACTAGGTGTCTCAGCATATTATAAATACATGTTCTAGTAAGTGAGTGAATTTTGAAAAATTTAGACAAATCTGAGCTTCTTGGTCTTACAGACTCTCAAATTGCAAAGTAACAGATTTTTGACAGTATAAACCAACACATTCTTACCACTCATTTGGCTTATTGCTCTTCTCTACACATGCTTGGCCCTACATATGACACTCGTGGGCATCCTAAAGTCTGGTTGTAGTTACTATCGCTTCTCAGCCTTTTGGCTAAGATCAAGTGTGGCTGTAGTTACTAAGTCTACTGACAATTGGCTAAAGCATGAGAGTTATTGAACACTTGTTACAGGAAAACTTCCTCAGGCTAGGAAACAATGACTTTAAAGAACAGGTTTTTTTGTTTGTTTGTTTGTTTGTTTTTTTAGGGAGAGAGGAAGGATAATTGCCAAAGAATAAGAAGAACATCCTCCTTAGGAATGATAGTGGAGAGGGCTTCAGGAAGAGTTCAGTGAGTCAGTCCTTCCTTTCTTATTGCTCTTTTCAAGTAGCCAGAGTGCTGTCTCACCGCCACAGAACCAACCAACAACAATAACAACAGAAATCGGGTTAGGTTCTGTGTGGCTAATTACAGAATCAGTTGAATTCCTACTCTTTCACAAGCTGTTCCTTCTTTAAAGTGGTAAATTAGGGTTTTAAAAAGCTTGCCATTCTTTCGCAATGTTGTAGAAATCATCTGTCCTATCGTAAGAGTGCAGAATTCTTCATGCTCTTCAAAATATTTTATGATGCCATCAACTCTGTCCTCCTAAAATGTGCTCTGAGAAATGCTCAGTTTAGATGATAGTTAATGAACGTTTGTGTGTGTGTGTGAGACATTTGTTTTTGATGGCACAGTTTTATATATTTAAGGATTCATTCTTTTCTCTCCCCTTCCACCTTCCCCGTTTTCCTCTCCTGCTATTATTCCCTGTATTATCACAATCATATAATCCCTTAGTACAAGTTACAATTTGAACCTTCAGGTATTTAAATGTATCATGACATAGTAAATATAGGCAGAGGTAGAACACCTAGTATTAAAATGTAGAGGTATATTTGTAAGTTTCTTTGAGAGCCCTACTTTTATTTAGGAGTAGAGACACTGCATAGGGCCTTTACTTCCTGATTATACTAGCCCCCCATTGGTGGCATATATATATATATATATATATATAGGCATTTTGCTTAGTGGTTGTATTATATCAGAGAAAATATATGATAGTGGTCCTTTTGGAAAGCATTTCTTGCATGGCCATTTTGTCATAAGGCCCCCAAATTTCTATCTTAGAATTATGTGTACGTACAAGTATGCATACATAAATATATAGAGAACACAATTTTTCTTCTTTCCCCTCTCAACAATACAGTTCCAACACCTTATTTTCCCCAAGGCATATATTATCACTTCTCATTTTTATAACACTGCATGTATTAGTTGGGCTGAGAGCAAATGAAACTGATTTTGGTAAACTGAAACAATGAGGGAATTTGTTGAAAATGAAGGAACATTACAGAGCCAAAACATTGAGAATTATTAAATTATTGGAAAGACTGGAGAAAAGATGGTTGAAAATGCATTGGAGCCAAGGAAGAGGGAAGCAAAAATTAATAAATACACAAATGGCTCTAGTAATAAAATATATAACAGCATTGAGTTAGTGATGCCATAGGGTTTAAGGAGCTGCAATAATTTCTCTGTACTCAAACACTGATTTCAATACAGAAAAACCAGAAAAGTTAGAATCCAGTAGCACAAGTTCCCCTCTCCTACACAATGGAAAGGAAGAGAATTGGGATTCAGTTTGAAGGGCTAGATGGAGTCCAGATGACCCAAAATGACAAATTATATTGTATACATAGAACATTATGAATAAATATGACTTGAAAATAAATACAGTATTTTGTTTTTATGTTTGGGTTAACTTTGAAATATTTCAGTAGGGGAGGCTTAACCAATTGAAAGCCTATCACTTTATTTGATCGTTTTAATTTATGTGCTTTAATGCTTATATTTCCTTGTACCATCTTCACTGAAATGTTCCCAGTTTAATAGCTGATGCATGAAAGTTAAGAAAAGTATATATGAACAAGGATAAAATATAATTCAATTATGAATCTTTTCAAAATATTTTTTCTGTTTACTGTTTACAATGTTTTATTTTCTTTTTAAGATGTATTACTTTCTGAGCCTGGCTGGATGGCTTAGTGGTTAAATCCTCACCTTGCAAGCACCAGGATCCCATATGGGAGCCAATTTCATTCCTGGCTACTTCACTTTCCTTTCGGCTCCCTGCTTGTGGCCTGGAAAAGCAGTAGAGGATAGCCCAAAGCCTTGGGACTCTGCACCCGTGTAAGAGTCACCGAAAAATCTATAGCTTATTTAGTTATAAATTTATTTATTACAAATATTTAGTTTTGAAATATCTGTTAATTTTTATTGGAAAGGCAGATTTCAGAGGGAAGGAGAGACAGAAGGAAAATCTTCCATTCACTGGTTTCTCTCCTAAAATCGGCCAAACACGAGCCGATCCAAAGCCAATGTTTTATTAAGGCCATACACGTAGAAGCACTTCTGAAAATTGTTTAATGTGAAAATATATCAGTTTTGTTCTTATGGCATATAATCTGTTTCAAATTAAGTTTCCTTTATAGTTATAGTCTTAGAGCAAATCTATGTAAAATAAGTATTTTGATTTTATTTTTGATTTTATTTTATCTCAAAGTGATAAGCTTTGTTCCTATTTTGATTTAGTTAGTGACATGTACTTGAGATCCTGGAAACTGAATGTATTGTGAAAGTATCTTTATGGTCAATGTATGATATCATAAGTTTACTATTATCAAATGATGCAATATAACTTTTATGGGTGTTCATTTTTTGCGTGTATGTAGGATCTGGGGTGTGTGTGTGGGGGGGTGTGATCATTTTATATAAAAAGCCACATGAAACCAAATGGTCACAGCCAAGATTCAGGATTTGACCTCCGTTGGAAAGTAAAACTTTAGGGAGAGCTACAACCAGAGAGGGGTTAGGACAATGAGCAGTGCTGCCAAACTGATAGAATGTTACCAAAACTGCTGGAAAAGAACTAACAAGTGGTCTGAAGCCTGGCCATTTGTCTGAACTTGAAACATAAACAGAAGCCGAAAGAAGAAATTCAATATCTAGCAGAGAAGTGACAGACCTGATGGTTGAGAAGCTGGTAGGATGCCTGAGTGCCTGGGTCAGTCTGAGCTCCACTTGAGACTGATGCCAACTCCCTGCTGCAGTGCGCCCTGCAAGGCGGTAGGGATCCGGTGGAGTAGTTGTGCCCTTGCTACACATTTTGGGAGAGCTGCACTGAGTTCTTGGATCCAGACTTAGGCCTGTCCCTAACTTGGTTGTTGCAGACATTTGGGAATGAACCAGTGGGTGAGAGTGCACTTCCGCTCGCTCCCGCTCTCAGTTTTATCCTCACCTCTTCCTTCCTCTTTCCCTGACTCTGTACGTGTCTGTTTCCTCTTACTTCCTCGACCCCTCCTTGTCTCTCAAATCAAATACTTTTTTAAAAAGGCTGGTGCTACTAACTAGTTACTGCTAGTGAAGAAGAAAGTAAACTCTACAGGAAATTGAAAGCCAATCAATCAGTGGATTCAGTGCAAAGTAGTAAATAGAAATCAAACAGCAGGAAATGCCTGCTTAGAGGACTAAATCATTATGTAGGAGAGATAGAGATCTTTTGTTAAGATTCATCTTGGTGACACAAATAAGAAAACATGATCGAAGAGAAAAAACTGGATAAAAAATGGAAAAACCAGGGCCCAGCACAGTGGCCTAGCAGCTAAAGTCCTCGCCTTGAACACACTGGAATCCCATGTGGGTGCTGGTTCTAATCCCGGCCACCCTGTTTGCCATCTAGCTCCCAGCTTGTGGCCTGGGAAAGCAGTCGAGAACAGCCCAAAGCACCCACGTAGCAGATCCGAAAGAAGTTTCTGACTCCTGGCTCTGGCTGTTGCGGTCACTTGGGGAGTGAATCATCGGACGGAAGATCTTGCTCTCTGTCTCTCCTCTTCTCTGTATATCTGACTTTGCAATAAAAATAAATAAATCTTTTTTAAAAATGGAAAAAATACCCAGTAATGGTTTGAAGGAATTTTAAATAAAAAATGCTGAGGAAAAAATGTTGGGAGTGGAAAGAGCTGCTATAATGCAATAAATGTTGCAACATAATCTTGTTAAATTTTCCATTCCTTTCATTCTTTCTATATAGTGTTCAGACTTTAAAGAATTTTCAAAGACCTTGCTTAATGATGTGATTAACATTCAACTAAACATACGAAGAATTAAGCATTCATAAATCGTTGCTTAAGGAAAATATAAGTTAAGTCCATTGGGGCAGATTTTTGCCACAGCCATTAAGCTGCTGCCTACAGCCTGTCATCCGTGTACCAGAGGGCTGTTTCAAGTTTCTGCTTCTCTGCTTCTGATTTAGCTCCTTGCCAATGCTCTTGGGAAGGCAGCTCAGGTGTCCCTGCACCTGTATGTGCAACCTACGAGGAACACTGTGGCTCTGACACCAGGCCCCATAGAAGGCTGACTCAGCGCATAGGAATCTCTGTCTCTCTGCTCGTCCATCTCTACCACTTTGCCTGTCAAATAAAGAAATCTTTTAAGAAATTAAAAGGTGGGAGTAGCAACAAGATATAGTTGGCTAAGTTTTTGTCTTTGGCACCACCAATTCAAGTCCTTGCTGCTCTACTTCTGATCCACATCCTTGCATGGCCTGGAAAAGCAATGGACGGTATTCCAGGTCCTTCGGCCCCTATGCCCACGTGGGAGACCTGGAAGAAGCTTCTGGTTCCTCACTTCAGATTGATTCAGCTATAGCCACTGTGGCAATTTGGGGAGTGAGCACAGGATGGAAGATTTCTCTGTAATTCCCCACTTCTCTCTCTGTAACTCTACCTTTCAAATTAACAAGCCTTTTGGTTGTATTTGGGATTTACATAATATTGTATACTGATTTTAGATAACAAATTGATTATTTTTCATTATGAGAAACAGCAAAAATATGCTGAACTTTTTATTACGAAACATTTATGGAACATATTATGGAACACAGATACAATGGTTAAGTACACAATCAATTATTGGTTCTTAGCTTTACTAATCATACCTTTTCTGTCATTTTCTTTCTTTTTCAGATTTATTTATTTTTATTGCAAAGTCAGATATACAGAGAGGAGGAGAGGCAGAGAGGAGGATCTTCCATCTGCTGATTCACTCCCCAAGCAGCTGCAATGGCCAGAATGAGCCAAAAAAAAGAAGGGAGCCATGAGCTTCTTCTGGGTCTCTCACGAGGGTGCAGGGTCCAAGGCTTTGGGCCGTTCTTGACTGCTTTCCCAGGCCACAAAGGGGAGCTGAATGGGAAGCAGGGCTGCTGAGAATAGAACCAGCAACCAAATGGGATTCCAGTTTATTCAAGATGAGGACTTTACCTGCTAGGTTACTGTGCTGTGCCTGACTAGGCTATGGGTCTCTGACATTGATGTAAGAAATCTAAAGTTAGATATTAGCTGCTGGCTTCACACTGGCCGAGCCTCAGCTGTTACAGGTGTTAGGAGAAAGTGAATCCGAGGATGGGAAAGCATCTGCTTCTCTTGCCAGCTTCCTGTCTTTTAAATAAATTTAAAAAATGGTTTTCTTTATTAGGGATAAAACATGATTGTTTTTGTCACAAATTGATGTGGCTGATACTCTGTTGCTCCATCTTCAAAACTGACTAATACTCTATACCAAGGAGTTATCCATGAACTGATGTTTTCTTTGGGACATTTGTTTCTCTGTAAAGCACACTTTCTCACCATTCTTATACCTAAGTAATAATATGAACTTAATATTCATGCTGGCCTCAATCTTATAATGTTATAAACTTATAATGTTAAATGTCTTATATTAAAATGTTATAAACTCTTTCAAATGGCTAGCTTGTCCTTAGGCTGCAAACTACATCCTCTTCAGACATATTATAACAGGTTAGTAAAAGATTGTTTTGGTCTGGCAGCCCTGCTTCCCAGCCATTCCCCTGCTTGTAGCCCAAGAAAGCCGTATAGGACAGCTCAGAGCCTTGGCACCCTGCACCCACGTGGGAGACCCAAAAGAAGCTCCTGGCTCCTTTCTTCGCAGTGGCTCAGCTCTGGCCCTTGCAGCTACATAGGGAGTGAATCATTGGACAGAAGATTCTCATCTTTGTATATCTGACTTTCCAATAAAAATAAATAAATCTTTTTAAAAAAAAGATTGTTTTGGTGAAAAAATATTTTAAAATCTTGTATGTTTTTTTCATAGGATAAATTTAACATATGCATCATGAATAATATTGAAAATGAATAAGTATTTTATACATTATTCACATATATCAGAAAAAAAAAAACGACTCTTGAAGTTGACTTCCAAGAGATTCTGGAATTGTATTGAATTGAAACCAATATTTACTGAAAACATTCTCACTCAATCACTTGTCATTTCAAAGACTAGGACAGATGCCAAGAAAGTGGGCAAAAGTTGGCTGTCCAGAGAAAAGCCGGAAGAATTTTCAGCAATTGCATAGTTCTGAGGATGACCTAGAATGAAATGAAATTGCTAATATAGCTAAGCAGCAGGGAATCAGCATGTACTCAACACTCAACCCTGGCTTCTTCCTTGCGAGAGTTGCTGAATGTTAAGCTCCACAAATAGTTAAGCTAAAACTTAGGTAGAAAATAGCTGAAAAGCAAAGTTGAAGTTTGTTGCTATTTTTTTTTTAATTATATCACATCCTTGAAAGGCAGAAATTCTAATTTTGGACACTTAGAGACTCTATTTGGAAGCCATCAAAATTCCAACCCCTTTATGTATGCACATAGAAGTAGGATCGTATGGCCATATGACAATTCTACTTTTGGTTTTGGGATACTGTTGATAGTATTTCGCACAATCTGTAAATGTTTCAATTCTATTGCCACTAAAAACATGCAAAGGTTAATTTTTTGCTACATAACCTTGCCAGCACTTACTACTACTCATCTTTTGAAAAAAAACACTCTAGCAAGTGTGAGATGGCATTTCTTAGAAGTTTTAATTGTATTTGCCTGATTATTAGGGAAATGTTGAGCATTTGTTTTGTACTTGTTGGTCTTATAAATCTCTTCTTTTACAAAAGTGACTGTTTAGATCCATTACATATTTTTTTATTTGGGTTGTCTGTTTTCTTCCCATGAAATTGCTCGAGTTGCTTGCATGCTTTATTAGATTTTAATTCCTTAAATGTATGGTTTTCTCAGATGTATGGTTTTCAAATTTTTCTTCCAGTGAGTGCATTGTCTCATCCTTGCTTTTGGCTTTGTTACTTGAGCAGGAGCTTTTTCTTTTGCAATATGGCATTGGGACTTGGTAAGGATTGCATTGAATTTCAATATCATTTTGGGTACTATAAACATATAAAAATATTAATTTTTCAAATTCATGACTGGGATACAAGTCTATCCATTTATGTCTGTTTTTATCAATATTTTATAATATTCAGTGTATGCATAGTTTACTTCTTTGCTTAAATTTATTTTATCTTTACTTTTTATCTTTTCAATGTTATGTAAATAAATTGTCTTCTTAGTTGTTCAATATTGTTTATTTTAATCATATAAGAAATGCATTTTCATTTATAAAAAGATTTTGCTGAATTATTTTATAATTTCCAATATTTTTTCTTTGTGTATGTGTATTTATGTGTGTGCATATGTTGAGAATTCAGTATTCCTCACACTAATAGCATTGGTTAACACAGTTTATTTCACATCTTCCTTTCCTTTATAGTTGATTTTTATTTATATCTCAAGCTATTCTAGAGAAGATATTCTGTAAAAGAATGAACTGAGAAGCAAAAGTGAACATGCATGTATTTTTCTGATCACAGGCAAGCAGCTATCTTATTTTCATCATTAAGTGAAATGTTAGCTGCGGGCATTTCATGAAAGACATCTGCAGTGTTGATAATGCAGATTTCTATTCCAAGTTAGATTTTTGTTAACACAGATGAACTTTTAATTTTCCCAAATGCTTTTTGCTGCATATGTTGAAAGGACCATATATATTTTTGAGCTTCATTCTCTTGATGTGTTGTGTCCCACTGATGGGTTGATGCTTGCTGAGTCATCATTGTATTGCAGAGAGTGTTATTTGATTATGGTAAATTAAATTTTAAGTATGTTGCTGAATTTATTTTATGGATATTTTGTTAAGGAATTCTTTTGTACATTTTGTCAGGGATATGACCTGTAGTTTGCTTTTCTTGTAGTACTAGTCTTTAACTTTTGTATCAGTAATAGCTAGCTTCAACAGTGAGTTGAAAGTAATTTTGCTTTAATATTTCCTTTATTTCATTCAACTTGTTGGGATTTATCTTTTTATAGCAATCTCTTAGGATTCCTTGAATTTCTGTGCTATCAGTTATAAGTCTTCTTCATTTTTATAGTCAACCTGAAATTACTCCTTTTCCTATTAGTCTAGTCAAAGACTTGCAAATCCTTTTCAGCTTAAAAAAAGTAGCTATTTTATATACCAATAGCAAACTTAAAGAGAAAGAGATTATAAGAATACTCTCATTAACAAATAATAAACATACGTTGTGATATATTTAACCAAGAATAGGAATGATCCCAAATTAACATTATGACACTTGGATGAAAGAAATTAAAGATGATTCAACCCAAATTAAAAAAGACCTGCTATGTTTCTGGATAGTTCCTTGTGATCTCTCCTGAGTGTTGCTGTTATTGTGACACCGACCATCATCTTGAAGCCCTCACCAGAGCTGAGGGTGTAGAGGCTCCTGTGTCAGACTTTCAGCTTCTAAATCTCTTAGATAAATAAACTCCAGAATGAAGTGTCTAGAATCAAGTATTATGCTGAGATAGTAGAAAACTAGCTAATATTTAGAGAAAATTTTGTTTGACCTCAACAGAATGCTCATTCTTTTCAAGTGCACATAGAATAGTCTCTAAGACACATTCTAAGCCAAAAACAAATTTAAGATTTTCTTAACAAATTTAAAAAAACTGAGATCTATCCAAGTATCCTTTCTAACCACAATACAATAAAGCTAGAAATCAAAAACAGGAACAATTTTAGGAAAACTCTAAAGTACGTGGAATTTTAACAATAGAATCTAGAATAACAAGTATGTCAAGGAAGAAATTGAAAGGGAAACCCAAAAACACCTCAAGACAAGTGAAAATGAAAATAGCACATATCAAAACTTATGGGATGTGGCAAAAACTGCCCTGATTGGGAAGTTTATTACTGAAAAAAAGAACTCAAGCAACTGCAAGTAAGTAGAAAAATAAGAACAAACTAAGCCCAGAATTAATAGAAATATGAATGTTTTAGAAAACTGTATTGAATTGATTTATATCTCTCATCACTCTTAGCTAGTGTCATGGAAGACTTTAGAAAACCAGTAGCATCCTTTCCTTGTTGGGAGAAGCCATGCATCAGTCATTGAACATCCCTGTAGTCTTGCTGTTTCTTATGAAAAGCAGTAAGTGCACTTGACTCAGTTATTTCCTTGGTTGGATTAAAACTTGGAAGACTAACATCACGGCTGCAGAAGGAGCCAGCTTCTTGCTGCTCAGTTTAAAAGCAGAATCGATTGTCATATACTGGGAGTGCTTGGGTTCAATCTCTGGCACTAGTTTCTGACTCCAGCATCTACCCAAAGACAATTCAGGTACCCAAGTAAGTAATGTGCTTGGATTGCATTCCTGGCTTCTGGTTTCATTCCTGGGGTGGGAGAAGGGGTGGGCACATGGGGAGTGAACCAGAGGATGGAAACATTTCTCTGCCTCTCAAAACAAAACAAAACCTCTGCACATTGTGGTTGCACAAACGCTTTGTTAAACAGTGAGATAAGTTTTATCTGCAAGTTTTGTTTCATTTTAAGGTTTATTGATTTATCTGACAGATAGAGTTAGAGAGAGAGAGAAAGAGAAAATATCTTCAGTCTATAGATTACCCTCCAGATGGCTGCAATGGCCATAGCTGTAGACCTGTGGGCGACATAGCTTAGAAACCTGCCACAAGGAGAAGGATCTGAAAAACAGAAGTACAATGACCAAGAGCAAAAGAAGAGACAGAGGCACAATGAATATTACTGAAGAATCCCCTGCAAACAAATAAAATCCTTTGCCAACCTCAGAGTTCACTGAGGAAGGCATCAAGAAAATGTGGGATGCAGAATTCAAAACACTTGTTATAAAGCTTCTTAGCAACAAGGAGAAGCATGTAATGCAGGAGTTCAAGGAATTTAAGGAATATGTCACACAGGAAATGAATAAAATGAAAGCTAATAAATCAGAAATGAAGAATACAGTGGAGAGTCTCCAAAATAGAATAAAGGAGGCAGAAGAAAGAATCTCAGAATTGGAAGTTATTTCCTCTCACCAGGGGGAAATAAACAAAAAGCTGGAAGTAGAGCTGAGTCAAGCTAAAAAAAAAAGTATTCAAGAATTAAAAGACACTATTAAAAGATCAAATATAAGAGTTTTTTGGATTTCCAGAAAGTGCAAAGAAGTTGGGTTAACAAATATATTTAATGAAATAATGAGGGAAAACTTCCCTAATCTAGAGAAAGAATTGGGAATCAACATCCAGGAGCGGCACAAAACCCTCAACAGGGTTGACCAAAAACGATCTTCATCACGACATATGATAATCAAGCTATCTTCAATCGAATATAGGAAAAGATCCTTAAATGTCATGTGAAAAAAATCAACTGCCAATTAAACTCATAGGAGACCTCGCACAGGAAACTCTACAGGCAAGAAGAGAATGGAGCAACATATTCCATACTGTAAAAGCAAAAGATTGTCAGCCCAGGATAACATACCCAGCAAAGCTTTCCTTTGTCTTTGAAAATGAAATAAAATTATTTCACAGTATAGAAAATTTAAAAGAATATGGCTCTACAAAACCTGCCCTACAAAGGATACTTAAAGATGTTCTCTTGACTGAGAAAAGGGATAGCGCCCACCAAAACCAATGGCAAATATGAAGAACATGTCAATAAAATAACATCAGAAGACTAAACCAATGAACAACGACAGGATCAAATTACCACCCACTCATATTAACCCTTAATATAAATGGCTTGAACTCATCAATCAAGCATCATACATTAGTATGCTGGATTAAAATAACAAAATCCATCTATTTGTTGCCTACAAGGAGACATATCTCACCAATAAAGATCAGCGAAAACCATCTCATGGATTTTGATGTTTTTGCTTTTAGCTTCACCTCTTCAAAACACTTTGTTTCTCATTAAACTCTTCACTGACTCATAGATCATACAGTAGTATCATTTTCTTGAAGAAGGTTCTTGATTCTTTTTTTCATTTCTTCAACGACACATTAGTCATTTAGTAGCATGTTATTTAAATCCATGGTGTTGTTAATTTCTTCTTTTCTTCCTGTTGTTGATTTTGTTTGTGGCTTTTCATTTAAGGGGATGTACATCAACTGTGTAATAGAAACTATCATTTCCAGCAGCATGTTATTAAATTTCATGGCATTGTAAATTTTTATTTTTCTTTCTGCTATTAATTTTGTATTTTGTCTTTTCATTTAAGGGAATGTATAGTAGCTGTGTAATGGAGACTGTCATCCAGATGTGAGGATACAATGCAGTATGCATTTCTACTTCCAGAACAAAGATTGACTCCCACTGAAATTGTTAGCTATATGTTGATAATAGGATGCTGGATTCTCTTCCATTAACCTTGACCACAATGATGGACATATTTCTGTTTATGAAGAACTATACTATAGTAATAATATAAGGGGAATTCAGTGGGGGGGTGAGGGAATTTTGGGAGAGTAAGGAAAATCTCAGTGCCTGTGGAAAATTATCACTTTTATTATAAT
This sequence comes from Ochotona curzoniae, assembly GCF_017591425.1. Classification (NCBI taxonomy): domain Eukaryota; kingdom Metazoa; phylum Chordata; class Mammalia; order Lagomorpha; family Ochotonidae; genus Ochotona; species Ochotona curzoniae. The sequence goes on from NW_024467119.1 coordinate 43,538,347, forward strand.
AACAATAAAAGTAAAAATAAAAAAAGAGATATAAAGACTTGGAAAAAAGACTAATGTGGATTATGGTGACATAATCAATGGAAAAGGAGTACATATTCCAAGAATTAGCAAAGAGGTGAAAGATGAGTAGATTGATAGGAAAGGTGTATGAAATTTTTGAAAACAGATATTGAATTAGTATCAAATTACAATATCTGACATATACTTTAAAGTTTGAAAGTTTGAAATAATGTTGCCCCTGACAAAAAGGTGAAAAGATGGTAAAAGTATTTTATAGAAATATTGTCTTGCAGAAAATGATGAAGTTAATATACATATGATAATATTAGCTATAAACCTTGCCTTTATCCCATTATATTTTAATCTATGTGCTTTAACTCATATAAATTTATGTACAGAAATGAAAGGAAAATTATCCCTAGGAATGATCCAGAAATCTGTGGAGGAATTGGTGTGATTCTAAGGATGACTACAGATATGCAGCAAATTATCCAAGGCTGATTGTTAATTTGAGTCATAAATCTCATTTGGTGGACTGGTAAGAGGACTTTGAAAACTGGGAGAGGAGAAGTCTGAATAAAGAGAGATGTGGTCAGAAAAGAGGAGATGCAAATGTTGGAGAGAAATTGCTAGAACCACACTGCGGACTGTAACTGGGCATTGGAAAGGTTTAATATATCAATTTTATATATTTGTGGTCCATTTCAATTGTTTCTCTAAACAAGATGAAACAAATGTCCCATGATTGCTATCTGGAAATGAGTTTTATTTTCTATCTCATAGAAAGTTAAAATTTTTAAAAAGTGATCATTTAGTGCAATTGACATATTGAGACTCTGATCTCTTTTCATTCCTTCACTTGGGTGGGATTGAAATAAAAATATGCCTCAGAATCAGAATACTGGTTATGGAGGCTCTCCAGAATGTCCCACTTTATCTCCAAGCTCAACATTCTTCAACTATTACCCTGCCAACAATTAGTGTGCTGAAAATCCCACATCTGTCACACTCTCCTTCCTATTTCATAGCAAATTCACACTTTGTTGGATCTGTTCAAATATGATTTTATAGATTTCAAACTTATCCCTAAAGTTCCCTTGTGGAACAATCCAACTTTACCAAAACATAACAAGCTTACTAACAAAAAAAGGGGGGCAGCAAGAAAAGAAAGAAAAACGCTTTAGCTTTCCATAGGTTTCTATGTCCAATGACCTCTAAGAATTGAACTAGATGCCCTCACATGGCATGTCTGATTATTGTAGATTTCAGGCTTTATCCCTGCTGTTTTTGGAAGCCAAGCTTTATGCTCTTTTGTAAGTGACTCTTTTCATGTATGACTTAAATTGTTAGAGAAAATATAAACAAAAGCAAAATGCGAGCCAACAAAAATATTAATTTAAAAAACCATAGCCTTAGATCCAAAGGAAGTAAGTCCTTTGGCTAACATCTACAGTTTTGTGAAGCTGTCTGCACTTGGAGTAAGTGAGGATGAAGGAAAAAATTGCTGAGAAGGGAAAATACTAGTGTAACATGCACAACGAATGATGAGAGAAAGCAGACCAAGAAGTGCAGTGTGTATTTTTCCTTGGAGCCCAGCTGTAATCGAGTTAATGAACATTTCTTCCGCCATCCTAACTAACTGAACCATGTAGCAGTATTGATTGTGCCATGGAATGGGTTTACTATTCCTGGTCACCAACACAGACTTTTTTCTAGAAAGCTGCTGTGCCATAAAGCATTCCCTGCCCTTGGAACAGGTCATATTGGTTACAAGTTTTCCCATAGAGTTCTGTTCAGTGTTCTGGAGTTGCGCCACTGCAGAGAGTCCTAAGGGAGAAATTTTGTTGCCAAGGAAGATGTCGCACTAGCTATTTATTTCTTTTTAGTTTGAAGATTTCTCATGAACGCAGATGCCTTCTAAGCTGAGGCAAATGTAATCTATTGTTAACCAAGTGCTTTCATTTTGTGTGGATATCTAAGCCTTCACAGTCATAACTCTGTTGGGGGATAGACGCAGGCATTCATATTCCTAATTTTCTAAATTAATATCATAAAATATTTATATTATGTTTTTAATTATGGTTGTTCCTTATTTGTAATTAAAATATTAATGTATGTGTAATCTATTTTGGGGAAATTCATACTGTATGTGTTTGAAAGAAAAATAAAAATATGGGCCCTCTCTTGAAAATTATATATAGAAAGTTCAAATATATGCTAATTCTGAAATTCTGCTGTGAAAATGATGTAAATTCTCCAATTTTCAGTGTGTCTTCCAGAACTTTCTATTTAGTCTTAAATCTTACACCTGTTTTCAATAGAAGTTTTCCATGTGATTTTTTCCAGTGATTTAAAATCTGTTGCAAAACATGGATAGTTGCATTCGTGTTCTACAGATCAACATCAGTTAATGTATCTTGAAAACAGCCTGAATTGGAAAAAAAAAAAAACACAGCAAATTGGAAAGTTTTCAATACCCCGTAAAAACCAACATCTTCAGTTTTCTGCATATTTTCAGATGGATTATAATAATCTTCACACCACAGAAATTCTTATTTAAGAAAACATTCTCAAGTGTCTTGTCTGTCATTTAGAAGTTGTCCTTGGAAAAATAAAATGATAAAGCACGAAAAAAAAAAAAAGAAATAAGATGCAGTTCTTTAAATTTCCAAGGTATTTATGCTGTTTGTGGTTGAAATTTAGGCATGAATTACCCAGTTAATAACTATTCACCTCAGAAATACCACGGAGGGTTGTAATCTACAGTTGGAAACAGTGTTGCTGTGATTACTGCTGGGTCACTACTACAGGATTACTATTAGATCACCTGCATGTGACATAGCCCACACACTGAATGTGTTACTTATAGTAAGTTTAATTGCACTATGTTTCAGTAAATGATGAGTTTAAAGATTCAATTTGGGATAGGGCACATGACAGCAGAACAAATTAAAAAGCTAAAGATTATTGATATTAGAAAACAATGGGGTCTGAAAAGCATGACAGCAACAACCTTCACATACGTAAAGTTATGTCTCAATTTTAAAAGTTCAGGATGTATGAAATGAATGCACTCTGAACTAAATATTATTTCTATTAGGAAAATTATTTTTTCTGATATTTGAAAACCAATGATACTAAAACATTTTGAAAAATAATTTTTATTGAGAATGATATACAATGCACTGAGAAGTACAATTTCTCAAGAATTATAAGGAAGTAGAAACAGGTAATAGCAAGTTAAATTTTCAGAATAGAGCATTGTCAGGAATCCAGACACTCCCTTGGTGTTTCTTCTTTATAATTACGCTATTTCGCCATTATACACTAACCATTATTCTATCTTTTAATATTACATGTTAGTTTTGCTACATTTAAGTTCCACAAAGAACCAGAAGGTGTTATGTATCTTTTTATATCTAAGTATGTTTCATTTATGAAATTTATTGATGTTAGTTCATGCAACATTTGCATAAGATATTAGTTTCTTCATTGCCATGGTTCTATGTGATGGCAATACATGAATATGCTGTAATATATGTATCGATTCTATCACCAATGGATATTTATGCTATTTCCAATTTTATGCTGATGTAAATAGACTTGTTTATGTCTTGAGCTGAGTGTATGAATTTCTGGTGTTTTCTTCTTTTTATTTTTCTACATTTTTATTTTTGTTGACATTCATCAATGGTTATTTTAAATTTTATGATAGGTTTTGTTGCTACAAAATAATGATATCAACTCATAATTCTATCACAAGTAGTTCTTTAAGTGTGAGATTGAAGAAACAAAAATCATTTCAAAGCACAAATTTGCTTGTAGGAATGCATGCTTTCAAATTTCATCCATTGATATGAAAGACCACAAAGGACTGGCCAGTGCCAGGCTGAATACAGAAGCCTGGAATTCCATCCTGCTCTCCTAAATACGGGTGCCAGAGGTGGAAGTCCTGGAAGCATTGTCTGTCCCCTCTCAGGAATACCTTTACAGCAAATCAAACTGGGAGCAGGAGCCAGGACTTGAACCCGGGAACTCTGACACAGGATATGGCGCCCTACATGGTAGTTAGCTGGCATGCCAAACATGTACTTCACTTTCCTTTCTACATTGTTTCTTTTGATTTTAAAATGTTAAATTTTATATATGAATCTTTACAAATTTTATGGTTAGTATCTTTCTTTGCTGTTAATTTTTTAAAACAATTCAATGCTCCGGGTTCTTAAAGAAGCTATATTGTTTTGCTTTTCAAATTTTACTGTGATTTTCAGTTGGAAAAAAATTTAAAATGCCAGATTGAAGTCAACAGAAGAAATAGAAATCTAAAACAATCAAATAAACAAGCAATATTTACCCTGCCCAAGGATGTGCTTTTTTCGGCTATTAAAATATCTTTGTTGAACTGAAGGTTTGAGTCTAAACACTTATTTTTAAATATTAATTTCCGTTTTGGTTTATTAGACAAAAGGATTAGAGAAGTTGCCTGAGTTTTATGGATTTACAATTCTTCAGGTTTCTGCTGACCTTCATTCAGGAAACCATCAAATATTTAATTTCTACTCCTTCATATAGAAATAAATATTGTACTTGGTATTTTCTAAATTGTGTGTTCTTCTTGTTCAGTATGTTTGTCTTGTGCTGGGAACATAGTTTTACATTGCTAAATAATGGGTTTGATCAGTTTATTTCTATTTCAATGATTATACATCAGTCACTCATAATTTATTGTAAGATATGTTATGGCGATCCTGGAAATGAAACACAAGAAAGAAATAAACATAAAAAATGAGTAGGAAAAGAAGATAATAGAGGAAAGTCATTTTTCCTCAAGTGTCAACAAAAGACATATTGTCAAACCAGACAGTTTATACTGAATATGAAAACACTTATAATTCAAGGAAAAACATACACCTGCTTAGTATCTCCTTTTGCAATGACTTATGTTTTCTATATTTTATAAGGAATATAACAATCTCACATTCAGAAATATTTTATTAATATACAATTGTATTTAGGTGAAAATGACCATAATTATAACAGTGCAAATATGTTATTTTATTTATTTTAAAAATTTTTATTTACTTGTAATGCAGGGCAACAGGAGTTAGGGGATGAGAATCAGAGAGAGAGAGATAGAGAAGGTTGGAAGCCAGGAGGCCAGAACTGCATCTGGGTTTCCCATATGAGAGTGATGACAGCTTAAGGACGTAAGACATCGTCTGCTGCCTCCAAGCAGGCATGATTGGAAACCTGATTGCAATTTGAGCAGCCAGTGCTTGAACCATTCTCACCACACAGAATGCTGGCATCCAAAACAAGAGCTTAACTTACTGCACCACAATGCCCAACCCATATTTTGTTTTAGTGTATCTCTGTAATTATTACCAATCAAAAAGTATTTTGTAAGTTGAATGTGATGTATAATCAGAAAACTAAATTTATCACATTAAATGTTGGTTCACAAATTATAATTCTAAATTCTTTATTAAGAATTTCCACGTAAACTTGAATGCAATTTATCATGGCTAGCAAGTTTATCACAGTAAAAGCATCCGTGGTAATGGTTCTAAGATAATTTCTATACCTTCAGTTTCCATAAATATTATGGTTTAAACAGGAATTGGCTTTCTAAACAAATCGTGCAGATGTCTAAACCTCAAAGTCTTTTGTCAAAGATTAATGGATTAAGGCTTGAGGTTCTATCTAATTATGGCATCTTGGAGAAAGGCATGGTGGAAGATCTTTAGGCCACGGGGGGCTTGCCTCTGAAGGCGGTTCTCGTTCGTTGGTCAGGTTGGTCAGATATGTAGGCTGAGTATGTTGCCTGTATCTCTGTGGTTTCTGGCACATCGTGTCTTTATCCTCCACCATCCTCTGGTGCCTGAAATAGTGAGGCAACCCAATCTTCAACTAGGTACCTCCAAATTGTTAGCTTAAATAAACTTCCCATTTTGTAAGTAAAACAAAACAAAACAAAAGCTTGTAATTCAATGCCTTTTTAAAGTATATATAACTATCATATAAGACTTTATGGTGTTAAGTTTGAACTCAAGTATCTGAAGTTAATTAAAACAGATTGATTGAAATACATATAATTAACTTGGAGAGGTTAATTTCATGGTGGGCCCTTTTTAACATAGTTTGATATTTCTGATATATCTCAGCTTTACATTACAACATAATGTTTTTTTCATTTATTAGTGAGTAGTATATCAAAGTTTCCATAATATTTCTATTTTATACTATTTATCTTTCTATCTATGCTTAGTTTTTATGATGTTTAAAATTAGGCTTTTGATTACAGAAAATCTAAGTTCATCACATGACTTTGATACTTTTAACTTTCTCAAATAAATAATAGCATGGGAAGGATATTAAAGATAATAGAGATAGCTGAGAAGTATGGTCAGTATAAATGAATTGGTCATGAATTAATTTGGTCATTTGTAATCTATGGCCTATCAATAGTGGCTTTGAAATTATTTAACCATATAAAATCTATTTTTATTGAAAAGAAATCTTAGTGGCATTGTATTTTTTTTAAGATTTATTTACTTTTATTACAAAGTTAGATATAGAGAGAGGAGGAAAGACAGAGAGGAACATCTTCTGTCCGCTGAAGAGCTGAGCTGATCCAGAGCCAGGAGCCAGAAGCTTCTTCCAGGCTTCCCATGCAGGTGCAGGGTATCAAGGCTTTAGATCATCCTCAACTGCTTTACCAAGTTACAGGCAGGGAGCTAAATGGGATGTGGGGCTGCTGGTATTAGAACTGATGTCCATATGGGATCCCTGCAAGGCAGACTTTAGCCACTAGGTTACCATGACGGGCACTGTATTTTGTGTTTTGATTATCTAATTCTATAATGAGTTAAAGACCCAGAATAATTAACTGTTGAGGGAGAAAAAAAAAATTGGAGGAATGACACCGGCTGTCTTTAAGGCTTACTATAAAACTACTATAATAAGAATGTGGTACTGATATAAAAATAGAAAGCCAAATTAATGAAACATCACATAAATTTCAGAAACAAACCCACATAATATGGTAAGCTCATCTTTGACCAAGGAGTAAAAGCAATGCCATGGAGGAAAAGATGGTTTCTGAACACAGATCTTAGACTGTTTCCAAAGGATCATCTCAGAGCAGTTCATAAACCCAAACAAAGAAAAAGCAAAACTCTAAAGCTTTCTAGTGATAAAATAGGAGAAAGAAGACCTGGGGACTGTCAATACATTTTTATCTAGAACAAAAGCATGAAAAGTTAAAGAGTTTATAAATTTAAATTCATTACAATTCTTATACTTTCTGCAATTAAAATTGTCATAAGAGTGAAGTCACAAATAAAAAGTGGCTAGAAAATATCTGGATTTTCATTTATTCCCTTAATAAGTTTTTTTTTTAATCAGAACTGTTTGATTTTAGTGCTGTCAGCTTATCAATTTTTCCTTCCATGGGTCATGACAAAAGTATAAGTTGCTCAAACTGTTCTTGCACATCCCACTGAGTTCCTCAGATTTCACCAGCTGCATTACCGATGTTGGCACAGCAGTGATAGTTGGTTGGACCAGGACGTTAGTAGGTTACATTTGCTGTTGTGATGACCTATGCCAAAACAAATACAAAAGCTCTCAAGTGTGAGAAAAGCTGAACTGAAGAAAATGTGAACTAAATAAAAAGGAGAATGTTTGTGAGCTTTCCAAATCCCCAGTGAAATAAAAATTAAAGCAAATCAGCTATATTTTTTGAATGAAGATAATTTTAACCATATAAATTTCTAAACATGATACAAGTTCAGTGTTTTTGAAAAATTTCCTAAGTTAATTCACATGCTGTAGCAACAATCCTCTAAAAGCCTATATTTACATATATATGTATACTGATAATATACATACTAATATATATTAATAATATATATATACACACCAATTTATACACACACACTATGTTGTATGCTTTGTGTGTGTGTGAGTATAAAGCATTAGGCAACAGCAACTATCAAATACACCCTGGAGGTAGAGGAGAGCCATCTATTGAAATTTCCAGCATCCATTTCCTTAGTAACCTGAGAATTACTAACTAATCATTACAGATTTGGCCATTCCAATTTCTTCATCCAAATGAAATTATACAATGTGTGAGCCATTGTCTCTGACCTTTTTTTTAACTTGGTAAATGCTTTCTAGCCTCATAATGTTGTAACATGTATGAGTATTCAATTTCTTTTACAGCAAATATTCCATTCTATAAACATACTACTCTTCTGTAGCCATTCATCGATTGATGGACATTTGGAGTAGTTCTACACTTAGGGCATTATATATAACTTAGATCTACTTATTTTAGAATCTGCAGCTAGAAACGTATTTTGTTCTTTAGGTAGTGCTATGTTTTCTGGCTGCCTTGTGATTTTTATAGCCTTGCATTGGTGACTTCAAGTCTGAAATGATCATCTGGCATGATTTATAAACAGGTTAACCCAGAAGTGGTCGGTGAATATACCAAGTGCCAATGAATGTGGGTGGACTGGCTTGGAGTAGGCAACTATGAGGATGTCTGTGCATTTTTAAAAAGATTTATTTATTTTTATTGGAAGGGTAGATACATAGAGAGAAAAAAAGACAAATCTTCCCGTCCACTGGTTCACTTCCCAAATGATTGCGATGGCCAGAGCTGAGCTGATCTGAAGCCAGGAGCCAGGAACTTCCTCCAGGTCTCCCATGCGGGAAATCCCATGGCTTCGGGCCATCCTCTACTATTTTCCCAGGCCACAAGCAGGAAACTGGATGGAAAGTGGAGTGGTTGGGATTCCAACCAGTGCCCATATGGGATTCTGGATGTGTAAGGCGAGGATTTAGCCACTAGACTATTGTGCTGGGCCTTAAAATATGATGCATGTGTGTTTTAAGAGCTGAGGGATGATTGTTGGGAATATCCCAAAATGGTTAATATTAATTACTGTTCATCTTAACTATCCTCAACTTTCCATTTTTTGCTTTTCTGTTCTAAGTTAAATGATCATAATGCTCTTACCAGAGTCAAACATGCACTAGTATCATGCTCTTAGAGCTCTAGAGCTGTGAGCTAAATCAATCACTATTTTTCATCATAAAGCACTTGTCCTCAGACATTGTGCTACACTGACAGAAAATGAACTAAATCACTCTCTTCCACCTCTTAATTACAATACACTTTTTATACAGGAAAGCTGACTTGGAGCTAGAGGAAACACACTGTTTCTACAATGTCTGCTCTATAAGTTGTTCTGTTTGTGAAAGTTGTTTTAAAGCTTTGGAACCATGGTGGGTGCTGAGAGGCATACTCTGCATCCAGTCCTACGTCCTTCCGTACCTCCAGCACAGTAGAGGAGAACTCTTCCCTTCCTGTTAGGGAGGCAGCCGGACCTTGATGTTTGCTTCAGTAATCACATCCTCTTTCTAGTGACTTTGAAACTTGAAGGAGCGTGTTAAATACAAATGAAACCTGAAATATTAGTATTAATTTTTTGTTATGTTTGAAGCCCATTGCAAATAGACAGAAAATCCAAGATCTTTGTTTCAAATCCTTGTTTGGGTTGGTGTGATGTTTACCAGACTTCTCATAAACTCAAAGATGTAATTTCCTTCAAAACTTTTCTTCTCCCTCACACCACTGCCTCATTAAAGTGTCTCTTGATTGTCACTGAGAACTGTGATTTGCTACAATATTGTTGTTTAATCTTTGTTATTTTTACTGCCAGAATTTGAATGTCATGGGCTTTCTAAAAATCCTTAAAGTTTATATGTAGTAGATAATTGCATAGGGCATTAAAAAGTATTTAGGAAGAGATTTCTTTGGTTATTATACCTTGGGCACTTGAACAAAAGTGACATTATCATCAACAACTTATTAAGATTTTTTGTGTTTTTCATGTTACATGATAGGGGGCTATTTACCCTGGTTGATGAGATGCCAGTTAAACACCTGCAACCCGTATTAGAGTGCATGGCGACTCTTGGCTCCACAACATTGTATCAGTTTCCTGCCATCTCGGAGGCAGCAATGATCACTGAGCAGTTAGGTTCTTGATATCTACAGGGGAGACCTGGATTAAGTTAAAGGGCATTTAGAGTGTGAACCAACAGATAGGAACTCATTCTTTATTTCTTTGTCTTAAAAAAGATCATATGAAATAAAATTGCCACTGTCAGTCAATGCTAGAATATTTATCTTGTACTATCAAATTGATAAGTAAAATATTTAGAATATTTTAATATGATTTATGGATATTTGTGCATTTGAATTTTCATTGACTAAAAACTTATGTAATATAGTGAAAGACTGCTATCATAAAATAACCAATACTTTTTCTGTATAGTCTAGTCTATTGCTGTCACCACATAGGGTTTTGCTTATCAAGGTACGCCCTTTAGAGTAATGGAAAGGGAAGTAATTGATTACAATTTTCAGTATGTGTCCCCAAACTTTCACTTGCTGAAAGCAGATTTTATTTAAATGATCACATTCACACTGAAGAGGGAAACTAAAATTTCTTAGGTAAAATTCACCCTTAATTTTTTTTTTCAGTAGAAATGCAGCAAAGGGAAATTTATTCAAAATTATATTGGTTAAATTACGTTGATGTAATTGCTTAGATTCATTGGTGATATGGCTTGTGCTTGAAGGCTTAAACATATCAAAGCTTATTTAAATACTCATATGTAATGCTTACTTGTAGGTGCTGAGGTAGAAGTGCATCTGGAGAAGGATGATAGAAGCAACGGAAAGGCTCACCCAAAACTCCACAACTGACACAACTGCCTTCAGGATATTGGAAATCTTACTTAACCTCTCAGTAGTTTAGTGGACACAGTTACAACTGGCTATTATAACAGTAACTAGCCATAGGGTGATCATACAGGTACAACACTGACATTTGGAAAGATCAGCATGTAATTACACTTTTCAAATGTTAAGTACTATTGCTTTCAAACTTGAAAATGTGCCATGCCAAATACAAATGTCGGTAAGATTTTTGGATACAAAGCACAGATTTCTAAAATCTATGTCTAGTGCCTCTCTTTCCTATTCTCTCTCATTTTGTTTCTTTTTAAACTATTTGTTTACTTATATTCTTAAAAAAAGTTTATGCACAGATAATTATCTATCTGCCCTCTGAAGATTCGCGTGCCAAAACAGGCGGTAGTCAGATTAACTGGGTGAAAAGCTTGCAAATGTGAAAGTTACAGTAAGTGGGAAAAAATGCACTAGGGAATCACAGGAATGTGCTTTTCCAGTAATGCAACATGATTTGGAAACTTATTTATTCATTTTTCTATAGGGAAGATGGAGATTGGGGAATGTAGAACGTTTTTTACAGGAATAGTAAATGATTTCCAAGGGAACTCCTGGATTTGGAGAATACACAACAGCCTGGGATAAAGTTCACTGGGCCCACACAACAGCCTGTGGAATAAAATAATTCTCTATGAGGTCAAATAGAGGACAATGATATAGGACAAATCTGTCCTGCTGCTTTGAAAGACGTCAATCTTTTTCCTGTAATAAGTTTCCATGTTGAATGTTTAAACAAGACATCAGAGGTCATTGTTTCTTCTTTCAGCAGTTCAGAATTTAGGCATAAAGCACTTTTGTTGAACTTCTATTAGTGTGCACTTATTGCAGTGCAAGGTGGGCACATAAAGCAGACACGATTCAAGGGGCCTTCATTCTTTTACTTGCATACCATGCGACATTATGCTTAAAAATGCTATTTTTAAAAAAGATTCATTTATTTTTGTTGCAAAGTCAGATATACAGAGAGGAGGAGAGACAGACAGAATCATCATTCCATCCGATGATTCACTCACCAAGCAGCCGCAATGGCTGGAGATGAGCCAATTAGAAACCAGGAGCCCAGAGTCTCTTCTGGGTCTTCCATGCAGGTGCTGGGTGCCAAGGTTTTGGCCCATCCTTGACTGCTTTCACAGGCCACATGGGACTTCAGCGAGGACTTTAACTTCTGGGCTATCGTGTCTGGCCCCAAAATGTTATATCTTAAGGGTATTATTCTCTGAACTCTAACAATCTTAACATGAGTATTTTACAATTGCAGAGTGAATGTTCTTTGTTAGAACAAAGCTGACCACTTCTGAGAAGAAGAAGTTAAACGAGCTGGCGAAGCGTTCTTCACAGCTATCCTTATGAGTATCTAAAGTTTAGTAAGGCATTCACATTACTTTACTGGGTATGGTAGGTAAAAAGCATTGGAAAGAAATCTCTTAAATATACCCGAATAATACATCCTACAGGAAAAACTCAAATAAAGAAATGGAACCAATTACAATTGTGTAAGATGAAAATGTTCATATGGTCCTAACAAATCATGCTTTCCCCAGAAAGAATGTAAGAATGGGAATAGGGTGGATGAAAATGACAAATTCTAGTCAATTGCTGAAAAGTTCATGTTCTGCTTCTTGACTCATTTCTACTCTTCAGGTGAAATCCTTTGGGTAAACACGTATATGTATATGCCTAAAAACCTATTCATCGTCGGCTATGCTTTCTGGTGTGTAATTTTCTCTGAGAATGTTACCAAAACAGGAACTTCTTATTGGTTCTTACTATTTGAAGAACTCATTTGTTATAGCACAAAAAGCTAATTTTGATATTTATCAGTTATACCTTTGTCATATTGTCTCACAGTATGTAAGTATGGAAAATTGAAATTTTATTAATCAATGGAGAACAATGTGCAATGAAGGGAAAGGTTAAAAAAGAAAATTATAGATTGAATCTCATTTATTTACTTTTGTGAGCAAGGTTAGATACCCATACACATTCATTTGATTAGTAAAGAAATAAAACTTCACATAGTTAGTTAACAGAACTTTTCCATGAGATCATTGTACTTAATTCAGTAGCATTAGAAGAGAATTTCATTTCTTATTTGTTTTATCCACTCATTTATGGCTCTGTATAGTTGGAGCTTCTGTGAGCTCTCTTACCAGTTTACGGTGTTACAATTTTTTTTTCAGCAGAACATTGTCCATAAGTGTATGAGTCAAAATAGCCGCAGCAGTTTTACAAGGCCCCAAAGTACATATTTCCCAGTGTGTTTCTCCTTATACTATTAAGAATGATGAAGTAGTCAATAGTTTGATCTCCTAGGTAACAAGTTGGATAGGCTTACCAGGAAAGTACATAGTGTAAGTGGTAATATCTATGTGATTCTTGTTTCCCCAGAACAAGCTAACTTCTTTTATCTTCAAACAACCTTTTTCTGAAAAATGTTCTTAAGACCAGATTCCTCTGTGGTCTTTTTCTGCAATCTTCTGTGTGTGGGGTTTTTTTTTTTTGCCGTTTTATTTTTTAGAGTATTAATTAATAAAACAACATATAAATAATTAATGAGCACACATAAATTTAACAATCTGTAACATTCTTGCATATTCACTTCATATGTAAATATTCTCTGAACATGTAGATTTTTTTCATGAAAGCAGGGATATTGATATCATCTAATGTTTGATTCTTGACAAGGATAATAAAGTGTGGAATGAAGGGTGTATTATTATGTTAGGAGAATAATTCAGTGAAGACAACTTTTACAAATATCTATATGTTAAATATTTTGGCATCCACAAAAATTTTTAAATCTACCTATCCCTATTAACTACCACATATGAGAAAGAAATTGTTTCTGTCTATCTTTTGCTTCCCTCTGGCATGCACAGAAATGCTAAAATGATATCTGAGGTGTGGAATAACATTTCTAGTGTTTGCATTGTAGTGGCTTGTCACAATGGAGTGTGGTCACCCCAGAGATAATTCTGTCAGGTCACATGTGCAGATCATAAAGTCAAAGTGAACTTGTCATAGTTAATTACTATCAAATGATCTTCACAGTTTATGTTGGTTAGCTGGGAAAATGACCTGCTAGCATCAATGCAATTATTCTTGTCACACACTCAGAATCAGGTCTGCATCAAGCATTTTGCTGAGTAGAATTTGATGTAATTTTCAAGGAAGGAACATTTTAAAGTATATGACCATTTAGTCTAGCTTCGCCAAAAATTGCAACGATGGAATCTATAATGTGGTTATTTCATGATGCATTCTGAAGATAATAAGTGAGGAAAATGTATTTGTTTATTATGATTTTTATTTGAGACAATAGACCTTTAGAATTACATTGCTCCGTCTGCATCATTATACTGCTCAAGTGAAAGCTAATATTGCTTTCTCAGTTCTTAAATATTCATATGATAGTTCCCTCAGCTAAGCTTATCTATGCAAGATCTTTTCTACACACACTGTCTTCTCTACAATCTTTATAAAGATTTTGAAAAAATGTTGGAGTAAAGAACTATCGGAGCTGGGTTATATTTGAGAGAAAAATATTATGGAGATATAAAGCATTGTTATGAACAGATTAACCATAAATTGGAAGTAAGGAAGACTTATGTTTTTCACTGTTTTTTATATAAATGTGAAGCAGATTATAATAAACCAGAGGAAATGAAAGCATTGACGATAGAGCTGGGCATGCAGATCGTTGGTGATGGCCAAGGTTACCTGCAGTTTATTGATGGATTGCATATAAAGCATTAACCAAAAAAAGGGTACAAAAAACTGAAATCCTATTTTATTTCAGAAAGTATGACATAATGTGTTCCATTAGAATCTGACTTCAAATGTGTTTCATTTAAACAAGTCTTTCCAAGTTATCCAGATAGGTACTGTTAGATAGCATGCTGAAGCAAGCAAAGTTCCTTGATAGACAGATAAAAAGTGTTTCCTGAAAGGATTCCCAATATAATAAGTGGCTTGCTGTAGGATAAAATGAAAATGAGTTAGAATGTATCTATATAGATCTCTCTATTACATTATTAATTCAAAAGAAATTCTTGATGAATTGCTAGCTGATACAGCCATTTTGTGACATCAAATGCACTCTTTAATTAGATTAGAAGATAACAAGTAGTTTAATGTTTTCTTGAAAAGCTTTAGTTTCTTTCCTTCTTTCCTATTTTTGTTTCCAGATCTTAAATTTAAAATACTGTGTGCCTTACACTTCAAAGTCAATACCTTAACTAGAAATTATCCTAAATATAAGAGAGTTTAATTCTAAGGTGATTAGTATATGTTCCTGGAAGTTTAAAAATCACATTTGAAGATATAAGGCATAATGATAATAATTAGGAACTAGGTCTTTGAACTGTTGGTTTCACAATGAACAAGGAGGAGGGCTACAGGAGGTTGTGGAACCTCTTCAAGAGTCAATTCTTTCCACTGTAAATGGAAAGCATAATTCTTACTTTAGAGCATTTTGATGGGGCTTAAATTAGCACTGGACAGAGTAAGTTAAGAGTACCGAGGCAGTAAGCTCCATCTAAAGAAGAGGAATGGGGGGAGCTGAGTGACAGGTTTGTCAGCAGAAAATAGATATTCCATTGTATAATGAAACATAAAGACTTTCAAAATTTGATGGTGAAGTGTATGCTATGAAAAACAGTGGATTATTCCAAAATGATTTTATACCAAAATATTCCAACCTGTGATTCAGTTTTCCATGTGCCTTTGAAGAACCTGTGTATGTAACTGGCATTACAAGCAAGTTGCTTCATCCGCTTCTCCGTTTAGGTGAGTGTAATCAATTAACAATGTCATGATCACACAACTTCCCCCTCTGATTTATTACTATTTCACAACATTATATGGAGGATTGCAGGTTAGGAAAACATGGAAGCATAGTCTGCTGATGCTGTATGTGTGAGCTGACTCATGACTGAGACTGCCCTTGCAAAAGACTGAGCTTGTGTTGGAGGCTGACATAGATAACCCTAACACCTGGACAGCAGTCAGTGCAAAATACACACACATCATATGGCTGACATCCTATTTTCTCATTTTGCATGCTTTAGTGTCATTCTTGCTGAGAAAAAGAGATGAAAGGAAATGACTATGGCAATTATTTACCGGTATTTTCTATTTCCACAAAGTGAAAATAAGTTAAAATTTGTAAAGGAATTGCTTTGGTTTGGTTAACAAACAAAAATAAGTGAAAAAAAAAAAGTCCTAAATCAAGAAACATTCAATATTTTAAATTCATTATTCATTTTCCATATACAAATCAGTTTTTCAATACAAATTCAGAATTATGGATTAGTTTATGTCTACCATCGTTTCTAGATCCAAAATTCCAGCAAACTCTGGCTGTGGCACAGCCAAAAGTATCATTGCCTAATCCAGGTCTTTAGCTATGGCTTTACTACTCATCTTTTAAAAACACTTTGAAATATGACTATTCTTTCTATTGAAGGAAAAAAATTAAGACAGATGAACCCAACCCACAAAATATAGCCTACTGGCAGACGTTCCAGAAGAAATGTTTGTTCCCGACCACATCATGCATTTGAGATTATTTTATCTGCTGGATGATCTTAAATCTGAAATTGTTAGATCATATACCATGAATCAAAATGACACTTAACTCAGAGTCTCATAACAATGCAATGTTTACATATTTTTTCTGAAATTTTAACTGGAAAAAATCTGGAAATCTCATGAAAAATGGTTTTCTCTTTGTTGGTTTTTCAAGTTCGTAAAACAGCAATAAAACGAAGTCAATGAAAAACAGCCCTTGGCCGGAAACTTTTCACAGCTTCCTAACTTCAGTTGGTTCAAAAGCTTGTCTTACACAATTGTGGAAATGGTGACTCTGGTTTTAGACTAATCGAGATGTGTAGAGAGTCTAGAAAGAGTGAAGTTACTCATCAACTGTTTTTGAACATTCATGTGGTTTAGGATTCAGTTCACCTGGTGAGGAAAATAAGGTATGGTTGGATTTTGTGTAATCTTAATTCATACACCATAATAGAATTCAAGTTATTTGTCTCTGAAATGTATCTGCTTTTGCATGTATTTCTTTTCTTCAGAAAGTGAGATAGAGAATAAGTTTCATATATCAACATTTAACATAGAAATTAATTAAATTTTTAAACTGCTTAAATGGTCTTCACTTGAGAAAGTTGTCTAACTTATTATCAAATACTTCTAGGGAAAAACAAAAGCAGTGCATTTTCTCCAGGAATTTGGTAAAATATAGTGTAGTCACATTAAGACAAGTTCATTTATTTTCTCAAAGAAAAAAAAACTGTTAGGAAATAATAACAGGTGTTGGGCTAGGTAAAAATCTTTTTTGATTATCAAAATGATGAGGAGGGATTTAAATGGAAAAACGTTAAGTGCTGGAAGTGTTGGAAGAGCAGGTTAAGATTACAATTGGAAACCGCAAGGGAAAGGAGGAGGTAAACTCTTTAACATAAATCATCTAGATACTTAATTTGAAATCAAACATAAACCTGAACATGTGACATATAATCTGACTAAATACACCTGGGTTTTATTAAGATGGTGTGAGCCAAAGACCACAATGTTTTAGACAAGCTTGAGCAGATTCTTTGCTGAAGAGAAAAACAAACGCACCATATGTCTTGCTTTTGGAAAATAAAATCCCAAACCCCAACACACCAACTTCAACTAATGCACTAATCTTACAAATATGTGCAGTGTGTTTGGAACTTAGTATAGCATTATTAAGCAGCATGAATTTTGAAATTGACATAGTCTAAATAGCAAACCCTGTCAGTCCCACCTGCATAGATTCTACACAGATTTCTTCTTAACACCTTGTATCATTATCTGTAAACTGGTCACTAGAATACCACTGAAGACCTAAAAAAAATAGAACACATTTTTGTAAAAGTGTTTAATAAGACCTTAGTAAAGTCTATTTTTATATTTTATTATAGCTTGAATGCCAACAGCGCAGCTCAGATTGTTTTAATTCATAAAATATTTAAGGAAAACAGAGTCATGGTTATGGTTAATATCCACTATACATAACCTAACAAACACACGCTTACAACTCTATAAAATGCTTTCATGATAAGTTTTGGTAAAGCTTAATAACTATCATACCAATAAAATTATTTAAGTACATGGTTAAAATATGACTTGCCTGGAGTTACGTATTGGTTATGATTTTATCCCACTTCTCTTCTTTGCTCTCACTCTTCTCTGCCCTCTTCTTTCTCTGTCTCCTTTTCCTGCTGTTCTGAAGTATTTAGAAGTGTATTGGCAACACATCACACATTCAAAACTGTAGCTAATTTTCAAATCTGATTATTTGTCATCATTTGTAGCTTTTTCCTAGTCCAGCATCCAAATATGGCTCATGCATTATACTCCATTTTTATGTCTCATCGGGAACAGGTCCTGCCTTTTTAAAAGTTTACATCTTTATGTACTTTAAAATCTTTGAATAGCACAGGCCATTTATTTTCTAGAATGTCCCTCAATTCATATTCTTTCTCATTTGTCATAACAAAATTCTGCTCATGAATACTTTGATATAAATACTATTGAAATAATGTCATAGGTTCCTCGGGAACTTGTGTTAACACAATATTGATCATGTTGGGCTTAATTATTTCTCCATGAGTCGTAACTGTAATTGATGAGGAGATGCTTTGACACCACATTCCTGTGAGAGCGCCAGGCCTCTTCTTCAGTGTCAATCCCTTTCAGGTAGGAAACAGCCAGTTGTAACAAGAATGCTTCTAAATGAGTTTGGAAAAAGTTCTCTGTGCCCTATACTCTATGACTGTTGCTGTCAGATCAAATTCTTCAACTTTCTCCATGTGCCAGGTGATATCTAATTTCCCAATTTGCCTCAGTAAGAACACTTTTAGGTCTGTTCAACTAAAATTCCCACTTTTTATGACCCTTAATATTTCCTCTTTGCAAACTTTTATTCCCTAATCTTACTCTTTCAAGGCTATGAATCTGTATTATCCATCTGTATTCATAACTGAGAATAGTTTTATACTGAGGTAGTTTCACCGCTACTGCAATAGTTGAAGAATGAAAATTGTCACTTTCTTGCACAACTCTGTTTTCTTTGTTAATATGCAAGCAAATATACTATTCTGCATAATTCTAACTGCTTATGGGTTTGTTTGTGTTCCTTATTGATTATTTAATTCTTTAGGGATCAAGGCATTAACATAATTTTAGATCACTTAGCTCAGGGACCAAATAATAGTGAACAAATAAACTTTCTGTTGGCAAAATAGCTAAATCTTGACCTCAACCTTGTGCATTCTTCATTTACATTTTCCAGTTATGTTCTTTTTTTTTTTTTTTTTTTGCAGTAGTGGGGAAGAAAAACAGTGGTTAAATAAAATGGAGAAGTTTCTGCTGGAGTCATTTTCCGTTGAAGTGAATTCTGTTCCTATACAAATGCTGCTCCTTTCTACTTCCCCACTTCCATCTTTTTGTGAAAGGAATGAATTGTTAGCAACTTTGAAGTGAAGCTGGGCACATTCTTCCTTTTATCTCCTTTGTATCCCATCTCATTTCTTGAGAGTAATCTGCTTTCCTGAAGCAGACCTTTTTACTTTGCAACTCAGCACTGTGAGTTTTACAAAGGCAGTCACCAAACACATACCAAAGATGTGCACTTCCACAGAACAGTAAGAGAAGAAAAGCAATGTGCTAGAAAGTCCTTGGTTGGTACACACCTAAACCACATTCTCTAATATTATGTTTGTTAGCAATAAAATGTCACTATGATTTCTCTCTGATAAACATGAATCAATAAAAAAAGTAAATGATATGAGCTGAAAATGAATAGCACTACTCATAATTAGAAAATGCAAAGTGAAAGTATAAATACCACGCAATCATGTAATCCACACGAATTTGTAAAATATAATTGAAACTTTTAGGTACCACTGATGGTAGTATAAAGTGGTATAATCACTATATCTGTCAAATAATGCATGGTAAGGTTGGAAATTCACATACACTATACTACAGTAGTTTTATTTCTGGTTATATCATTGTTATACCTCTTTACACAATCTCTAAGAAACATACACAAGTTTTTCTCTTATGATATTTTGTGATGGGCTAGGTAGGCACTATTCACTTTAGTGAGCCACTTTCCTCTGCATATTCTAAGCGGTAAATATTGGGTGGAATTCTGTGAGTAAAAATGGTTCATTAACTTAGAACTTCAAAATTGCAAAGAAAATGACCATCATACAGTAAAAAGGATAAAGATACTTGTCTTAGTAATCCAACTGAGAACACAAACTACAGCCACAAAAAATCAACATGAAAAAGTATCAATATTGTAACATTGGTTGAAAAATCAAATTGTAACAAAATTCCATTCATACAAAATCCATGTGTGTGAATGGCATGTCTTAGTATTACTGGTAGAGATCTAGCTAATGAAACAATAAGAAAATATTAATATAAGAGTTATAATTTTTAGTTTATATAGATAAAATTTTATTACTTTTATTATTTTCCATGATATGGTTATAAGCAAAGGGATTCAACCATTGCTCTCATGCCCCCCCATTTTTTCCATATTATTACTACTTCAACAATATTCACAAGTCCAACATTCTGTGATTTAAGTGTATCATGACATCATAGGTATCGACAATGGTAGATAGTCTAGCATCCTATTGTCAAGGTATATTTAACAGTTTTATTGGGTGTCCTCCTTTTATTGAAAATTAGAGATGCATATTACCATGTATATTTACTCCAAAGTATGCTAGTCTCCACTATATAATTCATACATAAGAATATATATTTACTTACATATCTACTTACATGTCTATTTATCTTTTATTTTGCAATGAGGTTGCCTTATATAAGAGAGAACATTACAATATTTGTCCTTTGGGTTTGGCATATTTCACTGGTGTATAGTTGGAACAATTTGGTTGTACATGGTAGAATTTTGTTCTTTTTAATGGCTGAGTAGTAGTCCATGGAGTAACTGCACCACAGCTTTTTTATCCATTCCTTTACGCCAGAGATCCACTTCCACTGACTTCAGAGCTCACAAAGAATGTGTGGAATCAGTGACCAGAAAGACGAGATTTCTATGATGACTTGTTGCTCATCATGGAGAACTCAAAAAGCTGCCTCCTTTATACAGAAATCATTACAAGCTTTTATGCAAACATCCAATTATTTCATTTTTACTTCATGGTTAAAAGAATGATTACAAAGATAATTTTAAAAATCATAATCATTTTACTTCAAAGAAAGCCTTCTCAGCAAGCCATTACTCATTCCAACTGCAGTTACTCGGAAGAAGCCAGGAACTCCTCAGTTGGCAGCATATGCGGTTGCACAGTAATAGGTGGCTTATTTACATCCAAAGTCGATTTTCATTAAACCTAAGCTAATATTACCTAAAAAATAAAGACTATAACATTAAAAAGTTTATAAATGAAAGGAATTTATAAAGGCATATGTTATAAATTCTTATTCAATTTCAAAATCAATCATACACTAACTACCATCACCTTCACCTAGTATTGATTCAATTTTGTCTGTTGTGCTTATGGCTGAAGGGCAGTGAGAAGGATCAGGATGGCTAAGCCTCTCTATGAATGGAGTGTATTCACAAGAGACTTCATTTTATCTTTTCTTTCCCTAAATATAAGTGCCAATATAAGGTAGAAGTTTCAAACCATTTTCCTCTAGGGGCTCACAATGTCTACCTCTCTTTCAGAAGCCCCATATACTTTCTGCCTTACACAATGGGAAACCAAAATGACTGTGTCATTCCATGTATTACAGCAGTTCAAGGCTACCCGGTAAATACTCTTTTTACTTCCACAATTGCCATCTGTTTCTAAGATATTATCAAGCCATTTCTTAAGGAGAATGTAAAGATTCTTATGGTAATTTCTAAGACAAAGGTGTGCATATAATAAGGTCTGGGAACAATATGGGCTCAGTTGCCCTATTGTATGCTTTTGGCTGTGTCTCATTGTCTTAAGTTGCTAAAGACACTTTTACCATATCATGATTGACAAACTCAATTTCAGGTATTATATCATTTGCAGAAATACTTTCACATTTGCAGATAAATAATAACACCCTCAAGAGTATTCCAAGAAATATGAAAGAGGTGATCAAGTGTCCATACAATGGAGTGAGGTAACAATAAGGTGATTAGAGAGACATTCTGCTCGGCTTTGCCATGCAGCTGGAAACTCCTTGTAGCCTTGCCAACAACAGAGCCATCCTGCATACACCTTTGTGCCATTTCCCCACCTGCATGGCTCACCACACAGCAGATCATTTTTCAGTAGTCTTAGCTCTCCCCATTACAATTCCATAGCCTCTGTACTAGCCTTCATTCCCATCAACAGTTTGGTGGGTACCTTTCTAAGAATGTTGTTGAATTTTGATTGGGATCACAATGAACTTTTATCTTACTTTTGGTAAAATGGACATTTTGATAATGTTGATTTTGCTGATCATCCAGAAACATGGTACATTTCTCCATCTATCCATGTCTTCTATTTCTTTCTTTCTTTTATAATGCTTTGTAACTTTTGTCAAATAAGTCTTCCAAGCTGTTAGTTAGGTTTATTTCTAGGTATTTATGTTCTTTTTTGCTATTTTAAGGGGTCCTGCAGTTGCAAGTTTTTCTCAGCCATGGAGTTATTTATGTGAACTAGGACCATCATTTACATTCAGTGATTTTTAAATGATTTATTTATTGTCTCTTTTTAAAAATATTTATTTATTGTTATTGCAAAGTCAGATATACAGACAGGAAGAGAGACAGAGAGGAAGAACTTCCATCTGATGATTTAATCCTCAAGTGGCCGCAACGGCCGGAGCTTAGCCGATCCGTAGCCAGAAGCGTGGAGCCTCCTCCAGGTCTCCCAAACAGGTGCAGGGTGACCAGGCCATGGGCTGTCTTTGACTGTTTTCCCAAGTCACAAGCAGGGAGCTGGATGGGAAGCTGGGCTGCCAGGATTAGAACCTGCACCCACATGGGATCCTGGCAAGTGCAAGGCTAGAATTTTAGCTGCTAGATTATTGCACTGGGCATTCATTGATTATTTTACACTGTTACCCTGCCTAACCTTATGAGTTCCAAAGGTCTCCTCATTGAGTCTTTTGATTGTCCTATGTATAGAATCAGATCATCTGAATATAGGGATAATTCTTTTTTTTGCCTAGTAACTCCAGTGAGGACTTTCAATGCTGTGTTCAACAGCAGTGGTGAAAGTGGACATCCTTGTCTAGTTCCAGATCTTATTAGAAAAGCTTCCATTTTTTTCCTTATTTAATATGATGCTGTGTTAGGTTTTTTATATATTACTTTGATTGTGTTGTAGACTTTTCTCTCAATGCCAATATTGCTTAGGATGTTTAGCATGGACTGGTGTTAATAAAACGTCCTCTCCACGTGCAGTAACATGGACATATAGTTTTTATTTTTCAGTTCATTGATGTGGTGTATCACATTCACTTATTTCCCAGGAATAAGTCTCACTTGGATTGGGTGACTAACCTTTCTGACTTGTTGCTGAATACTATTGGCTAGTATTTGTTGAGGATTTTGTGTTCATGTTCTTCAGGGATATAGGTCCATCATTCTCTTCCTCTATTGCATCTCTTTCTGGCTTTGGTGCTAAGTTGAGGTATTTTTTCAGAATTAGAAAGGATTGCCTCCTATTCCATTGTTTTGAATGACTCGTGGAAGATTGGTGTAAATTCTTCTTGAAGCTAA
Organism: Ochotona curzoniae; assembly: GCF_017591425.1. NCBI lineage: Eukaryota > Metazoa > Chordata > Mammalia > Lagomorpha > Ochotonidae > Ochotona > Ochotona curzoniae. The sequence goes on from NW_024467119.1 coordinate 43,561,959, forward strand.
ATTAATTATGGATTAAATAAGAAATTTTAAAGGTAGGTTATATATTCTTTAACCTTTAGTATGATGAAATCATACTCCATAAGTATATCAAAAATTTGAAAGATTACTAAATTGATAGCTAGAAAAAACTTAGCTTTAAATGTTTATATAAGAAAAAGGCAAGTGATCTAATATAAATAAACTATATTCATTTTAAAAATTAAAAAATTTAAAAAGAAACAGTGAATATGTATTCAGAAATCAATTAAATAGTAGGCAAGGAATTAGCAAGAAATTAACTGTCAATAAAATCATTAGGGAGTAAGTAGAACAATGAAGACAGTGGGAAAAGACATGTCAGAAATGAACATTGGGATATAACAAAGCTCTTATAATTGGATAATAAAAGAGCATTATGAAAATTTGTATTAATGAATTGGTCACCTGGAAGAAATGAATATGTTCTTTCAAAAACTTAGCAAAAGTGACTGAAATAAAAACTATCTGAATACTCCTCACCCACAGAAGTTTATAATTAAAATTATTCCACAAAGAAACTTCCAGGCTCAAATAATATTATTGGTAGATTATAATAAATATTTAAGGAAAAGTTTATGAAGTTGACCCAACAGGGAAACTATGACATTTCCAGCTTAGCCAATATGACTAGTATAACTAGTATATCAAAACAAGACAAAGAGAATATAAGAAATCACTAGATTGGCATTCCTTATGAGCAAAAACATCACTTAAAAAAAATACAATTGTTGTAAGTGATGTTTATTCAGGGATGCAATGTTAACTTGACCATTGGAAACCAGTCAATATACTTTATCACATTATCAGATTAAACAAGACACTCATGTTGTTAAATGTGTAAAGAAAGACACTGGAAAAAAATTCAACACCCCACTATAATAAAGCAAGTAAAGAGGAAGCATCCATAATTTAGGGCATCTGCAAAACATGTACAACCAGTGTCAAGTGGTTTTGAATATCTTAAAGGGTATTTTTATATAGAGGTTCCTCACAGGTTTATTTTCCTGGCAGATTCAACCTTGCTAAATTCCAACAGCTAGATTTTTTCATGAGAGGGAGCTCATGCTTTTAGGCCCATCAATGTCTGCCCCATTTCTTCATTAATCCTCCGTTACCATGCTAAAGGACTGGAGGCTTAGTATATTTCGATTTAAAATGAGGAACTTTGAGAACTAGGGCATTTAAATGTTTTCTAAAAACAAAAACAAATGCACTGAGAATAGTTTGAGCTATGTTAAGTCATGTGACGGAGGGATGAATAGAAGCAAAATTTATTTTAAAGCATTCAATTGAATGAAAAGATATGTTAAAAAAAAAACTAGATGTAAAGAACAGCTTCCTTACTTTCCTCCCAAGAAGACCAAGACTCAACTTTGAAAGTTATTTAACTTTTTGTTTTATTTGCTTATGTGTTTCTAAGTAATATATTTACAATGTTATTGGTTAGATTTTAAATTAAATGATCTACTTTCTGTCTGTTGAAGTGGATCAGAGCTTAGAAAACATTCTAATTCCTTAATCTTTCAAGAATTTCTCATATTAGTACTTATTGTTTGTGCTAAGACTAAACAGATTTCATAGCTAAGCCACATTATGCATTGCTATTGTATTTTCTCTGTATTGCAATTTGTTCTGCTTGAAGTTCATCATTATTTTTTTTTACTTGATTTTCTTTTTCTGGAGCTAGTACTAATTCTCATATAATTCTATAGATCCATTAAAACTCCTCACACAGTCACACAATCAGGTACTCCATCAATTTTATTTCACAATAAACAAGATTAAAGTTGTAAAGAAAACCTATCAGGATGACATGAGACAATACTCTTTCTGTTTTGTTTTTTCTTTATACACTTGAAAGTCTAACATTATGGAAAGTGAAATGAATTTTGGATAAATTTAGATGCCTTCTTGAAACACGGACTTTTTAAAAAAAATTATAGAATTGAAAGTTTGGATGAAATTCTTAATGTCAAAAACTTGCATTTAAAATATATGTATGTGAGTCCAGCATAGTGGTATATGAGGTTAAGCTGCTACCTGGGCAATTAACACCCTTTATGGGGGTCAGTTTCAGTCCTGGCTACTTCTCTTCGGATCCCGCCCCCTACTAATGTCGCTGAGAAGGCAACCACAGATGGCCCAAAAGCTCCAACCCTTTCCTGCACGTGCAGACTCAAAAGAAAGGTTTTGAAGGCACAGCATTTGACAGGATGTCTGGACTCTAATTCTGTGAAAAAACGTTTTTCAATCTTCTTCACACGCTTCTGTGTGTGAAACAGGTTCCTTCCATTCTAAAACATCACAATTTATTGACATTTCTCTTTGAGCATTTAGATTTCACCTTTCCGTGATGTGTCAATTCCCATAAGCATTCATCATCTTGCTCTGTGGCTAACAAACATTTCATGATTTTTCTCATCTACTGGTATTTCCCAATTTTCCCTCATTGTTCCTGTGAATTTAGTGCAGTTAACCTGGCATAATTTAGTGCAGTTTGGAAAGAGATTTCAGAATTAGTGCATACATTCGATCTACTATGCTTCAGAAAAAGTTTCAAAAATTGTTTTCAGTTTTTTGTTCTATAGGTGTTATTAAACTAATATTCAATTAGCTACTTATAGATCAGAGTTGTTACCATAGATGATATTTGATTTTCCATTTTTAGCAGACTTAGGAGAAATATGAACATTAAAAAAGCCAGGGCCTCAGACAGTCATTGTTTAAATATAGTAAATGTAATTAAGTAAAATTCATGTTTTCTAAGTGAAACTCATTGTTACCCATTCTTTTAAGAAAATCTTTAGGACCTGGCACCATGGCCTAGCAGCTAAAGTCCTCGCCCTGAATGCACCAGGGTCCCATGTGGGCACTGGTTCTAGTCCTGGAACCTCCACTTCCCGTCCAGCTCCCTGCCTATGGCCTGGGAAAGCAGTCGAGGATGGCCCAAAGCCTTGGGACACTGCACCCGCATGGGACACCTGGAGGAGGTTCCTGGCTCCTGGCTTCAGATAGGCTCAGCTCCAGCCATTGCAGTAACCTGGGGAGTGAATCATCGGAGGGAAGATCTTTCTCTCTGTCTCTCCTCCTCTCTGTATATATGACTTTCCAATAAAAATAAATAAATCTTATAGAAAAAGAAAATCTTTGCATTTCTCATATGGCAAAATTACATAAGCACATTTACTTTATTTTTTCTGGGAACATTTCTAAAGAGAGTAGTATTGATGCTTCTGGACCAACAGAATAAAATGGAAATGGCTTGTAATTACATGGTATGTTTTGCTTATTTGGAAGCCTTTTTTGTCTTTCCATTTTGGGACAATGCTTATTAATGTGAGAATCTCTATTCAATTTGATTCTAAAACCCGACACTATAACCCCAACTTCCTTGCACTTTACAACGGCTATTTCAAGATTTTGACATAAGAAGGAAATTATTAGTTCCATTGTTATCCCGCAAATCAATTTTATTCACTTAAAGTCTGTTTGGGGAAAACTGCTTTGGCACACATTTAAGCATTGCAAAGATGGTAGGAAGCAAAACAGATTAAGTAAAGCAGTTGTTGGGAGAGCCAAATAGTCCTTAAGGCACAGAGTAAATGGAAGAGATGTAGGTAGGTGGGCTGTTTGCAACTAATAGGAGACAATAGTCGAAGGGGGAGGGTAGAAGCATTTGGTTCATTGACAAAATAAACCTTAATTTATTACCAATAATTTTCCTTTGTTCCATTGTGATTCTTTAATCTACTTAATCTATGATATAATCAAGTTTAATTATTAAATATTATAGTTGAGTGTAAACAGTTGAAGTTCAGCTCTCATATCTAAAAGCTCTTTTTGTAATCTTGTTTCATTTCAGATCTGCAGATTTCTTTATCTTTGTTGCAGAAGTTTACAAATACCTCTGGCCAACCAAAATGCCCATTCACTTAAGTTTCCTTTAATAAATAATCTGATGGCAAGGTGACAAAAAAAAAACATTGACACCTTGAGGGAAGAGTGTATTTTTCATTCTCACTCTACTCATGGATTTTGCCAGGTGGTTAAGTGCTGGCCCACTGGTTTTAAATGGAAGAGCTTTTATTTTTGTTTAATCTTGATAACTCATTTATAGATGAGCAAGGCTGGTGATGGTGCTGGTATCTCAGAGGCAAGGCATGATCCAAATGGTGTGAGGTGCACAGGTGGAGGAGTCCCTGGCAGCCTCCCAGGATTTCCTTTGCTCTGACTTGTCTATTTTGGACAAACATTGTGTGAAGAAGGTTCCGAATATAAATCACTCCGTGTCGAAGTGGTCATATCCAGGTAAATTTAATTCTGAAAGGATGTAAAACTAAACTCATTTTATTCTTGGAAAAATCTAATAAAAAGAGAAATTGTACATTTATTTATACGCAGTGAACTGTTATGCAAACTAGGAAATTTATCCCCGTTGAAAACAATTCTGTAAGAAATCGTTCTAAGCTTTCAACTTTAAGTAGGAGCATTTCTGACATAGTCAAAATATGGCAGGCAAAAATGGGAAGAAGAAATGAGAAGGAAGAGAGAGAAGGGAATCTGGGATCTCTATACCTACAAAGCTGTATCACAGAAAATAATAAAACATGAGTAATAAAGAGAAAAAGTTAATGATAAAATTTAGAAATTATTTATTCTATTAAAATTATTTATTTAGTGCATAAACCTATAAAAATATATTTAAAGAGAATGCTATTGCTCTACTCTGATAAGATTTTGAAGCTGAGGTGAATAGCCGGCACTTGTACAGGATGGACACTATTAAGTATCCTATTACAGGCACATGCAAAGCCTGGCAGAATGAGAATTAGATATGAAGTGAAACATAGTGTTAGATCAAGGAAAGTGACAAGACAAAGCTTAAAAACCACGTGTTGGGATTTAATGACACTTGTTGTTTAGCTGATTGATATATATTCACTTAACTTTGGTGAGAATCATTTTGATGGCACTATGAAAAACTGCAGGTGAGAAGGCAGGGAATCCAGACTTGCTGGAGGAAGTGGTATGAGCAACATGAATGGGGAATACAGAACAGAGTACAGGAGAGTTGATTTGTAGTCTTGTAGACAAAAAAGCTTAAAAACCAGCTCTGGACACTGCTCAGTGGCCTAGTGGCTAAAGTATCCACCTTGCACTCCTGTGGGTCTCATATGGGTGCTGGCTCATATGGGTGCTGGCTCGTATGGGTGCTGGCTCATATGGGTGCTGGCTCCAGTCCCGGTGGCTCTGCTTCCCTTCCAGTTCCCTGCTTGTGGCCTGGGAAAGCAATCAAAGATGGCCCAAAGCCTTGAGACCCTTCACCAGTGTGGGAGACCTGAAGGAGGCTCCTGGATTCTACTTTGGATCAGCTCAGTTCTAGCCATTTCAGCTGCTTGGGGAATGAACCAGCAGATGGAAGATTGTTCTTTCTGTCCTCTCTGCAAATCTGACTTTCCAATAAAAATAAATAAATATTTTTTTAAAAAAATGGCTCCAAGGAGAATACACTCTTCAGAGTTGCAATGGCCAAGGGCAAAAGCAGCAGCACAGGCATAATAAATGATTGAGGCAACTGAAGCATGATGTTTCTCCGGCCTTACTGCCCTTCCACGCCCAACTTGCCACACAGGACAGAAGACTATGTCTACCTCATTATTGAGGAGGAGGAACTGCCAGATTTAAAAAAAAAATTTAAATCATTGCTAAATTAATTAAACAAGAAGCACAAACAGGAGTTCAAGGAGTTTAAGAAATATATTAAACAGGAAAAGCAACATTGAAAAAAATCAAGTAGAATTATTAGAAATAAAAAACACAATATAGCAAATTACAAATTCACTGGAAAGCCTCAATAGTAGAGTGAGACAGAAAAAAAGAATCTCAGAATTGGAAGACACCTCCATCGATAAGGCTAAAACATTCCCCAAACTGGTAGAACTGTGTCAAGCTTTGACGAGCATTCAGGAATTAAGGGCTACCACCAAAAGAATAAACAGGAGTTATGGGAGTTCCTGAAAGTGCAGAAATAGAAATGAGGTTAAAAAATGCATTTAATGAAATTATAATTGAGAACCTCCTTAATATGGAGAATAATTGGGAATCAAAATACAGATGGAGCATGGAACTCCTAATGCAGTCAATGCAGTCTATCAAAAATGACCCTTAGCATGACACGTCATAATCAAGCTCTCTTTGATTATTAGGAGTTGTTTTTATTTGTTTTACATTACAGACTTATGGACTCAATTAAAAAATATTCTGTAATGAGTTGCATCAAGCTCTGGTGAGCTCATGGACGCAGAGAAGATAAAGTTATAAGATTGACCTGAAACCTGGTGAATTTTTTAAAAATAATGTTCATATATATTCAGTCTCCTTTTCACTACCCTCATTGGCTCAAACCTTAATAATGCCATCACAAACTCAGTACTTGTAACTGTTTCTTATCTGATTCTCTATTACATTTTACTGCCTCAATACTTTTACATTATCAAATTATTGATGCTCTCAACTCATTCACCTCCTTAAAAGTGAACCTTGATTCTCAATTTCCTAAAAGATAAAGCCACATTGTTACGTACATCGAGGACTTTTCAAAATCTTGTATCTTTTAATATTTACTATGTCCAGATCTGTTCCCCGAGGCACTAAATCATCACTGATACTTACCAATACTTGGCCTTCCATTTGTTTTCTATTTTTGATTTATTTTCTTCTAGCTGTGTTGTTTTGATCATCTCTTTATTTTTTCTGGGTTGTTCCTTCTACTGTCTAAAAACTTGAGTTTCTAGTTTAGAATATTTCCTGATTTACATTTTTTTACTTAGTATATTGATTCTCAGTAGCAGAAGGTGAGAGGATATTTATAGTCCCTGAAACTTCAAAATAGACTATAGGCACCAGGACTGTGGTACAGTGGGTTAATGCACCTCCTGTGAGCCTGGCATTCCACGTGGGCATAAACTCAATCCTGAGCTGTTCTAACTTCCATCCAGCTCCCTTTCAATGTGCCTGGGAAAGCAATAGAGGTTGGTCCAAGTACTTGGGCACCTACATCCATGTGGAAGACCCAGAAAAATTTCCTGGCCCCAGCTTCTACTGGCTTCTTGACGTCCCACTTGTCAAACTCAGGGCATTGCAGGCATTTGGGGAGTGGACCAGTGGATAGAAAACCTCTGTAAATACCTTTCAAATAAAGAAATAAATTCTAAAACCAAAATACACTACATTCTCTTGTTCATTTTTCCCTGTGACTTAATGGTACAATATTTTGGCAGGGCACACCTCTTTGTAGTGGTTAAATGATATCACTATTTACCCACATGTGTTTTGTCAGAATATGCCAGACTTCCTAAGAAAACTAATTTTCCTAGTTACCTTCATATACTAATTCACAGTAGAGGTGCATTTATATATTTTTTTAACATAAGCTAGTTTTGCGATTCAGGCTCCATTTACAAATATAATGGGGACAGTCCCTTCCATTCTGATAGATAATAATTTAAAAAATGATTTGTACATGTTTGTTTTGAAATCGGGTTCTACTCTAATTTTTAAAACCAGCATTTATTTTTGTTTTTTATTTGTTTTGTTGAAATCCTAGTAGCTTATTCTGAAAAGCCCCATGAACAAAGTATTTTGAGTATATGTATATAAACTAGATTTTATTTGCATATCAGTTGTGCTACTGTTATTTAAATGTGCTTATTTAATATAATTGGTCATAAGCTTATCTAAACACATTTAATAATAACTACTACTATTCATAGGGTCTCTGTATGCACTCAGAAAATATGTTTTATTTAGTCAATGTTATATAAATGATACTCTTTAAAATATAACTTTGGTTTCTCCAACAAGTCAAAGAAAAATGAGAGCCCTCTGGTGGGCAATATGATAAATGATAAGTTCAAAATATCTACAATATTTTCGCTATAGGATTAAAAAATATGAAACCAGCATTGCAAATCTAAACAGAACAGTAACAAGAATAAAATTAACATTAAGATGTTATTTTAACTCCTTAAGTGTAATTTAATGAACTAAAATCCCACAACAAATATCTTAATGCCAAGTAATTCTTCTATTCAAATCCATGAATGAATCCAAATCTGCAAAAAACTCACAAGACAAACAGTAAAAAAAATAGACTTGTCGATAGACTAGTGGTTTCTATTTTAAATTTAGGTGAAATAAATTTATCAAATGACACCCAGAAAAATTATCAAATTGGAAGTTTGGAAATACAAATTATGCAAAGAACAGAACACATTCCTTTTCTTTTTCCTCTTTGAAGAATTAAGCTGTGTTTGCTTAGCTCATACTGTCCTGACAAGTCATGTGGACTAGGTAGCTTGAACAACAGATGTTTATTTCTCCTAATCAGATTGGATGCCTGAGATCAGGTGTCACTGTGGCTGAATCTCAGTAAGCACTCTCTTCCTAGTTTGTCATCATTTTCATCATGTTCTTGTTTGACAATAAAGGGCACAAATCCCAGCATAGGGTTTTAGTCTAACACTATGTGCCTTTCAATGGTCTCAACTGCATAATGGAGACTAGTATACCGGAAAGTGAAGATACACTGCAGTATGCATTTCTATTCCTGAACAAAAGGAGAACCCCCAACAAAACTGTCAATTTTGCCTCTATAATAGGATACTAGGTTTCTAACGTTCCTATATCCACAATGCCATGATACACGTAAACAGCAGAATGTTTGAGATCGAGACGGTTATTGTTACAACTATACTGTTGTAATAATAAGGGGGAAAAATGTAGGGTGGGAGAGAACAGGGAAGGAGGAAGGGGAGGTTTGAGGAAATCCTATATGTATAAAACTGTATTATGCAAAGTAACAATAATAATAATAAATAACTAATAAACATTTCCTTGTTTTTTGATGGTGTTAGTCCGACAATAATTGGATCATGAAAGCCTGAGCAGGATCACTTTGCTGATTGAGTTATTTCTTTTGTAGCCATTTCTGTCTGGCTGATTTACTGTATCTCACCATGTGATACTGTCCACATTTTATAATGTAACCAAAAACCCCTCACTGGATGTTGGTTACAAAGATGGTCTTAGACTTCTGGTCTCCAAACACATGAACTTAGCAAATCTCTCTTTTTGATGAGTACTCAGTCTGTGCTATTCACTCACAGCAACAGAAAATGGAGTAAGATATAATCTCCATTCCTTTTTCCCCAATCTCTGGTCATCACTATTCTGCATGCTACCTATTCTGCATATTTCATATAACCGTAATCACACAGTTTATGAGATTATGGCATTTTATGTTGACCTTCTCTTAAATAATATTTTTTGTTTTGTAATTTTTATTTTTGATTATAATTACTTGGTTGATCAGGGTGGGAAGGATTAAGGGCTAGGGAAAAATGGGTGAAATCATTGTTTCCAAAGTTTCTATTTCTTCTTGTCTCTGGGGGAAGGGAAGAGATAGAGCCGGAAGCCACACCCAACCTCCCAAATGTCCTTGCACCCAGAGATGAGGAACCACAACCAAATATCAACCCAGGGCGCCGATCTAGTGTATGTTCCCAGGGTTCTGCCCAAGTAGTTTGGATAGTTCTGAAATGCTGTCAATTTCACCAGTCCAAGGGTGAGGCAACCCTCCCACTGTCCATTGGCTGGCATAGTCGACCTCAAGCCACCATTCACTCAAATTTTTGCTGTCATCATTTGCTGGGATAATTGTCCAATTTGCTCTGTTCTCCTTCCTCTGCTACAGTACCAAATGGGCTACCATACTTTCCATGTATATCAGGGTCTGCGTCCACTGCTCTGCCTTTTGCACTCGCAGGCAGGCCAGAAGACCAGGGTCAGTTTTAGATTAGTAAACGTAGCATGCAACACACTTTATTCTTTCTTTTGTTTGGAGGATGTTCCAATTTATGTTTGTACTACATCTTTAAAATATATCTGTTGATGAACATTTAGGTTACTTTTATATTTTGATGTTGTGAAGACTACTTTTCTGAACAGTCACATGAATATTAATTTGAGCACTTTTTGTGCGTATGGCAAGGTGGAACTTGTAGGAGGATAATTGATTGAATCTGCAGGATGATGGTTGATTAAGACAGGACATTGGGAGCCTTGCCAGCAGAGAGTCATAGCTAGCTGCAATAGACTCTGAAAGCAGTTGGTGTGGAAATACACAGACCATGGAACTCCTTAATCCTCAGGCCTGGTTGACAAAACCGAGAGGTACTTCCAGGCAGGGGTGGGGGAACTCCAGTAGTCTCAAGTCTACTCCCTCTTACCATTGATATGTAAATTCCTCAAACCCACCTCCTCTATGACTTTATGACTCACAGTATTTGAAAGTCTTATTAATAAACTTCAACATTTTTAATAAACTTCAAAATACAAATTAAGTCTTCTTAATTAACTTCAGCTATCGACATCAGTCAATAGCCCACTTGTATGGTTATTAGCTCAGTGCACCAAGTCCATCACTGCTGGGCAGCAAAAAGAAACTGTTATGTTATATAGTATTTATATATTTAACTTTTTGTGGAACTGACAAGTTTAACTCCTCATTTCTTTATACAGCTCACCAGTAATCTATGTGGATTCCAATTTATAACACTTGTTGTTGCCCATTATTTTGATTTTAGTTCTTTTACTTAAAATTTAAAACTATTGGCATCTCATCATTGCTTTTAATTTACTTCTATGACAGCTAATGATGTTGTACATTTTGTGTGCATATTTATATATTTTTGTCATTTGCACAATGCTTCAGTTGATTGGTTTTGTAGTTGAATTGCTAGGCTTCTTTATATATTATGAGTATGAGGCACTTATCAAATATATTTACACATGTTTTAAATGTCTTTTAAGGTACAAAAAGGTTTTGAATTTTTGATGCAGTTCAGTTCATATACCTTTATTTAATGCTTATGCTTTTGGCTTATGTGTAATTATGTATTGCTAAATAATAAGACTTAGTGACTTACCCTATATTTTCATCTAAGAGTTTAATTACTGAAACCCTTTTGTTTAGATCTTTGATGGTTTTTAAATTTCTGCTTATAGTGTAAGGTGAAAATTCAAATCATTCCTTCACATGTAACTATCCCATTTCCTCACCATCACTTTTTGAACAGAGAATTCTGTTTCATTGAAGTTTTTATGAATTCTTGGAAAATAAGCAACTGATCATAACTGTATGATACTTACAGTGCAAAAATTTTCATCCTGTTGCTTTTTCTATATTTTGAATCCTATTCTAAACAGAGAATATTCTTGATTTGCTTGTTGAATTACTCACTTCTGAATGCAAAGTAACACACTGACTTTATTGTTTTGATCACATATTCCGCAAATTTGCTGAATATATTGCCTGTGGCTGTTTTGCTATGTATAATTAAATTTGTGTATAAATATTTGGAAATCTTTGGACAAGTGGATGTCATTCTGGAGTTTGACTATGATTTTTCCTACGCCAAGGGCAATATACTTCAAATGATTTTGCATTTTATTATAATCATAGAAGAAAATATTTTAAAATTTAATTGTTTTCATTTAGCATTTGATCCTTAATAACCAGAGGAATACCAAATTTATGGTAATTTTATCATTCATTTCTCAGAACAGTATACACACCTCAAGGTTATAATGATCCTTAGTTTTAATCATTTTATAAAGATAAATTTAATAATGAGTTTGCTTTTATTTCACCCAAGCAAAAATTCATATGCAACACATATATAAGCATATGTAACATGGGCATTTTGTACGGTTTTTACACACAAAACGTAAGGAGAGATAAATAAAATTTTTCTAGTCTATGATGAGTATTAATAGAAAAAAATGTGAAATTGAATTGTAGGAACTAAGCACAAAGACTAGCCATGTGATTTAGCGGCTGAGTCTATACTCAGGAAAAGCTGCCAGTTCGCAGCAGGAGGATCCAGAAGATGGGGCTAGGAGGCAAGAACAGATGGAAAGTGACGGTGCTGGAGGTGAGCATCATGAGCACCAGGGGCAAGAAACACTTGGATATTAGTATCCTCAGCTGTACCATTTCACTGTCACTGGCAAAGGGATACTGAAACACGTAAAACAATGATGAAAGTTAAATTAAGATAACCTTCGGAACCCCAATAATACAATTTCTACTACAGGGTCATTAAATGTGTAAACACTAAGATTTCTTCTGATATCCATCTTGAGATCTGATTTCTTTTATAACCCTCACCTATGCTGTGGGAACAGTAGTCTTCTGTTATGTAGCAGAAGATCAAGCTCATGATTATATTACATACTGGGAGTGTGCCATCACAAAACTAAAGGAAAAATTAAAAATTAAGGAGAAATGAGGGAGAGGGGAAGTGTGGGAGGTTTCATTGTGCTCTTAAAGCTGTATTATGAAACAGGTCCTCTTTAAATAAATATATAAGTTACTAACATGCTCATGAATTCTGGGGACTAGAATCTATACTTTGGGTCAGGAGAGTTGTTAATTGGTCTTTTACTTGATCAGAATGATAGAGTTGCAATCACCAAAGTCATAGATTTTATTGTTTGATTAATTTTGCAATCCTTGATTAAACATTTTTTGACATGTAAAAATCATCCCTTATCTTCATATATTCATCAACCCTTATATTTTATCTTTTTGATAATAACCAATCTAACTGGTATGAGATGACGTCTCATTGTGTTTTTGATTTGCATTTCTCTGACAAATAATGATATTAAGCAGTCAATTCCGTGGACCTGTTGGTAGCTTGTATGTCATTATTAACAGATATCTATTTAGATTTACTTTCCATTTTTAAATTATACTATTTGATTTTTTTCTACTCAAATGTATGAGTTCTTTACATATTAACTCCTTATCTGATACATAATTACAAAAATTTTATCCATTTCAGTATGTCATCTCTTCATTTTGCTGATTGTTTATTATGCTATACAGAAATTCTTTAGCTTGAAGTAGTTTGATTGCCATTTTTCTTTTGTTTACTGTTTTGTAGTCTGACCAAAATGCTTTTCCCAAACAAAATGTCTTAACTTGTTTCCTCTATTCTTCCTCTAGTAGTTTCTAATTTTTAGGTTATACATTTAGGATGTTAATATTTAAGCTAACTTGGCTAAAGTTTCTATCATGAGGAGGACTTTAGCCGCTAGGCTACGTGCAGAGTCCTGTCTTTATGACGTTTAAGGCATGTAAGTTCTGTACCTGATTTGTTTAGAGTTCTTATCATGAAGGGATGTTCAATCTGTTGGCTGTTTTCTCTGCATATTCTGAGAAGATTATTTTTTAAAATTTTATTTAACATTTAAGATATCTGTTAATTATGGATGTTTAATTTTCCTTACATCCCTGAGATAAATTCCACTTAATCATTATTACGATCTTTTTCATACAGTGTTAGCTTCAGTGAGGTAGTATTGGTTGTTAAGTTTTTCCTCTATGCTTATTGAGGATATTGGCCAAAAGTCTCATTTTTGTGTTGTGTGCTTGGTTTCGGTATGAGAGTAATGACCTCGTAAAAACATTTTGAAAGTTGTATGCTTTCCATTGCTTTCTAACATTTGAGAATTATTTTAGTTCTTTTACAAATGTTTTCTAGAATTCAGCAGTAACATAATTAGTTCCTGGAATTTTCTCTGATGGGAAGATTTTAAATAGTCTGTCAAGCTCTGTAGTTCGATTATTTAAGTTTACAAATCGCCCTAATTTAATCTTGATAAGTAGTATGTGCACAAGAATTTATCCATTTCTTGTAAGTTTTCTAATTTGTTAGCAGACAATGTTCACAGTTTCTTATGATGCTTGGAAATTCCATATCAGTTACATCTTCTTCCTTTGGAAGGACAATTTTATGTACTTAAAATTTTTTCACTTTTGTTTTTCTAACTAAAATTTGTCAATTTTATCTTTTCAAAAAAAGTAGTTTTCTGTAGATTATTTTCATTATTTTTTAGCTTTAATTTCATTTATTGTTGTGCTTATTATTTCTTAACTATTGCTAATTTGGGTTTGGTTCATTCTTGCACCGATATTATACTGTGAAGCAGATTTTAATTTCTCTATAAGCAAGTTATAGGATAATCCCTGTGACAGTCTATAAGAGTGAGATGAAGAGGAGGTTTTGGTTCAATAGAAACAGGGAAAATGGAGTTCTTGACTGTTAGGGTATTTTTTTTTCCTTTTAACTGATCTTTGTTCTTGGTATAGACTATTCTCAAAAAAATATACCCCGTTTATATAGAGGCTGTTGTTTGATGTACAAAACTAAAATGTAATAGGTTTTGTAATACCAGCTCCTGACAGGCAGGAGTCACTAGTCACTTAGTTTCTCTTAAGAGCTGGTTTTTCAATAACTCAATGATGGACCTGTGACTCTTCATGAAGAATACCCATTATAATACTAGAAGGGAAATCAGCAGGAGAGGTAGGAGACTTGGGGAGGAGGTGGGGAAATCCCAGAGCCCATGCAACTGTATTATAAAATAATACCAATAATTAACAAAAAAATTAGCTTTTCAGACGGTGGATGATGCTTTGATGTAAAGGGGATGATTTTCCCCAAAATGATGCTCCCTCTGTGCTTCTTGACTCAACATATGACCCACCATCCACTATTCTCATCAAATGACAGACCGAAGAGAATCTGATCTTGCACTATGAACCTCCAACATCATGAGCTCTGCCCTCCCTCTTACTTCCCCACCCATTTTTTTTCTTAGCAGTGGCTTTTCTCTGGAATTTGTTAGAGTTGAAATGCTAAACAATATATCCTTCTACTGCATTTGTATTATGTAATTAGTAGATATTATCTCAAAACGGAATAGAATTCAGTAGCCCTCCTTTACAAATTCTAAGATGATTTTTGCTATATTTGTGGACACAGGAACTAGTTAATAAAGATTTTAAGTTAGAAGAGAAGAAATTGATTTTGGATAAGGAATAAAAACATCAACTTTTAATGATAGCTCAGTGCCAGAAACACATGCGAGTGCCAAAAACTAGATTCGCTTCTTTAATATTCTAAGGAATATCATATTCAAAATTTCCCTTCCATATACCCCCCCCATTTACATGGCATAGTTTCTCGTTTACCAGTAGCAGCTTTTCTTTTTCAGTTTATGATGTATGTCTCAAGATTTAAACAATTAAAACAAACACAAACTGCTTTATCTTTCCTTCTTTTTATACAAAAGTAAATATGAGTAGTCATTCTGTATCTTCCTGTTTTTTTTTTTTTTTTAGGAATTTTCTATTTCCACTTCTTTTTTTACATCTATTGAGTCAATAGTGTCTTCTTCCTTAATGTTTTGTAGTGTCAAGTACACTTCTTCCATATGATTTGTCAGATTTAAATGACATCCTCTGAATCCCAGAAATCTGTTAAACTTATTCTGTCAATCAACTGTTTTACTGCCTTCTCTTCCGTTTTTTTGTGGGCTTCATTTTTTAGACAGTGTTTTGACATGAAACATTTATGTCCTACAACTAAGCATATTAAAGATCCATCTCATACCTTGCCTTGTTTCTGCAAGTAGTTACCTTATTTCTATATTAATTGATATCACCTCTACAATTTTGGAGAAGAGATTTTAAAAAGTATGAATTCTTGCACGTTTAAAATTTTATTTTTTAAACTTCAAAGTTAACTGGCTTGTGTACCAAATATTGAATCATGTTTTTTACTTCATTACTTTGTGGAAGTTGCTCTCATAAAATGCTCTCATTTCTCCAGACTCTTCTGTTCCCCTTTAGATTGTTTTTCCCTAATATCCCCATGTTCTTGATTAATATGACCTTTGGATATTTATGCTGGCACAGAATAGATTTTTTTTTTTCAATTTGTAAATGCAAGATTTTCTTTTATTTCACAAAAATACCACTTTCCAATTTCTGTAAAGAATAGGGTTTTTTTGAAAACATTTTTTTAATTTTTATTTATTTATTGGAAAGTCAGATATACAGAGAGGAGGAGAGACAGAGAGCAAGATCTTCTATCCGATGATTCACTCCCCAAGTGAGCGCAATGGCTGATGCTATGCCGGTCCGAAGCCAGGAGCCAGGAACTTCTTCTGGGTCTCCCACAGAGGTGCAGGGTCCCAAAGCTTTGGGCCATCCTCGACTGCTTTCCCAGGCCACAAGCAGAGAGCTGGATGGGAATTGGAGCTAACGGGATTAGAACTGGCACCCATATGGGATCCTGGTGCGTTCAAGGCGAGGACTTTAGCCGCTAGGCCACGCCGCTGGGCCCCCAAAATATTTTAAATGAAAAAATTTCATGTGTTTCACACACACACCTTTAGAACATAATGATACTTCCAAACTTACTCTTCCTTTCTCCCATATTTCCACACATCCTACTCTAAACAATTTATTTTTCTCTTAAACTTTTACAGTAACATAATTTTAGTTGATTTATTTTTTCCCATTTATAATTATTATTACTTTATAATGCAGTTCCAAATGCTCTGAGATTTTCTTGAACCCCTCTGCAAATCCCCTCCCACAAACCTGACCTCCCAATGATTTCCCCTATATTATTACAATAGTATAATTCTTCATAAACAGTCATAAGTCCCTTCTTGTGGGCATGTACAGTGTCAGAGAGTCCAGCATCCTCTTGTCAGGATATAGTTAACAGTTTTGTTGGCAGTTCATCTTTGATCTGGAAATAGAGATACACACTACATTCTGTCCTCACATCTGGATATGTTATAATACATCCCCTTCAATGAAAAATCACAAAACAAAATAAACAGTAGGAAGAAATATAGAAATTTGTAACATCATGGGGTTAAGTAACATACTACTGAATGACTAATGTGTCACTGAAGAAATGAAACTAAAAATGAAGAATGTCAAAATCCATTAGATATAGTATCCACTGATCTTTGTTGGGGAGAAGTATCTCCTGTAGGCAACAGAGAGATGGGTTTGGTTTTGGATCCAGCCGACTAATCTAAAATGTTTGAATGATAGACTTAAGCCATTTACACTCAGTGTTAACGTGAATAGGTGGTAATTTGGTACTGTCATTCAGCAATGGATTGTTCATTGCTTGATTTAGTCTTCTGGTGTCATTTTACTGGGATGTTCTCCACATCTTCCTTTGGTTTTGGTGGGTGCTATTCCTTTTCTTTGTCAAGAGAACATCTTTAAGTATCTTTTGCAGGGTAGGTCTGGAAGAGGCATATCCTCAGAGCTTTTGTTTAGTGTGGAAGAACTTTATTTCACTTTAAAAGACAAAGGAAAACATTGCTGGGTATGTTATTCTGGGATGACAATTTTTTTTTTCTTTGAGAACCTGGAATATGTCACTCCATTCTGGCCTGTAGAGTTTCCCGTGAGAGGTAAGCTATGAGTCTCACTGGGGTTCCTCTCTATGTCAATTGATTTTTTTTTCCACATGCACATTTAAGGGTCTTTTCCTTGTGTTTGACTAAGGAGAGTTTGATTATCATGTGTTGTGGTGAAGATTGCTTTCAGTCAATCCTAATGGGAGTTCCGTGCCTCTCCTGGATGCTTGTTCTAATTCTTCAATATACTTCTCTTCAATGCACTTTAAAAAACTGTATATTTTTAAAATATGTAATAATTAGATCCATGTCTCTGAACTATTTGCATTAACAAAAATAATCACAGACTGTCATAGTCATATATCCATATGAATAAGACTTGCTAATGCTCATTTCAGAGACATGCAATTTTTGTAATAGTTTCCCCATATTTTTTTCACTATCTCCTAGCCTTTTTAGATGAGAACTTCCCCACACATTCCTATGACACTTAGTTTAAATCACCTCTTTCTCACATGAATTTTTCAATCGATTATAGAACGCTTAGCATATTTTATTGGGAAAGTTAACTAATTAATTGAAGTTGATGGAAATATATGATGTGATTTTGAACAAAGCATGGCATTTCTCTTTAGTCATTGTCTTTTATAGATTATTTTCTCACTAAATAAGGAGGAGTTAATGACCTGAGAATGAAGTGTCTTGATTGTATTACATAATTCACTTCAACTTAAACTAATATCATATGTAGAAACAATCTTAGCAAAGTCAGGTACATTCAATGTAATAAAAGAGGGAAAGTGGTTATTTATGAGAGACCTTTCTCTTTCTTGGTGAGCTATGAGAAGCTTTATACTCTGTGTACCAAATATTTTTCCAACTCCAGTAGTTGGATCTCTTGCTAATTAAAAAGTAGTGTCTCTGTGGTTGACTGGTATCCCAGTCATGCAGCAGATGACTCTTACACACAAACAAGTCAGACATTTCACGGAGTAGCAAATTTCATGGCTTTGCCTCTCCTCAATTTTAGACCGTAATATGAGGCTTTTCAGAAAAACTGAAGATAACAGGTGTTGATAGCTCCTCACACCAACAAAAAGCTCTTGGTTGCATATGTTTTACATATTTTAAGTAGCTGTGAAGAAAAGTATTTTGTTTATAAAGATCACTGCACATATGGTCAACAACTGGATTTCACACAGAGGCCTCATCAGTGTAAACAATTATCGAAATAATTAAATTAGCTATTTTGGTCCTCTGTGCTGCTTTGTGAATCAGAACAAGTAATTAATCATTTCCACCACTCTCATTAAGAAAAGCTAATTAAAACTTCAGACTTCTAAGATAAGCACACTATTCTTTTATTTCCTGCATAGCTGCTATATCTATCTATCTATCTATCTATCTGGTATGAAATTATACGCCATATACAATATCATAGATTTAGGCAATCTTTAACATTGCTTAACAAAGTGACTAGATTGCCCATGGTCAACATTTTAGTGCAATATATTAAGGCACCACCTGCATCACTGGCATCCGCTTTGGGAGTGCTGTATGGAGTCCTGGAGGTTTGGCTTTGAATCCTTTTCTCTCTGTCAATGCTCCTGGGAAAGGAGCTTAAGATGGGCTGTTTATGCTCCTAGTTGCTATATGGGAAATCAGTTCTTTGGCACATCCGTTCAAGCTTCTTCTTTAACACTAGCACCACATAATAGAGTGCTAGATCATATTAGGCTGCCCTAACCCTCAACCAGTTTCCTGCTGATGCACCTAGTAAGACAGAGGGGGATGGTCCAAGTATGTGGGCTCTTGCTTTCTTCAGCAGACATCCATATGGGTGTGTTCAGGGTGAGACTAGAGAGATCTGATCTGTGCTTAAGGGTAGGGTAACTGACCACAATGGCACCCATGTTTAACATAGTAAATCTCGGTCATCTTGCTCCAAGAGGATGGCATCCCACCATGCAAAAGGTGCAAGATTCAGTTTCCAGCACTGCCTATTCACTGATGGTCATTGTTCTGTCCCAGCTGCTTCAGAGCATATCCCTTTCAGCACATTTTCCACTATAAGCATATCTTTATCCCCTAGGAATACATCTGCCCCTTTTCTTCTATTATCATCCTATGGTCAACAGCTTGTCTTTTCCCTATTCATCCAGCTATTTACTGCTTGCTGAATTCTTTATTTAATGGAGAGTTACGCTTATGATTAGAAAGTAAACTGAAGAGGGGCATCAGGAGACTTATGGACACAGGAAAGCAGTGGAGACAATGGTGTGGTGTTGCAGTGACCTGATACCACAGTGGCAGGCAGTGAGCAGGAATCTGAGTTCCACCAGCAGCCAGGTGGGATGGAGAGTTCACTGGGAGCTCAGGAGGGGAACCAAATTCGTTTAATTCCACCAAGAGTAGACAGAGCAGGAGATCCCAAATATGCAGTGAAAGAACAGAGTGTTTTTTACAGCCCAAACGCCAACCAGAGCTGCATTTTGTTTAGGGAGGCATTGGCTATGGTGGAATGGTACATGGTGTATACACCATTTAATTTATTTTATTTTTATTGCAAAGTCAGATATACAGAGAGGAGAGACAAAGAGGAAGATTTTCCATAGGATGATTCACTCCCTAAGTGACCGCAATGGCCTGTGCCACGCCAATCTGAAGCCAGCATTCCTCTAGGTCTCCCACGTGGGTGCAGGGTCTCAAGGCTTTGGGCGATCCTTGAGTGCTTTCCCAGGTGACAAGCAGGGAGTTGGACTGAAAGTGGAGCTGCCAGAATTAGAACCAGTACCCATATGGGATCCCGGCGTGTGCAAGGACTTTAGCCGCTAGGCCACCGTGTCAGGCCCCCGTTGTTTATTTTGTTTTGTGGTCTTTTGTTTAGGGGATGCATAGTAACTGTGTAATTAAGACATGTCCAGATGTGAGGATAGAATGTAGAGTGCATCTCTACTTCCAGATCAAAGATGAACTACCAACAAAACTGAACTATATCTTGACGATAGGATGCTGGACTCTGCCATATGTTCATGCCCGCAATGACAGGATACACTTGCATCCAAAGCATTGGACTTATGAGTGTTTATGAAGAACTATAAAATTATAATAGTAGAGGGGAAATTATTCAGTGGAGGGTAGAGGGGACATCAGGAGGTGGTAAGGTAAATCTCAGAGTTATGGAACTATATCATAAAATAATAATAAAATAAAAAGTATATTGGGCCCGGCGCCGTGGCGCAGTGGTTAAGGTCCTTGCCTTGCACGCCCAGGATCCCATATGGGCGCCGGTTCTATCCCGGCAGCCCCGCTTCCCTTCCTGCTCCCTGCCTGTGGCCCGGGAAAGCAGTCCAGCACGGCCCAAAGCTTTGGGACCTGCACCCGCGTGGGAGACCCGGAAGAGGCTCCTGGCTTCGGATTGGCATAGCATCGGCCGTTGCGCTCACTTGGGTAGTGAATAATCAGACGGAAGATCTTCCTCTCTGTCTCTCCTCTCTGTATATCCGCCTTTCCAATAAAAAAATAATAAAAATAAATCTTTAAAAATAAATAAATAAATAAATAAATAAAAGTATATTGAAGGGAAAATACTTATTCTTGCCTAAAAGATATGAATCTGTACATCTCATTCACACTACAATACACTAAATGTTGTAAAGCTGCAAATAAAATCTGACTTATTGCCCTACTTGAAGTATTACTCTCATACGCCTGTAATATATCTCCAAAGTTACAAAGAAAACATATTAAAATAGTAATACCACTGATAACAAATACCGCAGTGACAGATAGCCAGACCTAGCAACTAGCCAGAGATCAGAGGGAACAAGGGTATGATCAATGTGTCAAGCTACACGTAGATATTGTTTCCTGCAGCAGAAACTCACAGAACGTGGAAAGGCTCTGTGCTAACACAGCCTACATCCAGCTAAATTAAAGGCTTAGGCAATGTGCTTCATTACTAATCAGGTGCCGCTTGTTGGAGGAAAGATTCTCCTAGTTCCTTCTGCCTATAATTTCTACTTTCAGCATATTCTGTCTTGTTCTCACATTCTACACAACTGGAAATTCCAAACAAATCATTAAACAGCAAGGAAAAGAAATGGTGATGGCAATCTATCAAATTAATGCTCACATAGTGTGAAAAATGTTGCTTGGTAAATCGCTGGAATTGTTCTTTTCCAGTTTTGTTCACAATTGTTTCAGAAATTCAAAGAAGTGGCAGAGCAGTAGGTTGGAAGAAAGAAGGTAGCACTTGTAACTGTTACTGAAACACTATACTGTTGTAACAGAATGGAGGAATACTTTGGTGGGAGAGAACTGGGATGGAGATAGAGAAAATGTATGAGAGAATGTCCCCATACCTACAAACATTTATAAAAAATAATAAAAATGGAAAATATAAAAAAGTGCCATGTAAACCTAAAGCAGTAGTCCTTTCTCTCAAATGGAAATTAGGCTGAGACAGTGGGCATTAACCTGTCCTTTTGGTATTGGTCAAAGAAATTCATCTTTCCAGTAAATCAAAATTGCTATCACTTTTAAAGTGTTGAGTGAATGCCAGGGACTGTGTTAAGCCTTTTACATAATTAATATTTTAATATTTCTGGATACTCTCTGAAGGAAATACTTCTAATGCTCAATTTTACACATGAGGAAATTGAAGCATAAAACAAAGTTGACAAATTGGTGTAGTCATTGGGAGTCCTCGTTTTGCTCAGTAGCAGAGATGCACACTGCACACTGTCTTCACTTTCAGGAATGCTCGCCTCCATTACACAGTTAATCTATGAGAATATATGTATATGCATGTTTACCTAGAATTGGCTGAGATAATATTGAATTCTATATATCTGTTTTATATTTTGTATGAATGTTGCCTCATATCACAGAGAACATATGATATTTGTCCTTTGGGGATTGACTTATTTCACTGAGCATCATGGTCTCTAGGTGAAACAATTTTGTTATAAATAGTAAAATTTTATTCTTTTTAATGGCTGAGTAGAATTTCATGGAGTAAATGTACCCCAGTATCTTTATCCATTCCTCTTTCAATGGGCTTCTGGGCTGTTCCCATACATACACTGTAAATATAGGGTTGCAAGTCAATCTTACATGCAGATTTTACTTCCTTCAGATCAATTCCTGGGAGTGGAATAGGCAGGTCACCCTGTAGATACATTTTCAGTTCTCTGAGCACTCTCTATACTGCTTTCGGTAGCAGCTGCACTGGCATACACTCTAATGAACAGTGGAGTAGGGTACCATTTGTCCATATTCATGCCAGCAGGTATTGTTAGTAGATTTCTGAATGTGGACCATTCTCCCTGGAGTTTGGTGGAATCTCAGTGTGGTTTGTATTTGTATTTCCATAATAGCTAGTAAGAGTAAGCGTTTTTTTGTTTGTTTTTTGCTATGTCTATTAGCCATTTGCATTTGTTCTTTTAAAAAATGTCTGTTCCTTTTCTTCACCATTTTTTCACAGGATTTTTTGCTTTGCTGTCATTGAGTTTCTGATGCTTTTTGTAAATCCTGGATATTAATCCCTTACCTGCTGTGTAGTGTGCAAAGATTTTTCTCCCATTCTCTCGGTTGCCTCTTTGCTGATTTTTTTTCCTTTGCTGTACATTTATTTATTTTGTCTTTGCCTGACTGTGATTTTGGTGACTTTTCTAAGAAAGCTTTACCAATCTTGGAAATTGCTTCCTATGTTTTTATTTAACAGTTTGATGAATTCTGGGTGCAGATTTATGTCCTTGGTCCATTAGAGCTTATTTTTTTATAAGCTTAAAGGTAGGTGTTTTGTTTGTTTCTTACTTCTGCAGGATGTTATCAAATTGTCCCAATAGTATTTGTTGGCGAAACATTTTTCCATGGATTATTGGCTGAACATGAGTGGAGTTGCTTCTGGGGTTTCTATTCTGTTCCATTGATTTTCTTCTCTGTTTCTGTCCTATACCAGACTCTTTTGATTACCACTGTCCTGTAGTATGTCTTGAGGTCTGGAATTGTGATTTCTCCAGTTTTATTTTTATTTTTTAGGATAGTTTTGACTATTTGTGGTCTCTTGTGTTTCCAGATGAATTTTTGTGTCATCTGTTCTGAGAATGTTGTTGAGTTTTTCTTTTATATTGGAATATACAAATTTTGAATTTGTATGTGACTTTTATGAACATTTTTGCGGTGTTGATTTTAACATTTCAGGAACATGGTAAATTTATTCATATTTTAATATCTTATTCTATTTAAATTTTAAATGTTATGTAAATTTAATCAGAGGACTTTCACATCTAGAATTAGTTTTATTCCAAGGTATTAAGGTTCTAAGCAATTTAAGGGGGACTGTACTTACAAGTTCTTTCTCAGGCATGGAGTTAGTTGTGTATACTAAAACCATCAATTTATATTCATTGATTTTATACCCTGCTACACTGCCAAACTTTTTTATGAGTACCAAAAGTCGCTTGATTAGTCTTTTGGTTTTCTTATGTATAGAATCACGTCATCTGTGAACATGAAAAATTGGAATTTCTCATTTCAGGGTAGAATTCTTTTATTTCTTTTTCTTGCCTAATAACTCTAGTGAATACTTACACTATGTTGAATAACAATAATGATAGTATACATCATTGTCTAGTTCCAGATCTTAGTGTAAAAGCTTATACCCAGATTTTCTCCACTAAAAAACATGCTGGTATTAGATTTCTCATATATTGCTTTGATTGCATTGTAGAATGTTCCGTCTGTGTCTGTCTTCTCTAGGGCTTTTAGAGTGAAGTTGTGTTAGATTTCAGCAAATTCCTCCTCTGCATATGTTGAGATGGATATATAGCTTTTACCCCTCAGTTTATTGATATGTGTATCACATTTATTAATTTCCGTATGTTAAATTTTCCCAGTATTACAGCGATATATCTCATTGGACTGAGTGAGCAACCTAATCTATGGTTGGAACCTGTTGGCTAGTCTTTTGCTGAGGATTTTTGTGTCTATGTTCATCAGAAAAACAAATCTGTCATTTTCTCCCTTTTATTGTATCTCTAGCTGGCTATCTTATTAAAGTGGTGTTGCTTTAATAGAACGATTTTACAGGGATTGTCATTTCTGTTCTTTTCAATAGCTTGTGGAGGATTGGGTATGTTCTTAGAATGTTTGGTAGAATTCAGCCATGAAGCCATGTGGTTCTGGGCATTTCTTTGTTAGGAGGGATATAATTACTGATTCAATGTCTGTCCTGGATATAGGTCTAAATAGATACTTAATTACTTGGGATTCAACTTTAGTGAGTTGTGTGTGTCTGGAAACCTTTCCAGTTGTTCCAGGTCTTCTGAATTGCCAGCATATAGTTAGCTCTAATACTTCCTGGTTATTCTATGTACATCTGAGGTATCTTTTGTAATGTTTCCTTTTTTGTCTTTTTTGGTGTGTTGATTTGTTTTCTCCCTCCTTTTTTGATGAGTTAGTCTACTGCACAATTTATTTTGTTTATTTTCTTGAAAAAAAAAACTTATTGAATCATTGATCTTATGTATCATTCTTTTGGTCTCTATTTGGTTTATTCCCTGCCTTATTTGATTATTTCATTTATTTCCCTGTTAATCTTAATATTACTTTTTGTCTTCTTTTTATAGTTCTCTCAAATTTATGATTAGCCAATTAATCCCATGGCTTTTGAGTTTCTTCTTTAGATTTTTTTAAAGATTTATTTATTTTTGTTGCAGAGGTAGATTTACAGAGCGAAAGAGAGATCGACAGAAAAAGCCTCCATCCACTGGTCTACTCCCCAAATGGCCACATTGGCTAGAACTGAGCCAATCTGAAGCCAGGAGCTCCATGTCCATGCCTTATCTATTCATCCCCTAACCTCTCATCAATATATTACAACCCCTGATATTCTCACTGTCTCAAAATTTGTCCTTTCCCAAATGTCATGCAATTGGACACAGACAATATGCTATCTTTTCAGAATGCTTTCTTTCACTTAGGTTTATGTTCTTCCATATGTTTCTGTGTTTTGATAATTAACTTCTTGTTTTCAAATATATTCTTTGTATGGATGTGTAATTCAGAAAATAGGAAATGAGATGGACATAAGATAAAGACTATAGAAGCAAGGTGGCAAGAGGGAAGCCCCCTTTTCTGAGGATGCAGGCCAGCTTAGACGGTCCATGGCTTCAGTCTTTTACTGAACTGCTTGGATATTCAAAAGAAATTGATGTGGCACAAACTCCCCATGTTGATGCTAACCATCCAATGTTTGATGTTCAGGCAACAACACCAAGAACAGAAGTCAGTGTGACTGTCTCAAAGATATTCCTAAAGGTCACAATTCTATGGGCTTGGCCCATTACCCAATTGTGGGCCCTCACCCAAAGGCTTTGACTTGTTCTTGGACTAATGACTGCTTGTAGACCGTTGACCATGGAGTTTGATCTCTGGCTCAGGCAAGAGCAGTGTGTGAGCTCAAGATTCCAGAGACAGTCTGCCCAGTTCTTTCTTATCAAGTTATGATGGTTTTTTTCCCTTTTTTTCGATAATATGTCTGTGACACAGAATGTTTTTGTTTACCCACATTCTCATTGAATTTCATGCCATTGACATTCCGTTTAGTCATTCTTTTGGGTATGTAGGTATTTCTTCACTACCATAATTTGCGGTTCTCCAGTGATATAATATAATGAACATATTTTACAAATGTACAAAATGTATTTTCAGCTTTTTGGTCATTTTTGAACTGAGTTATATCTTGTTGTTCTGTTGAGATTTAAGATTTCTTGGTATATTCTGGATACCAGGGTGCCTTTTTATTTCATATGTGTTATTTTTAAAATATATATTTATTTTAATTTTTATTGGAAAGGCAGCTATATGGAGAGGAGGAAAAAGAGAGAAGATCTTCTGTCCAATGATTCACTCCTCAAGTAGTCCCAATGGCTGATGCTACTCCAATCCAAAGCCTGGAGCCTGGAGCCTGTTCTGGGTTTCCCACACAGATACAGGGTCCCAAGGCTTTGGGCCATCCTTAGTTGCTTTTCCAGGCTACAAGCAGGGAGCTGGATGGGAGGCAGGTTCACCAGGACACAAACTGGTGCATATGGGATCCCAGTGCCTTCAAGGCAAGGACTTTAGCCGCTAGGCTACCATACCAAGATAGCATATGTTTTTCGAAAATATTTTCCCCCAGCCATAGCTTTTCTTTTCATTATCTTACTTTTTAAAACATGACAGATTAGTAATAATTTATCTACCAGGAAAGGCCAGTTTGGTATCTCAAAATAACTTATGTTACTGGGTTTAGAAACAGAGACACCTTGTTTTTATATGTAATGCAAAATGCTGTGGTATTCTGTTAATATTAATAAATAATAATTCATTAATAAAATTTTCATTGCTGCTAATTTCTTCAAATGCATTTTACAACTGATTCCTTTTAACAGTGAGGCTCTAATAAATAGTTTTGCAACTGTCTTTATTTGGTAGGTGGCAGTGTTCCAGTATAGAAAGACTCCAACTGCTTCTGGGAACATACAACATTTGAATTCCATAGTATTAATTATTGGGGATTTGGGGAGGAGGGAAGACAGAGTAAGAGAAACTTACTCCTTTCATCTGAAATTTGAATTTACTTCCTGGCAGGTGAGGGTTTAAATGAATGCTCTCAGAAGGAAAGAAAGTAACAAGTGAGACAGGGAAATCAGACTTCCCAAACCTGACCCGGAATTCTCAGAGATACAACTACGTAGTGGAGAAGCTAAAATTTCTATTTTTTGTTTATTTCATTTTTTTCATACCCTTTGAAGTTTCTGTGACAATGTGCTTGTTTCAGTTGTGCCAAAAACAAATCAAGGCACTTTTATTGAAGTACTAAAAGGAAAGAGGTATAATTTCTCAATTCAAAACCCACTTGGGGAATCATACATCTTACAATAGAAAATTAAGTTATGAGATGCTTGTAATTTTCCCTGACAATTTAACCCTATTATAGATGATATCTGTTCATACAATTTATGTAATAGTCAATTCTCAACTTATTTTTAATCAACAGTACCAAACTGGATTGAATATTGATTTACTATATAACCTTACCTGACAAACCACCGATGGCAAACTTTGGCTATGAAGTATGGTCTGAGCCCTGTAGACACATCAACAAGATTCTTTCCCCAGTCCCCACCAGTAGGAAAGAACAACTATGGTTGTTTATACTGGATTCAAAGTGCAATCCCAGCTGCCTCTCCAAACACTACAAGTGGTTATTTGGTTCACTGCCCCAGTCTCCACAACTTTAATTTTTAAATTACACAATTGATTTAATAATAGCTCTTCAGAGAACTAAAGCAAGAGTTTTAGGATTTGGGGCTTCCATTTATGATGCAAAAAGGAAAAGACCATTGTCCCCACCCTTAATAGGAAAACAAAACAAGGCAACAAACACCCCACAGAGATCATTTTCAAAACTAGATTTTGTTTTGAGTTAATCAGAAAACAGCACAAGGCAATCAAATCATTCAACATCTAAGGAACACCAGAAACCTGTGAAGATTGTGAGGACCCTGCTACCTGCTTGACTTCAGCAGATGCTGGAAGGCAAACTAACCAAAAGAACTATCCATTTTAAAAGGAATTGTTTACACAACACTCCAGATTCTACAGCAAGTACCTGAGCCTGTGGACACATGGGTATGGACGAACAGCAGGCCTTAAAATATAGAGAAAAATAAGGAGCCGGTGTGAGAACAGCTGCAATTTGTCACCTCTTGTACAACAAAGCTATCAACTTTCCAGAGCAATCAGGATGATGCGAGGGATACAAGCATAGCCACTGAATGTAGTCTTGATCAGTAATAAGGAGCTACTAGATGAAGGTCAAAATCAGGAAAATTAGGCAGCAAGCTTAGGGTCATAAACCAACAGCCACAACTTCCCCATACTATGTCAGTTTCACTAAAATAACACCCAATATCATTTGTATGTTATTCTCCCCCACACCAGGATCCCTACGGTGGCATCAGAATACTACTGTCTCCTGGCACTTATGTAGTCTGATAGTAAGGAGTGATGCACCGTTCTTCATCCTTCAAGGGCACAGGAGGAAAGGGGCAAACAATTCCCTCTACCCCCTTATCCTTCTCCATTTCAAACGGTGGTCCACATGTGTCTGAAACCCCCTCATCTTTGTAATACACATTACAAAATTATTTTTTTTAAGATTTATTTTTATTATTATTTTTTTTTTTGTTGGAAAGGCGGATATATAGAGAGGAGAGACAGAGAGGAAGATCTTCCGTCCGATGATTCACTCCCCAAGTGAGCGCAATGGCCGATGCTATGCCGATCTGAAGCCAGGAGCCTCTTCCGGGTCTCCACGCGGGTGCAGGGTCCCAAAGCTTTGGGCTGTCCTCGACTGCCTTCCCAGGCCACAGGCAGGGAGCTGGAAGGGAAGAGGGGCTGCCGGGATAGAACCGGCGCCCATATGGGATCCTGGGCGTGCAAGGTGAGGACCTTAACCACTGAGCCACTAGCACCGGGCCCAACAAAATTATTTTTAAAGGAAGTTGCTTAAAGCAGAATGTGAGCTATGCTCAGAGTGTAGCAATACTGGGAGCTGCCAGAGCAGGCAATATGCATACACTTACTGGCTTTTCTATGCAGATTCTTGTGGTGTTCACAAAACAAAGTGAGATCATGAGAAGGGAAGAAGTGCCTTCATGATCTGGGAAAGAAAAATAGCAGCTTTTCCAGAGAAACCACAAAGATCCTTTTGTGCTACCCTTATGAAGCAAAAGCTTTTAGCATCAACAAGAGCAACAAACTGGTTGACCTCAGTACACAAATGAAGATCAACTGAATTTGGAAAACTGGAATGAAAACAGCATTCTGTGTTAGAACAACAGAACTCTCTTGTTGCCAAAAGAGACGTAGGATCGCTGCAAAGTTCTCCATTCCCTAGCCTAGCAACACAGCACCTACCTGGCACAGAAGGTGCCCAAAACAGCAGAGAGAGACCCCTCTACTACTGAACATCATAAGACAGACTAATAGGCATTGATTAACATGACATGGTAGCCTGGGTGAAGAGCAAGAGGTCAGAAAGGCACCGTAGGAAAGGGAAGACCTGAAAATGATGATGCAACTTAGGAAAATATGATGGCAAGCTAGCTTCTACCTTACCTGTGAGTTAATGACTGTCAAAAACTGAGGATAACAATTGCACCACATCCCAACACACCTCATCTTCTGATTCTACGTGGATACCAAAGGTGTCTGTGCCATTTCCAGATATAAATAATATTTTCCCTAATTCCTACTGTTCTACAAAAGGTAATTGGTTTGTAATCAAAAAGTTATGAGACACAAAAAGAAAAAAAGAAAAAAAGGCCAAAGATAATACGACTCCAAAGCCACAAAGCCAGACATGTGTTATCCAGGTTTTTGAACTATTAAACAGGAAATCTTAAAAAAAAAAAAAAAAACTCAAGAGAAAAAAGAGTTTTAGTGGAAAAATGGTGGACATCAAGTTTGCACAAATGGTAGACGTGTGTAACAAAATGGAAAAGTTAAGAATCAACTATGTAATCATAAAAAATAAAAAAAAAAGAATGAGAAAAGGAAAAAAGAATCAAACAGAAATGCCAGAAACAGACATAAAATTCACAATGATAAAGTGTAATATTGGCACACTTATCATTACTTGACATAGATAGGAATAAAAAGAATAAATGTAAAGATAATAGAGATTACCTAAAACAGAACACAATAAAGCAAAGATTGAAACATCCCAAGATTTGTTGGAACACTATTAAATGGTTTAGTGTAGTGCCGTTGGGAGGTTAGAGGGAAAATAAACAGGGAAAACATGAAGAAAGTGGTGCTTGAGCCACAATGGATCAAGAAACTTTCATAACTCATTCATACCAATTCAGATTCAAGAAGCTTCAAAAACATTCAGCTTGAAAATTACAAAACAAAAGTAACCTAAACATTAATACCTAAATACAACATTTCCAAACCAAAGAACCTATCCAAATCGTTGTAAACCAAAGGGTAAAAGCTTAAAGGTTGCTAAAGTAAGAGAGCATATTACAGAAAGACAAGTAAAACTTTCAGCTGACTTCTGTGATGAAATGTTTGTGCCTACGTGGACATATCTATAGAGGCATATGCTTTTATATAGAGATACCTATAGAGATATATTTGTATAGGAAAATGTTTGTGCCTATATAGAGACATCTATATATGCCACTATTAGGACAGATATAAAGTGAATTAACAATCTGGAGTTCCATAAGCATTAGAAAAGGCACTGGGGATTAAAGAATTTTACAGAAAAAAAAGGATTGGGAATTCATGAGGCGTCGACATGCAATGACTACTTAAAAGCTGGAAGCCCTAAGAAGTAATTTTGAAACACAGGCCCACAATAGAATGAAGAGGGACTGGAGCTGTGCAAAAATCAGTAAAGACACCAGCTCCAAAACTGGCATCCTATATGAGCTCAGTTCCTGGCCCAGCGCTCCACTGGTGACCCAGCTCCCTGCTAATGTTTCTGGGAAAACAGCACAGCATGGACCTCGGGTTTGTGTCTCTTCTCTCATCTGCAGGCTTTGATCTGATACATCCCTGGCTATGGTGACATTTGGAGAATGAACGAGTGGAAGGATGATCCCTTTCTCTGTCTGTCTGCCTGTCTGTCTCTCTGAATTTCTGCCTCTCAAATAAATCTTTTAAAAATGGATAACTCTAGCAATGGAGTAAGTAAAATTCCAATGTATTTTCTTATACTCAGTTACTGCCAAAATATGTGTTACTACCTAAAGCAAATGCACTACATTTGCATTTATCTGTAGTATTACATATTCCCATTTGCAAAGTTAAATTAAAAGAAGGAAACATGAAGGGAGAATTAGGAGTACAGTGTAAGGTCTTACCTAACGAAAAGTGGCATCAATAATGATCCCAAGATACACAATCCTGCCATAATCCTGAGTATTGGAATTGTAAAATATCAAAATCCCTAGAATCTAAAATCTTAAAAATCATAATCTCAAAAGATTAAAATACCTAATATTCAAATCCTGTAATATAAATTCCCAAAAATGTAAACTTCCCATGGGAAAAAAAAAAAAGAAACTACTGCAAATCAGTATGAAGTTGAATTCTGGGACTGAAATTGGCCATGCAATACTAGAACAATAAAAACTCAGTATAAAAATGCATCATGTGCTTACATCATCATTCCCTCCAGATGGGGAAATTCTAGAATCCTTTGATGAATTAAAGTCAGGTTTGTCTGAAGGACACAATGAAGTTACTTGTTCCAAAATGCGTACTCCATAGGACAAGAGGACCGCTTACCGGGCAATGTTGCTATCAAATTTAACGAATCTGTGGTGTGTATTGGAGTACATGCAGAATGAATTTCTGCACACTCAGAAACAAGGATTTGTGGCAAAGCAAATGAGAAATTTTGGTAGGAAAACCCCCTGGTGATAAATCGTTGAAAAACAGAAAAAGTTCAAAAAGAACAGTGACGTATAGAAAATGAATGAATTCTCCCGGGAGGGAACCACTGCTCTACAAAGCTAATAGTGATTCACTGCGATGCAAGCCTTCATAATAGAGTTAATGGTTATGAATCAACCATCTCTTCTGGGATACCTCCACCCAACTTCTCATAGCCGACCTCTGCAGCACAATTTTTACTATACTGAAGCCTATTTTTGTTTATCTATGAGTTGCTTTTTTAAACTTTTAAAGTACTCTCCATGTTCTGATTTGTTCCATTGTTTTCTGCAGTTTTCTATGCTTGTCTTTCATCTTCACATCATTCCTGAATTTAAAGGCATACATCACATAAATATTGTTGGAGAGTTCTGGTTCATTTTGCTCTTTTTTTTTTTGTTTTGTAAATTGTATCTCAGAAAATTTTGCATTATTGTAGCATTTACTTTGTGAGCAAAGATTGTGCATAAATAGAAAATATTGAAATTGCCAATAAATAAATAAATAAACAAGGAAATGTCCTTTCTATAGAACATCAT
The DNA here is from genome assembly GCF_017591425.1 of Ochotona curzoniae. Lineage (NCBI taxonomy): Eukaryota > Metazoa > Chordata > Mammalia > Lagomorpha > Ochotonidae > Ochotona > Ochotona curzoniae. The sequence continues at coordinate 43,594,328 of NW_024467119.1, forward strand.
TTGTGAAAAAAAAACTTTTTTTCTTTAAAGATTTATTTTAATTTTATTGTAAAGTCAGATATACAGAGAAGAGACAGGAAGATCTTCCAACGATTCACTCCCCAAGTGACCGCAACAGCCAGAGCTGAGCCAATGCTCTCTATTTCTGTAGCTGCTTATAAATCAATCAGTCAGTCGATCAATAAATATTTAGAAAAATAAAAAAAGAATTAGATCACTTATCATGAGAGTTCCAGATGATCAACATTATCCAGCTGCATGCACACAGTCATAGTTCACTGGGTGTGCTTACATGTTTTTCAATGCATTTCTTCATTATGCAATTTACTTGTAATTATTACATGCTTCTGTCTGTAGTGCATCTAAATTTTTATGTGTATAAAACATGTATGATACTTTCATTAACTTTTTGTGTAAACTGGCTTAGGATGTCTTCTGTTATATTTTTACATTATTATCAAATAAACTCCCTCTGAAAATGTAAATAAGCATCTCTTAAATAACTTTTATTAGTTTTTCAAAAAATTTACATGTTTATTTTTAAGATCTGTTTATTAATTTTTTTTAATGCAAAGTCAGATATACAGAGAGGAAGCGAGACAGAGAGGAAGATCCTCCATTCACTGATTCACTCCCCAAGTGACCACAACTGCTAGAACTGACCCAATCTGAAGCCAGGAGCCAGGAGCCTCGAGCCTCTTCCAAGTCTCCCATGCGGGTGCAGGATTCCAAGGCTTTAGGCCATCTTGGACTACTTTCCCAAGCCACAAGCAAGGAACCAGCACTCCTGGGATTAGAACCAGTGTCCATAAGGGATCCTGGTGCATTCAAGGCAAACACTTTAGCTGCTAGGCCGTTGCACTGGGCCCCCATTTTTTTTTTTAAGGATTTGATTTCAATATTTCAGCCTTTAGAGATTTTGATATTTTAGAATTTCAACATTTAAAATTATTTATTCAAGATTGTATCATTTGAGTCATGTTCTAAACCATATGAAAAGATATACCACTACTTGAAATTTAGAATATGGTTAATAATGATGTGGTTGTAATCCACAGTTCTCCTTGACAAATGAAAATAATGAAAATAGAGTAATAAACGTTATTCCAAATGCTGAGGACAAAAAAATAAAAGAAACAGAAGTCAGAGACATCAAATAGGGACCAGGCTGGTGCTACAGCACTGCTAGTTAAGTACTCACTTGGAAGATGAGATTCCTTAGTGGTCCTGGCTATTCTGCTTCTCATGTAGCTTCCTGTTGCCATGTCTGAGAAGATGTCAAAAACCTGGAGAACTTCATGGGCCCCTGCCACTCACGTGAGAGGTCAGGCTCGAGCTCCTTGACCTTGACTCCAACCTGGCCCAAATTTGTCTGTTGCAGCCATTTGGAAGGCAACAAGCAAACAGAATAATTCTCTCTGTCACACTTCTTCCATTTTTCTCTCTTTCTGTAAAAAAAAGGTCAAATAGAAAACATCAAATATAGTGACAGATTTTAAATTAACTAAATCAATAAGTCAGAGGGGCATATTAATGAAAAGAAACTATATAAAAGATAATGCAATCATATACTAGTAAAATAATAATATTGATTATTAGAAATTTGATTACTTTGTTAATATACACAAATTAATTAAGCTCAATGAATAATAAATTTTAAAATATCTAAGAAATGGAACATCACTTGGCAATAAAAGTCAATGAGATTGTAAAAGGCTATATTTCAGCAAGCAATGACTAGAAATGGTAACCAAATGACATGACATTCACATTTTATTATATGAAATAAATTTTAAGTCACAATAGTTAAAACTACAAAATTATATCATTCTTATTTTGACAAATTTTAGAGATTTAAAAGTAAGCTTGACAAAAACACAACATTTGATGTGAAAGTGATACACACAGGTGTTTATTTTATTTAATTTTATGGTTATATAGAGAAAACATTAGTTCCCACCAACAATAGAACATTTGGTATTTGTCTATGTGTGATGTTTTGAGTCAACATGATGCTCTACAGTTACAACCATTCTGATGTGTGATACAATTTCATTAGCTTTATGGCTGTAAAATATTTCATTTGATATATATGTATATATAACATTTCTTTGAGCTTCCATCTGATTATGTGCACCTTGATAGATAAATATTGTGTAATGGGTCTGCTGTGTTATATGGCAGCTGTATTTCTAATTTTTAAGAAAGCCCCACACTGTTTTCCACAGCGTTTGAGCTAATTTACATCCCCAGAAATGTTACGTTATGTTTCCAATTCTTTACATCATCACCATCATTTGTTGTTCTCTGAATTTGGAATGAGCTATTTTGACAGGAGTGAAGAGACTATTCATTATGACTTCACTTAGGTTTCCCTGATGAATGAAGAAGTTGAGCATTCTTTCATGTGATTGCTAGCAAATTGTATTTCAATTTTTGGAGCGTTTCCTGTTGTGAACCTTTGCTAGTTTCATCACTGGGGTATCTTTTCATTGTGTTAGTTGAAGTTTTCAAAGTTTTTAATATGGTCTGGATGTAAATCCTGTGTCATATAAGTGCTTCACAACTACTTTTCTCTTTCTTTTAGATGTAAAGTTCACTGTATTGATAATTTCTTTTTATCTGCAGAAGTTTTTTGAGTTTGATATCATCTCATTTTTCTACCATTGCTTTTGTTGCCCTACAGTCTTATTCAATAATGTCATTACATATATCAATTTCTTAAGGTATTTCCCCTAATAACTTCTCAGTCTCAGGTCTCCATTTGGGTCTTGGATCCAGCTTGAGTTGAGTTTTGTGTTTGATGAGAGGTCAGGATCTAAAATTCTTCCATATTTGTATAAATTCAGTTTTGCCAGAAGTAATTTTTGAAGAGATTGTTTTTCTCCAAAGTATGGTCTGAGAACTTTTGTGAAGAATTAATTGGCTTTGTGTATGGATTAACTTTTGGCTCTATATTCGGTTACACTCTGTTAACGTCATTTTTTAATCTAGCGCTATGCTGTTGTAATTACAATACTTTTATAGTATGCTTTGAAGTTAAGTTTTGTGATGCCTCTGGTTTCCTTTTTTTTTTTTTGGACAGGATTCCTTTGGCCATTCTAAACCTTTTTCGATTCCATATGAATTTTGAAATTTTTTCTCCAATGCTATAAAGAATGTTGTTGGTATTTCAGGTGTATTTTGACAGATATTTCAATGAAACTTTAGAATTTTTTGGCAGTATGAATATTTTAATAATAACTCTAATATGAGCAAAGAATATCTCACCTTTTTGTGTCTTAAAGGCTTATTCCATCTATTTTTGGTAATACTCATTGTAGAAATTTGTCACCCCCTTTTTGGGTGTTGTGAATGAGATTTTTTCCTTGACTTTTTTTCTTTTTTTGGCAAGTTCATTGTTGACATATAACAAAGCTATTATTTTCTGTTTTTTTTTTTTTTAATAAGACTCATTTGTTTCTATCAGAAAGCAGATATACAGAGAAGAGGAGGAAAGACAGGGGGGAAAGATTTTCTGTCTGATGATTCATTCCCCAAGTGGCCATAACAGCCAGAGCTGAGCCAATATGAAGCCAGTAGCCAGGAGCCTCTTCCAGGTTTGCCATGTGGGTGCAGGGTCCCGAGGTTTTGGGTTATTCTCCACTGCTTTCCCAGGCCACAAGCAGGGAACTGGATGGGAAGTGGAGCTGTCCGGCACCCATATGGGATCTCGGACTTGCAAGGTGAGGTCTTTAGCTGCTAGGCTACCATTTCGGGCCCAAAGCTATTGTTTTGTATGTTTATTTTTTAACCCACAACTTTACTAAGTAGCTCCATCAGCTTTAAAAGGGTTTTATTGTAGTTTTAAGGTTTTTCTATATACAACATCATCCTATATACAATTGACTTCTTCTTTTCCAATTTTGTTATCCTTTAGTTATGTTATCTCCCAAATTGTTGCTAATAATCATTCCAGTATTGTATTGGGTTTCAATGTAGTGAAAGTTGTTGTTTTGTGCCCAGTACAATGGTTCAATTGTCTAATCCTCCACATCCAACGTTTGGCATCCCATAGGGGTGCCAGTTGATGTTCTGGCTGTTAAACTTCCAACTCAGCTCCTGTTGTGGCCTGGAAAAGCAGTACAGAATGGCTCAAAGCCTTGGTGTTCTGCACCTGACTCAGAGAGCTGAAATAAGTTCTTGGCTCTTTGCTTTGGATCAGTTCAGCTCGCCTGTTGCAGCCATTTGGGGATTGAATCAGTAGATAGATCATTCCTTCTCTTTCTCCCTTTCTCTTTGTAATTCTGCCTTTTGAATAAAAATAATCTAAGAAAGAAAGAAAGAAAGAAAGAAAGAAAGAAAGAAAGAAAGAAAGAAAGAAAGAAAGAAAGAAAGAAAGAAAGAGAGATTCTTGTGTGTGAATGCCAGTAGAGGGTCCAATCAGCTTATGCACATGCTAGTCATTTCAATTGCTGGGTCAGTTTTGTTATCAGCCCTGTCTTCCATGTGAACCAACGGGTTTGCAGTCCAGCCCGATCCTGCCCACTTCATACTCAGCCCTCACACAAACCAGTGGTAGCTGCAGCCTAGTCAGGGGGACTCTCCATGACCCCCACCAGACCTGCTCCCTACCCTGGCTCCCATGCATGACAGTATGTACCGCAGACTTGTTCAGTCTGTCCCATATACCGTTTAGCTCTCGCACATGTCAATGGGCATTGAAGCATAGTTCAACCCAACCAAGCCTATTATCCAGCCCACACACATACTGGCGGGTACCTTTCTGTCTAGTCACCCCTGTCCCAGTCCTGGTTTTCATGCTCTCCAGTGCCAGTGGTAACCCAAGAGGGAGGTGCCCACTATTTCCCTACTAGGCCACACCCACTCCTTTTTTATGCACTCTCCAAGTGGTTCTGCAATTTTTCGTTTTTATTTCTATTTTTATTGCAAAGTCAGACATACAGAGAGAGGGAGAGACAGAGAGGAAGATCTTCCATCCACTGATTTATTCCCCAAGTGGCCACAACTGCCAGAGCTGAGCCAATCTGAAGCCATGAGTCAGGAGCCTCTTCTGGGTCTCCCAAGTGGTTCGAGGGTCCCAAGGCTTTGGATCATCCTCAATTGCTTTCACGGGTCACAGGCAGGGAACTGGATAGGAAGCAGAGCCACTGGGATTAGAACCGGTGCCCATATTGGATCCCGCACATGCAAGGTAAGGACTTTAGCTGCTATTCTATGACACTGATGACACTGGGCCATCTCTCTTTCTTTCTTTCTTTCTTTCTTTCTTTCTTTCTTTCTTTCTTTCTTTCTTTCTTTCTTTCTTTCTTTCTTTCTTTCTTTCTCTCTCTCTCTCTTCCATCCTTCTTTCCTTCCTACCTTCCTTTCTTCCTTCCTTCCTTCCTTCTCTTGAAATTTTTACAATGGCATAGGTTCAGTTCACTTCACAATCACAGAACAAATACTTCATTACATAAAGAACTAAGCAAATAGCAAGTTGGGAAAAAACTTTTAAAAAAGATTGATTTGTTTTATTTGGAAAGACACAGTTACAGAAAGAGAGAGAGACATGTTGGTCTTCCATCCTCTGGTTCACTTCCACAGTGGCCATAATTGCCAGTCTAAAGCTGGAAGCCAGAAGCCTCTTTCAGGTTTCCTGCATATGATGGACTTGGGCCATCCTCCCATGGCTTCCAGGCCATAAGCAGGGAGTTGAATCAGGAAGTGTTGCCAGGACAGGAACCACCACCTTTTTGCAATACCAGCACTGGCTGGTAGAGGATTAGTCTGTTATAACATTATGATCTGCCCTCAGCCCTCAGCCCTTTATATAGACAAAGTCTGTAAATAGTTATCAGATCTCAAAATGTCACCGCTGCTCACATACATTACATTTTTGTACTCTGTACTATGTAACATATATGAGGAAAAACACATACTTGTTGTCTGTTGGAAGTTGGCTTGTTTCACTAAGCATTTTGATATTTAAAATAACTTAGAATTTACAATATGGATTTTATTTTTACAAGCTTCATTGCTCTTTGAATTTAAAACAAACTGTATCTGAGATAAAGGAGAAATCTGAAAATATCATTTGACTTCAGTGGTGGTTAAAATGCACTACCGTTGAATGAGAACCAAAAATTCAGGTCTAATCCTGTCACTTCAAGATTTGTCCTTTCAGCTACTCCCACTGGAAAGCGTGGGCTGGGATGGGAGCAGACCAGACTAAGCAGGGCTACAGCACCTGTATGCCTCATGTGGACTAGATCAGGCAAAGGCCAGGCTGGGGTGATTATTCCTACTGGTGTAAACTACAATTAGAATGGGTGAGGGTTGTTTGGGCTTAGCCACAGCATCAGCTGGCAGAGGTTGGTACTGGGGGCTAAATCTGTCAAGTCAAACCACAGTACCACCTTGAGAGTGCATAATCTGGGAGTGGAAGAGGTCTGGGAGGGAATAGTGGGCTCCCCCCTCTTGAGCTACTACTCCCATGGGAGAACATGAAAACTGGGACAGAGGCTGAGGTGGTTGGACAGAGAGACACCCAACAGCATCTGTGTGGGCTGCATAGTGGAGCTGGTTAGATGGAACTAAGCTTTAATACCCATTGACATGTACGAGGGCCGAATGGGATGTGGGACAGACTGGACTACTGCTACACATACTGGCAAACCAGGGTAGGGGGCAGGCCTGGTGGGGGTTAGTGTGGGTCGCTCCGACTAGGCTTCAGCTCTCATTGGTTTATGCGAGGGCTGAGTATGTGCTGGGCAGAATTAGACTGGACTGCAACACCCATTGGTTCCAGTGGAAGTTGGGAATGAAAACAGAATCAACCCAGCAATTGCAACCACCAGCTGATCAGCGTGATGGACTGTGCTGGGCCCTGTACTTGCTAGTACATACAAGAATCTGGACTGGGAACACCTCAGACAAAGTTTCTTTGAAGATCTCCCCAATCGAAATGCTGGACTTGGAACCCTAACCAGGAAAAGACAGAAGACAGAACAAGTCAATCAACCACCTCAGCTATATGTTGGCAGCCAAATACTGGGCAAACGGAGACTCTATGATGAACTATGTCAATCAGTGGATTCTTCAACGACCTCATAGTGTTTGGAGTGGAGAGATTGGCAGCGATTCATAAATGGTGAGCTATCAAAACCACTTGAGCAAGAATCTCAGGGCATACCCTACATCAGGGACCTGGGGTGGGTGGGAAACTGGGTGGGGTTTCTCCCTTAATATTCCCCTTTACCTCAGATACATGAAGGAAACAATACGGAAATAATAGTCTTACCCACTTTCCTAAAGCCCTTGAACCTTTTTACCCTAACTATGTCAAGATTGTAAAAAATATAATAAAAATGAAGAAAAAAAAAAAGATTTGTCCTTTAATCCAGGGTGCAGGAAAATGAACCCAGACTGCTATAGTCATGCTGATGCACAAAGGTCATTCTTTGACATTGCAGTTACACACAGCAACGCTAGCGAATACTACATGTGCTGACTTCAGTGAAAGAATACACTAATTTTGTACTACTGTAACAAACGGTGAATCTAGAAAGAAAGTAGGGTTTCCAGAAAGCAGGGTATTAGAAAGAATTGGTGAACAGGTGACATAGGTAACTTTTGGGAGTGGTTTAGTTTTCTGTATTTTGATTTTGGTGATATTTTCACAATTGTCTACATCTGTCACAGTTTATAAAATGGTATATACACAGGGTACATTATGCCTTACATAAATTACACCTAAATTAAAAAAAAATCTCTGAAGCAAATATTGGAATTTGCTAAGAACCATTTAATCTGAGAGCAGTTATTAAATGAGGTAAATGGGACAAATATAATTTAAATTCTTGAAAAGGTTTTTATAAAGCTTTTATTCTCATATAACTTAGAAACAGAAGAACTTTTGAGTTAATAGTGTTAGTCAAATATCAAATGATAGAAAATGCAAGTTTACTTATGGTAAAATAAAATATATGGACTCAGGAAGCTGCAAACATTAAACTAAAAAATCTTTTGGCTTTCACAAAGAAGCCAGTTAATTTAAGCTTACTGATTTTATTAGGAATAATATTTAATTCAGATTGACTCAAAATTATGCGTAATGACAGGGAGAGAGAGAAAGAGAAAGAGAAAAACTGCAGCCACAGATAATTCTGGTGACTTATATAACCATTACTGAAAGAATGATTTAGCACAGGCCTCCAATTTTAAAGGAGGTTTGAGCTCTAAAATTGGTTGTGTAAAAGGTCTATACAACCGCATGGATAAATATATTATCATTAAGAAAACGTTCCATGTTTATTTGAAATATATGTTTTTTTTCCTATTAAGAGGTCTTGGTTCACTGATGGAGTACATGCACTCCAGAATAGAGAGATTTTAGATTTAAACACTTGTTTTTCCACTTTTAATCCATGTGTCTTAGACAAGCCATTTCATTATTCCAACCTGTTTCCTGGTCACTAAAATTGGAATGAAAATAATATACATTTATGTTAACAACACTCAATGGTATATAAACATAGGAAATACATTTAAAATACTTCCAACCACAGGGTAAATGACCTGCAAGCAGTGGCTATCATTATGAGGCTCATTTACTTCCTGCATTTTGCCTTGAAGTTCTGAATCTAAAGGAGGTAGTATTTTTTTCACAGAGTAGCAACCAGTTAACATGTAAGAAATGTTAAAATTCCAGGATTGAAATACACATACTTGAGTTTTTGCTGGTTTTAAGAATATTTGGGGAGGGGGCATGTTGGGGTACAATGGGTAAAGCTATCACCTTCAACACTGACAGTGCCATAGGAACACGACTTCAACTTCCGGCTGCTCTACCTGCAGTCCATTTCATTGTAAACAGCTTATGAAAGCAGCAAGTGATCCAAGGGGTTGGTGCTTGCCCTGCTGTGGGAAACCTGAAAGAAGCTCCTGGATCCTGGCTTTGGACTTGGCATTTGGGGGTTGAACCACTGGATGAAAAACTTCTCTGTTCTCTCTCCCTCTCAATCTGTGACTTGACCTTTTGAATGAATAAATAAATAAATGCAAATAAATAAATGCAAGCTACTAGTAGGTGGAGGAGATACCTGAAATATTGTTTAAAAGAAAGAAAGAAAGAAAAAGAGAAAAAAAACCTTTTTTTACCTCCACATGATTTGTTGGTTAATTGATTTAAAAGGTAGCACACCTTTATACTCTGGCATTTACACTTTCTGTATTGGAATAACAAATGCAGATGCAAACTCAAATAAGAAACCATCCTATTGAAATTTTTAAAAAGATTCATTTATCTTTGAGATGTTGGCCATCCACTCCTCTTGAGATAAACTCCAGGGTTTTGTTTTGTTTTGTTTTGTTTTTTTGGTGGAGTAAAGGAATGTTGCTGTAAGGGACAGTACTTTCAGAATTAAGAAAAGAATATAGTTATTTTGGAAGTAGCATTTGCTCATTTCATTTTACTTCCAAAACTTTTTAAAGATTTTCCAGGGCTTGTCTATTATTATTGATTAGGGAATATAACCTAGGTAGTGATTTTTTAATTAAATATAAAAATATCACTTGCATGATCTTTATTAAATTATATATATATACACACAAATATGTATATCCAGGCCTTTCAGTAGAAAACACTTCATTTGCAAATCTGTGTTCCATGTTCCCTGGGAGAAAGTCAAGCAAATATCTCTCAACCAACTCTTGCTGCTCATTCAGTGCTTAGTCATATAATCCTGCTTACATGGATAAAGTTTTCAGAAAATCATTGCTTGGATTAGAAATGATTTTGTTCATATAAGCTGACATAATTTCATTCATTTTATAATACAGCTGGGGGAACATCATAATACTTCCCACCCACCCCTCTCTCCTGTCAATTCAGAGAATATATGCTGAAAAACATTTGCATCTGTATGAAAAGGGGACTGATGCGGAAATGACATCTTTTTTAAGAATAAGATGAACTACAATTGATATGACACTACACATCTGCAATAGTGTGTTTATCCATGAATAACAGGAAAAGATAACATAAAAAGGCCTAAGGGGCCTATATAGAACAGAGCAATGTCTCACAAACATGCATAAGGTAGTCAGAGAATTGAAAGCCAAAACACCTGGTGATGTAAAAAATTAAGAACATCCCTGGGGAAGGGTTGCACAGTGGGCTTGCTCAACTTATCTAGTACTTATGATATCTCAAGTCCCTAAAATCATTCAGGGATTAGTCACCACCCTTACTACTTTGTGACATCTCTGCATATCTCTTCTAGCTATTGTCAAATACTTTGCTACATTGAGAAAAAAATATATGCACCAACTTTCAAGACTTGGTTCATGCCTTTACTCAACTGTAAAGTCACATGGTGTCTTAAGTACCAAAATTGCTGATATGTAAAACATATTAAACTTTAACCTTCTATGATGATCATATATGATGGTAAAGTTTCTTGACATTAGTGTCTTGTGCCCACAATTTGTCTCTATCATCTTTGCCTAACAGAGTAGAAACTCGATCAATATGTGTCAATAAATCAAATAAAAAATGACAGAGAATGGAATATTACCTAAATGAACTTAAAATTGCACTTAAAACCCTAATTGGATATCTTTGTAGATTCTTCAAACAAAACTAGCACACAAAGTTACACAGCTATCTTTCATTGTGTTTAAATCGCACTGTAATTTCATGTATGAAATGGTCATTTTGAAAAATGGTAAAATATTTTTACCTAAATTTCAATAATCACTTTACAAAAAAATATGCTGATTGTCAATGCTTCTGATTGGAGTGATGATGGTCAGTTGAGAGCAGGGAGAAAGTTTTATGCATGGTTTGGGATGCAACTGAATGTCCTATACTGACTATCTGGCTTCCTCAAGAGACTACGGTATTGGCTTGAATCTAAACTATATGTGAACAAAGCACACCATATCCTGTAAGAACAGAAATAATCTCTGTCAAAGATAGATATTTTCCCAAAGAAATATCATAATGATTTCTACCTAAAAAGATAATCTGCTTATCACAAAAAAGACTTTAAAAAGGAGCCACAAGTTAGAGATGTCCAATTCTTTAATGCAAAAGTTAAAGACAAGCCTCTCCCTCTTGAATCCTTTAATAAATATACATGATGGTCTCCCAGACTGAGTAAGCCATATTTTAAACACTGAAGTATTTTTGTTTTAACATAACAACCCTATAATTGATATCTTTTTAGCATGGATGTTATTATTTTTGTACAGCTGGAATTTTTTTACAAATGTTTTGATGTGTTTTTTTCCAATACAATGATCTTCATACCCTGTTGATTCCTTTGTGCATTCATTTAACAATGTGGCTATCATCTGGCAACCGAAATCATTTTTTAACCCTCTGTATCAATCCAATTCTACATTCTATGTCTTCATAGAATAGTTAAAGTGCCCATTTCTGTTTACAAATATATTAATGGTATTTGATTTTTGTGTGCATTTGACAAAACGCTCATTTACCATCCACTCCATTGACAAAATGTTTTTCTGGAAGATTCAGAGAGGCTCTGTAAGGAGGTAAAAGGGTGTATAAGAAGAGGGTAGCTTTACCAACTGTATGATTTTCATCTCTAACATTGATTTCTGCTTTGGGGAAAGGTGGTGGCACAACAGGCTAATCAAGCATCTGCAGGGCTGATATTCAATATAGTTACTGGCTTGTGTCCTAGCTACTCTACTTCCACTTTCATTCCATGCTTATAATCTGGGAAAGCAGTTTGGGGTGGCTCAAGTCTTTGGATCCTTGCACCCGTGTTGAAGACCTGGCTTCATATCCAAACCAGCAGATGAAAGATCTCTCTCTATTTCTTTTTATCTCTCTCCCTGTTTCCATGTCTCCCTCTCTCCCTCTGTCACTCCTTCTGTTTATAAACCATTCCCATCAAATAACAATAAATCACTTATTTTGATTGTAAAGTCAGACATACAGAGAGGAGGAGAGACCGAGAGGAAGATCTTCTGTATGATGGTTCACTCCCTAAGTAAGCGCAATGGTGGGTGCTGTGGCAATCTGAAGCCAGAAACCAGGAACATCTTCCAGGTCTCCCACGTGGGTGCAGGGTCCCAAGGCTTTAGGCCATCCTCAACTGCTTTCCCAGGCCACAAACAAGGAGCTGGATGGGAAATGGTGCCGCCAGGATTAGAACCAGTGCCCATATTGGATCCCGGCATGTTCAAGGTGAGGACTTTAGCCGCTAGGCCATTGCACCAGTCCCCCTCCAAAATTTTTAAAAACCTGATTGCTGCTCAAAGAAGAAAAATATAATATAATTATCAGCATAAATCTAAGCAAAATTTGATCAAAGTGTATCTAATAAAGTTTATGACATGTGGGAATTTCCCATGTCAAATAAGTCCAAGCTTAGGATGCCGGCAACCAATTCAGAGTGCTCTTCCACCAATGCCAGTTTACGCTTCTGTCCTGAAAGTCATCTATGAAGACTGAAAGAGTTGGGTCCATGTCACCCACTTGAGAGACACAAATTGATTTTCAGACTGCAAGATTCAACCAGTCTCAGCCATAACTATTGTGGGCATCAAATTGTGAGCTAGTGGATGACACATCTGTCTTCTGTCTTCTGTCTTCTCTCTCTTTGTCTCTTGTTCTCTCTCTCTCTCTCTCTCTACCTTTTTGTCTTTCAAATAAATATTTTTTTCTTAAACTTTAAATAGCGTGAACTCTTCTAATAAGAGCTTACATACGACTGCCTGTTTGATGTCATCTATTTTGTGCATCACCAAAATAGAAAGTGAAAAGGAAAAGAAATTTTGATATTTAATAAAAAAATTATTTCTTACACAAAATTGAGGTGGCCTTTTGGAAAAGTCTTCCGTAGAAAAGAAGGAATGAAATATATGTCAAAGGAAAACATTGCGGAGTAAAGTTAGGTGATCATAGAAAAAATTAAAATGAGAATAAAAAGGAATCAAGTGGTCAAAAGAACAGCTGAGAAGTAACAATAGACAGCCCAACATTATGGACTGTGCGACACTGCAGGCAGGATAAGAAGTCCACAGCTTCAGAATCTGATTCCTGGTGGAAGAGCTGATAACCCCCATTCCACTTAGGGATTCAGACTGTGCTTGTATATATAAGTTAGTGAGGTCAAGGTAACCTTTTCCCGGAGAGGAGAAAACCTGAAACTAGAGGAATTAGGGATAGAAGGGCTGTCTAGGGACTAGGCTTCCGTGAGGCAGTGCATTGCTACAGATGAGTTTAGCAGTTGGGATCCTCAGAAACATGGGCCTTGTATTTATAGTGACGCAGCTGGAGGCACAAATGCCTGGGGATTGAGTGAGCTTTAGGAATGGAGGCTCACCCTGACAGTAAATTGGCTTGGAACTGCACTTATCTTACAGTTAATCCAAACTGTCACAAGCCTATCCTATTGAAATGAAAATGGCAGTATCCAATGATGTCAGAAGATTTGGGGTGTGCATTAAGCCTTAAGTACTGCATGGCACATGCCTTCAATTCCACCAGTCTCTCCACATATCCAAAGGCCATTTTGTGGTAACTTAGCATGCCAGAGCTATCCAGATCCATTTGAGGTTTCTCAAAGTTAATAGCCAGGAATGAACTGGTTACTTAGGATCATAACGAAAATTAATATGGGGTATGGATATGCAAGACTCTGGGGGAGTCATTATCTGTCTTCCAGATGCTGGGGGGGTGGAAGGTATAGGAGTAACTGTGCATCTTAAAATATTCATATTCTATTGGCCCCTGTCCAGATCCTGACTAATAGTTTTGAAATGCTGAGGAAAGAAGTTAAACAGGCATCTAGAGCCATGTCCACGAGGGAGCGCTTGATCAACTAGCTGCAGGTCAGCACTGAGAAAAACTTTGAATCCTGAAGCCAGGCCAAGAAAATAAAACCGAGTGGGTCCGGGTCGATTATAGGTACTGATAGAGGGACAGATGAAGACAAGCCCGAAGTTCAAGAAAGAAGGTTTGCTTGAGAATTGAAGTGTGGACTTCCAGAAGGTCCTTCTTGTGAATGACTCAGCAAGGAAAAGAACAAGGGAAAGGAAAGCAGAGCCTCATGCCTGTTTCTGAGTCTCCTGCATAGATACTGCCAAGAGAGGGCTGGTGAGAATGATGGAAGCATTGGTTCAGGATAATAGACATCGGGGTGAATTTTTGCAATCCACATATTTTGAAAAAATTATCAACATGATCTTGAATCAACATTCTATTTTATGGGAACATAAAGGAGGTCATGTTTGTTTTGTTTTGGAAGATTTCCTTTGAAGTTTTTGTGGTACTTCCTAGGGTTTACTTTCCCAAAAGTCTTTCTTTTATGTTTATTTAATATCACAAAATTCATCTAGAAAGAATTGGAACGTGCTTCTTTCTAAATGCTTTATTCTTTTTCCATTGTACAAAGATTAAGCCATATGAAGCCCAAACTCATGCTGAAGTAATACTTCATATTACACAGTCTCACATATACTCTATACTATTGACATTAAACAAAGTAATAACAAATATTAGGATGTTTATTGCAAACCCTGCACCTAGTAACTAACTGCTTCTGATATATTAGTCCGCTTAATCTTCCAAAACAAACTATTGCACTACTACTCATTACTTAGAGAAAAGACATTGAAATAAATACAGAAAATATGATTTCTCCAGGATCCCCACTTGGAAACTTCTAAACCAGGATTTGTTTAAAGCAGGTGGTAAATTTATGGGCCTATCCAATGTGTTACCCTGTTTCTATTGTGAGGGGATCACAGAAGCACACACATGTGTTTCACAAACATGCATATAGTCATAAAACTGAAAGTTCACAAGTGTCCTAGTGGGATGGGACTAATGAATTAAACTGGAAGGTTATTTCTAGACTGTCTAGAAACCCAGTCTGCAATAGTAGTGTGAATACAAAAGGTGGATATCATTAGATCAATAAAAGCTAAATGCCTATTCACTAGGATTTGGACATCAGTGAAAAATAATAAAGCAAGGAGCCATAGCATCAAATAAAAGCAAATTAGGTTGATTCATCACCATTCACAAACTAAATCTGGTCCTAATGGCTCATATCTAAACAGGATTCTTCTGTCTTTAAAAATGATATTCCAATAGTTTTTTCTCTTCCCATACCTATCACATCTCATATCAGTCTTCTCAAATTCATAGTTTATTTAAGGGAAGCTTGAAGAAAAGAAATTTTCATCATTGACCACTTGTAGCCATGCTTTGTGACTCTCAAGTTCACTGACAGGTGCTAATCCATTTCCTACAATCTGAGCTAACAAAAAACTTAACTGATACCGCCACAGAAACTTGTCTCAGAAGTATTGTCTCTCCACTTAAAACAAAATCGTAGCCAAATTAAATAAGTAATTTAATTTATTGAAACAACCCAAAATAATGGGCAAACATTTTTCTGTTAACCCATGCTGTTCTTGGTATCCTGTTTCACTTTGCTCTGAGCTCCTGGTCACCAAAGCCATTGCATCTGTAACTGAATTGAAAACACGTGTCAGAGGCAGCCATGCCCGCTCTCCAGAAGCAAGAAAAAATGGAGGTGGTGAGGGAAAAAAAGCAGAAATGCCTTGACAGGAAGATAGCAGAGACTAAAAATACACAGAAATGAAAAGGAGAAATGGGTTTTTGGGTACATGAAAAAAAGGAATAAAGAAGAAAACCAGGGGATAAATTAGAAGTTTTGAAAATAGAATACGCAAAAGGAAAGAGGTTATTTTACTTCAGAAAGAAATTCCAGCCTCTGGATTTCCTGCCCCATTAAGATAATTTAGGCGGACTGAAACAGAAGTGGGAAGGGATATAATCTGTAGAAGGAAAAAAGGAGCAACATCATTTGCAATGTAGGGAAAGTAAGAATTTTCTCCCATTTCTTATTTTCTTGCCTCATTTTCACTTCACAGTTCACAATGAAAAAACAAATGTGGATTTATTTCATGAATGGTCTGTGTCTACATACTTTCAAACTCTTTGGAAAATATTCATTTTTCTGAATAATTACAATTGGATAAAATGTATTGTACCTGGGGCCAGGACGTAAACTCTACTGGCTATTCCTGCACCTCGTAGCACTGGCATCCCATATGGACACGGTTAGTGTCCTGGCAGTTTCATTTCCAATCTAATTCCCTGCTTAGTACTAAGGAAAACAGCTGAGGATAGCCCAAACCTTGGAATCCTGTACACTTGTGGGAGACCAGGAGGAAACTCCAGGCTCCTGGCTTCTAATCACATGAGCTCCAGCTGTTATAGCCATTTGAGGTGTGTACCAGCACATGGAAGATCCTTCTTTCTGGCTCACCCTTCTGTCTATAAATATGCCTTTCAAATAAAAATCGATAAAGCTTTAAAAAAATTAATTGTAACTTATTACAAATATTTTTGACATCAGAACTAGAATGACATTTTCTTCTTTAAATACTATAAAACTCAATAGCTAGAATTTATAATACTATAATAAATTTATCACTTTTAGCATTATGAATTATCACCCTATTGTAAATTTTAGATTCATATATTGATTCTTTTTAAAAAATATTTATTTTTATTTTTGTTGCAAAGTCATATATACAGAGAGGAGGAGAGACAGAGAGGAAGATCTTCTGTCTGATGATTCACTTTCCAAGTCATTGCAACAGCTGGTGTTGTGCCAATCCGAAGCCAGGAGTCAGGAACATCTTTCAAGTCTCCCACATGGGTGCAGGGTCCCAAGGCTTTGGGCTGTCCTTGACCGCTTTCCCAGGTCAAAAGCAGGGAGCTGGATGGGAAGCAGGGCTGCCAGGATTAGAACCAGTACCCATATGGGATCCTGGTGCTTTCAAGGTGAGGACTTTAGCTGTCAGGCCACCGTGCCAGGCCCAAGATTCATACAATGATTCTTAACTAGAGAATATTTTAAAAAAAAATTTTAAATACTTTTAAAATTAAAACATCAAAAACATATGTAAAGAAAAGGATGAAAATTAGAAAAGAAAATAACTGAGCTATCTGAAGTATATTATAGTTGGGATATCTGTTTCTGTACCCTCCAAAGTCTCAGATTAGCCCCAAAGTCTTCATCTTCGGGGCTCATGAACTAAGGGGGAGAGGTTAAAGATTAATCCCACCACGGTGTCTCAAGGTGAGGCCTTTGAGAAGTTGGCTTCAGTTGTTAGAGTGGACAGCCATGCTCAAACCATGCTGCTCTGGAAGGAGAAGCCACAGAAACATGAATGAATGTAACTCCTGCCTCTCCCTGCTCTACTGTGTCACATGACCCCCTGTTACACAGCTTGTGCCAACTGCCTTCAGCACATGCTCAACTAATACGGCTGCCTGATATTGGACTACGAATCTGCAAACCTGTGAGCTGAAATAATCTTTTCTCCACAAGTAGTTCCTCTCAGATACTGTGTGTGTATTGTGTGTGTGTATGCACAATTTTGTTTATTTACATGCGGATGTGGGATGCATTTATTTAAAAAAAAGGGTTATACTGTAAATACAATATAGCAACCTGATTTTTCTATAATACATTCAGTACTTTAACTTATACAAGCATAAGCATTTCTGCAGAAATTCAGAGGCTTTGTGACAAAGTTACATCTGACAGCTTTATATTTCTGCAACCTATGTGGAAGCAGGAAGCTTTATTTTCCAATGTCTGCTTTTAAATATGACAGAGAGTATCAATTTTAGCTAATTTTTTTCTAAAATAGCCCTAAGTATAACCTCAATGTAAGTTTTCCAAAAGATAAATTAATGTAAATTGGGCCTATGCCAAGTTTTTCTCTTTTTTAAAGATCTGTTATATTGATTTGAAAGGAATACTTACACATAGAGAAAGAGATTTTCCATTTTCTGGTTCACTCCCTAAATGGCCACAATGACCAGGGCTGGTCTTCCATGTGGGTAGCAGTGGACAAACCCTTGGGCCATTTGGGCTGTTTTTCCCATGCCATTAACAGGAAATTTGACCAGAAATGGAGCAGCCAGAACATGAATTGCAACCATGTGGGATGATGGTGTTATAACCAACAGCTTTACCTACTATGCCACAGCACTGCCTCTGCAACAACATTTCCCTCCAGGATTTTTTTTTGATAATTTAGAATACCACTAACAAGCTATAAAAATATTAATTTGCACATGGGAAGGACATGGATCATACAGACTCATAGGGCAAATTGCAATGGGTAAATGTTAGTGAGAGCTTAAAATCCCCCTGATTGAATTTGATTTGTTCAAACCTCCCATATTTGTAAGGTTGGAACCTATGACTTGCTCTTTCTTACCAAGAGAGTATTGCAAAGATGAGAGGATATTACTCACATAAGCATTATGTTGCGGCATACAAGACCCAGCCTTTGCAGCAGACTGGGGACTATGTGACTGCCTTTGAAGAAGCAAGTCCTCATGGGCAGGTGACAATGTTTGGGCAGTTCACATGAAAAACACTGATGAAGCTTTCTATGAGCTGAGGGTATTATTAGGAAAGAAAGCAAAACCAGCAGCCCTTTGGCTACAAGGAGACAAATTCTGCCAAGTAACTGCAGGAGCTGGGAAACACCTCTCCCCCAAAGCGAGCCTTTGAGGAGAACAGCGTCCTCCCTGACAGGTGGACTGCACCCTGGCAAAACCTGGAACTGAAGAATCTAGCAAAACAGAACCCAGACCTCTGATCCACAGAGATCTGGCTCTATACATAAGCATCACTTAAAATATCTATGATTGTGGTCATTTTGATACAGCAACAGGAATTTTGAACACTAACACTAATGCCCATCTATTCACTTTTTTTCCCCCTAATGATTTATTTATTTGAAAGGCAGAGTGACATGCACAAAGAAACAGACTCTCTAGCAACCTTCTTATTACAGCCAGGGTTCCTGTTAACTCCATCCTGGTCTCCCACATGGATGTCATGCGTTCAAGTACTTAGGCCACCATTTTCTAGCTTGTCATGCACATTAGGAGGGACTGGATTGGAGATGCGTTCACATATGAGATGCAAGAGTCACACGTGATGCCTTCACCTGCTATGCCATGGCATCAGTTCATTTATCAATATAGACACATAATGTTCTGTTCTGTAGTCATGATTGATTTTGATGTCAGTGTGTGATGCTTCAATCAAGCTGTTCTATTTTTGACATGTGCCCATTGTCTTACATTTCATCTTAGCCCAAAGGCCAAGAAGCAATGTGTCCATCATCTTTTAGTAGCTCCTTTCATTCAGACATCATGAGATATTCCAGAACCATCTTATTATTTCTCCCTACTTCAGTCTGGAATATGCTATTTTTCTCCAAGGACTCTTGATCCTTGTAAGTGGAAAATAGCTTTTGGAAATAAAATTTTGTGCTCGCATGTGTTCATCACTTTTGGGATGTCACTGCTCTCAGATACTTTCTGTAGACTGAGGTAGGAAATAGAAAAATAGAAAAGCTTTTGTGTCCACATTTATGTTTTCCTATGTATTTCTGCACTGATCTATGAAGACTCAGTCAACACAGCAAAGCTACTTACTTTTTCTATTTGTAGCTCTCTTTATAAAGTCAGAATCCCAGGGCCCAGCGCGGTGGCGCAAGTGGTTAAAGGTCCTCGCCTTGCACGCCCGAGATCCCATATGGGCGCCGGTTCTAATCCCGGCAGCCCCGCTTCCCTTCCAGCTCCCTGCCTGTGGCCTGGGAAAGCAGTCGAGGACAGCCCAAGGCTTTGGGACCCTGCACCCGCGTGGGAGACCTGGAAGAGGCTCCTGGCTTCAGATCGGCATAGTATCGGCCCGTTGTGCTCACTTGGGGAGTGAATCATCGGATGGAAGATCTTCCTCTCTGTCTCTCCTCTCTCTATATCTGCCTTTCCATTAAAAAATTAATAAAAATAAATCTTAAAAAAAAGTCAGAATCCCAGATCTTATTATGCACAATATATTTACACATTTGACCCCCCCTCATGTATGTCACTAATCTCCCACTGCCAGCGGATGCTGACCGTCCACGTTGGTTCATCTTCACTCCAGACACTTTCTTTTCTAGCTATTTGATTTCCCAGCATGCTATGCCACGCAGTAGGCATTCCTCTTTAATTCACTACTTCTTTGTCTGCAGGTTTTAATTTCTTGAATCGAGCCTTTTTCTTAGGTGGATGCTTTTCTCAAATATGCTTGACTTTGACATCAAGCTATGAATAGATCTTCTTGGTAAATTCTGGTTCTGGAACTTATCATTATGCCAACCGCCTGCCAGGATGTACTACACACCTGCTTCATTTCTAATACTCAAGAGTGGGATGAATATTTGCTTTGGACTTCTGGACCTTCAACATCCAAACCTGGCAGTTTCTTCTGCTCTAAAGCTTCTCATCCTGCTTGGCATGAGTATTTCTATCTGCATCAAATGTATTCATTTATCTCACTACCAACACTTATGTGTGTCAGGCTCATCTAATGAGTTTGCACTGAATTATTCAAACAAAGTAAGGAATGCTGTGGAAGATGATGTGACAAAGGTTAAAAGGAGTAGGAAAGTGAATGAGAAAAGGAGAATGAGTCAAAATGTCTTTGAGCAGCAGACACAGTGGTGTGATAGCAAGCTAATCTTCTACCTGTATCTTTAATATCCCATATGGGTGCAAGTCCTGGTCCTGGATGCTCTATTTCTATCCAGCTCCCCAGTAATGACCAGAAAAAGCAATAGAGGATGGCTCAAATCCCTGGACCTCCCATGAGAAACCCAGAGGAGGTTCTTGGCTCCCAGCTTCTGACTGGCCCAACTCTGGCCATTGAGGCCATTGGAAAGTGAACTAGCAGATGGAAGAGTTCTCTCTATCCCTAATTGTGATTTTTCAGATAAAATAGATATTTAAAAACAGCAAAGAAAAAAGTAAAATTATCTTCTTTTCAGATGAGATGATTACATAAAAGAGAAATTAAATATTCCAAGAGACTCTTATAACTGATAAACTCTGTAGCATTTCAGTTAAAACCAACACATAGTGATCAGTAGCATTTTTATACACCAGTAGTGAATCCACCAGGAAGGAATTTATAATAGCAATCCTATTCACAGTAGCTACAAACAAACTAAATACTTGGGAAAAATTTAACCAAGGATGTGAAAAACCTCTACAATAAAAATTATAAACCACTTATGAGAGAAATCAAACAGGACCCAGAATATGAAAAGACCTCCCATGCTCATGAGTTGGAATAATTAATACTGGTGAAAGATCCATATTACTCAAAACAATTTACAGACTTCCCATCATAATAACAATAACATTCTTCACAAAACTAGGACAATAATTTTAAAATTCAAATGGAAACACTGAAGACATCAAATAGCCAAAATAATGTGAACAAATGAACAAACATGCAGACACCCATACCACTCTTCAATACATTCTGCAAAGCTATTGTCACCAAAACCATGACTACTGGCATAAAAACAGAGAAAAAAGTCACTGGACATAACAGATATCCCAGAAATGAGCCTACATCTCTAGAACCAAGTTAACATTGAGAAATACACTAAAGCCATATCCTGAAGAAAGAACAGTCTCTTACATAAATGGTGCTGGGAAAACTGTATCTCCATGTGTATAAAATTGAAACAAGAGATTGTACTTTTTACTCTACAGATCTCCACTAAAATGGGTCAAAGACTGCAATGTGAGAGACAAAACCATGGGTCTACCAAAATAAAACATTAAGGAAACATTCCAAGACTATGGACAATAACTTTTAAAAGAAATTATCGGAAAACAGGTTGCTAAAGGAAAAATAGATAAGTTGGGTTATGTCAAACCAATACTCTTCTGTACAAACAAAATAATTTATAGAATGAAGAAACAATCAAAAGAATGG
Organism: Ochotona curzoniae; assembly: GCF_017591425.1. Taxonomy (NCBI): domain Eukaryota; kingdom Metazoa; phylum Chordata; class Mammalia; order Lagomorpha; family Ochotonidae; genus Ochotona; species Ochotona curzoniae. Next base: position 43,616,197 of record NW_024467119.1, read on the forward strand.
TAGAACACATTTGAACTTATGACAAATGAGTAATACCTGGGACACACAATTTCAATAAACTAATAGCAAAAACCAAACAACCCAAATAGACAAAGAATCTTAACAGACATATCTCAAAATAAAATAGAAAAACAAATGATTAGCACTCCCTTGGCTATGACCCATAAGTTTTGATATGCTGCGTTAATGCCTTTATTCATTTCAAGGATTTTTTTTTAAATTTTGCTTTGATTTCTCCTATAACCATTGTTCATCTAGCAGCATGGTGTTCAGTTACCACGTATTTACATATTTTCTGCTGTGTTTTGACTTGCTGATCTCCAGCTTCATTCCATGATGGTCTTAGAAGTTGCTAAGACTTATTTTATTACCTATCATGCCATCAACACTGCAGCAGGCTCCATGTGTGGATGGGAAAAAAGTATATTCTGTATCTTTGGGATGAAAGTTTCTATAGATATCAATTATTAAATCTATTTTTCTTCTATTGGCTGAGTTCCTATCTCCTCAATCTGCCCACTGTATTTAGTGGCATGTTAAGCCTCCCCCTACTCCTACTGTATTGAAATGTAGCTCCAATTGTTTCATGTTGCTAGGTGTCCTGGCTTTTGGTGCGTGCAAACTTATTATCATTATTTCCCCTTGCTGAATTAACTCCTTAATCAATACGTGGTGTCTTTCTTCTTCTCTTCTAATGCTTTCCACACTGAGGTCTATATTATCTGCTGGTAGAATAGCTACATCAGCTCTTTTTCCCTTCCATTAGCCTAGAATATTCTTTTGTTTTCTTTCACTTTCAGCTTCTGTGTATCCTTGTTAATGAGATGTGTTCTTTGTAGGCAAAAGACAGATGGGTCTCTCTCTCTCTCTCTTTTTTTTTTTTGCTGTCGTAATTGCACTCACTGAAATGTGTTTCATCCATTTCTCCCAAATATAAACTGAAGAATCTTTAAAACATCTTGCTTAACTCACTTCAAAAATCAATTAAAATATGCCATTCTTTTTTCTGCAGTCTGATGTGTTTGTTGAAATGTTATATAAGCTAAAGCCTCCACCTTTTAACAAATGTTTTGAAAATAACTTAAAATGTTTAGAACATCTATGCCCTAGAAATAAAATAATGGAAAGAATAAAATTATGAAAAACAATAAAAGAGGAAATAAAAAAATTGTGCAAGAATAACAAAGTTTTACCGGAATAAAGTGGTGCTGACTGTAATTTGGATTTTGGTGGTCACATGGATTGCACAATGGATGAAGCAATCAATGATAAAATATGTATATGTTTTATATATATAAGTATATATATTTATAAATATAATTACTTTCAACATTCAATTTTCTTGTTTCCTTTTTTTATTAGATTCATTGAAATATACATTAAGTAGCTTAATTTGTTACCCTATATTATGGCAAAATTCACTGAAATGCGGCTTATATAAATTTCCAGTAGAAAAATACTACATTTGAAAATTCATTTTTAAGTTAAGATTGTTTAGCATATCTCTATTTTTAAGAATTTATTTATTTCTATTAGAAAGTCAGATGTACAAGGAGGAGGAGAGAAAGAGAAGGTCTTCTGTCCACTGATTCACTCCCCATGTGGCCTCAATGGCTGGAGCTAAGCTGATACAAAGTCAGGTGCCAGGACGCTTTTCCCAGTCTCTCACGCAGGTGCATGTCCCAGTGATTGGGCCATCCTCAACTTCTTTCAGACCACAAGCAGGGAGCTGGTTGGGAAGCGGGGTCGATGAGCATCCATTTGAGATCCCAGCTCATGCAAGGCGAAGACTTCAGGCAATAGGCTATCGTGCCAGGCCCTCATTTCTCAATTTGTATTAAATCCAAAATTTCAGTGATAAAATTTAGGCTTATTTTTAAATTTCTTTCATGTTTTTAAAAGATTTATTTTTACTTGAAAGGCAGACTTAGAGAGATGAGGAGAGACAGAGGGGATCTGCCACCCACTGACTACTCCCCAAGTGGCCACAAGAGCTGGAGCTGAACCAATCTGAAACCAGGAGCCCAGAGCTTCTTCTCGGTCTCCACATGGGTGCAGGGTCCTGAGGCCTTGGGCTGTCCTCAAATGCTTTCCCTGGCCAAGAGCTGGATGGGAAACGGGGCCAGCAGGATGAGACCTGGTGCCCATATGGAATCTTGGCATATGCAAGGTGTGGACTATAGCCACTAGGCTACCGCACAAGGTCCAATTTCTTATATTTTAAGATAATATATATACTCTTTCTAAAAATAAAACTGTAATTTAGGGATAATTATTACTATCATATTAGGCACCTGTATTACTGCATTATTTTCAGTAACACTTTGAGGTGAGATGCCATTGTTGTCTTCAAAATTTTTCCAGGGAGAGCATCAGTTTTAGAACAATCTATGCCATACTTCAAAAACCAACATCGGGCCCGGCGCAGTGGCGCAGTGGTTAAGGTCCTTGCCTTGCACGCCCGGGATCCCTTATGGGCGCCGGTTCTGTCCCGGCAGCCCCGCTTCCCATCCAGCTCCCTGCCTGTGGCCCGGGAAAGCAGCAGAGGACGGCCTAAACCTTTGGGACCCTGCACCCGCGTGGGAGACCTGAAAGAGTCTCCTGGCTTTGGACCGGCATAGCATCGGCCTTTGCGCTCACTTGGGGAGTGAATCATCGGATGGAAGAGCTTCCTCTCTGTCTCTCCTCTCTATATATCTGCCTTTCCAATAAAAAAATAATAAAAATAAATCTTTAAAAAGAAAAACCAACACCATTTCATGCTAAATCCCAATAAGGATAGGAATATTCTGCTACACAATCAATGCAATGTGGAAAAAAAACAATGCCAGCATCATACTAACACCTGAAACTGGAGAAGGATGCCTACTTTAACTACTGCTGTTCCACATAGTATCACATTTCCCCACTACAGCCAAAAAAATTCAAACTGGACACCTGTCCTGGCTGTTCCACTTCCATTCCAGCTCCCTGCGTATGGGCAGAAGATGGTCATAGGCAGAGCGTGGCCCAAGGCCTTGCAGCCCTGCACCTATGTGGGAGATCCAGAGGGAGCTTCTGGCTCCTGACTTCAGATTGGCTCAGCTCAGGTTGTTGCAGCCATTTGGGGAGTGAACCATCAGATGGAAGATCGATTTCTGTCTCTCCTGTTCTCTGTACGTCTAAGAATTCAAATACAAACATGTAAAAAATTTTTAAAATACAGTAGATTATTTTTGTTCACTTTCAACTTTTTGAACTTTGTGTTAACTTCCACAATATGAGAATGAGAAATGGGAATGTTTTCATTACTAAGTTTGGTTTACTTAAATTTGCATAATACTCTCCTGTTTCATTCACTTTGTCGCAAATGTTAGGATTTCCTTTCCACTGATGAGTAATACTCCAGTATTTTATTAATTACCTTCATTTTTTTAAAAGTCAATTTTTTGACTAATTTCCCTGACAGTTTATAGTTTTGAATTTTAATTTTTTTGCTTTCTTTTAATTTTCATTTTTTACATTGATTTGAGGTTTGATTTTTTTATTCAGGTAGATTATAGAACTGTATTCTTTTCTCTTTTACTTGAAACCTTTCAAATTCTTTTTATAATTATTTATTTATGTAAAGGAAACAAAGTTTGTGTATTTTGTGTATCTTATATTACAAAAACATAATGACCCTCATAGTCACTTTCACCTTCCTTAATGGTCCATTTCTTACGCTTCTTTTAACTTTTGCAGTGGCATACTTTCCATTAACTTTATACTCACAAGCTTAATCCTCCAGTAAACGATGAATTCAAGAAATAGCATGTAGAAACACTACTAATGTAGAAACACGAATAATCAAATCTCAAAATGACAACTTCGCTTATATTTTATATCATATTTTACAGTGTTCTTGAAGTTATTTGTTATAGCAAATCAGATAAAACATATAGTATGTGTCTTTGGAGACTGGTTTATTTTAATGATAGTTTACAGTTGCATCTTTTTTTGAAGACATGGATTAATCCCTTTTTATGGCTAAACAGTATTCTGGGGAGTATGTGTGTGTGCACATGCATGTGTATGTATATTCGTGTGTGTGTATAACATTATTTAGCCAGTCATCCATTGACAACTATCTTAGCTGTTGTGAACTGAAATGCAATAACTACAGATTACATGCTGATTTCCTGTTTGTACTAGCTTAACTTTAACAGTGGATTGGGGTACCTTTTCTCCCACATTGCCACACTGTCACCAGCATTTACTATGCTTGACATTTGGGTAATAGCCAATTCTTCCTGTGAGTTCCTTGCTAAAGTGCAAAGGAATACAGTAGTAGATTGCCCAAGTACCTAAGATGACGGCATCCTCAGGAGAGACCTGGATGGAGTTTCAGGCTTCTGACTTCAACTTGGCCCACATGAATCATCCAGCCATTTGGAGAGTGGATCAGTGCATGGAAACTCTCCCTCTCTCTCTCTGTATGTCTCTCTGTGTGTATCTCCTCCTTTCTCTCTCTGTTACTTTGCCTTTAACTTTAGAAAATGGTCCGGCGTGGTGGCCTAGCAGCTAAAGTCCTTGCTTTGAACGAGTTGGGATCCCATATGGTCACCGGTTCTAATCCCGGTGGCCCCACTCCCTGCTTGCAGTCTGGGAAAGCAGTCGAGGATGGTCCAAAGCCTTGGGAACCTGCACCCATGTGGGAGACCCAGAAGAGCTCCTGATTCCTGGCTTCATATAGGCACAGTACCGGCCACTGCGGTCACTTGGGAAGTGAATCATTGGACAGAAGATCTTTCTCTCTGTATATCTGACTTTGTAATAAAAATAAATAAATCTTCTAAAAATTTTAGAAAACAAACATAAAGGAAAAAATTGGGGGGGGGTGGCTGGCATTGTGGCATAGTATCTTAGCCTGCTATGTTGGATTTCATATGGCATCGAATTACATCCTGGATGCTACTATTGCTCATTCTCCTTCTCTTCTCCTTCTTCATCAAAATTTATTTATTTTACTTGAAAGAGTTACAGAGAAAGAAGGAAGTGCACAAAAAGACAGAAAAAGAGCGGAGTTGTTTTATCCACAGGTTCATTCCTCAAATGGATGTAACAGTTGGAGCTGAGCTGATGTGAAGCCAGGAGCCAGGAGGTTCTTCTGGGTCCCCCATGTGGATACAGGTGCCCAACGCTTTGGGTGATTCTCTAGTGCTTTTCCAGACTATTAGCAGGAAGCTGGATCAGAAGTGAAGCAGCCAAGACTCAAATCAGTGCCGAATGTGATACTGCTGCTGCAGGCAGAGTGTGAGCCTGCGTGTCACTATATCAGCCCTTGTCTTCTGGTCCACCTTCCTGCTAACGTTCCTTGGAACTCAGGAGGAATGGTTCAATTGCTAGGACCCTTGCAGGGCAGCCTGAAAGAAGCACCTGGCTTCCTGGTTCAACCCAGCTTGGCACAGCGCTATTATGGCTATTTGGTAAGTGAACCGCCAGACAAACAGATGTGTTTCTGTCTGTCTGTCTGTCTCTCTATATAAGCATAATATTGCCTTTCAAACAAACAAACAAGCAAACAAATCTGTTTTTACAAATTAGGAAACAACACAAAATCAGAAGTTGCCAAGTAAGAACTGCAAGGTGTAAACCAATTTTCCATTCAAACTCCTGTGGAACTGACCTTGTTTGGTAAGAAAAATGGGCAGACACATTATCATAGTAGAGAAGAACTTAATGACGAAGCTTTTCTAGACTTCCAGACACTTTTTAGCTATGACTTTGACTAAATTTCTCAAAATACTTCTTTTCTTTGTGTGTGTGTGAACCAAAATAAGGCGAAATTTTGTTAGCATCTCTATGAAGAAAAATCTCTTCAAGGGGCGTCTAAGGAGTAAAATATCATTAACATCTTTGGAACCATTCAAAACACTTCTAATAAGAGGATTTCACCACTCCTAATCATCTCCAGAAAGTCAATCAACAAAATGCCTTGAATATTTCAAACACCTGCTGTCATGAATTTTACTCTTAACTCGTCCATTTTTACTTTACCTGGACTCCCACTACTTGATTGAACTTTCTCCCCAAGAGCGTACTGATAAACCATGATTCATTATCTATTACAGCTCTTTTATAAACATTCCAGAATCCAGACCCACTGGATTTTGCTGTTGTCTGTAGTGCATTTGAGCAGCACAGTTCTGGCAACTGTCAAGTAGAAATTTTATTTCACTTTAATTTTTTGGTCAGAAAGACATAAGCAGAACCAATTGAAATGTCTGTTGTTGCCCATTGTTCCTAGTGTCAATCCTTGGTTCCCTTTAGTTAGGAGATGAACAAGATTAACCTTTTCCCACAAATTGGCATTATTGGGTTGCTGCTGAGGGTTTCATCTTCAGCACCGTCTCACATTTAATTAACACGAGCCATATCCTTGAAAACTGCTGATGTCTTTGAGTAGTAAACTGCTGTAAAACATCAGTGAGTTTGCTACTCTTACACCCAAAATTCATCACAAATTTAATATTTATCTTAGCATTAATTTTATCCAAAGGAATATTACTTCAATAGGGCCTCTCTTCACACTAGTATATCATCTTACTGGATATGTTCAGCAATGTTCAGGGAAGAGCAGCACGTTAGATGTGTTCACACCAGGCATGTTGAGAAAAGTTATACACGTTAATAAGAGTTTACTTGAAAAGAAAATTTAAATGCATGCATTTTTAAGAATGTGTATTTTTACTGAACTTCCTGAAGACTATGTGTGTGTCTGTAAAGAAGAAGGTTAGACAGTGTCAACTACCTGCATATTTTCCATGAACTGTACTCCATATTATAACCAATCAGTATTCCAAACAGATTTCCTATGAAAATCATTTTTTGCAGAAGTTTAAAATTTAGAAATAGCAAACAGATGAGACTTGCATTACCAGATATCAAAACACAACAAGGCAGTAGCTGCTTGCTACTTCTCAGGTGCAAAAAGATGAAAGAAGTAATCATTCATGAGATGAACAAGAAAAAACCCAGAATAGCTACAAAAATTATACCTTTCCTTCTACTTCTCAGCGGACAGAATGGGCGGGGTGACCTATTCTCCTCCAGCCTGAAGGAACAGGCTCTCACAACTCAAGTGTGAGGTCCAGAGAAAATAGTACTGCTACAATGTGAGCAGAAAGCATTTGGCAAAAGTTGTTAACAAACCGCTGAAAACAAGGTATTGGCGAGTCTGGGGATGTAAAATCCCTCAGTCTGAGGCGGCATACTCAAAGGAGAGGTTGTATGAGTTTGTAGACTCTTCTCCACAGACTCCAATTGGATACTCCAACAGGACGCCTGACTGGCAGACTGTTGTCAGCCGTGCAGATTTCAGGGAACATCTAGGCTGCTGGTTGCATGCACTGGGCAAAAGATACAATGTTGCCCACAGTAATTTGTCTCAGTTTGATGTATACATTCTCTGGGATTCCAGAAAAGTATCAAAAATTGAAAAATTCCAAGGCTTATTATAAAATTTCCATGGAGAAACTGATTGATCAGGGAAGCGCAGCACGCTGGTTTATTCACCTGAAAAAGAAAATAATTAACTGTTGTTGAGAAAATTAATGAGTTAATACAGCATATATAAAAATTTTAATATCCAACAAAATTATAAATAAGACCACTGTTTTTTACCACTGCTTATAATATAACCATGACACTTTTAACACTGTAATGTGAAAAAAGCTATACACTTTTTGTTGAAAAGTGACAAGAGGACTGAAAACTGAAGATAAGTCTCTTCAATATCACTGAATCAGCTGCTTATGTAATGTGAGGCACATTCTAAAAATGGATTTTCTCCCTTCTTTCTTTGTGCCAACTCAATAAACCCTGTAACTTTTAAATGCCTTGTATCATTATTTACCAACTTTGAAGATATTTATAATGAATTCCATGCTGTACCACGTGTGTCTACCTCCCCACATTATTCCTGGAATGTTCAACCCCTAGTCCTGACTTAGCTTCTGCTGCGCTCAGAGCTGAGCTGTATGCATGCACCAGCGCCCTCTACTGGAACAATATTTAGCATTTTATTGAAGGACAGGGTCTCATTTTCCCAAGCTCTGAAGTTAACTTTAGGAGTTAGGATTAACTCATAAATGATATTTAGCAGCATCTTATTATAACGATTTTGATACTAAGTTTTACAGTTTACATCTTTTTATTTACTTCATGCTAAACGGTCACATAGCTAGCTGCCTTGTTAGGAATGTTCTTGAATACATGCAATAAGATTTACTTTGTGGTTACTTGCATTTTTTAACTTTTTTATTTGATTTAGTATACATATTCAAGATTCTACTTTCAGAAATAATAAAAATGTTCAAAATAATTTTAACTTGAATTAATTCTGTCTCATGCATCAATATACTTAAAGTATTAGTCTTATCTTTCCTTCTTCTTTGTATCCAGTATAGACATTTGTCCAACAATAAAAGCCGGTTTGGGGGGAGTGATGTCCAGTGGCTGAAAATTTCCATCCATCTAGCATGCTCCTCCAATCTTAAATTTTCTTCTGAAATCCATCAGCTGCTCACCGAAAGCAATCAAGTCTCTCTTAATCACACTGGGTATCAAATAATATAGCTAATGGACAATTTGAGATTTGACAAATCATAACTTCTAAAACGATGAAGTTTTGAATTTTCTGAAGTTATATCTTAGAAATATTTCGGCAACTTATGGAAAGGAAATTTCAAGCCAGGAAATAGCTTTCACAAAATGTTACTTTGTGTGAAGCACGCAATTATGCATAAAAGTTGCTTGCTTGCTGTTATGATTTTGTTGTGTCTTTGATCGTAATTCTAAGGGCTATATAGGATGGATTTCTAACAAGTTTGCATTGTAGAGAAGCACTCCTCTCGCTCCCACGCTGAATATGCAATGTTGCTTTTGGTGACATTCCTTAACATAGTTGTTACAGTTCTATTAAGAATCAATTGTAGTAACATAGACAGTTCTGAGCCTGCAGCTTTGTCGCTAGGCCAGGAAATGATTAATGATCTGGGGTTGGATAGCTTCCTCTTACACACGATCTTTAGTTCTGACTCTTCCACTCTAAGTACCAGAAAGAACATCTTGTTAACAACTAAGACAAAGGCAGAAATCCCAGAAGGACCAGAAAAGGGAATGAAATGACAGTATTAGAGCAATTTTATTTAAAAGGGTATGGAGTGGGCAGAGAGGGAGCCCTTCTAATGTGACACTAACGAATTAACTAGACAAAATGTGAAGCTCTCCACACTTTTTTTTTTTGAAAATAAGGCAAATGTGAAATAAGGATCAATGTGATAGATGACTCCATGGCATAAATTCTGTCCGACAGAAGAGATACAATTTTCTTAAAACTCCGTATTTAACTTCATTATGATGAAAGCACCTAAAATGTAGTGTTTACCTATCGCAGATTTGCAACATACTTCAACATTTCCAGAGTTCTTGGCCAAGATAGAAAAAAAGGCCTATTTTAAATTTGCAAGAAACCGGTTTGCATAACTTTAAAGAGGGAGCAGTACAACAGCTATTTGATATGACCTTTGTTGCTTTAGTTGGCACCTCTGGCATGTCGTGTGATGTGAAGACAGAGTCCTAAGCGCTAGCTTCCTGATGCAGAATTACCACCTGACACATGAGGTATTTTTGTTTAATAATCTGAAAGACTTTCTCATGGAAGAAGCACCATCTTTGCTGAAAGAATTCTTTTTAAAAGTATTTCATTTATTTAAGAGTCAGCGATGCATGTGAGACCTAGAGAGAAACAGGGAAACAGAAAAAAAATATCTCCTACTCGCTGGTTCACTTCCTAAAATGTCTGCAATACCTGGGACTAGAACAGGTTGAAGCTGGCAGTCTGAAACTCAGTCCAGGGATCCTATGTGGGTGCAGGACCCCAAGAATTGCAGTTGCCACCTGCTGCCTACCAACATGCTCATTTGCAGGAAGCTTTTGTGTAGAGAGAAGTCGGGACTCCGATCCATATTCCAATATGGAAAGCAGTTTCCCAAGTGCATTCTTAACTGCTGTGCCAAATGACTGTTCAGAAGAGACAGCGTTCTGATGTCAAGGGTTGCCCCAAAAATATAGCAAGATGCTAGGAATTTATTTGTCCTTGCATTCATATTTGGCCTTCTTGGCACTTTCTTAAATGACAATGATTCAGTGTGAGGAACCCTTAATCAGATCACCCTTATTCTATGGGGCAAGCTTGTGCCTAAGCGTTCTACATATGCCCAGTTTTCAGTACATGGAAAATAAGGTCAAGCATGTCTTTAATATCCAAATGAACTCTGTAACATGCAGTACTTCATACCAGCAAATGTTTAACTTGGATATTTGTTTCCCAGAATCTCCTTTGCTATGTGGATCTAGATTAGAATTGTCTAAAACAGGAATCTCAGCAAAACTTACAGAATAGGAGCAAAGAATACATAGGAGCAGTTAAGCATTGACAAAGTCAGAATTCAACATGCCCACAAAGTCCAGTCTATTGTCGCTGTCCTGTGCTTCACAGCCTTCTTTGGGCCATGCCGACTAGCAGAGGTCCTGGACCACTTGCTGATACTTGACTGTGGCCCACAAAAGCTGGAGCACCCACAGCTCGGACATACTTTAGCTGCTTCACATACCTGGCTTATTGCATGGCAGGCAATTCCCTCTTTAATCCTCAAGCCCCATTTTATGGATCTTGGTTTCCAAATTCCTTCCACAATTGCCTGAAATATAATTATTATAATAAATTTTCCATTATATCTATTGTCCAGCTTCTTCCCCAACTGAATGCTAACCAAAGCAATGCTTTTTTTTTTCATTTTGGTGTTTTGAAAAATTGGTCCAAATTGGATCAACTCTTTTCTCATATGCTCTACATTTCTTCAGAGTTTGACATGAACACTTTTCAACAGTTAACTACATAACACCAAAACAATAAAGTAAAACAAAATAAAAAATGTTTATGTATGATCTGCTTAAGCTTTTTCATTCAAAATGTTTAAAATAAGAAATTTATTATTCATCGTTGTATATTATACTTGATTAATTTAAGCAAACCATTGTGAGAAGATGGCAAACAACACAGACATGGTCATTAATCTCACGAAAATTAAAATTTCGTAGTGGATTACCAGCAAATAGGCAATAAGACATAATGTGTAGTGTTCCAATATAGTGCAGGAATAGAGGAAGAGAAACTTTCAGACCACCAGAAAGAGAGATAAAAATAGTTCCTCATGAACAGAGCTCGACCCTGTAATTTGAAGGATTAGTGAGCATTAGAGCAAAAATAAAGAAAAAGTTATATATTTTCTAGAGATGAAATGGAACATAGAATATCCCAAGAGGAGAGAGAAACAGTACCTTAGAGAAACTGAGATGTGTTTAATTAGCTGAGAACATAATCTAAAGGAATGACAACTTGGAGGGGAGATTAGGGACTTTTCAAACTGCATTACATTCACAGTAAGACAGATTTTTTTTTTTTAATAGGTGATTCGTTAAGGACCAATGCAGTTGTAGTCTTCCGTATAAATAACAATCAATGACAAACATACATGAATTTCAAGAAAATTATGAATAACTAGGAATGAAAATAAGGAAAAAACAGTCAGTCAAAGGATCACAAATACAACCACGTCGACAATGATCCAAACTAATACTATTCAACATTTATAGAAATTCTTAAATCACTGAACATTAGGAATAATGATGACTCCTGAAACACAGTGTAACATGACAGGAAATGCACAAAGTGTATCTAGTGTTGATAAAGAAAAGAGAGAAGCAATGAACGAGTACAGTATTTCACAGGTTATGGTTACATATCTAAGTGACATTGTCTTCAAGACACATAGCATAAAGAAGGAAATCTTAGTAGAAAGCAGATTTTGACAGTGTGGTGGACACATATCTTCTTCCACTTCTAAGCAATGCAGTATCTCTTTTATTGAAAGGAAGTACAAGTGGTGACAGAATTGACTTGTTGAGCTCAAAGACTGAAATAGTTCATATGACCCATAGCTGACCAATCAAAGTTACAGTAACTAGTTTGGGATTTAATAACTGGTTCAACAGAGAGCATATCAGAACTTTTAGTCACGCTTTCCACTTAGTTACTAATCCAGAAAAACATATATATGAAACTAATGGTGCCCACTTTTTGCCAGATATGTGAAAAACCCACCCACTGATAGTGAAAATCAGAATTCATAAGTAGAATCCTGGTGGAAAGAACAAGTTATTTCTCCTTGTCTTTCTCCATGGTAATAGCAAGTCCATCATTCTGGCTACTAAAGACAAGGCATTTATGTCCATTTCACTTCCTTCCATCCTATTACTTTGTTTCTTTTGTTAATTCTCCTGAAATTCTCTTTCAAATGCTCAGACTTTGAACTCTTATCTAAAGACAAAACCCTATTCAGGCCATCACCCTCGCTGCCAAAACTTTTAGACTGGCTTTGCTGCTTTTCCCATTGGCTGATCCTCACCAAGGTTCTTACAGAGTTGGTTGTATCCATTGAGAGGAATTGTTTCAAAGGCTCTGCATGATTCTGCTCTGTGTCTTGAAACACAACCATCATCAGAAAAAGCTCTGGCCAGCACAGGAAGGAAAGCCCTGCCTTCTCAGCTAAGATATTCTGAGTCCAGCCTACACTCAGCGGATTCTCCACAATAGGAGAAAGCTAAGACCGAAAGAGCTATCTGGCAGCTAGTCACAAATTTATGAGTGGGCTCAACAGCTCAAACCAGAAAAATAAAACATCTGGATAGCCTGAAGATGCAAAAGTGATAATTAATGGTAGTAGTTTTAGGCTCTTGGGTTTTGGGATGATAAATCCATCCATTAGTCTTCTTGATTCCATGCTTTCCATCAAGATAACCTCATCAAACTGTTTGTTAGATCACAACATTCTTCCACTTATTAAACAGTAATGGTTGCAAAATCAAACAGAATGAGAGCACGGATCTTTTCAGATGCTCAGAAGGCCATAACATGCCCTGCCTACTGCCTTACTCTCTGTTTCTGTATATTACTAATTCTATCAGTTTTCTGAGGTTACCTCAGATTCTTTTCAATTCTCACACTCTAAAGACTTATCTGTCCAGGACATTTAAGATCAACAACTGGAATTTTAATCATGGATGTTTTCTTTGTATAACGAATGCTCTTTCTCCAGCTACCCACACAGCTCCTGCTCCGAGTCCTTCCTATCAGGAATAACATAGACCTTTCTCAGGGATCTTTTTCCTGCACTAAGAGTTTAAAATAATAGTGTTCGTTGTCTTTGCCTATACTCTTTCCATGCCTTAGTTTTCTATCATATATGGGCTTCTAACTTGGAATGCATCTTTTGTATCTTTTGAATGCTTTAAAATTACACGATGCCATTTTTCTTTTTAGTTCACTGTCTGATCCTTTGTCCTTTAGTACTTGTTGTAGTCCCTCAATAAGATTAAATGAATGAGTAAGTGAATAATTATTTTTTTCTGCCATATTTCATTCAACTTAAATTGGATTCCTGCCATTGGTCTCTGACTGATTCCGGACCAAGTCAGGAGTTAGTATCAAGCAGATGGAATGTAAAGCCAAAGGATTAAACAGAAAATCCCTAGGAGAGTTGCAGAATGAGATCGAAAGATGATGCAGGTCCCTGAAGCATATCCCATTTGCCAGGAAGGAGTGTTGCAGAACAGGAACCTAGGTAGTATGTCGGAATGTTGGAGGTCAAGGGAAGAGAACGTTCCAGCTTAGAGGACATGATAAGCAATGCCAGATTTTATCAGGAAGCCAAATAAGATATGGGTTCGAACAGATGAGTTTATTTTCATACTGTACCTTCTTATTTAGTATGAGACTTTTTCCATTCTACAACAATTTTACCCTTATTTCTGATTGCCCATATTCTTTTTTTTTAATATTTATTTTTATTGGAAAGGTAGATATACAGAAAGGAGGAGCGACAGAGGAAGATCTTCCATGCAATGATTCACTCCTTAAGTGACCAAAATGGCCAGTGCTGCACCAATCCGAAACCAGGAGCCAAGAACTTTTCCTGTGTCTCCCATGTGGGTGCAGAGTCCCAAGAGTTTGGGCCATCCTTGACTGCTTTCCCAGGTCAAAAGCAGGGAGCTGGATGGGAAGAAGGCTGCCGGGATTAGAATCAGAATCAGCACCGTATGGGATCTTGATGAATTTAAGGCAGGGACTTTAGCCCCTAGGCTACTGTGATGAGCCCACCCATATCCTTTTTATACTGAGACTGAATTTCTCTGTGGAGTTTCTGAGCTTTACACCATTTTCTTTTAGCTAATCCATTTATATTGAAATATCAGTAGAATGGTACAATTATGGCAAGTAGATCACTTCACCATAACCTAGCTGGATTTTTCATATGCTTTTGTAACTTGATCCATAACCAAGAATAATCATTCACCCCAGCCACTAACAATGACTTTGTGAGCAAGAAAAAAAAAAAAAAGATTTTCCTTTGGTAATTTTAGAAACCATAGGGACCATGTAAGAATTCTATGGAACAATTTCATGAATTGAAAGAAAGAGGGAAACCACAGAGGGGAGTAGGGAACAGTTTATAACGGAAAGTATTAGCTTTTTAGGATGAGCAGCTGGGATTTCCATATCAGGCAATCAGAGCCATACCCCTGTGTATTAATGCACTAACGCATTCTGAAGACTTTCAAGAAGTGTTTTAGAGTGGGCTCGGAAGGCTCGCTTGCTCTGTCTGGGAGTCTTCAGGTGCATAATTTCTAATAAAGATGACTGTGGCTCACTCTTCCTCATGCCCGAAGGAATAGTTCTGCTAAATAAAATTTCTCAGCTTATTCATCACTTCTCCTTGAGGACTCTGATTTGAAAGCTACACATGAAATCATTCTGTCTCTCCAAGTGATAAATTGTACATACCTTTATGTTCCTCCCACCCCAAAAGCATTACGCCTTGAGAAGAACTCCTCCAAGAGCTGAGCCGTCTACGACCTCGGGTCGGGGTGAGAAAAGGCTGCTGAATACCACTTCTCCAAGGTGACCACCAGGGTCTATTCCACTCATTCAGAGATGAAGTCTGTCAGTAGGAAGGAAAAAATCATGTCCCCATGGTCTATTTCGACCCTGAGTCTATTTTGACAGAACAAAGGCTGCCATTTGGACCAAAGTTGAGGTCCTTTAGTTATGTGCTGGGAACTTGAGTTCTCTGGGAATAGTGCCAAGACCAGCAGACATATTGAACTCACAACTTTTTACCATCACATCATCAGAATGAGTTCCAGTCCCTCTGGTCAGTATTGGATTCTAACCAACATAGTCAGGTGAAAGGTTACTAACTTAAGATTATATATATATATTCTTTTTTTCCAGTCTATTATACCCATTGTCTTAGCAATTAGCTTGTCTTAGTAATTTGTGTTTATTGCTTCCTACTATAACTTCATATTTCGCTTTATAGTGCATTCTAGCCTTGATTGATAACTTGTATTTATCACTCTCCAGTACAAGTTTATATATCACTTATAGTTTATTCCAGGCTACTGATTGGCAAGTCTATTTATTCCTTAGATTATTCAAGCTATAACAATTAGCTTGAAGAATTAATAACCTCATCGAAGATGATATCATTTATAGTGAATTTTATAAATAAGAGCAAAAGGCAACTTTAAAATCTCACTCTTGCTTTGAATGCAAGAAAAATTTCTGATTCTTTCTGCTTTCCCTTTCTGAAAATTAAAGATGAAATGGGTATGGTGGTTTCATTGCTTAGGCTTACTAATGTCAAAAACAGAATAATTATAAAGAACTAGAAAACAGAAGTGGGTTTAACAGTCTGTTTAATTCTATAGTGATACCCACATGTGTATGAATCATGATATATCTGAAAAGCACCTTCACAGCAGATGCTATCAATTAATTTTTTGGTAGAATGTAAACTACCTACCTTCTCTGTATTAGTACATTTTTCTGAATAAAATGAGCAAGCATGAGTCATGTAGCACCTTTCTTCATTGTAGCCGACAAATATTTATTGAAAACTTATTTTGAGCTTGGAATCCAGATGAAGAACAGTTTGTTTTTCTTTCCACTCTTTTTCTTTCTCTCCACATGGTGCTGAGCTCAACACTACTGGTAGAGTAGAAGGGGATAATGCATGATGTCCTGCTGCATTTAGATTCTGAGGCCAGCAAAAATGGGACACACTGAGCTCAGGAGGATGTCCTCAAGTAGCTCCCATGAATAACTAATTCAACTGACAGCAACAAAATTTGTTAATGATTCAAAGTGACAGGTGAGTTTTGTCTCACGAGAGGTTATTTAGGTTTGTTGGTGTGTATGCTTATTTTGTATTCTTTTTCAGATGGAGGATATGTTTGGGATTTTCAGGAGAAAGCATCCTTCTTTAGTAGCTGAGATTCTTTTTCAAAATTTCTTTGATATCACTGTCAAAGATGGGCTCTGATAAACTCACAAAGACTCAGCAAAGATCACATCTCCCATGAACTGCTATGTGGGCAAATAGAGGAGGAAAGTCCAACCTGTGGTCCTGTTGGCCAAATCCTTGGCCTGTTCCCAGAAAATCCTTCCTTTCCTGAAAGAAACACTGTCATCTAGTGGGAACAATCAGAAAGTTTCTGTTCTCAGACACACTATCGAATAGCAGAACGATCCTCTGTGAGTCATCTCCGGAGGTGTTGTAACAATGCTTGTTCTTCCACAGGGGAGAAGTAGGACGTAAGGACGCATGTGCAAAGTCTGCTGGAGAACATCCTGCCGGAAAGGAGTAGTATGCTGTTTGAGAGAGCATGTTACTGCATGATATCATTGCTTCCAACATACGTTCAAATGTCAAAGAAAAATGAAGAGACAGAAAAGCAATCAAACAGTGCTTTCTTGGAGAGTGATGCCAAGGATGGAAGGAGAGAAGCATAGTTAAGCAGGTGATTATTTTCGTACCGCTGTGCTCAACTTTTTTGTCGTGTCTTCCTGACAAGTGAGAGTTAAAGCATCTTTCCAGCAAGGTGTGATGTGTGCTGGAAATGTTCAATGAAAGAATGTGGGGAAGTGATTGGGGACCTGGAAATATGGACTTGATTTGAACCGTTGGATGAAAACCCTCTTTCCTGGGTTGTTTCCATGACTTGTAATATTACAGTGATGACATTTGCATTCTCCAGCCTAGAATTAGCCAGAGGGGAAGGAAGAACTCAGTTTAAGGGCTTTAGTGAACACAAAAACGGTGACATCTCCTGAAAGATCATTCTAATTAAAGCATAGTAAATCCTAAGTCTATTTTCCTCTCAAAGTGGATAGCAAAATTGTACACAACTGTGATATTTGACTGAATTTAAAGAGGAAAAGAATTTATTGTCATCCCTCTGCATCCTGGTTTTGGGTTGAAAGAAGTCATAATTTTCAGATGGTGATGTCAGATCCATTCCCACAACAGAGATTAGACAATACCACAAACACAGATTTATGGTTTCATGGGAGAAATCTCCTGTTTTCAAACATTTATCTTTAGCAATGGGCTACCAGTTGCACATGAAAGATGTGGTATTTTGTTTTCAATGAACAATCCACAGACACAGACGTGGTTGCTTCTGTTTTACCCAGTCCCATTCAAGACCTGCACTCCTAGGACACGTCTAACCATGATGTATTCAGCTTAAGGTTTCTTTGTGTAAGATAATTGTCAAAATGTCCATTGCAGTTAACAAAATATGATGAAACACCTAAATAAACACCGATTATTTCTCCCAAGTACCTCTTAGAAAATTTATTTGTATGTCTGAAAGAGTGACAGAGAGCATGGATGAAGGTTGGGTAAGAGAGAAGACAGAAAGAGAAAGAGACAGACCTTCCACTTGTTTACTTAGTTCTCAAATGTCCTCAAAGTCTGGTGTTGCACCAGACTGATGTTGCAAGCCAGAAACCCAGTCCAACACTCCAATGTAAGTGGCTAAGCCTCAAGTGTTTGAATCCTTATCTGCCTCCTTGCAAGTTCACTCGTATGACTCTAGATCAGGAGCAGAGCAGAGCAACCGGGACTCAAGTCAGGAATTCCTCCATGCGTCGTGGGTCTTCCAAGTGGCAGTGTGACCTGCTGAGCCACCATGCATGCACAAAGGTAATTTATACATCAAATACTGAATAAAATTTTAAAAATCATGTTTGATAATTGAAGATGGAAAAGCAAAGATATTATTACTTTAATAAAATGCTCCATAAACAAATACAATGATTGTGGAAAATTGAATAGAGATTCCTCAGAAATCAGAAAATAGATCCATTACATGACCGAGCCAATCCACCCCTGGGAATTTACCAACATGAAGTGAAATCAGCGTATGGGTGAGTTAATTGTGTCCCCATGTTTATCACAACTCAGTTCACAGTAACTAAGATATGGAATCAATCTAGATGTCCATTAACTGAAGCTAAAGAAAATTCTATATATTATAGAATACTACCCAGCCAAAAAAAGAAAGAAATTCTATGATTTGCCATAAAATGGATGAATCAGGAAAACACTATCCAAATGAAATAATGTAGTTCCAGAAAGACAAATATCACATTTTCTCTGATATATGTTAGTTAATATAGAATACCAAAAATTGCAAAGGAATGAAATAGCCATCCTGTGATTTGATTTTTTTTTTAGTCCCTATTTATATTTTTGTGAAACTGTGGTGTTGCTATTTTTTAATTGTGAAATTTTATGGTTAGTGGCGCATTAGGCCTGTGGAAAGAAGATTCAAATTATACTTTTTGAAAAAAAATAAAGAAAAAAGAAAGGAAAGAAGGAGAGTGTTAAGGGAAAAGGTAAAGGATTGAAGTGTGGCTATCTTAGAATTGTACTTATGAAATATATGATAGATATCAAATTTCTTTCATTTTTAATTTATTTTTATTAGAAAGTCAGATATATAGAGAGGAACAGAGAAAGAGAGGAAGATCTTCCATCTGACAATTCACTCCCCAAAAGGCTACAATGGCCGAAGCTGCACCCATCCAAAACCAGGAGCCAGGAGCTTCTTCTGGATCTCCCACATTGGTGTTGGGTCCCAAGGCTTTTGGGCCACAATCAGGGAGCTGGATGGGAAGTGGGGCCATCGGGACATGAACTGGTGCCCATGTGGGATCCTGGCAAGCACAAAGCCAGGACTTTTGTTTTCAATGATGGAAACATTATCCACTAGGCTACTGTGCTGGCCCTGAAATTTTTCTTTTTATACTACTAAAAATGATAAAAGGAAAGGATTGAAAAAGAAATTCATAATTCCTCCTAACTATAAAATTATTGTATTGTACACTATAGTTTTTTTAGTATAATCCATGTTGCAAATTTTCTAATCATAACACTACCTTTAGCAATTCCAGAATTAAGAAACTGTTGTCTGCTTTCAGGACATTTCATCCTGATTTAACTTCCACTTTTTGTATATTCAAATGTTTAATAGCATTCTAGCTTCAAAAAGGATTTAGGAGAATTTTCTAAATGCATACCATATAGTAGGCTAGAATAAAGAAAATAATAAAGGCAAGATGAAATCATGGATGGACTGCGTGAGAAATCAGGGTTGATTGACAATTTGATAAAATTGACTTTGTTTTCAAGAATGGTGCCACAGATTTGTATCTCACCTTTCCAAAAGATAAAAAAAAAAGACGGTAAAAGAGTACCACATGCAAATTTAGTTTCTCCTAAGCAATAGTTCTCAAAATGTAGTCTGAGAATACACAAGAGTCCGTAGACCTTTGTGGAAAATTGAACCTATTTTTTAAAGATTTATTTATTTTTATTTCAAAGTCAGATATACAGAGAGGAGAGGGAGAAAGGAAGATATTCCATCTGATGATTCACGCTGTAAGTGACCACAACGGCCAGTGCTGCGCCAATCTGATGCCAGGAGCCAAGAACCTCGTCCAGGTGTCCCATGCAGGTGCAGGATCCCAAGGCTTTGCGCCATTCTCGACTGCTTTCCCAGGCCACAAGCAGGGAGCTGGATAGGAAGTGGAGCTGCCGGGATTGGAACTGGCATCCATATAGGATCCTGGCACTTCAAGGCGAGGACTTTGGCCACTAGGCCATGCCACCGGGCCCAGTCAACTCTACTTTTAAATTGATAAGTTTATTTTTGCCCTTTTATTCGCTCACAATGGCATTTTCCAGAGGCTTAACAATGTGTAATAGTATTTTGTTCTGAATGCTAATGGAATGCATACTTCCTATGCTTACATTTTGAAATTTCCTGTTTGAGTTCCCAATATAATATAGTAAATAATAATAGATACAGATCAGATAAAAGCATCTTTAGAGTATAAAAATGGTCCTGATAGCTGCTTTTCTAAAGTATTATTTTGTGTGCTTTTTTCACCATCAGCAGCACAATCCAGTGGCCCACGTGACCATGGGGTTCACTGTGAGCTGCTGTGTGAATCTACTGCTGCCAGCATCTGCAGAGTTCTTGTGCCCTCTATTGTTAACCAGAAAAAGTCCAAAATTCAAAGTATCGTTCCTACTGAGTGTGCATGGCTTTAGTACTCATGAAGCCTGAAGGGTCTAAGTCAGATCATCAGAATCTGGAAACCAGCTACATATGAGACAGTGCAACGTGCCTAGCACAATAGCAAAAGACAGCTCCAAAGCGAGAAACCTAGGAGGAGGATGGAAATTATCAGGTTTCTGGACTGAACAAATATTTCAGTCTGATCTACTGAATTGGTGTAAGGAAAGTATATGATACAAAGAGTTAATGAAAATGTAATGAGTAATGCATTTGAGGTACAGGGAAAAGAGTGTGTGTAGGTGTGACCTGTTCTAAGCCAATGCTATTACAGCAAAGTTCTGTGGGGAGTGAGGCAGCAAAACAATGCCATATGAATTTTGAAGAGAAAGGGCTCAGTAGGGGACAAGAGGACTTAAGGGAGAGTTTGTGAAGAAGGTAAGTCTTCAGCTGTAGAGCTACTAAGTGGAGTGGGGAGTTATAAAGCTCTAGATACACCATAAATTTAAAATCTAATGGAGGAGAGAGGATCAGCCCCAATATGTATAAGTACAAGTGTCAGAAACACGGAAGGAATGCTGAGGTCACTAGGGATACACATGCAAGTGCTAAAATACAGGCAAGCACACAGGATCAAGAGTGGGTGGGAGTTATTGAAATGATTGGAGTGGAGCTAAGTATATTGCAGTGCTTATGAAGCCAGCTTGTTCCATTCATTCCCTCCCAAATTTAATTTCACTTTTCTCATAGGAATCTGTAGTGGGTAATGGCTCCAAAGGGAGCATTTGTCTTGTATTTTATTTATTTCTAAGGAAAGCACATCTTACACACATAGAAAACATACACAAACATATCCTTATCCTAAAAATAAAAATAAAACACTACAATTCCAAGTTTATGTGTCTTTTTAGACATTTTAGTTTTTTGTCTCTTCATTGAAAGAACTAAAAAAAAATTTCATAAAAGGCCTCCCAATACAAACTAATGGAAATTTTTCTGGAGAAATTTCAGTGATATTCTGAAGTAATAATTTTGCAATTCTTTGCTTATTCCTTTTTAATTTTTTGATGATATATTCTGGCTTTATTAGTGCATTTTTCCTCTTTTCCTGATTAAGAAACCCCCATTATACGAATTAAAATAACACCATCTGGTTTTAATACAATAGCTCTTATACCCCTTAATCCCATCATTGAAGCAATATTCACAGTCTGGACCATTGAAAGGTCATCAATGTTTATTCAACTTATGGGTTTGCCAGGGGATGAGGCTAGGAGGTATTAGTGCGAGAGAAAGCAAACAAAACAAAAACCCAGTTCATTACTAGCTTTCTGAGAAAGAAGCAGGGGATAGTTCAAGTCCTTGAACCATCCACCCATGTAGGAGACCTGAAACAAACTCCAGTCGCCTAGTTTTGGATTAAGTCAACTCTAGCCATTATTGCTATTTGAGGAGTGAAACAGACCTCTCTCTCTCTCTCTCTGTCTCTCTCTCTTCTTCCCTCTATATACTTTTTTCAAATATAAATAAATAAATAAGTATATATAGCCAAAAAATGGAGTTTTAAAATTTTCTTTATAAAGTATTTATTAAGTCTATGTAGTAGCTAAAGAGAGATAATGTTTGGATAAGGAATGTAGAGCAGAGCATAAATTCAATGAAATCTCAAACTGGCTTTTCAACAAGTGACAGTGTTTTAAGGAAATCATCTTTCTCTCTAAAATGTTCTCATAGCAGAATGTGAGGTGGATAAGAGGGAGTTTCAGTAGCTGTTTAGTGTGTTAGCCATGCTGAAGCTAACTCAGAACAATTTGTCTTATCAGTTCCAAATGATATGTATTGTTTGTGTGCAATTTTTACTTTTTAACTACTTTTCAATCATCTACACATCCAATAAAATAGCATTCACACACCCCATTACCTGCATACATGCTCACAAGCCATTGTTAAGGTTAACTGAAATATTGATTGACAATTGAGCTTGTCTCCTGAGAGAAACCAACCAAAAAGATCATCTTATAGGGGAGAGAGTCATACATTGATTGACGGCCTATCGTAGTAACTCCTATGCTTTCGGTGAAAGTTCAGAAGCTGCTTGAGGAAGTAATCAGCAAATTTCACACTGTTGATGTAAGTTACCAGAGCTAACCTGTAGCTACAGCTCTGAGGAAGTCTGTGACAGCAGGCAAGACACAAAATCCTCCCAAACCACAAAGTGCTAGTTGTGTTTGTGGAGACAGAATAAGGTAAAGGCTAGCTGGGAAAGCTCTGGTCTTCGCAGTAATGGTCACAAATCCTGATTGCACCTTTCTTAGCTATCGCAAATGACATTTGATGATGTTTAAGAAGCCATAAAGGTAGCACCTGGTCCATAACAAATGTTGAAAACTGAGGAGACTTGCAATTTTATTGTAAAGCAAGAGAGCATAGGAAAACACTAACTAGCAACCTGAGACAAACTAAGTGTGCAAATATAAGACTGTTATATTTGTATTTCATAGGTGAGCACTTCCAAATAATCTTTATTGCCAATTGATAATGAGATGAGAGTTGGACTGCTACTAAGATGACAAAAAAGAATCAGAGAAGAAGAGTACCTCAACACATTGGTGACCTGATAGTTCCTGCATGGTTAGGTTAACTCTGAAGCCACCATCCCTAACTTTCAGTTGTCACCTAATTAATCTTAAGTCTTTGCCTTATTTCTAAGTTACCAAAACATATTTTCTAAAAGGAACATTCATGTATTCTTTGCCTGCTGAATATTGTCATAAAAGTTCTCTGTCTGTTTGCCCCCCTTTTTTTCCAGTTGGTTAATCTCTCCACCTATCCCTTATTTAACACTATGTGTGTTTTCCTGGAATCTTACCCCCATGAAATAAATGATATTTTGACCACAATCATATTTGTTAAAAAAAATCTTAAATACTTTCAAGTTGTCTTTACTTGATTGGTTTTAAGGAAAGACTTGCACATTTCTCCACAGCTAACACTAATTTACAGTAATTTAAAACTGTAGCATAACAGTCGCATAAGAGGCAAGTCCCTCACCCTAGGCAATCCAAGGTCCCTTGAAATAGCAGCATGGAACTTTGCTGTTCATTCTAGGGAATCATATAAGACAGCATCACTTAATTTGAATACTGAGAAGATATAAGACATGTGTTAAACATATTGAATGTCACTGTGAGACCCCTGTAGATATAGCTTGGTTTTATCGTAATCTAAATGAGCTTAAAGAATAGCACACAAGTGAGTAAAAAATCAATGACTACTGAATCAGACAAGTGCACAGCTGGAAGGGATGATTGATGAGCCTTGAAAAGAAATGGAAGATGAAACCATCTCAATTTTAAGATCTGTCTGAAAAGCTTAAGTAAGAGATTATTTTACACGTGCTTGCTGATCTGATGTTCTCCATCTGTTACTAGGCTCTGCAGGCTGACTGGTCATTAAACACAGAATGATGACTGGTGTAGCAGGTGCAGTGAAGTGTGAAGGTGTATGGAGCAAATAAAATAAGTCCATGGCATCTAAAAAAGATGTCGACCCACAGGATATTTTAAAAGGTTGTATGCTGTGGTATTCATGACGTGTATGTGTGAAGTATGATGGCAAATGTACTTCTCAAAAAAGTACTTCAATTACTTGCACATTGTTATTTCTTTAGACTCCCCAGGTCCTACACAATATAATTACTTAACACTCAAAGAGAGAGCTATGACCTGCTTTGGAAAATTGTTCTTTAATGCAATTCATTGGCCTAAAGTCAATGGGAGTGTCGCTTGAGCTACACACTTTGCTAAAGCATTTTTTTTTTTTTGAAACCAACTGCTGTGAATACGTTATTCCATTCCCATACGTTTTATTTGACACTGTTTGACATCTGTATCAAATTGAAACATCCTATTATTATTACTTTTTGGTTTGCCAACATTCCACACACTAACTCTCCCTTTTGCATTCTTGATGGAAATTCTCAGCTTTTGTGCTTTTGTTCTTCTTTATTCTCTTTTCTTCTTCCCACCCCTAGTCCTTCCATTTGGCTGTAACTACTTTTGTGTATACCTCTAACAAGGTCTCTCTTGCACAGAATTCTTTCACTGCAAGATCTCAAGATGGCAGGCTACAAGAGTTACAAAGGGCAGGTGCCAGAAGAATTGGCAGTGTTATTCTTAGATCAAATAATACTTTATAAGCTAAGTACAGTACATTTTACAGGAGAAATATATGCTTAAACTTTTCTTATCAAAGACTTCTCTTCCTGTGTTCCTGTCATCATGCTAGAACATGAAGTCTCCCATATTTCTCTGACAACACCTACTCAGTATGAGTTCAGTTGCTTGTATCCTCAAAGCACATTATCCCAATGGCTTAGGTTTTTTTGCCTTGCTCACTAATCCAGACTTTCAGTGTGTTTTAACTGGATGCTCAAAGCCTATTCACACAACACAAGTCAGCTCATACTCCTTGTCGAAAAAATTCTTTCAGGTTCACTTCAGAATTGTTATTTCAGATGTGTGTGTATGTTATCTCAGTCGTAGAGGTAGACAGATGTTACATGTGGAACAAAAGCTAATGAGTAATATATGGCAAAGTTACAATACATGTGGCAGCACTTCCTAAAACCCACTTCCTAAAAGGACATAGAATACACATGTGGATTCTCATCCAAACCTGCCATATCTAATTCTTTATTGGATGTTTTACCTATATAAATTTCAGTTGAGTGGTCCTGTGTTCCACAAACACGGTTCAGATTGGCTGGAAATTTTAGCAAAGAAAAACCAAATATTATGCCTTATCTATTTTCAATATATACACCTTTCTTAGGGTTTTGAACACTTAAATTCTGCATGTGTTAAACAGAATTTGCCAAAGAACTAAAAATTAGTTTATTTTCTAAATGTGTTAGCCCCTTGGCTTACCCTTGTGTGTCCTAAAAACTTATTGGACTTTCTTAAAGGTAAAATCTATCAGAGATTGTTGCTGAACTAACAAATCTCTTATAGGTCTTATTAGCCTTATATTCAGTTTAGTGTGGAACTGTGAAGGCCAGGGCTGAGGAAGCAATTCAACTCATTCAGACATCACAACATCCTTTGGCTAACACAGAAACTTTTTCTGGAAACAGAAAACTTTTCATCATTAATATGGAATTTTTTTAATTTTTAATTTTATTCTTTTTTCTATTTAATGATACATTTGCATAGGGTCTGGAATTTCCCTACCCCCTCCCCAAATTTCCAATCCCCAGCTATTTTTCTCCATATTGTTATAATAGTATAGTCCTTCATAAGCCATCATATGTCTATCAGTCTGTTATTTAAGTGTGTCCTGACATTGATGGCACAGGATGGATATTTTTTTTTAAGATTTATTTTTATTAATTTTTTATTGGAAAGGTGGATATACAGAGAGGAGAGACAGAGAGGAAGATCTTCCGTCCGATGATTCACTCCCCAAGTGAGCGCAATGGCCGATACTATGCTGATCCAAAGCCAGGAGCCTCTTCCGGGTCTCCCACGCGGGTGTAGGGTCCCAAAGCTTTGGGCTGTCCTCGACTGCTTTCCCAGGCCACAGGCAGGGAGCTGGAAGGGAAGCGGGGCTGCTGGGATAGAACCGGCGCCCATATGGGATCCTGGGGCGTGCAAGGCGAGGAACTTAACCACTTGCGCCACCGCGCCGGGCCCAGGATTGATATTTTAAACATTAATTTATTTGGACTGATACTAGAAAGAAAGATAGCTAGACCTGCAGCAATAGCCTAGTGGCTAAATCCTTGCCTTTAATGCTGGTGATCCTGAATGGGCTCCGTTTCATGCCCCATCTGCTCTGATTCCCATACAGATATCCATTTGTGTCCTTGGAAAGCAGTACAGGATGACCCAAGGCCTTGGTAAACTGCGCCTGCTTGGGAGAGTTGGCTCCTGGCTCTGGATTGTCTCAGCTCTGGCCATTGTGGCCTCTTGAGGATTAAACTAGAAGGTGGAAGATCCTTCTCTCTCTCTCCTTCTCTCTGTAAATCTGCCTTTCCAATAAAAATAATTTTTTTAGAAAAAAAAGGAAAGATAAATTTCAGAATAATTCTTTTTATTTCAATTTACTTGAATATTAACATCCAAGATGATTAATTTTTATATCTTAGTTTCACCCTAGAGAATTTCCAATGGAAGATTTATGCTCCAACATGGGGTACCTATCTCTATTGAGATTTTTATTGAAATTTGTTTATATTTTTATCAGAAACTCAAAATATCATTTAATTTCATGGGAGAATGTCTAATAAATTGTGTTACATAGTGTGTTGGATATAATTATGCAAATGAGGTAATACATAAAAGTTTAAAAATTATATGTTAACTATTCCTCTTCTATAACCCTTATTGTAAGTTGAATCTGGGCTGGAACTGTGAATTTCATTTCATTCTGTCCTTCACTCACATGTCACATATGGGATGAATTTTTCAGTTTTATGGAAGTTTTAAAAAGATCCTGAGCACAATAGTTCTGACCCTCCCATATCCCTTCTTTCGTGCTGTCACAATAGTGAATGCCATTCTTTCTGCCCACTATGGTTTAAGTTCTACATGGTATTCCACAAGGTAAAACTGGTGTAATCTAGGGCTGCCTGTGATTAAGGTTGGAATTTGACTATTCCTGGTGTTTAGTGCTGAGATATTTCATGGGTCACAGACCCATGTGTCCCCCCATATTACTTGTATCAACAATAGGGTAATGTGCCATATGATATTATTTTTTGAAACTTTTTTCTTAATTGACCTGCATATGAATGAAGAAAAAAGTGTCACTGAGTATGTTCCCAGAAATCCTATTTTTATTTCTTAGCTTTTTGAAAAGGGAAGTCAAAACAATTTATCACATCTCAAAGCGCGTCATTGAACATCACGGAAAGGAAAAACATCACCAATATGATTGTTACAGCCTAAAACTACACTAAGCCAGAACATATAAATTTCATTTTCTATTTCATCTGGGTAACTATTTAATAGCACCTCAAATAAAAACTTCTTTGAAGTTTACCTCTAGCTATGAGTCTGTTTTAGCTTCATTAAATTGCTAAATCTACACTTAATTTTATTTCACTATGTCACACAATGTATTTCTTCTACATTTCCAGGTGATTAGGATTTTCTTTTATTCTATCTTCCCAGAACTCATAGCTGATGAGTTTTGTTTGTCAAATGCTCACGATATCCTTGGTTTCAAGAGCAAAAGAAAAGTTTCACATCCTGTTTAGTAAATTTGAGTTTACTCAGGCCCAGGTAATTTAGTCTATCTCCATGTACAAATAAAATTGACATGTTACTTCTTTAATTCATATGAAAAATAACCAGTACTTTGAATATGCTGTATTTCCATTTTGGAAACTTTTAGGCTAAATAGAAAGTTGTAGGGATTCATACTTACATAAAGTCAGACTGTCTGACTCCAAGTGTTTTGAACAAATTTGTTGAGGTCAGAGATGTCCAAAATGGTGAAGGGTAGGAGTCAAAGGTTAGAATATTTTGGTTAAAAGAAGAAAAAATTTGATTTTCTAGAATTTGTGCTGCCTTATCATGAAGAAGTAGTCTTCAGTGACAGTAAACTGCCATAGATCATGTCATGGTGATGTCATCAGAATGATTCCCAACTCACACTGTTACATAAGAGGAGCGAGGATAGAACTCTGAGAGTGGAGGATTTTATGAATATGCTTCCCTTAAGCAAAACACAAAGAAATCTGAATTTAAATTTTTTGGAAGAGAAAAATTTAATATATTTTATCTTATTATACATTTCCCCTAAATTACAAAGTCAATAGCTGCAAATATATTCTGCTACAAAGCTTTCTGTAAGAAATATCTCTATAAGAAAATACATCTCATTAACATTTCCTGTAAATAAATTACTTCAAATAATACTTTTGGTAAGGGCGATTACAGGGGAAATAATGCAAACAACAGATTGTAAATATAATTGCTGTATAGGAACTTTGTTACTGAAATCTTCTCTTTTCATATCACCAACCTTATAGCCATTGTTTTTACAAACCTTGGCTCTTCGATAAATTAGTTCATAACTTTTGTGCTTTTCAGACTTTTGTGGAATACATAGCTTAATCAATCTAGTAAATATGAAAAGCTGAAAGTCTTGATAGATACAATTATTAAGATTCAATTTCTACTGGATGAACTTGAAATTGAGACTGCAGTGTATTCTTAATGTTCTATAAAAGTTCAAAGTAACAATTATAGGCTAACCCTTTTTAATGATTTAGACATAATACTTAGAATTAAGTAAAAATAACAAAACATAGCACAGTGTTTTCTAAGAATTTAGATACTGTGACTTGCGAAGATTCACAATATGTAGCTTTGATGCTACTCCAGCCAGTTATATGTTTTTAGTCTCAAAAGAAAATGTATCATTGGCAATAAAATAGCTGTTGTATAAACAGACTGGTACAGAGAAATCAGGGTTGCCTTGGCCAGACTGAACTGCGTAATGGAACTCCAGTAATCTATTTACCTTGGGAGTCCATTTTGTGAGAC
This sequence comes from Ochotona curzoniae, assembly GCF_017591425.1. Classification (NCBI taxonomy): domain Eukaryota; kingdom Metazoa; phylum Chordata; class Mammalia; order Lagomorpha; family Ochotonidae; genus Ochotona; species Ochotona curzoniae. The sequence goes on from NW_024467119.1 coordinate 43,645,269, forward strand.
CTACTAATATGAAGAGTATTTTAGAAACTCAAAAATATCAAACAAAGACTTAAAGAATAGTAAGGGCAAGTGAACTCATGCTGTACCCATCTGCAGAAAGTATTACACTAGCAAATCCCATGGAGACTTTCCATTTAGGTTGTGCATTCTCTGGTTTCAATGATGAAATGTCACATTGTGCTTGAAACATGTAACTCATGTGTTCCCAAAACCTGGACAATTGGCATTTTCCATATTTCCTTGCATCTTTTCACCTCCGAACACATACCAGCCTACTGCCAATGGTTGGCTTCCCCCTGCTCTGCTGCTGAGTATGTAAAGTATAAATGTGTGACACCAATATTTAAAAAAAGATTCTTTTTTAATTTGCACTCTCATTATCTTTACTTTCCACATAGTTTAGACATCTTTACTTTTTCATAATCTGAAATTTCTGGTCTGTGTTTATATTGTGTAATCTGGAAAATAAAATCTATTCAGGATAGGGATCATATAGAATTGAAAGAGATGCAATATTTATTTCCTTCAAAATCTAGGACACTGTCTTATGCCAGTTCCTATTCATTTCAAGAGAAATTAAATTTCTGAAAACTGTAAATAAGCAAGCTGAGGAAAAACACTCTTGTTTTTTGCTTAAGGAGTTTGATGAAAGACCTTCCTTTATTTTGAAGGCATTTGGAAAATACTGGCTGCTTTTTTCCTTCTCTGTGAGAGCCTTTAATTGAGTTGGTAAAAGTAATTCCTCCAACTTAAGAGGAGATTCTGTGTTGCAAATTAACTACTTTCAGTGTTTTTAAATTCCTGTTTAACAACTGTTTTCATGTTTTACGGGTATACTTTATTCAACTACAACTTCGAATAAAATATGACTCTTAGTTTATTCATGTAATTAATCACCAATTTGAAGCAAATCTCTCCTCCAGCACAACCTAAACTCTTGGAAATTCTCATGGCATTCGTCAATAATTTCCACTGTGCACTTTTGTTTAATAATAGCATTTTCACAAATGTGTACATTATTTACATAAACAAGTTGCATAATGGAAACACAGAGCTGTGTTGCCTTGTCCACCATTCTAATTCCTTCCGTTCTGTTTCTTCCTTCCTGTGATTTTTTTTACATTCTTCACTTTAGCCAGTCTCCTGTATTCCACACCTTCTTTTCCACTATGCTCTAATGCATTAAATACACAAATTCACAGTCTGCTAGTGACACTTTTCTTCAGAGGCAATTAGATTTTCTGACACACATGGAGTCTGGCTTTGGAGGAATAGGTCGCATCTTTCCATACTTTACAAGACAGGCCTTTTGCACAGTCACACCGCTGGAAAATTTCCAGGCCATGAGAGCCCTTTTTGCGCTGTTTGGTACAAACTTCCCCCTGATGGAGCACTGGCTTGCAGATTTTGGTCCAGAAGTGACGAGCACAGCAAAACCCTTCCATGCAGTCCGATGATCGTAGGCAGGGGTCTCCTTCATGCCCTATAGAGAGGAGGATCAAAAGATAAGACATTATCCTAACACCTCAGAAAAAGGTCTTCTTTGAAGTCAGGAGTAGAAAGAATATTTGCACTTAGACTATCCTTGAGGACACTGGAAAAGTTTTGGATTCATACCAATTGACTCTTTCTGTAATCCCCAAAATCCATCAATGTCTGTTTATGTTACTTGTCTTGTACATTTCAAATGCAATTAAGGCATGGACAGCCAGGACGATACACCTCCCTCTATTTTGTCATAGTCCACTATTAGATATTTCACAGAAAACTACTTTTTCCTCCTTTCTTTCCACTAGGTGAGTGCATAAAAAAAATTAAATAGCTTTTAAATAATTTAATATTTTCTTGAAAGATAAAAATAAATGCCTAGTTTTGAAGTTGAAATTTTCAAGGACTGCTAAGACTATGCAGTATTTAGCACCCAGCAAGGGGAAAAAAACTACAAATATTTGAAACAGAATATGTTTCATAAAGAGAATTAGACTCACAAGTGGTAACAGAGCTGGAAAATCCTTTAGGACAGTAAGCTGTCATAGAGGGCCACTACTAAACTTAGGCTGAAGGCTCCAAAGACTCAGGTAGAACCCGAATCTGAGGACTGGAATCACTGGCCATGATTGAAATTCTGACAGGTCTATCAGCGAGTGGCTAAAGCCACTAGGGTACACAGCCTTGCTAGGACCCTACTTCAGGCAACTGAAATGGGAGAATGTATTGCCAAAGCCCAGACCTGACCAGGTTATCTGTTGCTATAAAGGATATTCCTGTAACAATTAATGCATATGAATTTGACAGAAGGAAAATGGAAAGAACTATGGTTAAAAAAAAAGAATTTTAGAACTTTAGGCAGGGTAGAATAATGATAAGAGAAATGAGTTGCAGCCCTTTAATACAATCTATGTGACCAAAACAGACTAATAGGTCAGATAATCCATGGGACGCTAGTGCTACAAAACAGGGAAGTATGAGAGCAAGTGTTGGAAAAAATGTAACCAGGTTTCTTACCGATGGACCTCTGAGAGTCTTCAGCCCACAAATATTTTATCATAAATTTTTAAAAATTGTAAGATACATTTTACAAAACCTTTTAAACACAGGATACTTTTAGTCCCATAATGGTTGGATTTCTGCACTATTATGCAAGGAATGAAATGGAATAACTTTGCTTGATCCCAAGATAAACCAATTATTTTTGAAAGATTGGCTTTTAATCAATTAATCATCTAATTATTTAGTGAAATAAAATTTTCAAATTTGAAAATATAAGAACATAATTCACAAATCTAATGAGTTAATCTTATGACTATATTTCCCTTTCCTTTTTTCAAAAAAACGCTTTATTATTTGATATAGAGGTGGCAACAAGCTTTATATAATGTTTCTTCCAAATTCTTTATAAAAAGAAGGCCCTGTTTAGAAAATGGCATGATTAATCTAACTGCTGCCATTCTTGCATTATTCCTTAGGGACTCTATATCATCCTCGGAAGTAAGGCATTCTTTTAAAATGTTCTCATTATAATTTCTTTGTACAGTCAGCAGAATGCCTATTATTTCTTTTTTGTTGCTGTTTCTGATAAAATAAAAAAATAATAAACAGCATCCTACCTTTTATGTGTGACATCTTGGTGTGTGGTCTTCCTAGATTCTGCCATCCTAAGTCATGGTTGGAGTAATGACCATGGTTTCGATCTCTGTGCCGAGAGCCATCCAGAGCCGGGATGTGAGGAGTTAAGATGCTTTCGGTGACTGGGATACAGATGCCTGAAAATGGGCATGCAAACAGAGGGACACAGTTCTAAATGCTTCTGGTGTGGTATGAAGCCAATCACCTCCTTTTCTGAATAACCATCTATCTTTCTTTCCTCTTTCACATGCCTACTGATACAGTATATGGCACACTTGACCCTGGAGTCAGGATTGGTTGATGGACATCTTGTTTCTCTCCAGACCCAGTAACTTTGGGCCAAAACAGAAATAAACACAGAATTTCACTGACTTATTTTTAGTATATAAGTATAAAATTAATGTTCTCCATCAGTATTTTTAAATCATGAGACAAGGCATTCATGCCCAGGATCCTGAGACTTGTTAATTAACAACACAATCCTATGTTGCACTGTAAGTGTCTCTGACTGTTTGAGGGATTCTTCTCTTCACCTCGTGCTCAAGATAGAGTAGTTCTATGCCCAGAGATCAGGAACTGGTACTGGGTATGAAACTGATTTTGCTCCTATTTCTGATTAATCATGTTTCTAATTAGTTTCTGTAACTACTCAATTTTTTTTACCATGTGTTGTCTGTAATTCTTCATTTCATAATTAACACAAAATTGTCTGCCTCTATTTCATTAAGATCAGGTAAAGTCAGGCTCAGGTATAGATAGAATATCCTGTCCCCGTTTGGAAGAAACAATCACTGATTCACCATCTGAGGCTGGCACAGGGTCTCTCTGATGAGAGTACCAAGATATGAAATGGGAAGACAGACACATTCTTGCAATGCGAAATTATGGTAGATTCCTTTCTTTGATTCATTGCATTATAAGTATTCCCTTGTATGTTTAGCAGAATGGAAACCTCTGAAAACATGAACCATTCCATATGAGTCACGAATTATGGAAGGTGGTTAGGTCTCTGGAAAACTAAGACTTGGAAAGTAATTCAGGTAATAATTACACTACCTAACCATAACTTAATCCCTCCCAATCCTAAAAGATTCCTCTAACTTCAAGAATCTGAGCAAGAAGTGAGCATGACTTGCAAATCTTCCTCCTTACATAAAGAGAAGCCCGCAATCACTGAGTGAGAATTCTTACCGTTGTTGCAACGAGTACCAGGGCAGCACATGCCATCTCGGTGACAGCGCTTCTTTTTCCTGCGACACACCATGCAGGCTGAGGATCCTTGGTGAGGACTGTGGCAGTACCTCCCGACTTCACACTCTTTGTCACTGCTGCAAGGGTAGGCCTGTCAGCAAGCAAAGCAACACAAGAGGAAAAGCGTTATGTCCTACTATGTTTTTTTTTCATTTTATTATTATTATTATTGTTATTATCACTTTATGACACAGTTCCACAGGCTCCTGGTACTTCCCTTATCCCAGCCCCAATTCCCCTCCCTGCCTAGTTCCTCTATATCATTATTAAAGCATAGTTCTTTATACACAGTCATACGTCCATCATTGCGGGCATGGACAATGGCAGAGAGTCCAGAATCCTATTGTCAAGATATAGTAAACAGTTTCATTGTAAGTCCATTTTTGTCTGGAAGTAGAAATGCATACTATGTTGTATCCTCACACCTGGATATGTTAGTCTCCATTTCACAGCTACTGTACATCCCCTCAAATGAAAAGCCATAATACAAAATCAACAATAGAAAAAAATAGAAATTTATAATGCCATGAAGTTAAATAACATGTTACTAGATATGACAGTCTCCATTACACAGCTACCATACATCCCCTTAAATGAAAAGCCACAAAACAAAATCAACATCAGGAAGAAAAAAGAAATTAACAACACCATGAATTAAATAACATGCTGCTGAATGACTAACTTGTAGCTGAAGAAATGAAAATCAAGAACCTTCTTGTAGAAAATGATGCTACTGTATGATCTATGAGTCACTGAAGAATTTAATCAGAAGAAACTGCTTTGAAGAGATGAAACTAACAGAAAATATCAAATCCCAAGTGATATAGTTTCTGCCAGACTCTAAAAGAAAATATTGTCGGCCTAGGAAAACATATCCAGCAAAGCTTTCTTTTGTCTTTGAAAATGAAATAAAATTCTTCCACAGCAAAGAAAAGTTAAAAGAATTTGCCTCTTCCAATCCGGCCCTACAAATGATACTTCAAGATGTTTTCTTGACAAAGAGGAATAGCACCAAAGAAAACCAAAGGCAAATGGGAAGAACATCCCAGTAAAATGACAACAGAAGACTAAACCAATGAATGGTCTATTTCTACAATGACAGGACCAAAGTATCACTCATACGTATTAAACTCTGAATGTAAATGGCTTAAGCTTAATCAAACGTCATAAATTAGTAGACTGGATTAAAAAACAAAACCCATCTGCATCCTACTATGTAAGGTGGCTATCCCGAATTCTAAATCTGTCCCTTATGAAAGGAAAGAGACCCTGGTAACATTGCTCTCACCCGAGATCCTGCATGGTGACACTTACTTCATTTAGGACATTGTAAGAGCTGGTTTTTGATAGTAGCACACATTAACCTGACAGTGTATCTTCATTGACACAACTTTGGAATTAGAATTCAGACATTTTCTTGATAGTTGACCCTGAAGAATGACTTCAAGGACTACGAAACAATAGTAATTGTTGGATTACCACTAATGAAAAGTGCAGTGAAGTAATTAAGTTACTCTAGGTTCCATCTATTAAAGAAGAGTGAAAAGATAGTTAAATGAAACAACAAAGAACCTTGCTAAAAGCCAATCACATCGCTTACCCAATTATGGAATTGAGGAGTGACTTCCTACCATTACTGCCTGTTAAAAAGCAAGGAGGAAGAACACTTTCAGAACAGTTGGAGACAGTAAACTCTTTGGCCCAGAGATATCAAGCAGCATCCTCATTCCAGACTTGGTGATGAGCGGTGGCAGGGTTCTGAATGCCACACCCCTGTGTTCAGGAAGCCAGAAGGCACTCCCTTACAGCTGAAAAATAGTGCATACTTCCCACCTCTACATGTTCTCACTATGCACTCTGCATTTTGGAAGTCTTCAGGAACTTCCCAGACTCTGAGAACTGAGAAACAAAAATGTCTGATCATACATCAATCCTACTCCTATGTAATGGTATAGAAACTTACCCATAAACCTTGAACCATTTTGCTACAGAAGTTGATTTGCCCTGATATTAGGAGTCATTAAATGACTCCACTTTAATGGAAACATATAAATCATTAAAACAGGCTGCTTACTTGCTTCTTAGTAAGCACCAATGATGTAGTCATAACACTGTGATAAATGTTTGGATTTTTGCATAATGTTACTTCAATCTTTTTCCTATGGGATTGGATTTAATGGTCCAGCTCTGCGCGCATTTCTTGTTCCTTTTTTCCATTCTGCTCCTGCCCATCTCACCAACATGTGTATCCTCATCTAGCCCCTATGTCGTATTTCTCACTTGGATCTGATTATCTTCAATTAGAAAGAAGGAACAATTCTCAAGTGCATGTTGGACATGACTAAAATTTCTTCGTTACTCTTAAAGGAACTGTATAGAAAATCACCTATATCCAAGTTTAAAAACATGATTTTGAAAGATTACACAGTGGCAATGTTTGACACATACATTATAATTAGAGCCAGGTGAAGCTATAAAATGAATTTGCCATGATTTTCCCGACCTAACTCTGTCATGTGTTTTTAAAAAAGTATAATTGAGGTTGAAGTATGCCATTTTTCAAGAATCCAAGACCAATGAAAACAAATGTCACTTCCCGCCTTACCACACTCTTTCCCTCAAGCACTTTATCCTCTTTATATTTAAAACTATTAATTTTAATTGAAATATGATTCACATGTTTCTGATTTATTTACATTTATTTCATCAAATTGTTTTGCAAGAAACATTTGATGTCTTACAAGTTTCTTTCCTTCCTCAAAAAAACAGGACATTTTCTTCCAAAGGAAATAAACATGCAGTACCTAAAACATCACGTGCTATTTACAGCACAAACAATGAATCATCAAGGGATTCTGAATATAGACTAATAATTAATTCCATCTCTAAAACCCAATCTGAATGGTAGAAATTATGTTTTTTACTAAAAGAGTATAGGTTCATCATTATCTTCTTAGTCTCAGTTGATGGTAAATGGAAACTACTGAAGCAATAAATATTTGATGCAAATTATGTTAGAAAAATAAGTACATGGTAATCCTTTATCTGGATGAGATCATAGGTGAATTCTCACAACTAAATTTTTTGTTAAAATATTTATTTACTTGGAAGTTAGAATTACAGAGAGAGACAGAGACAGAGAGATACACACAGAGATATACACACACAGAGAAATATGAGATCTGTCCTCTGGTTCAGATCTTCCAACAGTTGGTTCACTCACCAGATGGCAGCAGTGACCAGTGCTGAGCCAGGTCAGAGCCAGGTTCCAGGAGTTTCTTCCTGGTCTCAGATATTGCAAGGGCCCAAGTACTTGAGTCAAATTCTGCTGCTTTCCCCAGGCAGCCAGGAAGGAGCTGGATCAGATATGGAGCACTGCCATCTGTATGGGATGCTGGCAGTCCTTCTGTAGGGGCTTAATTTCCTAGCCCACACAGCCAACACCAATTTGATTTTTTTTTTTTAAAAAAGGATCGCTTCATTTGAAAGACTAATTAAGATGCACAGTTCTGTTCCTCTGCAATATATCTTTTAATTAGCTTGAACCAGGAAACACACATCTTTCTACAGAAAGAATGTATGTTTTTCTTAAAATATGAAACGTTTCGGATATTGTAAATTTGTACTGGGAATAGTATCCTAGAACACAAATACCAGAGGAAGTTCTTTGACCATTTGAAAAATAAATTTTAATAACTGACATTGAAGGTTATTTCATATTGCATCTTAAATTCTCATGAAAGTTCAAGCTGTAATAAATAACCTTTATATATTAATTAAATCAGAAGTGGTAAAAATAAATTGATTGGAAAAGGTTTTACAGAAAGTGATCAAAATTTAGGGGTATAATTTACCCTCTAAAATCAGCATCTCCTAAGAAAGATCTATTCAACCAAAATGGTTCTACTGGTTTACCTGAAAACAAACAAAAAACACCGCCCCTCCCCAGAGAAACCTCACACACAGAACAAGACATAATATATATTTAACCTAGTAACAACTATTGCTGCGTTTCAGCCTAATGCAATTTTTCTTATTGAAGTGAACAAGGAATTTTGATTTAAATACAAAGGCTCTGTGACCTGCAATTGGATAATTCCCTACAAAAGCCCCATTAAAGTATCTAGTGTTTGTCATAGTAAGAGAGGAAAATTATGCTTGTTATAAAAGACCCTAAAGAAGCACGACTAACAATGAATTGACAACTAGAGGAAATTATACACATTAAAGAAAATGTCATTTGGCAACTTCCACATAGGAAATATTTATTTTGGCTTCCAAGGGCCCTACCTGTTCCCATTTGATAATGATTTTGTAACAAACAGAAAGTGAGCTTGAGTACCTTAGCCCATGCTTCCATTTATTCAAGTGAATAATATATTTATTTGGAAGTTATTTTAGGTATAAATAAGATTTGTTTCTTTTTTTTTTTACTTCTTAGAAGACACATTAATGAGCTTATATGGCTTTTCAGTACTTTGGGTAGTAGATGAATAAGGTAGCTAGCGATTATTTTTGCAAAGGGATAGTGATATTTTCTATGGAAGGCTAGAAATCAGTGAAAGAAGTTGAGAGAACAATCTTAATGTGCTTGTCCCACAGAAAAATTTTCCACAGTTGAATCAGAAAGCTTTGTAGGCATTTAGAAAAACTCAACTTCAGCCAGAATCATTCATTACTCAGTCTCAGCCACACTTAGGAGATGAAATAATATGGGATGTCTAATAATAGCAGATGATTGGTCATAAATTAAATATGTGTGAGAGCTATCCATGATCAGGCCATAAAAACAAAGACACTTGTCTAACCCGCTTCCTAGGCTAAAAATAGCATGGTTTCCACAAATAGACATGCTAGTGATTGTTACAACCATGACAAGAACTAAAAAAAGAGTAAACACATTGGACACAGCTTGAAAATAAAGTCTATCAAAAATAAGCATTTCTTTTTCGCATTTATCTGTGCTAATTTTGAATCATTGTTTAAAATTTTAGCATTCAAGTGGAGAGGTTAAGTTCCTTCTGGAAGTAAAAATGTGTGCTCAGTGGCAGAAAACAGGGGATTTTGATGCATTTCCTGGATCTCAGTTTCAATGTAAAGTGCCACAGACAAGCATATTTAATAGTGAGGGTTTAACACACACATAGATAAGGTCATTAAGTAATGACCTATTGGATGAATTTAGGGGTTAGAAAAGTAAACTTGATGACATCTTTTTGTGGAAGATTCCAGATGCACACAGCTGTTGGAAAGACACAACACTGGCAGAAAATACTGACAATGCTGTGAAACTTTTCTCATTGTCATTTTTCGCAAACAATTCATGTCCATCTAAAATCAACATAAATGAGAGTTAAAAGTCAAAGCCCACCCTACAAATAAAATTAATTCAACAATTCTAATAATAAGTACAACTAAATGTAGTTACTCCATCGTATTTGAAGTAATTGAGCCTTCTGCTTCCCAATTTTTCTCAAGTCTACTGGGAGAAAAATGTCTATTAACTCAAGACTTATAATTAAGGTTGAATTTATCCCCAAATTTAAAATAAATCTCCTTTATTAGAGCATGTAGATTCATCAAGGAAATAATCAGATCCATAAGAACAATGATATGAGAAAAAGTCAGGTATCACAGTGACACTGACAATCAGGCAGACTTTGGCCATAATTAAAACTTTCGTTTGACTCCCAGGCTTTCAAAGTAATGATAGTGTTCCTGCTTAATGAGGAAGGAGGAACAGAAGAGGGAAACATCACAAAGTGTTCGTGTGGGTTGGCCACCCATCCGGATTCTTGCAAGACTGTCCTAGTTTTGTTGTTGTTGTTTTAATCGGGACAATTCCTTGTCCCCGCAAGCACTGTTTGCAACAATCTCGGAAGTTTTCTGGAGCCAGAAAAACGTCATCAGCTGGGCAGGCAGAAGAAAGCCTGCAGGGGATGACCCAGCTGTGGGAATGAAAAACATTCCAGGCCAGTGGACAGTGGGAGGTAGCAGAAAAGAGCTGGGAATGTAAAAGTATCTGGGAGCTCTGAAGCCTCTGCAGAAAGTTGGCGATTCTATGTGGAAGTCAGATTCCCTAAAATTACCCAAAGTATTCCGGAGAAGCACTAATTTCCCTGCTTTTGACCCGCCTCATGACAGTTCTACACTTTCATGAACATACAAGGTCCACTACTCTGAAGGCAATAATTTCAAATCAAGCAATAAAATGCACCTGTGGGGGTGCTGGGAACCATAGCGCAGTCAGGATATGTGTAGCTGTACACTGCCTGCAAAAGGCTGTGCAATCTCATCTTTTCCTTTTTGTACAACGACCCTGGGATTGAGGTGTGTTAGATGTACCTTGGAGGATTTATAAACACAAGGCCAGGAAAACTATGCTATATTAAATTTGGGGGGGAAAATGCAGACATTTTCTGATGTTCTGTATATGCAGCCATGTTTTCATTAAGATAGTTGGTTGGATACTCATTCAGTGTGAGAAACATATTTATTTAATTATTAAACACCAGCCATGATCCAATTACAATCATCCTGGTGATCTGTAAATCTGTTGCTTGTTATCTCTAAAATGAATTTTAAAAAGAACGTATTCTTTCACATATTTGGCATCTGAAAAGTGTTATGTCAATGTTATATGATATTGAATATGGTTATGATAAAGTTCACCATAATTTGGCAAATCTTTATAGAGTAGCTTTTGATTATCTTATCAAAACATACAGAACCTACAATTAATCAGGACATTTAGTCAGATTTTTTTTTTAAAGAAATGACATTTCCTGGAGTCATTCATTTAAATTTTAAAAATCTCCAAATCATCAGCACTCTTGCAAGTTAGACATCTAGAACTTCCAAATTTGCCAAATTTTACTTGTAATTGGTGCCTGCATTGTGTCACAGCAATTAAACCATAACAAGCAATGCCATCATCCCACATGAGCACAGGGTTTCTTTCCAGGCTACTCCACTTCTTACCCAGCTGCCTGATAAGCCTCTGGGGAAACAGTACTTGAGTCTCAGGCACCCACATGGGAGATCTGGATGGAATTCCAAACTCCTTGTCTCTGATGTTGCCTAACTCAGGGCATTATGTGTATTGTGTCCATTTGGGATATGAACCAGAAGATGGATGATCTCTCACATTCTCTCCTCTCTTTCTCTCTCTCTCTCTCTTGTTCTCTGTGTCTGTATCTTCCTTTCAAAAATATAAAATGAATATTAAAAGAAAAGAATTAAGAAAAAGAATGAGAATGTTTATAACTTTTGCAAAATCAAAATTTCAAATTTTGCATCAGTTTATTAACCAAAAAGGTTTTTTGTGCATCTAGCTATTGTACTGTAAAAATAATTGTAATGTGGGAGGGTTTTGCCTCTGTTTCCATTGTAAACCATGTCAAGAAAAATAATTGTAAATCCAGGCATAAATTTGAGTAATTTCAAGAAAATAAGAAGGTTGAAGATTTCAAAACAGATTTCATTAAAACAGTTCATGCTTCGTACTTCATGGAGAACATTTAAACACATTTTGTATAATTAAATAATATTCAAATAAAAATATATTCAAACATACTTAATCATTTAAATACTCAGATAAAATGCATACATCTTATGTAGTCAGAAAACTGGATTTTGATACAAAGTTCAAAGCCAAGACAATATCTTAACAAATCTGCCTGGATTATGAATTACGAATGATGCATTTCTTCCAGTGGCACATTAATTCTACTGTGTTCAGAAATCTCACTTAAATTCTAGAAAATAATAATTCTATGAAACAAAGGCAAGGTCTTCTCTAAGTGTTGTTGCTTTACCCCGTTCTGTGCATGTCATTATCAGAAGTGACATTCTAGGGAATGCCCTGCTTTGAACACACCACATTCTTTGCAGGAACATGCACATTACTGTTATTGATCACAGAACAGATGTTACCTCAATCTTGATTATTGTTACCTTTTACCTATTTTCTATTCATTCAAAATATACAGGCCAACCACATTTCCATCATCCTGGGGAAAACAACAACAACAACAACAGCATCCCAGCTTTTACAGCAGTGGGTTGGAGTCCTTCATCATCCAAAAGCAACCACAAAGTCCTTTATAAATTCTGTGATCCCAATCAACATACAGGAATCAACAGTACAACTGAAGATCTCATACAAATGTATGATTTATCAGTTAATTATGACATTTTCATTGCAATATTACAAATTTGCCTGACCACATGACTCTTTGGAAAGCTTACTTGGGAGGATAGATTTTGAGTTGTACTGAAATTTGAATTATCCCTCTTAAATTTTTTTTGGTGTGACCCAAAGCTAACTTATTGAGTCTCAGTTGCTTCATACATAAAATGGATATCATCACTAATATTTGCAGATCTCCCTTTGCTTCTCATGATAAAAAACTCCATGCAGATACTTTACTATAATTTTACTTTAAAAATCTAACAAAATTTTCAAAATGTACACATGTATATGGTACTGCATGTTATTTATGTATACACTGTATAATATCCAAAAAAAAAAAGGAAAATGTTTCATCAGTTTTAAGTATTTAACTTTCTTTTTTTACAGTGAAAGTATCCAAAATCCCATCTTCTGGACATTTTTTAATGGAGAGATGTGCAGTCCAAGGCCATTATCTTCAGTCATTTTATGGAACATCAGGTCCCAGGGATGTCTTACTCCTTTCTAGATTATTACTTAATACCAATGGAACAACATTTTTACCATGCTTCTAACTCTGCTTCTATTTCCATTCTACAAGTAAAGTTCTGTGAGACCACACCTTTATCAGACTCCACAAATGGATCATACCATTTTGTGTCTTTCTGTGCTTGCATTCTATCATTTAATATAGTAACCCCCCAACCCAGTGCCATCCATTTTATTGCAAGTAACAAGAGCTCATCCTCTTTATTGCTGAGTAATATTCCAATTGAGTGCATATGCAATTTTTAAAATATTTATTTATTTATTTATTGGAAAGGCAGAAGTACATAGAGAAGGAGAGACAGAGAGGAAGATCTTCCGTCCAATGATTCACTCCCCAAGTGACTGCAACGGTTGGTGCTGTGCCGATCCCAAACCAGGAACCTCTTCCAAGTCTCCCACGTGGGTGCAGGGTCCCAAAGCTTTGGGCCGGTTTTGACTGCTTTCCCAGGTCACAAGCAGGGAGATGGATGGGAAGTGGAGCTGCTGGAATTAGAACTGGTGCCCATATGGGATCCCGGCATGTTCAAGGTGAGGACCTTAACTGTTACTCTATCTCACCGGGCCTGCAATTTTTTTAATGCACATTTCTAATATTTCTGTTTCTTGAATATTGTGAATAGTGATACAGTAAATGTCAGAGTACAAATGTCACTATTACACATGGATTTCATTTCCCTGGGATATAATGCTGGGAGTGGGGATTTTCTGGATCATGTGGTAATGTTATTTGTAGTCTTCTGAGGAAATTGCACACTGTTTTCTGCAACAGCTATACTAATTTACATTTTTATGATACACAACTGTTCAATTTTGTCCATAGCTTTACCAACTTTAGTTGCATTTGCCTTTTTTGGTTAAAATTCAAAGCATAGTGAGGCATTATCTTCTCACCATTTGGGATTGGCCATAAGGTCTTCTTAAAAACTAATTGACCAGATAAGTTCAGTGGCCTCTTGGGGAGACCTTCTATGGTCTGAAGATAGGTCTAACAGAGTAAAGATCCGGAATGAATCTCAACTGAACTTGAACTATGGTTATGCAACAAGGTGGAGGAATCCACCATGGGGGGAGGGGTATGGGAGGGGTGGGGGGAATCCCCAACGCCTATAAAACTGTACTACATAATACAATGTAAGCAACAATAAAAAAAAAAAAACTAATTGAAAGAGAGAGGACATTGTGGCACAATGAGTTAAGTGGCTGCTTGGGATGTCCATGTCCCGTATTTTAGTGCCAGTTATAGTCCCTGATGCTATGCTTTCTGTCCAAGTTCCTGCTGTTGCAATTAGGAAAGTCCATGAATAACGGCCCAAGCTCTTGGGTCCACGCCAGCATCTGATGCAGTTCCTGGCTTCTGGCTTTGGCTTGACCACTTCTGACTGTATTTGGAGAATGAATTGGCCGATAGAGACTTCTCTCCCTCCCTGTCTCTTTCACTCTGACAGTCTCTTTTTCTCCCACTTGCTTTGCCCTCTTTCTCTGTCTCTTTCAAATAAATAAATCTTACTTGTAAAAACTGCTTAATCATTGACTCCTATAAATTCCATGTGATAATGATAGGGTCTAGGAATCTGTATTTTTGACAATTTTCATACTAGTGACCATACAATAAAATGAAAATGATGTTTTAAGCAATTGTCTGAGATTAGTGTAGTGAGTATTTCTCTGTGTGTCTGTGTTACACAGGCAATGCCTTATTTATAAAAGATGTAGATTCACTATTATTTGTCTCCAGATGAACATGATTCTAAGAGTGAAATTTATTCTTTGACAATGGCATGAGTCTGGGATTGACAACCACCAATATTTCCAGGAGAGTTCACCTTCACTTTTTGTCCTTAGCCACTGTGCTCAGGGGGTAAACTTGAGAATTTCTAAACTTGTCTGGAAAACTGAAATAACAGACAACAAAAACACCCACACTGTTTGTGCAGAAAGCTGAGTGAACTCTAAGCTGCAGCATACCCATTACAGCTGTGCTTTTCATATTCTCATGTGGCATACACTTGTGTCTTTCTGAAAATGCATAGCTTCTTAGTTTTCTTTGTATATTATTCTCAGCATTTCTTTACAAAATAAGGACTTCTACTACCCATATCTTGCATGATAAACAGATGATGTATAGTTTTATTTTTTCAGTCCCCCTTTTTATTAGTTATTTTTTATTTACTTAAAACACAGAGTTACAGAAAGAGGCAGGGACACCACACACACACACACACACACCAGAAAAAGAAAGATATCTTCCATCCACTGGTTCATTCTGTAAATGGCTAAAATGGATGCTTCTGTGCCAGGCCAAAACCAGGAGCTTTGAAATTCTTCCAGGTTTCCCATGTAGGGAAGGATGGCCCAAGCACATGTACCAGCTTCCACTGCTTTCCCAGGTAAATTAGCAGGAGTCTGCAAAGTGAAACAGGTGAGTCTCCAGATACCACCCATATAGGATGTCAACCTTGGGTTTGACCGGTGGCAGCTTACCAGCTTCATCACAGAGCTGTCCTTGTGTCTCCCCTGTCTAATAACCAATTGCTGTCTAGAATTTTTTTTTAATTATAGAACAATCTGAGACTGTTAAATATTTCTCCATTCCAAGTTGCCAACAATAAGAGTTTTAAGAATTATGGAATTTAAAGTGAGCAATTTTAATTTAACATATGTAGTGTAACATTTAAGACATTATTTGTGGCATCTAGAGCCCACACATATCAGAATACCTAGGTTTAAGTCTCATCTTCACTTCTCAGCTCCTTGGTCATGTATGACCTGGGAGTTAGTAGGTGATGACTCAAATATTTGTGCTCAAGTATTTGCATCCAAGTTACCCATGTGGAAGACTAGGACTGAGTAGACTAGATTTGAGTGAAACACTAGGATTGGCTTTGCTCCTGCCCCAGATGTTATGGCACTTGGAGAATAAATACACGGATTTGAGATTCTTTCTTTTTCTCACAAATAAATGAAACTATAAGTCACTTCAGGATATGAGATTTCTATTGATATTTATGCGTATGTATATATGGATAGGTATGCATGTAGGCACACAACTGTAGACACTTATATGTACACATGTATAAACACACAGACACTTGAATGTGTTATCCCAGTTATTAAAGGCATGTAGAGAATCACACAGAGAAGATTTTATTTTATATGAAAATTATTCACATGCTACATTTATTTCATCATTTTAAACATTTTATTGCCATTTGCACAAAATGCATACCTTAGCTAATAATACTACTGTAAATATATAAACAAATAAAATTAATACTACCATAAAAAGCTTATATGACAAGAAATAAAAAGTGAAATTTGTTATTCCTTGCCTATTTCTGTCTTATGACTTCATATTAGAAAAATTGGGAAGAATTGTGGTTTTACTGAGTCAGGGATTTTTTTGTAAGACATATCAAACACCCAAACTGAAATTTCATGATTAAATGTTTTGTTTCACAAATTTTGGTTTATTAATCAAACCTGATTTTCAACACAGACACACATGGACACACACACACAGAGTTCTAACTCATTGTGCTAATAATTGATTGATTGAGCTTATGTTGATTTTCTTGGCTGATTTCTTTTCACATGGAGTGTTCAAGCAGCACTTTTTCTAATCTTATGCATCCTTCATTTCCTCTCATAGTCAAATATGACCCCTAGGGTCATTTCATTCTAATTTTAAAGAAACAATTGATGGAAGCAGATAAAATTGAAAAGATTGCTCTTTTATCTTGGAAGATAAAGAAAAGTGCAACAAAACATAACTCTCAATATTTGTTATGTATTCGATACACTTAATATTCATGTATAAGATATTTTGCACCCTATTAAAAATGGCTTGGAAATTATATAATGTTCACTTTTGTGCTTAGAGTCTACACACCATAAAACAGCAGTAATTCATCCCTTTCAAGCATGCTGGAATGGAAAGGCAATGACTTCAGGAAAACCTGGCTGCAAGTGGTGGTCTAGAGGTTTGGGGCAACAGGTATATTCACTAGAGAGTGTCGCACAGATTGAACTGACTATAAGACTTCATGATAAAGCATAGCATAGTTCAAGGACGGTATTCATAATTCTAATGCAGAAATTTTGGTTTCTGACAATGGAAAAAAATTGTAAGTCTGTAAGGAGACTTGGAATATTATATCTCTATGTAAGAGATAGAACATTTTAGATTCAGATTACATTTGTAGTGAGATAAAAGACTAATCCCTGAGTTATGAACAAGATAGCTTGCCAACTAATAAGAGCAATGAAACGAAAATCACTAATTTTAGCAATTTTATTTTTGCTAGCCAGATTCCTTCTCTAGGAGTCTCAAGGCTACATTTTTTATAATTGATAATAGACAAGGATCTGTGACCCATGCCTATGTTTTCTGATGTATTTTGAATGTCGACTTGATAAGAGAGAGATATCATGTAACAATTATTCAAGACACACTTCAACTATACTTATGTTGTCAATCAAATCACTTTTGGCTTCCAAATGTCAGGCCTAACTATTTTGAGGGGAGCTTTTTAAACCAGTTTCAGTGTCTCAGCATGATAGGGTGGACAATATCCTAGTGGACATTTTGACTGATAAAATTTTATAATAATCAAGACTACTTATTTATCTGATATGTCTTCAAAATGATTAAATGGAAATCACCCAGCTAGCAGGGTAATTTTGTTTAATTTTATTGTTTGTGTATGACAATAACAATAATAAGACCCCATGTTGTTTATTAAAATACTATTCCCCAAATAATCAATATATCAATAAACACAGGAAGTTACTTGCTCAGCATTCCATTGTCCTGAATCAGTTTAAATTCTTATATAAAAGAAGGAAGGAAAGATCAGCACACAAGTGCAAATGAAATTTATGTGCAATGAACAACATGGCACAGAGAAAGGCATCACTCATTGGCTCATACTCTGTTTCTATCAAGTATTCTATTTAAATTTTTTTGAGGACTGAAAAGAGAAGGAAATCATGAGCCAGATGATAGATGTTTTGCTTTGTGTGACCCCAGTGTTCACATATCAGCCTTAGAAATGTGGTACTTCTTGTGATGACATACCCAATGTGTTAGTAATCCCAAAGAGAACATCTTGAAGACGTTGGCCCCCATACCACCCACATCCCAGTTCCTCCCAGCTTTGGTGTGGTGACCAGCACATTCTCAATAGTGCAAGAGAGGTCAGGAGACTTGTTACCAGATGAGAGAAAAGAAATGTCTCCAGATTGAAGTCACTTTCCTCCTAGCCCATCAACTTTCTTGGCCGTAGAAAAGAGTATGCTTCCCTATATTTCTGCTTCTTCTTTTGTTGGCTCTTATTCATTATTAAGGTTCTCCAGATGTACTAGCATTGAACTCTTTTTAATATCTCCATGGCTGGCTCTTGTTCAAGCCACTTTCATAGCCAATGGAGGGCTTTTAAATGTGAGATGGTGAGGGATGGGTGTAAAAGAGAAGCAGTGGATAGCTAAGAAAGCCGAAATTTCAAATGGATCTGTATAGGTATGTCCTGCTTCAACACAACTTGAGTGTTGTTTTGGCAAGTATATCAGGAAAAAAAAAAAAAACAACACAGAGCTTATCAGCCAAATGGCTAACAGGTTTTGTGAAGATGTGATCAGGTCAGTGTATAATCTTACAATGTTTTTTAAGCTTTTCTTCGCCTCACATTTTGATGCAACTACAATTATGTCTAGAATGCTATATGAAATCTATCCTACGTTATGGTTTCTGCTTTATGCAAGAAAGGAACAAAGAAGATAACGAGAAATACCTTCACTGTCATCATGTTATCCTTATTCTGCCTCTCAAGTGGTAATACTAAATACTCCAACACTCTGTGGCTACACAGTCATACCTTAGTCACACTCGTCCAGGATTCTATCCATTGGTGAACATGTTCCCTCTGCCAAGATCACCCTTTAACCATTCACTTCATCAACAGAATATTTCCAGACTCCCTTCTTTTTTTTTTTTTATTTATTGTTGCTTACATTATATTATGTAGTACAGTTTTATAGGCGCTGGGGATTCCCCCCACCCCTCCCATACCCCTCCCCCCATGGTGGATTCCTCCACCTTGTTGCATAACCATAGTTCAAGTTCAGTTGAGATTCATTGCTTGCAAACACATGCCTAGCATAAAGTTCAGCGTCTTATTGTCCAGATAAGTTCAGTGGCCTCTTGGGGAGACCTTCTATGGTCTGAAGATAGGTCTAACAGAGTAAAGATCCAGTCAGTTAAAAGCCCCAACAAGGCCTCAGTATCATTATACAACATTATGGAATTAATTGACATAGTATTGGGTAAACAATATGTTAAAAATAATGCAAGTTCCATTCTTCGAAACATCTGGGTTGAGACAGTATCAATGACAGGTTCAAAAAATAACAAACAACCAAACAAAAAATTACAGGTTAAATCAAGGCAAACATGTGGTATCTAATCTTTTGGGATTCGCTCATTTCCCTTAGCATTATAGTTTCCAGTTGTGCCCATTTGTTCCCAGCTATATTGGATTCCTGTTTAACTTGCACAACACTGACACGTCAAGCATACATGTACCATCTTATGGATTACGCTCTGTTGAATTCTTCATCTTCTTGTTGTATATATACAGTGGCTACATAATGCTTGGTTAATTTAGCATTCCATAATTTGTCCATTAATAAGCTGGTGAGCTTTGTTGTGTTACTGGTTCGGGAGAAAAAAAAAGCTTGAAAATGAAGGCAACATTGTAAAGAAACTGTGAAATTTATTTTTTGAATCATGCAAGTCCTGTATGAGCCTTTTCTAATCCTATTCTATAGCAAAGATGCATTTTAAATCATGCATCTGCAGAACAGTGGATGCATGTGGAGGAGATCATGTTAAGTGAAATAAGCCAGATAAAATAATAAATGCCACCTGCTTAACCTCATATGTAGGAACTAAAAACATTTAAGATGAGCACAAGATGTTGCTTATTAGAAGCTAGGCATTGTGGGAGGAAAAGAGGAAGTTTGGAAATAAAAAATTAAGAAAGCTGGGTGTGGTTCATTATTGTAACAGGCATACTAATATAATGTGTTAATAATAAGGGAAGCAAAGAAATAGGTGTAGAGAAGTTCTGTGCGATACTTTATAGTTTTTGTTCTATAAATTTAAAACTATTTTGAAATAAAATTATTTTTCAAAATCACATGCATTTTAAAAAGGGAATGGTTGATGGGGAATGTTCTGACTGGAAACTTAGCTTCAGGTATTTCATATTGAGCCACTAGATTCATATTTTCAACTCAATTATTATCAGTTCTTTTACGTAAGAAGTCTGTGTTTGACAAACATAAATTATCAACATTAAAAGTAAGTTCTTTGATTTTTAAGCTGTGTAGATGCTAACGCCACGGCAGTAATGATACTCTGAGAGTCATTAGGAGCAGTGAACGTTTCCCTCAATGTCCTATGGAGATTGTTTTCATACTATTGGCAAGCAAGAGTTATGACAACAAAAATTTCTAAGAAAGAGATGATACTGGTGCCACTCTTCATCCTCAATATTCCCTTTAGCTTCTCTGTTCTTTTTGCCCCTAATTAGCTTCCTTGGATTCCATTGGATAGTGTTCTTAATAATCTTTTGTTACATTAGCTGTTATTACAAAGAAGCAAGAAAGTAGCTCATGATAGCTTCCTTTAAATATCTTGAAAATGCATAAACAAATATCTTGAGGATACTAAAATAATCCTACTTCTTGTTATATTTTAGTCATAATACAAAAACCAGCAGTAACAAGTAAAAGACATTTTCCTGATGCTTGCCTCATGGGATCCATCAGCATTTATTATCTGCCACCAACTTTGTGCTTGATGCTTAATTGAGTTACTCAGTTCAGAAAAGTTCTCACCACTCTTGTTAAGTTAGTTAACAATCACTAGTGCAATGATTTTCAACAAAAATGTAGACAGTGCTTCTGGGCTAGAAATGAAATTTATTTCAAATATTATCAACAATGCTTATAAACTCCTAATCAGCTCCCCTCATTATGCTGCCCACTTAGTGCAAATTTAGAAACATCTATACATTTTTATGCTTTGCTCTCAGGCTTACCAAGTCACAGAAGTTTGAAAAAATTTTTTCTTCAACGTAAATTGTGCTCATATTTAATATTTACTGAAGATGATATGAGCCCATTAACCCAACGAAAGACAGAGAGAGAAAAAAACATACTTTCTTCCAGGTTAAATTTCCTTAGTTCCAGGTTACTACTTTTTAAAAATTCAGTCAGGGATGTCATGTATATTAGTCCTCATAAGATTCCTGCATAGACGAACTGCACAAAATAGAGGCTGGAGTGCTTACCTTCCCTAGTTCTGTAAGAAGAGGGCATGGCAGCCACACCTGGGCACAGCAGGTATCAGGCTGGATTACGGTCTGACCATAACATTTCCTGGGTTTAAATGAGTTCACCAGAACTTTATTCACACAAACTAGTCATGTTGTTTCCACACTGATGCCAAGTGAAGTGATTTTTAATACAAAATCCCAGCACTAGCCAGGCTCCTGCTGAGATCAGATTAAAAGCATTGGAGTATGGGTATGTGTTGCTTTTCATTTTCCATTCAGAACAAAGAATTGTACAAAACCTGCCTATCCAATTTGCCAAGGAGTTTAAGTAGGGCGGTTTGATAAATCCAAAAATGAGCCAGCTCTTAGAGTAAGACCTATCATATCAGAGTACAGAGAATTGAAGTTGTACTTTTTAAAAGTAATTATAATTAAATAAATAGCTGTAGTTATTGGAAAGGCAGGTAAGATTTACAGATTTACAGAGAAAAACATCTTCCATCAGCTGGTTCACTCCCCAAGTGGCTGCAATGGCCAGAGTGAGCCGATTCAAAGCCAGGAGCCAAGAGTTTTTTCTGGGTTTCCCACATGGGTGCAGGATCCCAAGCCTTTGGGCCATTCTCTATTGCTTTCCCAAGCCATTAGCAGGAAGTTAGATGGTAAGTGGAGCAACCAGGACATGAACCAGCACCCATATTGGATCCTGGCATTTGCAAGATAAGGATTTAACCATTGAGCCATAATTCCAGGCCCAGAGCTGTGCCTTTATAGCTGGCAATCAGAACTTGCAACTTATAAGTGATGTTTCCAACAAACATTAGAATGAGTTGCTTAAATGGAAATATTCTTAAAAATCATCAGATTTGATTAAAATGTCCAGTCTTGGGGCTCTTTCCAACAAGAAATCACAAATCTTCAAAACACAATTTTATTGCATGAATCAGAGAAATAATCTGCTAATAATTGATAGTATAATAATTCGCATTGATAATGTTTAACATCACCTGGACATACATCACCTGGACATAGTTTTTTTTTTTTTGTCTTCAAGATTTTGAATTTCTTAAGTGTTAGCCAGTTAGCCGTCTATGTCACAAACTGCAAACACATGTTGGGAAGACACTTCGGAGAACTGTATTTAATATCCGTGTGTTCCTTCCTGCTCCAGTCTGCAGCGGGCTCCTTCCATGGTCAGATAAACATGTCTGGAGATACAGAGATTGGGTAATAATACACACCCATGCCCCAGTGTCTAGCTGCTTAGCTGGTGAGTCCTCCACTAATATCCAATCAGAAAAAGCTGTGATGTAGCTGTATGGTTTTCATTGAGGACAAATTTTGCTGAAAATAGAACAGAAATTGTCTGGGAATTTGGGTGCATAACCCGGGTGTGGTGAGGATGAGCTTTTCCTATTTCTCACTGGAGTTCACTAACGCTGCACATATCCTCAACTCAGGCCTGGATCCTTGTTCTCATCATCTCATCATCCCCAAACACTCTTCCTACTAAAGGATGCCATAGTTGTCAGAATCTCACAAGTGCACATATTTTCATGAGACCCTGAAAATAACAGACTCCTGGAAACTGCAGATATTTTGCAGATGTGTTTTTCACACAATGATTTCACAATTTGCCTAGGCACTTTATGTGTCACTTTACAGTTCAATGAAAGCCAACCACTGGTTTTTGTTACCAAAGTTTTAATTCTAATCATGTTTTCCTGGTAATTTCCCAACTTGCAAAAATTCAAGATTCTATTTACTGGCTATTTAATTATGTTAAGGGGTTATTTTTAATTCTTAGACCTGATAAAAGCATGATATCTATTTTTAAAAAGGTTTTTCTATCACAATGAAGCCACTTTAAGGGATGTGGGTATAACAAGATCACCCAAGAGTTAAAGACAACTGAAGTTGCAGGATACTCCTATTTTTGTAGCTGCGTGAAATTTTCATTAAAAATAATTTGTGCACAATAAACATAACCCCAGAACTAATCTTTAAGGTGAAGCCAATTCTTCTTTTTTCCCCCTCCTGAGGACTTCAGTCACTAGGCTACCATGCCATATGGTGGAATGGCGGAATTCTTATTTTATTTTTTTATTTATTTTGTTATTATTGCAAAGTCACATTATACAGAGAGGAGGAGAGACAGAGAGGATCTTCCGTCCAATGATTCACTCCCCAAATGACCACAACGGCCAGTGCTGTGTCTATCCAAAGCCGGAAGCCAGGAATTTCCTCTAGGTCTCCCATGCAGGTGCATGGTCCCAAGGCTTTGGGCCGTCCTCAACTGCTTTCCTAGGCCACAGGCAGTGAGCTGGATAGGAAATATGGGAAGTGGGGCTGCCGGAATCAGAACCGCTGCCCATATGGGATCCTGGTACGTTCAAAGCGAGGACATTAGCCACTACGCCACTGTGCTGGGCCCCAAACTCTTGGCACAATCTCAAGTCACTTCTTAGCTTTTCTATGGAGAACACAATCAAAACTCTCACTACATTGAATCTTACCATATTGAAAGCTCTTACCATATTGATGGGCAAATAGCCTTTACATATTCTTCCCTCTTAGAAGTAAAACAAGGGATTAGTAAGAACTTTAAAAATTACTTTTAATGTATATGAAGGTAATAAATTCCACATACATATTTACATACTGTTTTAAGAGCTTTAAAATGTATTTATGTAAAATTTCAATAACAAAATTAATCATTGAAAATCAATAGCTCAATTGCATTTAGTAACATGGCAATATTGGTGCAGTCATTGTCCCTTTATATTTCAAAGCATTTCTATAACTCTTAAAGAAAATTTCCTGCCCAACTAGCATTTTGAATAAACATTACTAATTGAAACTTTATTCTTGAATAAGTTTGTGCCAAAATTAATTGGCAGGTGATGAGTAAACAGTGGAGCTAGCAGAAGAACCCAGACTCTTTAATCCTGATTTTTTTTTTTTTTTTAGCAGACCAGGAGTCTTAGACTTTAACATCAGGATTACCTGAAGGATATGTCCAAACACAGATTAAAACATTTAAACATTTCCTCTTCAATCTCTGAGCCAATGGAACCATATCATGAAAAATTATAAATTGCTGATACAGTACTCATGCAGTAGAACTTGTGAATCTGTTTGTAACAAGTTCTCAAGTGACTCTGATATTGCTCATCCAGAAAACAAACTCTGACAGCCACAGTGCTATACTGAGTTGCCC
The DNA here is from genome assembly GCF_017591425.1 of Ochotona curzoniae. NCBI lineage: Eukaryota > Metazoa > Chordata > Mammalia > Lagomorpha > Ochotonidae > Ochotona > Ochotona curzoniae. The sequence continues at coordinate 43,669,924 of NW_024467119.1, forward strand.
ATTTCTCTATTTTATTTTTTTGAACTTTTTATAGTTGTTATTTTTCATGATGCGGTTTTGTAGGAATCAGGATTCCCCCTCTCCACCTTCTTTTCCTCCCTCCCTGTTTTTGCTTCCACCATTTCTCCTCATATTATCATAGCAGTATACTCCTTTAATAACAGTCACAAGTTAAACATTCTGCTGTCTAAGTGCACCATGGCATTGTAGGCATAGGTAGTGGCAGAAAATTTAGTATACAGGTTTTGCTTACTTAATCAAAAATGGTATGTATTTACACAAAATGGGATTGTAGGGACTGCTTGCTTTCTCTTCTCCACAGGTTTGTTGTCCTCACGGGCAGCAAAATGAAAACATGTGAATGACAATAGCCATTGCAGTGTAAAGTTTTATGCTGAAAAAACAATCCTTTCATTTGATTAGCAAATCTTATTCTTTTTTTCAGGCTGCGTGATGAAGTAGCTAAATAGCATGTTTATGGACTGGAGCTGGGAGCACCACATCTCGTGGGTCTGATGCAATTGTTGGAATACAAGAGTCCTTAATTTCTTGTTGAGTGAATTATTCTTCTAAACAATGGAAGGTAAGAGAACATTTTTTGGTACTACTTGAAGCATTTCGAAACAAATAACTTGGAAGCTAACTATGTGATTTACATTATGTATAGAGCTTTCTACATAGATTGAAGCTTCAGCCAATCCTTTCACATTTCATGCCAATGTCCTATTCCAATTGCACTAAGAGGCCTTCGTTAACACACTGATTACATTGCCTCAGGCTGCACCTCAACTCTTGAATCTGTGTAAGTTGATGACAATGTTTTAGACTTAACCCCAATAATTTTCTTTGCCCCTGCACCATATGTGCACTTGTATACTGATGACAGACAACATGTAAAACAGCCAATATGCATTCCAACATCTGCCCACCAGAGCTGTTATGCCCTCTTGGTCACTTAGCTAGGGGTTGGGCAAGGTGGAACATTCAGGAGAGTCCATGGTAGAGCTGACAATGTCTGGTTGGCTGGGATGCTTTAATCTTCTTTCATCCTTTGATGTCTGAGGCCCTTATTTATGCAATGACACTGGAACTCAACCAACACCAGGAAGCTATTTATCAGCAAAGGGGGTATGTTACGCAGACCTGCGGCACCCTTGGTTTCAGGGATATGAATTACTCACACATTTCTAGATCTCTGATCTGTGGATCTGTGGCAATTAGGACTTTTTAAGTAATGGGTAAAAAATATATAGCTCTGTCACTGCTGTAAATCTGTTTCTTTTCTACTATGCAGCAAATAAATGTAAAAAGGAAGCAAAAAACTCTGTAGCTCTTAAGTATATAGACTCAGCTCCTTGAAAATACACAGAACGTTTGTATCAATGGTTTTTGGATTCAAACAAGACAGAACATTTTGTGGTTAAATTTGCTGTGGACAAGGAGATGGAATTTTGCATTCAACACCCAATTGCCATCAATTAGCATGTAGTCATTGTACATTCATTTAACAATTGTGGGTTTCTGGTTTCCCACATTAGATGTTAAGTGTGTTATGAACATGGACTCCTATGTGAAGGCAGCTAGATAGTATGTATATTTATAATTTTAAATATAGAAAGACAGAAGAGACAGAGACAAAAACAGAAACAGAGAGAGAATTATCTCACCCAACCATTCACTTTCCAAATGCCCACAATAGCCACAGTAGCTATGCCAGCTCAGAGACAGTATTCCTTAATTCATTCCTTAATTCTTTAATTCATTTTAGGTCTCTATGTTGGAAAGCAAGGGTCCATCACTGAATAACTCTGAGGGTACACTTAAGCAGGAAGCTAGCATGAAGGCAGAGCTAGACTCCACTCCAGAAGCTCCAATAGAGAATAAATTCACATCCAATGACACCTTAATTGCTACATGGAACATTTAGTACTCCTGTACATTGAAAAGCAGATGTTGCATTGCATGCCCTTCACAATTCACTTTCAAATTGGAAAATGAAATTACTCCAAAATGGCTCTACTAGGTGTGTACTTTATGAAACTCCCTGCAGTTAAGGATGATCCTTAGAGATATTCCAAATATTTTATCTATGCAATATTTAAACATCCCTCTTGACAGTAAAGGGAAAATCTGCATGGTAGTTCACACCAAAAGCCTTGTAGCCATCCTTCATTCCTTCCTTCCTTCCTGCCTGCCTGCCTGTCTGCCTGTCTTCCTCCCTTTCTCTAACCCTAACCCTAATCACTCAGTCGAGTTCTCTCCCCATCTATGAATTCTTATATCTTGTACAGATGTTCCAAACAGTACTTGTGGCTTTACATACCAGACATTTCCCATTCACTGCCTAGTATCATCTGGATCTATTCTGGCATTCTGAATGCCACATGTTTATGTATACATTCATTAATATTCAGTCAAAATCATCTATTTCTCATGACTTTCCTATTATTCTTAAACATCATCCAAAAAGCTGAAAATCTGGGAGGGTTTGAAAGGTTTCAGAGGAGACCTAAAATCCTTATGATTAAGGGAAGTAGAGGATACTTTGGGGAAAGGAGGGAGTGAAAGCAGTGTTCAGATCACCCTTTGTTTTTCATTTGGAGACAAAGAAGTGTAGTGGACAGAGAAAAGTATAGGAATAAGAGGGATCTCCCATGATGCTGGCTTGCTTCACAAACACCCACTGATGACACAGTTAGGCCAAAATCAAGAAATGGGAATTCAGTTCAGGTCTCCTATGCACATGACAGGAATCCAACCACCTGAGCCAGCATCTGCTGTGTCCCACAACCTGTGATAACAGAAAACTGGGATTGGAAAATATGGTCTGGACCAGAACATCAGTACTCATCTATGGGTTGCAGGCATCTTAACTCATGTCTTAACTGCTAGATCAAATGCCTGTTGCTAGGTTGCTTTTAATGATATATTTAAAAGTGTTAAAATCTAATATTTTATTTTAAAGCAAATTATGGAGGGAGATTACAAACACTTAGGAAATCTAGAATTTAATCATTCACAAAAATTTTATTTTTGAAATTTTTATCAATGACAAAATGCTACTTATGAAATAAATAGTTATTTTTACCATTTGGGAAAAAATTACATTAAATGGAAAATAATATTCAATTTGCTAATTGTTTCTGCATGTCACTTAACAAAAACATATATTTGGAAATAATTGTGTGTTTGATGTGTTTAAACAACAACAAACAAATAACTGTGTGTTTGATGTGTTTAAACAACAACAAACCAAAGGGTCTTAGATTTGAATGTTAAGTTAGCAGTCATTAATTCAACATGCATCTTCTACATGGCATCTTTGCCCTGTGGTTTTCCAGCTGTGGCTTCCATGAGGAAATTGTGATTTTGAGGGGCTGTCTGTTCCATTTTGAAAATGAATTGTTAGGTTCTCTTCCTCATATAAAGCAAGAATCTAATTCTTTTAAATTTCTATTATTTTCCTGGTTGTTCCTAGAAGATCTACTCATGACAAATATGTACTCTTACTGCACTGGGAGTTTCATTTAACTTTGTGATTAAATCTGAGCTTATAAGAGAGTCTACTCTTTGCTTTGATCAATTTCCCTTACAGAAAAGAATCTGTACCCATTCTAACTATTCTTATATCATCTAGTAAGATAGCAGTCATTGCATGACATTTTTATCCCCAGGAGTTGACAATATAATGAACATGTCAACTCAAGAGATGAAGGTTATATTCTTTTGCTATGGCTGTATACAACTTTGCATAAATAAGCAGATCTTGTCTCTTTCAAAATGCTTAATAATATTGATGCCAAAATATGTCATTTGAAGCAGGAGTATGATTTTAAATGAGTAGTATTTTAATGTCAGTATGTGTCCAGTAAATCCATTCAAAATAATGAACCAGTGTTGTGGCATAACAAGTTAAGCCATCACCATGATGCCACATGTATCCCATATGGGCACCAGTTCAACACCTGGTTACTTTAATTTTAGTACAGTTCCCTGCTAATAGCCTAAAAACAAGCAGTGGAAGATGGTCCAAGTGCTTATGCCCTTGCCACCCATGTGGGAGACACAGATCCTGGCTTTAGCCTGGCTCAGCTGTAGCCATTGCAGTCAGCTGTGGAGGCAGAGTAAGGATTTTATCTCTCTCTTTCTTCCTCTTTCTGTGCTAATGCTGACTTTCCAATACATACATACACACATACATACATATGCACATACTTGCATGTATACATGTTCACAAATAAATATATATAGCTAGCCTCATATATTCAATATTTAAACAGTAAGAGGGAACTGAATGCTATTGGTCAACAAAAATAGTTTGCCATAAATGATCAAGAGTTTGAACTGGCAATTGTGGTTGACCATTCTACTAACTTTTTTTAGTTTTTTTTTAAAGCTAATTTTTGTTAGTCCAAATTCTCCAAATTTTAATCCTCATCTTCAGGACATATGTTAATAAAATTGCTCATAAAAATAATGAAAAATGTAAACAAAATTTTTATTTTTAATTTTTATGGAACTACATTCTTTTTTATTTATTTTGCAAGTTCTCGATACACTTCTCCTGTCTTTTTGCAAGTTTCATCTAATTTCCTGCTTTAGCTTAGTTATGACTTGGTATTCCTCCTAGGTAACCACTTTTATTTTTGTGGTATTCCCATTTGTGTTTCAACTCCTTGTTCAAATTCTTCTGTAGACAACCAGCTGTTAAGCTTAAGAACACCAGATGTTAGGGTAGGATTTGGGAAGCTGTTTCCACGGCAACCAGCACTGTGTGCTGGCCATCGCCAGCACTGTGTTCATTACTCCAAGAGGGGGATTGGACTTCACCTTTCTCTATGGAAATAGACACAAACACATCCACAGCACAAAGTAAAGAAATGGGTAGAACATCCTTCTACTGTGAATTTTATTCATATTTTCCAGTGGTCGTGCTTTATGTACAATAGCAAGGTTGCAAGTATTTAATAAAACAAGGGGGAGGGAGAGGCAGACAAGGATTTATTACAGTCTGGAGAATCAATTACATTTATGATGATTCTCAAGGTTATCAATGACTTACCTCTGCTGATGAACATGTAAAGTTTTGAAATGTCTCACACTTTCTCGCTTTCCCCGAGACTTTTGGAGGCTAATGAGAAATGGGATATTTCTGGGTCTATGGAAACTGTGAGATTCAGGGTGTTCCCCTCGGAAAAGGAAATACTTCAGCCTCCTTTGTACACTCCAGAATCACAGAATCATGGAGCCAATGTGCATTTAACACACCCCTATCACCTTCTGGAAACACAATCAACTATTTCAGCCTTCAGATTTCTGCTTCTCTATCTCATGACACTGGTGAATTATCTCAAGCTCTGGGTGTCTTGCTCTTATATGTTACAAAGCTCCTGCCTTGTAAGGTGATAAGGAGATCCAGATCTGGGATAAAGTCTGAATAAAATAGTCTCCAAATGCAAAGAGGAAACCTCAGTTTCCCACAAATACACAATGAGCGTAATAACGACTCTTCCACTTACTACAACATAGACTGAGCAAGTGAGTTAATATGCTTCTTAAAGGGCAATGGAAATGCTGCTAAAGTGTTATTATTGTCATAGACTTACAAGGAACTCTGAAATAGAAATAGACTGCAATGTTGTTTTCCCTCGCAGATTTAACCTCTGGGTTAGATGTTTAGAAGACATTATCTAAAAGTCCTAGAACTATGTAAGTGAATTTCAAACGTTTTCATTTTTCATTATCTGATCCATAGTATTATCATTGCTTAATTATATATTCCATTTAGATCATGTGGCATTGGCAGAAATACTTGTACAACCACCTGCTACAGTCCTGGGTGTGCGTTACCACGGAACCAGAAGCAGAAAGAGAATTGGAGCTTGGTATGGAATGTGGGCATTCTAAACAGTGTCCTAAGTACTACACCAAATGTGTGCCTTCAAAATATGTTTGAGTATAGGAAAATAAGAGATGAAAACACAGGTAATTGCTTTAGTTACATTTAAGTCAAGAAGAACCAGTACATTCTTCAATGTATTATGTCATTATTTTAAATATTGGGCTAAATCAGACCTAAAAAATGCACATGTTTATGCAACAGAGAACAGCAGTTCTTAGGCAGTTCTTTGCAGGAAGAAGCCCCCATCAATATGAACAGAAAGACATGTCTGTAGGAGCTGGAATGGAAATGTTTATGGAGAGTATGGAAAAGTTTCCCCATTGTGCACTCAAGTTCATAATTCACAACACCTCTTTCTCCAATTGGAAAGAGTCTGAAGAAATTGTTGAGTGACAATATGTCACATGCTTTTTCAAAGGAAATTTATCTTTTTATGAATTTAGTAATAATGAACAAGCCATAGTGTGCTAGATATTAGTATTAAATATATTAACAATTTACTTGAAAGGTAATGCATTTGTTTTCTCTTTTTAATGCTATACATGAGCAAAAGCTGAAAGCTAAGTGTGCTTTTTAATCATCTCTCTGACCCATATTTTCATGTTTTTTCTGATGTTGTATAAATTATATTTTGATGACTTGACCTATTTTACTATCTTTATTGAAAAAAAAATTATTAACAAACAATACCATTGCTAACTTAAACTATGGAGAAAAAGTAACTCACACTCTTTTATAATGGCATTAATCAAAATATAAACCTGATCTATGGTAATATACTTGGATTGCACATTACTTATGATTACTTATGCATTCAATGCTTTTATTCATGAAAAGGTTGATATTTTCATAGTCCTCAACTTTGTTATGCCTTCCAAAATCCCCCTCATATAAACTAAATAAGAATAATCCTGTTTCACTGTGTAAAGAGCAAATGCTGTGAAGTAAATCTTAGTTTGTGGCTGTATAACTCATAACAATTGTAAAGGATATAGTTGGTAAAATCTTAATTAAGCAAGGAGGCCAAAAATTACGCAGTTGAACACAGCTGCTTATAATTTTTGCATCCAGTTCAACCAATTTCCCTCATTCCTAACAGATTCAGCTTTTCTTTCTCTCTCTTTTTTAGTGGTCTCTTTATCCCTTAAATAAAACAAAATGTTACCATTGTATTATTAAGGTTATTATTAAGAATTTAAGAGATTTCAAAACAACATTAAATGCAGACATGTTTAAAGCTCTTTTCTTAATAGCTAATCATATCAAGCAGACAATATTTTGGAAAACCAAAAATATATGCCAATTATTGTGTTGAACTTTATGAAATCACAAGATGTCTAATAAAAGATTTTATTTGCCTGTATGGGAAAATATTCCAAGCATATAAAAGGGTTTTCCTTGTGGATTAGAAATAAAATATCCCACATCTTCACATCACAAAAATCCACTTTATTAAGCTGTTTTTATGAGTGCCTGATTGCCTCATAAGCTTGTATTCTTGATTGATCTCATGCTTCCTTCTCAGGGACTCCAGAAAATTGGTCTTTTATGCCAATAAGAAATAGTTGGCTTGATGTACTCAACACAAGGAAATTACCCCTTTCCCTTTTATTTAAATAGTTTCATTTATCTGGGAAGGCCATTTGATTCTTTATATCTGCATTTTCAAATGTCTCCCGAGAGGGCACAAAGATTAAGTGGCACCTCAAATCCTAATTCCCATAAGTTCTTCATTTGTGGAACAGAATACTTAAGTTTTAAAGGGAGTTTCAACTTTCTAAATTTTAAGATAATGAATATGATTGATATTAAATAAAGTAAAACATCAAAAATATGAATAACTTGCTAAAAGAAGCTTATGTGAGCATTATTTTTAAATTATTATTGAGAAAATTTACTCATCTTTTACTTATTCATTCATTCATAAATTCATTCACCAAATATATTTTCTTTCTGTGTTCTCTTGTGGTATATATATATATACATATATCAATTGTTTTTAAACATAATGAAGTTAAAAGAACTTTTGAAAAGTGACTTCTGAGTTTGCTCAACATGTCATTAACTGATTAAATAATTTACTAACTGGAATAACACCAAATTGAACAGTGAAAACTCAGACAAAAAGCATGAAACTTGGATATTCAGATATAAATTGTAAATCTGTTTTATAAAAAGTGATTTATAGCTCAGTAAATGAATAATCAGGGGCAGGTGTTTGGCCTAGCAGTTAACATGCCAGTAAAGATACCTGAGTTTATTTATCTCATTCCAAAATAAATACATAAACAATACTGTCAACTAGCTCTAAAAAAAGTGCTTAATATTTCAAGCTGATTCATGTTACATTCATATTGTTACAAAATGTGTAAGTTTTGCTTTGTGTTAATTATAATTTACAATTAGAAAAAATGTTTATAATTAAATAAATTCTTTTTCTAAGTCCTAACAATAGAGAATAATTGAACTACAAAGCACAATGAAATAAGTTGGTTTATGCTGCTCTTATTTTTCTCTTTCCTACTTGGTATTTTTACTCCGTTTAATGGAAAAGTTTAATGGTAGGATCAATACTATTGGTTATAACTATACAAATGTAGGGATATCCAAGCATTCTATGTCCTTCTTCTTACATGAAATCTTCTCTTTTTACCAGTTAATACATGAAGAAGGTTACCCTCATCTAAAAAATCACATATTGGAATAATAATATTTGGAAAAAAGTAGAATGTTTATATATATGCATATTTTAAGATTTGTTTTATTTTTATTGGAAAGGCGGATATATAGAGAGGAGAGACAGAGAGGAAGATCTTCCGTCCAATGATTCACTCCCTAAGTGGCCGCAACGGCTGGTGCTGTGCCAATCTGAAGCCAGGAGCCTCTTCCGGGTCTTCTGCACGGGTGCAGGTTCCCAAAGCCTTGGGCTGTCCTTGACTGCTTTCCCAGGCCACAAGCTGGATGGGAGGTGGGCTGCCGGGATTAGAACCGGCGCCCATATGGGATCCCGGGCGTGCAAGACAAAGACCTTAACCACTACACCACCACGCCGCACCCGAATGTTTATGTTCATATTTGATTTTGTAGATACTTCTTATACACAAGATTATTCTTGTAATCTCATCTACCCTTTGTCTGAAAAATCAAGCTCTGATGAAAATACTATTGTTCCAAAAGAAAACAAACTGTTTTGATTTTGATAAAAGATGGAGTTGAATAATCTTTATTATTAATATCTTAACATCATATTAATTTAGAAAAATTATTAATTTTATTAAAACTTGTGAAATCTTGACATTTTCACTAGAGAATGTTTCTAGAATTCTAGGAAACAACTACATAATAATAAATATTTTAACCTTGTAAGAAATTTCAAAGACTAAAATTTGTAGCCACCAACAACAGCCTGTATACATACAGGCGCACACACACACACACACACACACGCACACACACATCTGGTAGGCACATACTTGTGGGTTTTTTTGTGTTTCTAACATTAACAGCTTAGCTAACAATTATTTGTATGCTAAATAGGAAATATTAATCACATTTTGCAAATATGTAGACATTCAATATATGCTCCATAGTTGCTCCTCAATAAGAAAGAAAGCCACTGCACAGTCCTGCCCTGCCATCGCTTGCTGAAGTGTTCACCTAAGTACAAAGGAGTGAGCAGTCAGTGTTCCAGTCAAAAATTCCTACGGTTTTGGAATTTGCCATCACTACTTTCAGGCTGTGTGATTTCAAGTAAGTCTCCCCACCTCTCTCTGCGGTTGTAAAATCTTATCACACAAAATTTTTGTGAAAATAATGTGTAGTGACATGTTAAGCACTTAGAACAATATCTAACACTCAATAAGCACTTATTATTAGCTACTATCATTATTATACTTGTCATCAGGATAAAGTTTGAGAAGATAAATCCACAAATGATTTCCAAGTCTCAGCTGGTCTGCCATTGTTTTTCCTCATCAAACAATGGATTGGCTTCTAACAAGGTTTTTGCATTTGATTAGAAAAGCATGATTCTTTCTTTTTATTCACCTCTAAAATATCCCATTATTATGAATTCAAAAATTCAATCGCAGTGATAATGGTAGTATCAATTTACATTGTCAAAATGCAAATCACAAATAGCTCCAAATCAAAATAGTTGTTTCTGGATCTCAAAGCATGTTTCCACTTGTATATGCCTCAAAAGTGTCAGTTTTTAAAATTTACTGTCATATTTCGTTATCACTGAATATGGATTTAGTTAGTCATATTCCAGGGAAATTGTGTGTAAGTTTAGCTTTGTATGAGCATAGTTAGGAGAAAGGTGTCTCACAAGTTCACTAGGGTGCAAAGGCGTTTTGTGCTCTTGACCGTCTGATGAAGTGCACAGTTCAATGGGACTGATAAAGGTGAGGCCACCTAAAGAAGAATAAACATTTAGTAAAAAGACAAGACTTTTCTAAGCTTCTGTACTTTGAATTTTAAATTATGGCTAGGAATTGAACTGCTAAAGAAAACGCAACTGGACTAATAAAGTTGGAAGTTGGTGATCACAGAGGTGATTGTTGATGGTTTGTTTCATGTGTTAATTTTGGTAGGATAGAGAACCTGGTTATTTGGTCAGACTCTAATTTCAGTATTGCTATGAAGACTACATGCAGTTAACATCTATAATCAGGTGACTTTGAGTGAAGCAATTGACCTTCATAATGTGGGTGGGCCTCTTCCACTCAGTTGAAACTTCTCAATTACAAAGAATGACATTTCCCAAAGAATACAAAATTTCTCCTTCAAGATTCGATGTCACTGGAACACACTGCATACCCACATTGAAGTATTTTATTGTACTCCGTAAAAATATACAATTCTTACATGATAGCCCTAAACAAATGAATTATTTAAATGAAGATTGTCATATCATATCTATATTTACAGCCTTGCCATCACCAGTCAACTTATGCAATGCAAGTACATACATAATATATGTGTGCATGTGTTTGTGTGTGTGTTTGTGTGTTTGTGTGTGTGTGTGGAGGGGAGAGGGAGAAAGGGAAGAAGAGAGGAGAGAAAGGAGAGAGAGAAGAGAGCACCTGTACAACATATGCACAAATCACACACTATTGATTCAATTTCTGTGGAAACACTCTTTGATACAGCATTCATTAGCAATCAGTTTCGCTTGATTTTAAAAATAGTAAAGGTAAAAAATCAATTTATCTTGGCATTATTCACCTTTTCCTAATACTCCCACATTCTTCATGTTTTAATCATGGTTTATAAATTTTGTTTGTTGACATCTAAAAATCACCTAACAAATAGATTGAAACACAAAATTAAAATATGCTTTTGTCTACAGCCATACCAGCCTGAACGTGCCCAATCTCGTCTGATCTCGAAAAATACGCGTTTGCTTTGTTTTTTTAATAGATAGTTAATACATTATGTTTCTTGGATTGTTAATATCAGCCATTGTATTTGAACCATGGCAGAGTAACCTTTTGTAAGCCTACTAGAGTACTTCTAAAAGTTTGACAGGAAGACACTTCCCAAGAATGTTACAGCCAAGAGCTACAACAGGTCCTCCCAGTTAAGCTTCAGTAAGAACTGAACATCTCAGGAAAAACATGACCAAGTACATGTAAACTATTCACTTATTATTATTTTCTGACTTTTTAAAATTTTTCTTCCAAAAAAAACTGTGTGAGGATGCTTTTTACTCTATTTGAAGTCCAATAAAAATAGAATGTTATGCATAGTACTGCCAGACCTAAAAATAATTTGGGGGTGGGGTGGCAATGTTGGGGTGAGTGGATTAAACCACCAGCTGTGATGTTATCTGCATCCCATACTAGCATCAGTTGCTGGTCTCAGCTGCTGCTCTTCAGATCCACTCCCTGTTAACGCACCTGAGAAAGTAGCAGAAAATGGTCCAAGTACTTGGGCCTATGTCTCCTACATGAGAAATTCAGATGAAGCTTCTGAATCCACGCTTACTTTCGGCTCAGTCCTGGCCATTGTGTTAATTTGGGGAGTGTACCAGTGGGTGCCCATACGATCTCTCTCCTCTTCTGTCTCTTTCTCTCCTCCTTTTCTACTGTTACCTCTCTGTGATTCTTTCAACAAAGCAAAAATCTTTCAATTTTAAAATAGAAATAAACAATTTAGAAAAAAAACAAAAACAGATTTCAATTAACTATGTGTTTTCATATGAACTTATGTAGGTTTGTAACAAGTCATTGATCAATTACACTCATAAGCTGCTGAAATTCTGTAATGCAATATTTGCCAACCATAAACTCATATACTGGTTCTAGTAAAAGTTTGGCTTTTCTGATATTACGTACCTTTACTTAAAAATAATGAGAAATGTTTCTTCCTTAGGAAACAATCTCTGGCTTTAACGGAAAGCATGCAATTCATTGATCATTTTATGTATCTTTCACACAGTAAGATTTATGTAAGAGTGAGCACTACAGGCCCAAAATTATATGGCAAATTCCCTAAATTTCAGACACAATGGGTACCAACACAGTCAGTTTCTTGAATAGTAACCCACTCTCCATCCCTTCTAAATTTTCAGCCATTCTAAGTTTCCTAGGAATGTACTTGTGTTTTTTATTTAAATCTCATCTGTTTAGGAAGTAGGCTGAATGTCTTGACCATTGTTCATAAAGTCATTTTTGAAAGAGCATATTGTAAGCCTCTGGTTCTTTCTTTCTTTAAACAATATGCATCTTAATGAAGGGTCTGGAAGTCATTCTCTAGAGGCTGCCTCAGAACTACCAGGCTGTTCAGGCACTCATAAAGGTCATGATGAGGAACTGTCTTCAAAAAATTATCTTCATTGTTACAGCCCATTTGTGTATTTCCAGGGTTCACTTTAAAATTCTTAGTTTTATAATTTTCAAGAACACATTTTCAAAGCTCTACAATGACTAATGGGGAAAAGAATGAGTGAGAATGAAGTGAAGTGAATGAAGCTCCTCAGAGATTCCATTCATTCATTTAATTATTCACTCATTCCTTCAACTACTCAATCCTGAGCATTCATCAGAGGGCTTGTGTCTGGCCCTGGCTAACCTCAGGAAAAAAGGCAGACACAACTCTTACCCATACAACACTTGCCATCGTTTGGGATTGGATGGCAACTAATGACAAACATAAAACAAGCTTAGAAATGGACTCTGAATAGAGGCGGCTCTATGTTTTGCAAGTTCTTAACAAAAGAACTGGATCTAGATTAAGGGTCAGAGCAAGGTTTTCCAAAGAGGTGAAATCTGAGCTGAGTTTTGAGGGATGCCTTTGAGTTCACTGGCTGTGGCAAAAGCCAAGCAGAAGAAAAGTGCCAGAAAGTAAAAATGACCTGTGTAAAATCCCTGTGGCTGGAGACAGCATGGTGACAAAGAGAACAAGTTATCAGAGGGAGGGGAGCAATGTGAGAAGTAATTGAGATGAGACCAACCAGCTGTACCATGCTGGTCTGATTGGTCTATCCCAATCTGGACTGTGTGGAGGGTAACGCCATAATCCAGTATCGAAGGTTTGAGAAGTAGTTAAGGGACAAAAAGAAAGCAAAGGCAAAAGAAGAAAGACAGGTGGAAATCTCACAGAATGAAAGCCAGAAGAGCTTCAAGATTTCCAGATATCTTAATCAAGTAAAGCCAAATCTACTAGTGTGGCTCTTCACACTTTATCTATAGATTCCCAGTAACCTCTATTGGCTGTTATCATGTTTACAGATGGCAATAGTAAACTCCAAGCAGTTTTCTTAAGATGGTACTCCAGTTCACACACTGGTCTTCTCTCCAACATATTAGCATACGTGTGTGTGTGTGCATGTAGATATGCTAATATCATCTCTCTTATCCAACTCATCCCACTGAAAGATTTAAAGTAAAATTCAAAATCATAAACCAGACTTTGCATATTTCTAAAATTATTGTAAATATTATTTCTAGATTTCATGCTGCTATGAAATAGTGTGCCCAGCAGAAAGCAAACTTTTCTGTATGCATAAAGAGGGTGAATAATGCAGTTATTGGTTCTTCATCTTCTGTATGATGAAGGGTAGTTCAGCCTTGAGTTTGTTGGCAGGCATCCTAAGCTGCTGTCACAAATGCAGCTTATTAAAATTGAGGTTCTGGCTCTGGTTGTGGATCCTTCAATTTAAGGGAAAGGGAGTTAATAATACTGACTCCTCCATTCAACAGAAGATAAAAAGATACTCCCTGAAGATACAGAGCCATATTCTTACTCCGTTTCCCTTGTTGCCAATTTGGATTTCACAGAGACATAACTGGTCAACTTAGAGATACTCATACTCTGGTTTCTCTTCAGATCGTATAACTTTCGCCTTTTAACTTAGAGATACTCCTTTACTCAAATAAAAGTGCTAAAGAAGAAATTTGACCAAAATAAATCTCATTTTATTTCTGGAATTAAGGTGAGTGCTAGATTCTTGGAATCTAGCTAATTTATGTTTATTTCATTTCTTTAAAAAAAAGCACGTTGAGTCCACCCCCTACTACAGAGACAAACACATGCAGCTTCATGATCTGAGCTCAGCCCTGAACCTGACCTCACTTACTCAGCTTCTGCTCAAACCTTTTGGTTTAGTTTGAAACCCCTTAGCCTTTCTCTCTTCTCACAAAGTCAGTGTGTATCACGGCTGCTTCCACTTGTCCAGATCCATAACTGTTTTCCTACTCCTCTTAAAACCAACTCTCTTCATAACACTAATGCTCCTTTTCCAGATCCTTCATTCCCCGTGTTTCCCAGCCTCACACTCAGAAATTCAGCTTGATGACAAGAAACACTCAGAAAATCAAGCAAGTGCATTTAAATAGGAGAGAAGTATTATAGAAGACAAGAGTTGTTTTCCAATATAATGTCATTTTATCCTCCCTCTGTTTGAGATCTCCAGTATTGGAAAATTTTTGCATGATTCCCTCCATTATGAGAAATTATGCACTGTTTTCTATGTTTTTATTTTTATCACTATTTTTATTTTTTAATATTTTCTAACAAAGGAACTTGGTCAAAGCATTATGTTTTCTAAACTGAAAAGACCCTTGTCTAAAAAGAAAAAAGCTCTTCCTCCAGCTTTCCACAGAGTCTACCATGCTGCCTTCATCATGTTCTATCCTGAGCATCACCCTCCTCTTGCCCCCCTATTTGTCTAAACTGAAAAGATCCACAAAAAAGAAAGAATCTGGATTGACTGGTAGGAAAGAAAGAAAGAAAGAGAGAAAGAGGAAGAAAGCAAGACAGAAAAAAAGAGAGAAAGAGAAGGGGAGGAGAGAGAGAGAAAGAAAGAAAGAAAGAAAGAGTGAAAGAAAGAAAGAAAGAAAGAGTGAAAGAAAGAAAGAAAGAAAGAAAGAAAGAAAGAAAGAAAGAAAGAAAGAAAGAAAGAAAGAAAGAAAGAAAGAAAGAAAGAGAAAGAAAAAGAGAAAATGAGAAAGGGATGTGAAGGGTGGAAAGAAGGGAGGAAGGGAGGAAGGAATTATGTGAACACTTTCTTCACCTGTGCTGTATCCATCAAGACTATCTCTATTGGCAGTTCCTGTTGCTGTTGCGTAATTTCGCATATTATTGGTCTGACAAATACTCCTTGTTATTGTTCAAAGTTCAGTCTCATAGCTGTTGCTCCGGACTAGTTTATGCAATGCTTTATCTGTTACTGAACCTATTAAACCTACAGAACTTTAGGATATGTCATTGCTGATCATTGGGAGGAAAAACCTCCAGTTTACATAGTGTAGTTCCAAATTGCATGACAATATGTAAAATACATGTAATTACCTTTACCTAATTAAGAGAAAAGCAATGGGTGCAAATCACAATTTACTATCTCTTAGGAAAATTGGCTTTTAAATGCAGTTGCTGACTTTAAGAGAGACCAGAAAGGTGAGGTTTCTGAAATGTCAACCCAGCTATTTGAAAAAAGAATAAAGAAATAAAGTTACTGTGATTGCTACATTTTAATTTTTAATGTCAAATTAGATTTGGTTTTGTTTGCCTTGCTTTACTTCACTGAAATAAACATTTGTTTGGGTGGCCATCTGAGAATGTATTCTAACATTGACTTTTGTCACAGTGTGCAAATGTTTTCTCATTTTGTATTTTCTCTATATAAATATATAAAGAATGTGATTTTATTCATGTACTCTGTCATTTGCATTGCTGTGGGGATTTGATTTGTCTAAAATATACAGGACTCATGAGTCAGTATAAACCCAGACACTATCATTCTAAACAATATTGTGTTGTTCCCTCTGACCATGTGATTGTATTGCTGGCTTATCTCTCTGAAAAGACAGCTATGTTCGTGTTCTTTCTCACACCTTCTGTATTCCGTTTAGTATATTCCAAAACTTATTCATAAGCAGCTTGTTTCTGTATTGTGTTTATTGCTGTGAGAGCAAAGAACTCTAATGGCACACTGGTGGGAAAGAGCCAAGAAACCCCTGCCCTCATGATGATCAAAACCAAAGACATGTACACAACTACCTATAATGTAGGCCAGACCACATGAATGCTGAGCAATGCTTTAAACTCTTCTGAAAAATAATGCCTTAACTGAGTCAAATCACCCCACATCCAAAATATGAATGATGCTGTTATTACTTATTTCTACTGTCTTCCATCTTTTTTATAGTGTCCTTTGATCCCTCCTTCACATTCCTCTTGTCTGAAAGTAATATTCTTGATATGTTTAATAAGGAGACCCCTTCTTTGTTCCTAGATGCTTTGGCTGCTGATTAACAAAAGCCATTGAGAGGCTCAATCCTTGGAGCTTGGCACCACATCAGTCTGGAAGTAGTTTACATGCAGAGCCCTTTGGAGTAAATACTCATTAGAGGTTCTGTTGGTTCATTTGGTCACCCGCATTTTGCAGTGGGTGGCCCAACTGACATCCTCATTATTTTATTTTCCACCCTTGAAAATAATCCAGATGTAACAACCTGACACTACTTTCTTTGGTCCTCTATGTTCATCATGAATGGGGTATCCATTAATTTCTGGTGCTAATTAATAAGTGCAGATAAGAAAAGGCTGCAGGCTGGCAATGCTACAATTTATTTTTTCTACCATACCCCTTTCAGTGCAGACCAGTGAAATTCAATTTAAACTCTTCCAGAATAATTCACTAATAATTTCTCATGCTTGGATTTTAGACAATTGCCTCCTTTCTCTCTTTTTTTTTTTTAACTCTCTCTTGTCTTATTTTCTCATGCTGTTTTCCCCTCAGTTTCTCTCATTTCTTCTCCAATCACATCTTTATACAAATGAACAACCCAATTCATACAACAGTTAATCATCAAGGTTCTGAAAAATCAGAAAGCAAAACTCTTGCTCATCATTTTTCAGTGAAGTAGTTCTTTACTACACCTGCTTCTTAATTCTAGAAGCATGAACTATGTGGAATATCACCTTTCCAGATTTCACCATAAAATTCTAAAAATTAGTGGTTATGTATATATCATGTATACAGTAATATATATATATATATTAACTTCCTGTTAGATAAAGGAAGATAAGTTCTATCTTATTCTTGCAGAGTTTAAATTCTTGTTATGAAGTAAATTGCTTGTTTTTTCCAAAATCTTCTTTCTTTAAAATTTATTTTATCTTTCATTGGAAAGTCAAATATACAGAGTGGAGGAGAGACAGAGAAGATCTTCCGTCCACTGATTCACTTCCCAAGTGGCAGCAATGGGGAGAACTGCACTGATCCGAAGCCAGGAGCAGGGAGCCTCCTCCGGTTCTTTCATGTGAATACAGGTTCCCAAGATTTTAAGCCATCCTCGACTGCTTTCTCAGGCTACAAGCAGAATACTGGGTGGGAAGTGGGGCTCCTGGGATTAGAACCAGCACACATATGGGACCCCAGCATGTGAAAGGCGAGGACTTTAGCCACTATGTTACCATGCCAGGCCTTTCCAAAGTATTCTTATGAAAAAACATCTGCAAACTGTTTGTAATAACATCTAGCAGATGGGTACATATTTATGTAAGGATTCAAATCATAGACTATACAGAATTCTAAGAACAGTAGCTGCCTATTTCCTGCAGGTACCAATACGTGAAAAGCCACTGTATCCTTATCCTGCAGTAAAAGTATTTCAAGGTTTTTTTTTTTAATTTACTTTACAATGTGTAAACCTCTAAATTTTTTTGTTAATTTATCCTGCATGACAGGAAATTGATATAAAAGGTAATTTGGAGAGAGAAGGTAAAGTTACCATATAGCAGATGCTGGGCATTGCGCTAGAATATTTGCTTCATGATCTCATTTAACACTCAAAATGATTGTGCTGTAAACAAGCCTGAAATGAAGGTTAGCAATGGTTAAATAAAGAACCAAGATTTGAAGTTCACTTCATCTGATGCAAAACTCACAATCCTTCTATTTATTGAGTTCACATCAGACTTCTTGATATTGTTTTTCAAGGGCAGAAAGAATGTGGCAAGCACCCTGTCATCTCATGCATGGTCACACTGTTTCTTGAATTTTAGCCGCTGTTGAGATTTAATAACTTGTGTGGGGAAAAAAAAGCACCAGCAGGTATTCTCTTGTGTACCATAAACAGGCTACTTCATGGTAAATTATGTACTTGTGATTTATCCTAGAAGGAGTCCCACATCACAGTTGGACAGTAAAGCTGACCATGGCCAAAACCGTGAGGGCTTGCATGTGTTCAGGACTTGCTCTGCTAAGTGTGTATGTAACCCACAGGCAGATACAGTGCAATTGCTAACCTCACTGCCAAGTTACACTTGTAGCACACAAGCATGGAAGCAGTCAGTGTCCTTTCTCATATATCACAATATCCAGGTGTTTGTTTATTCAGCCTTGACATTTAACCACAAAAGGCTCTTAGAAAGCGTTGAGTAGATTCATAAGAGGACAATTCATAAAGCTAGTCATTTCAAATATTTTACTGCCTTAAGTCTTATTAATTCATTCACAGAACTATACATAGGATTCCAACCTGGCTTATGTATTATGGTTACTGATCCACCAATATAAATTACAAAACATTTGCTCCACATAGCATAGGATAAAAGTTCTGAAATAAAAATAATTTACAAAGACAAATGCTTTGTAGACAGTTATGTCTCTTGTTTCATTATATTTGTTTTTACTATTAACGTTACTTGATAATCAAAATATTTTGAGACACTGAGATTCATTTCCATTGAGCATAATTAGGTCCATTTTCATGATATTGATACCTATGGATATCAGTACATACTCCTAAACACTCATATATACATATGTACATACTTGCACATGTATATACATGTTTTCAAAAACCAAATGTAAACTTCTAGGCTCAAATCTTTCAGAATTAAATAAAACTGTAAATATTTCAGCAGATTACACATTAGCTGTTATATTTTGTGTATCTAGATGTTTGTAATATCTGTAACATTCATTTAAATACAAAATAAAAGCAGGGGAATGCACATGATTTGCCTTTTATTCAATCTTGTAATTTATTTCTCTTTCAAGAGGATAGAAAGTAATAAATCTGTTACAACTTTGTTCATTTCTTTAGTAAAACAACATTTCTATTCTAGATCATTTATTGTGATTAATAAGGTCATTTATACTGAATTATTTTTAAACAATGGCACATAATTGGTTTAACAATGAACTGATAAAGCAATGCTATCTGTAAAGGCAGATAAATAAAGTTGGTATTGTCACTGCTTTCAGTAATCCTACTATCATTAAAGCGATACCAGGTGTATACATGGAAAATGCCAGGATTTTATTAGTAAAATTGATCACAAAGTTTATTATCTAACAATACAAGTTTTAGATTAAAGCTCTGCTAAGTTTTTAAATGCACACAAGTGGCCTATTTTATACTTAGTACATTATAAAGGAAGCAATTATCATTTGCCAACTCAAAGATGACAAGTTACAGAAAAAAAAAAGTTTCAATATAGACAAAGAAGTCAACTTTTGAACATGCTGTCCAATTGAGAAAACAAGAAGGTATGAAGAATTTTGTCCTAATTTTTCCTACATGACACATCTAGATGATCCCCAATCTACAGTTTTTGGACTTCACAAAGGTGTGAATATATAAGCATTCCGTAGAAACCATATGACACCTCACATTTGAGGGCTTTGGATGTTTCCTTGAGCTGGCCATCCTCTGTAATACCTATGCCCAGTGAATTTTTGGGATCATAAGGTTAAATAACTGGCATTCTACAGTGCATTGATTTCAAGTGGACACAGGTGTAAAACAAATTATATGAGATAGTAGGCACTTTGTTTTAAGAGAGACTTTGCCTCAGTTGATTTTTCCAGCTGTAGGCTAATGAGGTTATCTTTGTATGGTTAATGTAGTTTCAATAGGAGAGGCACTAAGTGCATTTTCAACTTGCAATATATTTATTGGGATTTTATCCCATTATAAGTCCAAACACCTGTTATGTATGTAAAGAAATCCTGCAAATAGTATTTAAATTATTGACTCTGCTATGCCAGCGTATATAGGGAAAACAGATAGAATTAGAAATTAATTACAACTAAATTGTGCCCTAGGAAGAGAAAGAACAGGTCAAAATTGGAGGAAAAAAACAAATTTTCAATAAAATTATTCTTACTTCCCTTCAACAGATTATACAAGTAAATATTTCTAAGGATAATTAAGAAAATAAAGAATAGTCTTAAGGAACATTACATCTCACCCATTCTTTAGTGTAATAATTCAAAATCAAACAAAAACAGAAGTCTTTTCATATCCTATTTAAAGCCTGCATCTTTTTTTTTTTTTTTTGGCGGCGGTGGGGGTATAGATTTCTTTGGAAATTCTTGTGAGTATGCGGCCCAAGCACAAGTAGGTTTCTCCACTATCATGGAAAATATGCTTCCATATACTATCCTCTTTATCTTTAAATCCTTCCCTTCTGGACCATAAGGTCAGACTGACCTTTCTATAGTCCCTGAAACAAGGAGCTTCCTTCTCTCTTCATGAGGAGCCTTTTCTAAGATCTTCCTTCACTGCCCTTTGCTGTCTCTTCTGTATTTGAGTTTTTGTGATCCAATCTACTCTTCAAGATGTGTTACACAGCCTAACTTTTTGAAGCAGCTCAGGGATATTTTCATTAATCATTTCAGAGAAAATGAATTTACTTCTTCACCAAACCATCCTTGTTTTAGCTTTATTTTATCATTCATCATTCTTAACCTACTGCTTTCAATGTTCCTGTGTGTGCAGCATAAAATTTCACTTCTGAAAATCTTTTAAAGATTTTATTTATCTTTTTTGGAAAGACAGATTTACTGACAGAAGGAGAGACAAAGATTTTCTATCTGGTGATGGTTCTTTCCCACAAAAGACCACAATGGCCAATGCTGAGCCAATCCAAAGCCAGGAGCCAAGAGCTTCTTCTGGGTCTCTGACATGGTTACAGGGTCTCAAGGCTTTTGGCCATCCTCCACTGATGACTCAAAGATCCAGCACCTAAGAAGGATGCCAATTCTGACCATTATAATCCAGTATAGTTCAGGAAGTGTATCCAGAGGTATTATGCAAGCAAAAGCAATCAAAAGGGATATAAACAGGAAAACAGGCAAATTATTCCTGTTTTCAGCTGATATAATCCTATCTGTAAAAGAACCAAAAGACTTCAACAAGAATTATCAGAACTCTTAACTGACTTTGGCAAATGTGCTGAATGCAAAATCAGCACACAAACTCAATAGCATTTATATAAACAAACAATGAATGATAGAGAAGGAATGTCTAAGAACACGTTCATCCACAATAGCTACAAAAAAATTAAATATCTTGAGTTGAATTCAACCAAGGATGCAAAAGATCTCAACAAATATTCCATGCTCATGAATTGACAGAATGATATTATCAAAATATTCAGACTACTCAAGGAAACGTTTACAATCACTGTTAAAATCCTGCATATACTCTTCTCAGACCTGGAAAGATGACCCAAAAATTCTTATGGAAACATAAGGGACTCTGATTAGCTAAGCCAATTTTAATGAATCTAAATTGCAGATTTTAACATATGTTACAGGGTAGTTATAGTTAAAGCATGCTGCAACTACCAGAAGATTAAACATAGCAAACAATGAAACAGGTTAGAGAATTTAATGCATGGCATCCAACCAACTAATCATTGGCAAATGAGGCAAAACCATTCCATCAGAAAGGGCAATCTTTTTGACCAATGCTATTGGGAGAATTGGATCTCTACAAACAGAAATAAGAAACCCACGATCCCTGCCCTACACCTTATAGAAAAATAAACACACATTGGATCTTAGATCTAAATCTGAAATTTTAAACCAGCAAAATACTAGAGGAAAACATAGGGGAAACATTCAAGACATTGTTGTTAGCAAAGTTGTTTTGAATAAGACCCACAGAAGCAAGGGTCGTAAGAGGAAGAAAACAGACAAGTGGGATTTAATCAACCTAAAACTGCTTATGCATTGTATCAAAAACATCAACAAAGTAAAAAGGCAACTCAGAGAATAGAATAAATATCTTCAACCTATATGTTTCAGAGACATTAACTTTCACTATATATAAGGAGCTCAAGAAACTCATCAACAAAACAATCCAGTTAAGTAATGGGCTAAATGTCAAAAGATAACAACAACAACAAAAAGAAACCCCAAAAAAACATTTAAAAATGCCCAGAATCACTAGTTGTCATGGGAAAAGAAAATCCACAATGATGCTTAATTTCACACCAGTTAAAACTGCTATCCTCCACAAATCACAAAATGATAAATATTGGTGAAGATGTGGGAAAAAATAATACTTTAATACACTGGTGGTGGGAATGTAAATTAGTACAACCATTATAGAAAACAATATGGAGATTCTTCAAGAATCTGAAAACAGGTCTATCATGTGAGCCAGCCATTCTGCTTCTAGGAATTTGCCAAAAGCAGATGAAAGCAGTATATTAAGGGGCCATCTGCTTCCGTACCTACAGAAGCACAAGTCAGAATTGGCAGTTTGACACCATTATGCTGCATGATATAAGCCAGTCTCCCAAAGTCAAGTATGCAGAGTGCCAAAAAAAATTAATGTATACGGGTAAAGTTGGGATTTTGAAAATTTATAGCCCTGTCTCCACCCTTGACTAAGAGTGATTTTTTTTCTACTCTCTCTTCTTGAATTATTTATTTAAAGGAGGATTAAGCTTGTCACTGCAAAATAAAATGAAAGTGTGTCATTTAAAATGTAAAACAAAAATAAAAATGGAAAGCGAAGAGAGGGTGCAAGTGGGGGGAGCAGGAAGTATCATATTGCTCTTAAATCTGTGTGTAAATTACAAACAAGTCACGCCTTTAGATCACAAATAAATAACAGGAAATACTGTCTGTTGACCGTATCAAGACTGATATCTTGGTTGTGATATCTTTGCAAGATGTCATCACTGGAAGAAACTGGCAAAAGCATACATAAAATCTCTCCATATTTCTACAAATGCATGTAGACCTACAATTATCTCAAAACATTTAACAAAACTGATGGACAGAAAGAGAGGAAGGAGCACGGAAATGAGAGAAGTGGGAAGGAAGAAAGGAAGTGAAAAAGCAACGAAGGAAGGGAAGGAGGGAGGAAATGTGATTGATTTCCAGCAAGCAGATAAATCCCGGCTAGTCAAGCCTGCTCTGTATCATCCACCATTAGTGTCTCAGATGTGTTACGTAAATCATTTCAAAAGGGAAAGTGATTACTCAGATTTATTTGAATACCTACTACACTATATTGCACATACTATAATTATAAAATGGCACAAATTTCATTTCCTTTGACTCGTATTTATTTAGAGAATTCCCTTGAAAGTTTTGGCAGGCACTACCAGCATATCTTGACACCAAATGGCCACCATCCGTGTGCTACAAGTTTCTCTGACTTGAGACATGTTACAGAAGCAAAGGGCATACTCTGGCTTCTCTTCATGCTGCATAAATATTTCGCCTTTTGCTCAAGATTTCCAAGAAAGGGAATAATTTTGAGTTTAACTTTAATTGCTAAAGGCTTTGCTTTGACAGGGCTGGTTGTTTAGTTTTAATGAAAGACATTGCCTGTTATGAAGTGAAAGCAGAAGTTTTAAATTAAAAAAAAAAAAATTTAAGTTCTTGGTGTTGTCATGTAGTCCATAGGAAATTTCAGACCAAGTGTTAAATAAATTGTCTCTTTTAAAAAGTTACAAATCTCTATGTTGACTGGCAATCTTAATGTGAAATAGCCATTTACCACAGCACATTTCTCTGTAAACTAATAATCCAGAGAAGTGTTCTAGATGTTCTGTTCACACATAACTGTATGAGTTGTTCTCACACACACACCCCATCATCAATGAACTCATGTCAGAAGAGTCTATAGCCTCCCTAATTTGAAGCAGCTGGACTCTTCTAAATATGGAGAGCCCGGGCTTTTAAAAACATCATTAGGAGTGAGAATCCTTGCATGTTCCTTATTTTTCTCTCTGTTGGAGGATTCATATCACATTGCTGTTAGCTCTCCCCACATTGTTCCCAGACTGTCATGCATAAAATGTCAACAAGAGTATATTTCATTCATACTCTAAAATTACATCCTTTATCCCACAATTAGCCACAATCATGACCACATACGACTATGATTTACCATAACTAAAATAGATGGTGTGAGATTTATTGTTGGCTTATATTTGAAACAGCAAAGCCAGACTTTTGTACTGAATAAGTGCATGCTAACTATTTGAGACGTCACTACTACTCAGCTTACTTTCTGTATATCTCTCTCCCTGCTTGGATGCCAAATTTTTAAAATGCCCTCTTAGTAAACTTTTAAATGGAAACAAAGGGGCTATTCTGATAATATTTTATAGATAGATATATACATAAATTTAAATATATATAGCTTTTCTATCTTTATTGATAGCTACTCTGTTTTGCCAATGTGTGCCCCAGCATATTTGACATCATTTCAGCAAAATAATGCTGTAAATACACAATCTCTAAAACACTTCTGCTGCTTCTGCTTGTCCATTTTCTGTGTCTCTTTTCTGTTTCACCAACCCAATGCTTCATTTGAAAAGTTGTCCTCCAGCACTGACCACAATTTGATAGTGCTGTCAATCAGGGCACCGTGCCTTCCCCTGTCCTCGCTTGACCAAGGAGGACATACATTTACCTGTGCAGCTTCTTTCTGAGGAGTTTGTGCATCTTGACTAGGGAGGTGTAAAATACAATATGATCAGCTCTTTAATTCTAGCTGTGGCACCTAACACCTCTAAGTTCCCTATAGCAAAGGGTGTCATATATACTAGGAGCCTCACTTCAACCTTTCATTTGATTATTTCAGCTATCCCATATACTTATAATAAGTTCTCCTAAGAATAATTATTATGGGGCTGGTACTGTGGCAAAGCAGGCTAAACATCTGACTGAAGTGACAGCATCCCATGTGAATGCCGGTTCAAGGCCTGATGGCTCCACTTCTGATCCAGCTCCCTACTAATGTTTCTGGGAAAGCAGAAAAAGATTGCCAAAGTGTCTGAGTCCCTACTACCCATGAGGGAGATTCAGAAGAAGCTTTACTCCTGGCTCTCACCCATCCTAGTGTCAGACATTGCAGCTATAATTTGGTAAATGAATCAATGAATTAAAGGCTCGCTCTCTTTCTTTGCCTCCTCTCTCTCTCTCTCTCTCTCTCTCTCTCTCCCTTCTCAGTCTCTCCTGCTCCCTTCGTAATTCTTTCAAATAAGTAGACCTATCTAAACAAATGGCTGCTCATGGTTGGATTTCAGTTGCTTATTCCAAAAAAGCCTAATTGACATACTACACTCTTTTTGCAAATGAAGAAATGAAGGTGTACAGAGGGCAACAAACAAGTCTGACTCATTCAGCACTTTGGTAACACAGCAACACAGCTGAACTCAGGACCAACTGATTCCAAACTCTGCTTTTAAAAGCTGGGAGGGCCCGGCGCGGTGGTGCAATGGTTAAGGTCCTCGCCTTGCATGCCCGGGATCCCATATGGGCGCCGGTTCTATCCCACCGGCCCTGCTTCCCTTCCAGCTCCCTGCTTGTGGCCCAGGAAAGCAGTCGAGGACGGCCCAAAGCTTTGGGACCCTGCACCCGCATGGGAGACCCGGAAGAGGCTCCTGGCTTCAGATCGGCATAGCATAGGCCCTTGCGCTCACTTGGGGAGTGAATCATCGGACGGAAGATCTTCCTCTCTGTCTCCAATAAAAATAAAATAAATCTTTAAGAAAAAAAGCTGGGAGACTTGGCTTCTACTTTCAATTTCAGAAAACTTATGATGAGAGGATAAGTGTGCGGTTACACAGTAATACTAAATAACAACACAACATAAAATAGAAATGGGAGGAGTCATCCCTTGACTTTCTCCTTTAATCAATCAGTGCTTATTGCGAACTCAGAGGGTTCCTTATATTAAATAAGGGTCACAAAACTATGACCAATTTTTCAGTGATCCTGGAGTTTTCTCTCACTTGCCTTTTGATTCTTAATGGCACACAGCTGTACATAAGTCCAGGCTTAACATGAGTTCCAGTATAGGGCCTATCTTCGTTTGAAAGTATTTTTGCTTCACACCCATTTAGCAAGAAAGGATACATGAAGTCAAGTACAAGTGCTAACATGGGCAAAAATATCATTTTAAAACTTCCATGAAGAACTACAATGTGAAACCAGAGCCAAATGCAGAAGGATTAAATTGCATCTACTTTGAAAATAAGAATTTGTGCTAACGCTGTGAAGTCTTCAACCCCAAAGTCAACTAGTGGGGTGCCATTTGTGACTTTTCTACAGTTTTCATCCTTAAGCCGGTGATTCAGTCTATTCCCAGTTTCCTAAAAGGTAAAGGAGAGAATCTTGCAATCCACAGGGCCCTGGGATTATGGATGGAAGGCAGGGTGAGTTAAGACTGTGATCAACATTGAGCTGACTCAGCTGAACACAGGATGCCACCACGGAAAGTAAAACTTTTCACGGTGATCAGTGAGGTCTCGTCTTTCTGGAGTCTAATTCAAAGGTGTTGTTCCCAGGGTCATGAAATTAGAACAATGAGATATGAGGCATTGATGGGGGTTGGGAGGCAGGGGGACGGAGAGGGGAGAGACAGTGTAAAATAGACCACCTGTATCTTGAGGAAAGTTTCAAAATTAGTATCTAGTAAAGTCACTAACTTTTGTTCATAAACTATATTTAAATGCTTGGAGAAAGGATTATTCATTGTTTGGTATGCTAGAATGATGCTAGATTATGAAAGGCAAGCAAATCTGGTCATCATTTTGACCTCCGTATTTACCAGCTATGACTTAAGCAAAAAATACCATCACACCTCAGTTTGGTGGTTTTTAACAAGAGGGCTTCTCAGACTATTTTTGTCTCCTAGGATTTCTTGGGAAAATTAAATTATTGTATACAAAAATTGTCTGGAATATGATAGCTATTAAACAATGTCAATGCTTTGGTCCATTCTGGAAATATTTTTTGGAGGAATATTCCACTAAATGTGATGATAATTTATAAATTGATGAGGAAATTAATTAGAACTTTATTAGAAATGTATTAGGAACCAAATGCTAGCTGTTTCCTCACTAGTGACAGCCACTGAATGTATCTTCAGGAAAAAGCCAACTTTTTTGCTTTGAAAAATGATTTGATACTTTGTCAGAAGGAATAAAGTTAATCATATGTAGTAGATTGTCATTTTTGGTCGGTTGTGTCTGAATTAGTGTCAGAAGAAAACAAAAAACAATACTCCGCTTGTTTTTTTAAGGATGGTGTGTTAAGGTACCACTTGGGCAAATTTTAAAGCAGGACTTTCCAGTAGCAGAACCATAGAGTGATTTCAAATGTTCTAGTGAATGCATATGAAAAGTTAAAAGAAAACAGATAACATGACTCAATGGTACATTTATTTTAACCCAATATCACCAATATATATATACACACACACATATGTATGGGTTAACAAGATAATTTACTTTCTATATTACCATTGCAATCTAGTGTGTTTTGCATTTAAATATTTTGTTTCATTGGTTTGATGCTTGCTTGAGGTTTCTTAACTGTGAGTAAGGGATATTATCTGCTGGTAAGAAACTTAAGAGCAAGTCTTCACAGATCATTTTGTTCTGGTCTTTAATTTCCTTTGTCGGGCCCGGCGCGGGGACGCAAGTGGTTAAGGTCCTCGCCTTGCATGCTCCGGATCCCATATGGGCGCCGGTTCTAATCCCGGCAGCCCCGCTTCCCTTCCAGCTCCCTGCCTGTGGCCCGGGAAAGCAGTCAAGGACGGCCCAAAGCTTTGGGACCCTGCACCCGCGTGGGAAACCCGGAAAAGGCTCCTGGCTTCGTTGCACTCACTTGAGGAGTGAATCATTGGACGGAAGATCTTCCTCTCTGTCTCTTCTCTCTGTATATCTGCCTTTCCAATAAAAAAATAATAAAAATAAATCTTTAAAAAAAAAAGATTTTTTAATTTCCTTTGTCTTCTTGTGCAAGAGTATGTTAGCATATTTAGTTAGAGATCAGCCTCTTCCTTTAGCATTTGCAAGGGACTGTGCTAAGTTTGGCTCAAACACATTCTTTTTTATTTTATTATTATTTTATTACACAGTTCCATGGACCCTGGGATTTGCCTTACCCCTACCCAAACACGCTCCCCCCACACATACTGATTTCCCTTATATTATTACAATAGTATAGTCTTTCAAACACAGTCATAAGTGCATCATTCTCCTAGTTAAGTCTATCCTGACATTGTGGGCATGGACAATGGCAGAGAGTCAGGCATCCTATTGTGAAGATATATTTGACAGTTTCTTTGGGAGGCCACCTTTGGTTTTGAAGTATATATTCATACTGCATTGTATCTTCACATCTGGATGAAGATCAGCCACTCGACAGAATAGCACAATCCAGAAAACTGATCTGTTGAATGTTTGCTGTTTTCACCACTTTCTCTCTTTGAACCCAGCTCTTCCAGTAAACCACTGTTAGAACCCACAGCAAAATAAAGAATGAAGAGGTTGGAGTGAGAGGTAGTGAGACACATAGAAAGAGCAACAGAAGGAATTATTTAAATTACAAAGAGACAAATTCCTAATGTGTGTGCAGTGTTATTTTTTCACTGTGCATACTCTAACTCACAATTCTCTAACAATGCAAGTACCCCAAGAAAGACACACTTTTATTTTTATTATCACAGATATAGTTTCTAATCAAAATGGCCTTTAAATTATAAATACAACATGTAAAACCATTAGTATTTACTACTGATAAACATTATTAACAGTAATATAAATGATAAATCTTGATAGCTGAAAAAAGAATAAAGATTCCTTTTGGATTCCTTTGTGAATAGAATTTTAGTAGACAATTACTGAAATGTAATATTTTACACAAAAGGATGAGTTAACTTACATTAGTGGCTCAGCTAATTCTAATCGCCTATGAAAATGTGCAAGAATGTGCACCTGTATTGCTGACTAATTATTCTCTCCCTCACATCCAACAATCCTTCAGAACTTTCCACTTAGTTCTTGTACACTGCACTATGAATCACAGTGTTCAACCCACAGCGCTCCATAGTCTATCTTCAGTATACCCTCCACTTGTTCTGGATCCCCCAGATAGCACCAGTTTACTCTTGCTAAGATCAATTTGTGTATCATCCTACTCACGAACTTCCAGGGACACTCATATTCTACCATCGTAAGTTCAGATTCCTGGCTCACTTTCAGAGAATCGTGCTTTAAGTTTAATTTCCATCTCTGGGAACTCCTGTCAGGACCGACATCTCAATTCGGCACATTGTTTTTCTTTCCTACTATCTCCTTTTGGTCTGGCTGCCAATGCGTACACACACAGATACAGTGAGTACACACACCCACACAAATCTGCAGTTCGAATACCAGGTTTCTTTTTCAATATTTTGCAAAATTCCAAAATTTTTTGATGCTCAACTTTTTTTTAATAATAACCTTACTTCCTCTATCACCCACAAGCTTTAAGATTGTGACAACTAATTATTTAACTCAATTTGATACTTGTATTCTCACTCTGATTGTTCCCAAGACCTCTTTTGCTTCATTCCATTTTGTTTCTATCCTAAAATGAAGCTCTAAAATTGATCCATATGTATTCTGACAGGGTGATAAATTTTTCTTTTTTCAACATTCATTTATTGTTATTGTAAAGTCAGATAAACAGAGAGGAGGAGAGACAGAGAGGAAGAACTTTTGTCTGATGATTCACTTCCCAATGGCCAGAGCTGAGCCCATCCAAAGCCAGGAGCCAGGAACTTCCTCCCGGCCTGCCACATCCAGGTGCAGGATTCCAAGGCTTTCGGCCGGTTTTGACTGCTTTCCCAGGCCACAAACAGGAAGCTGGATGGGAAGCGGGGTTAGAACTCCTGCCCATATGGAATCCCGGCGCATTCAAGGTGAGGTCTTTAGCCGCTAGGCCACCTCGCTGAGTCCGGTGATAAACTTTAAAAAAAAAAATACTGACAAAAAACTAATAAATTTCACGTAGTGCATATTGATTACATAAGAACATAATGATACTTTCTACCCTACTCTTCCTCCCTCAATAATCTCACCAACTCAACTTTCCATGATACAATTTTGAATAAAAGTTAAGTACCGAGTTTCCCTCAGAGTTCTGAGACAAGCAGTGAGCGAGAAATCCCAACAATTATTGGAGATAAATGTAGCAACATTGCTCAGACATATTTCTCCTACAATTAGCAGTTATATACGCAGAGCAACTCTGAGCAAAGTCCTGGAATGACCAAATTCTTAGAGGAACAATTTTCATTAGGATAAAGCAGACATGCTAAAGGTTTGAGTTTATTAAATGGGAAGTACAAAACTTTCTTCATGTTTCTTTGGCCAACCATTTTCTGATTGCAAGGCTGTATGATGTTCTGGTCACCTGAGCCCAGCATCTCTAACAAGGTGTGTAAAATTGCAGCATTCACACTCTTCTCTATCTGTTGTCCCCTCTCTAGTTAGTTCCTGGTCATCGCATCTTTGGTTCTGGATTCAAGCTATCTAAACTTCTGGAACAGCCATCTCCATTTTTGCTCTGTTACATGTTATTAAGTATTGGTGATACTAAGGGCTATAGGTTAAAATAAATGTTAGCTATAATAACTTGAACAAAAAATAACTTTTTTTTACTTCTCAGAGCCTTTTGAAAGCTCTTGTGAAAAAAAGAGTATGCAATACTTCATACATGTATATATACTTGAATAGAGAATTCTTCTTCCACTCTATCATGCCACTGAACATTAGAAATTACACACAAGTGATATGAATCGTATCTGATTCATAATCGTAAATGACTTAATCGTATGGAAAGCAGTTAGGAAAGTGACTGGCAGAAGAAGAACACTCTCTGGCCTTGTTGCTAGGGTTGTCACTTCGATGTGTAAATGGGACCTTATCAGGTGTTGCTGCTTCCTCTAAGGAGCAAACAGAATTACTTGTGAACAGCCTGGGATTATCTAACCAGAAATGAAAAACCCAAGTGGATGCTATGCAGTTATAGAACGGACCTCTCTATGGCTTTCTTTGGATCAGAAACCAGTTGAGGTGTGATACTGATGCATTTCCATTCTCATCACAGCCTAGCTAGCCAGGCTGCTGCTAGAGTTCAATCAAGTGGCATGGTTCAGGCCACCATCTTGTGGTCTTATTTAAATTTTACTGATTATTTGGGGGCCATTTATCCATGAATAAGTTGTTTATAGGAATTACACAATAAATACTTAAAGTCTAAATAATAATAATAATTCAATAATCTCTCTGGATTGTTGCCAGACATTCAAAAGAAATGCATGTGACACTGTTATTTCCCACCCCAGGTCATAGAATGCTCAATAAATGGAGGATTGCCACTATTCCACCGATGGATTTATTTCTGTAGTCTATTGAAACTTGTAAGATACCAGCTAATCCTGCCTATGTAATATGCAGGAGGACCAATTTGTCTCACATCTAAAAAAAAATATATTTAGCTAATGCACTGGAAACTTAGGCTGTTACTGATGGGGTTGTTTGATTGGATGTGGGAGACCTAACAATGCTTCATTGCAGTCAGAATTTCAAGGGACAAAGCACATCACCTCTCAGTGAACCCTGCTCTGAGCACCAAACACAACTAGATTGCACATGATAAAGACACAATCTCTGGTGCAACTCTGGTGCTCCTTTTATTCTTAAAACCTTTAAACAATTTTTACAATGCATAAAAGTATAGTTCCCAGTTCAAAAAAAATATTTCAAAATTCTTGCCTTGATTAGGAACATTGTGAATAAAACTGAAGTTATTCACAATCCAGGAATCAGAAGCTGTAAGAAAATAGAATTTTAATTTTAGATTTTTCATGCAGCATTGCTAATGTTATCTAGCCTGTTTGGGCAGGGGAAAAACTGGCAGGAGTCATGAGATGGGGAATTTATGTGAGTTAATGGAAATGTTGTGGCTGACCAACAAAGAAACGTCCCCAGCCAAAATCAAAACAAAGATATTAACTTAGAAGGGTGGGGGAAGCCTGCAGCATAATAATATCATGCATTGTAACCTTAGCTAGTGGTTAAAGTAATTTGGTTTGAAGAACTTAAAGAGCATTTTGTGGTTTTTGTAAACTGCCAGCAGATGCTGTATTCAGCAGCCTCTCCACTATCAGGTTTACACACCATCCTTGCCTTGCACCAAGTTAGGCCATGTAATTTATATAGCTTTATCTCTGAGTTGTTTTCAATCTGTCCAAGACCTCTCAGAGACAAAGCCAAACTTGCAGCGTTTGTAGGCAATGCCCAAGCATTGCTGGCTCTTTTTGAAGGCTAGAGCAGCCACAAACCATCAAAAGTTTGCTTACCTTAACTTGAGATGATTTTTTTCAGAGTCTGTTTATACAAGTTTGTTCTAGAATTCAGACCAATCTCTTTTATCAGAAAAAAAAACTATTCCAAAACAATCATAAACACACACATGATTCTCTGTTACAGCTCACGAAGTATGTGAATTAACTAATTGTGAATTAAATAATTCAAAGTATGGAGTTATATTGACTAAAATACTATGAAGGGAAAAAAATCACAGATGTAGAGGCATAGTCCCTTTTTCTGTGTAGAATTCAATACCATAATTTCCTTTGCATAAACAATATGACAATAACTAGCAAATATAAAGAAAACTTTGCTGAGGGACTTGCCAATTAGCTCCTTCACAGCTAATGCTGGTCCATCTGGCCCCCAGCTGCTCTCCTTTGCAGCACTGGTGTCCCTCCTGGGGATGTCCCATGCACCTCACACTGGATGAAGTTTTGCAAGGACACCTATTTGACTGCGAATATGTTTAACTCAACTAGAATGATTTTAGAGAAATAGTAGTAATCATTTTCTTATTCACTCTTTTAGGAAAATAAGCTATCTTAGAAAATTTTCTAAGACTTCCATAATTTTTAAAGAAAATGTGAATTTATAGATTTATAAAAATGATTCTTGACAGCATGAATAATTATAAAAATAAAGCTATTAAGATACTAATTACTTATAATCCTACTGTTCCTTTTCTAGATATTGAGAATAGTAATAATTTTATATTCCAAGGCAAACTGATTTGACAATTAGAGACTCAGAAATTAAAATGTACAGTTTTTGTCAACCTATTTATGTCATTTATTTAATTCTATTTAGCTACAGACATTATGAAAGCAATGCTTATTAGAGTCTCCATTTTAGTAAGAATTTATAAATTATAATTAAAACTTTATCTCTGAAGTTGTACCAATTGCTATTTTTTAAACTTTCAGATGAAATAATAATCTAAATGGAATTATTTTTGCGTGTCATGAAACAGAATTTTCAAAATCAATCTGCCTATATAAATTTACCTAATCTATAATAAGAGGGAAGGGAAACAAAACATTCTCATGGTCATATCGAAGACACTGACACAATTCTGTTTTTCTCCATGAGGAGTACAAGAAAAGTTTTACTGCCATGTTTTTTACTGACTAATCCAAAAGAATGAGCTGTGTCCCGAGCTATTAAATCTGATTTTGACAGTAACAAAGTGGGTGCAGTAAATGGTTCTGTAGAATTTTTTTAAAGAGCCTATCTCAGAAGTCTGTCAACTATAGAAGAAATAAAAAGAACACATGCTGATACTGTAAGATATTTACTCTGGATCTTCAGAGTCGCAGCATCTTTTAAATGACAACAATGTTCAGGCACATAGCTGTCCAAGCCTGCAAGGATTTGTAGATCAGATTTTTAAGAATAGCCACGTGAATTTATGAAAATCCTAGAAGATGCAATGTCATGGGCAAACGTAAAGACAATTTGAGGATTTCTTGTTTCATGTGTTCTGCTCAGTAGAGCACCCTATTCCCAGGAAAGGTAACTAATAGTTCTCAAAAGCAGTAAGTCTTAAAATGTTTATGTTACCAAGAAAAACTCCTGAATGCTTTTTTGAGCCCCCAGTAGTAAGGTAAACTATTAAGAAGGCATGTAGATTTTGAATTGACAGGTCTTGAAGACCGCAACTACCTTTATGCCTAACGCATCAAAGATAGGAAAGTGTCTGGTAATTTATCTCATGAACACAATTAGAGGGTCAAAGGGTGGAGACAGGTTTCCGCAATTCCCATATGGCTTTTTTGTTTGTTTGTTTAAAAACTAGCAGAACCCGGAAAAGCAGTGGTACAAAAATGGCTTTCCTGCTTCTCTGAAAAAATGCCTGACACCTAGTTTAGTCCTTCTCTGTAGCCAAAGTTAACTTTGAAATCTAATTTTAATTTGACCAAAAAAAGTTGCATACTATATTGCAAATAAATCACTGAGATGAAAGTAAACTTTCACAATCATGCACTGTACATCTTCTAGAAACTGACAATGGTCTGTAGGATACTCCTAGAGAGTTCTAGCATTCAGAGCAGCTCATTGGTTTGTTTGTTTTGTATGTCATTTGCTTTTTTAGTTTTTGAGTTTTTAGCAGAAATTCTGAAATTGAGACACTTCAACTTTATGCAAAACCTGTCCAAATTTCTAAGTAGCCACCCATTAAGGTTCAGCTCTTCCTTCAGTTATTAAGAATTAGCACTATCCCCACTCCAGGGAAGCAACGTCCCAAGG